>NC_061816.1:24056732-26814232 GCF_021462225.1 Girardinichthys multiradiatus | reverse complement strand
CCCTAACCCCCTAACCCTAACCCTAACCCTAACCCTAACCCTAACCCTAACCCTAACCCTAACCCTAACCCTAACCCTAACCCTAACCCTAACCCTAACCCTAACCCTAACCCTAACCCTAACCCTAACCCTAACCCTAACCCTAACCCTTTACTCAGGGGGACCCCCTGAGCACCAAGAACCAACTCCCAACTCCATACCACCTTCCTACCCAGACTTGGACTTGGCCCCAAAATCAATGGGACTCTATGGCAGCTATATGAAGGGAGTCACCTAGAGACGCCAAACTTCCTGGGGACCTGGCAGCCCCCCAGGGGAGTATACACACCAAGTTTGGTCCATATGAGCATCATAGTTTTTGAGTTATTCTAAGTGAGCAATTTTTCAAATGAATGGGAGTCTATGGCAGCTATATGAAGGGAGTCACCTAGAGACGCCAAACTTCCTGGAGACCTGGCAGCCCCTCAGGGGAGTATACACACCAAGTTTGGTCCATATGAGCATCATAGTTTTTGAGTTATTCTAAGTGAGCACTTTTTCAAATGAATGGGAGTCTATGGCAGCTATATGAAGGGAGTCACCTAGAGACGCCAAACTTTCTGGAGACCTGCGGGGGGCCCAGGGGAGTATACACACCAAGTTTGGTCCATATGAGCATCATAGTTTTTGAGTTATTCTTAGTGAGCAATTTTTCAAATGAATGGGAGTCTATGGCAGCTATGTCAAAGGAAGGTGCTACATCCACCAAATTCACAGGGTCCCTGGGGGCCCCCTAGAGGGTGCTACAGCCCAAGTTTCAGCTCTCTACCACCTTTAGTTTTTCAGTTATTCTTAGTGAGCAAAACCATTTTTTGGTTTTTATCCTATAACCTAACCCTAACCCTAACCCTAACCCTAACCCTAACCCTAACCCTAACCCTAACCCTAACCCTAACCCTAACCCACACTTGGACACTCACAATCACGCACAGGAACGCCTACTGGCCCTCACACACGCCCACAACCGCTTTTCCCACACTTTACCACACTCTAAACACTTGGGACAAAAAGCGACCGATCCTCACACCTCTCAGAAATAGGCCATGTAGGGTGTCTATCTACTCGCCACGAGGAACTGAGCATCTGGGCAAACTCCCAGCCCTGTCGGACCATCCTACGGAGACTTATGTCCTCAGCGACCGATCCTTTTTGCCCAATTTTGGACTATCTCGGGAACCGTAAGTGCTATCGACATGGGGTCTTCACTGGGACGTCCGGAACCCCCCAAAACCCCCCCCTAGACACTGGTTCCATCCCTCTACCACTTTCCGTTCACGAGTTATTTGCCGACTGACCGATCCTCAGGTGGTGTTCTTGCCTTAACCTAACCCTAACCCTAACCCTAACCCTAACCCTAACCCTAACCCTAACCCTAACCCTAACCCTAACCCACACTTGGACACTCACAATCACGCACAGGAACGCCTACTGGCCCTCACACACGCCCACAACCGCTTTTCCCACACTTTACCACACTCTAAACACTTGGGACAAAAAGCGACCGATCCTCACACCTCTCAGAAATAGGCCATGTAGGGTGTCTATCTACTCGCCACGAGGAACTGAGCATCTGGGCAAACTCCCAGCCCTGTCGGACCATCCTACGGAGACTTATGTCCTCAGCGACCGATCCTTTTTGCCCAATTTTGGACTATCTCGGGAACCGTAAGTGCTATCGACATGGGGTCTTCACTGGGACGTCCGGAACCCCCCAAAACCCCCCCCTAGACACTGGTTCCATCCCTCTACCACTTTCCGTTCACGAGTTATTTGCCGACTGACCGATCCTCAGGTGGTGTTCTTGCCTTAACCTAACCCTAACCCTAACCCTACAACAACACAAAGGGGCCCCATAATAAAGTACTTATGTCTCCAAATGGAGTCATGTTTGTACTCAAACAACTCGGCATCCCATGCCAAATACAACCACCATGAACTTGCCTCAATCCCACCTTTCTATCCCAAGTTATGCCCAATCTACAGGTTCTAAAAGGCCTACGGAAACCAACAAAATATATGTCATTCGGACTCACCTACAGTACCCCAATATACTACTTTCATACCTCTACCCCTTACTATAAGCAAATGAAAAATTAAAAGACACTCAAATTTACACAACTTTCACCACTTCTAGCAGCAAAGGGGAACCACTTGCACACACCATTCCACTGCAGACACACTCAGGGAGGCAAGGCCTTTCCATACATGCCTCACTTGTCATCCTACCACCTACCGTGCCAAAGTTCACAACCCTCGCACACTCCCACAACAGCCTCTCAGGTCCTTCGCACCCAACACCCTTCCTCAATGTGGAGATCAATATCAAAGACAAACACTACAAACTTCATTTTCACATATCTTATAGAGCTCTTCGAGCCCGATCCAACCCTGCTACTCCCAACTCTCTAACACGCTCACTTCAAGAGTTACGGACAAAGGTCACCAAAGGTCAAGTCACCTCAAAACACCTACTTCACCTCTTTTAAACCCAAAACACTCATCTATCACCTCACATGACCCTTTTTACTAAACCTAAGGTCACAGGACTGCTGGCAAACTACCACTAACACTTGCTCATATTCACCCACCCAATCACCCCTTAGGACACTCCCACTCACTTCAGGACACACCCACTCACCCACCCACTCACACACTTGGAACCACCCACTCACACTTTGCTACACAACACACTCTTAAACACCCACAATCACACCCCACAACACTCTGCCATACACCTCTCACACTTGGCCACGCCCACACTTGCACCCATTTTTCAACATTTCACAAAGGTTCAAGGACCCCGGCATGTCACCCCTCCTTTTACTCAGGGGGACCCCCTGAGCACCAAGAACCAACTCCCAACTCCATACCACCTTCCTACCCAGACTTGGACTTGGCCCCAAAATCAATGGGACTCTATGGCAGCTATATGAAGGGAGTCACCTAGAGACGCCAAACTTCCTGGGGACCTGGCAGCCCCCCAGGGGAGTATACACACCAAGTTTGGTCCATATGAGCATCATAGTTTTTGAGTTATTCTAAGTGAGCAATTTTTCAAATGAATGGGAGTCTATGGCAGCTATATGAAGGGAGTCACCTAGAGACGCCAAACTTCCTGGAGACCTGGCAGCCCCTCAGGGGAGTATACACACCAAGTTTGGTCCATATGAGCATCATAGTTTTTGAGTTATTCTAAGTGAGCACTTTTTCAAATGAATGGGAGTCTATGGCAGCTATATGAAGGGAGTCACCTAGAGACGCCAAACTTTCTGGAGACCTGCGGGGGGCCCAGGGGAGTATACACACCAAGTTTGGTCCATATGAGCATCATAGTTTTTGAGTTATTCTTAGTGAGCAATTTTTCAAATGAATGGGAGTCTATGGCAGCTATGTCAAAGGAAGGTGCTACATCCACCAAATTCACAGGGTCCCTGGGGGCCCCCTAGAGGGTGCTACAGCCCAAGTTTCAGCTCTCTACCACCTTTAGTTTTTCAGTTATTCTTAGTGAGCAAAACCATTTTTTGGTTTTTATCCTATAACCTAACCCTAACCCTAACCCTAACCCTAACCCTAACCCTAACCCTAACCCTAACCCTAACCCTAACCCTAACCCTAACCCTAACCCTAACCCTAACCCTAACCCTTTACTCAGGGGGACCCCCTGAGCACCAAGAACCAACTCCCAACTCCATACCACCTTCCTACCCAGACTTGGACTTGGCCCCAAAATCAATGGGACTCTATGGCAGCTATATGAAGGGAGTCACCTAGAGACGCCAAACTTCCTGGGGACCTGGCAGCCCCCCAGGGGAGTATACACACCAAGTTTGGTCCATATGAGCATCATAGTTTTTGAGTTATTCTAAGTGAGCAATTTTTCAAATGAATGGGAGTCTATGGCAGCTATATGAAGGGAGTCACCTAGAGACGCCAAACTTCCTGGAGACCTGGCAGCCCCTCAGGGGAGTATACACACCAAGTTTGGTCCATATGAGCATCATAGTTTTTGAGTTATTCTAAGTGAGCACTTTTTCAAATGAATGGGAGTCTATGGCAGCTATATGAAGGGAGTCACCTAGAGACGCCAAACTTTCTGGAGACCTGCGGGGGGCCCAGGGGAGTATACACACCAAGTTTGGTCCATATGAGCATCATAGTTTTTGAGTTATTCTTAGTGAGCAATTTTTCAAATGAATGGGAGTCTATGGCAGCTATGTCAAAGGAAGGTGCTACATCCACCAAATTCACAGGGTCCCTGGGGGCCCCCTAGAGGGTGCTACAGCCCAAGTTTCAGCTCTCTACCACCTTTAGTTTTTCAGTTATTCTTAGTGAGCAAAACCATTTTTTGGTTTTTATCCTATAACCTAACCCTAACCCTAACCCTAACCCTAACCCTAACCCTAACCCTAACCCTAACCCTAACCCTAACCCTAACCCTAACCCCCTAACCCTAACCCTAACCCTAACCCTAACCCCCTAACCCTAACCCTAACCCTAACCCTAACCCTAACCCTAACCCTAACCCTAACCCTAACCCTAACCCTAACCCTAACCCTAACCCTAACCCTAACCCTAACCCTAACCCTAACCCTAACCCTAACCCTAACCCTAACCCTAACCCTTTACTCAGGGGGACCCCCTGAGCACCAAGAACCAACTCCCAACTCCATACCACCTTCCTACCCAGACTTGGACTTGGCCCCAAAATCAATGGGACTCTATGGCAGCTATATGAAGGGAGTCACCTAGAGACGCCAAACTTCCTGGGGACCTGGCAGCCCCCCAGGGGAGTATACACACCAAGTTTGGTCCATATGAGCATCATAGTTTTTGAGTTATTCTAAGTGAGCAATTTTTCAAATGAATGGGAGTCTATGGCAGCTATATGAAGGGAGTCACCTAGAGACGCCAAACTTCCTGGAGACCTGGCAGCCCCTCAGGGGAGTATACACACCAAGTTTGGTCCATATGAGCATCATAGTTTTTGAGTTATTCTAAGTGAGCACTTTTTCAAATGAATGGGAGTCTATGGCAGCTATATGAAGGGAGTCACCTAGAGACGCCAAACTTTCTGGAGACCTGCGGGGGGCCCAGGGGAGTATACACACCAAGTTTGGTCCATATGAGCATCATAGTTTTTGAGTTATTCTTAGTGAGCAATTTTTCAAATGAATGGGAGTCTATGGCAGCTATGTCAAAGGAAGGTGCTACATCCACCAAATTCACAGGGTCCCTGGGGGCCCCCTAGAGGGTGCTACAGCCCAAGTTTCAGCTCTCTACCACCTTTAGTTTTTCAGTTATTCTTAGTGAGCAAAACCATTTTTTGGTTTTTATCCTATAACCTAACCCTAACCCTAACCCTAACCCTAACCCTAACCCTAACCCTAACCCTAACCCTAACCCTAACCCTAACCCACACTTGGACACTCACAATCACGCACAGGAACGCCTACTGGCCCTCACACACGCCCACAACCGCTTTTCCCACACTTTACCACACTCTAAACACTTGGGACAAAAAGCGACCGATCCTCACACCTCTCAGAAATAGGCCATGTAGGGTGTCTATCTACTCGCCACGAGGAACTGAGCATCTGGGCAAACTCCCAGCCCTGTCGGACCATCCTACGGAGACTTATGTCCTCAGCGACCGATCCTTTTTGCCCAATTTTGGACTATCTCGGGAACCGTAAGTGCTATCGACATGGGGTCTTCACTGGGACGTCCGGAACCCCCCAAAACCCCCCCCTAGACACTGGTTCCATCCCTCTACCACTTTCCGTTCACGAGTTATTTGCCGACTGACCGATCCTCAGGTGGTGTTCTTGCCTTAACCTAACCCTAACCCTAACCCTAACCCTAACCCTAACCCTAACCCTAACCCTAACCCTAACCCTAACCCACACTTGGACACTCACAATCACGCACAGGAACGCCTACTGGCCCTCACACACGCCCACAACCGCTTTTCCCACACTTTACCACACTCTAAACACTTGGGACAAAAAGCGACCGATCCTCACACCTCTCAGAAATAGGCCATGTAGGGTGTCTATCTACTCGCCACGAGGAACTGAGCATCTGGGCAAACTCCCAGCCCTGTCGGACCATCCTACGGAGACTTATGTCCTCAGCGACCGATCCTTTTTGCCCAATTTTGGACTATCTCGGGAACCGTAAGTGCTATCGACATGGGGTCTTCACTGGGACGTCCGGAACCCCCCAAAACCCCCCCCTAGACACTGGTTCCATCCCTCTACCACTTTCCGTTCACGAGTTATTTGCCGACTGACCGATCCTCAGGTGGTGTTCTTGCCTTAACCTAACCCTAACCCTAACCCTACAACAACACAAAGGGGCCCCATAATAAAGTACTTATGTCTCCAAATGGAGTCATGTTTGTACTCAAACAACTCGGCATCCCATGCCAAATACAACCACCATGAACTTGCCTCAATCCCACCTTTCTATCCCAAGTTATGCCCAATCTACAGGTTCTAAAAGGCCTACGGAAACCAACAAAATATATGTCATTCGGACTCACCTACAGTACCCCAATATACTACTTTCATACCTCTACCCCTTACTATAAGCAAATGAAAAATTAAAAGACACTCAAATTTACACAACTTTCACCACTTCTAGCAGCAAAGGGGAACCACTTGCACACACCATTCCACTGCAGACACACTCAGGGAGGCAAGGCCTTTCCATACATGCCTCACTTGTCATCCTACCACCTACCGTGCCAAAGTTCACAACCCTCGCACACTCCCACAACAGCCTCTCAGGTCCTTCGCACCCAACACCCTTCCTCATTGTGGAGATCAATATCAAAGACAAACACTACAAACTTCATTTTCACATATCTTATAGAGCTCTTCGAGCCCGATCCAACCCTGCTACTCCCAACTCTCTAACACGCTCACTTCAAGAGTTACGGACAAAGGTCACCAAAGGTCAAGTCACCTCAAAACACCTACTTCACCTCTTTTAAACCCAAAACACTCATCTATCACCTCACATCACCCTTTTTACTAAACCTAAGGTCACAGGACTGCTGGCAAACTACCACTAACACTTGCTCATATTCACCCACCCAATCACCCCTTAGGACACTCCCACTCACTTCAGGACACACCCACTCACCCACCCACTCACACACTTGGAACCACCCACTCACACTTTGCTACACAACACACTCTTAAACACCCACAATCACACCCCACAACACTCTGCCATACACCTCTCACACTTGGCCACGCCCACACTTGCACCCATTTTTCAACATTTCACAAAGGTTCAAGGACCCCGGCATGTCACCCCTCCTTTTACTCAGGGGGACCCCCTGAGCACCAAGAACCAACTCCCAACTCCATACCACCTTCCTACCCAGACTTGGACTTGGCCCCAAAATCAATGGGACTCTATGGCAGCTATATGAAGGGAGTCACCTAGAGACGCCAAACTTCCTGGGGACCTGGCAGCCCCCCAGGGGAGTATACACACCAAGTTTGGTCCATATGAGCATCATAGTTTTTGAGTTATTCTAAGTGAGCAATTTTTCAAATGAATGGGAGTCTATGGCAGCTATATGAAGGGAGTCACCTAGAGACGCCAAACTTCCTGGAGACCTGGCAGCCCCTCAGGGGAGTATACACACCAAGTTTGGTCCATATGAGCATCATAGTTTTTGAGTTATTCTAAGTGAGCACTTTTTCAAATGAATGGGAGTCTATGGCAGCTATATGAAGGGAGTCACCTAGAGACGCCAAACTTTCTGGAGACCTGCGGGGGGCCCAGGGGAGTATACACACCAAGTTTGGTCCATATGAGCATCATAGTTTTTGAGTTATTCTTAGTGAGCAATTTTTCAAATGAATGGGAGTCTATGGCAGCTATGTCAAAGGAAGGTGCTACATCCACCAAATTCACAGGGTCCCTGGGGGCCCCCTAGAGGGTGCTACAGCCCAAGTTTCAGCTCTCTACGACCTTTAGTTTTTCAGTTATTCTTAGTGAGCAAAACCATTTTTTGGTTTTTATCCTATAACCTAACCCTAACCCTAACCCTAACCCTAACCCTAACCCTAACCCTAACCCTAACCCTAACCCTAACCCTAACCCACACTTGGACACTCACAATCACGCACAGGAACGCCTACTGGCCCTCACACACGCCCACAACCGCTTTTCCCACACTTTACCACACTCTAAACACTTGGGACAAAAAGCGACCGATCCTCACACCTCTCAGAAATAGGCCATGTAGGGTGTCTATCTACTCGCCAGGAGGAACTGAGCATCTGGGCAAACTCCCAGCCCTGTCGGACCATCCTACGGAGACTTATGTCCTCAGCGACCGATCCTTTTTGCCCAATTTTGGACTATCTCGGGAACCGTAAGTGCTATCGACATGGGGTCTTCACTGGGACGTCCGGAACCCCCCAAAACCCCCCCCAACACACGGGTTCCATCCCTCTACCACTTTCCGTTCACGAGTTATTTGCCGACTGACCGATCCTCAGGTGGTGTTCTTGCCTTAACCTAACCCTAACCCTAACCCTAACCCTAACCCTAACCCTAACCCTAACCCTAACCCTAACCCTAACCCACACTTGGACACTCACAATCACGCACAGGAACGCCTACTGGCCCTCACACACGCCCACAACCGCTTTTCCCACACTTTACCACACTCTAAACACTTGGGACAAAAAGCGACCGATCCTCACACCTCTCAGAAATAGGCCATGTAGGGTGTCTATCTACTCGCCACGAGGAACTGAGCATCTGGGCAAACTCCCAGCCCTATCGGACCATCCTACGGAGACTTATGTCCTCAGCGACCGATCCTTTTTGCCCAATTTTGGACTATCTCGGGAACCGTAAGTGCTATCGACATGGGGTCTTCACTGGGACGTCCGGAACCCCCCAAAACCCCCCCCTAGACACTGGTTCCATCCCTCTACCACTTTCCGTTCACGAGTTATTTGCCGACTGACCGATCCTCAGGTGGTGTTCTTGCCTTAACCTAACCCTAACCCTAACCCTACAACAACACAAAGGGGCCCCATAATAAAGTACTTATGTCTCCAAATGGAGTCATGTTTGTACTCAAACAACTCGGCATCCCATGCCAAATACAACCACCATGAACTTGCCTCAATCCCACCTTTCTATCCCAAGTTATGCCCAATCTACAGGTTCTAAAAGGCCTACGGAAACCAACAAAATATATGTCATTCGGACTCACCTACAGTACCCCAATATACTACTTTCATACCTCTACCCCTTACTATAAGCAAATGAAAAATTAAAAGACACTCAAATTTACACAACTTTCACCACTTCTAGCAGCAAAGGGGAACCACTTGCACACACCATTCCACTGCAGACACACTCAGGGAGGCAAGGCCTTTCCATACATGCCTCACTTGTCATCCTACCACCTACCGTGCCAAAGTTCACAACCCTCGCACACTCCCACAACAGCCTCTCAGGTCCTTCGCACCCAACACCCTTCCTCATTGTGGAGATCAATATCAAAGACAAACACTACAAACTTCATTTTCACATATCTTATAGAGCTCTTCGAGCCCGATCCAACCCTGCTACTCCCAACTCTCTAACACGCTCACTTCAAGAGTTACGGACAAAGGTCACCAAAGGTCAAGTCACCTCAAAACACCTACTTCACCTCTTTTAAACCCAAAACACTCATCTATCACCTCACATCACCCTTTTTACTAAACCTAAGGTCACAGGACTGCTGGCAAACTACCACTAACACTTGCTCATATTCACCCACCCAATCACCCCTTAGGACACTCCCACTCACTTCAGGACACACCCACTCACCCACCCACTCACACACTTGGAACCACCCACTCACACTTTGCTACACAACACACTCTTAAACACCCACAATCACACCCCACAACACTCTGCCATACACCTCTCACACTTGGCCACGCCCACACTTGCACCCATTTTTCAACATTTCACAAAGGTTCAAGGACCCCGGCATGTCACCCCTCCTTTTACTCAGGGGGACCCCCTGAGCACCAAGAACCAACTCCCAACTCCATACCACCTTCCTACCCAGACTTGGACTTGGCCCCAAAATCAATGGGACTCTATGGCAGCTATATGAAGGGAGTCACCTAGAGACGCCAAACTTCCTGGGGACCTGGCAGCCCCCCAGGGGAGTATACACACCAAGTTTGGTCCATATGAGCATCATAGTTTTTGAGTTATTCTAAGTGAGCAATTTTTCAAATGAATGGGAGTCTATGGCAGCTATATGAAGGGAGTCACCTAGAGACGCCAAACTTCCTGGAGACCTGGCAGCCCCTCAGGGGAGTATACACACCAAGTTTGGTCCATATGAGCATCATAGTTTTTGAGTTATTCTAAGTGAGCACTTTTTCAAATGAATGGGAGTCTATGGCAGCTATATGAAGGGAGTCACCTAGAGACGCCAAACTTTCTGGAGACCTGCGGGGGGCCCAGGGGAGTATACACACCAAGTTTGGTCCATATGAGCATCATAGTTTTTGAGTTATTCTTAGTGAGCAATTTTTCAAATGAATGGGAGTCTATGGCAGCTATGTCAAAGGAAGGTGCTACATCCACCAAATTCACAGGGTCCCTGGGGGCCCCCTAGAGGGTGCTACAGCCCAAGTTTCAGCTCTCTACCACCTTTAGTTTTTCAGTTATTCTTAGTGAGCAAAACCATTTTTTGGTTTTTATCCTATAACCTAACCCTAACCCTAACCCTAACCCTAACCCTAACCCTAACCCTAACCCCTAACCCTAACCCTAACCCCTAACCCTAACCCTAACCCTAACCCTAACCCTAACCCTAACCCTAACCCCCACACCCACTCACACTTAGACACTCCCACTTAGCCACACCCACTCACTTTAGGACACACCCACTCACTTTAGGACACACCCACTCACACTTTGACACACCCACTCACCCACTCACACTTTGACACACCCACTCACCCACTCACACTTTCACTCATTATGGACCATTTCAGGAAGGGCTTTCTACCCACCCATGTCACCTCTCCTTTTACTCAGGGGGACCCCCTGAGCACCAGGAACCACCTCCCAGCTCCATAGCACCTTCCTACCCACAGATACAACAACACAAAGGGGCCCCATAATAAAGTACTTATGTCTCCAAATGGAGTCATGTTTGTACTCAAACAACTCGGCATCCCATGCCAAATACAACCACCATGTCCTTGCCTCAATCCCACCTTTCTATCCCAAGTTATGCCCAATCTACAGGTTCTAAAAGGCCTACGGAAACCAACGAAATATATGTCATTCGGACTCACCTACGGTACCCCAATATACTACTTTCATACCTCTACCCCTTACTATAAGCAAATGAAAAATTAAAAGACACTCAAATTTACACAACTTTCACCCCTTCTAGCAGCAAAGTGGAACCACTTGCACACACCATTCCACTGCAGCCACACTCAGGGAGACAAGGCCTTTCCATACATGCCTCACTTGTCATCCTACCACCTACCGTGCCAAAGTTCACAACCCTCGCACACTCCCACAACAGCCTCTCAGGTCCTTCGCACCCAACACCCTTCTTCATAGTGGAGATCAATATCAAAGACAAACACTACAAACTTCATTTTCACATATCTTATAGAGCTCTTCGAGCCCGATCCAACCCTGCTACTCCCAACTCTCTAACACGCTCACTTCAAGAGTTACGGACAAAGGTCACCAAAGGTCAAGTCACCTCAAAACACCTACTTCACCTCTTTTAAACCCAAAACACTCATCTATCACCTCACATGACCCTTTTTACTAAACCTAAGGTCACAGGACTGCTGGCAAACTACCACTAACACTTGCTCATATTCACCCACCCAATCACCCCTTAGGACACACCCACTCACTTCAGGACACACCCACTCACCCACCCACTCACACACTTGGAACCACCCACTCACACTTTGATACACAACACACTCTTAAACACCCACAATCACACCCCACAACACTCTGCCATACACCTCTCACACTTGGCCACGCCCACACTTGCACCCATTTTTCAACATTTCACAAAGGTTCAAGGACCCCGGCATGTCACCCCTCCTTTTACTCAGGGGGACCCCCTGAGCACCAAGAACCAACTCCCAACTCCATACCACCTTCCTACCCAGACTTGGACTTGGCCCCAAAATCAATGGGACTCTATGGCAGCTATATGAAGGGAGTCACCTAGAGACGCCAAACTTCCTGGGGACCTGGCAGCCCCCCAGGGGAGTATACACACCAAGTTTGGTCCATATGAGCATCATAGTTTTTGAGTTATTCTAAGTGAGCAATTTTTCAAATGAATGGGAGTCTATGGCAGCTATATGAAGGGAGTCACCTAGAGACGCCAAACTTCCTGGAGACCTGGCAGCCCCCCAGGGGAGTATACACACCAAGTTTGGTCCATATGAGCATCATAGTTTTTGAGTTATTCTAAGTGAGCACTTTTTCAAATGAATGGGAGTCTATGGCAGCTATATGAAGGGAGTCACCTAGAGACGCCAAACTTTCTGGAGACCTGCGGGGGGCCCAGGGGAGTATACACACCAAGTTTGGTCCATATGAGCATCATAGTTTTTGAGTTATTCTTAGTGAGCAATTTTTCAAATGAATGGGAGTCTATGGCAGCTATGTCAAAGGAAGGTGCTACATCCACCAAATTCACAGGGTCCCTGGGGGCCCCCTAGAGGGTGCTACAGCCCAAGTTTCAGCTCTCTACCACCTTTAGTTTTTCAGTTATTCTTAGTGAGCAAAACCATTTTTTGGTTTTTATCCTATAACCTAACCCTAACCCTAACCCTAACCCTAACCCCTAACCCTAACCCTAACCCTAACCCTAACCCTAACCCTAACCCTAACCCTAACCCTAACCCTAACCCTAACCCCCTAACCCTAACCCTAACCCTAACCCCTAACCCTAACCCTAACCCTAACCCTAACCCTAACCCTGACCCCTTACGGACAAAGGTCACCAAAGGTCAAGTCACCTCAAAACACCTACTTCACCTCTTTTAAACCCAAAACACTCATCTATCACCTCACATGACCCTTTTTACTAAACCTAAGGTCACAGGACTGCTGGCAAACTACCACTAACACTTGGACACTCCCACTCACTTCAGGACACACCCACTCACCCACCCACTCACACTTGGAACCACCCACTCACACACTTGCACTAACCCACTCACACTTGGACACACCAACCCACACTTGGACACTCACAATCACGCACAGGAACGCCTACTGGCCCTCACACACGCCCACAACCGCTTTTCCCACACTTTACCACACTCTAAACACTTGGGACAAAAAGCGACCGATCCTCCCACCTCTCAGAAATAGGCCATGTAGGGTGTCTATCTACTCGCCACGAGGAACTGAGCATCTGGGCAAACTCCCAGCCCTGTCGGACCATCCTACGGAGACTTATGTCCTCAGCGACCGATCCTTTTTGCCCAATTTTGGACTATCTCGGGAACCGTAAGTGCTATCGACATGGGGTCTTCACTGGGACGTCCGGAACCCCCCAAAACCCCCCCCTAGACACTGGTTCCATCCCTCTACCACTTTCCGTTCACCAGTTATTTGCCGACTGACCGATCCTCAGGTGGTGTTCTTGCCTTAACCTAACCCTAACCCTAACCCTAACCCTAACCCTAACCCTAACCCTAACCCTAACCCCTAACCCTAACCCTAACCCCTAACCCTAACCCTAACCCTAACCCTAACCCTAACCCCTTACGGACAAAGGTCACCAAAGGTCAAGTCACCTCAAAACACCTACTTCACCTCTTTTAAACCCAAAACACTCATCTATCACCTCACATGACCCTTTTTACTAAACCTAAGGTCACAGGACTGCTGGCAAACTACCACTAACACTTGGACACTCCCACTCACTTCAGGACACACCCACTCACCCACCCACTCACACTTGGAACCACCCACTCACACACTTGCACTAACCCACTCACACTTGGACACACCAACCCACACTTGGACACTCACAATCACGCACAGGAACGCCTACTGGCCCTCACACACGCCCACAACCGCTTTTCCCACACTTTACCACACTCTAAACACTTGGGACAAAAAGCGACCGATCCTCCCACCTCTCAGAAATAGGCCATGTAGGGTGTCTATCTACTCGCCACGAGGAACTGAGCATCTGGGCAAACTCCCAGCCCTGTCGGACCATCCTACGGAGACTTATGTCCTCAGCGACCGATCCTTTTTGCCCAATTTTGGACTATCTCGGGAACCGTAAGTGCTATCGACATGGGGTCTTCACTGGGACGTCCGGAACCCCCCAAAACCCCCCCCTAGACACTGGTTCCATCCCTCTACCACTTTCCGTTCACCAGTTATTTGCCGACTGACCGATCCTCAGGTGGTGTTCTTGCCTTAACCTAACCCTAACCCTAACCCTAACCCTAACCCTAACCCTTACCCTAACCCTAACCCCTAACCCTAACCCTAACCCCTAACCCTAACCCTAACCCTAACCCTAACCCTAACCCCTTACGGACAAAGGTCACCAAAGGTCAAGTCACCTCAAAACACCTACTTCACCTCTTTTAAACCCAAAACACTCATCTATCACCTCACATGACCCTTTTTACTAAACCTAAGGTCACAGGACTGCTGGCAAACTACCACTAACACTTGGACACTCCCACTCACTTCAGGACACACCCACTCACCCACCCACTCACACTTGGAACCACCCACTCACACACTTGCACTAACCCACTCACACTTGGACACACCAACCCACACTTGGACACTCACAATCACGCACAGGAACGCCTACTGGCCCTCACACACGCCCACAACCGCTTTTCCCACACTTTACCACACTCTAAACACTTGGGACAAAAAGCGACCGATCCTCCCACCTCTCAGAAATAGGCCATGTAGGGTGTCTATCTACTCGCCACGAGGAACTGAGCATCTGGGCAAACTCCCAGCCCTGTCGGACCATCCTACGGAGACTTATGTCCTCAGCGACCGATCCTTTTTGCCCAATTTTGGACTATCTCGGGAACCGTAAGTGCTATCGACATGGGGTCTTCACTGGGACGTCCGGAACCCCCCAAAACCCCCCCCTAGACACTGGTTCCATCCCTCTACCACTTTCCGTTCACCAGTTATTTGCCGACTGACCGATCCTCAGGTGGTGTTCTTGCCTTAACCTAACCCTAACCCTAACCCTAACCCTAACCCTAACCCTAACCCTAACCCCCCCACGAGTTATTTGCCGACTGACCGATCCTCAGGTGGTGTTCTTGCCTTAACCTAACCCTAACTTTTTCGGTCATTAGACTGAATTAGGGGGATGTCATCGTGACACTAAACTCACCCTAACCCTAACCCTACCCTTGAATGACGTTACATTTTTTGTTTCTAAATTCAGACAAGACAGAAGTTGTCGTCTTTGGACCGGAGTCTTTAAAAAAAAACTGCTTAGTCAATTAATTAACCTGGATGGCATTAAATTGACCTCAGATAATAAAGTAAAAAACCTTGGTGTTATTTTTGACCAGGACAAGTCATATAAATCCCATATTAAACAGGTTTCTAGGATTTCCTTCTTTCACCTCCGGAACAGTGCCAAAATGAGAAATATCCTATCCAGGAGTGACACTGATGATCCACATAGCCCTGTCTATGCATTTGTTACTTCAAGGCTAGACTATTGTAATTTTTTACTATCAGGATGTCCACAAAATGCAGTTAAAAGCTTTCAGCTGATTCAAAATGCTGCAGCAAGAGTTCTGATGAAAATTAAAAAGAGAGATCATATTTCTCCTACTTTAGCTTCCCTTCATTGGGTCCCTGTTAAATCCAGAATAGAATTTAAAATTTTCCTCCTCACATATAAAGCCCTTAATGATCTAGCTCCATCATACATCAGAGATCTGATTGTTCCATATGTTCCTAACAGAGCACTTCGTTCTCAGACTGCAGGTTTACTGGTGGTCCCTAGAGTCTCTAGAAGTAGAATGGGAGGCAGATCCTTTAGTTATCAGGCTCCTCTCCTGTGGAACCAGCTCCCAGTTTTAGTCCGTGAGGCAGACACCCTGTCTACTTTTAAGGCTAGGCTTAAAACTTTCCTTTTTGATAAAGCTTATAATTAGAGTGGCTTAGTTTATCAGGGAGGGAGCCTTCCTCCCTCCCTGTTGGTTGGAATAAGGGGGAGTCAGGTTTATCTGTGTGGTTATGCTACTATAGGCTTAGGCTGCTGGAGGACATAACGACCACTTTCACCCTCTTCGCTACATTCTCACACTACTCTCCAATTTTGCATTATTTGGTGTTATTTCAGCTTTTAATTTTGTTCTCTCTCTTTTCTCTTCCTAGAAGTTACACCTGGCCTGGCTCTGTGTCTACCTGTGACACCTTTCTGAAGAGGGGAATCGTCCGAGCCTCTGCTGGCAACAACTTAATGGTCACCCTCTACCGATGATCCACATAGCCCTGTCTGTCAGTGTTTAACCCTTTCTCTCTCCTAGACATGGCTACTGACTGAGCTTCTACTGTGACTAACTCTATGTGCTCTCTTTCAGACTCTAACCTTGAAAACTGGCTCAGAGTTTATCTGTTCTTTCTTTCTAGGTGAAACGACTAAAGGAGCTACATCCATTAACATTTACTTTTCCTTCCCATAGAAAGTACTCCTAGATCAGTGCTTCTTTGTTCTCTTTGTGTCTCTGCTCTGTTCTCTCAAACCCCCAGTCGGTCGTGGCAGATGTCCGCTCACACTGAGCCTGGTTCTGCTGGAAGTTTCTTCCTGTTAAAAGGGAGTTTTTCCTCTTCACTGTCGCTACATGCATGCTCAGTATGAGGGATTGCTGCAAAGTCAACGCCAGTGACTGTCCACTGTCTCTACATGCTCATCCAGGAGGAGGGAATGCTGCAAGTCACTGACTGGATGCAATCTGCTGGGTTTCCTTAGATAGAAAAACTTTTTATCCAATTTGAATAAATAACTGAATCTGACTGAACTGTTCAATGGTTAGGATTAACTGGAATGTATGAACCTGACTCTTGTAAAGAACCTTGAGATGACATGTGTTGTGAATTGGTGCTATAGAAATAAACTGAATTGAATTGAATGAGATTTCAGAGAAAATCCCCAAAACAGAATTAAAGCAGAATATCTCAAAGTATAAAACAACAAAATATTAATGTGAACTTTTCAATTTACCTTCAGTGTTAACACTGAGAAGTCTATATACACAGACAAAATAAAAAACATGTATATCTTAAAGCAGTGAAAACTGAAACATCTTCAAAACTTAAAGAATTGCAACCTTTTAAATGAAAGACGAAAGTGAAAGTGTTTACACAGGTAGAGACTCCTCCTCCTTCTCAGGTGACTCAAAGTCAGGAAGGTTTGACAGAAGCAGGAGAACAAAGGAGCCAAAACAGGGTAAGTTAAACTCCTCATTCTTTTTTACACATCAGACTGGGGTTTCTTTCTGTGGACTGTGAAGGGGAAAATAAACAGAACTCACATTCTCCATCTAAATAAAGCCGACTGACAATTTAAGGACTGATGACTGATTTCCTGTAGTCAGCTCAAGCAAATACAGAGGTTTCTTTCCTGCCTGTGTTCAGACATAAACTTACTTTGGGGCACAGGATTAATTTTTATGACAAAATTATTTTGAAACTAGTATTTCAGTTGTTGAGTCAAACTGGTAACTATGATTTTTTTAAATGGCCTTGCTGTCCTCTTCCTGTTTTGGTCTCAGGTTTGTTGACGTCACTGACACTGAATACAAAATAATAAGAAGACAGAGTTTATCTCACATTAAACAGCATTTAGTTGTTGCAGATTTACAGTTTTTAATTTTGTATAGCTTTTTTTTTTTGTTGTTCAGATTTTTGACACAAGAAAGTGGTCCTTTAGCTTTCTGCCAAAATTAAGTGTTTGTTATCAAAAAAGTTTGGTATGCTGTGAGATAAAGCCTAGTTCTTATACAACATGAGACAGACTTTTAAAATTAATTTGAGTAAAATCATCTAAGAGTTTCTTTGCAAACACTCTGAACCTATGGAAATGCTGAGCATGGATTTGGATAATTGTAATAACCTACGTTGAGTGACATTTCCATTGATATCTTTGGTACTTTAAGGTGTGTATTTTGCCATTTGTATCATAGACTTTATTTTACATTTAGGATCTGTATGTGACAAACTGTTTTTTCTATGGTTGAAGTGGATTTTTGTTTCTTAATTATTGCTTTCCTTGTAACATGCAGCTTTACCAACTGATGGGAAATCTAAGTTATATAAATAATAATATAAAGAAAAAATATATATTCTAGGAGTCAGTTTTATTTATTTTCAAAGAATCTAAAAAGTGTTGCCCTAGCAAGTTTTAGCAGTTTAAAAGAACCATATGACAGCATACTGACATTTAATTCTAGCTATCACAGGCGTTAGGGTGTGTGTTATGATATAAAGTAAAGTGATAGTAGGCCATTAGCCATTATTCTTTTTAAATGCCTCTGAACTGTCCGTTAACATTTTGGCTCAAATCCGGACATTGGTCTGAAAGTTAAATTAGATGTCTAGATGAAATTGTTTTTGTATTTCAGCTGACATACGCAAGACAAATTAATCGATGATGAAAACAGAGTTCAATCCTACAACCGTTTTCTATTTTGCAGAATGAGCTGAGCTTTTTACATGAGCTGCACATGATGCGTAACAAATAGATACGTTCCATAGCTGCTGCGCATTGTTTGCTATTTTGTTGTTCTTATTCCGGAGTTCTTTTCATTTCCCTCTTAAAAAAATTTACATAAACTCTCATAGTGACCCAGAGGAGACATGAGGTTCCCAAACTCCATGTAGCAGACAGTCTGGGTCACTGGACAAATGGTTCTGTGGGATATAAACTCCAACTTTCTGAAACTGCCAGGCAGTTATGACCTCTTCATGCACTGTGCTTGGATGTTTTGCTGGTTTTCCTAGTCTGGATCAGAGCAAAACAGATAGGAACAGATAAATGCAACATAGCATATGTTGCAAGCAAAAACACATTCAACACATGTACACCTTGAAAGGTTAATTTTTTGTCCTCGAACAAATTGTCTCTTTGAGAGATTCTAATGTTATGTCTTTCTCTGAACTCACATCCAATGAGGTCTTGTCATGAAGGAATGGTCAACAAATCAGCACTGTACATTACACTGTACATTGCTGTACATTACATTAGCCCAGCAACTGGGCTAATGTAATGTAAATTGGATAAAAAGTTTTTCTATCTAAGGAAACCCAGCAGATTGCATCCAGTCAGTGACTTGCAGCCTTCACTCCTCCTGTATGAGCATGTAGAGACAGTGGACAGTCACTGGTGTTGACTTTGCAGCAATCCCTCATACTGAGCATGCATGTAGCGACAGTGGAGAGGAAAAACTCCCTTTTAACAGGAAGAAACCTCCAGCAGAACCAGAACCAGGCTCAGTGTGAGCGGCCATCTGCCACGACTGACTGGGGGCATGAGAGAACAGAGCAGAGACACAAAGAGAACAAAGAAGCACTGATCCAGGAGTACTTTCTATGGGAAGAGCTATAGTTATAGCTCCTTTAGTGGCCTTCATCTGGAGAGAAATACAGCTCAGCAGATGCACTCTGAGCCAGTTTTCAAGTCTAGAGTATGAAAGAGAGCACATACAGTTAGTCACAGTAGAAGCTCAACCAGTAGCTATGTCTAGGAGAGACAGGGTTAAACACTGAAAGACAGGGCCAAGTGTATCATCTGTATTAAAGGGTGACACGGGAGTGGATTTTCTCTCCTGTCCCATCCCGCTCCCACAGAAAAATGTCTTGTACCATCCCAATCCCAGGCCAGCATAACAAAAAAAATCCTGTCCCGTCCCACTCCTGGTAAATTGACTCCCACTCCCGTCCCGCTCCCATTTAGAACGACTCCCACTCCTGTGTCACTCCCATTTTTGTTTTCTTCATTTAGTCTTTTGGCAATTTCTTTCTTTGAAGGACCAGTTAGGTCCCTGTCTTTAGTTGTAGTAAATCCAGTTAAAGTAAAAAGAATAATAATGAAGAAATAATAAAATATCAAACAAGGAAACAGACCATGCCTATCTTAGTTGAATAAACAAAATGTACATAGTTGTATTTTACTTATTTATTAAGTGATCGTTTCCTTTGAACAATGACATTACTTTTATGTTTCAAGTTGCTGAAACAAAAAAACAATGCACCTAGCAAGAGAACTGTACTTGTTGAACAAAAGGGCAAAAAGGCAAAATCTTCACAATTTAGAAACTGTACCTCAGTCAGTGGCGTGCACAGAAATTTTGGGGGGCAGGTGCTTGAGTGGAAAAATAGGGCACCTTGTGCGGCACATGGAGCTGTCGGCTGCCTTTGTAGTGTGAAATTTATTACAGGCACAGCATGAACATAATTTACAGGTCCTTCTCAAAATATTAGCATATTGTGATAAAGTTCATTATTTTCCATAATGTCATGATGAAAATTTAACATTCATATATTTTAGATTCATTGCACACTAACTGAAATATTTCAGGTCTTTTATTGTCTTAATACAGATGATTTTGGCATACAGCTCATGAAAACCCAAAATTCCTATCTCACAAAATTAGCATATTTCATCCGACCAATAAAAGAAAAGTGTTTTTAATACAAAAAACGTCAACCTTCAAATAACCATGTACAGTTATGCACTCAATACTTGGTCGGGAATCCTTTGGCAGAAATGACTGCTTCAATGCGGCGTGGCATGGAGGCAATCAGCCTGTGGCACTGCTGAGGTCTTATGGAGGCCCAGGATGCTTCGATAGCGGCCTTTAGCTCATCCAGAGTGTTGGGTCTTGAGTCTCTCAACGTTCTCTTCACAATATCCCACAGATTCTCTATGGGGTTCAGGTCAGGAGAGTTGGCAGGCCAATTGAGCACAGTGATACCATGGTCAGTAAACCATTTACCAGTGGTTTTGGCACTGTGAGCAGGTGCCAGATCATGCTGAAAAATGAAATCTTCATCTCCATAAAGCTTTTCAGCAGATGGAAGCATGAAGTGCTCCAAAATCTCCTGATAGCTAGCTGCAATGACCCTGCCCTTGATAAAACACAGTGGACCAACACCAGCAGCTGACACGGCACCCCAGACCATCACTGACTGTGGGTACTTGACACTGGACTTCTGGCATTTTCTTCTCCCCAGTCTTCCTCCAGACTCTGGCACGTTGATTTCCGAATGACATGCAGAATTTGCTTTCATCCGAAAAAAGTACTTTGGACCACTGAGCAACAGTCCAGTGCTGCTTCTCTGTAGCCCAGGTCAGGCGCTTCTGCCGCTGTTTCTGGTTCAAAAGTGGCTTGACCTGGGGAATGCGGCACCTGTAGCCCATTTCCTGCACACGCCTGTGCACGGTGGCTCTGGATGTTTCTACTCCAGACTCAGTCCACTGCTTCCGCAGGTCCCCCAAGGTCTGGAATCGGCCCTTCTCCACAATCGTCCTCAGGGTCCGGTCACCTCTTCTCGTTGTGCAGCGTTTTCTGCCACACTTTTTCCTTCCCACAGACTTCCCACTGAGGTGCCTTGATACAGCACTCTGGGAACAGCCTATTGGTTCAGAAATGTCTTTCTGTGTCTTACCCTCTTGCTTGAGGGTGTCAATAGTGGCCTTCTGGACAGCAGTCAGGTCAGCAGTCTTACCCATGATTGGGGTTTTGAGTGATGAACCAGGCTGGGAGTTTTAAAGGCCTCAGGAATCTTTTGCAGGTGTTTAGAGTTAAATCATTGATTCAGATGATTAGGTTCATAGCTCGTTTAGAGACCCTTTTAATGATATGCTAATTTTGTGAGATAGGAATTTTGGGTTTTCATGAGCTGTATTCCAAAATCATCCATATTAAGACAATAAAAGACCTGAAATATTTCAGTTAGTGTGCAATGAATCTAAAATATATGAATGTTAAATTTTCATCATTACATTATGGAAAATAATGAACTTTATCACAATATGCTAATATTTTGAGAAGGACCTGTATATGTATTACTAAGCACCCCCAAAACAAACTGTCCTGTGGGATCTTGGGAAGTGACCACGCAGGAAAAAAACTCAAAACAAGAATGCATTTTACAAAATTCTTAAGATTACTAGGGCAACAAATTAGATTGATTAAAAGTTAGATTACTGACTCACAACCAGCCTTTAACCTGAACTTCCTGAGTCAAATTTCTTTCTTTTTACACACTGAGCACGTGTTTGTCTTGACTATGACTATATCATTCTGTACTTTTATCACAAAATGTCTTCTGCACCAAATAACCTTATGTTGTAACAAAGCAGGTTAGGCCAACCTAAATGAGTTATCTTCAGAAATGTGAGTAACCAGTGACCATTCTACAGTGTAAATCAACTATACCCAGAAAATGAGTTGTAAAATCTTTATAGTCAAAATGAAGACTGAGAATGATCATAACGCGTATGTGTGTTGGTGAGGCGGGGTGGTAGTTGTCGCTCAAAATTTCAAAACGTGGGGCACTGGTATAGGCCTTTAAATTCAGAATGTTACCTCGGGCCCCACACTATACACTGTTAAAAAAAACAAAAAGATTTCAGGACGGCACTTTTTTGTCCAAAGGATAAAAGGGCAGATGCTCTAGCACCACCTAGTGTCTATCTGTGCACGTCCCTGATCTCAATGGTTCACAGCAATGGTCATCAGGGACCTTTTCCCTGCAAGTTTTAGATGTGTGTCTGCTCCAGCACACCTGATTCAAATTCTGACATGACCTCCTATACAGGCATCAAGAATGGAGGGTCAAACTGGACAAAATTAATACAATAAAATCATCATTAAATAAATAAATGTTGTGAATGTCCCATAAGTGAAGTAAATGTAACATGAAAGAAATGTAACATTAAATGTGCCATTAAATTAAAGGTACCATTTATTTATTTAATACATCATTAGAAACAATAAATGTACCATTATATCATGAAATGGACTATTATGTAATTAAATGTGCCACTAAATAATTAAGTATAATTTTAAAGACGACATGACGTTATTAAGTGGTACACTTAATATTTAATGATGTATTAAAATAAATTGTACATTTAATGGTACATTCAATTTTTTTCTATTTCACAACATATTTATTTAATATCTTCCCTTGATGAAGCCTTTCTATACGGAGCCCGCGAGGGGAAAAGGGGGAATTTTTTTTCTTTTGCGTTCCCACGCAATACTTTTTGCTTCTCACGCAATAGTCTTTGCGTTATCTCGCAATACTTTGTGGGAGACCCGTTTTTGAGATTTATTGAGTTTTATTTTGAAATCAGCCTTAAATAAAATGATCTTCAAATCAGACTAAAAGACAGTTATTATCCACAAGCTGTCAAACTACTGAACTCTGGACAATAATACTGCATGAAACCACATCTGTGACACTTTATTTGCTTATTACTGCTGCATGATGTGTACTTTTTTTGGTACGCCATTAGTGTTTTTGTTTTTATCGTGATTTGAACGGTTCTTCTTATCCTAAGCATTTAATCGCATTGTTGAAATATGACAAATAAACCATATCAGTGCTGTTTGTTCTGTGAGCAGTTTGTCATCTGTGCTGCTGCTCCAAAATGCACAGTTTTCTCAAGGTGATTAACAACTTTTGCGAGCAAACGCAAAATTACTGCGTGGAGACACCAAAAAAATTATTCCCACATGTCCCCTCGCGGGCTCCGTACCTTTCCCCTCTACTGTGGCAAAGGCTCTTAAATCTTGGCTGCACATGCAGGAGTTTTGTTGGTCAGATGAGACTTGACACATGTTGGTACTTTTGGTTTGATGAATGAAGAGATGCAGGGTTGATTTAATCCAGAATCTGTTTTACAAGTGTCCCTTAATCACTGGTGTCCTTGATTACGACTAAACACGTTTTACAAGCAGCAGACTGCGTGTTAACACCGCTACATTCAACTCTCCTGAAGGTCGGTAATATTTGCGACTTTCCTGTCAGCTCTATGAGTTTAATAAATAAGTCCTTATTTCTGACTTTACGTTGCAAATCCAATTTTACCACGTCCAGTTCTCCACTTGCGTTTGCTCCCTCCATCCTGAACGCAGGTGGAAAACATCGCTCAGAAGCACTGTTGGCTTGTGGGTCGTGTAGTTCGTTTGACTCGCATTATAGTATAGGCTTCTTGGAAAAAAAACTACACAATGTTTTTTTTTCTTCAAGTTTATAACAAAGTCTCAGTTTTACATTTCCAAGGACAATTGACCCTAGTTTATTTTCCCTCCTATTGGTTAGCTCTCGCTCCCGTCTGCTCCCGTTCATTTTTTATCCTGTACCGTCCCAATCACGTGATCTTTACCATCCTGTCTCCCATCCCGCGGGATTCCCATGGGAATCCCATGACCCGTGGGATTGCCGAAAAAATGTCAGCCTCTAATCTGTATAAGGTGAGCATTAAGTTGTAAGCAGCAGCAGCTCAGGCAATGGTACCACATCTAAACACAGAGCCAGGTCAAATGTAAATTCTAGAAAGAAAAAAAACAGCAAAAAAAAAAAAAACAGAGAGAACATAGGGTTATAACCTGAAATTACAACAAATAGCGCAAAATTGGAGAGTAGTATGGAATGTAGCGAAGAGAGTGAAAGTGGTCATTATGTCCTCCAGCAGCCTGAGCCTATAGCAGCATAACTACAGAGATAGCTCAGGATAACCTAAGCCACTCTAACTATAAGCTTTATCAAAAAGGAAGGTTTTAAGCCTAGCCTTAAAAGTAGACAGGGTGTCTGCCTCACGGACTAAAACTGGGAGCTGGTTCCACAGGTTCCACATTAGTTACCTGCTGAAATCAGTTTTCTCTGAACCCCAGCATATGTGATGGAAATAAGCTATTGGCTTTACAGAACAGTTCAGGAAGCTGCAAACTGAAAAAAACTGCCCGGAACTAAACCAGTAAACAACTGGATGTCACTGTTTTCTGTCTCAGACTGACTAAAGTCCAGAAGATGGAGACTCGTGCAGAGGAAGAGGAGAACAGATCAGAGTCTCCAGGATGTCAATCCACGGCATGTACTTCAGACGTCTGTAAGGAACCTGGGCCATCTGAGAAAAAGTAAGAACATGATTTGTTTTCCTGATCTCAAGTAATTTCTGAGTCTGTCATGGTATTCTCTGTCCACTTTTATTCTATTTAAAAAAAAAGTAGACTAATCATATTACAGTGCTGCTTGCCATACAGTAATCTATATTACGTTCTGAATTTGTTAGCTGGAAAAAAGGGAATGCTATTTCACCTTATGATCTTACTCTGAGTCTGTAGAGAAACCAAATCTATTCTGTTTTAATTTTGGTTGTGATACCGTGCAAGACCTGAAAGAGGATTAATGTCACATCTTGGTGGTTCCTCTATGCAAAACAAATGAAACAAAAACTCAGCAGTTACAAAAGAGAAAAAACATATCAGTGACCAATATAGCTGCCCTTCTTCTTAATAACAGTTACAAACCTTTCATTCTTTCTGCAGCTGCAATCGCAGTCTACCCTGAAAATGTTCAGAGAGGAGGACTGTTTTCCTTCTCTTATCTTTACACCTTGCAGGTGTCTAAGTCAAAGTGGAGCTCTGTGCCCAATTAATGATCAAGCATGGGTTCATCAACCTGGTCAAGAGAGAGTTATTCTTACCAGTCCATAAAAACTCAGAAATATCTGTCATCAAATATTTGTTAGCACAGTCTTTTAATGTTCAAATTTATGCATCTTGATGTGTGGAAGTCAGTTTCCAAAAAGAGTGGCACAGTAAGCTGATCAGCTGTGATGTTCTCCTTAGTGAAGCTAACTGTAGGAGGATGCAGCTAGCAAAGTCAAGCTTCTTAAATGAATGCTCGATGAAAACATACAAGCTGAGTTCCAATTGGTGGCTACAACAGTGGGCGGAACTTGTCATAAATATTAATATTACAAAGCCTGCCCACCATGATTGGTATGGTGTAAGAACGCTGTCAAAAACAATGTGTATGTAAAGACGGAAATGCGTGCATATTAGTCAATAGTTGTGCATCAGTAAAATCTAAAAGAGGTATTGTATATTTTCTCTATTAGAATACAAAATAAAATGTTACAGCTTCAAGAAATTACAAACACAAAGTTCGAGTTTACAGTTGTGGTTTATTCTTTATGAATACAATATGCTATAACAGTTTGTGAATACGATTTCTTTTCTTTGAGAATACGAATTTACATCAGCGACTTGGCGTCAAGTGATCTCAGGTTCGTTAGTGGAGCACAGAGTTAGTTGATTCGCGTTGCGCATGCGCTGTCACACTCCTCACCACCAGTAAACGTAGTGCTGGAATTAGATGACGGAAAAAGGTAATGGGAGATAATTCAGTCTAAAAGGAATATTAGGAACAGAGGGGAGATAGGGGGGAATCAAGAGTATTAGAAATAAAGCATTGTTCTTATTTTTATGAAATACAAAACTAAAACATAGAATATAGTGGGTGGAGTTATACAATGATGTACAGTAGGTGGCGGTATGCACCTCTGAGTTTGTTGCGTACCGCCAGCAGAAGAAGAAGCAGCAGCACTAGCACCAAGATGATGGACCAACAGCATATATTAACAACATTAAGACATATATTAACTTTTTAACATTACCTGGCTTTGTACCTAGAGCCGCTGCTTCTTCTTCTTCTTCTTCTTGAACTTTGTGTTTGTAATTTCTTGAAGCTGTAACATTTTATTTTGTATTCTTATAGAGAAAATATACAATACCTCTTTTGGATTTTACTTATGCACAACTATTGACTAATATGCACACATTTCCGTCTTTACATACACAATGTTTTTGACAGCGTTCTTACCCCATAGATTGGTTTAATTTACTGAGAGGTCTCCCATGCAGTATTGCAAGTACTTGTATTCGTCGTCTTCCGCTTATCCGGGACCGGGTCGTGGGGGCAGCAGACTCAGCAGAGATACCAAGACGTCCCTCTCCCCAGACACCTCCTCCAGCTCCTCTGGGTGGAGCCCAAGGCATTCCCAGGCCAGCCGAGAAACATAGTCCCTCCAGCGTGTCCTGGGCCGTCCCCTTGGCCTCCTCCCAGTGGGATGTGCCTGGAACACCTCCCGAGGAAGGCGTCCAGTAGGCATCCGGTATAGATGCCCGAGATAACCCTCAACTGGCTCCTCTCGATGTGGAGGAGCAGCAGCTCTACTCCGTGCCCCTCCCAGATGGCCGAGCTCCTCACCCTATCTCTAAGGGAGTGCCCGGCCACCCTACGGAGGAAGCTCATTTCAGCCGCTTGTATCCGGGATCTCGTTCTTTCGGTCATTACCCAACGTTCATGGCCATAGGTGAGGGTAGGAACGTAGACCGACCGGTAAATCAAGAGCTTCTAGACGCAGTATTGCAAGTCCTGCTCTGAAATCCCATAGGGTATAATAATCACCTAACTGATCCCATCAGTTTCTTTGCCTGGCAACACAGCAGAAAGAGTTCTAATAGGATGAAAACTGGATACACAGAGAGAACATGCAAACTCCATTCAGAAAGAGTTCAGGACCTAATTGTTGCAATCCAACTAACCAAACATTGCAAGTTAAAAAGTATAATATGATTCAATAGTAATATAAAGGTAGTTACAGAGCAGCTGAACTGTGATCCTGTGATGTTCCATATACCAAAGTACAACAGTTGACTGTGGTTTCCAGAGTAACAGAAAATATTCTTCTAAAGCCAAGCCAACTTTATAAGCATTTTAAAAACCTGACCAAAGCACTGAACAGCTATCGTATGTAAGCAATAAAACACAAATTAAAGAAGACACATAAAAGCTTCTTCTATAAGGCAACTCAAACAAATAAACTAAGACCATGTAAACTAAAACCATGTTAGGTCAAAAGCCAATGAAAAAGATTGGTTTTCAGAACAGACTTAAAAATACACACTGAATAAGTCTGTCTGATGTGCACTGGCAGTGAATTCCAAAGCCTTGGAGCTGCCACAGAAAAAAACTCTTGTCAACTCTGAGCTTCTGCCACGTCCTCGCCACATCCAGGAGAAGCTGGTCTGCTGACCCGGGTGAATGGGAGGGGCGGTGAGATTGTAAAAGCTCAGAGAGCTAGAGCAGGGCAAGACCATTTAAAGACTTAAAAGCAATTAAAAGAATCTTAAGATGAAACCTAAAATGAACCAATGCAGTAAGGCTAAAACAGGAGTTGTGTACTCTTTCTTTAATGTACTAGTTAAAGGACATCCAGCTACATTCTGCACTATCTGGAGACAAGACAACTGTAATTGAAGCATGTTGTGATAAATTCATGGATTACAGTTTCAAATTCCTGTTTGAACAGAACACATTTCACTTTCGCCAGTTGTCTTTTTGATAAAAACTGGATTTCACAACTGAACTGATTTGTCGTCAAGATTAAAATCACTGTCTATTGTCACTCCAAGGTTACTGACAGTAGGTTTATGTACGGACCCAGAGGGTAGAGCATTAAAACATTAAAAGATATAACCACTTGCATCATCTGTCGGAGGAGTCTTTAAAGAGAGACGTCTTATATTCAATAACCCACATTTAATTTTTTTTTTTTCTGTTCAGTAGGAGTTTTGTTTATTCATATGAGATTTTCATAGATTGCTCCTTTTTAGATTAGTTTTTAATCTATTCAATTTTCACTGTGGGCAAGCTGCTTAGAGGTGTGTTAAACTGTGACTCTGCTTCCTGGTATGGACCCTGGGTTGTCAGAGTTTTGGAGAACTAATACATTCAGCCAGATTCCTAGAAAGAAGAGCTTTCTAGGAAAGCTCTTCTAAAGTGGGATGGATGTCGTCTCTCTGGTTCAGATCCGGTTTTCCCTAAAATGTTTGCCAATTATCAATTTAGACCATATCGTTTTCAGGACACCCCCTAGCACCTAACCTAAGCCTGAGTTGGTAGCTGACGCTTGTGTAGTAGGGCTAAAACACTGCCAAAGTGTCTAATTTATCTGGCATTCCAACATGCTAAAAAAGTACTTGTTCGTTTCATACATACTACATTATATGCCATCACAGTACATTTTATTGATTATATCCATAAATCTGGTGAGTGGCAGTTATGTATTTATATATCGGCTGGCATCTTATGTGTAAATGCTGGCTCAGTGGTGGCTTAAAACGTAAAGCAGATAAACAGAGAACATATCAATAACTCGACTGAGAAAAATATTACAGAGAAATCGTTCGTAGGTCAAACAGCATTACACTGAAATCCAGTTATTTCTCCATAAGAGTAACTCAGGTATTGACACATTACTATTTACAATACAAATTTTTCCTCTAAATCGGAGGGCTTTTATTCAAAAAGTTAAGCATAGTTCACAACAAAAATTTGCAGTGCTTCTTGGTTTGTTATCCTCTCCTTTACAATAAAGAAGTAAAGTGCATGACAAAGCAGCCCGACCGGCTCCTCTGTCTTTTTTGTCACTTTTATTTTCAGTCTTTATCCTGCAGACATTATCCAATAAAACTGAAAACAAAAGAAAAATGTATGGGGTACATAAAATTAAGTCGAATGAACTCTGGAAATTTGCTGTTTGAGTAGTAAAAAGGGTCCATTTCTTTCATCGTTTGGCAGCTTTCCGTTTCAGGTAGTGAGACATTTTTTTCTATCAAGTAGTTTTCTCCCATAATGACTTTCTTGCAGGCCATTATCATCGCTTTAAACAGGTAAGAGTCCGCAGCTTTAACAACATTTATAGGTAACAATCCCATGTATAAAACCTGGCGAAGATTGCTAATTTTATAATCACTGGATGCTCATGACCATAGTGTCCCAGAAGGGGGGTACTTTTACACGTCCAAAAAATCTGGGAATAATTGACATTGATCTGACCACAGAGTCTCCAACATTGTTGTGGAGATTTCAACAGTTTACTTTTAACATTAGGAGTGATAAAGAATCTCACTGGCTCCTTTATTTCAACATAGTCAGACTTGACTTTTCACTGTCCCTGTTGGCCCAAAACCTCAGCCAAGCCATGAGGATTTCTACTAGTTACCCCTATTGGCCATTTTGGGCTCACCAAGAGGATCATGATGTTTCACCTTTGGTTTGAGTGATTAAATGTGCTTGTGATATTACAACACTGGCTAACATGTTGCTCCACTAAGAGTCCTGTTTTCTCCTTTGGAAAGCATCCATCTGTCTCTTGACCACTCTGACATCCTCTCGTCACCACTTTCATCTCAATGTGTGGGTGGGTCCAGTACATCCTTTTATTTTTTCTTTAAAAAGGAAAACAGGCTTCTCTGTTTTTCTGGCTGATGTGATGCAGTCTTGCTCTTGTCCTGGGGTACCACCACTAACCTTACTCAATTCCTGACCAGGACAGACCTCCTCACTGCACACAGAAATGGGAAAGGGTTACTATTAAGCCCAAGCAGCAAAAGTGCTGCAAACCTATTGTAACTTGTATGTTTCTTGTTCTCCCCTGAAATGAAGTGGCTTTTTGAAGGCCTAGGTATACACTACCGGTCAAAAGTTTTAGAACGCCTTTCTCATTTAATGGTTTTCTTTACGTTTATGACTTTTTACATTGTACAAAGATTTTCAATGAAGGCATCAAAACAGTGAATGAACACAAATGCAATTATGTAGCAAACCAAAATTGGAAAATAACTTTAAATATGTTATATTTTAGAATCCTTAAAGTAGCTGCCCTTTGCTGTAATGACTGAAATATTAAACTCTGGCCGTCTCTCCATGAACGTCTGGGAAGTTCTTCCAAGATTGTTTCGAAAACCATTTCAGGTGAAGCTCACGGAGAGAATGCCAAGAGAGCAAAGCAGTCATCAAAGCAAAGGGTGGTTATTTTGTAATAAGCTAAAATATAAAAATGTTTAGAGTTATTTCACACTTTTTGTTTACTACATAATTCCATGTGTGTTCATTCACAGGTTTGTTGTCTCTGATGAGAATCTACAATTTAAATAGTCATGAAAATAAAGAGACCCATCAAGCTCACTTGATGGGTCTCTAGAAAGGCATTCTAAAACATTTGACCGGTCGTGTATATGAAGACTCATTTTGCACAACCCCTAATGAACCCCTAATGACATTTTTGAAGCTGAATTAAAATAAAAAGGGTCTAGTCAAACAGCTCCACAGTGTCCCCTAAAATTAGCTAGGCCAAGCGGTGTAACATAGACATTTGAATTTCAGAAAAAATGTACAACCCTTCAAAACAAGAAATAAAGTCTCTTGGTCGACTGGATAAAACAGTCAAAAAGTTGGTGGGCGTGGCAAAATACCTCAAAAGTAGCCTGTAGGAGCATTAAAACATCATCTCAGTCATCCTTGACTGAGGATTATAAAATTGTTACACATAAGTAGTTTCTCAAGACCTACAAAAAGACCTCTTATAGCAATGGTCAAAACCCTACAGCAACTCTGCCATTTTGAATCAAAGATGCCATTTTGTCTCTTTTACACATGACTCAGTCTTAAGGCATTGGAGATCAAACGTTATTGAAAGCCTTTTGTTTTCAGTAACTTTTCTGTGTTTGTGCATGGCCAATCCTCAATATCTGACTTCTCACCATAAAAGACTAAGGTGTAACAACTTTCACATGCAAGGTCAGAGCTGTACCAAGTCACAGGGTTCTCTAGTGAATTACTCTTAATGACAGTCTGTAGAAGTTTTGTACTTTATCTAATAACATATAATAATTTCAAATGACAATTTCAAAATACTACAGGAAGTCTTCATTAATTCTTTGTCACCAAAACCAAGTGACTACACCTTCCATCAGGAAGATCGGATTTTGACCTAATTCTGAAAATTTCTCATTTGAGCAGAATTTAGCCTGACTGAAGGTAATGTCAAGGGTTGCATTTAGTACCGCCTAGTGTCGCCATGCAGAATTGAGTAGCGGGCTCACTGGAGACATGGTGGTGGCAAGGCTAAACACCCGCGGTTGCGACACAAGAGGTGAGCTGCGAGGGCTGCCCAACAACTGAACTACTGGGAATGGGATGTTGGAAGTCTTTGACCCTCATTTGGACAAATCTCTTCCATTCTCCAGAGCATATGTATTCACACCATTCTTTGACTTCGTTATGCATGTCTGGTGAACACAGCCATTTTGCATATCTCAGCAAATTGATAATAATCTATTAATTAACTGCTAATTAAATCTAAAACCCTGTATGCATAACCTTGCACTAGTAATGTATCCTTAGGGTTGAATGTTTGCAACATCCAACTGATAATGCAGCAAGAAAATGTCACACACATCCTTTTAAAAGGTATTTTAAATAGACATCTAAAGGCATTTTTATGATATCTGTTTCAAAACTAATTCAAATTTAACACGTGTGTCAATTTCATATATTCTTGATAATTTACCGGTTGTTTTTTGTTTGTTTTGCGCTGGAAAAAAATATTTAAATGGTTTTAATTAGGCAATTTCTCTTTTATTGATGTGGTCTTAATAATGTGTTGATGTTTCAGATGTCCTTTACAGAAGAGGACCTCAGAGTGCCCAGTATCCAGTTTGTTGTCTATAAAGAGTGATGACTCTAAAGGATTTCCTCCAAACTTCAGTAATGTACCAGGGCCCTGTGACACAATGTGAGAAAACTATTACCGATTTCATATCCTGAACTTTGTAGCTAGTTGGATTACCAACATAACTTCTGTGTTGCTGTTTCTTTCATTTTGATGTTGTTTCTTGGCTCTCAGCCAGGGAAACCTTTTATTTTCAGTGGTATACTAAATTGTATGTTGTAACTACTTAAAATTCCTTAAAGGTTTCCAATATCAGTACAAGTGCTACACTTTAGTTAGCCTATGTTTATATTACTTTTTATGTTTTTTGTTTTGTTATTTCTAGACTTGATTTAGTTCAGAAGCACTAATAATTGGGTCAATAACTGCCTGAATGTGAGTGATGTTATATTTTCTGCCTCTGATAGTCCAGAGGGTTCATAATGGATGAATTTGTCATCCTCCAGCAATCAGAGTGAAGCAGCAGCCAGAGGTCTTAGAACTGATCAGATGAATAGTCTCAGTTTTGATAAATAAATGTCTCTTCGCAGAAGGAGGAAGAGGAGTGTGGAGAAGCAGCTGTCCAGCTGTGCTTTGTGTCAGGATGTTCCAAAGGATCCAGTCTCTAGCCGCTGTGGACACTGGTTCTGCAAACAGTGCACTGTTTCATTAGGGTTCTCATCCTGCCCCCAGTGTAAATTAGGATCAAGGAGTGAAGCTGGACTGCAGGCAGCCGGTCAGATCAGCCCTTTGCAAAGTAGGACATTTCTGTTAACTTATTAGTAATATAGTAACAGAAGAATGAAGATTTAAGATTATTATAATAATGTTCTATGATGGTCTATGATTCCTGCATTACAGAAAGGACAAAATTACAGTATTCTACAGATACAATGTAATCCACCATAAAACACAGAATATCATATAATTTGTTATTATGTTGGTGTTTGATCTGTTTTTTCTGCTAGTATTTTGTCTTTCACAATGATAGTGCAGTGATGGAATGATCATGCTGGTAAAATGATTGTTTTGGTCACTGCAACTTCCTGTTTGTGTGATGTAACCTGGTCACTGCATTCATCACACCGACAGCCCTGGGGTGGAAACTAGTGCTGCAGCTAATGATTATTTTAGTTATTAAGTATTTCATTGATCAATTAAGTCATTTCTATGATGCCTCTATTTAGGCCGAATTTCTATTGGTAGACAGAAGGAAAATGTCATGGTAATATTCACAATCTGCCTTGTCTAAGTTCAGCAGGGATTTCTCATCTTCCCATATTTTGAGAATCACCAGTGAATGTGGAAAGAGATCTGCCCCACCTTTTTTTAGAACTTTTGCTGGGATGCCGTCTTGGATCCAGTATTCTTTTGGCATCTCTACCCCATCCAGGGTGGGTGATGCTTTCATGTCATCCATTGGCAGTATTAGAAGTTGACAAATGTGCGATCAGGTGTGCAGTCTTGGTTGAGTAGTTCATTGTAATGCTCTTTCCATCTGTTTTTACATGGACTTATCTTTCAGCAGCATTTGCCTACCTTTGGAGCGAAGGGTTTAGCTGCAATACCTGGGACTAGTCTAAATATTCTTACATTGAAATGTTGTTTAAACAAAATGTTGTATAGTGTAAGTTTACATATGGGGACATAACTGCTCTCTGCTGATTAGATTTATAGTTGCAAATAGCAAAGAAAATTTTTCTACATTTTTTTAACTTTTGCTAAAATTGGCTGAGGTTCGTTGGATCATAAAACTGTATCATAAACTGCTTGTTCTGCTATACCTCGTTGGTGGAGCTAAGTGTAGGGGCTTGCATCCAGGAACTGTTCCACTGTTCTGCGATCCACCATTACTGTAAAAAAAAACTTACCACTCTGTCACTAGAGGCACACTGATACAACTTAGCCATTGAATGTTAAACTTTTATCTATGCATGTTTTTTCTGCCCTTTTTTACTGCATAGGAAGGATGGACATAATGGAGTGAATGAGATGGTGGTCACATCAGTATTCATCTGATGTCCTTTTGGGGTTCTTAGGGACTCTGGTAGAAGCAGCAAATACGGACAATGTATAAAGTTAAATCAGGTTTATTATACAGGCAACAAACAGTTTCAAGGTGGATCCCACAAGGGCCTTTAAGGGGAGCACTGAGGAGGGGAGAATGGAGTTAACACCGGCAGCCAGAGGAAGGTTGATCAGAAATCAATAATCTTAACATTTTAACTGGCCAGAACATGTAGTAATGGACTACTAAAATGGTTGGGAGGATTGTCTATGGACTCTCATTAGATGCAGACGAGTCGGATGTAAATGTAGGACCTGCCTGGCACTAGCATTAGCCGTTAGCATTTCTTGCTAACAAAAGAAAGCTAACAGCTTCAAACATGAACATTTCACTACCATTTATATACATAATAATGTCAACTTGAGTGCTGGAGGCACATTATGGCAGATCTGTGTTTAAAACAACCCATTAAATAATGTTTGTTGTAACTTTAAAACACAACTCAGAACAATAAACTAGCCTCAAACCTTAGAGGTCTGTTCACATTAGCTGAGTAGATAGCCTGCTAGACCTCAAAATAGATCAACCTTTAGAACCTGTTGAAGCACCCCCCCAAGGGGTGTTCTGCGTGTTCGTTTATTCACCGTAAGCTGAAAGAATTCACAAGACATTAGAATAAATCACACGGAGACAGCTGTATGTTATTCAAGTACCTGGCCAGGGGAAGCTCTCTGTCATGTGATCTGACCACACACCGAGACGACTTCAGACCTTCTCACTGGGGCCATTGCTTTTATTGAAACACACATGAAAATAGGCAGCGCCCTGTTTCAGTTTTTTTCACACATATAGTTACATACAGACTTTTCCGGCTTACCATATTTGGACAGCTATTGTCCTGCACCTGGACTCTGCTTTTCTGCTGATATGAGAAGGGAGTACTTGGCCCGTTAATCTTCTCACATTCTTTTCCCACCATTACAGTTCTGTGGACCACCCCGTCCTTGATACGGGCGTCGCCCTGGGCCTCCTCTGGGCCCATACCCACGACCATATGCCTCAGGGTTGTATGGACATTGTCGGCTCCAATGACCCTGCTCCTCACAGTAGTAGCAAATGTCAGCACCCCCCCATCGCCTTGGTGGTCCTCCACGGAATTCACGGCCCCTTGGCCCGCCCCTGCCCCTGAACCGGCCTGGTTGGGCAGGATAAGGACCCGAGTTTGCAGACCTCGGTGCAATCGTGTCCGGATGATCAGGAAAGTGAGGAGGCTGGGGACCCTGAGAAACCGCACCCTCATACGTTATTTTTGGGGTTTTATTGTCTTTCTTCTTGTCTCCTGCTTTTTGTTTGGCTTCAGCTAACTGCATTTTCAACAATTGGGTCTGCAGAGTTTTAAGTTCCTCCTCATCTTTCTTATGTTCCTCTCTTATTTTGGACAGGTGGTGTATCAGATGGCAATCCCAAGTTCCAGTATCCGCTCCTGCCATGTCCGGATTGTCCTCCATGCTGGCTTTTATCTGTGGTGGTAGTCCTTTAAGGACAACCAGTCTCGTTGTGCCCCCTCATTAGCCGCATTAGTTCCTGTCTGAGTTTGCCACATGGATTTACACTGATCCAGGTATTCCCTGGGGTTAATTTTAGGGTCCCATTCAAACTTAGGAATGGTGCGTCCCCTGGTTACAGGGTAGGCTTGTCTCAATGCATCCCCTAGCCAGTAGACATGCTGGGTGAAGAGGTCAGATTCCGGGGCTCTTGAGGTAAAAGCAGCTGTCTCAATCTCTCTACATGTGTGGTGTGGCATGCAACGTCCTGCCACTGCTCTGTAATCTCCCAATGCTAAGGTGGTGCCAGCGGTTAGGGTGTCTAAAGTCTGGAGCCAGACTGCTGCTCCTTCAGAGATGGGGGGCAACTTGTCACAGAGAGCAGTAATGTCGCCCAGAGAGAACGGTTTATACCTACCGGGGGCTCCAGAGCCTTGTTGCTGTAAAAGGGGATAATTGGCTTTTTGGGCATAACTAAATCCTTCTGGTTTAGCTGAAGCTTTGCGGGGTAAATGTTCCCTTAACTGTCCAACTGTGTGACAGTGTATTGGGAATCCGTCCTCAGGGTGGTTTTGCTGCGGATCTGCTCTGTCTTCTCCAGTTTCCTGTGGCATGCTGTGCCTGCTTGCCTGCACCTCTGCAGCTGGGGTAGAGGTGTAACAAGGTGTGGGTGTGAGAAAAGGATTAGGACACAAAACCCTATCTGGCCTCCAGGATCCACTTAGCATTAAAGCCACTGAACCTTCCGGATCAGTCCCTGCTCCTTGTAAGAGCATGGCCCCCGTGCCCCAGCCTCTGAAATTAGACCTGATTCTTGTGGGGGTGAGCGAAAGGGATTTGTTTTGCTCAGGCTCCTTTGATTTTGTTCTTGTCTTTCTCTTACCTCTCTGTCCTGAAAGGCTGCTCTTTCTATGTCCAGAAATGATCCATCAGATGCTGACATAGATAATCCGGAAGTTCCACTGACAGATTCATTCCCCCCTTTTGGAATCTCTAAACCATGCACTACAAGTGTTCCATTTTCTACTTCCAATATGGGGTACAATCCACCAGGGGGTGGTGTGGGCGCACCAGTGAGGGAGCTGTACTTGGAGGAGGGTGCATACGGAGGAGGTGTGTCTGGGCTCGTCCCCTGAGCTGATTTTGACCCCTCCTTGTCTCCTTTTCTGGGTTCTTTCCGCTGCATTGTGTGAATTCCTCCTTGGTAAATCAAAAGTATGTCTCACCAGAAGTGCTCTTCTTTTTCATATTTATGTATGTCTGTGTTGTACTTACTTTTGGACCAGACAGAAGCGTCATTCAACTTACCTTGTGCGTCCTGTCTGTTTTTCTTCGCTGTGTTCAGTTTCTTTCTAAACCAATCACCTAAATCGCACTTGTCCGTCAAATTAATTCCATCCGCCTTCAGTGGTTGTCTCAACTTTTTTTCAATCTTATTTTTGAATTTCTCCGCGTCGTCTGTACCCCTGTTTTGGAGAACCAGTGTTTGTATGTTATTTAATTGTGTTTCTAAATCCACCCATGCTGTTGTGTCCGGAAATTTACCTTCCATGTTGTTTAAAATCCTGTGAAAAAAAAATTTCAAATAACTCTTCACAATATGCATATAAAATCCACTTATCACTGTATTGTCCTTGTTAACAACACAGTGCATTTATTCATCTGCAATGGTAAAGCTGCTCTCCGCTAGCTGTACCCACACACACATACAATCAGTCAGTCAGCGTTTGTCACAGTCAGTTTCGTTTAATATCAGCAAAGACACTTAATATTCACATTTATTCTATGATCCGCCACACAGACACTTATCCCTAGCACTCGAGTTATTTTAACCCAAATGATCCTCTCGCTCAGTGCACAAACACATTCCAGTTCGTATTTCCTCAATTCAACACAACAGTCTGACAGACACTCGCACACAGGAAATATGCACAAATTTGCAAAAACAATCCACTACAAGCCACTTCACCCTATATACAACAAATGCATTTTATTTTCGCTTAAGTAATTAACAATCCAACCGCATTTTTAAGTCAGAATGTGTGTTCAAATATTTAGTCGACTGCACTTGTGTAATTCCTCCATTTGTCCACTAGATGGGGTTTCTAACCCTTGTAACATTTCTGAGTGAATCATTCACCTGTTTTCTTTAAAATAATTCAGATGAATTACTTCTCTGGCCTCTAACCAATGCCAATTATTCGTGTTTTGCTAATTACACGGGCCTCAAACCCACCTTTATCTCATTAATCCGTCAAGCGGCCGTCAACCCCTGGTCTTATCTCAGCTTTTTCATATCTGACTCCATTTTAACACATTCAGTTAATGCACACTCTTTAACAGTTTTACAGAGTAATAACAATCAGAACCACTGAGACCTGGTTTAATTTGGCCTATACATAAATTCAATTGGAGAGTTTAATGAAATAGGCTCTGCCTCACCTTTAATGATTAATTATGGGCGCCCTAGTCTCAGAGGTTTCCGTCTGTCACACTATCTCTTTGTCCAAATTCCCTGATTCAGCCGTGAATCACGTCGGAGGTCACCAATTGTTGAAGCACCCCCCCAAGGGGTGTTCTGCGTGTTCGTTTATTCACCGTAAGCTGAAAGAATTCACAAGACATTAGAATAAATCACACGGAGACAGCTGTATGTTATTCAAATACCTGGCCAGGGGAAGCTCTCTGTCATGTGATCTGACCACACACCGAGACGACTTCAGACCTTCTCACTGGGGCCATTGCTTTTATTGAAACACACATGAAAATAGGCAGCGCCCTGTTTCACAATTTTATTTACACATATATTTACATACAGACTTTTCCGGCTTACCATATTTGGACAGCTATTGTCCTGCACCTGGACTCTGCTTTTCTGCTGATATGAGAAGGGAGTACTTGGCCCGTTAATCTTCTCACATTCTTTTCCCACCATTACAGTTCTTCAGTATTTCTCTACTTCACCACACTCAAGGCCAAGTTTGTGCTACAACACTGCTGCAAGCCACTAACACAGAACTTATACATTTTATTTCCCACACTGGTTATGAACACAATAATGATGCACACACATTATAAAATAATGCACACACATAATATATCTCCACAAACCACACACAAAGCAAAGACATCATGGAATGAACAATATTTGTGTTTCATCCTAAACATAGTTTTCTCTGCCTTAACACCACCTCTTACATGAATCATTCTGAGGGAGGAGGACAGGAGGTCCAAAGGGCACTGGTTTGGGTAGTGAAGTCAACCCGGTGCAGCCCCGTGGTTGGCACTATGGAACGGGGCAGCAGCTCTGCGGCTGAGGCACAACATACATGTTATAAAACACAGGAGTCAAATTGTGTTTATTATTTAAATTGAAGAGAAGTGTTCTAACTAAGGAAATGCAGCCAATTGCTTCGAATGCACCCTGCTCCAGAATAAGCATGTAGCAACAGCACTGAGTCGTTCACTTTATAGCAATCACTTGTACTGAGCATGCATGTAGAGACAGCAAAAAGGAAAATTCCCCAGTTCCACACTCTGAACAACTCTGTGTCTGTTTGTGTTCATGTCTCAGGATGTTTAGATCTTCTACATGAAACTTTGTGGTTTAAAATTTAGTTTTGTTTGTGTTTGGGGTTTAACAAATCAGCTGTTTACTGGTGTCTATAGAGTGATGAGGAATTACAAGACAACATTATGGGTTAGGGTTAGGGTTAGGGTTAAAGAAACTGACTTCTAGAACAGTACAAAGTAAGAACAAATGCTAATATATTCAATGTATAATATTTCTTTAAACAGGATGACTTCTCTTTTGTTTCATATGTTCTGTTTTACAGCAAATATTGGTCTGCAGAAGGATTTAGATGAATATAAGATCAGTCTGAGAAGGAAATGTGAACATGTGACTGAGGGATCTGACAAACCAGGAGATAGTTCCCTCCTCAACAGCATCTACACTGATCTCTACATCACAGAGGGACAGAATGAAGAGGTTAATACCCAACATGAGGTGATGCAGCTGGATACACCATTCAAGATAAATAACCTTCATGACATTCCAATCAGGGGCCAAGAAATCTTTAAAGCCTTACCCGGCCAATATGGAGCCATTAGAGTGGTTCTGACAAGCGGCATTGCTGGTGTTGGAAAAACCTTCTTAGTACAAAAGTTCACTCTGGACTGGGCAAAGGGCTTAGAAAACCAAGATATCAATGTGGTGGTTCTGCTTTCCTTCAGGGAGCTGAACATAATCAGAGAGGAGCAGCACAGCCTTCTCACTCTCCTCCATGTTTTCTATCCAACACTTCAGAAGTTCCTAGAAGAAATGCTGGCAGTCTGTAAACCTCTCTTCATCTTTGATGGCCTGGATGAGAGCAGATTTTTACTGGACTTCACCAACAGTCAGCTTGTTCCCGTTGTCACACAGAAGTCATCAGTCAAAGTTCTGCTGACAAACCTCATCAATGGGAACCTGCTTCCCTCGGCTCTCATCTGGATAACTTCTCGACCTGTAGCAGCCAATCAGATCCCTCCTTCATGTGTTAACAGGGTCACAGAAGTACGAGGATTTGCTGATGCAAAACAAGAGGAGTACTTCAGGAAGAGATTCAGTGATGAAGACCTGTCCAGCAGAATTATCTCCCACATCTGGACCTCACGAAGCCTTCAAATCATGTGTGGAATCCCAGTTTTTTGCTGGATCACTGCTACTGTTCTGGAGCACATGTTAACCATAGAAAAGAGAGAAGTGCTGCCCAAGACCATGACTGAGATGTACTCACATTTCCTGCTGGTTCAGACAGAGACAAAGAAGATAAAGTATAATGAAGAACATGAGAGGGGGCTGAAGGAGACAGACAGAGAAGTTCTTCTAAAGCTGGGGAGGCTGGCGTTTGAACAGCTTGAGAAAGGCAACATCATGTTTTACCAAGAAGACTTGGAGGAGTGTGGTCTTGATATTACAGAGGCCTCTGTGTTCTCAGGAGTTTGTACAGAAATCTTCAAAACAGAGAATGTGATTTTCCAGAAACCAATCTACTGCTTTGTTCATCTGAGTGTTCAGGAATATCTAGCTGCAGTCTACATATTTAACTGTTACACCAACCGGAACACAGATGTTTTGAAGAATTTTTTGACTGAACACAATAGTAACTCACCACTGGAAGATTTCCTTAAAAACATCATGGAGAAATGCCTCAAAAATGAAAATGGGCAGCTTGACCTGTTTGTTCGTTTCATTCATGGCCTCTCTGTGAAGCCCAGCAACAGACTACTACAGACCCTACTGGGTCAGACAGAAAACAGAACAGGAACCATCCAGCGAGTCATCAACAACCTGAAGAAACAAACAACATTCGCATCTCCAGACAGAAGCATTAACATCTTCCACTGTCTGATGGAGATGAACGATCTCTCAGTGCATCAGGACATTCAACAGTTCCTGAAGTCAGAAAACAGATCAGAGTTCCTCTCTGAGATCCATTGTTCAGCTCTGGCCTACATGCTGCAGATGTCACAGGAGGTTCTGGATGAGTTGGATCTGAAGAAGTACAGAACATCAACACAGGGACGACAGAGACTGATTCCAGCTGTGAGGAACTGCAGAAAGGCTCGGTAAGGCTAGTTTCTAAATCTTCTGGATTTTTTGTGTAGATTAGTAGGGTAGTTTCTTCAAATCTAAACAAAAGTAGAATACTTTTATTTTATAGACAGTATTTCCTAGAGTTAATTTTTGAATTAAAACTCTCTTCTTTAATATATGTTTGTATTTGTAAAAGTCTGTAAATTGTAAATTGAATCAGCCAAAATTGGAATTAGCTGGTAAAATGTCAAAGACAACTGGAAATCAATATCAGTCAAACAAGCTCGCTTTGTGCAGCTGTATTTTAAATTTCAGTTTCCCCCTGATAATAATGTTAATAAAATGTCAGCATTTTTTAAGTGACTAGATTTTTATTAATGTCATACACAGTCCTGTAGTTGTTGGACACAAGTGAAGAGATGAGGCTGAGAGGATCAGGGTAAAGTGGTGTAAAATTTAATAGAAGGCCAGACCTCACAATATGGCAGAAGACACAGCAGGATACAGCAGAGAGGCAAATGGAGTAGCAGACAACAGGTATAGCATGTAAACAGAAGGATCCGGGCCCTCATGTACAAAGCGTGCTTACACACAAAAACCTTGGGATGCAATGTTTACGCACAACTCAGCACGTACAAAAATGAACATTACGTAGAAGTGTGCGAAAATCTACGCAAATGTTTTACCTACCATTAAAGAGAGGAAGCCACGCAAACAAAACTCACCTAAATCCAGTGAAATATGACTCCATTCAAACCTGATGTTTTTTCATGAGTTTGACCTTTTATCATTTAAACCCGAGTGATGAAACAGAATCACATTTGGCCTCATACGATAACGTAAAACCCCTCATAAAATGATGGAAACAACCTTAGTCGGATGGAAACTGTGAAACTTCCTCTGTTTCTGTCACCTGTAAATGAAAATGCTCATTGTTCTGTGCGCATCATCTGAGGGGCACTTTCATTCTCACTGAAAAAGAAAAAGTTATTGGATCAGCAGATTAATTCCTAAGAAGTCAGGTTTAATGATTCCTAAGGTGGACAAGTTGTAGACAATCACACATGTCCATAAATGGCTGCATAAAGTTATTCGTTACTGTGAAATGATTGTAGCTTTTGGCTCAGCTGGAGGATGAAAGAAGTTGGAGGGAGCGTTTTATTCAGAGACCGTACCTGCTTTAATGGATTGGCCATGATAATGCATGGCTTATTAGCTGGTTTAGATTGCCCAGGGCAATTATTTTGGAGTTTTGGAGCTGGCCTCAGTTTTACAGAGGGAAACCAGGAGGAACCGGATGTCGCTGGTGCCAGTTCCAGTTCTCACTACACTGCGGTCAGGTATATAACAGTCATCCCTGAGCCGGGCCATGCCAAAAATACGGATCGGCCTTATTTGTATGGTGCTCTGATATACACTGCCTGGCCAAAAAAAAAAAAGTTGTCACCTGGATTTAACTGAGCAAATAAGTACGAGTCTCCCATTGGATAATTACTGCATGGGCGATTCTGTTTCAGCTGGCAACAAGTTATTTAACCCCAACTGGTGCAATGAGTTGCTTCTCATTTCTTCAACAACCATGTAGAAAGCTCCATCCCGTGGTTGTGGAAAAGATGTCGGTGTGTTTTAGACGGGTCAAATCATTGGCATGCATCAAGCAGAGAAAACTAAGGAGATTGCAGAAACTACCAAAACTGGTTTAAGAACTGTCCAACGTTTTATTAAAAACTGGAAGGATAGTGAGGACCCATCGTCTTCGAGGAAGAAATGTGGCTGGAAAAAAGTCCAGTAGAACTCCGGGCTCTGTGTAATAGTGAAAGTAAGAGCATTTCCACACTCACAATGCAAAGGGAACTCAAGGGATTGGGACTGAACAGTTGTGTAGCCTTAAGAAAACCACTAATCAGTGAGGATAACCAGAAAAAAAGGGCATCAATGTGCTAGGAAGCATAAAGATTGGACTCTGGAGCAATGGAAGAAGGTCATAAGGTCTGATGAGTCCAGACTTACCCTGATCCAGAGTGATGGGCGCATCAGGGTGAGAAGAGAGGCAGTTGAAGTGATGCACCCATCATGCCTAGTGACTACTGTACAAGCCTGTGGGGGCAGTGCTATGATCTGGGGTTGCTGCAGGTGGTCAGGTCTGGGTTCAGCAACAGTATGTGTTCAAAGAATGAGGTCAGCCGACTACCTGAATACACTGAATGACCAGGTTATTCCATCAATGGATTTTATCTTCCCTGATGGCACGGGCTTATTCCAAGATGACAATGCCAGGATTCATCGGGCTAGAATTGTGAAAGAGTGGTTCAGGGAGCATGAGACACATGCTCATTCTCACACATGGATTGGCCACCACAGAGTCCAGACCTTAACCCCATTGAGAATCTTTGGGATGTGCTGGAGAAGGCTTTGCGCAGCGGTCAGACTTTACCATCATCAATGTAAGATCTTGGTGAAAAATGAATGCAACACTGGGTGGAAATAAATCTTGTGACACTGCAGAAGCTTATCGAAACAATGCCACAGCGAATGCATGCTGTAATCAAAGCTAAAAGTGGTCCAATGAAATATTAGAGTGTGTGACCTTTTTTTTTTGGTGCTGACATTTCTTTTGAACAGCAGTGTATAACGTTCCCCTAAACTGTGGCTCTCATTTGCAGCGTGGAGCGGATTTCCGAATGTAATCAGAGCAATAGACTGTACTCATATTGCCATAAGGGGCCCATCTGTAAGTGAATATGAATTTATGAATAGAAGGCATTATCATTCAATATATGGGCAGCCTATTTATGATGTGCTAATGTGTCTCACTAATGCAATGTCATGTTGGCCTCCACAGCTCATGATTCCTTTATACTATAATAATTATTGTAAGTGTTGGCAACAAACCTCAAGCAGACTGCGTGATGGCTGGCTTTTAGGTGATTTTCTATTTTTATATGTGCCGCCTGAATGGTTTTTAAAGATTTAAAGTACTTCACATAGTTTGTGTGGTGACAGTCTTCCTAAAAGAAATATGGAAGGAATATTCACGTCATTATAATGATCAGCATTGAGCTGTAATTGAGCTTAGTGCAGCCGCTTGAGTGCCATCTGGATGTGATGCAGACATGGGGGAACTTAACGGGTTCGAGCCGACAACCTTTTTATTTCAAGAAGTTGTTGGTTTGCTTTAATTCACTACTAGAGGCTGACATTTTTTCGGGATTCCCACGGGAAACCCGCGGGACGGGAGACAGCATCAGTAAAGATCACGTGATTGGGACGGTACAGGATAAAAAATGAACGGGAGCAGACGGGAGCGGGAGCTAACCAATAGGAGGAAAAGAAACTAGGATCAATTGTCTTTGGAAATGTAAAACTGAGACTTTGTTATAAACTTTAAGAAAAAAAAAACTTGGATCGACGCCGCCATTGTGTAGTTTTTTTCCAAGAAGCCTATACTATAATGTGAGTCAAACGAACTACACGACCCACAAGCCAACAGTGCTTCTGAGTGATGTTTTCCACCTGCGTTCAGGATGGAGGGAGCAAACGCAGGTGGAGAACTGGACCTGGTAAAATTGGATTTGCAACGTAAAGTCAGAAATAAGGACTTATTTATTAAACTCATAGAGCTGACAGGAAAGTCACAAATATTACCGACCTTCAGGAGAGTTGAATGTAGCGGTGTTAACATGCTGCTTGTAAAACGTGTTTAGTCGTAATCAAGGACACCAGTGATTAAGGGACACTTGTAAGGCAGATTCTGGATTGAATCAACCCTGCATCTCTTCATTCATCAAACCAAAAGTACCATCATGTGTCAAGTCTCATCTGACCAACAAAATTGCTGCATGTGCTCTAAAGATTTAAGAGGTAAGGTACGGAAGCCCGTGAGGGGACATGGGGGAAATGTATTACTTTTGCGTCTCCACGCAATACTTTTGCGTTCGGCATTTTGTAGCAACAGCACAGATGACAAACTGCTCATAAAACAAACACTGATATGTCATTAATATGGTTTATTTGTCATATGCAGGTTAACACGCAGTCAACAATGCGATAAAATGCTTAGGATAAGAAGAACCGTTCAAATCACGATAAAAACAAAAACACTAATCGCGTACAAAAAAAAGTACACATCATGCAGCAGTAATAAGGAAATAAAGTGTCACAGATGTGGTTTTGTGCAGTTTTATGTTCCAGAGTTCAGTAGTTTGTTTGACAGCTTGTGGATAAAAACTGTCTTTTAGTCTGATTTGAAGATAATTTTATTTAATGCTGATTTCAAAATAAAACTCAATAAATCTCAAAACGGGTGTAGTGTTTGTTTCATTTTTGCAGTTATCTGGTTTGGAAACTATCCCACAAAGTATTGCGAAATAACGCAAAGACTATTGCGTGAGAACGCAAAAAAGAAAAAATTCCCCATGTCCCCTCGCAGACCTCGTAGAAAGGCTTCATCAAGGGAAGATATTAAATATGTTGTGAAATAGAAAAAAATAGAATGTACCATTAAATGTACAATTTATTTAATACATCATTAAATATTAAGTGTACCACTAATTACGTCATGTTGTCTTTAAAATTATACTTAATTATTCAGTGGCATATTTAATTGCATAATAGTCCATTTCATGATATAATGGTACATTTATTGTTTCTAATGATGTATTAAATAAATAAATGGTACCTTTAATTTAATGGCACATTTAATGTTACATTTCTTTCATGTTACATTTACTTCACTTATGGGACATTCACAACATTTATTTATTTAATGATGATTTTATTGTATTAATTTTGGTCCAGTTTGACCCTCCATTCTTGATGCCTGTATAGGAGGTCATGTCAGAATTTGAATCAGGTGTTCTGGATCAGACACACATCTAAAACCTGCAGGGAAGGGGTCCCTGAGGACCAGGGCTGTGAACCATTGAGGTACAGTTTCTAAATTATGAAGGTTTTGCCTTTTTGGCCTTTTGTTCAACAAGTACAGTTCTCTTACTAGGTGCATTTTTCTTTCGTTTCAGCAACTTGAAACATAAAAGTGATGTCATTGTTCAAAGGAAACGATCACTTAATAAATAAGTAAAATACAACTAGGTACATTTTGTTTATTCAACTAAGATAGGCATGGTCTGTTTCCTTGTTTAATATTTTATTATTTCTTCATTATTATTTTTTTTACTTTAACTGGCCTTTACTACAGCTAAAAACAGGGACCTAACTGGTCCTTCAAAGAAAGAAATGACCAAAAGACTAAATGAAGAAAACAAAAATGGGAGTGGCACAGGAGTGGGAGTTGTTCTGAATGGGAGCGGGACAGGAGTGGGAGTCAATTTACCAGGAGTGGGACGGGACAGGATTTTTTTCGTTATGCTGGCCTGGGATTGGGATGGTACAAGACATTTTTCTGTGGGAGCGGAATGGGACAGGAGAGAAAATCCACTCCCGTGTCACCCTCTATTCACTACAAACATCCATCATGATGTGTAGACACATTCTTGTTTTTCCGCCAGGACAGGAACCAGTCTTTGACTGTCACAGTACTGTTGCCATGGTTATTTGGACACGTGACGGGTGACTTCCAGCTATTTATACTACTTTGCATATGTATTTAGGGGCGGGGACTGCGCGGTTCAAGCGCCACTCGCAGCTACGTCCGAAAATTGGGTGTATGAAGGCTAAGTTTGCAGTGACATGTCTACGCACAATTTCATACATCTAACTTTTTTTTGTGCGCTGCAAGTTTAAGAATTTCTCCCTACCGCAAACGTTTAGTTTGAAAGCTGTTCACTCTTTAAAACATGAGACCCCTGGAGAGGAATGAAGGGGAGGTGGTCTGTGAACTGTACTTAATCTAATCAACAGAAATGTGTAGCAGCTGTGTAGAGAACATCCTCCAGTTTCTCTTCTTAGGGTATTCTTCAGTGGTTTAACAATCTCTTGATTAGTTACACCCTATTCTTATGTCATGCTTTAACCCTCCTAGTAGTTACAAGTCTGTCAGTTTCCTTGTCTCCTTGCCAGATTCTCTGTTATCTGTTTACTCTGTGCTAGTTTTGCTGTGGCCTAGTCACTTACCTGTTCCCCATGTGCCTGTTCCTGTAAGTCCTCTTTGAACAAATATTCACTTCCAATATTTTTGCTGTATTTGTGTCCTCATCACTACAAACCACGAAGAAAGAATATGGCCAGTAAGACACAGCAGTCACAAACCACTGAGGAATAAAACAAGCGGTGAGGATAAGCGTGGCAGCGGACAGCAGGTTTCTGCTCTGAGTGTTGCGGAACTGTTGGAGAAAGCTGAAAGGGACCACCAGGCTGCCTCGGTGGAGATTTTCTACAAACAGCCAAAATCTCATCTGCAACTCCAGCCCTCAACCAACAACATCTGTCTCAATGCATCTTGTCATCTTCTGGGCTGTAGAGTGTGTGTCACTTTATACGTCACTTTCTCCATCACTCCTGAAATCAAGCTCCATGGTGTCTGACCGACATCTTCACTCCTGCTCCGATGGTTGCTTCCAAATCCTGCGTCGCAGGTCTAACCCTGCTCATACCTTCAGGACTCATTCGTGGCCAGTACCCCCTTGAGCCTTAAGACCCAGATTTTACCTCAGCTTTTACCTGCTGCATTGTCAGTGCCATCAGCTGCATTCCTCAGTGAGCTGCAGCTGAGTATATCCGCATCATCAGCAACTGCAGCTTCCTGACCAGCAACTAAAGTAGAAGCTGCAAAGTATTTCTTGTTAGCAGCAGCTACTACCCCAACAGCTTCCTTAACACAAGCAGGAGCTGCCTCACTTTCATTTTCAGAGCTTAAGATTTCAGCCTTGCTCTCAGCTACTTTAGCCCTTGAGTCATCTGGCTGCATCTTGCCATTACCATCTCCACCTGTGGCATTCATAATTCTTGATCTTATGCTTGTTTTCCAGTCATGGTTCCAGAACCACACAGCTCCACTCAGCCCAAATGCACTGCTTTGCACTAAGCCTGTTGTGTCTCCATTGTCTCACTAATGGCTGGAGTTATGGCTTGAAGCCCCACCTCCAGTCATCAGCCCCGTTAGCTGTTTGTTCTGCTCACAACATAATAAAACTGCTTTTTTAGCAATACAACTTTGAGCAGTAGCTAACATGCAACTTAAGGTGAAATGTGACATCTCACCCACATGCCTTGACACAATATTGCAGTGAATGCACTTCAGTTTTTATGAGCTTTTCCTAGAAAGCGGTGGCGTGGCTTCTAATAATATATTCTTTCTGCTAACTCAGCAAACACCCTTTCATGCTGCTGAAAGGGTGCTGAACACGCCCAATGTTAATCAGTTCACGTCATATTGTGGCCATGCTCTGCCCCATTGGGACCTGCTGACGAGCAGGTACCAAGAAAGCCAGTAATACGAACAGTCTCAAAATGGGCTGGGCTGAGTGGAGTGGAGACGGCCATGGAAAAGGGCCTTAAATGTTGTGTTTACCGATGGCAGATTAGCTGGCCAGCTGGTGTATTCAGAAGCATTGCTTGTTTAACAGTATGTTAATAAACCTAGGGGGTGATATTAAGGCATCTGGTTGCAGGGAAACAATAGCAAATATTATGTGAGTGGTTAAATGTCTCTGTATGTGATGATCCTTTGCAGAAACAGAATTATACAGATTCTGTAGAATTATTTAAGAACTGGAACCTCTTTTGCGGAACAGCCCTATAAGCGTTTTCCTTGGGTCTAGTTGCTACTTTCAGAGGTTTCCTGCCCTGCCCGAGTTCTTATTTGTGGTTAAATAACACCGTCTTTTCTTTCACTCTACACATCTAAATAAGACTGAAGGGATTCACTGTCATGTCAAATACAGTAAAATGATATGAGATAAACATATATAGGGATATCATTTTTTTTAATGACTATTACATCGCTTATCATATGATTAAAGTTTGTGTTTATCATACAGATTGTTTGATATACAGGTCCTTCTCAAAATATTAGCATATTGTGATAAAGTTCATTATTTTCCATAATGTCATGATGAAAATTTAACATTCATATATTTTAGATTCATTGCACACTAACTGAAATATTTCAGGTCTTTTATTGTCTTAATACGGATGATTTTGGCATACAGCTCATGAAAACCCAAAATTCCTATCTCACAAAATTAGCATATTTCATCCGACCAAAAAAAGAAAAGTGTTTTTAATACAAAAAACGTCAACCTTCAAATAATCATGTACAGTTATGCACTCAATACTTGGTCAGGAATCCTTTGGCAGAAATGACTGCTTCAATGCGGCGTGGCATGGAGGCAATCAGCCTGTGGCACTGCTGAGGTCTTATGGAGGCCCAGGATGCTTCGATAGCGGCCTTTAGCTCATCCAGAGTGTTGGGTCTTGAGTCTCTCAACGTTCTCTTCACAATATCCCACAGATTCTCTATGGGGTTCAGGTCAGGAGAGTTGGCAGGCCAATTGAGCACAGTGATACCATGGTCAGTAAACCATTTACCAGTGGTTTTGGCACTGTGAGTAGGTGCCAGGTCGTGCTGAAAAATGAAATCTTCATCTCCATAAAGCTTTTCAGCAGATGGAAGCATGAAGTGCTCCAAAATCTCCTGATAGCTAGCTGCATTGACCCTGCCCTTGATAAAACACAGTGGACCAACACCAACAGCTGACACGGCACCCCAGACCATCACTGACTGTGGGTACTTGACACTGGACTTCTGGCATTTTGGCATTTCCTTCTCCCCAGTCTTCCTCCAGACTCTGGCACCTTGATTTCCGAATGACATGCAGAATTTGCTTTCATCCGAAAAAAGTACTTTGGACCACTGAGCAACAGTCCAGTGCTGCTTCTCTGTAGCCCAGGTCAGGCGCTTCTGCCGCTGTTTCTGGTTCAAAAGTGGCTTGACCTGGGGAATGCGGCACCTGTAGCCCATTTCCTGCACACGCCTGTGCACGGTGGCTCTGGATGTTTCTACTCCAGACTCAGTCCACTGCTTCCGCAGGTCCCCCAAGGTCTGGAATCGGCCCTTCTCCACAATCTTTCTCAGGGTCCGGTCACCTCTTCTTGTTGTGCAGCGTTTTCTGCCACACTTTTTCCTTCCCACAGACTTCCCACTGAGGTGCCTTGATACAGCACTCTGGGAACAGCCTATTTGTTCAGAAATGTCTTTCTGTGTCTTACCCTCTTGCTTGAGGGTGTCAATAGTGGCCTTCTGGACAACAGTCGGGTCGGCAGTCTTACCCATGATTGGGGTTTTGAGTGATGAACCAGGCTGGGAGTTTTAAAGGCCTCAGGAATCTTTTGCAGGTGTTTAGAGTTAACTCGTTGATTCAGATGATTAGGTTCATAGCTCGTTTAGAGACCCTTTTAATGATATGCTAATTTTGTGAGATAGGAATTTTGGGTTTTCATGAGCTGTATGCCAAAATCATCCGTATTAAGACAATAAAAGACCTGAAATATTTCAGTTAGTGTGCAATGAATCTAAAATATATGAATGTTAAATTTTCATCATGACATTATGGAAAATAATTAACTTTATCACAATATGCTAATTTTTTGAGAAGGACCTGTACTCACTTTTTTCTCCAATCACAGGCTTGCTGAGTGTGAACTGTCAGAGACTCATTGTAAAGTTGTGGCCTCAGCTCTGATGTCCAGCCCCTCTCATCTTATTGAAGTTGACCTGACTGAGAACAAGCTAAGTTGTTCTGCAGTGGAGCATTTGTGTGCTGGACTGAGGAGTTCCAACTGTAGGCTTGAAATCCTGAGGTTAGTTCATTGAAACCATGTTCATTCACTTATACTTTAAATCTAATTTCAGTTTCATTACATAAATATGCATAGTTTGTATTTCCTGCAAAACATCCCTAGAATGTTTTCACATTGAGCCAAGTTACAAACTATTGTGTATTTTCTTGCAATTGTATGTATTAGAAAAAGGCAAAGTAGCTCATAATAATCAAGTGGGAGGAAAATGATACATTATTCTCCAATATTTTCCAAATGAAACCCTGAATATTGTGACCTGTGACATAACATCTGCAAGTCTTTTAAAATATGTCTCTACCAGGTGGAAAATGACAAGTCTAGAGATTCTTTCTCATTCTTCATTTTGAAAATACTCCCAAACTCAGTCATATTAGATTTAGAGGGCATATCAACATGTAGCTCCATCAATTTTCCCAAAATAATCTAACCATCTTTTCTGTCTATGCTAAAGCTAAGGATCCCCACAGCATGATCCTGCCACCACCATGTTTCAACTTGGGTGTTTAGTATAAAGTGTAATATTAGTTTTACACGCCACAAGCCTTTGCAGTTAAGTTAAAAAAGTTAACCTTTGGTTTACTGTGTCTGCAAATAGCATAAGGGAATCTGCAAACATGACTTCTTAAAGCATTCTTTAAGCACAGTCTTTCCTCTTGCTACTCCTCCATAAAAGCTAGGTTTGTGGAGTTCATGAACAACATATTATCCCACCTGTTTATTTTTTGGGAGTTTCCTGGGTCACAAAAAGCAGCATCCAAGCTAACACAATCCTGGATCCAAAGCAGTTTGCCACCTGGGGAAATCAGCTCACGCACAAAGGACATGTGAGAGGGGCTACCTTTGAAGACATAGCCTGTGGATGAGCTTCATATGGACGAGCCAGTATCAGAGCTTGTGCAAGTCCTGGCAAAAACTTAAGGGGCTCATATGGGAACAATACAAAGCGATGGATCAATGGGTTTCTGTTGGCTCTCACATTCTTGTCACAAGCTTCTGGAGGATGCAGTCAATGTGAGAGGACATCCAACTATCTTCTCATAGGCTGGTAATCCATGTTTGGAGCAAATGACATCCGAACACTGCAGTTATAGTTGGTAAAAGAGAAATGAAAAAAAACTAATAATTATCAAAAACTGTTGAAAATCATTCAGAAATTGAGAAAAATGTATTATCAATATATTGTCAAAATTTCTGAATTAATCTGATTATTTATAATCATACAACCAGAAAGCAATGCATTCATGTGTCTTAAAATCAACATTTGATCATAAAAACAGACCAGGAACCTTGTTCTCAGACTATGCAAATCAACCTCTAAAGTATCCACCAGTATTTTCATGACCTCAAAGTGAAGAATCTGTAGCCTACGTCAGGGGAAAAAATCCAAAAATATCTCCATGCTGACAGAAAAAACAATATCAGCACCTCAGAGCCAATGTTAGTAAGGAAACACTGCCTTGACTGATACTGCTAAGCAAAGCTATTTCTCAAAAGAAAACCTGCCTTTTAGACCTAATACCTATATCCTTTTTAAATTATTCAACTCATTTGCATGTGATGATCTTAATATTGTAAACTGTCTCCAAATGAACAAGACTGTGGTTGTTAAGTGTCATCTGAAGAGAAGAGAGAGTGGGTCACAACCTACCGATCTTTGGTTTTTCTACAAAATACTACAGATGTTTCTACTGAAACAACAGATGTCAGAAGAACATGTTTTCTGCTTGCTTCTAAAAAGGTTTTTCAGAATAAAATGTTAGACATCAGTGCATCAGGTTTTTGTCATTTTTAGATTTAAAATATTTATTTTCTTTTTTATTTTCTTTTATTATTGTGGTCATGTTTTTGCTTATTAATCAACATTACATTGTCTTCTCTTGTGTTATTTTGATATGTTTTTTAGACTGCGGAATTGCAGGTTGTCAGAGGACAGTTGTACTTGTCTGGTCAAAGCTCTAAGGTCCAACCTGTCCCATCTGACAGAACTAGACCTAAGCTGGAATAAAGGAATAAAAGATGCAGGGGCAGAGGAGCTCTGTGGATTTCTAAAGAGTCCACACTGCAGACTAAAAATACTGAGGTGAGACCCCCTGTTTTAGTTTTTTACCTCTCTTTAAGATGATTTGAAAGTTGCTAACAGTAAACTGCAGATATAGCTCCATGATGGTCACTGCAGATTTCTATAGAAAGCTCAGGGAATGCCACATTTGGTCTGAAAGGACACGTAGGATCTTTATAAAACGTATTTCTTCTTCTTTAATGGTTTGGTAAAAATTTTAGGTAAGTTTTTAAGATAAAAACTTTACTGATCCCTCTGGTGAAATTAAGGTTGCAGCAGCAGGAAAGCAGAACCTTAGCTGCAATATAAAAAAAAAAATATTAAAAAGCATATATGCATGCACATGCATATACACATACCTACATATATTGCAAATACATGCATGCTTTTTTGTCTTGTCTGTAACTGTGATGGACTCGAGACCTGTCCAGGGTGTACCCTGCCTCTCATCCAACGACCACTGGAGATAGGCACCAGCCCCCCTGTGATCCTGCACCGAGAAGGAAGGTGGGATGGATGGATTATTGATCCATCCATCCATCCATTTATCCATCCATTTATCCATCCATCCATCTATCCATTCATCCATCCATCCATCCATCATCAAGCTATTGGTTCCTGGCCACCACAATAGTAATATTTGTTTTAAATAGAAATGTATTAGGGACCAAGGGACCAAGGTAAATATTTGTTATAAGAATAAAATGTTTTTACTGTGTGCAGTTCTGTCACAGCAGTCTCTGCTGCATTGGCAGCTCACACACACATTTAGCATGTTGGACTGAATGTGTGTATTACACACACAGTGTAATGTTTCTAACTTTCTTCTGTGTTCTCCAAGTTGAAATACACAGCAACCTCAAAACATAGATATGGAATTAAATACGAAGAAAGCATTTTCTTACATCTTTAAAGACATTTGTAAGGCTCTGATGTTTCAAAGGTCTTCCTAGTGAACCAAATCAGTCAGCTAATTCAGTCTCATCTCAATATTGCTGGGAAGTGGTTTTAAGGTCAAAGGTTATGTGATTTTTCCCAATTTAGAGCCAGTTCAGAAACAGTTGTTCAGAATAAAACCCTGTTGGTGTCAATGCAAACATCTCTAATACAGATTGTTTTTTTAATCAGTGATTGTTGAAGGATTATGTCAGCTATGGAGTACAATGCATTCTCATGTCTTCCTAATAGTACACTTGTTGAGATCATGTTTTTCTTATTAGTTCTTCTTGTTCAAATTTATTGTTATCTTTTATCATGTTTGGGGTTTCACATCTGTGACCCCAAAGGCAGAGCAGCTGACAAAGACAGAGTACCAGTGGAGAAATTAGGGATGGAGGGTTCTGGAGGGTTGGGTAATTTTGATGATCATGGTTATCATGAGAAAGAAGTGAACCAGGAAGTAGCTTGAAGATCTGAAGAAGTTCAGGTTCAGATGAGCTTGAGATGAGTATCAAACTACAAATTTAGGAACATGGAAACAAGATGTAAGAGAGTAAATGCAGGGTTGTAGATGCTCAAAAGCTAAAACCGCAACTTTCCCACTTACTTTAGTATTGCCTTCTCTTGACAAGGAGGGCTTTCTTCATCCCTCTTTTAATCCATCTGTCCTCTCTGTCTACAATCTGAACTTTACTGTCATGAAAAGTTTGTCTTTTGCTCCTGAGGTGCTAGTGGGCTGCTGAATCTTGGCCCAAGCTGGTGGCTCTTCTGTGCTGTGCCGTGTGTTTATGCAGTTGTTATCTGGTTTCATACACAATGCAGCCGAGCCTAGTTTGGATGTTCAGTCCTTGGGGTGAACCAGTTTTTGTCTGAGAATATTGTTAGGTTGGAAATTCACCAATATGTTGTATTTTCAGTTAATTCTCCTGTTTCTCAGAAACTTACCACCTATGGAATGAAGGTTTTTTTTATGTCTTCTCATTTGTGTTTGAAGCTGTGCCCAGTTTGGATGACCACATGCCTGAAGGGATTTCCTGACATGCTTGTGTTATTAATTTTTAAAGACTTAAATATATCTGCTGAACAACATGAGTTTGTATTAAAGGAGCTGCTTGTGTAGCTGATAAAGCTTTATAAAACGTATCTATGTACTTATTGAAACAGCAGCATTTGTGGTCCTTGTTCTGATGGACTTTTAACTCGTAACCTGTTGGCTTCATTTCACGTTTTATTCTTTTTTTCAGATTGCAACGCTGCAGGTTATCAGAGATCAATTCTACTGCTCTGGCCTCAGCTTTAAAGTCTAACCCCTCCCATCTGACAGAGCTAGATTTAAGCTGGAACGAAGACGTGAAAGACGCTGGAGTGAGGGAGCTCTGTGGTTTTCTAGAAAGTCCACGCTGCAGTCTAATGATACTGAGGTTAGACACCATTATTTAATGTACAGTCAAACTTATGTGGAAATTATGGTGACACAAAACTGCTAATATTATTCAGATCCACATTGATGATCTTCATTTTAAGGCCGTTTACTTCTTTTTATGTTCTTTTGTGACTCTGACTGATGATTCAGCACTTTTATAAGGCATTTAATTTCTGATTAAAACACTCAAATGCAAGATGTCACAGCAACAAACTGAATTTATTTAGGAAAGAAACTGTAAATTATGGTTATGTTATACAAATGATGGTTATATAATTATTTTATAGTGGTTTTAAGAAATGTAAAACAGCTTCTTTATATGCATGAATAATAAAATATTGTATGAAATTTAACTGCTTTAACCTGCATCACAGCTGGCTTCCCCTCACATTTTATTCTTCATTCAGTCTGTTTAACTGCAGTTTGACAAAGATCAGCTGTGCTTCACTGGTCTCAGCTCTGAAGTCCAACCCCTCTCATCTGACAGAACTAGACCTGAGAGGAAACAGTCTTGTTCAGTCAGATGTTGAACAACTGTTGGATGTTGAGAAGAGTATGAAGTTCGAACTAAAATCTCTTAAGTAAGTAGACTTTCGAAGTCAGTCGTGTTTTATGAAATATAGTTAAAGCAAAGACACATTTCCCTGTAACCCTACAGCTTCTCAGTGGATGCTTTCCTCAGAGAAGCTTTGACATGGGAATGGTGATAAGCGTTATTGTTGGGCACAAAGACAGAGACAGCCAATCAGATCACCTAGACGTTTATGTTCATTTTGTGTTGCTGTGAAGAGCTATGTTCATGTCCACAGGAAATAAAACTGGAATAAAGCCAACAGCTCCCCAAGATGTATAAAGACAGGTGCCATCATTTATTAAACATTCATAGCATAAAATCTTATCTCAGACTGTTTGCTGTTTTATTCCAACAGGAATCACCTGATCAGTTTCATTTTTGTTAAAGTTCTAAATTCAGTCTGATTGCAGCCTGAAAATGAATTTACGGTATAGATTTAAGATTAGTTTAGATTGGGTCCTCGAGGAAAACCTGGATATACTCTGAACCTGCCACACTCGCCTGGTTCATTCTGGGGGAGCGCCTGGGGATCCCCCAGAATGAACCCAGAGTAGACCGAGAAAATGTTAGGACTGCCTCTTGCTCTCCTCCAAGTGGGTGATGCCTGAAAAACCTTCAAAGGGGAGGGCCAAAGAGGCATCCAGATTAGATGCCTTAACCACCTCAACTGACTGCTTTCGATCGGCAGAGCACTATCTGTGCTTCAAGCTTTAGTAGATGACGAAGCTCTGCGTGCTCTCTTTAAAGCTCCGTCTGACCACCCTACAGAGGAAATCATTTCAGGTGCTTGTATCTTCTCCTTTCAGTCATTATCTATATCAAATGACCAGCTGAGAGTTGAAAAATTGACAGACTGGTACATTTTCTTCAGCTATTCTTAACCTTGACAGACCGGAGCAATGTCCAAACAGTTTATTAAAAGCACAGCCATGTTGGAATTATGATTATCGATTAATTAATATTTATCAAGAATTATAATTAACAATCATAATTTGACAAAATTAATTTCTTAACCAAAATCCTCATTTATGAATCGAAGACCAGGGATGTCTTCTGGTGTTGTAATTGTGGCTCAACGCCTTTGATAATTACAACCGTTAAATACTCAGTAATAATTAATAACTATTACCAGAAATGTCACTGTTTAATCGACCGTTTCTACCGAAACATGGGGAACTTTTAACCTTATTTTGACTGACGAATCACTCTTGCACAAAATAAACACAAAACGCCTTCTCTTTATCAACGTGAATATTTATTAAATCAACAGCCTGATACAATCCGCTCTTCCGATTTAATAATCTTCACCTAATCAAACATGCAAAGTTCTACACAAAAAGGGGGTAAAATATCTAACTAAACAAAATAAAACAAAACAGCAGTGAGTGCGTATGGAATCAACCAGCAGTTATGGCCGAAGTGATAATATGACAAGGGAATATGGTGTTGAACGAAGCTTTGGGAGCGCAGCCCGCCAGAAAGTGTAGCTCAGTGAAATGCATAGTCATAAAACATTGAAAGTTAATGTGCGTCCACAGTTAACTTCAGGAAGAGCGGTCAATCTGCGTCTTTTGTCCTCCTTGGCAAAAAGGAAAGAATATGATGTGACCATCAGCAGTCGACTAGAACCAAGCAAAGTGAAAGTTCTGGCCTCCTCGTTCCAGAAACCTCGTTCATGAATTTTTTGTTGGCCAATGAAGGAGAATAAATGAAATCCACTTGGGACTCTTCTCCAGAAATTGATGCGCTTCAGTTGCTGTTCCAGTTTCCAGCATGAAAAGCAAAGCTTCTTTCAAATGTTCCTTCCTATATTGCTTCCTGTGACGTCAGACCTGGGACAGCCCCGTCATATCAGCCACAGTGGCTGCTGGGTTTTGTAGGACAGACTATCCTGCGGTACAAAATGGCCGATGACGTTGGAAAGGCATAGTGGCGTCCAGCAATGTGCAAATGGTCCAATATTCAGCAAGCAAGTCCATACAGCCAGCATCAGGGACAAGTGGCAACCCTAACCTGGACTCTAAAACATACGGAGAACAAGTTTGACTTTGTGAAAAGAACAGAGACACTGCTCTTGCCTGGTTGTACAAGGACCAGAAAGTCCCTAGAAGTATTCTTGACACACCGTACACAGCAAATCTCACAAGGATCCAACCATGGTGTCCTGGCACTGGGGATCTTTTAGACTACATCAGAAACCAGTGACATTGTGATAGGGTTGGAGGTTAGGGTTTTTCCTTTCCTCAAGTCCTCAAACTCTGACTCTTCTACTAAAAACATAGTGACTGGAGACTTATGTAGATCCACAAAATGCCCCTGATGCTGTCTGACAACGTGCTCAGCTTTGGTTTGCAGTTCTTCCGTGTATTATATTCTGAGCTGTTGGACTGTTTTTCAGAACATCCTTGAGGTTAACTGAAAATCCTTGTAGCCAAACATCGTCAGCTCCATGAGAACCATGTTGTCCTTATACAAGGCAGAAACTGTACCAGAGTCCACTCATCATATTTGTACATCTGTCCTTCTGCCTTTACTTTGATCTGTTCTGTAATGGACTCCATGCTTGTTAGCTAATGCTTCTGAAGTAAATGAAATGTCCATTAAATCCATTGCCAAAAGTATGTACAGAAGCATTGATTTCACTGTAACAAGCAGAGGAAAAAGACATGATGTTAAAATTCTTTGCAGTTGTATGAGCTTCCATCTTAGTGTGTTTACTTCAACACATTAACATAAGAGCTGAAAGGAAGCCAACTACAGTTGCTCTGAACAGGACAGGAAATCTCTGGTGCTCTTTGGACTGGGTGCACAATATTACTGTCTGATTACTGATAAAATATGTCTGGAAACATTCATATCTCGTCTTCTTTCTTCTCTCTGCAGGTGGAGCTTTGATCACTAGACATTGTGTCCTGATTATCCACAGAAGTTGAAGTAGCAGCGGTTTGTCTTTAGAGCAGTGTGTGACCGCTTAAAGCAGTCTTTAGTGCTTTATAATGACAAACTTATTTGCACGTGATTTAAAATATTTTGATCTTTTTCATGCATATAAAACTTGAACATCCATAATCAAATATGTTTAATCATGAACAGAGTTGCTAAGGGGCTAGAATGTTTCTCCTGTGGTCAGCAAGTTAGAGCTTTCTTAGGGTCCCATGGTTGTTTTTTGGTGGATTTTGTTTTCCTTTACAGAATAAAATTATAATACAGAAGGTAAAGTTAAAATTGGATTTAAATAACAGCTGACCCCTCCCACCCTGGACACAAACTGTTTCAGACACTCCGATCACAAAAACAGATTCTTCACGTCTGCAGCTAGCCTCATTAACAAGGCCCTGGTCCCCCACTAACACTTTCCCCTTGCAAATAGGAATATTTCAGCACATGTAAATACTATTTCATTTAATTCTATATTGTTGTCATTGTATATTTTTAATATTTGCCACGGGGCTCTATTTTTCCTCATAACATTCCTACACAACTTTTTGTTTTTAACTACATATTTCCAAATGTTTTTATGTGAGCTGTATGTTTGTCTATGTAGCACCTTACCACCAAAGCAAATTCCTCATACATGTGAAACACTACTGGGCAATAAAGTTTTTTCTGATTGTGATTTTGAAGAATATATTTGCTATTTAATCCTGAAGTGAAAAGTTATTGTCTTATTTATACAAGGCTGTCGCAGATCTCCACATCAGATAACATAAGTTTGCTCACATTTTTATTATTTTTTCTAGACAGATATTAACTATAGTTTGTGTATCTTAAAATGTCATTTCATTCAAAAGAAGCTAAAACATGATTTGTATGAAAATCCAGCTCAATAGATATGTCTTTTGTAATATGTGAGGAGATCTGATTGTAAAATATTTATAAAGATAATTATTCTTTTCTTTCCTTTTCGCAATATACATTGATGCAATGTCTGTAAACAATACTTGTGTGTACTGTGTCATTAAAACTAACTTTATCATCCATATATTCTAATACCTCTATATAGAATCAATAAAAGCAACTGTACGTCATCTTTCAGAATATTTCTTTCTCGTATTTCTTTGTATTTTTTACTAATTGCATTTATTACTGATCTTAGTGATCATGTGCATATTTCTTCTTAACAAACTAAAAAAACTAAATATTCTACTGAAAATGTGATATATATCAATGAAGTGACTCCTACAGTATAATACTAATAATACATTTTATTTATAGGCACCTTTGTTGACACTCATGGTCACCTTACACCATAAAACATAAGAGACAAAAAAAAAGGAATACAATACAATTTCAAATAGACAGTGCAGCTGTGATCAGAGGGAGTAAGCTAGTTTAAACAGATGAGTTTTGAGTTTGGATTTAAAATGTGGAAGTGTATTTTTTATGGAGATCAGGTGGGAATGAGTTCCAGAGCTGGGGAGCAGAGCGACTAAATGCCCTGCTCCCCATCGTAGCAAATAATATGAATGGAGAATGAAGATCTGAGGGTGTGGATGGGTGTAGCAATGTGAAGGAGGTCAAGAGGATAGGCAGGGGTGAGGTTGTGGACAGCTTTGAAGGTGAGTTTTATAGTTGATACGTGTGATGAAGCTGCAGTAGAACAGGTGTGATGTGACTGAAGGGCTGAGTGTGATGACACAGGGTCAGTTTTGGACCAGGTGTAATTCATGAAGGGTTTTATGTGGAAGGCCAAAAAGAAGAGAATTAAAATCATCTAAATGGGAAGTGACCAGACTAAACAAGAACAGCAGTAGAATGAGGAGTGAGAGAAGGATGAAGACGATTGGTGCTACAAAGATGGAAATAGGCCGAGTGATATTACTAACATGACCCCCAAACATTGTTTTCATGATGGGAGAAAAATCTAATCAACCACTGCTTGCTCGGTGAAAATGTTGAGCAAACAGCAGGAAATCCCATTCTGATGACACCCAGCAGCTGCAGCAGGTTGCATCTTGTTCATGCAGAGTGGTGTTTCAAAAGCACAAAGCAAACGAATCTGAAACACAGAAGCAGAGTTCCAAGGAAACAAATGTTGGCTTCATTTTCAAATGCTGTTAATCAAATACATTAATAAAATAATGATAAGCAAATGTGACCACCTCTGTAAAAACAGAGATTTTGATAGTTTGCTGAACTGTAGCTTTCATGTGAGCAGAAAGCCATGAGAGAAAGACAATAGATGAAGCCACTGAGGGAGCTACTTCTGCCATTTCTTCTTTGCTTGTTCTTTAACATAGAAAGTACACCTGGATCAGTGCTTATGTGTTTATGGTGTGTCTTCTCTGTCTTCTCAATCCACCAGTCGGTCACCCAGATGGCCACGCACACTGAGCCAGGTTTCTTCCTGTTAAAGCGAGTTCTCCTCTCCACTGTTGCTTCGTGTATGATCAGTATGAGAGATTAATAAAAAGGATTGAATTGAAATTAATGCAATTGCTTTTGCATCTGTTTACATCTTTGGCTTGAGTATTTCTGTATATAAATTGTTTATTTGAAAAGTACCTTAAGACAACATTAGTTGTGAATCGGTGCAATATCAATAAACTGAATTAATCAAAGTTAATTAAAAATTTACATTTCATAACAAGAGTGACACACTGGATTATAAGGAGTCCCTTATATATATAAAGTTATGAGGGGGGTTTAAGACAATTTCACAAAGTAAAGAGATTATTTTTACAAGAAAATTCTCAGTCTGTGATATTTAGAGTACATGATCATATAATCGAATATATTTTCATTAAAATGTGTTCATAGTGCCTTAATTTAGGCTTTTATGTTTTAGTCTTATTGTTATTTTATTAATTTGCGAGAGCATAATCATATTCTCTCGTTAGTTTAGCTGATACGAGCTCCATACCAGCAGATGGCGTTACTGCTCCAGTTCACTGTTGTCCAGCCCCCTTAAACGAAGCAGTACTCCACCGGAAACTGCAGTCTCGGTAGTAATGATCTGAACAGCGAGTTAGACGAAACTAGTGTGTAAATGAAACCATGGATGTCGTGTTGTATATTCTAGCTGCAGCGGTCCTTATTTTCCTCATTGTGTTTGCGCTAAAGGTGCAGAGGAAAACGCGGGACGGTAGGTTAGCTTAAAGGCTAATGCTAGGAAGTACATTAACATTTACGAGTGAAGTTCTTAGTTTTACACATTAACCTTATGATACAGGCCTCTGTTTCCTGTAAATATACAAAGTATTATTAAGCCCGTATTAATGAAAGCTACTGGTTTCACTGTTTGCTGTCAGACTACGGCAGCTGACAGCTGTCCAAACTACGGAGGCCCACGTGGGCCTTTTAAACCCATTGCTGAAGAAATCTGCAGAGGATGCTCATATCTGTTTTGTTGTATATAATGAATTATGCTTTGACGTCCTTTTAATGTACATACGTGTTAAACCCCGCTCATTTCTTGTGAAATCCATCATCGTTGTAATGACACTTTTATGTGAGCGATCTGGTGTTTTCAGCTGATCAGGAGCAGAGGAGGGATGTTGTCCAGGCAGCGGGGGGCCCTGCGCGGGCTCCGGAGGAGAGGGGAGCTGGGATGCCCCGCAGGAGGAGGAATCTTGGTGCTGCGATGGCCAACAGGCGGCCACCGAGAGCAGTTCAGGGTAAACTAACTTTAGGTTTGTTGATCTGAAGAGGTCATGCATGAAGAGACCCTAAAGGGAGCAAAACTTCATCTTAAAGTTTGACTTTGATGAAACACTAACCATTTGGTGAATGTTATACGTCCCTGATGGAAAAGACACCCCAACAAATATATATTTAGGAATCGTGAGTAATTTGATGGAATGGATGTCTAACAAGCTTCCTGTGGATTTCAGAAGAGGAGCTTGTAGAGGATGAGGAAGAAGAGCTGCAGAACAGCCAACCAGCAGCAAAAATTGGAGCCAAGAAGCAGAAGAAGTTGGAGGAGAAACAGGCCAAGAAAGCCCAAAGAGAGGTGAAAAGATATTCTGCATGCTAGGTCTGACAGTGCCTTGCAAAAGTTTACCTATCACAAATTTTCCACTATTTTAAAGTACTCTAATGGGACTTTATGTAACAAACCAACACAAATTAGTGCCTAAGAAAACGACATCTGGTTTCCAACACGTTTAAGGAAAGAAAAACTTTGTTAGTGTTGTTAGTATTTTGGAATTCGTCTCTGCCAGTTTTGTGGACATTTTTGCCCGTTCTTCTTTTCAAAACAACTCAAACTTAATCAGATTGGATGGAAAAAATCTGTGAGTATCAGTTTTCTCAGTTGGATTTAGATCTGGACTTTGACTGGGACATTTTAAACCTTGAATCTGCTTTAATCTAAAACATTCCATTGTATCTCTGACTGTTTGGGGTGGTTGTCCTGCTAGAAGAGGAATCTCAGGTCTTCTGCAGCCTCTAATAGGTTTTCCCCACAGCATGATGCTGCCACCACCATGTTTTACCACAGGCGTGTTGTCTTCAGCGTGATGTGCAGTGTTAGTTTTCTGCCATTCATTGCATTTTGCATGTAGTCCAAGAGGTTCAGTTGTGATGTCATCTGACAGGAAAGCCTTCTTTCACAGGTTTGTTGAGTCCCCTACATTTCTTGTTGCAAACAGGACTTATGGTTTTATTGTTGCTGCTTCTTCATAAAGGTCAGATTTGTGGAGTGCACAATGAATAGCTCTAATGTTAACAGATTGTACTACCTGAGCAGTGGAACTCTGCAGCTCCTCCATAGATCCCAAGGGCCTCTTGCTGCTTCATTGATTAATGCTCGGCCGGTCAGTTTTGGTGAAGGTTCTTTATGTGTTTTTATTTATGGGTGTCTGAGTAAATGCACCATCTCTATGATGAAACATGGTGATTTAAAAAAAAACTCCACGCTCACGTGCGTATTTAGTCCTGGGCAACAGTTTAATCATGCTGATTAAAAAGTGATAAAAATTTTTTTAGGCAGAGATGGAGGAGAGGGAGGAAAGGAGGAGGATGCAGGAGCTCCGAGAGCAGGAGAAACGGCAAGAGGAGGAGCGAGAACGGATGCTGGAACAGAAGGAGGTTTGTTCCTCTGCAGATCTGTCCTCCTGTGTTCCATAGGAGGAAGTGCTGAGAGCATGTGCTACTGTTTGCTTTAGGAGGAGGAGGAGCGTCGGGCTAAAGAGGACCAGGAGCGGCGAGAGGAAGAGGAGTACTTGAGACTCAAAGCCTCATTTATCATTGAGGACCAGGGAGAGCAGGAACAGCTGTCAGAAGACCAGGTCAGATATCGGTCAGGTTTTTATCTTGTGGTCAAACATCTTTTCAGAGCATCGGTTCTGAACATTTTCCACATTTTGTGTTCTCAGTCCCGCAGTCTGCTGCAGGACTTCATAGACTACATCAAGGTGAGACTGACCCACAGTGTCCACATTAACTTGTGCTGGTGTTTCTGAGCTGAGGATTAACTGTGGTCTCTATCTGCAGACATCTAAAGTGGTTCTCCTCGAGGACTTGGCGTCTCATTTCGGGATGAGGACACAGGATGCAATCGCCAGACTGCAGGACCTGTTAGCTGAAGGCACGCTCACAGGTTAGGACAGGGTCCTCCTAGGTCTCTGCTCTTAGAGGAAATTATTCATTTCTGCTGGGTTTTTTCTTGCTTTTCTTACATCAGCTTGGAAAGTCCAAATATGTGGACATCAGTGGAGTTTTTCACTGCTGAGGTTCTGCTGAGGTGTTCAGGAAGCCCAGGTTGCTTTGATGGCAGCCGTCAGGTCATCTGTATTGTTGGGTCTGGTGCCTCTCATCTTCAACACTTCATAAATTCTCTGAGGTCAGGCCCGTTTCCTGGCCTATCAAGCACAGTGAAACTATGGGGTGGAAAACTTGAATCACTTCTTGATTTGATTATGATGCTATTATTAATGTAACCTGCCCCCCACCCATGCACACCAAAACCATATTCCAAGATGAGATATTTCAGTAAAAAATGGAAGATGAAGTACCTCTGAAGTTAGTTAAAGATGTCTCACTTAACCTGTAACTAAAACTACATTTTTCTTGTGATCTGGCATTTTGCTACAATAATGAGATATATTTGATCTATATGTAAAATTCTGAATTGGAGGAAAGCACAAAACATTTCTCTCTTTATTCAGCATTTAGCAAAAAAAACAAATTTAGTTAATTCTAACTGACCTGAAACAGGAAAGGTTTAAAATTTAAAAATCATGATTATTTATCGTGTGGAACTAGATTTTCTAGCCTATGTTTGCAAACCTATAAAACTGACAGTATGGTTGGAAATATTTTTGCCAATGTTGCTTTTAAATATTAATATCTTTGAGAATGTGATAATTGTGTGCTGTTTAATGGTAGTCCATTTCTTCGTAAAGCCATTCGTCTGCATGCTTGGTGTTGCTGCAGGTGTGATCGACGACAGAGGGAAGTTCATCTTCATTACTCCTGAGGAGCTGGACTCGGTGGCTCAGTTCATCAGACAGAGAGGCAGAGTCTCCATCACAGAGCTGGCTCAGGCCAGCAACTCTCTCATCAACCTGATGCCTGAGAGCTGCAGCTCTGCCTGATAGACAGCAGGGGGAGCCCCGCAGAATAAACTGAACATTCATCATGGCTGAGAACACAGCTTTACTAAGATTGGGATTCAGTTGAGATGATCTCATTCAATCTAAAGATGTTTGACTTTGTAGAGATTAAATAAATGTTTTCTTTTGTTTGACTGTTGGTCTGAAGTGTGACAGGAGGTCTCAGCACGCTCTGGAATGTAAAACATGGGTCGATATATATTGTTTGGAACTATCTTTTAATTTGTTTCTAAAATAAATCCCTGCCAGAGATTAAATGTACAAATGCAGTTAAGAGGAATGTTCGCAGAACCCTAAAGTGCAGTGGGCCAGTCAAGAAACATGCTCCTAACATACAGACACAAAAAACTTTTTCATCCTTGGAAAGTTGTTTAAAAAGCCTAAAAATAAACTCAAAAATATCCACAGTGGCTCAATTATTGTGTACCCTGTTGTTAATAGTTTCTTCATCCTAGGACAGCACTTAGTCTTACAACACAGAGAGAGGGCTCTTTCTACTGCCTTGATCATCCCAAGTCCACCCAGCAGGGGATTTATAGGGTTTACGTCCGGGGACTAACATGGTGGGGATAAAAGGTTCACATGATCTATGTTTTGGGTCAATATGTTGTTGAAAGATTGAAATGATGCCATAGGCTCCAATAAAGTTCCCAGGACATTTGGAAAAGAAACTGGCCCACAGCATCACAAATTCAACAACTAATGAATTTTTTAACATCACTTTGTAGGAATTTTGTCCAACTCGTTTTTGTAGAATTGTTTTCGGTCAGCCACACCTCCAGGTGTGATCTGGTTTATTCTCTTGCAGTACCCAAGTGCTGTTGAGCCTAAGGTCACGAACAGACGGTCCGATACCATCAATTATGGCAAGTCGTTCAGGTCCTGAAGGGGCCAAGTAGCTCCAGACCAGCATAGTACCACCACCATGTTTAATGATCTTTTTCTGAAATGTTAAGTTTTCCACCAGATGTAACGGTGCACACCTGCCAGAAACGTCCAATCAGGTCATCTTTGTCTGATATTAACATTTGATTTATCTGAAACATTACAGTGAAAGTAGTGCAGAGAGACTTCCATTGCACTGTAGCTTTATTGGGGGTGGGTCCACATTTCGGGTTCTCGGAACATTAAATGTAGGTCTAGAAGGAATCGGACCATATTTACTGACTGATGAAAACAGTGAATTTGCAGTTCTGCATTTTGTGACCAATTTAGCCCGAATCCTAGGCCAGAGGTCACAACCAATGAAAATAAGCCTTAGTCCATCTGATCACTTCTAAATGAAAGAAGATGAAAGTTCTGATAGTCTTATAGTCTATAGTTCTGAAACCGATCATTTGTCCTTTTCATTTTGCTGGTTGTCGTCGTGGTCTCTAAGTCCTCTTAGACTCTGCTTTATCTCCCAAGTGGACGTTGCTCCTCTGTCCTGAAAACACAGAACACATCAGTCCAGCTTCACTGGTATACAGCAGCTAACCTCAGTGGGAGCTTACCTTTATCACCACGCCTAAGGGTACCAGGTCCTTCCTGAGGGTGTCGCAGGCTTTCAGGAGGGGGGCTCTGTCTGTGTACAGACCGGGTTTGTTATTCGGACAGTCCCGACGGGAGAGTGCGAATGCTCGGACTTCACTTCTGAAACGAACTAGCTCCTCCACCACGGCCTGCAGATGTCCTCCATTGCTCAACACCTCAGCCTCCTTCACAGAAAAAAACAGACATTAGAGACTGAAGAGGAAATCTTGGGTGAGACCCAACAGCTGGTCTACATGATGGTCCTGACCTTACTGGGCAGCAAGTCGATCCCAAACACGTTCAGGATATCCCTGATGTAGGTGACGATCGCTCCAAAGACTGCAGGGCTCCGAACACCTCCCTCTGCCTGAACAGAAACACAATTCTTTCTACAAAGCATAAACCCCAGAATGAGCTGTATCAGCGGAGTCAGACCCTGGGTTACCGTAGAAACCGGCTGGAGTTGGCAATTTCCATGATAAATCAGATTCATCAGAGCACCAATGGCTCTGGGTGTGTCAAAGTCATCTGTTAACGCTGTCCAGATGCTAGATTTAGCATCAGCCAATCTGAGAAAACAATGAAGCACAAAGTAAAACTGAGCAGAACACATGATGGAAGTACTGATAAAACCTTAGAGGGAGTTGCTACCTTTGCCACAGAAGATCCTCCTGCACAGGTGAACAGTGTAACTGACCCTTCATGTAGGCCTGAGCAGCACTGATGAAGATGCAGATGGTTTCCAGATGGGTGCAAGCCTCTGACATGCTGCTGTCACTGTAATCTATAGCTGTGCAGACAACAGTATGAGAATGTCAATCAGATGTACCAGGGGTGTCTATGTTCAGCTGCAAGAACGCTGCAACACACCTACAGTTAAAACCAGATATTTACATACACTTTAGAAAGTATTTTTAGAGAATTTTCATGGGTGGCTGGATTACCATGCCTTAAAATATTATGGGAAGGGTTAGATAGTGACGTCATGGAACCATAAATAGCATGGTTATGTCCAGCTATTATCAGGAAGGAGACGGGTTCTGTGTCCCAGAGATGAATGGGTATGAAATATGAGAATCAACCCCAAAAGAGCTTGTGAAGATGCTGCTGAAGCTGCTAAGAGAAAGTTAATATCCAACATGGAGTAATGGCGTCTTCCTCCCTGAGTGGCCTTTCAGCCCAACAGAAAGATAAAGTCAGTTTCCAGATTGCAAATGTCCTCGGGTACAAAGACCTTAAATGTTGGAGACATGTTCTGTGGTCTGATGAAACTAAAATTGAAACACTGGACCATACTGATGCAGCTCTAACCAAGTTGAAGGAAAACTGGGTCTCTCAAATGGACAATGTGCCTCAAATTAGTTCCAAAGTAGCTGAAGGACAACAGCGTCCTGATCTCAGTCCCAGAAAACATCAGTGGGCAGAGCTGAAACGGTGTGTGTGAGCAAGGAGGCCTACATACCTGACCCAGTTCTGTCGGAATGAACGGGAAACCCAAGTGACCCGAGTCGCACAGTTTAAAGGTAATTCCACCAATGGTCTAAATCTCTAATTGGCATTATTCTGACATTTAGCAAATATAAATTATTTAATTAATCCTCACAGAACTAAAACTGGAATTTTTTCATTTGATTTAATGTCAGAAAAAAAAAAGGTGATGTGTGTTTTTATGCAGAGGAGATAAATAACTGGTTTCAACTCGGTCTCCTACACAGATGTCAAAGTGTGCATGTGCAGCATCTTAGAAAAGGAGGGAATCACCTTAGCAACTGGAAACTGAGCTTTTGTTTTGCTTTATTATTCAGTTTGGCTCGCCCCATAGACCCAGTATATGTTCACTGATTGTATCACCTCTGATTAGAACTTGTGCAACGGAGAATAAAGTGAAAGAGAGGCTTTTGAGTAATCCGTTTTTCAGGTTACCCACCAGATCTATATTTGGTCAAGAGACAAAATATCCGAAATTCCTCGGCAGTGTGACACTGTAGGAAATCCTGATGGAAGAAAAAAAAAAAAACGGCGTTATTTCCTTAAATCCCAAAAAGCACAAGAGAAGGTACAGCTGTTTGTTCTTCCAAAACCCACTCACAGATCATTTTCAGTAAACAGAGGATCCTCCCGTTATTATTTATTTATCTGGTTGATAGACATTCTTGTGCAAGGCAGAAAAGAAATATTGGAGCCATCTGGGTACTTTCTAGCAAAATATACAAGTTCAGTGGTTTTACAGAGGTTTGTGTCAAATGCATGTTGCTTATATAGGCAGATGGAAGCTTTATGAAATTGAGTAAAACTAGAGAGCACTAGGGAGTTCAACAAGGTCTTGTGTTTGAACCCCTTGACTTGCTCAATAAGAAATTACTGCTATACGGCCTATTTGTAGGTCATTCAAAATAGTTTTTGGCAAAAAATAATATGCCGATTGTTTAAAGGGTTAGATTCAACCATTCAGGTCAACAAAGTGAACATAGGCAGTATTTACCGAAGTTATGTTTGTATGATATGAAAATTATTTTATTCATCTGAAACATGTAAGTGTGACAAAAGTAAAAACTGGGATAAAAATTGTAAAGGTGCAAATACTTTGTTTTACAGCTCGGTATAGTCTACAAGGAAGTTAGATCTTGGGGTTTGACTATAATGTTGGAAGTTCTGTTTTGATTAGTGGAGAACTTTATTCAAGCTTTTCTATCCATTCTTTAATTGTCTCACTGATCTGTGATTATCACGAGTAGAACAGGTCCAGGAGGGAAACCTAAAACCTGGGAATTCTAGTAATCCATAATGTCTTTACCTTGATAGTAATATAGTTCTTCAGAGATTTAGACATTTTCTCTGCACTGCCTTTCAGATGTAAATGACCTACAAGAAAAAGAGCAACAGGTCAGTTGAACACATCTCAAAAGCAAAATGTTCCATTAATATCTACCATATCATTACTGGATATACAGCCTGGTTATAGGCTATAGTTTTGGGTAAGGAGTGGAAGATGTAAGGTGTAAGAGCTCCACAGATTCAAAGACCTGAAAAGATTCCCGTTGGAATTGTCCCATTGATTGCTTCTCAAGATATCGGATTTCAAAAGGAGTCCCCCTAGGCTCAATTTTAGGCTTCGTTCCATTTTACATTTTTACCAAAAGAAGAATGTTCATGTAACCAGCTTAATTGCACCCTTGGATCTACTTTAAGCCAGGCTGTTGAAAAGCCTGAAACTACATTTCAGCTGCTAGAGGCAGGCAGTTGGTGTTTATAACTAAATTAATGATAACGATATAAAGAAAAATAAAAAACTAAATAAATAAAATAAAAAAATAAAACTAAATTAATGTTGTTTTCCAAAATGACTTCCATATCTCAGATAATTGTAGTATTTTTGATCAACCTATGAATATTGTGGTACTTGCCTGGATGATAGTCTCTTTTAGCATGCATACTGAACATTTATTTTTTTTAAACCTAAAGGTTAGATTGAGATTTTATTGTCAAAAAGAGTCTGTTTTAATTTCAGGCTCCAGTGTTGAACGTTCTTGACTATGATGGGATTATTTATTTGCATGCTACTTTCGTTGCATATTCCTGATTACATTCTGTGTATCATTGCTCACTACTCTGTACCTTATATCTGTCCTATTGGACCATATTAAGCCAAAGGAAACAACAGTACTGGTACATTTCATGCCAAAGACTTTACTGTATAAGTGCATTCTGAAACCCTTCAAACCTTGCTATGATTTGCAGTCCACCTGAGTATGCTTGAGAACTGGATATCAACATGGTAAAAGCAACCATACCAGAAAGAAAAGAAAAGAGCTTGGGTGGAAACAGGTATTTGGTCACGTTAAATTAAATGAGAGACAGAGGTCCTTAAATTATGGAAGAGTCTCATGTGACCAAGTCCAAGAGTAATTACAATCTCTTTTGATGTGTCAGATTTTAAGGATTCACCTGAATGAAGGAAGTAGTTTGCCCACTGTCCACACTGATGAAAGGCTTCACTCTGCGCGATCTCGTTCTCATGGTGAGGAAAGGCCAGATCAATCCCTCCAGAGTGAATATCCAGCTGACTCCCAAACATATGGCTGAAACCAGCAACACAACAATAAGATCTCCGTCAAAACTGGGAAAAATTTCCACACTTAATAATAATCAAACATTTCAACAAGGATTTTAAAAGCAATGAAATTATTGTATTTCTTCATATTAAGATATTTACATACATTTATAGTAATGTACAAAAGTTTCAGTCAGGTGAGAAAAGATGCTGTAAATAAAGAATGCTTTCAAGAATGGAGGTGTTAATTATTTATTTTTCATCAGTCAATAAAATTCAGTGAATGATCAAAAGACAAATCTAAATTAAATCAATATTTGGTGTGATCACTCTTTGCCTTCAAAACAGCATCAATTCTTTTTGGTAGACTTGCACACAGTTTTTGAAGGAACTCGACTGGTAGGTTGTTCCAAACATCTTGGAGAACCAACCACAGATCTTCTGTGGATGTAGACTTTCTCACATCCTTCTGTCTCTTCATGTAATCCCAGACACACTCCATGATGTTGAGATCAGGGCTCTGTGGGGGCCACACCAGCACTTCCATAAGTCTTGTTCTTTATGCTGAAGATAGTTCTTAATGACTCTTGCTGTATGTTTGGGTTCGCTCACTTAGCATTTTGTAAATTGATAAAAATAAACAATCATCATTTATATTTCTGAGAGCCATCTTTGTTTACAGCATTTTTTCACACCTGCCTAAAACTTTTGCACAGTACTGTACTTAGTATTTAGCATGTTGGTTCAGGACTGGTCTCATGGTGGATAATGACTCTCTCTTAGCAGCTTCAGCAGCAGCTTCACAAGCTCTTTAGCTTTGGTCCTGAGATTGATTTACACATTTCAAAACCAAAACATGTTCATCTCTGGGACACAGAACCCGTCTCCTTCCTAAACAGTGTGATGGCCAGATATTTCAATGCTGTTTGTACTTGCATACAACTTCTAGAACAGATGAATGCGAAACCTTCAGGTACCTGAAGATTGGACCCAAGAAAGAACCAGACTTCTGGAAATTAACAGTTCCCTTCCTGATATCTTGACTGAATTCTAATTTAATTTTTGATTGATGTTAAACAAGGAGGTAGTTTAAGGTGTTGCCTTATACCAGATTGACATGTGTGCCTCTATTAAACTGAAACATTGGGAATAAAACAGAACCACAACATCTGGGCTTTCCCAAATTATTTAAAGACATAGTTATCTTAGTAAAAACTAATTCCCTCTCTCATTATTCTAACATTTAGAGATTAGAAATAATCTTAGTAATCTAATTGACAGAAAAACTGAACTATTTAACTTTGTTCTCTCTATTTTCTCTTCCTAGAAGCTACACCTGACCTGGCTCTGTGTCTGCCTGTGACACCTTTCTGGAGAGGAGCATCGTCCGAGCTTCTGCTGGCAACAACTTAATGGTCACCCTCTACCAATAATCCACATGACCCTGTCTTTCAGTGTTTAACCCTTTCTCTTTCCTAGACATGGCTACTGACTGAGCTTCTACTGTAACTAACTCTATGTTCTCTCTTTCAGACTCTAACCTTGAAAACTGGATCAGAGTTTATCTATTCTTTCTTTCTAGATGAAACGACTAAAGGAGCTACATCCATTAACATTTACTTTTCCTTCCCATAGAAAGTACTCCTGGATCAGTGCTTCTTTGTTCTCTTTGTGTCTCTGCTCTGTTCTCTCAAACCCCCAGTCGGTCGTGGTAGATGGCCGCTCATACTGAGCCTGGTTCTGGTTCTGCTGGAGGTTTCTTCCTGTTAAAAGGGAGTTTTTCCTCTCCACTGTCGCTACATGCATGCTCAGTATGAGGGATTGCTGCAAAGTCAACACCAGTGACTGTCCACTGTCTCTACATGCTCATCCAGGAGGAGTGAATGCTGCAAGTCACTGACTGGATGCAATCTGCTGGGTTTCCTTAGATAGAAAAACTTTTTATCCAATTTGAATAAATAACTGAATCTGACTGCACTGTTCAATCATTAGGATTAATTGGAATGTATGAACCTGACTTTTGTGAAGTGCTTTGAGACAACATGTGTTGTGAATTGGCACTATATAAATAAACTGAATTGAATTGAATTGGAAAACTGACTGTTTAATAGGATTTAATGTCAGACAGTGAGAAAAATAGCTGTCTCTTTTTAGACATCCATCAACTGCTTCTGATGTTCTTGCAGGGTCACTGGGAGGCTGGTGGCTATCTCAGAGATCTTTAATCCAACATGTATATTTTTTAAACTGTAGGACAAAGCAGGAGTACTTGGCAGGAACCCATGTATGCACGGGGAGAACAAGCAAACTCCAAGCAGAAAGATTCTAATCAGGATTTGAAGCCAGGACCTCCTTGCTCCTAGGCAACAGTGCTAACAACTGCAGTCGTGGCTTTACAAACTGTGGTAAATCCAACCTGGCAACAGTAGAACATTCAATATGCCAGCCAGGTCTTCCTCTGCCCCACGGAGATTCCCAGAATGGCTCCTGAGGTTTAGACCGCTTCCACAGAGCAAAATCCCTGGAGTCTCGTTTATTTGAGCTGCCTGGAGAAACAAAGAGTCAGATAGTTATCATTATGTTGCATTATTAGATAACTGCATTCTCCGAGCAGTCACACATAAAGAAAAATGTTGTGAAAAATTATGTTTGAAACATCATATAATTATGGCAGCTGCACGGTGGCGCAGTTGGTAGCACTGTTGCCTTGCAGCAAGAAGGTCGTGGGTTCAATTCCCGGCCGGGGGTCTTTCTGCATGGAGTTTGCATGTTCTCCCCATGCATGTGTGGGTTTTCACCAGGTATTCTGGCTTCCTCCCACAGTCCAAAGACATGCCTGTTAGGTTAATTGGTAACTCTAAATTGCCCTTAGGTGTGTGCATGGTTGGTTGTGTGTTGCCCTGTGATGGACTGGCGACCTGTCCAGGCTGTACTCTGCCTCTCGCCCATAGACTGCTGGAGATAGGCACCAGCTCCCCTGTGACCCCCTATGGAATAAGCGGTAGAAAATGACTGACTGACATCATATAATTAGGCAGTTTGCTACATTGATACTGTCATGATCTAAATGTTATGAGGCTTCACCACATATTGGTGCTACCCATGCATTATGTGGAAGCTTTAGTGAGACTTTATCCATATCCAGTCAATACATTTACAAAAAAAAAACGGGAAAATGGCAACCCTGAGACCACCATGCCAAGTACAGGGGTGGCAGCATCATGCTGTGGGGCTGTTTTGCTGCAGGAGAGACTGGTGCACTTGAGTAGGGATGAAACGATAACGGGTCAATACTTTTGTGTTTTTTTTTCAACACTCTTTAACAAAACCAGGATAATATTGATAACAGTGATCAGTTTGCTCTAAAATTTTCAAGGCATTACATGGCCAAACATAGAGGCAATATGTGGAGAAAGTGAAGCAACATCTGGAGACATCAGCCAGGAAGTTAAAGCTTGGACACAAATGTGTCTTCCAAATGGACAATGTCCCTCAGCATGCCATCAAATTAGTTACAGCGTGACTGAAGGACAACAATCATCCATGTTCTGGAGTAGACATCAGAGTCTCATCACAAGTCCTGATCTCAGTCCTATAATAGAGTGCACTAAGGGACATGCTGTTTGCTGATGTCTCCAAAAAAAGTGGGATTTTTCAGTTTTGATGACTAATGAACAAAAACAAAGTCACATTTTTCAGTTTTAGACTAATTAATCATTAGTCTGAGTTGATTAAATGGAGAATAGCCGACTTCAGCCAGTGGCTAATTGATTGATTATTCATCATCACCTTTATATTAAACAGGTTTGCTTAAAGCAAACTTGTACACGTAAATCCATAATGTGCAACATGCAAGAACAATAACTGCTGGATCACAGATATGTTTAGTCATTTAGCGCAGGGGTTCCCAAACATTTCAGCCTGTGACAGTACCAGAAAAATGACAGTATCAGAGACTTGCTACTCCCTACTGTTGACCTCTACCTCCTAAAAATGCATATAACTATTTATCTCTATAATTATTTATTTAATAAATAAATTGTCATAATTTTATGGCATATTTTATTATTTAATAATGTATTAAATAAATAAATGGTACAATTAAATTATTTAGTCTGACATTTGATGGTAGATATATATGAATCATAGTTTTGTTTCCCTAAAAATAATCTTGTGACCCCCCATGGGAGGGTCCTGACCCCCCACTTTGGGAAACCCTGATTTAGAGGACAGTTTTATCTAAAGTGATGAGGATTCTCCTAAGGTTCAGAAGATCGTGAGCCTTATAAGGTTAAGTTCTCACAAGAAGCACTTGAACATTTGGAAAAAAATACTATTCCTCTTGTGAAATGTCTTCTCAGCAGCACGGACAGAAACACCTACCAGGCTCTCCTTGAGAGCTCACAGCTCCAACAAACTTCCCATAACGCTCACCAATGGACTGCACATCAAAATATATGTCACCTTCAACAAAAGGATCAGAAGATAACTCAGACACTGGAGCAATACAAGCATTATTTTATAAAAGTATGTATTCTTCATGTTCACCTTCTTTTGTGGCATAAGCATGCCCGTTTCTTATGATCCCTTCAATAAATGCAACAATATGATGCACATTCTCTGTGACTCTTAGATACACAGCAGGAGGAACCACCTGAAACACAGCCAGAGGTAAACACATCCATGTTGGATCAAGTTTTTACATGCTCTTTACTGAGCAGACTGTTGCAGGGATGTGGTCACAGTTTGTAAGGCATGCAGACCTTTAATGACAGCATATCCCTCTTGAATTCCTCCTCATACAGTCTGGCAATGACAGCTGGAGACACCTTTTCCTGTCAGACATGAGAAAACACACTGAACCAACACTGAGATCACTACTCAGAAGACTCCCTGTGGTACACATTATTATTGTGATCCATACCTCCCAACTTCTTCTGATAATTTTGTCATCAATGTCAGTGATGACCATAGCTTGGATAACGGTGATACCAAACAACCTGGTCAGGATCCTCTGCAGGATATCAAACCTGACATAAGAACTGTGAGGAAGCAAAGGTTGGATCAGGTTCACTCATTCCGCCCTGACTGCAAACCTATAATGCATCAGTGTTGACATATTTACCATGCATGGCCTAGGTGAGCGTGGTCATACACTGTAGGTCCACAGCTGTACCTGAGATATAACGCATGTTTTGTAGGTCATTAAAGCAGGTAAGGTCAGAGTGAGTCATGTATGTTCCCTACCAGGTGGCTGTTCCATCTCTAGCCAGGATCAGAGCTTCTTTCTGTTTGGTCAGGCTGTTGAAAGTCTTTATTCCCGTGTCAAAGCCTCTTGGAGTGATCCAGGCCTTCCCTGAAACACTGTGTCTGACTGGGACAAAGCATCTGGAGCTGAGGAGCCCGCAGAGGACCTTTCCACTCCGGATCATGGTTCAGCTCATTCAGTCAAAGCGCCCTCTAAGTAGCCGCTGTTAGCTTTAGTTAGCTTCTGGACCAAGAGCTACACATGTAATGTCCCTGTTGTAATTAACAGGAGGCTGTATATCCTAACTCACTAACAGTTGTTATTATTGTAATAAGTACTGAAAGTGGTATGACGGTAAAGCATGCTAAAATATAACAACTCCCACCTCAGTGAAGTGTTAGCCTAATTAGCATATTTGAGACGTAATCACGTCGGAATTGCATTCAGCGTTGTGTCAATTCCTTACTTTATCGGTTTTTTTTTTCCTCCATGTGCTCTCTTATTTAATGTGTTCATAATAGTCTGTCCATATGTTTACTGTGAGTCAGTGAGAAACGTCTAATGTTGAGATAAAAAAAATCTCCTGAGAAGATCGCACGTCAGCGTAGCCGCCATATTGTGAGTGGCTTTTAAAGCAAAAGCTGAGCAAGTCAGTTATATGTGGTTCTGGTTCTGTTTACATTAGATAGTAAATGATTAATAAAAAAAAAAACAAGATATGCATAACATTCGAATACACAGTTAAGCGCAAAACTCAAAAGATAATAAGACGAAATAATATTTTTATAGGCATTAAAGCAATGAAACCCTTTTTAAAGCTGCTAAGCAGCTAGTTAAACATTTCTACTCGTATTTTGACGATTTTACCCTGGTAATGTCCAAGTCTTTGAGGTTTGAAGGCCCCTTTGCCATCACCCTAATCTTTAGTTCCCTCCACATGTTCACACTCATCGCACTCATCACTGAATTCTGGACAGAGGTAAAGGGGTAGCCTAGGTTTAAAGTCAATTCAACCAAATACTAAGGAAAATTTCTGAACTTGAAGAATGTTTTACAAAAATCAAAATACTTTTTATCTCACTATTCTGGCATTTAGCAAAGCGAAATTATTTAGTAATCCTATCTGACCGAAAACATCAAAAGTTTAGTCTGATTTAAGACAGGGAGAAAAACTATGTCTTTTTATATGATTTATGTGTATATCTGGTTTAAACTGTCTATTTGATATAACTGCTTTGAACTGATCTGATAATATATTTCCAAAGACGTACCATGGATTGATGCTGCATAAACAGGTCAGCTAACACTATTAACCTCTGCTCTATTTTTTTTGTCATTCCTTATTCCTAACAAACAGGGACAATTTCTTAATCGTGCACAGAATATAATAATATAAATTGTCAATTTAAATTTGTTTCTCATCCAGAAACAATTTTAGTTTATTTTAGGTACATTCTGCCTTATACTATTTTCTGGCCGTTTTGATTTAACTCGGTGATCACAATTTTAGAACTAAAATTAGAATATATATTATTATGGATAAAAAAAAAAAAACATCTTCAAATTAATTTAAATATGAAGGTTCGTTTCTTTAATTTGGAGAAAACAGCAAGTTCATTTTCCACCCACAATATGGCGGACTTTTGGTATCGTTTCTGCGATTCAACGATGGAGGGCTCTACTGTCTATCGCGACAACTTGATCCCGGAAGTGTCAGGACGTGTCACGTGAACGTTCCTCTTGGCAGCCCGCTTGAGTAGCTATGTGAAAATAACAGTATATTTGTGAGGAGGGGTTCCGAACAAGCTCGTTTCGCTGTTGAAGAACTGATCCAGGATGCAGAACGTTATAAACACGGTGAAGGGAACAGCTCTGGGAGTGGCCGAGTTCCTCACTCCTGTGTTGAAGGTAAACTTCCAGGGAGAAGCTAGCTAAGGTATTGGCTCATATAGGAAAGCAGTGCTGCGCTCTGTAGTCGCTGCTTCACTGAAACATTGTTTAAACGGTATCTCTGGGGAAATCTGGATTATTAGACTTGTTTTCTGTCTTATTTCTAGTTACTGCGGTAAATCTACCTAACACCCAGCTTTGGTTTGTTCCTCACAGGAATCTAAGTTTAAAGAGACTGGAGTCATTACCCCTGAGGAGGTGAGAACTATAGTTAAATGACCCATCTGTACAGGCTGGACTTGTTTGCAGCAAGTTCTTTAACATCATTAGTAAAAACTCCTGAACTCACTCAGGTGTGTGTGTGTGTGTGTGTGTTAGTTTGTGGCAGCTGGAGATCACCTGGTTCATCACTGTCCGACATGGAAGTGGTGAGTGTTTTACATCTGACTCATGTTTGGTCTTATCAAGCATGTAGACAAGGTAGGGTCAAAGGGTCAAATTTACACTGAGATAAACTCACTGTAGCAGAAAGGAGGTATGGTATTTCTGTTGCCTGGCAACAAGCAAGTTGTCTGGTGTCAAATAGTGATTGACACATCTCAGTTTCAATACAAAATATTTGCTTCATTATAGATTTCTGTAATGTCCAAATGTAAAATACTGCATTTTCACCTGTTTTTGCCTAAATGTGGTTCGAAGCAGACGATGTTATGCAACGTTGGTTTGTCCAAGTAAACAATTTGGGCTGCAGTGTGAGATTCAGCAAGAAACCAAAAACTCTGCAGACGGTCACTTCAAACAGAGTCCACAGCAGCTGTGTGAGCAGTTCTAATGACCCACTGGAGCTGCTCAGGAAGATGAAAAGCCTCCAGCCTGTATCTGACCATCACTGTTGTGCAGCTTTTTTTACTGTGAGAATCTTTAACAGACTCATACCGCAGTAACCTGGAGTTAACAGTGAGGAAAGGAAGTAGCTGCATCCTGCAAACGGACTCTGGAAACAGCACATGTTCTCTGTTTTTTTTAGGTGCAGCAGAACTGAAACAGAGAAGTTGACAGGACTTCCACCATTGGTGGTCTAGCTGTAGACCAATGCAGCCTCCCACAGCTGCTCGCATTCAATCATGCAATTTTCTGCTAAATATTTCTGTTTTACTCTCATGTCTGCTGGTGTGTGTTTAAAATCTGATTTGATGAGTAACCACGGCTACCAGGCCATTGCTCACATCCAGGAAGAGACTCCAATTCCCAGAAAGGCTTGCAGATGTAGCAAGCATCAAAATGAAAGTTCAAAGCCTTAATGTTTTCTGTCAGTTGTCATGGAGACTGTGAGGTCGCTGGCAGAAAAAAGGGATGAGCAAACATCAGGACATTCCTCACAATTGTCATAAAGTTTAGTCTTAAAAATCAAATGAGCAGATTGCCTGTTTTAAGGCTGGCTGATCTCTGTCCTTGTTTTTATTGGTGACAACTTCCTGTTCTACCAAGTTCTAACAAACATGGCCTTTAGTCTGAATAAAAGGACCATTTCTGGTCATTAGTTCTAACCACTAAAAATAAACAACATTCATTAAGGACCGTTTCTTGAACATTTGGAATCTGTGAAAAGTTTTGACCCTAAATCCTAAATGAATTCTTAATTAGAAAACACACCAGAATTTCAGCTTATAAAACTCTGCAGCTCCCTTAATCCTTTATCAACACAAGTGCAATTTTGTATAATGGATTTGCTTGTCGTCATATTATTGTCATGGTTTCCTGATATAATCCAGCCCTGCGTTTTTATAAATAAATGTCTCCCATTAGGGCCTCTGGAGAAGAATCTAAGGTGAAGCCGTATTTGCCACAAGACAAACAGTTTCTCTTGACCCGTAATGGTAAGTGCAGATCCAGTTCAAATCCTGATGTCACTCACGCTTAATGCTTGTATTATCTTTTTGTTCTGTAACCAGCATTTCCCAACCTATGCTCTGTTTCTTAGAATTTCCAGGTTTCGCTTTGACAGATAAAGTGCTTTAGGTTTTCAGTGAAGGTTCTGATTTATTGTAGAGTACCAAATGTATGGACAGTTGGTTCTAATTGTTCAGCATCTGTTTTCTTTTGATTTAGTTTCTTTTTTCTAGTTCATTGGATAAACCTGTAATTCATTTGAATGTAGAAGGGCAGTGATCTCTGACCCTCCTGCGGTTTATATTCTGCTCATCATCTGTTCCACATGTGGCTCTCTCTGAGAACCAGATGATTTCTGTTGTGTTATCCAAACAATGTTTCTGGCTTGTTTTATGCTCTCCTTCTTCTTTGCCTTGCCTCTTATAGTTCCATGTTACAAGCGCTGTAAACAGATGGAGTATTCTGATGAGCTGGAAGCCATCATAGAGGAGGATGATGGAGACGGTGGCTGGGTGGACACCTACCACAACTCAGGTTGGAGATGCTCAGTAAACTGAACAGGCTCTGATCAGTTCAGCATTTAGGGTTCTGTTCCAAAAACTGATTGAACCTAATCATTGGTTAGCAAAGAGTAACAAGGTGTTAGAGTATCTATTTGAGATCTTATCTATTGCTGTGTCCCAGCAGGTGTGTTAGGGGTCACAGATGCTGTACGAGACATTTCTTTGGACAACAATAAGGTATGCTTCTTAAGTTTTCTCATATTGTTCTTGTTTCCTAGAACTTCAAAACCAAATGTTCCACAGGCTGATGTTCAATTTGATATGTTTCAACTGGTTACCGTCCTAAAGCTAATTTCTGAGCTGACAGCAGGATTTGTGCTGTTGTTTTACATTTGATCTCATTATAACATCAAACCTCTGAGTGTTTTATTGGGATTTCATGTGGCAGAGCAAGACAGTAGTGCATCATTTTATCTAAAATGGTGGCATACTTACTCTGATGACCCTAAATAAAATCCACTGCAACCAATTACATTTAGAAGTCACCCTAATGGGTAAACAGAGTCCAACTGTGTGTGACCTATCAAGACACAGATGTCCACATAAACTGACAGGCTGGACAAGGAGAGCATTGATCAGAGAAGCAGCCAAAAGGCTGGGGGGGCTGTAGAGATCAACAGCTCAGGTGCGACAATCTATCCACAACTATTAATCATCCACTCCACAAATCTTGCCTTTATGGAAGAGTGGCAAGAAGAGAAGCATTGTTGAAAGCAAGCCCGAAGATGTCCTGTTTGCAGTTTTTAACCAGATGTTTAGCGCTAACAGCAGACATGTGGAAGAAAGTTGCTCTGGTCAGAAGAGACCAGAATTGAACTGTTTGGCTTATACAATAAACCACAATGTACTGTAGAAAACAAGCACTGTGCATCACCGTGGCGAAACATGGTGGTGGCAGCATCATGCTGTGGGGATTTTTTTTCAGCAGGAACAGAGAAGGAGGTTAGGGATGATGGTTGGAGCTCATCCAGGACAATCCGTAAAGAAAACCTGTTAGAGGCTGCAGACTTGAGCCTTGACATGGTGATGGCATTATCATGCTGTGGTGTTCTGCTTACTAAGGGGGAACAAATGCCAATGGACACAGTGTGCGGCAACAGCAAACTCTGAACATGTAATTAATAAACACAGACAGTTTCTCTCCAAAATCTAGCATTTTATTGACAAAAAAAATTTAATTTCAGGTTAAATGTTAATGTTTGTTAATTAACAAACTTTTACTAGACTAGTAACACTCAACACTACTATTAAGTGAAAAGGAGAAGAATGAGGAAAACTTATAACTACAAAAAGGAAACAAAGGAATAAACCATAACCAATAAAATGATGCAGTGATATCACAGTTCAGCGTGGTTATTTATGTTTAATCACCAACGTTTGTCTTGAGAAATTTGGAATGAGATCAAATTATTTTGAACCTGAATAAAACAACCATTTTTACGTGTTCCAACAACCAGTTCACAATGCAAATCAGAAGGGTAAATAGAACATTATTTTAATAAAATAATATTCAAAAAATATAATTCGCCAAATCAGAATTCACTAGCCTTTTGGACAATTGATATTAACTAGCCATCACTGTGGAGCATTTTTGAATGAAATGGACCACTGACATGGCGGTAAGGAACGTTCATTACCTATCACAAGATGGCGAATGAGTGGACAGACATGATGTCACATTCCACATTAGCAGTTAAGCTAAAACACAGAGAAGATAGCTTATTTAAGCAACCCTTTTAGTTCCGCATGTACTTTTAAGTGTCATTAATACAAATATTAATATGTTAGCGCTGACGGTGTGTTACGCCTGATCTGTGTTTAAATCACTCATTGAAATGAAGTTTGTCGTAACTTTAAAACACAACCCAAAACAAGCAACTAGCTTCAAGGCTTAGAGGCCTGTTAGCATTCAGGCTCAGTGACTGTTAGCATTAGCTTAGCAGATAACAGATACCAACAAAGTAAAACACAATGAAGTAAACTATATTTAGGTTGTTTTATCCTAAACTAATTTTCTCTGCCCAGACACAACCTCTTATGTGAACCTTTCTGATAACTAGGAGGACAGGAGGTCCAAAGGGGGCGAAGAGCTGTGTTGCAGACTCAGAATAAAGGAGGCTGCTCTCGGTCTAGCAGCTGGGGCAAGCTTCTGCCCCTCGGACTGGCACATGCGGGAAGTCATGCGAGGCTGTGGTTCCTGCGCCATGCTCTCTCAGGGTAGTGGGAGGAAAAAACACTTCACTTAGAGACACCATTTCTTCTGGGGGAATTTTGGGCTCAGATTCTTGTGCTGCAGAAGCTCAAAAAGAAAAGTTTAAGACAGCTAGTCTTAATTCTGGCCAGTATACTAATACTGGATACAGAGACAGCAGATCGTCCTTTACGTTGGATTCTGGGCATAGTCCTTTGGAAGTAAAAGAGTGAACAGCTGCTGGGAGGTGTGTTTGGTTTGTGGCTCTATGATGTCACGATTCCAGCTGTGACCCCTCCTTCCTGGGGCTGTCCTGAAAATTGGTTACTGCCGTGCATTCTGGGATTAAGAAAGTGTGTAGTTATAACTGATTGCCTTTAGGACAAGAACATGAATGCCACGTCTGCACCGTGCTGTGATGACGATGAAGAGGAGGATGAAGATGGAGAAGCAGCAGATATGGAAGGTATTCATCTGTGGGCGTGTTGTCAGACCTCAGACCATGCTGTGTTTCTGACAACGTGTTCTTGAACTGTTTCAGAATATGAGGAAAGCGGCTTGTTGGAAACAGATGAGGTATGCTCAGAGTGTAGATTCCTCATGTTGGTCAAGATAAAGTCCATCCAACTAACAGCCAACTGTCTTCTGCATCCAGGCCACCCTGGACACCAGTAAAATGGTGGAAACCAAAGCAGAACCTGGCAGTGAGGATGCCATCCTCCAGACCAGAACATATGACCTGTACATCACCTATGATAAATACTACCAGACGCCTCGACTCTGGCTCTTTGGATATGATGAAGTAATTACATGAAAGCTCCATATGTGGTGTGAGGCTACAAGAAGGATCGTCAGATGATCCAGATGTTCGTGTGTTTCCCAGGACAGGCAGCCGCTGACTGTTGAGCAGATGTATGAGGACATCAGCCAGGACCATGTGAAGAAGACGGTCACCATTGAGAACCACCCCCACCTGCCTCCACCCGCCATGTGCTCTGTTCACCCGTGCAGGTGAGGATGACACATGGAAAAGGTTCCTACCTTCAGATTAATCAGGGTTCCTACATACTCTTCCCTGTCCCATTCCATCCATCCATCTCCATTCAGTCTGTGGTTTTCACTGATTTCCTGCCTAACGTCTGTAGGAACATCTGCTGCTTGTTTAGAGGAACCCTTTGTATTTACACAGAGAACTCTGGATCTAAGTGTACAGAAGGAGGAAACTTTGAAATAAAAATAGGAACGAACCCTGATTGTTAAATGAAGAAATGCAGCCTAGGTAAGATGTTTCTACAGAGCTATAGCACAGTCATCCAGGACATGGTAAATTCAAAAAAGGTTTAAAAAGCAAAACAACTGGACTTGAGTTCTTATAGCTGAAGACGTTTTGCTCTTCGTCTGAAAGGCTTTCTCAGTTCAAAGCTAATGAGGGAGAAGTTCCAAGCTTTTGAGCTGTTTGGGTTCTGCACTTCTAAATTCTGAGGCCTCCTGTGTTTAGAATTGAAAACTGAGAAAGGCTGTGGTTATCCCTGTTGCTTGTGCAGCTTTTTCTATCATACTTTTTCCTTCCACTCAATGTTTCATTAATAGTCTTGAATAAGGCAGTCCAGGCACGCTTTAATTCTTACTTTTTAATATTCCAATTGAGATTTTTTTTTTTTTACTAGCTTCACTTTTTGAGGTGAATCACTAATATAAATGAACTTTTTTGATGATGCTTGAACTTACTGAGATCAAGTTGTACTCTCTGGCCTCACTTTGCTGTTTCAATTTCTCTATAAGGTTAAGATGCATTAGATGACTCAGAAATGGGAAGCATTCAGTTAGAAGTGAAGCAGTGTTTGATGGTGGTACTTTGAAAGTTGTGCTGATATGACCTCTGTTTTCAGACATGCTGAGGTGATGAAAAAGATCATCGAGACGGTGGCTGAAGGTGGAGGAGAGCTGGGAGTTCATATGTATCCTTGATTCTTATTCCATGTGATCTGTGGTTTGATCCAAACAAATTGGAGTCAGTATATTGCTGTTTTTGCTTGGTATGTTGCATACTGTCACACCTCACTGTATTCGAAGTGTCAATATTTAACTGAAGACAAACCAAAACGAAGGTAAAAATACTAGACAATAATATCCTGATCATCATCAAGTGTTACCCCTTCTTTAAAAACAGCCGTTCTGTAGAATACAGATGTGTCAACACAAAGTCACGATGGAGTTCATTCACAGGTGACAAACATTTAAGACAGCTGACCAGGCAGTTAGGAAGAAAAAGGAGACAGTGAACCTGGCTAGCATGTTTGGAATTTGGAAAAGAAACACAGAAGCTCAGCTTAAGTTGGGAAAGTAGTGTCTGAACAAATCACAAGACTTCTGGAACAATGTTCTTTGATAAGACGGGACCAAAAGTAGAAATGTCTTCTTGGCACAGATAATTCGGCTCATTGTGCTTCTGTGTCCATCTTTGATCAGTTTTCCTTAACTGAGACTTTCAGGTATCTTCTGATTTTCCTCAAGTTTGTCCAGGCTGTCATTCCCACAATAGAATATGACTACACACGGCATTTCACAATGTAGTTTCATCTGTGCCGAAGTACTTCAGCTAACACCGCATATCTGGTCTGCTCGGTCTCAATACAACTATAGAACTGGTTTATGTTACTTGGATGCTTTGTGGATATAGGAGTATTAAGCCACGTGATTAATCTTTTCTTGTATAATTTGCTTGTTTTCGGTGAAACCCCAAGAGTTCGTATGATGAAAGGTAGCATCTGTATGATCCTGTACAGATGCTATAGATGGTTTCTATTAAATGTACAACTTGTGAAACTCAGACCATCTTTCACCGAGTGATATTTTGACACACAACTGCTGCATTTTGACAACTTAAACTTATCATTCCTCACTGCTTCAGATGTACACATTAGGCTCTAAGAAATAAAGGAATAAATTCAGATGAATAAATCATTTTGCGTTGTAATGTTGAATGTTCAACCTGCCTTTCAACCCTGGTTTGATATCCACTAACTATTGAGGGTTCTTCATAGTGAATTAAGGTCTCATTAAGTTCCACAACCTAGTAGAACATACAGGTCCTTCTCAAAATATTAGCATATTGTGATAAAGTTCATTATTTTCCATAATGTCATGATGAAAATTTAACATTCATATATTTTAGATTCATTGCACACTAACTGAAATATTTCAGGTCTTTTATTGTCTTAATACGGATGATTTTGGCATACAGCTCATGAAAACCCAAAATTCCTATCTCACAAAATTAGCATATTTCATCCGACCAATAAAAGAAAAGTGTTTTTAATACAAAAAACGTCAACCTTCAAATAATCATGTACAGTTATGCACTCAATACTTGGTCGGGAATCCTTTGGCAGAAATGACTGCTTCAATGCGGCGTGGCATGGAGGCAATCAGCCTGTGGCACTGCTGAGGTCTTATGGAGGCCCAGGATGCTTCGATAGCGGCCTTTAGCTCATCCAGAGTGTTGGGTCTTGAGTCTCTCAACGTTCTCTTCACAATATCCCACAGATTCTCTATGGGGTTCAGGTCAGGAGAGTTGGCAGGCCAATTGAGCAGTGATACCATGGTCAGTAAATCATTTACCAGTGGTTTTGGCACTGTGAGCAGGTGCCAGGTCGTGCTGAAAAATTAAATCTTCATCTCCATAAAGCTTTTCAGCAGATGGAAGCATGAAGTGCTCCAAAATCTCCTGATAGCTAGCTGCATTGACCCTGCCCTTGATAAAACACAGTAGAGAATTTAAGTACACCCTTTCATCAAACATTTTGACAAGTGGGCGGGAGGTCACGTGGTCAAGCAGGGGGGTGTGTCCAAGGGGGCGTAACAGTGGATGCTGATTGGTTGTCGTCATTAGGGGCGATACCTTAAATGAGTCAATTAAAACACAGGGGTGTGTTTGTTATAAATAGAACAAGACAAATATGGTATTATCAGAAACTGTATGGCCTCAGCACCAATTAAAAATAGAGGGGGTGTGTTTGTAAGCATCGTTAAACCTTGAATAACCCAATGAAAACAATAGGGCGTGCCTTAGTGTTTACTTTAAATACAGAGATAAAACTCTGCACTTTACATGCAGCATTCGTTGGAAAAAAGAACACCCGTTCAACAATGGCTAGAGTTAAGAGAGTTTATCGTCAAGCGGAGGAGAAACGCAACGCGTGCCAAGATGATGATGATGAACAAGCAACTGCATCATATACTTCCTCAACGGAGAGACCCGGAATTCCCGTCATGACATACTCTACCGATGATGAGGATCCAACATCAACTTCAACAACCATGGTTGAAAATCAGACCTCAGGTCGGCCAAGAGGTATGTCAGTTCTGTGCGAAACCCCAGTGACTGTCTACCAGTATTCATCCCGTGAATTGAATGCTCCTAAGAAATCAACATACTACATCTGCAGGGTACAAAGACCCCCGTTCGACACTCTGCAGGAAGAATGGTCTTTGGAGCCATATGGCCTGGTTGGCAGCTGGGGTTATATTTTCATATATGAAATAGGAGAGCTTTGCCTGTATCAATTGGATCAAGATGAGGTATTTAATGGATCACTGGCTCTGTGTACACTCACCCACAGCGACTGGGCTGTGTTAAAGCTTGCAATCCCGCACCTTAATGATAGCCCTGAAACAGTCTCAAGGCAGGAGAGGGAGGAAGAAGAAGAAGAAAATGAACTGTCTCCTCGACCTGTAAAACGGGCGAGAATGTTTCATATACCATCCGATGTTGAAATAGCTGAGAGAGAACCTCTCTTTAGCGCAGTGTGGGGGTCAAAAACCACAGCAAATGGCCGCTGGTCTTTTCGGGCAAGCAGACGCAGGAACAACCGGACGAGTCCCTCAGATCTGTTTGTGTTGGAGGCTTTCAATCAGGACTGCGGCGTATTCAAGACAATGCTGGCTCTGCCGTTTGAAGCTTGGGCAGAGAAGATGAGTGAAATTGGACATCGTCTTTCCGACCTTTTCCAAAAGTCACGAAGTTGGATCGATGTCATGTCAGTGAAAAAAACGCTGACGTTTCCTGTTTTACGTTTAGAACGAACCCTCTTCTGAGGACACGCCCCTTCCTATGATATATATACGGGGGGATAACTGCAAGCTCACAGACACTGAGAATCGTATCATGAGAATGAGTGGACCGACACCATACAGGGATCTCTACAACCACCGAGCAGAGATCCACTTCTCTCCTGAGCACGATGAAAGCTTCAACATTGGACCATATCATCCGCCTTCCCCTGACCTCTTCTCACCATCCACCTCAACATCCTCATTCTCAGAGAACCACTTCAGTCCTGCATCACCTACAGGATACAACATGAAATATCTACCGCTTTCTCCAGACCTCTGCTCACCATCACCGCTATTCATGGCTGAGTCTGTAGACGCGAATGTCCTGCCTGAAGACATGAAGGTGGTCGTGGAGGAGGAGGTAGCCACCGGCTACTCACCCTCTACCGAAGCCCCTACACAAACCCTGGAACCGATGGAGGACCCTCAGCCTTCAGCAGAGGATGAGAGTAACCAGGAGGACGAAATTGACGGTTGGTTCTCAACCACCCTCATCAATACGGTGAAAACAGCAATACTTCATTTATTCAACATAACCTCTTTGAACTATCTCAGAGAAACCTGCTATGGATGTATAACGAACCACCCAAGCCAGCGTCAACACCATTGCCTGGAGGTACTGGGGGAGGATTATTACCAAGTCAACTTTCAACGCATCGTACGACGACTCGTAACCCCCAAACTCGTTCCTGCTATTCAGAATCTTCTGGTACTTCGACGCATACAAGCGGATGACTTCAGAGTGAAGACGATTGCCAAGACGGTTTTATATGAACTGAAATCGGTACAAGGCATCCACAGTGCAATAGCGCACGTTTATGATCGCATGGTCGATGAGAAACATCTCAAACAACTTAACTCTGTTTCAGAGTGCTATGGACTGACAAACTGATCTCACATGTTTGATGACTTGTTGTATATTTTTTTTTTTTTAGTATTCCAGTACTTTAGTTAATCTGCATTATATGATTTTTCTTCTTTTTCTTTTTACTATTAAATACAATTAAAGTAGGAACATAGTAACCTTTCCCAAAAGTGTTGTTTAAAAGCTAGTAGTGTTTGAATTCATCTGCATTTTATCTGATTTTGTTTTCTGGTTGTTTGTTGTTTATATTAAATACAAAAAAAAAAAAAATAAGGATAAAACTACCCTCCTGTGTGTTTTTTCTCATTATTTAACAAGTAATCGGCAGAGTGAGCATAAGGCAGAGATGGCAGGAAGACGGCTGATGAAGAAAGTATATTATAGCCCTTCAAATCCGGGAAGTTTTGGGGGTGTAGATAGGCTGAGGAGGGTTATGCAAGATGAAACGGGAAAGAAGGTTGCGGTTGAAAAAGTTAAAGATTTTTTATCAGGAGAAGATACCTATACTCTACATAAACCTGCAAGAATAAAGTTCCCGAGAAACAGAGTTTTTGTCACCAGACCATTGAGGCAGTTCCAGGCTGATCTCTGTGACATGCAAGCTCTGGCCATGGAAAATGATGGTTATAATTATTTATTAACAGTCATTGACATCTTTTCAAAAAGGGCGTATGTACGAGTTTTGAAGAGGAAAACAGCGGCTGAGGTGGTAAAGGCATTTGAATCAGTTTTTAAAGAAAGTCAGATCCCCAAAAAACTTCAGACTGATGCCGGTAAAGAATTTTTTAACAAGAAATTTAAGGTTTTAATGGAGAAACACGGTATTGAACATTTTGCCACAGCGAGTGAAGCAAAAGCTTCAGTGGTCGAGAGATTTAACCGCACATTAAAAACAAGGATGTGGAGATATTTTACAGCTAACAATACCCGGCGGTACGCCGATGTACTGCAAAACCTAGCTAGAAGCTACAACCATTCCTACCACTCCAGCATTAAAATGAGCCCTATGGAAGTGACCCCAGAAAATGCCTTTCAAGTGTTTCAGAATCTGTATGATGTCAAGTCCAACAGATATTGCAAGGACTCAGTGACAACGTTTAAACAAGGGGATCTTGTCAGAATATCCAAGGTCCGTGGAGTGTTTGACAAAAAATACGAACAGAGTTTTACGGATGAAGTGTTTACAGTGTATGACCGGATACCCCGTTCTCCTCCTGTATACAAACTCAAAGATTTGGATGGAGAACCTATCGAGGGTTCCTTTTACGCTGAGGAACTTCAAAAAGTAAAAATATTTAACGACAAGATGTATCAAGTGGAAAAAATATTAAAATGACGTACAGTCAAGGGAGTCAAACAGGTTTTTGTAAGCTGGAAAAACTGGCCTGAGAAATTCAACAGTTGGATCAAGTTTGATGAACTTCGAAACGTATAAAAAAGGTTTGCACTAAACCTCACAGTTGACACAGCATCATGAACCGTCAGGTAGAGGATGATGGCTTTTACGTTACTCTTCCATCTAATGCTAGCATGGAAGTGTTTAAAAATAATACCAATTCAAGTTTCCGTGTAAATTTTGCTCAACATATTGATTTAGAAGGCCAATGGATGGTTGCATTAGCAGAGATTTCATACCCTCATACATGGCATAATTTACCGGATTATGATGCCTACTTTGAATGGAGGAAGGTTGGTGATGTGGAGATCAATACGCAAAGGATCAGAAGTGGCTACTATAACAGCGTTATTCAACTCGAGACAGAGATGGAACTCTTTTTCAAAAAAATGAACTCGGGTATCCGCATTAAATTCAGCAAAATTCAAAAGAGATTTGCATTTCAAGCAAGCGGTCCGTATGAAATACGCTTCTTCAGCACTCTAGCTTATATGATGGGCGTGAAACCAGGGGAATGGATTCATGTTTCTGAACCAAAACTGGCTCCTTTTCCGGCGGATATAAAGGCTGGTTTCTATCACCTATACTGTTACAGCGACGTGGTCAGCCCTCAAATAGTAGGCGACACTTTTGCACCTTTACTGCGGACCGTCAAAGTACAAGGCACATTCAGTGATATGATTACTCAGACGTTTAATCCCGCCCACTACCTTCCAGTCTCCAGAAGACATATTGAAAATATCAATATAGAAATTAAATCGGACCAAAACGTTCCTGTAAATTTCGTCTATGGAAAGACCGTCATAAGACTACACTTCAGACCGGTGATATCACAACGTAGCCTGAGATAAATTTTATTTGTATAAACTATTCCAGAGATATGTATATAACCTCTAAGATTGATTGGTTATCATTCATATTATGCTGGTCCTTACACACTGCATCAAGCAGGCAAGAGAGAACATGGCACAGCTAAGTCTGAGACGTGATCCAAATCGCTTTGTAAATTACTATGTAAGTCAATCAGGCGGTAATCTGCCAGGGTTTTATGGGGCCCCGGTCATGTACAGACGCGGAATTGGATCATTATTTTCAAAATGATTCCGCTTCGTATCCCCTCTGGTTAAAAAAGGATTTGCAATTGCAAAACCCCATCTTAAAACGGCTGCATCAAATATCGCTTCGGATGTCATAGGTATGGCCGTGAGTAAAATGAGTGGTTCTACACACACCGATGGTCAAGAAGGTTCAGGAATTATGGTTTTATCCAAAAGACCCAGAACAAGACCCCCTGGTGATCGTTTAAGGACGGTTAAAAAACAACGACAAACGCGAAAAAGGAGATCAGTCGCAGCTGACAAACGAAGAGGAAGGAAGTAATCCGCAAGTTTTGATATATTTAAATAATGGCTCTTTTACATAACAAATCATCAGAGTGCACGCTGGCAGAGTTGGACTTATTTTCTGCCCCGATGACGCAGCTATCGATCGAAGATAAAATTTACACCGAGATCCAGCCTTTATCAGCAATCACTGATGGAGGGCCGATCGCGTTTTTCATTCCGGGAGATGGAGAAAATTATCTAGATCTCAACGATACGCTGTTGCATCTCAGAGTGAAAATTACTAACGAGGATGGAACAAACCTGCCGGATGATGCACCTGTAGGGCTCATCAACTACCCGTTAAACACCATCTTCAGTCAGTGTGATGTCACTCTCGGAGATCGAATGATTTCACAATCCAGCGCTACACATCCATATAGAGCCATGATTGAGACATTGTTAAACTTTTCGGAGGATTCTTTAAAAAGCCAGTTTAGCTCTGGTCTTTTTTATAAAGACACTGCAGGTGCTCTGAACTCTATTGTTACAACTAACGGCCCTAACCAAGGTCTTAACAGCAGAGCAGGTTTTACGGCAAATTCCAGGGAGGTACATCTCCTAGGCCCCCTGCATGCAGACATAGTTTTCTGTGAGAGACTTCTTTTAAACTCTGTTGACCTTAAAATTAAACTTACAAGAGCCAACGATGCCTTTTGTCTCATGGCAGCAAGAGACTCCACTTACAAACTCAGGATATTAGGAGCATCTCTTTTCATCAAAAAAGTTACTGTCTCTCCAGCTGTACGACTGGGGCACGCTTCAGCTTTAATGAAGGCAAATGCTCTGTATCCACTTTCACGTGTGAATGTAAAAACATATTCCATCCCTGAAAATTCAAGGGTATGCAACCAAGAGAATCTTTTCTTAGGCGTCTTTCCCAAGTATGTGGTGATTGCATTACTGGATCATGACGCTTTTACAGGAACACGCAATCTCAATCCGTTTAACTTTAATCATTTTGATATGGAATATTTAGCTTTGTGTAAGGATGGCAGACAAATTCCTGCTAAAGCCTTCCAGCCCAATTTTAACCAAGGTCATTCAGTGAGAGAATATTACAACTTGTTTACGGCTACAGGACGACATCTAAAAGATCTTCCACTGAGTATAACACGTCAGGAATTTAATCAAGGATACTCTCTATTCACATTTAATCTTAACCCGGGCGAGGACACAGATGCTCTATCTCCAGTTTCCAGTGGGAATTTAAGATTGGAAATGCGCTTCAGAAACCCGTTGCCTCATACCACCACGCTGATCATCTACGCTTGTTATGACTCTATTTTAGAGATTGATTCAAAGAGGCGTGTGCTGGTGGATTATTATTAATCTAATCAGGCATGAATAATCATGAAATTGAGAGCCTGATGCGTCATCTGCTGGGAGATTTGTTTTGTGGTGTATGGCCGTGCGACCAGCTGCCGCTGCTAGCTGACAAATTCCCAGGGCCAGCCTACTTTATTGTGAACACACATCCTTTACACATGCCGGGAGAACACTGGCTAGCTCTGACATTGGATGAGAATGGTCAATCCAGCTTTTTTGACTCTTATGGATTCTCTCAGGATTTCGAGTTCTACCCATCAAGCATCGTAACATTTTTAGAAGACAGATCCTCAAAAATATTGTATCATAATAATCAGCTTCAAAACACTCTGTCCACTGTGTGCGGTCACCATTGCATTTTTTTTCTATGTCATAGAGCGTGCGGATTATCACTGCAGCAAGTGTTGTCGAAATACACCAGAGATGTGATTAAGAATGATTTAATGGTATCTAACTTTGTGAAAAAATATCAGAAATGTGTCATTAATCAAAGTTGTACATTTTATACTCACGGAACATGCTCTTTGGAGATATTTATGGATTGTTATGGAATTTAAATTGTCTTATTTTTTTTTCATTGTTTTTTTTTTTTCTTCTTATGATTTAATATTTGTGTAATGATATCATATGTTAGTGTGTGAAGTAGAGAATGAAGCTAGACTTGAAAATATAATCAATAAATATTTTATTGAATAAAAGAAATAGACTACATGTTTCATTTTCTTATAACGGTTTATGGTGAAAATGTAATCCATCGGGGTGGTAGTTTCGTCTTACGAAGAGACCTTTTTGATCTCCCATCAGCATTTTTTGGATCTTCCAGCTCAGATCTCGACCAGTAGGGAGAATGAGTTATCTGCCTTCTTCTTCTTTTTCTTCTCTGCTTAACGCTGGGGGGTGTACCCCCATTTTCAATCGATGTACCCTCTGTTTTGAAACGTCTATAATCTTCACGAGCATAAGGGTTAATGACTGAAGATATAGGTATGTTTACTTTTGACATGGAGTGGAGAAAATCAGACCATCCTCGGGTTTGTGATGCTACAGATTTTTTAAACGGAAGCATGAGATTTTTCAACAAATCAATCAGGTGGGACCCCTTTATAACATTTCCTTTAAATACAAATTCACCTCGCGAAGTCCAACTCTCACTTCTTTCAGATAATTTCTTCAAAATGTACTCGGCATTTTTACGATTGTGTTTAGGAAGGCTTTTCAGTACTTCCGTAAGAACCTGATCCTTAGGGGCCTCGTCCTGCCCTGGGCCTTGTTTTTCTTGGGACCGCTCATGTTCAGGAACCTCTGTGTCACGCTGCAGCGTTAAACTGACCCGCTGTTTTTCTTCTTTGACACCTTGCTTAAGTAAAGTCAGATACCTCTGGAGAAGAGCATCGTATCTCTTGATTTTTTCATAAGAAGTCAAACCCGGCTCGTTTAATATCGCTCTCATTTCAGCATCCAAATTCTCCTCCGCCGTCTGTCTGATGGACGTGTCTGACTGGGTCAGACGCTTGAATTGATGAGGGGAAATGAGAAACATCTTCTGCGATGTTCTGAGAGACATTATCTCCTGATGATTCCACCCACTAGATCACCGATCAAGGGTGCAAGAGCCGTTAAGATGGGCAGAATAAAACCACCTCGTTGCTTTTTGAGAGCCAACTGTTTAGTTTTTATCCCGGTTCTTTTATCACCCAACAATCTGATGATATTTCTTTGTTTCTTCAATTGTCGGTGTTGAGAGGGTGATAGTTTAATGTTACCTTTTAGGATATTCAGTGCAATCTCGCACAGAGCCTGAATAAAGTCGGGAGAGCAGTGTGCGAGAATATCTTTACGTTTCTGTGGACAGGCCTGGTACAAAGCTCTGAATAATGGTAAATTCCTTTTTATACGCGCAGACATGATGACTTACTTTGTTCTGGGTACGTACACAGCAGGCCACTGCTGAGGAAGTATCCCCGTTCTCAGTCTGAAATGTTCTGGGCAGGTAGGCGTAAAATCGATGATTAAATATCCATGAGCTTCTCTCGTTGCGTCTTCAAAACTCTCCAAGAAGAGACCCTTTTGAGATGGAAACATTTGGCGGGCTAGTATATTCAGCTGGAGTTTATCTCTCGGGTTCTTAAACAACACCATATAATTACAGTTCAAACTAATAGTGCGACTGAACTTTCCCTGATGAAATACATTCTGAGTCAACATCATAACACTCATATTACGATGGTGACGAAACTGGGTAAAGACCTTCATCACGTTTTCATCATCTGAGGCTTGAGCGATAACATCGTCTAGAATAATCAGATGATTCTGATCAGGAGGAAACAGGTTTTCATCTTCAAAAGAATGAGGCAATCCTTCCACAAAGGTAATATTTTTATTCATCTTCTGCAATTCAGCATAGATGGGTTGAAAAGATGTGTAAATCCATACAATATTTTCTGGAACAATATCCATGACATGATTACAGTTTTGTAAAATACTTTTTACAAAGAAAGTTTTCCCGCAGCCGCTGGGTCCAACTATCATACATGAGAAAGGGGCTCTAAATCTAGGATCAAAATCAATCTCCTGTAAATCCATGTGACTTTTTATTTTATTTCTTCTTCAACTCTAATAACCGAAAGGCAGAGTTGTCCCGTCAGAAAAAAGACGTCTCTTATCATACACCAGTCGAAACTTTTTAAGAAATGTCGCGTTTGTCAAACAGAATCTCTTTTTATCCCTCCTGATCGTGTGCTGAGGGATTTCAATGACACCCTCACTTGACCCCTGTAAGTAGCCCTCGACCAGCCCTTTGATGCTGTCAAAATTGACCCTCTCGCTGCATTCATGCGTCTGAGTGATGCCTTTAGCACGTATCATTACATTTTTACGGTTTTTGGTCTGGTATGCATAACTCTTGGGTCCTGTCGATGCAAACTCCGAAATGCTGTCACCATCTAACTCGTCAGTAAGATCACCCAGATAATTCCCCAATTCCAGAGGAGTTTCACCACTTTTTGTCACATAAATCAAACTGTCCGTGTCAATATAAATCAATCTGTCCTGCAATTGCTCCATGCTGCTGAGAAGTTTTAAACGTGCATAAGCGGTGGTGAATGCTGCTATAAACACATTATTTGTCTTACTTGGTGGATATATGACACGTTTGCTGTAGTTCCACTGCACTACACACATTTCAGGGTTGAAAAAATGAAAATAGTTAACCCTGTATTTACTCGAGAACATGAAGCTGAAAAAGTCTTCAGGGTTAGTGATGACTGTGGTCTGAGACAGATCACTTCTTTGCGCAAATTTCCCCCAAAAACTGTTTAAACACAATTTTGCAACCTGCCTTTTGGCAGGATTCATCTCGATTTTCTCAGGGTCTAATTGGATGCCCTGATGCAGTTTGTAGTCGCTTATATACTTTGACTTACTCTCCTGATCCACTGCTTCAGACGGATAGCCTGAAGCCTCCTGCTTACCATTTAAAAAGCAATGAATGTAACCTTTAAAGATTGTATCACTTCTCTTTTCAAAATGCCACACCTCTGTGATTTTAGCAAGACGATAACTACACTCCAAAGCTTTAGAGAATTCTACACTCGCCCAAACTCCCATCAAAGCTCTTTCTTGATCATTATGCATGCAGGGACCTGACTGGTTATTTAATTCAGCGCATGAGCGGCAGAGAGTGAACACAAGTTTACCTTGGGATGTTCTGTAAGGTAAAACAGGTAACAACAGGTTACGTGGTGGGTAGACCACAGCTTTGATTATACCGAAGTAGCTGCTGGGGTCATCAAAATCTTTGTAAATGATGGTGGGGTGTCCGAGGGGAAAAACGCAGTTGGCGTTTACATAAGGGTACAGAGATGTGTAATCCACATAGTGTACAGTTTCATCCGGTTCCGCTGTGTACCTCAACTTCATAGGACAGGTGCGTCCACCATACAGCGCATCCCGGGGGGATAGCGGTTCGGGTGCATTAACTTTCTCAAGAAAACTGATCACCCCTGGGTCTGATTTTTTCATTTCAATCCACTCATGCTCCCATATGACTTCGAGACGAAGGCCGTACACAGTTTGTAACACCTTGCTTCTCTCAACAGTGGCTGCGTAAAACTGTTCAAATGCGACCCCTCTCAACGGACACTTGTCATGAGGCATGTAACACTTTTTACAGCCGTGGAAAAAACAGCCATAAAATTCAAACGCAACTTTGACACCGTTAATCTCTGCAAACCCATCCACTGAATATGGCCCGATTTTCTTTTCACCCCTATTTAATGCATGCTCGATAAATATGGCTCTGCTGTCTGCAATCCAGCCGAGCCATTGAATGGAGCGCTGGAGAACGTTTTACTGCTACGTCTGTAGTCCAGAGGTGATGGAATGGCTAAGGTTTGAGGAGGAAGGAAATTGGTTACAAAAACCTTCATGCAGGCTGATGCTATTGTGATACTTTTAAACGGATCCACACTTGTCTCCTTAAAGAACTCGTCTCTGAATTTTAAGCATCCTTGAAAAAGAATTTCAACGTCATTTTTACAATAACGAATAGCTTCTTTCTTAAAGTCAAAGACCTCTTTGCTCGCTTCTCTGTACCAGCTGCTAAACACCTGTTGTTCTTGAAGACTCATGCGTTCTACAGCGTAGCAGGATGGAGGAGGAAAAGCCCCTACATACTGGAGATGTTGTTCAGAGGAAAATAGGTGGGGGAAAAAACCCTTGCTTTGATCGGTAAAGCCTAACGCTTTCGGCATGGCACTAAGCTTCATGCACATGAAGGACAGGCTATCAATGTATTTTAACCTGTAATCAGGGTCGGTTAAACAGAGAACTTTACTCCCTACCATGACGATATGTGGTTTAATGCCTAACTGCAGCATTGCTGTGAGAATCAGGTAACCATCGTACCCCCGCGCATTGTGCGCTATTAAGGTGTAACCTTTGTACATTGGCCTCCTGAAATGCAGGAGAAATTTTTGGGTGCAATTCAGTCCATAAGCGTACCATTCATCACCTTTCAACGTTTTAGCACAGACCAGAAAGGGGGTATGCACGCCGCTCTCATTGACGAGGCATTCGAAATCATAAAAAATCAGTTTATCATCAAGCTGATTAATTGCACTGCAAGGCAGAATGTAACACTTATGATCATCGCATGTAACGTCTAGGCTGGGGGGTACATTTTCACCGCAAATACTGCATTTTACATTACACACGTGTGGTTTATTCGGTTTACTGATTGGAATAACGTATATCCGTTTGCATACTTTACACAGTTTTACCAACTCACAGTCACTGATAGGCCTTTCAGCACTATTTCTGATGCGCGGTTCCCTGTGTCTGCTGAAACATGAAGAATTACGACAGATTCTTTGACAGCCTGCACAGCTTACAGGATTGCTAATCTCTAGCATACATTTATATGTTCGACACACTGGACAATAACCTTCACAATGGTGTGTATTGGCATTCTGATAGCTGGCGTAACAGTAATTACAAATATATCTGCACCCCATAAAACCTTTGAGATTTTTTATCCCATAGTAATGACCTTGAAATAACAGCAAAAACAGAGGGTTTGAACGATCGGGGAAACTGGTCTCAAATTTACACAGAGCAGTAGAGCCCGTGGTTCTGTGAAACACTACAATTTTTCTCTTCAGAATGGTTTCAAATTTACCAATATCACTAAAAGTAACTGCTGTTTGCTCGTCAAGGCCTGCCTGATGGTGCCATCTCCTCCCCAGTTCTACAGCACGGTGATCCGTGAGCTCAGGATCAGAGACGTGTGCGAGGCTGATTGCAAAACATAACTGATTACCGGTATTGTTTATAATATACAAATGACGCATTTTCTTATTAAACAGTTCACAGTCTAACGTTCCTGCAGCTTTACGCTTAGAACCTCCTGCTGGGTCATTAACAACCTGAAGAACAAATTCCATGTTATTATCTACAGGTATATTTGCATTCGATTGTACTAAATCGTCGAGGAAGTTTTCGAAAGCAGGCAGGATCATATTTCCATCATCTGTAACAGTAAATGTGATGTGACGATTGAGATTTTCACCCACTAATTCCAGCTGCACAACGTCGTTACGTCTGGTTAACGATCTCGCAGCGTCGGCTAATTCAATTATAATACGCATGATGTCTGTATAGAATGCTGCTAAATCTGGAACGTCACTTGGACAGGGCGGCGGTATGGTAAAAGGTCTCCTTATTTCATGGTTATTAAAATGTTCACGTTCAACCACAGCTGGAGGATCTCGCTCTATTTGATTAGAACTAACCGCTACTCCCGTATTGAAATTACCCCCGTGATGATCTGCGGAGTGTGACGTAGAGGGGTTATGATGAGTGTCAGGTGGATCATTTTCCTCAATGCTGCTGCTGTGTGGAGACGGTTCGCTGTTCAAATCGGAAAGAGCCTGATTGATTACGTTTAAAACGTCACCGTGCCGATCTGCGGCGTGTGCAGGTGAATCATTTTCCTCAATGCTGCTGTGTGGAGACGGTTCGCTGTTCAAATCGGAAAGAGCCTGATTGATTACGTTTAAAACGTCACCGTGCTGATGTTCATTTATTAAATTTTCACTGTTAGCAGGAGATGCATTAACGGGGATTTCGTTAAGTTCATTAACTAAATTTCTTATTTCATCCAGGGCAAGTCTGATTACTTGATCAGAACTAACCGCTACTCCCGTATTGAAATGACCCCCGTGATGATCTGCGGAGTGTGTCGTAGAGGGGTTATGATGAGTGTCAGGTGGATCATTTTGCTCAATGCTGTGTGGAGACGGTGTGCTATTTTCTTCTGCATTAATGGGAATTTCGTTAAGTTCATTAACTAAATTTCTTATTTCATCCAGGGCAAGTCTGATTCGGTTATCCATTTTCTATGAACATAAGAAACGAAAAAAAAAAAAAAACTAACCTACAGAAAAAAAAAAAAAAAAAAAAAAAAAAAAAAACACAGTGATCAGTTCAGTTTAAAATCACCTTGATGTCACCAAAATGCTTCTTTAACAGAATCTGACATGCAGCCAGAAGCGTTAACGATGAGGTCTTATTACGAAGATTCCGTGAGGCTGTAGAGACTGTCTTCCTGCGCTGTCCAGGTCTCGATGAAATCTGCTCCACCATCAACGTTGCCTCTGGAAAGATAAAGAAAAAAAATAAAAATAAAAAGATAATAAATATATATATATATATATATATATATATATATATATATATATTGAAATAATCACATTAAAGCTGAAAAAAAAAAAAAAAAGGGGAATTAAAATTAATTCAGTATGTATGTATGAATTAAAACGTACCGTTCATTAAACCACTCACTAGCGTTGCTCGGGTTTGTAGCGCAAAGAGTCGCTGTCTTTTGGCCGGGGTTAAATATTCTGTAAAAACAGAAGACAATAAAAGTTATCTTACGCTGCGCAGCACAGCGTTCATAAATAAAACGAAAAAATAGTTTTTAAAATACACAAGGTTTTTTTTTAATCTTACTCCGATTCTTTGCGGTAAAACCTCCAGATTTCACTTCTTGTTGGACTGAAACTGTGCCGTTCTGCTGAAAGCTGTCTTGATCTTTGAAAAGCGACCTTCTGGTGGGCGGATTTAATGTGGCATCTTTGGATGTATCTGTAAACAGGTTTATATGACATTTTTATTGAACTATGCTTAAAATACATATATATATATATATATATATTGTTTTTATTTAATTTTTATTTCCTTACCTTGCTCCTGCTCGACAACTATGTCTTCCACAGAGCTCTCAGTCGAATCTGTAAAAAGTTTTATCTGAGGTTTAAAACAAAAGTCTCTAATAACACATAAATAAAATACATTCACTCTCAAAGAAAAACAGTTAGTTCTTAGGACTTACTTTCTGGAGGTGCCGGTAACTTATCCGGTGTGTCTTCAGGGGAAATGATGATAATTGGCGGAGGAGTATTCAAAGAATCTGTCGTAATTTCTGTGTTAGAAGAAAGTTCAGATGTAGTTGGGAGTTTTTCTTGTTTGGAGATAATTCGCCTCCTTAATTTAGAGTGTCTATTCCAGCCGCTAAATCCTCCAACTTGATCATTCGGGTTTACCTCTCTCATCAAATCTATAAATTGAAACATTGTCAAGGGTTAACTATAATATATATATATATATATATATATATTTTATTGCATTTAACATTTACTTACCATAATCTGATTGTGTCAAGATGAAATCATCAAGGTCATCAGCGGTGGGTTCTATGACAAAGAAACAAAAATATATATATATATATATATATATATATATATATATATATATATATAAACAATATATATAAACAAAAATTTGAGAACATTCACATGCATTTAATGATACTTACTTACTTACTTACGTTTTAAGATGTCATTGTGCTTTTGTGAATTATCAGAAGAAGAAGCCACAATTTCCGGGTTTCCTGAAATATTTACCGACATTTTTTCTTGTCAGTACTGGTATTTTTCAATGTAACAAGTGTTATGGTTCAATGACATTCAGCATTTGAAGACCCTGACACTGAGGTTAACCAATGAAACAGAGCCCCAACATTTACACACAGTATTTATACCAGAACATGACAGTGTTATCTCAACTGCAAAGACTATGTTTTTAAGACCAAAACCCTTCTTGAGTTCAAAGGTGATATGTTATCTAAGAAACAGACGTAACTGCCCCTTCCTGACATCGCCCCTAACAGTTGGGATATAGAATAACTGTAACCCTGTAACTCTAAGATGAAAAAGTAAAATGTTTTTAGAAAAGCTACAGGTAACTAAAATTATCATTCCTTTTTCCTAAAATGGAGTCTCTCATGATTCAAAAACAAACACATCATTGCTAGTCAATTTGTAACTTGGAAACAGTATACTGATGTTCTTTTTTTTTCTGTTAATCTGATATTCGTCTTACCTATTTTCAGCTGCTTTTCCAGTATGTTGACGCAGAAGCTGAAGGTTTTTCTCGTTCCATCGATGTAGTGAAGCACAATTTTTTTTTATTTACTTTTTTAGGTCTTTTCTATTTTGAACGGATTTAGACTGGCTCATATATTCAACAAATAGGTCCTGCTGTAAAGCAAAAATTAACTTACAATTCTGTCAGGTTACACAGTTCCTTTATTAGGATTTCATGTGATAGGTCAACATTAAGTTGATTATACCTTTAAAAATATAAAAGGATGCATGTCTTTTTTTTGTTGTTTTGTTTTTTAGATGTATTAACGCCTGAAAAAAACATACAGATTATTAATAACACCCTTAAACACACCCCTGTGTGTTTTAATTGGCTCATTTAAGGCCTTCCCCGTAACACCCTTAAACACACCCCTGTGTTTTAATTGACTCATTTAAGGTATCGCCCCTAATGACGACAACCAATCAACATCCACTGTTACGCCCCTTGGATACCCCCCCCCCCCCCTGCCCACATGGCAACCACATGGCACCCATATGCCCCCCACCGGAAGTCCCGCCCACCTGTCAAAATGTTTGATGGAAGGGTGCACTTAAATTCTCTGATGTATGGTTTAAAATACTTACAATAATAATAATACAGTAAGATGCATAAATTCAGAAAATGCACCAAAATTGAAATGGATAGCATATGATAGCAATTTTAAACCTGCTTTGTATGACCAGAACAGGTATTGGACTTTTAATGGAATGACGGTACAGTACAAGTACAGACATTTCATTTGGGAAAACATGATTTTCACAGCACTGTAAGTTTCCTGTGTTTAGCTTCCTCCTGGACGTTCTGCCAGCCTGCGTAAGAACATTTGAGTACTTGGATAAATGTTCCGTCAGTATTTACTCCAAACTAAATCAAGGGCAAAAACGTTGGCAGTGAAACAAAGCTAGTTTGCCTCCTTTTTTGATTCAGTTTTGTACTTTCTCACAAGATTACTTGAAATATTGCGGCTCAAAGAGTTTTCTCTGCTGTCATGTCAATTCAAGTGGACGTCCATGTCTTGGTAGGTCTGCAATTAGTTCATCCTCTTTCCTTGTTCAGATGATAGATTGAACCTAACCCTGCTTTAAACGTCTCCACAGCCTTCTCCCTAACCTGTCTGCTGGGTTCATTGGTCTTCATGATGCTGTTTGTTATTTAAGGTTCTCTACCAACCTCTGAGACCAAAACCAGAACAGCTGTAGTTATACTGTAATCAAATATACATGTATCAGATGATTGAAGATGAATATATAACCAAGCCACATTTTTGGATTGATTTCTGAAAACATTTTCAATTACATTAAAAATAAATGGACATGTAAAGGTGCTGTTTTTAAATAGGAACCCCTTTGAAACTGATGCATTCATTTTTATTCTTGACTGAAGGCAGAAATCTGAACACACCACTGCTTTTGGACTCGGCTGTTTCTCATATAGCCGGAGCTCCTCCTCTGAAGCTTGTTTTTCCTCCTCAGGCCCGCTGGGGGCGGTAGTGCACCTCAAACTGGATGATATGAAGCGTCCGGTGAAACCATAGAAGCAGAACTCTGTGGAGGTCGCATCAAACTGTTCCATGATGTCTGCAATATATCCCACTGTTTTGCTCTGCGTGTACGGCTTCTTCTCCAGCCTGCGGCCGTCGGAACCTTTCCTCACTCCCTACCTGATGGGACCGGACAAGAACCTTACGGAGACCCAGGTGAGGTACAGTTGCTGTGGGTCACAGTCCTGCTTGCATCACTCTCCACCTTGACTCCCAACACGTGTGTGTAGCTGTCTGTTTCTGGACCATCTGAATAAAAGATGGTCCAGCGTGACCTGCGTGTTCGTGGCTCCCAGCAGCCTCTCTGTGTTCATCGTTATTGTTTTAACAAAAACTTCCAGTTTTTACGTATAAAGACTGAAGTAATTATTGGGATTCATAAATAAAATGGGGAAAATGATGATACATAATAATTCTGTAGAATGTATATTTAATCAATGTCCTTCCATGGATTGAGTGGTGATTTATCACAGTTCATTTATGCTTTATGGGTACATCTCTAGTGTTGCATCACCACATAACCTGGCAAAGAAATACTTTTACATTGGATCTTCAGACATGTTTTACCAGTAGTTTATTAAAAGTTACAAATATGAAGTTACCTCAATGAAAAATCCCCAAATTGACCCAGTTTATTGAAACAGAACTGTCTTTTAGCCCTTCAAGGTTCTGTGTCAGGTCTGTGTTGGACTTTAGTGCATTCGAGGAAATGACCTTCAGATACTGTTGTTTTTTCTGTCTTATTTTGTCCTCCACTTTCCAAGTTTCCTTGAAATATAAGGATACACCTGACACCACCCTGCTGCAGCTTAGAGAAATCTAATGAAATACTAGGCTTCTCCGGACTTTAGAGTTTCATTTCTCTGCACCCGCAAAGAGCTTAAAAAAGACGTATCATTTTTACAGCAGTACTGTAACTCACAATAGTTATATAAATTGTGTTTGTTACATGTGGGCGTTGAATTTCACTGCAGTAACTTAGCAGTTAAAAAGGTTATGCTGGTGCACCTGTCTGTCACACTACGCAGGGCAAATTCACACTGATGGTCCAGTCCAGGGATCGGTAAAGGTGAGAAAAGTTACACCTTAGGTTGGCCCGGTTTGCTTTCACACAGAGATTATTTCGACTGGACCAAACAACATCATGCAGTTGCAATGGATTGTGTCAGGGGCAGTGTCACTACTTTCGTGTTCACGTGTAGTTGTGCACTTGCACCTCTTCACTACTTCATATAGCCCCATGAGACATTTCCAGACTCTTTTGTCTTCGGATTCGCACTCTTACTATGTTTTTCTTCTACTCAAATGAGCTGCTCTTTTGTCACATTATATGATACAATGGAAACAGCATGCATTCACACTATATGGTATATGGTACTACATGGTATCAGTACAACCCCTCCTTCATTTGGCTCAGACACTTGATATGTTGAAAGTAAATGGGGTAGTTTAGATGGTGAACGGGTAAAACAAACGGGTCCATTACGAGTGGGTTCCCTCAGCACTGCTCCATTATAATAGGACTGTTTGCAGCATTAGGCTCAGACACACTCAGATTGGGATAATCTGTCTAAAAATGTCAGCCTCCTGGTTAATCCTTTAAATAATTAGTTCGTAACATGGACCAGGAAAAATCTGTCAACACTCAAAGCAGCTATGAAAGGGGTTCTACATTTGATCACACGCTAAAGTTGTTTACCCCATTCTCTCTGTATCAGGTCAGGCTAAATCACTCTTATAATACAATGCCGGTGAAGTACGGGGGTTGTACAATGAAACTGAAACACCTGGTTTTAGACCACAATAATTTATTAGTATGGTGTAGGGCCTTATTTTGCGGCCAATACAGCGTCAATTCGTCTTGGGAATGACATATACAAGTCCTGCACAGTGGTCAGAGGGATTTTAAGCCATTCTTCTTGCAGGATAGTGGCCAGGTCACTACGTGATACTGGTGGAGGAAAACGTTTCCTGACTCGCTCCTCCAAAACACCCCAAAGTGGCTCAATAATATTTAGATCTGGTGACTGTGCAGGCCATGGGAGATGTTCAACTTCACTTTCATGTTCATCAAACCAATCTTTCACCAGTCTTGCTGTGTGTATTGGTGCATTGTCATCCTGATACACGGCACCACCTTCAGGATACAATGTTTGAACCATTGGATGCACATGGTCCTCAAGAATGGTTTGGTAGTCCTTGGCAGTGATGCGCCCATCTAGCACAAGAATTGGGCCAAGGGAATGCCATGATATGGCAGCCCAAACCATCACTGATCCAACCCCATGCTTCACTCTGGGCATGCAACAGTCTGGTTCGGAGATTGCCGCTGCGACAGGGACCGCAGACCTTACGGGCAGCAGCATCGACAATAGATGTGGAGAACATGGTCCATTCGGACTCTATGTCTCCAACATCCACCTGGATCTGGTCGAAGCTCTCCTGGAGGTGGGAGTTGAATACATCCCTGGCCGAGGGCTCCGCCAGGCGTTCCCAGCAGACCCTCACTATGCGGTTGGGCCTGCCAAGTCTGTCCGGCTTTCTCCTCCAGCGGATCCAACTCACCACCAGGTGGTGATCAGTGGACAGCACAGCCCCTCTCTTCACCCGAGTGTCCAAAACATGCGGCCGAAGGTCTGATGATACGACAACAAAGTCGATAATCGACCTCCTGCCTAGGGTGTCCTGGTGCCAAGTGACTAGCACAGAAGTCCAATAACAAAACACCGCTTGGATTCAGATCAGGAGGCCATTCCTCCCGATCACGCCTCTCCAGGTGTCACTGTCGTTCCCCACGTGGGCGTTGAAGTCCCCCAGCAGAATAATGGAGTCCCCGGGAGGGGCACTATCCAGCACCCCCGACAGGGACGCCAAGAAGGCCGGGTACTCCGCACTACCACTCGGCCCGTAGGCTGAAATGATAGTCAGAGACCTCTCCCCAACCCGAAGGCGCAGGGATACAACCCTCTCATCCAATGGGGTAAACCCCAACACGAGACGGCTGAGCTGGGGGGCAACAAGCAAACCCACACCAGCCCGCCGCCTCTCCCCGCGGGCCACTCCAGAGTAGAAGAGAGTCCAACCCCTCTCAAGGAGATGGATTCCAGAGCCCACACTGTGCGTGGAGGCGAGCCCGACTATTTCTAGTCGATATCTCTCGACCTCCCGCACAAGCTCAGGCTCCTTCCCCACCAGCGAGGTGACATTCCACGTCCCTAGAGCCAGCATAAGCATCCGGGGATCGGGCCGCTGAGGTCTCCACCTTTGTCCGCCACCCAATCCTCTTTGCACCGGTCCCTCACGGTTCACCCTGCAGGTGGTGGGCCCACTGGGGGATGGCCTCGCGTCTCTCGTTCGGGCTTGGCCCGGCCGGTTCCCGCAAGGAGCAACCCGGCCACCAGCCGCTCTCCGACGAGTCCCGACCCCAGGCCTGGCTCCAGGGTGGGACCCCGGCTCTGCCGTACCGGGCGACGTCACGTGCCTCGATATTTTTGTCCTCATGAGGGATTCTTGAACCACTCTTTGTCTGACCCGTCACCTAGAGCCTGTTTGCCATGGGAGACCCTACCAGGGGCATTTAAGCCCCAGACAACATAGCCTCTAGGATCATTCGAGCACTCAAACCCCTCCACCACGTTAAGGTGGCGTTTCAACTCATACTCTCAAAATAAGAACACGGTGACTCTCTGAAAAGAATATGAAGTTCAAGGGAGATAAAACCTGTAATAAATACCTTGACAGACATGTTTGTCATTTTATATTTATATATATATTTATATATAAATTATATTGATTGGCCGATTTCTACGCTGCAGCTGTTGCATGTTATGCCACAGTGAACAAGCTGTGTGCGCTTCTGCTGCAGACGATCAGTTTTTGGCAGACCATCACTTTATGGCACAACGCTGTCATCTCCCAGAGAAGTTTTTCTGGTGTGCCGTCCCAAGTGTGGAATGCTGTGTCACGCAGGATGGGCAAGTATATCCAGTTCCCACGCACTGTGCATGTGGGAAAGATTAATGCAGTTGGACTGCAGACTCGGGCCAATCTGACTCCGAGACGTTTCTCAGAAGTCATTTGAGGTATGCATTCTGTTTAATCTATTTATGCAATTAAACTAAAGCGAAAAACACCATGTATGAACTTAAATATTGTGGCATGTTTTGAACCAAAACTGAACTTTAACTTCAACCAGAAACCAGAAAATCAAAGACAAGAATTCTAAAAAATAATAGTGCGTTTTGGTATTAAAAACTTATTACAAGTTATTATTAACGCTTGGTGGCAGCTGTTGTTCCCAAGGGTGGAACAACCACTTATTAGGTTTAGGGGAAATTACTTTTCCACTCAGGGTCAGGTTGGTTTGGATAACTTTTGCTCTTTTGAAGTCAATGGTTAAGAACTGCTTGTTGGGTTTACTCAAGATTATTCTTATTTGATTAAAAACCTTAGGACAAAAAAGGAACAGCTCTGTTAATCTGGACAGTTTTCTGTTGGTTCTTTTTCCTTTGTGGTTGTTTTGTTTTTAATGGTAAAAGTAACAATTTCATATTCTTGTTTCCCTAAAAATATATTTCTTGTATTATCGGCAGGTTACCAATACAATCTATCCCGTATGGACATATTCCTACCTCGCCCTCCTGTTCCCGGTCTTCCTGGCTACAGACTACCTCTGCTACAAGCCCGTGTTGGTACTGCAGGCCTGCAGCCTGGTGCTGACCTACATCATGCTTTGGAAGTCCCAGGGCATACTGGCTATGCAGCTGCTGGAGTTTTTCTTTGGACTGGCCACGGCGTCGGAAGTGGCCTATTACTCCTACATCTACAGCGTGGTGGAGCCAGAGCTCTACCAGAGAGTCACCAGTTACTGCCGCAGTGTCACTCTGTTTGGCTCAGCTGCCGGGTCACTCATGGGTCAGCTCTTGCTTTCGTTGGCCAAAGTGGAGCTGGTCCACCTTGTCATCATTACGCTGGCATCAGCCGTCGTGTCCTCTGTCGCCCCCTGGTTCCTCCCTATGCCCAAGAGAAGTTTGTTTTTCCACAGGAGTCCAGGAGCAGCAGAGGAACCTAAAGCTACCATCAGTTCCAACACAGAAAATGGGGAGAATTCAGAAAGTAGAGCGTTTATGGTGAGAAAGCAACAGCTTCCTCCAGGTCACATCAACTTGTTAAACATGAGTTTGTGTGTTGTCTAAAGAAGTTCACTCATCGTCTTTCAGATGTCCAGGTCATCTGAAGCAGCAGGTGGCAGCAGTGGTCTTATCCAGGTGTTGCGGATGCTTTTTGATGATTTTGTGCAATGCTACAGGTGTCGCCCTCTGCTGGCGTGGTCAGTGTGGTGGGCCCTGGCCACATGTGGCTACTTCCACATCATCAACTACGCTCAAGTACTGTGGGAGGACATCCATTTATCCAAGGACAATGAAATCTACAACGGTTATGTAGAAACTTTGTCCACGCTGCTCGGTAAGGCTTCTGGTTTTACTCATGAGTTTCTTGACCGCCATTTCTCAAATTCTGGCCTCGACGAGTCAATCCAGACCCAGCTCGCACCTATTTAAGTGGAAAATCTTATTGGAATCTCAGAACTGTCGATTAATAGAAACTGTTACAAGGGCCACTCAATAACACTTTAATGTTGTCATTTTGTGTAGGCAGTAGAAGAAAGGGACAAGATACGATTACTAAACACCGTGACAAGCTAGCAGCTAACCGCTACAACCTCTAATTCATTCAAGCCACGCCTTGATGACTCTGCACTGGACAGAGGTTCTTTGGAACACTTTAAGATTCTTAAAACTTTGTTCTATTTGTGAAAGAACAAAATGGCAACATTTTCAGTGCTTTGCATGTTACAGACAAACGAAATGGTCAGGCATGAACTAAATAGCATGACATTGATTACAGGTCCTTTAAAATATAGTCTGTAATCAAAGAAACGTTTTAATTGTGAAAATAACAAAACTGGACTCTTAGTTTTCCTCAAAAATGGATTACATCTGGTCTCATTGTCATGAACAAAAGGTGACGTCTCACTTGCTCTCATAAGCTGCAAGTATAATCAGCCTTACTAGTTGGATGGAATAAAACAGAAGCTTCGGATAATGCATATAGTATAGGACAGAATTTAGAGCTAGTTCTTGTTATACATGAACTGATACAACACTGCTTAAACAAACATAGTGACATGATTTGTTTGTAATGCTCAGTGGTTTTATTTCACTCGTTTAGAAAAATTTGTCATTAAGACTTCAATGTACATCAATTTATGTCCAGTTTTTTATCCTGAATTACAGTTTTAACTGATTGGTAGCAGTAAAATATTTTTAATGCTTGGGTAAGTAAACCACAAACAATATTCCTCAACTTTTACCTTCAAAGCTATGAATGACAAAGAATAATGTTTCTTTCTTACTTTGCTTCATGCAAACAGAAAACAGAACAACAAAGCAGGAGAATTCTGTGCCAGGTCCAGACCATCTGACTCTGATCTTCTGTCTGTATCTGGCGTTGTCTCAAATGACTAAACATTAATGTCATCTGTGGGTGACGGAAAATCACTGGTTGAATTTAATGTCAGCCTAAATAAACAATCAGAAAGATTGAATATTGTGTCACAGCCTTTTCAGCAGATATGAAATTATTTCATAAAATCCAAACACATGTCAGCAATAAGATGTCATTTAAAAACAGTGGTTGATTAAAAAAAATGTCATCGTCGATAACTGATATTTCCTAATATAATATATATGGCCCTACCTTTTTACTACTGAGATTATCTCCCTGATTCAGTTAAACATCCCACAATCCTGCACTGCATCACTGTCACATGACCAAACAAATACCACATGGCCAGCCCCTCCCCCTCAACTCCAAAACCTTGTTTTTTTTCCAATCCATTTTCTGGTGGACTTCCTGGTGTGCTTCAGATCTTTGTTCTGCTGTGTTGACCAAGTGTGGTCAGTAACTGATGATTGGACATTTTCCTTCTGGCTTTTGACTAAGCAAATGATGATATTTTTCTGAAATGCTGTTAGATTTATCCCAGATGCAACGTGATACCCACAGCTTCCAAAATAGTCCACTTTTGTCTTGTCACTCCATTGAATACGTTACCAAAAGTCTTGGAGATCATAAAGGTGTGTTGGTAAATGTGAAATGGGCCTTTGTGTTTTTTGGGTCAGCAGTGGTTTCTCCCATTGAGGCAATTTTTGCCCCGTTTCTTGCTTATAGTTCAATCATGACCTCTGACCTTAAGTGAGGCAGCAAGACTTGCAGAGCTTTAGCAGCTGATATGGCCTACTTCATGATATCAGAAAGGTTCTATTTAAGTGATTCTTTGCTTCTCCAGGTCTGAGAGCAACCAAGCCAGGATAGCTGATCCCCTTAATGAAATGATCATGTGAAAACAGCTTTTTTGTAGTTGATATGAACATATTTAAGCTAAAAAGAATTTATCCATCCCTAGTTGTTCTGGACCTTTGACTTGGCACCGACATCAGGTTTAGTCCCTTGAACATGAAGAGACTTTCTCCTACTGAAGCTAAACCTGATCTGCTGGTCTGCAGGCGCTCTGGCTGTTCTGCTGGTGGGCTGCCTCCCTGTGTCCTGGGCTCGCTGGGGAGAACTGGTTCTGTGGATCCTGTCCCTGCTCATGGCTGTGTGCGTGTTCATCATGACCCTGCAGAAGAACATCTGGATGTGCTACAGCTCCTACGTCGTCTTCAGAGCCGTTTACATGCTTCTCATCACCGTGGCAACGTGAGTCTCTTCTGTTGTAGAAAGTTGCAGAGACAAGGATACATCAGAATCAGATGTTGAACTATTTCAATTTTCTCTGAGAACTTTGGAAAGAAAAACAGGAAGAGAGAAAGCAGAACCTTAGCTAAGTAGGTCCAGATTACAGCAAGCTGCTGTTGCCCCATCTGAGGCTTCCTGCTCCGTTTCAACATGAAGCACATCCACCTGCAACTTCCTGAGAACATAGATAAGCAGGAGGTTACCAGATGAAGCCTGATCCATCTTCTCACTGGGCCAATGCTGCTTCACATTTCTTTGTTCCTACCAGAGAGGAACATGATGCATAAATGAAAGTGTTGCTTCCTGACCCTCAGGTACCAGATAGCAGCCAACCTCAGCATGCAGAGATATGCTCTGGTGTTTGGAGTCAACACGTTTGGGGCTCTTCTGCTGTGGACTCTGATCACTGTGGTTGTGGTGGACTCATCTGGACTGGGTCTCAACGTTTTCACTCAGGTAAAATGTCATTATGTGGAGAAAGCTTTTCAATATCTGGGTTGTGTGTTTGATGGCGGCCTGCATTGTCTTCCTCCCTTAGTTTCGCATCTATGGATACTACTTCGCAGTCATATCTGTGATCTTCCTCCTGGCTGGGCTCTACAGAGTGTTCTCCAGGCGCACCAATGAGGAAGTTCTGACTCAGGTCCACCGAGAGTCCAGCACTTTTTCAAACGGTGACTGCATAGGAGGGTGATTCATGTTAATGCTTTTATCAGAAGTTGCACTCAGCTATAACTCTCCTAGTTTGCCCGATTGATTCTTCAGAAATGTGACCGGTTAGGATCCCTGATCAAACCGAAATAGCTCTGCGCTACCTTCTGCTGCTAGATATTTATTGTAGGCGTAGAATCACGTTGAAACTGTTCCAGCTCCTGCCTCTCTAGGGAACAGGACAGTTTAGTCAGTGAAATTATCGGTATTCAAACTAGGTACAACAGGGGGAACATAAACGTGCAAACAGAATGCTCCATTTATCCTCTCAGATCTGATGAAATCTGGGCTTAATGCAAATGTTTTACCAGCGTCTTCAAACAGACCATGTCCAGTGACCTGGTGATTTTATTCAAATTAAACCTGCTCAGTGGTAGAACAGGGCCTGTATGAGATTACAATAAATCAATCTATATTTATTGTAATCCATCTTCAATCTCTGTACCTCTTATTTTTATGTATTAATCTGTCTGAATATTTGTATCTTGTTTGTTTTATGGGACTACAGATGCAAATTAGCATCGTGCTAAATCCAGTATATTTACGACAACATTGAATGTTCATTAATATCCATTGTCTGGTAAAGAATTGAATCAAAAATCTATACCACCATGTCAGAGTATTTAAAGACAGATTATAACAAGTATAAGATGAGTAAATGTTCCTTCTTGAAAGAAGAACAATGTACCACCCTTCTTCCAGCCCACTGACAAGCAGTGCACAGTAACAGGAGGGAGAGGCGCAGCGCCGCATAACTTTGACCTTTATACCACCTAACTGGTTCATGCCTCCTGAGGGCATCTGAAAGGGCTTTGAAGGTCCATCATAACAGTGGAGGAGAAACTGATTGAGTTAGTTCAGCTGGATGGTGTATATGATGACATCATGAAAAGCAACCATTGTAACTTGGTGAGCTGCTGCAGCTCTATGCAGTGTTTATGACAACTCTGTGGGCAGAAAACCACTTTAACTTAAAATGAGAATTTTTAATCCTTCACAATGTCATTTCTGTTTGATTCTAGTTATTTAATTATATTTATCTTTTTTTTAATCACATTTAACCTTTTGTCCTGTTGATGACATGCATGGTGGAAGAAGAGAAATGCACTATTTTAGGCGGTATTTGAGATTGGTCCAGTATTTGGAACACATTTTATTTAACTGTTTACATTTTGTCTCCAAGCAGGCAATGTACCCTAGTGTCTGTGTTACTGATTAATGACTAATATTTCATGGGGAGCCCAGGAGATGCCCTCCAGTTCTGATGTTACACAACGCACAGAATCCTGGACGTGCCCCCAAAAAATGACCAGCAAAGAAGAAACTGTTTAACACTAAACAGGCATAAGTTTATTAAGTGAAAGCAGTCAGTTTGACAGTCTATTCCTCAGATAAAGAGTAGGCAACAATTTAAAAATTGTTGCCGTTTCTTTTCAAACAAGAACTGTTAAAATGAGCCGTATTACAGTATGGTGTAGAGACCCATCATCGGAACCTTATTTTATGCATTATGATGCAGTCATTGGGATTTAAGTGTACATAAAATAAACTGAATATATTATAGTTGTGGAAAGATTAGATTTAATATGAACAATAACAACTTTATTAAATCTGCTTACTGCTGATAATGATTGGTACAAATGGACAAAAGTTCTGTTCTACCTGGATCATTTGTCAACAGCCAAAATGACTTAATATATCAGTAACCATCTTTGTTTCTCCTACTGTAAAACTGTTTTGCACTAACAAAGATTTAGATTTGTTGGAAGTATTTGTACTGAGAAGTAAAACTGATGTAATAGTGTGCACCTTTGTATTTAGGCTGCTGATTGGTCCATTTGTGGTGTGTTTAGGTGCCTAAAATAATAACTGGAGCTGCTTTCGGTGCCGGTCTTTTTTTCATTTTACTTGATGAATTGCACAAAAAAAGTGTCAAGCCTTTAAGAATCCTTTCAAAAAGATATAAGAAAAGGCAAAAACTCAAGACAGTCTAATCTGTGCAGAAAGTCAGTATAAAATCTAAAGAAGGAACGTTCTGCAAGAAGCTTTTGTGAAGCACAAGTGTAGAAGGATGGTTTAAAATATATCAAGCCTTAATGAAGATACATGTGCTAATAATATTTAGATTTCTGCTTTGCTGTTTTTGGCAAAGTAACTCAAACATATGTTAACATCACACAGAGATAATCGGAGTAAATCAGCTTTCAAATGATTTCATTTCAGGGAAAAATTTTCCAAACCAACTTGACCTTATGTGAAAAGTAATCAACCCCCTTGTTAAATCATGAATTATTCATGAAGGAAGCAGAGCTAACTTCAGCCAGGCCTGATTAACATGTAGAATCAAGAAAGAACTTATATAGAACCTTTCTGACAGCATGAAGTAGACTAAAAGATCTTTTAAAAGCAACACCCTGATCTAAAGAAAATCAGCAACAGATGAGAAATGTGCAGCAGAACAATGATCTCAAGCACACCACCACATCCTCCTTTAATTGGGTTAAAACTAAAAGTAATGAGGGTTTTGGAGCTAGTCCAAGTCTGGATTTATCTCAGATTAACCTTTCAGACGGTTCATGCTCAAAGGGTCCTAAATGCAACTAAATTAAAGCAGATTGGGCCAAAATTCCTCCAGTGATGTAAAAGACTGATTACCAGTTATACCAAGGGCTTTGTTGCTGCAAACGGTGGAACAACCAGTTCGTAGGATTAGGGATGATAACTTTTTCCCATAGACCCAAGTTGGTTTGACTCATTTTTCCTTTTAATAAATGAAATTGTCATTTAAAAAAGTGCTTTGCTTTTCCTCTGATTATCCTTGGTCTTAAAATTAGTTTTGTCTGAGACATTTAATTCTGACAAAATGGATCAAAAAGGCTTTTTCCAGGTGTGGAACGTCTGACTTTTAGTTTCACTGTTTTTGTTTGTTTCCAGTGCTATAAAACATCCAGATGAGCACATAATGAATTAAAATAATTCATTTTGATATAATCATAAAAGACTGGATTTTTAGTTCATGTAGGCAGCTTAATGCACTTTGTCACATTCTCGTTTCTGTTTGCTCATCTGACTTGGATGAACAAGACCCACATACCCTTCTATCCCTAGTCTCTACACCTTTACACATGTCTAATTGAGCTGTCTTGTGCTCTGTGTATTTCCAAGAAGATCAAATGTGACACTAAGGCTTGACCTTTGATTTCTTTAGAAAAACCTTGTTTATTTTTCTTCTGTGATCTTTGGATTGTTGGAAGGAAATCTTGCAGAATGTGTGTGAATGTGTTCAGTTTGAAGAATTTGCGCTGTTACAACCTGATAGAGTTGTGTTTTCTGTATCCTGTGAGCCATTTTTTTCCATCTATGCAAAAGATGAGAGCTAGCCAAATGTATTTTATACCATGTGGAAATTTTTTTTTAATAATAATAAACCATGTATATGGAATAAATTCTTTTAAATAGGTGGTATTTATTTTTTTTTTCCTTTGTAATCTGAACAGCCATGGAAACATGGTTCTAATAATCGTGTCTAACATTAGTATTCTAATACATGCTAAGCTGTGTTCTATAGTACATATACAGTAAAAACCAGATATTTACATACACTTTGAAAAGTGGCATTAAATCAAACTGTTTCCTTATTCTGGACTGTTAGAATTAGCTAAATTATTTTATTTAGATGCCAGAATAATCAGATTGATTTTGTAGATTTTATAACTTTCTTAAAATTTTGAATTTTAAACACTAAGATTTTTATCCCTTAATAAACAATTTCTAAAAACCTAGATGACATGGGTTTGTACGCTCCTAATTCCCAACATCGGAGTTAACTGGAGACCAACCTGAGGATCTATTTTAAGGCAACACCTCAAACACTCTTGCTTCCTTGTGTGACATCATAGGGAAGTCTAAAGTAAGAACTGTGGACCTCCACGAGTCTGATTCATACTTTAATCCAATCTCCAGATTCCTGAAGGTTCCACATGAATCTGTTCATTTACATGCAAGTATAAACAGCATAGGAATGTCCAGCCATCATACTGTTCAGGAAGGAGACTGGTTCTGGTGGGAAATGTGTGAATCAACCCCAGAACAAAAGCTAAAGGTCTTGTGAAGATGCTGAAGCTGGTAGAAGAGAATCATCCACAGTGAGACCAGTCCTGTAGCAACATGGGCTGAAAGGCCACTCAGGGACGATGAAGCCATTAGTCCAACAGTGACATAAAAACCCAGATTATAGTTTCTAAAAAATATACTCTGGGACAAAGACCTTAAATGTTGGAGACATGTCCTGTGAAAGCAAAACACTAGTGTTTGGACATAAGGACCATTGTTATATTTGGAGAAAAATGGGGAAGTACAGAGGTGGCAGCATCATGTTGTGGGTTTATACGCTGTAGCAGGGACTTGTGTGTTTGGACCTGTGGAAATCCACCACCAGCTCCATAGTACTCCTCCCATTAATCTAGAGGCAGTTCCAGTGGCACCAGTCCACAAAGTCCTTTTGTCTACAGTTTATATTGTGTGTTCAACCTCTAAATGGTGAGGCATTTAGAAATGTTTGGATATGGCCATGTGTGAGGCAGAAGTTCTTCAAACCTGTTAAGGAACTGATTCAGATCAGTCACCCACTTCTGATCTCCTATAGCCTGGGGATGTTGGTTCTTTGTGTCCTGAAAGGGGTTTCAGGCTCTTGGTGCAGCTGATCCTCCATCTTCATTCTGTAGATGTTGTCAGTATCCCTCCACTTTGCTTTGTTCAGCTTACCGTCACCCTCAATCTAGTTGTGTGGGCGAAACATGTCTCCACAGCAAGCATGATCCTGCCAGTTCCACACCTCAACACTGCGATGGGATTAGGTAGGGGGACGAGGAGTTACTGGGTTTCTCTTTGAAGCTAAACATTTCCAGTTTGGTTTCCTCGGACAAGAAAATCGTGTTTTCCACCACACAAGAACATGTGGTGCTCTAGTGGAAACCAGCCTCCTAAAGGAACCTTTGTCCACAGATGCAGAATCTCTCTTGCATTTCTAATAATTATAGAATTAGTGGTCTTGTAGAGATGCTTCACAGTCTTTGCTCCTTTACATTAGTTAAATGATTTAGGGGGAATCCAAGGCTATAGAAGTGTTTAAATCATCTGTGTTGAAGCAATATTTCTGAACCAATCAGAACAGGGAATTCAGTTTTAGAATTTAAAGGACTAAAACACAGACAAAATGAAAACTCAGCTGCAGGTCCCTTGATAAAGATAGTAGCTGAATCAAGGTTGTCCACATTTCTTCTCTTTTAACTATTGATGGCTTTTTATAGAATGACTCAAAGTACAGAGCATATATATTGTCACACATTATCATTAAAAAGATTTCATTAAAGATTAGCTGAGTAAGTCCCTAATGCAGTTTTAACCTGTTAAATCATGTTTTAACTGGGATTAACCACATTGTTTGGTTTTTACTTTCAATAGCCACGCCCACACCTGATTACTGCCTAACCTGTAGAATCAAGAAATGACTAAAATAGAACCTGCCTGACAGATTGAAGTAGGGTAAAGGATCTCAAAAAGCAACTAATTATGCCCTGATCCAAAGAAAATCAACAACAGATGAGAAACCAAGTCATTGACATCTATCAGTCTGGAAAGGGTTACAAAAGCATGTCTAAGGCTTTGGGACTCGAGAAAAGCACATATAGAACCATTATCCACAAATAGAGGAAACGTGGAACAGTAGAGAACCTTCCCAGGATTGGCCGACCTACCAAAGGTCACAGAAGAACATCTGAAGCTCTGCAGGCCTCACTGCCTTAGTTAAGGTCAGATGTCATAATTCAATATTATATTCAACAATAAGAAATAGATACTGGGCAAAAATGGCCTCCATGGAAGAGTTCCAAGATCAGAACCACTGTTGACCAAAAAGAACAAAGCCCATCTCACGTTTACCAAAAAACAGCTTGATGATCTCAAAGGCTTCTGGGAAAATATTCTGTGGACTGAAGAGACTAAAGTGGACCTTTCTGGAAGGTGCGCCTCATGTTACATCTGCTGTAAAACTAACGGCATTTCAGAAAAAGATTATCATACCAGCAGTCAAACATGGTGGTGGTAGTGTGATAATCTGGGACTGCTTTGCTGCTTCAGGACGTGGAAGACTTGATGTAATGGATAGAATCACGAATTCTGTTCTCTGCCGGGATATCCCAAGTTTGCTTGAGTGGGTCACAAACCGATAGGTCATCGGTTTGTGACCCACTCAAGCAAACTTGGGATATGCTGCAGGACAATGATCCAGAGCACACTTGCAAGCCCACTTCTGAATGGCTAAAAACACAAGAATAGAGTGAAGGTTTTGGAGTGGCCTAGCCAAAGTCTGACTGAAATGTGGCATAATGCTTAAACACTCCTTTCATACTCAGAAATCATCAAATGTGACTACATTTCAAAAGTTCCTCCAAAATGATGCAAAAGCCCCCTTTGTATTTACTCAGAATGTGACAATAAAGGAAAAGCAGAAGGAGTCTACAAGGGAACAAATACTTTTTTCTAGCACTCTACTGGCTGTTGGATGATGTGTTTAGGGTGGGAATTCTTAGTTTTGTTGCATTTAATTAATGGGAAAAATAACTATTTACCCACTGATCAGCAACAATATCAACCGCCGAACTTTGAATAATTGATTAGTGAAACTCCAAAACCAAAAGACAAACAAAATGATCTGAACATTTCTTTATACCAGCACAAAGCAATCATTTTCCTTTTTCATCCTAGAGAACTGAATATAAATACAGCAATGAATGGTTAAAAAAGCCTGAGAAGAAAAACCTCAGCAGAGGCTGTAGACGACAGTGAGCATAACCATTATGCCGTTCAGAACTGCAAGCCCATAGCTCATGTTGAATCCATGGCTGGAAGCGTCTCTGCAGAAAAGAAACACAATGCACGTCATCCAATATGCAATGCTAAACCCACTGCCAGCTTTATTCTGCTGTACCTGAAATCAGGCAGCGACAGGAGGCTTGGGAACGCCATGCCATGCTGGTACGAGTCAAGGTAAGTGAGGACCCATGAGAAGATCCAAGAGATGCATCCTGCAAGAACTGAGATCACCAGAATACTCCAGAGACCTGAGAAACACACAGGATTATTGGGTTGTAGTTTGTTTTATTAAGAACTGCATGCTGGGAAGGTTTTGCTTTTAAGGATGTTGTTGTATCCATTTCTGATAAATTGACCAAAAACCTTCTGATGCAACTAAACCTGCAATCTGTTCACTTCTCAGGTAGGAAGTAAACACAGGGATGATTTGGATAATGTTGTGGTCAGAAGTTTACATACACTTATCGAGGTCATGGTATACATTTGTAGCTCAATATATGTGAGTATCATCCAAGGTTAATTTACATCAGTAATTCAATTCAGAAAGAAAACCTCATATAGATTCATTACACTGGCTGATTTATGGCTTTCAGCTAATAAAACCCTGAAGTTAACTTCAGTTTAGAACACGATTAAAGACAAATCGCAAAATACGAAAACTTTATGTTATGGACATTGACATCAATGACCAAGAAGGGTAAGTCATTGCTAAAGAAGGTGGCTGTTCACCTGGAAAATTGGGAGGAAGGAAAAACTGGCAGAAAACTTGCTAGCTGGAGGGAAGATGACAGACTAATGAATTAAGATCTTTTGAATAGATTCTGATGTGAAACATATTTTTTCAGTAACCCTGTGCACAGATGGTTCCTTACTGGAGCTTTGGGAAAAGTTGAAAAAAGTCTTTCAGAGTTTTTATGCTGATTGTTTATGCATGTTGCTAACATCCCATTGGACTATAGGAACAGATGAAAACACCAGGACTCCTACATAGTGGTGAAAAGTCTGGAATTGTTCAGAATCTGGACTGTGTGATATAAAGTTCTCTGATTCTATAATAAACTTTAGTACTTTGTATTTGAATATGAATGTAAAGGACAGAGAACTGGAAGGTTGAGTTTGAATGATCTCTAATATGAAGAATGTGTAGAAAGGAACCCAGGAATACTCACCAAGCATCCTTTTTTCACTCCCATTCTCTCCTGGCAGCCTCTCGGCTCGCAGCTCTGAAACATTCAGCAGAGGTCAGTTTGAGAACATCTCCACACATTGCGGGGAGATCTTTAGAGAAGAGATCAGAGCCATCAGATGGACGTCTCTACCTCTTAGTATGGGGTAGATGATTGCGCAGAAGGAACCCACAGCAGCCACCGCTGCAGCTGAACCCAGAGCCGATAAAATGACTGTGAGCCACAGTGTGAGTCCGCTGCTCCGCGGCCTCCCACTCCCACGGAGCCCGTGTTCAGACATGATCCTTCCCGCCCGAAGAGCCCTGGGTGGATTCTGATCACTTTGAAAATCAGACCGGGCTAAGGAGCGCACCAGTCGGCATGTCAGAGGGCTCCTGGTTCTGGACGGGTTTTCTGTGAATGAACGCTGCACCGCATCACATCCAGGAACTACTGTCTGAGCACTTCCGCCTAGATGATTGTCCTGTAGGAGCTTCCGGAATTGACATATTTCAAAACTTGTACATACTTGTGTGTCATATTTATCGACCAAATCGTCACACAGAGAGCTACTTTAGAGTTTATTGTATATTTTTATGTACTATTGATAACAGTTAGAGTGACGTGGAAAATGTTTCATACCCCAGCTTTACCATATTTGGTCACGCTACAACCACAAACTCCATGGAGTTTATGTCATAAACCGAAACATTAGGAAATAAAAAAACAAAACAAATAGAGATCTGTGCATTTGGGTTTACCACCTTTAACCTGATAGTGGTAGAAGGTAATTTGGTTAGATCAGAACCACATTCAACTTTTTGGGTTATATACAACAATATTGGTGCTGGCAAACTAGCAATGCACATTACCTTCACCCATGGTAATATATAGTGGTGGCATCATGCCATGGGGATGCGGGAACAGAGAAGCGAGCTGGAGTTAGTGGGAAGTTTCATACCAGACAATCCTGGAAGAAACCCTTTCAGCAGGACAGCGTAAACACATAAACGACATAAAAGACCCAGAGATACAATGCCTTTGGGTGACATTATCAAAGCAAAGCTAGGTTTAGATCAAAGTATACCCATGTGTTAGAATAGCCTAGTCAAAGTTCAGAGCTAAATCCAAATGAGAATCTATGGCAAGAGTTGAAAATTGATGTTTACAGCCGCTCTGTATCCAATCTGACTGAGCCTGAGCTCTTTTATAAGGAAGAATTGTCAAAACATTCAGTCTGTAGATGTTCAAGGCTGGTAGAGACATCCCCCAAAACACACAGGGGTGCTGACTAAAAACTTTCTGATTTTTATTAGTAAAAAATGTTAACATACATGTAATTTCCCTTCCACGTCACAGTTCGCTCTACTTTTTTGTTGGTCTGTCTCATACAATCCCAGTAAAACACATTAAAGTTTGTTGTGACGCGACAAACTGTTTACATGTCCAAGGGTTGAGTACATTTGAAGGCTATGATAATTCCACCAACAAACACTAGAGTGCGCACTTATCCTCTGATTTGGAAGGGGATGTTCCCGGTGGTTTTATTTTGACAGGCACTGTCTGCGGGAAAATAGAACGCCCTGCTTTTATTTTGAAACAAACCGGATAAGCAGTCTACGCAGGGTCGTTGCTGTGACAGAAACGACGGCAGGCGGCTCTCACCGTGTCGGCTGAATCCTGAGCGAGTGATAGAACGGTAACTAAACATTTGTTTCTTCTGTGTGGCTAGAAGCTGCTTAAGGAAACTGAATGAATGTAAAGCAGAAATTGACCATCAGTCTGCGCTGCTGCTGCTGCTTCCTGGATCTGTCTGCAGGCTCCCTTTTCTCTCAGTGTTGGTTTGTTGTGATGAGGTTTAGCCAGCCTGGACGTATTTACATGTTTTCTCTTGACTTCAGCCTTGAGACGCTTCCACTGTGTGAAAACAGGCCATGAAAAGCGTCTCTATTCGGGGACTCTTAGCTGGATTCTCCCCAGCAGCTTCGCAGGCGCTTTTAGCTTCGCAGCTAATGTGGCTAACATAGCTTCTCTACATCCCAGCTGCTTCTCAGGCTGGACATGTAGGAACTGACATGTCTGATTGAATGTTCAGCCTCTCTTCATCATGACGTTGTTGGTTAGTTTAAAGTTAGATACAAACAGATTATCATGAGTGTAATGACCTCTGTGAAAGATGGAGTTTTGCTATTTAGGTGCACTAAAACGACAGGAGTGTGCTTGCACAATGCCAGGGTGGAAAGGCATCAGCAATGGCATTTATGAAGTAATCGGTGGTCCTAGAAAGGCACCGAGCAGAGAGACTGATACTGATTGCTGCTTTTCTTTGAGGTCTAACATACCGATTCAGATATTTTTGGCAGTTTTTTCTCTAAGGAATATAACTCAAAAGGAAAAATGTGCTGCAGGTGTTTATTGATAGAGGGGGTAGTTTTTTTTTCAAATTCATCATGAAAAACGTAAAAGCTCATCTCTGTTTGTGAATTAAAACATATATCCATAACTTTTATCATATTTTTAATTAACTCTGCATCAAAAAACTTGCTCTGATGCGTTTGTGGACTATTAGGGGTTGGCACGATGCTAAAATCTGTAACTTGATCCCAAGACAAAGACTCAGTACTAATTCTGATTCTGTGGCAGGGAAATAAAGTCCGAGAGGGTTCTTTTAAGAAACATTAACGCAGCATAATCAAGAACAATGTGACGATATTCTCTAATTAGTGGAAACAGATGAAGTCAGCAGCCATGTAGGTAGAAACACAGACTGACCTACAGGGGTTGGACAATGAAACTGAAACACCTGTCATTTTAGTGTGGGAGGTTTCATGGCTAAATTGGACCAGCCTGGTAGCCAGTCTTCATTGATTGCACATTGCACCAGTAAGAGCAGAGTGTGAAGGTTCAATTAGCAGGGTAAGAGCACAGTTTTGCTCAAAATATTGAAATGCACACAACATTATGGGTGACATACCAGAGTTCAAAAGAGGACAAATTGTTGGTGCACGTCTTGCTGGCGCATCTGTGACCAAGACAGCAAGTCTTTGTGATGTATCAAGAGCCACGGTATCCAGGGTAATGTCAGCATACCACCAAGAAGGACGAACCACATCCAACAGGATTAACTGTGGACGCAAGAGGAAGCTGTCTGAAAGGGATGTTCTGGTGCTAACCCGGATTGTATCCAAAAAACATAAAACCACGGCTGCCCAAATCACGGCAGAATTAAATGTGCACCTCAACTCTCCTGTTTCTACCAGAACTGTCCGTCAGGAGCTCCACAGGGTCAATATACACGGCCGTGCTGCTATAGCCAAACCTTTGGTCACTCATGCCAATGCCAAACGTTGGTTTCAATGGTGCAAGGAGCGCACATCTTGGGCTGTGGACAATGTGAAACATGTATTGTTCTCTGATGAGTCCACCTTTACTGTTTTCCCCACATCCGGGAGAATTACGGTGTGGAGAAGCCCCAAAGAAGCGTACCACCCAGACTGTTGCATGCTCAGAGTGAAGCATGGGGGTGGATCATTGATGGTTTGGGCTGCCATATCATGGCATTCCCTTGGCCCAATACTTGTGCTAGATGGGTACCAAACCATTCTAGAGGACTATGTGCATCCAATGGTTCAAACATTGTATCCTGAAGGCGGTGCCGTGTATCAGGATGACAATGCACCAATACACACAGCAAGACTGGTGAAAGATTGGTTTGATGAACATGAAAGTGAAGTTGAACATCTCCCATGGCCTGCACAGTCACCAGATCTAAATATTATTGAGCCACTTTGGGGTGTTTTGGAGGAGCGAGTCAGGAAACGTTTTCCTCCACCAGTATCACATAGTGACCTGGCCACTATCCTGCAAGAAGAATGGCTTAAAATCCCTCTGACCACTGTGCAGGACTTGTATATGTCATTCCCAAGACGAATTGATGCTGTATTGGCCGCAAAAGGAGACCCTACACCATACTAATAAATTATTGTGGTCTAAAACCAGGTGTTTCAGTTTCATTGTCCTACCCCTGTATATAGGTAAACATGGATCTGGTCCATGTCAACGTATTCATTGTTTCATTGGTAAAGTAGGTTGCCATGGTTTCTGGCTAGCTCTAGCCAACGTTTTTCAGCTGCTGACTGGATCTTCAAGGAACAGTTTGAAGGAAAAAAAAAATTCCAACTTGTTGTGGATTATTCTGTTCTGTGGACAAGTTTGGAGAGGTTTCTGGCCATGGGTCCAAAATGTTATATTTCACATCTTTGAACTGCTTTGTCATGACTTTGCCCTGCTCATGTTGGAAAATGTAGAGATCATCACCAAATTGTTACTGGAGGACATTGCTCTCAGACAACATTTCGATCCAACATTTGATTAATCGCAGTGTTCTTGAACAGAACTAGGGGCAAGGGCTCCCCCTTTGGAGGGGAAGCAACCCCACACATGGATTGGACCAGGATGTTTCACTGTTGCTACCACACAGGACTCATGGTACCTCTCACCTTTTCTTTTTTGGATGTCCAAAACAATCAGAAGCAGGACTCAACAGAGAAAATGATTTAGCACTTCTTCTGCTGTCCATCTTCTTTCTTCCTGCAGACTATCTGTTTGTCCCTGATGTTTTCTGCCCTTCACAATGTGCAGTCAGATGTAATCACATACACCTGCTGCTAATGCTGATCAAGCTCTGCACTGGTGGCAACATAGTTTTGAAGGACTCTCCCATCCTTGGATGCTCATCAGAAAAAAACACCTTAGTCCCAAACGTTTTCTCTTCAATTTTGAGCAGAGATGTGAAAAAAGGCCACATCTATAAATATATGCCGGAGGTAACAATAACAATTAGGGCTGCTAGTAACGATTACTTTGCTAATCAATTATTCTGTCAACTATTTTTTTGATAACCGATTAATAATTGGATAGCAAAGGTGCTTAATAGGAGTTTTTTTTTACAGAATTTGAACAAGATGAAGCTAAAGCTATGCCAATTGAGGAGTTCTGGATAGAGCATATTAACAGACAAAGAAGGTCTTTCATCTTTAATGCAAAATGGAGATATTTTTTTGTACAGTTTTGGTCTAATTACTGCTTTGAGTGGGTCGTTCTTTTAGCTAATGGCATGTTTTAGAGTCTGTATACTCCAGTTAACAATTATTTGATTACTAAATTAGTTGACGATTATTTCAATAATCGATTAATCCGATTATTTGTTTCAGCCTTAATAACAGTAGTGATGATGTCCATATACTGACACGATGTCAGCTCATCATATTATACAAGACAAAAACCTCCAATAAGGAACAGTCATTTAAAAACAATGTCAACTAGCAGCACAAAAACTCTAGCCTCAAAGTAAGATGTATGGCAAGTTTGGAAGGGTTACTCCATATCAGCACTTACCCCAACTGTAAAGGATGGTGGTAGAGGGCTGATGATGTGGGCTTCCTTTGCAACCAAAATGGCCGTGGCACCCTTTTTCATGCCAAAGTATCCTAGAGCTCAAACTGGGTCAACAGCAGGATGGGGATCCAAACACAGCAGCTAATCAACATGGCGGCTGCATTAAGGAAGTTTCAAGGTGTTGCAATGGTCCAGTCAAAGTCCAGATTCTCAGTCAGATTAAGATGCAGTAATAAGGAATCAATGAGAGACACTAATAAAGGCGAATCCACTAGTTGTTGCCTTTATCTAACTTTACTGTGACTGAAAGGCATCTAAACCCAGATGCACACGCTGCTTCTGCATTTTGAAGGAGTTCCTGTAAAATAATGACCTAGTGTTATGTGTCATGTTTTTTATCTACCTTAATGGCGGAATGTAGGCAGTGGTGCAGGTAGGAAGAGGTGTGCTGATCCAGTGCTGGAAGCTCAGGCCATAGAATGCATTCACCTTCATTTAAAGAAACACCAGTAAGAAACAGAGCTGCAGCAGCAGGAACCTGCAGCCTCATGGAGGTGGAGAACAGGTGCAACGAGACTCACTTCATCTTGCTGAGTTTTCTGAAATGGCTACATTAGTACACTTGAGCATGTGTAATCTTTTAATAAATTTGATTAGGCCACTCCGAAACTTTCATTTTGTTTTTTAGCCATTCAGAGGTGGACTTGCTTGTGTTCTTTGGATTATTGTTCTGTTTTATATCCAAAGTGAGTTTGCGGAATGTAGTTAGTCATCCAGGTCCTGAAGCAGCAAAGCAGTCCCAGACCATCACACCACCACCACCATGTTTTACTGTATATTTGCATAGAAATCCATGCACCATGGTCTGGCAATGATAAAGAATGCTTCAAAAAAATCCTTGATCCAGATGGTGCTCTGCATCACCACCAAAATCTGATCATCTGGTTCTACAGGTCCTTCTCAAAATATTAGCATATTGTGATAAAGTTCATTATTTTCCATAATGTCATGATGAAAATGTAACATTCATATATTTTAGATTCATTGCACACTAACTGAAATATTTCAGGTCTTTTATTGTCTTAATACGGATGATTTTGGCATACAGCTCATGAAAACCCAAAATTCCTATCTCACAAAATTAGCATATCATTAAAAGGGTCTCTAAACGAGCTATGAACCTAATCATCTGAATCAACGAGTTAACTCTAAACACCTGCAAAAGATTCCTGAGGCCTTTAAAACTCCCAGCCTGGTTCATCACTCAAAACCCCAATCATGGGTAAGACTGCCGACCTGACTGCTGTCCAGAAGGCCACTATTGACACCCTCAAGCAAGAGGGTAAGACACAGAAAGACATTTCTGAACAAATAGGCTGTTCCCAGAGTGCTGTATCAAGGCACCTCAGTGGGAAGTCTGTGGGAAGGAAAAAGTGTGGCAGAAAACGCTGCACAACGAGAAGAGGTGACCGGACCCTGAGGAAGATTGTGGAGAAGGGCCAATTCCAGACCTTGGGGGACCTGCGGAAGCAGTGGACTGAGTCTGGAGTAGAAACATCCAGAGCCACCGTGCACAGGCGTGTGCAGGAAATGGGCTACAGGTGCCGCATTCCCCAGGTCAAGCCACTTTTGAACCAGAAACAGCAGCAGAAGCACCTGACCTGGGCTACAGAGAAGCAGCACTGGACTGTTGCTCAGTGGTCCAAAGTACTTTTTTCGGATGAAAGCAAATTCTGCATGTCATTCGGAAATCAAGGTGCCAGAGTCTGGAGGAAGACTGGGGAGAAGGAAATGCCAAAATGCCAGAAGTCCAGTGTCAAGTACCCACAGTGAGTGATGGTCTGGGGTGCCGTGTCAGCTGCTGGTGTTGGTCCACTGTGTTTTATCAAGGACAGGGTCAATGCAGCTAGCTATCAGGAGATTTTGGAGCACTTCATGCTTCCATCTGCTGAAAAGCTTTATGGAGATGAAGATTTCATTTTTCAGCATGACCTGGCACCTGCTCACAGTGCCAAAACCACTGGTAAATGGTTTACTGACCATGGTATCACTGTGCTCAATTGGCCTGCCAACTCTCCTGACCTGAACCCCATAGAGAATCTGTGGGATATTGTGAAGAGAATGTTGAGAGACTCAAGACCCAACACTCTGGATGAGCTAAAGGCCGCTATCGAAGCATCCTGGGCCTCCATAAGACCTCAGCAGTGCCACAGGCTGATTGCCTCCATGCCACGCCGCATTGAAGCAGTCATTTCTGCAAAAGGATTCCTGACCAAGTATTGAGTGCATAACTGTACATGATTATTTGAAGGTTGACGTTTTTTGTATTAAAAACCCTTTTCTTTTATTGGTCGGATGAAATATGCTAATTTTGTGAGATAGGAATTTTGGGTTTTCATGAGCTGTATGCCAAAATCATCCGTATTAAGACAATAAAAGACCTGAAATATTTCAGTTAGTGTGCAATGAATCTAAAATATATGAATGTTAAATTTTCATCATGACATTATGGAAAATAATGAACTTTATCACAATATGCTAATATTTTGAGAAGGACCTGTATGTCCACCTTGTCTGAACATTTCTTCCAAATCCACTCATAACCTTTTGAGATATTTTGCAATCAGACGAACGGACAAACCAAAGGCGACAGAAACATAATCTCCACGGCAGAGGTAAAAAACAGACACGTATGTGAAGAGTGACATCAGACAAACGCTGTACCAGGCCTGTTGTAGCTAACGTTAGCTCTGGTGTCTGCACGCAGCAGCATGTTTTTCCTACGAGGTGATTCTATTGGCTGGAAGTTCTGCAGTGCTCAGTGAATCTTCTTCATAGCTGGTGAATCAACTGGAGGGGGCATCGCTGCCACCAGCGTGGTTACAGTGGGTGCATCAGTGTTGCAGGGAACTGAGAAAGACCATTGAATGAGTTATTAAAAAAGTCATAGACCAAGTCCAACTTTTTCCATTAATGGATTAAATCGTCATTTGAAAACAGAGAAAATCTATAGGAGCCAAATATTTTTTGTCATGTGGTAATATTTTCAGAACCTCCATCTCTCTGTGGGTCCTGAAAATATTACTGGAAGGCTGCTGTTACAGATACATGCATAAAATGAGCTACTCGGGTGTAACACAAGGAGCACTTAGAAATGACCAGCTGTTACGACAAAGCCTTTCCATGGGTGTCTTTACTTCTGCAAAGCAGTTTTCATGGGAACCCCCTACCAACCTGGTTGTGGCAGCTGTCAGAGAGGAAGCAGGATGCTGAGACTGCTGCATCCATTTTATCCTGTTCACATGGAGCTCCAGCTGTAGCCAGCAGATGAGCATCAGCTTACTGTTTGCCAAATGATTATGACCGAGGTGTTAGCTGATTTGAAGTTTAGTTTAGGCTGAAGGCCGCATGATATTAGAAAATCAACTGTGAATATCAGTTGCTATAAATCCTGTTTCCTCACTCCTCTCCTATTCAGCTGTGACCTTTAGCATTTTTGGGTGTGGGCATTTACCACAAGGATATTCCATCCATCAGCCTAAATATGTCATTGGTATGTCCAAAGTTCATGAGTATCACATACAGGATCGGGGACAAGGGCACAACCAGGATCATGTTCGACTTTGCCATGAGGACTGCAGACAAAGTTCTGGTTTTGGATATTTAAGGAAGACCAACATGACTGCCTTGCTGTGTGTGTTGGTATGCCTTTTAAACCAATCATAACTCCCAACACCCTAATCAGAAACACTGACCCGTTTTCAACAGCATATCGTACAGAATGTTTTTCCCCTTTTTGCTCTTCTGCTTCTCGTATTGTAACACAAGCTGATATCTGCTGGTTAATTAGTTCCCACACCATGACTGTCTGTAGGAGTCTTCCTTCAGCCAGCTGACTTCCAGTGGTTGAGGTGCGTTTTTCTACGCTATACCCTTTGAAGCTATAACTTTTTGAAACATTGGTCTGCCTTGATGCCATTTATGGGCCACACCTTGTTTTAGTTCTAAAACAGCATTAGCACTGTCTATGGACCAGTTCTGTCTGGTTCCATTGTGATAAGACCTAAGTCTGGTTAAAAAGACGTAGACCAACTCAGCACCCTCTCTTCATTGGGCTGAAGAAAACAGGAAAGTTTGAATAAAATGTTTCATGGGAAGAATGCAAATTTAGTGAAATAACCCTGGAATTTACAGAGCATAAAGTTTGCTTCGTCAAACAACTGGAATGTTCTTCAGACCATTTTAAGCATCGATGTACAGAAAAACATTTTGCAGGAGGCAGAAGAGCCAGCTTCATGTTTCACAAGGTGGCTAGAATCAGGATGAGGTAACTCCCTACATGGTCAATGAAATAATGCTAGCTATAGCATACATTTAATTGACTTATCAGCTAGCTGCCAACTGTATGAAAGTATTTTCATGTGATATTTACAAGTTGTACATTATTAGCATACATCAAATATATATATATTAAAATCTTTCTTCACTGGACGCTGTGTCGGTTTAATACTCTTAGGTTCTGGGCCCCCAGTAGTCCAGGTTACTAGAAATCACCTGCTTATAAACTCTGTGTGACACAGTTATAAACACAGCAGCTGGTGTTTATAAATCCTGCTTCAGAACAGAGAGTGAAACCCCTGGTAGCAGCCCGGTGATGTCATGGCTTTTAGTTTTTGTGTCTCTTTTCTATCTGAAGACACAAATGTTTAGCTTGGAGGAATGGGCAGATCTTTACGTTGGATGTTAAAATGCCTTAAATCAAATGATTGGCAGCGTGTCCCTGTTAACAAGGACTTGGAAATGCAAAGTTTAATGCCAGTGGTAAGGAGTTCATTAAGCAGGTCAACCTTTCCAAATATGACTTCAGAAGAATAAAATAACGAGCAGTATCCTGAAAGCGGTCCCAACGCACCTGCAGCTGGACCTCACCTGTTTCACCTCTGAGCACAAACTGCACATATGAGTCATGTAGAGATGAGCCTGCAGACACCCGGCCCTCTGCTTTGACCTACAGTGGCAGGCTGTGTGAGCGCGTTGGGGTGGATTTGCAGAGCGAAAAGAGGAACCTGCTGCAGCCTGCATCACTCAACATCTTAGCCTTCGTCAGCCTTTATGGTTTCTCCGTTCTTCACGCACACAGTCAGACTGTGTGCTAACAGCTGCATTTTACTGTGAGTGTGGGTGGGTGTGTTTGGTCAGCAGCAATCAGCTGACTGACTCTTGGTTTCTAGCAATGTTTATTTAAAGCAACATGCTGTCAGCCAGCATAACATCACATAGCAGTATGTGTGTTTGTTTGTGTGTGTGTAATAGTGCGGCATGGGGAACAGAGTTAATTTGGGGCAATAAGGCAGGAGATGCAGATCCAGTATGCAGCTGTTTCAGGTTCACTGACTGTTACATTCTGTGGCTGGAGCTGCTCAAGGGTCTTATCTCAGTTCATACTGTAGTCATCAGAGAGGAGGAAGCAGAACAGGGTTCAGATGAGCAAGCACAGTTCAGCCATGTTCCAACTGCAGGTTGTGTGCTCATGGTGGCAGCCTGAACACTCCTGGCCCAGTGGTAGGAACTCTGCCAGTCCTGGTGTTTTCAGGCCTTCACATACAGTGGGGAGAACAAGTATTTCATACACTGTCGATTTTGCTGGTTTTCCCTCTTGCAAAGCATGTAGACGTCTGTAATTTTTATCGTAGGTACTCTTCAACTGTGAGTGACGGAACCTAAAACAAAAATCCAGAAAATCACAATAATAATTTTTTTTTTATTTATAATTAGCATTTTATTGTATAAGTATTTGATTACCTAACAACCAGAGTAAGAATTCTGGCTCTCACAGGCCTGTTACTTCTTTAAAAAGACCTCCTGTTTTCCACTCATTACCTGTATTAACTGCACCTGTTTGAACTCCTTATCTGTATAAAAGACACCTGTCCACACACTCAGTCAAATAAACTCCAACCTCTCCACAAAGGCCAAGACCAGAGAGCTGTAAGGACATCAGGGATAATATAGTAGATCTGCACAAGGCTAGGATGGGCTACGGGGAATAGCCAAGCAGCTCGGTGAGAAATAATAATTGTTGGAGCAATTATAAGAAAATGTAAGAAGTTCAAGATGATGCTCAATCTCCCTCAGTCTGGGGCTCCATGCAAGATCTCACCTGTAGGAGCATCAATGATCACGAGGAAGGTTAGGGATCAGCCCAGAACTGCACGGCAGGACCTAGTCAATGACATGAAGAGAGCTGGGACCACAGTCTCAAAGAAGACCATTAGTAACACACTACGCCGCCATGGATTAAAATCCTGCAGCGCACGCAAGGTCCCTTTGCTCAGCCCAGCGCATGTCCAGTTCCATCTGAAGTTTGCCAATGACCATCTGGATGGGAGAAGGTCAAGTGGTCTGATAAGACAAAAATAGAGCTTTTTGTCTAAACTCCACTCGCTGTGTTTGGAGGAAGAAGAAGGATGAGTAGAACCCCAGGGACACCATCCCTACTGTGTAGCATGGAGGTGGAAGCATCGTTCTTTGGGGATGTTTTTCTGCAAAGGGGACAGGACAATTGCACCGTATTGAAGGGGGGATGGATGGAGCCATGTACCAGGAGATTTAAGCCAACAACCTCCTTCCCTCAGTAAGGGCATTGAAGATGGGTTGTGGCTGGGTCTTCCAGCATGGCAACGACCCAAAGCACACAGCCAGGGCTACTAAGGAGTGGCTCCGTAAGAAGCCTCTCAAGGTTCTGAAGTGGCCTAGCTAGTCTCCAGACCTGAAACCAATCAAAAATCTTTGAAGGAGCTGAAGGTCCGTATTGCCCAGCGACAGCCCTGAAACCTGAAGGATCTGGAGAAGATCTTTATGGAGGAGTGGTCCAAAATCTCAAGAACTACAGGAAAGGTTTCTGTACTAAATATTAAGTTTTGTTTTTCTGATGTATCAAATACTGATGCCATGCAATAAAATGCAACTAATTAATAAAAAATCCCACTGTGAGTTTCTGGATTTTTGTTTTAGATACCGCCACTCACAGTTGAAGAGTACCTATGGTAAAAATGAAAGACTTCTACATGATTTGCAAGTAGGAAGACCTGCATGCTTTTCATGCTTGTCATCATACCAGGCAGTGTATAAAATACTTGTTCTCCCCACTGTACATGTATTGCAACAGAACATCAAGTACATTTTTAATTAAGGGTGCACCGATTCAGATTTTATTTGTCATAACTCGCACTTTCAGGTGTTATACGGACACAATACACTTAGAACTGATTAACCTGAAAAGAACTCTAGAATGAGGTTTTCTAGCAGTATATCTGATGGTTTTAGTTACAAGATCTGAAATTCAAGATTTTAAAGCTTTTGAAACACGAAGTTTCAGTATTTTAGGTCTTTACCGGTCTGTGAAAAGGTATTTACCTCCTTACAAATTTATTGTGTTTTTGCTTTCTTGTCAAACTCCAAAACTTTATTTTTAAGCCATTGGACTTGGACTTGCTGGTGTTCTTTGAATCAATGTTCTGCTTTCTAACCAAAGTGAGCTTGAGCTGCTAGTGAAGCATCCTCGAGCCATCCATGCTGCACAGCTGGTTTAAGGTTCTTTTCCTAGAATGGTTTAGTTGGTTTATGCCAAAAATCCCCTCTGTTCTGGTGTCCAGATAATTCTGTTTTAGTTTTCAGTTTCATCCGTTCAAAGAACATTATTTCAGAAGTTCTGGTCTTTGTCTACCTTCTCTCTGTTAAACTCTGTTTTTCTCCTGCTTCACCTTCCATAAAAATTAAACCTGTTCAGTCTCTTTCTGAATGGACAGGCATGTGTTTTCATATCAGCAGTAGCAAGATCCTGCTTGAGGTCCTTGATGATATTTTAGGGTTTTTTGGAGTCTTCTTTTAGCGTCTTGCGGCCTGTTCTCAGGGTGAACTTGCTTGGACAGCCAGACCCGGACATATTTACAGTCCCTGTTCAACCCTCTAACAATACTTTAAATTCTGGATTTATTCTCTTTTGTTCAAAACTAGTTAATTCACATAAATTGGGAAGTTTCTAACCTTAAAAATTCCTGGAATTTTCCAAAAGGTATCAGCCAAACTATGGGAATGTCTTCCCTTGTGTTGGCTGACCTGAACCCCAGCTCTGAGATGGCAGCTCTGGTGTTTCTGCATTACCTTTTCTGGTGGCTCCGCCGTATCTTCAGCCAGTTCCAACAACTGAAGATGGACTTGCTGCCAGACATGATAAAGTGCCTTAATGACTTAATTCCACACCTAATCTCTGTTTGTATCCAGGCCTGAATGGGTGCCACACCCTGAAGACAGGGGACCATTAGAATGTTAGAACATCCTGCTCAGTCTTTGCAGATCTGCATCTCCATGTTTCATCTTGTTTCTGAGACATTGAACATTGAATCGAGTGCTCAGTTCTTTGGCCACCGTATGTTCTGGAGCCGTTCTCTGTGATTATAAATAATACAGTTGATATGCAATGCTCAGCTGTATCCATCCGCCATTAGCCATTACTCAGTCCCACTCATTCTTTCCAAACTTTCCCTCATGTTGGGGTGAAAAGACCCTTTCTGAAACATAGTAGGGTAAACAGCAGGACTTGCAGCGTTAATGTCGTCCTGTCAGATTGTTTCTCAGTAACTACACTGAAGGAACTCTGTGGACAGAAGATCAGCAGATTTTGTGTAAACGCAGCTGAAACTCACTTCCTTCCCCCCACTGTGGGTTCTCTGCTCAGACTGCGGACTCCTCCTCAAACACACTGTAAAGAATTCATTGCTTTTAGCTTTAATAGCCTAAAAACTTTACAACAAAAACAAATGTTACTTTATTTTCTGCATAAAATGGTCATTTCCTTGAAGCTCTAAACCTTCCACTGCTCTGCAGCTTCTCTGTTGTGACCCAGAAATACTAAGAATTAAAGCTACATGATGTTGTAAGAACATGCCCATACTTTAGACAAATGTTGTGATGATATTGGTTACATTTAACCTACATTTTCCACATTCTTCTCTTTTCTCCCATTTTCAGGATATGGCATCACTTCCAGCGAGCTTTACCATCTGAGTATCTAAAATCTTAAGCTAGAAAATAAATATGTGTTTTTTACAGTGTAAATATCAGCTGTAGGAGCTGTTGATTGGACAGGCTTTCTTCTCAGGTTTAAACATTAGTCTCTGATAGGACATGATGCAGCTGATTCAACAAAACCAGCTATTATGGATGGAGAGCAATGTTGTTGATGTGAGGTATCTCTGTCTCTTCCAGGCTCCAGCTTCGTGTGTGAAGGTTTCCCAGACATCACTGTCTCATTTGTGTGTGGGATGTCTTCTGAGCTGCTGGTAGATCTGGGTGACGACCCTGCAACTGCACAGTTAGGGCAGCTGAAGCTGTCCACCTTAGAAGACCAGCAGTGGCCTCCTGATGAGTCAACACTCAGCAAGTCAGGTGAGACAGATGACCTGTCTTTTCCCCTCAGCACATCCCATTTTATATTTAAAGTGGTGATTATTTTAAGCAGGCAGCTCTGTAGTTATCCCCATAAACTCCTTCTCATTCAGTCATCAATTTCTGTAGAAAGATCAAAAATCAGTCGGGACATCATGCTTCAGTTAGCTGCCAGGGAGCAGTAAGACCACATTTAGAGCTGTGACCACCTTCAATGTATTTTGAAATTCTGCTACAGTTCCGTGCTAGTGGAACCTCTCCAGAAACCCTTCAACTCGAGACGTCCTGATCAAATGCTTCAGCTGCTTCATGTGGAGGAGCAGCAGTTCCTATCGAGCTTCCACCTGTTCCTACTGTCTCAAGCTGTTGAAAACCATGGCCTTTGACCTATTACCCATTTTTCTTTGTTAGCTAGCTCATGCTCAGTCAGATGGGGTCGAGAGCGTCTGGAAACAATTATTTATAAGCTTTACCACAGTTCTGGACTTTGACTACACCATTCTAACATGAGTATACTTCGATCTAAACCATTTTATTATAGCTCTGGTTGTATGTATGTTGTCCTGCTGGAAGATGAACCTCCGCTGCAGTCTCAAGTCTTCTGCAGCTTCTAACTGATTTTCTTCCTGGAATGAAAAGCATCCCCACAGCATGATGCTGCCACCACCACCATGTTTCAACATAGGGATGGTGTCTTGAGGGTGGTGTGCAGTGTTTTGCATGTAAGCCAGAAAGTTCCATTTTGGCCTCATCTGAGCAACGCGCCTTCTTTCACGTGTTTGCTGGGTCTCCTGCGATGCTCCTGACTGCAAACAGGACTTTTTATGGCTTTCTTTTCAAAACTTGCTTTGTTTGTTCAGTTGTTCTGTAAAGGTAAGTTTTATGGAGTGCATAACTTATAGCTGATATCTGGACAAAGTGAGCAGTGGATCTCTGCAGCTCCTCCAGGGTTACCATGACCCTCTTGGCTGCCTCTCGGATGTGGTATTACTGGGTGCTACTTTATCGCTCAGCTGTTTTACCACATTGCTGTGTGTGTTTCAGAAACGGACGTTTCCCAGGGCTTCGATCTTGGATCTCCCCACCTGCCCTGGGACCACCCGTTTTATGACATAGCCAGGCATCAGATCATTGAGGTTGCAGGTGGGCTCTTCAGTATTAAGCCTCTCATTGTTTCTGCTAAAGTAAGGCATGTTTAGTATTAATGATGTTTCATTTGTGTGTGTAGGTGATGATAACTTTGGCAGGAAGGTGATAGTGTTCAGTGCCTGCAGGTTGCCCCCGCAGCATGAGCTCGACCATCAGAAGCTCCTGATGTAAGTAATCCTGCACATCAAGGCTGCTGCGTTCTGTTCCTCTCTGGTTCCAAACGTCCAAGTTTCTAGTTGGGAACTTCACAGAATGGTCCCTAGAAGTTGGAATTCCATATGGGTTAGGGTGAGGTGGCTATTCACCTCAAAATCCAACATGGCTGCCTTTCATATAAACTTAGGTGAGAGTCATAATAAAACACTGTTTATTTATAGAGTAGAGATGCACCAGTCAATCTGCCTATTTGTCCACGCATCCATCCATAGCTGTATGGATTTCCATATTAAAAAATATTTCTTTAAAACGCTGGAATTTTCTCATTCACATGTAGCAATCCTGGATAAAGTTAAGGGACAGATGTTTTGATGCATAAATGGGATCATCTTTTTTTAATTTGCTGTTTGATTCCAAACCAATACGGCTGTAAAATAACCTATTGTGCATTATTTTCTCCTCTCAGTGTGGTGCTTAAAAGAAATAAATCATAATCATTCAATATTGGCACTAGCCTGCGAGTTCTTAAAGAGTTACAATGGCCAGGAAAGGTCTGATTGGCTTTTTTTCTGGATTTCTGAATTTAGAAATATGGCTTATCTGAATCGGAGCCATTAATCACAGGAAGCTTAATAGACTGAACTGGAACTTGTATTATTGCCTTTAAATGATGCTGAAATAACTTTTCTCTTGCAGGTATCTTAAAGCAACTCTGGATCAGTATGTAGAAAGTGACTACACTCTGATCTACTTCCATCATGGGCTGACCAGTGAAAACAAACCTTCACTCAGCTGGCTTCGAGATGCATACAGGGAGTTTGACCGAAAGTAAGTTAACTAACTTAAAGTAATTCCTGGAGAGGTTTCACATAGAGCTCATACACACCATCACATTACTATCATCTAAAGACTTCTAGTCAGGCTTCCTACACAGTCTGGAAAAATCTGGAATTTGATTTTAGTCCAGGTCTTTCTAAGAATGGAAAACTAAAGAAGATGAAAGAATATTTGTATTTCCAGATGTTGTTTCCTATCCCTACTTTTCTTTCTTCCTTGTGCCCTACTTCTTTTTTCCTTTTGTCCTTTTCTATGCTGTTTCCTTGTCTCTTTTCTTCCTTCCTGATTTGACTCCTCTTACCTTCTTGCCATCTGTCCTTCCTTCCTCCTTTCCTAGCTGTCTTCCTTCCTTCCATCCTTTCTACTGCCCTCGTTCGTTCGTCGTCTTCCGCTTATCCAGGACCGGGTCGCGGGGGCAGCAGACTCAGCAGAGACGCCCAGACGTCCCTCTCTCCAGACACCTCCTCCAGTTCTTCCAGGGGGAGCCCAAGGCGTTCCCAGGCCAGCCGAGAGACATAGTCCCTCCAGCGTGTCCTGGGCCGTCCCCTGGGCCTCCTCCCGGTGGGACGTGCCTGGAACACCTCCCGAGGAAGGCATCCAGGAGGCATCCGGTATAGATGCCCGAGCCACCTCAACTGTCTCCTCTCGATGTGGAGGAGCAGCGGCTCTACTCCGAGCTCCTCCCGGATGGCCGAGCTCCTCACCCTATCTCTAAGGGAGTGCCCGGCCACCCTACGGAGGAAGCTCATTTCAGCCGCTTGTATCCGGGATCTCGTTCTTTCGGTCATGACCCAAAGTTCATGGTCATAGGTGAGGGTAGGAACGTAGACTGACCGGTAAATTGAGAGCTTTGCTTTTCGGCTCAGCTCTCTCTTCACCACAATGGACTGGCACAGCGCCCCCATTACTGTGGCAGCCGCACCGATCCGTCTGTCGATCTCCCGCTCCATTCTTCCCTCACTCGTGAACAAGACCCCGAGATACTTAAATTCCTCCACTTGAGGCAGGAACTCCCCTCCAACCTGAAGAGGACAAGCCACCCTTTTCCGGTCGAGTACCATGGCCTCGGACTTGGAGGAGCTGATCCTCATCCCAGCCGCTTCACACTCGGCTGCGAACCGCCACAGCGCATGCTGTAGGTCTTGGCTAGAGGGGGCCAGCAGAACCACGTCATCTGCAAAAAGAAGAGACGAAATCCACTGGTCCCCAAACCAGACCCCCTCCGGCCCTTGGCTGCGTCTAGAAATCCTGTCCATAAAAGTAATGAACAAGACCGGTGACAAAGGGCAGCCCTGCCGGAGTCCAACATGCACCGGGAACAGGTCCGACTTAGTGCCGGCAATGTGGACCAAACTCATGCTCCGCTCGTACAGAGACCGGATGGCCCCTAGTAAAGGGCCCCCGATTCCATACTCCTGGAGCACCCCCCACAGGGCATCACGAGGGACACAGTCGAATGCCTTCTCCAGGTCCACAAAACACATGTGGACCGGTTGGGCAAACTCCCATGAACCCTCGAGTACCCTGTAGAGGGTATAGAGCTGGTCCGGTGTTCCACGGCTGGGACAAAAACCACACTGCTCCTCCTATCGGCCGGACTCTCCTCTCCAATACCCTGGCGTAGGCCTTACCAGGGAGGCTGAGGAGTGTGATCCCCCTGTAGTTGGAACACACCCTCCGGTCCCCCGTCTTATGAAGGGGGACCACCACCCCAGTCTGCCAGTCCAGAGGCACTGTCCTCGACCGCCACGCAATGTTGAAGAGGCGTGTCAACCATGACAGCCCTACAACATCCAGAGACTTGAGGTACTCAGGGCGGATCTCATCCACCCCCGAAGCCCTGCCACCGCGGAGCTTTTTAACCACCTCGGTGACTTCAGCCTGGGTGATGAAAGAGTCCAACCCCGAGTCCCCAGCCTCTGTTTCCACCACGGAATGCGTGATGGCAGGATTGAGGAGATCCTCGAAGTACTCCTTCCACCGCCCGATAATGTCCTCAGTCGAGGTCAGCAGTCTCCCGCCCCCACTATAAACAGTGTTGGCGAAGCACTGCTTCCCCCTCCTGAGGCGCCGGACGGTTTGCCAGAAACGCTTCGAGGCCAACCGGTAGTCCTTCTCCATGGCCTCACCGAACTCTTCCCACCTCCGGGAGAGCTTCGACCAGATCCCGGGGGATGTTGGAGACAGAGTCCGAGTGGACCATGTTCTCCGCATCTATTGTCGATGCTGCTGCCCATAGCTGCGGCCGTAAGGTCTGCGGTGCCTGTCGTGGCGGCAATCCCAGAACCCGGTGGTGGACACTGGCAGTAAGGGATGCTGTTAAGCTGAAGAAGGAGTCCTATCGGCTGTGGTTGGCTTGTGGGACTCCTGAGGCGGCTGATGGGTACCGTGAGGCCAAGCGTGCTGCGGCCCGGGCTGTGGCAGAGGCAAAAACTCGGGCCTGGGAAGAGAGTTCTACTGCCCTTATTCTTTCAATTCAATTAAATTCAGTTTATTTATATAGCGCCAATTCACAACACATGTTGTCTCAAGGCTCTTCACACAAGTCAGCTTCATACATTCCAATTAATCCTAACAATTGAACAGTTCAGTCAGATTCAGTTATTTATTCCTCCCTTTCTTTCTGCCCTTCTTTCCTTCCTTCCTTCTTCTTTCCTTTCGTCCTTTCTATCTGCCCTATCTTCCTTCCTTCCTTCTTTCCTCCCTCCCTATCTGCCAATAATTCATGGTGAACGTAAGTGTTTTCTCTATTAAAATGGATCTAAAGTACTGAGAACTCTGTAAAGTTGAGTCTGGAACCTTAAAAAACCTGAAGGTACCCTCTCTAGCTTGGCTAGCTCTTAAATATACACAATAAAAGCTCAACACAAAGTGAAGAAACCCTTTGGTTTGTCTCGGCTAACCCAGGTGCACATTGTTAAAAATTGAATCATTTTCTGACTGCATGTGTAAGAAAGATGTACCTCAGGTAGAACAAGAAACACTTGGTGATGAATAAAGAGCCACACAGGTACATCTGCCGATCTAGAGGTCAGAGTCTGGAATGACATTCTGTTTTCAGGTATAAGAAGAACATCAAGGCGCTGTACATCGTCCATCCAACCATGTTCATCAAGACTCTGCTGATCCTCTTCAAACCAATTATCAGGTTGGCTTTTTACTTTTAGTTCATATAGTGTACACGCTTAAAAATACATTTCCAACCTTATTTTTTATATAGATTGCAACTAAAGTGGTGAGACAGAACTTTTAGAAAGGTGTAAAATTATATCACCCTCTTTGTCTCTTAGACTTGCTGAGATTAAATGAAAGCAAAACTGAAATATTCATTCATTCATCTGCTATACGGCTTATTCCATAGTGGGTCATGGGGAAGCTGCTGCCTATCTCCAGCAGTCTTCGGGCGAGAGGCGGGGTAGACCCTGGACAGGTCGGCAGACCATCGCAGGGCAACTCAGAGACATACAGGACAAACAACCACGCACACACTCATTCACACCTAAGGGGAATTTAGAATGAACAATTAACCTAACAGTCATGTTTTTGGATTGTGGGAGGAAGCCGGAGTACCTGGTGAGAACCCACGCATACATGTGGAGGACATGCAAAGTCCATGCAGAAAGACCCCATCCGGGAGTCGAACCCAGGACCTTCTTGCTGCACGGCAACAGTAGTTGTTTAAATATAATTTATGCCAGAAGGCATAAATATATAACAAAATAAAATAACTTGAGAAAATTGTATTTAAAAGCATTTCTCTTAAGTTGCTGTTTCATCAACAATAAACAATGTTCTACAGCACATTATACAGCGTTACCCAGTCATTCTCTCTACTCACATACAGACAAACCCCTAAACCACAGTCATTCAACACTGACCAACAGGTTTTCATCATAAACACAGCTATCTGTTCCACTTATGAGAAAAGAAAGATAAAGATAAAAATGAGGCAGCATTTTGGAGAAAGGTTGTTGGTTCTGCGCTCTGCTGGTGAGAACCTTTGTTGCATTCATTGGATGCTTGCTTCACGCCTTTTTTTTCCAGCTTTTGAATTGTGTCCCTTTAGCTGAGATCTAACTGTTAATATTAATACATATTATGAAAAATAGCGTCTGTTTGTGAAATGTTTAAATGTAGATTCAAGATTGGAATACAGTCCTTAAGGCTCAGTCCAGAACTACACCTCTGTTTCTGGTCTGTTCTATACTTTTTAGTGCTGCTGAGTGCTGATCTCAAATCATGTTGTTTGGTGCCAAAAACAATGACTTTAAGCTGCTGGGACCAACAGGAATATTAATATTATGGAAATTCATAGCTTAGGTTTTGCAAAACAACAGGCTACTAGCGTTTTGTCATCAGTGTATTTATGACAAGAGATGTTGTAATACTGAGTAATTAGAGCTCAGGTAGATATTAGCTACATACGTGTGTTTCAAGCATAGAGCCCTGAGGAACCCCACATGTGAACTCTGTTCTCTAAAATTAGAACTGTCAAACATAAAGTAGCTGTGGAATACTCAACAGGGAGATATTAAATGGTTAGCTTTTGAATACAGTGGATATAAAAAGTTTATACATGGCTGGTTTTTATGGTGTAAAGAAGTGGGAACAAGATGAATCTTTTTAAAATGTTTTTCACCTTTTAATATGACACATTTCTTCTCCAATTCAACACACAGTAGACTCCAATGACTGAAAACGTTCGCTTTATTAGATTTTATATTTGCCTCTAATGTCTTATCCAAATTTACAGGATAAATATCACATTAAAACGAGTCTTCCTAAAAACGTGGCACTTTAGCAGGGGTGTGTAGACCCCTCTGTGTTTGCCTACTGCTAGGTGCAAACTTACATTGGGCTTTTCAGATTCTATTGCTATTATTCTAGAATGTGCAGAGGTCCTGATTTTCATTTTAGTTAGGTATGTCTCTGAAGTTTTAAATCATTCCCAACTTCTTTCCCCAGCAAATCTTTAAAAAACATGACTTGCTGTATTTCAGGGGCCCTTTATATAATTCACTTCAATTTATTGACCAATCGGTGACGTCTTTGGTTATTACAAGCCGGAGCAGGCATGAAAACTTGTATAAATTGCGTTAATTGTTCGGCTGACTGCAGCAGAATGCTTTGATGGTGTCTCTGTCTGTCTGGCTCGTAGTTTTAAGTTCGGCAGGAAGATCAACTACGTGAGCTACCTGAGTGAGCTGGAGGACGTGGTCAAGTGTGAGCAGCTGGTCATCCCAACTCGTGTCAGAGAGTAAGAGCTGATTGTTCTCCGAAACATTTTGACAGATGTTTTTGTGTGTTTTCTACTGGTGTCCATTGCTAACACTCTGCAGAGGTTCTCATCTGTTTCTTAATCTCAACCTGAGATTTCTAAATGAACTTCTGTTGTGATCCATCTTTCCTGTATCAGGTATGACAACAAACTGATAGCATCTCTGAAACCCAGCGCCCAGCCCCCCATGTCTCCTCCTCGCAGCCCCCCACTTCCAGAACAGGTGTTTGGGGTGTCCCTCACGGCGTAAGTTCCATATATAGAACCTCCGCTTTTCTGCTTGCAGGTGAAAGCTTTTAGTCACGGCCGCATCTGTGTTCTTTGTTCAAGGCTGAGGCAGAGGGATCCAGATGGTGATCCAGTTCCTGTAGTGATGAGAGACACCGTTGGCTTCCTTTCAGAGCAAGGTAACGCAGACATAAAGGCACAGCTGAGCTGTGTCTACAGAGAACAGCAGCTGTGAAACATGCTGACACTGAGAACCTCTCCTTCATGTTCTCTGCTGTGCAGGTTTGGAGATTGAGGGGATCTTCAGACGGTCCGCAAATGTAACTCTGGTGAAGGAAGTCCAACTCAAGTACAACTCTGGTACGACTGGTGGTCCTGGAGTCCAGCTTTAAGTCTTTCCGTTCCCTTCCTTCAGTCATGTGTCGTTTAACGCTTAGATGCACTGAGAAGTCTGCTGGTGACCGGAATCAGCTGATTTTTCAGATCTCCTCTTTTATCAAGCCAGAATCTAGTCAGAGCCAGTCATCTGCAGCTATGGTTATAATGTGGTAGAACATTTATTGTTAGTGATGCCCAGTGAGGTTTGATCAGAATCTGATTCAACTCAGCTCTTCCTGTTCGTGTTTTATCACCAAACTGCAGCATAAATCATAAGCTTTTCGTTAGTAAATTAAAGGCATTAACAATGAGATTTCATTTGTCTACTTCCATCTGTTATTTAGGCACCGCTGTAAATTTTCGAGACATGGAGGACGTTCATCTGGCTGCCGTCATACTAAAAACCTTTCTTAGAGAGCTTCCTGAGCCTCTGCTGACGTACCAGCTCTACAATGACATCGTCAACTTCACATGTAAGTTCAAGAGCTTCAAGAAGCTTATATTTGCTTTAAAAGACAAAGCTTGTGGTTTTCAGGACAGTAGAACTCTGCTATAGAACATTTGTTCGTGTTTTTGTGGAAACAGCTGAAAATCATGCTTGATGCCTAATAATCTGTTGGTATTTGCTTTATTAAAGCTATGGAAGATATAATTTAGAAAGGATGAAACCTTTTGGGATTGTTCCCTTTATGATCTGAAACATTTAAGTGGGACAAAAGAATCATAAACAGAAGAGGTCTGCATACGTTGATAGTTGTTCATGGTTCTGTAGATGTTGGTGGAATTCTGAACTACATCTAATCTCCTGTGGGGTTTGGCTTTCTTCAGCTGTATCCAGTGACAATCAGGCAGAAGTAATGAAAACATTGGTGGAGTCCCTTCCAGAGGAAAACTATGCCTCACTGCGGTACCTCATCACATTCCTGGCACAGGTACAACCCACAGAGAACATTCCCATCTCACTCAGCCATCTCCTACCAACATGTGTCTGTGTGTTTTAGGTATCTGCCAACAGTGACGTGAATAAGATGACCAACAGTAACCTGGCTGTGGTGTTTGGCCCAAATCTGCTCTGGGGGCGGGACAATGCCATGTCGCTCAGCGCGATTGGGCCAATCAACAACTTCACCAGAACCCTGCTGGACCAGCAGCATCTGGTTTTTACCTAATCATCCCCTCCTCCTCCTCCTCCTCCTCCTCCTCCTCCCCCTCTTCCTCCTCCTCTTCCTGAGGTCTTTTGTGCAGCCTGTGAGACCTGCCTCTTCTGCAGCATTTAAACATGAGCTCGCCTCAGATCACCAACAATTAGGAAGGTACTCCTGTACCGACAGCAGCCTTTCAAGTAGAACACCACAAACTGTGGACCAATCGCATGTTACTTCGTCTGTCGTTAGCATTTTCTTGTTGATTCCTGCCTGTGGGCTGCATTCCTGTGTTCATGTGAGCATGGCATGAATGGAAGAAGAAGGTTGTGAAACTTTGATTAGATTGCAAAGAATTCTTTTGTTAAACAAAGCATGTTTTTTTTTTTTTTTTTGTGAATGGAAACCAGTTCAATATCTATTCAGTAACAGCTGTAGTTTAAAAAGCGTTAATTCCCATCTGTACCTAAGGTGGCTCTGAACTGAAGGTCATAGGACCAATGCCCTTTCCTGATTGGTGCCAAAAAAACCGCCTCACAGACATGACCAAACATCCTCTAGGAGAGGGAATTCTAAGCTGGAGTCGTGAGGGACAAGGAGAGCAGAGGTTGGAGTTTGTCTCTCCGTGACGGACTCAGGTTTACCTAAATAATAGTGAACCTTGGTACTGAAATTGTGTCGACAATCTTTGGAGTGCTGTAGTTAAAAGAAGCCGTTGAGTAGCATCTTTGTGATTCTTTGTGCAGATAGCTAACCCAGCTGTTGTGAGTGAGCACTGGACCTGGTTGTGTTCTGTTCTGGACCAGTTTGTCTGTATCATTCATCCCAGCTACATTTAACCTATACATTGGAATAATACCTGTCTTGGATTTCTGGATCTTCTTGCTGTTCCCACACCATGTTGTATTGTGGTTCATTGATAGTTTCACTCAGCACTATTAGGTGGTGGAGAAGGTGGATGCTGATGATGTTAATGTGTGTTTTTAAAGGATCTTTGGACTAGATCTTTGTTTAGATTACTTCCTTTTTTTCCCAGTTTCTTTGTGTACCATTGCCCTGTAAATGTTGTGTTTCAGTTTCCATGGTGATACACCGATTAGTGAAACATTCCTGACGTATTTCATTAACCATCTGTTATTGCTGACTTTAATGATCCTATTCCTCCTTCCAGGCGTTATTGTTGATCCAATATAGTCTTCCAGTGCTGAGTTGACCAACTTTAAGTTCTATGTGAGTAGCAATGTACTGTTCACCCCACCATTCCTAAAGACCAGAAACTATTGCACAGTGTAAAGCTTTCTTCTGTATTTTACTTTTTCTGGTTCTTGCTAACAGAAGCCAGAAAGCGTAGTTCATTCCAGCTGCCCCAGGATCACCTCTATGAGTACTTTGGTCTTACTGTAAGCAACACTCAGTCATTTGTCTTCATCCTACATGTAGCACATGTTAGAACATCTGATGCTGTTGTTGGTGTTTTTATTTATGTGTCTTTTTTGCCTTACTATTAGTGTCATGCTGTGCCACTAATGGAGCTCGTCCAAGTTGTTCTGTATCAGCTCTATGGCTATATTGTAACTAAGTGCGTATAGCAGGAAACCTCCATGCCTTAGTGGATTGCCCCACTCCTACTGGACTATGGGTCCGTGCCTGCAGTTAAGTCTTATGGTTGTATTTAAAAATCTAGATCCAAATTCTTTGCCAACCATATTTGACCTTTTTAAAGAAGCCATTCTCTCCATAACTTTGATACAGATGCTGAGCCTGTAGGATCTCATGTTGTGGCTACACACAGCAACGTAAGCTAGCAGGAGGTTTTAACCCCACCCGGTGGGCTTAAACACGTGATCTAAAGGCATCTGTCCACAACCAAGTTATTAGCTTTGCAAACTCATGCATCGCGTTGAGACTGATTTGGACTATTGTGGTAAATTCTAAACATGACGTGTGATTTAAATGTTGCGGGACGGATCAGGGCCGTTAAAGACTCGTCCTTTCTTAACACTAAAGCTGCGTGAAGCAGAGGCTTCTGGAAGATCTGCCAACATGTTGCTCTGATTTGTCTTGTAATGTGTCATTATTAGTGATAAGCTGAGAGTTTTTATCGTTTTATAGCTTGTTGGACTTTGAAGCTCTCATCCGTCCTCCTGCAGCTCATCCAGAGTAATGCCCTCGGTGTCAAAGTGACATATTTCTACATTCTAACCAGAAGCGTTTGAGGAGCTGTGATCTGGTATACAGAACTGATAGCACATAGTCACCAAAATATCAGACATTTTTCAATATTTGTGATGTGATGTTACCTAAAATGTCTGAAAACTCCTAAATATGAGAGCTTTTGGCTCCACTTGAGCTAAATGCTAAAACACAAAGCAGCAGTTGTTACACCAGTGCCATGGTGATGTGTGTGTGTGTGTGTGTGTATTTAGATCAGGTTGTGTTTTGTAAAGATGCCGTGGAAGTCATTAAATTCAGTGGATTTGTTAGCTGTGTGTGTTGTAACTCCTGCATGGTGATTTTTAGAACCGTTCTTATTTGATCTAACTGCGATGTGGAACGTCTCTTTAAAGGAGGCCGTTTTGGAAAATGCTGTTTTTAAGGAAAGTCCTCACACCCAGTCTATAACTCCATGTTTTTACAAACATGTTCCAGCTTTTATGCAATTTATTGTGTAGAATTCAGCAGGAAAACAAACCTGTTGGAGAGAAAATAAGTTAAAGGGTTTCCACACTTAGTCATCTTTTTTAGGTTCTGGATTTCCCTCCTGGCAGATTTGTTTATACAGGATTAATATCATTAAAGGTAGAGAAAGTTTGGAGATGATTTATCCTGGTCTCATTTTTTTAAGCCTAGAGTTTAACTGGGGTATGTAGACATTTAAGAACCAGTAAAAATAAATCTTACTACAAAGCAGAAAAGGCAACAAAGTGAAAATCAGTTTGTTTTTTAGAGTTTAATAAGAAAATCTGCCAGATTCTGTGTTTGTTGGTGTGCTTGTGCCTTATTTGTGTTCCCCAAGTGATTTTCTCTCTAGCCGTCTAAGTGCCAGTCTGGCCATAGATTAAAATGACGTGAGCTGTGTTCAACAGAGCCTGTGGTTTCCATGGAGATGTTAGCCAGTTGGAGGAGTGATGAGCAGGAAAAAAAACCCATAAGTCCCGTTTGTTGAACACAGCTTAATGGATGATTGCAGAATTCATTTTTATACGTACAGAAACTGCAGCTACTGAGAAAAAAAAAGCACTACACATTGATGAAACCTGTACCATTTCAAAATTTAACGCTATAATGTTTATGATTTCTATAATAAACATTAAGAGAATAATTTTTTGTTCATCAGCTGTTTGAAATGTCTGAAAACAGGGATAGTTCTGGGAATTTCATGAAAGTAGCTTTTGTGTGCATGGATTCTCTGTACCGCTCTTCCTCCTCCATTCTGTGATCAGTTGTAGACCCAATAATCTATGGATCTTTGTACTGTAATAGTTAAGGTGACAGTAAACGTACAACCATGGGAGGAGATTTAGGTTTTGAACTTTGACCTCCATGCTGTCTTGTTGATACTCAGTGATTTTAATTTCTTAACTGTGGTTTTCCATTCTTAATTTTGATATATCGTACTGTGGATCTTGGCCCTGTACATGTAAAATATGATAGCAAGACGCTGTGTTATCCATATAAACAACCAATAAACAAATGGTGAAATAAACTTTGGATTTTTATTTTGTTCAAGGATTCCTATACTCTGTATAAAGTATGGAATTTTATCAAATATTTGTTCTTCCAGACTTTATGCCCTATCCCAATGTTTAAATTATGTCCTTCATTGTGTAATTCCTTCCTTCTTTCCCTCATGCTTCACTACCTTCCTTCCTGGCTTGTGTCCTATTTGTTTGTGTCCTTGTTTCTTTCTTGCCTCCTTTCTTTCATTCTTCCTTCCTTCTTTCCTTCCTTTGGTACTTTTCCTTCATGAGTCCTTTCATTTATTCAGTTCTTTTGTTCCATGTGTCCTACCGTTCATCCTTGTACTCTAACTCCCTTCTCTCTTTGCTTCCTTCCTTCTTAAATTTAAAGCATACCCATAAAGTCCAAGTGATTTTTTTTCATTTTAGTATTTTAAAGTAGGCTTAAGTGGAATTGACTCAGAGTTGTTTAAGCAGCTCCGAGTCAATTCACCCTCTGTGCTAATTCATACTCACACATTGCTATAACCCAGTCTCTAGATTAGAACCTGTGTGCTGGTTGGTATTTATTATTTTCATTTCACCCAATCTTCTTACAGTAGACTATAAAAACCGCTCTAAGTCATTATTTGGCAAGGTGGTACAAACTTGTTGGGTATGAAAATAAAGGGGACCAAACAGCAGGTGATGCTGAAGAGCTGAGTTTCACAATCTGGGTGACCAGAGGTCACCAACTTTCTGCAGAGACAACAGGTACAGACCTCCAAACTTCACATGGCCTCAGAACAGAGAGCTTCATGGACTGGGTTCCCATGGCTGAGTAGCTGCATCCATGCCTTACGTGACCTAGCACCATGCAGACGGTTGGATGCAGTGGTGTAACACATGCCGCCACTGGACTGTAGAACAGTGGAGATGTGTTTTTACCACGCAAGCCCCTTTGTTGAGCTTGGCCGCTGCTAGGACAACAGCACTATTTAGTCAAGTGTAAAGTTAGGTTGAGGGGGGATCATGCTGTGGGGCTGTTTGTCAGGATTTGAGAGGAAATTCTAATGCTTCAACGTACCAAGAAATAGGCAGTTATATCCTCCCAACTTTATAGAACCAATGTGACGAGCAGTACCTCTGGCCTTGGAACTCTCCCATGGAGGCAATTTTTGTCCAGCCTCTGTTTCTGATGGTTTAATCATGACCTCTGGCCTTAACTGACGCAGTGAGGTCTGCAGAGCTTTAGATGTTGGTCAGGCCACAGATTATACTGGTGGTCATAATGATGTGGCTGGTACCAGCCAGGAAAGATGAAGTGCAGTTTTCAATCACTAGATGGCAGGCTTGCTGTGCTGTGGACTTAATAAAGTGGTCAGCAGAGCGCTGTTTTATGACCCGACTGCATCATCGGTGGTTCTGCAGGGACGTCACTACATTTATATGACAAAGGAAGAAGCACATAAAGCTCCAGACAAACCAGGAGACCATCTTATGTCCCTCACGAATTGGGACATCCAATAAAAAGACCTTTAATGGAAGTTCTTCTTGACTCTGTTAACTTTTACAATGACAAGCAATGACCTTTACCTTCTTAATTCAATCCCAGAATCCCTTTAAATCCCAATCATTGACTTGAAAATGTTAGTTGAATACTCTTTGCATTCTCAGGTTTTCTAGAACTCCTCCCTCGGCCTCCCTTGTACTGCGTGGACTCAAACTATCCTGACGCAAATCAGGTGCTTATGTGCGAGAGACAACGGAGTGCATCCTGAAACATCATCTCTAAATTTAGCGCAGTGAACTCATTCCCTGTTCACACAGCAGCTGCTGAAGGAACACCGCAGTCAGCATTTATTCCTCATCTTTTTTTAAGAACAAAAAGTGAAGCGAGCAGACCGACGACAGGGGGGTTAATCATTGAATCCCTTCTCCTGCAGAACCATGCAAAGCTCTGCTGGGTGTGACGGTACTTTTCCGTCACCGGTGACATCTGGAGGGCACGGAGCATCCACTGCAATTTGATTCTTTGCCTCCCTCTCTTTCTCTTTGCGTGTGTGTAGGTACACAGTGTCTGGTACATGGAAATGTTCTGTTGTTACTAACAACATGGTTTGTGCTGGTAAAGAGACCTTCAGCACATGAGATTTCTGCTAACCCCACTGTTTAATGGTACTGTTAAGGGTTGGTGCCTCTGCAGATAATTCATCTTTTTTATCAAAACAAAACATGATCCCCACATTAATCCATCCGACTGATGCCTTGTGGTTTTGCAAACAACCATTTGTCTGCACGCCTGACAGAGCTCTGGAGTAGAAGGTGAACCATTGAAGGACGCTGCAGTCCTGACTTCCGGGTTCACTGCTCAGGTGATCGGAGGTGGTGGAGGGGGAAACTACAATGGACATTTACTCACTGGGCGTCCACGCGCTAGTGGGGATTTGGTCCAGCTTGGAAATAGCTGAGCAAGGTGTAGCTACCCGTGCAGATCTAAGCAGGAAGTGGGAGTAAAACAGAGGGCTGGACAGGAACAGAAGGAATGTTCTGCAGGGGCAAGGTGACTCTTCTGCAGGATGGGGCTGAACTAAGTCTCCACTCCCTTTACAGAGGGTAGGTTTAGCACAGAACAGCTGATTAAATCAGTTAATGGGTTCCTAGTAACATTAAAATACTCCAAACCTCTTTGTGTTTTTGTCTGTTTGACATTCTTTTAGCCACCGTGCTGAAGACAGGACTCAGTCATCGATAGCAGTCATGGTTGTCTTCTTGACTTTTCTCTCTCATATCTATCAAGTCATACATCGTCAGCAGGGAGGCTGTTTTCAGAAGCGAAGGAGATAAGGTGCTTTATTGGAACATATAAATATTCCTCTGTGCTCTGAATGAGGCTCAGATAAGTCACAGCCTAACCGACAATAAAAACTAAAGATGCATGACTCTGAAGCACAGCAAGACCTTACATGCTCCTTGATGCTGGACAGTATCCCACTGCTGGAAGACATTTTAGGACAGTGTTTTTAATCTATGCAACTTAAATCCTGACCCTGTGTTGAATTCCACAGATCAGGAAAGGTAGCATTTGCCCAGGGGAACTCCTCGTTCTTTTTGGACATTCAGCATGACCTTCAAAGTATTTCTGCAGGAGGTGTGGTTTGTGTGTCCTCTATATTGTGTATAGTGCTGAGAAAGACAGGACTTGACAGCATGTAATCAAGGGTGAGAATGTTGTCAGGTGTTATTGGAGGTGGTTCATCATGAGGTGGGGTTCTTAGGAGTTGATTACACTACTGATCAGGACAGTTGTGGCTCAATAGGACCAGATCAGAATCAGAAAGTTATAGGTTGCCCAGCTTCCTCCACTGACATGCTGATGTGCCCCTAGGCAGGCACCTCAACCCCATGTTGCTAATTGATCTGTGAATCAGGTGAATGAGTGCTCCATCAGGTGTTCATGCTGCTGGATCAGAACCAGGTTATAACTACAGCTTCAAAGACACGAAACGGTACCAAGAGACAATAAAGCCAAGGTGGACATTGATTTATTGATGACGTCCTTTTAGCTCAAACAGCTGATAAAAAGGTTTGAGACCATCGCCATGAAAACACCAAGACCAGAAGACCAGAATAAAAAGGGTATTCAAGGATTCAGTGGGTGGTACCCTCAAATCTTCATTAGGCCTTCTTGTTGTGGGTTTGGCCAGCAGGCCCACATTGCTGTGCAGTCAGTGCAGAGAAGGATCCTGGACCCCTCGTCCCCAGCTACTGAAGCAGTTTCTAATTAAAAGTGAAGTAAAACTTCCCAGCTCGCCCATCCTTAAAACATTCATTGGTCGTGGAGCAGAACCAGATCTAGTGAACGTATGTAGAGAATCTTACTGTGGGTAAGAGTTGGTGCTTAGTGACAGAAGGAAACGCAATTAGTGTAGTTGTAGTGTGGACTGAAGACCACAGTGCAAGAAAAACAGAGCAACATGAAATCATCAGGATCTTCTGACAGCCCATATCTCTATTGTAGCAAATATGTGAAAGTCCTAGAAAGTAGCTTTGGACTACTACTTTGGAAGCTCAATCAAACAAAGCCTTCAAGGTTATTTCATCTCGTCTCTTGGTGCTGTGTGAACTCAAAATATGTGATTGAAAAACCCCAAAAGGCTCATAACTGTACCTTAGCAGCTGCAGCAGGATGCTAGCTAACAGCAGATAAACTGGAGGCTTGGGCTCCATGGTTTTTACATCCCCTCATGGGTAAAAGAGGGCTTAACCCTCAGTGAAACATGTTCTTCATTTGAGTCTTTTTTTCTCAGCACACCTTTAAAAGATCAAACCTTCAGAACTTTAATAAGTCGTACCTTTAACGAAGATGATGGCGATCTGCAGCTCCTTCTATGAGATTCTTGTCTATGAGGCACAAACTGCTCGCTGACCAAGATGAGGGTTAATCCAAGGAGCTTTAAATGGGTCAAACTTTATTTAATACCACTCATGCTATCATAATTGTATCATACAAAAACATTTACAGTTGAAACCAGATATTTACAAAAACACCATCTATCCATCTATTGTCTGTACTCATCCATGAGGCGGGGGGAGCTGGTTCATGTCTCCAGTTCCAGTCATTGGACAAGAGGTGAGGTCCACCCCAGATAGGTCAGCGGTCCATCACACTCAGGACAAACAACCATGCACACACACACTTATACCTAATGGAAATTTAAGACAGACTTAATAACCCAGCAGTCTTGTTTTGGGACTGTGGGAGGGTAAACCTGTACACTCGAAGCAAAAAGAGCTTCTGCCTGGATTCGAACCAGGAACTATCTTGTTTTAAGGTAACGGTGCTAACTTCTTCTCACCGTGCAGTGATTTCTGCTTCCCCTGGGCAAGCTATCCCAAGCTAACAACTGATCTGAGTGTGATTTACTGAATGTGGCTGCAGCGTGAAATGTTGTGAGTGATTCATATGACTAGAAAAATCTCTAAATAAATTCAGCCCATTTTACATAGATTTCCTCCGTATTTGGTGAATTTGCCTTTTAAACTGTATGATTTGAGTCAAACATTTTGGAAATCCTCTCTCAGGCCTCTGCCAAGCTTTAACTTCCTGGTTGATGTCTTGAGGATGTTTCTCTAATAATTTTACATGATGATACCATTTATCTTGTGGCATGAATCCCTGTACTTCACAGTTGGGATGGTCTCCGTTTTGAAAGTTTTAGCCTTTTTCCTTCAAATGACCAAATGCTTCAATTTTAGTTTCATCATGCAGTATCTCCAGAAATTAAGCTCCCTGTCCTTGAGGACATTTGCAAACTGTAATCTGGCTTTTTATGCTGTTTTTGGAGTATTGGCTTGTTCTTCTCTGAGTGGGCTGGCCTCACTGTAGATAAACGATTCTCTCTTAACAGCTTCAAGGTCTTTAGCTTTTTGTTCAGGGGTTGATTCTCAGATTTTACACCAAAACCTGTTCATCTCTAGGACACAGAACCCTTGTAACTATTTGATTATAATGTATTTTCTTAGAAATGATGTAATCAGACACACAAACCATAAAATATTGTGAAAACTATGGTATTATATAATCAAATAAAAGATGTAAAGACAACTACCATTGTTACAAAATAACACATTAAGGAACAAGAAACAAATTAAATTGTGCTTGTTGTGAACTGACTAGAGGTGGGCAGAGTAGTGTCAGTTTAAATAGTACTACTGAAGTACAAGTAAAAAATATGGTGCAGTAAAACTACATTTAGAAGAACTTGTTACACAAATGAATGTCGGTCATTACTACCCACAAGTGGAGAAAATTCATGCGAACATAGGGAGATCTTTCTGACTCTAAAAAGAGAATCTGAAATCAACAAGGTTCTAAGGCGATGCCACCAGAACCTTGGTACTGGCCATTTGAAACCCAAGAATTCAATTTATAGTACATTTCTTTAAAACAAACTGTTTAGATGTTGTTCTGGGCTATTCTGTGACCTCTACAATGAGTCAATGATAAGCTTTTGGAGTAATTTTGGAAGGTCGCTGCTTCATCTATAGGTCTGTTGCTGCTGAAACATACTGTACATAACCTCAGAGTGTCCAAATTGGGATAAAACGTGATTTTAAACTCCTACCCAGACATCTTGGTCATTAATTATTCTGAATCAAAATATTTAAAGAACTTTTTACTGAATGAAAGAATTGTTGGTTCTGGACAGAAAGCTGTAGGTCAGTGCTGTTGGACGTGGAGACCGTAGCAGTAGGACTGCTGTCTGATTTACTGCCTTACATAAGAGTCTGTTAATGTTTGGTGAGTGCAGGTCAGAGTGGCTGGGCTAAGGTGTAGTGTTGCTTTCACCTTGCACTTAGAGGACATCTTGGCTCAACACAGACTCACAGTGTTTCTTTTGTGTCTCAGCCTCGGATCCGTTCCCTGTTTTGCCTTTCAGCAGGCAGTAAGTAATACCAGGCCACACCAATCCTGTACTGGACCTGGTCTGCCTCAGAGCTCTGGGTTCACTCTGCTTTAGCTGTAAGACACAGAGTCCCAGCACGCTCCTAACAATGTGAGAAAGTCAAGGTTGGGGCATCAGCCACCTCAGCCGGAACCAGAAAACTGGTGATTCTTTTTTATTGACAACCTACTGGACCATGCAAAAGTCTACAGATCTAAAGTTACAACCACTAGCTGCAATGTATGTTATTGGGAATTTATGTGACAGAACAACATAAGCTCAGAGGAACACTAGTCTATGCATTTCTTACATCTTGGCAGGATGGCTGTATTTTTTAGTGTGATGATGTTAAGACATTCTTTAAAAAGTCTCCATTTATTCTAAATCCTGCTGCCAGAGTTATGATGAAAATGGAAAGGAGAGATCATCCTCCAGTTTTAGCTTCCCTTGTTAAATTCAAAATCAAATCTAAAATTCATGTTCTTACATACAAAACTCTGAATGACCAAACCTTTCTTTACCCTAAAGAACTAATAACGACTGTTTTTCCACTGAAGGTACACCTGGGCCTATGCTTCTTTATGTATTTATCTCTTCTTTGTCCTCTCAACAACCAAGCAGATTGTGACCCATATTGACTGGTTCTGCTGGAGGTTTGTTCCTGTAAAAACAGTGTGGTTCCACTCAGCTGCTCAGAATGAGGGATTATGCTGTTAGAAGTTACTCAGTCTGACTGCGCTGAGGTGTAAATATGCTGAACCAATTAACCAAACATTCATGTTTTTGACCTGTATGAGGAAGCCAGAGTACCTGGAGAGAACCCATGCATGCATAGGGAGAACATGCAATCTCCATGCAGACCCCTGGCAGGGAGATGAACCCAGGGCCTTCTTGCTGCAGGGCAACGGTGCTACCATCTGCTCAACCATGCAGCCCCTTGCGTGGATTATTTCAAAGCTGGTTTTCTAAATTACTAAGGCTGGATCCCCCATTTTTCAATAAGTTTCACATACAGTATTAACAAAAATTCACACAAACTGATGTTCTGAGTATTACACTTTTTAGTCATAAAAACATTCATATTTTGATGATCATGGGGTGCCATCACCGTAGAGTAAGAGGTTGTAATGACCAGACCTATGGCCTGGCAAGGATGTTTGTAAGAGACTTGATGAAAAGCAGATTTTGTATGCGAAGGGTCAAATGTGAGATGTCGTGAGCACTGCACCTAGATGTTACTGAACAACAGAAGTGTCAGTATTAGTGACAGTGTCACAGTTTGGGTAATATGGCAAATGTTCATTTGCAAAAATCTGAAGGAGCTGAAGGAATCTTTCTCTTTTTAAGCAAACTATGAATGAGCTTTCATAATGTTTAGGTGGGACCATTTAAAAATAAATTATTCTGAGTTCAAGGAGTCTAAATCTGGATGCCAAGTTATCCATCTAGCTCAAATATTAACCGTTGCGTAAATTACTGGGAAAAATATCTGGTAAACTGTGCACTATCGTAAGCAGTAGCAACCTTTGAGTAGGGTGTGGATTAATTTCTAACCAGAGCATAACTTTGCAAGACTGCTCCTTAAAGGACCAGGATACTGAGCAGTCAGGCTGTCAGGTGGTGTCGGTCCAGATCTCTGTGACAGACAACGCCGCAAGGAAAAACAATGAAAGTCTAATAGTGAGAGCATTTGTTACACAGAGGACACAAGCTACTAACAATACTCCATCTGCCCTGCTCCAGTCTAGTTTAAGCTGCCAAAATGTTAGCATGCCATGAAAAGCTTAAAACTACCTGATCAGGCTAAGTGACTTAAAGCTTTTCTATCATTTAATTGACCAGAATTTCTTTATTCCAGTCACCCCACTTCTCTTGCAAATATAACATTAATGGAGTGCAGGAAGTGAAAGGTTAGCCTCCATATCTAGTTCCCAACTTCACTGCATTGTGACATCATGTTCTGCTACACGGGATTGGATATCAGAGTTTTACCAGGTGAAATATTCATGTACCAGCAGCTGAGCGAGAGCAATCCACAAAACCCTCACATTCAATCTGTTTACAAACTTACTTCACAATCTCTTCATTGCTCATAGAGGGCTGGAAAGTTGAGTAGAAGGAAAAAGTGTGGTAGAAAACACTCCACAAGGAACCTGGGCTTCTTAACATTTCAGCAGTGGCCCAGGCTGATAAACTCCATGGCTTGCGACAGACATTAATGCTCTAATTTAAATAATAATAGATAACACCAAATAGAAAATTTGGTCTAATGTAATATTCAAATTTTCTGAGAAACTGAAATTTGGGTTTATATTTATTAGCATTGTGAGAAAATGTAGAACCCTTCGTCTGACAGTCAGCTTTGATTAACAGGAGAAATGGCAGTTTGCTGCTCCGGAGCATTCAGAAGAGTTTTAACACAGTCGAGACATCAGCAATCCCTCAGTAAAGCAGTTGTTGCTTTCAGGATAACCTAGTTTTTGGCACATCCGACCAAATATATACCATATTACAAACATCAGTATTTGGTGAAAACCAAACATAGCATATTAGCAGAAACATTTATACTAATTCTCAAGCATGGTGGTGGAAGGTTCGTGATGTGGGCTTGTTTTGCAGCTGCAAGGCCTAGGGACCTTGTAGTCAAGTCAAGTCAAGTTTATTTATTTAGCGCTTTTCAGCAAGAAGGCATTCAAGGTGCTGTACATAAGGAAAAACATTATAATGATATAGAAAATCAAACAACAGATGTAATTAAAAAAAATAAAGAGAATAGAATGATGGATAAGGAAATGAAAGGAAAATTGAACTGAAAACTTGTCTAAACACCCCTCCTTGAACCGCCACCTTAACATGGTGGAGGGGTTTGAGTGCTCGAATGATCCTAGAGGCTATGTTGTCTGGGGCTTAAATGCCCCTGGTAGGGTCTCCAATAGCAAACAGGCTCTAGGTAACGGGTCAGACAAAGAGCGGGTGACGTCGCCCGGTACGGCGGAGCCGGGGTCCCACCCTGGAGCCAGGCCTGGGGTTGGGACTCGTCGGAGAGCGCCTGGCGGCTGGGTTGCTCCTCGCGGGACCCGGCCGGGCCAAGCCCGAACGAGAGACGCGAGACCATCCCCCAGTGGGCCCACCACCTGCAGGGGGAACCGTGAGGGACCGGTGCAAAGAGGATTGGGCGGCGGACAAAGGTGGAGACCTCGGCGGCCCGATCCCCAGATGCTTAGGCTGGCTCTAGGGACATGGAATTTCAATACAAGCGGCTGAAATGAGCTTCCTCCGTAGGGTGGCCGGGCACTCCCTTAGAGATAGGGTGAGGAGCTCGGCCATCCGGGAGGGGCTCGGAGTAGAGCCGCTGCTCCTCCACATCGAGAGGAGCCAGTTGAGGTGGCTCGGGCATCTATACCGGATGCCTCCTGGACGCCTTCCTCGGGAGGTGTTCCAGGCACGTCCCACCGGGAGGAGGCCCAGGACACGGCCCAGGACACGCTGGAGGGACTAGGTCTCTCGGCTGGCCTGGGAACGCCTTGGGCTCCCCTCGGAGGAGCTGGAGGAGGTGTCTGGGGAGAGGGACGTCTGGGCGTCTCTGCTGAGTCTGCTGCCCCTGCAACCCGGTCCCGGATAAAGCGGAAGATGATGAGTACTTATCTAAACATTATTAGATAACAGTCAAAGGCCACTCTAAACAAATAAGTTTCTAATCTTGATTTAAACCAACTTAGGGTTTGGGCGCTTTTACAGTTTTCTGGGGGTTTATTCTAGATTAGTGGAGCATAAGAACTAAAAGCTGCTTCTCCATATTTGTACTGGTTGTTAGGATTATAATTATTGATTAATTCATATTTATCAAAAATTATAATTTAAAATCATAATTTGAGAAAATTAATGTCTTAAAGAAAAATCCTTATTTATGAATCGAAGCCAGAGATGTCCTCTGGTGTTGTAATTGTATCCTAAAGCCCTTGATAATTACAACCGTTAAATACTCAGTAATAATTGATAACTATTACTAGATGTCAATATTTAATCAACCGTTTCTGCCGAAACGTGGGAACTTTGATCTTATTTTGACTGACAAATCGCTCTTGCACAAAATAAACACAAACGACTTCTCTTTATCTATTTGAATATTTATTAAATCAACAGCCCGATAGACCTCGCTATTCTGATTAAATAATCTTCACCTAATCAAACATGCAAAGTTCTACACAGAAAGGTAAAATATCTAAGTAAACAAAATAAAACAAAACAGCAGTGGGTGTGTATGGAATCAACCAGCAGTTATGGCAAAAGTGATAATCTGACAAAGGAATATGGTGTTGAACGGAGTTTTGGGAGCGTAGCCAGAAGGTGTAGCTTAGTTACAGTGAGTCATAAAACTTCCCCCACCGCTGTGGATGTTCGAGAACACAAAGGGTTGTAAAACTTTTGGCGGCAAGCTAGTAAAGCACGAAGTTTAGGACAAAGAAAATGGTGAATTTCACCATGAGGTTATTAAAGCAGTCAGTCTTACGGTGCACCTACGCTCAGGTGTTCGCATGGTAAAAACACAACTTGAGAAGTGCGGCAGATTCAGAGTCCAACAGCAAGTTTCAAAAACAATGGCATGCACATACAAATCAGAACACATTAGACTCTGAGTGGCGAATCTAATTGTACTAAACCCTACTCTACCCTGCCCAAGCTATTCCTAATAAAGAAATAAAAAATAAAAGGTGGATTTTACTTGTCGTTGTCTCCTCTGAGCAGAGGGAGAGGGGGGGGGGGGGGGAGGAGGGGTGAAGAGTTCCACGCGTCCACGGACACTCAGCAAAGCAGTCCATTTTCTTCCTTGGTGGCCTCTGTGGCAGAGAGGTAGAAAACTTGTGACAGACTGTCACTAGATGACAGGTACAAAACAAGGGGGGAAAATTGCGTCTCCTTGAAAAACTCCGTGGTTTATTCTTCTGTTACGTGTTAAACTCACGTCTTCGATCGGCAAAGTGAAATGTCTGGCCTTCCTATTCCAGAAACGTCAATGGGGCCAATGGGGAGAATAAATGAAAGTCCACTTGGGATTTTCTTCTCCAGAGGGATGCTTCAGTTGCGTGGTAACCGTGTCGAGGTCCCAAGCTGAAAAGCGTCTTCTTAAAGAGGCCACCTTCCTATTTAGTGTCTTTTGACATCAGACTTGTGACGCCCCGTCATATCAGCCACAGTGACTGCTGGGATTCGTAGTAGCGGACTATCCTAGGATACAAAATGGCCGATGACGCCAAAAGGCCTGGTAGCGTCCAGCAACGTGCAAATGGTCCAATATTCAGCACAACATGTGGTCCAACATGGTTCTGGGTATGCAGAGTAGGTTTGAGCCAGAAGAGCTGAAAGGTCTGGGTGGTTGATACACTGACAACAAGTCTGTAATGTATTTTGGTGCTAAGCCATTCAGTGATTTATAGACTAACAGAAGTATTTTAAACTCTATTCTCTGAGCTACAGGGAGCCAGTGTAGGGACTTTAGAACCGGGGTGATGTGCTCCACTTTCATAGTCCTAGTGAGGACGCGGGCAGCAGCGTTGTGGATCAGCTGCAGCTGTCTGGTTGACTTTTGTGGCAGACCTGCGAAGACACCATTGCAGTAATCAATCGTAGTCTTTGAGTGGATGATGAACTCAAACACTAACCTAAAGATGTTGTCTGGGAATATTGTCTCGATAATATCCCCAGATATTTTGCCATTTCTAAAGAACCTGCAACCTCAAGGAAATTGTAGCATCGGTTTAAATGTTGATAAAAGAAAGTTCTCATGCAACATTGTGAATTTTTTCAGGTTGGAGTCAAGACGGTAGGAATTCGCTGTGGTTTGGCCACATTCGGACTTGCCATTATCTCAACTAGGGTATGGTCTGTATTTCTTAGTTCTTATCCAAGCTGAAGTTGTAACTGTTCCTCTGTGTATCTGGGCCTATTGTTAGATGTTTGTACTTTATTTATGAAGTGGTTAGGATTTATACGGGATGAACTTGGGAAATGTAAATACAGATGCTACTGCAAGTTTCACAAAACATTAACTTAGCGTTTTGAGAAATAAGATGTTAACTTTTCATAAAGATTCTTTTAGTGTGCTCTTTGAAATTCTAACATTCTGTGGAACAGTTATACCAGTTGCTACATTAATACTGTTACTCCACGCATGATAAAGACTGTGCTACTTTAATGTGATCAATACACAGCAAATATATGAAAGTACTGTGGTAAGGCTTTAACTTTTTCTTAGCTAATTATATTTAAAAAGAAATCTGGAATAGTAGCACACAAGATAGCAGCAACTGTTACATTCCTTGAGATTTACAGTTGTTAATTTCTTTCTCTTTATTTGATTGACAGTTTTTGACAAGTTTTTCCTTGTTTTTTATGCTGTGCGGCTGGAAGAATTGTTGCTGTTACTTGTTTACTATTGGACTATGTACTTTATAAAGCATAACCATAGCAGTAAGGCTTTATTTTACATTAAGGTGCAGCTGTTTAACATCTCAAAAGCTCAAATAATACCTAAAATTTATAGAGCCGACATCATGGATACAGAGCAGGAGTAAAGAGACAAGAGAGGAAGAGGAAGTCCAAACCATCTCTTCCATTTCTCAGAATGGGAAATGTTAGATCTTTGGCAAAAAAACTGGATGAACTTCAAGTGCTAACAAGAACTCTTTACCTGGAATGCAGTATTGTGAATTTAACTGAGCCCCTGTTTACACCACAATGTTTCTGTTAACACATATACAGTACATGACAACGTTTTAATTACAATCTCCGTTCACTCGGCAACAGTAGAGATGTGAAAATGGTGTAGTTCCCTTACCACGCCACTAGTTCGCGATATGTTTTTTGAAACTCAACATGTGCAAACACTTCCTGCTTAAAAAACGGGAAAAAATTAGAACGTCTTGGAGAAACTTTGTTAGATTTAAAAGAGTCAGCAACTTGAGCACAGGAACATGGAAAGCATGTTCCTGTGCAACATGTGTGCAAGAGCATGCAAAGGTCTTCAACAGAGTAAAACCTCAATTAGGAATAGAGTGGAAAAAAATTCCAATCTCCTGCTTCCTCTGCATCAAAGCATCTAAAATATGTAAATAAATCCCAGTATCCTCTAGGGCGATTTAGAAAACACTGGCAATATAAACAAGTAAAGCTATGAAACTTTATCAGGAGAACCAAGGCAGAGAGATCAGCTGTCAACTCTACTACTCTCCTCTCATATCCTGCGAGAAAAAAATATTATGATATTCATCTGAGTGTTTCATCTGTAAACAGCTGCACAGCACATATTCAGGTTCATCAGTGAACAGTCAAGGTTAGGTGCTTTGACGGGGTTCAGGTACTCATAACCACATAGTCACACTGACCATCTTTCTACAAACTCTGGATTTAGAAACCAATTACTGATTTTTTTCACATCTTGAAATTCTAATGGAAATTAACACCAAATCATGCAGAAAATTGTTCATAGGTTTGTTGCAAATATCCGAAGCTGCGGCTTAGTATTTAGTGTATTTTCTTTATAATCTCAGCCATTCATTCTCGGTCCTGGGCGTTCTACAGCCCATCCCAGCTATCAACATTCATGTGTGGGGAAAACCATGGACAAGCTGTCGCTTCATTAAACTGCTAACACTGAACTGAGTTGGAGTGTGATATCACTAAAGGTAGATATTTCCTGTACAAAAATTTTAAAACCCTGGAATCCTTTTCCTTTCACTGAACAATTTGTAATGGTTTGTCACATCGAGTCCTCATCAAATATATATATGTCTGTGGGACAAAATGTAAAACAGTTCAAGAAGCATGAAGATTTTTCCAAGGTAATGTATAATTTCAAGGCTTACTCATATTCTTACTCGTCATCTCCTTTATCCGGAATCAGGTCGCAGGGGCGGCAGACTTAGTAACGACTCCCAGTCCCTCCAGTGTGTCCTGGGCCATCCTCTGGGCCTCCTCCCGGTGGGACATGCCTAGAATACCTCCTGGGCACCTCACTTGTCTTCTTTCGATGTGGAGGAGCAGCGGCTCTACTCCGAGCCCCTCCTGGATGGCTGAGGTCCTCACTCTATCTCTAAGGGAGTGCCCGGCCACCCTACGAAGGAAGCTCATTTCAGCCGCTTGTTTCCGGGATCTCGTTCTTTCGGTCATGACCCAAAATATATGCCAATGGGTAAGTGTAGTAAAGTAGATAGACCAGTAAATCGAGAGCTTCGCTTTTCGGCTCAGCTCTCTCTTCACCACAACGGACAGGCACAGCGTCCCCATTACTGGGGCAGCCACATTGATCCGTTTGTTGATCTCCCGCTCCTTTCTCCCCTCAAGACCTCGAGATACTTCTCACTCCTGCAGTTGAGGCAAGAGCGCCCCTCTAACCTGAAGAGGACAAGCCACGCTTTTTCGGTTAAGAACCATGGCCTCGGACTTGGAGGATCTGATCCTCATCCCAGCTGCTTCTCACTTGGCTGTGAACCACCCTAGTGCATGCTGTAGGTTTTGGTGAGAGGGGGCCAGCAGGAACACGTCATCTGTAAATAGAAGAGACAAAATCCACTTGTCCCCAAACCATACCCCCTCCGGCCCTTGGCTATGCCTAGTAATCCTGTTCATGAAAATTATGAACAGGACCAGTGACAAAAGGCAGTCCTGCTGAAATCCAACATGCACCAGGAACAGGTCAAACATAGTGCCGGCAATGCGGACCACTCTCCTGTTCTTCTGGTACAGACACCAAATGGCTCCTAATAAAGGGCTCCTGACTCCATACTCCTGAAGTGCCCTACACAGGTTTTGCGGACCTTCTCCAATTCCACAAAACACATGTGGACCTCAGGAGTTCAACAACCCAACAACAGCCAATAGGACTCCTTCTTTAACTTGAAGTTCAACATGCTTGTTGAACATGAACATGTTCATTATGGGCAATCTGTGACCAGCACAGAAGTCCAATAATTAAACACCACTCGGGTTCAGATCAGGGAGACCAATCCTCCGAATCACACCCCTCCAGGTGTAATTGTCCTTTCCCACATGAGCGTTGAATACCCCCAGTAGAATCTCCGACAAGCAAACCTACCCCAGCCCACCACTTATCCCCATAGGATAGCCTATTTCTAGCCGGTATCTCTTTAACCTCCCGCACAAGCTCAGGTTCTTTCCCCCGCAGCAAGGTGACATTTCATGTCCCTACAACCAGTTTGAGCATCCGGAGATTGGGTCGTCGAGGCCTCTACCTACGACCTCTACCTACGTCGTCGAGGCCTCTACGACCGGTGCAATGATCCTCTTTGCACCGGTCCCTCATGCTTCCCCTTGCAGGTGCTGGGCCCACTGAGGGATGGCCTCCACTCTCTCGTCTGGGCATCACCCAGAGCCTGTTTGCCATGGGGACCCTACCAGGGGCATTTAAGCCCCAGGCAACATAGCTTCTAGGATCATTCGAGCACTCAAACCCGTCCACCACCTTAAGGTGGTGGTTCAAGGAGGGAAACTTCAAGGCTTGTTAACGTGAATCTCCTGTTGATATGTAAGCAGCACAGACCCATAACATTCTGCCTAACATTTTAAAATGGCTCCTTGAGGAGGTTTTAGGGTATAATTGAAATTCAACAAATGAAAATATAGTTTATCCCTGCCAAAAGGAAATGTATTCTTCCTAATATTTTGACTGATTTGTTTAGATTCTTTTATAATGTCACACAAGCTAGGTGTTTAAAGTCTTTCCTGAAAATACATCCATGGGGTCTCCTCCATTTATCTAAAATGTTGGGAATTATCAATATCTTATAAAGCCAAGAGATCATCTGGGCTTTCCCTAACATTTGAAGGCATGAAATTCTTACTGTATTTCAACCTTTGAATTTAAAGAAAGTAACAAAATATTTTCCCCTCTTTCTTCTATTTATCAAATAGAAATCATTATGTTGATCCTAACCTAAAACAGGAAAGGTTATGTGTCTTTTTATACTGTAAATGTCTGGTTTCACCCTGTCATGGACTGGCGACCTCACCAAATGACTGCTGGAGGTAGGCACCAGCCCCCGCCCTATCCCCTTTGTAAATACTGTCCTATTTAATCACATTGTATTGTATGAAACTGATTCGACTTCTTATTGGATTGGACTGAACAAAAATTGTGGTACTGAAATGACACTGCACCAAAACAAATCAAGTCCAATAAAATGTGCTGGTGGACAGTTTTCATCAACTTAAATCTGAAATTGTTACCTTTAATTCAAAGTGAGTTCATATAACCAGTTTTAAGTTGCTTCCAGGAAAAGAAAAACACACCAAGTTCAGGCAGGATGTTGAATGGATAAACCGTGTTTCATCAGTGCTACACCTCCACATCAGAAAAACAGGGCTTTTTTGCTAAATGGGACTGGTGCAGGCCCAAAACAGGATGAGTCCCTTTCACCTTGATTCTGCTCCTCCCCTCATTACACACCACACATGTTTCTAGTGTAAACAAGCTGACAAGAATCGGCAGTACTGACTGGGCGTGGTACCTGTCAGACGCCGGGCCATATCATTAAAAGAACCTCACCAGACTGCATGCGTGGTCGCAGCCTGAAAGTAACTGTCATGTGAAAACCTATTATACACACACAGGAAATGAGGATTATACCTGTGCGAATTACGACCCAGTTTGGATCAGGTTGAGTATCCCATAACAGCATGGTTCCCAGCAAGAGCTTGTCTCGTCGTGTCGAGAACGACAACCGCTGGGAGGAAGTAACACTTTAGCCATTAGAAAATAAAAACACTTTAGTTCATTATAGATGTATTTACCTTTGTATTAGGAGCAGTTTAACCTAATTAATAAAACTGGATTGTGTAAATGCAAAATAATTTCCTACATGCTACTCCTGGGAGTCACAACTAATCTGCAAATGCTATAGCAAAAATCAGTTTGGAAAACCAACCCTAACCCAGAAAAACCTTCCATTTATATTGAGCTAAATATCGTTTCATCTTAGTCCATTTTGAATCCAAACCAGACGACTCTAGTACAGCAACATTTAGAAGAAATAACAGAACTTTATAGGAGGACATCTCCAGCAGAGCCAGACTCAGAATGCAGCTATCTGCCTCAACATGTTGGGCAGTGAAACTACACACAAAGAAACTACAACCTCCTGCTGTGGGAAAGAGGAAAGACTAAACACAAAGTTAATGACAGTAATAATGGCCTATTGCTACATAAATATTATAGAGGAAAGATCTTCATCCTATCATGGAAAATCTTCCAAGTACAGTTTAACCAGATATTTCCATACACTATGTAAGTCAGTAGTTCACATACGCCAAGATTCTGGTGGGTTTAAACAACTTGTGAGAGAAATGTCTGGTTCTTACTTGGAATACCTAAGGGTTAAATGTTCATCTGTCACAACAATTATCTGTGAGTATAAACAGCATGGGAATGTCCTACCATTGTTAATGTTTAGGAAGCAGACAGGTTCTATGTTCCAGAGATTGATGGGTTTTGGTGTGAAGTGTGAGAATGTGAGAATCAACACCAGAACAAAAGCTAAAGACCTTGTGAAGATGCTGCTGAAGTTGCAAAGAGAGAGCCGTTATCCAGAATCATTAAAACAGTCCTGTCCCAACATGGGCTGAAAGGCCCCTTTAGGAAGGAAGAAGCCATTACTCCAAAAGCACCAAGAAAACCTAGATAACAGTTTGCAAATTTCCTCAGAGATCTTAATTGTTAGAGACATGTACTGTGGTCTGGTGAAACTAAGTGTATTTGGCCATAATGACCATTGTTACATTTAGAGGATAAAATGGGTAGTTTGGAAGCTTGAGAACACCATCTTAATTGTGAAACATATTGGTGGAAGCATCATGATTTGTGGGTATTTTACTGGCACACTTCATAACTCAGATGGTATCTTGAGTAAAGAACATGTTGAAATATTAAGGATCTTGTGTCATCTTGTGTCATTAGCCAGGAGGTTAAAGCTTGGTCACAAATTAATCTTCCAAATGGACAATGTCCTTCAGCATACACAAAATTAGTTACACAGGAAATCACTAGATGGACAAGCCGAAAAAGGTTTGTATGAGCAAGGAGGCATGCAAACCTGTCCCAATTCCACCGGTTCTGTTAGGCGAAAATCAATGGGCCAAAATTCCAGCAAACTAAACCTGTTAAAGGAAAAAACATCACAGGCCCAAGTCATTCCGATTAGGTTCAGGGGTTTCTACAGTGGATTCAAAATAAAAGCCTTCAAGATTTAACACCTGAAGTTCAGCTTTGAAATAAGTGGGAAATTAAGAGGGAGCTTGTTTCATTAAGTTTTTCTATCTAAGGAAACCCAGCAGATTGCATCCAGTCAGTGACTTGCAGCATTCACTCCTCCTAGATGAGCATGTAGAGACAGTGGACAGTCACTGGGGTTGACTTTGCAGCAATCCCTCATACTGAGCATGCATGTAGCGACAGTGGAGAGGAAAAACTCCCTTTTAACAGGAAGAAACCTCCAGCAGAACCAGAACCAGGATCAGTGTGAGCGGCCATCTGCCATGATTGACTTTTAGGTAATCCTAACTGACCTAAAACAGGAAAAGATTAGCCTGATTTAATGTTTAGACAATAAGTAAAAAAGGTCATGTGTCTTTTTTCTGCAGTGTATGCGCATATGTGCTTTCTACTGGTAACCATACAGAATCACAGAATATGGGTTTGGGTTGACTTCTGGAAGCTTGTCAAAACACCTAGGAAGTGCTGACAGCTGATCAGTCACAGATAAGGACAACTTGAGTGGCCAACCTAACCTCCATGTTTTTTACCTGTATTAGCAAGCTAAAGTACCTGGTGCAGCCTGCTATATATGCAAATGGCTTACAAAGATCTTTGTAGTAAGAACTGATACGGAAATACATATGTGACACTGCTTATCAGTCTCCTCATCAGACTTGAAAAGTGAAGCTGTGGCGGTTGATCTATTAAATAATGAGTCTTCTAACTACAACTAAACCATCTTATAAACATGTTTAAAAAGTCACAATCTTGATTTACTCTCAAGACTTTTTTCAAACTTTCTTTTATAAAGTAATACCTTTTTCGATTGATCAAAAGTTTCTTAAAATACAAATTTAGTAAGTGATTTTCATAACAACAAAATGGAATAAAGTGGGTTAGATCTTGGAAAGCCACAATGTTAGAAAGGACTACATTAGAGATTTGACTTTCCTTGTCCTTGATATTATGTTTAAAGGTAAAACCACCATGTGTGAATTCCATTCACTCTTACACACACATGTTTACATCAAAACAAACGCATACAGCGTAAAACACCCACATGGCCGCTGCTGAGCATTTGCCTGGATAACCCAGGCAATAGTGCTAAACTGACAGATTTACCCAGGCATGTGTCATCTGCATTGTGTGTGTGTTTGTAAATGAGTAGAGGGCACGTGATGGCGGGGTTCCTGAACCATGCTCTCAGATTTAACTCAGAGTGTATGTAGTGCATTTGAAGCGTTGTCTAATGATGACAATACTTTGGAGTTAGAGCAAATTATGCCTGTGGTTAGAAGGCGGTAGAGTGTATCTGATTAGAAGGGGTGCACTGCAGCTTCCCTGCCTACAGGAACGGCTAAGGACACCGACCTTACACAAGCACAAGGTGAAAGAACTGCATTTAGCTTCATTGTTTGCTCAGTAATTATTGTTTTAGAGGAACCACCATCACACACAATTGTAGGTTTGAGGACTGTAATCTGGCTTTGTGTGCCACAACTTGAACCAGATCTTTAGGACCAGAGCATAACTGATAAAAAAGTGGTTTAAAAATGGGAGCTGGCATGGAGGGGCTTTCATTGAACACATTATATATTTATTTATAGTTTAACAAACGAGGCCTCCACTTGGTGCCACCAATGAACTGCGTCTATATTCTTTTTTTGTTTTATTATTAATGTATACTCCTATAAGTTTTTTTCTCCATGCCCCTCACGTCAGAGCTACGCACTGCGTCTCTGCTCCGTAATTGGCCCCCACCACTCGATGAGCACCACTAGGTAAGTTGTTCGGAGTTTTCGGGCGGAGTCAAGAAGCGGCGGGTTATAAATGGAAGCCCCGCGGTACTTTAGTACCTCTCCAAAGATTCTGAGGCTGGGTTTCAGACGGAGGGAGTCCGCCAGAGACAGAAGGGAAGAAAATCAAGAAAAATGTCCTCCAATAAAGATGATGCCGGCTGGAAGAAGTTCGTGTGGAATTCAGAGAAGGGGGAGCTGCTGGGTCGGACCGGGGGAAGTTGGTGTGAGTATATGTGCTGAATGGCCGTTTTTCTTTTTCGTCATCATCAGGCGGAATGTGAGCGCGCGCTGCGGGTTGTGGGAGCGCGCGCCGCCACCTGTTTGAGTTGACAGAACAAACAGCTGATGGGAAGTTGACGACGTTCCTCTGTTCTTTTCTATATGGCCGAGCCCTGAAATTAGCTTTATATCCAACGATTTAGATTTTTATTCTAATTATTTATTGGTTAAAGCGAGCTAGGGCTGTTTGTTCCTCCTTATTGTACATGCAGGGAGCGCTGAGGAACAGAGCACGGTGGTTGTCAGGGAAACGTCAACAACGTGTCTCCTTTTTAACACTCCCTGGAATGACCAATCAAAGGGTTAAAACTGCATCAGAATCCAAGGTTGATCAAGGTGACTGGGTCGGCCCGTAAGCAGAGCGAGAGGCCGGCCTAGGGTTCTGTGTCGGTATCGTTCCCTGATCAGGTGTCACCGGGATACGAAGAACAATACTACTGATTACCTCCCAGTGACCTTTCTGCTCAACTTTCCTGAGCGAGGCCACTGCGCATGCGTGCGAGACGCACCATAATGTCACACCGCGGGTGACTTGCGTCCAAGCGGACGGGGAGACCTGCTTAAATATCTGGGAGAGAGAGGGGTGGGGGTCTTCAGATGCATGGTATCCACGGCCCCTGGGTTCGCATCATTTTCATCCCGCTTCCATCCTCTCAGAGGGGGTCCTGGTCCTTCTGAGGTCACCTGAAAGTACTGATGCAAATGGGAAACCTGACATGCGCAGTGCTGTGCATTGAAGGTTGTCATGGAAAGACATCAAGCTTTTAACTTTTGGCGTCCCTTAATTTTGTGACTCACTAAAAAAGTACACTATAAAGAGAGCAATAGAAATGTCATGTATCAAGAGATTTTTTTCCCCATTTATATCATCAACTCGGTCTTCGCCCTGCACAGCATTTTGTCTGTTATGAAAGAATTGGAAGGAAAAGAAAACAAAGAAAATCCACAATTTCCCCCAAAAAGTACGCAAGAAACAGCCCAAAAATATCAAGGCACCCAGGATTGTTGATCTGTTTGTTGCCCAATTGGTTCTGGTTCATCTGCTGCTTGAAATATGTTGGAGATCAGTAGATGATGAAGATGAGTACAGGTCACTGTAAAAAGTAACGCTGATCTGATCAGACTCATGTGACACTGATGACCTTGTCATGCAGTAAGAAGAGGTGGAGACTGGTGACTGGTCCCCCATTGCTCTGTGATTTCAATAAATGATGGAGGTCGTTGGTGGACTGGCTATCACAGCTTCCCATCTTGTAGGAGTTCTCCTACTGGAAAGTTTGTGCCCTTTTAAAATACTGCAGTGATGACATTCTGCATGCTTTTCTCTCTGCATGATTGTTCCAGCTAGCTTCCACGGGGAGTTTGATCACTTAATGAAAGTTTATCCGAAATCTGTTAACTGTTTCCATGGCGTCGCATGTGCCTTTCTTTTTTTTTTCAGTTCCTTACGTTCTCACGTGCAGTGGCACATTTTACCGCTGATGCATAGAATAAAGGACATTCAAAAGTGCTTAGTCAGATTGCTTTCCTCAGCAGAACAGATCTGTTGGTAAACTTCTTGTTCCTCATAAATACAAGGATCCTAATCTAGGAATCATTAGCTTTTATGTGCTGTTGCTCAGTGAAAGATTAATTCCAAGCATCTTTATTTCTCTCTCTCCTGCAGTCAAAATTACTCTCTTCTACGTCATTTTCTACGGCTGCCTGGCAGGGGTCTTCATTGGCACCATCCAGGCCATGCTGCAGACCCTGAGTCTGTACAAGCCCACCTGGCAGGACAGAGTTGCACCCCCTGGTAAGAGCCACCCACCCACTTCCTGTCTTGTACGTCTGCTGCAGTCTATACATTCTGAGAAAGCAAATAAAGTCTGGAATGTTGCTGAGTAATGTGTCAAATTTTAGCCTTATAGAAGGATCGAATGGCTCCATTTCCGGCTGAGTTCTTGTAATCTTATATGCATGTGGAGCTTACTCAGTTTATTAATGTTGCTGACATAAAAAGCTTTGGGAAAATAATGCATGCAGAAAGTGATCTTTGGAGGAAAATGGCATAATGTACGGAAATAGACTGGGTAACCCAAGAATTGTGATCTTATTGAAGCCCATGTGCAGAGGGGTCGAACAGAACCTGTGTTCTGTATTTTCAGCTGATCAGGTGACATGATGAAGACTACTGGCAGTCAACTAATAGTTGCAGCCACTTCATTTGTTTCGACAGACTGCCACCTACAGACCAGCCAGTGTAAATTCAAAAAGTTCGTATTCATTTTTCTACAGTTATGCAGATTCTCAAGGTCTTCTTCCAGCTGAACATCTTCAGCACCGAACCCTGTTGACAATTCGATCTCGTAGCTCACATTTATGGTGTGTTTTCTAATCTGATAAAGATCAGACTTTTTTTATTTTTTTTTAAGTTTCCAATAGGCTGAAGGTTCAGGTCACCAGCTGGTTTCTTTGTTGTAGGTGTACCTCAGGAAGTCTTTCATTGTGTGTGTGATTCTGCACATTAACTGCAGAATTGTGGCATGTAAACAGGAGATTAGTGTTTGTCAAGTATAGCAGGAATGCTAACAATCCTGCTTTGGCGGTGTTCCCTGCAGGCCTTACACACACCCCACATGACAAAGCTGAGGTGTTCTTCAACATGAAGGAGATGGAGACATACCTCCCTTACGTCAAGGTTCTGAGGGACTTCCTGAGCCAATATGATGATGAGAAACAGATTGACAACATGCAGTTTGAGGATTGTGGAGGTAGGATTCCTTTTATTTTTCTGGCTGCTTCATCAGCTGTCCTTCAGAGAAAAAACCTGCAGCTTCCAGGTCCAACATTCCTTGCCACTCCTGACCTCCCCTTCCGCTCACCCTTTCAGATCAACCTGGAGAGTACAAGAACCGAGGCGACCTGGAGAGTGACATGGGTGTCAGGAAGGCTTGCCGGTTCTCCAAGACCCTGCTGGGTCCCTGCTCCGGCCTTGAAGACCCAGATTACGGCTTCAAGCAGGGCAAGCCATGTCTGATTGTGAAGCTTAACAGGATTGTCAACTTCCGTCCCAAGGTACTTCTGTTCCCACTACAGGGTTCCCACACACACTAAAATCTGGAATTTAATTTCAGTGTTTCCAGATCTGGATAAGTTTATAAAAAGAATTCCCTATCCAGTCTTCTATATACAGGTCCTTCTCAAAATATTAGCATATTGTGATAAAGTTCATTATTTTCCATAATGTTATGATGAAAATTTAACATTCATATATTTTAGATTCATTGCACACTAACTGAAATATTTCAGGTCTTTTATTGTCTTAATACGGATGATTTTGGCATACAGCTCATGAAAACCCAAAATTCCTCTCACAAAATTAGCATATTTCATCCGACCAATTAAAGAAAAGTGTTTTTAACACAAAAAACGTCAACCTTCAAATAATCATGTACAGTTATGCACTCAATACTTGGTCGGGAATCCTTTTGCAGAAATGACTGCTTCAATGCGGCGTGGCATGGAGGCAATCAGCCTGTGGCACTGCTGAGGTCTTATGGAGGCCCAGGATGCTTCGATAGCGGCCTTTAGCTCATCCAGAGTGTTGGGTCTTGAGTCTCTCAACGTTCTCTTCACAATATCCCACAGATTCTCTATGGGGTTCAGGTCAGGAGAGTTGGCAGGCCAATTGAGCACAGTGATACCATGGTCAGTAAACCATTTACCAGTGGTTTTGGCACTGTGAGCAGGTACCAGGTCGTGCTGAAAAATGAAATCTTCATCTCCATAAAGCTTTTCAGCAGATGGAAGCATGAAGTGCTCCAAAATCTCCTGATAGCTAGCTGCATTGACCCTGCCCTTGATAAAACACAGTGGACCAACACCAGCAGCTGACACGGCACCCCAGACCATCACTGACTGTGGGTACTTGACACTGGACTTCTGGCACTTTGGCATTTCCTTCTCCCCAGTCTTCCTCCAGACTCTGGCACCTTGATTTCCGAATGACATGCAGAATTTGCTTTCATCCGAAAAAAGTACTTTGGACCACTGAGCAACAGTCCAGTGCTGCTTCTCTGTAGCCCAGGACTGGGGAATGCGGCACCTGTAGCCCATTTCCTGCACACGCCTGTGCACGGTGGCTCTGGATGTTTCTACTCCAGACTCAGTCCACTGCTTCCGCAGGTCCCCCAAGGTCTGGGATCGGCCCTTCTCCACAATCTTCCTCAGGGTCCGGTCACCTCTTCTCGTTGTGCAGCGTTTTCTGCCACACTTTTTCCTTCCCACAGACTTCCCACTGAGGTGCCTTGATACAGCACTCTGGGAACAGCCTATTCGTTCAGAAATTTCTTTCTGTGTCTTACCCTCTTGCTTGAGGGTGTCAATAGTGGCCTTCTGGACAGCAGTCAGGTCGGCAGTCTTACCCATGATTGGGGTTTTGAGTGATGAACCAGGCTGGGAGTTTTAAAGGCCTCAGGAATCTTTTGCAGGTGTTTAGAGTTAACTCGTTGATTCAGATGATTAGGTTCATAGCTCGTTTAGAGACCCTTTTAATGATATGCTAATTTTGTGAGATAGGAATTTTGGGTTTTCATGAGCTGTATGCCAAAATCATCCGTATTAAGACAATAAAAGACCTGAAATATTTCAGTTAGTGTGCAATGAATCTAAAATATATGAATGTTACATTTTCATCATGACATTATGGAAAATAATGAACTTTATCACAATATGCTAATATTTTGAGAAGGACCTGTATTATGTCCTTCTTCCATATTTCCCTCAACATCCTCCTGTTTTGCTTCTTCATTTGTCCCTTAGAACTTATTCTTCCTCATTTCTTACCTCTTTTCTTTCTTTTATCCTTGTCACCTGTCTTCTGTCCTTCCTTTCATCTTTTTTTGTCCTTTCTTCTGTGCTTGTATCTTCACTATAAGGCATATTTTGATTGGTCTGTTTTTTAGCCTCCTTACTCCAATGACAGCATTCCTGAAGAAGCTCAGCACAAAGTCCAGGCCAATGTAATCCCTCTCTATTGCACTAACAAGGTAAAATTCCTTTTTATTTTCTTAGTTTTTTATAAAAAATGTTTCCTCTTTTTCTCATAGTCAATGTTTTCTTTTTCCACCATCTAGAAAGAGGAAGATGCTGGTAAAATCGGAGAGATCAAGTACTACGGAATAGGCGAGGGGTTCCCTCTGCAGTATTATCCCTACTACGGCAAGCGGCTGCACCCCCACTACCTGCAGCCGCTTGTGGCGCTGCAGTTCACCAACTTGACCATGAACACTGAACTGCGCATCGAGTGCAAGGTGTTTGGAGAAAACATCTACTACAACGAGAAGGACCGCTATCAGGGACGCTTTGATATCAAGATCCAGGTTAACTCGTGACCATCAGGACTATAGCATCCCCCCACCCCCTCCCCCTGCCCCTAAATGGTAACGCACACATGAAGGGATGGGTTGAGACAATCATGACTAGTCTTAAACCAATGAAAGGAAATGCTTGTTGGGGATATTGTGTAATCAGCCTTCATCACCAGCTTCTGCTCCTCTTTCTAGCCTTAGACTTAAATTTAGAGAAAGATTTAGCAATAGGGCCAATAAAGATGCAGTTATTAGAATGTAAATGTGTTTTCCACAAGGCATGGGACTTCACTCATTACTGACTGTAGAGTGTAATTCCATCTGTCTGTCCCCTCCAAATACGATTGCCTTGTGGTGGTTTTGGAGTGAGCAGGACTTGCAGAATCTGGTCCCTCTAAAATGTACCTTCTTCCTCCTTTCTTCCATGCCTCTGCAAGCTTTAGCAGTTCTTGGTGTGTCTGAAACCAAAGCACACTTCCATTAACTCGATGATTGAAATGGTTGGTTCACTCTTCTGATCTATGTAAGGAAAGCTGCACTCCAGGGAGCTTCTTTCTTCTTTGTGTCTTTTACTGCCGATCATGCCATTGTGTTGAATTTCTTAACTTGTGACTGGGTTTTACTGCTGGGTTTCATACCTTTTTACTCTTGTTTTTTTTGCCTTGAATGTAGACTTGTGTACAGCCTGTTAGACACTTTAGCCTGCTGCTGGGGCAATGGTGCTGACTTTGTTTTTAACACTTCCTCTCGTTTGTGTTCTGCTGGTTTTTAACCACAGCATTGTGGTGTAGCTGAATGTGTGAGCTATTTAAACAAGGTGGAAGAATTTTATATTTATTTTGTTTCTTTGCAGAATATTTTAAATGTATAAAGGCAATACAAAGTGAGTTGAAGAAGCAAGGAAGTACTGATTTCTAGAAGGTCATCATGTTAAGTACTAAAGTCCATCTCTTGCCTTGCAGCCTTTTAGTGGTTCACTTCTGATACGTCGAATAGCCATGGATGTAGTTGGAAGTAGACTGAACTAGCTGCAGGCAGGTAGAACTCAATCCGTTTCAGATAAGCTAACTCTGCCTAATGCTGGTACCCTAAATATTCCACAGGATCTCATGTTGATGTAAAAATGCTTAACCTGATGTTTAGCAAGCCATTTATCAGTTCACCCACCTTTATTTCATCAGAGATGAAGACAAATAAAGTATATTGAACCTTCCTCTTGTGTTTTATTTTATATGGTTGTCCAAGTCTTCCATGTGTTAATGGAGCCTTACTGCTCCCTAAACTGAACTGCTGTTAAACAGCTGTTTTCTGAGATATGTGTAGGTGTTGATTGATGTGAGTCACAGTCACTGTACTTGACTCGATTCACTGCCACCTACTGACCAGCCAGTGTAAATTCACAAAATTCAATTCCGTTTTTCTAAACAGGTATAATGCCAATTCACAACAAGGTCTCAAGACACTTTAAAAAACAAATCTTATATACAGAAATGTATAGTCAGTCAATGAAAGTTCTAAAACGATGCTGTTAAATTCCATTTGTTTCCTCTGGTAAAACAACCCAGCCAGTTGCATCAAGACACAGAGTTTGCAGCAATCTTTCTTACTAAGCATAAATGTGGTGACAGTGGAAAACAGTAGTCTTCTTTTATCAGGAAGAAACCGCCAGGAGAACCTGGTTCGGTGTGATCGACTAGGAGGTAGAGAACACAGAGCAGATGCACAAAAAACACAGAAGCACTAATGGAGTACTTTCTATGTTAAAGAAAAATTAAAAAGGTGATAGCAATGGCTTCATCTAGGTAACACAAACAGCTAAACATACAAGCTCTGTGCCTGGAGAACAACCGGAGAACATGTTGGTCACATAGATATAGTAGCTCCTTCAGTTGTGTTGTCTAGGAAAGAGATGGGGCCAAGTGTGTAACTTGCAGATGTGTAACTGGAGAGTAGTAGGAGAATGAAGCAGAGAGGAAAAGTAGTATTAAGCCCATAACATAACTACAGAGATAGCTCAGGATAACCTAAGCCACTCTAACTATAAGCTTTATCAAAAAGGAAAGTTTTAAGCCTAGCCTTAAAAGTAGACAGGGTGTCTGCCTCACGGACTAAAACTGGGAGCTGGTTCCACAGGAGAGGAGCCTGATAACTAAAGGATCTGCCTCCCATTCTACTTCTAGAGACTCTAGGAACCACCAGTAAACCTGCAGTCTGAGAGCAAAGGGTTATTTTGAGAATCCGATCTCTTATGTATGATGGAGCTTCATTATTAAAGGCTATTCTGGATTTAAGAGGGAGCCAATGAGGGGAAGCAAAAATTGGAGAAATATGATCTTAGTTTAATTCCCAAAAATGTATTTTTTTTTCTGGACTTCCTGATAGTAAACAATTATTGTAGTCCACCCGTGAAGTAACAATGCACGGACTAGTTTTACTCTGGGACAGGATATTTCTAATTTTGGTAATGTTCTTAAGGCGAAAGAAGGAAGTCTTAGAAGCCTGTTTAAATCAGATTTAAATGGCTTGTCCTGGTCAAAGATGACACCAAGGTTCTTTACTTTATTACCCAGGAAAAATGAATAATTAGGCAGTTTGTTTTTCAGAAGCTCTGATCTAAAGACAATTACATTAACTATCAACAAGATGAAGCATATATATATATATATATATATATATACACTGGTCAAAAAAATAAAACGAACACTTAAACAACACAATATAACTCCAAGTAAATCAAACTTGTGTGAAATCCAACTGTCCACTTAGGAAACAACACTGATTGACAATTAATTTCACATCATGTTGTTCAAATGGAAAAGACAACAGGAGGAAATCTTTGGCGATTAGCAAGACACTCAATAAAGAAGTGGTTCTGCAGGTGGGGACCACAGACCACTTCTCAGTACCGATGCTTTCTGGCTGATGTTTTGGTCACTTTTGAATGTTGGTGGTGCTTTCACACTCATGGTAGCATGAGACGGACTCTACAACCCACACAAGTGGCTCAGGTAGTGCAGCACATCCAGGATGGCACATCAATGCCAGCTGTGGCAAGAAGGTTTGCTGTGTCTGTCAGCGTAGTGTCCAGAGCCTGGAGGCGCTACCAGGAGACAGGCCAGTACACCAGGAGACGTGGAGGAGGACGTAGGAGGACAACAACCCAGCAGCAGGACCGCTACCTCCACCTTTGTGCAAGGAGGAACAGGAGGAGCACTGCCAGAGCCCTGCAAAATGACCTCCAGCAGGCCACAAATGTACATGTGTCTGCACAAACGGTTAGAAACCGACTCCATGAGGATGGTATGAGGGCCCGACGTCCACAAATGGGGGTTGAGCTCACAGCCCAACACCGTGCAGGACGCTTGGTATTTGCCAGAGAACACCAGGATTGGTAAATTTATCACTGGCGCCCTGTGTTCTTCACAGATGAAAGCAGGTTCACACTGAGAACATGTGACAGACATGATGGAGTCTGGAGACACCGTGGAGAGAGATCTGCTGCCTGCAACATCCTTCAGCATGACTGGTTTGGCAGTGGGTCAGTAATGGTGTGGGGTGGCATTTCTTTGGTGGATGCTTTAGTCCAGGTCTGGGAGGAGATCCTTCAGGAGACCATCCACCGTCTCATCAGGAGCATGTCCAGGCGTTGTAGGGAGGTCATACAGACACGTGGAGGTCACACACAATACTGAGCCTCATTTTGACTTGTTTTAAGGACATTACATCAAAGTTGGATCAGCCTCTAGTGTGTTTTTACACGTTCATTTTGTGTGTGACTCCAAATCCAGGCCTCCATTGGTTAATAAATTTGATTTCCATTGATGATTTTTGTGTGATTTTGTTGTCAGAACATTCAACTTTGTACAGAACAAAGTATTCAATGAGAATATTTCATTCATTCAGACCTAGGATGTTATTTGAGTGTTCCCTTTATTTTTTTGAACAGTGTATATAGATATATCTATAGATATACCTATATATATATATATATATATTATATTTACATTAGAATTGTTCCAAGCACTGAACCCTGTGGTACTCCAAAAGTACTCCTGCAGTGTGAAGATTTATTGCTCCAGCTTCTTTAATGATCATAAATCTTTGTCTGTCGGATTCCAATTTGTTCATGTAAAGAAGCTGAAGCAAGAGACAATAGAGTAGGCAACTCGTAAAAAACATTTAAACTTAAACAGGCTGTTCATCAGCTGGTCAAAACTTTAAAACTATGAGTAGCCAAAACATTCTTGAAAAAAGTTGTGTGAATATTTCCAGTAAGCTGGTGGGAGCGTGGCTCCCTGTAATGGAGGGATTTAGATCAGGGGGACATGCAGGAGGGTTCAAAGCTGAAGTAATGTCCTGTGGAAAGACCCACTCATCACTGCACAGATATGAGCTGTCCTGATTAAACATCTTCCCAGCAGAGAATAAAAGTTTCTTCTATTTTTGTTCCATGCTTGGTGCTCCCTTACAAAGTCAAAACTGGCAAGTCTGTGGCATGAGAGTAGATTTGTCCTTTAAAGACTTATTCGTTCTCACAGCTAAGGATGCTGAAGTTACTGAGGATTTGCCTCTAATTTCAAAATTGTTTACTGCTGGGACTGATTCATTTGTTTTTATTTGAATCTCTCTGAAGGGTTGAGAGCCAAGAGTTCAGTGAGGGATGAATGAGACAGGAGCATGCAGAGGGCAAACCTTTTTATATTACCCTGAACATCATTATTAGCAAAAAAAAAACGATAAAATATGCAGTTACTTTTACAGGAATATAACTGAATGTAGTATAAATGAACACTGAGTATTATAGCAGTAAAAGCTCCATCATGTCTTGCATTTACCCCACAGAGAACGTTTTCCTGGGACAAAGAGTCATTGTTATTGAAAAAGGTTAGGAAGGACTTCCTGTTCTTGGAAAGGCTTAACAAGTTTCTTTTAAAGGAATCAAGCATTTGACCTGTATGCAGGGAGGTTGTGCAGGCTTGTCCGCTATATTGAACAGCACCCAAGGGGATTCTTTTTAAAGGGCCAGCTTTCCAGTTTGCTCAAGTTCTTTTCAATGATGCTGCTGTTCTGTGGCTGCAAAGCTCATTCCAGGAAACTTCAAATTTTAATGAACAGCTACCAAACCTGGAGAAACGTTTTGTTCTGTTTGATCCCGTTTCAAACGGGAGACAAAGCAAGCTTTGAGACACCTGAAGGTCACCTGCAAGGAATCCCTGGGTAATTTACAGTTCAAAACAGATATTTATGTATTTGTTTAGATTTGTTTGACAGTGTTGCGTAATCATTTCACACATCAGGTAAAGTTTAAGATGTGAATATAAAACATGTATCTGACATGTCTTTGGAGTGTTTTCTGCTGCTGTTTGAGGAGTTTTTAAGCAGATGCACAGCTAAAAGCGCCATCTGCAAACTTTCTGCAGCTAAATCATTCACTGATATCAAGTAAATGTACATACTAAAGGGTAAAGGTCCTAAAGGAGAGCCTTGTGAGATTCCTATTTTGGGAGTTTGGATGCATTTCTGAGTACTTTATAAAAAATATATACATTTCTCACAATGCCTGTCATTAAAACAGACTACATCTACCCATGTTTTATGTCAGTTAGGATTACCAAAAGTAACTTCACTGAAATTTTGAAGTTTTGATACATATCCTCAGTATTCCATTCCTTCTCCTTTTACCTTCCCATTTCCTTTTTGAGAATCAAAGGTTTTGGGTTTCCTTCCATAAGTTTCTCATGAAAGTTTGCTGGAATTTTGGCCCATTCCTCCTGACAGTACTGGTAGAAATGTGTCAGGTTTGCACACACACCTCTCCAGCTCCGCCCACTAATGTTCTCTGGGACTTTGTGATGGTCACTCCAAAACATTGACTTTGTTGTCTGTCAGCCACTTTGGAATTAATATTAGAGTAAGGGACATTGTCCATTTGGAAGACCAATTTATGTCCAAACTTTAAATTACATCCACAGTTGAGCCCGAATTTCACTCAGATGTTGTAAATTGACCAATAGAAGCTTACAAACCCATGACAACAGCTTCTTTTCATCCCAAATCGTTTAAAGCTATAACAATGTCAGTGTAATTACACTTTTGAATTTGAATAGGTAAGAAGCAAAGAGAAATAATTTAGGTGCCTCAAAACAGGAAACGTTTGGTCTGATTTAATGACACAGTGGGAGGGAGAAGTTGGGATTTGTTTTCTCCCTCTGCAGAGGTTTTGATCTTTCTCCTCTTGTCCAACCTCAGAGATGAATGAAAGAACTGTATAAGACTGAGAAGGTGGGGGGATAGAGTGACTCAACACTTTCTGTGACTGTGAAGCAGGCACACGTGGGATTGTAACACCAGGGATGTGGTTTCAGGGTTTCACCTTACCCTGAAGCATAAGCCTGAGCAGAGCCAGCAGCTGCTTAATAAATTACATTCTTTAAGGTACCCCCACCAGGCAGCCGTAGGGGTCACCCTCCACTGCTCTTAGGTCAATGGTCTTCCACTGTTAAGACAGACTCCTTGGTCTGCAGCACCACACAAAGAGCTTTCTTCCCTGATAAATCACAAATAAAGGTGCTTACAACAAGGAATTACCTTAGACTTTTGCTTTTGAGCGATTAAAATACGCCTCACAGTGTTAAAGTTGTTATCTGAGACCACAACAGTGTCCTGAGCTGTGGGAGTCAACACACATTTCTAATTTCCATCGCAAACCAAGGTAGCATGGTGATCCTGCAGCAGCAGGAAGCAGACTTCAGCAGAAGCTGCTTTCGGTTTCTTAGTATAAGGAACACACTGCAGCACGGTGGTGTTCTGACCTTCACCGCTGCCTCACAGCACGAAGGTCAAACCAACTGGTTCTTGCTGTACCTGCAGGAATTTCCTGGGATTTCATTATGAGTTCATGCAGAAGTATTAAATGACTAAATGGGCCAAGACAGCTGTACTTCACTAAAATATTCCTGCTCACATTTTTTATGATAAAAACACAGTTTTAACGGCTTTTACTGGGATTTTTTGTAACAGACCAACACAAAGCAGTGCATAACTGTGAATGAAAATTCAAAGTGTTTACAAAATAAAACCATGAAAACTGTCCCATGCATGTATTCAGCCCCCTTAATTCTGATACGCATAAATAAAATTAGAAGAAGAAGAATAGAACAGTAGAACTTTATTAATCATTTACAGGAAATTGCTTTGTTACAGCAGCGCTTATGTAACTCCCGAAAAAGAAAAAAATAAACTTGATCATTATGAAGACTAAGACGGACTTCTTGCTGAACTTAGTCCTGCACTGAGGTGGTATCAGTCTGTGACTGAAGGTGCTCTCTCTAAACACCTCCAAGTCATGCAGTGGGTGTGAGTCATTCCTCAGAATACAGACCAGTTTCCTGAGCATCCTCACCCAATCCACCTGCTGAACTTGGTATGGTGGAACTCGCCCTCTTTATTAGTTTAGTTTGTTCTTGTCCAAATAGTGAGATCTATGGGGTAAGAACGTTGTCAAAAACAATGTGTATGTAAAGACAGAAATGTGTGCATATTAGTCAATAGTTGTGCATAAGTAAAATCCAAAAGAGGTATTGTATATTTTCTCTATTAGAATACAAAATAAAATGTTAAAGCTTCAAGAAATTACAAACACAAAGTTCAAGTTTACAGTTGTGGTTTATTCTTTATGAATACAATATGCTATAACAGTTTGTGAATACGATTTCTTTTCTTTGAGAATATGAATTTACATCAGCGACTTGGTGTCACGTGATCTCAGGCTCATAATATAGTGGGTGGAGTTATACAATGATGTACAGTAGGTGGCAGTATTCACCTCTGAATTTGTTGCGAACCGCCAGCAGAAGAAGAGAAGAAGAAGCAGCAGCACTAGCGCCAATATGACGGACCAAGAACATATATTAACAACATTAAGACTTATATAAACTTTTTAACATTACCTGGCTTTGTACCGTAGTTTCTTGGTCCGTTCTTTTGGCGCTAGTGCTGCTGCTTCTTCTTCTCTTCTTCTGCTGGCGGTTCGCAACAAATTCAGAGGTGCATAGCGCCACCTACTGTACATCATTGTATAACTCCACCCACTATATTATGAGCCTGAGATCACGTGACACCAAGTCACTGATGTAAATTCATATTCTCAAAGAAAAGAAATCGTATTCACAAACTGTTATAGCATATTGTATTCATAAAGAATAAACCACAACTGTAAACTTGAACTTTGTGTTTGTAATTTCTTGAAGCTCTAACATTTTATTTTGTATTCTAATAGAGAAAATATACAATACCTCTTTTGGATTTTACTTATGCACAACTATTGACTAATATGCACACATTTCTGTCTTTACATACACATTGTTTTTGACAGCGTACTTACCCCACAGAGATCCCTCTCCCCAACACACCACACAAAACAGTGCACTGGCCACCATAGTTTGGTAAACGGTGAGCAGAAGGGGTCTACTGATGGATTTATTGATCCATATATTATTGATTCATATTTTTATATATTTTGTTTTGCAGCATTAGTGGCCTTTATTTTTGGGTTTCTGGAGGTAGATAGAAAATGGGGTGGAAAGAGGATGAAGACATGCGGGAAACATCCCCCAGGCCGGGACTTGAACATGGGTCAGCCACGTCAAGGGCTAAGGCCTCCATTTTATCTTCATTCTCTGGACCATGTGCTGGCATATGGCATTGAGTGTAAAGAAATAATATTTCTGTCTGAGCATTTTTTAAATAATTATTATTGAGTTTAATTTAACCGAGTACTCCACACCTCAAAATTTCCTTATAGTAGATCATTATCAGACAATGCTGTGACAATCTGTTCTATTTTTAATTTCTTCATTATCACAGAAAAACACAGTGGAGGGCAATAATTTTATTTCTGCCCCTTCACAAATTGATTCTGTTGTTCATAGTGTTTCTTCATCATTGCGTGATGCATTAGACAATGTACCCCCACTTGAAAAAGAAGGTAATCATTAATAGGAGGCTAGCTCCCTGGTTTAATTCAGAGCTGCGTACTTTAAAGCACAATGTTAGAAAATTGGAGAGAAAATGGCGCGCTACACACCTAGAGGATTCCTACTTAATCTGGAAAAATAGCCTACTGTTGTATAAAAAGACACTTCACCAAGCTAGAACAGCTTATTTCTCATCATTAATAGAAGAGAACAAGAATAATCCTAGGTTTCTCTTTAGTACAGTTGCTAAACTTACACAGAGTCATAGCTCTGTTGAGCCATCCATTCCCTTAGCTCTTACCAGCCATGACTTTATGGGATTCTTCTTAAATAAAATTGATTCTATTAAAAATAAAATCTTTGACATACTCCTGAAGATGATTACTTCATCCTCAGCAAGTGAGACAACATTGGAAATAACTGTAGAACCTGATCTGTGTTTGGACTGTTTTGATCCTGTGGAGCTTCCTGAGTTATCAGAAATATTAGCTTCATCTAAACCTTCAACTTGTATGTTAGACCCAATCCTAACCAAATTATTTAAGAAATGTTCCCTCTGATTACCAGCCCCATTTTAGATATGATTAATCTATCTTTAGTAAATGGATCAGAACCACAGGCTTTTAAGTTAGCTGTAATTAAACCTTTACTTGAGAAATCTTCGCTTGATCAAGATGATTTTAAAAATTACAGACCTATATCCAATCTTCCATTCTTATCTAAAATTCTTGAGAAAATAGTTGCTAATCAAATGTGTGAACATTTATACAGTAATGACCTGTTTGAAGAGTTTCAGTCAGGTTTCAGAGCTCATCATAGCATTGAAACAGCTCTGCTGAAAGTCACTAATTATATTCTTATGGCCTCAGATAATGGACTTGTGTCTGTTCTGGTTCTGTTAGATCTCAGTGCTGCATTTGATCCAGTCGACCATAATATTCTCTTAGAAAGGCTGGAATATGCTGTAGGGATCAGGAGAACAGGGTTAGGTTGGTTTAAATCTTATCTGTCTGACAGATTCCAGTTTGTTCATGTAAATGATAAATCATCTTTAAACTCCAGGGTTAATTGTGGAGTACCACAGGGTTCAGTACTTGGGCCAATTCTCTTTACTATATATATGCTTCCAATAGGTCAAATTATTAGGCAGCATGGGATACATTTTTACTGTTACGCTGATGATACTCAGCTTTAAATCCTGATGAGCCCAACCAGTTAGATAGACTACAAGCATGTCTTGAAGACATTAAACTTGGATGACTTTAGATTTTCTGCTTCTAAATTCAGACAAGACAGAAGTTGTCGTCTTTGGACCAGAATCTTTGAGAGAGAAACTGCTTAGTCAGTTAATTAATGTGGATGGTATTAAATTGACCTCTGGTAATAAAGCAAAAAACCTTAGTGTTAATTTTGACTAGGACATTAAAATCCTATATTAAACAGGTTTCTAGGATTTCCTTCTTTCATCTCTGGAACATTGCCAGAATTAGAAATATCCTGTCCAGGAGTGATGCTGAAAAACTAGTCCATGCATTTGTTACTTCAAGGCTGGACTATTGTAATTTTTTACTATCAGGATGTCCACAAAATGCAGTTAAAAGCCTTCAGCTGATTCAAAATGCTGCAGCAAGAGTTCTGATGAAAATTAAAAAGAGAGATCATATTTCTCCTATTTTAGCTTCCCTTCATTGGCTCCCTGTTAAATCCAGAATAGAATTTAAAATTCTCCTCCTCACATATAAAGCCCTTAATGATCTAGCTCCATCATACATCAGAGATCTGATTGGTCCATATGTTCCTAACAGAGCACTTTGTTCTCAGACTGCAGGTTTACTGGTGGTTCCTAGAGTCTCTAGAAGTAGAATGGGAGGCAGATCCTTTAGTTATCAGGCTCCTCTCCTGTGGAACCAGCTCCCAGTTTTAGTCCGTGAGGCAGACACCCTGTCTACTTTTAAGGCTAGGCTTAAAACTTTCCTTTTTGATAAAGCTTATAGTTAGAGTGGCTTAGGTTATCCTGAGCTATCTCTGTAGCTATGCTGCTATAGGCTTAGGCTGTTGGAGGACATAATGACCACTTTCACCCTCTTCGCTACATTCTCACACTACTCTCCAATTTTGCATTATTTGCTGTTATTTCAGCTTTTAACTTTATGTTCTCTCTCTTTTCTCCTCCTAGAAGCTACACCTGGCCTGACTTTGTGTCTACCTCTGACACCTTTCTGGAGAGGGGAATCGTCCAAGCTTTTGCTGGCAACAACTTAATGCTCACCTTCCATCAAAGATCCACTTGGCCCTGTCTTTCAATGTTTAACCCTATTTCTTCTAGACATAGCTACTGGCTGAGCTTCTACTGTAACTAACTGAATGTGCTCTCTCTGGCTCACACTGATTGATTCAAAGTCAATGCCAACAGCTGTCCACTGTCTCTACATGCTCATCCAGGAGGAGTGAATGCTACAAGTCTCTGACTCGATGCAATCTGCTGGGTTTCCTTAGATAAAAATTTTTTTTTAACCAATTTGAATAATAAACTCAATCCGACTGCACTGTTTGTTAGGATTTATATGTACCTGTATTGAAATCTGTATGATTCCATGGAATTGACTTTGTAAAGTGCCTTGAGATGACATGCGTTGTGAATTGGCGCTATATAAATCAAACTGAATTGAACTGAAACTGAATACATGGTTTGCGTGCTCCACTTGCCGTGCCCCATGTTGAAGAACCTTCTCTAAAGGTACAATCTGCTCTGACCCTTCCTTCATACTATCTTTGTGTCTGGACCTGTCCAGCTTTTCATTCAGCTGCACACCCAAGTACTTGTAGCTGGGCACAACCTCCACCTCCATGCCTTGAATGGAAACTGGAACAGAGTGCACGTCTTCTTCCTGAAATTAATCACTATCTCCCTTGCTTTTACTGATGTTAAGCTGAAGTTGGTTGAGGATTCTGTTGATCTCAGTATACCTCAAGCTGTTCTGTAAAACAGCACCATAAATACCAAGGAACACAGCAGAGAAAACATTAAAAAACAATGAATTATTTAACTTCAGTTATGCTTCTGATCTCAGTCTAGCTTCCACTACGTTTTCCCATAACTTTACTGTATGACTCATCAACTTTATTCCTCTTTTGTTGGCACAACTCTGCACACATTCTTTGTTCTTGAACATTGGCATCAGTACATTCCTCCTCCATTCCTCAGTTTGTCCACAACACAAATAATTTACATACATTATAAATATAAATAAATAATCCTTATGTAATAGTCAATGTAATGTAATATACTGAAAAATGTACTATTCAATATATATTTTAAAAGACAGGAATATCAGTTTTACATATTGACACAAAATAAATATGGAAATATTTTTGTTGCATAAGGAATGGTATAAATGTCAAATATTTTCCTCCCACCATAATGCTAAAATGACTTTATCAAAGCAACATTCTTTTGTGATATACTGTGTATTTTTATTTATAAGATGTGTAACTGCAACAAATACAGTGAACTGACTGCTTATGTTAGCATGGTAAGTGAATTACCGCTTCAGTAAAGCTATTGCAATATATATTTGATCAATATATAGCCATATATGATTCCACTTCCTTCCTTCCTTCCTTCTTTCCTCCCAACGCACAAGCAATTATTCATCTAAGCACTCTTCAAGAGTTTTTAAAGAAAAATACTCATTTTAGCAGCCTTTCCCTGTGCTTTCATAGAACGTCTGGATAGAATGTTAGAATGAGACCGATGGGACAAAGAATAATTTTTTTGTCACTAGGATGAAAATGACATGTTTTTTACTTTTATTTTCTTTTTAATTTTGACTGAATGTTCCATTTAGGGAAATGTTTTAATTATCTTGTATCTATGTAAAAGTAAGATATTTGTCTTGTTTTTTTTGTTGTTTGTTTTTTATAGATACTGATAATTATATAAAATATCATTCATGAAAAGAAGATCATATTTTGTAAATAAGTATTTCTAAAACTTAAAAAGCTAAATTTTTCTAATTTTCATGTAGATTTAGCTGCTTTTGTCAAATTTTCTTTTGTAGGAGAAGAGGTTCAGAACGACCCTTTGGATTATAAATGTTTCTGAGCCCTGATCTGAACCATCCATTGTACCTCTAACTAAATGTTCAGGGTTGTTGTTCAGCTGGAAGGGGAATCTCCTCTAGTTTCAAACCTTCTGCAACCTCTAAGAGGTTTTCATCCAAGAATGAAAAGCATCTCTACAGCATGATGCTGCCACCTCAGGGTGCTGCATTCTGGGTGATTGTTTTCCATCACATATAGCATTTTGTGTGTTGTCCGAAAAGTCCAGTTTCAGTCTCATCTGAACAGAGAACCTTCTGTCCCATGCTTGCTGTGTTCCCTACATGACTTGCGGCAAACTGCAGAGAGGAATGTTTTTGGCTTTTTATTAAATAAACAATCCTATCCCTGTGTCAGATAACTGATATCTGATAAGTTGTTGATAGTTTTATTAAAAGTATGAAGTAACTAACAGGCCAGCTTCATTATGTTAACTTTTTAAAAACTGAACAGGCTTGGATCAGTATAGAGGAAATGGGCTGGTTTTAGTTGGTGCCTGTAGAAGGCTACTGCAAAGCCGGAATCTTGGGGGTTTTAGAGTCACGTGACAGAGAAAGGTCCTGCTTTATAATTGTACTTAATCCAGGTAAGCTCACATAATATTTCTCTATTTTCTGAAACAGCTGTAATCAGTTAATCACCTTTAATGTGTCTTAGCACAGCCTATATGAAGTTGACTCTTTATCATTTTGTAATTACTTTTTTATCTTCCAAACACAAGAGGGCAGCAGTGTTGCACTGATTCCAAACTTTGACCTTATTCAGATGGCAAAAATGTTCAAGTTCCTTTTATTCAAAGCATTTAAAAATTGACAAACATTAACACAAGGTCCCCAACACTGCAGACACAGGCAGGTTTAGACAAGATGGATGGACCAAATAAGTTTAGTAAGGATTAGTTTGCATAAAAGAAACATGTTGCACATAAAATGATTCAACCTCACTGCAAATTCTGTTTATTGGCCAAATGTACAAACTAGTAGCTACAAAAATCCATCAAGAACAAATTTAAATAGCTCCGATAGTTAATATTACATATGATTTTTCCCAAAATGACATAGGAGGAAGGGAACAATAAATGACCAGGGAATGAAGAGACAACCAATAGGATGGTATAGTTCATTATTTATTCAAAAGATAAACAAAGGAACCTTGGGCTTGAGGGAAGGAGAACCTAAAAGGAAAAAGATGGGGAGAGTAATTAAAAATTCAGGGTTTCTAATAAAAGGTGAGCTTCCAGCACCAAGCAAGTGACACTAGACCCCCCACCTCCATAACAAGGCTTCACTTAGCTACCAGATACAGCACAAATCAAAGAACAAACAACTAGTCCTCCACAGCACCAATACTTCACCTCTCAGTCACATGAGAATTCACCCTGCCACAAAGGGACAGATGCACACCAAGAGCTCAGCTTCCTCCAACGCACATGCTGCCTGCCTGCTTATTTTAAAGACTTCTGCAGACTTCAACAAGCATCCTTAGTACTTAGTATTTTCTGCTGTTATGTCCATCTTCACCAGTGATTCATAGCCAGAAATCACCTTCTGCTGGTGTTGCTGAGGAATCTTAGCACGCTCCTCATGATCAAAGGCCTCCAGTTCATCAATATTCTTGACTTTGAGTGCTGCAAACACAGGATTTCAATGGAGTTCAAGTAAGATGATGATGGAGACCTCTCTAGTATCTTCAAAGCTCCAGCTTCATCACAGACACCAGGACATTTTCTCTCAGGATCTTCTGCTACTGGATTGAATCTGTTTCTCCATGTGCTGCAGGGCACCATGGGAAGCAAAACTGCATCAGAGCATCACGGAGCCACTTTCGGGCTTCACTTTTCAGCTTCATTCTTCCACTTCCAGACAAACCACAGATCCATAAGTTTAGAATGTCGCAGTTCTGATCTCACCACAGAACAGAATCTCCTCTTTGGCTTTTCTTATACAGTTCATCGCTAACTGGGTCTGACTTTTCTTCTGCTATTGGGTTAGTAGTTCATGTACATGTTGGAGTTCAGGCACGGAGCTCTTCAGTGATCAGTGTCTCTTTCTGTGGAAACTGAAACCTCATTGGCTGCTGCCACCAAGTCTTGCTGCAGTCAGTCGAGGATTCTTGACCACCTGCTTCCTCAGGAATCTGGTGGCAGCTGCTGGTAGCTTCCACTATCTGCCACCAGGTGGCACCACCACTGTTTCTTCTGACTTCACACTGGAAACTGCTTCCAGCTCCGGGAACATTCAGGGCTTTTGCAATCATTTTGTTTTATTTCAAATCACTGTGGAGAAATTTGTACACCTCTTCTTTGCAGAATTGTTTTAACTAAATCACACTGGAGGGCTTTCCAGTATTACGGGTTTGTTTGAAGTCATCCAAAGCATCTTAATCAGATGTGAGTCCAGACTTTGACTCGGCCGCTCTAAAACATATATATCTATCTTTATATATAGATATATATATATAATATATATAGATATATATATATATCTATATATATATAGATATATATATCTCGTACTCGTACTCGTCGTCTTCCGCTTATCCGGGACCGGGTCGCGGGGGCAGCACACTCAGCAGAGACGCCCAGACGTCCCTCTCTCCAGACACCTCCTCCAGTTCCTCCAGGTGGAGCCCAAGGCGTTCCCAGGCCAGCCAAGAGACATAGTCCCTCCAGCGTGTCCTGGGCCGTCCCCTGGGCCTCCTCCCGGTGGGACGTGCCTGGAACACCTCCCGAGGAAGGTGTCCAGGAGGCATCCGGTATAGATGCCCGAGCCACCTCAACTGGCTCCTCTTGATGTGGAGGAGCAGCGGCTCTACTCCGAGCCCCTCCCGGATGGCCGAGATCCTCACCCTATCTCTAAGGGAGTGCTTGGCCACCCTACGGAGGAAGCTCATTTCAGCCGCTTGTATCCGGGATCTCGTTCTTTCGGTCATGACCCAAAGTTCATGGCCATAGGTGAGGGTAGGAACGTAGACCGACCGGTGAATTGAGAGCTTTGCTTTTCGGCTCAGCTCTCTCTTCACCACAATGGACCGGCACAGCGCCCCCATTACTGTGTCTGTCGATCTCCCGCTCCATTTTTCCCCCACTCGTGAACAAGACCCCGAGATACTTTAACTCCTCCACTTGAGGCAGGAACTCCCCTCCAACCTCAAGAGGACAAGCCACCCTTTTCCGGTCGAGTACCATGGCCTCGGACTTGGAGGAGCTGATCTCCATCCCAGCCGCTTCACACTCGGCTGCGAACCGCCCCCATGCATGCTGTAGGTCTTGGCTAGAGGGGGCCAGCAGGACCACGTCATCTGCAAAAAGAAGAGACAAAATCCACTGGTCCCCAAACCAGACCCCCTCCGGCCCTTGGCTGCGTCTAGAAATCCTGTCCATAAAAGTTATGAACAGGACCGGTGACAAAGGGCAGCCCTGCTGGAGTCCAACATGCACCGGGAACAAGTCCGACTTAGTGCCAGCAATGCGAACCAAACTCCTGCTCCGCTTGTACAGGGACCAGATGGCCCCTAATAAAGGGCCCCCGATTCCATACTCCTGGAGCACCCCCCACAGGGCATCACGAGGGACACAGTCGAAAGCCTTCTTCAGGTCCAAAAAACACATGTGAACCGGTTGGGCAAACTCCCATGACCCTCGAGTACCCTGTAGAGGTTATAGAGCTGGTCCAGTGTTCCACGGCCGGGACAAAACCGCACTGCTCCTCCTGAAGCCGAGGTTCGACTATCGGTCGGACTCTCCTCTCCAATACCCTGGCGTAGGCCTTACCAGGGAGGCTGAGGAGTGTGATCCCCCTGTAGTTGGAACACACCCTCCTTCATAAGAAGGGGGACCACCACCCCAGTCCGCCAGTCCAGAGGCACTGTCCCTGTCCGCCACGCAATGTTGAAGAGGCGTGTCAACCATGACAGCCCAACAACATCCAGAGACTTGAGGTACTCAGGGCGGATCTCAACCACCCCCGAAGCCTTGCCACCGCGGAGCTTTTTAACCACCTCGGCGACTTCAGCCTGGGTGATGAAAGAGTCTAACCCTGAGTCCCCAGCCTCTGTTTCCACCAGGGAATGCGTGATGGCAGGATTAAGGAGATCCTCGAAGTACTCCTTCCACCGCCCGATAATGTCCTCAGTTGAGGTCAGCAGCCTCCCACCCCCACTATAAACAGTGTTGGCGAAGCACTGCTTCCCACTCCTGAGGCGCCGGATGGTTTGCCAGAATCGCTTCGAGGCCAACTGGTAGTCCTTCTCCATGGCCTCACTGAACTCCTCCCAGGCCCGAGTTTTTGCCTCTACCACAGCCCGGGCCACAGCACGCTGGGCCTCACGGTACCCGTCAGCCGCCTCAGGAGTCCCACAAGCCAACCACAGCCGATAGGACTCCTTCAGCTTGACAGCATCCCTTACTGCCGGTGTCCACCACCGGGTTCTGGGATTGCCGCCGCGACAGGCACCGCAGACCTTACCGCCGCAGCTACGGGCAGCAGCATCGACAATAGATGCGGAGAACATGGTCCACTCGGACTCTATGTCTCCAACATCCCCCGGGATCTGGTCAAAGCTCTCCTGGTGGTGGGAGTTGAATACATCCCTGGCCGAGGGCTCCGTCAGGCGTTCCCAGCAGACCCTCACTATGCGCTTGGGCCTGCCAAGTCTGTCCGGCTTTCTCCTCCTCCAGCGGATCCAACTCACCACCAGGTGATGATCAGTGGACAGCTCAGCCCCTCTCTTCACCCGAGTGTCCAAAACATGCGGCCGAAGGGTGTACTGGGTGTACTGGTGCCAAGTGCACTGATGGACACCCTTATGTTTGAACCTGGTGTTCATTATGGACAATCCGTGACTAGCACAGAAGTCCAATAACAAAACACCACTCGGATTCAAATCGGGGAGGCCATTCCTCCCGATCACGCCTCTCCAGGTGTCACTGTCATTTCCCACTTGGGCGTTGAAGTCCCCGAGCAAAATAATGGAGTCCCCGGGAGGGGCACTATCCAGCACCCCCGACAGGGACGCCAAGAAGGCCTGGTACTCCGCACTACCGCTCGGCCCGTAGGCTGAGACAACAGTCAGAGACCTGTCCCCAACCCGAAGGCGCAGGGATACGACCCTCTCATCCACTGGGGTAAACCCCAACACGAGACGGCTGAGCTGGGGGGCAACAAGCAAACCCACACCAGCCCGCCGCCTCTCCCCGTGGACCACTCCAGAGTAGAAGAGAGTCCAACCCCTCTCAAGGAGATGGGTTCCAGAGCCCACGCTGTACATGGAGGCGAGCCCGACTATTTCTAGTCGATATCTCTCGACCTCCCGCACAAGCTCAGGCTCCTCCCCCCCCAGCGAGGTGACATTCCACGTCCCTAGAGCCAGCCTAAGCATCCGGGGATCGGGCCGCTGAGGTCTCCACCTTCGTCAGCAACCAGGGAGGGACCCCGGCTCCGCCGTACCGGGCGACGTCACGTGCCTCGATATTTTTGTCCTCATGAGGGATTCTTGAACCGCTCTTTGTCTGACCCATCACCTAGAGCCTGTTTGCCATGGGAGACCCTACCAGGGGCTTTTAGGCCCCAGACAACATAGCCTCTAGGATCATTTGAGCACTCAAACCCCTCCACCACGTTAAGGTGGCAGTTCAAGGAGGGGTATATACAGGTCCTTCTCAAAAAATTAGCATATTGTGATAAAGTTTATTATTTTCTATAATGTAATGAGGAAAATTTAACATTCATATATTTTAGATTCATTGCACACTAACTGAAATATTTCAGGTCTTTTATTGTCTTAATACGGATGATTTTGGCATACAGCTCATGAAAACCCAAAATTCCTATCTCACAAAATTAGCATATTTCATCCGACCAATAAAAGAAAAGTGTTTTTAATACAAAAAACGTCAACCTTCAAATAATCATGTACAGTTATGCACTCAATACTTGGTTGGGAATCCTTTTGCAGAAATGACTGCTTCAATGCGGCGTGGCATGGAGGCAATCAGCCTGTGGCACTGCTGAGGTCTTATGGAGGCCCAGGATGCTTCGATAGCGGCCTTTAGCTCATCCAGAGTGTTGGGTCTTGAGTCTCTCAACGTTCTCTTCACAATATCCCACAGATTCTCTATGGGGTTCAGGTCAGGAGAGTTGGCAGGCCAATTGAGCACAGTGATACCATGGTCAGTAAACCATTTACCAGTGGTTTTGGCACTGTGAGCAGGTGCCAGGTCGTGCTGAAAAATGAAATCTTCATCTCCATAAAGCTTTTCAGCAGATGGAAGCATGAAGTGCTCCAAAATCTCCTGATAGCTAGCTGCATTGACCCTGCCCTTGATAAAACACAGTGGACCAACACCAGCAGCTGACACGGCACCCCAGACCATCACTGACTGTGGGTACTTGACACTGGACTTCTGGCATTTTGGCATTTCCTTTTCCCCAGTCTTCCTCCAGACTCTGGCACCTTGATTTCCGAATGACATGCAGAATTTGTTTTCATCCAAAAAAAGTACTTTGGACCACTGAGCAACAGTCCAGTGCTGCTTCTCTGTAGCCCAGGACTGGGGAATGCGGCACCTGTAGCCCATTTCCTGCACACGCCTGTGCACGGTGGCTCTGGATGTTTCTACTCCAGACTCAGTCCACTGCTTCCGCAGGTCCCCCAAGGTCTGGAATCGGCCCTTCTCCACAATCTTCCTCAGGGTCCGGTCACCTCTTCTCGTTGTGCAGCGTTTTCTGCCACACTTTTTCCTTCCCACAGACTTCTCACTGAGGTGTCTTGATACAGCACTCTGGGAACAGCCTATTCGTTCAGAAATTTCTTTCTGTGTCTTACCCTCTTGCTTGAGGGTGTCAATAGTGGCCTTCTGGACAGCAGTCAGGTCGGCAGTCTTACCCATGATTGGGGTTTTGAGTGATGAACCAGGCTGGGAGTTTTAAAGGCCCCAGGAATCTTTTGCAAGTGTTTAGAGTTAACCCGTTGATTCAGATGATTAGGTTCATAGCTCGTTTAGAGACCCTTTTAATGATATGCTAATTTTGTGAGATAGGAATTTTGGGTTTTCATGAGCTGTATGCCAAAATCATCCGTATTAAGACAATAAAAGACCTGAAATATTTCAGTTAGTGTGCAATGAATCTAAAATATATGAATGTTAAATTTTCATCATTACATTATGGAAAATAATGAACTTTATCACAATATGCTAATATTTTGAGAAGGACCTGTATATATCTATATATATCTATATTAATATAGATATATATACAGACAGACAGACAGACAGACAGACAGACAGACAGACAGACAGACAGACAGATAGATAGATAGATAGATAGATAGATAGATAGATAGATAGATAGATAGATAGATAGATAGATAGATAGATAGATAGATAGATAGATAGATAGATAGATAGATAGATAGATAGATAGATAGATAGATAGATAGATAGATAGATAGATAGATAGATAGATAGATAGATAGATATTTTGGGTCATTGTCCTTCAGTTTGACTGCTGGTATGAGGTTATATTTCTGAGATGCTGTTAGTTTTACACCAGATGTAATGGGACCCACATCTTTAAAAAAGTTTCTTTTTTATGTCATCAAGATGTTTTTTGGTAAATGCAAGATGGGTCTTTCTGTTCTTTTGGGTCAGTAGTTCTGGCCTTGGTACCATTTTTGCACAGTCTTTCTTTCCTTTTGTTGAATCATGACCTCTGACCTCTGAGGCAGTGAGGTCTGTAGAACTTTAGATGTTTGATAGGTATTTTTTAGTCAACTCAGAGGTAAGGAACGATACAGAGTCAGCTATACTTGCGGCAAGGGTAGGTCACACTCTGCAGTGCAAAACTACAAAGTATTAACACTCCTCCCTCTTTATTTATACATGCTTGGTCACACACAGTAACTCTATGAAATCCATGCGTATCGTGTGAAAGGGATGAATTGCTGCTGGGAACTGGCCTCTTTTGGGTCTCATGTTCCCCTGTGGATTATGTTTGCAGCAAATAATACATGATTTACAAACATTTTTTGCATAGTCAGAAAAATGTATGGTATGGAAATGTAGATTTACTAAGTGCATCAATCCCCCTCTCGACACATGGGAAACCCCGTGGGTCGCATGGGCCGCCGTCTTGTATAAATTCTTTGGTAATATTGGCTTATTTCCCAAATGATAAATGTCATCTTTCTTTATGGCCCCTCTATTCAGCCATGATTTAACTTCTGCAGCTGGTGCAGATTGTTGTGAATCTTTCAGCACATCTGTATCTATAAATAAGAGATCTGACATTTTCAAAGTGAGGGGAAGCCTCGAAGCTATTTTAGCAGAAATATCAGCAAAGGTGTTCCCCTTCGTTTCCATGGTTTCATCAGATTGATGCGCTTTACATTTACAAAGCGCTATCTTTGCAGGTAGCTGGATAGCTAACAGCAGTCGTTTTAACAGATTAAAATGTGTCAATTCTGTTCCAGCTGATGTTTTAAACTCTCTATTTTCCCATATTTTAGCAAAATGGTGAACAGAACTGAATACATATTGGCTGTCTGTATAAATGGTTAGGATTTTTCCTTCATATAATTCACACGCTCTGATAACAGCATACAGCTCTGCAGTCTGTGCTGAGCATGTATGGGGCAGGGCCTGTGATTCTATAATTTTAGTTTCAGTGGTTACTGCATAACCAACTCTGTTTTTTCCATATTCATCTTTTGATGCTGATCCATCTACAAAGATTATTTGTGAGTTTTCCAGAGGTGTCTGAGAGATATCTTGCCTCGGTTTTGTATCTTCCTCTACCTTTGTTTTACAAGAATGTGGTTTCCCATCTTCTGCTGTTGGAATTAATGTGCTAGGGTTCAGTGGACCACATCTTTGCAGAGTTATATTTGGTTGTGAGAGTAACAATGAGGTCAACATAATATGCCTTGCATGAGTCAAGAAAGGAAGTGAAATTTGTAGCAATATAAGTGACACTGAATGAGGAACTTTCAGTGTGAGCGGGTGGCACAACACAATTTCAGCTGTCTGCTTCACAGCTTCTGCCGCAGCTGTGCAGCTCTGCAATCAGATTGGAAATCCAGATGCCACAGAGTCCAGTTTTTTAGAATAAAATGCTAAAGGTCTGTTTTTGGAGCCAAATGGTTGGGTTAATACAGCTTTCATATAACCCTTACATGCATCTACACAAAGTGTGAAAGGCTGGCTATAATCCGGCAGAGCTAAGGTAACTATTGTTTGAAGCAGATATTTTAGCTCTGTAAATGCTGCTTCTCCTTCCTTAGTCCATATGATTTTGTCTTTTAATGTCATGTCTTTGCCGTAGATCATAGATTGCAAGGGTTGTACAATGGCTGCATAGTCTGGTAGCCATTCTCTGCAAAAATTACACAGTCCCAGAAAGGACATCATTTGTTGTTTAGTTCGTGGTTTTGGGGCTTCCTGTATGGCTGTTTTTCTACTACTTAGGAGGGAACGACCATGTTGTGATAACATATGTCCCAAATAAATCACTTTCTCCTTGAAAAACTGCAGTTTATCCCTAGAGGCTTTGTGCCCCGTCTGGTAGAGATGTTTCAAAACTGTTATAGTAGCTTCCTCACAGTGTTGTTGAGTGTCTGAAGCTATAAGAATATCATCTACATACAACAGGACTTGACTATGTTCAGGCACCTCACAGGTGCTCATAGAGTATCTTAAGGCTTGTGTATATACATGTGGGCTTTCGCTGAAGCCTTGTGGTAGTCTTGTGTAGGTGTATTTTTTCCCTTTAAACTGAAAGCCAAATAAATGCTGTGACTCTTCATGCAGTGGTACTGTAAAGAAGGCATTGCTAAGATCTACCACTGAGAAATATTTTTTATCTGGAGTTAATGAATGCAGTAATGTATGTGGATTCGGGACGTCTGGAATCCCATGTCACACTATTTTATTTATCGGTCTAAGATCCTGAACCATCCTCCACTTTCCTGTGCTGGCTTTCTGCACTGGAAAGATAGGTGTGTTGCATGTAGCATCAGGTGCTTCCCTTAATATTCCTGACTTCAACATATCCTGTATTACTGGCTTAATACCCTCTTCAGCTTCTGGTTTCAAGGGATACTGGCGAACTACTGGCCTTTCTTCAGATATTAATTTAACCTTATATGGTGGAAACCCCTTTAAGTCCTACATCAGTCGATGATTGGGACCACAGTTCAGGTGGGACAGCAGCTAAGGCAGGGTGCCTGTTGCTCTCTTTGCTTTCAGCTAGGCCCTGTATTTGTCACTTTGCCTCATCCAAATGTGTCTTTGGATGAACTTTGACTATCCACCCTAGAGTGAGTTTCCAGATTCCTGTGTTAGGATCTACTTTCCAGTCAGAGCTTGTTAATGCCTCATATCTCCCTCTTTCAGCACGCTGTATAAAGTTTTCTAATTCTTTCCACTGACCCCCCACAGGTTTAGTTAATGACAGATGAGGTGTACTGCCTTTAAACTGTTGGAGCTGTTTTCCTGACAGTATGATTGAGGTGGAGGATTTCCCTGTTTTGGGGTCAACATACAGGTGCTGTATGGTAACAGTCTGATTATTTTCTCTGTGAAAAACAGTATCATACTGATAATCTGGCCCTGCAGTATTTTTATATCTCATGGTTACATGGAGCTCAGTATCTGGCATGTACTGTGCCTCCTGGGAAGTTTGTTTTTCTCTGGTTCTCCTCAGCAGTTCTCGAGCTGTTGGTGTGGGGCCTAGATCGAGGGACCAGTAATAATGCGGCTGTGAGAGTCCATTTAGGACTAGGGCATCTTCTTCTACTACAGCTTTCATACCTGTTTCTGTTGATACTATATTTATATGCAACTTTTGCATAAGATCTCTTCCCAACAGGTTTACTGGACATTTTTGACTTATCAGAACGGGGGCCTGACAAGTAAGTTTTGTCTCAGGTTCTGTTATTATTACTGGTGCACTTAGGTAATGTACCTCTGATGTGCCAGCTGCTGATCTAACATGCACTGTGGTGTTAGAATATTTTACTCCGGGTGGAGGTTTAGTTAGCACAGTTCTACATGCCCTTGTATCACACAAACAGCTTTATACTTTGCCATTTATTATGATGTTTTTATATGGCAAATCTTGCGTCCTACTTAGTGCTATAAGTTCTAATGCTGCTTGTATATCAACTTCCTCCATTTCACTATTGTTTTTCTCTGCTAGTGGGGGAGGAGGTGGAGGCTGTGGGTGTAATTGTCAATTCTGGGTAAAGTTGGGGTTATACACCCGCTTTTCATTACATTCTCTTGCAAAATGTCCTGGCTCATTGCAAATCCAGCAGTTTTCATCTCTTGCGCCAGGGTTTTGTAAAATTGTCCTACATTCTCTAGCATAATGCCCTATTTTTCCACACCTCAGACACACATTGCTCTGTGTGTAACTGTGTCGTGGCCCTCCTCCTCCTCCTCCTCTTCCTCTGTGACCTCTAAATCCTCTCCGTCCTCTTTGCCCGCTTACCCCTGAGCGATGCAAAGCCATTAAACTGTCTTGCATTCCAAACGTATCTGTCTTCCTATCTCTGTGTTTTATGAGCGTGCTGCACATACTCTAAAGCTTGTGTAACAGTTCCTGTATTTTGATGAACCCAGTGTTTATCTATATACCGTCTGAGTTCAATTTTAAGGCCTAGCAAAAAGGCTCTCTTCAACTGTTGCTGATAGGCTCCTGCCTCTGCTTCATCATGTGGTATAGCAGAGTTTGCTCTAAAAACACGTCTCATCCTATCCAAGAAATCTTGTGGGTCCTCTTCATCCTTCTGTTTGCATTGTGAGATTTTACCATAATCTGCTGTCTGTATATAAACTCTTCGAATTCTTTCAAAGAGTAAGCGTAAGGCGTCTCTTAAATCTAGTGAATTATGTGCTAGTATGTCACCATTATCATCGCATCCAGTGAAACCTCCTGCTACTCTGCACCAGTGATGACCAAACAGCTGGGTAAAACACTGGAGCATCTCTCTGCCATTAAGATGAAAGCTTCCTCTGAGTTCTGTAATAGTGTCTAGAAATTCTTCCACGCCTTCTTGTATCGATGGGATACCTTTTAAAGCAGCAGTTCTGTCTTCCTGTGTCCATGGTCTATATACTAGAATAGTTGGCGGCTGTCGGTGATTAGCGTCACCTATGTTTGGATTTGCTACCTCAACTAGAGGGAATGTGTCTCCCTCTAAATTTATTTCAGATGGAGGAAATTTCTGTTCGTGAGCCATTAAGGCTTCGCCTGGGTATATACTTGGAATTGTTTTCTTATCTTTACTCCTAGTTCGCACTCCTGTACCTGTGGAGATATATTATGTGTGTGCATTAATTATTATTATGTTCATAAACAGTGTGGGAAATAAAATGTATAATCTGTGTTAGTATAAGACATTGTGGCCTGCAGAAGTGTTGTTGCACAAACTTGGCCTTGAGTGTGATGAAGCAGAAAATACTGAAGAACTGTAGGGGTTGGGAGAGGATGTGAAAAAGATTAACGGGCCAAGCACTCCCTTCTCATATCAGCAGAAAAGCACAGTGCAGGTGCTGGGAGACAGGAACATGTCCTAATATGAGAGGCAGGAAAATGTGTGTACGTAACCATATATGTGTGAAAAAACTGTGAAACAGGGCGCTGCCTATTTTCATGTGTGTTTCAATAAAAGCAATGGCCCCAGTGAGAAGCTCTGAAGTCGTCTCGGTGTGTGGTCAGATCACATGACAGAGAGCTTCCCCTGGCCAGGTACTTGAATAACATACAGCTGTCTCCGTGTGATTTATTCTAATGTCTTGTGAATTCTTTCAGCTTACGGTGAATAAACGAACACGCAGAACACCCCTTGGGGGGGTGCTTCAACATACCCCACCAGGAATTAGAAGACCAGGGCTCACTAGAAGAGCTCTGTTCTTCTGTTTTAGAAGGATTACTTAATTTTTCTTGCTTACTTATAGGAGTTGTAGGAACTGCTCCTTCCATCTCTCCTCCAATTTGTTGTGCTCCAGCCTCCTGCCCTGCAGCTGTCTGCACGGCAGGGGACTGAACACCTCCCTGTCTGGATGCGACCACTGTTTCCTCATGTGGGCGCACCAAGACTGCAGCTGTCAGCTTCTCCTGTCGCTTCTCCTCCTTATCTTGCCTCTGAATGTTTCTTAATTTACTTTGTTCCAGCCATTTGTCTGAGAATTTATACTCAACCTTTCTCTTTTCCTTTTTAGTTGGTTTCTTGGTATTCATTATTTCTAATTTTAAATCCCTTTGTAATTTTAAGATATTGTTAATATTTAGTTTACCCAAGAAACCATGTTTTTTGTTCCATCTATGACAGATCATACCTGCTCCTTCTACATAGTTCTCCATAAACTTTACATCTCCTTCTAAGTTAGTTAGTTTACTTTGTTTCTTCCCCATGATGTTTAATTTTAGTTCACAATACTATAAATGTCCCAGATAGACGTTCACTGGCATGAGATTCAAGGAGAGGACATTAACACGCCCTTCTACTGCGACTAATCCGCAGCGGTGTTAATGTTCTGGGATTAAACCCGACCTTTATCTCCAAAAATCACCAATACGTCTTTCTATTCTGGGCAAAAGAAAACACAAGACCAGCAGAATCCTACTAAGATTCTTCCAAAATGCTTAGTCTTCCAAACACACAAAACAACACTCACACAGTTAGTATTTTAACATATTTATGTCCTTCAGCAATATGTATGGTCGACCTAGCTTAGTTTATGAGCTCCCTTTATTATTTAACACTTAATTTCATTCCCTTCCGGCGGAATGTTACCAACCAAATTATCCAGTTCACTTTACGGCGCCTAGTTGTTTTTAATCTCTTTACGGTGAGATAACGACCTAAATTTATCACTATTTCTTTGCGGCGAAATAAAACCTTTCCAATGCAGTGTCCTTTCGGCGAGACACTACCAAACGACTTTTAAGTACTTTTCTTCTTTCATTTATATAGCGCTTACTCTTATCTCATGTACTGTATTTTAAAACTGTCTCACCTCGGAGTTGACTTCTAGATGACTCTGTCGGACCTCCAGAGTCACCCGGTGCCGAGTAAGACAATAATCCACCGGCCAGATGCGAACGTCACACACCGGGACTTTCAGCCACCAGGCCTAGATGCGGCTGTGCGGCAGAGCTTAACTCAATGTCAGGCTGTTCCCGGAGATCCGCCAGTCACTGCAAAGAAAGATAAAATCAGTTCAGTTCTTATAATATCCGGCTCCGAAGGACCAAATTAATGATAGGTATTTTTTAGTCAACTCAGAGGTAAGGAACGATACAGAGTCAGCTATACTTGCGGCAATGGTAGCTCACACTCTGCAGTGCAAAACTACAAAGTGTTAATGTTGGATGGGTGCAAAAAACTTGTTATCACTCATGTAAAAACTTTGTGTTGCAAGGCACCTGCACTATGCCTTCCTCCCTGTGTGTGTGAGATCATTGTTATCTCTGTGTGAACCAGCCTCCTTTCTGTCTCACACACACACACCCTGTCTGAACTGTCTGTTGAACTGTGCATATAAATAAAGAGATAGGGTGTCAAAAACTTTGTAGTTTCACTGCAAAGTGGGCTACCCTTGCTGCAAGTAACTATGACTGTATCGTTCTTACCTCTGAGTTGACTAAATAATACCTAACATTTATTGGTCCTTCGTAGCCGGATTAATTCAATAACCTTATTTCTCTTTGCTTTAACAGTGACTCTGGGATCCGTGGGGGAAGCCTGACGTCGAGCGAAGCACCGCTGCACAGCCTCCATTAGCCGGAGTGGCTGCAAGTCCCGGTGTGTGTGAATTCACACCTGGCCAGTGGGTTATCGCCTTCCTCGGCGCGGGGTGACTCTCACAGGGTCCTGAGAGTCACCAAGAAGTCAACTCCGAGGTGAGACAGTTTTAAAATACAGTTCATGGGAAAAGTACTTAACAGTCGTTGGTAGTGCGTCGCCGGTAAGGACGCTGCATTGGTATGGTTTTATTCCACCGTGAAAGGAATAGTGACAAATTAAGGTAGGGCCCCGCCAAGAAGGGGGCCAAATAAAACGACTAAGGGTTATTCCCCTGCGAGGGAATAGAATAAGCGCTATAAAAGTAAAAAGAACGGAGTAAATTGAGCTCATAAAATAACACCAAGTTAACTTAGAAAAATTACAAGGTACCTGAAACTAACTGTGTGACTGTGTTGTGTGTGTTTGGAGGACTAAGCATTTTAATAGAATCATAGCAGGATTCTGCTAGTCCTGTGTTTTCTTTTGCCCAGATTAAAACTACGTACTGGTGACTTTGGAGATTCAGGTCGGATTTCATTCCAGAAAATTAACACCGCTGCGAATTAGTCGCAGTAGAAGGGCGTGTTAATGTCCTCTCCATAAGTCTCATGCCAGTGACCTTTTATCTGGGACATTTATACTATAATTAAACTAACATAAAACATAATGGAGAAGAAACAAAGTAAACTAATTGACTTAGAAGGGGAGGTAAAGTTTATGGAGAACTATGTAAAAGGAGCAGGTATGATCTGTCATAGATGGAATAAAAAATAAAAAACATGGGGTTTTGAGTAAATTAGATACAAAGGATGTCTTAAAATTACAAGGGGATCTAAAATTAGAAATAATGAAAACTAAAAAGAGAAAAATAACAAAAAACAATGGGGAAGGGACAGAGAAAAATCTCTGATTTAACAGAAATATGTACACGATGGCATAAAAATACGGATTTTTAGGTAACTTAATTATCACTGAAATCCTAAAACTACACGGGGATCTTAAACTGGAGATTATGCATTCAAAAGATTCAAGAGACAATAAAAAACCTTGCCAGATTATAATTTCAAAGGGGACTTTTCAGTCCCTGAGTGCACACAGTTGATAAACAGATTAAAACAAAAAGTTTAATTAAAAAAACAACAATAAGAGCAGCTTTTAACTGACATAGACATAATACTGAGGCCTTAAGAAAAGCACAGGAAAAAACTTTCAGTTTAACTGAAAACAAATAAAGGGGGGCGGACTGCCACCCATCCCAGGTTAGAATACCAAGGTAGCCCCAAATTATAAAGACTAAGAGGTGGTTTTAGAGGACGTGGTAAAAGAAGTTAAAAGAGGAGGTGACAATGTGGACAACATGGAAACTGTCCAACTGGACAACCCAGTGAACAATGACTAGAGTTGTTAAAGAAGTAATCTGAGAGTAAAAGATTTTGTAGGCAAGTATTAGTGAGAAACAGGTGCTTTAAAAATCATTCTATGGTGTTATACTACCAACAATATCATGATAAAATGCAAAAAATTCATTTTACAGGGAAATAATTCCATATTTGGCTCAGATTGTGTGCATTCTTGATTTTTCCTCTTTGAGAGAAGTTAAATTTCAGCTCTGTGAAACAACCTTGACAAAGAGATGCAGCTGCCTGAAAACAAAGATAAAACTTCTGCAAACAGCAGAAGTCTGTCTCTGCTGAAAGGTCTGAAAAAAATTGTAACTCTACCCTGCATGTGTCAAACTCAAGGTCCGCGGGCCAAAACCAGACCCCAGAAGTTTAGTGATTCTCTAGAAGTAGAACCTTTAATATGGTGATTGTGTGCTTGAATGTTATTTTGTCAATCAATAAGCAGTTTTGTCTACATTCTGCCACAATCTGCCTTTTGAAAATGTTTTGAATCTTGCTCTTTATGTATAAAAGAAAAGAAAAATTGGCTAAAGTCTGCAGACACAAAATGAACCTGGATTGAAGCTCTAACCATGTTTATTTAATCTGAGATCTTCTCCAAATGCAACAGTATATGTCAGTCTACATGAGATACTAACAACTTCACCTACTGGTATAATATAAAGATCTGATTGAATATGTGAAACAAACAATGATGAAAGTTTTTCAACAGGTGATGCTCATCCAGGAGGAAGACAGTGTTCCTAGGAAATGCAGCTCATTCATTAACAATCAATTTTTCTCCTATAGGTGGAAGTTTTGCTGACTAATCATAGGCTGGATCTATGAAACATTATGTGCACAGAACAAATGACCAAGGTTCAGACTGACTTATGAACCTCACTGACCTGACAATGATAACATGACACCCAACAGATAACACCTTTAAGGTGGACCCCACTAAGACCACCTTATTGATTCTTGGTGAATAAAAAAAAGAATTGAAGCGTTCAAAACAGACCTAGTGGAAACAAAAGGGGTTATGAGGAAACAATGTGCATTTTAAGAATAATAGAAGTCAAATTATGTTCAAATTTTTGCAAATAAAAATTACTCTGACAGAGAAATAAGTAAATAGTGTGTGAATGTGTGTGAATGGGAATGACTGATTTCATTGTAATACGTCTTTGAGGGACCTTAAAAGCGCTAATAAAGGTCTGATGTTCTGATGATCTTTGCCAAATTTATATCTTAATAAGGTTTCCAGAATCTTTTTCGAAAAATCATATAAAGATGGCAAAGGTTCTACCTGTATTGAAAATACTGATAACCATAAGAAAGTTCATAGATCCGTCTTCAATTTTTCACAATTCTTTTACAAACAGGTTATTTAAACTTTCATGTGGCCAAATGTCTGTGTTTGACTTTCTGTTTTTGTGAAATAAATGTCTGTTTCATGTTATGTAAAAATTAGAGTCCTCAACATTACCATAATAATATTAGGTCAGTTCTCTATGGTAAAACAAAAAGATTTTAACAGACGTTTAGACTTTTTCCAGTCAGGTTCAAAATGATTGAATTAGATTCAAACTTAACACAAGATGAAATGAACCTTAACAGAATTACTGAACTGGACTGAAAGAGAGAAAACTTTAGTTAATTGAAACAAACTTTAGTTACTTGAACTAAATACAAAGCTGACTGAAACTGTATGTTGTATCTATAAAACTGGGTAAAACAAACTAAGATTATAAGATATAATATGCCCTTCATTTTTTGTGTTCATCAGTGAGTGAGTTTTTATTTTTTATTTTTAATAAGAACTAAACCAAGCATTATTTATAATAATAGCAACTACCACAAATATTGATCTCATTTTTAAATGTAATAAGGACTTACTTTATAAAATATGATAAAAAAGAATAATAAGAATTTGGAAAAACAGAGGCTTTAAACCTCTGCAGGAACAGCACTGACACTGTCAAAGGTAGATCCTAATACAGGAATCTGGAAGCTCATTCTGGCGTGGATAGTCAAAGTCCATCCAAGGACACATTTAGATGAGGCAGAGGGACAAATACAGGGCTTAGCTGAGAGCAAAGAGAGCAACATGCATCCTGTCCTATCTGCTGTCCCACCTGAACTGTGGTCACAATCATCAACTGATGTAGGGCTTATAAAGGGGTTCCCACCATACAAGGTTAAAACTAATATCTGAAAAAAGGCTATTAGTCCGCCAATACCCCTTAAAGCCAGAAGCTGAAGAAGGTATTAAGTCAATAATACAAGATATGTTGAAGTCAGGAATATTAAGAGAAGCACCTGACGCTACATGCAAGACATATCACACTGACATCGCTATTATTATCACAGCCAAACATAACTCTAAAAAGATGTGCCCTTTAAATCCAAGTACTCTAATACCTACTGCAGAAGATGGAAAACCACATTCTTATAAAGCAAAAGTTGAAGAAGACACCAAACCCAGACAAGACATTTCTCAAACCCTTATACCAGATTCATGTGTTGTGTTTGTAGATGGCTCAGCATCTAAAGATGAATATGGAAAGAATAGAGTTGGTTATGCAGTAACAACCATCGATAGGATAATAGAAGCTAAATCTCTACCCAATACATGCTCAGCCCAAACAGTAGAATTATATGCTTTAGTAAGAGCATGTGAATTACATGAGGGACAAATACTTACTATATACACAGACAGCCAATACGTTTTCGGATCAGTACATCACCATGCTAAGATTTGGCAAAATAGAGGTTTTAAAACATCATCAGGGACAGAACTAACTCATTTCAACCTATTAAAGAGAAAATGTCAGATCTGCTATTTATAGACACAGATGTGCTGAAAGACGCCCAACAGTCAGCAACCAAGACAGAAATAAAGGCCTGGCTAAACAGAGGAGCACAGAAAAAAGATGACATCTATCAGATAGAAGATAAACCAATCCTCCCAAAAATGTATACAACACAGCGGCTACAGTGACACATTGGGAAGACCCACGTGTCAAAGGGGGGAATATGTCACATCTGGTAAAGCATTAATGCTACACTATAAATGTTTCTGACTATGCAAAGAATCTTTGCAGATCATGCATAATTTGTTGCAAACACGGGGGAAGAAATATTGCCTAGTTGTAATAGATGAACCTAGTGACACATTTCTTCCCCACATATGGTATCCCACAGATTATAATGTCAGATAATGGAACTCATTTTGTAAATAAATTAATAGAACTAAGTTCTAATGCATTAGGGTTTCAGTTAAAGATTAAGGAAAACAATGGAAGAAACAGGGAGGCCATGGCCCGAATGCCTATCCCTGGTTAATTATGGATGAGAATAACTCCAAATCAAACTGGTTTTACTCCATTTGCCACCTACTGTACATCATTGTATAACTCCACCCACTATATTCTGAGTCTGAGATCACGTGACACCAAGTCGCTGATGTAAATTCGTATTCTCAAAGAAATAGTACATGGCAGACCGTTTTCTCTGCCTTCTGACATGAATGAAATAGAGAAAGCACAACAGGAAACTTCATTAGCTGAGTGGATGAATAAAATGTTGCAGACAAAAGAAGAACAAATGTCCAGTGGTCTGCCGATAATCTCTGCTCCTATCCCACAGAATGACCTGAGGCCTGGAGACCTGGTCCTGATTAAGACACTCCACCGGAAGGATTGGAGTACTCCTTGGTGGAAAGGGCCGTTTCAAATACTCCTGACAACGCCCACAGCTCTGAAAATAGCAGAGAGGTCTTCCTGGATCCATAAAAGCCACTGTAAGCCAGTTTTGCCGTTACAGGAGCCAGATCAACCGACGGGGTAGCAGAGGAAGTCCGGGTTCAAAGATGGCCCAGCGTCTCAAACCGGTGAAGAAAACATCTGATCTGCACCCAATTATAAAATGGCTCTCTGTAACATGTGGACAGGACTGATAAGCCTGAGCTTAATTCTGGTAGCAGGACTCTTTCTCTATCTAAAGCAGGATCCACAGGAGGTGATACCGAACCAGAAGAGATGGACATCAGACGGGACCCATCTCAGAACACTGACGGAAGAACATGACACACATCCATTCCTACAGAATTTCTGGTATTGTTCATGGTGGGATATGCAACACTGAACCAGGTAGAAATGCACGAAAATGAAGGGGACGATTATGATGACATGTTGTAAATAAATCCCATCGAAAGCCTGAGTGTACTCATACATTGTATTTCATAAAATAACCTTACAGCAGAAAATCGAAAGAAGTTGTTGCTTAAGTGAAATGAGAAAAAGTACAATGATGACATAAACAGGGCAGATGTTTTAATTCCTTTATTATGTTTCACTGTTTTCATTAAGTATTATTCTTTTATTTTTATGATTTCAAGTATTATTCTTTTATTTTTATGATTTCAAGTATTATTCTTTTATTTTTATGATTTCAAGTATTATTCTTTTATTTTTATGATTTCAAGTATCATTCTTTTATTTTTATGATTTCAAGTATTAATCAACATTTAACTTTTAATGGTTGCCGAGGGCGGCGGGGCCGTATGAGTATTTCCCACAAAATATAATCTGTTTACCGTCCGTGGGTTTTCGCTCATACAAAGTATTTTTCTTATTCGTTTTTATATTAAATGTTTTTACTTGTGATAAAAGGAGGGACTGTTGGATGGGTGCAAAAACTTGTTATCACTCATGTAAAAACTTTGTGTTGCAAGGCACCTGCACTATGCCTTCCTCCCTGTGTGTGTGAGATCATTGTTATCTCTGTGTGAACTAGCCTCCTTTCTGTCTCACACACACACACCCTGTCTGAACTGTCTGTTGAACTGTGCATATAAATAAAGAGATAGGGTGTCAAAACTTTGTAGTTTCACTGCAAAGTGGGCTACCCTTGCTGCAAGTAACTATGACTGTATCGTTCTTACCTCTGAGTTGACTAAATAATACCTAACATTTATCACTCCTCCCTCTTTATTTATACATGCTTGGTCACACACAGTTCAAACAACATTCAAGGTGTGTGTGTGTGTGTGTGTGTGTGTGTGTGTGTGTGTGTGTGTGTGTGTGTGCGGGGTCAGAAAGGTTAGGGTTCATGTGTCTTGATTTTAGAGAAAGGAGTGAGGATTGGTGCCAGTCCCTAGATGTTGCTGATAATAGTATAACTCACCCTTCTCTCTTATCTCTTTGTCTATGACATGTGGGGGAACAAAGCACTTAGAGCAGACACAAGTAATAAACAATATAAAAAGTCATAAAACCCTAACAATGTTGATCTTGGTTCTTATGTGACCTCCTGGATGAGTCATTGATGAGCTCCTGGAGTAAGGTTGGTAGACCAACCATTCATCTATTAATGCTCTTTAGATCAGTTGCTTTTTGAGATTTGTAGCCTACTTCATGTTGTCAGACTGGTTCTATGTATGTGATTAATTGATTCTGCAGCTCTAGCAGTAATCAGGCTTGTGGCAAGAGATTTAAACCAAAAACTGATTATTTATAATTCATTCATGATTTAAATAGTAGGGAGATTTTCTTTTCCAATAGTTTGCTGAGGATAACTTTTTGCCCTAATAAATGAAATCATCTGCATTTTGCATATAACCAGGTTATCTATTATATGTCTGATAGTAGTTTGTGGATGACCTGAAACACTGAAGTATGACAAAAAGCAAAAGCAGAATGAATTTGTAAATACATTTTCACATCATTGTAAATAAGGGTCCTGATTTACTTCTGGTATGCTGGCTGGAGATGTTGCACTTGGGGTCATATGGATTTTTCACTGAGGTCTCCATGAAACTCAAACATCATTTACACAGGAGGTTTTAAATTCATTACTGCCACAGCTCTGTCAGGCTCCCCACAGGACCGTCATGTCCCATCACATGAGGTCCTGTGGGGAGCCTGACAGAGCTGTGGCAGTAATGAATTTATTTGATGAGTCACACCGCTGTCAGCAGTTTGTTAGCACATCAGCAGGTCTGGGAATTAACTCAGTCACCTAAAAACTGATAGGACAGCATTAATCAGTATAGCTGCCAAGAGGCCCATGGTAGTTCTGAAGGACCTGCAGAGACTGACAACGCACCAGCAGCGATGGGATTTATGAACGCAGTCTGGTGGCAGATCCTGAAGACAACCTGTTGAAAACAGCACACCCTAACAGGTATAAATGCACATGGGGCAGGTGATTAGCTCTGGGTGCCCTACAGGGGTTGGACAATGAAACTGAAACACCTGTCATTTTAGTGTGGGAGGTTTCATGGCTAAATTGGACCATCCTGGTAGCCAGTCTTCATTGATTGCACATTGCACCAGTAAGAGCAGAGTGTGAAGGTTCAATTAGCAGGGTAAGAGCACAGTTTTGCTCAAAATATTGAAATGCACACAACATTATGGGTGACATACCAGAGTTCAAAAGAGGACAAATTGTTGGTGCACGTCTTGCTGGCGCATCTGTGACCAAGACAGCAAGTCTTTGTGATGTATCAAGGGCCACGGTATCCAGGGTAATGTCAGCATACCACCAAGAAGGATGAACCACATCCAACAGGATTAACTGTGGACGCAAGAGGAAGCTGTCTGAAAGGGATGTTCAGGTGCTAACCCGGATTGTATCCAAAAAACATCAAACCACGGCTGCCCAAATCACGGCAGAATTAAATGTGCACCTCAACTCTCCTGTTTCCAACAGAACTGTCCGTCAGGAGCTCCACAGGGTCAATATACACGGCCGGGCTGCTATAGCCAAACCTTTGGTCACTCATGCCAATGCCAAACGTCGGTTTCAATGGTGCAAGGAGCGCAAATCTTGGGCTGTGGACAATGTGAAACATGTATTGTTCTCTGATGAGTCCAACTTTACTGTTTTCCCCACATCCGCGAGAGTTACGGTGTGGAGAAGCACCAAAGAAGCGTACCACCCAGACTGTTGCATGCCCAGAGTGAAGCATGGGGGTGGATCAGTGATGGTTTGGGCTGCCATGTCATGGCATTCCCTTGGCCCAATACTTGTGCTAGATGGGCGCGTCACTGCCAAGGACTACCGAACCATTCTTGAGGACCATGTGCATCCAATGGTTCAAACATTGTATCCTGAAGGCGGTGCCGTGTATCAGGATGACAATGCACCAATACACACAGCAAGACTGGTGAAAGATTGGTTTGATGAACATGAAAGTGAAGATGAACATCTCCCATGGCCTGCACAGTCACCAGATCTAAATATTATTGAGCCACTTTGGGGTGTTTTGGAGGAGCGAGTCAGGAAACGTTTTCCTCCACCAGTATCACGTAGTGACCTGGCCACTATCCTGCAAGAAGAATGGCTTAAAATCCCTCTGACCACTGTGCAGGACTTGTATATGTCATTCCCAAGACGAATTGATGCTGTATTGGCCACAAAAGGAGGTCCTACACCATACTAATACATTATTGTGGTCTAAAACCAGGTGTTTCAGTTTCATTGTACAACACCTGAACATTCTCATGACATTTTTCTTGCATCCTGGAGACCAACTAGAACCGACCTCAGACACAGAAACATGAGCAGTTACATAGTCATCATATTTTCTCCCTAGCAGAGAATCCCAAACGTGAATGGCTGGCCAGTTTGTGTTCCAGAACACTTGAATTATGCTGCAGAAAAACGATTTAAAGCACACCAGCAAGTCCACCTCTGAATGGTTCTAACAACCTAAATTGAAGGTTCTGGAGTGGCCTAGTCAAAGTCTGGATATAAATCTGATTGAGATGCTGTGCCTTGAACTTGTCATGACAGCAGTTGTTCCTGACAAGGTTGGCCCAACCAGTTATTAGGTCATATAGAACCACATGGGTTTCGGTAGCTTTTCTCTGAATAAATGAAAACATGATCTGAACACGGCATTTTGTTTTTACTTAATCTGATGTTAAAATTAGTTTGATGATCCAAAATATGATGATATAAAGTGTGACAAAACAAAAACAGATGAAACCTCTAAGGGTCTAAATACTTTATCCCAGCAATGTACTTCTTAGAAAGTTCATGGAATGCAAAGATCTCTGAGAGAAAACACTGACCCAGGGATACATTCACTTTCTTTTTTTTTTTTTTCCATTTCCTGTCCGGCAGAGTATCGCTCAGAATTGTTGTCTGAGTGCCAAGAAATTGCCCAACAGATTTACTTTCACGGGTGGAGCATCACAGCTAATGCTTTAAAGCTCTGCTTGATATTTATAAAAGAAACTTTATTATAAACTTCTTTGGGAATATTTCAATTGTTACGGACACGGAGACTGAAATGAAAAGGAAAAAAGAAGCTTGAAAAAGAGAGAGATGGGGGAAAAAGGGGAGAAAAGGAGGAAAGAGTGGAGGAGAGAAAGAAGGATAAAGAGAATACAAGATTACACCCTGCTTGCTTAAACACCTGCAGCTGTTTCTTTTTTTTTTTTACAAAATAGTACACAGTAATTCTGAATATAAAATGTACTTAGTGAGAGGTGCAGGCCAATATAGAACATCTGTGTATCTGTCAACACCTGAAGCTTAACACCTGTGAGTATGAGTGTGGACGCGTTTGTATACAAGGTTTCTCCACAAAAATATGCAATAGAGAGTTTGAGGACCCACCGACCTGCCCCGTGGTACCCGGGCGGACACATCCAAAGGCCACCCCCCAAGCAGAGGCCCGACAGAGCCCAGGGGGCCAGGCCCCGGCAAGCAGCCACCGGGAGTTAGCCAGCACACACCAAAGCACCCAGCCCCGGACACCGAGAATCCCAGGTACACCAGCGGGCAGAGACTCCAACCACCGGCAAGTAGTGTGGCGAGGAGGAAATAGGCCCCCCATAAGATGGGGGGGACCTAAGCTGATCCAGGAGAGGGAGCAGTCCAAGACACAACCTGTCAAAAAAAAGAAAAAACAGGCACTCACAGTCACAATCACCCACTCCCACCCTCATGCATACACATAAAATCACTCACACCCAACGTAAAGACAAACAACAATGGACGTCATACACTCATTCACACTCCCCATGCATACTCTATACTCCCAGGTCCAGGCGCCGGTACCCTCTAGGGGCAACCAGCCCTCGGATGCAGGAGGTGGTCCCCTTCCCTCCTGGGGCAGAGACAGGCCCCGGCCTGGCCCGGCCCCCGCCCCGAACCCAGTCCCCAACAACCCCCATCCACCTCCGGTAGAGGGGGCTATGTACAAAAGAGGGGTCCACATGGCCCAAACCAGCCCGCCAACCAGAGTCGCCGCAGGACGGAGCAGTCACGACCCCCCAATGAGCTCCGATCCCAAACCCATGAGCTCCGATACCCAACCCCATGAGCCTCCCACTACAAAAACACTACATCCCTGCCACTGCAACGACCGCCCAGGGAGAAACACTAGAGAAACACTCCACCCCACAGGCTGCAGACCCCCAAACCCTGCTCAGACCTGACTAGAGGGCCCACTCCATCTCCCGGCCTCCGACCACAGATGGGAAATGGCAAACGGGGGTGTGAAAAGACCCCAAGCCTGCCTCCGCCAGCTCAAATGTGGTGTTGATGCGTGTTGTTGTAGTGTCCATTTAAAAAGAAAGACCCCGATCCCCAGCCCCGCTACCCAGTCCGCCGCCCAAAGTAGCCACCGACCCCCAACAGAAAGGAGCCAGCCAGAAGCGCCCAAGAATGCGGCCCCACTCCAAACAAAGGAGCAGACCAGCCAGCCCAGCGCAACCAAAATACGCCACACAAATGAGGGCACAAGACCAGCACGCCCAGCCACCCCCGAACCCAAGGGGCACAGCCAAAAGAGCGCCCAGCCCCCGATGCCCAGCACCACACCGCAGCCACAACCAGGCAAGCAGGGCAACAAAACACATCCCACTCCAACACCGAGGCCAGCAACAAGCCGCTCCCGACCCAAAACAGCAGGCCCACCCAAATGCAAGCTCCAGGCCAGGATAGGTACATGCACCCCCCCGCCCATAGACAGGCGAACCGAGACCACCCGGCAGTCAAGCAGACCCCACGATAAACCACCCCGCCCACTACCATGCCCAAGTGAAAGACAACGGCCCAGCAAGCCGAAGGATGCCACAGAAAGGCCTCAGCACATGCAGCAAGGAGGACACACCCCCATCCAGAGACGCAGACCCACCTACATCCAGGTCAGCCAAGCAAAAACAATAGAGCCGAGCCAGACCGCAGATCCCCCCGAGCCAGCGCCACAGGAACACCACACATCCTTTGCATTCGTAGGGGCACGGCGAAGACCACTAACCCCAAGCACACACACCAGGAACCATCCAGCAAATGAGAAAACCCCACCCCAGTACGAGGCCGAGAAGCCTGACGCAAGCGCAGAGCCCAGCGACGCCCGTCCTGCTGTACCCACGCCCGGAGGTCAGAGCCGCCACGCACAGGACCACCACCCCAACACCACAGCACGCCACAGCATAGGACGGAATGCAGCAAAGAGCACCAAAAAGCTGCACACAAAACTCACACTGCGCAAATGCACCCCCACCAGCCCCCAAAAACAAAGCCCCCCACGAAAAGAAGACCTGCACCATCCAGGTCCTAGAACATGCCCAACACCCATACACCTGCCAGAAGCAGCCCCGCAAGAAGACCCACCCCAAGGCCCACAAAATGAGCCCACAGAGCCAAAAGCAAAACCCATCCGGAAGCCGAGACCAATCCACCCCGAGACCAACCCCGGCCAGCCCGTTCACTCAAACCATGCAGACCCCTCAGAACCCCCTCTCCCAGATAGAAAAGGGACCGACATCAGTAACCGGAACCAAGACAAGGAACCAGAAACCGAGCCGGAACCACCCAGGACCAAACGACGCCCACACCCAGCCATGGCCAACCATCTATCCCCACCCCAGAAGGAAACCTACACCCACCCCAACATTTGAACAACTCCCAGAGCACATAAGACGTTGGACACCCAAGTTGACCCCGTCCCACCCCCTCCCACAGAGCCTCCGCCCCGCCAGCAGAATGTGCTCCTTGAAGGAAAGAGCACCTGCCATGAGATGGGACCTACCTGCCAGTTTTGGGGGCCCCTATGCCCGACGATGCACCAAAGGCCCCCGAGCCAGGGCTGGGCACCCAGGAATGCACTAGCCCAAAACCCCGGCGACATACCCTCCAGGACCCAAGAGCCCCAAGGCCCAGCCAGGAGCCCAGTCTGGGGGTCGATACGCCCCAGGAACCCCGAGCCCCCAAGCCCACCCCAGACCCACCCAGGAGCAGCACGGCCACCAGGCCAGTGACCTATGTCCGTCGGCGCAGGCCCCCCGAGAGTATTGCATGAAGCAACCAGATGTCTCCCCCAAGAGCCACAAAAGCCCCACCCCGGCCGGGACCACAGCCCCCAGCGCCAGAACCCCCAGCGATCCCAGCCCAGGGACACCCCAAACGCCCCAACTCAGACACCCCCCCGAATCCGCTACAACGCCCAACAGGATGAAGACAAGGGTGCCCCACCCCGACTAGGTGATGTAGCCAATTAAAGGAGCCCAAAGAGATTGATCTGACTTTGAGGCAGAGGCTGTCTCAAGGCTTATATAATCCAACAGAAAATTTCTATACTGATTAATATTAAGAAGGTTTTTATTTTTCCAGTTCATGAGGATAGTTTTCTTAGCAATGCATAAGGCAGTGAAAACCATGTGAACTGAATTTGTCTCTATGATGACATCATCTAAGTTGCCCAACAAGCAAATTGAAGGGGAAGGTGAAATATTACATCTCAGACACTTTGATAAGTCTTCACATATCTGGCACCAGAACCTCTGAACGGGTGTACATAACCATAGTGCATGGATGTAATTGTGTGGTATATTACTTGTACAGTGTAAGCAAGTATTAGAAGGTGTCAAGCCCATCCTGAACATCTGTTGACCTGTATAGTATACTCTATGAAGGATTTTATATTGTATTAATTGCAAACCGGGGTTACTTGTCAGCTTAAAAGTTCTGGAACATATCTGAGACCAGAATGTTTGGTCAAAGTTAACTGCTAAGTCCACCTCCCATTTCATAATAGGAAGGGAAATTGATTCATCTATATTAGACAGTATCCTGTATATTTTTGAAATTAATTTGTTGGGGTTGAGTTTTAGAAACTCTAGTACACTTGATGGCATTTGTAACCCAATGTTTTTAAGTCTAAATTTATTTTTTACTATAGATGTAATTTGTTGATATTCTAAAAATGTATTCTTGTCCATCCCATATTGTATAATTAATCTGTTAAATGGGATGAACTGAATTCCTTCAAATATATGTTCCAGGTATTCAATTCCTTTACTCCTCCAATATGGAAAACTTATCATATTATTTTTTGTGGGATGTCAGGGTTGTTCCAGATGGGTGTACGTCTGCATGGGATTACTGAAGACCTTGTCATTTTTAGATATTCCCACCATGCTGTCAGAGCTGCTGACGTTGAGGCTTTTGAAGCATACATGCCGTTTTATATTTGAACTAATAAATGGTAGATCGGAAATCTTTATATTATTGCATAGTGTCTGTTCTACGTCTAGCCAGGGTTCATCTAGAGGACTGTGTTTAAACCATTTTGAGATGTAATGTAGCCTGTTAGCTAAGAAGTAAAGATGAAAGTTAGGCAGATCTAGTCCTCCTTTATCTTTGGTCTTTTGTAGTGTTTTTAGGCTAATACGTGGGGGCTTATCTTTCTAGAGAAATTTTGTGATTTAGGAGTCCAGAGATCTAAACCAGTCAGATGATGGTTTATTTGGAATCATTGAGAATAAGTAATTAATTTTTGGCAAGACCATCATTTTTATTGAAACAAACCTGCCCATGAGTGATATGGGTAGAGATTTCCATCTAGCGAGATCATCTTCTACTTTTTTTAAGAGCGGGATGTGGTTTAGTTTTGTTAAATCTGCCAATCTAGGAGAAACATTAATGCCCAAATATGTAATATTCCCTGATTGTAGTTGTATATTAGGAAAATTGTTGAAAGAACAATTAATTGGAAGAACTGTCGATTTTAACCAATTTATAGAATAGTCTGAAATTCTTGAGAAAGAATTTATCAATCCAATTACCTGAGCGACAGAGGTTTGCGAATGCTGGAGAAAGAGTAATACGTCATCTGCATAAAGACATATTTTATGTTCAATATTCCTGCATTTTATGCCTTTAATACCTTTAGATTGTCTGATTGCTGCTGCTAGTGGTTCAATAAAAATAGCAAATAATGAGGGTGAAAGTGGGCATCCCTGCCTGGTGCCCCTCTGAAGACAGAAGCGGGAAGATGTTTGGTTATTTGTTCTAATACATGCCGCTGGGGTATAATATTTTTATCCAGTTTATGAAAGATCTTCCAAAACCAAATTTAGTCAAGGTTGCAAACAATAATTTCCAGTTAACTCTATCAAATGCTTTTTCTGCATCTAGAGATAATATATTAGTCTCAATATTTTTACTGTAGGAATAAGCTATTAAATTAAGTAATCTGCGTAAATTAGTGGATGAATGCCTACCTTTAATAAATCCAGTTTGGTCAGGATGTATTATGAGAGGAGTAACCTTTTCTAGTCTTTTTGCAAGGGCTTTACAGATTATTTTGAGATCGACGTTAATAAGGGATATGGCACGGTAGCTGGTAGGGAGTATTGGGTCTTTTCCTGGTTTTAACAAGAGACTTATGTTGGCAGAATTTATATATGGCGGAAGTCTGCCATTTTTTTCGGTTTCCTGCACCATTCTTTGGAATATTGGGGCCAAAATATTCCAGAATTCTTTGTAAAACTCTGTTGGGAATCCATCTGGCCCGGGAGCCTTTTTATTGGGCATGCTTTTTAGAGCTTCTTGGATTTTGGCTGAAGTCAATGGTACATCCAGGGCCATCGCTTGATTATCTGATAGTTTAGGAATTGTTACCTTATCCAGAAATTGATCAATGTCATTATCTGACGGGTCTATCTGTGGTCAGTATAAAGCTTTGTAGAAATCTCTGAAAGTGCTGTTTATTCTTTCAGGATCATAAACTGTATTCCCTGTCGAGTCTTTTACAGCAAATATCGTTGTTCTTTATTTATTTTTAGTTGGTTAGCTAAAAAGCTACCTGATTTATTGCCATGTTCAAAGTTTTGTATACAGAGTCTTTATACTAAGAATTGGTTTTTTTTGTCGTTGATTTAATTTAATTCAAGTTTGCTTTACGTAGTTTACTCTGCTTTTCCTCTTCCTGGGAAGCATCTAACAGTTTAATGGTTTCTTCTAATTCCTGTATACGTTTGTTTTCTTTTTTCTTCTTATGTGATGAGAATGAGATTATTTTACCTCTCATCACTGCTTTCCCTGCCTCCCAGAGAACAGATGTTGATGTCCCCGGGATATCATTAAATTCCAAATATGAAGTCCATTCTTTTTTTAAATATTTAATAAATTATTCGTCCTTAAGCAATGATGTATTAAACCTCCAGTTTTTGCTTTGTGGGTTTTCTTTCTTATTTACTAGAGTTAAGGAGATGGGTGCATGATCGCTGACAGCTATAGGGTGTATCTCAGTGTCTGAAATGTCAGTCAACAACGAGCTGCTGACTAAGAAATAATCCAGACGGGAGTAAGATTGATGGACATGTGAGAAGAAAGTATATTCTCTGTGAATAGGGTGAAGAAATCGCCATGTGTCACAAAGTCCGGAATCACTCATGTACTGTTTAACTGTATTTATTGATTGCCAACTGCTCTGAGTCCCTGTTGTGGTCAACCTGTCTAATTCTTCATTAGACCATAGTCGAGATCGCCCCCAAGAAGAAGTGAGACGTCTGCCTGTAGTCTTTTAAGCTGATTAAAAATGTTTACGTTTTCTCTCTGGTGCCAGCTCCATGCACATTCCATGTGAGAAACGTTGGTGTGCCCATAGTTGTGCGTGTGTCGCTAAAATTGTACAGCACATATCACCACAGAAACAGATAGACCCCAGTGAAATCGTAGTCAGTGCTTGGTGTTGCGTGATATGGAGTCCAGAAGCAGAGATATGACAGGGAAAAAGACAAAAAATTAAGAGGCTGCTGGGGGTAAGGGATACATTTACATTTGAATTAAACTGAACTGAGAGTGAACTGGAGGAAGACTACAGGAAACTCTGTGACAGATCCCAGCACTGTCTTCTTCCCTCCAGCACAGGCTCCGTGGTGTCCTGGTTTTCACACCCACAGCTTGTAGTCAGGCAGGCTAAGGGAACTCATCTTAGCTTAGCTGAGGATACATGAGGATTGTACCACTCCTTTTTGAGCTGCAGATGGAGTCTGATGTTTTGCTTTAGCTGTTCACACAGTAAGAGGATTTGCTCAGACTGGAGGGATATAAATACTAAAGGAGCTCAGGCTGCATGTAGCCGTTTGTGCAGGTGATGCTTTAAAATCACTTTTGAAACCAAATATTTAGGCTGTATCTGGCCCTCATTCTTCACTGAGCATGCAGCGAAAGCACAATCTCAGTTCTTAAATGGAAGATGGATGCTTGTGGATACATCAAGAGCAGTTTTTATTTTTTCTACTGCTGAGAACTGTTTCAGCATCTTCATTTTGCATAATCCAAGATTTGTTTGTGCTAGAGGCTTAAACTAAAGGCAAGAAAGGAGTATAGATGATTGCTGATTTGATGATGATGTGATAACCCTCATAGTGGTTCATGCAAACAATGTTTAAAAATACAACTTGCTTTATAAAAAATGTTTTACCTATAAAATAATTCAGCTGACCTAGCAGGATTTTTTCACCTCTTCTCGTCTGCAGTGAAAGCCAAAATGATCTACAGAAATATTTATAGATACACCATGGAACAGTGAAGGCAGTTACCAATAACTGGCAAAAAACCCTTGAGGAAAATATGTTTTGTAGTCTGATGAAAACAATCCAACTCAACACATGTGGACGACCACTCCCCATTGGCTGCACATGCATAAAAGCAATAGAAAACTCTACATTATAGAATTTCTATCTGGTGCTTATGTTACCCCTTTCTAATGCTGCCCTGGGCAACTGCCTGTATGGCTCATATAAAAAGCCACCACCGATCATGCTCTCATGTTTTACATTACAGAAACATTTTAACTGGGGTGTGTAGACTTAAGAGCCAGAATAACTCCCAAAGATTAGTAGTGCTACTGACAATAATAGTTTGTTTTCAGAGCTCAGGCTACATATAATAAATCATGGGTTACTGATGTTCTGGGATTTCTATAGGTTTAGTCTCTTTGCTACAGTACATATTATATCCAGTTTAAAAATAACTTACTGTGTTTCCCCCTCATTGAAAAAGATATAAATGTTACTGACCAATGAAATGACTCCGGTATACCAGAATTCAATGACCTGAACCATGTTTACAGTCCATGTGCGGACTTGCTGTGTCACAGGTCACAGCAGGGAGCGGAGAAATGGCTAGTTTCTTATCTCCTCCCCCCTCCTCTCGTCTCCTGCTGGGAGGTGTTGAAGTGACTGAACACAAGGATCTTCTCCACCAGCAGATGATGACCTCAGGAAAGCATGAAGATAGTTTTATTTATTGAGCTTTGCTAGAGGACAGATTGTGTCTCCTTCTAGGTGCAAGTCTTGTTTTCTGGAGAGGAGAGTGTGGCTCTGGTTGATGTGAAGGAAGAGCAAACATGAGAAGGAGCAGCATGGGATTCACTCGGAGCTCATCCTGAGTGCTCTACAATAACAGGAGCTAATTATTATCATCATCATTACTCACATTCAGGTAAATTTCATTTGCACACTGGATAGTGACTGCTGTGTCGCTTCCAGTGAAAAATTACTCATGGGTATGAGGCTTAGTAAGTCACGTTGTCCTGAATATCTAATTTTAGGGGCTTTAATCTGGGAGAAAAGGATTTAAGTAAACCGTATTGTGGAAGCTTAATGAACTAATGGAACTAAACACAAACTAATGGTGGTTTTATTTCTAATTCCTATAGTCATTGATCTGTCACACTGTCAGTGTGCAGACATGGCTTCAAATGTAAAAGCTGAAATGTGTCAGATTTGCTATAGTTAACTCAAAAATCCCTGATGATCACTGCGCTGCTCGGCAGTACCTGCTGGACTGGCGTGATATTGATGATCTGGACTGCTTTGACACAACGGTTGAAACCATCATTCCCAACCATCAGAATTACGGGACAAAAAAAAAGTTAAGAATTTTTATAACTTTCTTTAAATTCAGAAGTTTACACACACTAAGATTATTATGCCTTTAAATAATTTGGAAAGTGATTATTTCATTGGGTTGCTAGCTTCTGATTGGCACAGCTGAGTGTCATTGTTCAAAGTGAAACAGTCCAAAACTAACATAACACTCAGAGAAGAAGTCATTATTCAAAAAGAAACACAAGAAGCCAGATGACAGTTTACAAATAAAATGAGGGAAAATACATTAATATTTGGAGACATGTCCTGTGGTCTCATGAAGCTACAACTAAAGCGTTTGGATATAATGACCATTGTTACTTTTGGAAGAATAAGTGGGACGTTTGTAAGCCTGAGAACATCATCTAACTGTAAAATACTGTGGTGGCAGCAGCATGATGTCCAGGTGGTGCACTTCACAAAATAGATGGCAAAAATACTATGTGGAAAATAATGAAAAGCAACCTGGGACACAAATAGGCCTCCCAAATGGAAAAGGTCCCCCAGCATACTACCAAATTAGTTATTGGTTATATGGTTGTGTGCGCGCAAGAAGGCCTACAAATCCGACCCAGTTCTACCATTTCTGTCAGGAGGAATGGGCCAAAATACCAACAAACTATTGTGTGAAGCTAGTGGAAGGAAACCCCAGTCAGAGAGTTTAAAAGACGAATAGTTGGAAGTAAATACTATTCCAACCATGTTCAGAACTGAAAGTGTTCATTTGCAGAAAACTTTAAGAAGTTCCAACTAACATTTTTGCACCGCTCTACATTTTTTTCACTTGCCTTTTTAAAAAAAAACTAAAATGTTATGGCCAGCCCTGTTGATGCCGATTTTCTCCTAGGGTTTCACTATAGAGCTCAGTTCTTTAGGTTCTACTGCTTGTCCTCTGCTGTTCATCAAGTACACCGTATTTCTCTTCTCTTCGATTTTTGGGGTAACCAACTGCCTAATCTGTATCTATTGCTCTGTCATGTCCAGCTTCTGTGAATTAACAGTTTACATTTGGTTTACGAGTTCCTTCGGAGAAACTGAGTTTCAGGCTGATACAGAAATAGTGAACCATGAATGCTGCTTTCCTACTCTAACAGGATTGGGCCAAGCAGAGACGTCCCCAACACGACCATGTCAAATATGCAGAATCTACCCAAGAATGATGGAATGGGACGGTCTGCCTCATACTGTCTTCTTCACTGAGAGTTTAATCTCAACTCAAACATTGTTTACTTTCTGGGATTATTGGATTAGGTGATTATATTACTTATAAATACATAACAATACTTCTGAGAGTTCCATAATCAATACACCAGTGACACCAGTTACTTCAAATATTCCATATTAGTGGGATTAGTTGGTACTTTTAATTATTATTTCCTAAAATAGCAACAGTAAGCAGTAAAGCAAGAGATTTGGTGCATCCCAAGGACAAGCTGCAGTGTATTATTATAACAAATTTATTATAAGGCATGGACCCATAATTAATGTTTGTGTTATTTGCTATCATTGCCCATGTGAGCCAGTCTAACTGTGCTGCATTCTGTCTCAGGGATGGAGCCCCAACTCCTGGCTTCTTCAGTAGGAACAGGGCTGCTGTCCAGGTGGGTGCACAGAATGGATCAAGTTTCACTAAACAGTGGATCACTAAACTGTAGTAACTGATTAGATACTTAATGGCACTTAGGTATGAACATTTCTATTAGTCTCATAAATAAAAAATATATTATTCTGTTATTAGTCTTTAAAGTCAATCTAAAGCTATTAATTCTTTATCAGGAAACTCTAACCAGTGGTGAATTTAATCTCCTCTCAAAGGCTTCCACACATGAGGCAGTTTGGTAGAAGCAGCGTTGGTCCTGGAGAGCCCGGCCTCAGCTGCCAGAAGACAGAAAGCAGCAGGTGAGCTGTGCATCCATAACCACAAGTCCTTCATATAAGTTTAGCATTCAAACTATTCTCCAGCCACCATGTAAAGAGAGGGAAGGTTAAAAAGAAGAAATCAGATGTGCAAAGTAAGGTTCCCTACAGATAATGCTGGGGGACTTTATCACACTGAATGAAATAGGACTACTTGGCCTGAATTTCCAAATAATGGAAGCTAATCTTCTACTCCTCCATTGGTTCCTCTTGCAGGGAGAACCGGTGCCCCCTGGCTCCACAAAACACAAACAACTCCAACAATAATGATGGGTAAGTTACAGATTATTACATAAATTCAAGTTAAATCATTTGGATGGAATGCCCCCTGATGTTGAAATTCTGACTGGGAAAGTTGAAGGTCTGCAGTCCTCAGGTTCAACATGTCTGCAGCAGTGCATGTAAAACCAAGAACATTGCAGGAATACTCTGTTTACTTGCCCTTTTGATGCTTTGTCTCTAATTAATCCAATGGCACACATTGTACTCCACAGTCTATATTTCTGACAACATTCCTTTTTTGTTACAACACATAGAAATAAGATTATTTGGAGTCCCAAAGCCATTTCCACAAAAACCAAATGAAAAACATGAACACTACGGAACCTTCCAAGGAGTGGTTGGAATAATCTACAAAAAAACTAAAAAGCTCACCAGCAACTCAGCCAGGAGATCACAGAAGAACCCAGAATAACATAAAGCTCTGCAGGCCCCACATACTCATGATCCAACAATAGATACATGTATCAGAAATTAGGCCAAGAATGATAGAGATTTTGGTGTCAACAGGCACCGACCACTGTTCCTTCTTAACACAGACAAATAAGAGACTGGGTAAAAAATGTTCCAAAAGAAAACGCAGAGCCAACTCATATTTACCTAAAAACAATCTTCCCCTAAATTTGGGGGAAAATATTTTGTGGATTTATGAGACAAAAGTGGAATCTTTGCTCTGCTGCTTCAGAACCAGGAACAATTTGCCATAATCTATGGAACCATGTTTTCTGCTCCCTAGCAGAAAATCCTGGAGGAGAATGTCCGGCCATCAGTTTATGACCTTGAGCTTAAGCACATTTGGGTTATGCAGCAGATCAATTATCTAAAGCCCACCAGCAAGCCCACCTGTGATTGGTTCAACAGAACTAAAATGAGAGTTTTGGAGTGGCCTAGTCAGACTTAAATCTAGAAACCTTGGAAAGACCTTAAACAGGCTGGTTATTGTCAAAAATCCGTTAATGTGGCTGAATTAATGAAATTTTGCAAGTTAAGAAGAGTGGGCCAAAAACAAAAGACACACAGCACAAACAACCACACACACATTCAGACCAATTAACCTAACAGTCATGTTTTTGGACTGTGAGAGGAAGCTGGTGTACCCAGAGAGAATCCACACATGCACGGGGAGAACATGCAAACTCCATGCAGAAAGACCCCCAAATAGGAGTCAAACCCAAGACCCCTTCTTGCTGCCAACAGCTCCACCGTGCAGCCCACGGTTAACTTTGTTTGACATTAAAATTTGTTTGATGAAAGCAAAAACAGAAGAAATCAGTAAGCACCATGGATGTTAAAACTAATTGGGATTATGACCATAGTGTCTCACATTACTTAAACAAACTGGAATGCATGTTTGTTACCCTTATCTCCACTTAAAAATGAGGACAGAAAATTTGTGGCGTTAACACTCAGAAATGACTTGATAAAGACCTAATTTGACATATGCATGATCATATCTTAATAGCATGACATCACATCAATAACTTGAAGTCATGTAGACAACCTTTTAGAGATAATTCAATGATATGCAATAGAAAATAAAGCCTTCAGCTTTTTAACATTTAAAACGGTAAATATTATTTACATTTGGTTATTTTAACTCAAGTTTTTTGTTTTTTTTTTACATCTATCCTTCCCATGTTCTGCTCAACAAAAGATGCTTAGAATCACAACTTAATGTCCATCTGTCTAAAACTGGTGTCCCTTTAACCAACAAACCAGCCCAGACTCTTAGAGGCATGGTCTCTACTGTTCTGGCACAGACCAGTATCACCACTCTATTGCACTGTACTGTGATATTCCTTAATGACGAGGCAAAACAAGTCACCTAACTTGCCTCTCTGTATGATTTTTAGGAAAAAGGATGAAAAGAAGGATGATAAAAAGGATGACAAGAAAGATGAGAAAAAAGATGAGAAGAAAGACGCAAAGAAGGATGACAAAAAGGATGATAAAAAAGAGCCACCGTAAGTACCTTGATTCTTTGTTTTTGGATGCCATAACTTTAAAATCATAACTTTGTGACAGAAACTTTGAAGATTTGACTTTAAACCTTTAACTTTTGTATGAAAAGACTCATATCGGAACCCATTGTAGTCTCAAAACATTTTCAACAGTAATTAAGAGCAAGGTCCGTACAAGGTCACGGGAGAGCTGGTGCCTATCTCCAGCAGTCTATGGGTGAGAGGCAGGGTACACCCTGGACAGGTCGCCAGTCCATCGCAGGGCCATTCTCTGGTCTCCTTTATTAAAGATTAGGACCACTAGCCCACTCTGAAGGTGTTGTCCCAGTCCCCCATGGGACAATACAGATGCCTGTCAATGACAACAGCCCTACAATGTCCAAACTCTGCAGTTGGGAAGCTTTTATACTACAATAGCAACTTCTGGTATGGTAATAGACTTACTATGGACTTACCCTCTCATGAGTCCTCAGAGAGCCTCCTCCTTAAAAGACATTGTAACTGGATTAAGGAGATGGTCAAAGTACTTCTTTTATGCCAGACAAGTCATTAGACAATAATCTGCCATTCCCAGCAAAAAAATCAAAAACAGTTTAGAATTTATCCATATTCATACACTATCAATTGATGGATGGTATTTACTTTTGTTAGTTCTGTACACCATAAAGGAATGAAATACCCATTTATGTTGAAAATGTTGACAATATAGAATATAAACCAAGAACCAACTAACATGGGTGGTAGATGCTAGATCATTCCAGCACCCAAACAGAGGGAGTCATTGCTGTTAAAGGCTTTGCAAATTAATGTTACTGCATTTTTCTCTGTTCAATGACATTGGATGCTATACCTCCAAATTTTACTGAACAAAACGGTTTTTAAGATATTTACTCTATGTCTACTGATACTCCAATTGTAGGTGAAATTCAAGCAGCTTTGTGGTTCTGGTCATAAGTAACATGATGAGGTTGTGTTGTTGACTATTTACTCTCACTTATCATCAAACAGGAAGGAGGTGTGGATCATGGATCCTGCTACGGATATGTACTACAACTGGCTATGTACAACTTCTGTTCCGGTGTTCTACAACCTGATGTTTCTTGTGGCCAGGTGTGGGTTTATGGAATTTTATAAATCAGTTTAATATTTCACTTTATTGCTTAACTTTTTCTTGACCTAGTGATGATTTTGCTTCCACGTAGATCATGTTTCAATGAACTACAGTACGGCAACACAACAGTATGGATGGTTTTGGACTACATATCAGATGTCATCTACTACATGGACACCTTTGTGAGAGCCAGGACAGGTAAGCAAAGGCAGAGTTATCTCAGTCAGCTTGGCCCAGACAGTACACGTTCTGAAGGTTGTAATAATCTGATGTGCCAACAGGTTTTCTGGAGCAAGGACTGCTTGTGAAGGATGCAAAGCTCCTGAAAGAAAAGTACACAAAGACACTGCAGTTTAAGTTAGACATCATATCCATCATTCCTACTGACCTTGTGTTCCTTAAAATTGGAATTAACAACCCAGAGTGGAGGTTCAACCGTCTCTTCAGGTTGGCTCGACTCTTTGAGTTCTTTGACCGGACTGAAACTCGAACCAATTTTCCAAACATCTTCCGAATTGCAAATCTGGTACTTTACATTATCATCATCATACACTGGAATGCTTGTCTCTACTTTGCTGTCTCCAAGGTACTTGGTTTTGGTTCAGACACCTGGGTATATCCAGACTTAAACAACCCTCTGTATGCTCAACTGGCCAGACAGTACATCTACTGTTTTTACTGGTCCACCCTCACCTTGACAACTATTGGAGAGACTCCACCTCCAGTCAGAGACATAGAATACTTTTTTGTTGTAGCTGACTTTCTCACTGGGGTTCTGATCTTTGCAACAATCGTAGGTAATGTCGGTGCCATGATTTCCAACATGAATGCAGAACGAGTAGAGTTTCAGGCCAAGATTGACTCAATCAAGCAGTACATGCACTTTCGAAAGGTCACAAAAGACCTGGAGGCTAGGGTGGTGAAGTGGTTTGACTACCTGTGGACAGAGGGAAAGTCCTGTGATGAGAAGTTGGTACTAAAGAATCTACCTGACAAACTAAAGGCTGAGATAGCCATCAACGTCCACCTGGAGACCCTGAGAAAAGTGCGTATCTTTCAAGACTGTGAAGCAGGTTTACTTGTGGAGCTGGTTCTGAAGCTTCAACCTCAGGTTTTCAGCCCTGGTGACTACATCTGTAAAAAGGGGGACATTGGCAGGGAAATGTACATAATCAAAGAAGGAAAGCTAGCTGTCGTGGCAGATGATGGGGTGACCCAGTTTGTTGTACTCAGTGATGGGGCATATTTTGGAGAAATCAGTATCCTTGGGATAAAGGGTAGCAAAGCAGGAAACCGGAGAACAGCCAACATCCGAAGTGTTGGCTACTCTGATCTGTTTGCACTGTCCAAAGATGATCTAATGGAGGCACTCATTGAATATCCTGATGCTAAATATGCTCTGGAGGACAAGGGAAGGGCCATTCTGATGAAAGATAATCTCATAGATGAGTCACTGGTAGCTGCAGTTGATGCCAAGGATTTGGAGGATAAAGTCAACCAGATTGGAGGCAGTGTGGAAGTCATGATGACCAAACTCACAAAGCTTAGCAATCAATATGAATCCTCTCAGCGTAAACTCCGGCAGCGGCTCACAAATTTATCAAATCAGGTCAGGAGCCTCAGAGTTGATGAGTGAACTTTGCCGGGGATCACTACTGCCTAAAGGTAGTGAAGAGCTCTGTGTTTTTGGGACTGTAGAACTTTTATACTCATCAAATGGAACAGCTGGACAGTGTCTCTTCTCAATATTCCCATACATATTAAAGTAAAAAGACTGCCTTGAAAGTTGTCCGTTGTTTCTTTCCAAAAGGGTTCATAAGGAGGAACTGAACACAAAGCAATGCTAACAGAGGTCAGTTAGAAATAGTTTTACTTGCTAAAATAATAAGATATATAATAAGATAATAAAATAAGATATATTTTTCAACTTCTTTTAGAAGTGACAGAACTGGTGGAACTGGGTCAGGTTTGTAGGCCTCCTTGCTCACACACACCTTTTCATCTCTGCTCACTACTGTTCTCTGGAACTGAAATCAGGACTTTGTGATGGCTGCATAGACTTTATTGCCTTAAGTCAATTTGTAACTAATTTGGTGGAATGCTGAGGGACATTTTCCACTTGGAAGACCCATTTGTCTCCAAACTTTACCTTCCTGATTATTGTTTTAAGATGTTTCTATATTTCCATTGTGATGCCATGCCATCTGTTTTCCACAAGTCCTTTAAGCGCCAAAACACCCCCCACAACATGATGCTGCCACTACTGTGCTTCAGAGTAAGAATGGAATCCTCAGGCTTCAAGCTATGACCAAATCTTTCAGCTTTAGTTTCATCAGATCACAGGAAATGTTTCAAAAATTAAGGTCTTTGTTCCTTTGTGCATTTAATCTGGCTTGTTATGTTGCATTTGGAGTAATGGCTTCATCCTCTCTGAGCGGCCTTTTAGCCCATGTTGGTACAGGACTTGCTTCACTGTAGATAATGAGATTCTCTCTTAGCAGCTTCAGCAGCAGCTTCACAAGGTCTGTAGCTCTGGTTCTAAGGTTGATTCTCACATTTCACACCAGAACCTGCCTTGTACTGCCTTGAACCTTATGCCGGCTGGACTTTCCCATGCTGTTTATACTTGCATACAACTGCTACAACAGATAAGCGTGGAACCTTCAGGTACCTGGAGATTGGACACAGGGATGATTGAGATTTATGGAGGTCTACAGTTCTCTTCCTGATTTGACCTATAATAAACTTACTAAGCCATGACATCATCATCTGAGCTTTCCTAGACGGTTTAAAAGTATAGTAATCTTAGTGTATGTAAACGTCTGAATTTGAAGACATTGATAAAAAATGCCCTAATAATTTTTCTCATTATTCTGGCATTTTATGAATAGAATTAATTTTTATAATCCTAACTGATCTGAAACGGTTATTTAATGTTAAAACAGTGACAAAAAACAGGTTTGTGTCTTTTAATACATGGTGTGAAAATATCTGGTTCCAACTGTATAATTAGAAACTATAAGAAATAGCCTTTATCATAAGGATGACGTTTAACTTCTTACTTAATACTGCCATCTAGTGGGGTTTTAATTAAGGCCAACAGATTAAAGTTAGTTGCTAGATTCTCTGTTACCAGGACAACGTGGGCATAAATCCTTTATCATAACTTTTATTAAAGCATTTGAACCACTCCTCACTATGGTGAGGTTTCCCACATGAAACACGCTGTGTGTGACTGACATTTATCCTGCACATCACCCTGAACACACCACTCCCACTGTCAAACATGGTGTAGGAATGCTTTTCTTCAGCAGGGACAGGGGACATAAACCCCCACGAATATTTGATACATCATTACCAGGCAGGTTGACTCTGAACAAATCAACAAGCTTCTGATCCAATTCTGACAATTTCACCATTCTTCTTCTGCAGAATCTATAGGGGTCATCGTCTTGTTGCAACTCCTAGTTGGGTCCAAACTTCGACCATATTTCTGTTGATTTTAAGTGAAGAATTTGGAGGTAGTCCATTCACTTTGTGTAAAATTCCCGCACCACTGGAAGTGAACCCGTCCCCCAGCACGATGCTGCCAACACCCAGCTTTCCAGATGACAGGAAATTAATTAGAATGCTGAGGAACAACATAGGCGTAATTTTCTATACGACATTTTACCATAGTATTGAGGCATGTATGGATTCTAGAAAAAATCCACAACAAATGTTAAATTCTTGTTTTTAAAAATAACTTCAGCTGCATTTAGGTAAAATAGTTCATTTAAAGTTAAAAATGAAGATGACATTTGTCTCAATGACTTCTGAAGTCTTTTACACCTGAATAACTATTGGATTGGAGTTAAATAGCTTGACAAACATTCCTTTGACAACAAAACCTGAACTGTATTTAAAATGAGCATTTTTTCATGAGAGTGAGAAAGACCTAGAAGATGGTCTTTAGAGTCTGTTACAGTCATCTGACTAAATATGATAACACTAGCAGCAGTTTCAGATGATACTGCCCTAATGTCTCAAACTAAGAACGTTCAGAAAACATCCTGTTGTTTCCTTCAGCAAAGTGAAGTTGTACATCTGGTTTGGCGAAGTGTGATCAATGCTGGAATAAGCAGAAATACTGACTCCAATCAAGATGGCAATGTTTATTGGTTATCTTTACATAACACAGAACGATTTCAGCAAATCTTTCAACTATTTCAAACAAAAGAGCCTATGATTTAGGTTTATTCTTCAGGAAGTCCGTAGTTTCTGTTAACATCCGAGTGAGCAGCACAACTCTCATTTCAAAGCAGAAGTACAAGGGATGTTTACCGATCTGAACCAGATGTAGGTTCAGCAACAGCTGGAAGTAAGGCTGGTAAACCAGCCCTCTAGCTACATAGTTTGCAAATCCACTCAGGGACAAAGGCTTTGGTTTTTGGAGACATCCCCTGTGGTCTGATTAAATTTAAACTGATGGGTTTGGAAATAGTGACTTTTGGTACATTTGAAGGAAAAAGGAGGAAGCTTGTAAGCCTGAGAAAACCATCCCAACTGTGAAGTACAGGGGTGGTAGCATCATGGTGTCAGGGTGTTTTTGTTGCTTGAATGACCAGTGCACTTCAGTAACAACAGGCATTAAGAAGACATTATGAGGTATTGAACTAACATCTTAAAATATCAGTCAGAAAGTTAAAGTTTTGACACAAATTGGTCTTCGAGATGGACAATGTCCCCCAGCATACCACAAAATTAGTTACTGGAAAGGTTTATTCTGATTTAATGTCCGACCGTGAGGAAATAAGTGTCATTTGCAGTGTATTCAAAGTTAGAACCAGTAGTATAGCTGGTTCCATCTCTAAATGTACGTTTCAGGTTTTTAAAGATAAACGGTTCTTTTGTCAAGGTGGAAAGACTATACAACTACTGCAAAAACAAGAATCGGGGGCACAAGTTTGAAAGTACTGTGTATTTTCTTTCATAGACACAGCTTTATGGTTATACAACCAGGCTAAAAATAAAACATACATTAGCAGAAATCTGCCAAGAAGCAATACAAAAGGTTCCAGCAAGTCGTACCATGACAAGGCCAATCCTATTAAATTCTCGTAAGTCATCATGATTGAATTAAACGTCTGTAAGATGTGTCAACCTTCGACCAAGACTGAACGAAGACCCAAACTGTTCAGGAACGTTCCCCAACTACCAAGGCTTAGCCTGCCATCAACTGGAAGATTCTGGAACACCAGTGCCATACCCACAGTGAAACCAAACCACCATCACGGACAAAATGTACCAACCAAAAATGAAACTAATGCTCCAAAATAGGTGATTCCGGAAGTTTCCAGGTTCCCACATGGACGAGACAAATGTCTTATGGTGAGATGAGACCGCCGACCAACGTGTTTCTTCTGACTGGAAGTAATACGATTGACTTTGAGCAGCCCAGCCACTGTCCTAACATAAATCTGATCGAGAATCTGTGAAGAAGGCTAAACATTAGGGTGATGGTAAGGAGGCCTTTCAACCTTAAAGAGTTGGAGCTCATTACCAAAGATACACGATCAAAATACCAGAGAAAATATGGAAAGAGTTGCTCAGCTGTTAGGTCTTGATTGCTGTGAACTTATGGAGATTTTTCAACTGATTACTGAGAAGGGACTAAATACTCAACAAGTCATTTCTTAACAAAATGCAATTAATTGTAGATAATTATAATAAACATGGTCCTACTTTTACATTGTTTTGGAAGGTTTAGAGGGATGCCTGTCTGATTTCCTATTGGGAACAAATTTCTTGATAAAGTGAAAATCCTTTAAAACTTAAATTTGCCAGGTGTATGAATAGTTCTGGGCTTAACTTAGACACTGTTAGGTGGTCCAACAGGACAATGATCCCAGACACATCTAAGCAGGATTTTGGAAAGGATATTAAGTGTCTGGAATGGCCTTCCCAGAGCTCCAACCTAAAATTTTATGGACTAATCTTCAAAACAGAGTCCAAGTTCATAGAGCTCCAACCAAACGCCAGCAAGGGGGGGGTCAAACATTCAATCAGATGTGTGGTGAGGCAGAACCTGCTGGGGACCATTCAACCAAATATTGGTGGGGGTGTATGTATATATTTGAGCTTGTGTGCATTAGAGAAAAAGTATGTACTGGAAACAGATCCTCATACTGTTTGGTCAAATAGAACAAATTCTTTTTCATAGTTCCTTTTATTGTTTCTGCCTGGTCTGTATGCAAACAAAATGACATTTACATTCATAGTAATCTTTAATGGTTCATAGGGAAGTGGCTCATATAGTTTGTTTAGATGTTGCATTTCCCACAGCATACATCACAGAGATCCAAGTACAGGTCTGAGCGCCTCGCCCGGATGAACTGGAAAGAAAGTCATCATGGACCTTTGCCTGAGACTAAGCGACTTGTTGATTTTCTGACAGGTGAGCAAACCGTTGGGAGAGGGTTCTTCAAGGACAGTGTTGAGCTGTCACGCTGCAGACTAAGGTCCAAGAACTTAGTACCAGAGAAGCCAAACTTTTGAGATCTAATGTGAACAGTAGCAGTGCACATGTTCTCCCTGACTCCATCTGTGGAGAAGGTTCCAGGTAAACTGCTGCAGTGGGACCTCCTCATTGTTTAACACTAAACCAAAAGTGGATGAGTTTTTACATAACTGACAAATGTTTACTAAATGAACACAACTGGAACCAGATATTTACATACAACCTGCTCTCCTTCCTGTCCGACATTAAATCACACCAAATATGTTCTGTTTTAGGTCCGTCAGGAGAACATCAATATTTCTCCTAAATACAAGAATTACCACATTTTTATTACTTTCCTGTTTCTTTGAACTAATTGGGCAAGTCCAGATGATGAAGCCACGGCTTTGTAGGTAACACCCAAAATACTCTGCTACCTTGTGTGACATCATGGAAACATAAATGAATTCCAGCCAAGATATCAGGAAGGGAACTGAGGACCTCCATAAATCTGGCTCATTCTTGGGTCCAACCTCTAGGTACCTGAAAACGTTTATCTGGTCTAACAATTATAAACCAGAACTTGTGAAGATGCTGCTGAAGCTGCTAAGAGAGTCATTATCCACAAGGAGACCAGACCTGTACCACGTGGGTAACAGTTTACAGATGTCCCCAGGGACAAAGACCTTAGATGTTGAGGACATGTGATGTGATAAAACTAAAATCGAAAAGCTAAGCCATAATCACCATGGTAACATTTATATGAAAAATGGAGACATTAGCAAGGCTGAGAAAATCATCATAACTGTGAAGTATGGTAGTGGCAGCATCATGAAGAAGCACATTATGCAGAAATATTGAAGCAACATCAACATCACCAAATCGGTTCCAAAGCGGCTAAATGTTCTGGAGTGTCCAAGGTGTGTGTAAGCAAGGAGGACAGAGTTCTACAAGTACTGTCAGGAGGAACGGGCCAAAACTCCAGGAAACTATTGGGGGGAGCTTGTTGAAGGAAAGCTAAAACATCTGACCAGTCTAAAGAGCAATACTAGCAAATACTGAGGAAATGGATGGAAATTTGAGAATTTGAAGAACAGAAGAAAACTGGAATCTAACTAACCTAAAACAGGCGGTTTGTTTCATTTAATGTCATAAATATTAAAAACAATCTGCTTGTCTTCGTATAGTGTATGGAAATATCTGGCTCCAGCTGCAGGTTGGCACGTAGAGGAGAACATCCTCGGTCTACATGTGTAGATGTTGTAGAATATGGTGGTGCAGTTTTCACCGCACTCATATATATAAACACTGTTTTTATTTGGATTTGTCAACACAGGAAGACGAGGAAATGAAATGCTCCAAACAATCGACCTGTGGCCGAGACAAAAAATAAAAACATTCTGAAAATGTCTAAGTGCACTTTACACAGCTCTGATTTGACAAGATTTGATTCTAACCTGTGGTGTAAACCCCCCCAGAGCGGGAACAAATGCCCAGAAACAAGACTAATTCTGATGATGTGCCATTTTGGACCAAACGACATTAAATTTTCCCAATGCTTACCTTGATCTGAATTATGTTTAAGTCACAGCAGAGTGGAATGGTCAGTGAAGCTCTTTCTTTAGTGGGAGCATCATTCAGGGGGAACCTTTCAATCATCTGTTAGAGCAGGTTATCTTAGCATCCCTGTTGTTTTTATTGAATGGACACTGTCCCATAGTGACCCCCCATATTCCCATATTAGGGAATCTAGCACGACAGGCAGCCATGAGATAACTCATTTAAATGTTAAAAATAAATAAGAAAACCATCCTCTCTGTACATGGAAAAACCAAAGGGAGGCTGCAGCACATTCACATACTGTGGATGTGGGAGTGGGAAGTTCAGGAGGCCTCTGTGCTTACACTGACTGATGGACGATGATGCGGCACAGCTGCAGAACTACTAGAGTGCTCAGTTGGAACCATGTGTCCTCTCGTTAAGACGGACCTTTTTCTCCTCCTGGTCTGTGTTCTGTCACCGTCTGGATTGTGTCTGATAAAGAAGGGGCGGGGCAGGGCTTCATGGGCGTTCTGAGAAAGAGTCCGTTAGTAGCGAGGGCTCAGAGCATGCCAAACCCTTTGGCATAGGTGATGGCTTTCAGCAGTCTCTCTCTCAGCTTGTCCTTGTTGCTGTATTCTGGCAGCAGCAGCACATTAAAGCAGGTGTGGGATGTCGGTAACCTGGCGAGACAAAAACACACGCCGGAATGAAGGGACGACATCCTGTAAATGTGTGCCAGGAGCTGAGGGGTGCTGGACAACACAGCAAGACAGTGGTTGGTAGGTGGACAAGACAAAAACTGAAGACAGACGTTTAGAATGCTGCAGACTAGGAAGGAAGAAATGACAACAGGAAGAAAAAAAGGAGGAGAAAAAGAAGGAAGGGCATAAAGAGATAGGACACAAGGAAGCAAGAAGTGAAGGAAGGAAAGGATGAAGGTCACAAAAAAGGAAGAGGAAGAAAACGAGTAAAAAAGGAAGGAAAGAACAAGTCAAAAAGGAAAAAGGACAGATACAAAGAAAGAAACACAACAAGAAATTTGGGAAGGAAAGAAACAAGAACACAACTGATTATTTTCTCCTGAATCCATAAACAGCATTTCTGATGGAGTCTGTCTTGTAATATCTCCAGGAAGTGGTAGAAGTTTCAATCAACGCTGCAGGTAAATAGCGAAAAATCTGGTCATATTTCTCTATTAAACATAGACAATCAGTGTGATGGCCAGTCGGACATACCCTGATGTTGCTTCCTTTGTTATCTTCACCTAGAATAGAAATCAGTGTTGAATGTGACATGCAGGGAATCAGTGCAGCGGTGAAGGAATCTGCTCCTTGTCACCTTGTATTTAGTACCAACACAGACAGACATGGCTAACTCAAGGAAACAGGATTCCGTTTCCTGTTTTATAAGCGGACATTTGGTCACACATTACTCAATGAGACAGGAAGCCCTCAATCTGTGGAAGCTTTTAATATTAAATGGTGATGGGAGCGTCTACAGACAGTGATGATGACCTGTTGGAGCGGGACCATTACCAGAGACCCAGCTCACCTGTCTGTATCCGGGCCGTTCTTGGCTATAATCATCTTCAGCTTGCCAAGCCCACCCACGGGTGCTCTGTCAGTACCGGTGGTGAACTGCAGGAAGAGGCGCTTCTGCTCCTCGCTGAAAGAATGCAACGTCTCCCAGAACTCCCTGCAAGAGACACGTCCCACAGTCAAAACAGATGCTGTCTTCACATCACAAAATCAACTGGGCACCAGTCGCTGTAAGAACTCTTCACTTGGTTCTTCTCACATGTTAATGTTACAAGTTTTCTTTAAAACAACTTGTGCATGTAGCTCAAAAACTCTGAGTCTAGTTTTTCATCATTATAACATGTTTGCATGAGGCTGGGGACCCAGAGGGCCTCCACATTTCTTCATGTAGAAACTCTTTACTTTCATAGACTTCATTCAAACAGTCAGTATTAAAGCCTGCAGCAGACAGGCAGCACATGGTGGAGGCAAAACACAGAGAGAGGGAGGGAGCAAGTAAAAGGAAGGAAGGAAGTGAGTAGATTACAAGGAAGCAAGCACAAAACGGAAGGGTAGACTGAACATAAGGAAGGAACGGCTGTACAGAAGGAAAGGAGGTTAAACAAGGAAGGAAGGAAGAAGGAACGGATGGAAGCAGGACACATGGATGAAAGGGGGACAGAATGAAGAAAGAAAAAACAAGGAGATAAAAAAAAGAAGGGCACAGAAAAAAAAGAAAGGAAAGAAGGAAGGTGATGAGGGAATGCAGAAGTAAGTAAGGCCATGGCAGACAGAAAGGAAAAAGAAACACAAGGATAGAAGTATACAGGTCCTTCTCAAAAAATTTGCATATTGTGATAAAGTTCATTATTTTCCATAATGTCATGATGAAAATTTAATATTCATATATTTTAGATTAATTGCACACTAACTGAAATATTTCAGGTCTTTTATTATCTTAATACAGATGATTTTGGCATACAGCTCATGAAAACCCAAAATTCCTATCTCACAAAATTAGCATATTTCATCCGACCAATAAAAGAAAAGTGTTTTTAATACAAAAAACATCAACCTTCAAATAATCATGTACAGTTATGCACTCAATACTTGGTCGGGAATCCTTTGGCAGAAATGACTGGTTCAATGTGGCGTGGCATGGAGGCAATCAGCCTGTGGCACTGCTGAGGTCTTATGGAGGCCCAGGATGCTTCGATAGCGGCCTTTAGCTCATCCAGAGTGTTGGGTCTTGAGTCTCTCAACGTTCTCTTCACAATATCCCACAGATTCTCTATGGGGTTCAGGTCAGGAGAGTTGGCAGGCCAATTGAGCACAGTGATACCATGGTCAGTAAACCATTTACCAGTGGTTTTGGCACTGTGAGCAGGTGCCAGGTCGTGCTGAAAAATAAAATCTTCATCTCCATAAAGCTTTTCAGCAGATGGAAGCATGAAGTGCTCCAAAATCTCCTGATAGCTAGCTGCATTGACCCTGCCCTTGATAAAACACAGTGGACCAACACCAGCAGCTGACACGGCACCCCAGACCATCACTGACTGTGGGTACTTGACACTGGACTTCTGGCATTTTGGCATTTCCTTCTCCCCAGTCTTCCTCCAGACTCTGGCACCTTGATTTCTGAATGACATGCAGAATTTGCTTTCATCTGAAAAAAGTACTTTGGACCACTGAGCAACAGTCCAGTGCTGCTTCTCTGTAGCCCAGGTCAGGCGCTTCTGCCGCTGTTTCTGGTTCAAAAGTGGCTTGACCTGGGGAATGCGGCACCTGTAGCCCATTTCCTGCACACGCCTGTGCACGGTGGCTCTGGATGTTTCTACTCCAGACTCAGTCCACTGCTTCCACAGGTCCCCCAAGGTCTGGAATCGGCCCTTCTCCGCAATCTTCCTCAGGGTCCGGTCACCTCTTCTCGTTGTGCAGCGTTTTCTGCCACACTTTTTCCTTCCCACAGACTTCCCACTGAGGTGCCTTGATACAGCACTCTGGGAACAGCCTATTTGTTCAGAAATTTCTTTCTGTGTCTTACCCTCTTGCTTGAGGGTGTCAATAGTGGCCTTCTGGACAGCAGTCAGGTCGGCAGTCTTACCCATGATTGGGGTTTTGAGTGATGAACCAGGCTGGGAGTTTTAAAGGCCTCAGGAATCTTTTGCAGGTGTTTAGAGTTAACTCGTTGATTCAGATGATTAGGTTCATAGCTCGTTTAGAGACCCTTTTAATGATATGCTAATTTTGTGAGATAGGAATTTTGGGTTTTCATGAGCTGTATGCCAAAATCATCCGTATTAAAACAATAAAAGACCTGAAATATTTCAGTTAGTGTGCAATGAATCTAAAATATATGAATATTAAATTTTCATCATGACATTATGGAAAATAATGAACTTTATCACAATATGCTAATATTTTGAGAAGGACCTGTATAATGATGGAAGGACACAAATAAGGAAGGACAAAAGGACAGAACACTAAGGAATGAAGTCTGGAAATAAAAAAAAATCCACACTCTTTTCTTTATCCATAGTAATCCAGAGCTAGAACAAAAGCTGGTTTCTTACTTGATAATTCGAGAATCTTTGTTATAACCGCCGTCGTACTCTGTTGTTTCCTCAAGTGCTTGAAAGTCCAGGTTCTGGAGAGTGGAAGAGAGACAAGCTTAAACCCAGGTTGTTAAACACAAAGAAAACGAGTTCTGGTGGATGTTCACAGATCTTACCCTGCTCCCACAGATCAGGAGCTCGATCTCCTCGGGTCTGAACAGGTACTTCAGTGGCGACTCGTTGGTGACCATGTGGAAGCCTCTCCTGAACGCTTTGAACTGTTTCTCAACGCTTTTGTTTAACATATATTCAGAATACAGAGCAACAAACTCCTGCAGAAACACAACAACATCATTTTAAAGAATATTAGCTAAATAATTTGTAGCATCGTCGTCCTCTTTTTGCACATCTTCCAAATTCTGAGTTATGGATTTGGTCAGCTGGTCTCTCAATGCAATTGATCAAATTTTCTCGACGAGAAGACAGGGATCGGGAGAGACCAACTTGTCCGGACTGGACATTTTTCTCCGGATACACGATGGACTCCTGGCAGAAGTGGAGGATTGTGTGTCTGTCGATAATGTCAGTCGAGGATGTGGAAGATGTGTATATAATTGGATGTTTGATATCAGGATTTCTGCTTTTTGGAGTCAGCGGTCAACTGGCATATCGAGAAATTCGGAGAATGTCAGCAGCTGTTCTGGCCATTGTAAGGCTGCCTGGCATGTATGATGGGATCTTCAGGGCGATCAGCACTCAGACTGGATGTGATCCATACACAGGATCGCAGGCAGGTTGCGGTTCCTGGACTCAGGGGTGAAATGGGATAAATCTTGGAGAAAGTTCTTCGCTCAGATCTAGCGGAAAGGACCAGGAATTTGTCTATTTGGATTCGCCTTTGAGAAGCACCAATGAGACTCTCAAGGCTGACGGAAAATTAAGAGTCAGCCTAACCCAAATAATTATTGTTTTTCTGAATCTGGCTCCCCTGCACGGCCTTGATGGCTGGTTATCTTCACCTTCTCCTGGAAGTTATGTAACCATGACACTCTGCTCCCTCTGCCCCCCTCCCTTCCCTGAGGACATCTGTGGACCTGCTTAGAACTTAGTTGCCGGTTGATGAACCTTCCAACGAACCATCAAGGACAATGGCCTCTGTGACAGTGCTTCATGGACTCACTTGCACACACACACTTACACACACACACATGCTCAAGATAAACATATGCACCCCTCACACCACCTTCACTGTTCCCGGTATGATGTTGTTTTGTCAACTTGTTGCTTCGTTGTTCTGAGGTTTTTTACAATCTCAAACTGCATCCTGCTAAGGATAAAGTGTGAAATATAATTTTTTTTCCTCTACTTACCTAATGTGCCCTCTTTTCTCATCTAACAAGGGCAGCGCCTGTGAGTGGGCAGCAAAGCCTCGGTGACCCGTCCCCCCTTGTCTTGTATCATGATGTATGTTTGGATGGGTTGTACTGGACTTCTAATTTCCTCTCGGGGATGTATAAAGTATCTTTGAATTGAATTGAATTTATTAGGAGGAATAACAGGGTGCCAGCCACAGGGCTCTTGACCTCCAGGCAAACTATTAAATGTTAACCTCAAACATTTCAGGACAGCAGCTCAGCATGGAAGGTGTCCAATCAGAGAACAGAAAGTGTTGCAGTGACAAACAAGATGCTGAGAAAAGCAGCAGGACAGTTTCAGATCGCTTCGCGTTTTGTGTCAGACAGGCTTACCTTTCTGTTGTCATTCGTCACTGGAATCCTGTCCCCATTTTCCCTCAAATCGTACATGAGTCGGTTACCAAACGGGTCTGTCTGGGAAATCTGGAAGGTGATCATCATGTCCTCCTCTACGTTGCCCTCATACTCCAGCAGCTCCTTCAGACTCTGGTGCAAAACCTTTCAAACACAACTGAATCTCAGAAACACACTGGCCAGCCACCCAATGAGCTGCTAGAAATGAGGGTGGAGTAATGCTTACTGGGTTTGCATCAGCCAAGTCCCTGAAGGTTCCTTTCTTGCCCATCAGTTTCCTGTACACCACCATGGGAAAGTGCACATCCAGGATACAGTTGTTGTAGATGGCCAAACCGAGGACGATGCCGATCAGAGTGTACTGGCCCTCGTTTTCAAACGACGACGAGTTGAACCAGAACAGTCTGGTGTGTTCATCGTACGTGAACATGCCTAAAATGGGGAGAAACAGCAGACATGAACATGGATCAGCAGAGTGAGAATCGAAGATATGTGGAGGTTTACATTCAATCATCACTGGTATTTCTAGACAATTATTTGGCACACAGGTCTGAGCTTGGTGTGGACTTTCTCTAATCCACCCACTAATGTTTGGTCAAATGTCCCCTAGCTAGGCGCACCTTGGCTGGATGTCAGACCAAACTTCTCCACTTCATTTAAACTGCTTGGTTTTCTGGCTCACTACTAGCTTTCAAGCGTAGTCCAGTTGTCAACAGAGTTGAGGTTTGGAGCTGTGGGCCATTCCAGAAGGTTCATGTCCAAACCCATTGCAATGTGGGTTCTGGATCACTGTCCCGTTGGAACACACCAACCAACAGTGTCCAACTTTCAACCATCCAGCCACTTATCTGAGTTGACAGAATATGGAAGCAGCCCTTCATTCTTCCCATTTCCTTTGTACTAGGGCTGAAACAATTCATTGTGATTAATCAATTTTTGAAATACTAGTCAACTAATTTAGTAATGGAATGATTGTTAACTGGAGTATAGAAGAGGTAGGCAAGCGAATGACGAGTGTGTTTATTGATTAAGAGTACAGCCGGGTATAATTTGTTTGGGAGGTTCATCAAGGTTATCATGTGTGGATCCAATGGTGATACCAAGTGATCATAACCACTGGAACGTTTATCCCAGTGATCAAGACTTTATATTTAGACTTTATCCCTGATTGTAGATGATGGCTTTGGTTCTGCCACAGTCATTTAAATCCATTTAGTCCAATCTGTCTGCTGTGTGGATGCTCTGCTCCAGTTCTACAGTAAAGGTATGTAAACAAGCAAAGGGATGGGTCAGCATTAATCTGTAGCTTATTAGGGGATTTTCTAACATCTTTACCAATAAACCTTATGTTTCCTTCAGATGTTTCTCCTCACTATTACTAAACTAAAGTTCAAATGTTCATTTGATTATGTTCTGTGGTGTTTTTGCTTTGGAATTTCTGCCGCTTGTTGCAGTATTTTGATTTGCTGGCTGTGATTGGTTGTTTTCTCCAAACGAATGCTGTAGTCACAAAGAAGTACTCTAATTGGACGAAAAAGAGCTGCGTGTAATCGGCTGGTCGCGTGGTTCATTTACATACACTTTGTCAGAATTTAGTGGAACACGTACCGAGCGAGCGGGTGAGATTTAAACACACACACACCACACAGATTTATTTAAGGGTTCCCATCAGTCTCAGGTTGGCGGCACAAACATGACGCCATCTTTATCTGTCATTCAGTAGAGTAGAAAACCCTTTGATAGAGTTTTATTCATGTTCCACAGATCATGAAGCAATATGATGCTGAGGCTGGTTTTAGATCCATCACAGTTGTAAAGGATCAATGTGCAGCATTTCAACTTTCTACAATACTTTGAAAAACATCTGAAAAAATAGAATCATGTGGGCAACATGTTCACTGCTTGTTGGGATTTCTTACCAATATCAGGGTTGAAGATCTCCTCCACCACCAGCTGGAAGAACTCTTTGGAAACCCCTCCTTCATCAACACCTTGCTCACCTTCAAACTCCACATACAGTTGCTTCTTCAGGTCTGCAGGGTTCTCCATCGCTATCATCTCCAGCTGCAAGAACAATAAAAAGTTTGGTGAAACAACGCCACATTAGCTGAATGAGCTAACGAGCACAGACATTGTCCACACGTACCCTGACCAGAGCATCATCAATGATGTGGTCTCTGCGCACTTTGAGTCTCAGGTAGGGGTTGAGCTGCTGACCCTGCACCAGGCTGTACAGCACGGTGATTCGCCGCTCGCTGTACATGCGGATGCGGTTGTCGTAGTACAAGCCCAGGTTCTTGGTGACGGCGTTCAGGACAAAGGGGCAGGTCATGAAGGAGAACTTATTTTCAGTCTCCACCTTAAAGAAAGTGTAGTCCTTGTCCATCTCTAGCACCTCGTTCAAGGGCTCGTTCACAAACTCCTCGAAGGGAATGAGTGGCCGTCTGCAGTCATTGGTGCGGACCCCCAGCTCCGTCTCCAGGGGGTCCACCCGAGGGCCTTTCTTGTTCCGCCGCTCCTCGCCTAGCAGCTCCTGCAAGGTGAGCTCGCTGGACTCTGGAATGGGCTCCTCGTCCTCATCTTCATTGTTTTCAGTGTCCAGGTCGCCTCCGAGCACATTTGCATAGTAAACAATCTTCAAGCACTTGGTGGCCGCCACGACGGCGTCGTCGTCGTTCACCAGGTTGCGGCTGCTGAACTCGTTACTGATCACCTTGAATGTGATGAGCTGCTGGAAGGTCTCCATCATCCGGCGGATCTGCTCGGCACTGTAGAGGGACCACAGGCGGGTCAGCTTCGCCTGAGCTGCCAGAGGAAGTTTGCTCATGGCCTTACAGAACTGCGGCAGAGCGATCTCCAGGTACTCCGGACTGTGGAGGTTGTTGTTCTCCATCACTATAACAAAGAGGTTCAGATAGTTGGGGTCTCTTGAATAGACATTATGGTATGTCAGGTCACACTCGACATTCGGCGAGAGGTAGACGAGTGCATTCAAGAAGGCGGCCTCGATCTTCTCGTTGGAGAGGAGGCGCTCGTAGACCCGCCGCACGGCTTCGATGTCCACCGAAACCTCATCGGGCGCCAGCTTTTGGACGTCGTTCTCTCCTGAGGAGCCCTCCCCGAGCCGCGACGAAGACGAGGAGGTGGGGGAGTCTTCCTCCATGGCTGTGGCAGAACACGCAGCTGCCTCCTTCTCGTCTTCATCCTTGTCCTCGTCCTTACCCTGGAGGGATTTCAGCTCCTCCTTTGTGTGAGGTTTGGACCTCCGGAAGCTCTGCACCAGACCTTCGGCGCTGGAGAACACACGGCCTATTACCCGGATCAGAGGGGAGTAATCCTCCTTCTCCCCACAGATGTCTAAGATCTCGTACACTTTCTCCTCTGTCAGGTAATTTATATCTGCACACAGAGACAAACAATTCACTGTGAAGATAAGAGAAAACGTAACCTGATGTTAGCAAACGTTCCGTCTGTCGCACCTTTGAAATTGTCTCTCACAGCATGAACATCTTTATGGTTCATCTTCCTGTTGCTGCAGGCCGAGTTGCTGTGAGTGCTGCTCTCCAGGTACGTGGACGCCGTGCCTTTCTTTGAAGGGTGTGGGTCACATAGTTTGGCGTTGACCTTGTAAAGCTCTAGAGCTTTGACCGCCGCCGCGTTGTTGTCCATGCGGCTGAATCCCACTGAGGAGGCACACCAGGAGTTGGAGCATGACTCATTCCCACAGCCCTCCGTTAACTGGTGGTAATAGCGCTCTATTAGATGTTTGGCAGCTGCACGCTTCCTGTGTTCAGAGGACAGAAACAGCCGTTAGAACATGTAGAAATCACCAAAACGGCACCGATGAACATGAACTGATGAAGACGATGATGACAATGGTACGGTTACAGATGACTTCTGAGCGTGAAACCGATTCCTTTGGCACAGACCATGCATCTAGACGCACCCATTAGGAAGTGTGGTTATACACGTCCAGTAAATAAGATCAACCAACATGAGGAGTCACTTTGGCTTCATCAAGAGTCATAATCACCACATTTTATCAGAACCAACTTGGCCAAAGAGGGAAGAATGAGAACCAAAATAAATGGAAACAGGAAATAAATGAAGTTGAAACCAGATTTTTACTTACACTGAATAAAAAAAAAAAAAAAACACTGACTAAAGCTTTAAGTCCGGATTACCTGCTAAATGCTGGAATGACAAATGTATTACCTTTTGTTACATTTAATGTGACATTTAGTCTATATTATTACACCAAAAAAAAAATCTAAATAAAAAATCTAAAAGTTTGCACATCCTTCAACTAATAATTTGTTGAAGAAGCTTTTGATCAAATCCCAGAAGTCATTATTCTGCTGTTGGAGATCAAGCCCTCTATCAGTTTAACAGAATCTGAATATTTCTGCAAACAGCTTTCCTGGTAGGATTTTTACAGAAAACCTACAACATTATATAGACATCATGGACCAGAGAAGGAAGTCGTCAATAAGTGGAAAACATATGGACCAAGTAGGAGGTCAATAAAACTTGGGATGGTTCTCCACAGCTGATAAAACCTGCCAAGCCTGACAGCAACACTGTATGAGCAGTTTTGTTTTGGATTTGTTGCTCAAATAAATATCATCTATATATCTGGACTTATGAGTACAACTTATGAGAAGCTTTTTATTCCAAAGAAAACATCCATGCCAACCTAAATTCTCCCTATTACGTAGAAAATGCTGAATATGTGGAAATGAAAGCAAACTTGCTTTTAGGAACAAATCCAAGTGGTAGGTCCTACACAGAATCAACACTGAAACATGGTGTTGGCAGCATCATGATCTGGGGGTTACTTTTCTACAGATGGATCTAAACCTTCGGTCCAGATGGATGAAATTATGAAGCAGTGTGTTTTGACCCAAAACTTTCAGTTATCTGTTGGAAAACCTAAGAGGAGAAAGGGTTATATTTTTCTGCATCACTCTGATACCAAGCAAACACCCAAATCAACAAAAGAACGAGTTCACGAACCCTAATAGCATATTTGTGGAGTCACTTAAACATTGCTGTGGATAAAGATATGTCCTCACAATCCACCAAGAACAACACATGGAACACTGCTAGCACAGAAGAAGGGTCTCCACATTAATGTAGCTCTCTTCCAGTTCAATGGGACAGAATAAATGTGACAACAAAAACGATTTGAAATGATTCATGTTGAACTTCTCTTTTCACATTTTACAAAAACCTGACATTGCAACACCTGAGATCATCTGCTATAGGTTATTGGTAGAGCAACAATGTCCTGAAAAACAGATTTTAGAACAGAGGAATGGAAAGGAGAAGAATCGATGAAGAGGCGTTTATTGTGTGATTCCAGATGTGTTCTGGGAGCAGTTTTACTTACATCCGGCTTGCTTCTGGGTTTTCTATGTCAGACTCCTCTTGATCTCTAAGGAAAGAAGAGAAAAATGATCAGAACTGCACCTAAAGTCAAGATTAGCTGCACTGACTGATTAATCTGAGTAACAACGGTAAAGTTCTGATGCAGAACCAAGATCCTTCTTAAAAACCACAACGTAACCGGCTAAAAAGAGGAACCAGAGTGGGTCTTGGAGCACTAGGAGAACCCACTGGGTTAGCTCTAGAGTAGCTTGGGTAGAATCATTTATGCTGCTATATCACCGCTGTGCCATGATTAATAAGTGTTCTCTGTGCTGTGATGTTGTAAAAAATCTCGCAGCCATTGTTAGAAGTCAGTCAGACAAATGTCTCGGACAGAATCTCTCTGACGCTGACCCACCAAGCTAATATAGCAAACATTAGCAAGCCTACCTGCCTGCTTCCCGCTGCATCGCATGCAGAACTGGTCTGTCCAATAACTGGTCGACCTAAAGTCATTATAAAGCAGCCAATGCTGAGAGAGAACATGAGCAGCAGACTAGCTAGCTAGCTAGCTAGCTATTGATCAGATCGCTCCTCCCGGCAGCCCCGGCTCCCTCCTCTCGCCTTCCTCACCTAGCAGCTCCTCTGGTGGGGCTGGTCTCGGCCTGTGGTGTCGCACACTCACAGTCCTCCTTCTCGTCGGAATTCATACGAGACTCTATCCTCTCTTGTTTGTTATCTGCTGCTGTTTGTGAGTGTCTCGGCCCTCCGCTGGCGGCGTAGACGTCGGCGAACACGGCGGTTTTAAGCCCACTCGAGAGGCGACAGAGCTGTGTGTGTACCGGGCTTCATTCACGGCCTTCTTCCTGCAGCTGCTATCCTCTGCCTGAGAGCCGCAGCCATGTTGACTTCACGGTTAGCCAGCGTCCCACAATGCTCTGCGCTTCCAGCTTCAAGACCTGCTGGCCTGGATCACAGCTCCAGGAACCGGACTCATCTGGGATCCAGAGAACAACACTTACTAGGAAAGTTTCTTAATCAACAGAATATCAACAACACGTTTATTTTTTTCTGTAATCTAATGAAAAAAGTTAAATCCATGTTAAATATATTAACCCGTGTGCGATCTTAACATTCTGTTCACTCCAATTGTCCTACGGGTCAAAAATGACCCGCCCTACCAAAGCCCCAAAATAAAGCAGCTTATTTGAATTTTAAATCCAAAATCTATTTTGCATGATGAAACAACCTGTTATTTGTCAGTTCAACTCAATTTAATTCATTTTTTATCATGTCTTTTTTGTTACACAATACAAAAAGACGATCACCAGTATTACACGTTTTTGTTTTTTTACCACAAACCATCTGTCAAAACAGTTTTCCTTTACACAGTTAAGGTTTATTATTGCCATTATATAAATGTGAAAAATACTTCTGTCATAACACAACAAAACAGTCCTTGCAGTCCTTCTTCCAGGGGCAGAACTGGCACCTTTTTCTTTTGACTGACCCAGCTGCAGCCTCAGGTGGATCAGGACAATATTCAGCTCCCTGAACAGCTTCCACAACGGCTGCAGAGGCTTCTATGTGGGGCAGGCGCTCCCTTCTCTCAATACACGGGTTGACAACAGCCTTTCCCAACTGCTCAAGGAACATCCTTCTCTTGTTTTTCTTCCCTGACATCCAGGTTGGGTTGATCTCCTGCCACATCACAGGCATTATATGAGGACACATCACTGATCTTATGGAAGATGACCAGGGGCCAGCGTGCACTCATCTTTCTGCAGCTGTACGTTCCAATAACCTTGTCGAGGTTGTCCACGTCTCCTTTATTGCAATTATAGTCAAGGATGATGGCTGGCTTTCTGTCCTCACGATCACTGCTTTCAGCTGTCTTGTGCCGTGTGCTCAGCAGGGCCACATTCTTGTTCCTTTTTGGAAGATAAGAAACAAGAGTGGTGGTGGGAGTGGACACAAACTTTGATGAGAAGATTGCTCAGAGGAGTTCAGGCTTATTCTTCTGAACAGTGCCAACCAATGGCCATCTTCCTTTTCAGGAGCTGCTGGCCAAGTTCATAGGAGGTGAAAAAATTGTCACATGTGACACTGTGCCCCCTCAGTCCAGCTGTCATTTCAAGCACAACCCGCATCCCCTGGTTCTTCTCTGGTGGTCCACTCGGCAGCTTCCTTGTGTACACTTGCACATTCCATGCATAGCTGGATTTTGCATCACAGGCCATCCATATTTTGCTGGCTTGCTTGGCACATACTGCAGGAATGGACAGTGACCTGTTGATAAAAAAAAAGAGATTACAATCACTCAGTGTGTCACAGATAACTGCATGAATGAAGGATGTTACATCACAATAAAATAAAAAATATTTCAGGTAAGTAACATTGCATATATAAAAATAAAAAATTACCTTTGAATGGAACCAACTGCTCATCTACTGTGAATTCAGGCCCAGGGTTGTAGAAGTATGGCAGACGCTCAACCCACTTGTCCCAGACCTCTCTGATGGCTGCCAGTTTGTCGTCACACGCCTTGCTGGTCTTGACTCATGGTTGTCAAATCTCAGCATTCTTGAGAAAGTGTGAAAGATTTTCAGCGGCATTGTGGCACAAAAAAATTGCCCCTCCACTCTCTGCATCCCAGAAACTATATGTAGCCTCACTACAGGACCTATATACACCCACTTATACCAAAAGCCCTATGTAGCCACGCAGGTCAATCTCATCCATATTTTTCTCCATATTTCCAGAAACCCTCCAAATTTGAATTTTCCAGGATGATTTTTTCGATGGCTGGTATGATGAACGGGAGAAGAGTGGATGAAATGTCCTGGACATGGGCAGCCGAATACCTTGTTGGCCCTGGAGTCATCCTTATGATGTTTGGTGCTGCTGTTCTTCCCTGGTTGCTGTCTGAACTTGATAAGGACCATGCAGTTTTGCATTGTATGACTGTGTAATAGAGAGAGTTTGTGTGTGACTTTTGAACTTTATTCTGGTGTTTAAATACTTTTATAATTCATGGGTCAAAATGATCCATAAGACAATCTTTGTACCCTAGTGGTGTAAAGCCCACATGGAAACATAAACAAAAACAAAGAATCACTTTATCTAATGATAGGGTCCCCTTAAGAAAAGTCTTCAAATTTCAAGTTGGACAAAGATAGTTTAAGGTATTTTTTCTACAGCTAAACATGGTAGTGGGTCACTTTTGACCCGCAAGGGTTAATGAAACACATTTATATTTCAAATGAGTGGTTTTGTCAATTTAGCTCCAAATTCAGTTTTTCAGAAAATGTTTGGTTCTCACAGTGTTCTACACAATGACAGACAAAACTGCAGACTCTTCGTACAAAAAGGGTAAGCTACACTAGTTCATTGCTAAAGACGCTGGCCGTGGACAGTGCTGTAAGCAAGAATATTAGGGGAAAGTTGTGTGGAAGAAAAACGTGTGTAAGGACAAGGTCCTCATGCAGCAGGGATAACTGCAGCCTTGAGAGGATTATGAAGCAAAGCTCATTCAAGGGTTTGGGGCCGATGACAAAGTGCTGTATGCACCTTCAACAAACAGCTTCAAGGCACAAATTCCCAGATGAGTATTTTGATCAATATGTTAAATGCATTTTTTTATTACTTTCCTGTAAGTCAGACGTTTACTTACACTAAGATTACTATAGCTTTAAACAATTTGGGAAAGCCAAGATGATGATGTCATAGCCTTGAAAATTTCTGATGATGCACAATTGTGGGGGCTCTTTAGCATTGTAGAACCCTCAGACAGGATGACAAAACCCAGCAGTTAGGAGGAGGACCATAAGATGAAAAAAAAGGCAACAACAGACTTCATCAGTTTTCCAGAGCTCTGTGTTTATTAATTTAATTTCTTTCATAATAAAATGTGCACCATCAGCTCACCAGTGCATTCTGGTACAGGGCTCTTGCATCACAGGTCAGGCAGCAAAATAACTTTGGCACAACCCATCTCAACAAAAAAACAACCACTCCTTCTTCTTCTTCTTGTTGGTTTTATTGGCGGTTGGCAACAAACGTTTAGTAGCATTACCGCCACTTACTGGTATGGAGTGTGGTTCGTGTCGGTCTATCTATTTATATATATATATTTAATTCTACAAATTAAATAAATAAATATATCTTACCTATATGTATATATACAAATAGACATACTTACACATTACATTGTATTCTACCCTTCTATATCCTCCATACTTTCAGAATGTTATCTACTATAATCAAATTCTATGAAATAATTTTGTTTTCTTTAAAAAACGAATCACTATTTGTATATGTTTACTCCCTAAATTCTTCCTCAAAATATCTAATAAATTAACCTTTTCCTTAATACCTTCAAACTCTCTCCTCATATATCTTCTTTCTCTTTCATATTTATGACATTCTAATATAACATGTTCTATTGTTTCATATTTTCCACAGTAATCACATTTACCAGTATCATGCTTTTGAATTTTAAAAAGTGTATAATTAAGTCTTGTATGCCCAAATCTCAACCTTGTTATCACTCTTTCCTCCTTTCTATTTCGTCTTCCATTTCTTCTTTCTCCTACTATCTTCTGAATTTTATAAATCCATCTTCCTGTTTTTCCTTCATCCCACCTTTTTTGCCATTTTTCCATCAGCTTTCCTTTAACAATACTCTTTCCCTCAGATTTACTTGTTTTAACTATAAAACTAATAGGATTTTGAGTTATCCTCTTTGCTATTTTATCTGCCCTCTCGTTTCCTTCTACTCCAATATGTGCTGGAACCCACACAAATATAACTATCAAGCCCATTTTTTGTATTCTGTATAATGTATGAAATATTTCTAATAAAATGTCCATCCTATTATCTGATTGATTATATTTTAAACTTAATAATGCAGAGCTTGAATCTGAGCAAATGACTGTTTTTAATGTTTTTATATCTTCTACCCATTGTAAAGCTAATAATATAGCCAATATTTCTCCTGTGTATACTGATAAGCTGTCTGTAATTCATTTTCCTATTTTTAGATTGAATTCTGGTACTACAAAAGCTATTCCTACTTTTTCATTTATTTTTGATGCATCTGTATATATTTGAATATATCTATAATAATTATTTAAATGTATCTGTACTGAATAACTATCTACTATGGAAGATTTATCTTGCTTCTTTTCCATTATTGACATATCTACTGTTGCTTCTGGTAGAATCCATGGTGGTATAATTGATATTGGTGATGTTTGACTAATTTCTAAATCAATCATTTTAAATTATTTTACTTTATTTTCAATTGTCCATCCAAAACTCTTCATTTCTTTCTTTTCTTTTTCCCAACATGGATTTAAAATTTCCCAAATTGGATGATCCAAGTTATTACCTTGTAAATTTAACCAATAATTTATTTCTAGTTTTATTCTTCTTAACTCTAACGGCATTTCTCCCATTTCTATTTCTATTGCTGCTGTTGGTGTAGTTTTAAATGCTCCAGTACATAATCTTAATGCCTGATGTTGGATAATATCTAATTTAACCAGATGTGTTTTAGCTGCTGAACCGTAAACTATAAAACCAAAGTCTATGTTAGATCTTATCATTCCTGTGTAAATCTGTTTTAGTGATTTCCTATCTGCTCCCCAGTCACTGCCAGCCAAGCATCTCATAATATTTAACATTTTCTTACATTTATCAACAACTTTTTGAATATGTATATTCCATTTTAGTTTTTCATCAAACCATAATCCTAAAAATTTTATATACTTTACTTGCTCTAATTCTTGGTTATATAATTTTAATTTTATTTCCCTGTTTATTTTTCTCTGATTAAATATCATTACTTTGGTTTTTTCAACTGAAAACTTAAATCCCCATTGTAACGCCCATTTCTCTATTTCAATAATAACCTCTTGTAATTTCTTTACAATGAAATCTACATTTTTTCCTCTTTTCCAAACAGCTCCATCATCTGCAAAAAGTGAACATCCCATTACTTTTCCAATATCTTTAAATACATCATTTATCATAATTGAAAACAATAACGGACTTATAATACTCCCCTGTGGAGTTCCATTTTCTACTATATATTTTCCTGAGATCACTTCCCCAATTCTAACTTGTATTTTCCTATTTGTTAAAAAGTCTTTGATCCATTTAAATATTTTCCCTTTAATGCCCAGTATTTGTAATTTAATTAATAATCCTTCCACCCACATCATATCATATGCTTTTTCTATATCAAAAAATACTGCCACTACACTTTCTTTATTTACCTGTGCTCTTCTAATTTCATGCTCTAAACATAGCATTGGATCATTAGTACTCCTCCCTTTTCTAAAACCACTTTGATACTTTGACATATATCCTTTATTATTTAAATAATATACCAGTATATACTAATATACTAGTCTACTATTATTTTTTCCATTATTTTACATAGATTTGATGTTAAGGCTATTGGTCTATAATTTCCTGGATTTGATTTATCTTTTCCTGGTTTAGCTATTGGTACTATAATTGATTCCTTCCAGCTCAGTGGTCATTTTCCCTCCTCCCATATTTTATTATATAATTGTAATATTATATCTTTCGATTTTCCACCAAGTTGCCTTATCATTCTGTACCAAATTTGATCTTTACCTGGTGCTGTATTTTTTGTCTTCCTAAGTGCATAATTTAATTCAGCTTTTGTAAATTCAACATTTAACAGATTATTTGTTTCTTCAACACTCTGTAATACATCTTTATATATAAGTTTTGTATTTTCTCTTCCTTTTCTTCCCTCTTCACTAATATTATTTGAACTGTTAATTTTACTAAATATTCTTGCCAATATTTCAACTTTATCTTCATCTTTTACTATATTTATATTATTTATTTTTAAAATAGGATATTCAAACTCTCTCTTTATGCCATTCATTGTTTTAATTATTTTCCAAATTTTTTCTATTTTTGTTTCTTTCCCTATTGTGCTACAGAAATTTCTCCAATATTCTCTTTTTACCTTCTTAATAGTTCTCCTTACTATTGCTTGCTTTCTTTTATAATCAATTAAATTCTTATAAATTGGATTTCCTTTTAGTACCTTAAATGCTTTATTTCTTAACTTTATTGCTTCTTTACATTCATTTGTCCACCATGGTACCATTTTCTTATTACTTTTACACCCTGCTTTCTTTATAGAATTATCTGCTGCTTCCATGATTACCTTACAAATTTTTTAATTTACATCATTTATATCCATTCTCATATCTACTTTCTCTAAGTTTATTTGACTCAAGTATCTAAATTTAGTCCAGTCTGCCTTATTAAAATTTAGTTTTTTATTGACACTTATATTCCTATTATTTAAAGTTAATCCTACTCTTATTGTAATGGGATAATGATCACTACCTGTAGTTGATTTTTTCACCACTCACAACTACCAGCTAAACCATTTGAAACCATTGTTAAATCAATAACTGATTCCATCCCTGTTCTTACATTGATTCTTGTTCCCCTCCCATCATTAATACATACTAGATTTTTTATTTCCATTAATTCTTCTATAACTTGTCCATTTTTATCATTACAATTACCCCACAATGTACTATTTGCATTAAATTCTCCACACCAAATTACTTTCCCTTCCAAATATTCATTTAACTCCTCTATTATTTCAATTGACAATGTTTTACATGGATTATAAAAATTTATCATTTTAAATTTACCTTCTTGTTCCCATATCTCAATTACTATATATTCAAGTTCTTTCCCTTTCCCTAATACCTGATATTGTATCCCTTGCTTAATAAATATTCCACATCTTCCTCCACTTCTCTTCTTACACCATCATATCCTTTTATCACAAAATCCAATGTTGTTTTTAACCAGGTTTCCTGAACACAAATAATTTCTGGTTGTTCTTCAAGACTATCAATATAACCTTTAAGTTCTTGTCCGTTAGCGATTAAACTTCTTGCATTCCATTGTAATATTAACATGTACTTTCACCAGATGTTCCTTGTCTCCCATCTACCTCCAACTTTTTATTTATGTTCTCCCACGATCCCTCCTTAAACCCCAAAAACTTTTCAGCTCCTCTCACTATTATTTTAATCTTCTCAGTTTTATGCTTGGCTTGGTCAGTACAGTTGATAACATATGCTACGAATAATATTAGTTTTTCTACTGATATTGTAACATTTTCTTTGCTTTGCTGTGGAATTTGATTCGCTATTTGTTCAATCTTTCTTGTTTTCTGTTCCTTCACATTTTTAACTGCTTCTGCATAGCTTATGTTTTTAGTCATTTTAATCTGTATGATTTCTTTTGCCTTCTTCCTTACTTCACATCCTCCATACGTAACTCTATGTTGCCCTCCACAGTTACAACATTTTTCTTGTACTTCTTCTTTACATTCTTCAAACTTGTGATCTTCACCACATTTTGGACATCTCTGCTTCCTTTTACAAACTGCTGCTATGTGTCCATACCTTTGACATTTGAAACAACGAAGTGGTGGAGGGATATAAGGTCTAACCTGAAAGCTGAGATAACCTATTTTAATGTTTTGTGGCAACTCTTTTTCGTCAAATTCAATGAAGATTGACATACTTCCTACTTTTTCTCCATTTATTGTTTTTGACAATCTCTTCAAGTTATTCACTTTTGCACCAATAATACTTCTCTTAATTTTATCAAGATCTTCATCTAGAGGGATCCCATAAATCACTCCTCTAATTTTTTTATTTTCTCCCATGATTCTTTTCTCCAACACCGTTTTCTTGCAGATATTATCCACCTTTAAAGCCTTGTTCTTTTGTTCTTCATTTTTACAAACTACCAATAAGTTTCCATCTCTCAAAATCTTTACCATTTCAACATCTCCAATTTTCTTTTTTATCTCTCTTGACACCACAATGGGGCTGATGTTATCCTGTTCTTCCTCGTTCTTAAGTTTCAATATTATCTTAAATTCCTCCCTCATAACTTTCCTCCTAACTATCCTTTCTTCTTCTGAACTGCTTCCTTCCAATTCTCGCTTGCTACCTTGGATATCACCAATTCCCTTTCCTTCATCTATTTTATTTCTTCCACGTCCTTTCCCTCTTCCTCTCCCAGCTGGCATCCACCCTTCAAAATCCATGTCTTCCTCATTTCCGGTCTCCATTTCCAACCGAACCATTCACATACCAGTTTATGCCCAAATCCACCTTTTCCGAATCCGATAATTTTCTATTTTTGTTTTTCCCGCGCCGCACCAAAACCGTTCTTCTTCGACGTAGTCTCACCACCGACAACCACCCGGCTCCCCCACACCCACTCCTACTCTGCAATCCTGCTTAAATATATAGGGATGCAACCACTCTTCAAATTCAAGGGGGATTTCCCTTAAGCAAAACAGCTATAAGCTATCAGAATTGCTCAGAAGTCATTTTAAACACATACACACACCTGACTAACAACTTAGTTAAATATACAAGTCAACAAAAAAAAGAGCAAATCAAAACAAAAGCTTCAGTCCATTTCAACCCTTCGCTTCACCCAGTGGTCTGCCCCAATGAGATGGATGATTAGGGAAGTCCCTCCAGGTGAACTCATTAGACTGCCATTATGTGTGCACTCCATGAAGCTAGCCCTCAGGAAGTGGACCTCAAAGAAAAAAGATAATCATCAAAATAAAACATAACAATACCAACTTGCTCTTAGTGTTTGTGCGTGCTTCATTTAGTGAGGGGGATGCTTCCCAGCCCCCCTCACAACAACGTTTGAATTTATTTTAGGCCCACCCATAGATATACTTAAGGCAACACCTAAACCACACTGTTTGTTTGGGTGACATCATGGACCTCCGTAAGTCTGGTTAATCCTTGGGTCCAATCTCTAGATACCTAAAGGTTCCACGTTCATCTGTTCAAACAATCAAATATAAATGTCCAGCTATCATATTGTTTAGGTTGGAGATTAGTTCTCTGGCCCAGAAATAAACAGGTTCCGGTGTGAAATGTGATAATCAACCTCAGAACAAAAGCTAAAGACCTTGTGATCATTATCTACAGTGAGACCAGTTCTGGACCAACATGGGCTGAAAGGCCACTTGGAGAGGAAGAAGCCATTTCCCCAAACACAACATGAAACTACAGTTTGCAAATGCACTTTGGTACAAAGGCCTTAATTTTTGGAGACATGCCCTTTGGTCTAATGAAATTAAAACTGAAGTGTTTGATCATTATGAGCATCATTACATTCAGAGCAAAAAAGGGTGAAGGTTGCAAGCCTAAGAACACCTTCCCAACTGTGAACTACGGTGGTGGCAGCATTATGTTGTGGAGGTGTTTTACTGCCTCGTAAGTAAAAAAACACTCTCTGAAGACATTTAGATATTGAAGCAAAATTTCAAGAAATCAGCCAGGAAGTTAAACCTTGGACACAAATGTGTCTTCCAAAGGGTCAATGTCCCTCAGAATACCACCAAATTAGTTCCAAAGTGACTGACAGACAATAAAGTCAATGTTTTGGAGTAGATGTCACAAAGTCTTGATCTCAGTCCCACAGAACATTTATGATGGGTTAAAATTCCACAAAGGATACCACAAATGTTTGTCCAATGTCATACCATACTAAAACATAAGAAACAGAAAAATTCTCTATGACATTTTCTTGAATATTATTATGGCATTTAACAAAGAGAAATAATTTTGGTGATCTTAACTGACATAACACAGGAGACATTAGACTTCTTGTCTCCTGTATGTCTTCAATATGTGATGTATGTAAATATGTGATTTCTAATGGAAGTACTATGGGACAAATATTTACCCCACTTGCCTCCTAAAACCATGTTTTTAGATACCGAGGTCTTAAACATGCAGCAGGTATTCTGTGCAAGACCAGAAAACCCCTACAAAATACATGTAGTTCAACTAATGTATGTCATGGTTTGTTGGAGGTTTAAGTCTTGTTTGAGGTCATTTATATAGCCTGTCCAGCAAATGGCAGTGTTCGTGAACTGCTAGTGGCCTGAAATAAATATTTACAATAAAATCTTATGTATGTGGACATACCAAAAATACACTGCCTGTCCAAAAAAAAAAAGTCGACACCAGAAAAAAAAGGTCACACACTCTAATATTTCATTGGACCACTTTTAGCTTTGATTACAGCATGCATTCGCTGTGGCATTGTTTCGATAAGCTTCTGCAGTGTCACAAGATTTATTTTCACCCAGTGTTGCATTCATTTTTCACCAAGATCTTACATTGATGATGGTAAAGTCTGACCGCTGCGCAAAGCCTTCTCCAGCACATCCCAAAGATTCTCAATGGGGTTAAGGTCTGGACTCTGTGGTGGCCAATCCATGTGTGAGAATGAGCATGTGTCTCATGCTCCCTGAACCACTCTTTCACAATTCTAGCCCGATGAATCCTGGCATTGTCATCTTGGAATAAGCCCGTGCCATCAGGGAAGATAAAATCCATTGATGGAATAACCTGGTTATTCAGTGTATTCAGGTAGTCGGCTGACCTCATTCTTTGAACACATACTGTTGCTGAACCCAGACTTGACCACCTGCAGCAACCCCAGATCATAGCACTGCCCCCACAGGCTTGTACAGTATTCACTAGGCATGATGGGTGCATCACTTCAACTGCCTCTCTTCTCACCCTGATGCGCCCATCACTCTCGATCAGGGTAAGTCTGGACTCATCAGACCTTATGACCATCTTCCATTGCTCTAGAGTCCAATCTTTATGCTTCCTAGCACATTGATGCCATTTTTTTCTGGTTATCCTCACTGATTAGTGGTTTTCTTAAGGCTACACAACTGTTCAGTCCCAATCCCATGAGTTCCCTTTGCATTGTGACTGTGGAAATGCTCTTACTTTCACTATTACACAGAGCCCGGAGTTCTACTGGACTTTTTTCCAGCCACATTTCTTCCTCGAAGACGATGGGTCCTCACTATCCTTCTGGAGCCCGGAGTTCTACAGGTTTTCTTCAATTTGATTTCACCAAACATTTATGTGATCGCTGATCACGATCATTCAGGATTTTCTTCCGGCCACATTCCTTCCTCGAAGACGATGGGTCCCCACTGTCTTTCCAGTTTTTAATAAAACGTTGGACAGTTCTTAAACCAATTTTGGTAGTTTCTGCAATCTCCTTAGTTTTCTCTGCTTGATGCATGCCAATGATTTGACCCTTCTGAAACAGACTGACATCTTTTCCACAACCACGGGATGGAGCTTTCTACATGGTTGTTGAAGAAATGAGAAGCAACTCATTGCACCAGTTGGGGTTAAATAACTTGTTGCCAGCTGAAACAGAATCGCCCATGCAGTAATTATCCAATGGGAGACTCGTACTTATTTGCTCAGTTAAATCCAGGCAGTGTATGAAGGTAATATTAATTGTGACGTTTAATTCCTGGCATGGTTCTGAATATTATTATTATTATTATCTATTAGGGGCTAACTTGACAGTATTTGTACAACAACTAATTGTGGATCAATATACTAAGTTCCCTTTTTTACAGATTTGTATTTATTTATTTACAAATCTGATATTATTACTTCCAAATTTCAAAACTGTCAAATTTTCACAGTGTCAGGCTAATAGAAAAATAGCTTTCCATCACATGGCTCCATCGTGCGGGATCCTTTAGGTAACTAACGTAACCAGTTTACCACCAACACTTTAATCTAGAATAGATTCAAAAATCAAGAAGAATATTTTATTTGTTGTAGACTTAATAAATCGATTTAATGAAGCTTTATGTCTTTGTTAATATTCATTCATTTATTTATTAAACTAAAATGTATTCGGAAAAAATATTTATTCACATTTACAAAGCCCTTAATAAACATGTCCGAAAATACATTCACATGGTCCAACTCTAACTTTTGCTAAGCTACCTGATAGTTCTTTTCCCAATTATAATTTTCGGTTAATATTTTAGACTTAGAAGCTCATAATATAATGCTCTCATTTCGCTGTTTGTATTCAAGCTAACTCGTGATATCCAACATAATACAGGTCCTTCTCAAAATATTAGCATATTGTGATAAAGTTCATTATTTTCCATAATGTCATGATGAAAATGTAACATTCATATATTTTAGATTCATTGCACACTAACTGAAATATTTCAGGTCTTTTATTGTCTTAATACGGATGATTTTGGCATACAGCTCATGAAAACTCAAAATTCCTATCTCACAAAATTAGCATATCATTAAAAGGGTCTCTAAACGAGCTATGAACCTAATCATCTGAATCAACGAGTTAACTCTAAACACCTGCAAAAGATTCCTGAGGCCTTTAAAACTCCCAGCCTGGTTCATCACTCAAAACCCCAATCATGGGTAAGACTGCCGACCTGACTGCTGTCCAGAAGGCCACTATTGACACCCTCAAGCAAGAGGGTAAGACACAGAAAGAAATTTCTGAACGAATAGGCTGTTCCCAGAGTGCTGTATCAAGGCAGCTCAGTGGGAAGTCTGCGGGAAGGAAAAAGTGTGGCAGAAAACGCTGCACAACGAGAAGAGGTGACCGGACCCTGAGGAAGATTGTGCAGAAGGGCCGATTCCAGACCTTGGGGGACCTGCGGAAGCAGTGGACTGAGTCTGGAGTAGAAACATCCAGAGCCACCGTGCACAGGCGTGTGCAGGAAATGGGCTACAGGTGCCGCATTCCCCAGGTCAAGCCACTTTTGAACCAGAAACAGCAGCAGAAGCGCCTGACCTGGGCTACAGAGAAGCAGCACTGGACTGTTGCTCAGTGGTCCAAAGTACTTTTTTCGGATGAAAGCAAATTCTGCATGTCATTCAGAAATCAAGGTGCCAGAGTCTGGAGGAAGACTGGGGAGAAGGAAATGCCAAAATGCCAGAAGTCCAGTATCAAGTACCCACAGTCAGTGATGGTCTGGGGTGCCGTGTCAGCTGCTGGTGTTGGTCCACTGTGTTTTATCAAGGGCAGGGTCAATGCAGCTAGCTATCAGGAGATTTTGGAGCACTTCATGCTTTCATCTGCTGAAAAACTTTATGGAGATGAAGATTTTATTTTTCAGCACGACCTGGCACCTGCTCACAGTGCCAAAACCACTGGTAAATGGTTTACTGACCATGGTATCACTGTGCTCAATTGGCCTGCCAACTCTCCTGACCTGAACCCCATAGAGAATCTGTGGGATATTGTGAAGAGAACGTTGAGAGACTCAAGACCCAACACTCTGGATGAGCTAAAGGCCGCTATCGAAGCATCCTGGGCCTCCATAAGACCTCAGCAGTGCCACAGGCTGATTGCCTCCATGCCACGCCGCATTGAAGCAGTCATTTCTGCAAAAGGATTCCCGACCAAGTATTGAGTGCATAACTGTACATGATTATTTGAAGGTTGACGTTTTTTGTATTAAAAACACTTTTCTTTTATTGGTCGGATGAAATATGCTAATTTTGTGAGATAGGAATTTTGGGTTTTTATGAGCTGTATGCCAAAATCATCCGTATTAAGATAATAAAAGACCTGAAATATTTCAGTTAGTATGCAATGAATCTAAAATATATGAAAGTTAAATTTTCATCATTACATTATAGAAAATAATTAACTTTATCACAATATGCTAATATTTTGAGAAGGACCTGTTGATCCATAAAATCTCTGCCAACGATGCTTACGCTACGGTTTGCTCCGTGTCTGTTCAACATATTCCCGTAAAGCGGGTAAGCAGCAGACCTGGCAACCCTGCTGCAGTTTACCTCGGCTCGTTAGCGCTTCGTCTCAAAGGTAATTGGGAAGTTCGTGGAGAAAATCACGCTTCGGCAACAACAGATTTTTAACCGAGAAGCACAAGGTAAATTTAGTTAGTTAATCCTTTTTTCTTCTCTTTTTTACCAAGGTACGTTCAGAAAAATGTACGTTTTTTCAAGCAGTGAAATAAAATGGCATTTAATTCCATTTTGCTCTAGTTTCTATAGTCTTAAGAAGGGCTCGGTTAAAATGTCTTTTTAATGGCATCTTGCCATAACTTTCAATATTAAGCGTTTTTAAATGTCATTATCACTTCGTTTTAAAAAGACGTTATATTTAAAATTGTTACCTTTTATTTAATGTCGTTAGCTAGGAAACAGGTCTTGTTTCTTCAGTTTCTGCTGTTAAAATAAGCGCAAACGACAAATTTCTTCAAATATTGGTTTAAAAAAAATAGTGTTAACGAGATTCTGAGAAAATTAGTTCCACTTGACGTTTTTGTCAGTCGTTTAGCTATAGTTTGGCAGTTTTTTATTTCTGCATTGAAACATGTGGAGCTGTAACAAATATGGCGGCGCGGCAGGCTGCTCTCTGATGTTGGAGCAACATGGCTGCCGTGGTTCTTGCTCAGGAAAACGCCAAGGTGCTGCAGCGAGGTTAGTGCCGCCAAATCAGTGAGACGTCGGCGGCTTCAGGTTCTTATTTCTATTCAAGTTTTGCAACTAACCCGCCGTGGAACAGCTGTAGTGTATTTATCGCGGTGGTTGCTGGGTCAAAGGGCAAAGGGCTAGTTCAGTTTCTATGGAACCAGACTTTCATATAGTCTGAAAAATTATGGAGTCCAATTTTATGTTCCAATGGTGTTTCTAGATTTTTTTTTTCTGTATGTGTAAAAAACATTGGAAAATGTATATAGTTGACATCCTTATAATATGTGTAAATTTGAAAAAGGTGCCATCTCACTGGCCAAGCCCTGTTTCCCTAGAGTCCATCAGACGTGATCCTGTATCAGCTAACCTGATTGAAATGAATACAGTCGTACCTCATCATGCCCCTTAAATCTACAGAAGTGTGTTAATGGTGCGGTTATTGAATTTAGGTGTGTGGGTAACAGGGAAACCTCTTAAACATGCAGGACAAGGATCAAGATTAGGAACTGGTGCCCCCGGCCGTCCTTGGATAACTAAGCCTTAGATCGTTATTTTTTTTCACAACCATAATTGTAGTTATTTGTATTTAATGTGGGATCCTTCAATCCAGATTTTAGAAGTCAGTGTTTTAGATTAGGCATTGGCCAGTATACTAAAGTATACTAAATAGAAGTTGCCACAGTTTAAAGTCCTTTTTAATGATATGCCAGAGAAAGTTCTGGCTGTATGGAATTTTGTGCTCTGATCACCTTCTCACATCTGCTATGACTAAATAATATTGTAGACATTGTAAATTGCTCCTGCGTTTCCACCTACAAGCTGAGCTGCACCAGCGTCTGCAGCCAGGTCCTCTTGAAGGCAACAGACTCTTGAGGAGAACTGGACCATCAGACAGTTGGTCAACTTGCATATCATCTGTGTCGTTTGTCATCTAGAGAGATGTTTGTACTGACTCCTAAAGGGTTAGTTTGGTTTTTTTTTAAGTGAGGTTCTGTGTTTGGTGATAGTTCCCCTGGGCTGTAGTAATAAAGAACCTGTCCGCCATCTGTGCAACAATATAGAAGATGTTACATTCCTGTGCTTTCCACTTCTCACAGTTGCTTGAAAATGATCCTGCAGACTCATGATTAGTTGATGAGGTGAATTGATACAACCTGCAGTATCAACTACCGTAAATTCCAGATTATAAGCCGCTACTTTTTTCCCACACTTTGAACACTGGGGTTACAACGATGCAGCTAATGCATGTGTTTTTTCATGCTGCCAAAAACATGTTGCAAAGAGGTCCAATGAACTTGTGCAATAAATCAAGAGCACTTTCACAATTTAATTATCGGTACCAGTATTGTAAATCGGACATTTATATTCACCCTCATCAACATGGAAAATCACCAGCGGGTTTAGAAAGGCTGGACGGCTGCGTGATGAAGGGGATCAGGGACGCTCAAGTGAGAGCGTCAACGAAGAGGCTGAATGAGAGACGAGATCCTGAGGCTGTTTAATTCAGACACTGAAGAAGAGGACTTTGATGGTTTCATTGCGCAGGAAGAAGATGAAGAAGGCGATCAATGACTTTTGACCTGGTAGGCTGCAGTATATATCAGTTAGGAGATATTGGACTGTTGCACTGTTCAGTAAAAAACCATTAGCAACAAAATTCATGTGTTACTGATAACATACGTATATTTAAAGGTAGCCGTGTTAGCCTCTGTTAGAACAAAAGCATTTGCAATATGCATTTATTTATATTACCATACGGATGAAATTAAAAGCTAAAAATTCCTCACATGTAATATCTTTCTGTGTAAATCATATTACAACGTGGAACAGCCGTGGCTTAACTTCCGGTGCGGCCTGTACAAATACAACATTAGTTTTCTTTCTAAAATTAGAGCATGCGGCTTTTAATCTGGTGCGCTCTGTAGTCTGGAATTTACGGTATTTGTATTTTATTGAAATATGTCCCTGATGCAGCATTTGTTGTTACATGTGACTGGAAGTTTAACAAAAGTGAAACTATCCCTTTGTTTCATTTAAAAGATTTCCATAAATATGGACCACTGGGATGAAGAGGTAAGCGATGTCTCTCCTAGAGGACCAATACGTCTCCTGCCAACTCTGCCAGGTGTGGAGGTTCCTGACAATCAACGTGTTTTCTCTCCTCTTACAGGAAACTACTGTCACAGCAACCAACTCCACCTCCAGTGATGGTATGCTCTGCAAACATAGTCAGCTAGTGTTTCATTGTTATCAGTGTCTGCTGCTTTAAACTGTTTATATTGTTTGTGGTGAATGTAAGGTACAGAAAGAGACTCGTGGAAAGGTGATCGCAGTGAATTTGGAAGAAGTAAGGAAGTTGTGTAACTCTAACTTTCTGTTTTACATCTACGGAGAATTGATTTTATGTTTCCTTCTAGGCCTTAGCAGAGGCCGAGGATTTAGGGACTCGTCCATCTCAGGTGCTTATTCCATACACTTTATTTAAATTTGCTGAAGATTTTCAACTGGAAATCTGGTTGGATCATCCATCCATTCTCAGTAGTTGAGAAATTCTGTGCATGGGAAAGGAGGGTGGTGCCTATCTTCATGGATCAGTGAGCAAAATGGGTTGTTTATGGATTGTCTGTGCAGCTTCACCCTGGGATGTAGAGTTATTGCATAGCTACATCTTCATAGATGTCTTTGATGTAATTGAACTGTTTAGTGTTCCTAAGCTTTCAGGTTTTTCATCATAGATGGAGACAGCTGGAGTTACAACGCAGATGGCGGGAGAGATGGTTTCAGTGGCAGAGGAGGTAAGACATTAAGTAAGCTTTAGTTTTTAACGCTCTGCTGAAATATAACCACTTATAAATGTCCACATTTATTTATATAGCACTAATTCACAGTGGAAGACATTAATCACTTCTCTAGACCAGTTCAGACCAGTAACACACAGCCCAGTTCCTTCAGTATTCACGTCTCGGTTCCCCTTCCAAAGTATTTAAAATGGACTAAACCCTAAATCAACTTTTTTTTTCCAGGTTAACTGTATAAATTGGAACCTCAGGGTCCTACTTTTGTTACTGTGCAATTTTTTACATTTTCATGTAAACTTGTTTTATTCTGCAATATTTGTTCTGAAACTGTCTTAGTGCTGCCCTCTTTGGGTTGAACAGTGGTTACTGGAGTTGAATTTTCCTATTGGTTCAAACGGGTACAGCTTGGTACATGATTAGGTCACAGTTCAGATATAAAGCCATCTCACTCAGAAACGCGCCCCTGTAGCGAGTCAGGAGTTGGAACTGCGGGCGTTGATCATAGTGTTTCATATTGTCTTGATCTTCTCTCTGATTAATTTGCAGGAGAGGCTGATGGAGCTCATGAAAATGGTAGGAACGAACATAAAAGACAAAGTTTTTTCATGTGCTGTTCTGTGATTGCTTGATTTTTGTTATGATTGACAGGATTTAGAGGGCGAGGCAGAGGAGGTCGGGGTAGGAGAGGAGGTTTCAGACGAGGTACCGCTGGAGTCTCTGCTTACCGATGTAGTTTTAATTTGAAGTTAGAAGGAAAACATTAATCAATGATCATATGTTGAAGATGGTGACCAGGTTGGAAGAGGAGGCCTTGGTGGAGGTACATGATCAAGAGCTTGAACTTGAGGAGTTATCTGTGAGGAAGAGCTGATTTAGTGTTTGTCATTGCAGGCTACCGTGGGAAAGATGAGGAGATCTTCAGTCCAGGTTTGAAAAATCAGAATGTTTGAATCTGAAACTGTTTTTCAGTGTAACTGATCTGATAAGTGTGTGAAACAGGACAAGATAAAGGTCCAAAGAAGGGGGAGGCTGATGGTGACAGTAAGTGAACGTCCTGATAGTATTTAACCCAGAATGTTCTGCTACCAAGAACTTGGTGTTTTCGTTCTGACCCGCAGAACCCAGGGTCACGTATGTTCCCCCAACAGTCCCTGATGATGAAGCCACCATTTTCTCCCACTATGAGAGTGGAATCAACTTTGACAAGTATGATGACATCTTGGTAGATGTCAGTGGCACCAACCCGCCCATGGCTATTATGGTGAGAGGTGGAAATAGAATTCCAGGCAGAATTCAGCTGATGATGAACTCTGAACTCTGGCTTTGCTGGCTTAGGTTTCTTTTGTGTCAACCTTAAGACTTTTCCCCCCTTCAGACCTTTGATGAGGCAGCTTTGTGTGAGTCTCTAAGGAACAACATCAGCAAGTCTGGGTATGTGAAGCCGACCCCTGTGCAGAAACACGGCATCCCCATCATCTCTGCAGGCAGAGACCTGATGGCCTGCGCCCAGACTGGCTCTGGTAAAACGGTGAGATGAGAGGAAATCCCACATGTCTTAAAGTATGGAATTTTATTTAATGATTTCCCAGGTCTGGATAAGTGTGGGAAAATGAAAACTGAGTGTTATACAAGGACTTTTATTGTTGATTTGTCTCATCACGACTTGAGCTTGTGGTCAACCCGTTGATCGTTTTACAGTTAAATCTCTTTTGGACCACTAGAGCCTTTTGCTTCTGGGTATAATACAACCTTGGAGATGGCATTGTACTTGTGTCTATAATGTCCTAAAGAACCAAAGGAAAACCTCTATAAAACAGTCTGATAAAGTTTGGAATACTGGAAGTTGAAGCTGAAGTGTAAATGTGGACAGAGTCTAAATGTAGCTTCCTGCCTTCCAGGCTGCTTTTCTGCTGCCAATTCTGCAGCAGCTGATGGTGGGGGGAGTGGCAGCCAGTTGCTTCAGTGAGACGCAGGAACCTGAAGCCATCATTGTAGCTCCAACCAGGGAACTCATCAACCAGATCTACCTGGAAGCCAGGAAGTTTGCTCATGGGTATGTTGTTGGAATGTTAGCAGCCAGCTGGCTTTAATGCAGTTCAAAGGAGCAGTCTGGGGTTGAACTCTTTTTCTTTGTGTTGCAGGACATGTGTGCGCCCTGTAGTGGTTTATGGTGGTGTAAGCACTGCATACCAAATTAGGGAAATATTAAGAGGATGTAACGTACTGTGTGGGACTCCTGGGCGTCTGCTGGACATGATCGGAAGAGGAAAGGTAAAGATATGAAAACGTTTTTGCTGTTCTTCAAATTTAAAAGTGCAACTAAGCGTTGGTGTGTTTTAGGTGGGACTGAGTAAAGTGCGCTACTTGGTGCTGGATGAGGCCGACCGAATGTTGGATATGGGCTTTGAGCCAGACATGCGTCGTCTGGTTGGCTCCCCTGGAATGCCATCCAAGGAGAACCGACAGACTCTGATGTTTAGCGCCACCTACCCTGAAGACATCCAGAGGTCTGCTGAACAACAGAGGCTTGTAGTGTTTGCAGAGATGATTAGGGTCCAGTAATGTTTTGCTCTTTAAACAGGATGGCGGCTGACTTTCTCAAGGCGGATTATCTGTTCCTGGCGGTGGGGATTGTGGGCGGAGCATGCAGTGATGTGGAACAGACGTTTGTACAAGTCAGCAGGTTCTCAAAGAGGGAGCAGCTTCTTGATATCCTCAAAACCACAGGTGTCATTAGGCAACAGGTTTATTCATCCTGTGTCCCGGGACTGAACTTTATATTGGTGTTCATACAAAAACCCATTTTGAAAGCATACAGACAAACATAACACTTGGATGGTAATCTTTAAGAGGCGTTTTATGACCAAGGAACACAGCTGGAGGCCAGAGAGTTAAACCATCACATGTACTGTTTCAGCTGGTGTTACAGAGATGACTTTCTGAGGACTGACGACCCTTTATGTCTGCAGGAACGGAGCGCACCATGGTGTTTGTGGAGACCAAGAGACAAGCAGACTTTATTGCTACTTTCTTGTGCCAGGAAGATGTTCCAACCACCAGCATCCATGGGTATTTAACACTTTCAGCTGCTTCTCTTTAACATCACCTGTTGTTGTTGATGGTGATATCCTGTTTCTGGCAGTGACCGGGAGCAGCGGGAACGCGAGCTGGCTCTAACACAGTTCCGCTCTGGCAAATGTCCTGTTCTGGTGGCTACCTCTGTAGCTGCTCGTGGTCTGGATATTCCAGACGTGCAGCATGTGGTGAACTTCGACCTCCCAAAAGAAATTGATGAATATGTCCATCGCATTGGGAGAACTGGCCGCTGTGGGAACGTTGGGAGGGCGGTGTCTTTCTTTGACCCGGATATCGATGGGCAGATGGCCCGCTCACTGGTCACAGTTCTGTCCAAGGTGAGTGGTTGTGTTTGCTGTTAGGACTCCTTCGCACCTGTTCCCAGGTCAGATTGTGGAAGGATAGCGATGAAGTCTGCCTGTAAACCATCGTATGTTCTGATTTCCTCCATTGGCAGGCCCAGCAGGAGGTGCCGGCCTGGTTAGAGGAGTCTGCATTCAGCGGCCATGGGAAGTCTGACTTCAATCCCTCCAGGAAGCCGTTTGGCTCCACAGACTCCAGAAAGGTAGCTGACTTGCCTTCCATTGTATTTTTACACTATTTTAGCCTTTGTTCTGTATTTAAATCTTTGCTTTGTTATCTGGGTCCACAGACGAGCTCCTTCCGAGATAACGGTGGTCCGAGCCAGGCAGCGGCCCAGCCTGCAGCTGATGATGAGGAATGGGAGTAACTCTGCTACTTATCCCTTACAAGAGTCAATATGTGTTTAAATTGTTCCACTTGTTGTTTGAGAGTTTCTGTTTCACTGGAAAGATTTAGTCTGATCCTGGGTGTTGAATGTATAACCCAGGGCTTGCATGCATCTTTTTGTTTTATTCTTTACGAGTATTATTTGTCATTTCACTCTATTTTTAAGTAAAGATGTTACTGCTGATCAAGTTTTGTGTTGCACGTGCTTCTTTCTTCTGAGCATTAAGACCCTCCTGAATCAATGGTTAATGAGCTGCGTGAAGCTGACAGCCCACCCACATGAAAAATTCTGGCAAATACACAGAATGGTTAGTGCTTCATTTGTGCAGGTTTGCGCCGTTTTAGTTTCTGGGATATAAGTTTTAATTTCGGCCGACGACGTCGCCATCCCCCATTTTGCTCCAAATTGAACCGGAGTCTCATTTTTAGTGCTTCGTTTGTGTCGTTGAAATTTTCGCTTGTGCTGTTTTCTTCTTTTTTGATTTAGTTTATTGATGGTTAGCAGAGAAATTGGACCGCGGTGAAGTTAGTTTGAAGTTGGATATTCAAGCTCCGCGGAGTTAGCGCCATCTAGCTCACGGTTGTTCCGATTCAGGCACTCCAATTTCGGCTAGCTGCTCTCTGTTGCTCCTTCTGACGCGCGGTGGTTCACTTAGGGACCGTCAATAAGTTTCCGAACCAAACAATCGTGGAAAATAAAAATAATTCCTTGTTTTGTGACCAATTGAAACAAAAACAATGGTAAATCATGCTACTAGATTACATCAATGAGACACGCCCTTTTGTATTCCATTTTAAGTCTTTTTACATTTTTTAGGTAAGGTAAGGTTATTTATATAGTACTTTCAGCAACAAGACTCTCAAAGCGCTGTACAAACAATTATAATACAATCACAAAGCAAATAAACAGACAGAAAAACAAATGATAAAATCAAACAACAGAGGTCATTTAAAAAATTAAAATGAAGAGAATAGAATGATGGATAAGAAAATGAAAGGAAAATTGGACTGAAAACGCAACTAATTATGCCTAAATGGCCCAGTCAAAGGCCACTCTAAACAAAGGTTTTTAATCTTGATTTAAAGCAACTTAGGGTTTCTGCATTTTTACAGTTTTCTGGCAGTTTATTCCAGATTAGTGGAGCATAAGAACTAAAAGCTGCTTCTCCATGTTTGGTTCTGGTTCAGGTTCTGCAGAGTAGATTTGAGCCAGAAGACCTGAGAGGTCTGGGTGGTTGATTCAAAGACAAGTGTTTAGCTCCCACCAGTCAACACTAATAGAACCATTGGGTTCTTTACACCTGCAAATGTTTTGTCAATATGTTTCTTTCAGTTTGAGGATGTAATAATGGTTCAAATAAATCTTATGGATTGTCCACAAAAAGACTTATTTCTAAAACATGAATATGGTTTGATATAAACCTTGGATCATCAGTGACCTGAAGGACCTGCTTAACAAGAAGAAAAGAGCCTTCAGAGAAGGAGACAGAGAATTATTGAGGAGTTTACAGAAGCAACTTAAAGTCAAGATAAGAGACAGCAAGGAGGTGTACAAGAAGAAGCTGGAGAGCGAGCTCCAGCAAAACAATATCAGAGATGTGTGGACAGGGATGAAGAAGATCACAGGTTTCAAGCAGAAGGACGATCAGACCGATGGATGTCTGGACAGAGCCAATGAACTGAACACATTCTTCCATAGGTTCAGTTCAGAAACAAGCTCAGCATCCTCCTCTCCTGCTCACAGCCAAACAGACATTCCACCTTCCTTTGACCCACAGGACCCACAGCTGTCCAGTAACACCTCAAATGTTTTATCTTCCACCTCAGCCATGGACCTTCTGCTTCTACATGTTTGCCTTCAACCATATCAGAATATGCTGATGCTTCCTTTGCTTCCCCGTTCCACCTGTGTGTCTCAAGAAGTCAAGTGAAGATGCAACTGGAGAGACTGAATCAGAATAAGGCTGCAGGTCCAGATCATGTCAGCCCTAGAGTCCTAAAGGCCTGTGCAGAGCAGCTCTGTGGGATTCTGCAGCACCTCTTCAACCTTAGCCTGGCCCAGAAGAAGGTTCCGGTGTTGTGGAAGACCTCCTGTCTTGTTCCGGTACCAAAGAAAACTCACCCATCAGTCCTCAATGACTATAGACCTGTGGCCCTGACATCTCACATCATGAAGGTCCTAGAGAGACTCCTGTTGGCCCACCTGAATAAGCAAACAGTAAACCATCAGGACCCCCTTCAGTTTGCTTATCGCTGTGGAGTTGGAGTTGAAGATGCCATCATACACCTGCTTCAACAACCCACTGTCATCTGGACAAAGCCAGCAGCACTGTGAGGATCATGTTCTTTGATTTCTCCAGAACATTTAATACAATCCAACCTGATTTGCTTTGTCAGAAACTCCAGAAGACTCAGGTGGAGGCCTCAACAATCTCCTGGATCAAAGACTACCTGACAAACAGACCACAGTTTGTGAGACTGAAGGGTTGTGAGTCTAACCAGGTAGTCAGCAGCACAGGAGCACCACAGGGAGCGGTACTCTCACCATTCCTTTTCACTCTGTACACCTCAGACCTCCAGTACAAGACAGACTCCTGTCATCTGCAGAAATACTCGGATGATTCTGCAGTCGTGGGGTGGATCAGAGATGGACAAGAAGCTGAGTACAGGAAGGTGGTGGACCTCTTTGTGGCATGGTGTGGAAACAATCATCTCATTTTGAACGTGAATAAAACAAAGGAGATGATTGTAGATTTTAAGAGAAACAGGAATAAGTCAAAAACTATTTGTATCATGGAGAAGAAGTGGAAGTGGTGGAAGAGTATAAATATCTTGGTGTTCACCTGGACAACAGACTAGAGTGGAGATGCAACTGTGAAGCCATCTACAAGAAGGGACAGAGCAGACTGTACTTCTTGAGGAAGCTTAGGTCCTTTGGTGTTTGCAGCAAGATGCTGCATATCTTCTATAAGTCTGTTGTTTCTTATAGCTTTTAGTTTGGGTAAGTTTCCTACTTTTTTAGGGAAACATGAACCTGTACTTTCATTGCCTTATGGTTTGGTGCTGACGCACCCAAATGTCCCTATTGTGGAGCAATAAAGGTTTTCTATTCTAATTAATTGAGAGAGGTAATGAACCTTGACTTCTAAGATCACGCATAACCAGGTTACTGTTTGAAAATGTAATATACAGGGGTTGGACAATGAAACTGAAACACCTGGTTTTAGACCACAATAATTTATTAGTATGGTGTAGGGTCTCCTTTTGTGGCCAATACAGCATCAATTCGTCTTGGGAATGACATATACAAGTCCTGCACAGTGGTCAGAGGGATTTTAAGCCATTCTTCTTGCAGGATAGTGGCCAGGTCACTACGTGATACTGGTGGAGGAAAACGTTTCCTGACTCGCTCCTCCAAAACACCCCAAAGTGGCTCAATAATATTTAGATCTGGTGACTGTGCAGGCCATGGGAGATGTTCAACTTCACTTTCATGTTCATCAAACCAATCTTTCACCAGTCTTGCTGTGTGTATTGGTGCATTGTCATCCTGATACACGGCACCGCCTTCAGGATACAATGTTTGAACCATTGGATGCACATGGTCCTCTAGAATGGTTTGGTAGTTCTTGGCAGTGATGCGCCCATCTAGCACAAGTATTGGGCCAAGGGAATGCCATGATATGGCAGCCCAAACCATCACTGATCCACCCCCATGCTTCACTCTGGGCATGCAACAGTCTGGGTGGTACGCTTCTTTGGGGCTTCTCCACACCGTAACTCTCCTGGATGTGGGGAAAACAGTAAAGGTGGACTCATCAGAGAACAATACATGTTTCACATTGTCCACAGCCCAAGATTTGCGCTCCTTGCACCATTGAAACCGACGTTTGGCATTGGCATGAGTGACCAAAGGTTTGGCTATAGCAGCCCGGCCGTGTATATTGACCCTGTGGAGCTCCCGACGGACAGTTCTGGTGGAAACAGGAGAGTTGAGGTGCACATTTAATTCTGCCGTGATTTGGGCAGCCGTGGTTTTATGTTTTTTGGATAAAATCCGGGTTAGCACCAGAACATCCCTTTCAGACAGCTTCCTCTTGCGTCCACAGTTAATCCTGTTGGATGTGGTTCGTCCTTCTTGGTGGTATCCTGACATTACCCTGGATACCGTGGCTCTTGATACATCACAAAGACTTGCTGTCTTGGTCACAGATGCGCCAGCAAGACGTGCACCAACAATTTGTCCTCTTTTGAACTCTGGTATGTCACCCATAATGTTGTGTGCATTTCAATATTTTGAGCAAAACTGTGCTCTTACCCTGCTAATTGAACCTTCACACTCTGCTCTTACTGGTGCAATGTGCAATCAATGAAGACTGGCTACCAGGCTGGTCCAATTTAGCCATGAAACCTCCCACACTAAAATGACAGGTGTTTCAGTTTCATTGTCCAACCCCTGTACATTATACTTTCAAAGAAGAATAAACACTTATGATTTGTAAAATTAACTTTATGTTAACAATTAAACATTCTGAAATCCAAAAATGAAAACGCCTTTTTTCACACTGCTCTATGGTCACAACAAAAGGAAAAAAGTGACTTGATAATGATGAATCTCTACTGTTTTGTATACAACAGGTATACAAACTTCCTTTTTGTGAGATGTAGTTGAAAAAGCATCTCAAACTAAAACTTTTCCATAAATCACCACAGGTAAAATATGGCATAGTTTGCCATCCACAAACTTGTAACAAAAAACATTAACATAGAACCTATTTCTGGTCAGGAATATTAAACAATGGCAAAATGTATTTGCCTTTTGATCTGGGCTTCTCAAAACTTGTTCCCCAAAATGTGTTGATTCACAGCATTCAGTCTGCTGTGCATAACGCTGCCTTTGAGAGGATGACTCCTCTCAAAGTGAATGTGTTTCCTTGGAGAGCCAGAGAGGGGAGAAATTCATTCAAAGGAAATTGAGTTGTGTTTGCAAGGTCAGTGTCAATGCATGCTATTTCTCCAATGCTGTAGCTGTGAGCAACAGTTTCAACACAGAGCATTTTTCCTGAGGTGCTGGCTCCTGTTTTGAATTCAACTGGACATTCTGATTCCTTCTGTAGTGGGCAAAGGCAGGGAGACTCTGGAAGGAAGAGTTCGTTTTCCACTGAAGTGTCAAGCTGAGCCATGCCAGAGTCCATCAGGACAGAAGTGTCAGGAGAAACAAATGGTACTTCCCTTGTTGTTCCTTTGTTTTGAGAGGTAAACGCTGGATATATTTCTCATTGTTTTTCCAATGACCTCGGAGATATTGCACTGGGCATGGATTTGATGGGCACCAGACCTCAACTGGATTTTTTCAAATATTCCACTAAGCAGCTCTGCCCTCTGTGAATAGATCTTTGGGGTCACACCATCTGTAGGAATGGCTTTTACCAGCAGCAAGATGGGGTTGTCACTGTTGTTCCTGACAACATTTTGAAATGCTGAGTTGTCACAGAAAGCACAGCATAAGCACTGACAAAACGTATCAAATGCACGTGTTCAGAACAGAGATTGTTGATTTCCCCAACTCTAATCGGTTGATGCAGGTTTCCATTTTTTAATAGTCCCACTTTTGCTCTTTTTCTCCCAAAAGATGGATCTGCATGGAGCTTTTCAGTGCAGGAAGTGAGATAAGAAGTCCTCTTCCTTTTTTGGGTGGAAGAATTAGTCCCCTCCAGTTTTCAACCACGTCTTCATCTGTTGGAGGAATGTTTGTGGTTTCATCAGATTCTACAGAATGCTGAGAATCCATTCTTCTCTTGGCTTCAGCACTGTGGGTAGTCATGGATACAGTTTGTTTCGGTAACTTTGGCTAATCCAGATGTTTCCTCATCATTTTTCGCTTTTGCTGACGAGAAATAAAGCGATCAAGTCGAATGAATGAAATTTGGAAAGTGACTTGGCTCATCATCTCCAATATCCATCAAATCTGATGCCTTCGCTGACCTCCATACAGCCGGCTCCATCCTGCCCTCACACAGCTCTTTTGAAGTCTGTGCACGAAGGTTTCCAGACATGAACCTCTTGGATTGCCCAGTGTGCAAGGAGATATCAGTGTCTTCGATGGACCACTGAAGCAGCATTGGGCTGTTTACCGTTGGCTCTCTAGCACAAGTCATTTGAATATGGCCTTGACACTCTTTACAGAAGCCTTTGATATCTATGTAGTTGCTTGTGACAGTTGGATAAACTTTTGCTCTCTGGAACACAAATGTACATGTGCTTTTGATCTTTTTCCAAATCAGATGGTTAATTACATGACTCCAAGTGCGAGGCTTCAAAATCATGTATTCCCTTTTGCCAGATGATGAAAACTTGTCATTATATTCCACTTTCTCAGGTACAAATTTGATCCATTCCTCAAAAGGAACTTCAAGCTGAAAACCTGAGCAGTCGTCTTGTCCAGGAGAAATGGAGCCAGAGTCAAACTCTGTGTCCACACTGCTCTCACGATCACTTTCCTGCTCACTGATCTCCAAACATGACCAGATGTTGTGTCTGTTAGATTTTACAAAAGTGTACAGGGCTTTTGGAGACATCTTGTTTTCCAGCTGCTGACTTCATTCTGTCCAAATAGTGGCAGCTGGAGTGGCTATTTTCCCATTTAGAAGGATATCCTCTTTTGAACTGCAGATAACTGCAATAAGGGAATCCCTGTCTATTGATGGCTGTCGAGGCATCTAGTTAAAGAATGAAAAGGCTTTGATTAGCATTAATCAAAATATTATTCTGGCCTATATAATCTCCCAGAAACCACAAAATATTGATATTTCAGCATTCTATCACAACTCAAAAATTCTGTTTAAATTGTTCCCTCAAATCTGTATGCCATTTATGTTGTGTTGTAATTATAGTATGTTTTTATTTTATTTTAAATGATGCATTTTTTACTACTACTTGTCTTGTGAATTTTCAATTGAAGTATCTGTTCAACTTTAAAAATGTGTCTTAGTTCTGTGGAGTCTACTGATGTGCCTAAACATCGATGACTGAAAATGAATGGAATAGCTGCAAAATAATACCTTGCAGAATCTTTGTTTTTTTTTTAAAGTCTGGACTTAAAATGTAATTGAATTGCAGGTTTACAGAAATATATATGCAAGGCATGCAACCATGCATCCCTCTCTGCTAATCGGGGGCTGGATTGGAGTGGCAACAGTGTTTTATCTAAAACCTCAACATGATTAGTTTACTTACCTTCAAATTTAACAGTGTAGTAAAAATTCTAAGGATGTAGCCTACATTTTTCATAAAAATACACTATTTGATGTCTTAAAAGCTACTGGTCATTGGAAAATTTTGAACGGGAACTTTAAATGACCGCCAAAACAAGATCACTGGCTCACTGTGGTGGGGGTCAATACGTGGGTGGAGCCAATCCCTTTGACATTGCGTGAGAACTTCATATATGAAAGTTGCCAAACGCTCAATGCTCTTTAAAAATTCTTATATTTAATGTCAGAAATTAGAAATTAATGCTTGATGCATTTTTTAATTTCATTTAAACAAAAAGTAAATTACTTGGTTAGATGAACTTTGAGCCAATGACCTACTCGCACTTCCGTTTTTGTCCTGCGTACACGAGCTGAATTAGATGATTAAAACCACCTTTAAAAAACACAGTTATAACAGAACAGTTAATGAAATTATAAACGTTACATCATAGTGGTCGCAGACCATGTCAGGATTTGGGCAAGGAATGTGAGGTTTTTTTCCTCATTTGTGAGAGGATAATATTGAATTACGGTGTAGAAAGTTAAATGTATTGGTGACTTAGTAGACATTTAAAGCAAATTTCTTTGAGACCAAAAAAGTTTCATAATTTTTATTAAGGAATAAATTGCAAAACAATATAACAAGGCATACATTTTACAACATCGGATAAAAACACAATTTAACTTGCATGATGAAAGAAAAACACGAAATGAATAACAGCTTGCTTTGTGGTGATGATGTCCAGTGTAGACAATAGACGTCATCGATTTAAGTCGTCAGTGATCGGCTGAAAGAAAATGATATAGCTCATAAATAAAAGGAAGGGATCATCTACAATGATGCATTTGCTGTATCTAAGATGTATTCTTTATATGTACGACATTTTATGAATTTCATACAGAAAGTTTCTTAATTGGACGCCATCTTGGGTTTTGAAGTTAAGGTTTAGGAACCTCGACGTTTCGACCAGAATTCCATCTTCATGTGTCGCTTTAGTTCATTTCTCGAGGTTGGAATTCTAAATTGTCTGACTTTCGAGTAGAACCTGAACGCACCATCACGCCATTGGTCAGTTATAAGTCGTGTATCAAGCGGAAGAGACTTGTTTCAAAGTTGTTTTTCCTCTTGTATGCTTAGAGACATGAGCACTTGGTTGTCGGGCTGTTCTTCTCAAAGACTGACCGAAGCTGTGGGGAACCATGAGTGGAAAAGCCAGAGATAAAGTATGACTTCCGGTGTTTTATAAGCTGTTAGTGTGAAGCTTGTGGTGAAGACTATCTTTCTACACTACATCTAAGTGTGTTCTTCTCATTATAACCGACAGGTAGTGACATCAGGAAGACTGACAGGGAAAGTTAAAGGAAGCCGGTGAGTCTGAACTGTCAGAGCTCATTTTAAAGGAATCATCTCTGCTGTATCGTTATGTTGTATTTGTTCTGTGTTCAGAGCGCCTCCAGATCCAGGACCTCCACCCTGGCCTCAGCCTGATTACTCTTTGTACTCCACAGACTCTGAGGACAAGGTAATGATCATCTGAGAATTTCACACAGTGAACATGATGTCTGACTCTAATGTTGATGCTGAGTCGATGATCCTAGCCCATAACCAGATTTGGTGTTTATCTCCTCATGGAGTCCCTAAACTCAGTGCACATGTTCTGAGTTGACAATACAAGTCTGTGTAGTAAATCCTCTGCATTTCCCAGATTTCAGTTGGCTAAGAGTTTCTGACCTCGAGATGTTATAACATTGTAACATGGATTTGGAACTGGCAGCTGATTGGTTGATCATGTCTGTGTTCTACCATCAGGTCACCAGTCTACACAGGGGTTTGGACCAGTGTGCTGCTTTGCTGAGTGGCATTCTTCAGGCAGACGAGGCAGGTCAGATGAGTTTCCTTACTAACTGGACTCAAAGATGAAAAAAAACTAAATCGGCACTTTTATCTTCTATCTTTGTGTCTGTTTGAGCTGAAGAACTGCTGGGCCTCTTTTTACATGTACATCCAGAATCACACCACATCCTGACTGATGGTGACACATAAAAGTTGTCGGTGTCTGTTTCTCTCTGCTCTTTGAGAACAGACCACAGGTTCTCGCTGGGATTCAGATCAGGAGAGTCTGATGTAGATGCTGATGGCTGTGGGCAGGAAGGATCTCCTGTAGCGCTCCGTCTTAAGCAGTCCTCCAGCAGCCTAAGTCTATAGCAGCATAACTACAGAGATAGTTCAGGATAAACTAAGCCACTCTAACTATAAGCTTTATCAAAAAGGAAAGTTTTAAGCCCAGCCTTAAAAGCAGACAGGGTGTCTGCCTCACGGACTAAAACTGGGAGCTGGTTCCACAGGAGAGGAGCCTGATAACTAAAGGATCTGCCTCCCATTCTACTTCTAGAGACTCTAGGAACCACCAGTAAACCTGCAGTCTGAGAACAAAGTGCTCTGTTAGGAACATATGGACCAATCAGATCTCTGATGTATGATGGAGCTAGATCATTAAGGGCTTTATATGTGAGGAGGAGAATTTTAAATTCTATTCTGGATTTAACAGGGAGCCAATGAAGGGAAGCTAAAATAGGAGAAATATGATCTCTCTTTTTAATTTTCATCAGAACTCTTGCTGCAGCATTTTGAATCAGCTGAAGGTTTTTAACTGCATTTTGTGGACATCCTGATAGTAAAGAATTACAATAGTCAAAAAAAATAACGAGCACAAAAGAAACAAATATTTGAGAGACTTTATCTCTTCTGCCTTGTGACCTGCTGGAAAATTCGCAAATCATCACCAGATTGTTCCAGTGTTGTTGGAAGAAGTTGCTCAGCAGTGATCACGGGCAGATTTGGGAGGAAGCAACTCGTGACTGCTAAAGGTTCTGTGAAAAGCCACCTTACAGGTTTCCGGTTCATTAAACAAGTTTTAAATCAGACAAACGTAACCAGACTCAATACAAAAAGCAGATTTTAAATGCTTTAATTTGTTTAGGGAAAAAACAAGCTGGCCATATGTGGAAAAGGAATTACCCCCTAAGGTTAGGGGTAGGTGGTGGGTGTATTCAAAGATGGACTTGCTGATGTGCTTTGGATTATTGTCCTGCTACAGAACCGAATCGTGTTTTGAGCTTACGGTCACAAACTTATTCTCCTGTAGGTATGATGTTCTTTTTCTGGAATGCTGCGTTAGTTTCACACCAGACACAACCTTCCAAAACAGGTCCACTTTTATCTCATCAGTCCACAAAATATTTTCCCAGAAGCCTTTGGGATCATCAAAGTGTTTCCCTTATTAAATGATCCTTGTTTGAAAACTATTTTGGATCTGCTGAGATGACCTTTGATATTATAACTTGTCTATAGTTTGACCAGAGAGCAAAAACAGGAGAAATGTTTCAGGAGGGAAACAATTTTTAACTGCTCTGTAGCTCTCACAGCGTCTTCTCCAGATGGCCCAAACTATCAGATGGAGCATTCATCAGAGAAAACAACGATCCACATGATTTCTGCTACCCATCCTAACATGTCCTGCAGATACCCTGACTTCAGTCTTCTAGTGACTGTGATTGCAGAGGCACTCATACCCACCTGTTGCCGATATCTAACAAGCTCTGCTCTGGTGGCAGTATTTCTTTGAGCATCCTCCTCAGAAGACATCCCTGGAGCTTTCTGGATCTTCTTGGTAGTTCTGAAAACCCTCTTCTCTGTTGTTGAACCTCTAATCATCAGCAGTGTCCTGCTTCTAAAGCTATTTTGATACAAAGTGATGATGGGCGCATCTTTTTGGAAGGTAACCATTGCTAACTGGATAAGACGATGATTTTAGCCCATCTGCCTGCATTTTATAGTAACCAGTCTGCTGATTCGATTTCTAAAGGGATTTCTGTTGGATGCTTTCACAGCTTGACCTGTACTGATGCTATGAATGACTTTACTGACATGAACTTATCCCATCATGTTGTTGCAAAAAACATAGAGCATAAAGGCTGTAAGAATCACTCTACATAATAATCTGAACACAACATAAAGTTTGAGCACAAAAACAGTGAGATGACCTGTGTGTTTAAGCATCAACAGGTCTTCAGAAAACCTCTAAGAGAGTAACAACCAAACCAAGACCCTCCACTTTCCAAGGAAAGAAGACCCTTAAGAAATTACCAACAAAACCAGGTACTTGGTGTGTTTAGAAACACGTTTTAGGTGATAGACCAACACAGATAGACTCAGGATTTTACATATGAAAAAATCTGAAAGGTGTGGCATGCATCTGTATTCAGTCCCACTGAAATCAGCACTCAGCAAGGGCTTTCTTCCTATTACTCCTCCAATATTTGTAGAGTCCATAAGTGATAGTGAAGTGGACAGATTGTCCCGCCTGAGCTGTAGATCTCTGTTGAATACAAATGCATGTCACAATTTTCAGTATTAATTTCTGAAAAAGACACGTGTGTGTGTGTGTGTGTAAGCCTCCCCAGGGCTTTCCAGAACTATGAAGGGTGGAGTGGCCAAATCAAGAGCATCCACCTCACAGGGAAAGATGGTCGCCAGGAAAGTGCCCACAAAAGTTGGTGGTGAGTGTTTAATGAGCTCATTAAATCCCTGATGGCAACAGACTGGGAATGAATGTGGGAATAAGTCCATCTTTGTATTTAATTGTAAGGGTTTTCAGTTGCATCTCAATGAATCCCAATATCAGCCTAAAAAGTACATTTATTCCAGTAGTTCAGTTTAAGAAGTGAAACTCCATATATTATATAGATTCACACAGAGGGTTCTTTTTCAAGCAGTGATTTCAGTTTCATGAAGTTATTGAATTTTAATGGATGTGGCTTACAGCTAAAACCCAAAATTCAGTTTCTTAGAAAATTAGAGTATAACATAAGAACAGTAAAGGATTTTTAACACAGAAATGCTAAGTTGTAGCCTACAAAATAATGAGGCTGTAGGTAAGCATATTGATGGAAAGTTGAGTGGAAGGAAAAAGGTGCACAAAGCAGCAGAGATATTTACAAAACAAACAAAGCCCATGTAAGATTTTGGGGAACAATTTACAATGTGTGGACTCCAGCTGGAGTGAGGGCTTCAAGAACCCCCCACACACAGACATATCCAGAACATCAAAGTCCAAGAGTCTGGAAGAAGTGTGGAGAGACCCAGAATCCTCTTTTCTTGACGTTGAGTGAGAGGTTTTCACACTCTGTGAGGATTTGGGGTGTCATGTCATCTGCTGGTATTGGTCCACTGGGTTTTATGAAGTCCACAGCCAATGCAGCCATCTAGCAGGACATTTTAGAGCACTTCATGCTTACTTCTGCTGACAAGCTGTGTGGAGATGCTGATTTTATTTCATTTCATTTGTGGGGGTCCTCATTTCTCTCCTTGATATCTTGACACACAAGAAAGCAGTTCGTGGTGTTGCTCCAAAATATATCCAGGTGTTTAACTGTGATGTTGTGAATTAACCTATCAGAAGCTTACAAAGCCATGACATCATCATCTGGCCGTACCTCTTATTGTTTAAAGACACAGCCTTCTTGGTTTTTTTAAATTACACAATTTGAAAAAGGAAAAACGTATTTCTGGCATTAACTAACTCTGGTAATCCTAACTGACCTAAAACAGGAAACGTTTAATCTGATTAAATGTCAGACAGAGAGAAACAAAAGCTTATGTGGATGAAAATCTGGCTTCAACTGTATAAAATATTGTCTTTTGATATGAATTCCCAAATTACAGTAAACATTTGAATGATATTCTTATACATTGACCTGCACAGATATACCTCTGTTTGTTAATGCTGCCATCTTTGTTCTGATTCTCAACCTTCAGACCTTCACAGTTCAGAACGGCACCAACCAGCCAGTTTAGCAGCAGCAGCCCAAAAATTCTCTCCTCCACCTGCACACACTGGAGTGAAGCTGCATCCTCCTCAGAAACCAACTCTGCCTCTTCAGTCACCGTCTCTGTCTGCAAGTCATCAAACATTTCATAACCTGTCCACCACTGTCCCTCCGTCACAGAGGTCCAACTCTGTGTTGCTGCACAATCAGAACCACTCCCGTTCTGCTTCTGAAGCGCCACGTACGTCCTGTAGGGCAGCATGTGATGGAAAGGATGAATCGGTTCCTATGAGAGATACTGACCATGAACAAAGCTGTACCCTGAAGGAGCCATGTGTGCAGCTGGAGCCTGGACCGGACTCATGGAGCAGGGAGGAGAGCTGTTGCATGGGAGGAACCAGAGTAGAGACTGTTAAGAACCTGCTGGAGGAACTCAGAGCTCTGATCGCTGGACAAGGTGCTTGGATAATATCTGATTGGTCTTTCAGCTTAGAATCCCAGAGGTACCGGTATCAGCTGCTCTTCATCTCCTGAAATGTGTGTTTCCGTGTGTGTGTGTGTGTGCAGGCAACGTAGCAGAAAGGCTGCTTAGCCGTCTGGAGCAGACCCTTGGTGGTTCAGACGTTCAGACTGCAGCTGTCGGTCAGAACCCTCAGTTGTGCAGGTAAGCCGCCGTTGCCCTCCATGTTCTACACACTGATGGCTTCAGAAAGCCTCTGCCTGGATCAACACGTCACACTAAGTGTGTGTCTGTGTTTCAGGTGTGTGAAAAATCAGCATGAGAAGGAGGAGGAACCTCAGAAACAGGAGATACTTCTTTACTCAGAAGGTAAAGTCTGTGTGTGTTCATGTGTACAGAACCCTCCAAAAGTATCCTTAACTTTTTCCTAATTTTTTCACTTTAAAACCACAAACGTCAATCTGGTTCACTGGGATTTTATGTACATGAATAACACAAAGTAGTGCATGATGGGAAGGATATGGTACATGGTTTTTAAGATTAAAAAACAAATCTGAAAATGACGTGCTTTATTGTTCACCCTCACAAAGTCAGTACATTGTAGAACCAGCAGCTGTCTTCTTTGTAAAACAGCTCCAGCTCAGTCCGATTAGACGGGATTCCCTGTGGATTCTTAAACAAATTTAGGTCCAGGCCATCTTAACACATGAATCTGCTTTAATTTAAACCATTCCATTGTAGCTCTGGCTGTATGCCTAGGGTGATTGTCCTGCTGGAAGGAGAACCTCCACCCCAGGCTCAGGTCTTCTGCAGTCTCTCACAGGTTTTCTTCCAGGATTGTTCTGGATTTAACTCCATCCGTCTTCTCATCAACTCTCACTAGCTTCCCTGTCCCTGCTAAAAAAAGCCTCCGCACAGAATGATGCTGCCACCACCATGTTTCCTGGTGCCGATGGGGTGTTCAGGGTGCTACTGTTAAACCACACATTCTGCTTTGTGTTTAGGCTAAAAAGTTCAAGTTTGCTGTCATCTGACCAGAGCACTTTCTTCCTTGTGTTTCCTGTGTTTCCTACATGAATTGTGGCAAAGTGCAAACAGAACGTCTTTTGGATTTCGCTCAATAATTATGCAGCATGGTCACTTTTGTTTTAAGGCCGGATTGGTGGAGTGAGCTGTGGATCTCTGCAGCTCCTCCGGTGTCACCATGGACCTATCAGCTGCTTTTCTGATTCATGCTCTCCTTGCCCAGCTTGTCAGTTTAGGTGGACTTCCATGTCTTGGTAGGTCTGCAGTTGGTCCATCCAGTCTCCATCTTCAGATGATGGATTGAACACAGCTCTGAGATGTTCAAAGCTTGATATGTTTTTCTAGGACCTAACGCTGCTTTAAACATCTCAACAACCTTCTCCCTGATCTGTCTGCTGGGTTCCTTGGTCTTCATGATGCTGTTTGTTCTCTAATTAACCTCTGAGCATTCATCTACACTGAACTGGACTCTGGTTAGGTGATTAGATAACATCTGAAGGCGGTTGGTGGGGTGGAATCTTATTAAGGGGTATCAGAAACGGAGCGTTAATACGTTTTATTTTTGTTGTTTATTTGTAAAACATTTTGAAAACCATGCATTATTTTATCCTCTTCAGCATTATTATGCACTATTTTATGTTGGACTACAAAATCAAATCTCAATAAAATGCCCTGAAGTAGGTGGCTGTAATGTGACAATGTAAAGTGGAGCACTTTAGCTGACCTTTTAAGTGCCTGTAGTTGGATTGTCCCCAACGACCTCATTAGTGTGATTGCCCTGTTAACTCCTTCTGAACCTGAAACTCAGAATGCCTTGACTAGAACTCAAGAGGAAGATCAATTAAAACATGTTTAACCTACATTTTAATTAAAAAAGGACATGTCAAAAATGATTTGTACCTTTCTCAATAATAAACAGTAAAATCCTTATTGCCATTACAGTAATCAAACTGTAACAGCTAAGCAGCTTTTTCCATGTTTTCTCTGATACCTTGATGATTTATCTTTGGTGATGAGCTCCAAGTCTTTGAGGTTGGAAGGCCCACATGCCATCACCCTAATCTTTAGGTCCCTCCACAATTCTTCAAGTTAAGCCAGCTGCTCCAAAACATTAATATTACTTCGTCAGAAGAGACATGTTGGTCAAATGAAAATAGTGTATTAACCTGAAGTAGTTATGGGGTATGAATAATTATGAGCTTCATACTAATTATCTCCCTTGTTTAATTCTAAATTAACTTTGATAATATACTGCTCAAAAAAATAAAGGAAACAGTCAAATAACATCTTAGATCTGAATGAATGAAATATTCTCATTGAATACTTTGTTCTGTACAAAGTTAAATGTTCTGACGACAAAATCACACAAAAATCATCAATGGAAATCAAATTTATGAACCAATGGAGGCCTGGATTTGGAGTCACACACAAAATGAACGTGTAAAAACACACTAGAGGCTGATCCAACTTTGATGTAATGTCCTTAAAACAAGTCAAAATGAGGCTCAGTATTGTGTGTGACCTCCACGTGTCTGTATGACCTCCCTACAACGCCTGGACATGCTCCTGATGAGACGGTGGATGGTCTCCTGAAGGATCTCCTCCCAGACCTGGACTAAAGCATCCACCAAAGAAATGCCACCCCACACCATTACTGACCCACTGCCAAACCAGTCATGCTGAAGGATGTTGCAGGCAGCAGATCTCTCTCCACGGTGTCTCCAGACTCCATCATGTCTGTCACATGTGCTCAGTTTGAACCTGCTTTCATCTGTGAAGACCACAGGGCGCCAGTGATGAATTTACCAATCCTGGTGTTCTCTGGCAAATACCAAGCGTCCTGCACGGTGTTGGACTGTGACCACAACCCCCATTTGTGGACGTCGGGCCCTCATACCATCCTCATGGAGTCGGTTTCTAACCGTTTGTGCAGACACATGCACATTTGTGGCCTGCTGGAGGTCATTTTGCAGGGTTCTGGCAGTGCTCCTCCTGTTCCTCCTTGCATAAAGGTGGAGGTAGCGGTCCTGCTGCTGGGTTGTCCTCCTACGGCCTCCTCCATGTCTCCTGGTGTACTGGCCTGTCTCCTGGTAGCGCCTCCAGGCTCTGGACACTACGCTGACAGACACAGCAAACCTTCTTGCCACAGCTCACATTGATGTGCCATCCTGGATGAGCTGCACTACCTCAGCCACTTGTGTGGGTTGTAGAGTCCGTCTCATGCTACCACGAGTGTGAAAGCACCACCAACATTCAAAAGTGACCAAAACATCAGCCAGAAAGCAGAGGTACTGAGAAGTGGTCTGTGGTCCCCACCTGCAGAACCACTCCTTTATTGAGTGTCTTGATAATCACCAAATATTTCCTCCTGATGTCTTTTCCATTTGAACAACAAGATGTGAAATTAATTGTCAATCAGTGTTGCTTCCTAAGTGGACAGTTTGATTTCACACAAGTTTGATTTACTTGGAGTTATATTGTGTTGTTTAAGTGTTCGTTTTATTTTTTTTGACCAGTGTATATTCTTGGATCAATCTCACCAACCATATCCAGGCCTGATCACTGCCAGACCTACAGAATAAACACATCACTTAAAAAGAACCTGTCTGACAACATGAAGTAGGCTTGAGGGTTAGGAACATATCATGGCGTAAGAAGAAAAAAACTCACTGACATCTATCAGTCTGTAGAGAGTTATAACAACATCTAAGCCTCTTGGCACCAGTCAGAAACAGTGACAGTATAATGATTCAGGACCGGGCGACTTGCTGCTCTCTGGCAGAGCATCCTTGGAGAGAAAAATCCGGCCATTAGTTCGTAATTCCTCCACACTTATGCAAAAGATTAAATGGTAAATGATGGTCTTTTGATTTAACTGCAAGGTATCACAAATGCTTGACAAGCAGCTCCTTGGTTTTGGAGCCAAACACTGCTTCCCACCGGGCCTTGCAGGTTGCATAACTTGTTTATTTGAATGAATTTAATAATTGTTTGGAAACTGGATTTTGTATTTACTCAAGTTTTCAATGATGTTAACATTTGTTTAATGATTTAGTTTAGAATCAGAAGAAACTAAACACGTTTTCACGGCACCGTGTGACCCACCTGGTTACCGACATGACTCAACCTCCGACCGGTAAATGAAGTGACCACAACAGTTTCCTGTTCTCCCTACAGAACCAAGTCTACAAAAGGAGCTGGTCATCGCTCAATTTAGACTTCAGGAACTCCAGAATGACCTCACAGAACTACGGAAAGCTCTTCAGGACACACAGAGCCAGCTGAGGGACACTGAGGCAGAGAAGGCACTCATGAAGACAGGTTCAGATTTACTGCAATCAAGTTCCATAACAAGACAATATGGTGTTGTGGAGACACCTTTTTATTCATCATCTGAAGCCAAAAAATATGTGAGGGTGGTGTAGGACAGTGAGACAGCGGTGAGGTAAAGGCTGGGATTACATCCAAATAACTAAGGAAGGTGCTGGGGACAGGGTGAGAGGCAACTGATGCACTATAGCGCCCCCTAAAGAAGGAGGGAGGCACCCTAATTTGCAGTTTCAGTCAAAGTTTGAAAGATTTTGCTCATGTTATTAGATCATAATTGTGTTATTGCTTAGGGGAACATAGCAGCTAAGAGTCTCTTACTGTTAAATATGGGATGGGAATATAGACCAAATAGTTTTTATTTTATTGCAAAATAAGCATGTGTTCAATGAAGCTCAAGCTGGATTTCTAAAATGTTTTGTTTCCTGAAGTTACACAGATGGAGTGTGTTCTGTCAAGCAGCATTTGATTTACTGTGTCTGTAGAGTTGGTGGCTGCTAGAAACAGGCTGCTGGAAAGCGAGCGAGAGAAGAGCGAGCTAGCCTCGGTTGCTCAGCAACAACTGAAGGAAATGGAAAACCTTAGAAGGTAAGTCTAGGTGGAGGTGTTGCAAACTATTTGACATTTTCTATAAAAATGATTGTCCCATTGAGGAAGGTGTATTAAACCAAAAAAAAAAAGATAGTTGTTCTTTTATTAAAAAATTCCAAACTAATTTTCTGTGATAGCTGTTCTTAAAATAAGGTATTTTGTTTGGATGTCATGTTGCTTTTGTGGCTCTAAACAAGTTTAGTTTTAGCTGGACCAAAGGTAAAAATGTCTTGTAAAGGTTGCTGAGTCATCTGCTAAAGCTTTATTTTATCAACTACAAAATATCTGAAATATCAGACTGAAATATTTATCAACCAGTCAGTAATAATATTCCTGAAGTGTTATTTGTAAAGATATTTATTCAAGTTTTATAACTTGAAAACACAGTACGACAAAGACAAAGGCAGATTTGTGTTAAAAAATGTAATTTTAAAGCTACTAAATGATATTAATGTATTAAATATTCCAATCAATTTCATGAAAGCAATCCGTTTCAAATCAGTCTGAAGGTCAGTTGTTCTTAGTTTTTCAGCTGTTTACATGCTGAAAGGGATGACATTTGTACACTGATGAAAATATTTAGATTTTCAGAATCTTGACACTTCAATGAAAGTTTAATGATCACACTGAAACTAGTCATTAACAACCTAGAGGTACCAGGCAGGATTCACAATAATCCATTTCAATGATTTATAAAGTAAAGGAAAATCAAAACAAACAAACCTGTAACTATTTAATACAAATTTTTCTGGGAATAAATGGTAATATTGTTATTAGCGAATAAAGGTTTAACTATCTAGTTCAATCACTCGGTCTCTCTGAGAGAGAATTTGAAATGTTAGGTTTTATTTCTAATTTGGAGTTCTAAATACTTGACTTTGGTCAAAGGGAGAAGATTGGTTGAGACAAAATGGAGGAATAAACTACGGTTGGGTGATTGGAGGAATTTTCCCACCATCGGTGATAGGCTGAGCCCATCAACAGTCCGTTTTTGTTCAAGAGTGGTGTGTTTTTTTTACTTTTTCTTTTGGCCTATGGTTTAAGGGCAAAACATAATCAGGCATAGACTACTTGGCTGTGTGGATGTATGTGTGGAGTCCATGCACACTCAAAGCTCTCTCTGGTCTCTTAATGTCTCACTTGGACTTCAGAACCGAATTGTATAAAGGAAAGGGAATCAAAATGAAGCTTACTGGAACTTTAAAGGAGATTAGGCTGAAAAAATAAAGCACATGAAACAGAAATCTCCCAAATTGGCCTGGCTTGTTAAATCCAATTGGGTCAGATTTCTTCAATGGTTCTGAGTTTTTCTTAGTTTGTCTGACACTCAGCTCAGGAACTGCTTGGTCAGATCATTTGCTGAACATCTAAATAAAGATTACATTCTGGGTTGTAGACTTTGTCTCTTTAGGAATTCAGGAGCATCATCTGCAGGATAAATGATTATTCAAACTCATTTTAATGTCAGGATGAAGATCTGTTCAGATTGTGAAACGTCTGCAAAAAGCCCAGGTTCTAAAGGGGTTCATATCACTGGGAGTAAGCCTCACACTACATTAGCATACGGTACTCTCTCTGGATTGATTTTGGAGGTAAGATAATGTCTGCTTAGAACTACTCCACAGACTCGTCTCTGTGTAGCGCTGCAGCTGCTGATGTTTCTTATCTTCCTGCTTTCTGTCTGTCAGACGTCAGAGACACCATCCATCAGATTACCAGGACACGGAGTGTTCATTGTCCCTCACAAGGCAGTATTTTGGCCTTCGGGATCCAGCAGTAGCCTCCACTGACTGCATCAAGGCGTACCTGATGTCCCTGAGCCAGGTGGAGCCCACACACACTGAGACTGTGCGGGTGACTGCAGAACGAGACAAAAACACATCTGAGCGGAGAGACGACGGATCATCACATTATCCCATCAGACCTGAACAAGGCGACAAACCTGCTGAGACATTAACTCGTCACCAAGATCACCATCCCAACCAGTCCAGCTCACGGGATGTCCTGCCATGTGGGCGGCAGCTGTTGAACTCCACATCCCACTGTGACGTGGAATCTGTGTCGTCCAGCTGGAGCATGAAGTCCGAGTCAACTCTTAACACCAGAGATGAAGCAGCATTCAGAGACGGCCTAGCAGCTCTGGATGCCAGCATAGCCAGTCTGCAGAAAACCATTCAACTGGATCTGAAGAAATGATCCAACATTAGCTTGACCCGACAGCCTCCATGTTGTTACCATCTGTACAGCCTAGAGTTTGACCTTTTTTACAAGCAGTGTAGTAAAATGAAAAAAATCAAATAAAGCATTTTTTGTACCTTATTCTTTTAAGAAGTTTTTCAAACCAACCTTTCACCTCTGATCTCAGCTCACTAGGTGAGCTTCAGGGTACATCCAGACCTGGGCGGCATCATGACGCGACTTGTAACCATGTACGTACTTTTTACAGGAACCTTCATATTACTTTCTGGACGTTTCAGGATCCTTACAGGGTCCGAAATATAGACTTCATATTCCCAGAACTTGCAGATTACTTACTGAAACATGACGGATCATTCCTGGAGTTCAGTTTATTTTGACAGAAGGTTCAGGGACCTACAAGTTGCTTCCAAGAATTTGCAGGGTGTTTTTGGGGACGTGGATGGTATCATGATGTGACTTGTAGCCTTGTGGATACTTCTAGGTTTCTGGAACCTTCAGGTTACTTTTTGGTGCTTTCAGGGTACTTTAGGAAGTACAGAAATCTTTTGGGGGACCTAGACCTGTCCTGTTACCTGATAATTCCTGGAATTCATAATGTTCCCAGAATGTACAGGTCATTTACCGAAACCTGTAGGGTAATTCCTGGAACTTACAGGTTACTTGCAGGGTACCTTTGTAGACGTTACGGGAACCAACAGGGTGCTCAGATAACTTTACAGGTTGCTTTTGCGGGATTTTGAAGAATCTTTCTGCAGCCTGGATTGTACCGTGATGTGAATCGTAACCCGGTATTGAATAAAATTTGGAGAGAACTTCCTGGAACTTGCAGGTTATTTTTCAGAACATGCCTGGTATAAGAATGACGTTTCTAGAAATTATTTGAATGGTTCTAAGAACTTATCTTCCTGGTGTGCTTATTAGACAGTTGCCACCAGTGCAGAGCTTGCCCAGCTTTGGCACCAGGTAGGTGTGAGTACATGCTCAGTAAGAAGACTTTCACACTAAAGACAGCATTCAAAATGTCCTTCATTATTAGACATAAAACAAAATAAAACAATTCCAGGTCTTGTTCTATGTGTAAAACATGTTTTATTAGGAAACGTCGGGACCAAGTAGAAAACTAGCTTTAAAGAGAACTAATGCCGGTTGGTGTAAGGCAGTTTTGGCCACACAAGGTTCATTAGGAACAACAGAGGACCTACACTAAATCCCTTTCACAGCTCCAAGAGAAGACACTCTCCTGCTCTAAAACATCAATAATTAGTTTCATGGAGACAAACATAACGTGGTACAAAACGTTCCCTTTGGTACATCAAGTTTACAGTTTCAGTGCAGCAGTTCCTCCTGCTGATGGACTGAGAAGGCTCACCTGACGGCCCTTCATAGTGCAAAGAAATGGTGTAAACATGAACACACGGCACAGGAAATGACACGAGAGAAGGTGTTCTGGCAGGAACCAGAAGGACCGTCAGTTTTACAGAATGTTGGTTCATAGAGCTACATGGCTGCGAGTGAAGAGACTAACCTGGTAATTCCAGGTTCCTACACATTGTTCATGTCGATATTCCATACTTTTTAAAATGAACATAACCTATTTAAATATAGAACCAGAGAAAGGATGGAAGGACAACAAGAGAAGACAGAAAGGTAAGGACACAAGGGAGGAAGGACCCAACATAGGTATGAACAAAAAGGGGAAAGCACTGGACATAGGGCTCAAGGAAGGAAACAAAGGGAGGATATTAGGAAGGATGGATATAGAGAAGAAATGGAAGAAGGAAGGAATGGAGGATTAAAAGAAGACTCGGAGATTAATGGCACAGATGTTTGTTACAAAGGAAGGAAGGAAGGAAGGGACAATGGACACATAAGGAAAGAAGGAAGATACAGAAGCGGAAGGCATAACATAATTAATTTTAAACAATGGAATAGAGAATAAAATCTGGAAATTGAAATATTTTTCCATACTCATTTTCCTTCACCCGTATCCAGATATGAAAAAAAATTAAAGTCCAATTCCTTACTTTCCCAGGCTGCACAGGAGCCCTAGTAACTGTATTCTGAATCATCAGGTTCTGCTGCTGCAGCACCAAGGTCTGAGAGGAGCATCTCAACACACCAGTCTTCCAGCAATGCCAGCTCATGGCTAGGTGTGTCAGTTCTAAGAGTGCAGACCAGTCCATGAGAACAGAACCTCAGAGCCACCACACATGACTGCCAGTTGTTCTGGGAGGATTTCTGGCCCCACCCTACTTTAGCCATGGTCTGGATGGTCTCCAGCTGAATTCTGAGGCTGGTAATGTTAAAGCTATCGCCACCTACTGGTATAGCTTTGGTAATAACACATTCAAACCTGTGGACAAAGATATTTTCCCCATTTTTAAAACAAAGCCTAGTCTGTTTGAATCTATATAAAGTATATATAATAAATATACAATGGTAAAAAAATAAAACGAACACTTAAACAACACAATATAACTCCAAGTAAATCAAACTTGTGTGAAATCAAACTGTCCACTTAGGAAGCAACAATGATTGACAATCAATTTCACATCTTGTTGTTCAAATGAAAAAGACAACAGGAGGAAATCTTTGGCGATTATCAAGACACTCAATAAAGGAGTGGTTCTGCAGGTGGGGACCACAGACCACTTCTCAGTACCGATGATTTCTGGATGATGTTTTGGTCACTTTTGAATGTTGGTGGTGCTTTCACACTCGTGGTAGCATGAGACGGACTCTACAACCCACACAAGTGGCTCAGGTAGTGCAGCTCATCCAGGATGGCACATCAATGTGAGCTGTGGCAAGAAGGTTTGCTGTGTCTGTCAGCGTAGTGTCCAGAGCCTGGAGGTGCTACCAGGAGACAGGCCAGTACACCAGGAGACGTGGAGGAGGACGTAGGAGGACAACAACCCAGCAGCAGGACCGCTACCTCCACCTTTGTGCAAGGAGGAACAGGAGGAGCACTGCCAGAGCCCTGCAAAATGACCTCCAGCAGGCCACAAATGTGCATGTGTCTGCACAAACGGTTAGAAACCGACTCCATGAGGATGGTATGAGGGCCCGACGTCCACAAATGGGGGTTGTGGTCACAGTCCAACACCGTGCAGGACGCTTGGTATTTGCCAGAGAACACCAGGATTGGTAAATTCATCACTGGCGCCCTGTGTTCTTCACAGATGAAAGCAGGTTCAAACTGAGCACATGTGACAGACATGATGGAGTCTGGAGACACCGTGGAGAGAGATCTGCTGCCTGCAACATCCTTCAGCATGACTGGTTTGGCAGTGGGTCAGTAATGGTGTGGGGTGGCATTTCTTTGGTGGATGCTTTAGTCCAGGTCTGGGAGGAGATCCTTCAGGAGACCATCCACCGTCTCATCAGGAGCATGTCCAGGCGTTGTAGGGAGGTCATACAGACACGTGGAGGTCACACACAATACTGAGCCTCATTTTGACTTGTTTTAAGGACATTACATCAAAGTTGGATCAGCCTCTAGTGTGTTTTTCCACTTTAATTTTGTGTGTGACTCCAAATCCAGGCCTCCATTGGTTCATAAATTTGATTTCCATTGATGATTTTTGTGTGATTTTGTTGTCAGAACATTTAACTTTGTACAGAACAAAGTATTCAATGAGAATATTTCATTCATTCAGATCTAAGATGTTATTTGAGTGTTCCCTTTATTTTTTTGAACAGTGTATATCAGGTGGGGATTATAGCAAAAACAAAATGAAGGGAATGAAGACATGTTTCCTTCTTACTAACACCACCTAACTGCTGTATTCAGGACAGTTAGCAAACTGCCTGGAAAACACCCTGTCTTCAAAGTTCTGGAACTGCGATGGGAAACAAAATGGCACATAGCCTTTTTGCTGGTTACCTGGAAGATCTTATTTCATATGATCACTAAACGGGTCAAGTTTGGTTTCATCGGACCATGACAGTCTCCTGCAGGGTTTCAGAAGATTTTAGCCAGGTCCGGATGGCTTCTGTTTTACATCTAATAGTCCAGACATATGAAGAAAACCTCACCTGTCCTACATAGTGTTTCTGACAGTCTTCACTGTACCATGGTGCGTATAAAAGGCTGTGGATTGTTCTTGTACCTTTCTGCTCACTGGTACCTTTATATGTTGAAGTTCTATGGAGTGTTTGTAATCCCTCTGCAGACTATAGCTTCACTGATGCAGATGTTTGTTTTTAAGCTGGATTGAACAGAACATGGGTCAGAAAGTTGGAAAACTTTCTCTAATGTTTTTGCAACACAAAAAGCCAAGAGCCTCCATCTGTGATGTGAAACTCCATTTCTGATTGGATAAAATAGAGTTTTTAAATTATATCCAATTTCACTGTGTAAAAGTCTTAAACCACTCCTCTCTTCTCTAGATTCTACCTCTACAGTTGCCAGACTTTGCTCGGATCTTATTTGCCAAAAGGTCTGGAAAGTGATTTACTTGAACCACAGTCTGGGTGCTTGGATGAAAAAAGAAAGAGATGGAGGTTTAATTAAGACTTCAGGGCAGTGAAGAAGTTTTAGTTCCTGATTTGGTTTAGGGAGCAGATGTGGATCACCTCGTGAACTTTATCCAGCTGCACGGCTGCTTATAGACACTGATTAGTTCCTGGATCTTTGTAGCACTGGTTCTGAGCTCACTGTTAGAGGAGAACTTCCCAAACGGAGCCTCAGCAGCTCCATTTATGAGCCATGGTAGAGGTGGACGGTGCCGGCCACAGGCGGCCTGCAGCTGCCCTCAGGCTGCAAGCCGATGTTGTCGCTCAGGTCCTCGGCTGTGTCTCCAAAGCCATGGTAGTGTCCGTAAAGCAGGGAATCCCCACAGTCAGCTCCAGTCAGCCTCCAGCATTCCGGCTGATTGGAGCCAGAACTGCCAGGGCTGCCGCCCAGATGCAGCGAACCGCACATTTCAGCTGGACTGGGCGGATGTGAAGGAGGAGTGAGACAGCGTTCCTCTGGTAGTTTGTTCTCCAGCTCAGAGGGAGGGGTGGGATGATGTACACTGAGGAAAGCTTTGGTGTTTGGATCTGTATATTGAAAAAGTAGATCTCTAATATTTTAGGTACAAAGTTGGAAAAGAAATCTCCGTTTGCAAAGGAGGACCTAAACTATCGTTGGCTATAAGATCTAAACACGTTCTAGACTCACCTGAACTGAGCTCCATGTTCATGGTCTCCTCTTCCTCACCACCGCTGCTCTGCACCAAGACTGAAAGAGTTCCAACAGGACCCATCAGACGGTTCTGTACTGCATGGTTCTAACATTTCTGGTTGGATTTTACTCATTTGGCAAAGGCTTCAAATAGTCGGCACATCTCTTACTCTCAGCTCTCCTGGCCTTCTTTATGTAAAGGTTCTCCTTGGCAGTCAGCTGTCTCTTCCTGCAGTGCTGGCCCTGACCCCAGGGGGCGCTGTCTCGGAGCACACTGAGCTGGCACAGCTGTGTCTGGGCGTTGGAGATGACGCAGAAGCAATCGTGAAAGCCGTGAGCTAGGGCCAAGTCGGCAGGCGTCTGTCCGCTGGCGTTCCTTAAACTGGAACAGAAAGGAGAACACAGGGTTCCTGTACATTTTCCATGGTCATATTCCAAGGTTTTCCAAACCCAACTTTCTAAGTTCTCAGTCCTTCATGTGTCTTTTAAAATATCAAATGCTGGGAGGAAGATAAGACACAAGAAACGGAGCGAGGGAGGAAGGAAGGAAGGAAGGACAACATGCAATAGGGACCTAAGTGTTGAAAAAAAAAAAATCTTCCATGTTTATCCAGACCTGAAAATACAGAAATACCATACTGTTGAAGACTACGTAGGAACAAAACCAATGTCTTCAAGTTCTACAAGACATCAGCTCCTGACCAAACATAAGTCTGAAAGTTTCCAGTCACACTCTGGACCAATCAAGAGGCCTCACGGACTCCTCTGTCTTCTTTATGTGGATGGTTGAACCCAGGTACTTAAACCACTTCAGTACCTCCACTCCCTGCAGCTCCCCTGTCACTGGATCCTGTCTCTCATGGTGGTTCCCTCCAGAACATCCCTCTGCTTCCTCCACCTGTGTCCTACTCTCACAACAAACATCGTTTATGGTGCCTCCTGTCTGATCTCATCTGTCAGCATTTCTGTGACATTAAACCCATCTGTCACTCCTACCACACACCCCACCACTGTCTCCCTGGCCCTTGTCACCCATTTAGAAATATGTCCTGACCCCTCAGTAACCTGTTTACACTATGTTAAGTTTCTCTGGAACCAACCCATAACCTTAGATGTTCCAGAAAATGTTGGCCCATCTTACTCACTGTGGTTCTGCTCCAGCTATCAACAGGACCTGGACACACTCCAAGCTTCCAGAACGAGCTGCCTTGTGTATGGGAGCCTCACCAACACAGTCCTGAAAAGACAAAACAACCAATGATCAGAATTATGATGGTGGTCATGGAAGAGCTGCAGAAGATCCACAGACGGACCTGTTTGTTGATGTCGGCCCCGGCCTGAGTGAGCCACACCACACAGCGAGGGTGTCCTCCAAACGCAGCGGTGTGAGTTGGCGTCTGGTTGAAGCGGCTCGTCACCGTGTTCACCTCACATCCCATCTGCACCAGGTGCACCACACACTCCAGCTGGTTGAAGAGAACATCAGACAATAACGTGTAGAGTTCCCAAAATGACCGAAACACCAGCCTGCTGGTTCTCAGCTACTGCTTTTAGATTTGGTCTTAGTGTGTGCATGTATGTGGGACGCCTGGAGGGTCAGTGAGGAAGAAGAACTGTTGTTGACTTCAACCCAATTATTTTGTTAGAGTAACTGTGTAAATACACAACCATCCGGGTTTCCAGCACCTTTCTCATATCAACATTCCAGACACAACTTTCCTATATTTTACAGTCCTTTTAGAATATATAAAAATACTAATGTTTACTGGCAATTTCTATATTCCTACAGTGGGGAAAGAGCTGAAACAGGAAGGAAGGAAGAACAAAAGATGCAAATCAGGAAAAAGGAAAAGAAGAAGAAAGACAGAAATCAAGAAAACGAGGAAGAAGGAAAGGGAGAAAGGAAAGGAGGTAAAACACAACAATGGAAAGAAAGGACATGAGTAAGAAAATGCAGGAAGCACACGAGGAAAGGGAGGAAGGACACAAGGATGGAAAGAAATGAAGGAAGTTAAGAAGAAAAGTACATAAGTGTGGTGAAAAGAGACTCTAAAACCCAGATGCAAACAGACTGTTGACATGGTTTCATCATTACACTGAGGTGAAATAAATGCTGTATGTCAGGAATGTTTGTTCCTTCTGTTCTAATCTTTAAATACAAGAATGCATTTAAACCGAATCCATTCTTTGCTCTGTTCCTGCGTAGCATTTATTTCTGTATAGTTCATAGTGTTCCCTAATAAGTCTGTTTTTAAACTATTCTCTGAGACGTGAAGAAAAACTCCTCGCATGATGACATCACGATGGGGTGATGTCTCTGGGCTCGCGATGCTGAGCCAGGGCGAGGAAGACGCTGAGAAGAGAAACTCAGAAGCAGGACTAAGTGAACTCATCAAGTCTGAATCACCCTGATTACAATTTGTTTGCAATGTTTTAATTGACCAAAATATTTTGTTTCTGTTCATCATCCAATCCTTATGTTAAAGCCAGCTTTGATCGTTTAGTTTGTTCAGGAAAATAGCTACCTTCAAGTGGTTGCAATATGGTTCACATGTCTAAATGAGGAACCCAACAAGACATTATGGGCCAGAGATTCTGGAGAGAGACCATCCCAGCTGAAGAACTGTGGGTTAACATACAGTGCCTTGTGAAAGTATTCGGCCCCCTTGAACTTTTCAACCTCTTGACACATTTCAGGCTTCAAACATAAAGATATAAAATTCAAATTTTTTGTGAAGAATCAACAAGTGGGACACAATCGTGAAGTGGAATGAAATTTATTGGATGTGTCAAACTTTTTTAACAAATAAAAAACTGAAAAGTGGGGCGTGCAATATTATTCGGCCCCCTTGCGTTAATACTTTGTAGCGCCACCCTTTGCTCCAATTACAGCTGCAAGTCTCTTGGGGTTTGTCTCTATCAGTTTTGCACATCAAGAGACTGAAATTCTTGTCTATTCTTCCTTGTAAAACAGCTGGAGCTCAGTGAGGTTGGATGGAGAGCGTTCATGAACAGCAGTCTTCAGCTCTTTCTACAGATTCTCGATTGGATTCAGGTCTGGACTTTGACTAGGCCATTCCAACACCTGGATACGTTTATTTGTGAACCATTCCATTGTAGATTTGGTTTTATGTTTTGGATCATTGTCTTGTTGGAAGATAAATCTCCGTCTCAGTCTCAGGTCTCTTGCAGACTCCAACAGGTTTTCTTCCAGAATGGTCCTGTATTTGGACCCATCCATCTTCCCATCAATTTTGACCATCTTCTCTGTCTCTGCTGACAAAAAGCAGGCCCAAACCATGATGCTGCCACCACCATGTTTGACAGTGAGGATGGTGTGTTCAGGGTGATGAGCTGTGTTGCTTTTACTCCAAACATATCGTTTTGCATTGTGGCCAAACAGTTGGATTTTGGTTTCATCTGACCAGAGCACCTTCTTCCTCATGTTTGGTGTGTCTCCCAGGTAGCTTGTGGTAAACTTTAAATGAGACTTTTTATGGATATCTTTGAGAAATGGCTTTCTTCTTGCCACTCTTTCATAAAGGCCAGATTTGTGCAGTGTACAACTGATTGTTGTCCTATGGACAGACTCTCCCACCTCAGCTGTAGATCTCTGCAGTTCATCCAGAGTGATCATGGACCTCTTGGCTGCATCTCTGATCAGTCTTCTCCTTGTTCGAGATGAAAGTTTAGAGGGACGGCCGGGTCTTGGTAGATTTGCAGTGGTCTGATACTCCTTCCATGTCAATATGATTGCTTGCACAGTGCTCCTTCGGAAGTTTATAGCTTGGGAAATCTTTTTGTATCCAAATCCGGCTTTAAACTTCTCCACAACAGTATCTCTGACCTGCCTGGTGTGTTCCTTGGTCTTCATGATGCTCTCTGCGCTTTGAACAGAACCCTGAGACTATCACAGAGCAGGTGCATTTATACGGAGACTTGATTACACACAGGTGGATTCTATTTATCATCATCAGTCATTTGGGACAACATTGGATCATTCAGAGATCCTCACTGAACTTCTGGAGTGAGTTTGCTGCACTGAAAGTAAAGGGGCTGAATAATATTGCACGCCCCACTTTTCAGTTTTTTATTTGTTAAAAAAGTTTGACACATCCAATAAATTTAATTCCACTTCATGATTGTGTCCCACTTGTTGATTCTTCACAAAAAATTAGAATTTTATATCTTTATGTTTGAATCCTGAAATGTGGCAAGAGGTTGAAAAGTTCAAGGGGGCCGAATACTTTCACAAGGCACTGTATTAACTACCAGGAGCATCACAGACAAGAGTGTAGCAGGTCCACAAGCTCTGGTTCCCAGAGACAGATACTGCAACCAAGTGGAGTTCACTCATTCTTCTTCATGCTCTCTAAGTTTACCATTAAAGCCAACACTGGTATTCTCTTCAACTGAGTTTCTTTCATTTATCATTCAAAACACATTAGTGGGGTTAATAAAAAGCTAGTTATTAATTTCATTACTCAGTAGATCCAATACATTATGAGTAAATAACAGAACTAAATAACAAAATGACCCCTCTGCTAGATTGTGATAAACCGATTAGAAATTTTTTTTTTATCGTGACAAACTTTTGGTGCATATAATTCAGTAGATTACCAGTTGCTACAGTTCAGTGATCCACCATTTAATGTGAGATTATCCTTCACTACACAAAGAGAACTGGGGGAGTGAGATCAAGGACACACAGAAGAAAAGAAGACAAAACATTTAGAAAATGGAATAGGGGATAAAGTGAAAAATGAAGTGAAGAACTGGAAACTGCTGAGATCAAATTGAACCAGGAATTATGAATCACATCTTAAACTAATTACTAAATTAATACAATTTTTAATCATAGTTGATCACTCTAACCTATCTAGATACATTTGTGAAAACAGAAACTGCATTTCCGGGTTCCATCTTCGCGCCAGGGCAGTGATTGGCTCACCTGGGACCAACGAGAGCACAGCACCGCTTACTTTCTTTTTTTCGTTTCACATACCAAAACTTTATTGAGAAGTGACGAGCAGAAAACACACATATTTAAGTTCATACAAACACGTCTTTACACGGTTTATGTTGCTGTTCCCGCAGAAGTTAAATGAAGTTCCGAACACAGTTACGGACGCTGTGGCTAAAGTTAAATTGAATATATTTTATTAATTAGAGGGGCGTTATTTATTTGGTTTAATTTAGAAAAATGGACTGAAAGAGTTTCGAGTCGGCTAATTAAATCCCACCTGTCCATAGTGAGCAGCCCAGTGAATGGGAGTCCATCCATAGCAGGAGTCCTCAGCGGTCAGATGAGCCTGGTTTGACAGCTGCTCCAACAATGACATCAAAGCTATAAGATCTCCATCCCGGCACGCGCGGTGGATGGGAAACTGTTTAAAAAACCATTCATCACGAGACAGCTCGGCTCCCACTCCCACAGACATAAGATAGCTGTTCACGCTGCGTGGATAACAGCGTTTCTCTGGGGCACTTCTGGTCTCAGAAGAGAGTTTCAAACACAAAAGAAAAAGGGGATAATGCTACATTCAATGGGTGCTGGAAACTCAGGATTTCCCGCTCTGAGAAGTAAAATCAGAAGAATTGTTATAAACAGGCGGATACCTAATTAGTGGGTTTGTATGGTTTCTGAGCCACGATTTAAGCAATCTTTTTTTAGAGAGTCGTACACACTCAAAAACAAATAAACGACAAATAAAATGACACTATTAGCAGTTGAGCTATGCTGCAGCCTAAACTGGGAGAACTACACTGAACTGTCCAATGCATATTTTTATTTAACCGCAAAGCAACACTGTAAACAATATTCTATTCTGTAGCCTACGTCGAAGCCGAAAAGGACGGAAATGATTTCAACTCAAAAGCTCACATATCCGAGACACATTGAATGCAGCATAAGCCTCAATGCACGTGTGGAGAATCCCAAAACCCGGACTGGAGTTTTCTCGCGGGATTCCCTCTGCGTTGGACAAGCTCTGGCAAAAACTCGATCAGGGACATCACTGTAACATTTACTGAGATAGCAGCTGGAATTTTATTTACAGGTGAACATTTATTATTATTAATATTAGTATATTACGTATATGATTATCTCTGACTCAATAAGTAATGCCGGGTTTAATAACTTAGTTAGTACTTGGTTAAGATAGCTGTTAGCAAACCTGAGTGTTAAAGCTACATTTGTTGAGACAAATCTGATTATTCTGTTGTAAAAAATGTGAACAGTATTGAAGAACTCTGGTATCCGTAATCATCAGAACTGAAGATGTCAACTTTATTTGGTGGGAAATATATGGACCAGAACCAGAGGGCTAAGGTAAGGGAAGGAAACCATTAAAACCTGTAAATCCTTCTTTCAGTTCAGCTGAGTTCAGTCAACCAGGTTGTATCTGTTGCTTTTACTCAATATTTCTCTTTTCTTGACAGGATGCTTTTGTCAGAGTGCGTAAGAGGGATTTAGAGAAATTAATTACAGAAGTCATGCAGCTCAGGGAGTTCCTGCCCAGAGTTCTGAATGGTGATCTGACTGAGATGCTTCACAAAGCTCGAAGAGCAGAGACAAGTATGCTGCTGTGAAACAAAAATAATCTACATGTAAAGTTATTTTTCTCATTGTCTGACCTTAAATCAGACTAAACATTTCTTTTTTAGGTCTGTTATATTTACCAAAGGTATTATTCACTAAACGCAAGAATTATAATAGACACATCAGTACTTTAGAAGTCTACATACATTAAGATTATTATACCTTTGAACCTCAGAAGTGAAGTCTGGGTCATCCTTAGGTCCAATTTCCAGATGTCTGAAGGTGCCACCATAATTGTTCTAACAATGATCTGCAAGTATAAACAGCATGCAAATGTCCAGCCATCATGCTGTTCAGGAAGCCGACGGGTTCTGTGACCCAGAGATGAACGGGTTCTGGTGAGAAATGTGTGTTTGGCTGAAGCCAGTTAGAGAGATCATCCACATTGAAAAACTCCTGTACCAACATGGACTGAAAGCCCACTCAGGGAGGAAGAAGCCATTACTCCAGAAGCAACATAAAAAATGAGATTATGGAAAGACCTTAAATGTTGCAGACATATTCTGTGATCTCATAAAAGTTTATTTGACCATTATGTCCACACATCCATCCATTGTCATAATCTGACTGTACTAGGTGCTGAGTCTGTTTCCTCTTACTTTCTTCAGTTGCTGTTATTCTAGTTCATGTTCAGATTCATCATTCCACTCCTGTTATTTAGATGACTTCCCTGGATTCCTATGTTGGATGTTTTGGTTTATATTTCCTTGTAGATCTAATTGCTTCATGTTTATGTTCTTGTGGTAGTGTCATTGCTTACTTATTTCAGTTCACTTAGATGTTTTCTGTTACCTCTATGCACCCCATGTTCGTCTGTGGTAATTAATCACTTGCGTTCAGTTCCCTTCTGTCCTGGCAACACTTTCCAGCTCATTCTGGAGGAGCCCAAGGTTCCTGGATCAGAAGGGATCCCCTAGAAATGGTTTGAATCCGGGATCTCTTTCTTTCAGCCATGGCCCTTGTCTTGTGACCATAGGTAATGGCTTTAGGCAGATTGTTAACTTGAGAGCTAATTGTTTGCTCCACAAAGTGGAGCAACACTTACATAATTACTGTGTATCAGCTCCATCCTACCATCTCTTGTGAGCAAGACACAAAGATACTGAATCTTCTTCACCTGACGCATGGCTTTTTCCTAAACAAGAGGGAACAGTTAAACTTTTCTGGTTGAGAACCATGGGCTAAAACTCAGAGGAGCTCACTCTCATTCCCGCTGCTTTACACTGTGCTTCAAACTGCTCAGTTACATGCAGAAGGTAAGGGGCTACACATGCCAACAAAACCACATCATCTGCCAAAACCAAAGATGAGACCCTTAGGTTCCCAAACCAGAGACCCGAAACCCCACAATCTAAATCTTGGACAACCGGCAGTCCTGGCGGAGTCCAACCTGCCCTGGAACAAGTTGGACTTTGTGCCGAGAATGCAGACACAAGTCTTGTTTTGGTTTTACAAGAACAAGAAAGTCCTTAAGAGCTTTGCCAGCATTCCCAAAAAAGCCTGAAAGGACACAGTCCTAAGTCTTCTCCAGGTCAATAAAACACTTGTAGACCAGAGAACCAAACTTCCAGGTCCCTCTCAGCTGTTCCATGAGGCAAGTGGCCCTCTCTACTAAATGTTTGGACCAATACCGAGGTCTGCCCCTTCATCGGAGTTCTAGTCTCCCTTGAAACAATAAAGTGGCATGTCAACCATGAGAGCCCAGAATTGCCCGACCCTTCAGCATCTTGAAGGATGCTCTAAAAGGGATATGTGGTACCTCTAGCGGGTTCTGTGTCTGCCCAAGGGTCTCCTCTGACTGGGAAGTACCCAAAGGAAGGCGTCCAGGAAGCATCCTGATCAAACATCCAAACTACCTCAAATGACTCCTTTTATAACAGAGAAGCAGCGACCCTACTGTGAACTCCCCCAGATGATGGAACTCCTCACCTTACATCTAAGACTGAGTCAGGTCATGACTTGAAGAAGCCAATAAAACAATCATCATCCCCAAAATGCAATGATTAAAGTACCTTGAGGGACACTGTGAGAAGCATCCAACAGATCCACAAAACCAAACCCACTCACCCACTTAGCAAGGTCAAAGATCTGGTCCATGGCCAGAATCTTAGCCACACTGTGGCTAATATGACTTATTTCAATAATATATTAAGTCATACTGAGCTCTTTTTACAAATATTCATCTGCATTCCAACCACCAAGATAAAAACTGCGGTAAGTAGGAGGAATGAGCTCCAGGTTAGAACAATATAGTCTCAGAGCATCTTGATATGACAACAAACAGGTTGTTTTGTGAGTACTGTGTACCATGAGTGGAGCTCGGTAATCCATAGAGCTGGAAATGTGGGTTTGTGTTTAGAGAAGGAACACCTTGAGCAGGAACAGAATCGGCTGAGACAGGAATGCTCACATCTTCAGTCCCGGCTGGATGCAGCACAGACTGAATGCCAGAAAGAGAGAGAGGTGAGACAAGGGCAGCCACTTCGTCACACTATGTGCACTGCTTCAAAAAAGTATTCACACCCATGAGCTTTTTCACTTTTTGTCCTCTTAAACCACAAGCTTTTGTGTATTTTATTGTAGTTTTTATAGTGATCACAGGGCAATGCCAAACATTGTTAGAATGACGCAGGGTTTTTCATTTATTTCCAAATGCTAATTGGAAAACTTGCACACATTTCTATTCAGCCTCTGAGTCCGGTTCTGCTACGTTCTACTTTGTAGAACCAGGTACGTTTTTAGTAGTTTTGTACATCTAGTGACTGAAATCTTAACCTGTTTTTCTATCAAAATAGTTCAAGCTCAGTCAGATTCTCAGTTGGCTTTAGGTCTGTACTTTGATTAGACCATTCTAACATATGCTTTAATCTAAACCATTCCATTGTATCTCTGGCTGGATGCTTAGGGTGGTTCTCCTGCTGGAAGGTAAACCTCATTAGGTCTTCTGCAGGATCAGGTCTTCTGCAACAGTCTTTCCTCCAGGATTGTCCTGGATTTAACTCCAGCTTCCCTGTCCTTGAAGAAAAGCATCCCAACAGCATGATGCTGCCACCACCATGTTTTTTTTATGTGTTCAGGGTGGAGTATTAGTTTTTCTCCACACATTGTCTTTTGTATGGAGGCCAAAATGTTGTATTCTGGTCTTATTTGACCAGAGCACCTTCTTCCACGTGTTTCCTGTGTCCCCTAAAGGAGTGCACAACTAACAGCTGTCCTATCAACAGATTTTCCACCTGAGCTGTGGACCTCGGAGCTCCTCCTGAGCTACCATGGGCTGTTGTCCTGATAATGCTGTACTCTCTCAGCCTGCAAGTTTAGGTGGCAGGTGAAACACAAATGCAAGCGTATCAAACATGTTAAAAACCTTGCAGTTCCTTGTCTTAGTCTGTCACATAAAATTCCAATAACATGAACAATCTAACAGGGAAATTTGGAAGGGTATAAAAACCTTTGCAAGACACCATATGAAAAGTTTTATCTAGGATTTCTGTTCCTGTACCAAATATAAGACTTTAGATGTTACAGTTTTAAATAAATCAATAAAAGAATCTAGGACCTTATAGTTCCTGTGTGTAATAAAGAGTTCCTGTTCTTTATGTCTGCAGTGTTTAACCTGTTACTGTGTCTCAGCACCATACCTTCTCTGTCCGATGTGTGTGCAGGAGAAGCTGCTGCTGCGTGAGCAGCTGTGGCAGAGTGGAGCAGAGATGCAGCAGCAGGCAGACTTCTGCTCCACCATGGGATCTGCAGCCTGCGGCCTGCTGTGGAGCTGCTCGTCCAGGGAGGAGACGGTGACCACCTGGCTCGCTGATGTGAGTCCGTCACTGCGCACTCATCCCTGTGACAAGCAGCCAAGAAGTGCTGATTGATGTCTTAATGATCACTGTATTTATACTTGTTGAAGGCTCCCTGTGCAAAACACTGAACCCCTTATTGCCTCAGCGATGCTCACCGGTTTGTGAGTGTAGAGAAAATAACATAACGATCACCTACAGATGAAGTGGAAAAAGTAGCTTATAATAGACAGGTATGGTGCTGTTTAATGTGTTCATATCTACATATTATTGGGTCTGTCTGGCACAGGGGAAGCTTCCCTCCTTCCTGGCTGTAGCTGTCCAGACTCTGGAGAGCTTTGTCAAGTCTCTGGAGGACGAGATAAAAATTCAGCCTGAGGACCACAAATCCCATGAGTACCAGTTTGTGTTGGCTCTGGTTGGGACGATCACAAGTGAGTCCGTTATGTTTGAATATTGTTTGGTTTATAAATATGGTTGACTGAATACTACGCTACCACCGGGTCATTTCTCTGCACATCAGTCCTGTTTTTCTCCTCTGACCAGATATAGCGGCAGTAACATGCGGGCGGGACTTCCTGTCTAGCTCAGGAAACATCTTGCTGGACTTGCTGATGAAACTGCTGCAGCAGATGAAGCCCAGTGTCTGCCCTAAACTCAAAGTGTATGTTGCACTGTGATATAACACAGGTCCACGCATGAAGAATATTTTTATTGAGTTGTTCTGTAGTTATCATTTAAAGTATGCATCAAAATGTTGATGTGAAACCAGATATTTTCATACATTGTTCAAAAGACACAAAACAGTGCAGATTATTGTAATTATTCCTGTTTGCCAAAATAATAAGAAAGGGAAAGTTCCATTACTTTCTTGAAATTCAGAAGTTTACATACACTACACTTTATTTTGCCTTTAAACAAACTGGGAAAGCCCAGATGATGATGTCATATCATCTGTTTTACACTTTGCATTTAAATATCTGGATTCAACTGCACATACATATATGTTGAGTTCAGCTGGACTGTTGATAGCTGCATATGTTTTCCTGTATTTCTGTATCTATGGTGAAAATGTTTCTGAAGTGAACATACTAAGCATGTGCCAGTTTTTATCTGCAGGGGGCATCATTATACCACCTAATCCAAGTTGTGTAGCACCACTCCAGCCAGGAGACTCAGAATCACCTTCACAAGATTTTTCCCCCTTTATATTAGATGTTTCTCACATCCTGTGTGGACATCAAGCTACTTTAATTTTATTACCTGAGGAACCACTCCTGAGAAAGATGATGGGAAGATGGATGGAGTTTAATGGAGTTAAATCCAGTACAATCTGGAGGAAAACATGTCAGAGGCTGGAGACTGAGGTGGAGGTTCACCTTCCAGCAGGACAAGCACCCTAAACATACAACCAGACCTACAATGGGATGGTTTAGATCAAAGCAGATTCATTTATTAGAATGGCCTAGCCAAAGTCCTGACCCAAAACTAAATGAGAATCTGTGGCAAGGGTTGATGTTTACAGATGCTGTCCATCCAATCTAACTGAGCTTGAAAAGCAAAAAGGGCAAAAGTTTCAGTCTTTATGAGCACACAGCAGACTTTGTGTCGGCCTGCCACATAAACCCCAATAAATTACACCGATGTTTGTGGTTCTAATGGGGTTGTACGCAGGCCTACTGACCATCAGTGTATCGGTTCTGTCAGCTACATTATCCATTTGATCCGATGTTGTCATCGCTGCAGTAAACTTTAAGGAACCTGTGTTGTTCTCCTGCAGGTTGATGCTGATGACGTTGTATAATGTGAGCATCAGCGTCAAAGGACTGAAGTACATCACTGAAAATAAAGACTTCATTCCCCTCATCTGGATGCTGTTGGATGGTAGGGTGGCTTTAGATATTTCCATCCTCTGTATAAAAGACACATGCAGTAACATAGCTTGAACAGGTAGCAGGATAAGCAAGGAACAGAAGAATAAACGGTTAATATCCCGCTCTCTGATTTGCTCCCCTGCCAGCTGAGCACTGGGAGGTGAGTCTCCATTGTCTACGTCTCCTCCAGTCGGTGCTGCTGGAGGAGGACGTGCTGCTCCTTCTCGGCTCTTCTTTGCTCAATCCAGAACTCCGGGCTCGGGTCAGCCGGCTCACCTCCAGTATGCAGCCGAGCCTAAGAGCAACTGCTCAGCAGACCTTGGAGGACCTGCAGGCCCTCCAAGGTAACTATCTCTGTCTTGAAGATGGAATAGCTATTTTTAAATGTTGTCTAATATTATTCTCTTATAAGTGTGTCTAAAAACTTGTATGTTTCCAGGACCAGGGAGATAAACCCAGAAGTGTGAAGTGTGGATTCTGCATTTTCATCCGCTGATGTCCTTCTGTCAGATCTGAGCTCCATGTGGAAGATGAACAGAAAATAGAGACCTGACAGTGTTCTTAAAGTCTAATTATTTTACACTGTTATTGTTTCACTGTTAAACTGTTCATGATTTAGTCAGTCAGATTTATGAGACATAAAGATGATGCTTACACTCAGAGTGTTGCTTTCTGCTACCAGTAGATGTGGTGTTTCTCTTCCATTGAGTTAACACCAGACCTCAATAATGCTGTGGTTGGACTTTGTGCAGAAATCAAAGCTAAAAATACCGTGAAACTGTAGCAACCTTTAAAGACTGGGCACCAGTTCCTTTTCAATGATGTAAAGGACCCATAAGGTCTAATAGATGGTGTTTCCTGATGAAGGAGGTGGTTCTAGAAGCTCTCTTGTCATAAATCTCATAGTGAACTTACCAAAACAAGAAAGGACCAAATGTTAAACAGATGTTACGTGCTTACTTTACCATGAAGAGCAAATTATTACAGACCACTTAGTCTTGGGAATAAATCAACAGATGAGTTGAATTTTGTTGATTATACAGCTTTATTATATGTTATTTCAGTATTAACATCTTAAGAGTGAACAAGGTGTACACTACATTACAGGATAGGACAAAAGAAGAAAGGGTTTAGAGGCCCTTACCTAACAACCCTGATGGGTTGATCTATGTTATACCTAAAAACAACGATACTATAGTTCTTCATGAGGGCGCTATATAAGAACTAGATCAAGTGAAGAAGAACAAGTGGGTCCTCTTAGGGAAGGGTAGAAGAAGAAATCTCTGGTCCATCCCAGACTAGCAGATTTTTTGGGACCTGAACCCATTGCCCTCTAGGAGGATGAAGCAGCATTGGTCTTATCGTCACGGCTGACAGGGATGCTGCGCTCACCACGACCAGATTCACTCCCCCCAGATACCTTTGGACCAGTCAGAGTCAGCAGACCGTCAGCCGACAGGGTGCAGGTGATGGCCGATTGGTCGATGGCGGAGGGGAGGCGGTACCGGCGATGAAACTCGCGAGAGATGTAACCGTGGTCATCCTGAAATACAAAGTGGTTGTTGCCATGAAGTATGGGTCAAGGGTTACCAAAGACAAATCTTTAATGTTTTAAGAGATGATTTGGACCAGGCTTTACTCCAGCTCAACCTCAAAAGTTTAAACTAGAGTAAATTAGTATTTGTAAAGAGTCTCAAAGTTTGTGATTTACCAGATCTGAATACAAGCCATAACAACATTCCCAGAATCTGGTTCTGGTTGATGGTTTTCCTCAGTCAAAGTAAAGATCCCATGAGTTCAACTGGTTTTCTAAATAGATGGCTTCCCATGAAATGCAGTTTTTAACTTGTATTGAATAGCATTGGACCGTAAAGAATCTGATTGGCATCCCAGCTGGTCCAGGCATGCTAAGCCTGCCTGTGGTTCTGCTGGAGGTCTCTTTTTTCCTGACTGCATTCGGACTCAGAATGTGAATGTCTGATTGTTGTTGGTCTGTTTGTTTTTCTGTAAATGGTCCTAAGATTACCTTTTGCTGGGTTTTGGCACCAAAGAGGTAAATGAAATGGGATACAGTTACACTGTTGAACCATACAGTGCATCTAATTTATTCATATGGGGAACTGTTGGATTTCTGTGGAATGAGTTAGAATTCAATTTCATTCTTACTGGAATAAACTTGAATTGAACATACTGACGACTGCTGATGACATTTGTGGCTACAAAACAGAGTGGGCTCACTTAAAGGTGGACTAGCGTATGATGCTCTCAATCACAGCAGGAACAGGGGTTTTCCTGCTCTCCCATCCATCATTTTCTCTAAGAGCACATTACTAGTGCCAGTTAACCTAACATGCATGGTTCTGTTTTGTGGAAGGAATCTGCTTCATCCAGCTGCAGACTAAAGGAAAAGGTTTGACGTTGGGACAGGACAATCCATGCAAAATCTGGTGCTTTAGATGCTGTTACATCATATACAAGAACATAAGATACACTACATTACCAAAAGTATTTGCGATTTTTACATGTACTTAAACTCTGATGGCATGCTATTCTTAATACGTTCAATTTGTTGATGGACCCCCCTTCCCAGCCATAGGAACTTTAACTATTCTGTAAACATCTTCCACAAGCTTTAGGTGTGTTCATAGTTAGATGAGAAAACCATGACTGCAGCCTCTGCTATAATTCATCCCAGGTGTTGAAGAAGGATGAGGTCAGGACTCTGTGTAGGCCAGTCAAGTTTCTCCACACCTGCAGTCATGGAAGTGATTGGAACACCAGAATTCATTGATTTGGTGGAGTGACCCAATACTTTTGGCAATAGTGTTCAATATACTTTCATTACTTTATAAATGAACACATTTTTTGCACTACTGTGTTTTCTTAGAACTACAAAGTATTCACTCTTAATGTTGCTCATTAGAACCTTTAGAGAACCAACTCACAGATCAAATCCAGGAGGCAGTCTGGAAAAGCATGGAAGACTGAAGTATTTTCCAGGTCTGTTCTTTCTTTCTTTCTTTCTTGTGAACTGTTCTTCGTTGCATTCTTTCTTTCTTCCTATCTTGTGTTCTTCCTCTATTGCTTCAGCCCTCACCCCAAATGACCTTCTGTCCTTCTGTAATTTCTTCATTGTATTCTCCTTTCTTCCTTGTGACCCTCCTTGTTTGCTTGTCTTTCCTACTTCTGCTCTTCTTTGTATCCTTCTGTCATTCCTTCCTTCCTCCCTACCATCCTTCTTACCCTGTTTCTATACTTCTTGTGTCCTTTCTTCTTTTTTACTTGTCATTTCTTCTTTCATTCCATGTCCTTCATTAACGCTTTCTTTGTGTCCTTGTGTTCATTCTATAATTTCTTCCTTATGTCCTACCTCGTTTCTCTCTTTGTGTCCTTCCTTTTTACCTTTCTTGTCTGTTTTTCTCCCACTTTCATGGTGTTTTTCTTGTCTTTTTTCATCCTCACATTTTCCCCATGTCTATTCTTCTGTTCTTTATTTCCTTACTTCTTTCCTTGTGTCCTACCTGCCTTTCTTCTATCCAAATTTCTTATGTCTGTATTTTTGCAGGGTCCATATTTAAAGCCTACCCACTGTAAAATTATCTGATATAAATTCTAGGTAAACATTAGTGTTTTTTTTTATTTGAAAATGGAAATAAAGGACTGAAAACTCTGGAAATTTGCATTAAGACAAATCTGGAATTGTCCAAATGTGCAGGTACCCTACAATTCTACTAGTTGGTAACATTACACTACAGATCACCTTTGGGTTTAAATCCTCTCTGTCATTCTCACCAAATGTTAGTTGTTATTCAAGGAAAATTAAGAGCATCACCTGTCTTTCTCCATGCTTGCCCTGGATCTCCAGGTAGTCATCAGTCACCTTCACGCTGAGCTCATCAGGGGAGAAGTGCTTGACATCCAGGTAGACTGTAAACTTGTCCCTGTCAGACCTCACCTGAAGAAATACACCAGCGTAGCGAGGGTCAGCTGGCACAGTCAAAAGACCTTATTATGCATATCATAACTATGTTTTCTGTAGCACAGCAGAAGATCCATTTCACTCCAGCTAAAATGAAGAGGACTAAAATGAGCTTAAATAATGTTAATCTGTTGTCTTCTGAATGTGTGTTGAAAATGCGTTAGGATCATGACTGTGTTTACCTCAGAGATCCCGGAGTTGGAGGAATCCAAAAGGTTGCGGAACAGTGAGTGTCTGTAATAGGGGCTGATGGTGGAGGAGGTGTAGGGGAAAAAGTCGTAGTCAAAAATTCCCTCTCCAAAAAACTGGTCAAAGAGTCGGGTAGGGTAGATGGAGCCCATGGCACGTCTAAACCAGGGGTGCTGGATGGCAATGTCCATAGTGACTGGAGACAGTTTGGTCTAGATTCACTCGGTTTGGCTCAGGTTGGCAGGTTTACCTGCAGTGCTCAGAGTCCAGTAGGTCTGAGATTGGAGTTGGAGCAGAAATAGAAGAACAAGATGGGCGAAAAAGAAGCTGTGAGTGAAGAATGTTTCCACAGTGCTTCGTGACTTGCTCCACAACTGACAACTCTTTATATACCTGAGTACCAGAAAGACAGGCTTTAACAACAATCCCTCTGGAATGGCATTATCTCATGGTAGGTTGGGCCCTGTCAGCAGAATCAGAGGTGACTGAATGGGGGCGGGGGACTACCAGAACCTGGGGTGACCCGATGCCCTCCAAACACACCAGACGTATGTGGCTGCCAAAACAAACTGTGGTCAACGGAGAAATTCTACATGAGGGACAAAAGCCCAGGAAGCTAAAAGACACACTGAACAACTTTACCTGCCTGAAGCAGATACACACACATCTGTTCCATCAGTCAGTGACATAATGCTGCTGGATTGCACTGTTGCCTGGGTGGACGCAGAGCAGATTTAGATACAATGCTTTCCAGGATCAATGCAGCAACAGCCAACATAGAGTCCGTCATGGTGAACAGGAAGTAGAACCTATCACTGAGGTGTAAATATCAAGGCACACTGAAAAATCTAGTGGGACCTACCAAAGGTAAACATGACGAATCCCCAGAGGATTGATATATGGTCAAAACCAGGTATTTACAAATACTGAATAAAAACGCACATGGCTTCTTTTTTCTGTCTGACATTAAATCCAGATATTAATGCCAGAAAAATGAGAAGGAACATTTGGGAGGGGTCAGACAATGCTGTCATGGCTCTGTAAGTTTCTTAATTTACAACATTTAAGGTAACTAAAGTCACACCTGGATATATTTGGATATACACTGCCTGGCCAAAAAAAAGTCACCACCTGGATTTAACTGAGCAAATAGGTACGAGTCTCCCATTGGATAATTACTGCATGGGCGATTCTTTTTCAGCTGGCAACAAGTTATTTAACCCCAACTGGTGCAATGAGTTGCTTCTTATTTCTTCAACAACCACGTAGAAAGCTCCATCCCGTGGTTGTGGAAAAGATGTCGGTGTGTTTTAGACGGGTCAAATCATTGGCATGCATCAAGCAGAGAAAACATCTGAGGAGATTGCAAAAACTACCAAAACTGGTTTAAGAACTGTCCAACGTGTTATTAAAAACTGGAAGGATAGTGAGGACCCATCGTCTTCGAGGAAGAAATGTGGCTGGAAAAAAGTCCAGTAGAACTCCTGGCTCTGTGTAATAGTGAAAGTAAGAGCATTTCCACACTCACAATGCAAAGGGAACTCATGGGATTGGGACTGAACAGTTGTGTAGCCTTAAGAAAACCACTAATCAGTGAGGATAACCAGAAAAAAAGGGCATCAATGTGCTAGGAAGCATAAAGATTGGACTCTGGAGCAATGGAAGAAGGTCATAAGGTCTGATGAGTCCAGACTTACACTGATCCAGAGTGATGCGGGCATCAGGGTGAGAAGAGAGGCAGTTGAAGTGATCCACCCATCATGCCTAGTGAATACTGTACAAGCCTGTGGGGGCAGTGCTATGATCTGGGGTTGCTGCAGGTGGTCAAGTCTGGGTTCAGCAACAGTATGTGTTCAAAGAATGAGGTCAGCCGACTACCTGAATACACTGAATGACCAGGTTATTCCATCAATGGATTTTATCTTCCCTGATGGCACGGGCTTATTCCAAGATGACAATGCCAGGATTCATCGGGCTAGAATTGTGAAAGAGTGGTTCAGGGAGCATGAGACACATGCTCATTCTCACACATGGATTGGCCACCACAGAGTCCAGACCTTAACCCCATTGAGAATCTTTGGGATGTGCTGGAGAAGGCTTTGCGCAGCGGTCAGACTTTACCATCATCAATGCAAGATCTTGGTGAAAAATGAATGCAACACTGGGTGAAAATAAATCTTGTGACACTGCAGAAGCTTATCGAAACAATGCCACAGCGAATGCATGCTGTAATCAAAGCTAAAAGTGGTCCAATGAAATATTAGAGTGTGTGACCTTTTTTTTCTGGTGTCGACTTTTTTTTTGGCCAGGCAGTGTATTTTAAGGCAACATCTAAAACACTTTGCTTCATTGTGTGACATCAAGGAAAAACTCAATGAAGTCAGACAAGATATCAGGAACAGAACTGAGGACCTCCACAAGTCTGGTTCATCTGTTCAATTTGATGCAGGTATAAATAGCATGAGAATGTCTAGCCATCATAGTGTTGAAGAAGATGGGTTCTGTGTCCCAGAGATAAATGGGTTTTGGTGTGAAATATGAGAATCAACCTGCAGAAACAGAAAATGGCCTTGGGAAGATGTTGCTGAAGCTGCTAAGAGAAACTCATTATCTACAGTGAAGCATTGCTGTATCAACATGGGCTGAAAGGCTTTTTAGAGAGGAAGAAGCCATACTCCAAATACAACATAATAAAACCACATTATGGTTTGCAAATGTCTTCAGGAACAAATAGCAAAAAATTTGGAGACATCTCCTGTGGTCTGATGAAACTAAAATTGAAGTGTTTATATAATAATGACCATCGTTACATATGGAGGAAAAGGGGAAGCTTGAAAATACCTTCTTAACTATATAGTACAGTGGTGGTAGCATCATGTTGAAGGAGTATTTTGCTGCAGGAGGGGCTGGCACCCTTCACAAAATAGATAGTATCATGAGGAAAGAACGTTCTGTCTAGATACTGAAGCAACATCTCAAGACATCATCCAGGGCCAATTTGTTTCCCATTAAGACATAAATAGGTCTTTCAAATCGACATTGCCCCTCAGTATACCAACAAATTAGTTACAAAGAGGCTTAAGAACAACAATGTCAATGTTTTCAAGTGTACTAAAAAGGTCTGCGAGCAAGGACGTCTACAAATCTGACCCAGTTTTGTCAGGAGGAATGGGCCAAAATTCATGGAAAGAAACCCAAACAATTTTACCCAAATCACACAATTTAAAAGGCAATTCCACCAAATCCTGGAGAAATGGATAGAAACCTCTTAATTTAGGCTAATTCCTTTTTGGAATACAAGTTCCCAAATTTGTATTTTTATGCATTTATGGATTCAGACAATATGAACACTCATTGTTTGTTTGCCCTCAAAAAGACTTATTCTGACTTTGCTTGTTTACCACACTTAAATGTCAGATACCTGAGAAAATACAGAAATCAGTTGTTTTAATCGGTGTGGAGGGATTTTGAAGAATTGTGTTAATTAACCACATTGTAGGGTTTTTACCATGAATGGCCTGTTTAAAGTCATCCCACAACACCTATATCAGATGTAAGACTAGGCTTTGTCTAGAATTCTTTAAAACTTTATTTTTTTGCCATACAGAGGTGGATTCGTTGGTGTGCGTTACATTCGCTGTCCTGCTTCATAACCCAAGTGAGCTTGAGCTTCGGGTCCACAAACTTATGGCCAGGCATTCTCTTTCAGTATTTCCTGGTAGAGAGAAGAATCTATGGGTCTAATAGTTATGACAAGTTGCCCAGGTTCTGCAGAAGCACACCTTGTAAATGGTTTCTCTTTTGTATCATTAGTTCATAAAATAATTTCCTGTGTGTCCTGGGGGATCCTCAAGATGTATTTGGTAAATGTCAGAGGGGGTTTGGCTTTTGGTAAGCAATGGTTTTGACCAAGGACCTCTGTAGTCATTTTTGCCCTGTCTTATTCAAACTGGTTTGGTTTGATTCTCTTTTGAATCATGGACTAACCTTAACTAAGGCAGTGAGGCTTGCAGAGCTTCAGTTGTTGTTCTGGGTTATTTTTGACCTCCTGGATGAGTTGTTAATTTGCTTTTGGAGTAATTTTGGTAAGTCCGCTACTCCTGGGAAGGTTCTCCACTGGTCCATGTTTCCTCCGTATGTGGATAATGGTTCTCACTGTGGTTCTCTGAAGTCCCAAAGCCTTAGGAATGGCTTTGTAAGTTGTAAGCAGAGAGGACTAGGAGGTATGATTTGGGCATTATGTGAGTAGTAGCCATTTTAGATTTTGAGGTTGGGTTTGCGAGAACATTAAACTTGTGAGAACACAAATACATATAGAACGTGTAACTAAAAGGTAAGGAGATACCAGGGGAGAAATATTGAGGATGATCTTAGAGACCTAGTCTGTGCTGTACATGTATTTTGGAACAACCCATGAGAAGAAGATTTCAAAGTGGGTCAATCTTTCCTGACTGAACTGAGTTGAAGTACTTGTAGAGGTATGATTGAACAATTTCCAGAAAGAAATACAAAAAGCCATAGATAAATGATTACAAGGAGAAAGCAATTTCTTTAATAAGCAACATGATAACACAACTTCCATTTATAAAGTTCCATGTTAGCAAATGGAATATCTCAACCCTCCAAATACAAGGATCTAGAGCAAGTGAAGATCCTTGTGTTGATCTTCACTTGCTCTAGATAAGGAAAAGAACTAGCTCCCAGTGTCCCACTAAGGGACACCTCTCCCAGTGTCCCTTAGTGGCATCCACAATTCAACTGGTTTCTCTAAAAAGATGAGGCAACTTGTGTAACACAAAGGGGTCCTCAAAGATGGAGTCCTGCAGGTGGTCGTCATAGAAATGGTACTGGTGATTTGACTGGGATCTGTCTTGCTCCTTCTCCTGGACTTGGAGAGATATTCAGTATTACTGGATAATATCAAATTGCTTCACAACTGCATTCAACATGTTATTTACTATGGTATTCAAACAAAATTCCTGAGTAAAAAACAATGCATGAAGGAAACCTGTGTTTGTGGATAAATAACAGGAAGAAGCTCACACATACTGTAAATCTGGGGAGCATATTGCTTAGTGTCCAATACAATATATGCATTCATGCTCTCAGTTGTAGTGTGTTAGAAGTAAGATGTTTGGGGATTGTCCCAAGCCTCTTGTTTCACCACCACTGGTTTCCCGTTGTATTCATTAGTGTAATCCCACTGGGCTTTGGCTAACCAACACAGGGGCTTAGTGGCACCATGCAGTCACAGGCCAAGATTGGCTGGGCCAGGCAGCAAAGGGCTGGGGTGTTTTAGGGGTAGCTTGGGGAGTTTGTTTGGGTTCCGGGCTTTTAGCAGCTACAGACTGGGTGTGGATGCAGTTAGGCATAGTCAGCATTCTCCCTTTTTATCAACGAGACAGACAATGCCTGTATGCTCTGTCCTGGCCCAGCTCTGAAAGGCTGTTTTAGCCAACAATGTGGAAACCTAGCAGAAAGGCATTTCTAGTATTCAAAGATTTTTTGGATGTTCAGTGACGCAAACATTTAAGAACATGAGGTTTCGCAGGAGGTTGTTGAGAATCCTGATGGAAGCAAAGAAATCCATTTTGTCGGTCGTTTTTGTTCATGAGTTAACTGAAGATGCAGAAATGAGCCAAGTCACTTCTTTGATAACTGTGCAGGTTTTTTTTGCCTATACACTTTTTTTAAATTTAAATCAGTTTTGGGTAGCTGTGTTTAAATAGTGCCATTCATTACAAATGTCCTCATTTGCATTAGAGAAAAACTGGTTCAGTTACTTCCCATTCATCCAGTTCAGTCAGATTCAGATCAAATGGCATACCGTTTATTTATAATGCAATACAGCTACATTCAGTTGATGGCATCATTTCAGTCAATTTTTGCTTGACCTGTTAAATTAGTAAGGTTGCCCCATTATAGAGGATTGAATGATCTAATGTTAGAAATGCAGAATGTTAGAAAAACATGATATTCTCATTTGTTTCCATCATCATGATGTTTTCATTACTCTCCCTGAGCTTCAGGACCATAGGTCAAGGTCCATTTAACTGGCCAAGTATATTAGGTTTTAACGCATGGCACCTGAAATATTGCAGCCTACCAAATATTGCATCCAAGCAATCCTTTGAAATTGTCAAATTGCATGCACTGATTTTACAGTGGTGACTGCAGTTTGATGTATTGTGCAGCTGGAACATTTATTGTAGTTTGATTTTAACTGTGACACAAATCCAGAAAAGTTTAAATAAGAGCTATAAATAAATTTTGATTGAGTGAAAAAAGTATTGAATCATTTACCATCAGTAAGAAGAAGAAAAAGAAGTACAAGAGTCTAAAGCCCCTACTCTGGAGCTTCATGTAACATCTCACCTCATGGGGTAAGGAGAAGCCTGAGAAAGGTCAGGGATCAGTCCAGAATTACATAGAAGGAACTTGTGAATGATCTCAAGAGAGCTGGGACATCATGGAGATGGAAACATCTCCAGGAACTCTGCTGCATTGCAGGAACAATAAACGAGGACCATGTTCTGTAGAATCTTGTATGAGAACCTCCTGAAATGAGTCTAAAGACTGAAGATAGATCTTGACTTATAACTCACAGCCAAGGTAACAAAGGTGAGATCAATAGGAAGTCCTGAAGTCACCTAATCCATCTTTTCATAGGAAATCTATGAAGAGAGCTGAAACTTCAGGTTGCCAAGCAACAACTTTAAAACCTTCAGCAGAATATGTGCAAAGAAGAATGGACAAGAATCCCTCCTGATGAGTGCACCAACCAGGTGGCCTCTCGGCTTCACTAACGAATGTTTTACTTGATGATTAAATACTCATTTACTAGGTTATTCAAAAGTAGCTTCCTCATGGCAGTAGAGCATACCTTTAAGGGGGTTTGGCTGCACACTAAAGATTTTAAGAGAAAAAAACTATTGTCAATGAAGTGTTCTCTTTACTGTAGGATGGAGTGGAAGAAAGGTAAGCTGCAGTATCACTTAGAGCTGAGGTGACAGGTTATATTTGATTTTTCAAAGATATGCAGTAAGTTAGCTTATTAAAATCATAATGGTCTCAAAACGGTCCTAAAAGTTATAAGTTGAACTTCTTGAAACAATGTTCACAGCTGTTTATAAACATGAAGTGTCTCCAGGGCCAAGAGGCTGGAGAGTTAGCTTTATCCCAGGAATCAGTTGTCTATTTGGTGCTAGATCATTTCCACTTGCAAACGTCAGTGAGCAGTGCTTATATCAGGGATGATATTCAGGAATAATAACAGATAATTCTCCACCTGCTGTGTTTCTCTTCTGGAACAGCTGAACCCAGATGATCTACAGCAGCACAAACAAGCGGAGTACGGAGGTCATACACAAGGTGGTGCTCTCAGCATTTAAAATGCTTTCAATCATATGATTGAAAGAATATTAGTACATATGTGTATAAATATTATTCAAACGCTTCTTGTGTCTGCTTTGAATATTATTTAATATTCAATAAAAAATACTTTTTATTTGATTCTGGTTTCAAATAGACAAACATTGTACACTACATCTGTGTTTTTTCCCCTCTATTTACAGCATAATTCCAACATGTTTATGTAACCACATGGGTTCTACCCCATCCTTTGTTATTGGGATTGGGAAGTACAAGCTAGTTTATGCAAAACAGTCAAGCACTGTCAACTTCTCTGTTTCAGCTGCCTTTGGGAAATGATAAAAATATGTTTCCTACCCTGATGCACAGAGCGTTGGTTCTGCCTGGGTTCTGCCCTGAACACTCACTATCTGATCCAGACTTGGATTCATCTTTTATAACTGCACCATTTTTGAGCAGAATTACATAAGATCTGGGATCTGAGAGATTATTAATGCAACTAAAAATTGGCCCCTTATTTAATCTATAGTCTTCGAGAATGTGGTCATTCATTTTACATAACAGGTGACTAATCACTTGTTATATCAAAGCAACAAAAAAGGTGAAAATCTGGACATGTGTTTATTGGTATTTTACAATTCTTGTAAAGTATTTTCTGAAGCTTTACCACAGATCTCTTTGTTTTAGAAAGTGTGGAATCTGTCTTTGTATACCTGAGATTACATTTGAATGACTTCAGTTCCTGGTAAATATTAAATAATGTTTATTATGTCCTGACACATAAAACCCTAGAATTGGAAGATAGCACACTTTCTCCTATTTGTATATGTAAGGAGAATGATTTCACATTCTTACAACAAAGAGAAGTAATGATTTGAGAGATATTGTCTTTCTATTTAACATCCTCCTATAAAAAATGTCTAGTCTACAAAATCATGCATTTCTCTGCATCACTTTGGAACAGGATGTTTGTACTTTTGGATATATTGTACAGGTGAAAGATGATTCTAAAACATGTATTTAAAGGGCATTTTACCTAGTCATAGAAAACACAAACAGAACAAGGTGTGTTTCCACAGCAGGAGCCTATTCCAGGACTCAGGATGGTTTTCTGAGACTGTTTTACTAACCTTGTCATTTCCTGCAGAATCCAAGACCAAATCAGATTACCAGGGTAAAAATGTACACCAGAAAATGGGCCTGGTGGCCTTTAGGTGATTTTTGCATGGACCTTAAACTAAAGGTGGAGATTTTTGATCTTAAGGTGTAAAACATTTCTGTTGTTTCCATTATCTCCCAGTTTAAATTCCTTGAAAGTTGATTTTTTTTCTGTTAACTTTAAATGATGCAGCAGTAATTGCTGTTTACATTCAAATACAGTATACATACAAATGAAGCTAATATTTTCAGAAATATTAATAAAACCAAATAAATGAAGCCCGTTGGCACATGGCAGGAATCAGCTGCTGTTTTGTGTAGGGAGTCCGTTAAAAAACCACTCACAGTCACGGATATAAAAAATATATAAAGTCTTTAGAGTGATTTTAATTATGTTTCACATCTACCCAGTCGGGCTATACGGTGGAGCAGGTGTTGACAATGTTGCCTTGCAGCAGGTAGAAGGTCCTGGGTTCGAAAGCTGGCCAGTGGGGATGGAGTTCGCATGTTCTCCATGTGCAGGTGTGGGTTCTCTCTGGTTACTCCAGCTTCTTCCAACAGTTCAAAATCCTGACTGTTAGGGAAACTGGTCACTCTAAATAGACCTCAGGTATGAGAGTGGGCTTGCAAGATTTTTTGTGTTGGTCTGTAAAGCCCTGTGATGGACTGGTGACCTGCCCAATGACAGCTGAAGATAGACACCAGCCCACCTGACACCCTGCACTGATAAGAGGGTATAGAGGATGGATGGATGGATGGATGGATGGATAGAACCACTCTGGAATAATCACAAACTCTGGCTGTAGAACCTTGATGTATTTTCCTGCTCTACTACAAAGAAGATAATTTACTGCATTGGCTGCTATGGGCTTCATCTATGGGCAGTCTTTTCCCCTCTATTTTATTTTTCAGTCAAGTTAAAATAACCTTTTTCAGTTCTAAGAACAATGTCATCATTCGGTCAGTCTGCGATTTGATCTCCAGACTCTCTGCATGCCAGAGTGCCTAATTTTGGTCCTTCATTGTCATTCTGCAATACATCAACATGATTTATGAATAGAAGATCTTCGAGGCACCCTTAGATGACCAAAACTTTAATTAGTCCTTTCGTGGTCCTGAATCCTGCTTGAACACCGGTGTATAAGTAGATATCAAAGTGCTGTTGGATAATTGGCCTGTTCCTCTGTAACTCTGACATTCCTGTGGGACAGGATCTGGTAGAAGTCACTTAGACACCTTCGGTTAGCAGATCCAGCCTTTGGCTTTAGAAAAACTGGAACAAAGCTACTTTAGTGCCAATTTGTGACTTTTTTCAAACTTCTTCCCTTCACTAATGATATACTCATGGTCTCGGATAATAGACTTGTGTCTGCCCTTGTCCTGTTAGATCTCAGTGCTGCATTTGATCCAGTCGATCACAATATTCTCTTAGAAAGGCTGGAATATGCTGTAGGGATCAGGGGAACAGCACTAGGCTGGTTTAAATCTTATTTGTCTGACAGATTCCTGTTTATAATAATTCCTTATTATTAGGATGTCCACAAAATGCAGTTAAAAGCCTTCAGCTGATTCAAAATGCTGCAGCAAGAGTTCTGATGAAAATTAAAAAGACAGATCATATTTCTCCTATTTTAGCTTCTCTTCATTGGCTCCCTGTTAAATCCAGAATAGAATTTAAAATTCTCCTCCTCACATATAAAGCCCTTAATGATCTAGCTCCATCATACATCAGAGATCTGATTGGTCCATATGTTCCTAACAGAGCACTTTGTTCTCAGACTGCAGGTTTACTGGTGGTTCCTAGAGTCTCTAGAAGTAGAATGGGAGGCAGATCTTTTAGTTATCAGGCTCCTCTCCTGTGGAACCAGCTCCCAGTTTTAGTCCGTGAGGCAGACACCCTGTCTACTTTTAAGGCTAGGCTTAAAACTTTCCTTTTTGATAAAGCTTATAGTTAGAGTGGCTTAGTTTATCAGGGAGGGAGCCTTCTTCCCTCCATGTTGGTTGGAGTAAAGGGGAGTCAGGTTTAGCCTAAACCGGCTCAGTTATGGTTGAGGTGCAAACACACCCTCCATTTCTGCTACCTGTGTGACCCCTTCTCTTTTCCAATGGTTATAATCAGTCTGACAGAGGGAGGTATCCCAATCCTTGTGGTTTTCAGTATAACAATGACCATCAGTGGGACCCTTTGTGGGGTTCCTTGAGACGACATTGTTGTAAATAAGCGCCGTTTAACTAAATAATCTGAACTGAAACTATCTCTGTAGCTATGCTGCTATAGGCTTAGGCTGCTGGAGGACATAACGACCACTTTCACCCTCTTTGCTACATTCTCACACTACTCTCCAATTCTGCATTATTTGCTGTTATTTCAGCATTTAACTTTGTTCTCTCTTTTCTCTTCCTAGAAGCTACACCTGGCCTGGCCCTGTTTCTACCTGTGACACCTTTCTGGAGAGGGGAATTGTCCGAGCTTCTGCTGGCAACAACTTAATGCTCACCCTCTACCAATGATCCACATGGCCCTGTCTTTCAGTGTTTAACCCTTTCTCTCTCCTAGACATGGCGATTGACTGAGCTTCTACTGTAACTAACTCTATGTGCTCTCTTTCAGACTCTAACCTTGAAAACTGGATCAGAGTTTATCTGTTCTTTCTTTCTAGATGAAACGACTAAAGGAGCTACATCCATTAACATTTACTTTTCCTTCCCATAGAAGGTACTCCTGGATCAGTGCTTCTTTGTTCTCTTTGTGTCTCTGCTCTGTTCTCTCAAACCTCCAGTCAGTCGTGGCAGATGGGCGCTCACACTGAGCCTGGTTCTGGTTCTGCTGGAGGTTTCTTCCAGTTAAAAGGGAGTTTTTCCTCTCCACTGTCGCTACATGCATGCTCAGTATGAGGGATTGCTGCAAAGTCAATGCCAGTTACTGTCCACTGTCTCTACATGCTCATCCAGGAGGAGTGAATGCTGCAAGTCACTGACTGGATGCAATCTGCTGGGTTTCCTTAGATAGAAAAACTTTTTATCCAATTTGAATAAATAACTGAATCTGACTGAACTGTTCAATGGTTACGATTAATTGGAATGTATGAACCTGACTGTTGTGAAGAACCTTGAGACAACATGTGTTGTGAATTGGCGCTATATAAATAAAACTGAACTGAATTGAATCAAAGGTTTTATTTCCAAGGAGATGAGTTTCCTCCTTGTTGATTCAGTCAACTAACGGTTCTTCATATTTTCCCCTCCTGGATGGACGAGAAGTTTACTGTTTTTTCCTTGAGGTGATCATGGACGCATGATCCCCTCCTCGTTTTTCTTCAGACTTGATCCATCCTCAACCAGACAAGAGAAGAAATCAACGTCAAAGTAATTTTGTTCTTTTCATATTAAACCGGAGAGGTGCATTTAGAGGTCTGGGCAGGATGAGGAATAGTTAGGGTGATTTAGAATCACCAGTAGTTAATCTAAGGTATTAACTTGTTGCATGCAATACTGATTGAAGTGTTTTATGCTGAGTGGTGTTTTGATATAGGGTGATATAGGGTGTAGGGATATAGGGCAAATGCTGCTGAATCATATGTGTTCATGTTTTGTCCGGCTGATCCCAAATCAGCCAGGAGTTAGAAGTTGGACTTTTAAAAGTTTTTCATTTGAAGCAACTGCGGTCTGGGCATCGTGGTCTGACCATTCCTTTGTTCCAGTTTTATTGCTGGAGTTTTTCCACTGAGTTCCTGCCTCAGAATTTGTGTCTCTTTGTTCAAGATTTCAGGCCATCAGCTGATAGTGGCTAAAGGGGCGTGGCCCCTCTGTTTTATCAGCTGATCACTGCAATCGAGACATCAACACCCAGGAGGATTTCTTTCCATTTAACCCAAATTGCACATTTTGTCCATAAAACTACTGGTTTGATCTTCATAGACACTAAATGCGCATATATTTTTCTTTTATTATTATTGTTAGGTAGTCATTTTTATTCCCTTTGAGTAGAATAGTGCTTGTTAGTTAGGTGATGCTTTTTGGATCAGAATAATGGTATATCAGGATTATTTGGCTTCAATAAATCCTTATTTATATAATTAAGAGAAGCATTTGTGTTTATTTCGTACAAGAGAGATTTATCTGTCAAAACAAGGTCGAAGTTCCTCCACCTTTGGTGAAGAGGTTGAATAAACAGTGACAGTTGGTGGTTTTGGTTAATTAGCAATTATTAATGATGAATAGCTAATTGTAATTATTAAAGAGCTTTGAGCCCATAATCACAACACCAGAGGACATCTCTGATTTCTATTTCGTAAGTAATGATTTTTGGTCCAGAAATTATAATTTTTTTTCAAATTATGATTTCAAATTATAATTCTTGATAAATATTAATTAATCAATAATCATAATTCTTACTTCACCTTCTACAGATGATACACTTGGCCCTATCTTTCAGTGTTTAACCCTTTCTCTCTCCTAGACATGGCTACTGGCAGAGCTTCTACTGTGACTAACTCTATGTGTTCTCTTTTAAACTCTGGACTTGAAAACTGGCTCAGAACTTGTCTGCTTATCTGCCTTATCAGTTGATTCGCTAAATCAGACAATAAGGCAGATTGATGCAGTATACGTCTGCTTAGCTAGTTAGCTTCCACCACGTTGAGGATGTACTTGCTTTTACAACAAGATCACCATGGTATGAAATTATTCTACTACAGGTAAAGGAACTGTTACCAATAACACCTTCACACAACCTCACTTGAAAAAATCCAAATGAACCTTTGATGGTTATACATGGTTGGCCAAACATTTTCCTTCTTGGTTCATTTGTGACCACTGGACAAGCCGTTTATGTGCTCTTGGCGTATCTTTGGTCACCAAATTAGGTTTACAACTGTTCCATGGTTTCTCCATTTGCGAATGGCTTGTTTGTGGTTGGCTGAAGTCCCAAAGCCTTAAAAAGGGCTTTTGTAATCCTGTAAAGACTAATATCACTTACTTAGTTTCTTGTCTGTTCTTAAATTTATTTGCATCTTGATGTGTTGCTTTTTAAGATCTTTAGCCTGCTTCATGTTGTCAGATAGGTTTGATTTAAGTTTACATTTCTTGATTCTATGGGTGCGGTAGTAATTAGACCTGGGTGTGCTCAGTAAAAGTGATCCAAAATCTGTGACCAATTACAGTTGATAAATAATTTGTCAATGGGGGTACTAATGTTTTCACATAGGGTCAGGTTGGTTTGGATAGCTTTTAACCATTAATAAATAAAATAATAATTTAACTGCTTTTTGTACACTGCTCAAAAAATTTAAGGAAAACTTTGAAAACGCATCAGATCTCAATTAGAAGAAGAAAATCCTGGATATCCACATTAATATGGAATGGGTAATGTGTAAGAAACAAAAGGATGCCACATTATTTGATGAAAATGAAAACTATCCACCCACAGAGGGCTTAATCTGAAGTCACCCAGAAATTTTAACTGAAAAACTGATGGGGCAGGCTAGTCCAATTTGCTGAAATGTCATTGTAGCAATTTAAAATGGTTCTCAGTAGTTTGTATGGCCTCCACATGCTTGTATGCATGCCTGACAACATCAGGGCATACTACTTATGAGATGATGGATGGTTTCCAGGGATACCTCCATCGAAATCCTGATAAAGGAATAAGTGAGGACAGTCTGAGGTGCAACCTGTTGGTGTTGACTCAGGGGGACTGGGGAGCATGTAGACCAGTCAGTGGTAACAATTCATTCATCCTCCAGGAACTGCCTGCATGCTCTTGCCACATGAGCGAAGGGTTTAAGAATTTCATCCCGATACCTAATGGCAGCCAGGATGCCATTGTTTATCCTGTCCAGGTCTGTGTGTCCCTCCATGGAAATGCCTCCCCAGACAGAACTGACCCACCTCCAAACAATGTTGCAGGCAGCATAACGTTCACCACAGCGTCTCCAGATCCTTTCACATCTGTCACATGACCTCAGAGTGAACCTGCTGTCATCTGAGAAAAAAACAAACAGGGCAGCAGCGCCAAACATGACAATTCTGGTATTCTCTGGCAAATGCTAGTTGAGCCTCCACCTGCATAGTTTTATTTCTGTTTTTGGGTCATTTTATTGTTGCCCCTTTAGTGCACCTGTTGGTAATTTTATTAACACCAAAACACTGCTTAACAACACCCTTTACTATTTAATTGACTAGATAAAAATTCCAAGTTTAACTGACTTGATATTATGCTCTGATTAAAAAATGTAAATTTATGTTTTTTGAGCATAATAAACTGAATCTGAGTGCACTGTTTGATAGTTAGGATTAACTGGAATGTATGTACCCAACTTAAAAATCTGTATGATTAGATTGAATTTACTTTGTAAAGCGCCTTGAGACATGTGGAAATTGGGGCTATATAAATAAAACTGACCTGAATTGAGCAGTGTATTTTTCTTTGTCTAACACTAAATGTTGTTTGATAATCTGAAACTGAGAAAAAGATGAAAAAACCCAGAATGGCTGTAAATCCTTTTTTTCTGTACAGTGTGTATGAAGACCTTAAATCTGGAAACACAGCACTGAACAGTTATCTGTTTAACATATAGACAAACATTATACAGTCAGGCATGATTTATGTGAAGATTCAAAGATCAGATTATATCAAATTAGTTGTTGAGATGAGGGGGATTAAAGATTGAAGATTTGGTGACATATCTGAAGATTATTCCAACATTTTGTAAGATTTCAATTATTATTAAGGCCCCGTCCTAGATCGGTAAAATGTCCAGGATATGCCCTACCTCTCAACTTTCTCCATATACGTATGGACTGTATAAGTCATCTCCTTCTCAAAACATCTAACTCCTGTTAGGAAGGACTTCTGTTTCAGCTCCAGCTGCAAGCCATCCATTATTTTTGTAGTATGAATCCCAGCTGTACAAAGCAGCAATGTTTTTAATGTACATAAATCTCCATAAGAGATACAATCACCCAAACATCATTATGAAAGCAATAAGGCCAGTCAGTCAGTCATTTTCTACTGCTTATTCCATAGTGGGTCACGGGGGAGCTGGTGCCTATCTCCAGCAGTCTATGGGCAAGAGGCAGGGTACACCCTGGACAAGTCGCCAGTCCATCACAGGGCAACACACAACCAACCATGCACACACTCATTCACACACACCTAAGGGCAATTTAGAGACCAATTAACCTAACAGGCATGTCTTTGGACTGTGGGAGGGAGCATGGAGCATGTTCTCCACGCATGCACGGGGGAGAACATGCAAACTCCATGCAGAAAGACCCCCAGTTGGGAATTGAACCCAGGACCTTCTTGCTGCAAGGCAACAGTGCTACCAACTGCGCCACCGTGCAGCCTGCAATAAGGCCACTAAACAATCAATACTGTAGCAGAAAAGAAAAACATGTTTCTGATGATCTCAGAAAAGAAAGATTCTCTTGCATTTTTCAGGTGTAGGTTATATCTGTATAGTCTCTCTTTATAGATAATATAGTGAACCTGGAGTCCAGTCTTTCGCCATCTGCGTTCAGCTTTTCGACACTCCTTTCTTTCACTTCTGACTGGTGGAGCACTTCTCCATGGAGACATTTTCTTCCCAGAAACGACTTTCACTTTAATTGGAGCAATTGAATCAATGATGTCTGAGATTTTAGAATGAAAGTTATCTACCAGCTCATCTACAGTGTTACAGGGCAAAGTGGAGGTAGAAGAGTAAATCTGGTTAAAGGTTTCAGCAGCACCGTCCTTAAAGATGCGTTTTCTTATCATGTCTCTTTGGTAAACTGAGTCATTGCAGATGATGCTTTCAAAAATAACAGAAAAGTGGTCAGATAGAGCAACATCAGTTACAGACACCTTGGAAATGTTTAGACCCTTAGTGATGATCAAGTCCAAAATATGTCCCTGTTTGTGCGTTTGCTGTTTAACATGTTGAGTCAAACCAACATTTCTAAGAGTGTCACATAGATCTATTGGACTTCTGTCTTCAGGATTGTCCATCTGAATGTTGAAGTCTCCTACAATAATTAAACAGTCATAATCAACACATATCACAGATAAAAGCTCATTAAAATCACTGAGAAAGTTTGTTTTGGACTTAGGAGGCCTGTAAATATTCAAGAACATGGTTCGGACCGGGCTCTTTACCTGGAGAGTCAAATTTGCCCAGAAATACTTTTTTACACTCTAATAAATCTTTAAACAAAGTGGCCCCCCCTCCACCTTTTCTTTGTTGTCTGCTCTCACAAAGAAAATTGTAGTTCAGAGGCGTCGCCTCTATCAGAATGGGAGAGATCTAATGTTCAATAAAGTCAGTTTATATGACTTAGTTGCTGATATTAACTCTGTGTCTGGTTGTACCTGACAGTTTATGGCTTTCATTGATTGTTTATTACTGTCTCTTATCCTTTTGGCATTGTTCTTTCTGTCACGTATAAGCACAGAGATTTTACAACTATCTCCTATTAGGGGCCCAAGTTTTTCCTGGAGATGATCATTTCTGATAGAGTTACCACTGGGGCCCAGACTGTATCACAGAGAAGTGATTTAAAGGTCCTGATGAGGAGGAGATAGATTAGGAGGTGGTGGAGGTCTGCGGCATTTGGAAGATGTTTGTTTAGTAGCAGGGCCTCGGCCACGGGGGGTATTGAATGGAGAAGATGTCAGAACCATTTGGGTCCCGATTTTCAGAGCTCCTTTCATGTTATCAGAATCCAGTAAAGCAAAAAGCGGCTCAGTGGGGAGATGGGAGAGTTCTGTGCGGTCTGGGTCGGGGTCTGGGGTGAGGGGGTTTACCGGGGGTGTTGGTGTGGGTCTGGGTTTGGGGGGATGGTGGTATAATGGGGGGGTCCACTTCTCCTGTGGATTTTGACGGGGAGACCTTTTGTGATGACCTCTCTTTCTCAGCCAACTGGCCGGTTGTTTCTGTTGGAACTGTTGGAGGCAGTGTTATCATTGTTGTTGATACTCCATGTTTTCTGCTGAAGGTCGAAGCTGCTGGTTAATTATTTACTGAATAGAAGAGATTAGATGTGAGATGTCTGGCTCCTGGATTATTCTAGCAGAAACCATCTTGCTTAAAGAGTTGTCTTTTTTCCCAAAAAATCTTAAAGTTGTTGATGAAGTTCACAGATGTAGTGGCACATGTTTTTTTCAACCACTTATTAATCATCAGAAGTCTGGAAAAACCTCATCTCCACAGAAAATCGGTGCAAAGGGTCCGCTGAGAAACACCTTGATATTGAGACCTCCAACAATATTCAGAAGACGAGTGAAATCCTCCTTCAGTCCTTCTGATTTTTTCTTAGCCACGTCATCCATGGCTCCACAGTGTATAATAAGGTTTTCTAGAGACAGGCGCTTTTCTGTGATTGCAAGAATATTCTCTGAGATATCAGAGACCACGTTACTGGTACCAATCATAACTTCTGTGATTTTCTTGTTGCAGAAGTTTTTAATCCCATCCACAGCTGTGTTGCCCACTATTAGGGGTCTTGGTCTGGTGGGGTGCTTTTTCTCTGGCAATTTAAGAGAAGACTGTTTTAGAATGAATGTTGTTCTCAACCCATTTATTGTTCTCAGAAGATGGATCATTGTCCTGGATTTCATTCTGTAGTGGAGCAAATCTGTTTTGGAGGGAACTCCATTATTTCCAGCTGTCTCACTCCTATCAGTTGTTGTGACAGCAGCTCGCTGTCGAAGTCTCCTTTTCCCAGGGGAAATGGGGGCATTTCTCTGTAATTCTGGCCATTCTAATTTATTTAATTGCTGAGATCTTCCAGTGAGTCGTCCACCTTGATTTTTTGGGCATGCCCCTAAAACATGCCAGGGGGGGTCTCCCGGTAGGTTTATTCTCAGTGTTCTGATTGCTGGCAGAGTTGTTGAGCTGGCTGTCAATGTTTGGGATCACAGGCAGAGTTGAATCATCGCTTTACCCCATATTCACCTCCACATTCACTGCTAGTTGGTGGATTTTCATCTCCAAAACAGCCAATTTCTGTAAAACTTTGTCCTCTGTGGTGAAAGGAGGCATGTTGTGCTGATTAGCTGGCATCAACTTCTCCTGCTTTCGAGTTCGATTATAAAAACATCAAAATCCTTTAAAAAACAAATAATAATAATCCTTGGGAGTCGCTGGTAAGAAGTAGTTTTAGTCCAATATTTCCGTAATTTTGGCTAAGAGATAAAAAGTTAGGAGTAAAAGAGTGCAAGCAAGCAGGGAGCTTAGGAGAAAAGCGTCTGAACAGGCAGAGAGGTGGAAGCAGCATCTAGATTGTGATTTGAACTAACTCACACACATGGAAGAATCTTTTCCTATACCTCTGTGTGTTAACCAATGACAGTAATTTACTGTCACCCAAAGTATTCCGCAGGAGTCCTCTAATGGTTAAATTAATCCCAGATTCCTTCAGCTATGTCTAAGGTTGGGCCCTAAAGCAAACAAAATCAAATGGCAGCAAAGAAACTAGACGTGATGGATTATGAAACAAGCACAGAGATGACCTAAATGTTTATACTAACATTTGCAAACTGCATATTGCATTTATTCATGCTGTCTTTGCCTGATATTAAAGTTTGTTTGATGATCTGAAATATTTAAATGTGTGAAAATGTGTGAAAAACAGAAAAAAACAGAAGAGATCTTTAAGGGGCCAAAAACCTTTTTAACAGCACTATATAAATCATATAAGACAATCGTGTGTCTGTGTCTGTGTATGGTTGGGATTGTGAAGGGTGTAATGCTGCTTCTGATTTATTTAACCATATGAGGAGTTGTTCATAAAAAGTCATTTGGATAATTATGTTTATATGTTTTTAAAGCCTTTTATGTTATAATTTGGGGTGTTTAGTTTCGGGTTTTTTCTTTATATGTTTTTTCACAGTTGAAGTTTTGAATCATGTTTCTGTTTTATTTTTCTGGTCATGTTTTAGTCTTGTTCATGTTTTGTCAAGTTTGGTTTTTGGATCTGGTCATGCTTTAGTTTCATTTTGTTCTAGTTTCTGTTTGTTTGTATTCAAGAGTCTGTTTTGCTCCAGCCACGTTCACCTGCACCTAGTTAATCTGTCTTGCTTCACCTGGTTCACTCTCCATATATACACACCTGTTCTGTTTATTCCTCGCGGAAACATTTTTCAAATCATGCTCATGTCTTGCTTTCTGGATCATGCTCATAGTTGTCTCAATCATGCTCATGTCTTGTTTTTCTCGATCATGTCATGCCTTTCTTGTTGGCCTCATCTGCCTGTTAAATCCTTTTGCACTTACTGTCATGCTGCCTGTTAGTCTGCATTCTGGGTTCCTCCGTTGCTCTAAGCCTAACATTTTATAGTCTTTTAGTTTGTTATAAATGATTTCACTCTGTTGTCTTGTTTAAATAAAGTTATTTTCAAGGTGCAACTTCAATTTAGGGTTCTTCTACAATGTTGGGTTAGGTTTTGCTAGTAATTTCCTGCATCTGCTTTATGACTCTGCTTGCCCCTTGCCTGACGCCTCTTGTTCCGATCGTTGACCCTGTTTCTGTCCTTGGATTATTGAGCCAGCCTAGCCCTCGGATTATTCAGCCTGGAGTCACTTCTTACCTGAGCTGTGGAGATCACCGCCTGCTGCCCACTGAGGTTTCCCCTCCGGGTTTCAAAGTTCTACTCAAGACAAAAGCAGGTTAGTGACTTTTCTGATCCCTGCAAAATCTGGAGAGACTACAAGTCACTAATCCCTCTTTCTGCCTCAGTGATTCCTGGAAGCTGTGAGGAGTGTTACCTGTGTGACGTTTTTCTGTGGCTGAATAAACCTTTTAAACTTTCAGTACTGTGTCTGGCTGAATCTTGGGTCGGCCTTTTTCTGATTCATAGCAGAAAAATCTGGCCAAAAATGGACCCATCGCCAGCACAACAGTGGCGTACCCATGTTGATGAGACCCTTTCCTGGTTGGGTTCCGGCTTGGAGGAAATAATTTCCACATTACGTTCTATCAATCTTGTCTTCGAGCCGCCACCGTCACAAAGAAACCACGCCCAAGTGACACGGACAACAGCAGAGGTAAGGGAGCCACACCTCTCTCCGCCTGAGATGTTCAGGGGAGACTCAGACCAATGTCGAGCTTTTCTAACTTAGTGTGAAATTCATTTTGAGCTTCAGCCGTCATCCTTTCCCACTGAATGTTCCAAGGTGGCTTTTGTTATATCTCTGCTGGCAGGAAAGGCAAAACAGTGGGGGACTGCTGAATGGCAAAACAGGTCTACATCTTGTAACTTCTATGAAACTTTTTCTAAGGAACTCATTCGAGTTTTTGACCCTATTATTCCAAGTTGTGAGGCCGCAAGAGGATTACTGTCCCTCAAACAGGGTGATCAGCCTGTCTCGTCCTATATAATTGACTTTCATTTGTTGGCTGCAGAGAGCCGTTGGAATGAGGCAGCACAGATGGATGCATTCATGAAAGGACTAAATGCAGACATCAAGGATGAGTTAGCGACCCATGACTATCCTTCTTCGCTGGAACAACTCGAGGATCTGGCTGCTTGCATTGATGCTCGGCTGGCAGAGAGAAGGAGGGAGAAAGATCGTCGGAGAAGATTCAAGCTCTGTTTTTATTGTGGAGAGAAGGGACATTTAGCACTCAGGTGTCAACTAAAAGGACAGGCTCAGCAGAGGAAGGGAAGTCTCTGCTGAGCTGAAGTCAACTAACTGCCTCCTCCTTCTTGTTTCCTGCTCGTTTTCAAACCTCTTCCATGTCTCTCCAGGGGGCCGTGTTTATTGATTCAGGAGCAGACACTGAATTCATGGACGAAACCTTCGCAAATAAGAACGGCATAAAACTTATTCCGTCAGCTGACACAAGAAACGTGCTAGCTTTGGATGGTCACAGCATGAACAATTCACATCTCAGGACAGAGGAGATTACCTTAACAGTTGGAGGTAATCATCAAGAAAAAGTAACTTTCATGATTAATTCACCTGAACTTTCTGTTGTCCTAGGGGCCTCCTGGTTGCAGAAACACAACCCTCACATTGACTGGAAGAAAAAAGAAGTTCTAGGTTGGTCTGAGTCATGTTCCGCTGACTGTCTTTTGTCTGCTGCTACGGAGGTCAGTGTGGAGAATGAGGTTGAGGAAACCTATCCAGATTTATCCAAGGTACCGCAAGAATACCATGATTTAAAGGAAGTATTTAATAAGGTCAAGGCCACAGCTCTGCCACCCCACAGACCATATGATTGTGCTATTGATTTGCTTCCTGGCACATCACCCCCTAAAGGCAGAACCTTTTCATTGTCTGGTCCAGAGCACAGGGCCATGAAGAATTATATTGATGAGGCATTAAAGGCAGGGCACATTCAACCTTCTTCCTCTCCTGCAGGTGCTGGTTTCTTTTTTGTTGGGAAGAAGGATGGTTCATTGAGACCATGCATTGATTATAGAGGCCTTAATGAGATAACAGTTAAAAATAGATATCCCATACCACTCATGAACACAGCTTTTAATCAGATCCAGGGAGCCAAGATATTTTCTAAACTAGATCTAAGGAATTCATATCATCTGGTCTGAATCAGAGAAGGAGATGAGTGGAAAACGGCTTTCAACACGCCTACGGGCCATTATGAATACAAGCTCATGCCATTTGGACTTACTAATGCTCCTGCAGTTTTACAGTCATTGGTCAATGACGTTCTAAGAGACATGGTGGGTTAATTCGTATTTGTTTATCTTGATGACATACTGATTTATTCTCAAGATCTGGAAACCCACAGAAAACATGTTAGAGCTGTTCTCCTGCGTCTTTTCCAAAACCAGTTGTTCGTCACGGCAGAGAAATGTGAGTTCCACATAACTACCACTTCCTTTTTGGGCTTCATCATTTCCCCAGATCAAGTGCTTGTCGATCCCTCCAAAGTAAAGGCCGTTTTGGAATGGCCTGTTCCAACTGATCGCAAGCAACTTCAAAGATTTCTGGGCTTCGCAAACTTCTATAGAAGGTTTTTTAGAAATTACAGACTGGTTGCTACTCCCCTGAACGCTCTTACCTCTTCCAAGACAACATTTTTGTGGAATAAGGATGCAGAGAAGGCCTTCAATAAGTTGAAGGAGCTCTTCACGTCAGCTCCAGTGTTACGGTCTCCTGACCCAGAGAGACACTTTATCGTCGAGGTGGATGCCTCAAGTACTGGGGTCGGAGCCGTATTAAGCCAAAGAGGTGAGGATGATCGTGTTCACCCATGTGCCTTTTTCTCAAGGACTCTGTCTCAGGCTGAGCAGAATTACGACGTGGGAAACAGAGAGTTACTGGCCATCAAGTTGGCATTGACAGAGTGGGGACATTGGCTGGAGGGGACTAAGGAGCCGTTTATGGTGTGGACTGACCATAAAAACTTGGAGTACCTGAAATCAGCAAAACGGCTGAACTCCAGGCAGGCAAGGTGGGCTCTGTTTTTTGGTCGTTTTAATTTCTCCCTGTCTTACAGGCCAGGGAGTAAAAATGGCAAACCTGACGCCCTATCCCGGATTCAAAAGCCCGCAGAATCTCAGTGTGCGGGTGAAGAGGTGTTAATCCTTCCTGAAACCGTCAGGTTGTCTGTATCCCGAGTTGAGGTGGAAAGAGAGGTCCAGGAGGCCATTAGGGATCTGCCTATCCCACCATCATGCCCACCGGACCGCTGTTTTGTTCCTAAACGCCTTGTGCCAAAGGTATTGGAGTCTTGTCATTGCTCTCGCCTCGTTTGTCATCCTGGAATCAGCAGAACTATTCAGACAGTTCAGTCTCAGTTTTGGTGGCCATCGCTGGTCAAGGATGTCAAAGACTTTGTTTCTGAATGCACTCAATGTAATCGAACCAAGCCTTCTCGTCGCCCTCCTGCGGGGTTGTTGCACCCATTGCCCATTCCCCCTCGCCAATGGTCGCACATTGCGATGGATTTTGTGACAGGTCTACCGGTTTCAAATGGTAACTCTGTACTACTAACCATAATTGACAGATTTTCAAAGATGGTTCATTTGGTGCCCTTGGAGAAGCTTCCATCTGCTAAGGAGATGGGTGAAATATCGACCGGAGAAGTTTTCAGGCTCCATGGAATCCCTAATGACATTGTTTCTGATAGAGGACCTCAGTTTGTGTCACGTTTTTGGAAGGAGTTTAATTCTTTGTTGGGAATTTCTGTTAGTCTCTCTTCAGGGTTTCATCCTCAGTCTGATGGCCAAACTGAGAAAGCCAACCAAGAAGTAGAAACCAAACTTCGTATCTTATGTGAGTCTGAGTGCCACTGGTTTGTCCCCTTTTCATGTTGTGTTTGGTTTCCAGCCACCCATGTTTTCGGTTCAGGAGAGAGAGGCTAATGTTCCATCCGCCCAAGCGGCTGCTCTAAGGTGCCAAAGAATATGGAGTGACATTTTGGACTTTGTGGGTTCTTGTGATGCAGGCCTCCATACCATCGACCACTTCGCTGGCTACTTCGTCGCTGCTGGGTTGTTGACCTCCTACGGCCTCTTCCACGTCTCCTGGTGTACTGGCCTGTCTCCTGGTAGCGCCTCCAGGCTCTGGACACTACGCTGACAGACACAGCAAACCTTCTTGCCACAGCTCGCATTGATGTGCCATCCTGGATGAGCTGCACTACCTGAGCCACTTGTGTGGGTTGTAGAGTCCGTCTCATGCTACCACGAGTGTGAAAGCACCACCAACATTCAAAATTGACCAAAACATCAGCCAGAAAGCATCGGTACTGAGAAGTGGTCTGTCGTCCCCCACCTGCAGAACCACTCCTTTATTTAGTGTCTTGCTAATCACCAAAGATTAGTTGTCTTTTCCTTTTGAACAACAACATGTGAAATTGATTGTCAATCAGTGTTGCTTCCTAAGTGGACAGTTTGATTTCACAGAAGTTTGATTTACTTGGAGTTATATTGTGTTGTTTAAGTGTTCCCTTTATTTTTTGAGCAGTGTATATAGGCCACATGTGCAGCAGTTTTCAACTGTTTTCATTTGTTAAGTAAAGAAAATATCCAAAACAAGCTGGCTGAATGTGATGAAGTAATTACACATACTATTGAACTATTAACTGTGACCAACCACATTTTTTTGAAAAACCAAACTACTGGTGCATGTGTGTCTGTCTCCCTGCATGTGCGGGGCAACCTGCAGTGCACCTTTCTGCCACTGGTTTCCATTGGTTAACCAGTAACAGAAGTAGAAGATGGCGGAGACTCAGAATCACGTTGGATTGTCCATTTCATCACGTGTTATTTCCACTCTTTGGCGTTTTCTATATTTCCAAGTACATGTTACTGGCCAGTCTCTCCCACAGGATCAAACAACCCATAGAAATGCTTACCCCCGCTGTCAGTGCTGGAAATCACCTCAAAGCCTTGGATGAGCAATCCTCTGACTTTTGCCACCCACTAACTGCAACACTGCTTCTCTTCTTTTCCACCCTCACTCACAAACCAACCTGGACTCTATCAGAAAACCCGAGACCGCCGACACAGTTTCTCAGCATGCCCTTACTGGCACTGCTTGAGACTCGGCCACTATCAGAATATATGGTTCCTCCCCGCAACAACTAAACCAACACATTAAAATGAAACCAAACCCAGCTCTCCAACAAATGTTGTTAATCATAGTTAGGTCATGATTTAACATGGGAGGCCATTACTTTTCACATACGGCCAGGTTCCCTTCCTAAAACAAATCATTAGTTAAAAACTTTTTTTATATTTACTCAGGTCATCTTTCTCTGATAGTAACTTTTGTTTGATGATCTGACGCATTTAAATGTAACATTAAAGTATGAGGCCCCTACTTTTCCACAGAACAATAGCTGCCTTATTTTACTGTGGGTTGTGTAGGGGATTCCAAAGGTTTGGGACCCAAATGCAAGTTAACCAGCAGAAGGAGGTGGTAAACCAAACTCTAGGAATACAAAGAATGCAATTAGCCTAGATCCTAATTCTAAGGACTAGAAGATCATTTTTATATATTCTAGGAACCAATTAAGACAGCACAACCATGGGAACTGCAGAAAAGATAGAGTAAAGGACTGAGCTATGAATGAAGCAATAGTCTAGACCTGTTCTGTCATTGGACACATGCTTTACACAGTTGAGTAGCAGTCAGTTATAATCCTGTGTTGTATACAATGTTTTCCAGAGGTTCTGAAGAGAAAATCTTCACAGTGATTACTCTGAATTGTTAGCATGAAATAGGATTGATTAAAACACTGTGTGATCAGGGCTGTTTTGGCATCTTCAGTGCAAGACCTGGCAACCTACTTCAGTTTAGCATTTCACAGATGAGGCGGACTGCAAGTAGTCAACTTCCAATCGCTGTGACAGGAGAGCATCATAAAGAAAGTTACTTACCTTTAGAACTTCCTGCCTTTCATCCAAGTAGTGACGGAAAGGCTGGCTGAAGTAAACACCTCTCCTACACTCATCTCTGTTTGTTCCTAGCTCTTATCTAACCCTGCTGTCAGATTCAGCAGCACCAGGGAGATGAGTAAAGAGCCTGCAGGCTCATGCAGAAGACCTACAGTACAAGCACTGAACTTATCTGACTAACTGCTCCTCTCTTCCTTACCTCAATAAAGCAAAGCCTGAGAATAGAACGCAAATGTCTTGAACTCCAAAGGGACAGGTGTAGTCGCAATGATTGAGTGACAAATGTTTGGCAAATGAATGAATCTTTTATGTCAACGGTTACAACTGAAACCAAACATACACTTAAAATTACCAACAGTGTTTTTCTGAGAAATCAGAAGTTTACATTCCTCTGTACTGGGTAGAATTACCTTTTAAATGTTTTGGGTTTCCTTCTATGAGTGTCTCAGCTGTGTCTCTAGTTTGCTGGAATTTTGGCCCATTCCTCCTGACAGAACTGGTGGAACTGGGTCAGGTTTGTAGGCCACCTTGACCTACACGCCTTTTCAGCTCTGGTCACTAATTTTCTCTGGGGCTTGAAAACTGTCCACATTCTCCCCTTAAAATGTGATGATGTCCAACTACATTAATTTTAGTTTTGTCAGACCACAGGTCATGTCTTTAAGGTCTTTGTACCAGAGTGCATTCGCAAACTGGATTTATGGATTGATGAATGGAGTTAATATGAACCCACACATGATTTTAACCTTCTTGCTGTGAGGACCACTGTTCTGCCATGCAGTAGCACTAAACATATCCTGAAAATACTTTCAGTGGCTGCCGATACAAACACATTCTGTTCAAAGTTCTCAAAGCCAGACTTCAAACAGAATCCTTGAGCAATATTTTCAATGAAATGTTTCCACATTGCAGTTCAGGTTCAAATTTGAAGCCCGTTTTAATCTCTACAGAAACCAGTGAACAGTGTCTAAAAAGCCTCTAACAGACGTTTTGGCCAGGATCCACTGTGATCCAGTGTCAAGTGGCAGCTTAGCTTCCGACCGTATGTTTAAGTGAAACCAATGCTACTTTGAGAAGAAGTCTAATCTCTGCATCTGATCAGTGTGGAACTAATAAACTGGTTAATCTGAAACTTTCCCCTCTAGCTGTGATGTGGCAACATCAATGTGTACTGCTGCTCTCACAGAACAAATACATTTCTAATAATAATGCAGCACAGTATAAACAATCTAGGATATAGCCCATAATTACAGATGAGCTATTTTTCTCATATTCAGCTCCAAACTATACCAGTGAGCATCCTCAGTCACCAGAGAGCAGGAGATCAAACAGTGAAACAAGCATTCATCATTGTAGTTGCTATGCAACACAAACAACCCATGAGCTGTCTTCTTAGTTTCACTGATTTGAGCTCTAATAACATTAAAATAGTAAAAAATTTACGGTTAGTGTTTCTCTGCTCGCTGCTGAAGAGGAACATGAAAAGGTAATTGTGAATTAGTATGCTGCCTTCTTCCCCCTGATGTTTTATAATGAAAACGAATTATGTAATGACAGTGTAAAGATTTATAAAGCCATGCAGACAAACCAGACCACAAACATGCATCTAGATACAGCGCTGTGCAAACACAACCCGTCACCTAAATCTGTTTTTGTTCCAAACATAAACTCCAAGGGGATTTTTTGTGGTTACATGGGACAGACCAACACAAAGTAAAGCATAAATGTGCAAGAAACATTTTTTCTAATAAAATCTGAAGAGTGTTGCACTTATATTCAGTCATGTTTAGAACCACCTTTTACTGCAGCTACAGCTGAGTGAAAGTTGCAGATATTTTAGGGTATGCCTCAACCTGCAAAGCTGGGGACTAAAACATTGATCAGTTCTTCTTTGCTCTAGACTTTGACAAGGCCATTCCAACACATGACTATGCTTTGATCTAAACCATTCCGTTGTAGCTCTGGCTGTATGTTTAGGGTGGTTGTCCTGCTGGAAAGTGAACCTCCACCCCAGGATCAAGTGGATTTAGCTCCATCTATCTCCTCATTAAATCTGTGCAGCTTCGCTGTCTGTGCTGAAGAAAAGATGGTGTTTCAGGATGATGTGCAGCATTATTTTTTCTGCAAGAGAATATTTGTTGCATGTAGGTCAGAGCGTTCCATTCTGGTCTCATTTGACCAGAGCATGTTTTTCAACATCTTTGCTGTGTCTTTAACATGGCTTGTGGTATACTGCAGAAGACACTCCATTTAGCTTTCCTTCAACAATGATTGGCTTCTTGCCACTGATCTGTAAAAACCCCAGATTAGTGGAGAGCATGACTTACTTGTCATGTAGACAGATTCCCCCATTGGAGCTATGAATCTCGGCAGCTCCTCCAGAGCTACCATGGACCTTTTGGCAGCTTCTCTTTCAGCAATCAACCCTGTTTTAATCGCTAAACAGCTTCTTTCTTGCTTGTTTAGCAATTTAACTTTGGCGATAAGCTCCAAGTCTTTGACGTTGGAAGGCCTCCTTACCATCACCTTGATCCAAACCTCCCTCCACAGATTCGCCATCAGATTCAAGTCAGGAAACCTAGCTGGTCTGCTCCAAAAAAATTATTATTGCTTTCATAAGGAAGAAACATGTCGATCAAATTGAAAGACTGCTTTAAACCTGAATCTACGAGGGGTATAAACAATTTTGGCCTTAACTGTATCCCGTTCTTTCTACTTCATAATCATGCAATACTTTGTGTTTATAACACCAAATCTCAATAAAAGACATTGAATTTTTTGGTTGCATAACAAGACAAAAACAAAGTATGCAAAAGGTTCAAGGGGTGTGAATACCTTTGTGAAAGTATTCAAATTGGAATGAGTAGCATAAGGCTGCTCACAGATTCACATTACTCCACTGTGTCTCTTATCAGTACAAGTAGTACAGGTGTCAGTTGTTTAGCTGTGATAGACCAGCTAAAACAGAAAAGCCAAGTACAAACAAGCTGAAAGGTGCACACCACCACCTCGGGTTGTCCACTTGGACACACTTCTGTCAAAATATTTATTCTCCTTCTATGCATGCATACCAGGACAATGACAGCTGTCAAATTAAATGGCCTAGTTCAGCTATAACTAAAGATGAAATTAACTGTGTTTGGACATAGTGAGACAATGAAAAACAGTTTCAAATTGTGTTAGTGTTGGAATAGCAATAAAATGTCATGTCTTTCTCTTGTATTGATTTCACAGAGTTTATATACTCTCTCTCTCTCACACACACACACACACACACACACACACACACACACACACACACACACACACACACGCACACACACACACACACACACACACGCACGCACACACACTACAGACTACAGCCTACTAAGGATGAATAATCATCATCAGTTCAAGATTAGCCTGCCATCTGCATGTTGATATGATCCTACATTGTAAAAAGCTCTCAGATATGCTGTGTGTTCACCGGCCAATTCCAACTCCTGATTTTCCCTACTTTTCTGTACAGTAAAACCTGAAAAGGCAGTTTTTGCTTGATTTGTGGATATACTTAAAATAAAAACCTTGGTTTGTCTGTTATTGAGGTAACATAATCTAACACTGAAACATGTGGAAACATTTAAACATTGAAAGTATCAGATCCCCCAACAAAAGATATGCCATGGAGGCAGACATCCAAAGTAAAAACGAAAGAAGAAAGATGACCTTCTAAAAGTTATATAATGATCCAAACCACACCATGTTTAAATAATCACCAATAATAAATAAAGCAATTCTAATAATATATCCTTTGATCTTTCCTCTTCATACCTCACAGGTTTCCTACAGGGCTTCAAGTCTAAGGACTGAGATGGAAGAAGGTTAAATTTATGTCTGATGAACCATTTCTGTGCTGATTTGGCCAAATGTTTTGGATTATTATCCTGCTGAAAGACCCAAGTGTTGGAGTTCTGGGATTTTCTTTCTGTTCACCTGTTTTACCTGCTACTAACCCAATCCAACCTCTAGATGGCACCAGGCAAACGGTAGGAGCTGAGTCCACAGGTGTTCTCCATCAGCCTCATCAGGAGAGGAGCTTAAGTACCCAATGTTGCCAACACTCCGGCGCCTGAGTGTTAACCTGCAGTGGTAACTCTAGCTGTCCAAGACAAGTCTCCTTGTGATTATTTTCGGAGTACTTACCTTCTCGTGTCCTCCTTCCCAGGTTACCTCCAGTTCTGAGCTTCTTATCCGGTCTGCATATGCAAAAGATCCAGACTCTCTCTTCACAAGAGAACTTCACGGATTATCTTCACAGTTGGCTGCATTCGGGTTTTAAGTCTCCTCAGGCTTCCTGTGAATGAACCTGGCTCACCCTCCACCGTGCTCCCCTCCAAGATCATCCACCTGGTGCCACCTCCGCCTCAAGTTCAAGTAAAACAGAATTACCTGGACCTTTCACTTACCTGACATACTCCCGGAGTTTTCCATCATCTCACTTCTCCTCCGCCCTGGCGGATCTCCTAATCACCCTTTGTAAGTAAAAATATATCAAAATCAACAACCCAGAATATTACCTGTCACTTACCATTGATCCCTTCTCTATACAGCAGTGAGTTCCTATTTCTCCAGCAAACAAAATATTTCTTAATAAACTTGTTAAAACTTTTCCTGTTTTCTTGAGTGTATTTCTGCATGTGAGTCAAAGCAGCTAGAAAAACGATGCCACCAGGGAAACCCATTTTTTTGACAGGTCCTGGTATTTTAAAGACTTCATAAAGAATGGTTCCCAGTTGCAGGAGAACAGGCCCAATCCATCGAACATCGTCCACCATGCTTAACAGAGGGCCTTATTTTTTGTCGCATACCAGACCCATCTACAGTGTTTGTTGCTAAGAAGCTCAAATTAGACTCATCTGACCAAAGCGTACAGTTCCAGTTGAAGTACCAGAAGAGTTCAGCAAACTCCACATGTTTAAATTTGCACTTGCTGCAGAGAAAATTGTTGAGTCTAGTGGTTGCTATGGAGACTTGGTGACTGTAAGACGCCGTTCTTTTCTGGAGTTTCGGGTTTCTGTGCTACGCCATATTTATACCCCAGGGAAACAAGAAGTCAAGGATTACAAATGAAAGGTTTCCAGGAACTCTGATCAACCATCAGTATAAGACTGCTTTACTACAGAACAGTATCCATTAACTTCAAGGCTTCACGATGTGTGAAGGGCGCAGTGTGCTCTCAGGGTGACGTCCAGACATTCTGCCTTCTCTGAGTTTAAAGTCTTCTTACCATTTACTGATGTCAGACAATTCTTTGAATTTGGCACTTTATGAAATGCTTCATGAAACCAGAGTATTTAAAATGCTCTAAGATATCATCAGCATAATGTAATTTGACAAATTTCATCAAAACAAAATTCTCTCAAGAGCCCAAATTTTCAAAACAGTCAGTGCAGAGAGCAGTCTTTGATGTTGAAGTTATTAGTATCTATGGCTTGTCTGTTTTTGCATTTTAATTAATGTTTTATGTCTCACTAGATGTGGCAAGTTACTGTACATGAATGCAAATGAAGGAAAAAAACAGTAAGAAATGTAATTTTTCTGACAGTCAACATTTGATATGTACTGTAATACATAACTTTAGACAAAATGGATGAAATGTGTCTGAACCGCTGTTCATCAGGTTTTCTGATATCATAGACCTGCCAATAAATCGCTCAATATTTGCCTTTTCTTTAAGGTAATTGGTCCTGAAGACACACAGTGCAGCACTGTACTGCTGCTACTATATTGTCATGGCGACACACACTGTACACACCTGTGTGTGTGTATGTATAAATATAAATTCAATTTATATTTATTTTGTTAAATATAGAATGTTAATTTTAGAGGAAAAATCTGCATCATCTTAAGCTTCAGAGGAAAGCCTTCAGACAGTTGTAGTTTTGGCCATCAGTAGTTCCTAACTGATCTCATCATTGAAAACCTTTGTCTTAACAAGTTTTGACTTTAATATCCGCATTCTTATACCAGGAAAAATAGCCAGTATACTTATGTTAAAATTAGCTTTGCTCTGTTGTTCACGACACATAAATGATCTTAGCTGGTTGCCTGCTCGGCAGAGACCGGGAAAAGGGTATCTTTTTCCAGACCCCCCTGAACCTCTGAAGGCTAAAGAAAGGACCCTACAATATCTCACAGCAAGCACATCATTATCCATCACAAAATCCTTGCAGGTCCGAACCAACACAGCACAACCCAGAGATCGCAACCCACACGTGCCAAAAACACATTTTTCTACTTGCCTCCTCCATGTTGGACCACTTGTTTGCTGAGTACTGGATTATCTGCATGTTGTTGGACGTCACTGTGCCCCTCCAATGGCATCGGCCATTTTGCACCCAGGACAGCCCGCTCCTACATATCCCATCGAGCATTGCGACTGATATGACTGGGCGTCCCAAGTCTGACGTCACAGGGCGCTATATAGGAGGCGCTCTTGTTTGAAAACTCGCCTTCTGCTAGAAAACCGGTCTAGTGACTGAAGCGCACCACTTTAAGAGAAGAGCTCTGTGCAGAGTTTCATTCATTCTCTCTCGTTGGACAACGAACAATTCATAACTGAGCTTTTTGGACTAAGAAGGCCAGAGATTTCACTTTGCCGATCGAAGACGTGAGTTAACACGTAACTGAGGACACAGAGTTTCGGAGAGACGAACCGCTATCGGGTTTCATTTTCAAGTCGACTTTGATGGTCAGATCACATTTTTCCTTTTTGTCAAGAAGACCAAAGGACGAAGACTGACCGCTTTCCCTGAAGTAAATTGTGGACGCACAATTAACTTAACCCCACTTTTCCTCGCTCGAATTCCCTCGCTCAGGAAGAAGACGACACCAAGTAAAACCAACCTTTTTATTTGATCTTTTATTGCTTTATTAGAAGGCCTGGGCAGGGTCAGAGGTTGTAGAAGCGATCAGAATCGCTGGTTAGGATCTCATGTGTTCTGAATAATATGTGCATGTAACCTTGCTTATTGAACTTTGATGTGTTATGTGATATCAGGATCCGCCGCGGTCCTCGAGCTGCTTGTGTTTTTACTATCTGAGAGTCAACGCGGGTGCGTTGCAAGACTGGACTGTTAAAACGACCTCATGTTAAAATTCTCCATTTCCCTTTTGTCTTCAATCTCACTGTGCTAGCTTGCCGCCAAAAGTTAGAATCCTTTGTGCCAGGAGTTAGGGGGAAGTTTTATGATCAGAAGACCATAAGGACAGTCGGAGCTGCGCTCCAACACCCACCACTCGCCACCATTCATATCCCCATCTTCCTTCGTCTGTAGTGCCATAAACTGCTGGTTGACTCAATACATACCCACTACCGTTTGTTGATTTTGCTTATTTAGATGTGTTACCCCTGTGTTTGTAGAATTTTGCATGTTGAGTAGGTGAAAATTAATAAATATTCACATAGATAAAGAGAGAGAGTTTGGTGTTTCATTGTGTGAAAAAAGTGATGTGTCAGTCAAAATAAGGTTCAAGTTCCACACGTTTCGGCAGAAACGGTCGATTAAACAGTGACATCTCCGGCAATAGTTATTAATTATTATGGAGTATTTAACGGTTGTAATTGTCAGAGGCGTTGAGCCACAATTACAACACCAGAAACATCTCTGGTCTCGATTCATAAATGAGGATTTTTGGTTAAGAAATTGATTTTGTCAGATTATGATTTGTAATTATAATTATTGATCAAGATTAATCAATCAATAATCATAAACCCAACATATGGCGTCCCTGGGTGGGCCTTAAAAAGACAGACATCAAATCACTGTTGCACAGAATGAACAGTTGTGATCTCCGTTAACAAGACGTTTATTGGGAGACTTGAGTTCCGCACAGAACGTTTGTGAATTAGGGGATTTTGATTAGGTTGTGCTCAGTTCTACTGCAAAGGATAACATTAGCTTTCAGAGGTGTTTGTTGTGGATGCAAGGTGAAAGTTGGTTTAACTTGTGGAAAAGTTAAAGTTAATTTCCAGTCGCCAGCCTGCCGCTGCAGCTGTAAAAAAAAAAAAAACCCAGCGCTGATAAGCAGCAGACCTGCCCCAGTGTCCACTGGGCGTAATTACAGTTGTGACCAACATTCTCCCAGTCAGTTAGAGAACAACACCTACATCTGGTGGCCATTTAATAGATTACAGATTGCAGCTGGATTTCCCAAACCGCAGACCTGCACTCAGTACCATCTGGTGGTCACTAGTGCGAATTGCATTTCCTACTTTGATATATTTTTTTAATCACTCAATTCATTAACACAGGCAGATTATTCCATCACCTATGATCAAAAGGGCATAACTTAAAGTTGAAAGTTGAAGTTACAGATCATTCATTACCACTTTTGGGATAAAATTTAAGCATTTTTGCTGGGTTTTAGTGTGTGAAGCATGTTTTGATCTGACTCATAAAACTAACTTAGTTGTCTAACAGGAAAGTAGGTGATTCACATTAGAGAACACTAACACTTAATTGAAGCTAAGAACAGCATTGAATGTTTAGTTTCGTTTTCCCATTTTTAAAATTTTATTTTGAACTTGGTTTCTGGGTTATTTCAAAATTCTTTCCCTTCTTCCCCTTTTTTGCGTGTTTGCTTGATTAACCCCATTAAAGCATAGACTTGGGTAAGCCACAGTTTGAACGGTCAAACCTGTGTGCCCATTGTAAGCAAACCCAGACACCTGGAAGATACAGGTATGAATCAGACAGCTAGCTGAATAGCTTAGCCTGTTGTGTGCAGCTAATTAAGTTTAGCAATCCTTAATCACTGAACAGCTTAGCCTGTTTGTGTGCAGCTAATTAAATTTAGCAATCCTTAATCACTGAACAACTTAGCCTGTTGTGTGCAGCTAATTAATTTAGCAATTGTTAATCACTGAATAGCTTAGCGTGTTGAATTGCTGCTAATTTCTTTAGTGGTGGTTCATAAATAAACAGTTTGTGTGTGTGCATTGTGCATTTTGGGCCAAAGATGGAGGGAACATCCCAGACTGCAGCTGGAGATGTGTGTATGGTGGAGGACCCCATAGGAATGCAGGCACAAGAGGTGATTGGGTCATTGATTCTGTTGTCCCCCGAGGAGCGTAAAGGCCTCAATGATTATGGCATTGAGCAATGTGAAGCCAGGATTCAGGAGTTGCTCCAAGTCATTAAAAACCCACCGAAGGACAGACGGGTCTCAGATGTGTTAGGACAGCTCACTCTGTTGTATCAGCGAAGGTTAATGTTGGAAGTTGACCAGCGCGTTAAACTGCAGTTCGAGCTGAATGATACTTTGCAGACGGTGGATGTCCTTGGAGGTGAAATAACAGAAGTGGGAAATACATTGGAAGCAATAGAGGGTAGCCATGCCACCCCTCCCCCTCTGGAAGAATGGGGGGGCGAACCGAAACCCACCTCACAGGTTGAAACCTTTGGAGGTGAGCCACACCTGCGAAACCCTGAGAGAACCTGCAGGTCAGATCTGGAGGATGTAAAAGCTGCTCTCCAGAGATTACCTTTCCAGGCTCATGGGGTTCCCCAGACATCCACCGAGGTAAGAACGGGGGTAAGTAGTCAGAATAGGTTCAGTGGTGCGGTGCCCCACCCCACTGCAATCAGCAGCCATGAACGGTACCTAGCTGGGGACCCAGCAGGTGTAAATAGTTCACGGTTCAGATGCGAGCAGCCGTCAAACGTGACTTGCAGTACGGTCCTCTACAATCCCTTACCTCCGCCAAGGCGACAGGAGTGCCGCCCCTGGGATTCAGGTGGCTCCTACCGCCCTCAACCGCTGCCCAGGACCCGAGTCCGGGAAGCACAGGGCCCACAGTTATACTGGGAGCAGCCTCCACTGCCTCCTCCGAGGATGAGGCGTGATGCACCGACACCCCCTGAGTGCAGCCGGAGTGAACTCTCCGATGATGACTCAGATGCGCCGGGACCAATCCCTGAGAGTGGATTACGCACCTGCCAGCTTGAGTCCCTGGCTAAAGATATAGAGCGTTTCGACCCTAATAAGGCAGAATCAAACATTGATGATTACCTTAGGGAAGTGGAATGCTGTCTTCTAGATTTGTACTGCCCATCAGCACGGGAGAAACTGAAGCTCATCTGGAAGACAACATCCAGGAGCGTCCATGTTTTCATGGAGAGCCTGACACCCGCAGTCCGAGACCGTTATTCAACCCTTTGCGAAGCTTTAAGGGAAGAATATTCTGTGTACACGGACCGGGCCTCAGCCACACTCGGTGCTTTCATGATCCAGCAAAAGAAAAGCGAAGCACCCAGGGAGTATTACCGGCGCTTGAGAGCCGTTTACTTCCAAGGACGCAATGCGCCAGGCATTGAGGAGGAACATGCTTTTAAATCCCTGTTCCTCCACAACCTTCATGAAAGTGTGCGATACGATGTTACTATGTATTGCAGAACCAAGACCATGAGCATGCAAGAGATCCGCAAATATGTTCAGATGGCGTGGGAAACACGTGCTCGCCCGACCAAGGGATCGGAGAGCGAGGCTAGGGTTTTACAGGTCCAAACTGACAGAACCAGCCTCACGTTAGAAGGTCAGGAAATACCTCCAGCAGTAACCCACGCCAAGAACCGGTTCAGGGAACAACGTAGGTTTAGTCCACAGGACCGGGGGGGATCAGGCGAGGCCGAAAGGTAAGACTGATGGAAAGGGGTGGGACCGACCTGCAGAGGGAATTATGGGGAGAGAGATGAAGGAGGCCTTATGCAAGATGGTAACAGAAGCGGTGCGTGAGGCCACCGCACCACCACCACCTTCAAAACGCGAAACCAACCACCTAGATAAACCAGATCTGAAACCCCCGTCAGCACGACTAGGCGTAGATTCCGCCTCCACGGCAACCAGAGTCTATCTGGTCGGGTGGGGAGAAAAACCTGAGAAACCTCAAGTACCCCTTGAGACCTCGTCAGGAAAAACACCCCGGACTCCCTTCCTAAGATTCTTAGGTGAACTAAACCACAACACACATGCCGGTCGCCTATACTGTCCGACAATTATAGGGGGGTGCGTCAAGGCGAACGCACTCCTGGACACCGGATCAGAAATTAGCCTGATGTGCTCAACCCTGTTTGAGGAGGTGAGTAGAGCTATGCTTACTCTCGGTAAACCATTTCAAATTGAGGGTTGCGATGTAAGCATAACCAGCTACACCCAAGACCGCTCATACATAACCAGTTGGGTGTGGTTGGATGTTTCATTCCAAGACATGACTTTGGTCCACCCCATTTACATTTGCACACTGGACACAGAGCTTCTACTTGTCGGCCAGGACCTGCTAGGCAGGTTAGCCCCGCTCATTGACTGCCACCAGGGCCAACTCTGGGCCCAGGTGGAGACGCCAAAACCCCTGGGCACAAGCAGTAAACCGCCCTTTTCCACCAACCAAGTTTCCAGTGTGGAGGGTCCCAAAGAACCTCTGGCGAAGCTTATGCCTTCGACAGAACCAGTCTCGGGCACTTGTGGGGCACAAGTGCATCCGGCCACCCAGGGAACTGCCCTTCGCGGTCATGACTCGTTTCTCTGCTCTCTGGAAAATGAAGGGTGAAACCTTACAACCCCAAAATAGTGGAAGGTGTGCACCTGGAGGACACCTTCACACCGGAAGTGATCTTAGCACTTTGGCTGGAGAAGTCCGCAATCAGCAGGGAGTTATATGACCGTCTGTCCCAAGAAAACCCACATCTAATTGAGGCGCGACGTAGCCACAGTCTGCTCTCAGCAGGCTGACCACGCCGCCTGCTGAAGGCAACCGGAGTCTGCATCCTCAAGGTGCAGCTGGGCGTGAGACAGCTCGCACATACCTTCAGTATTGCTCAACATCTGCACCCACCGGTTTTCATCGGGGCAGATCTACTGGTTCAGCTGGGCGCCCAGTTAGACACCTTTAACCAGGTTGTTTGGGCCCGAGCCAACGCTCCCTCAAGCCCCTTCCTGGGAACCCCTGAGGTCATGCTGTCGGGACAAACTACCCCTCAGGCCTGCCAGGCCATCAGTGAGACCGAGTCACTAATACCGCAGCGAACAGCAGGGGTACCGATGCGACAAAACCGGACGGAAGCTTCAGAACACCCGCGTTTTCTTCCAACCTCTTCCCTACTTCCGGGACTTGAACCTGGTGGTCTGTGGCACGCCCATGCTTGAGATGAACAACCGTTCGACTTATCTGTTAGTGGAGAATCCAACCCAAGTGCCGATCCAGGTAGCCACAAGGAAACCCCTGGGCATGCTCATAGACAGTTCTCATCATGACTTCGAGCTAACCATCCCCGTGATTGGAGACATGCCCTTATTTGTATCCAATAGACAGGACTCTCCAGACGTGGTGTCCACGTTCCCGTCGGGCATGATCAAAATTGAGAGACATGAGGTTTTAACAACCAAATCCACCTGTGGTGCTACCCTGGGGCCTGAAGGCAACCTGGTAGTGTACGCACTGGCGACACACCCAGAGCAGCCAGCTCAAGAAGAGCCTGGGACCCAGGACTCCTCTAGCGAGCCCTACTCCGGTTTTGAGACCGAGGTCCGCGAGCAGCTGGAGAAAGCCAATGCGCTAAGCACGGAAGAGGAAAGAACAGCTCTTAAGAAGTTGTTCTATGAATACCAGTCAGTCCTCTCGAAGGACTCCCATGACTGTGGGGTCACCGACCTCCACATGGTTCGTATTCCAACGAACCCAAACGCACCCCCCACGTTCGTGCGTCAATATAAGATACCTCTGGCCGCTTACGAGTCGATTCAAGAGATCCTCGACAAGCTGTTGGAGAAACATATAATACGCGAATGCAACTCCACATACAACTCCCCAATCTGGCCGGTGTTGAAACCGACCAGGAAATGGCGTCTGACAATAGACTACCGTTCACTGAACAAGCAGGTACCCCTCTCACGCTGGCCCATGATTCATCTGGACCAGGAGCTGGCTAAGGTGAGAGACGCTCGCTTCTTCTCCACAGTGGACGTGGCGAATGGCTTTTGGACAATGAAGGTAGACCCGGCCGACCAGTACAAATTGGCGTTTTCCTTCGGGAACCGCCAGTATACCTGGAACAGGTGCCCCTTTGGGTACTCGAACTCTCCGGCTGAATTTAACATCTTCCTTCACAAAGCCATGTCCGATGCCGCAACCCGGGGAAACCTCATTTACGTCGATGACATCCTTATGAGGAGCAGGACGTTCGAGGAACACCTAGCCGAACTTCGGCACGTCCTGGACCAGCTTGGCGCGGCAGGGGCTAAGCTAGCACTCGCCAAAGGCCTATGGTGCAGGACAAAGGTGGAATACGTCGGTTTAACCGTGGGCCCAAACGGCATTGAGCCCCAAGCCAACAGTATCCGAGCCATCCAAGACATCAAGGCTCCAACGAACGTGTCTGAACTTCGAAGTTTCTTAGGGGTCTGTAACTACTCCCGCCAGTTTATTGAGGACTATGCGGAGATGGCCAGATCCCTCACAGAACCCCTGCGCAAAGACACGCCTTTTACATGCCTTATATTGATCAGGATTAATCAATCAATAATCATAAACCCAACATCCAAAAACCCGTGCCCTTTTTCTTCTTGCTATTTAATTCCTTTCCCTCCTATGTTCTTTCTCTCCTTTACTTTCTCTTTTTATTCCTTGCTTTAGCTTGTTTATCTTTTTAAATTTCAGATGTTTACATATTAAAACAAACTGTGCACTGGTTTAATGAACTAATTGAGAGACTGTATTTTGTTTAAGAATAATGGCGGACATGGAGGGATTATCGCCTACCAAAACGACTCCTAGAGCGCATTGATGACTCATCCAGGAGGTCATAAAAAAACATACATGAGATCTATAGCCATGCAGACCTCACTGCCTCAGTTAAGGTCAGAGTTCATTATTCAACAATAAGAAAGAGAGACTGGCCAAAAATGTCCTCCATGGGAGAGTTCCAATGCAAGAACCCTACCTATCTCACATTTATCAGAAAACATCTTGAAGATCTCCAAGACTTTTGTGAAACATTCTGTGCAAAGAATATCATACCTACAGTCCAACATTGGCGTTCTAGTGTGATGGCTTTGGGTGGATTAAAATAAAACGTTTTGCAGTGGCCTAGTGAAATTCTGAAACTAAATCCAATATAGATGTTGTGGCGTGACCTTAATCAGGTTGTTCATGCTGGAAAACCCTCCAAGGTAGCTTAATTAAAACAATTTATTATCAGTTATCGTTAACATTTAATAGCAAGTGTTACTGTAAAGGGTGGCACAAGCTGTTAAAGTATTAGGTTTAGGGGGTAATTACATTTTCACAGAGGCCCAAGTTTGTTTGGACTTTTTTTCTTTAAATAAAACATAATAGAAAACCGGCATTTTGAAATTTAATTTTCTTTGATATTAGCATTTGTTTGATGATCTGCAACATTTAAGAGCTACAAGAAAGTAAAAATGAGAACAAGAAAGAAATGGATAAAGGGGAAATACTTTTTTAAAACACTGTTACACTCAGCCCCCCAGTCTCTGAGCCACACCGGAGCTCCACTTGTTTGCACCGTCCAGCATAAATTGTGCACAGTACATACGATGAATCGTGTGTCTGAAGATAATCTGCAATTTCTGGAAGAAGTGTTTCAACCAGAGCTGCAGCTTCCTCAGCCATGCTCTGCATTTTGTGCTGCACTGAGGAACTCTGGATGGAATTTCAGCAGCTAAGTGTTCCCTGAATTATCATGCTCAGACTGTGCCCCATACAGTGAGGAGTTAGGTGTCATCTTTGACAGTGCCCAGAGACTTCCTTTCAGTTGTTAAGAGAGTGTCGCCTGCATATTGTTGATATAACCTTTCATTTTGAAATGTCAGAATCTCACTTGGCTCACAGAGCTCAGAAACTGTTCCAGAAATCAGACACCGGGTTTCTGTTTGACCAAATTTAAATAGCTGCCACAGTTTTTTTCTTGGTCTCAACCCAGCATACTTTGTTGACTACAGCAGAAGATGGACTGAGGGCCTTTTGAAATCATGAGTGTCACTCCGTCTGTGTTTTCAGGGTGGTCAGGTGAAAAATGAGCTGCTGCTGCTTATCTTGTGCAGGCTGTTCCATCTGCCTGGCTCAATGCTCCTCATGAGGAAAGTGCACTTCATTCCAGTGAATGTATCACTGTGGTGCATTCATGATGGCCATCACATAACCATATGGGTAAAACAATATGAATAGGTTGTCCTGCTTTTATTAATTTACTTATTCCATGGTGCACAACCAAACACAATATACAGAGTAAATACTTAGAAAGGGTAACCTCAGGCTTTAGTCTTGCCACTTTTGCTAAGTGCTTCTAACTTAGCCAATCATGCAAAGCCATATACAGACTTCAAGGGCACAAGGACTTTGATCATGGTGACAGATTATTATTAATTATCATTAGATAATTATAGAAGAGAAAAGAACAGAAAAGATCCCAGCAGGAGATCTTCATTCTAATGATGAAAGTGGATAGGTGTACTTCAGACATGTCTGACCTAATTAATCACACCTCAGGCATCGCAAACAGCAGGTAAACAATCCCCAAACTGACATCAAAGGTATGTCTTTATAATAAATGAATTAAATAAAGTTCCAGATGTTGGAAAACAATTTTTTAAATTTACAGAAATATGTAACTTTCGCTGTGTCTCATTAATTTAGCTTTTTTTTTACATTAACATCCAGGGGTGTGACCTTTTGTGTAAAGCAGGTTCTCCATATAGGAATAGGCCATACAATGCATTCAAAAAGCATGCACATTCACCTTTTTCTCTGCCAGCTCACTGGGTATAGGAATCACGCCTCAATGAGTGGATATTTGAAGCTTGCAGGCCAAGTGGATTTGTTTTCTTAAAACCTCCAAAGAAGAAGCTAAGACAAAGATCTCGCTGTTCATGTATCCAGCAGATCTTCCTCAGTTTTGATGGCTGAAAACTTAGGTAGCAGCTTGCAATCCTATTTTGCAGAATCTAGACATACTACTCAACTATCTCCTGTTTTATACTCAACTGATAGCAGTTAATTATCTTTTTCCCTCATTGAAGAAGAAGCAGACCACAGCTCCTTGAGCAGATCAGCAATGAGAGGACCCACTATTGTGGCATAGCATTGTTTCACGCTTCAGGATGACAAATCCTGCCTTCCAAGAGACGTGGACGAAGATAACTCATCCTAAGGCTTTTGTGTCTGGGCGGAGATAAAACTAGGTTATGATAGGATGATCTAAGTATCATCATCGTAGTAGTTTGATGCTTTCCTGCAGCTCCTATTGAGTGTTTGATGTTTTCTCACAGTTTTTTAAAGTAAACCTGGGCTCCACTTGACTTGACTTTAAAACATCCATTGAGTTAGATTTTCACTGTTTGAATTTTACTATAGGCTGCAGGCATGTCATGAAGACATAAAAACATTGATAACTTTATATTGTTCTGCTTTTAAATTGAGACAGAAGTTGTTGTCTTTGGACCGGAATCTTTAAAAAGAAACTGTTTACTCAATAAATTAATGTGTTTCTAGGATTTCCTTCTTTCATGTCCAGAATATTGCCAAAATTAGAAATATCCTATCCAGGAATGATGTTGAAAAACCAGTCCATGCATTTGTTACTTCAAGGGTGGACTATTGTAATTCTTTACTATCAGGATGTCCACAAAATGGAGTTAAAAGCCTTCAGCTGATCCATGCAGCGCATGCACCAGCCCAAAACCCCGGCAACATACGTGCCAGGATCCAATCCCCCCAGGCCCATCCAGGACCCCAGCCCAGGGGCAACACACCCAACCATGACCCCCCGAGTCCACCCCAGACGTACCCAGGAGCAGCAGGGCCACCAGGGCAGTAACCTAAGATGACTGATAAATCTGCCTCCCATTTTGTAATAGGAAGAGATATTGATTCATCTATTTTAGACAGCGTCCTGCATACAGGGGTTGGACAATGAAACTGAAAAACCTGGTTTTAGACCACAATAATTTATTAGTATGGTGTAGGGCCTCCTTTTGCGGCCAATACAGCGTCAATCCGTCTTGGGAATGACATATACAGGTCCTGCACAGTGGTCAGTGGTCAGCTCCAAAACACCCCAAAGTGGCTCAATAATATTTAGATCTGGTGACTGTGCAGGCCATGGGAGGTGTTCAACTTCACTTTCATGTTCATCAAACCAATCTTTCACCAGTCTTGCTGTGTGTATTGGTGCATTGTCATCCTGATACACGGCACCACCTTCAGGATACAATGTTTGAACCATTGGATGCACATGGTCCTCAAGAATGGTTTGGTAGTCCTTGGCAGTGACGTGCCCATCTAGCACAAGTATTGGGCCAAGGGAATGCCATGATATGGCAGCCCAAACCATCACTGATCCACCCCCATGCTTCACTCTGGGCATGCAACAGTCTGGGTGGTACGCTTCTTTGGGGCTTCTCCACACCGTAACTCTCCCAGATGTGGGGAAAACAGTAAAGGTGGACTCATCAGAGAACAATACATGTTTCACATTGTCCACAGCCCAAGATTTGCGCTCCTTGCACCATTGAAACAGACGTTTGGCATTGGCATGAGTGACCAAAGGTTTGGCTATAGCAGCCCGGCCGTGTATATTGACCCTGTGGAGCTCCTGACGGACAGTTCTGGTGGAAACAGGAGAGTTGAGGTGCACATTTAATTCGGCCGTGATTTGGGCAGCTGTGGTTTTATGTTTTTGGATACAATCCAGGTTATCACCCGAACATCCCTTTCAGACAGCTTCCTCTTGCGTCCACAGTTAATCCTGTTGGATGTGGTTCGTCCTTCTTGGTGGTATGCTGACATTACCCTGGATACCGTGGCTCTTGATACATCACAAAGACTTGCTGTCTTGGTCACAGATGTGCCAGCAAGACGTGCAACAACAATTTGTCCTCTTTTGAACTCTGGTATGTCACCCATAATGTTGTGTGCATTTCAATATTTTGAGTAAGACTGTGCTCTTACCCTGCTAATTGAACCTTCACACTCTGCTCTTACTGGTGCAATGTGCAATCAATGAAGACTGGCTACCAGGCTGGTCCAATTTAGCCATGAAACCTCCCACACTAAAATGACAGGTGTTTCAGTTTCATTGTCCAACCCCTGTATTTCAGACAGTCATTTGGGGGGATTGATATTTATGAACTCTAATACATTTGATGGCATTTGTAACCAACGTTATATAGCCTTAATTTATTTTTTATTATAGATTTAACTTGTTGATATTCTAAAAAAATATTGTGTCCATACCATATTGTATAATTAATCTGTTAAATGGGATGAACTGAATTCCTTCAAATATATGTTCCAGGTATTCAATTCCTTTACTCCTCCAATCTTAAAAGTTTATCATATTATTGTTTTGTCGGATGTCAGCGTTGTAGTAGATGGGTGTACATCGTCATGGGATTAGTAAAGACCCTGTCATTTTTAGATATTCCCACCATGCTGTCAGAGAGGAGCTGACACTGATGCTTTTAAAGCATACATGTTTTATATTTGAGCTAATAAATGGTAGCTCTGAAATCCTAATATTACTGCAGAATGTCTGTTCTACATCTAGCCAAGGTTCATCTAGAGTACTGTGTTTAAACCATTTTTAGATGTATTGTAGCCTTTTATCTAAGAAGTAATGGTGAAAGTTAGGCTGATCTAGTCCTCCTTTATCTTTGGTCTTTTGTAGATTTTTAAGCTTATACGGGGGGGTTGATCTTTCCAAAGAAATTTAGTGATGGAGGAGTCCAGAGATCTAAACCAGTCAGATGACGGTTTATCCACTTTTTTTAAAAGTGGAATGTGGTTTAGTCTAGGAGAAACATCAATATCCAAATATGTAATATTCCCTGACTGTAGTTGTGTATTAAGGGAACTGTGGGAAGAATAATTAATTGGAAGAACTGTAGATTTTAACAATTTGTTGAACTCCAAAGGTTGAATTCCAAAGGTCATCAAAGGTGGCATTGTCAGAAAGTCAGCACACTGAGGGCACCAAGAGTGGAAATAAATCTCCGTTAAAGTTTGCTCCTAAAGAATAGTGTGAAAAGCTTTCTTTAACTCCCAAACACAACATAGTTAAATGACGTCAAGATAAGCTGCATTACCTCCATGTTCCTCTCTTAAAAACAGTTCAGTTTAGTTCAAAGTTGTCAGAAATGTGAGGTCCAATCATGAACCTTAATGTGCACAACACTGGTTCTAAAACAATATCCCAAGCTTCGAACATCCAACAGAGCTCCGTTCAATCCATTATTTGAGCATTGAAAGAGGATGGACCAACTGCAGACCTACTAAGACATGTAGGTCCACCTAAACTGACTAGCTGGGCAAGGAGACCATTAATCAGAGAAGCATCCAAGAGATCCAGAGTAACTCTGGAGGAGCTGCTGAGATATAAAACTCATGTGGAAATATTTGTTGACAGAATAATTTGGGCACTCACCAAGTCTGGTCTTCATGGAAAAGTGGCAAGAAGAAAGACAACGTTGACAGAAAGAAGTAAAACGTCCTGTTTACAGTTTGCCACAAGCCATGTAGGAGACCCAGTAAACATGTAGAAGAAGTTCAGCTGGGAAATTATTTGAACTTTTTGGCCTACATGCAAATATTACCACGTGTAGAGGAAAACTAAAACCGCACATCACCTCAAACTTAAACTCCCCACAGTGACATATGATGGTGGCATAATGCTATGGGGATGAAGCACTTTGAAACTGAGCAGAGTTGTTTAGCAGATGGATGGAGCTAAATCCAGGACAATCCTGGAAGAAAACCTGCAGAAGACCTGAGCCTGGAGTGGAGGTTCACCTTCCAGCAGGACAACCACCTTAACCATGCAGTCAGAGATACAATGGAATGGTTTAAGTCAAACCATATTAATTTGTTACAATGGCCTAGTCAAAGTCCAGACCTAAAGCTTATTGAAAGTCAGTCACAAGACATGAAAACTGATGTTCCCGATGTTCTCCACTCTTTCTGACTGAGCTTGAGCTGTTTGTATCGAAGTACAAGGAAAAGTCTCAGTCTCTACTTGTAGATTTCCAAAGCTGGCAGAGACGTATTGCAAAAGGCTTGCAGCTGCAATTGCAACGAAAGGTGATAAAAAAAGGTTTTGACTCACAGGGTTGAACACAAAATGTATACATGGTATAGTTATCAGATTTTGTAAAAAATATTAAAACCATGTATCTTTTTTTTTTTTACAAACCTTACAATTATATTAACTACTTTGTGTTAGTATGTAGCATAAAATCAGAATAAAATGCTTTGAAGTTTGTGGTTATTTGGGTTAGTAGTTAATGCTACTGTTGCAATTGATCTTAACTGCATATTTCATATAGCACCTAGAAAACTGTTTGAGACAATTTGTCCTGGTTTCTGTATCTTGTTTTTGGGAATAAATATCTGGGTTGATATTTCTGCATTCCTCTTATGAGTTAGAAGATTCTGTTATCCTTTTGTAAACCTTGTCCCTGTTTTATTTTCAAAGTCGTAGTTCCTGAACTTCTTATGCTTATCTGTTCTTATTACCAGTTCATTTCACAACACACCTAAAGCAAGATTAAGTTTCCTGGTAATATCTGTGTAACCAAAACCAGACAGTCTTCCAGCATCAAGAAAATTAGGGTAAACGTGACAAGAAATAAAAGTATAAGTTTGCTTAGTAACGAGGAAAACCAGTATAAATGAACCATTGTTTCCCAATTGGCTTCACAAAAAGTTGAATTTACATTAATAAAGTATCTGAAGGTAGTGGTTAGTTGGATAAAACCTTTGAAGCATTTTTCTGGTCATCAAGAGCTTCTTCAAATCCTAAATGAGTAAAATATATAAAATTTTGCATCATACTTTCTAACTTCAAAAGGTAAGAGAAGCTTTACTCTCCCTTCTCTAAACACTGTGTGCTAGACTTCACAAATGTCCCTTCTGACCTCCTGTATCCAGCCTTTGTAGTAATTTATTTAGCTCTATTTTACCTTCTTATTTTGGAGACTCTGGAGAAAACTGTAAGAGATCCCTATAAAATTGAAAATCATTATTTTACTATTTTCAATTTATTACCAACCTGCATTTGGCCAGAGTTGTTGCTTTGCAACTTCATTTGTAATAACTACTAAAGACTGATTATACCCACATCTTGTTCTTTTATTATCATCAGGTAAAATCATATCAGATTATTTACAGCACAAACACAGATTTATTTTTTTGTAAAAAATTTTATTAAATAGAATAGCAAGAAACACAGGGAATTGATCCCTTGCCTGTCCAGTCATAAGCAATTTTTAATTTAATGTAAAAGAAAATTAGGAGACACTGGAGTAGATAATGGCAGGACATGAGGGTGAAGAGAATCACTGGGAGCTTCTGGAAAACTGCATCCAAACCCGGATCTATGGTCACTCCTCCTGCAGAGCTGTCTGCATAAAACCATGAAAAATGAAAAATAATTTAGAGTTCACACCCCACTAACTTAGGTTTACATGAAAAGACAATCTTAGGAAAATGTGTATTTTTTATGTGCAAGAAAACGTGAAAGTGCTCTGTTTAATCAGTAAGGGGTATAGTCTATTAAAATACTTTTCTTTCAATGAATTTACATGCCAAAACAGTGAAGACAAATAAAATGTCTTTGTATTGTATGGAAAAAATGTGACAACAGTTTATAAAATACCTACATTAATTTAAGATTCCAAAGATTTCTGGAGAAAATTAATATATTTTATATTCTGGTACTTACAGTTATTCACCACATATACTAAACATTCATGTCCACTTTCATCTGCCATAAACAGGTAGCAGAAAATGATTGACATGCCGAGATCAGGCTGGGGTTTAGACAGAGGGGAGCTCATGTTTGATGAACTGACTGCATAGGTGAAATTTTAAAGTCTACTTTCTCGCATTCTTGCCTTAAAACTACTTTTTGGGACAAATTAACGGTACAAAAAACACTCACCCTCCCCATTTACCTCCACTAGTGGGGCAATGCGTTGTGGGATATCTTGCAGCAACCTGCCTCTTTACAAATCCAGGGGTAATCTGGAATGTCCTACCCTCAGACCAGGACCTTTTAATCATGAAAGTATGGACCTAGGAAAGTGAAATTACTCTGGTAAAAGGGGCTAATGTTACACCCCTGACTCGTCACATAGGTAGTCTCCGGCCTCCATCAGCTAATTTGCTTCATAGGTTGAGGGAGTGACAAGCTAATGATGTAAGGTTTGTGCGACCAGCTCACTTTTTAACTTAAATTTTTTTTTATTTCATTTATACATATACATATACATATATATATATTTTCAATCTTCTGTTAATTCTATTTTTTCTGAAAAACACAATATTACACTTTAAACCTTAAATCTTATGGACTTTACCACACTTGTTGAATGATAATTAAAATACAATTTTTCTTACCTTTCTCTTTGTCTCTGTATATACCATGTGCTTATTCAGATTGGCTCCAAATATGAACACATAAAGAAAACAAATCTGAAACGTCCGGTTGGGACATCTGGTATAGACTGGGTATATGGTGCTGCTATAGTCCCTGCAGAAGGGTCCCTCTAGAAATAATTTCCAATGATAAGGGTAGATGGTGAGATATACTAATTTGAAGCATTTGCTTGGCTAGCAACAGGATTTGCTTGCCAAGCAAGGATATTTTTGTCCAATGAGTTCGTCCACCATATTTGTTTTCAAATGAATGCTATGGAGAGATCTGAGACACAGATTTTATGCAATGTCAATGTCACACCTCATATTCTGTCGTCCTGCACTGCCAACCCTTCTTAGAGCTAAAGTTTGATCTATTGTCTTTGAAAAGCTCCACCCGTTATAATCATTGCAGATTTCCATAAAAAACAGAAAATAAATAAATAGTAAAAGACATACACACTGCCGTAGAAAAGTATTTGCCTCTTACAGACTTATTGCGTTTTTGCCTTTATGCCACAATTAAATGTGTCAGATCATCAAAGGTTTTTGTTTTAACAAAGATTAGTTCAAATGGTAAAACTGTTTAAACTAACAAGACCGTATATTGCCTTCTAAAACCAATAACTGCTTGTGCCACCTGTTGCCACAACATCCACCAACAAGTGTTAAGTAACTGGCAATGAGCCTTTTACAACATTACTGTGGAGGAATTCTGGCCCACTTCTCTTTGCAGAATTGATTTGATTTAGTCACATTGGAGGGTTTTTGGTCATAAACAGCCTGTTTAGGGACATGAAGCAACAAAAAGGCCTAGAACATCAGGCCTCTTTTAGGTCAGGTGTACTATACATAATATCCACACCTTCCAGAGCATTGTACTTATGGCTCATTTGTCCAAAAAATATTACCCCAAACGTTTTTTAGGTCATCAAGATATTTGTTTGGCAAATGTTAGACAACCTTTGTGTTCTTTTGGGTCAGCAGTGGTTCTGGCCTTGGAACTCTCCCATAAAGGCCATTTTCGTCCAGTCACACTTTCTTATTGCTGTGCTCTCTAAATAATTTTCTGATCTGTTCCTATACTTCATGATGTGAGATAGATTTTATTTAAGACATTTTCCGGATTCTTCTGCTCAGGCAGTAATAAGGCCTAAATGTGGCTTGTGACATTGAGCTCAGCATCCCGAAAAAATGTGGCAAATTAAAGTTAAATGGTAAATGGCTTGCACTTGCATGGTGTTTTATCAAGTCCGAGGATTCCCAAAGTGCTTTACTCTACAATCAGTTATGATAAGCTACACTGTAGTCATAGCTGCCCCAGGGTGGACTGACAGAAGTGAGGCTGCCATACAATTGGCACCACCAAGCCCTCTAACCACCATCAGCAGGCAATGGGGGGGATAGAGCAGGGGCTCAAATCGGCAATCCACTGGTTACAGGACGCATCCCTACCACCGTTGCCATGCACCGTTGTCATGCACCAGGACTGAAGTCATTTTATGACTTCAGTCCTGGTGCATGAGTAGTTCAAAACAAGGGAGACAATTACTTTTTCACACATAGCCAGGTTGTTTTGGATAGCTTTTCCTTTAATAAATTAAATAATCCTTTGAAAATGTTTTTTGCTTATTTCCTTGGGTTATTTTTGTCAGAAAATAAAAAAAAAACTATTTTAGTTATCTTAAACATTTAAAGTGTGACATGAAGAAAAATAAGAAATATTAAATAGCAAATATGTTTTCACTGTAGTGTAACCTAGTAAAGAGAGTCAATTGGTTTGGAAAGGTCTGTTCTGACAGCTCTTATACAGCAACATTTTCATCAAGGATATAAGATATTCTTAGCAATGGATCCTAGAATATGAGGATGGGAGATTATAGCTCAACCACTCTCATTAAACATTTGTACACCACAGGGTTGTGTCTTCAGGGTGCTACCCTACTCCCACTTCAGCCATGATTGTTCCCCTTTAATTAACCCCATGAACAAAACACCACGTTTCACTGATGATAGCATCACAGACAGAGTGATATAGGAGAACAATAACCTAGATAGGGATAACCTTTCTCATTGGAATAAATCCCCACTGCCCAATGAGATTTTCCATATAAATAATACAACTTGACAGTTATTTGTTGTGTACAGTATGTGTCCCTGCGTACCACTGAAATGTGCAATATGTCCTATTTTAGGTCAGTTGGGATTACCAAAATTATTTAGATTTGCTTCATGCCAGTATAATGAGAAATAAGGAGGAATTGTTTCAAATTTTCTTCGTTCATCCAGATATTTTCCTACATTTTGTCAGTATTTGGTACAATTGTCTTTAAACTGTAGTTAAAAGCCTCCAATTGATCAAAAATGCTGCAGCAAGAATTCTGATGAAAATTAAAAAGAGAGATCATATTTCTCCTATTTTAGCTTCCCTTCGTTGTTCTGGTATAGATTCACACGTCAGACCAAAGCAGTTTCCAAGATGTCTATACAGTACTTGCATATATTTGTTTGAACAGATTAATGTTTGAACCTTCCGGCATTTGGAAATTTTACCCATGGACGAACAAGACTTGTGGAGGTCCACAGTTCTCTTCTTCTTCTATCTTGGCAATTTTGTTTCAGGGAACCAAGCAGTGGATCTAAAGTGTTGCCTTAAAATGCATTCATGCCTTTGCATTTACACCTAAATGTTCTAAATACACCTGTCAAAAACGTAAAAAGCCATGACATCATTGTGTTGTTTAATTTGTTTAAATGCATAGTATTTTCACTGTAAGGAAACATTTAAATTTGAGGACAACAAAAAGAGTCTCACTCCTTTTACACATAAAAAATATGTTAGTAATCCTAACTGACACCGAGAAAAAACAGTTATATGTAATTTTATACTGGCATGACCTAGGGATGTTTGGGTTTTGTATTAAATTTTTTTTTCTGATCATTTGCAGTTTTATTTATGTTAGAAAGGTCTTGCCATATTCACTGCATTCCCGGTTGTTCATTATTGTCATTGGGTTTAACCAGTGCCGTATACCATATAGGTTCTTTGAGTTTAGTTTCTTACTTATTTCTTATGTTCTTTCCTTGGGGTATTTTTGCTTTGCTTTATGTTCTCTTTTGTTATGTGTGTTTAACCTTTTCCATTTTTGATTTGTAGGTCATTTAGTGCCTAGTTTAACTCTATGTTGTTTAGTCTCCTTCCCTCAGTCTTCCTGTTTGACCCCTTCACAGATGTTCAACATTCCACTGATTAGAGTCACAAGGTTCCCAAGTCATTTATCACATCTCCTCCGTTTATGAGCTCTCTGGTTTCCATTGTTCATTGCTGGTTCCTTTTGTTATAGTTTCCTGGTTCCAAGTTCTGCTCTCCTTGTGTCCTTCTGAAAGTTCGATCAGTTCTGTTATCAAATTTGGTTTCATTGCACCATTCCTGCAATTTGGTCCTACTTCAAAAAACACAATCCTTAACAGATACGGTGTGTGTAAATATCTGGATTTACTGCATGTATTGGGTTTATCGGAGAGCCCCTAAGTGTTTTTTTAAGGCAGTTATTGTTGGAATAATTGAATATATATTTATCTTATATATTTTCCTTTTCTTTAACTTGACTATTTGATCTTTATAACCTTTTATGATGTTTGTGTGAGTAAGGATGTAATGAGTTTGTCAGCAGGCAAGGATCAAAGGTGGAGCTGAGAAGGAAGCAGTCACAGTTGAGGAGGTCATAAAGATGAAGGCTGATTGTGCTGAACAGAAGACACACTGATCTTAAGATGGTGGAGACTGTGGAAGTGTGTTGTTACAAGATAATGGTGTTTATGACCTGTTTACGATGCAGCTGTTTTTCCCATCCTTTAAAGGGCGACATTCATTGTAACTATGGAACCCCCAAAGATAATAAAAACAGAGGTACGGACAGATGGTTTTCAGAGCGGTAGGAGATTTGTAACTGAAAGCACATCTCTGTCCGTTCTCCTCGCAGTGAGTAAAATAACTAATTCTTTGTCTTTCTCTTCTTTTTGTGATGTTATAAGTATTTTAGGTTGTTTGAACCTGACATTATTTGGTCCTTCGAGAGCCGGATTCCAATTATGCCTGAGGATTCCAGATGGTTGGTAGATTCCAGTAAAGACCGTAGGCACAGCTGTCTTCATCAGGGAGACTCACAGACCCTTTCTGCGACTGGACCTCGGCCCGCCCGCTGGGATCTGACTGCTGATGGAACTCTGAGAGAGAGGAGAAGACAAAGTCGTGAGTTTGGATGAAAAAGTGTGATGAATGACTGGGGGTCATTGCGTGAAATAAAACCCTGTGAATCCTAGGCCCTAACAGGTAAAAGTAGAACGGCGGAGTCCTGGAAAAGTATTAAGAAGTAATACTAAAAATTCCGTGTTTCAAGGACGGCGGAGTCCTGTTTAAGTATTTAAACAAAAATACTAAGAGAATTCCGCGTTTAAAAATGTGTGCATGTGAGAAATGAATGGAGGATTTAAACCACTAGGTTTTGCCTCATACCAAAGCAGTAGGATTGTAAGTGACTAACTTTTGTGGAAGCAGAGGCAAGATTTCTCCACTCGAAAGAGTTGAATTGAGAATTACCACAAAAGGAGATTTTTCTGTCACCCTACTGAGCAGAATAATCCAGCATTTAGAATACCCTAGGTATTTATATGCTGGACCAAATTAAAAAAAAAAAAAAAAATGGAAAAAGGGGCAAGTAAAAATAAACAAAAAATGAATTACAATGCAAAGATTGAAAATTTGTAGAAGCACAGGATCAAATTAAAAATATTAAAATATTTAGATAAGTGGATAACCACATATCATTATGATGGTCATTTAAACTCTAAAAAATGTGTTAATCTACAGGATGCAATAATTAAAAGTACATTAAAAGTACACGTGATTTAAGAAAAATGGACAAAGAAGGTTATGAGGATGTAGATTATTGGTTAAAAGTAACTAAAAAGACAGATGTGATGCAGGAGATAAGAATGGACATTTTTGTGGAATGCAGAAAAGGTCAGAGGGCTAAGAAGTAATTTTTGATGGACTTGCAAAATAGAACAGCAGGACAAAAAAAAGGGAGTAAAAAGAGTAGGTGGAAAGTTTTTGTTTTGTACCACAGATCTGATGAGGTTTGACAGGATTGGATGGGCTAAAATGAGTCCCTTTGGTGAATAAATCCATCCCCACCATGGCTGTACCTTGTGTATGTTTTATTTGTGTTTAGTTTTTATTGTTTGAGACGCCGGAGGCTGTTGATACAGCGTGTCACGGAGGTTCATGGCATGACACGTTTTTTCTCTGTGTAACCTTAGAAAATATTTTACTCTTTTAACAGCAGAACAAACAGAGTGAGGGGATTAATTGATAGGCTTACAGTTAGATACAGACGCAGAGCTGACTACGCAGAAATAGCCAGAGTGAAACAAAAAGAGGAAGAGCATTTTGAAGAATACAGGATTAGACTGACAAAAGTGTTTAAAATACATAGTGGTCTACAAGAAGATGAAAACGAGCAAGGAGCTTATTGACAGCAGTTAAAAAAATGCACTACATGCTGGTTCCAGGGATGCAATTAATACCTGGGTAAGGAGATATTTTATAGGGTTCCCCACAGCAAATCTAGAAGAGTAATGAAGGATAAAAAACAGAAAAAGATAGCCAACACCTTTTTTCAGCAAGAATAATAAGAACAGATTTATTATCAGAACAACAGAGGAAGAGGAGGATTTAGAGGCAGAGGACAAAATTGCAGGGGTTAGAGAGGAGGAGTGAGCAGAGGAAATTACAGACAATACACCTCAGGGTGCTGGTGTTGTGGGAAAGAAGGACATCTGGCCAGAGACTGTCCTGAGAGGAGAAATAATGATTCAGCATGACTAGGACAGAAAACAAGAGAAATTGTTCCTAGAACCTCAGACACTGATAAAAACAAAAAAACTAAAAACACAGGGGCAGGATGTCCTCCTAAAATTTCTAGGACCTTCTCTCCCTAGATAGCATAAAACCTGAAGTTACCTTACTATTGAATGGAAAATCAATTACTTTTCTTTGTGATACCGGAGCATGCAGGACCACCTGTAAAGAAACAATCCCAAATTCCAGACTTAGTGATCAGCAAATAACAGTAAGGTCAGCTAGTGGGAAATTGACACGAGTCTGTGAGTCTGAACTAGTTTGGATAAGAGATCCCAATGGACAGTCATGTCAGCTATCTATTCTAATGTTCCCTGAGTGTCCGGTGAATCTATTGGGACGAGATGGATTATTACATCTGGGGTTAGCATTAATTCCGACCTCAGAAGGACATATTGTAGTAAAGAGAAAAGCAGAACTCAGCCAAGGAGATTATTTCGTGTTAACAGGAGTGGGACCACCTTATTACCACTACTCACTGGATGTTCCGAATAAGCCACCCCTAGACATAGGGACAGCTTTATTAACAGATGGAAGAAATGTCATTACTCGACTACAAGATCAGATGACACCAGATGATCTACATATTACCATGTGGTGCATGGTACAAGACCTACAGGCAGTTAATAATGCAGTTGTTCAGAGAGCACCGTGTGTTCCTGATCCTTATACATTAGTAAATTCCCTAAGACCAGATGCTAGAATATTTACTGTAGTTGATATAAGCAATGCATTTTTCTCTGTACCTACAGGTCCTATACAGAGTATATAGTTGGACTTTCACAGTAGGCTTGAGGTAGTCTGGTATAAGTACAGGTCCTTCTAAAAAAATTAGCATATTGTGATAAAGTTCATTATTTTCTATAATGTAATGATGAAAATTTAATATTCATATATTTTAGATTCATTGCACACTAACTGAAATATTTCAGGTCTTTTATTGTCTTAATACGGATGATTTTGGCATACAGCTCATGAAAACCCAAAATTCCTATCTCACAAAATTAGCATGTTTCATCCGACCAATAAAAGAAAAGTGTTTTTAATACAAAAAACGTCAAACTTCAAATAATCATGTACAGTTATGCACTCAATACTTGGTCGGGAATCCTTTTGCAGAAATGACTGCTTCAATGCGGCGTGGCATGGAGGCAATCAGCCTGTGGCACTGCTGAGGTCTTATGGAGGCCCAGGATGCTTCGATAGCGGCCTTTAGCTCATCCAGAGTGTTGGGTCTTGAGTCTCTCAACGTTCTCTTCACAATATCCCACAGATTCTCTATGGGGTTCAGGTCAGGAGAGTTGGCAGGCCAATTGAGCACAGTGATACCATGGTCAGTAAACCATTTACCAGTGGTTTTGGCACTGTGAGCAGGTGCCAGGTCGTGCTGAAAAATGAAATGTTCATCTCCATAAAGCTTTTCAGCAGATGGAAGCATGAAGTGCTCCAAAATCTCCTGATAGCTAGCTGCATTGACCCTGCCCTTGATAAAACACAGTGGACCAACACCAGCAGCTGACACGGCACCCCAGACCATCACTGACTGTGGGTACTTGACACTGGACTTCTAGCATTTTGGCATTTCCTTCTCCCCAGTCTTCCTCCAGACTCTTGCACCTTGATTTCTGAATGACATGCACAATTTGCTTTCATCTGAAAAAAGTACTTTGGACCACTGAGCAACAGTCCAGTGCTGCTTCTCTGTAGCCCAGGTCAGGCGCTTCTGCTGCTGTTTCTGGTTCAAAAGTGGCTTGACCTGGGGAATGCGGCACCTGTAGCCCATTTCCTGCACACGCCTGTGCACGGTGGCTCTGGATGTTTCTACTCCAGACTCAGTCCACTGCTTCCGTAGGTCCCCCAAGGTCTGGAATCGGCCCTTCTCCACAATCTTCCTCAGGGTCCGGTCACCTCTTCTCGTTGTGCAGCGTTTTCTGCCACACTTTTTCCTTCCCACAGACTTCCCACTGAGGTGCCTTGATACAGCACTCTGGGAACAGCCTATGCGTACAGAAATTTCTTTCTGTGTCTTAGCCTCTTGCTTGAGGGTGTCAATAGTGGCCTTCTGGACAGCAGTCAGGTCGGCAGTCTTACCCATGATTGGGGTTTTGAGTGATGGACCAGGCTGGGAGTTTTAAAGGCCTCAGGAATCTTTTGCAGGTGTTTAGAGTTAACTCGTTGATTCAGATGATTAGGTTCATAGCTCGTTTAGAGACCCTTTTAATGATATGCTAATTTTGTGAGATAGTAATTTTGGGTTTTCATGAGCTGTATGCCAAAATCATCCATATTAAGACAATAAAAGACCTGAAATATTTCAGTTAGTGTGCAATGAATCTAAAATATATGAATGTTAAATTTTCATCATGACATTATGGAAAATAATGAACTTTATCACAATATGCTAATTTTTTGAGAAGGACCTGTACTTATACCAGACTACCTCAAGCCTACTGTGAAAGTCCAACTATATACTCTCAGGTAATGAGTGCAAGTATGGCCAAGTTTGACCCTCCAGGAGGTAGTCAGGTTTTACTATATGTTGATGATGTGCGACTAGCCTCTCCTGATGAGGAGAACTGTAAAAATGACACAATAGCATTATTAAAACATTTAGCAGAAGAGGGACACAAAGTCAGTAAAAAGAAACTTCAGTTGTGTAAAAATGAGGTTAAATACTTAGGTCATATTCTTAGCGCAGGGGGACGCACAATTGTAGAAGAAAGAAAGACTGCAATATTACAAGTTCCAAAACCAGTAACAAAAAAGCAAATGATGTCCTTCCTTGGACTAACTAATTATTGTAGAAACCGGGTGCCAAATTATGCAGAAATAGTAGCTCCATTAAACAAACTAATGTATGAGGAAGAGCTGAAAATGACATCTGAACTGAAATGGAGTGTAGAAGCTGAAGAAGCATTTGCCAACATAAAACAAGTTCTAGTTTCCAGTACTGCTTTAGCATTACCAGATTATAGTAAACCGTTTGTTCAGATGGTAGATTGCAAGGGACATTTTATGACTTCAGTTCTGGTTCAACAACATGGAGATAAAATGAAACCAATAGCTTATTTCTCTTCAAAACTAGATAGTGTTGCGTGTGCACAACCATTTTGTGTGAGAGCTGTAATTGCAGCCTCCATGGCAGTTGAAGTTAGTGCTACAATAGTGTTGTTTCACCTTTTAAATTTAAGAGTTCCCCATGCAGTTTCAGCATTATTACTGCAAACAAATATGACCTTTCTATCACCTGCTAGACATTTGTCCTGCATGTCAACTTTACTGTCACAACCACACTTAAGTATAGAAAGGTGCACCACTTTAAACTCAGCAACATTGTTACCCATGCCTGAAGATGGAATTCAACATGATTGTCAAGAATTAGCAGGAAAAAGAAGCAAAAATTAGAAGTGATTTGCAGGATCAACCTCTGGTACAGAGTAAAATAGTTTATGTGAATGATTTCTCCAGAAAAGATGAGAGAGGGAAGACACAAACAGGATATGCATTGGTGACTAAAGATACACTGTTAAAAGAAATGTAACAACAAAGCCCACCACAGGAGATAGAAATGTGGAAAAAACATGGAGCTGCATTAAAAGATGAAAACTATATATGACCAGATAATAAACCTGTCCTACCAAAGAACCTATACAAATGGGCGGCAATATTGAGCCATCGTGTTCCACATGTCTCAACAAGGAGGAATGGTAGGACAGATACATAAATATTATATAACATATGGATTTAGTCAATCAGTCATTTTCTACTGCTTATTCCATAGTGGGTCACAGGGAAGCTGGTGCCTATCTCCAGCAGTCTATGGGCAAGAGGTGGGGTACACCCTGGACAGGTTGCCAATCCATTGCAGGGCAACACACAAACAACCATGCACACACTCATTCATACACCTAAGGGCAGTTTAGAGAAACCAATTAACCTAACAGGCATGTCTTTGGACTGTGGGAGGAAGCTGGAGTACCTGGTGAGAACCCACACATGCACAGGGAGAACATGCTAACTCCATGCAGAAAGACCACAGGATGGGAATTGAACCCAGGACCTTCTTGCTGCAAGGCAACAGTGCTACCAACTGCACCACCGTGCAGCCCACATATGAGCTATTAAATTTAAAAAACGTTTTGTAGAACATGTTTAACATGTGCAAAACATAATCCACAAGGGAATTTAAGACCACGGAGGGGACAATTTCCAAAACCAAGATACCCCTTTCAAATAATTCATATGGATTTTATTGAGCTAAACCACAGTGAAGGGAAAAAGTTCTGTTTAGTCATTATAGATGCATTTTCTAAACGGATAGAACTATTTCCAACTAAACAGTACAAGCACCTCAGGGTTAACACCCTATGAAATGTTATTTGGAAGACCATACAGATTACCACAGTTCAAAAATCAGTGAGAGTTAGATGAAGAAGCCAACCAAGCTGATTATATGAGGAGTATGTTAGAAAAGCAACAGAAACAAAATCAAACTAATGAGGAATGTTCTATTTCCCAGCAGGAAAACCAACTAGTGGAACCAGGAGACTGGGTGTTAATAAGGAGTGTAAAGAAGAAACATTGGTATTTCACCTAAGTGGGAGGACCCATATCAGGTATTACTAACCACTCCTACAGTAGTAAAAATAGCAAAGAGATGAACCTGGATTCACCTTACACATTGTAAAAAGGTCATTTTGGTTGAAAGCTCTGACAGGGGAAGTGATTTATAGACTGATAATAGGGTGGACCCAGACATTTAGAGGCTGGAGAGAACCAAAAGTCAGTGAAGACAATTAAGACACTGGAACCATTTAGAGGAGTGAAAATTTCAGCCAAAATGACTTTTAGATGGATGAACAATGCTTTCCGTTGCTGGGTATTTATATTTTTTATCATATTGATTTTTTTATTTTTCTGGTATTTCTGGGAACCAGTCAAGATAAAACAGAATGTAATAACACCTGTTATGAGTCATATGAAACAAGTAGCGCTAAATCAAGGAAGGCAAGATAACCTAACTATGTGCACTAAACAAACTTCTTATACTTATGGTATTCAAGTGTGCGTGAAATCTAAAACCATAGCTGTGTTGCTGATCCCACTCATTAGCTTGACCAAATGAGGAAGGAAAGGGCAGGATTATAACAGATATGATTGGTACTTAACTAATGACAGAAGAGATTGTGTTGTGTGTTTGGGTCCCAGGCTTTTGTTACAAATAATTCCAGCCGTGATACCACAACTCTGTGTGATGGAAGAAATGAATCAAACTAATTTTAATGAAATGTGTTAGCACAAGGATTCTGTTTTTCCTGTAATTACAGCAGTCAGTCAGTCAGTCAGTCAGTCAGTCATTTTCTACCGCTTATTCCATAGTGGGTCACGGGGGAGCTGGTGCCTATCTCCAGCAGTCTATGGGCGAGAGGCAGAGTACACCCTGGACAGATCGCCAGTCCATCGCAGGGTAATTACAGCAGATAAGGATAAATCAGTTTTCCATGAACGGGTCACCACTGGAAACTACACATGTATAAATATGACAGAGAGAGGCAATAAATTGGGAAATCTCACTGCAGTATGGTGTATTACAATTGTAAAATTAAATAAGTATTTTAAACCAGTCTCTAGAGGAGACATTTGGTGGTGGTGTGATGACGACAGGTTGTTTGATCGATCACCTTCAAAAGTAACGGGACTCTGTGCTCTAATTACTTTATTGTTACCAGTTTCAGTATATCCTATGTTAGTAGATGAAGTAACAGATGGACTATCTAGTGTAAATCCACATGATTGGCGTGATAGAAAGTGCAGAGAAGCAGCTTGGCAGATTGAGGGAGACTCTACATACATAGATGCTATAGATGAATATAAATTAACTGATCAAGTAGCTGCAGGATTTGAATCAAGTATCTGTTGGTGGTGTACGTTGAACAGAAACGTAGACAGGATCAACTATATTCACTACAATGTTCAAAAACTAGGAAATTGGACACAAAGTAGGTTTGAAGCTGTCTATGACCAATTGACTTCAACTTCCCTGATGGCATTCCAGAACAGAATTGCTTTGGACATGTTGTTAGCTGAAAAAGGAGAAGTTTGTGCTATTTTTGGAGAAAAATGTTGCACATTCACACCTAACAACACTGCTGCTGGCTGATGGCAGCTTCACAAAAGCCATAGAAGGTTTGATATCTCTAAATGGCAAAATGAAAGAGCATTATGGAGTAGACACCTCGATGTGGGACTCCTGGCTGGATATGTTTGGGAAGTATAAAATTTTAGTATCATCAGTAATAATTTCCTTTGCAGTGTTTGCTGCAATTTTTGACATTGTGTGGATGTTGTTGTATTCCCTGCCTTCGTTCTCTTCTTAACCGTCTCATCACAACAACTATTTCTCCTATGGAAGATAGTTACCTAGCTCTATCAGTTACTTAAACCTCAGGATGATGAAGATGATGAGGATGCAACTGACCACTTTTCTGGCCTGTATGCAGATCCATTTCTATATGATTCTGTGATTTAAATGTCAGTAAGTACCTCTGAGTATAATTGTCTTTGTACTCATGAAAATAATCCGAAAGAAGTGGCTGTTAAGTGATATGAGAATATGAGCAAATATAAGATAAACAGGGAGGAAATGTTGGAATAATTGAATATAGATTTATCTTATATTTTTTTCCTTTTCTTTAACTTGACTATTTGATCTTTATAACCTTTCATGATGTATGTGTGAGTAAGGATGTAATGAGTTTGTCTGCAGGCAAGGATCAAAGGTGGAGCTGAGAAGGAAGCAGTCACAGTTGAGGAGGTCATAAAGATGAAGGCTGATTGTGCTGAACAGAAGACACACTGATCTTAAGATTGGAGGAGACTGTGGAAGTGTGTTGTTACAAGATAATGGTGTTTATGACCTGTATACGTTGCAGCTGTTTTTCCCATCCTTTAAAGAGCGACATTCATTGTAACTATGGAACCCCCAAAGATAATAAAAACAGAGGTGCGGACAGATGGTTTTCAGAGCGGTAGGAGATTTGTAACTGAAGGCACATCTCTGTCCGTTCTCCTCGCAGTGAGTAAAGTAACTAATTCTTTGTCTTTCTCTTCTTTTTGTGATGTTATAAGTATTTTAGGTTGTTTGAACCTGACAGTTATGACAAAGATCTAATATGGTTAAATTAATGAGTGGACAAGACAGCATACTGCTGTTATTTTGCCTCCCCTGTAGCTTTTGTTTGTTAATTTTACTTCTGTGCTGCTTCCAGGTCTGAATACAATTGATTTACTTTGAATAACAGAGGCAATGTAGGGAGAGATGACTTTTTTTCAAAGCTCTGTTTGTTTATGTAGCAGCAGAAGTGCATAATGTGTCATTGGAAGACTTTTTTGTTTTTTTCCAGTTCTTTTTTTATTCAGAATAGTGCTACTATTATTTATGGTTGTGTATGTCTGTGGATACCCCTCTTTTTTTCTATTTACCCCTCCTCCACATGCAATCCTCTTAACCGTATTTACACAGACATGCTCCCACAGATTAAATTCTCACCGACAGAGACCTTTTAGAAAAGCTGCCTGGTGGTTCAGTGAGAACGAGAAGACTTACAAAGCATATTTGGAGTGGGAGGAGAATTTCTTTTCCCCCATTTCTTGAAAATATTCTTAAATATCTGGAGCAATGGAGCCTTGCCAAAGTATTTATACTCCTTATAAACTGGCAGATATCTTTTGTCCACTGTTAACTTTATGTTCTCTCTCGTCATAGAAGCTACATCTAGCCTGGCGCTCTGTTTATCTGTGAGACCTTCCTGGAGAGGGCATCAGCAGAGCTACTGGTTCCAACAACTTAATGTTCTCCTTCTATAGATGACAAACTTCTAACTGTCTTTATGTTTAATCTAAAAACAGATTTTCTGAAATTAAAATCGGGGACATTTCCAGCTGGGAGATTAAAATAATTTATTTTATCATATAATATAATGAAAACATTGGTACAGTTATGGTTTCATTTATTTAAAAATATGTGTTCATACTTAAACCAGAAAAATCTAGAGTAATAGCAGGAAAGTGTCTATACATTTTATTACATATAACAGTATGCATAAAGTAACAGTAGTAGTAATGTCTGTTTTCTTTTTCTGTCTAACACTTTCCCTGTTTTTAGCTACACTCTTCTTTCTATCTGTCTGTTTTCCTCCTCTATCCTCTTCTATCAGTCTTTGCCATTTTAAGATAAAGACATTATATAATCACAATCATCTCCAAAAACATTAGAATGTATAACATACTGAAAAATTACAATTTAACAAATAAAATAAGGTTTTTGTTTCAGACACTGTTGGGACCCACAGCCATGGATTTCAACATTAAACTCCGGACTTTTCTGAAACTTTCAAAATAAAGTGCATTAACCTTCTTCCGGCACAGCCAGGAAACGGGATAACTGCGGACTTCCTGTGACGCCACTACCCAAATAAAAGCACAGCTGTTGCTACATCCGCTCTCTTTCCACACGGCCTTCGAGAAGGACCGGTCAGGGGATGCCCAGCGCGCTGATGTCTTTTGCTGGAAAAAAGACATAAACTCTTCAAACTGGATCCAAGAGTGTCATACAATCATCGATCATAAGATAAGTATGAGTGGAGCACTGTTGGTGATTTCATTCATGAACGGGGAAATTAAAGTGTAAGAGTTGCTTACCTTTTCTCTCCGAAACCCCCGCAGAAGCAAAACTGTCGCAGAGAAATCTCCAGTAGAGAAGCTGTTTCTACAAGTCAAGTCTGAAGGAAGGACAACGTCCCGCACCGTTTACGGTAATGCACAGCTGGTTGACGGACAGAACGAGCCGCCCAGCTACAGCTCCGGAGCTTAACCCTTTTGTTCACAGAGCGAACGCACCTTCAACCCCCGAGGTTAAGCTAACCGCTTGTTGACTGTGGACGTTTCTTCAAGCTTTGCCCCTTGGACAACGTTTCCTCACCATGGTTCATGAGGTTAGGTGTTTTGGGCAGAAACAGATTTAAGATGAAATGATCTAAATGTTTTTCATTTTATGAAGTTTGTGTGAAACTTGGCTATCTTAGTGCTAGCAGGCTATTTGTAGCACACGTGCTGGTTTGTGTTCTTTGTATGTTTTAAGGTTAAGATAAACTTTATTTAAAGGGTGATTTTAAACAGAACATTGATCATAACTCGCCGTCCACGCTTATGCATTTAACCCTTTTATTAACCCTGGTCTTTTAAAGGTATATGTTGGATTCTGGTGCTAAGCCTCTTTGTTAGCTTAACTGCTAACCGGTAAGAACACGTGCTTGCTACTATTCAAAAGAAAGGTTGTTAGTTTTCAAGCTAGTGAATAATAGTTCCTAAACATCATTTACTAGAGTTGATAACTAAGTAAACACCATTAAGCCCCATTTCTCCAGAAAGATTAGCCTGTTTTCCAAAATACTCCCTTTCGAATATTATTTCAATAACTAAAGGCAGCTAATTAGACACCGTTGAGAAATGGTCATCCAGAAGGTTAGTTTTATTCAGCAGATCATTATTTAAAACATTATTTTATTAAAATAATATTTTATCTGATCTTACATTGTGAATGGTTGTCTAAACGTTTGCTGATTATTGCCTAAGTTAGTTCCAAGACTAACTTAACTTCACTTCCAGATTCTTCAAGATAATCCTTGGTTCTCAAACATAAACATTGCATGGTAATGTTGCATCACTCTTTTGGTCATAATTTCCAATCATCTTTAATAATATATTATAATATAATATATATAAATAATATCTATATATTGTACATAGCCCATTAGTTTTCATTATTCTTTAATTCTGCTTGGTAGTTTAGTTGGATTGTTTTAGCAAAGTAAAGAGTTTGTTGATTGAAATATGTTTGACTTTGAGTTGACTTATTTTTCTTAAATAATTCTTGTATTTTAAGAAATTGTGTGAATTCATTCCATGTGTGCAGAGTTTATAATGTTCAATAATGTCAGAGCTTGGCTCACCCTTTTGATTTTGTCCTATTACCATCACCTTACTGGGCTGGTATTCACAGGACAACCCTTAACAGACCGAAATATTATTTGATAAAATATTAAAATATTAATATTAAATAATATTCTCAGATTCATAATTACAACAGACACCCTTTAGAAGTTGGTTATTTTTAGGTGAGAAACTAGGATAATACTAAAATAATCTTTAAAAATATTAAATATTAAAGTTTATTGAATTATTTTACTAGTTTCCTCAGCGGATGAAACGCCAAAATTACTATACTTGGCAAAGAAACCCAACTATTTTTATTTGGAGCTACAAACTAATAGAACAAAGGAAATGCACATTTAACCAGGTGATTATATCTCCCTCCTCATCATTCTCAGTTCATGTAGTTCTCGCCTCATTCACTTTCCCTGTTTCTGACTATTTTTAGTAACTTTCATTTCAACCTGGACAGACTCACAAAGAGAAGACAGGGATGCAATTAGAAAAGTTTATTAGTGAATATTTACTTCTTTGGCGTTCGGACCCCAGTGGAAGACGTGAATGCTGAAAATGACATGCGCTTGAATGAACATCTTAAGATTAGATTTAGAGATGTCTTCCTCCCAAAAAAGGGGGCCGAGGCCGGAAATGAGAAAGGAAAGGAAGTTATTGGGGTTTATAAAGATTCGAATAACAGGCGTGAATTAGGGACGATTTGAGCCTACAGAGAAGGAATAGGTTAGTGTGCCTGACAAGGCGAAGATAGGGCTGAAGATCTAAGAGAAGAAAAGAATTAATGATGGTGCCTGTAGAGGAGAAAAATGAGGCAGAAACTGAAAAGACGAGGCCTAATTGAGTACTAAAAGGGAAATCTATCAGGAAAATAGAATGAAATAAAAGGGAAGGAAGAAGCGCATGGCGTGGAAAGGATAAATAATGCAGAGAAATGTAGTTTGTAAATAGGCTATGAAAGCAAGGAAAATAATAGGGATGTAAAGCAGATGATAGAAATGCCTAAAAGGCTATGCAGATAAAGATATGGAATAAAGCTATAAAAACAGATCCGCCGAGCGGGAAAAAGAAATAGATCGGGTAATGGAGGAAGAAAGGCAGGAAATGAGTGAATGTAATTAATGGGAAGAAAAAGCTTAAATGAAATGGGGAATTGGCCCGCATAAAGAAAAGGGGAAAGAAAGTGAGATGAATAAATTTCAGAAGAGTTATGCAGTGTTGGATATACCATGAAGGAAATGCAGATACAGATATGAAATAAAGTAATAGTTTGTAAATAAGCAATGAAAGCAAGGAAAAAAATAGGGATGAAAAGCAGATGATAGATATGCCTGGAAGGCAATGCGAAATGATAGATATGCCGTGCGGGCAATGCGAGATAAAGTTCTTGTCTTTTTATTTGCAATAGATCTGACCCACATACAGAGAACACTCCGAAGAACAGAATAAGTAAAGGATGTTTATTGGTACAATAACAATCAGGAACGGATGATTCTCCAACTGTATGGGAAGAGAACTGGTGAAAACAAGTAACTGAATGATATGAAATAATAACAGGAAATTACTGTTATCAATAGAGTAGCTTACTAAATGGGTGTGGTCAGGTTGCCAGGGGAAGAAAGATTCAGGAACTAGGTTTATCGACGTAGAGTTTGAAGATGGTTCTTTAGGTGCTGTTCTGTGTGAGCTTGGAGCAAACAGGAATGAGTCCGGTGTGCAGATGTTTACGTTGGAGGGTGGACTGGGTACGCTTACAGCTTGGTCCAGGAGACGAAAGTAGCAGGAAACTGCCAGCTTGGTGCGAATCCAAACGAAGGCAGGAAATGGGAAACGAAGTCCTCAGAACGTAGGTAATGTTGGTTATCCAGAAACGTCCGGACACGTAGTCAGTGCTTAGCGCAGTAAATCCAAAGTTCAGAGTTTCAATCACTGAGGGCAAAACATTCTGGCGTCAAAGTGCTGGCAGCCTCCTGCTTAAGTACTGAAAGTAATCAGTAGAATAAGTCGCACCTGTCACTCAGCACACCTGAGAACTCCAGCACCGTCTGAAAACACTGAGCACATGTAGCAAGCACAAAAACACAAACACAACCCAGATCCTGACAGATATGGAATAAAGCTATAAAAACAGATCCGCCGAGAAAAAGAAATAGATAGGGTGATGAAGAAAGAAAGGCAGGAAATGAAAGAGGTAATTAAAGGGAAGAAGAAGCTTAAATGAAACAGGAAATTGGTTCCCATAAAGAAAAGAATGGGAAATAAAGTGAAATGAAGAAATTTCAGAAGAGCTATGGAGTGCAGGAAATTCCATGAAATGCAGATGAAGATATGAAGTAAAGCAATAAAACAGAACTATTAATAAGGAGTTAGAAGATAAATCTGTCGTGAGGGCAGAAAAGAACATAGGTGAGCTAGAGTGAGGAAGAATAATTGGACACGACTGGCAGGTGCTGAAGGAAGAGTCCTGCAAAACTTAAAAATTAAAATTGAACAAAGCCAATGATGGATAAAGGCCAACCACCACCAGTTAGTGCGGGAAGCTCATACCTAAGAGCTGGGAGGTGCTGAACAGCTAGCACAGAGAGGAAGTCTGGCGACCGTAGCTGAAGAAGGCCAGCGGCCGAGTTGATGGAGGGAAGCTGTATAAACGCTTTGGTTGCTGCTATAGAGGCAGCTCCAATTACTTGAGACCTGACTAGGAGGCGGGTTGTACAAGTCTAAAGATACCTCAAAACTTAAAGAACCAGGAGGTAGACATAGGGGCTCCTTCTAGAGTGAGAAAGAAGGGCATGCTGGTTGAGCTAAGTTTGTAATGTTTTAAGAGTGGATTTAAGCATGCTAGAGATGGGCAGAACGGGTCTTCGAGGGGTAAAATAGAGATGAAACATGGGCCTTTGCCTTTGGTATGTTAAGGTTGAGTTTGAAATAATCAGGATAGAACTTGAGGTCTGAGAAGGCTAAATTTCTAGAAGGAACTAATAAATTGATAGGGGAAGTAAATTCACCTAACCTGAGAAGCCCGTAGAAGGCTTGAGAAGAGTAGATGAAGTGAGCCTGACAGGCGCAGAAGAGGAAGGATGAGAAACTGGCTAAGGGACGGGGGAATAGGAAACATAACAAGAAGAGTGTAAGAGTGTAAGAGCTAAGCAGAGCCTAACGTGTGGAAGAGAAAGGACGAAGCTGACTGAGTTTGGAGAGGGAATGGTAAAACCTGATTGGCGTGGAGGATGTGGAATCAGCTGAGCCTGACGAGGAGAACAGAGAGTGAGACCTGTTGAGGCTGGCAAGGCGTGGGCTGGGATATAAGACAAACCTGACTAGGTATAGAGGGTGCGGACGTGAGCGAGCCTGACACGGAGTAGATGGAAAATAATGAAAGCCTGACTAGGCAAGAGGATGAGAACTTGCAGAACCTGACCAGGCGAGCAGAAGATGAGACTTGGACGTGCCTGACAAGGTGTGGAGGGGAAATGATGTAATCCTGATAAGGCGTGGAGGCCTTGACTGTAACTGACAAGGTTAGAGAGTGAGGGGTTGGCTTGTAAGAAGGAGCCCGAGAGGGAAAGAAATAGCTGCGCCTGACATATACTTGAAAGATTTTAATTAAAGGTTCTGTGTTGTACTGGTTTCTCTTACCTTTATATGAATTCATGAAAAGTTATTGTTTCTTTCATACCTCTGACGGGCAGATGTACAACACTGTTAGCAGCTGCTAAATGTGCAAACCTAATCTTGCAAGTGCCACCATTTCTAAAAGACACAAAGATAGATCTGCTCTACTGAGCAAATATGGCTTCCTACACTGTAGCAGATTCCCAACATAAATGAGATGTTAAAGTTAAAACCTGCCAATGATATGAATATGAAAGAGGAATTCAGCCAGAGAAAATAACTAATCGATCTCAAATTGGTTGGTCTTATGCAGATTGAGTGGAGAAAATAATATTTGAAAAAACTGATGGTTATATCTTCACGCTACTAAAGCCTTGCATTATGTGTGACTCTTCAGTCACACTAAGAGCTTTGAGCGGAGATCGAACTTTGAGGAAGTCTGAAAGCTGTATGAACCAAAGTCCAAACTGGGTTGCTGTGTGGGCCATTGATGAGTGGACCCTTAAATTAGACACTCTCTTGTCCAGTTCTTTAGATGTGGACTGAGAAAACTGACTGTCCAAGCAGGCCGACAACTTTAATTATCTCCAAGTTTGTTGGAGTAGAACTACAAAATATAAACATGAAGCCCTTCTTTAAACTACTGAGAGAGCAGCAAACTTCGATGAGTGTTAAAGATTAATCAGCTTTTTTGACAATGTGAACGGTGATTCTTATTCTGAAGAATGGATTAATGTGCCTCCCCTGCAGAATCTAGGAATGGAGCCTAGGTGGGACATTAGAATGTTTGGGAACATAGAATCTGCCTGATCGCAAAAGAGAAGTGAGAAACACTGAATGCCTGAAATGTAGCTGAAAAAGGAATGGAAAAAAAAATGGAGTGATGCATCTCACCTAGAGACAACCAAGACTGGGCGTTAGCGAGGTGAACGCCGGTCGGAAGGGCCGAGGAGCGGGCTGGGCACCGGTAGAACCGAGAAGAGGAAGCTGACGTAGCCAAGTTGGACGCGAACTCCCGAGATGTTGAGTGAAATGAATAGAGCACTGGAGAGAATCCATGGATGATATGCATGAAGCAGAGAAGATTGAGGGATGACTGGAGTAGAAGAAGACGTCGAAGCTTGAGGTGCGGGAAGATCGGTTTGAGAGATGAAGATCATAGGAGAAGCTGCATGCAGAAGACAGGCAGGAATGTGCAGCGGGAGCCAGGATGGAGGAGGTCTACCTCGGCGACGCTTGGCAGGAGGATTTTAGGGCGCTTCCGGAGGAGGTGGAAGGTGGAGGAGGTGGGAGGAGAGAATCATGCTGCGGCAGGAGCGCGGAGAGCTGAGCAAAATGGGATAAATCCAGATCGGAGTCAGGAGACATGCAGCACGGTCTGGACTGGGAGAATGGACGCTAAAGCGGGAGGCCAGGCAAATGGTTCTGCATGACGTGGCTGAACGTCAAAGTTCAGCTGCAGAACGGAGGGTTCTGTGGATGAAGATCTTTTAAAGCGATGATTGGCCGGGGGAGAAATGCAGACTTGACACTGATTGGTGGAGCAGAGCCGCATTGAGGAGTAATTAGACGAAGCTGGAGGTGATGGTGAGTCTTCCATGTTGAATTTTCGTTTTAAACTCCATGTGTCCAAACTGAGTATAGACAAACACCCTCAGCCTGAAAGTATATGCTCACATATCGCAACAATAAATTAACAAAACAACTAATAACTAGCTCTGAAAATGTAAACTAAAGGTCACCAGTTAAAACATCTTACCTTGGCCGAACCCTTGTTGACACTGTAGCGCTCCACTTTCCTGATTCAGGCTGCGCTTAAAGTGATTTCCCCCTCTCTCCCTCACTCAGCTGCAGCTACTCCTTGTGCTGTCAGCCTGCCTTTTGTTGTTCTGTTCGTTCATAAAAGCTTGGTTTATTTGCATTTGTGTCCTCACCTTTAGTAAAACAAAACACATCCACGCCAAAATAATTTTGTTTACCTGGGCACAGTGAATGTTAACCACTCTAGTGACGTTTCCTACAGCGAACCAAACCTTCATCACAGCAAGGACAGCCCAGTCCAAGGCCGCGAGCTCAGCTCTCCTTTTACTCTGTCTGTAACATTAATCGCAGCGCGACCAGATACCGTAACAGCTGTTGTCCCACTCAACATGCTCGCTCGTATTCATGTTACAATAACTTAGGCTGGCAGCAGTACACGTACTACTTTCTACCCCCAGTTACAGTAATAACAGTCTACATGCAACATTTTTTTTAAATCCACAAGACGCTAGCATCACGTCCGTGCCGTCTGATGTGCCTCAGACTGGCTTGAACGAAGCCAGGAAACACAGCACTTGATGCTGACCTCATCATTTTTCTGGTCTTTACAGGTTAGTCAATGATTTAATCTGCAAATGTGTGGTATATACAACTACCATGCATTGTCAAGGTGCCTAGTGATCAGATGTATGCTGGGAAAATTGTATTATTCAGGTTGTCAATTGCCATGAAATGTCAAGTGCTCCGGATGCCAGTGTTTCGACTGTGTATTCAATGTAGCTAGTCACATGCACTGTAGGTGCAATGTTTTAGTTCTTGATTTACTTTGTAGCACACCTGATAAATAGGTTATGTTTGCAGGTTACTGGCCCACTAGGCAGCCTTTTTGACAGTCTATAAAATTAGGTAAAAGTCCACCATTTTCTTTTCTTAAATATATCGCAAGAGGAGGCATTAATCTTCACAAAACAATTCCCCACATGAGTTTTGCACAAATACCTTTTAGTTTTACAGGAACTTAAACACAGGCATTGACATTTTAAGGTCCCTCAGACATTGCTGACTGTAAGCAAAACAGTACAAAGAGCACCTTTCTCTTTGCAGCACCGCCACATGTCTCATATCATAACAAACCAGTCACCAGTCTAACAAGTCATAACTTGTCTTTCTAGCACCTTCTCTGGTAATGTAATTTGCTTGCACATTGTAGTCTGCTGGTTGCTGTCCGCCGGCTCCTAGTTTGCGCGCTACTTCCTTAGCTTCCAGTTATGTTTGCAACTGTACATTTTGATGATACACAGGGTAAATGTCATAACCAAAGGCTATGTCATATGCAGAAGGACTCCTACATTGGAAATCAGCACTTTTATTTGACCGGATTCCCTTTTATTTCCTTTTTATGAGGTGGGAAACACATTTGGGATAGTTTTGGCACCCTTTGCCTAACTGCCATTTCTGCCTGGCACATTACCCTCTAAAACGTTTGTGGAACATACACGGGTTGGACAATGAAAGTGAAACACCTGGTTTTAGACCACAATAATTTATTAGTATGGTGTAGGGCCTCCTTTTGCGGCCAATACAGCGTCAATTCGTCTTGGGAATGACATATACAAGTCCTGCACAGTGGTCAGAGGGACTGCACTGTTCAATGGTTAGGATTAATTGGAATATATGTACCTGCCTGTTGTGAAGTGCCTTGAGACAACATGTGTTGTGAATTGACGCTATATAAATAAAACTGAATTGAATTGAAGTATGCTAAGGTCTGCTACATCAGTCACTCTTATATGGGACTCCCATTGTTTAACCTATAGGTGCTGGGCCCTGCAGAGAAACACTCATTTTTCCCTGTCTCTAATGGTACATTCCATTTGTACTTGGAAGTCGGAATATCTCCAAATAGGACATTTCAACTGGAATGCCCCTGAAAGTCGAAATTATGAGTTGGAAAGTTGGGGCAACATGACCATACCCAATGTCTGCAACTGCACAGGCAACTGTGGCTCAGTAGGAAGAGTAGTCGTCTTGCAATCAGAAGGTTGTGGGTTCAATTCCAGCTTCCTCCTGCCATATGTCGATGTGCCCCTGGGCAAGGCACTTAACCTCAAGTTGCCTACCGATCTGCGTGTCGGTGTATGAATGTGTGAGTGTTAGTGAGTGCGATTGGGTGAATGTGGCTCTAGTGTAAAGCCTTTTGAGCGGTCTGTATGACTGGAAAAGTGCTATATAAGTTCAGTACATTTATCATTCAAGATGTTGCTACTCGCATAGTAGTAAATTGTTCTTACTTTGACTGTTTTTAGCAGTTCTTTATTATTCATGTAACAATAACTTAGGCTGGCAGCAGTACACATACTAGTTTTCAGTGTTTATAAGACAAGATGTTTCAACGCTGCATAAAATACCACGTAGAACACTGTTGTTGTCATTGTTATTGTTGTAAGACTGCTGCTACAGTTCCCAGCAATACGAACAAAAGCAATCAGGAAGCAGGAACACTGCAACTCAAAGATGACGTAAACTCCAACTTCCCAGTTTCGACTTCCGAGATTAATGGAACGTAGCATAAAAATGGATCAAACACTGGCAAACCACGCAAGAAAAGGCTTTAATGTTTCCAAAACCATTCCCCAAATGAGTTTATACTTCCAGTTTAACAGCAATTTAAACCCATGCAATGACATTTAAAGGCCCTGCAGACATGGCTAACTCTGTGAACAAGACGCTACAGAAAACATCTTTCTTTTGGAAGCAGCCCCACATGTGCAGTGTCATTAGAAACTAAAGAAACCCCACCTTTCCAGGAATGAATAGCATGTGTTTGTTGCACCTTCTCCTGTGGCATAATTTGCAGTAGTATTGGAGGATCTACAGTTGTTTAAAAACACAGGCCTCTGCGGCTGTGGTGTGGTGTTTATTTCTAAAAAAGCGATCATTTATAATGGCACAGAAGAAGAAAATTACTGGTTTGGAAGTTTTAGATTACATTTTTTGACATTACATTACATAAAATTACATGTCTGTTATTTCCAAAATTATTTACTACTTTTAAATTTGTAAACTCTTGTTTAGGACATCTGAAAACAACAACCACCCATCCATGCTCCAGAATAAAGAGGCTGCATGGCTGATTGTGTGAGACTGATTCAAGGCTCGATTGATTGTTTTGAGTTTGATTCGGAATATATATATATAAAAAATAATAATAATAATATAAAATATAAAATAATAATATAAAATAATTAGTTGTTTGCTTGTTAAAAGTTTGCCAGTAATGGGTTTCATTTTGGATGTATGGACTCATTGTGTAAATTAAACTAAAATCATTTTGTTGTTTAGCATAAAAAAAAAGGTTATAAAACCAAAAACCACAGTTAAGCCTGAGTCAAAGCCCCTCAAGTTGTGTCTACATCGAAGACGTAAGTTAACTCAGGGTTTATCCTTTCCTGTGTGGGAGGCTCTTTAGCTATGGGTTTACTCAGTAAGACACAATTTATGTATGTAAATATACCAGAAACCATTGCTTCAGTGAAGGAAACCATAGAAACCAAAAGGAAAACCAAGAGATAGAATTGAAGAGGTGGTTTTAAAAGATAAAATCTGAAAAAAGATTTAAATACAGCATAAAAAGAGAGAATAAATAAGGTAACAGGTGGAATCAGAGTATTAGTAGAACAACACAACCTACCGATCCCAACTCTTCCCTTTGGCAATGTGTGTTTGTGTGTGTTGCCCCTGGCTTTAAGTGCGCATGAACACACACATCCACGTGTGTGTGCATGGTGTTAGTGGGATGATTTGTAATACTAAGTGCACTGAGTGGGAGGATGAGGAGGAGAGATGAGACTGAGAGGCAGGGGCCGAGTGAGGCAGAGATGGGTTTAGGAAAAACACAGGAAAACAGCGGAATGGAGAGAGAAATGTAATGCATGTCATCGCACTCCAGTCATACAAATCTACTGTACTTAGACAGACACACAGGCTCTCTCACAGAAACAGTAAAGCCAACTGCCCACGCAAGTCCAGAGGTGAGCGTTATTCCTCCCACTGTAATTACCTTCTCTCCTCTGTTTCTCTCTATCCCCCTGTCTCCCTGACAAACACTGAGAGACTCCTACACAAAAAACACTTTTTAAATATTATTTTTGAAAGTTTTGACCTGATAGTTTCTCCTACCCCCTGCTGATACTTAGAGATGAAAGATGTTTCTCCTTCTGCAACAGGTACAGGCTTTGATTTGAGATTAAAGAATGTCTGCAAATTTCTTTTGGGAAATGTATAAAAAAAGCCCACAATGTCCGGGCTTCATGCTGTGTTGTGTCTATCTGGTTTTACAGCTGCCTTCACCATTTACAAACCACTGCAGATCACAGATGGAGTGGGGCTAATTTTTAGTAATATTCAACTGTCTTCATTTGCGCACGTTGCCATTAGATTTACAATGCCTTGCATAAGTATTCACTTTACTTACATTGATGTTTTTCACATTACTATCACAGACATCTGTGTATTATATTTGGATTTTAGGTAGGTGTACTGCTGAACAGTATGGATAAAAACCTATAATTAAAAATCCGATAAGTGTGGTTTGCATTTCTATATAAATCTTTTTAGTCAATACTTTGTAGAACCCCCTTTGGCTGTAGTTACAGCTGCAGGTCCTTTGGTGTATGTCTTTGGGTTGCACATCTACACACTGACAATTTGACTTAGGTCTGGACTTTGACTAGGCCATTCTAGCACATGAGTATGCTTCGATCTAAACTATTCCCTTATAATTATATGTTCAGGGTGGTAGTCGTGCTACAAGGTGAACCTCCACTCCAGTGTGGGAGCTCTTCCAGGATTGTCCTGGATTTAACTCCATCCATCTTCCCAACAACTCTGACCAGCTTCCCTTTCACTGCTCAGCATGAAACTGCTACCACTTTGTTTTTATGGTGGAGAAGGTGTGTTCAGGCTCATCAAAACAATATATATATTTTAATATAATCAGTATATAAAAATAATTCTTTAAAGATGCTCAAAGTCAATACATGGAGCCATTTTCATCTCCAAGACAGCTTTACATAGCAGACATGCAGACACTTAGCATCCCCCCAGATAAAAGCCTTCATGCAGTTCACAACACATCATCTCAAGGCACTTAATATAAAAAAATAGGTGAATGCAATCGAATCATCCAAACAGATTTCATGTCAAGTACATACAATCCAGTTGATCCTAATTACAGTGCAGTCAAATTCAGTTTATTATTCAAATTGGTTAAAGGTTTTTCTATCTAAGGAAACCCAGCAGATTGCATCCAGTCAGTGACTTGCAGCATTCACTCCTCCTGGATGAGCATGTAGAGACAGTGGACAGTCACTGGTGTTGACTTTGCAGCAATCCCTCATACTGAGCATGCATGTAGCGACAGTGGAGAGGAAAAACTCCCTTTTAACAGGAAGAAACCTCCAGCAGAACCAGAACCAGGCTCAGTGTGAGCGGCCATCTGCAGCAACTGACTAGGGATCTGAGAAGGCAGATCATACGCAAAATGGGAACATTTATACAACCAGGTTATTGCAGCTTTCATTATTGTGTTTGTATCCTAACAGAATCATTTGTTTTTCAGTTAAATTGTACATAATAGATGTCAGATTATATGTGGATTTTTGTGGAGAATGTTTTGAAATATTTTACCATGGTCTTGCTTTTTAAATCACACAAACCAGGCATATTACTAGGAGTGTGAACACTTTTGAGAGCCACAGTGTGTCTTCCAGATGTTGATGTCCTTCGGCTCTAAAATCAACAGAAAATAATGAAAGAAAGACAAATATTTTAAGGATTCAGTTTATGGTGACTTTCCATTGATCCACGTGCAAAGACAATGTTTAGCTCAGCTGTGGTGCACAAATGAATTAGCTGATGGGTCATCCTACTTTCATACTAACAACTGTTTTCTGCTTTAACTTCTGGAAAACACGTCAGAAAATGGACGATGATGTTTGCTAGTAAATAAAACAGACCGTACCTCTCAGCTTCCCTGAGGACATTTCCATCAGCCGTTAAAAGGTTACTGGTGAATTTTTTAGTTCTAAGGGAATGACCTTGAGGAAAGTTTAAGCAGTGATGCTATTTGACGTCAGTTTCTCTAACATTGTCTGGAGAACACATGTAATTGATCTTTAATTGGAAAGCTCCAAATAAATAAATTTTTTTCAGCCAAAATAATTTTTATACCAAAGAGGATGTTCGCATGACATTATCTCTTTGTAGAATTTTTGGGAAGGGAAGTTCCTTTTTCAAGTTTTTATTCTGCTAAGATTTCTGCATGGCTTTGAGTTACATAGTGGCAACTAAAATAAAACAATTTAAATTAATTGTTATTTAAAAATTAAATAAAATAGATGCATTTATTTCAATAGTTAAGTATTAGTAGATTATTCTGCAGGGAAAGCAATTTGTTTTGGACATGACAAATCACCTTCCAAAGCAGGCCATCAGAGGCAATGACATTTCTTCAGCCTGCTAGAGTTCATGCAACTACTGCAGAGGTTCAGCCAGTCTTTCATCTTTTTCCTGGAGGTTTTGGAATTTTGTTCGAATTAATCCAACTAATCTAGCTCCTTTCAATGAAATATTATGCAGCTGATCACCCAGCCCCATGATGTAAAACAATGTAATTTCTAAAACCAATCTGAAAACAGCATTTATTTGTATATGTAAACCTTTGGCCATAACTATACTGTAACTGTGTATAAATCCCTTTTTAGAGCAGTTAGAGTTGAAAAGGGATATTTCCATTCACTGTATAAACAGACACAAATCAGACTAAAGTTTTCCTTTTAGGATAATGTTTTTATTTATTTATTATTTTCTAGATGCCAGAATAATGAAAGAGATATTTTTTCCAACCCTTCCTCAAATTCAAAAGTTTGTATCTACCCCCTCAGTGGTGTAACTACCCTTTAAACTATACAACTTGGGTTAAATGCTTTGGGTTTCCTTCCACAAGCTTCTCCCAATAGTTTGCTAGACTTTTGACCCACTCCTACTGATTTGGCTTGGTGTTCTTGAGCTTTAGCCTTTTTCCTCCTCCAAATGTTCCAATGTTCCAAACTCTTTAGTTGTAATTTCATCGGAAACTGGACATACATCCAAAAATTAAGGTTCTTTTGCTGAGTGATTTTTGAACTGTAGTCTGGCTTATCATGTTTCTGTGATGTAATGGCTTCTTCCTCTCTGAGCAGCCTTTCAGTTCATGTTGGTACAGGACTTGTTTGACTGTTGATAATGACACTCTTTTACCAGCTTCAGCAGAATCTTCACAAGGTCATTGGCTTTAGCTGTTATTTTCTAGGACATAGAACCTATCTCCTCCCTAAACAGCATGATGACTGGACATTCCCATGCCGTACATACTTTCGATATAGTACAGACAAAAGTTTGGACACACCTTCACATTCAAAGAGTTGTCTTTATTTTCATGACTATAATTATTGTAGCTTCACGCTGAAGACATCAAAACTATGAATGAACACATGTGGAATTATATACTGAACAAAAAAAGTGTGAAACAACTGAAAATATGTCTTATATTCTAGGTTCTTCAAAGTAGCCACCTTTTGCTTTGATTACTGCTCCGCACACTCTTGGTATTCTGTTGATGAGCTTCAAGAGGGAGTCACCTGAAATGGTTTTCCAAAGATCTCAAACTTGGACTCATCAGACCAAAGCACAGATTTCCACTGGTCTAATGTCCATTCTTTGTGTTCTTTAGCCCAAACAAGTCTCTTCTGCTTGTTGCCTGTCCTCAGCAGTGGTTTCCTAGCAGCTATTTTACCATGAAGGCCTGATTCACACAGTCACCTCTTAACAGTTGTTCTAGAGATGTGTCTGCTGCTAGAACTCTGTGTGGCATTGACCTGATCTCTAATCTGAGCTGCAATTTCTGAAGCTGGTGACAGCGCTTGATGGTTTTTGTAACTGCACTTGGGGACACTTTCAAAGTTTTCCTAATTGTTCAGACTGACTGACCTTCATTTCTTAAAGTAATGATGGCCACTCGTTTTTCTTTACTTAGCTGCTTTTTTCTTGTCATAATACAAATCCTAACGGTCTATTCAGTCTTCTCTATATATAGATGCGTCCACTAGGTAAAACAAGACAGAAGTTGTCATCTTTGGACCAGAATCTTTGAGAGAGAAACTGCTTAGTCAATCAATTAATTTAGATGGCATTAAATTGACCTCTGGTAATAAAACCTCTGGTAAAACACCTTGGTGTTATTTTTGACCATATCCGAAATATTGCCAACATTACAAATATCCTATCCAGGACTGACTGAAAAACTAGTCCATGCATTTGTTACTTCAAGGCTGGACTATTGTAATTCTTTACTATCAGGATGTCCACAAAATGCAGTTAAAAGCCTTCAGCTGATTCAAAATGCTGCAGCAAGAGTTCTGATGAAAATTAAAAAGACAGATCATATCTCTCCTACTTTAGCTTCCTTTCATTGGCTCCCTGTTAAATCCAGAATAGAATTTAAAATTCTCCTCCTCACATAAAAAGCCCTTAATGATCTAGCTCCATCATACATCAGAGATCTGATTGGTCCATATGTTCCTAACAGAGCACTTCATTCTCACACTGCAGGTTTATAGGTGGTTCCTAGAGTCTCTAGAAGTAGAATGGGAGGCAGATCCTTTAGTTATCAGGCTCCTCTCCTGTGGAACCAGCTCCCAGGTTTAGTCCATGAGGCAGACACCCTGTCTACTTTTAAGGCTAGGCTTAAAACTTTCCTTTTTGATAAAGCTTATAGTTAGAGTGGCTTAGGTTATCCTGAGCTATCTCTGTAGTTATGCTGCTATAGGCTCAGGCTACTGGAGGACATAATGACCACTTTCACTCTCTCTGCTACATTCTCATACTACTCTCCAATTTTGCGTTATTTGCTGTTATTTCAGCTTTTATTTCAGCTTTTAGCTCTATTTTCTCTCTCTGTTTTTTTCTCTTTCTAGAAGCTCCATCTGACCTTGCTCTGTGTTTAGCTATGGCACCTTCCTGGAGAGGACATCGATTGAGCTGCTGTTGCCAATAACTTAATGCTCACCTTATACAGATGATACACTTGGCCCTGTCTTTCAGTGTTTAACCCTGTCTCTCCTAGAAATACCTACTGGCTGAACTTCTACTGTGACTAACTGTATGTGCTCTCTTTCATACTCTAGACTTGATAACTGGCTCAGAGTACTTAGATGAAGCCTCTAAAAGGAGCTATAACCATTATTGTTTTACTTTTCTTTCCCATAGAAAGTACTCTTGGATCAGTGCTTCTGTGTTCTTTTTGTGTCTCTGCTCTGTTCTCTCAAACCTTCAGTCGGTCGTGGCAGATGGCCGCTCACACTGAGCCTGGTTCTGGTTCTGCTGGAGGTTTCTTCCTGTTAAAAGGGAGTTTTTCCTCTCCACTGTCGCTACATGCATGCTCAGTATGAGGGATTGCTGCAAAGTCATCGCCAGTGACTGTCCACTGTCTCTACATGCTCATCCAGGAGGAGTGAATGCTGCAAGTCACTGACTCGATGCAATCTGCTGGGTTTCCTTAGATAGAAAAACTTTTAACCAATTCGAATAATAAACTGAATCTGACTGAACTGTTTGATAGTTAGGATTAACTGGAATGTATGAACCTGATTTGACATCTGTATGATTCTATTGAATTGACTTTGTGAAGTGCCTTAAGAAGACATGTGTTGTGAATTGGTGCTATATAAATAAAACTGAATTGAATTGAATAATTCTAACTGACCTGAAACAGGAAAGGCTTAGTCGGATTTCATGTCAGAACGTGAAAAATTGTTACATATATTTTTATACAATGAATGTAAATATCAGCTGTTAGCTTACAATAATTTTAGATAATAAAAAAATCAACATATTAAGGTTTTTAATTAGAGGTGATTTTCTTCATTTCTTAATAAAAACAGATTTATTCATACAGTCATACCTTTGGTCTATCTTAGATTCATTCTGTTTTCATCCACACATACAGGCAGCTCCCATAAGGGCCATGCAGAGTGACTGCATCAAACTGAAGAGTTCAACGGAGCAAGTGACACGCGCCTGTTTGTGTGTTAGGCTTACAGTCTGTCTTCTCTCTTGTCTTTGTCCTCTGATGTCAAAAACCCGCCTCTCATTTTCTCGGGTTTATGTAATTCCTTCCCAGGGCAACAGTCATTTAATTCCAACATTCAGAGTGTGTGTTGGGCTTTATGGCTTGTGCGTGTGTTTCGTTTATTTGTCTTAAAGCCACAAAAGCTCTTAGAGGGTTTTGAAGTCTATTCTCTGTCTGTGTTCTTCTTCTTTCTGTCTCTTTCTCTCTCTCTCTTCCCCTCTCTATTTCTAACACACACATATGCACACACTCACATTAAACCCAACATAAATGGATTAACACGCAGCTATCTGAAAGGAGAGGGAGCGAGAGAGTAATGAGGTCAATACTCATTCATCTCATATTTTAACTTATAGTCAGCACATGCTTCACCCAATAACAAATTACACAAGCTGCTTTCATGGGCTTGAAATTTTTGATGATGCCCAGTAAGTATAATTATGATGCTGGTTGACCATGTCTGAATGTCTTCACTGTGCCCTGTTAACACTGCTATTACTGATCAAATTATCTGTTTTGTGAAAAATCAATAATTATCATTTCACATTCTTTGTTTTGTATTTTGAGGTTTTGTTTCATTTTGTTAAGTATTTATCCTTTCTAAAAGATTTTTGTACCCAATAAGTTTGGCTGTTTCGAAGTGAGTTTCTGTGACATTCAAAATATACCCAAAAGGTTTACAAAATGAGGCCCAGAATTGTCCACAAGTACGCTAGGGGCAGATTTACAAAGCAATTTGCCAACCCTAAATGTGTACAAACTCAGATTTGCACATATTTAGGCTGCAAACTCAGAGCCAGATGATTGAAAGTAAGAAAGCTTTAATTCCTTTACTCACACAGCTTAGGCAGGGAAACCAGGAGTATGCCAAGCTCCATCCAGACCAGAATACAGGACATAACACTTGACATGACTTGGATACATGACCAAACCAGACCAGGAACAAAGATTAGTGCAACCAGGACACAGCGGGGAACAAAGGCAACTAATGAACTTAAATACAAACAGGAAGAACGGAGAACAAGGAACAGGTGTGGGTCAGACTGCAGGGAGTGAAACCAATTAACAATATGACACAGACAGGGCGTGAACTAAGAACCAATCTAGGAGAAATAATAAAAAAACACAACACAGACACAGACTAGGCACGACATGTGAAGGTTCTCCACTGTTCCATGTTTTCTCCATGTGTGGACAATAGATCTCACCATGGTTCTCTTGAATCCCAAAGCCATAGACATGGCTTTTTAATTCTGGTGGTTGATCTTAATTTTTCTTGGGTTCTTGAATATGTTTATTTCTAGTCAGGTCTTGGTGTGGCTAGTGAAGTTAAAAACATCCGGCCATTTCTTTCACTTCTAACCAGGTTGGTTTTGATTGCAAATTCCCTTAATACATGAAATCCTCATTTAAAAAATGATTTTGTATTTATTCAGCTAATCTTCTGGTGTGTGAAACAAAACTGAAGTAATCTGTAAGGGGTTCTTCCCAGCACCGTATTTCTGAAGAATGTAAATTTAAGAAACCAAACACACAGAAGCATGAATTGTGATTGGCTCCCGAAGGACATAGAAAATCCATCAGCTCCCTTGCCCTCTCCCTTTTTTTCGCTCTCTGCACTGTGGGCCACCAGTAGGGAATGGTTCTTCATCTAACTGCATCCTTGTGTCACAGGACCATCTGTCACCGGGTGCTAAAGCAGGAGCCTCATTAAAGAAAATGGACCCACAGGTATGTTATTTACACCAGTGTGCAGCTTAAAGTTAGCAGCATACGCTCTTTGTGCACATTAAAACCATAGCTTTAAATCCAGTTTGATTTTTTCTGTTAATGCTATCCTTGTTTATTTTGCAGTTTCAGGATGAAATAAACACATTATTTTTAGATTTCTGCTTACATTTTTTAAAACTTTATGTATCAATCCAGACACCCATACTAGATGCAGTGTTGGTTCAGTTCATCGTTTCAAAAAACTAGTTCTAAATAAATACATACATATATATATATATATATATATATATATATATACAGGTCCTTCTCAAAATATTAGCATATTGTGATAAAGTTCATTATTTTCCATAATGTCATGATGAAAATTTAACATTCATATATTTTAGATTCATTGCACACTAACTGAAATATTTCAGGTCTTTTATTGTCTTAATACGGATGATTTTGGCATACAGCTCATGAAAACCCAAAATTCCTATCTCACAAAATTAGCATATCATTAAAAGGGTCTCTAAACGAGCTATGAACCTAATCATCTGAATCAACGAGTTAACTCTAAACACCTGCAAAAGATTCCTGAGGCCTTTAAAACTCCCAGCCTGGTTCATAACTCAAAACCCCAATCATGGGTAAGACTGCCGACCTGACTGCTGTCCAGAAGGCCACTATTGACACCCTCAAGCAAGAGGGTAAGACACAGAAAGACATTTCTGAACGAATAGGCTGTTCCCAGAGTGCTGTATCAAGGCACCTCAGTGGGAAGTCTGTGGGAAGGAAAAAGTGTGGCAGAAAACGCTGCACAACGAGAAGAGGTGACCGGACCCTGAGGAAGATTGTGGAGAAGGGCCGATTCCAGACCTTGGGGGACCTGCGGAAGCAGTGGACTGAGTCTGGAGTAGAAACATCCAGAGCCACCGTGCACAGGCGTGTGCAGGAAATGGGCTACAGGTGCCGCATTCCCCAGGTCAAGCCACTTTTGAACCAGAAACAGCGGCAGAAGCGCCTGACCTGGGCTACAGAGAAGCAGCACTGTACTGTTGCTCAGTGGTCCAAAGTACTTTTTTCGGATGAAAGCAAATTCTGCATGTCATTCAGAAATCAAGGTGCCAGAGTCTGGAGGAAGACTGGGGAGAAGGAAATGCCAAAATGCCAAAAGTCCAGTGTCAAGTACCCACAGTCAGTGATGGTCTGGGGTGCCGTGTCAGCTGCTGGTGTTGGTCCACTGTGTTTTATCAAGGGTAGGGTCAATGCAGCTAGCTATCAGGAGATTTTGGAGCACTTCATGCTTCCATCTGCTGAAAAGCTTTATGGAGATGAAGATTTCATTTTCCAGCACAACCTGGCACCTGCTCACAGTGCCAAAACCACTGGTAAATGGTTTACTGACCATGGTATCACTGTGCTCAATTGGCCTGCCAACTCTCCTGACCTGAACCCCATAGAGAATCTGTGGGATATTGTGAAGAGAACGTTGAGAGACTCAAGACCCAACACTCTGGATGAGCTAAAGGCCGCTATCGAAGCATCCTGGGCCTCCATAAGACCTCAGCAGTGCCACAGGCTGATTGCCTCCATGCCACGCCGCATTGAAGCAGTCATTTCTGCAAAAGGATTCCCGACCAAGTATTGAGTGCATAACTGTACATGATTATTTGAAGGTTTTTGTATTAAAAACACTTTTCTTTTATTGGTCGGATGAAATATGCTAATTTTGTGAGATAGGAATTTTGGGTTTTCATGAGCTGTATGCCAAAATCATCCGTATTAAGACAATAAAAGACCTGAAATATTTCAGTTAGTGTGCAATGAATCTAAAATATATGAATGTTAAATTTTCATCATGACATTATGGAAAATAATGAACTTTATCACAATATGCTAATATTTTGAGAAGGACCTGTATATATATACAGTACAGACCAAAGGTTTGGACACACCTCATTCAAAGAGTTGTCTTTATTTTCATGACTATAATTATTGTAGCTTCACACTGAAGGCATCAAAACTATAAATTAACACATGTGGAATTATATACTGAACAAAAAAGTGTGAAACAACTGAAAATATGTCTTATATTCTAGGTTCTTCAAAGTAGCCACCTTTTGCTTTGATTACTGCTCTGCACACTCTTGGCATTCTGTTGAACATCAGTTGTGTTGTGCAGGAGGTGGATACAGTACACAGTTGATAGTCCTACTGAATAGACTGTTAGAATTTGTATTATGGCAAGAAAAAAGCAGCTAAGTAAAGAAAAAATGAGTGGCCATCATTACTTTAAGAAATGAAGGTCAGTCAGTCCGAACAATTGGGAAAACTTTGAAAGTGTCCCCATGTGCAGTCGCAAAAACCATCAAGCGCTACAAAGAAACTGGCTCACATGAGGAGCGACCCAGGAAAGGAAGACCAAGAGTCACCTCTGCTGCAGACGATAAGTTCATCCAAGTCACCAGCCTCAGAAATCGCAGGTTAACAGCAGCTCAGATTAGAGAACAGGTCAATGCCACACAGAGTTCTAGCAGCAGACATCTCTAGAACAACTGTTAAGAGGAGACTGTGTGAATCAGGCCTTCATGGTAAAATAGCTGCTAGGAAACCACTGCTGAGGACAGGCAACAAGCAGAAGAGACTTATTTGGACTAAATAACACAAGGAATGGACATTAGACCAGTGGAAATCTGTGCTTTGGTCTGATGAGTCCAAGTTTGAGATCTTTGGTTACAACCACCGTGTCTTTGTGCGGCGCAGAAGAGGTGACGGATGGACTCTACATGCCTGGTTCCCACCGTGAAGCATGGAGGAGGTGTGATGGTGTGGGGGTGCTTTGCTGGTGACACTGTTGGGGATTTATTCAAAATTGAAGGCATACTGAACCAGCATGGCTACCACAGCATCTTGCAGCAGCATGCTATTCCATCCGGTTTGTGTTTAGTTGGTCCATCATTTATTTTTCAACAGGACAATGACCCCAAACACACCTCCAGGCTGTGTAAGGGCTATTTGACCAAGAAGGAGAGTGATGGGGTGCTGCGCCAGATGACCTGGCCTCCACAGTCATCGGACCTGAACCCAATCAAGATGGTTTGGGGTGAGCAGACCGTAGAGTGAAGGCAAAAGGGCCAACAAGTGCTAAGCATCTCTGGGAACTCCTTCAAGACTGTTGGAAAACCATTTCAGGTGACGACCTCTTGAAGCTCATCAACAGAATGCCAAGAGTGTGTGGAGCAGTAATCAAAGAAAAAGGTGGCTAATTTGAAGAACCTAGAATATAAGACATATTTTCAGTTGTTTCACACTTTTTTGTTCAGTATATAATTCCACATGTGTTAATTCATAGTTTTAATGCCTTCAGTGTGAAGCTACAATATTCATAGTCATGAAAATAAAGAAAACTCTTTAAATAAGAAGGTGTGTCCAAACTTTTGGTCTGTACTGCACATATATATATAAATTATAAAGTTCCTTAAAGGTACCAAAATATTAAGTGTAACAAAGTTCCAGACTTGTAAAGGGCTGCTAGGACACTTTTTGTTAGGGTTAGGTAGTGTGGTACCAGCTCATCCTTATCAAAACTAGAAAAATCAGTCCGCACAAGTTAAAATGAGCTAATTCATTCATCTTGCTGCCAAGGACTTGTGAGCCTGACCACCAGGTAGATCTGGGCTTGGACTGCACTGGAGATTTAGCAGTTGTGCTGGGTCTGGGAATATGTGTTCATAGGTTCCCAACCTTCTCACCATTCTGACATCTTTGCATCTCCAAGTGAAGGATTTACACACACACCTACTCTACACACACAGAAACACACATGTACAAGTAATCATACACATACAAGTAACAACTGAATGTCAAACACACGTTCCTATTACACTACTCTGGCCTATCTGCAGTTATGCATTGCTGATTTTATAAATAGTTATAAATTTACTATGCCTTCTTATGTCATCCTGTTTGCGAGCAAAACTGCCCTGGCACATGTCGACAACAAGCTTCTCCAAATGTTATGGCTGAAAGGCCGGGACACACGAGAAGAGAGAAAAAAAAATTGCGATTCAATAACATTAAGCAATGGTAAATGACTTAATGTTACTACAATGCTATTATATTATATTATATTATATTATATTATATTATATTATATTATATTATATTATATCATATTATATTATATTATATTATATTATATTATATTATATCATATTATATTATATTATATTATATTATATTATATTATATTATATTATATCATATCATATTATATTATATTATATTATATTATATTATATTATATCATATTATATTATGAGAACCAGGTGGGACTAATTAGTGACGTGCCCATAAACAAGTTGCCTTACAAGCTATATATGTATGAATGTGTGAGCATTGAGAGTGATGGAAGTGCCGCAGAACGAATGTTCTCTAGTAAAACTACCTTCTATTGTCTCTAAGTTTCTAAATTTGATGAAACATATTTGTAGCGTTCTTTAGCTCTAGCTCAGTTGTATTGAATTGAGAGTGTATTCCCACAGATTATCATTTGATTATTATTATTTGATTGAGGACTGAACTTTGACTAGGCTATTCTAACACATGAACTATGTGTTCATGTCTACACCACATCTAAACCATTCCTATCATACAATGCTATGTTCTTGTCAGACTGACGTACAGAACAATGCTCGATAGCAGCATGGTGAATTGTAGAGTTTTCTTTCATTATAATAACGAACCGGAAAAGACTAACACAGACTGGGCAACGGACATAGACCAGGTAGTCAGGAGGAAATGTGGAGGACAATGAAAGAGATTCTAAATACTGAGGAAGGATGGAGTATAGTCCAATGAACCAGGAGAGCTAATTAGGTGGGAATCAGGAGCAGCTGGTGGAAGAGAACATGCAGGCAACTGAAGGAGGGTGGCTAATAGACATCAATTAGCAGGGAACAGAAATAATTAAACAATAGAACCAACCTAAAGCACATAAAAAGGGAGGAACAAATCAACAAGGAAATACAAACTAAAAGATCTAAGTCTGGAATCCCAGAATTTAATATAAACATAAGAATGAATGATGTTTCTAATAAACATGAATGAACTGAAATAATAGCAACAGAAGTAGAGAAAACAGACAAGGAGCTCAAACTCAAAACCTAACACAGGCAGATCATAACATTTCCATTGTATTGTATGTTTGGGGTTGTTGACCTGCTGGAAGGTGAACCTCCACCAAGTCTTTAGTTGTTCGTGGCTTCTAACCTACAGGATATAGGTCCTATATACTTACAGGATATAGGACAGTTGGGATTTATTGAAGACTAATTAGATGCAATATAATTAATGGTATTTGTTGAAAATTGGAGAACAGTGCATAAAAATGTAGTTGCTTAATTGTGTGCACACTTTTGCAACTAGCTTAACGCAGTTTTTTTTTTTTTTTTTTTCTCGTACAGAAAAAAAATGTTTTTAAGCTGAATTGTACAGGTCCTTCTCAAAATATTAGCATATATTGTGATAAAGTTCATTATTTTCCATAATGTCATGATGAAAATTTAACATTCATATATTTTAGATTCATTGCACACTAACTGAAATATTTCAGGTCTTTTATTGTCTTAATACGGATGATTTTGGCATACAGCTCATGAAAACCCAAAATTCCTATCTCACAAAATTAGCATATTTCATCCGACCAATAAAAGAAAAGTGTTTTTAATACAAAAAACGTCAACCTTCAAATAATCATGTACAGTTATGCACTCAATACTTGGTCGGGAATCCTTTGGCAGAAATGACTGCTTCAATGCGGCGTGGCATGGAGGCAATCAGCCTGTGGCACTGCTGAGGTCTTATGGAGGCCCAGGATGCTTCGATAGCGGCCTTTAGCTCATCCAGAGTGTTGGGTCTTGAGTCTCTCAACGTTCTCTTCACAATATCCCACAGATTCTCTATGGGGTTCAGGTCAGGAGAGTTGGCAGGCCAATTGAGCACAGTGATACCATGGTCAGTAAACCATTTACCAGTGGTTTTGGCACTGTGAGCAGTTGCCAGGTTGTGCTGGAAAATGAAATCTTCATCTCCATAAAGCTTTTCAGCAGATGGAAGCATGAAGTGCTCCAAAATCTCCTGATAGCTAGCTGCATTGACCCTACCCTTGATAAAACACAGTGGACCAACACCAGCAGCTGACACGGCACCCCAGACCATCACTGACTGTGGGTACTTGACACTGGACTTCTGGCACTTTGGCATTTCCTTCTCCCCAGTCTTCCTCCAGACTCTGGCACATTGATTTCTGAATGACATGCAGAATTTGCTTTCATCCGAAAAAAGTACTTTGGACCACTGAGCAACAGTCCAGTGCTGCTTCTCTGTAGCCCAGGTCAGGCGCTTCTGCTGCTGTTTCTGATTCAAAAGTGGCTTGACCTGGGGAATGCGGCACCTGTAGCCCATTTCCTGCACACGCCTGTGCACGGTGGCTCTGGATGTTTCTACTCCAGACTCAGTCCACTGCTTCCGCAGGTCCCCCAAGGTCTGGAATCGGCCCTTCTCCACAATCTTCCTCAGGGTCCGGTCACCTCTTCTCGTTGTGCAGCGTTTTCTGCCACACTTTTTCCTTCCTACAGACTTCCCACTGAGGTGCCTTGATACAGCACTCTGGGAACAGCCTATTCGTTCAGAAATGTCTTTCTGTGTCTTACCCTCTTGCTTGAGGGTGTCAATAGTGGCCTTCTGGACAGCAGTCAGGTCGGCAGTCTTACCCATGATTGGGGTTTTGAGTGATGAACCAGGCTGGGAGTTTTAAAGGCCTCAGGAATCTTTTGCAGGTGTTTAGAGTTAACTCGTTGATTCAGATGATTAGGTTCATAGCTCGTTTAGAGACCCTTTTAATGATATGCTAATTTTGTGAGATAGAAATATTGGGTTTTCATGAGCTGTATGCCAAAATCATCCGTATTAAGACAATAAAAGACCTGAAATATTTCAGTTAGTGTGCAATGAATCTAAAATATATGAATGTTAAATTTTCATCATGACATTATGGAAAATAATGAACTTTATCACAATATGCTAATATTTTGAGAAGGACCTGTATATCATGCTAAAGGTTGAAGGCTAATGAAAATGTAATGCAATTGTTCCTCTCTCCAATTGTTTGATCAGCCCTTCTGAGCACAGGTTCCTACAGTCTCCATACTTGCTCCTTGGTAGAATGCTATTCCAGGAGTGGAGATGTCACAAGGTAATGATCCTCCAATTAGAGTATGGGTAAGGTAAGAGATGAGTCAGATCACAGCCATTGATAAATGGATCCTGCTATGTTTTAAAAAATCCTACTTTAGATGTCAGACTTTTTCTAAGTTCTATAAATGTCAACAACTGAGCTTGTTTTCACGTTACTGTTTTTTAAAACATACAATAATTCCCACATTCAATCACTCTGGTTTCCTTAATAAAATGTTTGATTTGTTTAGTTTTAAGAGAAAGTGTTCACATCTGTTAGCAGCTTCCATATAAACAGGCAGGACAATGACAACAGGGTGCTTTGCTTTCTTTTGACTGTGTGTATATAACGCTTTGATCTTGGTAGTGTGTGGTGCAAAAACAGTAACTGTTGGGCATAGAATGATAACTTAGTTTCTCCCGACTCAATAATAGTGCAGTATTTGCTCCACGTGATCTATTGTTCAGGTGCCATTGAACTTAGCTGTCATATGGAGCATTCTTTTCAGCTTTGTATTTTTTCATGTGAGCTCTCCCCCTCACATAGCTTCTCTAAACATCCACACATGCTTATGAAAAATTGCAATACTACTTCACTGTTTGTTTGTATAAACTAAAACAATGAGTAAATTGCCCCTATCCTATCTTGTTAGCCAAAATGACCATTACAGTCAGTTCCTTTCTGTGTTTGCAATTAGTCTAGGTATTTAATTAGGGAGTTAGGGAATATGTGACTCTAATGGGCTGATCAGAATTAGTGTGACTCATGGAGCTACAACACAAGCGATAATGGAAAATCTGCAGGTTTAAATAAGTTGTTACAGTGTTTTCATAAAAATGTAGGAACTAAAAAAGTGAGAATTTTTCTTTGAATCGTTTAGCTTACATCAGTACTATAGGGGGATGTGGCTCCTTTAGCGCAGCCTATATGATAATAGTTATCCAAATAAACATGATAGACAACGGGATGCTGCAAACAGACATCAATATATCCCTTTCTTTTCAAACTGTAATATATGTGCTGCACTGGCTTAGAGGCTCGGTGGGGTAGCTGTGGTAATTGCAGCTTGGCAAAATCACTGCTTGGAAAATAACACCCTACCATTGTGGGGGCCTCTCAGTGTCTTTGCCTTTGTATTTATATGCGCGTGCGTAAGTGTGTGTCTACATGCGTGTGCGCTGGTTTCAAACATGCATCTTGTTTAGTGTTCCACGGAGGTTTCATCTGTGTAGAAAAAGCTCTTAACTGGTTAGGCTCAGCAATGACCTAGATACAGTAAGAGAGGGCGAAGAATGCAGGAGGAGAGGCAGACAGCAAGAGAGGGAGCAGTGAGAGCACAGATAGGCAAATTAGAGGAGAAGACAACTCACCACGTTCAGTCTTTGGGCATATCAGTTATCCCACAGAGGGTGTATGACAATTGCCATGTTGCCATGACAGTTCATGTTCTCCCAATTAACACAGTGTGCTTATGTAAAACCGACCACATTTCACTTTTAGGAACTTAGTTGCAGAGTGTCACTGCTGAAGTGTCAGAATTCTGCCTTTAGTGTTGGAGATGATGCAATGTACAGATTGGCCCTGACAAACTTTTCCTGGGGTCTCAGAGGAAAACCTAGGCTGTTTCTTTATGCGTGCACCACTCACAACAAGAATTCACTTTGCAAAATGATTCCTCCATACCAGACAGACTCAACCACTTGTACACACTCTCTGAGGCTTCCAGCTACACCAGCGTGTTGAGACTGGCACCAACATCCAGCCAAGCTAAGGAGAGCCTAAGGAGAACCAAGATCAGAGCATGGAAGATCTCACTGAAGCACATACAGCACATATGAACTTAACCCACATAACTGTATCTCGGCCTTGTGGAACCATAGGTTTAGTCAAAACAAATTCTTATCCACTTGCAGCTTAAGAAGTCAACAACCTTGCTAGATTGTTTTTGCCTCATTTGTGTTCTAAATGTCTTACAGCACATTTGAAATGTAATCTTACATTAGACAGGCCACACAGTTTTAGATTGTTGAAGATTATTGGTTCTAATTTGTTAATTTCAAAATCCAGAAGTTTGAAAATAATTCAGAATTCAATGTTCTGATTGTGTCAAACTTTCAATGTGATGCAGAATATTCTGCAGTAAAGTAAGGGATGCTGGGTTTTTTCTTAAAGGTTATCAGGTGCTTGTATGAACAAAGCAAGAACTGTGTCCGGATTCTCAGCGCAAAGTTGACCTCGTTCCTGGTGTTGTCCTCCATCCTGTTTGTGGCGTTAATGGACAGGATCTCAAAGCTTAGTTGTCTGGTTTGGAAACCTCAGGGTCTCCTGTTTGCTGTTTACAAATGATGTGATTCTGTTGGCATCTTCAGACAGGGGCGCAACTACATATTTTTGAGGTGGATGCGAACATGTCACCCCCCCCCTGACATAAACTTGTACAAGTGAGCCAAAGAGCCTCCCTTAGTCATGTACTTAGAAAATACAGTAGTCATATTATGGAATTTTTTTATGGTACATATTATATCAGGTGATCAATTAAATCATAAGCAAATAAGAAGTTTAATAAAGTACAAATATATAATAGTAGTGGCACTCAGTGCTCAACATTTTCTGTAGTGGACATATGAAATCTTAACAGCCTGGACTCCATGTCAGAGTTTTAACATTTGTGACCTTTAAACTGCTACATTCCGTGACTTTGCACTTGCCCATTTGTCAAGTATAGCATCAGATGAAATAGACTGTGCCACACTGTTTTCAATAGAGATCACTGCTAACTGGGACAAGCGATCATTGCTCATATTTGAACGAAGGTACGTTTTGATGAGCTTGCTAAATGATCTCTCTGCAGGATGCAACTGTCAGAGGCATAGTTAAAAATACTCTAAGGGCTACTGTCAAATTTTGAAATACCAAATCAAGGTTCTCTTGAATGAGGAAATTTAACTTTTCTAGAGCCTTGTAACCCTTTAGTAGATGGCTTGCTGGGTATATTTCTTGAATGATATCTCTGGACACATCACAGGTGGTCAGGTCACTGATTCCTCCAGCTCAGCTTTAGTCATGTGCTCCATTTTAGAAATTAATTTAAATTTCTCAGACACAAGTTGAAAATTGGAAAACCTCTCAGACAGCTCTTGCAGGACTGTATCAACAATAACATTGAAAACCATGCACCTGAAGTGCCTTCTGGGTTCCTTTTCATGATGACCAGTACATGAATTGTCATATGGGAACTTATTTTGCTTCCTAAGTCGTTTCTCTTTGAATTCAGGAGAAGCATCCATTTTCGATGGCTATCACTTGTCTCTTCTATCACTGACCTCATATCTGCCTCTTTCACCCCTTGTCTGTTGCATTCTCCACTAAGACATATGGTCAAAAAGCATTCTATATTAGTTGTAAAAATTACAGATCTTAATACAGTTTTTAAAAACAATGTTTAAACATTTTTGCCTGGGATTAAGTAGCTGACATTAATTTTGTGTTAAGTAGGTTTAAAAAATACAGCAGTCAAAACACTATGAAATGAATCTTTAAATTTAAATGATCTCCTTGTTGGATAACAGTTACTGACTGGACATTGCATCTGATCTGACTTATCAGATACATCACAACACCACTGTAGTGATATTGAATAAGACATTTAAACTCAAGTGTCCCCCTGCCAAAAAGGTTTGTAACATGGGTCACCAACCTTTTTGAGCCTAAGGGCTATAGTGACACTGGACTAATTTGTCTGATACACACATAAACTTGTACAACTCATCTTTAATTAAAAGAATCAATAATAATAAATATACATATGAGTGAATAAATTGCAGCCTAGAGGGCTAAGCGTTGGACTATAGCTGGGCACTGGCGCCACGGTAATTTATCTGTAGGCATTGCTTTGTTCCTCCATATTACCTCAGTTGTAGTGATTCTGGTATCTGTTTTGGTGATGCTCATTATCAAAGAAATGAATATAGAATAGAATAGAATTCAACTTTATTGTCATTGCACGTCACAAGTAAGCTACAAAATGCAGTTTACATCCATCCATGAATATGCTAAACTGTTAGTACATACAAGTTATAAATGAACAGACTATAACAAAGGTAGATTATCAATACAGTATATACAATGGTGGGCTGACAGATGAGAGTGCAAGTAAGTGGTGTTTAAGTCCATGTGTTAAAATACAAGTGCTAATGTTCCAGTCCATAGGTTGTCTGTATAAGGATACAGTCCTGAGTGTGAGCGCGCATGTGCATACAAAGTTTATAGTATTACGTCTGTCATTGTTCAGATGTCAGGAGGCAGAGTTCAGGAATATGACAGCTGTGGGGAAAAAGCTGTTCTGGTACCTGGTGGTCTTAGTCAGGAGGCTCCTGTAGCGCCTCCCAGAAGGCAGCAGGATGAAGAGTCTGTGTGCTGGGTGACTGGAATTCTTGATGATTTTCCTAGCCCTTTTCAGACACTGCTTCCTGTAGACGTCCTCTATGGCATCAAGTGGTGCTCCGGTGATGTGCTGGGCGGCTTTCACCACCCACTGCAGCACCTTCCGGTCTGAGGCAGAGCAACTTCCGTACCAGACTGTGCTACAGTTGTTCAGGATGCTCTTGATGGTGCTGCGGTAGAGGTTCACCAGAATATCTGAGGACAGGTGGTTCCTCCTCAGACGCCTTCTTAACCACGCTGGTTAAGAAGGCGTTGGTGAGCCTTCTTAACCAGCGTGGAACAGCCAGTTGTCCAGGTGAGGTCCTTGGAGATGTGGACAGCCAGGAACTTAAAGCTGCTCACACGCTCCACCGCCGTCCCTTTAATATGGATGGGTGGACGTGGGTCAGGATTCCTCCAGGAATATCATCCAAAACAAAACAATTGCTTTAAAAAAATATGACATGTTGCATCCAGTCTTGAGTAAGAAAACAGGGTAGAAGTGGTTAGTGACTGTAAGAACCTAGTTACCACATAGATAATAATTTAACATTTAAACAGAATGCTGATTATATCTGGCTGTGTTTCTAACTGTTTTTCCACGCTCAGCGACACACCCGCTGAGAAGCTGAAGCCGTCAGATATGTGGCCCTAGAGACACCAGCGACCATAGTCAAATGTCTGCCAGGGGTCAGAACAGGCGACATCAAATCCTACCTGAAACTGCTGGCTAAGGATAAGGGTAAATACAGTAAGAATGTTATTCACGCTGGCGGTAATGATATCCGGTTACGTCAATCAGAGGTCACCAAAGTTAGTGTTGCTTCGGTGTGTAGGTTTGCCAAAACAATGTCGGACTCCGTAATTTTCTCTGGTCCCCTCCCTGATCTGACCAGTGATGACGTGTTTAGCTGCATGCTGTCATTCAACCGCTGGCTGTCTAGGTGGTGTCTAGAAAACAATGTGCGTTACATTGATAACTGGCGAACATTTTGGGGAAAACCTTTTTTGATCCGGAGAGATAGCATCCATCCCACTTTGGATGGAGCAGCTCTTCTTTCTAGGAATCTGGCCGAATTTATTAGTTCTCCAGAACTCTGACAACCCAGGGTTGAGACCAGGAAGCAGGGTCGTAGTTTAACACTCCTCTCTGCAATTAAGTAGATTACAAAATAATCTAAAAGGAGGAAATCAGGAAAATCTCATAAAAATAAACACAACTCAGACTAAAAAGAAAAGTAAAACAATTAAATGTGGCTTACTGAACATAAGATCTCTCTCTTCAAAGACATTGCTAGTTAGTGACCTGATTTGTGACAATCAGATTGATTTATTTTGCCTCACAGAAACCTGGCTGCAGCAAGAGGATTATGTTACTATAAATGAGTCAACTCCTACTAATTATTTAAATTTTCACATTCCTCGAAATACTGGGCGAGGAGGAGGAGTAGCAACCATCTTTCAGTCCAATTTATTGACTAGTCCCAGACCAATCAATAGCTACAACTCTTTTGAATATTTAATCCTTAGTTTTCCTCATCCAAATTGCAAAGCACTAAAACCTCTTCTGTTTGTTGTTTTGTACCGTCCACCAGGTCCTTACTCTCAATTTTTAGATCAGTTTTCAGACCTTTTATCTGATTTAGTGTTAAATACAGATAAAGTTATTATAGTGGGGGATTTTAACATTCATGTAGACGCTGAAAGTGATAGCCTAAATATAGCATTTAATGCTATCTTAGACTCAATTGGCTTTGATCAAAATATTAACAAACCTACCCACCTTTGTCTTCAATCTCTGGACCTTGTGCTGACATATGGCATTGAGTGTAAAGACATAACAATATTTCCTAATAACCCTGTCCTGTCTGAAATTTTTTAAATAAATTTTAAATTTAATTCAACTAAGTTCTCCATACTCGATAGAAATTTTTATTATAGTAGATCATTATCAGACAATGTTGTAACAATCTTTAAAGAATCTGTTTCATTTTTTATTTCCCCATTATCACAGAAAAACACAGATAAGGGCAATAAGTTTGTTTCTTCCCCTTCAGAAATTGATTCTCTTGTTCATAGTGTTACTTCCTCTCAGCATGGTGCATTTGACAGTGTAGCCCCCTTGAAATAGAAGGTAATTATTTATAGGAGACTGGCTTCTTGGTTTAATTCAGAGCTGTGTACTTTAAAGCACAATGTTAGAAAATTGGAGAGAAAATGGTGCTCTACGCTCCTAGAGGATTCCTACTTAATCTGGAAAAATAGCCTACTGTTGTATAAAAAGACACTTAGAACAGCTTATTTCTCAGCATGGTATAAATTTTCACTTTTATGCTGATGATACTCAGCTTTATTTATCTATAATGTCTGATGAGCCCAACCAGTTAGATAGACTAGAAAGCAGGTCTTGAAGACATAAAAACTTGGATGACTTTAAATTTTCTGACAGAAGACAGGAGTTGTCGTCTTTGGACCAGAATCTTTGAGAGATAAATGGCTTAGTCAATTTATTAATTTGGATAGCATTAAATTAACTCCCAGTAACAAAGTAAAAACCTGGGTGTTATTTTTGACCAGGACATGTCATTTAAATCCCATAATAAACAGGTTTCTAGGATTTCCTTCTTTCATCTCCAGAACATTGCCAAAATTAGAAATATCCTATCTAGGAGTGACGCTGAAAAACTAGTCCATACATTTGTTACTTCAAGGCTGGACTATTGTAATTCTTTACTATCAGGATGTCCACAAAATGCAGTTAAAAGCCTTCAGCTGATTCAAAATGCTGCAGCAAGAGTTCTGATGAATATTAAAAAGAGAGATCATATTTCTCCTATTTTAGCTTCTCTTCATTGGCTCCCTGTTAAATCCAGAATAGAATTTAAAATTCTCCTCCTCACATATAAAGCCCTTAATGATCTAGCTCCATCATACATCAGAGATCTGATTGTTCCATATGTTCCTAACAGAGCACTTTGTTCTCAGACTGCAGGTTTACTGGTGGTTCCTAGAGTCTCTAGAAGTAGAATGGGAGGCAGATCCTTTAGTTATCAGGCTCCTCTCCTGTGGAACCAGCTCCCAGTTTTAGTCCGTGAGGCAGACACCCCGTCTACTTTTAAGGCTAGGCTTAACACTTTCCTTTTTGATAAAGCTTATAGTTAGAGTGGCTTAGGTTATCCTGAGCTATTTCTGTAGTTATGCTGCTACAGGCTTAGGCTGCTGGAGGACATAATGACCACTTTCACCCTCTTCGCTACATTCTCACACTATTCTCCAATTTTGCATTATTTGCTGTTATTTCACCTTTTATTTCAGCTTTTAACTCTATTTTCTCTCTCTGTTTTCTTCTCTTTCTAGAAGCTCCATCTGACCTTGCTCTTGTCAGGTTATGGGAGTTGCTGCTTGTATTTTTGTGCCTGCTATTAACTACGCTTCGCCCCTAGGTGTTGCTTGTGCTCTGTTGGATTAGAACAGGTGTTTTACATCTCCATGATCAAGCTGGGAGGTTTAAAAGGACCATGCTGCCAGCACTTCGACGCCTGAGTGTTTTGCCTCTGTGGTAACATTCAACCGGCCAAGTTTAAGACATTCATGTTTTGCTAAGCTTTGACTTATCAGTCTTATCCAGGTTCAGCTTTGGACCCAATTCAAGCTCCTTTGAAAGTACCTACCTGACTTCGCCTTCTTTGCCAAGATTTCCAGTCAGGCTTTGCTGGCAGCCATTGGACTCCCGAGCGAAACCTGTCCACCCTCCAGCGAGCGGTACCTCTGGACTCTGCCTGTAAGGAAACACCGAATCAAAGTTCTGATCCATGGGAAGGATTGTTCGGCGAACCAGCTTCACCTACAAACTGTAAGATACCAAACACTGCAAATCCTAATTGTCCCCATCCTCTACTTACCTGTTACCCTTCCATGCAGCCGAGAGGTTCCAGTCCCAGATCCCGCCTTCATCGGACCTGTGATAAAATAAACACTTTAAACTTCATAATCTCTGAGTGTTTTCTGCATGTGGGTCAGATTGGCTACAAACAAAATGACAGCTCTGTGTTTAGCTGTGGCTTCTTTCTGGAGAGGACATCGATTGAGCTGCTGCTGCCAACAACTTAATGCTCACCTTATACAGATGATACACTTAGCCCTGTCTTTCAGTGTTTAACCCTGTCTCTCCTAGAAACAGCTACTGGCTGAACGTCTACTGTGACTAACTGTATGTGCTCTCTTTCATACTCTGGACTTGATAACTGGCTCAGAGTACTTAGATGAAGCCTCTAAAAGGAGCTATAACCATTATTGTTTTTGTACCTGACTTATATCATATTATATTGTATGTACCTGACTTGAAATCTGCATGATTCTATTGAATTGACTTTAAGAAGTGCCTTGAGACAACATGTGTTGTGAATTGGTGCTATATAAATAAAACTGAATTGAATTGAATATTTTCTAAAGACTGAATGTGCTATTAAAAACATCTGCTAAGTAGGGTTAAAAATTTTGGTGTGAGCAAACATTTTCTCGAAATTGTGACTAGAAGTTTGGTGGGGATAATATAATTATGTTGTAGAGTAATATTAATATTCAGAGAAAAGATCAACTGTAGGATTGTGAGTATTTCCAAAAAACATAACGTAAACCGCAAAGACTGTTAATATAAAGTATATGTCACGAACGAAATTAGGAGCAAGGCTAGGAGGATTATTAATGGTCCTTTCCAGCCACAGCACAGAGGTTGGATCTTACCCTTAGGGAGTCATTATAAAATTCCAGCAGCAGCTAGAAACATATAAGTCTTCCTTTGTTCCCAATCCCATAAAGGCAGTACATGCTGAAGGGGTTACCTTCTGAGGAAATGAACCTGCTGCTTGTTGTGTCTTTTTAAAACTTTAATTGTATTCATTGCTTTTCAGATTTTACATTGGAGTATAGGGAAGATAAACATACAACAAACGTGTTGCAGGGATAAATCGTTTAACTTGTTGTCAATACATAGCTTATATATTTTTACCTCTGTTTTATCCTATGCGTTTTTTCTTATTTTATTGAAATAATGTTTGATGAGCACAGATGATATAAATGTTGTTTGAATGACAGTCCTCTTCATGATGTTAACATTTTGATATCCTAAGGCCAAGACGAGGCATAACCACTGATTCACATTGTGAGGCTTCAACCAGGATGTTCTCAGGGGGAAGTTGCTACTAACCTTACTGCAGGGGCCACCAATTCCAGTCCTCAAGATCTACTATCCTGCAGCTTTTAGATGCGTTCCTGCTCAAACACACCAGCGTTAAATGAGTGGCTCATTATCAGGCCTTTTCCAAACTTGATAGCACACTGAAGAGATAACTAAATCATTTGATGCAGCTGTTTTAGAGCAGAGATGTGTCTAAAAGTTGCAGGGCAGTAGCTATTGAAGACTGGATTTGAAGACCCCTTCCTTAGAGCGTTTGCAATATTGTCTTCAGTTCATTGCAGAGACTGCTGTCAAGCAGTAATTGATGCTCGAGGATACACGACATGTTAGTGGAACATCAACAGTTTTTTGTTTTGATGTACATAAATTGTATGTCGTACAATCACCAGCGTCATCCGAGTCTTATTTGGGCTGAAATAGATGAGGTTGAACTCTTTCAAAAAGGACAGCTGTGTTTCCCAGGAGCAGGATTAAAACGCTTCAAAATCCACCATGAAATCTGTTAAATTTATTTGTCCAGCAGAGTTTACTGAAGCTAACAAAGCAGCCCTTCACTGTGTCAGCCCTTGTTGTTTGCCTCCTCTGACATTAGGTGACCTGCATGTTCACTAAGCAGAAACAACTGTTGTTCTTCTGAGTGCTTTTAAAAGCTTCATACTTTGGTAAAATTCTCCATTAGAAATTTATGATTTCTCTATCCTGCTGTTTTTTTTAAATAACATTTATATGGTTCTTGAAAAGGAAAAACTCCTCTGTCCGTTTAATTTAAGATGCATTGATGTCTTCCTTGGTCTCCTTGTATGTTTGTCTTTTACAACCTTGGCTGTTTGCTCTACATTTTAGACACAATGAGCACAAGTTCACCTCAGGGCTTTAGGCAATACCCTCCCTGCTCTGACACACATACAGGGGACAGCAGATCATTGTAGAACAGATTGGTATCTCACACACAAAAGAAAGATAGCTTTGTCAAAAGACTTACTGTCTGATTCTGTTTATTGTAGTCTTTTTACTTACTTTATATATCTTCTTAACATACTGTACTGATATTCTTCTTGTTTTTATATATTCATTGTATTTTTATCGCTCTTAAATCAGCAGCCTCAGTTTCGCCTCTGTTCAGGTTATACTTTTAAAAGTATGTCATCTTTTTTCTGTTGTGCGTTGCTTTGGTCAGTATATTTTAAAGTAAATAGAAATAGAGAAGACGTGCCTTGACTTATTTTTGCTTGAGATTCTCCAGCAAGCTAGATTCTCCGCTGAGCTGTGAACCTCAGGCTGAGAGCAGTAGAAGCCTTCTGCCCAGCATCGCTGCAGTCCATCTCTTTGAAAAGTCACAGCAGAGCACTTGTCTTCAAAAACACAACATACTGCATACTACTACATACTGCATTCGGGCTGCTGACAGTGTGATGAAACCAGTCTTTAAATGAGCTCTCCTAACTAATGTGTTTGTTGTGGAACCCCCAGTCGGATTTTCTATTAAACGTTTTTGTGTTGCCACAGTGATTTTTGAAAAGTTTTTCCTACTCATGATTTGGACATTTGGACCGTGTCCCTGGTCAAAGAGGTTGCTTCAATATTATCACCACTTGGCAGAGACTGATTGGCTGGGTGCATTATTTGTCAGTGTTATAAAGGCCTGACATGCCAGGCTATTGCATTATACCAACCAACCAACAAACACTTAAAACAGAAATGCAACCCTAGTCAAAGTATGACTGAGTTAAGCCCCCAGTGGGGCACATTGGACTGCTGCTAATGCTGCCTATGAGGCATCCTCTGGGTGTGCTGACCTTTACTCACTATCTGATTGATTGTTAGATGCTCTGGCAGCTGCCTGTCACTTCAGCTCCTTGCAAATCCAGACATTTGCACACCCACTGCTAGCATACAGACGTATCAAATCACACTCAAAAATCTGTCCTTCCTTTATGTGCTTATCTTTTAAATCTAAATTTCTTGCAGACATATGTGCACACCGTTCATTATTCTGATCCAGGCTGTTGAAATGGCCTTCAACATGATAACAGACAGCTATTTTTCTTTTATTCCACAGGTTCTGTTGCTAAACCACGTTCATGCAATGATTATGAACCTGAAGCTGTTACAACAAACTGTTTATCTACAGGTACACAAATTAGGATGCTGTGAAAAAGTTCACAATGTCACTCATTGCAAAAATTGAAACTCGTGTCTTGATTTATTACACAGAGTGAAATATTTCAAGATGATTGTGGCTTAAAGATAATAAATACAAAAAATTCAGTTTCTCTGAAAATTTATTCAGTAATGTAAACTCATGGTGTCACACCCTAATCAGCTAATTAATTTAAATGCCTGCAAATAATTCCTAAGCCTCTAAATGGTCTGCAGTCTGGGTCAGTAGGCTACACGATTAGACAGACAGATGTCCAGTCAGAAGACAGTCATTGACATCCTCCACAAGGAGGATAAGCCACAAAAGGTTAGTGCTAAAGAAACTGGTTGTTCACCAAGTGCTGTATCCAAGCGTATCCATAGAAAGTAGAATTGAAGGAAAAAGCGTGGCAGAAAAACGTGATTTTATGTAACGTTCTACTTTTCTGACACACTGAATATAGTTTTTGTTTTTTTTATCTGTAAGCGATGATCATTAAAATTATAAGAAATAAAGGCATGAAATATAGTTCACTCTATGTGTGATGAGTCTATATAGTATATGACTTTCTGAAATGAGTGACAAAAAAAATTTGGAACTTTATTTTTACAACATTCTAATTTTTGCAGATTTCTCCATACTGTGTATGCATTGAGATGCATACACAGTATACAAGAATATCAAATAATCACTCTTCAAAGTACAGATCTGTTTCTGCTACTTTAGAAATCAGTAACCTTTTGAAACAAGTGCATTCTTGCCTGGATCTTGTTAGAATCATTTGTCAGTCATCCCTGACTTAGAAAGCAGCGCCATTCTAGAGAATGAAACCTTCTCTACTCTCTAAAACATACACAGAAGTGTTTAAAAGCATGGTAGATTCCTGTTCTGCTTTGGCTGTATAATGTGCCATGAACAGATATTTACTAACCTCCTCCATGATCAGCGCCTGGTGTCATCCTGATGGACTGTGAAACATGCAGAAACAACCCAGTTGAATTGTTCAAGTCTGACCCAATTGGTTGAGTTATTAATTTTATTTACACTAACTTTTTTGTTCACTGTATGATTTGTAAGCCCTGAAGCTTCATTTTGTTTTACCTTTCACCTGTCTGAGCTTATTCATCAAAGTAAATATCTTTTTGCCCTGTTACCAAATCGGTTCTGAACCCAAAATGAGGAACCGGCACTGTACCACAGAACCATCAGCCTCCCAGTGTCAGAATCCGTGGTGTGTCTGCCTGCAGCTAACCATTTTACCTCCAGGTGCCGTTGCCTGGAGGTGCTGGAGGAGGGACAGGTGCAGCTCATCAGGCTTATCAACAGCCCAGTATATGACGTTACCTGAACGTTTTGTCCTTGCGGTACAGCTACTGGCCTCCCCTGAAATCTACTCTCGTAGTTTGAAAGTTATTTCTGAAATTTTCTGATTGAAAGAATCGGTCTGAACCGAGTCTCAAATTGAACCTTCAGGCTGACTCTTCTGTGAGCACCCAGCGAAGCGAATCCTGTCCGCCCTCCCAGCACCTTGTCGGCCCCGTCTCAACGAACACGGCGGTCAAGGCGAGCCACTCTCTCTTACACCCCTGGATCTATGACCTTTCCCCCCGGCGGGTTTCCCTACGTTTACCTGTAAGCTGCACAATCAGTTCTGGTGCGTTGTCTGAGGTCCAGTTTGTAACTCTGCTCTTCTCCCGCAGCCAAACGGTTCCAGTCTTGTTTCCCGTTCCCAGGATCATTTGTTTAAATGAACATATTCACTAATCTCATCTGTCTCTGGTTGTTCTCTGCATGTGGGTCAGGTCGGCAGTTAACATTACGACACCCAGTGTCTGAGTGACCTCCGTGAACAGAAACCCGCTGTTGGAGCAGTCAAGACAGGGAAGCCATATGACCCAAAAAAGAACAGTCTTTCCCTGTTCTGCAATTATGGCGGTTCTGGTTAGAAACTGATCCTCCTTTAAATGTTCCCATTTTTATCCTCTGTAAAAGTTCCCTTTAATTAAGTCAGGTATTAAATGTAACCATAATCCGCTAATAATATCTGAACTTTGTATTTGGTTCTATTTGGAATTTCCTTCATGACTTAATTAGGGAATTTACTAATTTGTTCATTATTGACTCTTTACTCTTTCAAGGTGATTATTGATACACCTGAGATTAAAAGGATAAATGACAGATTTTTTTTAACTGACTGTTATATAAACTTAAATAGCTTCGTTTAATTGCCTCATGAGTCTTTATCAGTTATGTTTATCATTCACTGTCTGCCTAACATATTCTACCAGTGAGAGTATATAAAAAGCACCAACAGGAACAGGAGAGTTGTGAGGATTAGTTCTAGTTCATGCTGACAAGATAAAGAGATGTCATGGCCTTTGGAAAAACCTTTAAAATCTTTCTCATCTACAGCAGGTTCTAACTGGTGATAGATTAAGAATGGGAAAATGAGCACGGATGTGTGTAATAGTCACCCAAGTTAATCTGGTGCCCACAGACACCGCTGTTGCTATTATTTTTCTGCTTCTTAGCACAAAAATAATTACTTAGTAGAACACAATATTGTTCTATGTTTGACACTGTTGTGACTGCGTCGGTTTGAGTTGCTGGTGTGAAATAGTAGAGACATTTTATAATGCTTTTTATTTTCACACATTTACCCAACAGTGACATGGTTTCTGCAACCAACTAACTCTTTAGAAGGTAAGGTGTAACAGCAACTAGCATTAGATACTTTAATTATATTTAAGTGTTAAAGTTCTCATTAGTCTCATGAAAAATATATAATATATGCTTACAGTCAGAAATTCCAGGATCAAGAGACAAGTTGGTGTTCAATTGCAGTTAGTTTTTTCTCTATTAGTCTCTCTGAGATGATGGCGACTGTGGCTCAGTAGGAAGAGTAGTCGTCTTGCAATCAGAAAGTTGTGGGTTCAATTCCAGCTTCCTCCTGCCATAGGTCAATGTGCCCCTGGGCAAGGCACTTAACCTCAAGTTGCCTACCAATCTGTATTGTAAATATGAATCTGCAAATATTATTTAATATTTTAATATTAATATTTTACCAAATAATATTTTGGTCTGTTAAGGGTTGTCCTGTGAATACCAGCCCAGTAAGGCGATGGTATTAGGACAGAATAGAAAGGTGTGAGACGAGCTCTGACTTTATTGAACAGCAAAACTGCACATACAGGTCCTTCTCAAAATATTAGCATATTGTGATAAAGTTCATTATTTTCCATAATGTCATGATGAAAATTTAACATTCATATATTTTAGATTCATTGCACACTAACTGAAATATTTCAGGTCTTTTATTGTTTTAATACGGATGATTTTGGCATACAGCTCATGAAAACCCAAAATTCCTATCTCACAAAATTAGCATATCATTAAAAGGGTCTCTAAACGAGCTATGAACCTAATCATCTGAATCAACGAGTTAACTCTAAACACCTGCAAAAGATTCCTGAGGCCTTTAAAACTCCCAGCCTGGTTCATCACTCAAAACCCCAATCATGGGTAAGACTGCCGACCTGACTGCTGTCCAGAAGGCCACTATTGACACCCTCAAGCAAGAGGGTAAGACACAGAAAGACATTTCTGAACGAATAGGCTGTTCCCAGAGTGCTGTATCAAGGCACCTCAGTGGGAAGTCTGTGGGAAGGAAAAAGTGTAGCAGAAAACGCTGCACAACGAGAAGAGGTGACCGGAGCCTGAGGAAGATTGTGGAGAAGGGCCGATTCCAGACCTTGGGGGACCTGCGGAAGCAGTGGACTGAGTCTGGAGTAGAAACATCCAGAGCCACTGTGCACAGGTGTGTGCAGGAAATGGGCTACAGGTGCCGCATTCCCCAGGTCAAGCCACTTTTGAACCAGAAACAGCAGCAGAAGCGCCTGACCTGGGCTACAGAGAAGCAGACTGTTGCTCAGTGGTCCAAAGTACTTTTTTCGGATGAAAGCAAATTCTGCATGTCATTCGGAAATCAAGGTGCCAGAATCTGGAGGAAGACTGGGGAGAAGGAAATGCCAAAATGCCAGAAGTCCAGTGTCAAGTACCCACAAGTCAGTGATGGTCTGGGGTGCCGTGTCACAGAATCTTGTTGGTCCACTGTGTTTTATCAAGGGCAGGGTCAATGCAGCTAGCTATCAGGAGATTTTGGAGCACTTCATGCTTCCATCTGCTGAAAAGCTTTATGGAGATGAAGATTTTATTTTTCAGCACGACCTGGCACCTGCTCACAGTGCCAAAACCACTGGTAAATGGTTTACTGACCATGGTATCACTGCTCAATTGGCCTGCCAACTCTCCTGACCTGAACCCCATAGAGAATCTGTGGGATATTGTGAAGAGAACGTTGAGAGACTCAAGACCCAACACTCTGGATGAGCTAAAGGCCGCTATCGAAGCATCCTGGGCCTCCATAAGACCTCAGCAGTACCATAGGCTGATTGCCTCCATGCCACGCCACATTGAAGCAGTTATTTCTGCAAAAGGATTCCCGACCAAGTATTGAGAGCATAACTGTACATGATTATTTGAAGGTTGACGTTTTTTGTATTAAAAACACTTTTCTTTTATTGGTCGGATGAAATATGCTAATTTTGTGAGATAGGAATTTTGGGTTTTCATGAGCTGTATGCAAAAATCATCCGTATTAAGACAATAAAATACCTGAAATATTTCAGTTAGTGTGCAATGAATCTAACATATATGAATGTAAAATTTTCATCATGACATTATGGAAAATAATGAACTTTATCACAATATGCTAATATTTTGAGAAGGACCTGTATATGGAATGAATTCACACAATTTCTTAAAATACAAGAATTTATTAACAAAAATAAGTCAACTCAAAGTCAAACATATTTCAATCAACAAACTCTTTACTTTGCTAAAACAATCCAACTAAACTACCAAGCAGAATTAAAGAATAATGAAGACTAATGGGCTATGTACAATATAAACAAGTTGATTAAAGATGATTGATAATTATGACCAAAAAGAGTGATGCAACATTACCATGCAATGTTTATGTTTGAGAACCAAGGATTATCTTGAAGAATCTGGAAATGAAGTTAAGTTAGTCTTGGAACCAACTTAGACAATAATCAGCAACATTTAGACAACCATTCACAATGTAAGATCAGATAAAATATTATTTTAATAAAATAATGTTTTAAATAATGATCTGCTGAATAAAACCAACCTCCTGGATGACTAATTCTCAACGGTGTCTAATTAACTGCCTTTATTTATTAAAATAATATTTGAAGAAATATTATTGAGTATTTTGGAAAAGAGCCAAATCTTTCTGGAGAAATGGGGCTTAATGGTGTTTACTTAGTTATCAAATCTAGTAAATGATGTTCAGGGACTATTATTCACTAGCTTGAAAACTAACAACCTTTCTGTTGACTAGCCTTAATGCTAACACACGTGTTCTTACCGTTAGCAGTTAAGCTAGCAAGAAGCGGATAGTTTAGCACCAGAATCAACACATACCTTTAAAATACCAGGATTAATGAGAGGGTTAAAATGCATAAGCGCGTTATGAGCAATGTTCTGGTTAAAACCACCCTTTAAATAAAAGTTTATCTTAACTTTAAAACATACAAAGAACCCGGAACCGGCGCGTGCCGTAGCTAGCCTACTAGCGCTAAAGATAGCTAGGTTCGACTAAACAAACTTCATAGAATGAATACGTTCAGATTATTTCATCCTAACTGTTAATCTGCCCAAACCTAACCTCTGACCATGGTGAGTAAACGTTGTCCAAGGGCGATGAAGTTCGAATAAACGTCCACAGTCAACAAGCGGTTGGCTTTCAGCTAACCTCTGCGTTCGCTCTGCAATAGCGTTAGCTCCGGAGGGCTGGGCGGCTGTTCGGTACCGTAACATGGTGGTGCAAGCCGTAGTCCGTCCTTGCGGCTCGGCTTGTAGAAACAGCTTCTCCACCGCGATCTCTCCTCGATACAGTTTTGCTTCTGTGGGGCCTCGAAGAGAAAATGTAAGCAACTCTTACACCTTCATTTCCCCGTTCATGAATGAAAATACCGGATACACAGACAGTATTTCATTCTACTTAACTTTGCATATGATCGATGATCGTATGGCTTCCTTGGATCCAGTTGAATTTATGTCTTTTTGCCAGCAAAAGACATTAGCGCGCTTTCCTCTCCTATCCGGTTCTTATGGAAGGCCGCGTGGAAGAGAAAGATTTGTGGAAAGGTGAGGGCTTTTATTTGGGTAATGGCGTCACAGGAAGTCCACAGTTACCCCCTTTCCTGGCTGTGCTGGAAGAAGGTTAATACACTTTATTTTGAAAAGTTCCAGGAAAGTATGTACCGGAGTTTTAGTGTTGAAACCCATGGCTGTGGTCCCAACATCTGCATATCGGTGTATGAATGTGTGAGCGTTAGTGAGTGCAATTGGGTGAATGTGGCTCTAGTGTAAAGCGCTGTATGACTGGAAAAGCGCTATATAAGTTCAGTCCATTTACCATTAAACGCTGAGCTAAAGTCAATGTGCAGGAGTCTGGCATAGACCAGATGGGGGAAGAGTGCAGGGTGATGGATATTGTATCCTGAGTGGAGTGGTTGGAATGATTGGCAAACTGTAGCGGGTCAAAAGATACAGGACAATTGGCTGTGAAATTTGTTTTGATGAGCCGTTCGAAGCGTTAAATCACAATTGAAGTCAGTGCAACAGGACAGTAGTAGTTGGTGGATGTCTTAAAGCATCTGGGTATGGTGGCCTAGCTGGGGGAGATGTGATATCAGTAAGGAACCTCTGCCAGCTCACCAGCGCAGTCTCTGAGCACACGTCCCGATATGTCATCCAGACCTGCTGCTTTACTCTAATTAACTTTAGCTAGGATCCTCTGGGTGTCTACTGTGCTTATAATAATAGCCGGCCCCGCAGATACAGGAGGAGAACCCACCTCTCCTCTATTTTTGGGGTTAGATATCTCAAAGTGTGTAAAAAAAGTTGTTATGCCTGTCCAGAAAAGAAGCCTCATCATTGACAACATCCAGCCTCGGCTTGTAATTTGTCAGTGTTTGCACACCCTGTCACATTTGTCTGATGATTCACAGATAAGTCCCTGTGTTTTTGATGCCTTGGTGAGTTTTGCTGTCTTAATTCCCTTGCAGACCTGGCCAGTTGGAGACCAGTCACGTCCCCTGCCCTGAAAGCTACATCTCTGGCTGTCAGCAGTGAGCGCACCTCTGTGGTTATCCAGGGCTATCCAGGGTTTCACGTCGGTGAAGGTCTTAACATTTTTTGTGCACATAGCAAAGTAGCTGGTTACTGTCTCTGCATGCTCCTCAATCAATGAGAAGGCTATAAATAAGTTTCAACATGCATTTTCATTGTTAAATGTAAAAAACAGATCTATTAAAAATGTATTATGATATAAACCCCAAACCAGCTTCAACACATTTACTGAACTAAAAAAGAAACAAGACATTCAAACCTTTAATTTTATTTGAGAAATATCCTTTGATTTGTAATATATGAAGCACAAGCTGATGCTGGAGTGCTGCTTCAAAGAGAATTATAGTTGGCATTAAAATAAATCTTAGAAAGGTTCCAGTCAATCTTCCAGAAATGAAGAGAAATCAGAAGTTTGCCTCCCTGAACAGCTGGAATGTGACAGGACACCAGGGACATGATGAGGGGAAAAAGAAGCAGAGGAATCGAACAGTGTTAATGATGGTATGAAGGTCAAAGGTGATTGGGGACATGAGGAAGAAGAAAAAAGATGAAGAGTTGGAGGTGGAAGAGCAGACATGAGTGAAAAGGCAAGGAGAATGTTGGAGCCATCACAGGGTCCCCACATGGGATGGAAATTATTACTGCACACTATGGTACATCTGCATAAAAAGCACAAAGCAGAAACAAAAAATATTTTGCCAACTTTTGCTCAGTAGGAAGAGTAGTCCTCTTGCAATCAGAAGGTTGTGGGTTCGGCACTTAACTTCAAGTTGCCTACCGATCTGCGTATCGGTGTATGAATGTGTGAGCGTTAGTGAGTGCGATTGGGTGAATGTGGCTCTAGTGTAAAGCGCTTTGAGGGGTCTGTATGACTGGAAAAGCGCTATATAAGTTCAGTCCATTTACCATTTATCAGACACTACTCAGATCAGTCATATAAATACTTAGATACCTGCAGAAAATATGAGTTTATTGGAATGCAATCTGCCTTTGTTTTACAAAGTAAACACATTATTTCATGGAATCACATTGTTGCGCCCCCAGCCATGGATAAAAACATGGAACTCTACACAAACACAGATGCTGGTAGGAAACTGCACCTTTAAATACAGTTTTAATGTACACTTTGTCCATCCCAGGAATAAGGAGTCACAGCTGGAATCCCCATGATAATAATAATCACCTTTACTGGTCATTGCACATGTACATTACAACAAAATTTGTCCTCTGCATTTAGCCCATCCCTTATAGGGGGCAGTGGGCTGCCATTGTGCGGGGAGCATTCTGGGGCTAAAGGTCTTGCTCAGGGACCCAGAGTGGCAATCTGTGGGACACGAACCTGGCCCCTTGTGTCCCCGCCGGAACGCAAACCTCCTGTTCTAACCACTAGGCCTCCACTCCCCTATCATGCATACAGTGTGCACGAAAAGTTTTCAAACTATGCAGGTTTTCCTTTATATGTGTACAACTGGTGTATTTCTGCACTTTTTGACTGCATGTTCTCTTAGAGGCCTCCAGGCCAGCAGGGGGCTTCATGCAGTCACATATATCATATGTGACTGCACAGTGCTAAGCACCTTGAATTTGCTTAAACTCTTTGGCAAGTTACTTAATGATGCTACTGCTAACTCAGGAATATTGCCAAAAATGTTGCATATACCACTTAATTAATGATTAATTAATTAAGTACTATATGTAATTATTGTGAAAAAATATTACAGTCTTCGATATTTTCATGGTTTCATTATTCAATCAATCTTGTTGGCTAGAAGCCAGAAGCCTTAAAGCACATAGTTTTGATGCAAGGCTGCCTATGACAATCAACGAGGCTCATTATCACAGTTCTCAGGGGTCTTCACTGGTTGCTCATTGAAGCTAGAATTGATTATGCTGCCTGCTTGTCTGCATTCCGGGGTCCTCCGTTGCATTAAACCTGACATATTTGGATTTCACAATGGTTTTCACTCTCAATTCAGCAGTTAGGAGCACCAAAGTAACAGTCTGAGGTTTAAAACAGAATAAATTTCCTTCAAAATGCGGAGTAAAGATGTTCTTATCATGTAGACCTGATGTGATACACCTGATAATTTTAGCCATTTTACGTATGAATATATGTGGGGTTGTCCTAATTTTTTCCTCACCAGAAATTGCATTATGTTTGACACTTTAAAGAAAATTTTTATGTATTTTATTCAGTGCTGATTGTTCGGTTGTTTAATTAAAATCTGTTAAAATCATTATTATACGTCCATAAACCCAAATACAGTATGTTAGAAAACACAATGGCTTTTACAGGGTATCCTAATATTTTCATATGGTTGTCAGATCCCAGTGACAGCATTAAATTGTTTTGTGGTTGTAATGTGAAAATGGTTAGGGGTGTGAATACTTTTCCAAGGCAATCAACTTTGAAGGCTGAGGAAACTAAGCTTACTGTTTCATCAGTGTTTTATTTTCTAGTCCAGTCGTTTGAGTCCACCCTCCTCCTCCTTCATTTCTTTATAAGAGTTAGAATAAGGTATTTCTCATGGCTGCTAAATCCATAAACATAGTCTGTTGTCTTTCTCCCATTCAGATGGCATGACTGTTCCAACACATAGCCACAAAGTGGGTGACCTGCCTTGAGCTTCCTCACCGCTGCTGACACCACCAACAACAGCCCAGTCTGAGTATTTCCGTGGTTGACAGGGCTCCGAGTTAATCTGGAAGTCTGAGGTGCAGTGGGTGAGCAAGAACTGTCAGAGTCCAGTCCCCTGTGGTGCCCTGTCCTGCTGACCACCCTTTCAGAAACACAACCCTTCAGCTGCACAAATAGTTGTCTGTCTGTCTGTCAGGTAGTCAGCCACACTGTGATGTGTGGAGGCATCCACCTGCATCTACAGGAGCTTCTCAAACAGTAGTGCAGGTTGAAATATTGTAGATCAAGGCAGACAATCTTTAAAATGCTGCTTGCTTTGATCAGCTGAAGGGAGGTTCGCTAAATGAGGTGAATAATTCCATCTCCATCTCCCAGGGAGATAAGTAACCATGGGGTACATACAAGCGTTCACACGTGTATGTTTCAGGTCATCAAACATATTTTACCAATAAAGATAACCTGAGTAAATACAATATGCAGTTAACTAAGTGAAAAAAGCTATTCTAAGTGTGAAAAAGTAATTGCCCCCTAAGGTTAAGCAGGCAATTACTTAGGTTTTGCTGCCAAGGGTGATTGTCCCACCTAACAACTTCCATCAAGCATTTTTGACAATTGATGAGTCTTCTACATCACTGTCGAGGAATTTTGTCCCACTCATCGTCACAGAGTTGTTTTAATTCATCCACATTTGAGAGCTTTCAAGCACGAACAGTCTGTTTAAGGTCATGTCAAAGCACCTATATTTGATTTAAGTCTAGACTTTGACTAGGCCACTCCCAAATCTTCATTTTGAGATTTTGAGGAGCCATTCAGAGTGGGACTTGGTGGTGTGTTTCAAATAATTTTCCCTATTTCAGAACCGATATGTCACAAACTGATGCCAGAAGTTCTTTGAGTTTTTCTGCTTGAGAGCAGACTTCATAGTTCAATCAGTTACAGCATGTCATCCAGATCCTGAAGCAGCAAATCAATCCCAGACCGTCACACTACCACCACCATTTTAACAGTAGATATGTCATTTTTCTGAAATGCTGTTAGTTTGACACCAGATGTGACAGGATGTATACCTTCCAATAAGGTCCAATTTTGTATCATCAGTCCACACAATATTTTCCTAAAATCATGGAGATCATTTATTTTTTGGTAAATGTGAGACAGGTATTTGTGTTCTTTTGGGTCAGTAGACCTCCTGGAAGTCCATGTCTGGGGTAGCAAACCAACCAGTACACAATACAATATATATGGAGAAGGTGGAATGTTAGGTACACCTCAGCTAGCCTAATAAACATTTTATTCACACTTGACAGAGAAAAATCCTCTAAAGTCTTTGACTCATAAATAAAACCCTCTTAGAAATTCATTCAAAAATGAACATTATGATAATAATAAATGAATGGTCTGAACTTATATAGTGCTTTTCCAGTCATACAGACCACTCAAAGCACTTTACACTAGAGCCACATTCACCCAATCGCACTCACTAACACATTTATAAACCGATACGCAGATCAGTAGACAACTTGAGGTTAAGTGCCTTACCCAGGTGCACATCAACATACAGCAGGAGGAAGCTGGAATCGAACCAACAACCTTCTGATTGCAAGACGACTACTCTTCCTACTGAGCCACAGTCGCCTACATATAAAAAATAATAAATTTTAGTAAGAAACCCACCATTAGATGAAACTTAATGTTCATTTAACAGTGTAATTAAAGTTTCAACTTGTCCTAAAAATAATGTCTGATTTTGTGAGCTAGGAAGAAAGAATAGTCTGTATCTTAAACACGCATAGCTATGGCAACTCCCAGGACCCTCAGTGCTTAGTCTGTAGAGAGAGCGAGGTGATTCGGCTGCAAACAAAACAAGAAATGAATTCTGGAAGTGACACTGTGCATGACTTGAAGGTCTTGGGGTCCCTCATACTACAGTGATCTGATACATTTAGGTGTTACAAAAATGCAAAAAAAAAAAAAGAAGAAACCTGTAAGGTGGCAAATACTGTTTTCACATGATATACAACCATTTCATAAAAAAAGCTGAATATTAAGAATTAAAGTACATGTTTGTTTTTTTCAGTTCAAGGACAAGAAAATGATGGAACCAATAAAATATCTCAGTCAGGACTTTGTTTTTTTGCTCCAGCTTTTTTATTTTGGCTTTTCTGATAGTTAAAGCCTTTTGAGATCTTGACTAATTGACTTTCCAAAATCCTTGTTTATGTGTGAGCTTTGCAGGATGGAGCCTTATCACACACCAGTTTCCATACATTTTCCAGACTGTTTTCTGCCAATGCATTGAGTTAAACACTCTTTGGTCAGTGGACACATTCAGACAAATCAGAAAAGTATATTATATATTATATATATTATATATTATATATATATATATATATATATATATATATATATATATATATATATATATTTACAATTCACAGGAGTACCTTCCTGGAAGGGGACATTGCCCAAGCTTCTGCTGCCAACAAGTTAATGCTCACCTTTTATCGATGATACATTTGGCCCTGTCTTTCAGTGTTTAACCCTATTTTTCTCCTAGACATAGCTACTGACTGAGCTTTTACTGTGACTAACTGTATGTGCTCTCTCTCATACTCTAAATTTGAAAACTGGCTCGGAGTTTATCTGTTGTCTCCTCCAAGATGAAGCCACTAAAGGAGCTACATCCATTAACATTTTACTTTTCCTCCCCATAGAAAGTACTTCTGGATCAGTGCTTCTGTGTTCTTTTTGTGTCTCTGCTCTGTTCTCTCAAACCCCCAGTCGGTCGTGGCAGATGGCCGCTCACACTGAGCCCGGTTCTGGTTCTGCTGGAGGTTTTTTCCTGTTAAAAGGGAGTTTTTACTCTCCGCTGTCGCTACATGCATGCTCAGTATGAGGGATTGCTGCAAAGTCAACACCAGTGACTGTCCACTGTCTCTACATGCTCATCCAGGAGGAGTGAATGCTGCAAGTCACTGACTGGATGCAATCTGCTGGGTTTCCTTAGATAGAAAAACTTTTTATCCAATTTGAATAAATAACTGAATCTGACTGCACTGTTCATTGATTAGGATTAATTGGAATATATGAACCTGACTGTTGTGAAGAACCTTGAGACAACATGTGTTGTGAATTGGCGCTATATAAATAAACTGAATTGAATTGAATTGAATTTTAAGCCTAGCCTTAGAAGTAGACAGGGTGTCTGCCTCACAGACTAAAACTGAGAGCTGGTTCCACAGGAGAGGAGCCTGATAACTAAAGGATCTGCCTCCCATTCTACTTCTAGAGACTCTAGGAACCACCAGTAAACCTGCAGTCTGAGAACAAAGTGCTCTGTTAGGAACATATGGACCAATCAGATCTCTGATGTATGATGGAGCTAGATCATTAAGGGCTTTATATGTGAGGAGGAGAATTTTAAATTCTATTCTGGATTTAACAGGGAGCCAATGAAGGGAAGATAAAATAGGAGAAATATGATCTCTCTTTTTAATTTTCATCAGAACTCTTGATGCAGCATTTTGAATCAGCTGAAGGCTTTTAACTGCATTTTGTGGACATCCTGATAGTCCAGCCTTGAAGTAACAAATGCATGGACTAGTTTTTCAGCGTCACTCCTAGATAGGATATTTCTAATTTTGGCAATGTTCCGGAGATGAAAGAAGGAAATCCTAGAAACCTGTTTAATGAGATTTAAATGTCCTGGTCAAAAATAACACCAAGGTTTTTACTTTATTACCAGAGGTCAATTTAATGCCATCCAGGTTAAGTGACTGACTAAGCAGTTTCTTTTTTAAAGACTCCGGTCCAAAGACAACAACGTCTGTCTTGTCTGAATTTAGAAGCAGGAAATTTAAAGTCATCCAAGTTTTTATATCTTCAAGACATGCTTGTAGTCTATCTAACTGGTTGGGTTCATCAGGATTTATCGATAAGTAAAGCTGAGTATCATCAGCGTAACAGTGAAAAGTTATCCCATGCTGCCTGATAATTTGACCTATTGGAAGCATATAGATAGTACAGAGAATTGGCCCAAGTACTGAACCCTGTGGTACTCCACAATTAACCCTGGAGTTTGAAGATGATTTATCATTTACACGAACAAACTGGAATCTGTCAGACAAATAAGATTTAAACCAGCCTAGCGCTGTTCCCCTGATCCCTACAGCATATTCCAGCCTTTCTAAGAGAATGTTGTGATCGACTGGATCAAATGCAGCACTGAGATGTAAGAGGACAAATACAGACACAAGTCCATTATCTGAGGCTAGAAAAATATCATAGTGACTTTCAGCAGAGCTGTTTCAGTGCTATGATGATCTCTGAAGCCTGACTGAAACTCTTCAAACAGATCATTGCTGCATCAACTATTTTCTCAAGAATTTTAGATAAGAACAGAAGATTGGATATAGGTCTGCAATTTATTAAATCATCTTGTTCAAGTGAAGGTTTCTTAAGTAAAGGTTTAATTACAACTACCTTAAAAGCTTGTGGTACATATCCATTTACTAAGGATAGATTAATCATATCTAAAATGGGGCTGGTAATCAGAGGAAACACTTCCTTAAATAATTTGGTTGGGATTGGGTCTAACATACAAGTTGAAGGTTTAGATGAAACTAATATTTCTGATAACTCAGGAAGCTCCACAGGATCAAAACAGTCCAAACACAGATCAGGTTCTGCAGTTATTTCCAATGTTGTCTCACTTGCTGAGGATGAAGTAATCATCTTCAGGAGTATGTCGAAGATTTTATTTTTAATAGAATCAATTTTATTTAAGAAGAATCCCATAAAGTCATGGCTGCTAAGAGCTAAGGGAATGGATGGCTCAACAGAGCTATGACTCTGTGTAAGTTTAGCAACTGTACTAAAGAGAAACCTATGATTATTCTTGTTCTCTTCTATTAATGATGAGAAATAAACTGTTCTGGCTTGGTGAAGTGTCTTTTTATACAACAGTAGGCTATTTTTCCAGATTAAGTAGGAATCCTCTAGGTGTGTAGAGCGCCATTTTCTCTCCAATTTTCTAACATTGTGCTTTAAAGTATACAGCTCTGAATTAAACGAAGGAGTCTGCCTCCTATGAATGATTACCTTCTATTTCCAGGGTTCTGCATTGTCTAATGCATCACGCAATGATGAAGTAACACTATGAACAAGAGAATCAATTTCTGAAGGGGAAGAAACAAACTTATTGCCCTTATCCGTGCTTTTCAGTGATAATGAGGAAATTAAAAATGAAACAGATTCTTTAAAAGTTGTTACAATATTGTCTGATAATGATCTACTATAATGACATTTTCTATCCAGTATGGAGAACTTAGTTGAATTAAATTTAAAATTTATTAAAACATTTTCAGACAGGACAGGGTTATTAGGAAATATTGTTATGTCTTTACACTCAATAACATATGTCAGCACAAGGTCCAGAGATTGAAGACAAAGGTGGGTAGGTTTGTTAATGTTTTGATCAAAGCCAACTGAGTCTAAGATAGCATTAAAGACTATATTTAAGCTATCACTTTCAGCGTCTACATGAATGTTAAAATCCCCCACTATAATAACTTTATCTGTATTTAACACTAAATCAGATAAAAGGTCTGAAAACTGATCTAAAAATTGAGAGTAAGGGCCTGGTGGACGGTACAAAACAACAAACAGAAGAGGTTTAATGCTTTGCAATTTGGATGAGGAAAACTAAGGATTAAATATTCAAGAGTTGTAGCTATTGATTGGTCTGGGACTAGTCAATAAATTGGACTGAAAGATGGTTGCTACTCCTCCTCCTCGCCCAGTATTTCGAGGAATGTGAAAATTTAAATAATTAGTAGGAGTTTACTCATTTATAGTAACATAATCCTCTTGCTGCAACCAGGTTTCTGTGAGGCAAAATAAATCAATCTGATTGTCACAAATCAGGTCACTAACTAGCAAAGTCTTTGAAGAGAGAGATCTTATGTTCAGTAAGCCACATTTAATTGTTTTACTTTTCTTTTTAGTCTGAGTTGTGTTTATTTTTATGAGATTGTCGTTGATTTCCACCTTTTAGATTATTTTTTAATTTATTCAATTTTGGCCGTGGGCGAGACACTGTCTTAATAGGGTAATGGGTGGGTAGCGGTACAGAAGCTGCAGAGAGGAGTGTTAAACTACGACCCTGCTTCCTGGTCTGAACCCTGGGTTGTCAGAGTTTTGGAGAACTAATAAATTCGGCCAGATTCCTAGAAAGAAGAGCTGCTCCATCCAAAGTGGGATGGATGCCATCTCTCCGGATCAGACCAGGTTTTCCCCAAAATTAGACAATAGATTGCAGTTTTGAACTTTAAAATTTAAGGAATTTAGGTGTTTTCAACCAATCAATGTCTCTTAAAGGTCATGCAAAATAACTTGCAATGTTGGTTCTTGAGGTGAGTTCTTCAACAAACCCTAGAACAAGGAAGTGAGATACTGGAACCCAGGAACATAGTGTGAACTGGAAAGTGGTTTCCTGAAAAAGGGGGGACTGTCGCGTTCTATGGTTTAGAGTGACCAATGTGCAGACAAGAGCTAGGCAGCAGCATGTTTAAAGGAGCCTTCTTCTTTTATTCAAAGATAAGTTCAAAAGGTTTTCCAAATGTCCAAAAATCACTGCAGGTACAAAAGCACAAGTCGAAACTCCAAAACCTTACAGAGTTAATTCTGCAGGAACATAGTCGTCAAAGCTTTAGACGAGGATAGGTGAACGAACCAAGGAACCAGCGAAGAACAAACAAAAACAGAGAGCTTATGAACAGAGGGAAGTGGAGTATGGACCAATGAGACACTGAGCCAGATAATCAGATGAGAATGGATATCAGGTGTGGACCAGGCTATAGAAAACTTAGGGAATCTGGATGGTAGCTAAGGTGACCAAAGTAGAATACGAAGGGAACATGAGGGAATCTAGGCAATAACATAGCCAAAGGAACCTGTCTACAAAAACAAAACTATAAATAACAAAACTCAGGGAAACAGAACTAAGCAAAACTATAGACAAAGATAATAAACCAAAAGAGACATAAGAACCTAGAATAATCATTAACTAAAGTAAACTGAGAAACTAGAGGGAATAGAAGAAACACCAAAACCTATTAATTAACAAAGAACCAATAAAGAAACCCTGACTGTAAATAAACAAAACCTAAACCACAGAAAGGGAACCAGGACGAGGAGGAACAGAGAAAATAAACTAGTAAACAAAGAACGCAGGTGAACAAATACCAAAACATAAATAAACACAGATATACTAAATGGGAAACTAAACTAGAAACTACAAGGAAGACAAAGGAGCTAGAATAACAACGAATATAATAATAGTCATAAGAAAACCATGACAAGTAATAGAAAAGAAACCACTAAAGGAACTTAGACAAAACCCAAACTAAATGAAGGGTCGAAAACACAAGACCACAACAAAGACCAAAGATGTCACTTCACGACAGGGACAACAAGGGGTAAGCACTGGACAAAGAATTCAGGAATGAGGAAGTGACGGCCTGATTACAGCTCATGGAGCAAAACAATCTGTCATCTGCCTCGAGGGATCCGCTTCTTTTTCAGCTCTTCCTGATTGAGTTGGATGAGCTCCTGCTGGTGAGGACTCACCTGCTGGTCACACCCTGCAATCAGAGGAGGTAGAGCCACACACACATACACCAATTTGCACATAGTCCAGTGGATATGACACTTGTCTGAAATGGTTTTATCATTTGAGAATAATCTCCAAACTAAGATGGTTGGTGTCAAAAGAGATGAGATGGTTATTCATACTTTTAATTCCTCTATTCCAGACTATTTTAATTTAACCTCAATTTCATTGCATCCCCCCAGTACAAAGACAATAAAGACTATTCTATTCTATTCTTTTCTATTCTATTACTTTTCACATGTATAACAAAAGGCCTTGATCACCTCCAGTTGATCAATAAAATCTACAGCAAGACCCTGAACTGGAAGAAACTCTCATCACTCCTGTTTTAATGTCTTTACTTTGTTTACCTGTTTATTTGGAATTTATTCTAAAATCCTGATTTGAACTTTCAGGGTCATGCAACGTCAAGCTTCTTCCTGGATTAGTAAATGGTTTGACTTGTATTGTGAAGACCAGGTATAAAAGTGGAATGGACCGCTCATTCCAGCCTTTTTGACCTCAAAAGTGAAATTAACTTCTTTAGATTTTACTTTGGACTCATTTGAAATATTATTGTATGTTTTATTTTAATTATCTGTATTAATTTATTTGTCTTTTTAATTATGTTTTTAATTTTAATGGTCTACATTTGTGAAGATTTTCATCTTTGAAAGGTGCTATAAAAATCTAATTTACTTACAATTTCTTTCTCATTTTCGGACATGAAAACAGACTAAACACATGGCACATGGCGGAATGATGAGAGAGAGATTTCTAGAAAATTATTCATTGCTTTCTTTCAATTTAACAAGGTTACATACATTGAGATTATTATGTCTTTAAACAATATGGAAAAGGCCAGGTAATGATGTCACAGCTACAATATGAGCTGCTGATAGGTTTATTCTGAACATTTTGCGTTCATTCATTATTCATTATTAAATATGAGAAAAAAAAACGAATAATGAGGCGTTTTTAAGCTTTTTAAAAGCTTAGAAAAATGACAATCCCAAAAATAAAAATTGGTGTGGTTTTCTAATTTTATTGGTTAAAAGAAAGACATGTTTTATATTTTGTTAGTTCACTATTTAGGACATTTTGGCGGAGCCAGATACTAGAAATTGCTGCACTCGAACCCTGCATTGATTATAGAACTTGTGCGAAATTCTGTTCCCCTGAAATAATGTGTTCCCCGGGTCACACAGCACCGATGTTACACCATGGACGCCCTACATGTATTTCACCATCCACAGAGTTCTTTAGGTTTAGGTATGGGTCCTGTGAGGTTAGGGTTAGTGGATAGCAGACTGTTGAGGACAATCTGCTGAGGCAAGCACACAGCCGATGTGAAGCAACAGTGCCTCATGGAGTCAATATACAGATAGAACAGGGACAGATTCTTTCCTGGGAATAGAATATCGAGCAAGTTCTGTAATCAATGCACGGTTCGAGTGCAGCCATTGCCACCTACATTGTAGTAATGTGCATGCACACACCGATGATATGTCACAGGTCGCTTACCTGAAAGCCCTCTGATCAAAACTTCCTACATATGGAAGTTTTATTTCTTTGAAAATTACAGTAAGTCTTATTTAATTTATTGTATGTCTTATTGTCCTTCAGATTTTATATACGTGTTTTAAATTTACATGACAGTGAGCTGGTAGCATATTTATAAATGACTTCAGTTTGATGTCTGTAATATCGTTACTATTATGTAACCAACAAAATAGTCCCATTCTTTTGAATTAAAGAAATGAATCACGAAAAGGACGATCTGTTTTGCGGGCTATTTTGTTCTTATAATTATACTACATATAATTATACTACATTTTTGAGTATTGATTATTCGGTATCTGTCACTTTATCATTTCATGGGTCCATTTTGATGGTGCCAGATATAATAAATACTCTCACACGTTATTCATGAACAAAGTGTTTGCAAGGATAATCTTTATTTCTAGATGTCTATTTAATTTATTTGCAATAAAAGCTAGTCTAAAACAGTTTAATTCTGTAATTCTTCTTCAACTTGGACATTCTGATGATTCATACGAATCAGAAAACCAAACTGACGCCTTTTCCAGAATTTGGTTTCTCTTCTAAAAGTAGAATATTGCATAAACACAAAAGTACATGGACCCTAATTTGTATTTAATGCAGCACATCAAGCACATTGTTTTTCTTTTTACATAATGGAAATGGAAAATGCAACAAAATCAGCCAAAATTACAGGAAGAGAATTGTGGATCTCCACCAGTCTGGTTCATCATTGGGTGGAAGTTTCATCTGTTTAAACAAATAATGTGCTGTAGGGATGAAGGGAGCAGCACTAGGGCTGTTTACATCATATTTGACAGATTTCAGTTTGTTTATATTGAACAAACTCCGGGGTTAGTTTGGGAGTACCACAGGGGCCAGCAATTGCGCTAATTCTCTTTACTATATTTAAAAATTTTCAGACAGCACGGGATAAATTTCCACTGTCATGTTGATGATATTTTGCTACATTTATCCATAAATTCTGCTAAATCTAATCAATTAGACTACAAGCACGTCTTGAAGACATAAAAGCTTAGACTGTTAGGCTCAGTGCAGCGTAGGACCCCGGAATGCAGACTAGCAGGCAGCATGATGGTAAGTGAAAAAGATTTAATGAATAAAAAACAAAAACTCACTCACGGAGGAGGCAGGAACCACAACAATAAACAGGCAGGCAAGACAGGCAAAAACAGACATGGGCAGGCTGGCAAGACAGGCTTGGCGTGAACAAACGGACACAGGTGACATGATCTGAACAACAAGACATGAGCATGATCTGAGAACGAGACATGATTTGAAAATGTTTCCGCGGTGAATAACTGAACAGGTGTGCATTTATGGAGCATGACCAGGTGAAACAAGAAGACAGATTAACTAGGTGCAGGTAAACCGAATAAAGTTGACTGACAGGACAAAACGTGGCTGGAGCAGAACGGAAACTCTTGAATACAAACTAACAGAAACTAGAAAAACATGAAACTAAAGCATAACCAGGAAAATAATAAACAGAAGCATGATTCAAAACCTTAACTGTGAAACAGACCAACAAAACCCAAAAACACCCACAAATCATAACATGGACAACTTTTAATTTTCTGCTTTTAAATTCAGACAAGACATAAGACGTCATTTTTGGACCAGAGCCTCTAATACTGCTCGGACAATCATTTACTCTGGGTGGCATTACTTTGGGCTCTAGTAATAATATAAAGAACCTTGTTTTCATTATTGACTTAGAAAAGGTATCTAAACACCATATTAAATAGGTTTCTAGGACTTCTTACACCTGCAACATTTCCAAAACTAGAAATATCCTGTTCAACAGTGATGCTAAAAAAAGTAGTCAATGTCCATACATTTGTACATCAGTGTTATGTTTATGGAAAGTTTCCTAACCCACATGCGGAATCAAGCTCAGGATTCAGAATGATTAAGATAAAAGGTTTATTTAAAAGATGGAATAATAAAATAGTACGAGTTGGAAGTCTTCGGTATTCAAGATTCTGCAGCGTCTGGAGAAAGAGAGGAGTAGTTAGATGGGGCTGGAAGTAAGTACAAAAATGTATCTTCTGACAGTGAATAGTGAAAAGAATGGTTTATTCTTTGGAGTTGGTGGATGGAGTTGAGTGGGAAAGAAGGTTCTGGTGGTGGATTGTGGAATGAGATACCAAAGCTAGGGTTTTTATTCCAAGAAGGGTTTTCATTTGTGGAGTTTATGATGAACAGATGATAATTGAATAGAGTGTTTGGAAAGCAGGAAGGCAGATGACAGCTGAAGACAGAGCTGCTGTGGATGACAGTGGATTTATTTCTGGAGGAGATCTCTCATGGAAATGTCTACTGGAGGAATCCTTAATTGGCGTGGGAACAAACAAAAAGGCTTTAAGGACAAGAAAAACATAAATAACTTCTTTGTGACAAAAGCCAAAAACCATACAGAGGTTTGGCAACTTGGGTTTGGTTCTACCAAAACAGCTGATCATCTGGTGACATCTGATCCTCAAGCAGCTCCTTAAATCACCAGAAGCCACATGAAGTTATTGCAGACAAGCATGCAGTCCACAGCAGGCAGCTGCACACTTAAACAGAGATCCTCATTTCAGGACAGATCTCACACAAACTGACACACACACCTAGATCATGCCATTCAAGGCAGGACTACTGTAATTCTTTACTATGAGGAAGTCCAAAAATATTTAATAAATAGTCTTCATTGATCCAAAAGGCTGCAGCGAGTGTTCTCATGAGAATTAAAATGAAAGATCATATTTCTTCTATTTTACCTTCCCTCTATGTGCTCCCTGTTAAATCCATAAAAGAATTTAAAATTTGTCCGCCTCTGTACATCTCTTTAGTGGCTAAAAGTTGTTCAATGTTGGTAGCTGAGTGTTTGTGGCAGAAACATGACCAACAAAATGATGGTTATGCTGAATAGGTTGATATTAATATTCTGCTTTTTTAGATCTGTTGCTGAGTGGTCATTGCTAAAGGAATACAAATTAAATCATCTGCAAAGGTAAATTGCATATGTATAGATATAAATCAAATCACTTAGAAATGAAAAAATATTCTGTCCCAAATAAGCTCTTCTAATATACACACTTGGCTAAAGCCCACAAGGAAGCAGAAAAAGTGCACATTGATCTTTTTGTGAGCCCAAAACAGTCTCCGACAAACAACAGCAAAAACATAACTTGCAGTTCCTTAATATTTGTTAACAAACATTTACCATGTGTACATTTTTAGTTCACACAATGATTTAGCAACTTTTAGAACCACCTTTAACATAAAGTAGTGATAGCTGTTTTCTGTGTGATCATAGATTGTAGAAGACTTACTTTGCAGGCCATGCTCCACCACAGAATTATTATAGGCTGACTTCTGGAATTTTGTTAGGCATTTGCAACATTTTATTCTTTTTCAGCCATTTTGTTGGGCATTTGCTGTTGTGTTTGTGACCACTGTCCTGTCTACGACCATATTTATGTCAAGTTTGGACAGATGCCGTCACATTTGACTGTCGTATACTTTGCTATACAGAGGAGCTTATGATCAACTCAGACCTGTAGAAGTCTATCTCCAAATGGAACATCTCTACTTTGATCTTATTGTTCCAAAGGTCATTGTTCCACAGGCCACTTGTCAACCTATCAAGACAAGACCAACAACCTAAGTTCTTATGAAGAGAATAGGCTTTGTCATTCAACATTCCAATCAAGCTGTACTTATACAGTCCTTTACCTATTGTCCACTCATGACTTAATCGTTTAGCATAGTTGAATTATGTCTGTGTCTGAGATGGAGATCTTATTTTTTTGTAACTCATCTTGGAGTGGAGTTCCTGATGTTCACTCCTGGGCAGAACATTTTCCACATTGGAATGATGGAGAGCAACACGAACGTTTCTGTATGTCTTGTTCCTAACTGGTTTGTATTATGCAGAATCCAACAATAGGACTCAGCTTTTGTCCATCTGGTTCACTACTTTTGTTCTTACTTTTGACAACCAGCTCCTCCCTATCTAGGTCAGCTCTCATGTTCTGATCTCTGTGCTCCATTTCATTGGAATCCTTCACTGGAATAAATTATGTGTGTAGTTTCTGTGTGTGTTGCCATGGTTACTGTGTGACGTTGGCATGTAAGTGCCAGAAAGAGGGGCTATCTCTGTTTTCCAGACCGAGCTTGCTTAAATAGATAACAGAAAACAGAAATGTATTGACAGATCATTACACATTTTACAACTGGAAAATATAAATTAATGATGTTAAGTGGAATTAATCTTTACTATCATCAGAGTATGCCAGTACTCACAGATCTATATTTTATGTCATTTCCTTAGTGTTTCCTTCTGAACGTAGTTTTGAGTTTTGTAAAATCAAAACTAGATTAGTCAGTTCCAACAAACTTTAAAAATTGGAAATATGAAGCTTTGCTTGCATTAGAAATGCATTCTACAATGGACCAATATTTGCATATGTAGACTAAAGCTTTGTGAAATGAAAATAAGATGTCTGTGCTCACTAGAATAAATGTTGTTTTTTTTTCCGTTTCCTGTCCAGCAGAGTATCGCTCAGAATTGTTGTCTGAGTGCCAAGAAATTGCCCAACAGATTTACTTTCACAAGCAGAGCATCACAGCTAATGCTTTACAGCTCTGCTTGATATTTATAAAAGAAACTTTATTATAAACTTCTTTGGGAATATTTAAATTGTTACGGACACGGAGACTGAAATGAAAAGGAAAAAAGAAGCTCAAAAAAGAGAGAGATGGGGGGAAAAGGGAAAAAGGGGAGAAAATGAGATAATAGTAGAGGAGAGAAAGAAGGATGAAGAGAATACAAGATTACACCCTGCTTGCTTAAACACCTGCAGCTATTTTTTTGTTGTTTTTTTTTAGTGAGAGGTGCAGCCCAATATAGAACATCTGTGTATCTGTCAACACCTGAAGCTTAACACCTGTGAGTATGGGTGTATTTGTGCTTTTGTATACAAGGTTTCTCCACAAAAATATGCAATAGCGAGTGTGAGGACCCACAGACCTGCTCCATGGTCCCTGGACGGACACCAAGGAGATCCGAGCCACAGACATCCAAAGGCCCCCCAAAGCACAGGAACCCCAGGAGAACCACCGCCGGGACTACTGCAACCCCCCAAGAGAAGAGCAGTGGAGAGTCCCAAGGGAACCACCCAGCAGCGACGGTGCAGAAGCCCCAGGGAGCCGCAGCGACGAGCCCACAGGACCCGTACATGCCTGAGCAGATCCAGTCATGGACCCAGAGACCCAAGACCCCGGGACACACCACCCCCCAAGCAGAGGCCAGAGAGAGCCCAGGGGGCCAGGCCCCGGCAAGCAGACACCGGGAGTGAGCCAGCACACACCAAAGCACCCGGCCCCAGACACCGAGAACCACAAGTACACCAGTGGGCAGAGACTCCAACCACCGGCAGGTAGTGTAGCGGGGAGGAAATAGGCCCCCCATAATATGGGGGGGCCTAAGCTGATCCAGGAAAGGGAGCAGTCCAAGGCCCAACCTATCACAAAAAAAATAAACCAATAAATAAAAAAAAATAAAAATAAAAAAACAGTCACAATCACCCACTCCCACCCTCATGCATACACATAAAATCACTCACACCCAACGTAAGGATAAAAAACAATGGACGTCATACACTCACTCACACTCCCCATGCATACTCTATAAGAGAATTTAAGTACACCCTTTCATCAAACTTTTTGACAGGTGGGTGGGACTTCCGGTGAGGGCGGGATTTCCGGTGGGGGCCATATGGGCGCCATGTGGTTGCCACGTGGGCAGGAGGTCACGTGGTCAAGCAGGTGGTGTGTCCAAGGGGGGCGTAACAGTGGATGCTGATTGGTTGTCGTCATTAGGGGCGATACCTTAAATGAGTCAATTAAAACACAGGGGTGTGTTTGTTATAAATAGAACAAGACAAATATGGTATTATCGGAAACTGTTTGGCATCAGCACCAATTAAAAATAGAGGGGGTGTGTTTGTAAGCATCGTTAAACCTTGAATAACCCAATGAAAACAATAGGGCGTGCCTTAGTGTTTACTTTAAATACAGAGATAAAACTCTGCACTTTACATGCAGCATTCGTTGGAAAAAAAAGAACACCCGTTCAACAATGGCTAGAGTTAAGAGAGTTTATCGTCAAGCGGAGGAGAAACGCAACGCGTGCCAAGATGATGATGATGAACAAGCAACTGCATCATATACTTCCTCAACGGAGATACCTATCGGAATTCCCGTCGTGACATACTCTACCGATGATGAGGATCCAAAATCAACTTCAACAACCATGGTTGAAAATCAGACCTCGGTTCGGCCAAGAGGTATGTCAGTTCTGTGCGAAACCCCAGTGACCGTCTACCAGTATTCATCCCGTGAATTGAATGCTCCTAAGAAATCAACATACTACATCTGCAGGGTACAAAGACCCCCGTTCAAGACTCTGCAGGAAGAATGGTCTTTGGAGCCATATGGCCTGGTTGGCAGCTGGGGTTATATTTTCATGTATGAAATAGGAGAGCTTTGCCTGTATCAATTGGATCAAGATGAGGTATTTAATGGATCACTGGCTCTGTGTACACTCACCCACAGCGACTGGGCTGTGTTAAAGCTTGCAATCCCGCACCTTAATGATAGCCCTGAAACAGTCTCAAGGCAGGAGAGGGAGGAAGAAGAAGAAGAAGAAGAAAATGAACTGTCTCCTCGACCTGTAAAACGGGCGAGAATGTTTCATATACCATCCGATGTTGAAATAGCTGAGAGAGAACCTCTCTTTAGCGCAGTGTGGGGGTCAAAAACCACAGCAAATGGCCGCTGGTCTTTTCGGGCAAGCAGACGCAGGAACAACCGGACGAGTCCCTCAGATCTGTTTGTGTTGGAGGCTTTCAATCAAGACTGCGGCGTATTCAAGACAATGCTGGCTCTGCCGTTTGAAGCTTGGGCAGAGAAGATGAGTGAAATTGGACATCGTCTTTCCGACCTTTTCCAAAAGTCACGAAGTTGGATCGATGTCATGTCAGTGAAAAAAACGCTGACGTTTCCTGTTTTACGTTTAGAACGAACCCTCTTCTGAGGACACGCCCCTTCCTATGATATATATACGGGGGGATAACTGCAAGCTCACAGACACTGAGAATCGTATCATGAGAATGAGTGGACCGACACCATACAGGGATCTCTACAACCACCGAGCAGAGATCCACTTCTCTCCTGAGCACGATGAAAGCTTCAACATTGGACCATATCATCCGCCTTCCCCTGACCTCTTCTCACCATCCACCTCAACATCCTCATTCTCAGAGAACCACTACAGTCCTGCATCACCTACAGGATACAACATGAAATATCTACCGCTTTCTCCAGACCTCTGCTCACCATCACCGCTATTCATGGCTGAGTCTGTAGACGCGAATGTCCTGCCTGAAGACATGAAGGTGGTCGTGGAGGAGGAGGTAGCCACCGGCTACTCACCCTCTACCGAAGCCCCTACACAAACCCTGGAACCGATGGAGGACCCTCAGCCTTCAGCAGAGGATGAGAGTAACCAGGAGGACGAAATTGACGGTTGGTTCTCAACCACCCTCATCAATACGGTGAAAACAGCGATACTTCATTTATTCAACATAACCTCTTTGAACTATCTCAGAGAAACCTGCTATGGATGTATAACGAACCACCCAAGCCAGCGTCAACACCATTGCCTGGAGGTACTGGGGGAGGATTATTACCAAGTCAACTTTCAACGCATCGTACGACGACTCGTAACCCCCAAACTCATTCCTGCTATTCAGAATTTTCTGGTACTTCGAAGCATACAAGCGGATGACTTCAGAGTGAAGACGATTGCCAAGACGGTTTTATATGAACTGAAATCGGTACAAGGCATCCACAGTGCAATAGCGCACGTTTATGATCGCATGGTCGATGAGAAACATCTCAAACAACTTAACTCTGTTTCAGAGTGCTATGGACTGACAAACTGATCTCACATGTTTGATGACTTGTTGTTGTATCATTTTTTTTTTTTTAGTATTCCAGTACTTTAGTTAATCTGCATTATATGATTTTTCTTCTTTTTTCTTTTTTACTATTAAATACAATTAAAGTAGGAACATAGTAACCTTTCCCAAAAGTGTTGTTTAAAAGCTAGTAGTGTTTGAATTCATCTGCATTTTTATCTGATTTTGTTTTCTGGTTGTTGTTTGTTTGGGGGTGTAGATAGGCTGAGGAGGGTTATGCAAGATGAAACGGGAAAGAAGGTTGCGGTTGAAAAAGTTAAAGATTTTTTATCAGGAGAAGATACCTATACTCTACATAAACCTGCAAGAATAAAGTTCCCGAGAAACAGAGTTTTTGTCACCAGACCATTGAGGCAGTTCCAGGCTGATCTCTGTGACATGCAAGCTCTGGCCATGGAAAATGATGGTTATAATTATTTATTAACAGTCATTGACATCTTTTCAAAAAGGGCGTATGTACGAGTTTTGAAGAGGAAAACAGCCGCTGAGGTGGTAAAGGCATTTGAATCAGTTTTTACAGAAAGTCAGATCCCCAAAAAACTTCAGACTGATGCCGGTAAAGAATTTTTTAACAAGAAATTTAAAGTTTTAATGGAGAAACACGGTATTGAACATTTTGCCACAGCGAGTGAAGCAAAAGCTTCAGTGGTCGAGAGATTTAACCGCACATTAAAAACAAGGATGTGGAGATATTTTACAGCTAACAATACCCGGCGGTACGTCGATACTGCAAAACCTAGCTAGAAGCTACAACCATTCCTACCACTCCAGCATTAAAATGAGCCCTATGGAAGTGACCCCAGAAAATGCCTTTCAAGTGTTTCAGAATCTGTATGATGTCAAGTCCAACAGATATTGCAAGGACTCAGTGACAACGTTTAAACAAGGGGATCTTGTCAGAATATCCAAGGTCCGTGGAGTGTTTGACAAAAAATACGAACAGAGTTTTACGGATGAAGTGTTTACAGTCTATGACCGGATACCCCGTTCTCCTCCTGTATACAAACTCAAAGATTTGGATGGAGAACCTATCGAGGGTTCCTTTTACGCTGAGGAACTTCAAAAAGTAAAAATATTTAACGACAAGATGTATCAAGTGGAAAAAATATTAAAACGACGTACGGTCAAGGGAGTCAAACAGGTAAACTGGAAAAACTGGCCTGAGAAATTCAACAGTTGGATCAAGTTTGATGAACTTCGAAACGTATAAAAAAGGTTTGCACTAAACCTCACAGTTGACACAGCATCATGAACCGTCAGGTAGAGGATGATGGCTTTTACGTTACTCTTCCATCTAATGCTAGCATGGAAGTGTTTAAAAATAATACCAGTTCAAGTTTCCGTGTAAATTTAGCTCAACATATTGATTTAGAAGGCCAATGGATGGTTGCATTAGCCGAGATTTCATACCCTCATACATGGCATAATTTACCGGATTATGATGCCTACTTTGAATGGAGGAAGGTTGGTGATGTGGAGATCAATACGCAAAGGATCAGAAGTGGCTACTATAACAGCGTTGTTCAACTCGAGACAGAGATGGAAATGTTTTTCAAAAAATTGAAATCGGGTTTACGCATTAAATTCAGCAAAGTTCAAAAGAGATTTGCATTTCAAGCAAATAGTCCGTATGAAATACGCTTCTTCAGCACTCTAGCTTATATGATGGGCGTGAAACCAGGGGAATGGATTCATGTATCTGAACCAAAACTGGCTCCTTTTCCGGCGGATATAAAGGCTGGTTTCTATCACCTATACTGTTACAGCGACGTGGTCAGCCCACAAATAGTAGGCGACACTTTTGCACCTTTACTGCGGACCGTCAAAGTACAAGGCACATTCAGTGATATGATTACTCAGACGTTTAACCCCGCCCACTACCTTCCAGTCTCCAGAAAACATATTGAAAATATCAATATAGAAATTAAATCGGACCAAAACGTTCCTGTAAATTTCGTCTATGGAAAGACCGTCATAAGACTACACTTCAGACCGGTGATATCACAACGTAGCCTGAGATAAATTTTATTTGTATAAACTATTCCAGAGATATGTATATAACCTCTAAGATTGATTGGTTATCATTCATATTACGCTGGTCATTCAACACTGCATCAAGCAGACAAGAGAGAACATGGCACAGCTAAGTCTGAGACGTGATCCAAATCGCTTTGTAAATTACTATGTAAGTCAATCAGGCGGTAATCTGCCAGGGTTTTATGGGGCCCCGGTCATGTACGGACGCGGAATTGGATCATTATTTTCAAAATTATTCCGCTTCGTATCCCCTCTGGTTAAAAAAGGATTTGCAATTGCAAAACCCCATCTTAAAACGGCTGCATCAAATATCGCTTCGGATGTCATCGGTAGAGCCGTGAGTAAAATGAGTGGTTCTACACACATCGACGGTCAAGAAGGTTCAGGAATTATGGTTTTATCCAAAAGACCCAGAACAAGACCCCCTGGTGATCGTTTAAGGACGGTTAAAAAACAACGACAAACGCGAAAAAGGAGATCAGTCGGAGTAGACAAACGAAGAGGAAGGAAGTCATCCGCAAGTTTTGATATATTTAAATAATGGCTCTTTTACATAACAAATCATCAGAGTGCACGCTGGCAGAGTTGGACTTATTTTCTGCCCCGATGACGCAGCTATCGATCGAAGATAAAATTTACACCGAGATCCAGCCTTTATCAGCAATCACTGATGGAGGGCCGATCGAGTTTTTCATTCCGGGAGACGGAGAAAAGTATCTGGATCTCAACGATACGCTGTTGCATCTCAGAGTGAAAATTACTAACGAGAATGGAACAAACCTGCCAGATGATGCACCTGTAGGGCTCATCAATTACCCGTTAAACACCATCTTCAGTCAGTGTGACGTCACTCTCGGAGATCGAATGATTTCACAATCCAGCGCTACACATCCATATAGAGCCATGATTGAGACATTGTTAAACTTTTCTGAGGATTCTTTAAAAAGCCAGTTTAGCTCTGGTCTTTTTTATAAAGACACTGCAGGTGCTCTGAACTCTATTGTTACAACTAACGGCCCTAACCAAGGTCTTAACAGCAGAGCAGGTTTTACGGCAAATTCCAGGGAGGTACATCTCCTAGGCCCCCTGCATGCAGACATATTTTTCTGCGAGAGACTTCTTTTAAACTCTGTTGACCTTAAAATTAAACTTACAAGAGCCAACGATGCCTTTTGCCTCATGGCCGCAAGAGACTCCACTTACAAACTCAGGATATTAGGAGCATCTCTTTTTATCAAAAAAGTTACTGTCTCTCCAGCTGTACGACTGGGGCACGCTTCAGCTTTAATGAAAGCAAATGCTCTCTATCCACTTTCACGTGTGAATGTAAAAACATATTCCATCCCTGAAAATTCAAGGGTATGCAACCAAGAGAATCTTTTCTTAGGCATCTTTCCCAAGTATGTGGTGATTGCGTTACTGGATCATGACGCTTTTACAGGAACACGCAATCTCAATCCGTTTGACTTTAATCATTTTGATATGGAATATTTAGCTTTGTGTAAGGATGGCAGACAAATTCCTGCTAAAGCCTTCCAGCCAAATTTTAACCAAGGTCATTCAGTGAGAGAGTATTACAACTTGTTTACGGCTACAGGACGACATCTAAAAGATCTTCCACTGAGTATATCACGTCAGGAATTTAATCAAGGATACTCTCTATTCACATTTAATCTTAACCCGGGCGAGGACACAGATGCTCTATCTCCAATTTCCAGTGGGAATTTAAGATTGGAAATGCGCTTCAGAAACCCGTTGCCTCATACCACCACGCTGATCATCTACGCTTGTTATGATTCTATTTTAGAGATTGATTCAAAGAGGCGTGTGCTGGTGGATTATTATTAATCTAATCAGACATGAATAATCATGAAATTGAGAGCCTGATGCGTCATCTGCTGGGAGATTTGTTTTGTGGTGTATGGCCGTGCGACCAGCTGCCGCTGCTAGCTGACACATTCCCAGGGCCGGCCTACTTTATCGTGAATACACATCCTTCACACATGCCGGGGGAACACTGGCTAGCTCTGACATTGGATGAGAATGGTCAATCCAGCTTTTTTGACTCTTATGGATTCTCTCCGGATTTCGAGTTCTACCCGTCAAGCATCGTAACATTTTTAGAAGACAGATCCTCAAAAATATTGTATCATAATAATCAGCTTCAAAACACTCTGTCCACTGTGTGCGGTCACCATTGCATTTTTTATCTATGTCATAGAGCGTGCGGATTATCAATGCAGCAAGTGTTGTCGAAATACACCGGAGATGTGATTAAGAATGATTTAATGGTATCTAACTTTGTGAAAAAATATCAGAAATGTGTCATTAATCAATGTTGTACATTTTATACTCACGGAACATGCTCTTTGGAGATGTTTCTGGATTGTTATGGAATTTAAAATGTCTTTTTTAATTTTTTTTTTCATTGTTTGTTTTTTTTTTCTTCTTATGATTTAATATTTGTGTAATGATATCATATGTTAGTGTGTGAAGTAGAGAAAGAAGTTAGATTTGAAAAATATAATCAATAAATATTTTATTGAATAAAAGAAATAGACTACATGTTTCATTTTTCTTATAACGGTTTATGGTGAAAATGTAATCCATCGGGGTGGTAGTGTCGTCTTACAAAGATACCTTTTTGATCTCCCATCAGCATTTTTTGGATCTTCCAGCTCAGATCTCGACCAGTAGGGAGAATGAGTTATCTGCCTTCTTCTTCTTTTTCTTCTCTGCTTAACGCTGGGGGGTGTACCCCCATTTTCAATCGATGTACCCTCTGTTTTGAAACGTCTATATTCTTCACGAGCATAAGGGTTAATGACTGAAGATATAGGTATGTTTACTTCTGACATGGAGTGTAGAAAATCAGACCATCCTCGGGTTTGTGATGCTCCAGATTTTTTAAACGGAAGCATGAGATTTTTCAACAAATCAATCATGTGGGACCCCTTTATAATATTTCCGTTAAATACAAATTCACCTCGCGAAGTCCAACTCTCACTTCTTTCGGATAATTTCTTCAAAATGTACTCGGCATTTTTACGATTGTGTTTAGGAAGGCTTTTCAGTACTTCCGTAAGAACCTGATCCTTAGGGGCCTCGTCCTGCCCTGGGCCTTGTTTTTCTTGGGACCGCTCATGTTCAGGAACCTCTGTGTCACGCTGCAGCGTTAAACTGACCCGCTGTTTTTCTTCTTTGACACCTTGCTTAAGTAAAGTCAGATACCTCTGGAGAAGAGCATCGTATCTCTTGATTTTTTCATAAGAAGTCAAACCCGGCTCGTTTAATATCGCTCTCATTTCAGCATCCAAATTCTCCTCCGCCGTCTGTCTGATGGACGTGTCTGACTGGGTCAGACGCTTGAATTGATGAGGGGAAATGAGAAACATCTTCTGCGATGTTCTGAGAGACATTATCTCCTGATGATTCCACCCACTAGATCACCGATCAAGGGTGCAAGAGCCGTTAAGATGGGCAGAATAAAACCACCTCGTTGCTTTTTGAGAGCCAACTGTTTAGTTTTTATCCCGGTTCTTTTATCACCCAACAATCTGATGATATTTCTTTGTTTCTTCAATTGTCGGTGTTGAGAGGGTGATAGTTTAATGTTACCTTTTAGGATATTCAGTGCAATCTCGCACAGAGCCTGAATAAAGTCGGGAGAGCAGTGTGCGAGAATATCTTTACGTTTCTGTGGACAGGCCTGGTACAAAGCTCTGAATAATGGTAAATTCCTTTTTATACGCGCAGACATGATGACTTACTTTGTTCTGGGTACGTACACAGCAGGCCACTGCTGAGGAAGTATCCCCGTTCTCAGTCTGAAATGTTCTGGGCAGGTAGGCGTAAAATCGATGATTAAATATCCATGAGCTTCTCTCGTTGCGTCTTCAAAACTCTCCAAGAAGAGACCCTTTTGAGATGGAAACATTTGGCGGGACAGTATATTCAGCTGGAGTTTATCTCTCGGGTTCTTAAACAACACCATATAATTACAGTTCAAACTAATAGTGCGACTGAACTTCCCCTGATGAAATACATTCTGAGTCAACATCATAACACTCATATTACGATGGTGACGAAACTGGGTAAAGACCTTCATCACGTTTTCATCATCTGAGGCTTGAGCAATAACATCGTCTAGAATAATCAGATGATTCTGATCAGGAGGAAACAGGTTTTCATCTTCAAAAGAATGAGGCAATCCTTCCACAAAGGTAATATTTTTATTCATCTTCTGCAATTCAGCATACATGGGTTGAAAAGATGTGTAAATCCATACAATATTTTCTGGAACAATATCCATGACATGATTACAGTTTTGTAAAATACTTTTTACAAAGAAAGTTTTCCCGCAGCCGCTGGGTCCAACTATCATACATGAGAAAGGGGCTCTAAATCTAGGATCAAAATCAATCTCCTGTAAATCCATGTGACTTTTTATTTTATTTCTTCTTCAGCTCTAATAACCGAAAGGCAGAGTTGTCCCGTCAGAAAAAAGACGTCTCTTATCATACACCAGTAGAAACTTTTTAAGAAATGTCGCGTTTGTCAAACGGAATCTCTTTTTATCCCTCCTGATCGTGTGCTGAGGGATTTCAATGACACCCTCACTTGACCCTGTAAGTAGCCCTCGACCAGCCCTTTGATGCTGTCAAAATTGACCCTCTCGCTGCATTCATGCGTCTGAGTGATGCCTTTAGCACGTATCATTACATTTTTACGGTTTTTGGTCTGGTATGCATAACTCTTGGGTCCTGTCGATGCAAACTCCGAAATGCTGTCACCATCTAACTCGTCAGTAAGATCACCCAGATAATTCCCCAATTCCAGAGGAGTTTCACCACTTTTTGTCACATAAATCAAACTGTCCGTGTCAATATAAATCAATCTGTCCTGTAACTTCTCCATGCTGCTGAGAAGTTTTAAACGTGCATAAGCGGTGGTGAATGCTGCTATAAACACATTATTTGTCTTACTTGGTGGATATATGACACGTTTGCTGTAGTTCCACTGCACTACACACATTTCAGGGTTGAAAAAATGAAAATAGTTAACCCTGTATTTACTCGAGAACATGAAGCCGAAAAAGTCTTCAGGGTTAGTGATGACTGTGGTCTGAGACAGATCACTTCTTTGCGCAAATTTCCCCCAAAAACTGTTTAAACACAATTTTGCAACCTGCCTTTTGGCAGGATTCATCTCGATTTTCTCAGGGTCTAATTGGATGCCCTGATGCAGTTTGTAGTCGCTTATATACTTTGACTTACTCTCCTGATCCACTGCTTCAGACGGATAGCCTGAAGCCTCCTGCTTACCCTTTAAAAAGCAATGAATGTAACCTTTAAAAATTGTATCACTTCTCTTTTCAAAATGCCACACCTCTGTAATTTTAGCAAGACGATAACTACACTCCAAAGCTTTACAGAATCCTACACTCGCCCAAACTCCCATCAAAGCTCTTTCTTGATCATTATGCATGCAGGGACCTGACTGGTTATTTAATTCAGCGCATGAGCGGCAGAGAGTGAACACAAGTTTACCTTGGGATGTTCTGTAAGGTAAAACAGGGAACAACAGGTTACGTGGTGGGTAGACCACAGCTTTGATTATACCGAAGTAGCTGCTGGGGTCATCAAAATCTTTGTAAATGATGGTGGGGTGTCCGAGGGGAAAAACGCAGTTGGCGTTTACATAAGGGTACAGAGATGTGTAATCCACATAGTGTACAGTTTCATCCGGTTCCGCTGTGTACCTCAACCTCATAGGGCAGGTGCGACCACCATACAGAGCATCCCGGGGGGATAGCGGTTCGGGTGCATTAACTCTCAAGAAAGCTGATCACCCCTGGGTCTGATTTTTTCATTTCAATCCACTCATGCTCCCATATGACTTCGAGACGAAGGCCGTACACAGTTTGTAACACCTTGCTTCTCTCAACAGTGGCTGCGTAAAACTGTTCAAATGCGACCCCTCTCAACGGACACTTGTCATGAGGCATGTAACACTTTTTACAGCCGTGGAAAAAACAGCCATAAAATTCAAACGCAACTTTGACACCGTTAATCTCTGCAAACCCATCCACTGAATATGGCCCGATTTTCTTTTCACCCCTATTTAATGCATGCTCGATAAATATGGCTCTGCTGTCTGCAATCCAGCCGAGCCATTGAATGGACGCGCTGGAGAACGTTTTACTGCTACGTCTGTAGTCCAGAGGTGATGGAATGGCTAAGGTTTGAGGAGGAAGGAAATTGGTTACAAAAACCTTCATGCAGGCTGATGCTATTGTGATACTTTTAAACGGATCCACACTTGTCTCCTTAAAGAACTCGTCTCTGAATTTTAAGCATCCTTGAAAAAGAATTTCAACGTCATTTTTACAATAACGAATAGCTTCTTTCTTAAAGTCAAAGACCTCTTTGCTCGCTTCTCTGTACCAGCTGCTAAACACCTGTTGTTCTTGAACACTCATGCGTTCTACAGCGTAGCAGGATGGAGGAGGAAAAGCCCCTACATACTGGAGATGTTGTTCAGAGGAAAATAGGTGGGGAAAAAAACCCTTGCTTTGATCGGTAAAGCCTAACGCTTTCGGCATGGCACTAAGCTTCATGCACATGAAGGACAGGCTATCAATGTATTTTAACCTGTAATCAGGGTCGGTTAAACAGAGAACTTTACTCCCTACCATGACGATATGTGGTTTAATGCCTAACTGCAGCATTGCTGTGAGAATCAGGTAACCATCGTACCCCCGCGCATTGTGCGCTATTAAGGTGTAACCTTTGTACATTGGCCTCCTGAAATGCAGGAGAAATGTTTGGGTGCAATTCAGTCCATAAGCGTACCATTCATCACCTTTCAACGTTTTAGCACAGACCAGAAAGGGGGTATGCACGCCGCTCTCATTGACGAGGCATTCGAAATCATAACAAATCAGTTTATCATCAAGCTGATTAATTGCACTGCAAGGCTGAATGTAACACTTATGATCATCGCATGTAATGTCTAGGCTGGGGGGTACATTTTCACCGCAAATACTGCATTTTACATTACACACGTGTGGTTTATTCGGTTTACTGATTGGAATAACGTATATCCGTTTGCATACTTTACACAGTTTTACCAACTCACAGTCACTCATAGGACGGTGAGCACTATTTCTGATGCGCGGTTCCCTGTGTCTGCTGAAACATGAAGAATTACGACAGATTCTTTGACAGCCTGCACAGCTTACAGGATTGCTAATCTCTTGCATACATTTATATGTTCGACACACTGGACAATAACCTTCACAATGGTGTGTATTGGTATTCTGATAGCTGGCGTAACAGTAATTACAAATATATCTGCACCCCATAAAACCTTTGAGATTTTTTATCCCATAGTAATGACCTTGAAATAACAGCAAAAACAGAGGGTTTGAACGATCAGGGAAACTGGTCTCAAATTTACACAGAGCAGTAGAGCCCGTGGTTCTGTGAAACACTACAATTTTTCTCTTCAGAATGGTTTCAAATTTACCAATATCACTAAAAGTAACTGCTGTTTGCTCGTTGAGGCCTGCCTGATGCTGCCATCTCCTCCCCAGTTCTACAGCACGGTGATCCGTGAGCTCAGGATCAGAGACGTGTGCGAGGCTGATTGCAAAACATAACTGATTACCGGTATTGTTTATAATATACAAATGACGCATTTTCTTATTAAACAGTTCACAGTCTAACGTTCCTGCAGCTTTACGCTTAGAACCTCCTGCTGGGTCATTAACAACCTGAAGAACAAATTCCATGTTATTATCTACAGGTATATTTGCATTCGATTGTACTAAATCGTCGAGGAAGTTTTCGAAAGCAGGCAGGATCATATTTCCATCATCTGTAACAGTAAATGTGATGTGACGATTGAGATTTTCACCCACTAATTCCAGCTGCACAACGTCGTTACGTCTGGTTAACGATCTCGCAGCGTCGGCTAATTCAATTATAATACGCATGATGTTTGTATAGAATGCTGCTAAATCTGGAACGTTACTTGGACAGGGCGGCGGTATGGTAAAAGGTCTCCTTATTTCATGGTTATTAAAATGTTCACGTTCAACCACAGCTGGAGGATCTCGCTCTATTTGATCAGAACTAACCGCTACTCCCGTATTGAAATGACCCCCGTGATGATCTGCGGCGTGTGACGTAGAAGGATTCTGATGAGTGTCAGGTGAATCATTTTCCTCAATGCTGCTGTGTGGAGACGGTTCGCTGTTCAAATCGGAAAGAGCCTGATTGATTACGTTTAAAACGTCACCGTGCTGATGTTCATTTATTAAATTTTCACTGTTAGCAGGAGATGCATTAACGGGGATTTCGTTAAGTTCATTAACTAAATTTCTTATTTCATCCAGGGCAAGTCTGATTATTTGATCAGAACTAACTGCTACGTCCGTATTAAAATGACCCCCGTGCCGATCTGCGGAGTGTGACGTAGAAGGATTATGATAATTTTGCTCAATGCTGTGTGGAGACGGTGCGCTATTTACTTCTGCATTAACGGGAATTTCGTTAAGTTCATTAACTAAATTTCTTATTTCATCCAGGGCAAGTCTGATTCGGTTATCCATTTCTATGAACATAAGAAACAAAATAAAAATAAAACTAACCTACAGAAAAAAAACAAAAAAAACAAAACAAAACACAGTGATCAGTTCAGTTTAAAATCACCTTGATGTCACCAAAATGCTTCTTTAACAGAATCTGACATGCTGCCAGAAGCGTTAACGATGAGGCCTTATTACGAAGATCCCGTGAGGCTGTAGAGACTGTCTTCCTGCGTTGTCCGTTTCTGTAGCCAATCTGTCCTACCATCAACGTTACCTCTGTAAGGAGAATGAACAAAAATAAATAAATAGATAATAAATATATATATATATATTGAAATAATCACATTAAAGCTGGAAAAAAAAATAAAGGAATTCAAATTAATTCAGTATGTATGTATGAATTAAAACGTACCGTTCATTAATCCACTCACTAGTGTTGCTCTGCTTTGTAGCTGTCTTTTGGCCGGGGTTAAATATTCTGTAAAAACAGAAGACAATAAAAGTTATCTTACGCTGCGCAGCACAGCGTTCATAAATAAAACGAAAAATAGTTTTTAAAATACACAAGTTTTTTTTATTTTTTTATCTTACTCCGATTCTTTGCGGTAAAACCTCCAGATTTCACTTCTTGTTGGACTGAAACTGTGCCTTTCTGCTGAAAGCTGTCTTGATCTTTGAAAAGCGACCTTCTGGTGGGCGGATTCAATGTGGCATCTTTGGATGTATCTGTAAACAGGTTTATATGACATTTTATTGAACTATGCTTAAAATACATATATATATATATATATATATATATTGTTTTTATTTAATTTTTATTTCCTTACCTTGCTCCTGCTCGACAGCTGTGTCTGCCACAGATCTCTCAGTCGAATCTGTAAACAGTTTTTATCTGAGGTTTAAAATACATTCACTCTCAAAGAAAAATAGTTAGTTCTTAGGACTTACTTTCTGGTGGTGCCGGTAACTTGTCCGGTGTGTCTTCAGGGGAAATTATGATAATTGACGGGGGGGTATTCAAAGAATCAGTTTTAATTTCTGTGTTAAAAGAAAGTTCAGATGTTGTTGCGGTTTTTTCTTGTTTGGAGATAATTCGCCTTCTTAATTTTGACTGTCGATTCCAGCCGCTGAACCCTCCAACTTGATCATTCGGGTTTACCTCTCTCATCAAATCTATAAATTGAAACATTGTCAAGGGTTAACTATAATATATATATATATATATATATATATATATATATATATATATATATTTTATTGCATTTAACATTTACTTACCATAATCTGATTGTGTCAAGATGAAATCATCAAGGTCATCAGCGGTGGGTTCTATGACAAAGAAACAAATATATATATATATATAAACAATATATATAAACAAAATTTGAGAACATTCACATGCATTTAATGATTTCTTAAAAACGAATACTTACTTACTTACTTACGTTTAAAGATGTCATTGTGCTTTTGTGAATTATCAGAAGAAGAAGCCACAATTTCCGGGTTTCCTGAAATATTTACCGAAATTTTTTCTTGTCAGTACTGGTATTTTCAATGTAACAAGTGTTATGGTTCAAAGACATTCAGCATTTGAAGACCCTGACACTGAGGTTAACCAATGAAACAGAGCCCCAACATTTACACACAGTATTTATACCAGAACATGACAGTGTTATCTCAACTGCAAAGACTATGTTTTTAAGACCAAAACCCTTCTTGAGTTCAAAGGTGATATGTTATCTAAGAAACAGACGTAACTGCCCCTTCCTGACATCGCCCCTAACAGTTGGATATAGAATAACTGTAACCCTGTAACTCTAAGATGAAAAAGTAAAATGTTTTAGAAAAGCTACAGGTAACTAAAATTATCATTCCTTTTTCCTAAAATGGAGTCTCTCATGATTCAAAAACAAACACATCATTGCTAGAGTCAATTTGTAACTTGGAAACAGTATACTGATGTTTTTTTTTTTCTGTTAATCTGATATTCGTCTTACCTATTTTCAGCTGCTTTTCCAGTATGTTGACGTAGAAGCTGAAGGTTTTTCTCGTTCCATCGATGTAGTGAAGCACAATTTTTTTTATTTACTTTTTTAGGTCTTTTCTATTTTGAACGGATTTAGACTGGCTCATATATTCAACAAATAGGTCCTGCTGTAAAGGCAAAATGAACTTACAATTTCTGTCAGGTTACACAGTTCATTTATTAGGATTTCATGTGATAGGTCAACATTAAGTTGATTATACCTTTAAAATATAAAAGGATGCATGTCTTTTTTTTTGTTTTTTAGATGTATTAACGCCTGAAAAAACATACAGATTATTAATAACACCCTTAAACACACCCCTGTGTGTTTTAATTGGCTCATTTAAGGCCTTCCCCGTAACACCCTTAAACACACCCCTGTGTTTTAATTGACTCATTTAAGGTATCGCCCCTAATGACGACAACCAATCAACATCCACTGTTACGCCCCTTGGACACACCCCCCTGCTTGACCACGTGACCTCCTGCCCACATGGCAACCACATGGCGCCCACATGGCCCCCACCGGAAGTCCCGCCCTCACCGGAAGTCCCGCCCACCTGTCAAAATGTTTGATGAAAGGGTGCACTTAAATTCTCTTCTATACTCCCAGGTCCAGGCGCCGGTACCCCCTAGGGGCAGCCAGCCCCTGGACCCAGGAGGTGGTTCCCTTCTCTCCTGGTGCAGAGACAGGCAGACAGCGCCGGCACCGCCCAGACCCGGGTGACTCCGGCCCAGCTCCTGTCCCCCTGCCCCAAACCCAGTCCCCAACAACCCCCATCCACCTCCAGAGAGGGGGCTATGTACAAAAGAGGGGTCCACATGGCCCAAACCAGCCCACCAACTGGAGCCGCCTCAGGACGTAGCAGTCCCGACACCACAATGAGCTCCGATCCCAACCCCATGAGTGTCCCACCCCCGGAGAACCCCAAAAAGGGCCACCCCCAACAAGGACACCGATAGGGAGCACATGCCCCCAAACCCAAACGCCACGAATCCCCTCCCCCACAGGGGCACACCGCCACAGGTGAACTCCATGGTCAAGAAGCCAATGAAGCCACACCCACACAGCGCAAGCTCCACACACAGCCCTGCTCTAAGCACCCCCGCCACACCCCGCTCCTCCACCACACAGGTGGTGGAGCCCCGTGCAATGCCACCCCCGCCCACTGGCGCAACAGGGCAGACCCCACCGAGCACCGCACCCACCACAGGACCCCCGACCCCGCACCATGACGGGACAAACTCATCCACCAAGAGGTCCAAGGCCAGCGGCAGGCACCCAGGGCCGGTGTCCCCCACCACGGTACCCATTAGGGGCAGGGTTAGGGTTGCCCCCCCCACTCTGAGCCCTCAATGTCACCATGCAATTATACCCTTAGAGGTGAGCGCAGGCACCAGTGGTTAGGATATTCTCCCTTTTGATGCCATTGAGTGCCCCCACCCCCAACACCCTACATGTGAATGTCATGAAAGTGATAGTGTCTAAGTTGTATAATAAAATTAAAAAACAAGCTGCCATGGGACCGCAGAGATGGAAAACCCTTGCGGCACTCCAATGGCGCACCCTAAGGCCCTCCCTGAGTGGTAATGTGATGGAGCTGGTGGAGGGAGGTGTCTGGGGATGGGGAGGGAAGGACTAGGGGGCAGACCGCTCTCCCAGGGAGCCAGCTCCCCGGCTGACCCCAATAGGCACCCCCGTTTGCGGAGTCCCAACAAAGGAGGGAGGCATAGGCACATCTGCCGGGCAAAAGACTAGGGACATGTAACAGGCCCCGAGAACCCGGGACCAATGTCAACCATGACAGCCTCACAACATCCAGAGATTTGAGGTACTCAGGGCGGATCTCATCCACCCCCGAAGCCTTGCCACCACGGAGCTTTTTAACCACCTCGGTGACTTCAGCCTGGGTGATGAAAGAGTCCAACCCCGAGTCCCCAGCCTCTGTTTCCACCAGGGAATGCGTGATGGCAGGATTGAGGAGATCCTCGAAGTACTCCTTCCACCGCCCAATAATGTCCTCAGTCGAGGTCAGCAGCCTCCCACCCCCACTATAAACAGTGTTGGCGAAGCACTGCTTCCCCCTCCTGAGGCGCCGGACTGATTGCCAGAATCGCTTCGAGGCCAACCGGTAGTCCTTCTCCATGGCCTCACCAAACTCTTCCCAGGCCCGAGTTTGTGCCTCTGCCACAGCCCGGGTCGCAGCACGCTTGGCCTCACGGTACCCGTCAGCTGCCTCAGGAGACCCACAAGCAAACTACAGCCGATAGGACTCCTTCTTCAGCTTGGCAGCATCCCTTACTGCCGGTGTCCACCACCGGGTTCTGGGATTGCCACCGCCACAGGCACCACAGACCTTACAGCCGCAGCTACGGGCAGCAGCATCGCCAATAGATGCGAAGAATATTGTCCACTCGGACTCTATGTCTCCAACATCCCCCGGAATCTGGTCAAAGCTCTCCCAGAGGTTGGAGTTGAATACATTCCTGGCCGAGGGCTCCGCCATGCGTTCCTGGCCCTCACTATGCGCTTGGGCCTGCCAAGTCTGTCCGGCTTTCTCCTCCTCCAGCGGATCCAACTCACCACCAGGTGGTGATCAGTGGACAGCTCAGCCCCTCTCTTCACCCGAGTGTCCAAAACATGCGGCTGAAGATCTGATGATACGACAAAAAAGTCGATTGTTGACCTCCTGCCTAGGGTGTCTTGGTACCAAGTGCACTGATGGACACCCTTATGTTTGAACATGGTGTTCATTATGGACAATCCATGACTAGCACAGATGTCCAATAACAAAACACCACACGGATTCAAATCAGGGAGGCCATTCCTCCCGATAACGCCTCTCCAGGTGTCACTGTCGTTTCCCACGTGGGTGTTGAAGTGCCCCAGCAGAATAATGGAGTCCCTGGGAGGGGCACTATCCAGCACCCCCGACAGGGACACCAAGAAGTCCGGGTACTCCGCACTACCGCTCGGCCTTTAGGCCGAGACAACAGTCAGAGACCTATCCCCAACCCAAAGGCGCAGGGATGCGACCCTCTCATCCACTGGGGTAAATCCCAACATGAGACGGCTGAGCTGGGGGGCAACAAGCAAACCCACCCCAGCCCGCCACCTCTCCCCGTGGGAAACTCCAGAGTAGAAGAGAGTCCAACCCCTCTCAAGGAGATGGGTTCCAGAGCCCACGCTGTGCGTGGAGGCGAGCCCGACTATTTCTAGTCGATATCTCTCGACCTCCCGCACAAGCTCAGGCTCCTAATTTGCTGTTGTTCATTGTACGGAGAATATCTCTCCGTTCTGTCTTTCTGCCATTTTCTCTGCTTAAGACACTCTTAAGCTTTCCAAAAGTCCTTCTCACTACTCTTAACACTTCCTCACGTTAGGAGCCCTCTTAAGGCCTCGTGAAAAACTTTTATCTTACTGCAGGAAAATTCTAAGTAAAATCTTAGAATTTGAGAAAATAAAAGACTTTTCCTAGAATGACGTCACTAGGAGCTACTTTTACTCTCAGGATTCTTTGTGATTATGGGCCCAGATATTTAATGTTTTACCTGATAAACTTTATTGTATTGGCTGCATGGTGGCGCAGTTGGTAGCACTGTTGCCTTGCAGCAAGAAGGTCCTGGGTTCGATTCCCGACCGGGGGTCTTTCTGCATGGAGTTTGCATGTTCTCCCTGTGCATGCGTGGGTTCTCACTGGGTACTCCAGCTTCCTCCCACAGTCCAAAGACATGCCTATTAGGTTAATTGGTAACTCTAAATTGCCTTTAGGTGTATGAATGAGTGTGTGTGTGGTTGTTTGTGTGTTGCCCTGCGATGGACTGGCGACCTGTCCAGTGTGTACCCTGCCTCTTGCCCATAGACTGTTGTTGATAGGCACCAGCTCCCATGCGACCCACTATGGAATAAGCGGTAGAAAATGACTGACTTTATTGTATTGTTTTTGCAAATATTCACACATTTTGAATTTGATGCTTGCAGCACGTTCCAACAAAGCTGGGCCCAGGACATGTTTACCACTGTATTACATCACCTTTCCTTTTAACAACACTCAATAAGAATTTGGGACCTGAGGACACTAATTATTTGAGCTTTGTAGGTGGAATCCTTTCCCATTCATGCTTGATGTACAACTTCAGTTGTTCAACAGTCCAGGGTCTTTATTGTTGTATTTTGCACTTCATAATGCACCACACATTTTCAATGGGAGACAGGTCTGGGCTGCAGGCAGGGTAGTCTAGTACCTGCACTCTTACTATGAAGCCACGCTGTTGGAACCGTGCAGAATGTGGCTTGGTATTGTTTTACTGAAATGAGCAAGGACCTCCATGAAAAAGACGTTGCTTGTACGGCAGCATATGTTTCTCCAAAACCTGTATGGACCTTTCAGCATTAATGGTGCCTTTGCAGATGTGTCAGTTACCCATTCCATGGGCACTAAACCTACCCTCAAACCATCACAAATGCTGGGTTTTCAACTTAGCGCTGATAACAATCTAGATAGTCCTATGCCTCTTTGGCCCGAAGGACCCAACGTCCATGATTTCCAAAAAAAATTTTTCCACTTTGCATCAGTCCATCTCAAATGAGCTTGGGCTCAGAGAAACAGGTTGCGTCTCGGGGTGTTGTTGATATATGGCCTTTCGTTGCATGGTAGAATTTTAACTTGCACTTGGAGATGTAGCAATGAACTGTGTTATCTGACAATGGTTTTCTGAAGTGTTCCTGAGTCCATATGGTAATATTCAAATTCAATTCAAATTCAAAAATACTTTATTAATCCCAAAGGGAAATTAAATGTTGTAGCTCATATAATCCAAGTTTCTTCAAAGAGCCGTTGTAAATGCTGATGGCTGTGGGCAGGAAGGATCTCCTGTAGTGGTTTGTCTTACAGCAGATTTGTAGAAGTTTCTGACTGAAGACACTGTTGTACGACAGTCTCATGAAGAGGATGCTCAGGGTTCTCCATAATGTTCTTTATTTTATGAAGAATCTTTCTTTGCACAATGATTTCCAGAGGAGTCCCCAGAACAGAGCCGGCCTTCTTTATTAGCTTGATGAGCTTTTTTAAGTCCCTGGCTCTGATGCTGCTACCCCAGCAGATGATGGCAGAAGAGTTTACACTCTCCACAACAGACTTATAGAAGATATTCAGCATCTTGCTGCAAACACTGAAGGTCCTAAGCTTCCACGAGAAGTACAGTCGGCTCTGTCCCTTCTTGTAGATGGCTTCAGTTGCATCTGCACTCCAGTCCGTTGTCCAGGTGAATACCAAGATATTTATACTCTTCCACCACTTCCACTTCTCCTCTCATGATGAAAATAGTGTTTGACCTATTACTGTTTATCTTAAAATGTAAAGTCATATACTTTGTTTTATTTACGTTCAAGATGAGATGATTGTTTCCACACCATGCCACAAAGTGGTCCACCAGCTCCCTGTACTCAGCTTCTTGTCCATCTCTGATCTCTATGACTGCAGAACCATCTAAGTATTTCTGCAGATGACAGGAGTCTGTCTGGTACTGGAAGTCTGAGGTGTACAGAGTGAAAAGGAATGGTGAGAGTACAGTCCCCTGTGGTGCTCCTGTGCTGCCGACTACCTGATTAGACACCCAACCCTTCAGGCTCACAAACTTCGGTCTGTCTGCAGGTAGTCTTTGATCCAGGAGATTGTTGAGGCCTCCATCTGAGTCTTCTGGAGTTCCTGACAAAGCAGATCAGGTTGAATTGTGTTTATTGCACTGGAGAAATCAAAGAACATGATCCTCACAGTGCTGCTGGCTTTGTCCAGATGACAGTGGGTTTGTTGAAGAAGGTGTATGATGGATCAATCCGGTCTTCCTTCTGCTTGAAGCCTGTGGTCTTCTTCATCTCTGAAATTGTTTTGCTGGAGCTTGCTCACCAGCTTCTTCTTGTACACGTCCTAGCTGTCTCTTATCTTGACTTTAAATTGTGTATGTATACTCCTCAATAATTTCCTGTCTCCCTCTCTGAAGGTTCTTTTTTTCTTGTTAAGCAGGTCCTTCAGGTCACTGGTGATCCAGGGTTTGTTATTGGGGAAGCATCTCACCGTTCTGGTGGGGATGGTGTTATCCACACAGAAGTTTATATAGTTGGTTACACACTCATGGCATTGATGTCCTCTCCAGAACACATACCAGTCTGTAGCCCCAAAGCAACCTCAAAGGGCTTCTTCATATAAATAAAACTGAATTGAATTGAACTAAATTGAATTTAATTTCATTGTAGTCGCCCAAAAACGACTACAATAATATTTGGCACCACATTTGCCGGAGCGAGTCAAATCAAAAATATAATTGTACTACTACACAAATCATTAACCATGCCTAAATGCTGAAAGAAAAGAAAAAGAACACATCAGCTTTCTGAATTACATGCATGCGGGGTGCTGTAATAACATCCTAAATCAACTGATCACACATAAAATCAGCTGTTCAGACACAAACATTTCCCCCAAAACAAATAGAACAATACCACCATGAACGATGTGTTTTAGGCGCCGCCTAAAATGAGCCAGTGGAAACGGGGCAATAGTCCACCTCCTTTGCGTTTGCTGCTCCTTTTTAAATCTCTGTCTACTCCTATAATCAGAGAGCCTGGCAGAGAGATGCTGGACTCAGCGATATGATCCTGCAGCCATGTCTCAGTGAAACACATAATATTGCATTCCCGATACTCTGGCTGGGTCCTTTGTAAGGCTTGGAGTTCATCCAACTTGTATCCCAACGTTCTCACATTGCCCATCATGATTGATGGAAGAGATGGTTTTCTCCATTCTCTTTGCTCCTGTTTTGCATCCATGGTGCCTCCTTTTTAACTAGAGGAGATCGTTCCTTCCAGGGCGTTGCGCCAAAGCTTTGGAATGATCTCCCGCTCTCGTTATGTTCTCTTGATTCTGTGGACGTTTTTAAGAGCAAACTTAAAACCTATCTCTTTTTAACAGTTCCAGTGCGTCGGCTGTAGTTATGCTACTATAGGCTTGTGACTATTATATTTACCACTACCCTCATGGTGATGCTTTTGATTACTTTTTCTGTGCTTTTATTGTTTTATCTTAATGTATAATTGTGCCCTTCTGTAAAGCACCTTGTGACGTTTAATGTCTTTGCGTAGAAATATCACTGCACATGAAGTCTTCATACATCCCATTTTGAGGTGGATATGACATAGTTGCACATGGCACTCGCCCCAAAATATGTATGCAAAGTAGTATAATAAGCCTGAAGTCACACCTCAAGTGCCCAAATAACCATAACAACAGTGCTGTGACAGTCAAAGAACCAGTTCATTTCAGCAGAAATACAAGAGAGACTGTGTCTGCACACAATGAGGGCCATTTGCAGTCAGTTACAGAAAACCAACACCTATTTGAATGACATCAGTGACTTAAACCTGACTGAAAATCAAACATTTGTTGGCTCGTACCTGTTTACTTCTACAATGTGTGTATCCAATGCCATCCAAGGCCAGCTCTGCCTGGTTGTGTGGGACCAACGATCTCCTGATACTTTGGCCGAGATATTGCATGGTCTACTGCTGTGGTTACATTACATTTGTGTCCTGTACGAGTCTGAGGGTTGGCAGCTTGAATTGCTGGGTCTGATGAGTCTCTCAACTCGAATAGCAGTCTCGCCTTCTCCTTTTTGTTCTCCAGGCTGATGGACTGCAAAGGGAGCTGTAGGGTGTTTCTCCCAAAGAGTGCCGAGTTGGAGAGGAATCGAGGGAGTCATTTCCTGATGCAATTGCTGGCCTTTGCCTCCAGCTTCAGCACCATTGTCATTGTGATCACACTCAACTTCAAGGGCCACATTGTGCAATAATACAGTGTGAACTGGATTAGATTTTAAATTTCCCAGGTAGTGCGCACCAATCAGTCTTGTGCAAGCCATCGAGGAGAACTGTTTTTACAGCTGAAGCAGTGTTTTTTTCAGAGAGGTCAGCCTCCCGAGAATTCTCACTGGTTCTTCCACTAGAAAAGGGATTTTTTCTCTACCTACAGAAAAAAGTGGTCTTATCATTTCTGGCCCCTTTTCGATCGAGAGGCTGTGAGACTTGGGTGACTTGATCTTCATACCGGCCCAAGCTAGAAGCTCCTTCAACTGCTTTGGGAGTCTGGCTGTGCAGGCTGCTGTTTGAAGAAGGGTAGAGACATCATCCATGTAGCACCGTCTGTCTTCCACCTATCAAAAGTATCTCAAATGCAGTAGTTTAGAGGATGTGAGAGATTGAACATCCCATTCCTATTCCCTTCTCGAGCTGTTGCCAATTGGTTGTAGTAGGACTGATCTTGTAGCAAACATACAAGTTCTTGAAGTAGTTTACTACTAGATTTTGAATGTGTGATGGTATGTGGAAGAATTCAAGGGCATACTGTCATAGTTCTATTTTTGTGGTGAACCAAAAGGCAGACAAGCATGGAAAAAAGCAGAGAGGTGGTCAAAAACTCCTTTAATTTAAAGCGAGTCCACTTACATGCAGGGTGACGAGATTATCCAGTTCAAGGACAAAATCCAAAAGACATATCATGAGGACATTGAAAAGACATAACGACACCGCGTGGAACAAAGGACGAAGGCAAACTTAAATACAGACAAAGGTGGACAAGAAACAATAGGGCAGGTAATCAGAGGAACAGGGAACAGGTGACACAAGGAGGCTGGGAGGCAGAGGGAGCAGGTGAAACAGATTAACCAATAAGGAGAAACACAGACCCAAGCAGAACAGGAGAAAAGATGACTAGAATAAAAGTAAACAGTAACTAAAGCTAACCTGTTAAAGGAGGAATTGGAGAATAAAGATAAACAGAAGAAACAGAGCTAAGAGGGACAATGAATGTAAAGGGAACAGAAACTGAGTAATTAACAACTAAAAGACGAAAACTAATGATGAGAGGAGAACAGACTGGGAGGCAAAAGGAAACCAGAATTGTCCGAACACAAAGTGATGAACAAGAATACAAAACTTCAAACAAGAGCATCTAGTAAAACAAAAACACCAAACCACAATCAAAGTCCAAAATCTCACATCCTGACACATACATGATAAGCTGTTGGGGAACAGGTCCAGCCAAACTGCATGCAGGTCTCTTGCTGCATTTGGCTGTCTGGATTTGCTCCAGGGTGCCTTTTTTCTTTGGAATGAAGGAGGTCACTGCCTTGCACCATGAGGAAGAGATGGACTGAGTTTTTCAAGCAGTCAACACGAGTCTCCATAGAACCTTTATTAGCCTTGGGTAGTATACCTTGTACGGTACCCCATTTGGCTCGGATGCTGATTACCCTCTTGCACAATCCGTGGCTTGCTGAACTTCTGACCACCTCGGTGGGGACATATCAAGAGGGCTTGGGTGGACAGGGTATGTTTCCAGTTTATACAATGGGCTTAGCTCTTAGACTGTCGCTCAGTTGATCCTTGATGTGCCATTCCAGCTTGCAGCCTGCAGGTTTCCTGACTTCTTCTCCTCTAGGAGGCTGCAAACATATTTGAAGGGGTCCAGGAAGAAGTGTCCCCTTCCTTTCTCCCTCCGGCTTCTTTGCTATTTGACCCTTTCAGCACTCCTGAGGTATGTAAGCCTTTCCTTGATCTTGTTCCAAAAGGTCCATCAGGCCATCGTTTTATCCATCACAAGAGGAATTTGAGTTCTTAAAAAGAGTTAATCAGAATGAAAAGTAACAGAGCGACTCCACCCTACTGCCACCTTGCGTGGCGCAATTCTAGAATTACATTACAGAATTATGTCAGTTTTTAATGCAGTTTCTATTGAAGGTCAACGGGCATTCAATGTTGGTTTTAGGCCTTGCTTTTTACGTGCAGAGATTTTTCCAGATTCTCTGAATCTTTTCATGATATTATAGACTAGAGATGATGAAACCCTAAATTCCTTGTAATTGTACACTGAGAAACGTTGTTCTTAAACTTCTGTACTCTTTGTTTACGCAGTTGTTCACAAAATGGTGAACCTTGCTTGAACAACCGAGCCTTTTCGGCAATTTCCCCTCAACTTGTTCCAAACCAGTGTTTTTTAACATTCCTAAATTTTCCCAGTCTTTTGTTGTCCCTGTCCTACATTTTTTGGTACTTGTTGCATGCATCAAGTTCAAAATGAGTGAATATTCGCAAAAAAGCAATCAAGTTTATCAGTTTGGATATTAAATATCTTGTCTTTTTAGTGCAGTCCGTTGCATATAGGTTGAATAGGATTTTCAATTAATTGTATTACTCTTTTTATTTACGTTTTAAACTTTATTGGACTTGGGGTTGTATTACATTGCAACAATTTAAATGTAAAGTCTATCGCAAGGTTAGAAATCACTTCTCCATTGTCAATCAGCTTATTTGCTTTCATTGTAGGATGCAGAAAAACAGCAGTTAAAAAGCATGGTAGATGCAGAGTGTTGGTTGCAGCAACAGGAGGAGGAAATGTTGGCAAATGGCACATGGGTGTACACAGAGGGCTGGATTGTGCCATCAGGCGCTTTTACTTTTTACCACAGGGTGCAAGTCAAAGTAAAGTCATTAGCCATTGGTGTCAAAGTCCAAGTCAAGTCCAAGATTTTCTATGATTTCATAAAAATGAGTTTAAAACGAGTAATAAAAATTGTGACACGATGCTAAGTTTGTACCTGACTGTTGTGAAGTGCCTTGAGACAACATGTGTTGTGAATTGGCGCTATATAAATAAAACTGAATTGAATTTAATTGAATTAAGTTACATGACGTGACTCTACACCTCCTAAAACCACCTGCTCCGTCTACCCTAGGGTTTCCAGAGCTATGTACCTAGAAAATTGCCGAAGAGAGTCGCTCAGGAGGTATCCTGATTGGATGCCTGAACTACCTTAAATGAATCATTTTAATGCAGAGGTAAATCTACAGAATAGTAAACTCTCTCAAGCTCCAACTCTAAGCCTGTCATTTCTGTCCTCAGAAACTGCATCTCATGACTTGTTGGAATAGGGCCTGTTCTGTTGTTTGGGTCGGTCATGTACAACCCCATTATGGTAACTTTGTGGGCATGTCGTGAGTGATGCTCGCTAAATAGGAACAGCAGCTGAAAACATCATCCCCTTAAACAAACATGGTTGAATATAAACACAGAAAGAATATTTATTGCAAAATACTACACACACTTCTAAAAACACCTAACGATAACATCTGTGATGTTAAACTTTGTAGTTAGAGTTGCATATTAGGATTGCACTTCTTCCATACAATCTTTTTCTGCTACCAAATGTTGTGCACCTCAAGTTTCTTCTACAAGAAAACACCAACATTACGGTGGCTGGGGGGTGCAAAATACTTTTACAAGTACCAAAACAAATTTACATTTTAGAAAATCAACCGGAAAGGGAATGTACCAACGCCGAGGCTGACCCGGAAGTCAGCCTCAGGGGCTGCATCAGAGAATTTAAGTACACCCTTTCATCAAACTTTTTGACAGGTGGGTGGGACTTCCGGTGCCATGTAGGCAGGAGGTCATGTGGTCAAGCAGGTGGTGTGTCCAAGGGGCATAACCGTGGATGCTGATTGGTTGTCGTCATTAGGGGCGATACCTTAAATGAGTCAATTAAAACACAGGGGTGTGTTTGTTATAAATAGAACAAGACAAATATGGTATTATCAGAAACTGTTTGGCATCAGCACCAATTAAAAATAGAGGGTGTGTGTTTGTAAGCATCGTTAAACCTTGAATAACCCAATGAAAACAATAGGGCGTGCTTTAGTGTTTACTTTAAATACAGAGATAAAATTCTGCACTTTACATGCAGCATTCGTTGGAAAAAAAAGAACACCCGTTCAACAATGGCTAGAGTTAAGAGAGTTTATCGTCAAGCGGAGGAGAAACGCAACGCGTGCCAAGATGATGATGATGAACAAGCAACTGCATCATATACTTCCTCAACGGAGATACCTATCGGAATTCCCGTCATGACATACTCTACCGATGATGAGGATCCAACATCAACTTCAACAACCATGGTTGAAAATCAGACCTCAGGTCGGCCAAGAGGTATGTCAGTTCTGTGCGAAACCCCAGTGACTGTCTACCAGCATTCATCCCGTGAATTGAATGCTCCTAAGAAATCAACATACTACATCTGCAGGGTACAAAGACCCCCGTTCGACACTCTGCAGGAAGAATGGTCTTTGGAGCCATATGGCCTGGTTGGCAGCTGGGGTTATATTTTCATGTATGAAATAGGAGAGCTTTGCCTGTATCAATTGGATCAAGATGAGGTATTTAATGGATCACTGGCTCTGTGTACTCTCACCTACAGCGACTGGGCTGTGTTAAGGCTTGCAATCCCGCACCTTAATGATAGCTCTGAAACAGTCTCAAGGCAGGAGAGGGAGGAAGAAGAAGAAGAAAATGAACTGTCTCCTCGACCTGTAAAACGCGCGAGAATGTTTCATATACCATCCGATGTTGAAATAGCTGAGAGAGAACCTCTCTTTAGCGCAGTGTGGGGGTCAAAAACCGCAGCAAATGGCCGCTGGTCTTTTCGGGCAAGCAGACGCAGGAACAACCGGACGAGTCCCTCAGATCTGTTTGTGTTGGAGGCTTTCAATCAGGACTGCGGCATATTCAAGACAATGCTGGCTCTGCCGTTTGAAGCTTGGGCAGAGAAGATGAGTGAAATTGGACATCGTCTTTCCGACCTTTTCCACAAGTCACGAAGTTGGATCGATGTCATGTCAGTGAAAAAAACGCTGACGTTTCCTGTTTTACGTTTAGAACGAACCCTCTTCTGAGGACACGCCCCTTCCTATGATATATATACGGGGGGATAACTGCAAGCTCACAGACACTGAGAATCGTATCATGAGAATGAGTGGACCGACACCATACAGGGATCTCTACAACCACCGAGCAGAGATCCACTTCTCTCCTGAGCACGATGAAAGCTTCAATATTGGACCATATCATCCGCCTTCCCCTGACCTCTTCTCATCATCCACCTCAACATCCTCATTCTCAGAGAACCACTTCAGTCCTGCATCACCTACAGGATACAACATGAAATATCTACCGCTTTCTCCAGACCTCTGCTCACCATCACCGCTATTCATGGCTGAGTCTGTAGACGCGAATGTCCTGCCTGAAGACATGAAGGTGGCCGTGGAGGAGGAGGTAGCCACCGGCTACTCACCCTCTACCGAAGCCCCTACACAAACCCTGGAACCGATGGAGGACCCTCAGCCTTCAGCAGAGGATGAGAGTAACCAGGAGGACGAAATTGACGATTGGTTCTCAACCACCCTCATCAATACAGTGAAAACAGCGATACTTCATTTATTCAACATAACCTCTTTGAACTATCTCAGAGAAACCTGCTATGGATGTATAACGAACCACCCGAGCCAGCGTCAACACCATTGCCTGGAGGTACTGGGGGAGGATTATTACCAAGTCAACTTTCAACGCATCGTACGACGACTCGTAGCCCCCAAACTCATTCCTGCTATTCAGAATCTTCTGGTACTTCGAAGCATACAAGCGGATGACTTCAGAGTGAAGACGATTGCCAAGACGGTTTTATATGAACTGAAATCGGTACAAGGCATCCACAGTGCAATAGCGCACGTTTATGATCGCATGGTCAATGAGAAACATCTCAAACAACTTAACTCTGTTTCAGAGTGCTACGGACTGACAAACTGATCTCACATGTTTGATGACTTGTTGTATCATTTTTTTTTTTTTTAGTATTCCAGTACTTTAATTAATCTGCATTATATGATTTTTCTTCTTTTTTCTTTTTACTATTAAATACAATTAAAGTAGGAACATAGTAACCTTTCCCAAAAGTGTTGTTTAAAAGCTAGTAGTGTTTGAATTCATCTGCATTAATCTGCATTTTATCTGATTTTGTTTTTTGGTTGTTTTTTTTTTTTATATAAAAAAATAAAATAAAAAAAATAAGGATAAATCTACCCTCCTGTGTGTTTTTTCTCATTATTTAACAAGTAATCGGCAGAGTGAGCATAAGGCAGAGATGGCAGGAAGACGGCTGATGAAGAAAGTATATTATAGCCCTTCAAATCCGGGAAGTTTTGGGGGTGTAGATAGGCTGAGGAGGGTTATGCAAGATGAAACGGGAAAGAAGGTTGCGGTTGAAAAAGTTAAAGATTTTTTATCAGGAGAAGATACCTATACTCTACATAAACCTGCAAGAATAAAGTTCCCGAGAAACAGAGTTTTTGTCACCAGACCATTGAGGCAGTTCCAGGCTGATCTCTGTGACATGCAAGCTCTGGCCATGGAAAATGATGGTTATAATTATTTATTAACAGTCATTGACATCTTTTCAAAAAGGGCGTATGTACGAGTTTTGAAGAGGAAAACAGCCGCTGAGGTGGTAAAGGCATTTGAATCAGTTTTTACAGAAAGTCAGATCCCCAAAAAACTTCAGACTGATGCCGGTAAAGAATTTTTTAACAAGAAATTTAAAGTTTTAATGGAGAAACACGGTATTGAACATTTTGCCACAGCGAGTGAAGCAAAAGCTTCAGTGGTCGAGAGATTTAACCGCACATTAAAAACAAGGATGTGGAGATATTTTACAGCTAACAATACCCGGCGGTACGTCGATGTACTGCAAAACGTAGCTAGAAGCTACAACCATTCCTACCACTCCAGCATTAAAATGAGCCCTATGGAAGTGACCTCACAAAATGCCTTTCAAGTGTTTCAGAATCTGTATGATGTCAAGTCCAACAGATATTGCAAGGACTCAGTGACAACATTTAAACAAGGGGATCTTGTCAGAATATCCAAGGTCCATGGAGTGTTTGACAAAAAACAGAGTTTTACGGATGAAGTGTTTACAGTGTATGACCGGATACCCCGATCTCCTCCTGTATACAAACTCAAAGATTTGGATGGAGAACCTATCGAGGGTTCCTTTTACGCTGAGGAACTTCAAAAAGTAAAAATATTTAACGACAAGATGTATCAAGTGGAAAAAATATTAAAACGACGTACAGTCAAGGGAGTCAAACAGGTTTTTGTAAGCTGGAAAAACTGGCCTGAGAAATTCAACAGTTGGATCAAGTTTGATGAACTTCGAAACGTATAAAAAAGGTTTGCACTAAACCTCACAGTTGACACAGCATCATGAACCGTCAGGTAGAGGATGATGGCTTTTACGTTACTCTTCCATCTAATGCTAGCATGGAAGTGTTTAAAAATAATACCAGTTCAAGTTTCCGTGTAAATTTAGCTCAACATATTGATTTAGAAGGCCAATGGATGGTTGCATTAGCAGAGATTTCATACCCTCATACATGGCATAATTTACCGGATTATGATGCCTACTTTGAATGGAGGAAGGTTGGTAATGTGGAGATCAATACGCAAAGGATCAGAAGTGGCTACTATAACAGCGTTATTCAACTCGAGACAGAGATGGAAATGTTTTTCAAAAAATTGAAATCGGGTTTACGCATTAAATTCAGCAAAGTTCAAAAGAGATTTGCATTTCAAGCAAAAGGTCCGTATGAAATACACTTCTTCAGCACTCTAGCTTATATGATGGGCGTGAAACCAGGGGAATGGATTCATGTTTCTGAACCAAAACTGGCTCCTTTTCCGGCGGATATAAAGGCTGGTTTCTATCACCTATACTGTTACAGCGACGTGGTCAGCCCACTAATAGTAGGCGACACTTTTGCACCTTTACTGCGGACCGTCAAAGTACAAGGCAAATTCAGTGATATGATTACTCAGACGTTTAACCCCGCCCACTACCTTCCAGTCTCCAGAAGACATATTGAAAATATCAATATAGAAATTAAATCGGACCAAAACGTTCCTGTAAATTTCGTCTATGGAAAGACCGTCATAAGACTACACTTCAGACCGGTGATATCACAACGTAGCCTGAGATAAATTTTATTTGTATAAACTATTCCAGAGATATGTATATAACCTCTAAGATTGATTGGTTATCATTCATATTATGCTGGTCATTCAACACTGCATCAAGCAGACAAGAGAGAACATGGCACAGCTAAGTCTGAGACGTGATCCAAATCGCTTTGTAAATTACTATGTAAGTCAATCAGGTGGTAATCTGCCAGGGTTTTATGGGGTCCCGGTCATGTACAGATGCGGAATTGGATCATTATTTTCAAAATTATTCCGCTTCGTATCCCCTCTGGTTAAAAAAGGATTTGCTATTGAAAAACACCATCTTAAAACGGCTGCATCAAATATCGCTTCGGATGTCATCGGTAGAGCCGTGAGTAAAATGAGTGGTTCTACACGCACCGAAGGTCAAGAAGGTTCAGGAATTATGGTTTTATCCAAAAGACCCAGAACAAGACCCCCTGGTGATCGTTTAAGGACGGTTAAAAAACAACGACAAACGCGAAAAAGGAGATCAGTCGGAGTAGACAAACGAAGAGGAAGGAAGTCATCCGCATGTTTTGATATATTTAAATAATGGCTCTTTTACATAACAAATCATCAGAGTGCACGCTGGCAGAGTTGGACTTATTTTCTGCCCCAATGACGCAGCTATTGATCGAAGATAAAATTTACACCGAGATCCAGCCTTTATCAGCAATCACTGATGGAGGGCCGATCGAGTTTTTCATTCTGGGAGACGGAGAAAACTATCTGGATCTCAACGATACGCTGTTGCATCTCAGAGTGAAAATTACTAACGAGGATGGAACAAACCTGCCGGATGATGCACCTGTAGGGCTCATCAACTACCCGTTAAACACCATCTTCAGTCAGTGTGACGTCACTCTCGGAGATCGAATGATTTCACAATCCAGCGCTACACATCCATAGAGAGCCATGATTGAGACATTGTTAAACTTTTCTGAGGATTCTTTAAAAACCCAGTTTAGCTCTGGTCTTTTTTATAAAGACACTGCAGGTGCTCTGAACTCTATTGTTACAACTAACGGCCCTAACCAAGGTCTTAACAGCAGAGCAGGTTTTACGGCAAATTCCAGGGAGGTACATCTCCTAGGCCCCCTGCATGCCGACATATTTTTCTGCGAGAGACTTCTTTTAAACTCTGTTGACCTTAAAATTAAACTTACAAGAGCCAACGATGCCTTTTGTCTCATGGCAGCAAGAGACTCCACTTACAAACTCAGGATATTAGGAGCATCTCTTTTAATCAAAAAAGTTACTGTCTCTCCAGCTGTACGACTGGGGCACGCTTCAGCTTTAATGAAAGCAAATGCTCTGTATCCACTTTCACGTGTGAATGTAAAAACATATTCCATCCCTGAAAATTCAAGGGTATGCAACCAAGAGAATATTTTCTTAGGTATCTTTCCCAAGTATGTGGTGATTGCGTTACTGGATCATGACGCTTTTACAGGAACACGCAATCTCAATCCGTTTGACTTTAATCATTTTGATATGGAATATTTAGCTTTGTGTAAGGATGGCAGACAAATTCCTGCTAAAGCCTTCCAGCCCAATTTTAACCAAGGTCATTCAGTGAGAGAGTATTACAACTTGTTTACGGCTACAGGACGACATCTAAAAGATCTTCCACTGAGTATAACACGTCAGGAATTTAATCAAGGATACTCTCTATTCACATTTAATCTTAACCCGGGCGAGGACACAGATGCTCTATCTCCAGTTTCCAGTGGGAATTTAAGATTGGAAATGCACTTCAGAAACCCGTTGCCTCATACCACCACGCTGATCATCTACGCTTGTTATGACTCTATTTTAGAGATCGATTCAAAGAGGCGTGTGCTGGTGGATTATTATTAATCTAATCAGGCATGAATAATCATGAAATTGAGAGCCTGATGCATCATCTGCTGGGAGATTTGTTTTGTGGTGTATGGCCGTGCGACCAGCTGCCGCTGCTAGCTGACAAATTCCCAGGGCCGGCCTACTTTATTGTGAACACACATCCTTTACACATGCCTGGAGAACACTGGCTAGCTCTGACATTGGATGAGAATGGTCAATCCAGCTTTTTTGACTCTTATGGATTCTCTCCGGATTTTGAGTTCTACCCATCAAGCATCGTAACATTTTTAGAAGACAGATCCTCAAAAATATTGTATCATAATAATCAGCTTCAAAACACTCTGTCCACTGTGTGCGGTCACCATTGCATTTTTTATCTATGTCATAGAGCGTGCGGATTATCAATGCAGCAAGTGTTGTCGAAATACACCGGAGATGTGATTAAGAATGATTTAATGGTATCTAACTTTGTGAAAAAATATTAAAAATGTGTCGTTAATCAAAGTTGTACATTTTATACTCACGGAACATGCTCTTTGGAGATATTTATGGATTGTTATGGAATTTAAATTGTCTTTTTTTTTTTCATTGTTTGTTTTTTTTTTCTTCTTATGATTTCTTAAAAATGAATACTTACTTACTTACTTACGTTTAAAGATGTCATTGTGCTTTTGTGAATTATCAGAAGTAGATTCCACAATTTCCGGGTTTCCTGAAATATTTACCGACATTTTTTCTTGTCAGTACTGGTATTTTCAATGTAACAAGTGTTATGGTTCAAAGACATTCAGCATTTGAAGACCCTGACACTGAGGTTAACCAATGAAACAGCCCCCGAACAACATTTTACTCACAGTATTTATACCAGAACATGACAGTGTTATCTCAACTGCAAAGACTATGTTTTTAAGACCAAAACCCTTCTTGAGTTCAAAGGTGATATGGTTATCTAATGAACAGACCTAACTGCCCTTCCTGAAATCGCCCCTAACAGTTGGATATGGTATAACTGTAACTCCCTGGATAACCTTTTACTCTAAGATGAAAAGTAAATGTTTTAGAAAAGCTACAGGTAACTAAAATTATCATTCCTTTTTCCTAAAATGGAGTCTCTCATGATTCAAAAACAAACACATCATTGCTAGAGTCAATTTGTAACTTGGAAACAGTATACTGAAGTTCTTTTTTTTTCTGTTAATCTCATATTCGTCTTACCTCTTTCAGCTGCTTTTCCAGTATGTTGACGCAGAAGCTGAAGGTTTTTCTCGTTCCATCAATGTAGTGAAGCACGATCTTTTAATTTAATTTTTAGGTCTTTTCTATTTTGAACTGATTTAGACTGGCTCATATATTCAACAAATAGGTCCTGCTGTAAAGCAAAATGAACTTACAATTTCTGTCAGGTTACACAGTTCATTTATTAGGATTTCATGTGATAGGTCAACATTAAGTTGATTATACCTTTAAAATATAAAAGGATGCATGTCTTTTTTTTTGTTTTTTAGATGTATTAACGCCTGAAAAAACATACAGATTATTAATAACACCCTTAAACACACCCCTGTGTTTTAATTGACTCATTTAAGGTATCGCCCCTAATGATGACAAGCAATCAGCATCAACGGTTACGCCCCTTGGACACACCACCTGCTTGACCACGTGACCTCCTGCCCACATGGCACCCACATGGCGCCCACATGGCGCCAACCGGAAATCCCACCCTCACCGGAAGTCCCACCCACCTGTCAAAACGTTTGATGAAAGGGTGTACTTAAATTCTCTTGCATCCTTCGAAGGCCATATTTGTAGGCCGATTACGTCACAGCGCGGCGACGAAGGCCGTCCCATGACTCCCTCAAATGCTGCCGACAAATTTGTCCTTATTTTGCCCGATTTGAAGGATGGGTCGTGAGTATCCTTCGCGGCCCATCATTTCCCATCATTCATTGCGGGTCGAAGCGGATTGGTCAAGCAGGGGAAGCCATGGCGGACCATAGCAACAAAAGCTGTGAGTAAATTGTGGAAAATTACACTTTCTGTGACACAAATTAAGTTCTACAATGTTTTTAGTGCGGGAATATAACTATGTAGACGTGAAATATCTGCTTGATTTATCTAGACATCGCTTCATTTAAAATTTGCTCCGACGTGTTCGGAGTTTTCCGTTCCCGGCGTAGTAACCGGCTCGCCTCGCCAGTCCTACCGGCGGTGAGGTGAGCTAGCCTGGTAGAGATCTGACCGGACTATCGGCACTAAGTTCCCGCTGGCAGTCATCACAGTGAACGTTTAACACAAGTGATTTCTAACAGTTTATGTTATTATTTTAATTGTTACTGAAAATCAATTTAATATTTCAGGTGGTATTAAGGTTAACCAGAATAAATGGACAGTTTTATGTAATCCAACTGTATCGCTGGAGAGTGTGATTGAGAATAAATAAGCTTTTCAATATTAATTTTTAATGAAGAAATGTGCTATATGTTTTAAAGGTTTATTTATAATTCAGTTAGCATTATAATTTCTGATTCCAGGTAAACCCGACGAGGAATAAACCTCCAAATGTAAGTGAATCTCAGTAAAGAAGTTAAAAGTTTGAAAGAGCTTGTTTTAGACATTTGCATAGAAATATTTTAATATTTTCTTCAAATTAAGACAAATGTGAAATTAAAAAAGGCTTTAGTTTTGCTCTGATATTAAGCAAGATATATTTTTTTTTTAGGTACAAAGGAGCAGACGGGCCAGTTTATTAAGCTCAGGGGTGAGAACCACCACCTTTTTACTGGAGCTAAAAACTCAGCCACCGTGGCTTGGAGGTACAATAACAACATTCTTTACAGTCAGTTTCTGTCCAGCTTCAATAACTCCTATCTTTCTAACTTTCATAAATATCCATCCAGTGATTAACATACTTCTTTCGGTTTAGGACAGTTCTGGAGAAGATGGACCAACAGGGGAAGGTCTCCCCCTTTGCAGGCCAAAACAAAGTGGGACAATATGAAAAGGAAATATAAAGTATGTTCAGAAGTTCTCATGTCACACACAAATAAAAAAATATTTCTAAAAGTCTTATTGGTTTCTCTGTTTAGTCAACTTTTTTTTAATTCCTTCTAACTTTAGGATTGTAAGTATCCAGGGTCAGGAGAGAGAGTCAGTGAAAAGCCCACTGCTGCTACTTGGCCCTGGTTTGTCTTTATGGATGAGGTGTTGGGTCAGAGGTCTTCCACAACACCTCCTGTCCTAATTGCCTCCATCCCTGAGGACACTCCAGGGCCAAGCGGAGCGGTGGACAACCAGATGGAGAAGGAAGACAGTGAGCCAGCAGGAAGGGGTCTGAAAAGAAAGAGGGACAGAGATGAGGAGATGATGGAGTTGATCAGGGAGGACATGAGGCTACAGAGAATGGACAGACTGTTTTCCATCTTAGAAAGAATGGTACTGAAATAAGGTGCTTTATAAGAAATAAATAAATGTGTTTTGTTCAGATTGTTTCTTAAAGTTTTAAGGTGTTCTAATAAATTTCAATATTGTTTTTGTCACTAATGTTATTTCCATTTGATCTAACAATACATCAACTTCATTTAAAGTTATAAACAGAATTTATTATGAAAAATACAAATAGCATTTTAAACAGAATGTGGGAAGAAGACATTCAAACAGATCAAGATTATAAGACAAAAGGTATAAAATAAAACTATGTACAAGTATTTATAATGGAGACAACAGGATCAACCTGAGTGACCAGTTCCTGGAAAAACCTCTTGAACAGAACAAAGAGGCAGATGTCTTTCTGAACAGAAAGTCTCTGGTGGTGTGGCTAAATCTCTCACAAGGTCAGAGACTTAGATGGATGCTGCAACTGAGACCTTTGGTTAGTCTTTCTGGATGGTGAGCGAAGCATCACACAGGTGGTCTGCAGATGTTTGTGATGTCTCTCTCCGCTGTCCACGGTATCGTCCATCAAGTGGGTTTAAAGGGCTGGCTGAATTGACGGCTGCCACATCACTAAGAGGTAATCGGAAAAATGAACCCTCCATCGGCAAGGATAAAATGCCCTGGAGGAGGATAAACTGTACAGTGGGCTGTGGCGGAGCACCGTAGAGTCATGCACTGACCCAGGCCAGCCCACATATGTGTCCATAAAATGGCTCTCAGAAACTGCTTTCAGGATTATGGAAGGTAAGAGTTTCCTGTTCCTGTAGCACTGACCATCAGGGCTGCCTGGACACCTGAAGTGGATATGGCAGCCGTCAATTGCACCCACAGCTTTAAGAAAAACTCTGTGGCGTCCAGCCCTGCAAACTCACGGGACACTGCCTTAAGTCCTCAGGGGTCTTTAGAAGGTAGATGACCTGGTGACGAATAGCCACGATCTCCTCTGTAACTCTGTGGACGATGTGAGGGACAGTAGAGCGAGGCATCCCAAACACTCTGCAGACCACTCTGTAGGATGTGCAACTTGCCACCAAGAAAAGAAAAACCAAGGTCTCAATAGTAGCACCCATCCATGTCCTGGTGCAAAAGATTTAGCAGCACTGCCAGAGACTCCCTGCTCAGCTGAAAATCAGGCTTGGTGTCCTCCTGGTTGAAGAAGCGTTTCAGGACTGGGACACTCAGGTTGATCCTGCAGTAAAGAGGTCTGGTCTAGAAAAGGGAAGAATGGAGATGGAAAAACACATTATTTTTAAGGCATGCTTCTGGATATTTTAAGTGATCAAAGCAAGTAGATACCAATACACCAAAAACACTGCATTATTATATAATTATCTAAGAACAGCCAGAGAGGATCAAATACTTTATAATTCCTGTCTATCTTAAAATTTAAAGTTGTTATATATATATATATATATATATATAATATGTCAACATACAATAGCCATAAAGTTGCTATCTCTTTGTTTATTGGCTAGTTAAATCAAACATCTTTTTTACCTGAACATGATTGTCTCTGGATTGTACCTGGAATCAGAAATTATAATGCTAACTGAATTATAAATAAACTTTTAAAACATATAGCACATTTCTTCATTAAAAATTCATATTGTAAAGCTTATTTATTCTCAATCACACTCTCCAGCGATACAGTTAGATTACATAAAACTGTCCATTTATTCTGGTTAACTTTAATATCACCTGAAATGTTAAATTGATTTTCAGTAACAATTAAAATAATAACATAAACTGTTAGAAATCACTTGTGTTAAACGTTCACTGTGATGACTGCCAGCGGGAGCTTAGTGCCGATAGTCCGGTCAGATCTCTACCGGGCTAGCTCGCCTCACCGCTGGTAGGGCTGGCGAGGCGAGCCGGTTACTACGCCGGGAACGGAAAACTCCGAACACGTCGGAGCACGTTTGAAATTAAGCGATGTCTAGATAAATCAAGCAGATATTTCACGTCTACATAGTTATATTCCCGCACTAAAAACATTGTAGAACTTAATTTGTGTCACAGAAAGTGTAATTTTCCACAATTTACTCACAGCTTTTGCTGCTATGGTCCGCCATGGCTTCCCCTGCTTGACCAATCCGCTTCGACCCGCAATGAATGATGGGAAATGATGGGCCGCGAAGGATACTCACGACCCATCCTTCAAATCGGGCAAAATAAGGACACATTTGTCGGCCGCATTTGAGGGAGTCATGAGTCATGAATTGGGACAGCCTTCGTCGCCGCGCTGTAACGTAATCGGCCTACAAATACAGCCTTCGAAGGATGCAGCCCCTGAGGCTGACTTCCGGGTCAGCCTCGGCGTTGGTACATTCCCTTTCCGGTTGATTTTCTGAGATGTATATTTGTTTCGGTACTTGTAAAAGTGTTTTGCACCCCCCGGCCACCGTACAACATACTTTAACTCCTCCACCTGTGGCACAGACCTATCCCCAACGTGGAGGGGGCAATCCACCTTTATCCAGCAGAAAACGAAACAAGGCATGAAGAATTTGATTGGCCAACACAAACTATACAAATAGAGGACTGATGGATTGGGCACTTTGATGCATTGCAGAACCCAACTACATTTGTGCCTATCATTTTGACAAAGGTACTGAAATCTTTCTATATCCCTGTGTGATTCCACACTGTGTCTCAACGGCTGGCATCCGTGTGTTTACCGTTGAAGGAAGCCAATAACCCCGGATCAAATTTGCAAACAAGAAGGTTAATTAAATAACCTTGGTTGTCAAGTCCATGGATTACTACACAACAGAACCACCAAGCTGAGATAACCAATCCTGACAACGCAGTAGAAAGATGCACCAGCATTCCTCCTGGTGTGGGAATCCATAAGGTCACCTCGGACAGTGATTCAGAAGACCCTGCTAGGCACGGTGTTACATCGGTGACATTCTGTGTCTGCATGGCTTACACATCCTGGTACAATTTTTGTTCAAGACAATGCTTGTCCACACATGATGTGCAGCTCAGCGTTGATCTGTTGAATCTCAAGGGACAACAATTTGATGCGGGACAGAATACAATGGTTTTAAAACAGCATTTTCCCACTGAATCGAGGCTTGTATCCAGGCCTGAGTCTACTATCATGGGGTCATCATTTTACCTTTGCTGCCAACTCCATTATTCATTAAATCTGATGCTATAATCTTCACAATACATGTATGTGGTTTCATTTTGTTCTGACCACTCTGGATGCTTCACTAAGCTTGGAATAATTATGAACAAACAAAAGAAACATGGCAGGAAAGAGACAATCCAGTGAGTTAGCCTGGAGATTTGGTTGTGTTTGCAAAACTTCACACACATGGAGAAAAGTATTTTAAAAGAAAGAAAAAAAAAAACACTTTAGTAAGAACAAGTTGTTAGTGAAGAGCATTTTAGTTTGGACCACACTAACTTTGAACCTTGTTAAAGGGAAATAATGCAGGCTTTTTTTCAGGTCAATTTCTGTCAAGTCAAGGGTTTCATGAATAAATAATTCTGGGCTTTACCAGTTTGAAAATGTTTCAGTTCCAACTTTAAGTGTAAAACACCAAAAATCACAGGTTCCACCATGTCAATATTGCAAAAAAAAGAAAAGAAAAACTACATCCCCAAAACCATATACTTTTACTAAACATATGTGTAACCCCAGAATTTAAAGGAGGTGTTTTTTTGTTTTTGTTTATCAAGACAGAAGTTCTGTACCTCACAATAGGTCCAGCATTAGCAGATTTTTACTATCTTAAAACAATTCCAGTCTCAGAAATGTCGTGAGAACATTAACTTACGAACCCTTACATCATGTTTGCATTAGAAAGTTAAACAGTTTCTCTTTTTTTTATTTTGGAAACGTTTGCGTCACTCTTGCAGCTACCTGCATCACATATAATCTGAGACACTCGTCTCCATCACCTGCACCCTGCATGCTCTCACGTCTTCACCTTTCATGTTCACTTTCCAGTGCTTTTGATGGTTGATCCCAGCTAACATTAAGTACATTCACTTTGTAGATCCCCAATGCAGGGAGGGGCCCCTCAAAAAGGGTTTGTTGGAGTGCATTATTAAAACCTTTAATTAATTAGTAAAATATTGAAAATCGCCCTGGCTGAATGAAGTTGAGAGACTGCATTTTGCCCTTTAAAAAGGTACAAAGGGCATGATCTTCAAAAGGTTGACATGTGCAAAACCACACGCAAACTTGTTTGTGTCAGCAAAGCTGATCTACAAATGAGGTGGTAACCGGATTGCGTGTGCAAAGTCAGCGGAACTGTGGGTGCAAACTTTTTAGCGTGTCTGCCTTCATGAATATGAAAAACATATGATAATGACCCAAACCCGCAAATTCATGGGAGGAGGATATGCAAATGTCATCCCTTACCACCCGCAATGCGATTTTCAAAGCCTGTGGATGCAATTTTTGCGTGTGGATTTAGCACATTTAAAATGCAGGTGCTAACTGGGACGCAAAAAGGTCTGCTGTCACTTTGGCCAGAAGGAGGCATAGATAGAATGACAGATGACAGGTAGAGAGAATCTTCTGTTCATGTGCCAACAGATTTGGGATGTCAAAAATAAAAATATTAAAAATTGATGGGAATAGAAGATTCTATATATGATTATCTAAGCTCTGACTTGGAGCCAATCACAATCAAAAGCCATGATATCTCTCCTATGGTAAATCTCCTTGCAAGACTTCAACATCATTCCAGCATAACATCGCTGTCAGTGATCCTCTGCTGAACACACACAAACCTGATCATGGCAAAGTGCGAACATAACTGATCAAGCGCGCACAGCCTGTAATATTTTTATCATGCAAAAGACCCCCTGTGCTTTGATGATAATACAGGTCCTTCTCAAAATATTAGCATATTGTGATAAAGTTCATTATTTTCCATAATGTCATGATGAAAATTTAACATTCATATATTTTAGATTCATTGCACATTAACTGAAATATTTCAGGTCTTTTATTGTCTTAATACGGATGATTTTGGCATACAGCTCATGAAAACACAAAATTCCTATCTCACAAAATTAGCATATCATTAAAAGGGTCTCTAAACAAGCTATGAACCTAATCATCTGAATCAACGAGTTAACTCTAAACACCTGCAAAAGATTCCTGAGGCCTTTAAAACTCCCAGCCTGGTTCATCACTCAAAACCCCAATCATGGGTAAGACTGCCGACCTGACTGCTGTCCAGAAGGCCACTATTGACACCCTCAAGCAAGAGGGTAAGACACAGAAAGACATTTCTGAACGAATAGGCTGTTCCCAGAGTGCTGTATCAAGGCACCTCAGTGGGAAGTCTGTGGGAAGGAAAAAGTGTGGCAGAAAACGCTGCACAACGAGAAGAGGTGACCGGACCCTGAGGAAGATTGTGGAGAAGGGCCGATTCCAGACCTTGGGGGACCTGTGGAAGCAGTGGACTGAGTCTGGAGTAGAAACATCCAGAGCCACCGTGCACAGGCGTGTGCAGGAAATGGGCTACAGGTGCCGCATTCCCCAGACCTGGGCTACAGAGAAGCAGCACTGGACTGTTGCTCAGTGGTCCAAAGTACTTTTTTCGGATGAAAGCAAATTCTGCATGTCATTCAGAAATCAAGGTGCCAGAGTCTGGAGGAAGACTGGGGAGAAGGAAATGCCAAAATGCCAGAAGTCCAGTGTCAAGTACCCACAGTCAGTGATGGTCTGGGGTGCCGTGTCAGCTGCTGGTGTTGGTCCACTGTGATTTATCAAGGGCAGGGTCAATGCAGCTAGCTATCAGGAGATTTTGGAGCACTTCATGCTTCCATCTGCTGAAAAGCTTTATGGAGATGAACATTTCATTTTTCAGCACGACCTGGCACCTGCTCACAGTGCCAAAACCACTGGTAAATGGTTTACTGACCATGGTATCACTGTGCTCAATTGGCCTGCCAACTCTCCTGACCTGAACCCCATAGAGAATCTGTGGGATATTGTGAAGAGAACGTTGAGAGACTCAAGACCCAACACTCTGGATGAGCTAAAGGCCGCTATCGAAGCATCCTGGGCCTCCATAAGACCTCAGCAGTGCCACAGGCTGATTGCCTCCATGCCACGCCGCATTGAAGCAGTCATTTCTGCAAAAGGATTCCCGACCAAGTATTGAGTGCATAACTGTACATGATTATTTGAAGGTTGACGTTTTTTGTATTAAAAACACTTTTCTTTTATTGGTCGGATGAAATATGCTAATTTTGTGAGATAGGAATTTTGGGTTTTCATGAGCTGTATGCCAAAATCATCCGTATTAAGACAATAAAAGACCTGAAATATTTCAGTTAGTGTGCAATGAATCTAAAATATATGAATGTTAAATTTTCATCATGACATTATGGAAATTAATGAACTTCATCACAATATGCTAATATTTTGAGAAGGACCTGTATAATTAATAGGAAAGAACTAAAGACATTATAAGGGTGATTAAATCCTTCATTTGCAAACTGGATTCTGAAATCACGTTTTAGCTGGTGAAAAATCACAATTTTAAGGCAGCTTTTCCATGTGGTGACAAAGACAGTTTATGCTTTAACCTTCTCACTAAACAAGCATTATTGACAGTAACGTTATGACGTTGCAGGGGAATCGCAGCTGGATCAGTTTGTTTACGTGATTTAAATGTGAACATATGCCAGGGGAGGGTTTTGTTTATGCAGTAAAAAATAATTTTGTGTCACCAAAAAACAATTAAAAAAATCAAATATGTTGTATGTCATTATAATACCGGCAAAACAAACAAAACGAATTGAGTAAAATCATTGAAAAATAATTTATTTTTACGTACATAAATGTTCGAGTTAACTTTTTTGCAGTACAGTTATGTGACGCTGTGTTTTAAAATTAGCAATGGTATAACATACAGATTGCCAACTCCTACAACAAGATATTTTTATCTGGCTAATATTAGGTTCAGGCTGAAATATTGTGGCTGTTTATGATAAACTCCGAACTCTCCAAACATTTACTCTCAAGAAAACAACAGAACCCCGGTGAGTCTCCGAAAAGAATTAAAAGATCAAGGGAGACAAATTAATTAACAGACATATTTCTTTTATATTGTTAATATTGATTGGCCAATTCGTTGCGAGTTACATCGAGCAAGATAAGAGAAATAATCTCTTCAGGGCAGATGACAAACCTGCTGTGAGTAGCACAACAAAAGCTAACTAACTAACAGTCCAGAAAAGCAAGGGCCGAACGGAACAGAGGGAAAAAATCAGTAACTGGATCATTTATAATGATGCAGTGTAACAATCCCTGCATATTTCTAGCAACTCATCAGAGAATCTGTTTGCTTTTCCTCTTGTTCCAGCCAGTAGCACACGCAATTCTCCATTTAAATAGGGCGGTCTCTACCTGTTTTGCACCTGTTTTCCATTGCATATGCAATCTTTGAAAATCGCACTCAACACGCCCAACACGTGAAATTTATAGTACACGCAAATTAGCACCCACTATTTGGGATCTTTGAAGATCAGGCCCTGAGTGTTCAGTCCACATGGTCAACTGAGCTACGTATACAGTAACCGACTAGTCAAAGGACTGAGAGGCAGGAAAGATCCCGCCTTTCCCCAATGGAGGAACATATGTCTACCAACAAAACACAGAGATGTGGAGAAAATTCTGATTTTTGCCTCTTCTTCCTCCTGGAGGATTATGCTGGGGCTGTGCTTGGAAATATCTCCATCCTTGATAAAGTTAGTCTTTTTTTTGACATCCGCTGCCCCCACATCTTAAGGACTGTCTCCTGATATACACATTTGCCAACTATAGATGTGGCAGGAAGATCAGTGAAACCAGACACGTCAAAGACACGTCAGAGATGAAGAAGAATCAGAACAAGTAAGATGAGTGAAGCTCTGCGTTTATCAAGATAAGCCGTTACACCATACAGTCTGACTAGCTGAGCAGAGGGGGATTGTTGGAGTTCCTTTGTAGTTTTGTCTTCAACATGGCCTGAGACTGTCCTCCTGTGTTAATGAAACGCTTTCCTTTTTCTACTAACCTTTTTGAGAAGAACTTTGGGACAGACACCTCTTGCCTCTTGTTTCTCAGAGCAACCAAGGCCAGTTGTGAAGATGATGACCTGGACTTCTTCAGCAGAGAGAGAGAGCAAAATTGTTGGAGTGTTATCCTGCCTGCTGGCAGCGAACCTGAGATCTACAAGGATGGAGTTGATATTCTCATGCTAATGAGGTGGGAATATTCTCTGTTACTCTGTTGATATGTAACTGGATAAGGACAGCTGTAGAAGACAGAACTTCTTCCTCCCGTTTCCTCTTAGATTAGATAAGTTAGCAAAAGAAAGCAATCAGATAAAAAAGAGATCTTACAAAGTTCCAGGAAATTCCAGTAAAATCTAATAAATGATCATTTGAACTTAAGCAATAATTCTGACAAAATTTCAGAAAGTTCTCTAATTTTTTTGAGTAGTAGTAGTTTCTTTGTTCTATGTTGTTTGTCCTGATATGTGTATTTGTTTGGTTTATTACATCGATTTCTAATCATTAAATATGTTTATTTATATAGAATGTATAATAGTTGATGATTAGTATCAACCAGATATGTGGACTTGAGTCAGGTGACTTGAAATAAAGTCAGACTCGAGTCCCAAATTTAATGACTTTAGATTCGACTTGATAAAAGCATAAAAGACTTTTGAATTGACTCAGACTTTCTCACCAATGACTCGTGACTTCACAAGGAGGTTCATTGGCAAAGGAAAGAACTCTCTGATATACTTATTAGTATATGGTAGTATGATTTAATATAGCACTATTATAGGCTATAATTGTTCTTGAATGATCTACCATTACTTTACAGAAGGTTCAAATTAGTGCTTTTGCCAGATTTAACGTCATATAAGAACTATGATCTCAGAAAAAGGGTTGTTTTAATTCAATGAATAATCTAGAGAGTACCATTAATCAGAAATGTGCCCACTCTGCATGGGATTATATGATACAAAGTAGAATAAGTTCACAGTAATACAGAATGTAATACACATCAGCCCTGACCTCTACTCCATGCACCATTATTGTTTCACCTTACGTTTGCAGTAAATTACCAAATATTTCTGTTTAAGATGGCAGAAATATGCTTCTTCAATCATAGAGGACTCCTTTGTCTTCACCCACACTAATGTTATTAAAAGATGAAATGAAGGGACAATATAAGTACATGTTTAATGCATTGGTTTTACTGTCCAGTTAAAAACACAAAAACACAATAATGAGAAAAGAAAACACAACAGTTAAATCTTTTGTTGATTTACCCTTTTTAGTTATTCAGGTTGCATCTTATACAAGAACACAATTGTGGCCAAGTTGCAGATATAATTCAAAGCATATACAGATATTAGCCATCATACATGAAACATTGACAGGACAAAATATTTCAGTTCAAATTTTCTTCAGCACATATATACAAATCACACATCTTGTTTATTTGTCACATAAATGCACTCCTTCATTTGGTCTTTAGTTGACTAATCTAAAGTCATTTTTACTGTTGTTTTGACAAAAAAGGCTAACATTCACATTGCCTTATATTACTAGAAACTCCATGCTCTGTACAGAGAGGTAAATACATTTGTATATATTTTATAAGAACACAAGGACCATGTCTCGTCTCTTTGGAATGACTCAGTATGCGATGCAAAACCCTCAAATATTCACATTGTGTTGTGTATTTACAGCCATGCAACAGAAATATACACTTGAGCATACAGCAGTGGTTTTAAACCAGTCTCCTGACTGTCTTTGTAGATATTTGTACACAATTTATCCTTATCTACATAAAATAATCAGTAGTTTTTAATAAATATGCCCCAGAAGCCTTTGAAAGGTTTTTTCCATTGTGGATCATTCTCACTAGAAGGTTAAAACCTGTCATTGGCTAAGACTGGTCAAAGCCAAGGCTCTATCCCAGCAGTATACTTAAAACCAGTCATTCTGAGGACCATCTAATTATCTGAGACAGGGGCTCTCTGCTGAGCAGTTGTTTGGGTAATTATTGGCCTCCGGCTGACATAGAGACTCTCGGCCTAAGCATTATTTTATCATCTAAACAAGGTTGAATATTAGAAATATAATTTCAGCTTTCTTTATAGGAAGTGCATCTTTAAAAGATCATGTTTTGCACATGTTATTGGGATGAAAGGACCCTGACTTTGGTCATGCTTTGCTAAATAATTTGACATACTACAGTTTTTTTATGTAAATAATGAGTTCTGCCATATTTTCATGGAGTTTTAGATGTGCTATGCCCAAAACGCAATAAATATTTTGAAAAAAATGGTTTTAAAAACATTAATTCTAAATGGTCCTCATCTTTATGCTGCTAAAATAAGATAAAGGCTGCTGTCATTAAAACTGAGGAACTTAAATGGATACAGCGTTATATTCCAGAGCCACACAACCCAACAATCTTAGAAGTGTGAATCGTTCTACTGGTTCTCAAAGCAGAGAAGTCGTTTTAAAAGACTTTTCTAAAGCAAAAAGAGCCATTTTAGTCATACCCACTAAAACAAGACACTTCCATAAATGGATGATGATGCAGCAAATGTAATGGTACAATCTGAAATTTTGTTTTCTGCCTTTTTTTTTAACAGGAAGGAGTCAGTTTCCAGGAGAAAAAACATAGTGAAATTTTTGCTACAATTATCATCTATGCACAAACATTGGTGAGCTCTGAAAGTAGAAGAGGACTGATTCTAGAGACCGGAAGGGAAATTACTTTCTTTTACCTGAACTAGAGAATATTGCACTGCAGATTGGGGGCTGAATGGTGGCACAATTGTTATCACTGATGCCTTGCAGCAAAGAGGTCCTAGGTTTGAATCCCAGCCTGGGATCCTTCTGCATGGAGTTTGCAAGTTCTCCATGTGCAGACGTTGGTTCTCTCCTGGTACTCTGAGCTTTTTCCCTTATTGCAAAAACACGACTGATAGGTTAAGTAGACTCTAAATTGCCATTAGGTATGAGTGTGTGTATAGCTGTGTGTCTCTGTGTTACCCTGTGATGGACTGGTGACTTGTTCAAGGTGTCTCCTACCTTTTGCCCAAATACCACTGCAGATAGGCACCAGATAGAATTTGAGGGAGGGCAGGGTTTTGACAGCTTTACTTCTATGAGGACGTATTTAGACTTTACATATTAGTCTTTTGTCTTGGATTTTGGCTCACCAAAAATAAAAACAAATAGATCACACAAAGAAAACCTGAGGAAACACAAAAAGTGTTTTTTTAAATAATAACCTCTCTCATAAAAGGAGAAGCTAGCCAAACAAACTTGGACATTATGTGCTCAACAATTGCCCCTGTTCTTAAATCTACATTTACAAGTATCTTTACTGGTTCATCTTAACTAGTCACGCCCAGGTCTGATTAGTGCCAGACATGTAGAATCAAGAAATCACTTAAACAAAACTTTCTGACATCTGTTAGTCTGGAAAGGGTTACAAAGCTGTTTCTAAGTCTGTGGGTCTCCAGAAAACCGCAATGAGAAACACTATCCACACATGGGGAAAATATGGAAAAGTGGAGAAACTTCCCAGGATTGGCCAACCTCCCAAAATTATTCCAAGAGCTCATCATAGACTCATCTAGGAGGTCACAGAAGAACCCAGAACATCTAAAGTTCTGCAAACCTCAAGGCCTCAGATAAGGTCAGAGTTCATGATTCAACAATAACAAAGAGAGAAGAGGCAAAAATGGCCTCCATGAGAGAGTTCTAAGGCCAGAACTACTGCTGACCCAAAAAAACACAAAGGTCCATCTAACATTTACCGAAAAACATCTCCAAGACTTCTGGGAAACTATTCTCTGGACACATAAAAAAAAAAAAACTTGACCTTTTTGGAAGGTTGGCATTTGGCAGAAAACCTACACTGTATTTCAGAAAAGGAACATTTTCTTTTTTTTTATAATATGAGCTTGAATGTAATGAGGTTATTTTTGTCTGATATTAAAATGTGTTGATGATTGGAAGCAGAGGGTAATATGTTTTCATGCCACTGTACATTGCAGTAGTGCAGCGAAGCCCTATGAGTGAAACATAGACTGATTTTGTAGAGAAAATGTTAGACTAGTACTACCACTGCATGCCCCCCTAAGGTATTCTGGTAACAGTTATTTGGAAAAACAGAAGGGGTAATTGCCATGGGGATCAGAATAACAATCCTGGGTCCAACTAGGGTAAACATTTCAGCATCACTCTGCATCAATTTTATTGTTTGGAATGACACTTTTGTGTCACAAGTGGTCATCCCCCACTGTGGTGAATTACAGGCTCACTGGGCTGGCCACGGTGCACTTTTAAACCCCTAGGTTGTGTGATGGTTTGTTAGGTCTCAAAGCCACTTCATGCATACAACACTTCTCCTGGCTTTCTCCTCATTACTGGATGAATCACCATAGAAATCTTAACTTTATCACCTTTCAGCTGGAGACTGTCCTATCACTGTTTTTATCTTGTGCGGCCATTGTATAATACCTTGATACCTGACGTAGACAGTCAGGACCTAACATTATCACTCTTTTGTAGCTTTAACCATGCTTCATTCTCTGCTACACTTCCAATGTTTCAACAACTCTACCAGAGAAAAGAAAACATTGGATTTGTTTACTGCAAATGTCATGGACTCTAAAGCAAAGGCAAATCAGATCACAATCTTGTTTTTCTCTGCTCAAAATATAAACCCCTTGTTCAGAGGCAACCTGTAATAAAGAGAATTGTCCTCCCTTGCTCAGAGCGAAATAGAAATCCCACCCTTCTTTGACCCACAACTTGCCTGTCACACCTCAAATGTTTTATCTTCTACCTCAGCCATGGACCCTCCTGCTTCTACATGTTTTTCTTCAACCAAATCAGAAGATGATGATGCTCCATTTGCCTCCCCCTTCCACCTGGGTGTCTTCAGAAGTCAGGTGAAGAGATAACTGGAGAGACTGAGCCGGAATAAGTCTGCAGGTCCAGGGACCATGTCAGTGTTGTGGAAGACCTCCTGTCTTGTTCCGGTACCAAAGAAAACTCACCGATCAGTCCTCAATGACTATAGACCTGTTGCCATGACATCTCACATCATGAAGGTCCTAGAGAGACTCCTGTTGGCCCACCTGAGTAAGCAAACAGTAAACCATCAGGACACCCTTCAGTTTGCTTATCGCTGTGGAGTTGGAGTAGAAGATGCCATCATACACCTGCTTCAACAAACCCACTGTCATCTGGACAAAGCCAGCAGCACTGTGAGGATCATGTTCTTTGATTTCTCCAGTGCATTTAATACAATCCAACCTGATTTGCTTTGTCAGAAACTCCAGAAGACTCAGGTGGAGGCCTCAACAACCTCCTGGGTTAAAGACTACCTGACAAACAGACCACAGTTTATTAGACTGAAGGGTTATGAGTCTAACCAGGTAGTCAGCAGCACAGGAGCACCACAGGGGACTGTACTCTCACCATTCCTTTTTACTCTGTACGACTCAGACTTCCAGTACAAGACAGACTCCTGTCATCTGCAGAAATACTCTGATGATTCTGCATTCGTGGGGTGGATCAGAGATGGACAAGAAGCTGAGTACAGGAAGGTGGTGGACCTCTTTGTGGCATGGTGTGGAAACAATCATCTCATTTTGAACGTGACTAAAACAAAGGAGATGATTGTAGATTTTAAGAGAAACAGGAATAAGCCAAAAACTATTTGTATCATGGAGAAGAAGTGGAAGTGGTGGAAGAGTATAAATATCTTGGTGTTCACCTGGACAACAGACTAGAGTGGGGATGCTGCATATCTTCTATAAGTCTGTTGTGGAAAGTCTGATCTCTTCTGTCATCATCTGCAGGGCTAGCAGCATCAGAGCCAGGGACTTAAAATCTTAAAGACTTAAAAAGGCTTCTTTAGATCTGCTGTAAGACGGAGCGCTACAAGAGATCCTTCCTGCCCACAGCCATCAGCATCTATAACAGCTCTGGATTATATGAGCTAAATCAACATTTAAGTTCCCTCTGGGATTCAATTCAGTGTTTTGAATTTTATTTGAATTGAATTCTTGGTTGCGTTGTGCCCAGCTATTTTATAACATATTACTTGATTTGCACTGCTTTACTTGCACAATGATCACCTGCACTGTTGTATTGCTCTTGCATCTTATACTGCTCTATATTTACTCTCACTCACTTAAAACTGTGCACTTATATTTATATTATATTGTAGATATGTTTGTACTGTTTAACTTGTACTGTATTGCACCGACTACGCCAAAACAAATTCCTTGTATGTCCAAAAACGTACTTGGCAATAAAGCTTTTCTGATTCTGATTCTGATTCTGATTTCGGACATCTAAATCAATATAATTGTTGGTTTCAAGCCTAAACTATGATGACTACCATTTTGAACAAATTTTCTTGCTGTGTTGTTTCTTTGGATTAATTGCTTTATCCTTCGGTAAAACTGTAGGAAAGTATTAATCTTTAAAGACAGCATGGTGTTTAAACTATGCTTGAAGAAAGCTATCAGGTTTCATTGTATATTAAAGTTATCATTGCTCCATATAATCCAATCAGGGTCCTTCGCTCCCACACTGCAGGTGGAATGGGAAACATGGTTTTTCTGGGGTTATCTCTTGTGTAACGTAATTTCAAGATTTGGCTATTTTGTTTTAACTAAGCTCATTGTTAGCCTTGTTTGGAGTGACCATGAGCCATACCTTCAGATATGATGATAAAGGCTAAATCTTACCTTACCTTACCCTTACCTTACTTCACTTTAACCTTACCTTACCTGTGCAGATGAGATCTACATGAAACAAGCAAAAACAAAACATGTTGACAGGTTGAATAATAATTTGAATATATTTTAATTTGTTTTATTTTACTTATTTTATTTATTGATTTGTATGAGATTAATTCAGCTGCATTTACACAACTGCTTTTGAGTTGAATCTGTTTACTTTCTCATAATATCACTCAATGTTGATTTTCCTTATCAACTGATGCTAGATAAATACACCTAAATGTAATTAAATTCAGAAAAATGTATTGACCTTTCCATTAGGAATGTTGTTTTACTGCAGCATGGGTAAAAGAGTGGAGCTTGTTTATTTGGCTGTGGTGACTCATGCTCTTCGTAGTTACATCTTTGTGGCTTTAATTGCCCTAAGCAAACTCATTCTCCAGTCTTTTCAAACCTAGGATTCTAACATTTTGACTAATTCATTGAGTAGTCTGGGCATCAAGTTTCCATGATGCACTAGAGCTTTAAGTTAAAATGACAAGCTCTTCTCTGACAATACAAAGACCATAATTATTAGCCTGACATGCCTAAAATCATCTTTTTCTTACTGAACATCTTCATAACAATGTATCTTTCCTGGATAGCAGAAAGAGAAACCTAAAGATTTTCTTCACAGCACCTGTGGCCTTGGACACAGCAGTGGAGACACAAAGACTTCCCATTGCACTCTAAAAGACAACTCTGATTGTGGTAGAATTGCTGTTTATCTGATATATCTAAGAAGAGAATAAGTTTTAAAAAAGTCACCTAAACAGGAAACATTGAAAGTGACTTACTATTTACATGCAAATGGTGGAGCAACAATGTAGGAAACAGCTAAAGTCAACGTGAATCAGGCATCAACACAAATGTTTTGCTGCCATTGTTATTTAGGAACAGTTAACCTAGAAGTTTGAAAAAAAAATTATTTCTAACAATTCTATGTACAGCAAATCCAGCTATAAGTTACCCGGGTATAAGTTACAGCACGTCCAGCCTCCTTTTATTTCTCCCTGATGGTAGAACTGTTAATCTAGATCAGTTCTTTAAATATACATTAAGCCTTCAGATTCTCACTCAGTGTGAAGACTTGATTACCCTGGAGGAGAAATGAAACTACATTGTTGCTTTTCTTTTAGGTTGTGGTCATTAAGCATGAACAGGTGAACTTCTGTCTCTAATTAGGCTTAACAAGGTTTTCCTTAAGTATTTCTCTTTAATACAATTAATCAGTTGTCGTAATATTTAGCCTTATCTACATGTAGAACATACATCACAGACAGACAATACAATAAAAGGGACTAAGAATCAAGAGGAGATTAACTACACAAGTGATCATATAATTGTATAATCTCAAAGAAGTGTCATTATCAGCTACTTAAAAAGGACAAAGGAGGATTGTGGTTCTGAAAGCGGGGCAGGTTGAGATTTATACGCAGAATGGGTTTGTTTATCTGTCTATAAATGAACTCTGTGTCATAATTGGATATGATAAGGGAGAGGGACCCAGCTGTGCCACATGTGTATGTATGCTACCACAAATCTGAAATAATCTGATAAACTCCAAATAATACAAGCTAACAAAAGCTAAAAAATACGTCACACTAGCCGAAACTTGTAAAGTTGTAGTTTATAAGTTTAATAACAAAAAACACAGGCTACTAAAACCTTTTCAACTTTTATAGTGGCTTCAGCCTCTCTTTAAAACCTTTAATATTCATCTGTTTTAGTAATTCTATGTGAGTATGAACAGCATGAGAATTTACAGACATCATACTGTTCAGCAAGGAGGCAGGTTCTGTGACCCAGAGTTCAGGTTTTGGTGTGAAAGAATCAACCCCAGAACCAAGGCTAAAGACATTGTGAAGATGTTGCTGAAGCTGGTAGGAGAGCATCATTTTCCACAGTAAATTAAATCCTAAACCACAACTGGTGCCAAAAGACGCCACTCAGAGAGGAAGAAATCATTACTCCAAAGCAAAATAAAAAGCAAGATTACAGTTTGAAAAACACAAACAGCAAGAAAGAGCTTAATAAAGACATATCCTGTGTCTGTTTAAATTAAACTGAAGTGTATCTGGGATGCTGTCAGTTCCAGAGAACATCAGTGGGTGGACCTGAAAAGGTGTGTATTAGAAAGGAGGCCCATAAAGCTGACCCAGTTCTGTCAGGAGGAATGGGCCAAAATTCCAGGAAACTAATGTGATAAGTTCATGCAATGAAATGTACCCTGAACCCCAAAAGGGAACCTTGTTTTAATTATGATTGTGATTTACAGTGCCTTGTGAAAGTACTCGGCCCCCTTGAACTTTTCAACCTCTTGCCACATTTCAGGCTTCAAACATAAAGATATAAAATTCTAATTTTTTGTGAAGAATCAACAAGTGAGACACAATCATGAAGTGGAATGAAATTTATTGGATGTGTCAAACTTGTTTAACAAATAAAAAACTGAAAAGTGGGGCGTGCAATATTATTCGGCCCCTTTACTTTCGGTGCAGCAAACTCACTCCAGAAGTTCAGTGAGGATCTCTGAGTGATCCAATGTTGTCCCAAATGACTGATGATGATAAATAGAATCCACCTGTGTGTAATCAAGTCTCCGTATAAATGCACCCTGCTCTGTGATAGTCTCAGGGTTCTGTTCAAAGCACAGAGAGCATCATGAAGACCAAGGAACACACCAGGCAGGTCCGAGATACTGTTGTGGAGAAGTTTAAAGCCGGATTTGGATACAAAAAGATTTCCCAAGCTTTAAACATCCCAAGGAGCATTGTGCAAGCAATCATATTGACAGGGAAGGAGTATCAGACCACTGCAAATCTACCAAGACCCGGCCGTCCCTCTAAACTTTCATCTCAAACAAGGAGAAGACTGATCAGAGATGCAGCCAAGAGGTCCATGATCACTCTGGATGAACTGCAGAGATCTACAGCTGAGGTGGGAGAGTCTGTCCATAGGACAACAATCAGTCGTACACTGCACAAATCTGGCCTTTATGGAAGAGTGGAACGAAGAAAACCATTTCTCAAAGATATCCATAAAAAGTCTCATTTAAAGTTTACCACAAGCCACCTGGGAGACACACCAAACATGTGGAAGAAGGTGCTCTGGTCAGATGAAACCAAAATTCAACTGTTTGGCCACAATGCAAAACGATATGTTTGGTGTAAAAGCAACACAGCTCATCACCCTGAACACACCATCCCCACTGTCAAACATGGTGGTGGCAGCATCATGGTTTGGGCCTGCTTTTCATCAGCAGGGACAGGGAAGATGGTCAAAATTGATGTGAAGATGGATGGGTCCAAATACAGGACCATTCTGGAAGAAGACCTGTTGGAGTCTGCAAGAGACCTGAGACTGAGACGGAGATTTATCTTCCAACAAGACAATGATCCAAAACATAAAACCAAATCTACAATGGAATGGTTCACAAATAAACGTATCCAGGTGTTGAAATGGCCTAGTCAAAGTCCAGACCTGAATCCAATCGAGAATCTGTAGAAAGAGCTGAAGACTGCTGTTCATGAACGCTCTCCATCCAACCTCACTGAGCTCCAGTTGTTTTGCAAGGAAGAATGGGCAAGAATTTCAGTCTCTCGATGTGCAAAACTGATAGAAACAAACCCCAAGAGACTTGCAGCTGTAATTGGAGCAAAGGGTGGCGCTACAAAGTATTAACGCAAGGGGGCCGAAAAATATTGCACGCCCCACTTTTCAGTTTTTTATTTGTTAAAAATGTTTGACACATCTAATAAATTTCATTCCACTTCATGATTGTGTCCCACTTGTTGTTGATTCTTCACAAAAAATTTGAATTTTATATCTTTATGTTTGAAGCCTGAAAAGAGGTTGAAAAGTTCAAGGGGGCCGAATACTTTCACAAGGCACTGTATATTATTCAGAGTGGTATAAAAAGCTTTATAGAACACTAAATTCACTTCTATCTGGTCCCTACTGAATTTTCCTTTGGTTTGGAGAACATTATTTAGTTAAACTCAAGGTTGCCAACCCTCTTTTAACATAAAAATTCCTGTATTTGAAACTGAAAAGGATTGTTCTTTAAATCAACAAGAGAAATGCTTAGTTCTGTATTTTTAAGAGTGCAAATGACACTGGTAAGCTTTGATTAGAATGTCCTGTACCTGATGAGCATTGTTAGCAAGTAAAAACAATGAAAACTGGCCAAAACGGCTAGAATGTGTAGAAGAGGAATGTCTACCGCACAGTCGGAATCTGAGACGAGGAGGTTTCCTCCCAGAGGAATTCTAGACAGCGAACAAGATGCAGCAGAAAAATAAAAAACAGTGAGAATCAGCAGACATCTGATTAGGTGATGGGGTCTGTCTTATTAATAGATCATTTTCTAAAGCCTTTTGTTATTGACTAAAACTACAAAAACTTAATATGAAATACTTTATCCATGTAACAACTCTAAAATGTTTACTATTTAAGATTTAAGACAGTACTAATAATACAAGTGTTAATAAAAAAACAAATCAGATTAATCACTTCTGAAATATAATGCAAATACTTATTATGATGTATGCAGAAGAAAGTAAGGTGATGTTTTTCCTTCAGTAAATGTTTCTTGTCTTTGTTGATTTTTTATGCACTTTGGAGAATAAAAACTATTTTTCTTTAAATACTCTTCTGTTTCAAGTTAAGCTAAGCTAAGAAGAAATTAGAGTTTAGGTTATAATTAGGACTTATTTCAAGGCAGATTTATTACATGTAGAAGCACATATATTCATTAATTGGAGTCCTTTAGATCCAGTTAATTTAGACTACAATTTTAAAAGCGGAATTGGAGACAAAACAAAGAAAAAGAAATCGCCTGCAAATGTTGCACCAAACTAGAAATAATTTTTTATTCAATCGTCTGATCACATGTTCCAGTCAGCCTGAAATACAAGACAAATCTACACGTATCTGAGTGAAGTCTACACATTATTTAAGGTGGATGCCAATAATTTGCCTACAGTTAAAATGCTTTCTATTTTTCCAATCCACCTGTCGCTCAGCTGTCTATCACTTCCAGGATTCCCTGTCAAAGAGTCCATTAACAGAGAAAAAGTGCTGTGGATGCGTTCTAATGTGCAAAGGACTAAGTGTTGGCAAAGGTCTGTTTGCTTTCATTCCTCTTTCTTGTTTTTTTTTTTTTTTGTATCAAACTTAAATATTTCAGACCATCAAATACATTTTAATATCAAATAAAGAAAGTCTGAGTAAATACAATATGCCTCCATCTATTAAGGTACAAAGTCTATCCAAACCCAACTGGCTGTCACCATGTCACCACACCTGCCTTCACTCTTAGGGAATTTTAGCTCATTTGGTCTTTCTGCATGGAGTTTGCATGTTCTCCCTGTGCAGGCTTTGACTAGGCCATTCCTAAACCTTGCTTTTTAATTCATGGTTTCATCAGTTACAACAAGTTGTCCATGTCTCGAAGCAGCACAACAGTCATGATAATACCACTACTTTTGACATTTTTATTCCTGAAAGGCTGTCAGTTTTCTGCCAGATGTAAGGTAAGGTAAGGTAAGCTAAACTAAGCTAAGCTAAGCTAAGCTAAGCTAAACTAAGGTAAGGTAAGGTAAGGTAAGGTAAGGTAAGGTAAGGTAATGTAATGTAAGGTTATTTATATAGTACTTTCAGCAACAAGACACTCAAAGCGCTGTACAAACAATTATAATACAATCACAAAGCAAATAAACACAGATACAGACACAGAAAAACAAATCAAATGATAAAATCAAACAACAGAGTTAATAAAAAAAAAATTTAATAAAGAGAATAGAATGATGGACAAGAACATGAAAGGAAAATTGAACTGAAAATGCAACTAATCATGCCTAGATGGCCCAGTCAAAGGCCACTCTAAACAAATAAGTTTTTAATCTTGATTTAAAGCAACTTAGGGTTTTGGCGCTTTTACAGTTTTCTGGGAGTTTATTCCAGATTAGTGGAGCATAAGAACTAAAAGCTGCTTCTCCATGTTTGGTTCTGGTTCTGGTTCTGCAGAGTAGCTTTGAGCCAGAAGACCTGAGAGGTCTGGATGGTTGATCCACTGACAACAAGTCTGTAATGTATTTTGGTGCTAAGCCATTCAGTGATTTATAGACTAACAGAAGTATTTTAAAGTCTATTCTCTGAGCTACAGGGAGCCAGTGTAGGGACTTTGGAACCGGGCCGATGTTCTCCACTTTCTTAGTTCTAGTGAGGACGCGGGCAGCAGCGTTCTGGATCAACTGCAGCTGTCTGATCGACTTTTTAGGCAGACCTGTGAAGACACCGTTGCAGTAATCAATTCTACTAATTCTACGCGTGAATTAGTTTTTCAAGGTCCTGCTGAGACATTAGTCCTTTAATCCTGGAGATGTTCTTTAGGTCATAGAAGGCCGACCTTGTTACTGTCTTTATGGGCCTCTGAAGGTTCAGGTCTGAGTCCATCACTACACCGAGGTTTCGAGCCTGACTGGTGGTTTCTAGCTGTATTAACTGAAGCTGAAGTAATAATCTTTGGACCAAAGGAAGAGCATTTAAAAGTTAGCATACAGTTACTTCAGTAAGGAGACGCACGCCTTCCAAAAACTCCCCCATTTGTCTTATCAGTTCACAGAATATTTTCCCAAAAATCTTGGAGATCAAGATGGTTTTTGGTAAATGTTAGAAGGATCTTTGTATTCATTTTGGGTCAGCAGTGTTTCTGGCTTTGGACTGCAGTATCTAAATTGAGGCAGTGAGGCTTGGGGAGCTTTAGATGTTGTTCTGGGTTCCTTTGTTACCTCCAGGGTAGTTTGTTGATGCACTGCTGGAGGAAGGCCAGCCGCTCCTGAGAAAGTTCTCCACAGTTAAATGTTTTCTCTCCTTTTGGAAAATGGTTCTCACTGTGGTTCTCTGAAGTCCCAGTACCTTAGAAATAGCTTTTTTTTTCTTTTTTTTTTAATTAGCCCATAGCTGGAAAACTGCAAATACAACTTGAATTGTTTAGAAAAATTTCTTCAACGATAGTCTTCAGCTTGATATGCATTGAGTCTTCTCCTTTGCTCCTTTCTAAAAAATAGTTTTCTGCTGGAGGTTCTGATATATATTTTAGGAACATCTGCGGAATTTTCCAATTCCTTCACCAAGACTGCCAGCATGAGTTCTTTACAAAGGCAACAAAAGATCACATGAATATTATTAGGCATGTATGATGAATGTAGTGAATCGCTCTGTTGTAGCCTAGTTTTCTAAAATGTTTATTAATAATATGGAAACTGAGAGGTAGAGTGAATGAAAGGAGAATCTCTCCCGCAGAGGACAGTATTCTACAGAGGGGCCCATTCCTGTAGCTCAGCAATGTTATAACTGAGAATCTCAGGAAAAATGAATGAGTTTCCATCTGGTTGCTTTAACCTGGTGGTGACACACTAAGCTGGGGTCTGCTAGTGCTCCCACTAAAATGTATGTCAGAGCTTTCATTTCAATGTCTTTATTTTCACTTTGTGCCATCAATGTGGTAAAATATGCCAAGAATAGTCTTTGTCGCTGTAGTTGAATAATACATAACTGTATTGTCAGTCTAACATAACTGTTATGCAGTAAGATTTGGCTTCAAAGGTATGATGTTATTTGACTCTCAAAAGAACTCAAGATGCTGTAAGAAGATAACCAACTTAATGTCTCTTGGCTGTTTAGAAATACAAACTCTGGTTTATGCAAAATACACATATATGGTTTAGCATTACATCATATAAATACAGTTCTAATAAACATAAAATGTTGTCTTTAGTTTGACAAAGACGAGTGACAATGAGTAACAAGATATTCAGATTTTTTTAGATGTACTTGTATATGATAAATTTACTTAAGAATGGGATCATGTACACCGGCAGCTGCTTTCAGTGGATAGCCGGCTCTGCTTGAGAGAGAGGACAAGAGGTTCAATGCTCTGAGGGGAGCTCAGAGTAGAGCTGCAGATCAAATTAAGTGTTTTACACTTCTGAGTAGTACAGTACTCTTCCAAGGCACGTCCCCCTTATGGAGACCTGATGGCAGACCCAGAACTCATCGGATGATGCATGTGAAAATATTGCAGAACTCTCATCATGCCTGATAAAACATAGGCCTCCATTTTAGTTCCTGAGCCATTGAGTCATGTGCTCCAAAAGACATTTGAAGGTCTGCTGTTTTGTCTGGCAGCAAGCAACTAGAAGCAGATGCTTTAAGTTTTGGAGGAAGGGGGCTCTGTGGTTCAGACTTGTCTGTCCCAAAACATGCAACAGGGATTCAATTTGATTGAGACCTGGACATTGTGGACATCACCGAGAAGAGGTTTTTCTCACAACATCATTGAATTATTGTATAAGAGTTATCTTGTTCTAAGAGACACATTGTCATCAGATTATATTTCCATTGAGGGTTATGGTTCTTTAAGAAACCAGGGAGGTGGTGTGTGTCTAAAATGATCTATCTATGCCAAGCTGGACATCCACATAAACTGCACCTGGGAGCTTGTCTCAGCCTCCTGGTGCCATGTCTTCTCCACCCAGCTCTGACCATCCACAAATGTTTCCAGAACTTTCAAAATAAATTGCATTTCACCTACTTCCAACATTTGGAAAAGGGGGGGTAGCAGCAGACTTCCCATGATGCCACTGGCTGTATGAAAGCACCCCCTTTCCAATAGTCCGATCTCTTCCACACCGGTGATCATCGGGACAGGGAAGGTACAGCGTGCTAATGTCTCTTTTCTGGCAAACAGACATAAACTCTTTAAACTGGATCCAAGGGTGTCATACGATCATTGATCATATGCACTGAGTTAAGTAGGGATGAATTACTGTTTGTCTACCCGGTATTCATTCATATAAAAAGGAAATTAAGGTATAAGCATTACTTTACTTTCTCTCTCAGGCCTGCAGAACCAAACTGTGTTCCAGAGAATTCCCTGCAGAGACGCGGTCTCTACGAAGCCAAGTGGAGCGGTTTTCCCAGTCTGGAAGGAGGTCAACCGAGACCGTATCTCCGTGGTTACAGTAACTGTGCAGTTGGTTGGCGGACAGAACGAGCCGTCTTTCATCCACAGCTACTGAGGTTAGCCAGAGCTAACCGTTTGTTCACAGTGGATGTTTCTTCAAACCTCGTCACCCCGGACAACGTTTCCTCACCACGGTTCATGAGGTTAGGTTTTAGGCAGAGTAATAGAGAAAGATTTATGAGCTGAACGTTTTTCATTTTATGAAGTGTGGTTTTGTTTGTGTTGAACTCAGCTATCTAAGTGCTAGCAGGCTATCTGCAGCACACTTGCTCAGTTTTGTATTCTGTGTTTGTATCTTTTTAAAGTTAAGTCAAACTTTACTTGAAGGGTGATTTTAAACACAGAAGATTGAACATAACGCGCCGTCTGCCCTTATGCATTTTAACCCTTTTTATTAACGGTATTTTAAAGGTGTGTGTTTGATTCTAGTGCTAAGCTATAAGCTTCTTTTGTTAGTTTTAACTGCTAACAGCTAATGAAACACCATTAAGCCCCATTCCTCCAGAAAAACCTGGCTCTTTTCCAAAATATTCCCTTAATAAAATTTCTTTAAATATTATTTTAATAAATAAAGGCAGCTAATGAGACACCGTTGTGAATTAGTCATCCAGAAGGTTGGTTTTATTCAGCAGATCTTTCTTTAAAACATTATTTTATTAAAATAATATTTTATCTGATCTTGCACTGTGATTGGTTGTCTAAAGGTTTGCTGATTATTGTCTAAGTTGGTTCCAAGACTAACTTAACTTCACTTCCAGATTCTTCAAGATAATCCTTGGTTCTCAAACATAAACATTGCATGGTAATGTTGCATCACTCTTTTGGTCATAATTTTCAATCATCTTTAATCAACTTGTTTATATTGTACATAGTCCATTAGTCTTCATTAGTCTTTCATTCTGCTTAGTTGGATTGTTTTAGCAAAATAAAGAGTTTGTTGACTGAAATATGTTTGACTTTGAGTTGACTTATTTTTGTTAATAAATTCTTGTATTTTAAGAAATTGTGTGAATTCATTCCATATATGTGCAGTTTTGCTGTTCAATAAAGTCAGAGCTTGGCTCATCCATTTCAATTTTGTCCTAATACCATCGCCTTACTGGGCTGGTATTCACAGGACAACCCTTAACAGACCCAAATATTATTTGATAAAATATTAAATTATTAATATTAAATAATATTTTCAGATTCATAGTCACAACAACAGCCTCATATTAAAAAAATCATTGAATTCCCTGAACGGTCAGGTGAAAAAAAGAATACGCCGCATTAAATATTGAGGTCTTATTAAGGAATATTTCTTCATTGTCTAATCTTTCCATTTATGTCTAAAACGTTATTTAGTTGCACTTAAAACATAAAAATAAATACTTTGTTTTACTCAATAACAAAGATATATATTTACATTTCTTAATGTGTTTATCAGCTGATGAGAAAGTGAGGACACCTCCTAGAAGTGAGATGATCCATTTGGCAGAGAAAAGTTTAACCCACTCCTCATTTCAACTGAGTGATGTTTGAAGAGTGTGCTACGATGGTGTACTGGTCAGGACCTGCTGTTACAAAGCTTTCCCAAACCATGACACTTCCACCTCCATGCTTCACAGTTGGTATGAGGTTCCATTACAGCAATGCTGTATTTGGTTTAAGCCTAACTTGTCCTCTGTTGTAGTGTCCAATAAGCTCAGTTTAAAACTCATCTGTTCAAAAACCAATGTTTCAGAAATGGAAATAAATGTGGGCGTGTTCTATTTATCCCTCATCACAACTTGCATTGTTTTAACTGTGTTTGTTAATTGTTTGGTTGTATTAGCTATTCAAACTAATACTAAATACCCATGTCCACATACCAAATTTTTCCGAAGGTACATATGTCTTGATGCCCTTGGATACACAATATGCCCTATGTAAAAGATGATTTCAGTAAGAGAAGCTCTTTTATTGGATCTAACATTACATACCATCTTTCACTACCCACAAGTATCAATGGTCCTTGGCCGGCTATATGTTGTCAGTTCTCCTATTTTCCTTCCTCAAAGCATTTTAAGTAGGCTGTCACAACTGGTCCTCTTCTAAATCCCTCACATCTTTATGATTCCTAGTATTTCTGCCTTTGGTAGCCTACATCAACTTCAAGGGCAAAGTGTTCATTTGCGGCTGAATATAAAAGACAAAAAAATATTGCTCAGATCCAGATTTTTATAATTTTCAAGGCATCTCGCCAGAAGAAGGTAATTGAAATCTGGGGAACATTGAGTCAACACCTCAAGCTGGGTGTTGCTCTTCAAACCAATCCAGAACTATTTATGTTTTGCTTTGTCCAATTCTCTGCAACCTTCTTTTGAAAGAAGCAAAAGTCTAAGAATAGCATTTCCATAACAGGGTGTGCATAAGTCTGCAACAATGGTCAGGTAGGTGGATACATCAAAGTAACATCTGCATGGATGACAGAACCCAAGTGACCCAGCAAAACATTACCCAAAGCATCACACAGCATCTAGTGCCAAGGATTCTCCAGCACACATATCCAGACATCCAAGGGTGTCAAAGAAAACTTGATTCATCTCACCGGGCCCACTTCTATTTATTTATGGTTCTTTCTATCAGAGCCAGCATTTAGCTTAAGCTTAAATAGCTATTTAAGCTTCAGTGGCTTGTCTCTTGAATTAGACCACACAGGCTACCCTTGTGCATCATAAAACCTAAGCCACCCATGACCCTGCTTCAAGTTTACCGCTGTTCCTTCTTTGGACCAGTTTTGATAAATACAGGAACATGAATTTAAATTCGGTATTTAAAGCATTCAAACCAGATAACTGAAATGTCCATTTACCTTCTTTAGCACATCCAGCTAAACGGCCACTCATATATATCCAGCTGTGAAACTGCAGAATTTGAATGGCTTGTGTGAATAACAACAAATTTCAGAGCTTCCTATTTTGTGTGTAAAAATGGCATTCCTGCCACACACAGTTCTAGATGTCACTTATAAAAAATACTTCATCACCTTTATTTATCATCTCTCTCACTGGTCTTTCTACAGTGAAGCTTCCTGGAGAAGCACACAGAGCTTTACGGCAGTGACATCGAGGCCTGCCTTGTTAGCTGGATGCTAACTGACATACATTCTGAAACAAGAAACTTTAAGGACAACAGAAGAGCCTTCAGTTTTCTAGGCTTTGCATCATCAGAACACCAACATGTCTCAGAGACAGAGAAAGCTCAAAAAAAAAAAAAAAACTAAAGGGGTTTCTATTGTCTTAAAGGCATCATAGTTAATGATCAGTCAGAAAACCTGAGTAAATATAAAATGCGCTTTTCAAATGATGATTTTAATGGTTTGATCAGGGATGCCTTCACTGGATGCTGTAGATGCAGCTCCAATACAGAAGGAGTGGACTGAAAAATGCTGGTGAAATACCGCCTTAGAACGAGCTGAGAAGGAAGAGGTGGATTAGAAAAGAGATTCCTAGCTGTTTAGTTTTCCTTGGTTGGTGAGTGAGAATGAGAGTTTAGTAGCTACTAATGGAGATATCTGAAAGGCATGGATGAATAGAAGGGTAATGCCTGGAAGTTCGCGAACCCTGAGCACTATAGGAAGCTAATCAAAGAGATCTGTCTTTATTAATGATTTCTACTAATCCTGTGCTTTCTAAGTGGATGAGATTTGACCTTTTGGCCCATTCATGCCCCCAAAGGATTGCGTCGATAATAATGGGTTAAGGGTCATGAACGGATGAGGGTAAAATCAACTGTCGCTGGAGAAATCTGAACTCGGGGCCACTTAGTTGGATCTGTATTGTAGTATCCACCGAAGCCTATGATAGGCATTGCATCTGTGTTGAGCCAAATGTCATCAGGATTAGTAATGAAATCCTTATAAACGAAAGATATGCTGTTCCAAGAGGACAGAAAGTGATGTCAAAGACGCATTTCTATTTAGCATGATTCATAAAGGACAAGTGGGTTGTGAGGAGTCAGGATAATGGCTGCTTTAGTCAAGAGATTTTAAATGAAGGATTTTCTCTGAGGAGTGATAGTTGAGGTGGCCGCAACTGTTGTTTGGAACATCTGTCAGTGAGCATGAAGTTTGATAGGAGCAAAGTGATATGTTGTATTTTTTCCAGAGGGAAAGGTGCTTGGAAAGAGGATTAGTAAAGAGTAATGCCCAGAAACTCTATTGAGGTTCATGGACCAGTAGCTTTTTCTTCAGCAAGAGAGACGCCAAGGTACGCGAAAGCTTTAGTTAGAGCACGCCTATAGCATCTAGGAGAGGATGGTGAGGTCACAATCTGAAAGTTGTCGAGAAGGTGCCGAACATATTGAAGCTTACAGTTATTAATGAGGTTCCAGCATACTGTTTCTGAAAGAAAGTCAAAGATTTCTGGGCTACTTCTGCAGCCAAAGGAGAGACTGCAAAGTTGTCTCTTTTTAAAAATCTCTGAAAAAAGGCAGAAGTCTGGGTGAATAAGAAGAGCTTGGTGATGTCTGCTTTTGGACCATAGAGCCTTTTTGATACCAGACTGGGTGGGCAGCCTCATATGTCGACACCCTTTGGGAATGCAATATTGACTGAGTTGTGGATGTTGATGGGTTTATGGATGACTGGTAGAAGAGGGGCAGCAGAAGATAGATGATCAAGAAGGAGGAACGAGAATGGAGAGGTATGGTGGATATACATGCAGTGGATGGTTGAAAAGCAGTATCACAAAGACTGCAGGAGATGTATTGTAGCAAATGTGTGGCAGTACAATTCTGAATCAAGAGTGCCCCAACATGGCCCTTGATTAGAGTGGTGCAATTGACCTGCAGCCTAGGTAGTAAAGAGGATGTGGTATTGGTGGACACCAGTGCCTCCGAAGTGGAAAGCCATGTCGAGAATGATGGTAAGATAGTGATTAGGTTTTGGCCTATGCAGGGCTGAAAGTGAGCCGGTACGGTACGGTTCTGCGTACCACTAAAAGATTCTGTGCTGGTACGCGGTAACGGGAAGAGGGAAGAATGGCTGTCTGCTATGAGGCCGTCATCCAGAACCAGTTATGGCTGCAAAAATTCACGAGCACACAAAGATCAGATCCGTTACCAATAGGGTGTCTAAAACACGACTTCATCTTTTTATAAATATAGCTTTTTTCCCCTCATTCCAAATTGTTTCTGAACTGTTCTATTATGCTGGAGCCTCAATGCTCTTGCTTTGCTTCTCTTCCCTCGGAGCTTGAGGCTTTTGTGAACAGCCAGCTGTTAAAACGTGCATTGCTATGTTCAATGTCTCTCTGCTCGCTGCAAAATATATTATATAACATAATATAATTAAAAGCAAAGGGGGAGTAACTAGTTGTGTTTCATGTTATTTTGCTGAATTACGGTAACATTACAACTCGAAAACACCGCTTATGACCAGAGATTTAACATACACTACACGAGAGCGCATGCGCGCTTACCTCCAAAACAGAGCGGTTGCCAAGGAGATCGGTGCGTTCGATTTAATGGACTGGGAGATTTTACACAGGTGGTGCACAGACATAAAAAAACGCAGCTTTTATTAGGACAGGACGAACAATAAATCACTTTCCATCTACAGACTTTTAAATAAAAACCGCGAAAACAACCGAACTGTCAAATTTTTTAATTTAAATGAAATCAAAACTTGACCACAAAGCAGAGAACAATAACTTCTTCGTTCAAGAGAAAAGATAGAAACGGAAGATGAAAAGTTATGCATCAGAAAATGGTTCATCATTGTTTCATACATTGCAGTTGTTTAACAATTGAAATATATATATATGTATATATATATATACAGGTCCTTCTCAAAATATTAGCATATTGTGATAAAGTTCATTATTTTTCATAATGTCATGATGAAAATTTAACATTCATATATTTTAGATTCATTGCACACTAACTGAAATATTTCAGGTCTTTTATTGTCTTAATACGGATGATTTTGGCATACAGCTCATGAAAACCCAAAATTCCTATCTCACAAAATTAGCATATCATTAAAAGGGTCTCTAAACGAGCTATGAACCTAATCATCTGAATCAACGAGTTAACTCTAAACACCTGCAAAAGATTCCTGAGGCCTTTAAAACTCCCAGCCTGGTTCATCACTCAAAACCCCAATCATGGGTAAGACTGCCGACCTGACTGCTGTCCAGAAGGCCACTATTGACACCCTCAAGCAAGAGGGTAAGACACAGAAAGACATTTCTGAACGAATAGGCTGTTCCCAGAGTGCTGTATCAAGGCACCTCAGTGGGAAGTCTGTGGGAAGGAAAAAGTGTGGCAGAAAACGCTGCACAACGAGAAGAGGTGACCGGACCCTGAGGAAGATTGTGGAGAAGGGCCGATTCCAGACCTTGGGGGACCTGCGGAAGCAGTGGACTGAGTCTGAAGTAGAAACATCTAGAGCCACCGTGCACAGGCGTGTGCAGGAAATGGGCTACAGGTGCCGCATTCCCCAGGTCAAGCCACTTTTGAACCAGAAACAGCGGCAGAAGCGCCTGACCTGGGCTACAGAGAAGCAGCACTGGACTGTTGCTCAGTGGTCCAAAGTACTTTTTTCAGATGAAAGCAAATTCTGCATGTCATTCGGAAATCAAGGTGCCAGAGTCTGGAGGAAGACTGGGGAGAAGGAAATGCCAAAATGCCAGAAGTCCAGTGTCAAGTACCCACAGTCAGTGATGGTCTGGGGTGCCGTGTCAGCTGCTGGTGTTGGTCCACTGTGTTTTATCAAGGACAGGGTCAATGCAGCTAGCTATCAGGAGATTTTGGAGCACTTCATGCTTCCATCTGCTGAAAAGCTTTATGGAGATGAAGATTTCATTTTTCAGCACGACCTGGCACCTGCTCACAGTGCCAAAACCACTGGTAAATGGTTTACTGACCATGGTATCACTGTGCTCAATTGGCCTGCCAACTCTCCTGACCTGAACCCCATAGAGAATCTGTGGGATATTGTGAAGAGAACGTTGAGAGACTCAAGACCCAACACTCTGGATGAGCTAAAGGCCGCTATCGAAGCATCCTGGGCCTCCATAAGACCTCAGCAGTGCCACAGGCTGATTGCCTCCATGCCACGCCGCATTGAAGCAGTCATTTCTGCAAAAGGATTCCCGACCAAGTATTGAGTGCATAACTGTACATGATTATTTGAAGGTTGACGTTTTTTGTATTAAAAACACTTTTCTTTTATTGGTCGGATGAAATATGCTAATTTTGTGAGATAGGAATTTTTGGTTTTCATGAGCTGTATGCCAAAATCATCCGTATTAAGACAATAAAAGACCTGAAATATTTCAGTTAGTGTGCAATGAATCTAAAATATATGAATGTTAAATTTTCATCATTACATTATGGAAAATAATGAACTTTATCACAATATGCTAATATTTTGAGAAGGACCTGTATATATATATATATATATATATATATTCTACACTGTCAAGTGATTCTAACTTCTGCCTTATACAGACAGCCTACAGTAAAGTAAAATATTGATACGTTTTAATTAGTTTGAGTTTGGACTTTGCTGAGAGAGAGAGAGATGTCGAGGGGGCCACAGATGAGAGTAACAATTAACATACACACATATATGTATATCCCCATTCCCCCCTCTAGCTCCGCCCCTAAGTACCAACAAGATTTTAAAACTACTTTCACCCCTGGGCCTATGTGAATAAACAGAGCAAATAGTATTCCTGAAAAGCGAAAATGCCAGGGCAAATTTATTCGGAATTAGGTCTTTTAACGAGAACCAAGTGGGTGGCTTAGCTGCATGAACCCTACGCTTGTTAGCAGGCACTGTATTAATTTGTACGGCAGGAGAAAGTGTAGGGGAGGGGATGGGGTGATGAAAGAATGGATGTGGACAGGCATTTTGTGAAGCCTTCAAAGAGAGGGGTGAAAAAATGGAGAAGATGAGCTAAAAAAGCTCAGACACAGAGACAGAGGAAGCAGGCAAGGGGCGAAATATGACCTGGCTCCCACTAGTCTGAGCTGTCGGTGCACACTGAGGCCTGGAAGGCGCCGGGCTGTGATGTAACTGGAGAAATTTGAGGAGGAAGCATTTGGAAGGTGTGCTACGTTTCAGGCTTTGGGTTGGAACAATGGAAGAAGGACACTGTGACATGGATGCGTTGATGATTCTGGGTAGTAAAGAACTGGAGGTGCAATGCTGCCTGGGGGAACGGATGAATTCCACCTCTGAGAGAGTGATGTTAATAGGCTCAGTTAACATATTGATTTCATTATGTGTTTGTGTTAACTGGTAATGAGGGTTTTATGTTGATGTGAAAGAATTGTGGTCCACTTTGTTCTAAATCAGTATCATTGGAGGGTTTTATAGGATGAATGGTGGGTTTTAGGTCATGTCCTGGCAGCTGGAGGTTGTCAATGGTTTTCAGAAGCATAATTGTTGCTTTTTGACGTCCATCAGCCCACTTGAGTCTAGAGGTCGAGCAGTAATAAGCATTGGGTGTGGCTAGTCAAAATGTACCAAAAAGACACAGTGGTTGGAACCAAAGATCTCAGACTTGGACTCATCAGACCAAAGCACAGATTTCCACTGGTCTAATGTCCATTCCTTGTGTTCTTTAGCCCAAACAAGTCTCTTCTGCTTGTTGCCTGTCCTCAGCAGTGGTTTCCTAGCAGCTATTTTACCATGAAGGCCTGATTCACACAGTCTCCTCTTAACAGTTGTTCTAGAGATGTGTCTGCTGCTAGAACTCTGTGTGGCATTGACCTGTTCTCTAATCTGAGCTGCTGTTAACCTGCGATTTCTGAGGCTGGTGACTCTGATGAACTTATCGTCTGCAGCAGAGGTGACTCTTGGTCTTCCTTTCCTGGGGCGGTCTTCATGTGAGCCAGTTTCTTTGTAGCGCTTGATGGTTTTTGCAACTGCACTTGGGGACACTTTCAAAGTTTTCCCAATTGTTCGGACTGACTGACCTTCATTTCTTAAAGTAATGATGGCCACTCTTTTTTTTTTTTACTTAGCTGCTTTTTCTTGCCATTCTACAAATTCTAACAGTCTATTCAGTAGGACTATCAGCTGTGTAATGTATCCACCTCCTGCACAACACAACTGATGGTCCCAACCCCATTTATAAGGCTTGAAATCCCACTTATTAAACCTGACAGGGCACACCTGTGAAGTGAAAACCATTTCAGGTGACTCCCTCTTGAAGCTCATCAACAGAATGCCAAGAGTGTGCAGAGCAGTAATCAAAGCAAAAGGTGGCTACTTTGAAGAACCTAGAATATAAGACATATTTTCAGTTGTTTCACACTTTTTTGTTCAGTATATAATTCCACATGTGTTAATTCATAGTTTTGATGCCTTCAGTGTGAAGCTACAATATTCATAGTCATGAAAATAAAGACAACTCTTTGAATGAGAAGGTGTGTCCAAATTTGTGGTCTGTGCTGTATGTCTGAACAGGTGAATGTGGAACATTCATGTATTTGGAGATAGGACCCAAGGATGAACCAGATTTGTGGAGGTAAACAGATCTTTTTCTGATGTCTTGGGTGGTTTCTGGTGTGCCTCCATTTAACTCAGACATATACAAGGCCATGACTTTATAATGTGGGCTTTCACCAAAAGGCAATGTAATCTTAGAGTACATTCTGTAAATCTCCGATTTTAAAGAAAGCATAAAAAAACCCACTGTCGTTATTCTGACATTTAGCAAACAAAAATCATTTATGTAATTATGTAAATAATCTTCAATCACCAAGGTTAATTGTGGAGTACCACAGGGTTTAGCGCTTGGGCCAATTCACTTCTCTATATATAGATGCGTCCACTAGGTAAAACAAGACAGAAGTTGTCATCTTTGGACCAGAATCTTTGAGAGAGAAACTGCTTAGTCAATCAATTAATTTGGATGGCATTAAATTGACCTCTGGTAATAAAACCTCTGGTAAAACACCTTGGTGTTATTTTTGATCTGGACATGTCATTTAAATCCCATATTAAACACGTTTCTAGGATTTCCTTCTTTCATCTCCGGAACATTGCCAACATTACAAATATTCTATCCAGGACTGACTGAAAAACTAGTCCATGCTTTTGTTACTTCAAGGCTGGACTATTGTAATTCTTTACTATCAGGATGTCCACAAAATGCAGTTAAAAGTCTTCAGCTGATTCAAAATGTTGCAGCAAGAGTTCTGATGAAAATTAAAAAGAGAGATCATATTTCTCCTATTTTAGCTTCCCTTCATTGGCTCCCTGTTAAATCCAGAATAGAATTTAAAATTCTCCTCCTCACATATAAAGCCCTTAATGATCTAGCTCCATCATACATCAGAGATCTGATTGGTCCATATGTTCCTAACAGAGCACTTTGTTCTCAGACTGCAGGTTTACTGGTGGTTCCTAGAGTCTCCAGAAGTAGAAGCCACAATATCCATGAAAATAAAGACAACTCTTTGAATGAGAAGGTGTGTCCAAACCTTTGGTCTGTACTGTATATATATATATATATATATATATATATATATTTCATTTGTTTCCCAATAGGGCCAGGGTGGTTTTGATTTTATTCCTTAATAAATGAAAACTGCCTCCTGTCTTTTCTCAGCTTATCTTTCTCTGATATTAGAATTGGATGATCTGAAACATTTAAACATTCAGTATGTTTCTGGTTGGATGGTCTCTAAAAAATGTTTGTCTTTTTGCCCAAAACAACTTTTAAAGCTTTGAACAACATGTCAAGTTGAATCTGAAAACTGGCTGTATGCATTTCAACCTTCAGTGATAGTGGCAGAAGCATGGCGGGGACAGAATCTGGAACCAGGCGAAGCTAAGGCTATAGTCACTTGGAAATATGGACCTGCACACAGCTGAGCTTTGTTGGATAGAAATCCTTTCTTTTCACCTAAAAAAAACAAATTCCTGAAGAGGAACAGTCTAGTCACTTCATGCACAGTTAGAAAAAGCTGATGAACTCCACATGCTACTGGTTTGCCTTCACAAACCAGTAGCATTGGTTCTGGTTTTTGAAGCCTGTTGGTGTGATTTTCATTTGAATGCGTATCCAATAAGCTGACAGACTGAAACTAAATAAAGGATTCCTGTACTGCCTCCTTGGTTCGTGCCCTACTTTTCTTTCTCAAGCTCATCATTGCATTTCCCTAATTCCCCCTTCCCCTCTCTTTCTCCCTCTGTCATTTTTTTGCATCAGCTTTTGTCTTTGATGGCAAATGAACTGAAATTATAAGTTGTTCTGTCGTCTTGCTGAGCATCTTACAGTCAACCACAAGCATCTTGACATATAGCAGTTATATGTCGACCACAAGGAAGCCAGGGAGGGAACCACTGACAATGTGATTGGTTGGATATATTCTATATGATGTTGATTTTTTATTCTGTAAAACTGCATTTCATTTATTTTTGTTATTCAGACTTTGAAGAACAATGTAAAAACCCAACAAAAACAACGAGAATTTTATTTTACCTTTGAGTTTGAACATTTTTAGCATGGTAAGACTATGTGAAGTGATTTATTGAGAAATAAGACTCCTGCTACAAGGAAGTCAATGTACATGATGAAATCCGTTGCTATTATGAAAATCTACTGAATTTGACAGTATTCCAAAAGTATTAGCAGTTTTTTATCTTTTTTTTTTTAAATGTCTCATTTTGTCACTTAAAACTCACTTATGTCAATATATTTTATTTGGATTATTTGTGCTTAGCCACAACAAAGTAATGCACAATTGTGAAGTGGAAGGAAAATGTCTCATGATTTCTAAAGTCTTTGACAAATGGAAATCTGAAAGTGTGGGGTAAATATGTATTTAGCCCCCTTTACCCTGATAGTCCTGAATAAAACCAAATTGTGTTAATCTGATTATAAATGCAGATGTTCTGTTTATGGCCTCAGAGAAGATAAAAGTCAAGCAGCACCATGAAGATCAAGGACCACAGCAGACAGGTCAGGGAGAACATTGGGGAGATGTTCAAAGCAGGGTTATGTTCTAAAACAGCATCCCAAACTTTGAACATCTCACAGAGCTCTGTTCAATACATCATCTGAACATGGAGAGAGGATGGACCAACTGCAGACCTAACATGGACGTCCACCTAAGCTGAGCTGGGCAAGGAGCACACTAATCAGAGAAGCAGTCAAGAGGACCATGGTAACTTTGGGGGAGCTGTAGCGATCCACAGTTCAGGTGGGAAAATCAGTTAACAGACAAATATTAGAGTGCAATCCCATATTCTGGTAGCTGGATTATTAAATTGTTAAAAGAAAGCCATAAGCTTCCTGAACAAACTATCTTGAAGGTGAAATATGGTGGTGGCAGCATCATGTAGGGATGATTTTCTTCAGCAGGGACGGAGAAGCAAGAGGTGATGATTTTCAGCAGTGGAGTCAAGCTGGTGCTAAACAAGCATTAGCAGCACTTTAGCAGGAATAATGCTAAACTGGACAAACAATGGCAAACTTGGTAGTGTGCTCCAGACGTCAGCGTACAGTCTCGCTGCGCTATAAAATGCATGTGTGAAAAGCACCCAAATATGTAAGTATGCCTAAATTCAAACAATATAACCTGCAGATAAGCAAGTAGAAATGTAAAATAAATAAAAATACAGTTTTGTAAACAAATTATTTTTCTTAGATTTCTTCTGATCTTGCTTTTATGTCACCTGAAAATCTTTCAGATCAACAAGTTTAACATTAAACATCGATGGAGTTTCACCAAAAGCACTTTTTAAACCATAGTTTTATTTATTAAGGAACACAGTGTCTAAACCAATCTGAACCTATGTGAAAATATAACGAATCCATTAGTTAAATCAGAAATTTTCCATTTAAATCTGACTGAGATGCTGTCGTGTGAAACCCTCCCGTGTGGCTGAATTCCAACAGTTTTACAAAGAACCAGACCGGAATTCCCCCACAGCAATGCAGTTACCACAAAGGTTTGAGGGTTGCTGTTACCGCCCAGCTTTTGGGTTTAGAGGGTGATTATTTTTCAAGATTAAAAAAAGCAAAAAGAAAAGATCTGTAAAGGGGTAAATACTTCTTCACAGCTGTGTGAAAAATGTCTCCCAGGTTCTTCTTTTACCAAAACACTGAAAGCATTAACAAATGAAATTGGACAATTATCTTATTTTCCAATGTAAGGCAATGGCTCTGCAGTATCATCCAAACACCTGTTATCCTGTGCCATTGCTTTCTGTTTGTTCTCTCTATATGTCCACTTAAGCTAGCTTGTTAGGGCTGATTCTTCTACAAACAGCTGTTACTCATCATCTTCATTCTCCCTGTGGTTTATTTACTCCAGTCATTTCTTCGTTGCGTCTTAGCTGACTCTGCCACATCCAAGCTAACTAGAAGACAAATCCAGGGATTCTGTTTGGGAAAGGTTTTCTGTGTGCTGTTGGAGTCCCCTTATATTCATCTGTTTGCTCTGCAGCACTGAAGGATTTATAAGGGATTAAAGGGAAAGCACTCGATTCAGCTCCTTGTTCATTCAAGCCATGCAGCCATTTTAGGATAATCAGTCTCCTGCTTTCACTTCATCAGTATTTAAATTATAGAATAAATCTGTTGAGTTCAACTCCTTCCTTCTATCCCTGATAAAGGGGTCCTGAGTGACAACCTGACAAGCCTGATTCAGAGATGGTGACCAGAACCAAAGCTAATCACAAACCCATTTCTTCCAAAAGACTGCCTCCTGGGACAAAACAACCAACTAGTTCGCCCACTAGGATGTATCAGTCTGAATTAATTAAGGTAACCCAATTCATCTCAGAATGTAGCTACTTTTAACACTTGACTCATACACACTGGCACCTCAGAGCAGATTCTTCTTCTATTAGCTCTTACAGAGCCTCCCTCTCAGCCAACTTTCGTAAGCTTGTGTAACATCAGCCATCCACGGCTGGTTAACAGATACTAGGAGAAATTCTTTTACTTTCATTTTGTCATGTTAGGAGACAGGAAGGACCCAAATGCAGAGCCTAGTGGAGTAATGAAAGGATTTAATAATCAAAGGAACTTACATGGAGACCAGGACATGGAACATGGGCAGGTAAACAGACATGGAGCAATGTAGAAAACAGAAGGAACCAGTGGTGAACAATGAATATCAGAGAGTTATTAAAACAGAGGTAGGGTGGAGAATGGACCAATGAACAAGGGGGGTTAATCTGGAGAAACATTGAGCAGATGGTGACATGGAGGATTCCGGGCAACAGAAGGAGGGAGGCTAATTAACATAGATGAGCATGGAGTCCAGGGAAATAACAGAAACATCTAAACACAGAATGAATCATGAACTAAACTAAAATAAAAAAAAAAAAAAAAAAAAAAACAGCAACGGTTTGTGATCTTCTTTTGACTAACTCCTCTTATACTGAGACAAATGGTCATCAAGGAATGGAAAGTTCCAATGAAAACGGGAAAATTTTGCTGAGCATAATCTTTTACGGATTTCAGGATGTTTGGTATCACGTTTGCTGTTGGTAAATTCTCTCAAAGCCAAAGTAGCAGATAAAGTACAACTAAGTTCTGAAGAATCTATAAAAATGGTTGGAGAGAAATTTCCTCTCACATCCTTATGCTGAATCCCATTTGCTAGGGTATCCCTATCCCTTCATTAAAAAAAGTTGTTAAAAATTTTTACTGGTATGTGGAACACTCCTTCAAAAGCCATAATCAGGTCTCCCAGAGTTTTATTACATAAACATGTAACATAATGTTCCCACATGTATCATGTAAACAGCCGAAGTTATTTCAACATGCTTGTTTGTTTGTGAAGGTAAAAGAAAGTTTGATGCCAAATGTACCCTTTAAATATATTTTAATACATTTTAAATGTATTTAGATTTTCAATATATAAAGGATTCTGGTTGGATGGTCTCTAATAAAGGATATATAAGGATTGTCAAAATTATATCAAAACTGCGGAAAAAGAAGAGGCCATTTGTGTTTGGTTCTTTCTTAGTTGTAACATTGCTTCTTGGTTAAACATCTGCCACTTTAACGGCTGTTTACTTCCCATTATGTTGCGCCTTATCTGTAAGGAAAATGCATTTGTGGATTAAGCAGCACTGTTGAGTACCTGACCCATGAACTCTTGTACAATCCTCTCTGCCAATGCCAAACAGCTTATTCTACTGCGTGTTAATAAAGAGGCCCTCAGTAGTGTGTAGTAGAACTGTTTGCAACCACAGCAGCCTGGCCCCCACTGATGGTCATCACCAGCATGGGATGGCATATCACTCCTCAACCAGACTTTTTTTCAAGTCACCCAGTGTGGCCGTGTTGATCACTCAGGCAGCAACATCCCAAGCTGATACACAAAGTGTTCAGTGGGATTGAGATTAGCACTCTACACTCCCATATTCTGGAGCTGGTCTCTGACAAACCCTGCTCTGTGGGAGTGTTGGTATCTTGGTGGATGCAGTTCAGTCCCAGAATGTGGAAATCTGGGATTGCCACTGTTTACAGAATTTCTTCTCGGTATCACTCTTCATTGAGATTACCTCCATTTATGATAAGCTTTGTTTTTCCATTGAAGAAGATGCAACTCCACATCATCACACTGCCTCCCCCTAAAGCTATTTGCCATTGGCAGAAAGGATGTGGTAAGTTTTCCACGGGTGCGGTCCATATTCTCAACTCTGTTTTTTACCAATATTACAGTATTTAAGGCGAAACAAACTACATATTCTACTAGTTGTTGGTATGATGAAATGTTTTAAATCAGGAGACATATGATCTTTGCAAACATTTGATCAGAGTTAACAATAAATAAAACCAGAAAAAAATATAATATGTGAAGAGTCTCTACTCCAAGGTGGTTATTTTCCCATTAAAAATATGCTTACAAAGAAAACATTTACAGTTGTGTTTTCACTGCGTCTTTGCCTCCAAGTGCGCCCCTTAAAAATCTCCTAGTCTCCACAAAACAGTTTGGACATCATTTCCATCAGAAACAATGGTTAGGGATGAAATGGGATTCAGTCTGCCCAAAACGACCCATAGAACCCATGTTACTGCTGCCTTTTAAGGATTGTCTGGTCCGCCCCACATAATTATCACCTTCCACCTCAGTTACCCTCTTTTCCTGAACAGTATTGGACTAAACCTCCATAATCTTCATGTCTGGTTAGCTGGTAGGATTTTAAGAAGCAGCAAGTTCCTCTAATCCACTTGCCTGCAAATCCTCCTTCCTCTGTAGATGTCTGAATTCATCATTCTCCCACTGAACCCACCGACATCTTCTCAAATTTTTTTACTTCTCAGTAAAGAAGTAAAGAATTTGATCTGTGTTTAATAAATAGAGAGCTCATTAACTCCTTGCACCTCGCCCTTAAGATTGAAAGTTGCTGCCCAAATGCCCCTTCCCACCAGCAAGTTATAAAAGCTTGCTTGCCCTGTGAGGGTGGCAACAGAGAAATACATCAATGGATTTCTAGCAGCTGGAACCATTCTTTCCTCTTGTCCTCTGGGAGAAGAATTCATCTTTGTTTCTAAGACAGACGGCAACTTGCAGCCATCTGCTGATATGCTAAGCCTGAGCAACATCCCTGTCAAACTCATCAACTGAGCTCTCAAGCTCCGTAGTGGAGAGAACCTTTACCAAGCTCCGTCTTATGAATATTATCCAGTCTAAGTAGTGTAGCACTGTAGTGTTGAAGAATCCAGTCCAGTTTTTCAATAAATAAATATTTTATCTGTTCTTCTATATGTTGTTTGACACTTGAATGTTTGACATTTTGTAGATACAAAACCATTTTCCTGATTATTCTTTTTTTTTAATTTTTTTTTTATTAAAAGTAAAAAGCCATACAAACTAACTAGTGCCTGTAAAACAAACCGGGCAAGAATGGCAGCCATGGACAAAAACCAATGCAGACAATGGCAACACAAAATCTGACAAAAAAAGAAAAATAATCTTACTGACAGATTTGGAGTGGCCTAGTCAAAGTCTGGACTTAAATACATTTAGATTTAGATAACCCTTATTAAATGAAATCAGTATAAGAAAGCTGGGTTTTGTATTTACTCAGATTATCTTTGTGTAATCATTGTTTAATGATCTGAGTGACAAAAAAGCAAAAACTAAAAAAATGAGAAGTTTTTACCAAGAAGTAAATGCATCACAAACCTCAAAATGTGTTTTAATATAGCTCACATCAAGCATAGCAGGTATGATCAGTTGAGGTAAATACAGAAAAATGAACCGACAGAGTAACTGTCAGAATAAAAGTTTAACAAGTCAGAAAAAAGGGTTTTAAAGAATCTGTAAGCAGTGTAAAATAATCTGGTAATATTAACCATCATTAGCCAGGCATGGTGTGTTAGTGTATGTTATCACCTTGTCGGTACCGCAGTCGTGTCTTCTTTGCTTCCTTTCTAGCAGGTACTAAAACTGCTGAATGATATGTCTCTTTGGCTAATTAGTGGCCATGAATGAAAAAGTTGCAGTTAGATTTATGTTATTCAATGTGAAGAAATATTAAACTTCATAGTGGCCTTTTTCTTTGGAAGCTACAAAACTATGACAATAATCAGGTAAAACATATCAATCCATGGGAGCATGATGTTCAGAGAACTGACTGAAAGCCATCTTTTTTATTTGGACCTGAGTTCCCCAAAAAAGCAAATCACTTCAGGTTCAGACTCACAGATGCCCTCATTTCTGGTGGACTCGGGGACTTCCTGAACCATTTTTTCTTTTTTTAACAACATTCTCATCTGTCCAATGGGTCACAGTCAGAACACTATGCTCACGCCCACTTTGTCATACATAGACCAGAAAAACCCCTTAATGTTAAGGCTAAAAGGCATCTGAGTTACATAATGGAAAGACTTTGAGACATCTTCTAAAAGAAGAAAGGAACGTTGTAATGGAACCAACCAATAAGAGATCATTAGCGTTAGCTTCATCTAGGACTACATATGTATGCTGCACCCCCCACTAAACAAACAGTCCACTCAGCAGACCATTTCCACTATTTATGGGTGAGCAGTACCTGAACGAGCTTTAGTGGATCTTGTCTTTGATGCCTTCATTGTTGTTAAACCTGAAACTGCACATCCAGTCATTTTGGAGTTTAAATCCTCTATCTGACATCACATCCTCCTACTGTTCCCTTTCTCAGTCTCCTGCTGTACAAATAGCTGATTTACGGATCAACTGTAGGATCTAGAAGAACTTTTTAATGATGCTGCACCAACCTCATCCATCTGGGTCGATAGTTGGACTGTCACAACACAGCCAGTGGCCAATTACCCACACAAATGCCCTCAGTACTTTAATATAATAGAGTTCACATTACATCAAAACTTGAATGTATGTCTTGGCAAGGGTTTTTCCTGGAGGTTAATTCATCATGGGGAAAATGACAGTATGTCCAAACAGGCTACAAGTCTTCTGTTAGTCCAAATATACATTAAAACACTGGACCGAGTCAGAGCAGCTGATATGGCTGCAGCAGTATAACTGCTCTATTTCAGATTCATCTCTACGAACTTTAATTTCCATTTATGCTCTCCACACCTTACATCTCATCCATACTCCACTTTGTCTCATTATTATAGTAGCTTTTCTACTGTCTGTGGAACTGGTTCTATTTAAGGGAAAGCTGGGCAGCTCTCTCACGTTTGCTCTGCGTAAAGGATGATCAACAGCAACTCGTAGAATAAATAGATGCATATCCCGTCACACATCAGAACTCTTTAGATTTCTCCCATTTATGATTCATCCCCTATTTATCCAGTCTTCTTGTCACTCACCTTTGTACAGTGTTTCCTCCCATCCCATCCCACCCTGTATCTTCTTCTTTCATCTCATCTTGTACCTATATTCTTATACTGGCACAGCAGCAGGTTTTTGAAAGTCTTTTTGAATGTGGCATTGCACAGTGCGTAACAAGCTGGGTTGATAGTCGAGTTGACATAACATAGCCAGTAGCCAATCGCCCACACGGTGTCAGGGACACAGGACTGACAGAAGGTGGATATCAGCACCATGACATTATACGGTGTCCATGTAATGATGAAAGCCAGGAGGATGGCAAAGATGGTCTTGGTTACCTGCACAGAATGGACAAAAACAGAGAGCAGAAAATTGGTCTTATTAAAATAGAAAAAAGGTACAAGAAATTCCAAATGAAAGAGTCTTGCTATTTTCTTTTAAAACACTGTTTGCTTTTATTTAAATATCTGTAATGCAGGTAAAACCATATTTCTAAATACACTAAATACTATGCCTTTTAACGATTTGTCTAGACAATGATGTCATGAATTTGTTAGCTCCAGAGTAATGATGATGAGGTGCTCATAGGTTAACTCCAAAACATCTGAGCTACATGGAGACACCCTGTGGCTGTATTTAGAGGCAACACCTTACAGACACAGCTTTCTTCTATAGCATGATGGGAAAATCAAAAGAATTGAGTCAAGAAATCAGGAAGAGAATTGAGTGCACCCAACCTGAACACCAATGGGTCTTCCAGATAGACAATGTACCTCAGCGTAGCATGAAATTAGTTACAGAGTGGCTGAAGGACAATAAGTCATTGTTTTGGAGGGCCCATCACAAAGTTCTGATAATAGTCCATGAGAACATTGGTGGGCGAAGCTGAAAAGATCTGTGTGAACAAAGAGGCCTACAGACCTGGCCCAGTTCTGCTGGGTCCGTCAGGAGGAATGGGCCAAAATTCCAGCAAACTATTGTCAGAAGCTTGTAGAAGGAAACCCAAAACGTCTGACCCACGTTCTAAAGTAAAAAAATTATTCTTTAAAGATGTTTTCTCTCTCATTATTCTCGCATCTAGCATACAGTACCTTGTGAAAGTATTCGGCCCCCTTGAACTTTTCAACCTCTTGCCACATTTCAGGCTTCAAACATAAAGATATAAAATTCTAATTTTTTGTGAAGAATCAACAAGTGGGACACAATCATGAAGTGGAATTAAATTTATTGGATGTGTCAAACTTTTTTAACAAATAAAAAACTGAAAAGTGGGGCGTGCAATATTATTCAGCCCCTTTACTTTCAGTGCAGCAAACTCAGTCCAGAAGTTCAATGAGGATCTCTGAATGATCCAATGTTGTCCCAAATGACTGATGATGATAAATAGAATCCACCTGTGTGTAATCAAGTCTCCATATAAATGCACCTGCTCTGTGATAGTCTCAGGGTTCTGTTCAAAGCGCAGAGAGCATCATGAAGACCAAGGAACACACCAGGCAGGTCCGAGATTCTGTTGTGGAGAAGTTTAAAGCTGGATTTGGATACAAAAAGATTTCCCAAGCTTTAAACATCCCAAGGAGCACTGTGCAAGCAATCATATTGACATGGAAGGAGTATCAGACCACTGCAAATCTATCAAGACCCGGCCGTCCCTCTAAACTTTCATCTCGAACAAGGAGAAGACTGATCAGAGATGCAGCCAAGAGGTCCATGATCACTCTGGATGAACTGCAGAGATCTACAGCTGAGGTGGGAGAGTCTGTCCATAGGACAACAATCAGTCGTACACTGCACAAATCTGGCCTTTATGGAAGAGTGGAACGAAGAAAACCATTTCTCAAAGATATCCATAAAAAGTCTCATTTAAAGTTTACCACAAGCTACCTGGGAGACTCACCAAACATGTGGAAGAAGGTGCTCTGGTCAGATGAACCCAAAATCCAACTGTTTGGCCACAATGCAAAACGATATGTTTGGTGTAAAAGCAACACAGCTCATCACCCTGAACACACCATCCCCACTGTCAAACATGGTGGTGGCAGCATCATGGTTTGGGCCTGCTTTTTGTCAGCAGAGACAGGGAAGATGGTCAAAATTGATGGGAAGATGGATGGGGCCAAATACAGGACCATTCTGGAAGAAAACCTGTTGGAGTCTGCAAGAGACCTGAGACTGAGACGGAGATTTATCTTCCAACAAGACAATGATCCAAAACATAAAGCCAAATCTACCATGGAATGGTTCACAAATAAACGTATCCAGGTGTTGGAATGGCCTAGTCAAAGTCCAGACCTGAATCCAATCGAGAATCTGTGGAAAGAGCTGAAGACTGATGTTCATGAACGCTCTCCATCCAACCTCACTGAGCTCCAGCTGTTTTACAAGGAAGAATGGGCAAGAATTTCAGTCTCTCGATGTGCAAAACTGATAGAGACAAACCCCAAGAGACTTGCAGCTGTAATTGCAGCAAAGGGTGGCGCTACAAAGTATTAATGCAAGGGGGCCGAATAATATTGCACGCCCCACTTTTCAGTTTTTTATTTGGTAAAAAGGTTTGACACATCCAATAAATTTCATTCTACTTCATGATTGTGTCCCACTTGTTGTTTCGTCATAAAAAAAATTTATTTTTATATCTTTATGTTTGAAGCCTGAAATGTGGCAAGAGGTTGACCAGTTAATAAATCATTTTAGTAAACCTAACGGAAAAAAGTTTTTTTACACAGAGAAATAGTTTCAACTGTATGTGTGAGCTGCAGCTAGTAATAGCTTCGGGAGGACACGTGATTCAGTGTTATATAAATAAAATAGAACTGAAAAGCAGTGAATGCCATTACGTCCTTGTATCTAACCCAAGCATTTTCAAAGGCATTTACTTTCAACAGAGAAGTAAGAATTATTCAAGCCCAAAAAAGACCTCTATTTCAAGGGAGGAACCAGCGTTACATCTTCACATAACTGCAAATAACCAGTTTTCGATTCTAGCTTTAATTGCCATATTAGAGCTTGTTGCATGAAAAGCATCATTTGTTCCACAAAAACAGATTTTTGACAGAGCATGGCAGAGTACAATAGCAAAGTGTACTCTAAAAGGCTTTCATTTGCATATAACTGGGTACACATGTAGAACCTCAATAGATTTATACAGGATTTACTTTGAAAGGAGCCTTCACATCAAGATGAGGCACTGGGGCCTTCACAAATGGAACAATAACATGACAGACAGACTTAGGGTCCCAAAGAATCCAATACCTGTGTCTGGTAGGTACAGGATTATGTGAGGCTTATGTGGACAAAACCATGATGGTCTGGGTGTGGTCTCTCTTGGACAACAAGAACCTTCATGATGTTTCAAGAGTTTATTTCTGTTCATTTGAATGATTGTGGCTTGCAAGTGAGGAACACTCCAAATTTGAGTTTCCTAGAAATTTACATAAGAGCAAAAAACAAGGATTTTTATTACAGAAATTGTTGCCTTGACAGTTGTCTAGAAAACCCCACAATTTCACTGTTAAGAAAGGTGGTTGTTTAGTTAGGAGATACTCCAGGTTTGGACTGTGACTGGAATCAAGGGCCACCACGGATGAATAACACCATTGTTCCACACATGATGCCACCACGGATGGCGAAAGCTCAAAACCTTTCAGCTCCTTGGAATTCACTAAATACCCATCAGTTGTCTGCTAGTGAACCAAAATACATCCAAACAGGTTGTGTCAGATCTGACAGTAGTATATCTGGAGGGGAGCAGTAGAGCTGGCACCGGACTTGAGAGATTAATCACTCTTTAGTTGACCTAAAAGGAATAAAATACAAACAGCTACAACTCAATTCTAAAACTGCAAAATATATTATATAAAAAAAAGGGTGTTTCTAAAACAGTGGATTTATGGAACCTTGAAGGCAGTGCAGTAGTAATACATAGCTCTGTAAGATTAGGTTTAAGCATTTTCCTCCTCTTTTGTGATGGAGATTACTGCTGTGCCTTCTATTATGCACAGCTTGAATGAAACATGCAAAACATAAAAAAAACCAATAAAAGCAATATCGTCTGTAAACGCATGCATTCATGCTAAACCTCCGAAAAGAGCGTGTCCAGTACCATCAGAGCATAATGGATCAGCTATGTGATAAAACCATGCAATGACAGAGACGCAGATGTTCTTTTGTTGATAAAATCCTGACAAGATTGCTCTACTATGTAGTCGTGAGCTCAGCCCCTCTGCCAAATCCCGTCCTTCTTCTGCAGGGGTGCATCAAATATTGTTTACAGGGTTCCAGGTATGGGACTGACCATTCTTACACACATCCCTAACTCAACACTCTATGGGACCATGTTGCACAACAGCAAACCCATTACTAGTCTGTCACATCTCCACAATGCATCCCTTGAATGGTACACTAAGTTGGAAAAAGAGGATAAACTACAAGCAAAACAGTACTTTAATTTGTTACAGGACTTATAAAAATCCATCTTCTAACTCCTTATGCACCTTTCTTTCAAAGGAAAGTTTTGTCGTTTTGCTGCACAAAAAATGCACTTTTTATGTCTGGAAAAATATATCTGCATCAATAGGCATGTAAATCTGAATTATTGACTGTAAATGGTGGTTTATTTAATACCTAAAGATCAGAAACACATTAAATTGCAGCTGTTGCCCTAAATCAACAATATACTGTAGCAGAAAATGATATATGTTGTCCTGAACTTGTATTATCATCAGAACCACGTTAAATGACCTTTAAAACTGTTCCAAGTATTCCACTCCATTTCAAACACTGGCATAAAGTTGATTTTCTTAGATCTTAGTCTAATAGTAAAATCTCAAAAACAATTCTGTGGAGAGCTTTCCAAACCTTTGGTTAAAATTAATTCTCTAAATATTATTTATTTTTGTTTGCTGCCCAATCAGCTCAGCTGGCACTTCTGCACCAGATGTTGTTAGATTATACACTTCTATGTAAGGTTTTAAACCCCACCATATTGTTGTTATCATTCATTTGAGAAGGAGTCAGACTTTATTTTAATATTTTTTTTAAAGTCTAATTTATATTATACATCAATTCATTCACTTAGTATATTTAAAAATATTTGTATGATCAAAATTGTATGTATTTGTTGTATTTTCACTCATCTACACCATAAAATATCCACTGTTTGTTTTCATAAATGATGACACAAACTGTTAGAATCTGTACTTATTGAAAGGACCTGAATAAAATCCCTCCAGGCTGAATCTATGGAGGAAGCAGCTCAGCTCTGCAGTTACTGCAGCAACAGCAAGAAACATTTCTCCTCCACTAGACTCACCAGTGCTTCTCTGACTTGGGAAAACAATATTTTATTGTGTGTGTGACGAGAAAACACAGACTTGATCAAAATCACTGGTCACCTGTGTGCTGGTGCAAACCGAGAACTTTCTCCAGGATGGGCTCATTACCCAGATGCTCACAAATAGCTACCAACAGGATTGTTCTGACATCATTTAACATTATGCCTTCTAAGATCCACAAGAAGAACTTTCTGATACACGTTCTGCATGTTTCATGAACCTGTTCTGTTTTACTACCATCTTTCCAGCCCTTTATTCAACTATTTTCATTTGACCTGCCAGCAATACTAAATGAAACATTTTACAACACATTCTATTGTTCTCCACTGAACATGTGAGCCATTCGTTAAATCTTTACTATAAAACGCTTTATGTGGAGAAAAAGGTGCTTCAAATATAACTTAGAGCCTCATCCTGGACCTGTCTTGCACTCTCATCTTGTGTCCCATTATGGCTGCTGCAATGGTATCCAGTATGTTGATCTGAAGGACCTGTTAATGTGTTCAGCTGCTTTAGGATTAAATGCTTTGATTGTGACTGAAGTAAAGGACCAGATATTTTCAGGTCATGATGCAGATCCAGCTAGAAGCTCATAGAGAGGGTTCCAGCTGTTTTCTATCACGGCCAGGTCATTTAACTTTTCCTGTAACTCAGGTAAAATTCCTCATCATGACCCTGATGATTCTCATTAGTGAATCTCCACTTCATGTCTTCCTCTGTGAATAAGTAGCTGCAGTTCACAACTAGCTCATTCTCAGTCAGTATTTGGGCTTCTATTTCTTTTGACTCATTGTCAGATTACGCAGGGCGGGCAGTGCTCATATGGAATACAATAAAAACAAATCTGATTCTTTTTAAATAAAAATAGGAAGTCTAATGTTATTATAGGGCTTAATGCATCTTTTTAACAGAAATGTGCTAAATTTCTTCTTTCAGAAAGCATCTGGGGCTTCAGCCCAGGCGTAATGATGCCTATAATTATCATCATGGTAGCAACTAATTCATAATATTTATCAGAAGAAGAGAGTAGAAATCACAATTCCAGTTGAGCATAGTAAAGGTGACTTAGAAATAAGGAAGTGATGAAGATGATGACTTATAAGAACCGCTGGGTGGAGAAAGTGAGACTGATGAGGGCAGCGAGGGGTACAGATATCTGTAATACTGTAAAAGTTGGAAGGTGAATGGGATTTCTACCCTCTTCTCCCTAGCGAGGTAAATATTGAAGCTGAATTCACTCTAAATTGTGGGAAATGTGTGGAAATTATAACCAAATAAGACAAGAAAAGTTCATTTTAATAGTAGACTATGGCCCAAAGAGTATAATATTGCCCAATGAATGAGTTGTTCAATAGACAAGAAATCATTTGAAGATGCTCATTTTATAACATTTTTACATTTAAAATGCCATGTATTATAATACGCTGAAGGTCCAGAATATTTTACGCACATTAAAAAAATAATAAAGATTATTTCTTTACCGGCATCATAATGTGTACCTTGCAATAAAACTATGACTAATTCAGTTCAGGGTCGCAAGGCACTGGAGCCGATCCCACCAGGAAAGCTCTGGGGCAGATCATAGGTCACGGTTGCTTCACAAGGCCAACAATAAGAAGTCTACCTCAACTGCATCAACAGTTAATACAACAAGTATATTTACAGAATCAGAATTTGAGGAGCAAACCCTGCTCACAGAGAGAACAAAAAGGCAAATCCATGACTCAAACTGTAAATGTTTTTTTGAACAGACATCTGAGCCACTATGCAAACTATCTCTTGAAATTCAAGAAAACATTTGCTGGTAAAAGCATCAACACAGATGGTAGGGCCAGAACTGGACATACCGCAGCACCACTGTTATTTTCTTCCTGGCATACATGCACATAATAGCTGTTGCCTTCTTCATGCCCTGTGTTGCCAACTGCTTTAAAATGGCAAGTAGCCAAGGATGCTGGAAAAGTTGTTTATTGCAGCTGAATAACTTCAGTTTAATCTAGTAGCATTTGTGATGTCACCACACTGTTGGCATCTTGCTTTCTTCTAGCCATCTGTTTATACATTTGTGTTAAGATACCCATGCTAGTATCCAACTTACCAATAAAACAAACCTGACATTTTGTCTGAATTGTTGTATTGTTACCTGCAGAAACAAGAGTGCTGTGAAAATGCCCACCCACCCCAGAATTAGTGGTGACAGGGAGACAGAATAAAGAGAACCTGAACAAGTGCAAAAGGCAGTTTTGAAATGATGAATAAAACTATTATCCAATCAAACCTTCTCTGTGAAGCAATAATTATCCCCATTGTTAAATCATGAATTTGCTGCTAAAATATTCAAAATATATTTTTGGATGTGATTTCCATGTCCACACGCAGGCCTAATCACTGCCAGACCTGTAGAATTAAAAATTCCCTTCCATGGAACCTATCTGACAACACGAAGTAGGCTAAAAGATCTCAAAGCACATCATGCTTCGATCTAAAAAAATTCAAGAATAGTTGAGAAAGCCATACCCTTCTCTCAGTCCGGAAAGGGTTATAAAGCTATTTCTAAGGCTTTGGGACTCCAGAGAACCACAGTGAGAACCATTATCCATAAATGGAGAAAACCTGGAACAGTGGAGAACCTTCCCAGGAGTGGCCGGCCTGCCAAATTTACTGCAAGAGCTCATCAACAAATCATGCATGAGCTCAGAACAATTAAAACAACGCAGCCTTAAATTGTCTCAGATGAGGTCAGAGTTCATGATTCAACAATGAGAAAAAGAGACAGGGCAAAAATGGCCTCCATTATGAAGTTCCAAAGCCAGAAGCACTGCTGACATAAAACAACATAAAGGCCCGTCTTATAATTGCCAAAAAACATCTTGATGAACAAACATCTACATTGGAACATCTAAATAATATTCAAGAACAGCATTTCAGGAAAAGAATATCCTACCTACAATCAAACATGGTGGTGGTGGTAGTGTGGTAATCTGGGTCTGCTTTGCTACTTGAGGGTCTAATAGAACCATTCGTTCTGCTCTCTGGTAGAAAACCCCAAAGGAGAATATCTAGCCATTAGTTTGGTCCCCTAATCTTCAGCACAGTTGGGTTATACAGCAGGACAATGATCTAAAGCACAACTGCAAGTCCATCTATCAAAAACTTAAAAAAGACAATACCAAAAAGAAAAACAAACTAACGATTTTGGATTAGAATAGACAAAGTCTGGACTTAAGTCCAATTGATATGCTGTGGCATGACCATAATCAGGCCATTCATAATCTAATACCCTTTAATATGACAAAATTCTGCCTATTCTGTAAAGCATAGTGGGCCACAGTGACATAACAGACAAAACTGCAGTTAAAAAAGTTTGATGACAGTTGTTGCTGCCAAGCGTGGCTTAAGCACTTACTAGGAGTGGGGACATTTTTGTTTCACACAGGACCAGGTTGGTTTGGTTGGATGTATTTCTCCTAATAAATGAAATGATTATTTTAAAAGCTCAGCTTGTGTTTAATCTAGGTAACTTTGTCTGAAAAAACTTGATGTGAAAGAATTTGGTGTGATAAAAAAAAGCAAAACAGAATAGATCTGTAAAGGGTTAAATACTTTTACAGCAGAACGGTAAAACAAATACAGCGCAGACACAGTTGGGACAGAATGAACATTTTTCTTTAAATGTGTGCAGATACTATTGGGATAGACTGCTGCTGTGTTGTGTTTGTCCTGGAGGGTCTGGTTGTCTTTTTTCTTATTTGGTCTTGAGCTACTTGCTAAGCTGGAACAACTACTTTAAGCTATTATTTCATGCTAGCTATGGTTTCTGTGAAAACAGAGTATCAAACAGGGCAGTGCAGGACATGTCCGCTGATAGGCTGCTGTTAGCTTTTAGCCTAAAGAGCTCCATGCTTTCCTGAGCCTACTAACACTATGCTGAAAATGAATCTCACAACTTCATAGTGCTCAGAATTTGGATAAACCATATTGGATCATAACAAGAAATCTCCACATATGTGTTTACACGGTACACTGCTTTGCTCAAACATGATATCTCCATTGAACACAAATCGAAACTTCTCTAATTGAATAAAACATTCAGTGTTCAACTAATTTTATTCTTTTAAAAGCTTTGCCACACTGTATAAAAGTGTCTTTTAAATATTTGCACAATTTCTAGTAAAATGATCTTCCATAGTAAGTTATATTTCACAATTTCTACTCAGCTTAGAAACTCCACCGACACATTCTATTGACCCTAAAATATCATAAATACAGATACAGAATCATGATCAATTAAACGTGTAGCCATGCAATTATTCAACACTAAACATTTGAAATACTGTTTCTTTATGCTAAGAACAATGGGGTAACCTGTGCTTACAATGTAGCCACAGCCGCCCTGGGGAAGATTGCTAGAAGTGACATCAGTCTTCCACAGGGAAAGACTGACGTCACTTCTATCAGCACCACCGAGCCCTCTGACGAACGTCAGCAGGTGGGGCGAGTGAAGTGTCTTGTCCAAGGACACAACGACTGAGATGGACAGAGCACGGGGTTCGAACCGGCAACCCACCAGTTGCAGAACAAACCTTTCGCCACCGCCTGCCCCCAAAAGCAACATAAAAGCCAGATTATAATTATTATTCTAATTATTGTGGTATTTAGCAAATAAAAATAATTTTGGTAGAACAGATTACCTAAATCAGGAAAAGTTGAATCTGATTTAAAGTCAGACAGTAAAATAAAAAAATTGAGTTTCAACTGTATCCAGTTTTTACCACATGCCTATTCAGTGTAAACACATACTTTCTTTTCTCTGGCAGCCATCTGTCTTTTCCTCTTCACTTGGCTTCTAGCGATGCTCGCAAACTTTCTTGCCACAGTCCTGGGACGGCTGATCGGGATTGAATGCCTCTCGGCTCCCTCCACTGGCGGAACGATCTCTATAGCTGTGATGCATTCGTCGCCTGCCTGCTTTGTTACAATCTTTATCTTGGACCACCTCGACGATGGGTTGATTTTGGGCATAGCAGAGTTGGATGTTGTTGTCGTGACAACTGGATTGGGATTTGTAGCAGCCTGTAATCAAAAGAAATGATTTTTATTAGAATGTTATTCTCAACATGATGTGTATATATTTATGTGAGGGGGTGTGGCTTGCACAGCTGAAGTTATACAATATCAGTTAATCAGTAAACATATCACAATCAATTTATTTCAGATTATTACAATGCTGTAATACTTTTGCCATTCTTAAGTGAGCGATTTCTTGTAATAAGCAGCAATTTTGCAATAAGGTCAATGGTATCATCACAGTCAAGAACAGATACAGAATATTCATGTAACTAACATGTAACAATTCTCAAAAACAAATGCCTTTTAGTCTGCAAAATAACATTTTCATTTATAGAAATTATGTGGCACACTATTCAAAAAGTCCCAATAGTAGAAGGCTGGAACTTTTAAAGTTAAAAGAATTACAGACCTATATATAATCTTCCTTTCTAATCAGGTGTGTGAGCACTTCCACAGCAAAGATCCATTTGTAAAATTTTAAGTTTCAGAGCTCCTCATAGCCCTGAAACAGCTCTGAAAGTCTCCAATGATATTCTAGTGGCCTCAAATGTATATATATATATATATATATATATATATATACATATATATATATATATATATATACATATCCATCCGGGAGGAGCTCCGAGTAGAGCCGCTGCTCCTCCACATCAAGAGGAGCCAGTTGAGGTGGCTCGGGCATCTATACCGGATGCCTCCTGGACGCCTTCTTCGGGAGGTGTTCCAGGCACATCCCACCGGGAGGAGGCCCAGGGGACGGCCCAGGACACGCTGGAGGGACTATGTCTCTCGGCTGGCCTGGAAACGCCTTGGGCTCCCCCTGGAGGAGCTGGAGGAGGTGTCTGGGGAGAGGGACGTCTGGGCGTCTCTGCTGAGTGTGCTGCCCCCGCGACCTGGTCCCGGATAAGCGGAAGACGACGAGTACGAGTATGAGTATGAGTATATATATATATATACATACATATATACTGTATATGTATGCTTTCAGTGTGTTAAATTATCAGGCAGCATGGGAGGGATACATTTTCACTGTTACGCTGATGATACTTAGCTTCATGTATCCATGAATCAGATGAGCCCAACCTGTTAGATAGACTATCTTTGAAATCAAGGACTCTTTGTAAAAAGAAACTTTTTAGTCAATTACTTAACCTGAATGGTATTAAATTGACCTCTGATAATAAAGTAAAAAACCTTGGTGTTATTTTTGACCAGGACATGTTATTTAAATCCCATATTAAACAGGTTTCTAGGATTTCCTTCTTTCACCTCCGGAACATTGCCAGAATTAGAAATATCCTGTCCAGGAGTGATGTTGAAAAACTAGTCCATGCATTTGTTACTTCAAGGCTGGACTATTGTAATTCTTTACTATCAGGATGTCCACAAAATGCAGTTAAAAACCTTCAGCTGATTCAAAATGCTGCAGCAAGAGTTCTGATGAAAATTAAAAAGAGAGATCATATTTCTCCTATTTTAGCTTCTCTTCATTGGCTCCCTGTTAAATCCAGAATAGAATTTAAAATTCTCCTCCTCACATATAAAGCCCTTAATGATCTAGCTCCATCATACATCAGAGATCTGATTGGTCCATATGTTCCTAACAGAGCACTTTGTTCTCAGACTGCAGGTTTACTGGTGGTTCCTAGAGTCTCTAGAAGTAGAATGGGAGGCAGATCCTTTAGTTATCAGGCTCCTCTCCTGTGGAACCAGCTCCCAGTTTTAGTCCGTGAGGCAGACACCCTGTCTACTTTTAAGATTCTACTAGAGATGTCTTCCTGGTAAAGGGGAATGTTCCCTTCCATTGTCACCACAAGCATGTTTAGTGTGAGGGATTGCTGCAAAGTCAGTGACTCGATTCAATCAACTGGATTTTCTTAGAAAACATTTTATCAACTGAATTAATAAACTGAACTTTGCTGCCTCCTTTTATAACCTGGATCCGATTGAAGAGTACGTAAATGATTTTTAATCTGTCTGTATGACTGCAGTGACTATACATTTGTATAAATAAATAACATTTTTGCTGTGAATTGGCTCCATATAAAAAATGGAATTGAATTAAATTAAAATTTATTGTTGAAATTTAGATCAAATATGATTTATTTACTTAGAAAAATATTTCAAAAATCCCCAGCCATGCTCATATGTACAAATCAATGCAATTTAAGGAAACTTTAATCACTCACATGAGGCACACAAACACCACACCAGCAGCAAAGCAGGTAATCAGCTGTAAGGTCTCAAAGGAACTCTGTGTAACTTCTATAAAGAAAGGGGTGAAAGTAAGTGCTCTCCTAAAGCAGCTTGGTTGCCAACCTTGTTCAGTAAGACTAAACTAGTGAAAATGAGGAAAGAAGTCAGAAAGAGCAGGCAAATAAATATTATATAATCTGTAAAGCTTAGTGGTGACGGCATTATTATATGACTGGATTATTATATTCTATATATTTCTGTATATAAATTAAAAGATTTATTTTACAAAGTGCCTTGAAATGACATTTGTTGTAACAGATTCCTGCATGGATCAGCAGATATAGACAATGGATGGATGGATTGAATATGGAACCATGTAGTTGCAATTTTAATTCAAGACCATAAACCAACTATCAGTTGAATATAAGCTGAGATAGAATGTCTGGTAAACATACATATTTTAGATTGATTTTTTAATAAAAAAGTTACTAATATAAATGGATGGCACAGCACAGCACTGGTTCTTATTGCGGCTCCCAGCAAGAGTCTGCTAAGCTGTCTTGTGGGGACTGGATGTGTTGGTTTTCCTCTAACAGCCCAAATGCATGCTGGTTAGCTTAATGAAGATCCTTGTTTTCTGGATTGTTTCTAGAGTTAATGATTTTGATGTTGCTGCCACGAATATACTCAACAGAGAGCAGCAAACCTGAAGCACATGGGCCTCCTCATAAAGCACAAGTGTGTATTTTTGCTCCAGTATTTTGTAAATCTCTAGCTGTTTTTCCTTCAACCTCTGAGGCTCAGTCCCTTCTCCTAGGCTCAGAACCTCCCCTATATCGTTTCCCAATGACAATCAGTACTGGTTAAAATATATCACAATCAACCAGTCTCCATAACCAGTTGTCACCATTTCCTTATGGTAAACTAATGATTTTTTGTTTTAGTTTGCCTCAAACCTTATGTTGTTCACTACAGACAGCAGAATATGAGTCTGTGTTCTGCAGCAGAAACCAGATATTTCCATAGACAGTATAAAAAACCCAACCTTTCTCACAAGCTGCTACTAAATAACAAGTCAGTTTAAGAAAGGGTTGAGATGTTGCTTCAATTCTGTCACATAATGTTCTTTCCTCATGCCACCATCTATTTTTATTCTTACTTATTATTTTTCTAGTTTTTATTCTTATTTAAGCATTTTTGAATTTGAATTTACACAGGACATATCTCCAAAACAAAAGGCTAATTTACCTGAGTGCATTAACAAACTAATCTGATTTTTCTTGTTGCTTTTGGAATAAGGGCTTCTTTCTCTCTGAGTAACCATTCGGCCTATGTTGGTACAGGACTGATTTCACAGTGGATAATGACTCTCTTAGCACCTTCAGCAGCATCTTCACAAGGTCTTTAGCTTTTGTTCTGGAGTTACATATTTCTCCACAACAACAATTTTCTTTCTGATATCATGGCTGATTTCTTTAGATTCTTTTCATGATGTCACACAGTTTGTCCACAGGTGTGCTTCCAATTAAGTCAATTGTAGTTAACTAACCTATAAGACGTTTGCAAAGTTGTGACATCACCATCTGGGCTTTCTGAAATTGTTTAAAGGCACAGTAATCTTAATGCATGTAAACTTAAAAAAAAAGTCTCCTTTCCTTATTATTTCTTTTCATTCAGTGTACGAGGATTACCAACCTAACAGCTAATGGAAAAGAGGCTGGGACACAATACCAGCAACAGAGCGTTTTTCATTTTATTTTACTTTTTCTGGTAATATACGACATCATACTATAAATGCCAAATAACAAACTATCAATGAATGAATTGCATTACAGTCTCAGCCTGAGAAGAACAAAAAGTGGTTAAGAGGAAGCAGAAAAAAACTAAAAGAGAAAAGACACTCAGATATATGTCGGGGTTTAATTTAAACAATCAACATCAATGGATAAAACATTTTCCAATTAGAACTAAAATTCTAAATATTTTTATATCCTAACCACTTGTGAGATAAACTTCAAAAGTTTTAAATAGGCTGTCTGAATTCTGAGTATATCTCTGTTACTGCTACCTAGTGGTGTGTCTGTTTTCCCTTCAATCTGTCACCCTCAATGCTTTAAGTTGGTTTGATAAATCCTGTAGTCTGTGATGTTCAGCAGGTCCAGTTTTTAACTGTGTGATCCTCAGTCTTTCAGTGGTGAAACAAAAATCTGCTGAAACCAGACTGTCAGCGTGAACTCCAACCTGTGAAGACTCTGAAAGCCATGTAGTGTGTCCCCAGCTCGATGCACCTTACTCTTCATTGAAAACTGGTGTTCTCCACACAGAAGCTGATCTATTCACCGGCAGCCATGAAGTGGCACCCCCAGACATTTTCCACAGGGGGGGCCACATGGGGCCATTAAAAATCTTGGTGTGGCACACCAAGATCAAAACCAAGGACTTACTCTGAAAAATGCTGTGATGCTGTAATATTAGTAGGAACGGCAAAAAACCTATCACAGACCATTTGTCTTTTGTTTTTACAAATTTAATTTACAAAAAGTTCTTCAGAACACTTTCCAGCATTAAACGTTTCACAGCCTACATGTAGAAGCCCTTGACATAAATAAAAATCCCAGAAGAGAGTCTCTGACAAGTGCAAATATTTATTTCTCTTTTTCATAGCATCCAGGATAATTATTGCCTCTCCAGAACACTTTCCAGCACCGTGAAAACTACAAGATAGACATAAATGGATGCTCATACGGTGTTGATAAACAAGGTTCTAAACAAGGTTCTAATTCACTGTCAGTTTCAGGTTCCAGGTACGGGTGCTTGTGGTTTCAAAATGGCAACTAAACATAATAAAAATCACGAACTCAAGGTAACAACTTATCTTCGTTAACCATATCTCCTAATAAGTAAAAAGAGCTAACAGAAAATGTCCAGAACAACAAACTTAATTAACAAATTATCCTTATAGAATAGTCTACACAACTCATCAGTTTTATGAACGCACACTTTCAAAGATAGTACATAAACTTTATCCAAACACAGCTTCTGATGATTCTCACTGCTTTGTTTATATCTGTTTTTAACATTATTCACAAACCAGCCGCGCCCCTAGTGGCGAGCTTGGAAACTGCATTACAGTCCTGCCTTCAGAACATAGCTTTACATTGTTTATTCGTATTTACAACAAAATGCGAATAAACCAGATTCAAAGTCATAAAACCAAATACCTTCACATACAATAGCATGCAAAGTTCCTCACAAGTAAATTTAAGAGCAATAAAACATGGCATACCTCGCTTCGCTTGGATGCTAAACTTTTGCAAACATTTAAACTGTAGGTCTCTCACAGGTGGAATGTAGCTAGCTGGAGTCAGCATGGGAGCTAAAATATCACATGAATGAAAGTTGTAAATATACATATAGACGGTTTGCATCCGTTTCAAAACAACCATATTTAGACACAGCAACATAACAAACAGATACCATCAGACCTTCAGATACAGATTACCAAGCTCACCCTCTTTACCGTGTCATACGTTTTACCAAGCCGACAGCTTAGAAGCTGATAATTTAAAAAGACAGAGCAGTGGTTTGTTACACTATAAGTATAAACAAGTAACATGAAACACTATAAACAGGGCAAACTCTAAACATCCTTTCATGCTGCATTCACTGGTAATCGGAAAAGGCATGTGCGTATGTTGACACATGGACAACTCAACTTTAGTCGTTAAACAACAGCAAGCAGCAGGCCCCCCTGGCGGCACCATGGCCATGGCATCAGTGTTATTGAAAAATGGTTCACAGAGTGCATTCTAGTCTTTGGCTTCAAAGCATCCCCACAGAGTAAGTGACCACCTCTTTCATAGTCATCATGCGAACAAGTTGATGCGGAACACCAGGTGTGTGGGCGGAGGTGAAAAGCACTGATTTTCAGCTCCTCTGCAATCAGAAAATTGTAAAGGAGCTTCATGTATGCAAATATTTGTACTGAGTAAACCTTGCATCCATTTCTTTCTGCTGTATCAGCTGACAAACTGTTAAAAATTTGGAAGTATAGCTGAGCAAACAAGTGAGAGCAGCACAAAGCTGCAAGGTCTTAATCCGACAGGATTGTTGTGAAAAAATGAGCCAGAAGCAAAAGAAGCAGTTCATATGAGGAATCCATGCAGGAGGTGGAAGCAGTTCAGTAAAAGCAAAGATGCACCAAACCAGGATGCAGTCTTAACACATAAATCTGCAATTATTGCTGCAATTATTGCTGCAATTATTGCTGCACCTAGTTCAGAGTAAAAGGTACACTGGCTCCAGCCAGTTATGTGACCGTTATGTGACCGTATTTCTGATTTGTATATTTGAATAAAAAGCTAACTCCGACTGCACTGTTCAATTGTTAGGATTAATAGGAATGTATGTACCTGACTGTTGTGAAGTGCCTTGAGACAACATGTGTTGTGAATTGGTGCTATATAAATAAAACTGAATTGAATTGAATTGAATTATAGAAAAAAATAAATTTACTTTTAAGAAATCAACATAGAAATAGGTTCAAAAATGCATTAGACACCGGAAAAACTGTTGATTATCAGAAGACACTGACTTGTTTATTGAGTTGAAACCAGATATTTACACATGACATGTCTTTAAACAACTGCAGAGACTCCAGTTAATGATGTCATGGCTCGGTAACCATCTGATCCAACATTAACAACATTAGAGTTAAATGAGGGCAAAGCTGTAGATGTGTTTTAAGGCAATGCCTCAGACAATTTTTCTGTATGACTCCATAGGGAAAAATCTAAAGAAATTAACCAAAATATCAGGAAGAACTGTGGTCCTACACAATTATATGGAAGTATAACATACTGTGAAGTATGGGAGTGGCAGAATCATGTTGTGGGGGTGTCCAGTTCTGTCAGGAGGAATGGGACAGAATTCCAGCAAACTATTATGAGAAACTTGTGGAATGATACTGAAAATGTTTGACCCAAGTCATACATGTTTGAAAGGTCATTCTTCCAGTTACTAATTAACTGTATGTAAACTTTTGAAGTTGAAGAAAAAAATTATTTAACAAATTCTCACGCTAATTCAGGCAACTGTATATGTTCTTATTTACTTCAAGACTTACTTCTAAGAATATTTGATAATGTTGTTTATGGAATATGAAGATGACTTGGCAAAATGGCATAAATTTGGCATAAAAATAGGTATTAATAACTAAATGTAGCAAAATGTTTAGAAAATAAAATTTATATATTTTATTTCCCTTTTTAACGTGTCCTGTCCGGCTGAGTAGCACTCAGAATTATTATCCAAGTGCCAAGAGGAAGCCCAACAGATTTACTTTCACAAGTGGAGCATTACAGCTAAACACTATAATGCTATGATGAGACGGAAATGAAAGTGAAAAAAGAAGCAAGAAAGAGAAGAGAAGAGAGAGGTGGGGCAAAAAGGTAAAAGGCAGAGAAGGAGATAAGAATAGAGGAAAAAAGGAAGGATAAAAAGAATACAAGATAACACCGTAGAACACTGCTTCTACACCTGAAGAAATATAACAAAAATTATACTGAAAAGTACACAGTATTAATGAATGCAAAATTAATTTAGTGGCAAATGCAACTTAATATAGAGTATATCTGTATATCTGATAACACCTGAATTCAAACATCTGTGGGTGTTTCTGTGAGTGCGCTTGTGTATATAAGGTTTCCCCATAAAAATGTTCAATAGCAGACATGAGGAGCCACAGACCTGCCCCCTAGGACCTGAGACAAACATGCAGGAGATCTAAGCCACGGATATCCAAAGGCCACCCAGAGAGCGGGAACCCACGAAGAACCACCCAGCAGCCACAGTGCACTCTGGGTATCTATGCCGGAGCAAGGGTGCACCACACCCCAGAAGAGGCCTGACAGAGCCAGGGGTCCCAGACCCTGCCAAGCAGCCACCGGCAGTGAGCCTGCACACACCGAAGCACCCAGCCCCAGACACTGAGAACCACCAACAGGCAGAGACACCAGCCACCTGCAGGGATTGTGGCGGGGAGGAATAGGCCTCACATTTGATGGGGGGCCTAAGATGTGCAGCCCAAGACCCAACCTGACACAAAAACAGGTACACACAGTCACAATCACATGTTCCCACCATCATGCATACACATAGAAACACTCACACCCACACACCCAACATAAAAAACAACAATGGATGTTGTACACTCACTCGCACTCCCGATACAATTACTATGGTTAATACAGAGTCTTATTTGCTAAAAGGTGTTTTCTGGGGTTTCTCTGGGCTCATTAATGAAAGCAATGGTTTTCATTTAGAAACAAACAGTATTCACAAAGTTTCTGGTACAAATTAAACACGAATAGATATGTGGAAAGGATTTACATCAGTTTTAACTAGAGGTGGGAAGAGAAGTCAAAAATTCTACTCAAGTAAGAGTAGCGCTACTTTAATATATTTTTACTCAAGTAAGAGTAAAACAGTAGTCATACAAGGAATTACTCAAGTAAGAGTAAAACAGTAGTCATACAAGGAATTACTCAAGTAAGAGTAAAAACGTTTTTGGTAAAAAGGCTGCTCAAGTACTAAGTAATTGATACAATATGTTTAATATTTAAAAATTATGTAATTAGACAGACAAAAATATAAAGTTATATGCAAATTAAAATCCAGTTTTTTCCACATAAGACTAATGAGATAAATACTACACTAATAATGTGTTTATTAGAATACTGTGAGGTACTTCGTGTAACAATATCTACTGTTTACTGCATATTCACTTGATCTTACTAGCAGTGGGTAAAGTATCCAGGGATTTTACTCAAGTAAGAGTAGCAATACCTCATAATATGTAAAGGTAAAAAAGTACAGTGCTGTAAAACTACTCTTAAAAGTACATATTTTTCAGAAGGTTACCCACGTAAATGTAACTGGGTAAATGTAACTAGATACTACTCACCTCTGACTTTATTAGATAATAGAAGAAGATTTGAACAAGTTAAAAGAGGTAATTTTGTGGTAAAAACGTACCCTTAAATCAGAAGTTAAATAAAAATGATTAGCCCCTGTGACCCTGCATGAAAGCAGCCATAGGTAGACAGATAGAATTTAACTACTGTAAACTGATTTTGCTTTTATATTACAAGAAGTAAAAATAACGATTTATGAGAAGGATATACTTTTCTAAGATGGAGCTTCACCCTTATTATTACTAATACTACTATTATTATTATTATTATTAGTAGTAGTAGTAGTAGTGGTAGTAGCAATAGTAGTAGTAGTAGTAGTAGTAATATTTAAATTTCTTTGTACCTACACATGAAAATTCTTTCAGTATCTATTTTCTGAATTTTTAAAATCTTTCATGAAAGTTAAAATGTCATTAATGGTACCGATTCAACAAAACATTATGTATTAGACTGACTAATTCACATATTCACTAGTCAAGACACATTTGTGGGACTACCAGCCCTTTTTATTCACACACTGCAGTCCTTTTGATGCTCCAGAGCACTTGCTTGCATCTGCTTCCCCGCTCCACAAGTAAAATGTCTGAAAGATAAGCAAATTTAAACCAGCAAATCTTAAAGCATTTCTGGGTCCTGATAAGAGTTGCTAGGTTATGCTCCTGCCTGCAGACGTGCATGCTGCTTTTAGCTGACGACTGTACCACATGTATGGAAACATCGGTATATGTGATATGAATATCAACACAAAGACAGCCATCAGGTAGCCCCTTCCACAATTTTTCTCCATGTTGTAAAGAAAACAGGGTGATCTCCACAGCGTATGTCCTGTCTCCTCGAAAGATGTTCCCCCATGTGTTTTCCCTTGAGTTTCCAGGTGTGAGAGTTCATCTCCAGCAGAAAATCTATTGCGCTGTCTGAAGAGCTCATGTCAACAACATCTGGGGAAAAGAGCTGAGCCAAATTGTCTGCAGAGTCCTGTGAACATTTCTCTGTGTGTGAAAAGAGCTAATAGGAACATTAATCAATGACTTGGGATTCGACCGCATAAAATGTGGCTCTCTTCACTGACGTGTAAAATTTAGAGCATCGGGAATTTCTTTATCTAAACACATGGCAGGGCTTTAAGGCAATTAGGGAAGATGTTGGAATCCCTGTTTCAACTGTTGTTTCACAATTGAAAAAAAGCTGGTAAAAAGGCTCAGCATGAGTTCTAAGAATAAACTCAGTGGGGGAAACTGTGCATGTGTGAAGAGTGATTAAAAATGATACATTTGAAGAGCTTCTTGCACACCTGGAACATTATTTGTTTCTACTTGAAATATTTCTGCCACTAGATAATATTTCTCTTAGCAGGTAATATGAGAGAGAGATGAAAAAAATGCTTGCAGGAAGAAAAAAAATCTAATTTTGCACGATTGTGATCCATAGGGGGAATGATATTTAATCATATCCTATTCATTTTAACCTTCAAACGTACACATAAATACATTTGCACAAATAAGCACAGAAGTATTTGATTTTGAATACTGAACCTGCTTGAATCCCTGTCATTGACTGAAAGATTACATTTACAAACAAAACAACAAATCTTCCAATCATCCAAATTCGTTCTGATTTCTGTCTGTATGAGGATCATCAGTTATTAACATCTGCCCTGTGTAGAGCATTTACTGCCAATATTCTAGCAGAACTGAAAACTGAGGAAATTATCTGAATACATATAGAATACATGTTAAATTTAAACAATAATGCACATTTAAGGCTAAAATAAATTTATTATTGGCATCTTGCTCCATGAAGTCTGCCATTTTGAATGTTAAATTAATGTATCATTTCATTTTTGAATGCTGGCATAAGGTCACGTGACCTAGAATTCTCTGCCCCATCCATGGAAGCACCTATCACTATCTGCCTCGAATTTGGACATTTTATTGATTCATATTCTACCTACATTAATGCAGCTCGAACCGTAGGCTGCACCCGCACAATGTATATATCAAAACGGCTTATGAAAACACCCATGAGGCGCTTATAACTCACCAGTCATGAATCAGAAAAGCCTTGCCCCCCTACTAGTGCCACATAAATTAAATCATCCTGTTTGTGTCTTGCATTCAACAGAGCGATGCGTAGCGCTGTGGCTCTAGCTCGTCACGGTATTCCACCACGAGGAAAAAACCCAACAGGGGTGGAAAGTAACAAATTACTTGTGTTACTGAAATAAGGTACAATTTGTCTGTAATTTCCATGTTTTTAAGTAGTCCACAAAAGCAGAACTCTTGCTTTTACTTGAATATGTTTTGATTTAACTATTTTATTTTGTGATATTTGAAATCCCATCCGTTATGGAGTAAAAAAAATGTATTAAATTGAAAAACAAAACTGAACAGTGATCCATGGCTGGGTTAGTAATCAGATCCCAACATAGAGCCACATCAATCTGACGCTAGAGGTGCTGTAAAAACCCATGAAGTACAATTGAAGTTGACCTCCAAGAAAAAAAAGAAAAGCCATGGCTATACTTCACTGACCAGTTTAACTATACATACAAGTATACAGCGCTTTCAATGTCTTGTTACTGAAATGTGCTATATAAATAACCTTACCTTACCTTACAAGAAAGGCAACAGCTTTATTATACAGTGTAAACTTAGTTTGCCTAAAGAGATCAAACTGTCTGCATGGAACCATGCAGCACATTAAGAAAGTTAAAAAAGGTTTTAGAGTTTAATGAAAACAATGCTCACTTTTCTTGGACAGTGGTGACATGCTAATGATTATAATATTTAAAAACGTTACCGGATGTAATCTAAAGCTAAAAATAGCATAATTTGTGCTAACCAGGTGTACATCTAATTACTGCATGTAGGAGTCAACCAGTGGAAAGTATCTGGTTTATGTCCAAGACTGACCGTGGGAACATGCTAAATAATATTTTAACAATAAATGGAAATAATATACGTTTTAAATGGTACTTGAGATTATAATAACTTTTATTGGCTAAAGCTGAAAACAGAATCAGGCACTTAGTTTGGAGTCAGATTTGGGGGATAGTGGACAAATTCTAGAATTCTAGAATTGCGCCGCTCAAGGTGGCAGCAGGTTGGGAGTAGCTTTGTTACTTTTGATTCTGATTTATTCTTTTTTGGGAACTATTCTTCCAGTTGATTTTTTTTGGACGACTGTCCACTCCGGTGTCGGATGCTGTGCAGCTTGGAGGATTTTTCTTAATACTTTCTATTTTTATGATGCATTGCCATGGCAACGGTGTTGTTTCTTACAACCGGGAGCAGCTGATTAATATCTCAAAAGCTCAAATAATACTTCAACTAAAACCCCAGATCCCTGATGAGTTGAAAAGAAGATGCTGTGGATGCAGAGCAGGAGCTAAGAGAAAAGAGAGAAGGAGGAAGTTCAAACCATCTCTTCTATCGATCATGATGGGCAATGTGAGATCGTTGGGAAACAAGTTGGATGAACTCTAAGCCCTACAAAGGACCCAGCCAGAGTACCGGGCATGCAGTATTATGTGTTTTACTGAGACATGGCTGCAGGATCATATCCCCAACTCCAGCGTTTCTCTGCCGGGCTTTTTAACCATACGAGCAGACAATGATTTAAAGAGGAGCGGCAAATGTAAAGGAGGTGGACTGGCAGTACTTGTGAACAACAGATGGTGTCATCCAGGACATGTAACTTTGAAGTGTCATCTCTGCAGTCCAGATATTGAACTGTTGGCAGTAAGTTTTCATCCATATTATTCACCCAGAGAGTTCACCAGTGTTATTTTGGCAACAATTTATGCTCCACCTTCCGCTGTTGCCGACACTGCATGTGATGCCATCAGCTCAGTTCTTGCTAAGCTACAGACACAAAACCCCAATGCTTTTGTGGCAATTTCTGGTGATTTTAACCATGATTCACTCTCTGCTAAACTTCCAACATTTCAACAGTTTGTCAGCTGCTCTACCAGAGAAAACAAAACATTAGATTTGTTTTATGCAAATGTCAAGGACTCATACATCTCTACAGCAAGACCTCCTCTAGGCAAATCAGATCACAATCTTGTTTTTCTCTGTTCGAAATATAAGCCCCTTGTTCAGAGGCAACCTGTAATAAAGAGGACTGTGAGAAAATGGTCACAGGAAGCTGAAGAAGCTCTGCAAGGTTGCTTTGAGGCTACAGACTGGGACGCACTGTGCCAGACACATGGAGAGGACATCAATGCCATGACTGAGTGTGTAACCGACTATATAAACTTCTGTGTGGATAACATCATCCCCACCAGTACCGTGAGATGCTTCCCCAATAACAAACCTTGGATCACCTGAAGGACCTGCTTAACAAGATGAAAAGAGCCTTCAGAGAGAGAGACAGAATTATGGGGGAGTTTACAGAAGCAACTTAAAGTCAAGATAAGAGACAGCAAGGAGGTGTACAAGAAGAAGCTGGAGAGCAAGCTCCAGAAAAACAATATCAGAGATGTGTGGACAGGGATGAAGAAGATCACAGGTTTCAAGCAGAAGGAAGATCAGACCGATGGAGGTCTGGACAGAGCCAATGAACTGAACACATTCTTCCATAGGTTCAGTTCAGAAACAATCTCAGCATCCTCCTCTCCTGCTCACAGCCAAACAGACATTCCACCTTCCTTTGACCCACAGGACCCACAGCTGTCCAGTAACACCTCAAATGTTTTATCTTCCACCTCAGCCCTAGACCCTTCTGCTTCTACATATTTGCCTTCAACCAAATCAGAAGATGCTGATGCTTCCTTTGCTTCCCCCTTCCACCTGTGTGTCTCAAGAAGTCAAGTGAAGATGCAACTGGAGAGACTGAATCAGAATAAGGCTGCAGGTCCAGATCATGTCAGCCCTAGAGTCCTGAAGGCCTGTGCAGAGTAGCTCTGCGGGATTCTGAAGCACCTCTTCAACCTTAGCCTGGCCCAGAAGAAGGTTCCAGTGTTGTGGAAGACTTCCTGTCTTGTTCTGGTACTAAAGAAAACTCACCCATCAGTCCTCAATGACTATAGACCTGTTGCCCTGACATTCCACATCATGAAGGTCCTAGAGAAACTCCTGTTGGCCCACCTGAGTAAGCAAACAGTAAACCATCAGGACCTCCTTCAGTTTGCTTATCGCTGTGGAGTTGGAGTTGAAGATGCCATCATACACCTGCTTCAACAAACCCACTGTCATCTGGACAAAGCCAGCAGCACTGTGAGGATCATGTTCTTTGATTTCTCCAGTGCATTTAATACAATCCAACCTGATTTGCTTTGTCAGAAACTCCAGAAGACTCAGGTGGAGGCCTCAACAATCTCCTGGATCAAAGACTACCTAACAAACAGACCACAGTTTGTGAGACTGAAGGGTTATGAGTCAAACCAGGTAGTCAGCAGCACAGGAGCACCACAGGGGACGGTACTCTCACCATTCCTCTTCACTCTGTACACCTCAGAACTCCAGTACAAGACAGACTCCTGTCATCTGCAGAAATACTCGGATGATTCTGCAGTCGTGGGGTGGATCAGAGATGGACAAGAAGCTGAGTACAGGAAGGTGGTGGACCGCTTTGTGGCATGGTGTGGAAACAATCATCTCATTTTGAACGTGACTAAAACAAAAGAGATGATTGTAGATTTTAAGAGAAACAGGAATAAGTCAAAAACTATTTCTATGATGGAGAAGAAGTGGAGGTGGTGGAGGAGTATAAATACCTCGGTGTTCACCTGGACAACAGACTAGAGTGGAGATGCAACTGTGAAGCCATCTACAAGAAGGGACAGAGCAGACTGTACTTCTTGAGGAACCTTAGGTCCTTTGGTGTTTGCAGCAAGATGCTGCATATCTTCTATAAGTCTGTTGTGGAGAGTGTGATCTCTTCTGCCATCATCTGCTGGGGAAGCAGCATCAGAACCAGGGACTTAAAAAAGCTCAACAAGCTGATAAAGAAGGCTGGCTCTGTTCTGGGGCTCCTCTGGAACCTCTGGAAATCATTGTACAAAGATGGATTGTTCATAAAATGAAGAACATTATGGAGAACTCTGAGCATCCTCTTCATGAGACTGTCCTACAACAACAGAGTGTCTTCAGTCAGAGGCTTATTCAGATCTGCTGTAAGACGGAGCGCTACAGGAGATCCTTCCTGCCCACAGCCATCAGCATCTAAAACGACTCTTTGAAGAAACCTACATAATATGAGCTATAACAACATTTAATTTCCCTTTGGGATTAATAAAGTATTTTTGAATTTGAATTGAATTGAAATTGGAGAAAGGATGAATATCCAAACTGCCAAGTTCTGGGGAAGAGGAAAACCACCGAGAAGCTTCAAAGATGAAGTGAAGGATGCAGAGGGTTTTGTGTGACAGAGAAGGTGCTGAGACATGAGAGACGATCAGCTGCAGATAACCCTGAAGCTGACAGAAGAAAACTGGCTATTTATATTTACACATAATACCTCCCAAATATTAATTAATAAAGGTCCTCCTTTAATTAAAAACTGTTTTAGACTATTATCTCCTATTTTGCTTTATGAAATGCACAACAGGGACTTTCTTCTGCTCATAAAAAAGTAACTGACTTTTACCTAAGAAAAACATTATTGAGGTACTTTTTACTTTTATTTGAGAAACATTTGACACTAGTAACTTTACTATAATTTAAGTAACATTTTATCAAAGTAACTGTACTTTTACTTGAGTACATTATGTTTGTACTCTTTCTTGTAGTCCACCTCAGAAAGCCAGTACTGAAGATGCTAGAGAGTGAGAAGATTATAGATGGTGGAGCAGAAAACAGTCATTTGCTGCAGAGGTTACTTATACAGGGAACAATGTAGGTGTACAAATACAGCAGCTTTCCAGGTTTTCTTCCTCTCTATTTTGTAAGGGTAAAGTTGTTAAGTTTGGAAGGTTTTTCGCTGAAAAGTAAGAAACTATTTTGCTTTTTCATTGTTTACTTTATTGGCTAAATATATATATGGAAAACTCTTCCAGCTATGTGCACACAAACCCCGGTTACTCTTTGAATCATATTGAAAGAAGCTAAAATGCAGGTGTTGATCCAACCAGGCTGCTGAGCTGCACTGGAGATGGAAGAGCTTTCTACAGGCCCCATAGAAGGGTTATTGTCCTCTGTATCTTCACTCCTGTGTATTTTGTTATTTCTCCTTTTGATTCAATCCTTGTCTTGATGGAGATGCTTTTCAAAAATTTATTTTGGGGTTTTCAAGAATTACTCTTAATTAATGTCTTCTCCTAGATCCAGAAGGGTCAAGATGTTCTGCAGACAACTGAGACATGTAGATATTTTGTCTGCTTAAAGGAGAGACACCACTAGTTGGATCTTCTGTTTAGATTGTGGATGAAACTAATTCCGCTCCAGGAAATTGTGATGTCTCTGCATTAGTTGATTCAAATGTCTCTCTTGTTGCCACAGTCAAGTCTTGATGACTGCTGTTAGAGGGTCTTTGCTTCAGGTTATCAGTATATAAATTCAGTATGTGGATGATAGAAGGATTTCTTTGTAGTATTTCAAAGATTACAGGATCTGCTGAAGTCAAAGAGGCGTTTCGGTGCAACTTTGTGCATCCATTAAATGTGTTTCTGGATCCATTGCTGGTCTGATTCAGAGGTGTATCAAAGTCTTTAAGATTCTGTTGTTCTGAACAGTATCATTTGCATTTTAAGTATATAATGGTGTATAATGCAATTTTAGCATAGTTCTTATACTTAAGATCTCACACCTCGATGCAACTGGTGAAACAAGAACTGGTCTAGGGGTGGTACTTGCCATTCATGATTGACCCTAAAAACATTCTAATTTAGATTCAGAAACACAAGTGGATGGTGGATTTGATGTATGCCGTGTATTAACAGATGGCTAAATCAGATTAAAGGGGATGTGTATATGTACATAGGCTACTTGTTCATATACAGGTGACCTCTGATACACACAAGATGGCATAACATACACAAGGACTTTCATAAAAGGTCTGCTTGGCTGCATGGTCTGCCTGGAACACCTCCTGAGGAAGGCGTCCAGGAGGCATCCGCTATAGTTGCCTGAGCCACCTCAACTTGCTCCTCTTGATGTGGAGGAGCAGCGGCTCTACTCCGAGCCCCTCCCGGATGGCCGAGCTCCTCACCCTATCTCTAAGGGAGTGCCCGGCCACCCTACGGAGGAAGCTCATTTCAGCCGCTTGTATCCGGGATCTTGTTCTTTCTTTCATGACCCAAAGGTCATGGCTACAGGTGAGTATAGGAACGTAGACCAACCGGTAAATCCAGAGCTTCGCTTTTCGGCTCAGCTCTCTTTTCACCACAACGGACCGGCACAGAGTCCCCATTACTGCGGCAGCCGCACCGATCCCTCTGTTGATTTCCAGCTCCATTCTCCCTTCACTTGTGAACAAGACAAGATACTTGAACTCCTCCACTTGAGGCAGGAACTCCCCTCAAACCTGAAGAGGACAAGCCACCCTTTTCCAGTCGAGTACCATGGCCTCGGACTTGGAGGAGCTGATTTTCAGCCCAGCCGCGTCACACTCAGCTGCAAACCGCCCCAGTGCATGTTGTAGGTCTTGGCTAGAAGGGGCCAGCAGAACCACATCATCTGCAAAAAGAAGAGCCGAAATTCACTGATTCCCAAACCAGACCCCCTCCGGCCCTTGGCTGCGCCTAGAAATCCTGTTCATAAAAGTAATGAACAGGACCGGTGACAAAGGACAGCCCTGCCAGAGTCCAAAATGCACCACCAGGTTCGGGGATTGCCGCTGCGACAGGCACAGCAGACTTTACAGTCACAGCTACGGACAGCGGCATCGACAATAGACGCAGAGAACATAATCCCGTCGGACTCTATGTCTCCAACCTCCTCCGGAATCTGGTCAAAGCTCTCCCGGAGGTGGGAGTTGAATACATCCCTGGCCGAGGGCTCAGCCAGACGTTCCCAGCAGAGCCTCACAGAACACATTGTGTCAAATTCCCAAACCCAGCACTGTTTGCAGCACACACATAATAAAAATGGTGGCTGTCTACAAGTAATTGTGATGCAGGAGAAAAAAAGAATAAAGCATCCGCCAACACATTAAACTCTGTCAAAAACAGGAGAGGACTGCTAAAGAAACATGATATATCCTTTCATCCACTGATGAATGACCAATATCATTGCAAACGCTTTCTGTCATCCATAATAGTTGTGAAACGAATTGTGTGAAATCCTGCTGCTACTGTTTTATATTCAGGAGGGGGAAAAACCCAGCATATGAATGCTGTTTCCCACACAGAAATTAACTTTTTAATTCAACTTACTTTATTTATACAGTAATAATTTACAATGTAACCTAATCCAAATCAATGAAAGAGCCTAGAAAAAGAGCTGTTGCATATCTGCGATATGATAAGTTGATCCTCCCTCCAGGCCTATTTAGAACTATTGACTGAACTGTTTCCCTTGCAGTCTTCTTTGACTGCAAGTAGAGGTGTTGTTTTTTCTTTTGTGTTCCTTTTGAGTTTTACAGCTACATCCTGAATACAAAAAGACACCCTCCAAATGCATTAAAAATATGGGTGCAGTTATTTACCATTCACAGTGTAAAAGTGGGTTCCATTTAAAATTACGCTTATTTCTAAGTTAGCATCTTGTAACTAGTCATCATGGGTTTGTGAAATCTGTGCTTCACAATTTCCCTTCTATGCACTTAATGATTTAGAATTTCTTACATTTCTGTCTGACCAATGCTTAACCAAACAGAGTTATAGTCGATCACATGCTTTTTAATCCTATTGAACTTATCAAAGATAAAAAAGGTTGCCATGACATAGACTTTGACCATGACATGTCCCTTGTGAATATTACAATGAGTTACAATACAACTTCCTCATTGATGCTTTTCCATCTGAATATAGTCTAATTTCGATCTAAATATTCGTAGTCTTCCAAAAAATTATGACCAGTTGATATTCTGCCTATTCTTCTCTGAAGATATTCTGATAAGACATTGAACCTTGAAGAAGCAAATGTGCAACAGCAGCAGAAGACCACACTGGGTCCCAACCCCCCTTTCGGCTACAGTTCACACATTCTCACCAAAATTGGACAATAGCAGCTTAAAAATGTTGCCTGATTCAACGCGTCCCAATTTCAGCTGCAACATTCCGATGCTCTGGTCAGAATTTGGTGTAAACAGCATGAACGGATAGATCCATCCTACCTTGTATCTACAGTTCAGGTTGGTAGAGCTGGTTTAAAGGTGTGTGGGATATTTTCCTGGCACACTTGAGCCCCTTAGCCCCAACTGAGCTGTGTTTAAATGTTACAGCGTACCTGAATTGCTGGCCATGTCCATCCCTTTCAGGCCACAGGGTACTCTTACTATGGCTCCTTACAGCAGAGTAATGCTTCATGACACTGAGCTCATATCATCACAAACTGGTTTCTTGAACACGACAATGAGCTCACTGTACTTCAATGACCTCTACAATTACCAGATCTGGTGCAGTTCTGCAGGCAAAAGAGTGTTCAACACGATACTGGCAAGGTATGCCTCAAAAGTGACTGTTGGGTGTAAATTAGAATATGTCACTACAAATTACCACTGACAACAGTATAATCCAGAATTTGGACACAAACCTCAGATGTCGCTTCATTGTTGGCCTTTGGTTCTGTTGGAGGGATAAATGCTGTGGACGAGTCGTTGGAGCTCTCTTTTTCCTCCTGTATAAAAGACTCACAGTTAGGCACAAACTCAAATTCCACTTAGTTATGTAACAAATACAAGCTTAAAATACAGTCTCTTTAATTTGAGGGCACTCCAAAACTGACAGCGGGGGTCAGGAATTGCAGCATTCTGCAGATGTTCATAAATTTTGAATCTGTTTTATCAGCAGGTGTGCGGAATTCATGTAAGATATTTTGATTAATAGAGCAGGTAAGACAACTCCAAAGAAAAACTGAAACCGATCCATCAAAGAGGTAAAGCAAACATCCAGAGTAGAAACCTACATCCATACTTTCTGAGGACGAAAACAGAATGCGCTAATGAGCTCGGTTACAGAGAAAGGCTAGATCAGTAGCGGATGATTAAATAGATACTCTCCATGGTACAAAAACTATATAAAGGTTACCATGGGCAACAAACATAAATGCTTCACCACAATCAGTGCTCTCAGGTACCTTTTTATTTTACTTTGAGCCTGTTTTAGCAAAATTTTCTTTTTTCTATAACATTTTCTGAAATTAGCATTGGAAACAACTGCGTACATTGCATTTCCACCCTAACAAGCTCCTCCCAGTCTACACACAGGTCAAAGTACTGCAACAACTTTCTGAACCTACTGTCCTGACCATGCTTAAAACTTAAAGCAGAAATTATGTTAAAGAAACAGTACTCTTACAGTTGTGTTTAATGTTAACGGGAGTCTACTGTGACTAAGAACAAGCAGCCAAGAATGCCTTGCATTGCTGAAAAAAAACGACAGGCAAAAGAGGTTACAACTTGCAAACTACATTGACTGAATTGAACATGGTGGAAAATTTCAGGAACTGATGAAAGCAAGATTTGTCATGTTTTTGGTGGTGTTGAGGACCCAAATGCAGAGAAGAGGACGGCAGGAGTATGGTGAAAAAAACAGGATTTAATAAACAGAACGGACAACGGCAAAACAGAGTCAGGACAACAGAAGATCTGACATGGAATAAGTGAACCAAAGAATATTTATAATAGAGAATATGATTACTGGATGTTGGGAGAAACAGTTGAAAAAAACATGAAACTGAGGGACTGAGGTAAAAGTAAGACTAGAAACCTAAACCAAAATCAGAGCTATAATAAGTATTTTGAGCATTCCTCACTTTTTTAGACAAGCTGTTATTTTGAACCAAACTGTAATTTAGTGTTGCATAAACACTCCTTGCTGCTGTCATACAGCTGCTGCTGGACCTGAAACAGAAGGTAAAGGTGAACATGTAGGCTGGGGGCATTCATCTTTCAGAACAAAACAACAATACTGACAATCATTTAGATGCATAATGCTCTGCATGCACAAAAAGTAACAATGAGGTTTTCGGTGTTGTTGTGGAGACCCGTCCCTCAGTTTTACTGGGGTTTGGTTTCTCAATCTTCAACCTCTTACCTTCTCTCTTTCTTTGTCCTAACAGTTATTCTCATTTTGCATCCATTTTCCATTACCTATATCCTATTCTCTGTTTAAGGTCAGTTAGGATTACCAGAACTTCCTAAATGCCAAAATATTGACACAAAGACTAGTTTAGAGTTTTAAAAGTGTACATTCACTACATTTATGATATTTGTAAGACATTTGGGAAAACCTAAATGATGATGTCAAGGCAGAACCTCAAACACACCATTTCCTTAAATGAAATCATGGGAAACTCAAAGGAAATCAGCCAAGCTATCAGGAAGAGAATTGCGGACCTCCACAAGTCAGGTTTATATTTCGGTCCAATTCCCACCTCCATCCACTCAAACAATTATACACTGCTCAAAAAAATAAAACGAACACTTAAACAACACAATATAACTCCAAGTAAATCAAACTTGTGTGAAATCAAACTGTCCACTTAGGAAGCAACACTGATTGACAATTAATTTCACATCATGTTGTCCAAATGGAAAAGACAACAGGGGGAAATCTTTGGCGATTAGCAAGACACTCAATAAAGGAGTGGTTCTGCAGGTGGGGACCACAGACCACTTCTCAGTACCGATGAATTCTGGCTGATGTTTTGGTCACTTTTGAATGTTGGTGGTGCTTTCACACTCGTGGTAGCATGAGACGGACTCTACAACCCACACAAGTGGCTGAGGTAGTGCAGCTCATCCAGGAAGAAGGTTTGCTGTGTCTGTCAGCGTAGTGTCCAGAGCCTGGAGGTTCTACCAGGAGACAGGCCAGTACACCAGGAGACGTGGAGGAGGCCGTAGGAGGTCAACAACCCAGCAGCAGGACCGCTACCTCCACCTTTGTGCAAGGAGGAACAGGAGGAGCACTACCAGAGCCCTGCAAAATGACCTCCAGCAGGCCACAAATGTACATGTGTCTGCACAAACGGTTAGAAACCGACTCCATGAGGATGGTATGAGGGCCCGACGTCCACAAATGGGGGTTGTGGTCACAGCCCAACACCGTGCAGGACGCTTGGTATTTGCCAGAGAACACCAGGATTGGTAAATTCGCCACTGGTGCCCTGTGTTCTTCACAGATGAAAACAGGTTCACATTGAGCACATGTGACAGACGTGACAGAGTCTGGAGACACCATGGAGAGAGATCTGCTGCCTGCAACATCCTTCAGCATGACCGGTTTGGCAGTGGGTCAGTAATGGTGTGGGGTGGCATTTCTTGGCCCTCCATGTGCTCGCCAGAGGTAGCCTGACTGCCATTAGGTACCGAGATGAGATCCTCAGACCCCTTGTGAGACCATATACTGGTGCGGTTGGCCCTGGGTTCCTCCTAATGCAGGACAATGCTAGACCTCATGTGGCTGGAGTGTGTCAGCAGTTCCTGCAAGATGAAAACATTGAAGCTATGGACTGGCCCGCCCGTTCTTCAGACCTGAATCCAATTAAGCACATCTGGGACATAATGTCTCGCTCCATCCACCAACGTCACGTTGCACCACACACTGTCCAGGAGTTGGCGGATGCTTTAGTCCAGGTCTGGGAGGAGATCCCTCAGGAGACCATCTGCCGTCTCATCAAGAGCATGTCCAGGCGTTGTAGGGAGGTCATACAGGTACGTGGAGGTCACACACAATACTGAGCGTCATTCTGACTTGTTTTAAGGACATTACATCAAAGTTGGAATTTCCAACTGTTCTACTGATTATGAAAGAGACTGGTTTGGTGCAAAATGTGTTAATTGACTCCATAATAAAAGCAAAAGACCTAAAAGAGGCTGGCAGAAGCTTGTAAGAGAATGTTATTATCCACAGGTAAATGAGTCCTGTACCAACATGGGTTGAAAGGCCGCTCAGAGAGAAGGAAGCCATTACTGCCAAAAAGATTACAGGATGCGAATACATTCAGGACAAAGATCATAAATGCCCTTAAATTGAAGTGTTGATCCATAAAGGCAATTGTTACATTTGGAGTAAAAAGATGGAAGCTTGCAAGCCTGAGCACATTATAGAATACAGGAGTGGAAGTACATGCTGTGCGTGCTGCAGGACTCACTGGTAAACCTCGCAAAACAGATCGCTTCTGAGAAAAGAACATCATAAAGATATATTAAATTAACATCTCAGGATATCATCCAGAAAATTAAAGCTTGGCCACAGATGCACATTGACCCTATGTCAGTATATGTAAACTTTACAGCTGTAATGATTTTACTACCCCAGCAGAAATCTCACAAATACTTTAGCTACAACACTAGCAAACAGCAACCACAAAGAAACTGCCAGGATGTTAGCCACCACAAGTCAACTTAATGATAAGAATTAAGTCTATTCAGTCAATACCCAGATTATACTGACTGCATACATCCTGAGATGCTTCTCCTTTAGTAATTCTGTTAGTCAATGGATGCAGCCTTTAGCAAAGAGATTGTGTCATCTGATGTGTGCCAAACACTGAATGTTTCGACCCCGACTAATAACCCTCTTGTGCTCACCACTAGGTGGGATATTGGGATGAGGCTTATATCTAACAGATGAGAAAGAACAAACCTGTTGCTGTTAAAAGAAATAATTCCTTTTAACAGCAACAGCAACTGGGTTGTTCTCACCTAACTGGTGTTCCTGCTTTATGCTGATTTCCAAACATAATAGCTCTCCAGTTGGTGGGTGAGCAGTGATGGTCAGCCACTCATCTCCTCCTTCTTAACTCATATCTAGCAGGAGGCTCTTTCTACTGCCTCTCCCATTTTTCGGGCTGCCTTCTTTCCCTTGCTTCCTGTCAGCCCTACTATATCCAAGCTTGCCAGCCTTTGTCTCTGCAGTCTTGCATCAGGTCTTTGTAACGCACAGTGTTCCTCTGAAATGCAACCTCACATCCCTGTTCCCAAGGGTTTATGAGCTGAACTGTGATGATCTTCCTTGGTTCAATGGAGAATAATAATGCATCAGGCCTTTAGGTTTTGTGGACGTTGTCTGGGAACTGAAACATCCTCTTCTGGTCAACCCTCAGTTGCCATTTCTGAACTAACTGTAGGAGACTTGCTCTAATTTTGTTGGATGCCACTGGCTTTTTCCTCTCCTTCACAAATGCAGTTTTATGTTATTTTACCTTGGTTGATGTTTCCTGCTACATCTCAAGGATTGCAGCGAGCACAGCCATAACCTTGTCATGATGCTACCTGTATATTCTGTCAGCTGGAGCTTTCCTTTGGCCAGAAAAGCTTGCACACTAGGTTGTCTGTTACACCCAACCTGTGAAGATTTATAGGGGTTGGAAGTGTGTTATAAACTGCTTTCAGCAGGAAGGAGATCTGGATTGGTTCTAGTCTCTCGAGGTCAGTTCTATCCACTTCCTCATTGGTAGAACCCACCTTGTCCATGCACCCTGGGCTCCTAGATCTGCTGCTCTTGAGTTCCTCCGCTCCTCTTCCAGGTGTTATTTCTGTCTGGATCATGGTTATCTTTCCTGTTGCCTTGGCATCTTTCTATAATTAGAAGTATATCATTACCAGATGTTATCTTTGCACAGAGCACTCCAATCTCTCTAAGCTTGAGGTTCCTCTCTGCTTGTAAGTTATGTTGAGGCTGTCAAGTTACACCTGGATCTTGTCTTTATTAAAGTTTTTATGACCTTGTCGTCTCTTGACCACTGCAACCCTGCACTTTGCCAGTTAAAATTTTTCTAGATCTCTATAGATGACGCGGTAGTTATACATGACCAGATCTAATGTAGAGCCACTTTTGGAAATACGTATTGATCATTAGCTCCACTCTCTCCACGGTTGTCAGTGGAACCTTATTCACTGTCATCAACCACAACAGTCTTGGGAGCTATGCTAGCAGCATGTTCAAAAAAGGGGCTAGGTCACTAATATCAAGACAAGAAAGCTCCTCAAAATGCATTGAGCGTTTCATCCAAATTCCAGCACCATGAGACTGTGTGCCATGTAGTGTCACCACCCATCCAGAATCCCAGAAGAAGCAGCAAAGATCCCAGAGCACATAAGGAAATTGGGCCCAATGATAACCTGCTAAAGGAATAAATTGGCCCAAATAATATTTGTGCCAAGTACAGGCTGAAGGCCCCACAATCAAAGACTGGTTGAGAGAGGGTTAAGACCCTATGGGACTTCCAGATCCATGGAGATAACCAGATAAACATGGCTAACCAACCAGTCACTGACGTGGTGGTGGACAAAGTAAAAAGAGGGAAGTAGTGATTTCCAGTGAAAGCAACATCAGAAGGAAAGAACATAGGAAGCTTCAGAATCACCAAGGTTTTAGAGAGGAAATGACTTGGGCTATATGGTCGAGGCCTTAAGATTGAAGTTTGAAGTGGAACGGCAAAATGGACAATATTCAGTGAGCTCCACCATTACTGAAGGGCACTGTTGAAATAGCTCTAAGGCTATATTGAATGATTGATTGATTATGTGTGATTTAAGGCCATATTCACTCAAAGCATTTGATGGTTCTTGTCAGTTGAAATGCCAGATTTATCTCAGTACATTGAATTGTTAGACTACAAGTAAGGTTAAAGGGCAAACGAGCTACATTTTTCATTGTTATGGTGAGCAGTGAGGTGGTTCACTAAACACAGCTGCTTCAACTCTTTACATCTCTGCTTAAGGATCAAAGTTAGAGGTCTCCAACTCTAGCCTTCGAGAGCTACAGTCATGCAACTTTCAGATGCATCGCTGCTGTTGGGACCACAGCCATGGGTACAAAATGAAAGGCCAGCACAAACTTTTCTGGAACTTTCAAAATAAATCTCTTTAACCTACTTCCAGCAAAGCCAGAAACAGGGTATAACAGCGGACTTCTCGTGACGTCACTGTCCGAATAAAAACCCCGCTTTTGCAACAAACTGACCTCTTCCACGCAGGTCCCCAGAGGAACCGGACGTAGGGACACAGCTCTCTTTGCAGGCAAACAGACATAACTCTTCAAACTGGATCCAAGAGTGTCATGATCACGCGATCATATGCACTAAGTCAAGTAGGAATGAATTGCTGTTTGTGTATCCGGTATTCATTTATGAACGAGGTTTTCAATCTAGTAAAATAATATTCAGTCAGTCATTTTCTACCGCTTATTCCATAGTGGGTCACAGGGGAGCTGGTGCCTATCTCCAGCAGTCTATGGGTGAGAGGCCCATAGACCCTGGACAGGTCGCCAGTCCATCGCAGGGCAACACACAAACAACCGCGCACACACTCATTCATACACCTAAGGGCAATTTGGAGTTACAAATTAACCTAACACGCATGTCTTTGGACTGTGGGAGGAAGCCGGAGTACCCGGTGAGAACCCACGCATGCACGGGGAGAAAATGCAAACTCCATGCAGAAAAACCCCAGGCTGTGAATCGAACCCGGGACCTTCTTGCTGCAAGGCAACAGTGCTACCAACTGTGCCACCGTGCAGCCCCAAAACAAAAAATATTTCCCTAAATATTATTTTACTAAACTTGATAACTAAGTTTTCTGCTACCTGTATGGCCCCCTCTCTTTTCCAATGGTTATAATCAATTTGACAAAGAGAGGTACCCCAATCGTTGTGGTTTTTAGTGTAACAACAGCCATCAGTGGGCTCTAGATGGACAAACTGTCTACTTTTAAGGCTAGGCTTAAAACTTTCCTTTTTGATAAAGCTTATATTTAGAGTGGCTTAGGTTATCCTGAGCTATCTCTGTAGTTATGCTGCTATAGGCTTAGGCTGCTGGAGGACATAATGACCACTTTCACCCTCTTCATTACATTCTCACACTACTCTCCAATTCTGCATTATTTGCTTTTATTTCAGCTTTTAACTTCATGTTCTCTCTTTTCTCTTCCTAGAAGCTACACCTGGCCTGACTCTGTGTCTACCTGTGAGACCTTTCTGGAGAGGGGAATCGTCCGAGCTTCTGCTGGCATCAACTTAATGCTCACCCTCTACCAATAATCCACATGGCCCTGTCTTTCAGTGTTTAACTCTTTCTCTCTCCTAGACATGGTGATTGACTGAGCTTTTACTGTGACTAACTCTATGTGCTCTCTTTCAGGCTCTAACCTTGAAAACTGGCTCAGAGTTTATCTGTTCTTTCTTTCTAGATGAAACGACTAAAGGAGCTACATCCATTAACATTTACTTTTCCTTCCCATAGAAAGTACCCCTGGATCAGTGCTTCTTTGTTCTCTTTGTGTCTCTGCTCTGTTCTCTCAAACCTCCAGTCGGTCGTGGCAGATGGCCGCTCACACTGATTCTGGTTCTGGTTTTGCTGGAGGTTTTTTCCTGTTAAAAGGGAGTTTTTCCTCTCCACTGTCGCTACATGCATGCTCAGTATGAGGGATTGCTGCAAAGTCAACGCCAGTGACTGTCCACTGTCTCTACATGTTCATCCAGGAGGAGTGAATGCTGCAAGTCACTGACTGGATGCAATCTGCTGGGTTTCCTTAGATAGAAAAACTTTTTATCCAATTTGAATAAATAACTCAATCTGACTGAACTGTTCAGTGGTTAGGATTAATTGGAATGTATGAACCTGACTGTTGTGAAGAACCTTGAGACAACATGTGTTGTGAATTGGTGCTATAGAAATAAACTGAATTGAATTGAATTTACGTAACACAATTAAGCCCATTTCTCAAAGATTCAGTTCTTATTCAAAATAATATTTTTTTAAATATTATTTTAATAAATAAAGGCAGCTAATTAGACACCGTTGAGAATTAGTCATCCAGAAGATTGGTTTTATTCAGCAAATCATTCTTTAAAATATTATTTTATTAAAATAATATTTTGTCTGATCTTGCACTGTGAATGGTTGTCTAAAGGTATGCCAAATATTGCCTAAGTTGGTTCCAAGACTAACTTCACTTCACTTCCAGATTCTTCAAGATAATCCTTGGTTCTCAAACATAAATAACATTTCATGGTAATGTTGCATCACTCTTTTGGTCATGATTTCAACTATCTTTAATCAACTTGTTTATATTGTACATAGTCCATTAGTCTTCATTATTCTTTAATTCTGCTTGGTAGTTTAGTTGGATTGTTTTAGCAAAGTAAAGAGTTTGTTGATTGAAATATGTTTGACTTTGAGTTGACTTATTTTTGTTAATAAATTCTTGTATTTTAAGAAATTGTGTGAATTCATTCCATATGTGTGCAGAGTTTATGCTGTTCAATAATGTCAGAGCTTGGGCTGATATTCACAGGACAACCCCTAGCAGCCCGAAATATTATTTAATAAAATATTAAAGTATTAATATGAAATATGAAATACCATATTCATAATCATAATTTCTCTTTAAAAACACAAACACAGAACATATAAACTGAGCACATAGTGCTGAACAGATAATCTGCTAGTACTAAGATAGTTGAGCTTTTAACACAAACAAAACCAAATGTCATAAAACGAAAGATGTTTAGATTATTTCATTCTGAGCTAAACTCTCCGCCTAACCACTACCTCTCACGTGAACCGTGCTGAGGAAAAGTTGTCCGGGGCAACGAAGTTGAAGAAAGCTTCCACAGTGAACAAAGGGTTAACTTGCAGCTAACCTCCGTAGCTGTGGGAGGGAGGCGGCTCGATCTGCCGGCCCGGGCAGAATTATACGCAGAGCAGCGTTGTAGAGACCGGGTCTCTGCTGGGAACTCTCTGGAACACAGTTTGCTTCTATAGACCTCAGAAAGAAGTCACACTTGTACCTTAAGTACCTCGTTCATGAATGAATACCTGATACACAAAAGCAATTCATACCTACTTAATGCATATAATCGCGTGATCGTATTACAAGACCCTCTTGGATCCAGTTTGAAGAGTTTATCTCTGTTTGCCAGCAAAGACACAATAGCGCTCTGTCTCTCCTTCCAGTTCCGCTGGGGACCTGCGTGGAAGAGGTCTGTTGCGAAACAGGGTTTTTTGTTCAAACAGTGACATCACGGGAAATCTGCTGTTACTCCTGTTGCTGGCTGTGCTGGAAGTAGGTTAATGTGATTTATTTTGAAAGTTCCAGAATCTTTCTTACTGGCCTTTAATGTTGTAACCCATGGCTGGGGTCCCTACAAATACATTGGTTTGGAAAGGAATTTCACTAAACTGAAACTGAACTTAATGTTTTGAAACTAAATTTGTTTGCTTTGAAAATTACTTTCACTTTTAGTTCTGTAATTCAATTTCAGTTCCAAAATTAAATTTTTTGTCTCACACATCAGGGTCCTTGAAGCCACAGATTAATCAAACACAGATTTACTGTTTCACGGATGTCATTCACTATTGCTGCGTCCAAATTCAAGGGCTGCATCCTTTGAACGTCGCAACAAAGGCCATCCAACTTTGAAGGCTCCACCAAATGCTGCCGACAAATGCGTCCTTCTTTTCCCCAGATTTGAAGGATGGGTCCGGAGTATCCTCCGTGGCCCACCCTATCCCATGATTCATTGTGGGTCAAAGTAGATTGTTCAAACGGAAGTAGCAAAGACCGGAGGAGAGAGAGAAGCTGTGAATAAAATTGGATATATTGCGCATTCTGTTAAACAAAATGAACGTTTACAATGTTTTTAGACCAGAATGTAGTTGTGTAAACCTGAAATATCTGATCGGTTTATCAAGATATCTCTTAATTGCACAAGTGCGCTGACGTGTTTGGAAATGTCCGCTGCCCCAGTAGCCGGCTTACTCCCGGCACATTGTTTTCAAACTCCCGCTGGGTTTCCTCAATGAGTGGAAGTTAAACAGGTATAATTCAGTAAGATGATATGTAATATTAATCTTTGGTTTATTTATTATAATTATAATTATTATTATTATTACTATGCTCTACAAATAAACTGATTTAAACTAAAGTTAATTTTTTAGTCTTTAAGTTGTTAAAAGTTTTACAAATAAATTAAACAAATGGTATTTGTCAATCAATGCATTTTACCTACAGTGTTAGATTTTTATATCTATCAACACAAAAATAATTTTGAACATTTTAAATGAATAATGAACATAAATGAATAATGATCATAAAACAAGAACATTTGAAACAAAATAGGATTATAAGCCATCAGTAATATGTAAAAGGGTAAATAAAAACCATGTAGTCATTTACAATGGAGACAGTGGTATTCACCTTCAGGCTCCATTTGTTCGGGTTCACAGCTCTGTGCTTCACGCTAACACGGTTGCTAGGCAACAGAAGTTACGCTGAAGTAAGGGCAGGGGAAACACAGACTGACTTAACACCGGCAGCACACTATGCTAATCTGGCATGTTTAGCTAATAGCTGCAGGTAGCATAAGTGTTACTGTTTGACAATCATTTGTTGATATGATGTTTCTTATAGATGTTTATTTGACTTGGTGATTGACATCCGCCAAGCTCATGTATGCTGCACTGCTCCAGCTCAAAATGCCGTAAAGGAAGTTTTACCTGATGTGGAACGTAAATAGATGAATATGTGACTCGATTAATTTTTGATTAATCTGTGGCTTCAAGGACCCAGATGTGTGACACAAAAAACTGAAATTTGGAAATAAAATTGAATTTCAGACCTGAAAATGAGAGTAGTCAAACTACATCATAGCGATGCGTTTAATTTCAAATTACGCAAATACGGATTCAGTCTGAGCAATTCAAATTCAGTTTCTGATGACACAAGTTTCTCCCCATAGTATGGGGCTGTGCTAGGGCCCATGGCATGTGTAAGCCCAGACCTCAGTCCAGACCTCAGTCTCCTTCTGAAAATGTGTGGTGGATTATGAAGCGCAAAATATGAATGTTGTTAAAAGGAATGGTGATGTAAGACAATGGTAAACATGCCCCTGTTCCAGCTGTTTTGGAAATGTGTTGCATGCACCACATTCATATATTCCAAAGAAAACAATAAAGTTTATCAATTTGAACATTAAATATCTTATCTTTGTAGTTCCATGTAGGTTGAACAGGATTTGCAAATCATTGTATTCTGTTCTTATTTACATTTTACACAATGTCCCAATTTCATTGGAATTGGAGGTGTATCAGAAAGTGTGCCAGTGTCCCTGACTGATGGACAGTAGAGATGGGCAGAGAGGCTGCAGGTGAGTACCTGTGCGAGTCTAGGACTTGGATGCCCCAGGGCTTCTGGTTGAGAAGGTTTTTGTTCCTCAACTCTTCCATTCTTTACCCCATCCAGTGCAGTGGTGGTTGAGTCCACACTGGCCTTCGGAGTGGAGCGAGGACTTGCTTGAGGGCTGGTGTCATTGTTATTGTTCTGCTTTATCAGGTGACTCTTTATTAGGTTCGGAGTTCTGGAAGAAAGAACAGTACTAATTCATTTAGGTAATATGTTAAAGACTTTGGGCAAGTTAGATATTTACTTGGACACAACCAAAACTGTGTTCTATTAATCTCCAAATAACTCTATTATCATGAAAAAGTACATCTAGAAAGTACCTGGATGATTAAATCACTGTATAACACACTCCAAAATACTACAGAGGTTTGCCTATTTTAGTAAATAGTTTCTATTTGCTAAATGTCAGAATAATGAGAAGGTTTTTTTGTTAATAATAAACATCCTTGTTTGTCATTGCAAATTGTACATTGCAATTAAATGTATCCTCTGCTTTTAACCTGTCCCTTAAGGAGCAGATGGCTGCTGTGCAGAGCCCAGGGAGACATCTGAGGCTAAGGGTCTTGCTCAGGAACCCAGAGTGGCATTTCTAACAATGGTCTGCATGTATCCTTAGCATGGGAATGTCCAGCCATCATGCTGTTTAGGGAGGAGACAGGTTCTGTGTCCTAGATATTAACAGGTAAAGTCAAAGATCTTGTGAAGATGCTGCTAAAGTTGATAAAGAGTCATTATCCACAGTGAGACCAGTCCTGTACTAACATGGGCTGAAAGACCACTCAGGGAGGAAGAAGCCATTACCCCAAAAGTATTATTAAAAGGCTGATAACAGTTTAAAAATATTTTCATGTACAAAGATTTAAAATTTTCAAGACATGTCCTGTGATCTGAAACAAAATTTGAAATGTTGGACAATAATGACCATCGTTAGATTTGTAGAAAAGCCTAAGAACACCATAGAGTATGGGGGTGGCAGCATCATATTGTGTGGGAGTCTTGCTGCAGTGGGGGGTGGGGGGACTTCACAAAATAGATGGCAGTGCGAGGAAAGAACAAATGAATATGTAAGAATGTGTTTCCATACAATGTTCTTTCCACAATATTACAGCAACATCTGTCAGCCAGGAAGTTAAACTTGGACACAAATGTGTCTTTCAAAAGGACAATGTCTCTCAGAATACCACCAAATTAGTTTAGAAAGTTGTTTAAGGACAACAAAGTCAGTGTTTTGGAGTGATCATCACAAAGTCCTGATCTCATTTGTGGGCAGAGCTGCAAAAGGTTATATTGACCCAGTAACCTCAGTTCTGTCTTGTGGAAGAAAAACCCAAAATACTTGACCCAACTTTGACTAAAGTTTAAAGGGCAATTCTACCAATTCTGGGCCTCCACCTGGTGGGACATGCTTTGAATACCTTCCGAGGGAGGCGTCCAGGAGGCATCTGATACAGATGCTCGAGCCACTGCAACTGACTCCTCTCGATGTGGAGGAGCAGCGGCTCTACTCCGATCTTCTCCCGGATGGCCGAGCTCCTCACCCTATCTCTAAGAGGGAGGCTGGGCACACTCCCTGCAGAGGAAGATTATTTCAGCTGCTTGTATCCAGGATCTCATTCTTTTGGTCATGACCCAAACTTCATGCCTATTGGTGAGGGTAGGACTGTAGAACGATGGGTAAATTGAGAGCTTCGCTTTTCCGCTCAGCTCACAACGGACCGGCACACAGCGTCCTCATTACTGTGGCAGCCGCACCGATCTCTCTGTTTGTCTCCCGCTCCCTTCTCTCCTCACTCGTGAACAAGACCCCGAGATACTTGAACTCCTCCACTTGAGGCAGGAACTCCCCTCCAACCTGAAAAGCTCTTATCACCCTTGAATTTAGCAAAAGAAATAATTTGGGTAATCCTACCTAATCCTAGGAATGGTTAAGCAAATGAAGGAAAAAGCAAATGTGTCTTGTAATGCAGGGCACATAAACGTCTGGTTTAAAATGTTTACTTTGTCTGGCTAGCTTGAATAAAAAAAGTATTTTACCCAGAAGGTATTTCAAAGATGTTTGATGTTTTATTCACTGATGAATCTTACTTTATTCCCTTCTTCTCTTTCTTCTCAGGTTTGTGTTTGGAGACTCTGCTCCTGGAAGCCAAGGAGATGTTGATGTATAAGACTGTCATAATGACAACGGGCAGATAGAAGGCAGCTATAGCCGTCCCAAAGGTCACTGCAGGGTTAGAAAGGAACTAGAGAAAGAAACAGAGAAAGAAGAAATGTTTATTTACATACTCAGAGGGAATTAAAGTTTTAGCAAATGCTCGGTTTTTATTGCATTTATATAGAGTTGTTTTACCAACTTTGGGCACTTGATGCATGTCCAGCAGGGGGGACATAAAACATTTCTTCCACCAACATTTATTTAAAAATCACCTGCAACATTATTTACATCATTTCTTTTAAACGTTAACTAGTGTTATATGTTAATGTTAGAGTACACTGACACTAAGATTGGAAACAGACATATTTGTGTGCTGACATTGGGAACAAAACATTGAAAAGTTTGGATTTAACTTTGCTCGTTTTTGCAAACCACTTTATTCCAGATGTGCCAATTGTAGAAATTTCCATTCCAAAAGGCACATCAATGAAGTCAGCTTCTTTGTCACATCCAAGCTCCCTCTTAATTTATGATGTGGAAATTCCATACTGTTCCAGATTTTCCTGAGTTCTAACTCCTTCATGATCACTTTAGAATATAAAGGCAAACTTTCACCATCAAGTTGTGGCAAACATCAGGAGGGCTTTACATATGGAACCTGCAAAAATACCCACAAAACAAAGAAGGAAGGAAAGAACAAGAAGAAGGAATGAAGGGCACAAGGAAATAAGGAATAATGAAAACAAGAAAGGACAGGACATGAAGGAAAGAATGAAGGAAGGAAGGAAGGGATGAGTGACACAGGGGCAGAAGACAGTAAAGGATTAACAGACAAAAAAACTTTTTATCCAATTTGAATAAATAACTGAATCTGACTGCACTGTTCAAAGGTTAGGATTAATTGGAATGTATGAACCTGACTTTTGTGAAGTGCTTTGAGACATGTTGTGAATTGGCGCTATATAAATAAAACTGAATTGAATTAAAGGAAGGAAAGATGGGGAGAGGATGAAAGAATGAACACAAGGAAGAAAGTAAGACTCTATGAAGGACATGAGGAAGGAATGACATAATGAAGAAAGGAAGGAAAGAAGGACACAAGAGAGAAAGAAATGGATGAAAGAAGTTCATGATGGCTCAGGTGATCAGGGGAGAAGAGAAGAAATATAGAAGGACACAAGGAAACATTTACAGAATGAAGGAAGAATAAGTCATTTAGACAATGAAATGTACGATAAGGTCCGTGAATTTAATAATTTTCCCATACTTTGTTTTCCTCTTCCATACTTTTTCAGACCTGGAAAGTACTTAAATTCCATACTTTTCCAGAGTGTGGTGTAAGTACTCTAGACATCTTAGTTGAAGTTTTGCATATTTGTTACATTCTTTATTTTATTTTAATTTAATTTAAATTTCTGTTTATGGTCTACCTGACTCTGTGGAGCAGTTTGAGCTTCACTAGGAAGTAACATCTTTAAAGAATTTCTCTATGGCTGCTTATAAAAACTGTTTGTTGTATGACACTTTAAATTCTTATAATAAAAATAAATAAATAAAACGTATTTCTTGAAATTAGAGACCAGCATTCTTTAATTCTTAGTTGGTTCCACTAGGCAGTTGTAGGCAGTCAGTATCTCACCTGCAGTAGATAACTTGCTAAGTCCAATTATGTATAAATCTAATTAGCTGGTTCAGAGGCTAAAGGGGGGTCTTTATGGGGTCTGAAAGTGGGAGAACAGATTTCTACCATCTTAAAACAACTGCACCTCAGCGGACCCGTCTGTGAAACTCCTGAGGTTGCAGATGATACCAATGACATTGGTCTGATCCAGGACAGTGACAAGTCTGCATACAGACAAGAAGTAGATCTGCTGGTCCATTGTTGCAATCAGAGCCATCTGGAGCTTAACCCACTTGAGACTGTAGGGACGACAGAGACTGTAGGAAGAATGCCCTCACTCCCTACTCCTTCCCCTCACCGTCCTCAACAACACAGTATCTACTGTGGATTGCTTCTGGTACCTAGGAACCACCCTTTCTCAGGACCTGAGCTGGTCCTCACACGTGGACACAATTTGGAATAATAATAAAACCTCAACTAGTAAAATCTCCCATAGGAGTTGCTGGCCATCTTCTACTCTACTTATTCAGTTTGTCCTGTGTTTCTTCACCCCCGGCTGTTTCTCCAATGAACACCTTACAGCCTGAGTTTTCAGCTATTCTGCTGTGAAACAAAAAAAGCATATTTGCACGATTACAATCTGCTGTTCTCTTTTTCTTGATTTAAAGATTACAAAAATGGCTGTACATGCATATATATGTACATGCATTTTATTTCCTCTATAGTTTATATACTTATACCTAATTTCTGTATATTGTGAGCTCGTGAAACCAAAGTCACATTCCTTATTTGTGCACACAGTCTTGGCCAATAAAGCTGTTTCTTCTGTTTTGTTGGTGTCAAGCTATCATCTGCATAAACTGGAGCAGCTTTCAACTGAGTGAGAAGTGGCAGGTATGAGAATCAGGTATTTAAGTGTAAGCCAGAAACAAGTGGTTTTGGGGTCAATCTCTGCTTTGAGCAAACAAGTTCTACTGGTTTGTTCTCAAATGATGGTAGGCTGGAGGAAAAGATGGATACAAACACAGGAGTATGATTTGTAGTAATGCCAGCAATGTTCCAGTCTGTCATGGAGAAGAAAGAACTTAACCAAAACCTGAAGCTTTTGATTTATTAGTTCTTCTACAATCCAACTTTCATCTATGGTCATGACATATGGATTGTGACCAGGAGAATGAGATCCTGAATTCAAGGAGCAGAAATGAAAATTCTCTGAATCTCCTCCACATAAAAGGGAGTCAGCTAAAGTAGTTCAGGCATTTAATTCGGATGTGTCCTGGACACCTCCCTTTGGAGGTGTTCACGACATGCCCCACGGGGAGGAGTTCCCAATACAGAACCAGATTAACTAGGGAGAAAAATGTCAGGGTTTCCTCTCCATTGGCCCGATTTCAGAAAGTGGGACGCAAGACTTTTGTTTTGGCTCCTCTTAGACAAGATACTTATCCTCTGGGAGAAACTAATTTGAATTCATACAAATCAAGACACAAAGGAGTTCTCTAATGCACGTAGTTGGTAGATATCAAGGTCTCATAATGTTTTAACAATATTATACTTTGAAAATGCTGAACTATCATCTCTGTTTCATGTGAGACAGCTAACCGGCCCCTTAAATTGGTCTCCTATAATGTACCTGAATATAGCATTCTCCAGGTGGCACTGTTCGCTCCCCAACAATGAACTGCCAGAACAAGATGGCTGGAGCCCACAAGATAAATGACAGGATCCATGCTGCAGCGATCATTAATCCCGCCATCTTGGTTGTCCTTCTGGTCGGATACGTTAGGGGTTTGGTCACGCAGAAGTAGCGATCAAAGCTTATGATCAATAAATTCATCACAGAAGCGTTTGAGACAACGTAATCTAAAGCTAGCCACAAATCACAAACAACAGGCCCAAGAGGCCAATAACCAACAATAATGTAGACAGTATATAAATTCATGCTGAAAACTCCAATGATCAAGTCAGCACAGGCCAATGAAAATAAAAAGTAGTTATTGACAGTCTGTAAGTGGCGGTTTACTTTGATGGACAGCATGACTAATATGTTTCCGGTTACAGTCACGAAGCTCAGAGATCCTGTCACCAAAGCAATAAAAAACATCTCCAGGGTTTTATATGGACTTCCAGTCCACACATCGTTGTCAGCATGAGAGCAGGACGTTGAACTGTTGCTGGACTCATTACAGGAGATGTTGGAGAACAGGTCAGCTGAGTGGTCACCCAATGTCCCTGAGGGAAGAAGCAAACAAGAAAGTACATTAGGAGGAGAGGTACCATGGTGTGATGCACTGGAAACTTTCAAATACAAAATTACCGTTTGATAGTAGACAATGCCCCTGCTTGTATTTTTGTAAGCTTTAGTAAAATGGATGGAAAATTAGCTCGGAAAACCCAAAACACATAAATCCCATTACCTAAACTCACCCAGTTTGCATTCATGGATTACCTGAAACAAATTCTGGCTGTTAGCACAAATCAATATCTCTGTACAGCGCCACATAATTCTGTCTCACAGTTTTTGGACATGTAACACTCTTATAATTCAATAAGTGAAAATAGAATAAAATGCATAAATGGGCTAAATAAAGGTTAAAAACATTAACAATTTATAAATGGCATTTCATACGTAAAGATGAGTTGTTAAAAACAGACATATAACTATTTTTTTAAATTATGTCTAAAATAGGCCAAATACCTACTTCATGTGTTTTTCAATGGTTGAAATACTGTGGATCAATAAAAGGACAATAGCCACCAATAGGCAAAGCTATAGAATAAACCCTGTGGCCAAGTGATGCAATAGCTTTACAGGTCTGGCTCTTTGCTTTTATTTTTCAGGGTTAATATTCCTACCTCTCTCCAGGCCAGGGAGGGGCAACATTCTGGGGGCTCCTACAAGATGATTTCTGCATCCTGAAGCACAGCTAATCATCCAACACTAAACCATACATCAGTCCCTCCACAGAAAACTGTGATCCAAGATGTCAGCACTACAAGAGTTGCAGCGAGGCATCCAGAAACAACTGCACCAAATGATGAGCTCTGCAAATGCTGGCGTGCTCCACAAATTGGCAGCCTCTATCACAGACAAGGATAAGATAAGTTTTACCAGCACTGTGCAACTGTGGGGGAACTCAATGACTGCATTGTGCACTTTGTGAAAAGCGACCAGTTGGCAAGTCTAGAGGACCAAAGCACATCAAGTCTGCTACTCTTTGACAACCATTAATGTATCAGTTGATGGAGTTGAAGCAGTGTGTATTTTTGTCACAGCAGAATAGCTCAAGTTTCGAGTATGACAAAAATTTAGTCCAATGTGTATTTCTATACTCCCTGAACCAAGGCATAAGTAAAAAACATGTACATGTGAAAAGAGACTTAAAAGTACTCATGCATGATAGTACAGTGACTGATGATTTCATCTTAGAAGTGATCACAAAGTCAGTTCAAGAAGAAGCAGAGAGACAGATACGAATAGGTCAGACATCGCATAAAAACAAAGCAATGACTTTTCATGCCACACACCAAGAGGAAAGAAAACCAATAGCCCAGCCTATTGCTGACGTCCTCGCCAATGTTTTCCAGACCCAAGCTCAAATCCATGCACAGAAAAGGCTTTCACATCAGCAGCAAAAGCTCCATAGCCAATACACACTCAGGGAGTCAGTCATTTTCTACCGCTTCTTCCGTAGTGGGTCGCGGGCCAATACACTATTTCAATAAATACAAAACAACCACCTAAGACAACAAAGTCACACAAATCCCAAAAATTCACATCACAAGGACTTGATCACTGCAACCACTGCTTTAAATGTGACCATGAGGGTCACCAAGCCAGTCAGAGTAACAGCAGCTAATGGGACTAATGTGACTTTTAAAGGGTGGGTGGAAATTTTATTTGAAATTAAGAGTCCCATACATTGTCAAGTTGCTATTCAGGTACCAGTCCTTTATAGTCAGAGCTGTGTTAGTGGATTGTTGTTAGGATTCATTGTGATAGAGGTGATCACACTGGAAATTCTGGAAAAGCCAGGACGTGTCAGTTTGAGTGATGTTAGCTGAAACATTAAAGCTACAAAAGCCATCTGCAAAGACCATTGTTTCAGTCATAAGTGAATACCCAACTCAAAAGGAACACAGTAAATGACATTGTTAGAGTTGGTAAGAAAGGTCTTACTAGATACAGTGGCCAGGTATGTGAGATTAGATGTCATGTCAAGTCAAGACCACCCAGTGGCATCTACAGGTCCTTCTCAAAATATTAGCATATTGTGATAAAGTTCATTATTTTCCATAATGTCATGATGAAAATTTAACATTCATATATTTTAGATTCATCACACACTAACTGAAATATTTCAGGTCTTTTATTGTCTTAATACGGATGATTTTGGCATACAGCTCATGAAAACCCAAAATTCCTATCTCACAAAATTAGCATATTTCATCCGACCAATAAAAGAAAAGTGTTTTTAATACAAAAAACGTCAACCTTCAAATAATCATGTACAGTTATGCACTCAATACTTGGTCGGGAATCCTTTGGCAGAAATGACTGCTTCAATGCGGCGTGGCATGGAGGCAATCAGCCTGTGGCACTGCTGAGGTCTTATGGAGGCCCAGGATGCTTCGATAGCGGCCTTTAGCTCATCCAGAGTGTTGGGTCTTGAGTCTCTCAACGTTCTCTTCACAATATCCCACAGATTCTCTATGGGGTTCAGGTCAGGAGAGTTGGCAGGCCAATTGAGCACAGTGATACCACGGTCAGTAAACCATTTACCAGTGGTTTTGGCACTGTGAGCAGGTGCCAGGTCGTGCTGAAAAATGAAATCTTCATCTCCATAAAGCTTTTCAGCAGATGGAAGCATGAAGTGCTCCAAAATCTCCTGATAGCTAGCTGCATTGACCCTGCCCTTGATAAAACACAGTGGACCAACACCAGCAGCTGACACGGCACCCCAGACCATCACTGACTGTGGGTACTTGACACTGGACTTCTGGCATTTTGGCATTTCCTTCTCCCCAGTCTTCCTCCAGACTCTGGCACATTGATTTCTGAATGACATGCAGAATTTGCTTTCATCTGAAAAAAGTACTTTGGACCACTGAGCAACAGTCCAGTGCTGCTTCTCTGTAGCCCAGGTCAGGCGCTTCTGCTGCTGTTTCTGGTTCAAAAGTGGCTTGACCTGGGGAATGCGGCACCTGTAGCCCATTTCCTGCACACGCCTGTGCACGGTGGCTCTGGATGTTTCTACTCCAGACTCAGTCCACTGCTTCCGCAGGTCCCCCAAGGTCTGGAATCGGCCCTTCTCCACAATCTTCCTCAGGGTCCGGTCACCTCTTCTCGTTGTGCAGCATTTTCTGCCACACTTTTTCCTTCCCACAGACTTCCCACTGAGGTGCCTTGATACAGCACTCTGGGAACAGCCTATTCGTTCAGAAATATCTTTCTGTGTCTTACCCTCTTGCTTGAGGGTGTCAATAGTGGCCTTCTGGACAGCAGTCAGGTCGGCAGTCTTACCCATGATTGGGGTTTTGAGTGATGAACCAGGCTGGGAGTTTTAAAGGCCTCAGGAATCTTTTGCAGGTGTTTAGAGTTAACTCGTTGATTCAGATGATTAGGTTCATAGCTCGTTTAGAGACCCTTTTAATGATATGCTAATTTTGTGAGATAGGAATTTTGGGTTTTCATGAGCTGTATGCCAAAATCATCCGTATTAAGACAATAAAAGATATGAAATATTTCAGTTAGTGTGCAATGAATCTAAAATATATGAATGTTAAATTTTCATCATGACATTATGGAAAATAATGAACTTTATCACAATATGCTAATATTTTGAGAAGGACCTGTATTCCCTTACACACACAGGTTCTTCTAAAGCAGTTAAAATCTCAGTATGTCATCAGAGTAAACATGACATTTTTCTGCCATAATGCACTCTAGTAGGCCACACTGAAGATATCATACAGTGTAGGCCTAAGAATTTAGGTAATTTTCAGACAGTAAAACACTAATGTGATCTGCACAGGTTGACTATACTAACAGGGCAGCAGAGTCGAATGCCAAAGAAAAGTGGCATCCTCCAGTAACCTTAGAACATCTAGACCCTGAGCAGCAAGACGTAGTGCGTCAAATGCTTTTTAAGGAATCTGATATCTTTGCTAGAGAGGAAGGACACATAGGTTGTATAGCAGACTTATTAGCAGACATTTAAAAACCAATGTAGTCGACAACCACCCAGTCCAGAGGTGTCATAACTCAATCCCTAAACCCATATTCAAAGAACTGCAAAACCTTTTGGACCGAGGATGGATCCTCAAATCAGTCTCCTTCTATTCCTCTCCAGTCATTAAGCTGAGACCCACCAAGTGTAAACTCTTCAAATGAGAGGTTTGTTATCTCAGTCTGAAGAAGGAGTTAAAATGGACCCACAAGATGTGAACGCTGTCTTAGCACTCAAAGACAAAGAGCCTCATACTGTTGGTAACGTCAAGTCACTGTTAGGCTTTCTAGGATACTATTGCCCCTTTATCCAACAATCAAAAACTACATGTCCACACAGGAGGGTGATAGCAACACTCATAGACATTCTGACAAATCCCTCTGTACTTGCTTACCCTAACTTTAGCTTTCATTCTCCATACTGACACATCTAATAAAGGGTCAAGTGCAGTGTGATATCAGTGACAGAACAAGCTTTGTGTTATTGATTATGGGTCTAGAACACTTCTACCAGCCAAGCGAAATTATCATATGCACTCAGGCAAACACAAGTTTTTGCCGTTAAAGTGGGCCATATATGACAAGTTTAGAGACTACTTGTATTATGCATCCACATTTACCATGTATACAGAAAACAAACCACTTACATATATCATTAGCACAGCCTGACTGAAAGCTTTGGGCATAGATGGGTGGCTAAATTATCAGATTTTGATATCAAATGCAGTCGAGGCAGAATGAATACTGATGTAGACACATTATCACATTACCCCTTAAACTGCAGGACTGTATGAGGGACCACATAGGCAGCTGAGATTGTATCAGCTGCTTGGCAAGGCAGCAAATCTCAGACCCAGACAAAATTTGCAGGCAGATCTGAAAAAGTGTGTGTTAGCAAGGAGGCCCACCAACATGATCCAGGTCCACCAGTTCTGTCAAAACAATTTGACCAAAATTCCAGGAAACTAATAGCAGAAGCTTTGTCATTGAACACTGTATGACTTGACCCACTGCATGACCTAAAACAGGAAAAGCATGGTCCATTTTAATATGAAAAAGTTAAAAAAGAATATTTGTCTTTATATTTTTTTTGATATAGGGTATGGTAACATCTTGTTTCCTAATATGTGTATGTGTGTGTATCAATGCAATTAAAAAAAACACTTCAGTTTGTTGTTATGAAATGCACAACTTGGGCAAATGAGCAAAGTGTTACTGCTGATTTCATCAGTACCATATGAGCTCAACCATTTATATGCATAGGCTCTCCTTTGGACACATAGCTTCAATGTTATTATGTCTCACAGCTGGCGAGTGCTCATGCATCTACAAGCACAAAGAATGAGAAGCCATGAGCAAGACTGAAAAATTCTTGGTTCAGTTACTCATTTAACAAATGCAGCATCATATCAGAATCAGAATCAGCTTTATTGCCAAGTTCGTACATAAAACAAACAAGGAATTTGACTCCGGTACACTTTGCTCTCTGGGTTTCTTTTTTGTTTTTTGTGTTGTAAGATATATTCTGCATATATCCTTATGCCCATAATTACATATATACAATATACACATATACAAAGGTGGATTTGCAACTTCAGTATGAGGTTGTTTGGTACTCTATAAAATGTTCAACAGAGAAACAGCCTGGGGGAACAAACTGTCTCTGTGGCGGCTGGTTTTAGTGAACAGTGCTCTGTAGCGCCACCTGAAGTTAAAGCTCTGAACAGTTTATGTGCAGGGTGTGTGGGGTCTGCAGAGATTTTAGCAGCTCTTCTTCCGACCCTTGACCTGTATAAGTCCTGGATGGAGGGAAGGTCAGCTCTGATTATTCTCTCTGCATTCCTGATTATTCGTTGCAGTCTGGACCTGTCCTGTTTTGTGGATGAGCCAAACCACTCTGAGATGGATGAAGACAGATTGAATGATGGCAGTGGAGAAGATGACCAGCAGCTCCTGTGGAAGGTTCAACTTCTTGAGTTGCCTCAGGAAGTACAGTCTCTGCTGGGCCTTCTTTCGAACAGTGTCTATGTGTGAAGACCATCTCAGGTCCTAAGAGATGGTGGTTCCTAAGAACCTGAAGTGGTCCACGGCCGATACAGTGTTGTTGAGGATGGTGAGGGGTGAGGGGGGTGGTGTTCTCCGAAAGTCCACCACCATTTCCACAGTCTTGAGTGGGTTGAGTTCAAGGTAGTTCTGACCGCACCAGTGTACCAGCCGATCCACCTGCTGTCTGTATGCAGACTCATCATCGTCCTGGATCAGTCCAATGACAGTGGTGTCGTCTGCAAACTTAAGGAGTTTCACGGAAGAGTCCGATGAGGTGCAGTCATTTGTGTACAGAGAGAAGAGGAGTGGGGATAGAACACACCCCTGGGGGGCACCAGTACTTATTGATCTGGATCGGGAGAAGATGCTCCCCAGTCTCACCTGCTGCTGTCGGTCCGTCAGGAAGCTGTTGATCCACTGACAGGTGGAGGCTGGGACGTTGAGCTGGGTGAGCTTCTGGTGGAGGAAGTCTGGTATGATAGTGTTGAAGGTGGAGCTGAAGTCTACAAACAGGATCCTGGCGTACATCCCTGGATGGTCGAGGTGTTGCAGGATGAAGTGTAGACCTAAGTTAACAGCATCATCTGCTGACCTGTTTGCTCGGTAAGCAAATTACAGGGGGTCCAGCAGGGGACCTGTGATGTCTTTCAGGTGCTTCAACACCAGCCGCTCAAAGGATTTCATGACCACAGACGTCAGGGCTACAGGCCTGTAGTCATTTAATCCTACGATGGTGGGTTTCTTGGGAACCGGGATGATGGTGGATCTTTTGAACCAGGAGGGGACCTCACATTTCTCCAGTGACTTGTTGAAGATCCTTGTGAAGATCGGAGCGAGTTGATTAGCACAGGCTTTCAGACATGATGGGGAGACGTTATCAGGTCCTCCAGCTTTCTTTGTTTTCATTCGCTGAAAGAGCCTATTTACATCTTCCTCAGAGATCTTTAGTGCAGGCAGAGGATCTGAAGGTAGGGGGTTGGTTGTTTTACGGGTCAAATTTGTTCCTGAATGGGATGTGGAGGAGATGGTTTGAGGTGTGAACGGCTTCTTGTCATGTCTGCAATAGAAGCCATTCAGACGGTTGGCCAGGAGACGACTCTGTTCAGGAAGGGTGGGGGGGCTCCTATAGGCAGTCAGGTTTCTCAGACCAGTCCATACAGCTGAAGCATTGCCAGTAGAAAAGCTGTTCTTCAGCTTCTAACTGTAACTTCTCTGCTCTGTAACATAAACAATTGATTCCAAATGCTATTTCCTCAAAATTGAATGTCATGATGATTGATCTCGTCCTAATTACACAACTCAATTTAACATATCTTGACTTAAGTTTCACAAACAAGAAATAATATTGTTCCATCCACGATATAAAACAGTCAAATCAAAGAAAATAACGAAACATTTAAATCCAGAGGTAGAATTTGGGATTGAGACACTAACTTGAAATAACACAGAAATAAAAGTGTTGACAAATTTGCGCAGAACATTTTTATTTTAGTTTTATTTTTTCGCATGCAAAACTATTTTAGTATTATACAAAGTACACAGAACTGTCTCAAAAGGTTGTTGAGCTAACAAAGCAGTGTGGAGGTGTGGAGGCAGCCTCACAGTATCATGATCATAGAATTGGAAGTCCTTGATCAAGATTATTGGTATGTGATATCAATAAGAGTGGCCCCAGAACTGATCTCAGTGGAACGTCTTTAAATATGCAAAGAAAGCTACAAGAAATGCCTTCAGCTTTCATTCGCTGCTGCTATAAAGATATTGTGATAGTAAGCTTCTGATAAGTTTTTGCTTCAACAAGATACAATCCAATGAGCCATCAATCTTGGAGAAGTCAAAAGAAAAGAGGAAATCTGCATGGGGCAAAATTTGTTTTACTGTACTGTAAGTGTTATATCATGTGGCAGAGGAAAACATTCCATGTTGTTTCAGACAAAGTCAACATAAAGCAAATGGACCCAGCTGAAACTATGAAAACATGTTAAATGCTCTATCAAAACAGCAATTAGCCAACAACATGGGTCAAATAATGTCTTGAGGAAACAATAATAATAATCACAGAAAGTCACCTAATAATATACTTAATAAAGGCAAAAGGAGAACTGAATACCGTGGTTATTAGTTCAAATAAGAGAATATCCACACACACAATTTCATTCGAAGTAAATGTATTGCCTGAATTACTCTGTAGCCTTAAAGAAAACTACTTTTCTGAGTACCTCATGACAAAAACACTTCTGTTTGCTGGGAAGCAGAAACACTGGCCGCCGGAGCAATAGAAACGGGTCATGTGGTCTGATGAGTGCAGAGTTACCCTGTTCCAGAGTGACGGGAGCATCAGAGAAAGAAGAGCGGCAGATGAAGCGATGCCCCCATCATGCCAAGAGCCTGCTCTATAAGCCTGTGGGGGCAGAGTTATGATTAACTCCCGCTGAGGAATCAGAACTGTTACAGCTAGGCAACAATGGGATGCTGAAAAGACAGCAGGATACGTGGCATCATCTAAACTCCGGAGGCAAAGAAGATTTTTTTATATCAACCTACAAAAATACAAATATCTGACTAATAGGAGCCCAAGGTTTCAATGCATGAGTTTGGCTTCTCAGGTTTCAGTGGCTTAAAAATATGACTACTTTTGGTTTTTAAATGAACAATATAACCCCTGGAAAACAGAAAAGATTGGAATGTGCTAAAACCAGAAACCAGATCATTTTTCTCTCAGAGTCTCATAATAAATCAAATTATAGTTTTCCAGTTTTAAATCAGTTAGGATTGCCGAAATTAGTTCAATTTGCTAAACGCCAGGAATAATGACAGAGAGAAATGTTCTATGCTTTCTTTCTCTTCATTATGTTACTTAAACCAAGATTAGTTTGCCTTTGAACATCTGGGGAAAACTTACATGATGATGTCATGGCATTGTAATATTCTGATTGATTAAAACATTTGAGCTAATTAGAGGCAGATCTGTGGACATAATTTAAAGCACCTGAACATAATAGATGGCATCATGAGGAAAGACGATTATCTGGAAATATTGAAGCAACATCTCAAGACAGGAAGTCAAACTTTGGGTGAAGCAGTGTCTTCTAAATGGACAATGTGTCTTTGCACACTAACAAATACATTTCTTGGTGGAGCTAAAGAAGTCTGTAAGCAAGGCAGCCTACAAATATGACCCAGTTCCACCAGCTCTGTCAGTAGGAATGGGCCAAAATTCCAGCAAACATGGAGGAACTTGCTGAAGGAAACCCTAAACATTTAACCTAAAATATACAGATTAAAATGTAATTCTACCAAACACTAAGGGAAGCGATGAAAACTTCCAAATGTGAAGAAGGTTTTTAGAAAATTCTCTAAAATATTATATTGTTGTTCTAGCATTTAGCAAACAGAAATTTTTTTAGTAATCCTACCTGACCTAAAAAAGGGGAAAGGTTTAGTTGAGTCAAGTTAAAAGGGTTGGTGTTTCTAGAAACGGCACCAGAGGACACATACAGGTCCTTCTCAAAATATTAGCATATTGTGATAAAGTTCATTATTTTCCATAATGTCATGATGAAAATTTAACATTCATATATTTTAGATTCATTGCACACTAACTGAAATATTTCAGGTCTTTTATTGTCTTAATACGGATGATTTTGGCATACAGCTCATGAAAACCCAAAATTCCTATCTCACAAAATTAGCATATCATTAAAAGGGTCTCTAAACGAGCTATGAACCTAATCATCTGAATCAACGAGTTAACTCTAAACACATGCAAAAGATTCCTGAGGCCTTTAAAACTCCCAGCCTGGTTCATCACTCAAAACCCCAATCATGGGTAAGACTGCCGACCTGACTGCTGTCCAGAAGGCCACTATTGACACCCTCAAGCAAGAGGGTAAGACACAGAAAGACATTTCTGAACGAATAGGCTGTTCCCAGAGTGCTGTATCAAGGCACCTCAGTGGGAAGTCTGTGGGAAGGAAAAAGTGTGGCAGAAAACGCTGAACAACGAGAAGAGGTGACCGGACCGTGAGGAAGATTGTGGAGAAGGGCCGATTCCAGAGCCACCGTGCACAGGCGTGTGCAGGAAATGGGCTACAGGTGCCGCATTCCCCAGGTCAAGCCACTTTTGAACCAGAAACAGCGGCAGAAGCGCCTGACCTGGGCTACAGAGAAGCAGCACTGGACTGTTGCTCAGTGGTCCAAAGTACTTTTTCGGATGAAAGCAAATTCTGCATGTCATTCAGAAATCAAGGTGCCAGAGTCTGGAGGAAGACTGGGGAGAAGGAAATGCCAAAATGCCAGAAGTCCAGTGTCAAGTACCCACAGTCAGTGATGGTCTGGGGTGCCGTGTCAGCTGCTGGTGTTGGTCCACTGTGTTTTATCAAGGACAGGGTCAATGCAGCTAGCTATCAGGAGATTTAGGAGCACTTCATGCTTCCATCTGCTGAAAAGCTTTATGGAGATGAAGATTTCATTTTTCAGCACGACCTGGCACCTGCTCACAGTGCCAAAACCACTGGTAAATGGTTTACTGACCATGGTATCACTGCTCAATTGGCCTGCCAACTCTCCTGACCTGAACCCCATAGAGAATCTGTGGGATATTGTGAAGAGAACGTTGAGAGACTCAAGACCCAACACTCTGGATGAGCTAAAGGCCGCTATCGAAGCATCCTGGGCCTCCATAAGACCTCAGCAGTGCCACAGGCTGATTGCCTCCATGCCACGCCGCATTGAAGCAGTCATTTCTGCAAAAGGATTCCCGACCAAGTATTGAGTGCATAACTGTACATGATTATTTGAAGGTTGACGTTTTTTGTATTAAAAACACTTTTCTTTTATTGGTCGGATGAAATATGCTAATTTTGTGAGATAGGAATTTTGGGTTTTCATGAGCTGTATGCCAAAATCATCCGTATTAAGACAATAAAAGACCTGAAATATTTCAGTTAGTGTGCAATGAATCTAAAATATATGAATGTTAAATTTTCATCATGACATTATGGAAAATAATGAACTTTATCACAATATGCTAATATTTTGAGAAGGACCTGTATGGTGGCTTCACCAGGTAAGCTGTGTTAAAGGCAGATAGCAGCGAAGACACTGAATGAGGGATCTACACAGACCGCGTGTTTTTCTAACAGCATAGAGATCTTGTAAAAGCTGCTTGTAACAATAAACCATACAGATAATGCCTGCTGGTATTCATTTTTTATTGTTCCTTTTAAAAAGTCATTCTAACCTGGGAACATCAGTGGAGACCAGCAGCACTTACAAAAGCAGTGAAGGATAACAGTTGTCAACTGGTATTCAGTTCTGTGTGTCAAAGCATCGGTCCCAAACAGCTAAACAATGAATACAACTTAGATAAACTGCACCCTAAAGACAACAATGAGAAAACTTCCAACAGTCAGTCTGTTTTACTGTACGGTTGAAACAGCATTAAGATTTAAAATGAGTACAGATAAGTGAACCGGCAGATGTTCAGAGCTCCTTAGCTGTCAATCATATCCTCCTTGGTTCTGCAGCTTCTCTCCATCTTGAACTGTGTTTAGTGTGTGTAATGTGCAAGGCCTGGTTTGGGAGGATGCAGGCCTCGGGGCCAGAAAGGTTAATAAAAGGGCTCGATCTTTGATTAACAGCAGTGATTTAAATCTAAACATCAATGAGCAAATTATTAAACAAGTTTTAGAGGTGAAACATCTTTTCATTTTCATTAACAAGCATGTCAAGATGTTAGATAAAGTTGCAAATGCAAATTTGCATACGTTTAGGAGGACATATAATCTGAAAATTAAGATCTTCAATAAGATGTGTATTAGACCACATCACCATCATGGTCTTCAAAATTTAAATATGACTGACAAATTGACAATTTCCTAACATTTCTGGACCTCAAACTTATTTTTAAATCAAAAACTCATTGACCTTTTGTGTCCTTTTAGACTATTGGTTCTGTAACTCAGTGTGGATTATAAGGAAACTCTGGGTTAGTATGTGGACTCATATTCAACTTAACTCTGACTGGTCTTATCTTACATTAAAACACATACAGTTCATTAAGAAAGATCAGACAAGTAGAATGAAAAATTGGACATATTAATTCATTAAAATAAATAAATAAATAGTTTAGGATCCTGAAATGTATTTTTTTATTCAGAGTACGTGTAAAAGCACAATGCATCGTGGAGCAAAGAGACTGTCACATACAACTCAACGACATAAATCCAAATCGACTTATCACCCACACAATCCAAGGAGCAGACTGCACAACAGGCGGATTAGAGACGGGTGACAAATGAACGAAGAAGGCAAAATGATCCGCTGGGCCATTTAAATATGCTTCAGCTCCGATTGTTAACACACTCCAGGAAGGATGGACCACTGTCCTTTCATTTATCTCCTCTTATGTAAATTCCTCTTCACATACAAGCATCATGTGTCACACGCCCCACGATTTCCAGTAAATCATGTCAACAGGCTAATGTAAGCAGATCTGATAACAGCTTATTGTGTTCATCCATTGAATTTAACATTCAGTGTGATTTTTATGAATTTCTAATAGTTAAATGATTGTGGATCCAATTCAATCATATTTTGAGCCTTGACTGTTCACACTGTGCCCTGTGCAATGAGGGGAAAAATGAGAAAAGAACAAATGTTTTTTTTTTTTAAAGACAAAAAAGAAAAAAACTGGCAAGAGCAGCAAATTATTTCATTAAATATCAATAAATGTGTCATGTTTTCTGCTTAGGTTCAACACTTTTGCTGTATTTATGTGCATCTGGTCCCACCTCAAGCCCTCCCATGCGGACACATACATTTTAGGTATGTTATGCAAAAAACAAAAAAACAAAAACTATTCCTCAGATTTTAATCTTTATAATTCATCTTTTATTAAAAAAAATCTAATAAAGACAGATTATAGTCTCTATTTACTAAAATTTAAAACATTTTCCCATTAAATTTGTAAGACGAACTGAAGACATCATTTTGGCAGAATTCTCCACCTTTTAAAATCCAGACCCAAATTTCCAGAATTCTCGGTTCTTTATACCCATTTTAAAATATAAAACGAAGAAAGTCCAAGTGAATTTATAGCGGATATTTTCAGTGGTCAGGCTTTAAATATCCACTGTGGAAATAAATGGACCCGGCAAAAAAAATACAAATTTCGGAAAGAAAGAAAGAAAGAAGAAGAAGAAGAAGAAGTGCACATATGTGATAAAGTGTGCGAACATACATCTTTATCTATAATCTTTTTTCCATACTTATCCAGACTTAACTATACTTTCCCAGACTGCGGAGGAACTCTGCGTTCTAGGTGGGTTTTTGCTCATCTTGTCTGACTGATAACTTTCTACCGATTTATTCCTTTGTTAGATTTTTTCCCGTTGCGGGTAATGAGGGAAGTCATTCCAGCGCAATGGGGACCATCGGGAGCGCACCTGACTGATTTTCATACTTCAGCTCTTAAACCCGGAGGTCAAAATAAAAACAAATCCGCAGCTTAATTCCACCAACTCACATTTCTTGTTAAAGCAAATAACCTGGTTTTTACTCACCGTTGAAGTTCCAGGGAGGCTGAAAGCCCCCAATTATACTGCTCTCATTACTCATGTTTCATGGCAAAGAGCGAAGCCCACGTTTTCCCAGCGACTAAGGCTCCTGCTGCCTCGATCCTCCGCAGATCCAGTTGGAATCTGAACAGATTATTTTAATGCTTTGGACTTTTTTTCCCTGCTTCCTGGAGCTTGATTCTGTATCAGTCCGAGTCTTTGTTGACATCTAATGAGATCGCAGTGATTTGAGCTCTGTGAGGAATCAGCCTTGTGCCACCCAGGCGCACCGCACCGCACCGCACCGCACCGCGCTCTGTTCTCTGGGAAGGAGCAGCAGAGAGAGATAGAGAAAGACTTATGATGTCATTTTCTTCAGCCAATCCTTCATGACTCACACTTTGGATATTAGAACAGTCATTTATACAGATGCTTTCCTAAATCTTCCCGATATTTATGCACAAACTCCAGGGAATCCTTTATTCATTCGCCCATTCAGTCCCAAGCAGAGAGTTAAAGATTGCTTTACACGCTTCAAGTCCCAACATTTAGAACAAACTGCAACTAGGAAGCAGTTTTCTACCAAATCGCAGGAGATTGAAAAAAGCGGAGCCTGCATGCAGTTTTCATACTGCTCACCCCCTTCGGGCTCATATTCAATCTCCTTTCAAGCCAATGAATACAAAACCCTGAGGTTGAGGGATGAAAGTTTGATATATGCTTTTTTTCTACTTGATCAGGCATCAGAGGCGGTTTGGGGGAGTTTAAAACACTGGCAGACTATCCCAGCATATGCAATACATCATTTAATGGAGTTTGATCACACCAAATGAGACTTCTTTTGTAAAGCATATACATGTAAAAACACATACATACATACATACATACATACATACATACATACATACATACATACATACATACATACATACATATAAACTCGGATATTCTAGAGGCCAGGGAGCTAGAGGATCCTTCACAGTGACTGCACTCTTCTGGACGGAGAGCTCCAATGTTTCTCCAGCTATCTGATGGAGACACTTCTCCAGTGTGGGAGTTACTGCCCTGAGTGCTCCGGGCACTAATGTTGCCTTTACCTGCCAGGCTCTCTCTAGCTCTCCTCTGAGCCCTTGAAATGGTTGAAACTTTATGTTTCCATCATTTGGGATGGCCACATCGATCACAGTGCCTGTCCTCTGCTTCTTATCAATGATCGCAATGTCTGGTTGGTTGGCCATTACCTTTTTGTTGGTTTGTGTCTGGTTGTGTCTGTCAGAGCCTTGGTGCTCATGATAGGTGCTAACCCCTTTACACCATTAGATGCAGCTGGAGCCCGAGGAAACCCGGAGGGTGACAGGTGCAGCTTGTTCCTCCATCAGCCTGTGCACTATAAGAGGGAGGACTGCCAGTACTTCAGCGGCTGAGTGTTTTACCACTAGCGGTATTTCAATCCAGCCCGATTCCTGACTTTCTATGTGAACGTTAAGAATCATTCTCTTGCCTTGAAAACCTGAACTAATTGCCTTGTCCTGCTCTGTGTAGGTGTTGCTTCCTGCTCTCGCTTGCCTTCAAGTCAGGAGATCCACAAGACCTCCACGGACATAGATTACTACCTGAACCTTTGCTCAGCTGGCAGTCTGCAGTGACTCGATGCACAGTGGGATCTGTGAAACCCTGTCCAATCTGTCCAACCTCTTACAGCACCAGCGATTACCCAAGCTCCAGCAAGTCCTACCAACCGACCCGTGCTCCAGGCTCTACACGCTCCCTCTCCCTGGCGGGTATCTCACCCCTAACAAATTGCCCGGCTGCGGATCCTGTGTTTTGCCTGTTCCGCTCCTGATTCTAAATAAACCTGACGAAACTGCTCTCTGTTTCTGGTAACTAACACTATGACAGTGTCAGACACAACACGTCTCAGGGATTACTGGTGCTGGACTACATGGTCACAGTAGTGATTGTACTTGGTGCTGCTTTCACATTGTCTTGGAGGTACTTCACACAACATATTTTTTTGTCAGTGTCGGGGTTGACAGGTGCTCAACTTAGTCACGATCTAATATCTCAGGTTAGTTACTCTCTCCGTCATGGCTATCATTGGAGCTTGGTACCCAATCTGTCCTTGTGTCCTGGCTCCTCCTTGCCATAGCACTATTGTCTTGTACCTTCTGAATCTCTAGTTGTTGGAACACTGGGCTGCTAGATGTTTCTGTGTTAGTTTAGACTATAGGTTTCCAAGCAACCATGTTTCCCAGTTTTTTCATGTAGCCCCGCTTCTTAGGGCTACTGGTTTTGTAGCATTCCAACAGTCCCCTGTTCTCGTCCTGTGTCAATTGCCATTGCATTTCAGTAGCCCATTTGTCATCAAAGTGCCCTGGTTCCTTAGTGTGAAGGTTCAATTAGCAGGGTAAGAGCACAGTTTTGCTCAAAACATTGAATGCACACAACATTATGGGTGACATACCAGAGTTCAAAAGAGGACAAATTGTTGGTGCACGTCTTGCTGGCGCATCTGTGACCAAGACAGCAAGTCTTTGTGATGTATCAAGAGTCACGGTATCCAGGGTAATGTCAGCATACCACCAAGAAGGACGAACCACATCCAACAGGATTAACTGTGGACGCAAGAGGAAGCTGTCTGAAAGGGATGTTCGGGTGCTAACCTGGATTGTATCCAAAAAACATAAAACCACGGCTGCCCAAATCACGACAGAATTAAATGTGCACCTCAACTCTCCTGTTTCCACCAGAACTGTCCGTCGGGAGTTCCACAGGGTCAATATACACGGCCGGGCTGCTATAGCCAAACCTTTGGTTACTCATGCCAATGCCAAACGTCTCTGATGAGTCCACTGTTGTGGAATTTTCTTATCAAAGTGGGTAGACGTTGACTCATAACAAGAGAAAATCCAGACTTTGTCTTAATAAGTTTTATTCAAAGGCATTCAGCGTTTGAAGACCCTGACACTGAGGTTAGTCAGTGAAACAGAGCCCCGATCAACATTTACACACAGTATTTATACCAGAACATGACAGTGTTATCTCAACTTCAAAGAGTCTGTGTTTTACAACCCTAGACCCTTCTCGGGTTCATAGGTGACTAGGTTACCTAGGAACAACCATCTACTCTCCCCGAGGCATCACCCTAACAAATGCCCTTAACCATTAAACTTCTGATAATGGCTTTTACAGCTTCCTCCTCTAACACAGATGTTCACTGGAGTGAGGTAAACCAAAGGTGTGGAATGCTTACTGCAAGAATTTCCATCACACTCCCTTCTTCTGATTACAAGATAATCACAACTAAAGGAAAATTGACAAATTATAAACACAACTTAAAAAACAAAAAAAACAAAAAATCCTGCTGACTCTCCTGAGTGGCTTCTGCGCTTCAAGCTGTCCTGTTACCAGTCTGGTACAGGTGGGCGGTCGTAGGAAGCTCCTCTAGAAATATATTTAGAAACAGGAACTCTAACCTGCTGGAAGTTAGGCTTCCATAGTCCAACTAAACAACGGTGGAAATGAACACATTTCAAATTTGTAATAATACCATAATGATAGATATCAAGCAATAAACATAAAAGTTAGATAAAAGCATCCGAGATTTCCTCCTCAAAGTCAGTCTCGCTGTCAAAGTGGGAGGAAAGAATCTCTCACTGTGGTGTGTGTGCAGTGAGGCAAATGACCTTATGATTTCTAACTTTCAGGCAATGCGATGGCCTTAAGTAGATTCTGAAATAACGTTGCACTGCCCAAGAGATTATTGTGCCCTTGTAAGTTCAGTGTTCTTCAACCACCTCTTCAATCACTCGCCAGTGATCAGCTTACAGTTCTTTATCTTGTGGTGGTCCGCTGTCCTCACACCTTTCAGGCCGTGGATGATCCAGTTAGAAGATGACTTGTGTCCTGGAAGCCAGATGAAGCTGGGGAAGCTGGAGCTTTCCTGCAGCTTTCCTGGATGTCTAGTAGGATCTGATATGGGCCTTTCCAGCGCCTGTGGCTTCCAGTGTTTTCTCCTAGACTCTCTGAGCAGAATCCAGTCGCCAGGAATAAAGGACTGGAGGGTGGAAGTGGCTGTTTCTGGTAATGCAGCCTTCACCGTCTGTGAAACTTGAGAAAACACAGTGGACAGGTTTTGACAGTAAAACAACATCCTATCTTCACACAAAGATGTGGAAGAAAATGATCTTGGCAATATCCCCATGTCCAAATTAGGAGACCTTCCACACAGCACTTCAAAAGGACTGAGATTTACCTGTGTCCTTTGTCTCAATCTCATATAAGTGAGAACAATAGGTAGAGCCTTCACAACACTTGGCCAATTTTCAATTCAAAGTCCCATTCTCAAACCTAAGTGCTTAACTACATGAACTTCATCAAAACATCCAACAAAATCAAAAGAATTGATCTTCTGACTTCACCTGATATACTAGCAATGACCATCAGCTAAATATTCTGAATATCAAAAATGTGACATGATGTTTGAGGAAGGTCTGATTACAGGTCAACATTTCATAGTTTCAGAATACCCACAAAGAATTTCAAAAATGGTCTAATCTGTGGAGATATAAAATTTCACAAAAGAATCAACACCATAATTTCAGACAGGTTATCATAATGTGGTCTTAGGGAGCTATGCACCATTTATATAACAAAGTACAACGTCTCTCTCGCATTGTCACTAAGTCCTCACTGGAGGTCTGAGCTACCCTTTTTCCCATGAGTGCTAAAACTTTTGGAACCCCATGTCACTTTATTCTGACATTCCCCTCTTCTGGCGCAGGGTCCAACCCATGCGACAATCCAGCAAAAAGTTTGTACAAAAATGTTTTAGTAACCAAGATCACATTACATAGAACCAAAGAAATGAATTCTGACATAACTATGTGTCGCTATGAATTTAATGAAAGCAACATAAAGAAAATCCAGATGTTTTTAACTGCAATTCAGTTCCATTAACAACTAAACACAAACTTTAGTTATTCAGTTCATCAATGTCTCACTTAGACATTAGTCACATATCATCCTGATTTGTCTTGTATGAAGATGAGTATTAGATTAATGGACATCCAATGTAATTTGGATGAATAAACCCTACAAATTCGAATCTAATAAATAATTCCCACCAAGTATAAAGGCATGACTCTGATTCTTTATCAAAAATATATTCCTTACTTTTGGCATATCTTGAATTGTCAGCTAGCTTAATGGTACCAGGGAAACTTTCAATCTAATAAATCACCAATGATTCTGTATGCAAAACTAATTCTTCAAACTAGTTTAAACTATTTCATTAACCTTTTAATAATAAAACACATAAATCTAAAAGTCATGCTACATTCTATATCATTATACAAAAAAAAAAAAAAACATGTTATTAAGGCAACAATCACTACAAGCATCTTGATTCTATTGTCTCTTAAACAGTGTTAAAACTCAGGAAGGGAGGTGCTGAGCGTTACCATGACAACAAAGGCATGAACCAACCTGGTAGGTGGGCGGAGTCAGGAAGAACTAACCTTTGATTGACAGCCTATGGGCGGACCCACAGTTTCTTCATCCCATCCCACATTAGTGTAACTTAAACTGCAAAACTGTTAACATGCACCTGCCTCAGAAACAAGCTGCTTCTTAACTCTCCTGAAAACTCAAAGTTTTAATCAATCTGGGATTTAGAAACATTATTCTAAACATGGATTATTGTTTCATGCAACATATAAACAAACATTCATTCCAACAAAACAAAGACAAAACATCAAAGACAGACAAATGGCCAAATTTGAAGCTTCAAGAATTCAAAGAAATTTTTAACTATCTATTTTCAGAATATGTTTTCTCAGTCATATCTTTTAATGCTATAATTGATAAATTTTGTTATGACAATCGTCAGGATCCTTTTTTTAAAAATGAGTGCACATAGTCCAAAGAATCTCCAAGTATTTAGAAGCACAGCAACAGTTTTCTCTTAAATGAATCCAAATTTACTGATGCTGAAACCTTTTGCTAATTCTTTGTACTGTAACTCTATAATAATAACTACAATCCTGAGAGTTATTGTTATAGTTCTCTTTTTGTTTGACTCAATTTGATCGCAGCTGTATTGCAGAATTTCAAGTTAAATGCAAAGAAGTATTTTTAATTTAATTCAATTCAAATTCAAAGATACTTTATTGATCCCCGAGGGGAAATTAGAAAAGTCAGCGTTGACATTTTCATGTTATACCCAAACTAAACAAAACTGCAGTGTTTGACTTAATCAGAAATTAAGATAAGAAGCTTGTCTCCAAACTGGACTTTTTCTCATTTTCTTTAATTTGGCTATTTAAATTTTGAGAGTTGGGGAGAACTTATTACTAGAACCCCTCTTTAATAATCCAAATGCTGATAAATGTTCCAATATTTTATCTCTTAGTAATCTGAAATCACCTTGTGTACCTTTGTACTCATATGTATTCTTTTAATCTTTAAACCCTAAGAAATCAAACAAGGAGACTGGAGTTTGAGCCGACCATCCTCTTACTGTTAAGAGAGCCTTTATTTATTTTATTTTCCTAAAATGAAGGATTTTACTTGTCTTGATTCTGTTATAAAAATCCTAACCTTGGTTCCAAAACTAAACTCTTCAACCCCAATCTGTGTTCCCCAGAGTAGAAATTTTGAGTATTATTGCATTTCAAAGCCACCAAATGACTGGAACTCATCATTGGTTTAGATCTATTTTAATAAGTAATCAGCCTACCTTTAATTAAATATTATAATGTTATGGACCCAAAATCTATGGCTTACGGGCTTCAGGAGTCCAGGAACCACAAGTTGAGTACTACTGCATTGAACAATGGTGTTAACTTTCTGCAGAGATTGAAGGATTGGCTAAATATATTATTTCTGCTTGGACAATAATCAGATTTAAAATTATTAGTTCACAGCTCCTAATTTACCTCAGATCATATTTGCTTCTATCCCAGTTCATAAGAAGCTTCAGACAAACATTATGCTAAAAAGCCAAAAACAAAACAAACAAAAACCAGATCTGTTTTAAAATAAAGAAAAAGCATGCTTAAAAAACTTGATACTGTGGTGGAAAATAACTCCACGGTTCTGAAGGCCTTTTCATGCAGAGTCTTTTAGGAAACATGAGATTAGTTAAATTTTTGTGTGGTACCACTGTCCAATCAGATTCTTGCTAAATAACCCCATTTTTCATTCTCATTTTAAAGGTTTGTTTTACCAAGGGAAATGTGTTTAACAAAACCAATTACTCTCAAAAGTTTTAAAAGTTTTTAGCTGGTGATATCTTAGAAAACAACAAGTGTTTTAATATTTCTATGCAACACAGAACTGATCCGGAGAAAAAAGAACCTGCAGAACCAAACCTTTCATAGTTTTTTGTCAGGACCTGATATAAGGTACAGTGTAAATCAACACGCTGCATGAATCAGAAGAGGAAGAAAAACCTAATTTAACCTCTTCCCAGCAGCTGCTGTGAAAAACAATGAATTTGTACTTTCCATAAGCGTCAGTTAACACTTGCGGACAAAAACTGCACCAAACTGTAAGTACTGTGTCAGAGACTGTATGAAGACCATCTGCAGTAGAACTAAGCCTGTTTTAATGAGGTCTCTACCCATTAGATTTATGGAATACAAAATCTGACAACAGAAAATAATATCTGAAGGAGAAACCCATCAGGTTTTACGCATGCACTGGGTTTTAAAAATGCTCCTTCATGAGATCTGTCCTGAGAATAACATAGAAACACTTGGTTACTGCTGAGTTTTGGAGATGTTGTAACTTCCTCTGCTTTTCATAACTTTTAATAACTAGAATAATTGACCCTGAATATTCCACGACGAAAGAGAACTTGTTTCTCTAAAAGAATTAACTGGAAAGTATCAAATGAGTTAAGTTATCACCCTTTTAAAGATACTTTTCTAACCCTAAAATAATATTTTAACCCGCTATATCTGTCAACGTCAAGCAAGCGTCACATGAGCAGCGATTAATAAGCGTTCTTCATTGCAGAAAATAGGAAAAGATTTATGCAAATGTGTGTGTGTTTGTACGTTACCTCCATCAGTTTCCAGAGTCAGACTGTCAGGCACACAGTCCTCTATCAGTCCAAAAAACAACCAGGCCCTTCCCAGGTCTGTTGGTGAGACATTGAATCATTCTTTGTCCACTTTAACTTCTCCAGGAGGGAGAAAGAAGAAACTTTACTCCAGTTTCTCTTCTGCCCGCATAAGATGCTTTCAATATAAATCCAGTGTATCACTCTTCTGGCTCTTGCAAACAGCATGGATCTTTGTCCATCTCAGTGGGTCCAGACTTCTTCTGAGTTTCGTTTTTTTGTAGAAAGTCACACTGCGATTTTCAACAAGCAGGCAGACAGGAAGGCAGATCTCTCTCTTTCAGGCCGTGCTGGAGAAGCGTCTCTGGCGGAGTAGCCATGGAGAAGGGCAGGTTTCTAAAATCCAGACTCAAAAACGCAGATGTTGAACTCAAATCCCATATATGTGTGTATTTGTGTGTGAGAGAGGCAGAAGAAAAGTTTAGTATAGGTTCAGATTTTGTACAAAGAAATATTATCAGTCAGTCAGTTGTCCCCCTGCCTGTCACTTCCTTCCACAACATGCATTATACTCCTTTCTAAAACAACTTTCTTTTCAACTCTCTAATGTCCCTTTTCACTTTTACCTTCTTTTCCGACTGATCGCAATATTTAAGACAAACGAAACTTCCTTCAGGAAAGTTTTAACTCTTTAACCCCTTCATTGATGCACTCTGTGCTTTTTAATCTTTTCTTATGTTTTTTTTATTTATTTTTCCATCAACTGTTTTACTTGAAACTATTTAAACTATTTAACTTATTTACACTCAAACTTCCACGCTGTGAAAAACCAAACTTATCTTCCAAATTAAAGCACATTTAACACAATCATCCCCACTTTTTCCTTTCATTATTTTATAAATCAGAGTCTGAAGAAGGAGACACCCCTGATGCCTCAAGGTTCCGGAACCATTTTTTTTTTTTTTTTACCTGTTCAGCGGCACGTCTGCCGTCTGGCTTTTCTCCTTTATGAGGTGTAGAAAATTGCTAAAAACCACCCACAAAACCCTGTGTTCTGCTTTATCCCATTGTTACCAATGAAAACCTCCCTGTTATTCCTTTTGCAGGGTAACCGGGCCCTCAGCTGATGTCCTCCCTCTCGCAACTCTGGAACCTAATTAATTAGTTAGGAGATGATGGTTAATGTGTAATAAAAATAATAATATACATTATATCATACAGAGCAACTTCTCCCCCAGATATATTTGAAGACAAATAGTTCGGATCTAATCAGCCAGAAGCCGCAGGCGAACATGAGGACTCCCCTCCGTAAAATGGAAGTGGACTGAGGACAACGTCTCCAGGCTGGCCAGGCGTCCGTGTCCCCTCCTGCGGTCTCCTCTGGCACGTTAGATCCTGTTCGTGACGCCAAAATTGTTGTGGAATTTTCTTATCAAAGTGGGTAGAAGTTGACTCATAACAAGAGAAAATCCGGACTTTGTCTTTATAAGTTTTATTCAAAGGCATTCAGCATTTGAAGACCCTGACACTGAGGTTAGTCAGTGAAACAGAGCCCCGATCAACATTTACACACAGTATTTATACCAGAACATGACAGTGTTATCTCAACTTCAAAGAGTCTGTGTTTTACGACCCTAGACCCTTCTCGGGTTCAGAGGTGACTAGGTTACCTAGGAACAACCATCTACTCTCCCTGAGGCATCACCCTAACAAATGCCCTTAACCATTAAACTTCTGATAATGGCTTTTACAGCTTCCTCCTCTAACACAGATGTTCACTGGAGTGAGGTAAACCAAAGGTCATACACTGTGGAATGCTTACTGCAAGAATTTCCATCACACCACCTTTACTGTTTTCCCCACATCCGAGAGAGTTATGGTGTGGAGAAGCCCCAAAGAAGCGTACCACCCAGACTGTTGCATGCCCAGAGTGAAGCATGGGGGTGGATCATTGATGGTTTGGGCTGCTATATCATGGCATTCCCTTGGCCCAATACTTGTGCTAGATGGGCGCGTCACTGCCAAGGACTACCAAACCATTCTAGAGGACCATGTGCATCCAATGGTTCAAACATTGTATCCTGAAGGCGGTGCCGTGTATCAGGATGACAATGCACCAATACACACAGCAAGACTGGTGAAAGATTGGTTTGATGAACATGAAAGTGAAGTTGAACATCTCCCATGGCCTGCACTGTCACCAGATCTAAATATTATTGAGCCACTTTGGGGTGTTTTGGAGGAGCGAGTAAGGAAACGTTTTCCTCCACCAGTATCACGTAGTGACCTGGCCACTATCCTGCAAGAAGAATGGCTTAAAATCCCTCTGACCACTGTGCAGGACTTGTATATGTCATTCCCAAGACGAATTGACGCTGTATTGGCCGCAAAAGGAGGCCCTACACCATACTAATAAATTATTGTGGTCTAAAACCAGGTGTTTCAGTTTCATTGTCCAACCCCTGTAAATTCCAATGAATCCAAACTATCAAACAGTGCAGTCAAATTCAGTTTATTATTCAAATTGTTTAATTTTTTTTTCTATCTAAGGAAACCCAGCAGATTGCATCCAGTCAGTGACTTGCAGCATTCACTCCTCCTGGATGAGCATGTAGAGACAGTGGACAGTCACTGGTGTTGACTTTGCAGCAATCCCTCATACTGAGCATGCATGTAGCGACAGTGGAGAGGAAGAACTCCCTTTTAACAGAAAGAAACCTCCAGCAGAACCAGAACCAGGCTCAGTGTGAGCGGCCATCTGCCACGACCGACTGAAGGTTTGAGAGAACAGAGCAGAGACACAAAAAGAACACAGAAGCACTGATCCAAGAGTACTTTCTATGGGAAGGAAAAGTAAATCTTAATGGATGAAGCTCCTTTAGTGGTTTCATCTAGGAAGAAAAATAGATAAACTCTGAGCCAATTTTCAATGTTAGGGTATGAAAGAGAGCACATACAGTTAGTCACAGTAAAAGCTCAGTCAGTACCTATGTCTAGGAGAGACAGGGTTAAACACTGAAAGACAGGGCCAAGTGTATCATCGGTAGAAGGTGAGCATTAAGTTGTTAGCAGCAGAAGCTCGGACGATGCATTATGTCCTCCAGTAGCCTGAGCCTGTAGCAGCATAACTACAGAGATAGCTCAGGATAACCTAAGCCACTCTAACTATAAGCTTTATCAAAAAGGAAAGTTTTAAGCCTAGCCTTAAAAGTAGACAGGGTGTCTGCCTCACGGACTAAAACTGGGAGCTGGTTCCACAGGAGAGGAGCCTGATAACTAAAGGATCTGCCTCCCATTCTACTTCTAGAGACTCAATGAACCACCAGTAAACCTGCAGTCTGAGAACGAAGTGCCCTGTTTGTTGGCAAACAATCTCCTTTGGAATTTTAATTTTCAATTCAAAAAGTGAAAGTCATTATTTAATATAAATACACAGAGTGCAATATTTCAAGTCTTTCCTAATATATGGTACGTACCATGAAAACTGCAATGTACTGCAATGTACATTACTATACAGCAAGCAAGTGAAAAGCTGCCAACCCAGCAAAGAAAAATGCAGCTATATGACATTATAACACAAAAGCCTTATTGTTTGTACAATATCAAATTCAGTTTATTATTCAAGTTGATTGAAAAGTTTTCTATCTAAGGAAACCCATCAGATTGCATTGAGTCACTGACCTGCAGCGTTCACTCCTCCTGGCTGAGTATGTAGGAACAGTGGACAGTCGCTTGCATTGTGTCTTTGACTTTGCAGCAATCCCTCATACTAAGCATGCTTAACAAGAGAAACCTTCAGCAGAACCAGGTTCAGTGTGAGCGGCCATCTGCCATGACCAACTGGCGTTTTGACAATACGGAGAAGAGACACGAAAAGAACACAGAAGCACTGATCCAGGAGTACTTTCTATGTAAAAGAAAGGTTAAATGTTATAAAGACAGTACAGTTTAAGTGGCTTCATTTAGGAGAGAAACACAGCTAACCAGTTAAGTTCTGAGCCAGTTTTTAAGTCTTAAGTATGAAAGTGTGAACTTTCATTGATTGTTCTATATTACTGGCATATGGAGCAGTCTGTCAGGACAATCCCTGACAGACTGAAAGTTGTTCGGCTAAATTCAATATTCAAAATTTAATACAAGATTTTGTCAATAACTATTTAGGATTAATTATAATTATTAATAGTTGCTAAAAGCCAAATTAAACCTATTTTTATGCAGCAATCTGCTGACAAGCTTCCTGGAGATGCTCATTTCCTTTTCCAGCAGGACTTGGTATCGCCTCAAACTGCCAAAAGTACCAATGCCTGCTTTAATAACAATAGTATCATTGTGACACCAGAGCCAACAATCCAGACGAACACCTCAGCAGAACCACAGACTGATATCCTCTACGCTATGCTGCATTGATGAAGTGATTCATGCAAAAAGAGTCCAGACCAGGCACTGAGGGCAGATGCCAAACAGCACGTGGATATACTGCAGTATTTCTCCTGCACTGCCAATAGGCAAAGCAACAGCTTTGGGTGGTTGACCATTTATGCTGCAGGATGATTTGCTCCTGCTTCTTTTCAGCATCAAATCTCCACACTCTTCCACATGCTCCCTGCTCTCGATGCATAACAAAAAAAATTTTAAACTGATTTTTATGTTAAAAAAAAAGGTTTTTAATAATGATGGTCATTTAGCAATGATTCCTATCTCCCAGTCTCCTTTACATTCTGTTCAGTCTCCAAGCTAACAGCATGAAAACTTGGTCCTCTTTATCCATCCATGAGTTCGGTCTTATGCTTAGCCATGTGGTTAGCCACTAGTGGTTTCCTTGTTACAAGAATCTTGGGAAAGCAAATGTTTTGGTCAGTGTGTCTGTCAACAGTTGGTCCTCTTTTCAATCTTTAAAGAAGGAATAGGATCGCTTTTCTCATGGTCAGTCAAGAAATCAAACTAATCATTTCCCTTTTTAAGTCAGTTAGGATTACCAGAAATATTTATATTTAATAAATCCCAGAAGAATTCATTTAAAGAACGTTTTAAAAAGTCTGCCCCACCCATTAGAATATGGCTCCATGGCAACAAATTCCCAAAACCACCTTTAGGTGAAGGCAGATTTAAGATAGACATTGTTTTTTATCTTTTTCCAGAACAAACAGCATAAAAATTAAAGAAAAAGATCAAGCAGAGGCTGTGGAGAAATAATTGCTGTGTAAGATTACCTCAGGAGGTCAGTGCAGTAAATAGACCTCCTCATTCCGACCCAGGAGCATGCCCACCAGGTCATCAGATCATCCTGTTGTGTTCCATGATAAAGAGGAACAACCCAGATAAAAGCAAGAAGTGTTGAAGAATCACTCAAAAGAAATTTAAAACTGAAGTGCTGTTAAATGGTTTAATCCAGAGGTTGAATTTAGAAAAACACAGCAGAAGAAAAAAAATAAGTGCTGCACTTAGAATTTTCTATTGAGAAAGAAATGAGAAAAACAGAAACCTGTGTAGTCAAAGTGTAAAACAGTAACAAATATTCCCTTCTTCCTTGTTTCAACCTGTGTTCCACTCTAATCATATCGAGTTTTTACTAGAGATCAGTTAGCATATAAACAGCACCTTGCATGTTTTCGCAATATCTATACATCCTCTGTGACTTTGCTCAGTTGTGGAGCACCCCAAAGCTGAGCCTTTGGTCTCCTCTTCTTCATGGGCAGTGTATCCAAAACTATGGAATCCATTATGGTTTCTATGCAGACAACACTTATCTGTGGCATCTTACACCATGGCTTGTCTTTGAAAAAAAAAAACATTTTGCTTGCTCTTACATTGATTACTGTAGTGAAACTTACATTATGCTGGTCAGAACATTGGAGCTAGACACATTACCAAGACTAAAAGGCACAAAAACATTACCCCTGTGCTTGCCTGTCTGCACTGGTTCCCTTTAAGGTATCATATTGATTTTAAAATCTTGCTGCTTCCTTGAAAGCTTTAAATGGCCATGCCCTTCAATACAACGGTCCTGCTTCCTCATGAACACAGATCCATAGACAGCACTCTGCTAAATATTACCAAGGGACCGTTTGTGACAATGGGAGATCAAGCCATTTCAGTTTATACCTCAATTTCAGGGAAACCAGCCTACTAAACTCAGGCCATTCAAATCTTTACCTTAAGAACTGAGCTTGAACTGTTCCTGTTTGTGAAAGCCTTTGGTGATCTGTACATTCTTGTTTCATATACTTTTATTGTTCTGAATATCAACATGGCTAAAGTTTTCTTCTTGTATAGCACACTGTAACTTTAAGAAAAGTGCCCTACAAATACATTGGCTAGAAAGTATTTGTCCACTTACAGATTTCTACTGTTGCCTTTACACTATATACAGGTCCTTCTCAAAAAATTAGCATATTGTGATAAAGTTCATTATTTTCCATAATGTAATGATGAAAATTTAACATTCATATATTTTAGATTCATTGCACACTAACTGAAATATTTCAGTTAGTATGCAATGAATCTAAAATATATGAATGTTAAATTTTCATCATGACATTATGGAAAATAATGAACTTTATCACAATATGCTAATTTTTTGAGAAGGACCTGTAGTGTAATGGCAACAGTAGAAATCTGTATTCTATTGTAAAATAGAAGTTCAGTGAAAGAACATACACACAGTTAAACATGGTGGCGGTAGTGTAATGGTCTTAGGCTGCTTTTCTTCTTTAGAACCTGGGCAGTTTGCTGGAATTGATGTAATCATGCAAGTCTGACAAAAATCAAGTAGACAATAGCCTTTTTCATTGTGTAGACAGGTCACGGGTCAAAGACCAATGTTTTTAAAAATAAAACCAGAGACAAAAGATAAGCTAAGATTACTTTGAAAAATTTATAAAAAATAGCAATAAATCTCCATCCTTCATTATACAAAGTCAAAAATGCTTAAGAACTTGACTGTTAAAGCAAATATAAAACTGTAGGAGCTGATTGGAAGTGGTTTTACAATGGGAAGAAAACTACTTGCCGTTTGCTGGAGTTCCAAAGTCTTAGAAATGCCTTTGTAATGCTTTCCAGATATATGTCAGTGATTTGTTTCTCATCTGTTGTAGTTTTTTTTTAGATCGGGTCATGATGTCAGACAGGCCCTAATAACCTAGTGATCAGATCTTGGTGTGTCTAGTATAATTTAACTAAATATTCTAAACTAATGCTGTTAATTCATGATTTGATTTGATTCCCTCAAATGAAATCATTTAAAAATTGCAGTTTGATTTTAAAATGTGTCTGATCAACTGAAATTTGAGTGTGACAAAGAAACAAACCCAGAAAAAAACTGATCATGCTTTTTCACAGCACTGCACCTGTTCTCATTCTAATAATGTATTAAACTTTAACCACTTTCAGAATAATGCAGGACTGGTTGCATGGGAGGTGACAGGTGCACAGCTCTGTTTTTGTGAATTTCAGATCATCTCTTGTCACAGGCATTCTGTGTTCATACTAGCAAACAATAAAACCCATCAAGTCTAGTGAAAACGTGGTGCAGATGACTTAACCATCTGAGGGTGAAGCCTCCAATTGTAAAAATGAGTTGAATGCCAGAGAAGGACATGAGTTATGTGAATGTGCAGAAACACTCATAAACACACTCACACACACACACACAGAGACTCTTCTCCCTGCAGTGGGTTGTATAAGAGTATAATGGCTGAGCCAAAATCAGTCCACTTCAACCCATAATGGTATGAGTAGAATTTCTTATGTAAGCTTGTTGGTTCAAAAACACACGGACATTCCATCTCCCTCCTGCTATTGACATCCATATAATGGATACACAATGGAATCACGTCTTCACATTTTGTAGTATTTGTCCTTGCCATTTATAGCTAACATCATCCTTTTTTAGTTCTTTTAAAAACAAATAGACACGGATATGTTTACCATGGGTTCTAATCTGATCTCTTTTACAATGTTAAATTTGTAAAACCCCTCACTTAACATGAATTTTGTTGAAAATATTATTAAAAAGGGATTTTCTTTCATACTAAATCTTCCGGTAATTTCCAGTTGGATCTTCAGCTACACCACAGCACTGAGAATACATATACAAAAGATTTTATTACATCTGTCCTAACAGTGATGCATCAAGTACTGACTTGGTTTTACTGGATCTAAAGTGCCAGATTTGATACAGCGACCCTGGAAGGATATTGTGGTACTGTGCAAAATTGATTAAGATCTCAATAGGTGTACCAGGACTTCTTTGTCGTCTGGCTAATATAAATCTGAGCTAACAAGGATCACGTGTTCCTCAAGGAACCATTTCAGAGTCACTGAATATTTATATCCATCCTCCAACTCAGTCTTGCAACATCTTGAGCCACAGAATAAATAATAATAATAACAATAATCAATCTTGTGTATAATATACTTTACACTTATTTCAAGGTGCTACAAAAGAACAATAAAAACATCAACCAAAATTTTAATAATAAAAGCGAAATTTGAAAGATAAGATATCAATCAAAAACCTGGAAAACAGAAATGTCTTCAGTCTTTCTTTAAGAGATTCTACAGTCTATGACAACCTCAAGTTATCAGGAAGCTTATTCTACAAATGAAGCGCAACTGAGGAGTATGCCCTGTCTACCACAACAGTTTAGTTCTAGGAGTGTTAGCCAAGAGTCAATGGACCAAAGTGTGCATGGGCATTTTTATAAGGTAACCAGGTGCAGTGTCATGGATGCAGTGATGAGTAAGAAGACAGATCTTGTATTGAATCCAGGCAAGTGGACAGTGGAAAGAGTACAGAACTGGAGTGATACAATCATAGTTTTTAGTTTGTGAAAGCAGGCTCTCAGCACTGTTTTACACAGACTGGGGCGTTTATGGGTTTTAATTAGAAACCGAACAGCAGGGAGTTGCAGTATTCCAGTCTGAAAGAGATGAAGGCATGGATACGTTTTTCAGCATCTGACTGGGTAAGGGATAGAATGAGGATTGCAATGTTTTTCAGAGGTGGTTTTGCAGAGGTGTGTTACGCAGGAGTCAAAAGAGAGGCGAGGGTCAAACTGTACACCAAAACTAGTGACAGAGGAGTGTAACGTCCTGACCAGATAATGTTATGGAGGTTATGGCGGATGACTCTAGCTGATAAGGATGCCAACTATTATAGCCTCAGTTTATCAGAATCAGAATCAGCTTTATTGCCACGTTTGTACATACAACAAAGGAATTTGACTCTGGTACACTTTGCTCTTTTGTTCTGTTTTTGCATTACCGAATATACAAATTTACAATGTACAATATACTCATATATAATAAAAAGGTGCATTTGCAACATCTGTATGCTGTTGTTTTGTACTCTATTGAATGTTCAACAGAGAAACAGCCTTGGGGAAGAAACTGTCTTTGTGGCGGCTGGTTATAGTGAACAGTGCTCTGTAGCGCCACCTGAAGTTAAAGCTCTGAACAGTTTATGTGCAGGGTGTGTGGGGTCTGCATAGATTTTAGCAGCTCTTTTCCTGACCCTTGACCTGTATAAGTCCTGGATGGAGGGAAGGTCAGCTCTGATTATTCTCTCTGCAGTCCTGATTATTCGTTGCAGTCTGGACCTGTCCTGTTTTGTGGATGATCCAAACCACACTGAGATGGATGAAGACAGGACAGACTGAATGATGGCAGTGTAGAAGATGACCAGCAGCTCCTGTGGAAGGTTCAACTTCTTGAGTTGCCTCAGGAAGTATAGTCTCTGCTGGGCCTTCTTTCGAACAGTGTCTATGTGTGAAGACCATCTCAGGTCCTCAGAGATGGTGGTTCCTAAGAACCTGAAGTTTTTCCTTAATAAGATGGCGCCGCAGATGGTTGCCTCGGCGTGTTGGTGCGCATTGTTTTGTTTTGTTTTTTGCTTTAAAACGGTCTTCTGTGATGGTACCTGGAGCTCTCTCACCAGAGAAGAACTCATGAACATCAGGGCTACTACACCAGATGAGTTATTTCCAACTTTTCTGCCTACTGCTCTGGACTTTTTGGACATTCTGGTGAAAGGTACGCTCACCTTTGCTCACGCGGTGAAACACCGGAAGAGAGGGAAACGGGCTGGGGTGCTGGTACGTCTTCGCCAGCGTGGACTACGAACACCGTTACCTGGAATATTTCTCTCTAACGTGCGCTCACTTCCCAACAAAATGGAGGAACTACAACTGCTGTTGGGGAAAAACAGGGACTTTTATTCATCGGCAGTTTTGTGCTTCACGGAGACGTGGCTGTGTGGATTAATACCGGACTCTGCGCTGCAGCTGGCAGGATTCCAGCTCTACAGAGCGGACAGAGACACGGAACTCTCCGGCAAAGCGAAAGGTGGAGGAATCTGTTTCTACCTCAACAGTGGTTGGTGCAACGACGTGACAGTGATTCAGCAGCACTGTTCTCCAGACCTGGAATCCTTCATCATAAACTGTAAGCCTTTCTATTCCCCCCATGAGTTCGCTTCGTTCATCCTGGTCGGTGTTTACATCCCGCCGCAAGCTAACGTGCAGGTCGCACAGCGCATGCTCGCCGACCAGATACTGAGTGTGGAGCGGACCAACCCGGACTCCTTAGTAATCGTCGTTGGTGACTTTAACAAAGGTAATCTGACCCACGAACTCCCCAAATATAGACAGTTTATAAAATGTCCGACCAGAGAGGACAACATTCTGGATCACTGTTACACCACCATCAGAGACGCTTATCACGCCGTCCCACGTGCTGCACTGGGCCAATCCGACCACATCATGGTCCACCTGATTCCTGCATACAGGCAGAAACTAAAGCTCTGCAAACCTGTTGTGAGGACGACAAGGAAGTGGAGCAGTGAGGCTGTGGAGAATCTCCAGGCGTGTTTAGGCTGTACAGACTGGGATGTGTTCAGGACTACTACCAACAGTCTGGACGAGTACACAGAGGCTGTGACTTCCTACATCAGCTTCTGTGAGGACAGCTGTGTACCATCATGCACCAGGGTGAGTTACAACAACGACAAACCCTGGTTCACAGCTAAACTCAGAAGGTTAAGACTGAATAAGGAAGAGGCCTTCAGGAGTGGGGACAAAGACATATACAGAGAGGCAAAGTACAAATTTGGCAAGGCAGTGAAAGAGGCCAAACGACTGTACTCTGAGAAGCTCCAAAACCAGTTCTCAGCCAACGACTCTGCGTCTGTCTGGAAAGGGCTCAAGCAAATCACCAACTACAAGCCGAAAGCCCCCCACTCCATCAACGACCGACGCCTCGCCAACGACCTGAACGAGTTCTACTGCCGCTTTGAAAGACAAAGGGACAGTCCTGCAACCATCCCCCACGACGCCCCCCAACAGCTGCAGCCACAATCCACCACCCCCACCTCCCAAACCTCAAGAGGGGCCTTGGCACCTCCAACCCCCACCCTGAAGTTCCCCCCCACCAGCCCCCTACCCACGCCGAGGACGGCTCTTTCCATCCAGGAGAGGGACGTCAACAAACTCTTCAGAAGACAGAACCCCCGGAAAGCTGCTGGTCTGGATTCTGTCTCACCAGCCAGCCTGAAGCACTGCGCTGATCAGCTGTCTCCAGTCTTCACAGACATTTTTAACACCTCACTGGAGACATGTCATGTGCCAGCCTGCTTCAAGTCCTCCACCATCGTCCCTGTCCCCAAGAAGCCAAGGACCACAGGGCTTAATGACTTCAGACCCGTCGCCCTGACCTCTGTGGTGATGAAGTCCTTTGAGCGCCTTGTGCTCTCATACCTAAAAGACATCACCGACCCCCTCCTGGACCCCCTGCAGTTTGCCTACAGAGCCAACAGGTCTGTAGATGATGCAGTCAACTTAGCCCTTCACTTCATCCTCCGACCCTGGACTCCACAGGAACCTATGCCAGGATCCTGTTTGTGGATTTCAGCTCTGCCTTCAACACCATCGTCCCAGTTCTGCTCCAGGAGAAGCTCTCCCAGCTGAGTGTGCCCAACTCCACCTGCAGGTGGATCACTGACTTCCTGTCTGACAGGAAGCAGCGCGTGAGGCTGGGGAAGCACGTCTCCGACTCCCTGACCATCAGCACCGGTTCCCCCCAAGGCTGTGTTCTCTCTCCTCTGCTCTTCTCCCTGTACACCAACAGCTGCACCTCCAGTCACCAGTCTGTCAAGCTTCTGAAGTTTGCGGACGACACCACCCTGATCGGACTCATCTCTGATGGTGACGAGTCCGTCTACAGATGGGAGGTGGACCATCTATTGGACTGGTGCAGCCAGAACAACCTTGAGCTCAACGCTCTAAAGACAGTGGAGATGGTTGTGGACTTCAGGCAGAACCCAGCCCCACCTGCCCCCATCACCCTCTGTGACTCCACAATTGACACTGTGGAATCTTTCGATACAGTGTTGTTGAGGATGGTGAGGGGGGTGTATGGGGGTGGTGTTCTCCGAAAATCCACCACCATTTCCACAGTCTTGAGTGGGTTGAGTTCAAGGTAGTTCTGACCGCACCAGTGTACCAGCCGATCCACCTGCTGTCTGTATGCAGACTCATCACCATCCTGGATCAGTCCAATGACAGTGGTGTCGTCTGCAAACTTAAGGAGTTTCACGGACGAGTCCGATGAGGTGCAGTCATTTGTGTACAGAGAGAAGAGGAGTGGGGATAGAACACACCCCTGGGGGGCACCATTACTTATTGATCTGGATCGGGAGAAGATGCTCCCCAGTCTCACCTGCTGTCGGTCCGTCAGGAAGCTGTTGATCCACTGACAGGTGGAGGCTGGGACGTTGAGCTGGGTGAGCTTCTGGTGGAGGATGTCTGGTATGATGGTGTTGAAGGCCGAGCTGAAGTCTACAAACAGGATCCTGGCGTACGTCCCTGGGTGGTCGAGGTGTTGCAGGATGAAGTGTAGACCTAAGTTAACAGCATCATCTGCTGACCTGTTTGCTCGGTAAGCAAATTACAGGGGGTCCAGCAGGGGACCTGTGATGTCTTTCAGGTGCTTCAACACCATCCGCTCAAAGGATTTCATGACCACAGACATCAGAGCTACAGGCCTGTAGTCATTTAATCCTACAATGGTGGATTTCTTGGGAACCGGGATGATGGTGGATCGTTTGAAGCAGGAGGGGACCTCACATTTCTCCAGTGACTTGTTGAAGATCCTTGTGAAGATCGGAGCGAGTTGATGTGCACAGGCTTTCAGGCATGATGGGGAGGCGTTATCAGGTCCTCCAGCTTTCTTTGTTTTCATGCGCTGAAAGAACCTGTTTACATCTTCCTCAGAGATCTTTAGTGCAGGCAGAGGATCTGAAGGTAGGGGGTTGGTTGTTTTACGGGTCAAATTTGTTCCTGAATGGGATGTGGAGGAGATGATTTGAGGTGTGAATGGCTTCTTGTCATGTCTGCAATAGAAGCCATTCAGACGGTTGGCCAGGAGACGACTCTGTTCAGGATGGGTGGAGGGGCTCCTGTAGGCAGTCAGGTTTCTCAGACCAGTCCATACAGCTGAAGTGTCACCAGTAGAAAGGATGTTCTTCAGCTTCTCACTGTAGCTTCTCTTAGCTGCTTTGATCTCCTTTGTTAGTCTGTTCCTGGCCTGCCTGTACCGCGCCCAATCTCCACTGCTGTGAGCTTCTTCCTTTACCCTGCACAGATTCCTGAGGTGTGGAGTAAACCATGGCTTATTGTTCCCAAAGGTGCAGAAGGTCTTGGTCTGCACACACATGTCCTCACAGAAACTGATGTATGATGTCACCACATCAGTTAGTTGGTTTAAGTCAGTGGCTGAAGTTTCAAAAACAGTCCAGTCTGTGCATTCAAAGCAGGCCTGTAGCATCTGCTTTGATTCCTCAGTCCACTTCTTAACAGTGTGAACCTTGGGTTTGGAAGCTCTTAGTCTCTGTCTGTAGGTTGGGATGAGGTGGATTAGATAATGATCTGAAAAACCCAGAGCAGCCCTGGTAACAGCATGATATGAGTCCTTTAAAGCTGTGTAACAATGGTCCAGTGTATATTTGTCTCTGGTGGGACACTTAATATGCTGTCTGTATTTGGGGAGTTCATTTGAGAGGTTTGCTCTGTTAAAATCTCCCAGTATTATGATGAAAGAGTCCATGTATTTTTTCTCCAGGTCTGTAATCATCTCAGCAAGATGTTTTTCAGCAGCAGAAGTTCAGCCATGCGGTGGAAAATATGAGCCGATTATTATAAACGAGGAAAACTCTCTCGGTGAATAAAACGGTTTACAGATTATGGAAAATGACTCCAGATCAGGACTACATGTTTCTCCAGAACTTTTACGTCTCTGCACCAACCTTCATTTATATAAAAGCAGATTCTGCCTCCTCGCTTCTTCCCCGATAGCTCCACGCTGCGATCCGCTCTGAGCAGCTGGAAGTCCGGCATCAGCAGTGCTCGGTCCGGGATGTTTCCACTCAGCCATGTCTCGGTGAAGCAGAGAACCGCTGATCCACGGAGGTCTGAGTTTTTACCGGTGAGAAGAAGCAGCTCGTCCATCTTGTTGTTTAGAGAGTGGACATTTTCCAGGTGGATTGAAGGCAGTGGTGTTCATAGTCCTCTTTTGCAGAGCTTTACCAGCGCGCCAGCACGCTTTCCCCTTCGACGCTTTCGGCGCAGGATCCCATAGAGTGCTGCTGCTCCGCTTGCCAGGAGCTCAGTGAACCTCGGATCGATGAAAGATGGTGAAAAAACCCCAAGAGAGGACTCTCTGATGTTGAGAAGTTCCTCTCTACTGAATGAGACCAGAGGATTGTGGCTCGAAAAACATAAAAACACACAAAATACAAAAACAAAGAGAGAGCGAAGCTCTGAGGCTGCCATCGTCGGTGCCATCTATATATAGATATATATATATAGATATATATATATCTATATATATATATATATATATATATAGATATAACTATATATATATATATATATATATAGATATATATATATATATCTATATATATATATCTATATATATATATAGATATATATATATATATCTATATATATATATAGATATATATATATATAGATATATATATATATATATATATCTATATATATATATATATATATCTATATATATATATAGATATATATATATAGATATATATATATATATATATATATATATCTATATATATATATCTATATATATATATAGATATATATATAGATATATATATATATATATCTATATATATATATAGATATATATATATATATATATAGATATATATATATAGATATATATATATATATATATATATATATATCTATATATATATATCTATATATATATATAGATATATATATAGATATATATATATATATATCTATATATATATATAGATATATATATATCTATAGATATATATATATATCTATATATATATATATATATATATATATCTATATATATATCTATATATATATATAGATATATATATAGATATATATATATATATATCTATATATATATATAGATATATATATATATAGATATATATATATATCTATATATATATATATATCTATATATATATATATATATAGATATATATATATTCGTCTTGCAATCAGAAGGTTGTGAGTTTGATTCCAGCTTCCTCCTGCCATATGTCGATCTGCCCCTGGGCAAGGCACTTAACCTCAAGTTGCTTACCGATCTGCATATCGGTGTATGAATGTGTGAGAGTGCGATTGGGTGAATGTGGCTCTAGTGTAAAGCGCTTTGAGCGGTCTGTTTGACTGAAGAAGCGCTATATAAGTTCAGACCATTTACCATATACCGTATTTTCCGCACTATAAGGCGCACTTTCAATGAATGGCCTATTTTAGACTTTTTTCATATACTGGTCCTTCTCAAAATATTAGCATATTGTGATAAAGTTCATTATTTTCCATAATGTCATGATGAAAATTTAACATTCATATATTTTAGATTCATTGCACACTAACTGAAATATTTCAGGTCTTTTATTGTCTTAATACGGATGATTTTGGCATACAGCTCATGAAAACCCAAAATTCCTATCTCACAAAATTAGCATATCATTAAAAGGGTCTCTAAACGAGCTATGAACCTAATCATCTGAATCAACGAGTTAACTCTAAACACCTGCAAAAGATTCCTGAGGCCTTTAAAACTCCCAGCCTGGTTCATCACTCAAAACCCCAATCATGGGTAAGACTGCCGACCTGACTGCTGTCCAGAAGGCCACTATTGACACCCTCAAGCAAGAGGGTAAGACACAGAAAGACATTTCTGAACGAATAGGCTGTTCCCAGAGTGCTGTATCAAGGCACCTCAGTGGGAAGTCTGTGGGAAGGAAAAAGTGTGGCAGAAAACGCTGCACAACGAGAAGAGGTGACCGGACCCTGAGGAAGATTGTGGAGAAGGGCCGATTCCAGACCTTGGGGGACCTGCGGAAGCAGTGGACTGAGTCTGGAGTAGAAACATCCAGAGCCACCGTGCACAGGCGTGTGCAGGAAATGGGCTACAGGTGCCGCATTCCCCAGGTCAAGCCACTTTTGAACCAGAAACAGCGGCAGAAGCACCTGACCTGGGCTACAGAGAAGCAGCACTGGACTGTTGCTCAGTGCATAACTGTACATGATTATTTGAAGGTTGACGTTTTTTGTATTAAAAACACTTTTCTTTTATTGGTCGGATGAAATATGCTAATTTTGTGAGATAGGAATTTTGGGTTTTCATGAGCTGTATGCCAAAATCATCCGTATTAAGACAATAAAAGACCTGAAATATTTCAGTTAGTGTGCAATGAATCTAAAATATATGAATGTTAAATTTTCATCATGACATTATGGAAAATAATGAACTTTATCACAATATGCTAATATTTTGAGAAGGACCTGTATAGGGCGCACCGGATTATAAGGCGCATAGAATAGAAGCTACTGCAGTCAAACGTTTGACTGGGGTTGCGTTATGCATCCACTAGATGGAGCTGTGCTAAAGAGAATGTCAACAAAACAGTCAGATAAGTCAGTCAGTCAAACTTTATTAATACACTACAAACCAGCGTTCTGATAACTCCATTCACTCTCATGGTAAGGTCTCCTCTACATAGAATTCTATTGAATAGAGCCAACCGCACGTTAGAAATGCATTGGAGTCAATGAAGTTGAAGTTGAAATCTAACGTTGGTTAAAACGTGAAAGGGAACTTTTCCCTGATTCAGTAAACACGTAAAAGAAACAGTTTGATGCACTAAATCAAACATTAGTACATTCACAATATAGTAGCGTTAACTGTTGAATTCTCTCGCTGCTGCTCTATTCCCATGTTCGACTGCGTAGCTGACAGCCTTGAGTTTGAACTCAGCATCGTAAGCGTGTCTCTTGAAAGGTGCAATTTTGGGGTCGTTATACACACACAGGAGTAAGCACAGTACAGGTGTTTACCGCTATTACTTCGGCGACGCCCCTGAGTACGGTAGCCGTAATGCTGCAAGCGGTGCGGCTTTGTAGTTTACCAGTCGTACTGAAACATTTTGACAGAGCGCCGTGTACAACCAGTATGGATCAACCAATTAACCAATTGATCCATATATAAGGCGCTCCGGATTACAAGGCGCACTGTCGTTTTTTGAGAAAATTAATGGTTTTTAAGTGCGCCTTATAGTGCGGAAAATACGGTATATATATTAGCACTGGTACACAGCGCAGGATGCTACCTAAATGAACCACTTTTGGTCTTGAAGCCTATTCTGTCTTTTGTAGTGATCAGAGTGTGAACAACCCTATATTGTGAATTTGTAGCAATAAGCTATATATGAAATACTAAGCAATGATTGTATAGAAGCAAATATTTATAAAATGAGATATTGAAAAATTGAGAAAAAAATTGACACTGAATAGTTTTGGGCCTAAATCCACGTTATTTACTTGTCATGCATTTAAGTGGAGCTATTTAATTCCATTTCTCATCTTTTAATTTCTTGTACTCATCTTGTACTTTTTGCCCTCATCTGAATAGTGTTAAATTAACTTGCCTCGTCCAGTAAAATTTGATATCAAAAGAACTTTAATTAAAATATGAAAATAAGCAGCAGATATTATCTCACATTCCCCAATACTGACTGTATTAGGGTTTGTTTGTGTGTTCATATGTGGAGTTGCAAAATATAAAGTGCTTTTTCCAACTTTTTCTGTGTTTGTACTGTGTCTTACATTTAGTTGAAAACATATTCCAGTCTTTCTGGGTTTTTTTTCTCAGCATTAAAGTTAAGTACAGTATGCAGAGACCACCTACTAGCAGTAAGAGTGTCTAAACCCTGGAAATCAGTCATCTTGCAGTGTTGCCTTTGAATGCTTCACCGAACATCCTAATTAAATCCATTCCTTTTTGCTCCAGTAGCTTTCATATTTTTATTGGAGTGACAAAGTTTTGTTTCACTAAACTGTAGCCTTTTGAAAAGTGGTTAGAAGGTGTCCTACTCCCTTCTTTGGCTCCAATTACAGAACTAATCCAATTATAACATTTCCAGAAACATTTAGCTATGAATTCATTTTATTAAGTTACAAGCAAAAAAAGGTATTGTATATACTGTAGCTAACCTCAAAGCAACATGATTTCAGCCAAAATATAACATGGCATCTTCTATATGAATAAGATTTGTTTTGATGTCTCCCACTCAAATTAAACAGAAAGCATGAATTTGACATGCGTTCTGAAAGATGCATTTTCAGCCACTTGAGATGACAGACCATCAATGTGTCAGAGTTTTGTAAAACAAATTTCCCTAAAGGCCCGTCTTTTTCTTTGATTTCATTTGGTTATTTAAACGTTTCAAGGTAAATGGTAAAATGAACGGAAAGAACAGAATGTTATATGGATGTTAATGTATTGCATACAGACTGTAAAAAAGGATACAAGTCTCTCCCCTCATTGCCTGACATTAAACCTGACTACATTTCTTGTTTTGAGTCAGTTAGAATTAATAAAATTATGCTAATAAAATGATATCTTGGCTAAACAGCAGAACAATGACAGATTCTTTTTTTTACTTTTTTAAATTCAGACTTTTCTTCAGTATTTGGTCAAACATTATGGGGTTCCTTTCACAAAGATTCTCACAATAGTTCCTCCTCTATGTATAAGTATATATCCATCCATCTTCTATACCAGCTCCTTCCGTACAGGGTCATGGGGGAGCTGGTGCCAATCTCCAGTGGTCTACGGATCAGAGGCGAACAGGTCACCAGTTCATCGCAGGGCAACACAGACACATACAGGACAAACAAGTATTCACACATTCATTCATACCTATGGATAATTGACAGAGGCCATTTAGCCTAACAGTAACGGTTTTTGGATTATGGGAGGAAGCTAGAGTACCAACGGATGCACTGGGAGAACTTGTACATACTGCTCCAAGTGTTTTTACACATTGTGGTTGTTGTGACCACTGATGTTGACATATGATGTGAGCGATAGAAACTGTAGTCAAATTCCTTGTTTGTGCACACAAAGTTGGCCAATAAAGTTGATTCTGACTATGTGCAGTGGAGAGCTAATGCTGCACATCAGCCTGAACACATCATCCCCATGGTGACACATGGTGGTGCAATCAAGATGCTGTGGGGATGCTATTCTTTAGCAAGCACAGGAAAACTCATCAGAGCTGATTGGAAGATGGATGGAGATGAATACTGGACAATACTGGAGCAAAACCCACAGAAAGGCTGCTGAAGACTTGAGACTGTGGTGGAGGATCATCTTCCAGCAGGACAGCCACCCTAAATACAAAGCAACAACTCAAAGCATATTTTCGTATAAGAATGTCCTAGTCAAACTCCAGACCCAAATCCATTTCAGAATCTGTGGCAGCAATGGAAAATTGATGTAGTTGCTCTCTAGCCAATCTGACTGGGTTATTTTTTGAAAGAATTAAGAGTTTAGATGTCCAAAGCTAGAACAGCCATAATACATGTAATTGTAGTGAAAGCTGGGTTGACAAAGTATGAACTCAGTTGGGCTGAATACTTATACACATACCAGTTTATACCATAGGTTTTAAATATAATTGTAAGGTACTATAAGCTACTGATTATCTGGGTGAGGTCTTATTAGTTTTAAAGAGCTCACTGAGTTTTATCGAAAACATTGAACAACAAAAAGATGTGAGAGGTTCAAGCTTTTCTAGTAAATAATTAACTATACTGCATTTATATGCACAGCTTAGTCTTGTTAATGCCACAGCAGAATTAGTGTACCCTGATCCAGCTGACACCGCCTCAACCTCAGAGTCTGAAATGATCACAGCAGCAATGACTACAAGGAAACAGATCATAGCAATGGCTGCAGTCCATCAAATCAAAGATTCCTGCTGTGGGCATTCCAGAACTTAGAAAAAGAAAGCGTTTAATATAGAATACCCAAGTCTTTATGCACTTTATTTCAATGCCTACACCCATGCGCACGGCCTCATATTTAACTAAAATAAAGTATTCTCTGCATGACATTAGGAGGATGGCACAGATGGGCTGATGATACTTGAAGGCAGCTTGAGAAACAAGTCACGCATTAAGTCCTTTCAGAGACATATTGCCTTATAATGCAACACTAACGAGCTCGGAACATTAAGACAGATGTCACATTTAGCTCTGAACACTGAAAATATACAATTCCTCAATCTCATGACAATTCACAACAAAAGCAGCTTTCTGCATGTTTCCTCTGGGATTTTATTGATTTATCCTGATGGTGAGGGCCAAGTTTGAGAGTTGGAAGGCCAAGGTCTGGACCTTTTCTGGGCCACTCCAAAACATTATTGATGTTTCCAGTCAAAAGAGACATGCTAATTAAAAGATTACTTTAATCACAAATCTGCCAGGGTTGTGAATTACTTTTGCAGGGACAGAGATAGATACTGTTTGCACCAATTGAACAGGTTCCACAAAAGGTTTTCCAGTTATCCGTATGGCCTACAGGTCCTTCTCAAAATATTAGCATATTGTGATAGTTCATTATTTTCCATAATGTAATGATGAAAATTTAACATTCATATATTTTAGATTCATCGCACACTAACTGAAATATTTCAGGTCTTTTATTGTCTTAATACGGATGATTTTGGCATACAGCTCATGAAAACCCAAAATTCCTATCTCACAAAATTAGCATATTTCATCCGACCAATAAAAGATAAGTGTTTTTAATACAAAAAACGTCAACCTTCAAATAATCATGTACAGTTATGCACTCAATACTTGGTCGGGAATCCTTTGGCAGAAATGACTGCTTCAATGCGGCGTGGCATGGAGGCAATCAGCCTGTGGCACTGCTGAGGTCTTATGGAGGCCCAGGATGCTTCGATAGCGGCCTTTAGCTCATCCAGAGTGTTGGGTCTTGAGTCTCTCAACGTTCTCTTCACAATATCCCTCAGATTCTCTATGGGGTTCAGGTCAGGAGAGTTGGCAGGCCAATTGAGCAAAGTGATACCATGGTCAGTAAACCATTTACCAGTGGTTTTGGCACTGTGAGCAGGTGCCAGGTCGTGCTGAAAAATGAAATCTTCATCTCCATAAAGCTTTTCAGCAGATGGAAGCATGAAGTGCTCCAAAATCTCCTGATAGCTAGCTGCATTGACCCTGCCCTTGATAAAACACAGTGGACCAACACCAGCAGCTGACACGGCACCCCAGACCATCACTGACTGTGGGTACTTGACACTGGACTTCTGGCATTTTGGCATTTCCTTCTCCCCAGTCTTCCTCCAGACTCTGGCACCTTGATTTCCGAATGACATGCAGAATTTGCTTTGATCCGAAAAAAGTACTTTGGACCACTGAGCAACAGTCCAGTGCTGCTTCTCTGTAGCCCAGGTCAGGTGCTTCTGCTGCTGTTTCTGGTTCAAAAGTGGCTTGACCTGGGGAATGCGGCACCTGTAGCCCATTTCCTGCACACGCCTGTGCACGGTGGCTCTGGATGTTTCTACTCCAGACTCAGTCCACTGCTTCCGCAGGTCCCCCAAGGTCTGGAATCGGCCCTTCTCCACAATCTTCCTCAGGGTCCGGTCACCTCTTCTCGTTGTGCAGCGTTTTCTACCACACTTTTTCCTTCCCACAGACTTCCCACTGAGGTGCCTTGATACAGCACTCTGGGAACAGCCTATTCGTTCAGAAATGTCTTTCTGTGTCTTACCCTCTTGCTTGAGGGTGTCAATAGTGGCCTTCTGGACAGCAGTCAGGTCGGCAGTCTTACCCATGATTGGGGTTTTGAGTGATGAACCAGGCTGGGAGTTTTAAAGGCCCCAGGAATCTTTTGCAGGTGTTTAGAGTTAACTCGTTGATTCAGATGATTAGGTTCATAGCTCGTTTAGAGACCCTTTTAATGATATGCTAATTTTGTGAGATAGGAATTTTCAAACAGCACCTGGACCTCCAACGTCAGACATTCCACCTCTCAAACAAAACATGCCTTCTGAACAAACTGTTGGACGTTTTCAGTGATCAGGAAACTCGAGGCGATATAGGTTATTTAACCGTGTTACATAAATAGATTCTTTATTTCTGTTTGCATATGTTAGAAGGCTTTAATCCAACTTGAAAAGCCTTGTATGGTAAACATTTAGTAAGAAGGAAAACCACAACATCAGGACAAACAGAACCAAGCCCTGTCATTTACAGCTAAAGGTCTTCACTTAGATTTGACTCATAAAAGATTAAAACAGTTACTATACATTACACTCATTATACATATTTACATTACAAATATACAGTACATGCATACTTTATACAATCTCCATGAAATGTCTAAAAATCCAAAGCACCGGGCATGTTGGGAAGCTGAGTATTTGTTCTCTACAACAGTGAAAAATATTGGACTGGTTAGGTAACGGAAGGAAACACCACAACTGGACTTACTGACTGGCTCAGTTCATTGTGTACCAGTCTGCCATGTCAGTGAAACATCTTGAACAAAAGCAGCAAGCTGTTCTCTCTGGAAAACATTCTGTACCTTTCCTGACTGTCACAAGGTTAAGCGTTTGCAGGAGGAAAATAAAAGCCCTGCATAAATGTCTACGTGGAGAAAAGAGGGCCAGTAGAAGCAGCAGTGAAGACTGGGCCAGTGTAGAGTCCAGGGCCATCGACAGGGACCTGCAAAAAGAAAGAAACACATGTCAAAGGGAAAATACGATGATCACATCAAATACATTGTAACATGACACTAAGTAGGATTAGCAGTCTAATAAACCTGTGATATTAATATAGCACAAACAGGAAGTACCCTGTCCACCATGGACCTACAGGTGCATAAAGTAAAGCAGAATATCAAAATAAACATTCAAAAAGTCAAACTGTTTAAGTGATAAAGAGTTTAAAAAGACTTTCCTGTTGTGGCTCAGTTAGGATTAAACTAAATTATTTTTGTTGCTAAACGCTAGAATAATAAGAGACAGTTCTTTATTTTCCAGAATTCAGAATTGTCTGGCAGAACCGGTGGAACTGGGTCAGTTTTGTAGGCCTCCTTGCTCACATGCACCTTCTCAGTTCGTCCCACTAATGTTCTCTGGTCCCGAGATCAGGACTTTGTGATGGACACTCATAAAACATTGACCTTGTTGTCCTTAAGCCACTTTGTAACTAATCTACATGTATGCTTCATTATTTCCATATAATGTTCTTTCCGCACGATGCCATCTAATTTGTGAAGTGCTCCATTCCGCCCTGCAGCTAAACAGCCATCCTATATACTATAACGGCCTCTACATGAACAGAGAGATCTGTTCACTCTCCTAGGACCGAGACACAGAAATGGAGTGGTGTCATTCTTTTCTCCTGAAGAAACAAACATCCTGGCCATAACAGACTTGGTTCCTGCCATTTTAAATAAACCAACACATTGTGTTAAACAAACCACTGTCACTTGTCGCCATTCACATCTGTCATACATGCTCAAATCGAATTCAAAACCTTCCGATTGCCAGACACCGTTATGTCCAAACCAACAGTCCTTGGCTTCATTGGAAAAACTGGGACATCTCAGTATATGAGTGGAAAGTTGAGTGGAAGAATCACCATGGTAACACCAGCTAACAGGACTAGCCAAGTGGAAGACGAGACCCACCAGAACCAACAATGCAAAAGAGCTGAAGGCTGTTATTAAAGTGGCCTGGGCAACCTGAACACCTCAGCAGAACCACAGGCTGATCCCTTCTATGCCATGCAGCACTGATGCAGTAATTCATCATAAGGGAACCCAGACTAGGTACTGGGAGCAGATTCTGGACACTACATGGATATGCTTTCCAGTAGACCGACATTTCTGTATACAGAATCATGTTTTATTGGTCTGATGTAATATTCTAATTTTCTGGGAAACTAAATATTGGGTTTTCATTCACTGTAAGCCAGAACGATCACAACTAACAGAGATAAATGTCTGAAATATATCACTCTGTGGAAAGAATTGAGGTAATGAGTTGAACTTTTAACTGAATAACTGACATAAATTAACCTTTTGATGCTATTCTAATTTATTGAGAACCTGTTTGGAAGAACATCATCACCGCGAGCCATGTTTCAATTATCAACACCAAGAAAAAACAGTTGGAAAAGCAGAGTTATTGGCATGACTCCTACTGGTCTTTTACTGTTGCAAAGACGCAGGATTGTTTGTGGCACAGTGGTTTTTCTAAGCGGCTCCAGTCAAAAAGAACTTATTGTGAATAGCTTTGCATTTAAATGTGTAAATAATTAGAACTTTTCCAAAGAAGCTTACAGCATTTACAGAGCTGAAAAGCTGCTCTTAGCTCTACCTCCCATGTTTGCAGCAAGATGCAGCGGCTCTTCAAGAAGTCTGTGGTTGAAAGTAAAATTTGCTTTGCAGCCATCTGTTGGTTCAGCAGCAGCAGTGATTTAAAGAAACTGATGTAAAAGCTCACTCTGCGTGGGGAACTGTCTATCCACTCATCTATCTAATGAGATGCTAAAAAAGATCTCTCCTTTTTTTTTTTACCCAAAAAAAGATGTATCCGCTGATGGATCCACAACTAGACTTAATCTTATGTCCTTGAAACTACTTAGAAACTATGTTCTTGTTTAAAATAGAATTGACTTATTGTCTACAAATCAGATTCCTTTATGGTTCCAGAAACTATGATAGCTGGGAAGATGTATCTTCTCTCTGGCAAAATATAGTCCAGTCAGAACTATATATATGTATATTCCTACATATTTAGTGCAAACACTCCATATGTGCCATCCACATGTTGGCACAGGGCTAATGTTGCACCATTTTGCCATCTGACACTTGTGTGTGTATGAGAGTTCCAAAACTTAAATGTTCAACTACAGATTTGACTGCTTTACACGCTTTTATTTTGTCTGGCATACAAGGCAAAAAAACAAAAACATCAAAAAATATTATCTGACAGTTGAGGCTGTAATGCCAGAGTCTGGTTTATGCAGGTGAAGAATATGTTATCACCACTTACAACCAGATAAGGCCATTTTTGTGGCTTTTTGCTAAAAGGCAGGACAGAAAAAGAGCAGATATCGTCTGCAGCACTCCACACCAAAACAATGCCAGAATGGCTAGTAATGATGTCAAAAGGGAACTGGAAGACCTGTGCACTATTTATTAAATCAGGAGGGTGAAAATGTTTGTGGTTTCCTATGATCTTTAGCAGTGGTGAAGAGTAGGTGTGGATGTATGTGAAGCTAAAAGCCTCAAGGTTCACATCCTCTTAATGCTTGGAAGGGCTTGTTGGACATTGTTTAATAGACCAATAGACCCTGTGGGATGGATTATTTCATCCCACACATAATTTCTCTTCAAAAAAACATCTATGGACAAAACCTATGGACATCTTCATTAAAATTGATGACAATTCTAAACGCGATGATCATTTTGCCTCTTTTGCCTTTGTAGTTCTGGTCATGTCATATTAGCTTTTTGAGTATGAAATGGAAACTTCTGCCCACGGGATGTTTTGAACCGAGCAGGGGGGCCCTTTAACCAAACTTTGACAATCTGTAATTTCAGGCATTTTATGTAACAATCTGATATAAGAAAATGTTTATGTCGCTCAGATAAATAACATCTATCAGCAGAAGGCTACATAGTTATTTTCGTTTGAGTGCCTCATATTTCCAAAGAGTTGGCTGGCCCAATATGGGGATAAGGGACAAAATACATGAAAATAGGGTGTAATACAACTTTTTTTTAGAAAATATTACACAATCAAATTTATCTATCTTAAAGATCTGAACGTTCTCAAATACTTTATGAATTAAAAAAAAGCATGCAAAAAAGGACTTATCTTTGGTTAGTATTTTAAAAAAACAATCTGGTTTCCTAACCAAGAATTACCGAAGAGACTTACCTTTGTGAAATGTTGGCACCAAAAGTTATCTAAGAGCAGCAAAATGTCTGGAATATTGGATATCAGGGAGTGACCTTATGAAATGCTTCCAAATATATTCCTCAATAAGCAGCTGCAGCCTGCTGACTCTGAGGCTGATGCTCTTTAATGATGGAAATGTGTCAGCGCATCTCTGCCAACCAAAGTCACACAAACCCAAGCTTTTCAAATTTGCAGTTTTAATTTTAAAAAGTGCTTAAAATGAACAGCACTTGCATCCATAGGCTGTCTGACCCTTGGAACATGCAACACCCTCCATCATCCCTTAGACAATCACCTATTCCAAATCTCCAACTTAAAATATTGCATAGCCACATTAAAACCCCCGAGGGGTGGACACAGATAATGGCCATGTGGGTTAGGATCATTCTTTGTTTGCAAGCCCTTACTCTTCAGGGTGTGTGAGCTCAAATAAAAGCTCCATTTTAAAAGGAAACCATCTTCCACTGGACATGTTAACCTCAACAAGGGTTCACCGGGGTCAATCTGCGGACTGCAGCATGTTACAGTCCCATCCCTAGCTTTTATTTTACGCTGCAGGTCTCCATATGAAAAAACTCAGCACCATTTGATATCGCTTCATACTTCAGGAGGCTGCTAAAGCTGAGCTTCACACTTTGACAGCTCTAAACATCATCTGAAGAGAGAGAGAAGATGGACCAACTGCAGACCTACAGAGACATGATTGTACACCCAAATGGTCAGGCTGGCCAAGGAGAGCAGTAATCAGACACACAACCAAGAGGGCCATGGTAAATCTGGAGGAGCTGCAGAGATCCACAGCTCAGGTGGAAGAATCTATTGACAAGACAACTTTTAGTCCTACTGGCACGAAGAAAGCTGTTATTGAAAGAAAAGCCATAGGAGGTCCTGTTGGTAGTTTGTCACAAGCCTTGTAGAAGATACAGCAGGCATATTCTCTTAGAGCAAAACCTTTTGATACCCTGCCCACACTGAAACATGCTGTGGAGGAGATTTTCTTCAGCAGGGACTCGAAAGTTGCTCAGGGTTAATGGGGAGATGGACCGAGCTACATAAAGGACAATCCTGGATTAAATTTTGTTAGAAGTTGCAAAAGACTTGAGACTGGGCCAGAGGTTTACCTACCCTAAACATACAACCTGAGCTACAATTAAGTAGTTTAATATAAAAGTATCTTCAAATGTAAAAAAATAATCTAGTCAAAGTCCAGACCAACATCCAACTGAGATTTTGTGACAAGACCTGAAAATTGCTGTTCACAGACACTCTACCTAATCTGAGCCAGAACTACTTTGCAAAAAAAGATTGGTTGAAATTTACATCTCCAAACGTACAAAGCTGGTAGGGGCATTTGACAAACGCCTCGAGGTTTGCAGAGAAGCAGCAACTACTGCTTTGTGCAAGGGAGTTCTTCAATTCAGAAGAGAAGGGGCTCGAACACATCCATAAATCAACAAGTCTTTGAGCAAGAGGCTTGCTAAGGCAGCACATTGTCAACAGAATGATTTCTGATGTGATTATGAGAAATAAATGTGAAAACTAGCAACAAATAGTGTTAAACGAGGTTCTATTTTTAATCAACTCAGCGCAGTTGGATTTATTAGTGAAATAATGGTGCTGGAGTATTGACCATGTTATTATTATCATCTAAATAAAAGACATCTTTCAACACCAGTCATGGGAGCACTTTTCCTGCTTGCCAAGGATATACGACAGAAGGTAGTAACTCTTTCTTTAACCTTTAGTTTGAGCATCTCTATAAAAGCTGGAGGTTTACCAGCCTGCTTGTTTGGAGTATAAAGGTGTGTTAACCTTAGAGAAGCAACTGCTGCTGCCTATCAGTCTAGGAACGATTATAAGTCCATCATTCTACAGAGAGAAAGACTGGCAAATATTTAAAGAACAAGAAACAGACGCAACAGAGGAAAGCAGAGATGGTTCTCCCAGCTGCTGAACCACAAACTGCACTTAGGATAGAATCTGTTTTGCTTTTTTACCTTTAGGTTGGATTTAAATAATTTCAGAACGTGCAAAACGTCCTGATACATATAGCCCAGGAATTTAACGAGGGTGTAATGTTTCTACCATGACTATATCAAGAAGATGTTTATTTTTATCCAATCTTCAAAATAAAAAGATCAAACTAGGTCATCTGTTATGACAGAATATTAAATCAGTAATCACTAATGGACTAATGGGTTCAGCATGGCTGATAACTAATGGATCAGTGATAATGGAAGCATTACTGATCCAATATGGCTCATCAATCTGCTGGCACATACGGTCCAACTCTGCTAGTTCCGTCAAAGCATAAAACAAATTCAAAATGTACTTCCACTTGTTTCCTTGGAGAATTTATAAAAAGGCCCAAAGAGGATTGTCCAGATTTTGAGGAGTGATTATTATGGTTGGCAATCTACAACAACAAAAACGTTGCTTGAGATGGTGAAGTTCTCCAATATTTTTACAGAACAACCTGCAAGAATTCTATAGGACAGCAGATCTCACATGGAAGTTTAAGTAGATCATAAGACGATTTGAAAGTTTTCCAAAAGTGGTTTATATTTTTTCCTTGGCTTGACGCGTAATTTTATCCAGGATTTTAGTGGTTCTCTGTAAAAAAAATGCCGACAATCCTGCATTGATGCCACCTGAGGGAAAGTTATGGCATTTTAGTATTTTTTAACATAACCAAACATGTTCTAAGTGAACAAAACAAAATCAAAAAGTGGCCTGGTTTCAGCTTCATGTGTGTCAGAAATATTCATTAAAAACAGGGAAAATCAATGATTACAGTGATTCCTACAGTAAAACGTTGCAAAATGAATCGGACCTGTTCCTTTTTCCCTTTCCATAGGCAGAGTTTTAAAAGTAATTTCTTTTCTCAATTCATCTCTCTTGTAAACATTTAAAAACCATTTTAAAAATGTGCAAATTGGGAACATTTACCAATGTAGCTGTGGCACTTGGTCGCTTTTCTACAAACACATTCATGTGATCAGAATACACATGTCAAAAAAAAATAAATGCTTCATATCAACCACACACTTTTAAAATCTACCGAATTCTCAATGATGATATAATCAAAACAAAAAAATACTACACATTAGTAACATTGCTTTAAATACACCAACATCATAGTCTTCAATCGGCTTTGCTTCACAAACCTTAATCCTGCAGCTGGCCCCTTACTTGTGCACCCTTTTAGCAGCACTTTTTCCTTCTACTAAACTTTCCAACTTTTTAGAACTGTATAGGCCTTAACATATTTTGAAGGTTAATGTTAAGGTATGATCTGTGCTCTATCCAATGTGATAGATGGATTCAGTACAATCAAAGGAATCTCAGCTTTGCAGTGATCTGATGCTCCAGCCTACATAGCAAGACTTTGAAATAAACAACTGATGAGAGAGAGGAGTTAAAAATGGCCAAGAGAAAACAACAGCAGCTGTTTAAAGGATCACATTTTTCAGGAAAGTAACTGGGACATTCAGTTACAATAACAACTGTATTGTCTTATTTAGATCAGGATCTGAATAGGCGTTACCTCTCCGAGAGCCTGCAGGGCGACAGTGGCTGCCATGGCCTTGGCATGTTTCTTATTGGGACTAGCTGTCTGAGGCTGGTAGTCCACACCATTCACAGTGACCTGAAGGCAACACAGCATATGGATGGCTTTAATAACACGCAGGAGCATTGGATTCATCTGATTTATGCTTTTAAAAACAGACGGAGTGAAACGAAGAAGGTGAGAAAGATATAAATACTGTGAATAAATTTATTCAAAAATATGTAGGGAAAATTTCACAGAGAAAACAAGAGAGATTAGAGATTCGCCTCTGCTCCAGTTGTTTATAAAATATTCTAGAATTTTTGACACTGATATGTTTTTTGCCGGATCACATTTTAAAACATTAACACTAAAGTGAGGTTTTCCTTCCACTAAACTTTTCAATAACATGCTTATGTATTAGGTTATAAAAACAAAAGTAAAATGATAAAAAAAATGTAAAATACATAAAAATTTAACTGAACTCCTTTTTTATGCGTTACTTATTTTACCTGCTAAATAATCTTGGTTCTTTACTTGCTTTACATGCTGTAAAAATGTATTCATGCCTTCCAGATTGATTCTGTTTCTGTCACTTTTCCACAACTAAATGTTTCAAATCAAAGTCATTTTGATTTTCAGATCTGAATAAATAAAAAATGGGTTTTTCTTTTAATTGTTTATTTTTCTGGATGATCTCCCATAATACCAAAGAGCACACTTTCAATGCAGTCATTAAGAAAAAGTCTATAACCTTTTTCTGCAGGTCAAAAAAGAACTATCCTACAGTTAGATTATTAAAGCACAAACCATGATTTTAGAGTAATTGAATGTGATAAAGGCTTCAGCTGTAGCCACTCTATCATATTCAGACTAACCAACCTTGAAAAGGAAACTCTTGCGATGATCTGGACCGCTGTGGTGAACCATGACAAAGTCTGGCTGCATGATCCGTTTCTTGTTGCACAGCTCAATGAGAGCAGAAACCGGGTGCTTCCCTACGCACAAATAAAAGAGCATAAATAAGACGGGGGGTGGGAAGTTACATTATTAGACGTTTTCTGTCAAAAGCTGACTCATGTCTTTGGAGTATCAGCCTTTGGTAGAATCCTTTGAACTGTTCTCATTCTGGGGCAGACTGACAGCATCTTTGATATTGAAAACACAAGCAAGCAAACAAATACATATAAAGCTTATTTCAAGGAAACCCTAAAGCTGCAATCTGTTTTAACTTTTGGATCTTTAGTTTTTATTAATACAGACACAAGTGCAATGGAAATCATTGCTCTGGATCTGCAGTGTTGTGCTATAGAATTATCCAGACATACAATTAGAACCACGTTTACATACACGGTACACAAAAACACACTTTTCTTACTTTTTGACATTTATCAGAATAATCTTTTCCTATTGTACATCAGCTGGGAAAAGCCGATTATTTCTATTTGCTAAAAGCCAGAATAAGGAGATAACTTTCTTTGTTCAAAGTCAGAAGTTTCCATTTGTTTCCTCAGTATTTCATGGAATTGCCTTTAAGCTTCTCCCAATAATTTGCTGGAAGTTTGGCCCTTTCCTCCTGACAGAACCAGTAGAACTGGGTCAGGTTTATAGTCCACCTTGCTCACACAGACCTTATTAGCTCCGTCCACTACATTTATTACTATAGTCAGTTTTTTTATGCTGCTTTTGGAGTACTGGCTTCTTCCTCTCAGAGCGGTCTTTCAGCTCATGTTGGTACAGGACTTGCTTCACTGTAGACAATGACTCCGTCTTATCAGCTTCAGCAGCATCTTCACAAGGTCCATCTCCTCCCTGAGCAGTACGAAGGCTGAACAGTCCCATGCTGTTAATGCTTGCATATACCTGTTTGAACAGATGAACAAGGAACCTTCAGGTATATGGAGATTGGACCAAGGATGAATCAAATCCGTGGAGGTCCACAATTCCTGATATTGTATTGAGGAAGTCACCAAGGAAGAAGGCCTTACATGTTGCCTTAAAATACCTCCACAGGTATTACTCCAATTAACTAAATGTTGGAAACGTACCTTTAATCAGAAACCTACAAAGCCATGACACCATCGCCTGGGCTTCCCAAAGACATAAATGTCTGAATTTGAAGAACCTAATAAAGTCTCTTTTTTTCTGGCATTTAGCAAAGAGTAACAATTTGTTAACTGACTGGTAGTTTCTTTAATACAGTGGATGCAGATATTTTCACTGTATCTATGGGGATGACAGAACATTCCTTAAAAAGGTGAAACCTGATTCACATGACGGTTTTAGAACCATACTTTTAATGTTTATCTTGTGACTCCCAGCTTTTCAGCTTTCAGGAGACAGAACTAATTTCCTCACACTGATTACCCGTTACAGGCTGCAAGCTGCACTGCTCAGTGAGACCGGGACGCTTTCTGCCTTGGCTGATATTAACAGGCACATTAATGGCTATTCCTCTAAATGCATGAAAGATGCTTCCTGTTAAAATGAGGAAACCTCATCAAAGCAGAGCAATCTGCAACCGTTCCACTGCCAGGGCGTTTTGGCCAAGTCTGGTTTGCAAATGAGTGCTATAGACACACAAATCAATAATCAACCAATACATTTAACACACAGTTATTTTTCACAGGTGAAAAATAACTTACAACAACTGACAGTTAAACATCTAACAGTGGGAGTTGGTCCACACGGTAAATAGGGGCCCGAACAGGACTTTTATCCAGAGCAAAGCTGAAGCCTGACAGAAATAAATCCGTAAGCAGATTGATGAACAGGAGTTCACGTTACCCATTAGGTCCTTGGTTACAACAAGTCCTCCTGTTTGCTTCTGTGGCTTTTCTCCCTCAGCAACAAGACCTGAAAGATAAAAATCATTGAGCACAGGAACTCCATTAGCACTGCTGTCATATTTATTATGATCATCTGTCTGAAATCTCCCTAAAGAGTCAATCAGTGGCATATGGAGGGGGCTGATGGAACTGCTATCTGCAGCATAAAAAAAGAAGATCGTCCAGGGAAAGCAGGAGATTTAACAGGAAATTCAGAGTGTTTGCATTTAAAAAAGAAAATGTGGTGAGTTATTAAACAGTGCAACACAAAGACTCCTAGTTAATTGCATTTTTTCATACATGTTAACCCTTTAAATGCCAATTCTTTTAATTAATGGTTTATTTAAAAAAAAAGTCTTATTTTGTATAAAATAAATAATCTTAACTAAATGAGCCAGACAAGCAGAACAATGTAGCAAAGACTAGTAGGTAGGTAGGTAGGTACACACAATAAGGCTGCTTGTTCTGTATTCTGTGCTTTCAGACCTTTTCTGTCCACTTTGAAGTCAATGACGATTGGTTCCACTGTCCCCTCACGGTTCCTCCCTAGGCCCTCTCCTGTTCTCCAGCCCATCTTTCTCATGAGGAACTCCCCAACGCCACCTGACACTGGAGCTGCCCTGAGGAACTGGTCCTAAGCAGGACACAGACACGTTTAAAGAGAGGAAAGGGGTTAGAAAGCAGTGCAATAACCTTTCAACTCAACGTATATCCAATATATTCCTGGATTGGAGCACTCCACTAAGCCAGCCTTTTTAATTTATCTTAGGAAGAAGTTGTTCTAACACCTGTTCTACTCAAACAAAAGATATCAACAATTTTGCGTATTCCTTGTAAAAGGTTCAGACACCCTACCAATAAGAGCTGGTGTTACCCTTTTTAGCTGAAATCCATTCACTGAGCCAGCTCTGGTTCATTGGGATAAGTAATGGTCTTGTTTTCAGAAAGTTTCGGATTTGATTCCAACCATCTACCAGCCCGACATCAGTTTGGGGAACCAACTTTCAGCTGAGAGATCTTTGATGGGCTTCCTGCATGTTCAGCCCACCCCACCCCACAGCATCTTGGGAGTTTGACCCGGGCCCAGGACCTTCCATTCTTTAACTTTCAGCCAGTCCTCGTGGATTTATGGGCATGTTTTTGGTGACAGGGTCCAGTTCTGCTTCGGTCTTATGTTTTTGTTCCCTCTGATACTCTGTAGAATTCCTTGGTGCATTTTATGATGGTCAACGGGCCAGGTCCTGGTGCGGCAAAGCATCTCAAACCATGACACTTCCACCTCCATGTTACTCAGTTGGTTTAAACAGGGCCTCCTTTACAATCCTGGGTAAATATTAGTATAATTATGTGGACCTGATGTGATGTTTATGTGAAATGTTTGCCATTTTAGGAGGAAATAAATGTTTTTTCTCAATACGAATTGCAAGTCTATATACTATATTTATATAGTTTTAAAATGGTCTGATCTTCATATTTAATTTATAATTTTTTTTGTATAACTTAAATTTTTTAGTATTACTAAATATCCATACATCCCAAAAAAAACCTACTCAGGCTAAATTTCTCACATGACTGTAGCTTTAAATTAGGGAAAACCATGGTAACAAGCTATGTCTCTCATCATTTAGCTGCCAAAACACAGCCTGACTACCTTCAATAGGTGAAATACCATTACAAGGCTCCTTTACATTTTTCATGTTAAGATTCTTTACATTTCCAGAATATCATTTCTAGAGTTCTCATCTGATTAAAAGTCAGCTTTTAAAGTATGAATCCAATAGTCGTACATGAATTTATAATATTTCTGCAACAGTTAGGCTTTAAATATGGAACATATTAAAATGCACAGACCGTGTGGAAGAGGGATGGACTAACAGGCTGATGGTTAACTTTAATCCATGCATCCATCCATGGTTCATGCAAGGCAGCGATAAGGTCAGGACTAGTGAGAGAGTGATGACTTTCCTGCCCTGGATCTTTTGGTTCATTTTACCAGCTTTAAACATTTAATTTCTGAGTACAATGTTCTTGTTGTCTTTTCTTTTCGTGTTTTAACACAACCGGCTAAAAAAGTCCTAGTCCTGCTGTAGTACAGTTTTAAAATGTGGGTCAAATCGGGGGTACTTGGTAAGCACAGACTTACCATACAGGTCCTTCTCAAAATATTAGCATATTGTGATAAAGTTCATTATTTTCCATAATGTCATGATGAAAATTTAACATTCATATATTTTAGATTCATTGCACACTAACTGAAATATTTCAGGTCTTTTATTGTCTTAATATGGATGATTTTGGCATACAGCTCATGAAAACCCAAAATTCCTATCTCACAAAATTAGCATATCATTAAAAGGGTCTCTAAACGAGCTATGAACCTAATCATCTGAATCAACGAGTTAACTCTAAACACCTGCAAAAGATTCCTGAGGCCTTTAAAACTCCCAGCCTGGTTCATCACTCAAAACCCCAATCATGGGTAAGACTGCCGACCTGACTGCTGTCCAGAAGGCCACTATTGACACCCTCAAGCAAGAGGGTAAGACACAGAAATAAATTTCTGAACGAATAGGCTGTTCCCAGAGTGCTGTATCAAGGCACCTCAGTGGGAAGTCTGTAGGAAGGAAAAAGTGTAGCAGAAAACGCTGCACAACGAGAAGAGGTGACCGGACCCTGAGGAAGATTGTGGAGAAGGGTCGATTCCAGACCTTGGGGGGACCTGCGGAAGCAGTGGACTGAGTCTGGAGTAGAAACATCCAGAGCCACCGTGCACAGGCATGTGCAGGAAATGGGCTACAGGTGCCGCATTCCCCAGGTCAAGCCACTTTTGAACCAGAAACAGCAGCAGAAGCGCCTGACCTGGGCTACAGAGAAGCAGCACTGGACTGTTGCTCAGTGGTCCAAAGTACTTTTTTTGGATGAAAGCAAATTCTGCATGTCATTCAGAAATCAAGGTGCCAGAGTCTGGAGGAAGACTGGGGAGAAGGAAATGCCAAAATGCCAGAAGTCCAGTGTCAAGTACCCACAGTCAGTGATGGTCTGGGGTGCCGTGTCAGCTGCTGGTGTTGGTCCACTGTGTTTTATCAAGGGCAGGGTCAATGCAGCTAGCTATCAGGAGATTTTGGAGCACTTCATGCTTCCATCTGCTGAAAAGCTTTATGGAGATGAAGATTTCATTTTTCAGCACGACCTGGCACCTGCTCACAGTGCCAAAACCACTGGTAAATGGTTTACTGACCATGGTATCACTGTGCTCAATTGGCCTGCCAACTCTCCTGACCTGAACCCCATAGAGAATCTGTGGGATATTGTGAAGAGAACGTTGAGAGACTCAAGACCCAACACTCTGGATGAGCTAAAGGCCGCTATCGAAGCATCCTGGGCCTCCATAAGACCTCAGCAGTGCCACAGGCTGATTGCCTCCATGCCACGCCGCATTGAAGCAGTCATTTCTGCAAAAGGATTCCCGACCAAGTATTGAGTGCATAACTGTACATGATTATTTGAAGGTTGACGTTTTTTGTATTAAAAACACTTTTCTTTTATTGGTCGGATGAAATATGCTAATTTTGTGAGATAGGAATTTTGGGTTTTCATGAGCTGTATGCCAAAATCATCCATATTAAGACAATAAAAGACCTGAAATATTTCAGTTAGTGTGCAATGAATCTAAAATATATGAATGTTAAATTTTCATCATTACATTATGGAAAATAATGAACTTTATCACAATATGCTAATATTTTGAGAAGGACCTGTAGAGTCCATTCAATACTTTGGAGACCCAATCACAGCAATGTCTCTGACTAACAAACCCAAAGGTCACACAAGTTTAATCGGATCGAAACCATTGGTGGGTTTGACAGAACAGAGAATAGTCAATAGGGACATACATTCTGATCGTCCCATGTTAGTTTGGTTTCTAAGAGTCCTTTTAAAGACAATTAACCAGAGACTGGCATCGCTAACAGCTGTGAAGGAGATCTTTACAATTTTCTAACTTGCAGGAAGTGAACATATAGGGGTGGTTAAAAGGGTAACATAAAAAAGCATGTTATTGTAGAGTAAGAAAGAGTTCAAAGCAAATATTTTTCTCTACCTTTCCTTTTTCGTCGTTGTTCTTTGAACTGAGGACACTGGCTAGTTTCATCTGTTCTCAATATGGTACAGTCTGGTGCTGCTTTAATCAGCTGAATTTTGGACTCTGGGGCCTTAAAATATGATTTCTCATTGTCTTCACTTGTCAGTGATTTTACTACGTAGTCTGACTACTTACCACCTTGCCAGGTAATAAGTGGGCCTTTTATCTAGGTTAAAATATCAGCACAATGAAAGTGGAAGACAGGTTACATTGATCAAAAAGAGAGTTAAACTCTAGAACGTAAGGAAGCACAAGAGGAAAACATTTATATTGCAGTGCTGCTTTAAATTTTCCAAAACATCAAACACAACCAGTGTAAATACAAAAACCAGTTCTCAAATAATGATTTCATTTATTAAAAGGTAAAAAAAACCAGCCCAAACTAACCTGGCCCAACGTAAAAAAAATATAACTCCCCGCTAAATTATGAATTAACTGAATGAACCCTGTTATTCTTAAATTTCTCCCACCACACATAGGCCTAATTACCTGTGGAACCAAGAAATCACTTAAATAGAACCTGTGTGGCAACATGAAGTAGGCTTAATGATCTAAAAAAGCAGCACATCATATGATGTTTCTTAGAAACTGAAGAAGGAATGAGAAAAAGGTTTGTCTGAAAAGGGTTATAAAGCCATTTTTAAGGATTTGGGACTCCAGAGAACCACAATAAGAACCATTATCCACACATGGAGAAAACCTGGAACAGTGGAGAACCTCCTTAAGAGTGGGCGGCCTGCTGGGATTACTCCGAGAGCACACTGATGACTCATCCAGGAGGTCACAGTAGAACCCAGAACAACATCTAAAGCTCTGCAGGCCTCACTGCCTCATTTAAGGTCAGACGTCATGATTCAACTATAAGAAGGAGCGACTGTTCAAAAAAGGCCTTTGTGAGAGAGTTCCAAGGCTGGAACCATTTCATCTGGTGTAGAACTACCAATATTTGAGAACAAGGGAATAATTTCAACAGTCAAGCATGGTGGTGGTTGTTTCATGGTCTGGTACTGCTTAAGGACCTGGATGACTTGCTGTAATTGATAGAACCATGAATTCTGCTCTCGACCAGAAGGTCCAGAAGGAGAATATCTGGCTATCAGTTTATGATCTTAAGCTAAAGCTAATTTGGGTCATGCAGCAGGACATTGATCCAAAAAACACCAGCAAATCCACCTCTGAATACAATCAAGGGTAGCCCAGTAAGTAACTAGGTTTAGGGGGAACTACTTGTTCACAGAAGCCCATGTTGCTTTGATAGCTTTTTGATTAATAGTCTATGAATTCAAAAAGTGCATTTTGTATTTATTGATTTGTTTGATGATGTAGCATTAGTTTTTGGCAGTGATTTACATCTTGCTGCCCTCTCCTAAAGGACAAACTCTGGAGCTGGACCGATATCACAAAAATGTGCTGGCCCACAGTTTCTGAGCTAATCACGTCTGTACGACCGACTGGTAAAAACTGATCCATCCCATTACACTGCTAAGTTGCTTTCATCAGTCTCAGAGCCAAGTTAAGGTCAGTGAGGGTGTTTTTGCAAGAGGAAAATGGTGAGATGTCACCTCTGTCATAAACGTTTACACCGTATTGCCTAATGTGTCAGCGACAGCTGGGTTACTCTGCAAATAAAGCAGTTTCTCTGAGCCAGCAGGTCACCCGCTGAACGGTCACTGGGGACCTGATGCTGTCATTAGAATCAGAGGTTGTGGGGAAATCAGAGCATGCAAACAATAAGCAAAAATCCAACAGTAAGTCTGTCCATGTGAGACTAAATTAAAGACAGACAGAGGTCAGAGACAAAAGCTGAGTTCCAGACAGAACACTGTTCACTACTGCATTATTAAATACCAGTTCAAACCCAATATGACCAAGAACATAGAAGCTGGTGGTTTCTCTGGGCCCAAGCTCAGTTCAGACAGACTGAAGCAAACCTTCACTGATGGGAGTCACAGATGCCAAAAAAAAAAAAAAGAGCTTCGCCAAATCAGAGGGTAAAAGCCTTCATATGAAACATTATATCATTTATCATGATGGATCTTATTATCAGAAATGTTTCATTTAAATAAAGTTGTAGCATGATCGACCATCGGAATCTGACTTTTTACAGAGACATGAATGCACGTATCCCTACCGAGGCACACCTGTCCCTGTTCTGGCCATGACTGTGGAGAAGGTGACAGATCAGATTGGTCCGCAATAATCTTCTATGGTGCGGATGATGCTCCTGAGAACCTGCACTGCTTATGATCAGAAACGGTTTATTTAGATGCTGGTGACTACATGTTAACGTATGTAAGTAATTCTGCTAGTTTAAAACTCAGTATGCTTTTAACTGAATGCATTCTTTTCTGTTTCTTCTGAAGGAGACTGCACGTCAGTCGAGACTGAATCAGACTCCAGCCAGTGGTAGAGCACATCTGTAGCTGCTTCTTCTACGAAACAACAAACAACAGCAGCTATCACATTTTCCTAAACTCCCCTGATGGGATTGATCGGCACCAGGTGACATCACAGTGGGGCATCTTCTGTGAGCTGTCTAATTCTGACTCAGAGAAGAGTCCCAGAGTGAGAAAGTGAGCTTTTTTCTTCGTGGCCAATTTTGTTTCTTAGTGCTCCAAGGGAAGAACCCATCCAATGACATGAGCAGGATAAGACAGCCTACTAGTAGCTTGGGGTTCAATTCCTGGCCTTATGAACTTTGCAGCATGCTGCCCTTTGACTCGCTGTCTAATTACTGTGAATAAACACAATATAAAAACTCTAAAGTCCCCTTCTTCCCGTTGTTCTTCAGATGTTCAGAGGTAAGGTAGAACCTAGGTCCATGTTTGCTTGGTTAGAGCTAGTTCTTCTACTTCATAAATCAATAAAATATTGTGTTGTGATTACTAAAACCAGATTTCCTCATAAATGTTCAGTTTGACTGAGCTCTAATAATGTTAGTGAGCTGATCTGCTTTTCCTGAAGAAAAGTAATCCCTCCTTGCTGCATGGACCTTCACCCGGTTCACCCATATCATCCTTGGCTCTGGGATGTTTTATTGGGACGCTCCAGCATCACCTCATTGGCTAATGCAGAATCAGGATTGCTCCTCCTCAGCCCACTGCCACATTTTTTTCTTCTGTTTAGATGTTAAAGATGATTCTAAATTGGCTTTTCTGGACATAAATCATGTTTTCTTACAGTTTATTCACAGACATTGAGTTCTGGTTCTGTCCGAATTTCACTCGTGTGATTTGTATCTCTAAGAGTTTTCTGTCCTGAACATTTTGTTTGTTTTATCTTTTTTCAAAACTTGCTCACATTGTTTTAAAAATTTTGAATATTATGCGATGCCTTTACTTTTTATCTTTAACTAAGAAACCGTTTTAAAATAGTTTTCCTCTACTTCATCTAAAAAAATGAATTCCAAATTTTCTTATTCGAAGTCTGTGAATGTTCACAAGCTACATTAACACTTTTGGGGCAGATTTTCATAAAACATCTTTTTAGACTGGACTCTTTTAGCAGTGGTAGGACGACTTGGTGTACAGCCCAGCAGAGGTTTGCTACAGCTTTAGTTGTCTTCACATGTTACTACAGGGTATAATTTCCACACTTGAAACAGATGCTGGCAAACGTTCCACAGGTAGAAAATTCTCCACATGTTTCACATGTTACTACAAGATATCATTTTCACTTGTCAGCAGATTTTAGGCCAGAGTAAGAATTGTTTGCCAAAATCGTTTAAGTGTCACACAATGCGCTGCAAAGGTCACCAAAGAAGGACAGTCTTTGATACTCCTGGGAACTGGCTCATATCGATGCTATACCATGGATATCACATCTGGCGCAGCTGTGGCTCCGTGAGAAGAGTGGTCGGCAGGTGGACTCCCATTTTATCATAAACCGACACATGTTGAAGTGTCTTTGGTCAGGTCAGAACCCAGACCTGACAATGGATCTATGTATTGTCGTGGGAACATGTGTGGGTTAGTGAGTCTTACTTGGTGAATGAGTTCATTCTGTAAAATCACCATCAGTGATCAGAGCAACCAGAAAAGCTCTACATTTCTCATTTTACATGTAATCCCATGTTTCATACATTAAACCACCTAAGACCACACCTTTCCAAGGTGAAAAACAAGTTCTCAGGGTGTTCAGTATGCATCTTACCTTCTTCAGCCATGCTTGTGGCCCGCTGTTGGACAGCTCCTCTGAGCTGAGAACCTGAGCTCCAGTAGAACCAGTGAAGAGACCTGGAACGTTACTGGACTGAGCCCATGCATCCACCTGGTAAAGAACATTCCAATTCGCTCACACATACAGAGAACCTTTTTGTCTTGAAAGCCATGCTTCTAGTTTTCATTGCGTGCATGACAACTAGCTGAAAAATGAAAATTTTATTAATAATCCAGTATGAAAAGTATTCTACCTGCTCTTGTGCACGGCTGAGCATACAAATGGCGCTGATGTCATAGGGGTTCTCAGCCAATCGCCTCTGAGCTTTGATTCTCTCTGTCACAGCTTGGGAGATATCCACGGGCTGAGGAGAGGAGAAAAAGGGTTCTGTGAAACCATGATAGGCAAATCTGAAGCACTGAAAGCAAACTACAGTAGCTTGTAAAAGTATTACTACCCCTTGACCTTTTCCATATATTGTCACATTATAAACAAAAACATAAATATAGTCAGTCAGTCAGTCATTTTCTATACCGCTTCTTCCATAGTGGGTCGTGGGGAAGCTGGTGCCTATCTCAAGCAGTCTATAGGCGGGACGCGGGGTACACCAAGGACAGGTCGCCAGTCGATCACAGGGCAACACACAAACAACCATGCACACACTCATTCACACACCACATAAATATACACTGGTCAAAAAAATCAAGGGAACACTTAAACAACACAATATAACTCCAAGTAAATCAAACTTGTGCTTTCTGGCTGATGTTTTGGTCACTTTTGAATGTTGGTGGTGCTTTCACACTCATGGTAGCATGAGACGGACTCTACAACCCACACAAGTGGCTCAGGTAGTGCAGCTCATCCAGGAAGAAGGTTTGCCGTGTCTGTCAGCGTAGTGTCCAGAGCCTGGAGGCGCCACCAGGAGACAGGCCAGTACACCAGGAGACGTGGAGGAGGACGTAGGAGGACAACAACCCAGCAGCAGGACCGCTACCTCCACCTTTATGCAAGGAGGAATAGGAGGAGCACTGCCAGAACCCTGCAAAATGACCTCCAGCAGGCCACAAATGTGCATGTGTCTGCACAAACGGTTAGAAACCGACTCCATGAGGATGGTATGAGGGCCCGACGTCCACAAATGGGGGTTGTGCTCACAGCCCAACACCGTGCAGGACGCTTGGCATTTGCCAGAGAACTCCAGGATTGGTAAATTTATCACTGGCGCCCTGTGGTCTTCACAGATGAAAGCAGGTTCACACTGAGAACATGTGACAGACATGATGGAGTCTGGAGACACCGTGGAGAGAGATCTGCTGCCTGCAACATCCTTCAGCATGACCGGTTTGGCAGTGGGTCAGTAATGGTGTGGGGTGGCATTTCTTGGCCCTCCATGTGCTCGCCAGAGGTAGCCTGACTGCCATTAGGTACTGAGATGAGATCCTCAGACCCCTTGTGAGACCATATGCTGGTGCGGTTGGCCCTGGGTTCCTCCTAATGCAGGACAATGCTAGACCTCATGTGGCTGGAGTGTGTCAGCAGTTCCTGCAAGATGAAGACATTGAAGATATGGACTGGACCGCCCGTTCCCCAGACCTGAATCCGATTGAGCACATCTGGGACATCATGTCTCGCTCCATCCACCAACGTCACGTTGCACCACAGACTGTCCAGGAGTTGGTGGATGCTTTAGTCCAGGTCTGGGAGGAGATCCCTCAGGAGACCATCCACCGTCTCATCAGGAGCATGTCCAGGCGTTGTAGGGAGGTCATACAGACACGTGGAGGTCACACACAATACTGAGCCTCATTTTGACTTGTTTTAAGGACATTACATCAAAGTAGGATCAGCCTCTAGTGTGTTTTTACACGTTCATTTTGTTTGTTACTCCAAATCCAGGCCTCCATTGGTTCATAAATTTGATTTCCATTGATGATTTATGTGTGATTTTGTTGTCAGAACATTTAACTTTATACAGAACAAAGTATTCAATGAGAATATTTCATTCATTCAGATCTAGGATGTTACTTGACTGTTTTCTTTATTTTTTTGAACAGTGTATTTTATTCTAACTCTGAGTGCAACCAAATGCCTTCAGAAGTTGACTGATGATTGCTAATGACTAAATAAAGTCCACCTGTGTGTAATCTAATCTCAGTACAAATATAGCTGCTCTGTGACGGCCTCAGAGGTTGGTTAAGAGAACATTAAAGAACAAACAGCATCATTAAGTCCAAGGAACACACCAGACAGGTCAGGGAGAAAGTTGTGGAGAAGTTTAAAACAGACGTAGGCTATAAAAACATTTTCCAAACTTTGAACATCTCATGGAGCTCTGTTGAATCCATCATCTGGAAATGAAAAGAATACGGCACAACTGTAAATCTACCAAAACATGGTCGTCCACCTAAACTTACAGGCTGAACAAGAAGAGCACTGATCAGATGCAGCCAAGAGGCCCATGGTGACTCTGGATGAACTGCAGAGATTCACAGCTCAGGTGGGGGAATCTGTCAACAGGACAACTATTATTCATGCACAGCACAAATGTGGTCTTTATGGAAGAGAGGCAAGAAGAAAGCCATTGTTAAAAGTCCTGTTTGCAGTTTGCCAGAAGCCATGTTGGAGACACAGCAAACATGTGGAAGAAGATGCTTTGGTCAGACGTGACCATAATTGAACTTTTTGGCCAAAATGCAAAACGCTCTGTGTGGCGGAGAACTAACACTGAATATCACTCTGAACACACCATCCCCACTATCAAATATGGTGGTGGCAGCATCATGCTCTGGGGGTGCTTCTCTTCAGCAGGGACAGGGAAGATGGTCAGAGTTGATGGAAGATGGATGGAGCCAAATACAGGACAATCTTGGAAGAAAACCTGTTGGAGACTGCAAAAGACTTGAGACTGGGGTGGAGGTTGACCTTCCAGCAGGACATCAACCCTAAACATAAAGCCAGAGCTACAATGGAATGGTTTAAAACAAAACATGTTCATGTGTCCGAATGGCCCAGTCAAAGTCCAGACCTGAACCTAATCGAGAATCTGTGGCAAACCTGAAACCTGCTGTTCACAAATGCTCTCCATCTAAACTGACTGAGCTTGAGCCGTTTTGCAAAAAATGGGCAAAAATGTCATCCACCAGAGGTGCAAAGCTGGTCGAGACAGCAAACGGTGGTTCCACAAAATATTGACTCAGGGGGGCTCAAAACATTTGCACAATGCCCTTTTTCAGTTTTTTATTTATGTATAATTTACGATCCACTTCACGATTGTATACCACTTTGTGTTGGTCTTTCACATAAAATATATTTAAAGACATAAAGTGTCAGTTAAATTTTGCTGTTGTCTCACATGAGATGCAGTTCCAAATGGGTGGCAAAGGAGAACTGGGAGTGTCATATTCTGATATGATTACAGTCACTCTCTGTAATTATCAGAAAAACAAGTAAAATAGAGTAATGTGACTTTAAACGCTAAGAAATATATCAGAATAATACAATTTGAATTTACGATTTAATTTACTTTAAATAATTATTATTTTCTGGAGTCTTTGTGTCACATATTATTTTTATTTCTTTTGCTTTGGGTCAGTTGTCCAGAATTTTCTTCTCTAACCAGGTGTATTTGTGAAGAATAGTGTGAGCCCTACACCATTATAACTCCACCACCAGCAGCCTGAATTGTTGCTCAGGGCAGGATGGATCCAGGCTTTCAGATTTTTTTACAGCAAATTCTGACCCGATCAGCTGAATGTTTGCAGCTGTAATTGGATCGTCTCTATTGGATCAAAGAACATTTTTCAATCTTAACCTTAAACATCTGCATCGTTGACAAGCAAACGTTTTTCCTGTACGCTAACTGGGACTTTTTTAGTCTAATGGAACAAAGGGATCCCTGTAAACACAACCGGTGTGTGAATGTACTGTTTGGGCAAAAAAAACACATTTTTTTTATTCTTTCGACACTCCCGCTACATTGAGAGCACTACTGTTCTTTCCCTCTCTGAAATGCTTTTCCCAGATTTCTGGTTGGAACCCTGGTTTTTCTCCTTCTGATAAACTCTTAGCACTACAATACAGACACACATTCTGACAGTTTTTCAGCTTGTTCTGTCTCAGAATGAAATCCCCCCTTGCCTACAAAACATCTTCATGCACATGTAAATGTAAAACACGGCCAGAACAGCAGAAATTCAACAAGTGACAGCTAACTGTAAATACTCAGAGTGTCTTGTTATTTTCATTTCACTTGTCTTGACAGCCCAAAGGCGCTGGCAGTGATGTGTGATCACTGCCAGCGCTGACAGCTGATCTCATTACAGCCGTCTCTCCCTGCATGTGCTCACCAAGCAGAAGACGGGGGTCTTGTTATTCTGCAGAAACAGCTGCTTTCTGCTCATAGCTCTGAGCAGAATGTCTGGGCTGGGTAACGGTGACCTCCATGGCACATTCAGAACTCTCTAAGTTCTTTAGTGTTGATAGGAACAATTCATAGCGTTGAAGTAATCCAACCCTTCATGGAACTGCTGACTGAAGCTTCTGGCAGGTTTCCACAGGTGGAAGGCCCTCTTTGTCATCACCCTAATCTTTAGGTTCCTTCACAGATTCTCTAGAAACTACATATCTATACACACTGTATAAACAGTCACATGATTGTTTTTTCTTACCATCTGACCTTAAATGAGAGAATTTGGGAGAGCCCAGATAGTAATACCTTCATAGCTTTGTAAGCTATGCTAAGAGGATCTGCTTCTAAATAACATGTCTCCACCTTATACCACTGTTGGTGTCAGCAGCGAGGTGGTCCAGAACTGGCTGAAACAAGTCTAGCACAGCCCTCTGGGCCAGAAATGAACTGACATGTGGAAAGACGCATCAGCGTTGACATCAAAATAGTTTCTGTTACCATAGTGAAACATTTAAATGAACTCTTGTTCATGAACATGTATTTAAAGCAGTAAACACCAACAACAGTCCTCAGGCTTATTGCAGGATACGGAGCATAAAATGACCACAATACTGAAATACTTTCCATATTTTAAGGTTACCACAGTTCATGAATGATGTCAGCAGATGGCAGAGTTGCATTATTTACTGGAATTTACTCTCTAGTTCTTTAGATATGGGAAACATCTGCTTTTATTCCACAAGACTGAATTGTAATCAAATTTATATATTATCATCTTGGCCAAGGCATCCTTGTAAAAGAGATCAATAATCTCAATGGATTTCTTTCCTGGAAAAATAAAGGTTAAATAAATAACAAAATAATAATAGTGTTAGTTTCCACAATCAGCTCAGGCATCTTTCCAGCAGCTGCTTTGGGAGCCCTACGTGTTCAAGCAGGAAATGATGCGAGTTTATATCTGAAAATACAACAGACTAACATTTTAATAATACTGCACAGAGGTGCGCTTACCCAAAATACCAAAACTCTAAAGTTACCCTTCAAAACTCTCACCAGGATGGCCTTATAGTGACCTTCTTTAGAAGCCCTGTGGTACACGACATTTATAGAGTCTTACCTGCTGCTGTGTTTCAGGAAAAACACTGTCGCTGTCAGCTACAGGTGCCGGCTGCTGCTCGATGACGTCTGGTAAGCCTGGTTCTAACGCCGTCTCACCCGATGGTATGGTGGATGTCGCCGAGGGAACATTTGACACAGCCTTCTTGGCTGTAACTGTAGCTTTGTCAGCTGTTTTCTCAACTGGAACCCACTCTCCGTAGGCAACCACTCCCTCTCCCTCCTACACGTCACAACACATTAGATTATGAAAGGGAAACATCTTTAAAATGTGATAAAAAGAACAAAGGACAATCCTTATCCTGTTCAATTTCCCAAAACGTTCTATAGATGTTTCCAGACCTTCTTACGATGTTGTGATCCAGATGACACAGGAAACTCTTTGGCCATGTCTGCATCACTACGCACTGATGGACGAGCGCTTGTGCTCTGAAAGTCAAACAAACAAATAAATAAATAAATAAGACAATCATTTTTATTTTTGTGTGAATGTTAAATCGCTGAACTTATAAAACCCTATTTTTAACCTCTCTTAATTGATTTTCAGCATTTTGGAACCTCACACACGTACCAATAAACAGTACACATCCAGTTACACCCGTCTATTCTCATTTTACCTCAAATTTCAGGAACGTGGTATCTCTATAATATACAAGTCAAAAGGAGCATGGTGCAGAAGGTTACTGTTACCTACAGCAATGTGTACACACACACACACACACAACCAGGGAGAGGTTCAAATTAGATAAAAATAAAGGAAGGATATATAATTGTAAGAACATATATGTGCACACAAAAACAATAAATACAAAGATAAAACTAAATTAATAATAAAACTTAAACCCTTTCATTCATATTGTTCAATAGTACTCCTAATGTCCGCCATCACGCTATAGGTTGCCTTTAAAGTAATCAACCATTAGCTGCCAAATTGTATAGAACTTTCTTTCAATGTTTTTTCAGTGAAAATCCAAATTTTTCATCTCCAAACGCTTCATACCTTCCTTCATTTGTATAAATTGGGCCTTTTGTTCTTTCAAGTTGAGTAAAATCAATCTTCTTGTAAATAGGCAGATAAATGAGACCATGCTATGTTCCATATTGCTTTTTAATAAACTTGAGTCTTATGTGGTCTGCATAAAATGTTTGATAGAGTTTTGAAAAGATCATCCCAATAAATTGAAATGTTTGGCCAATTCAGAGCATATGACCCACTGGTGCTGGTACCAGTCCACACCTGTTACATGAAGGCTCAAATGAAGAGTGATTTCTTGTGAAGTTTGTGTTTTGACCAGTGCAGGAGGAGCATTATTTTAGACTGTAGAAGTCCATGTCCTGCTGGGATCTCCCTGCCAGGATCATTTGAGTTGATCTGTAGTAGTCTGTATAAAACACATTACAAAATCCAAATCTGCCTTTCCTGCTCTTTAATGAGGAAAAGTATATTTTGAAGAAAAGCCTTTTGAGCAAAACCGACTAAATAAATAGGAAGGCACTAGCATATATGGCTGATGATGTTTCGTCTGTAACCGCACCGCCTGAAAATATCTCATGGTAAAGTGTGGATATATTGGCAAAACAAAAAAAGATATAATGTGTGCTTTTTCAACATCTTTACATATAGCATGTGTACGTAAATACAGGTTGGGAGGATGACAACTGCATCACCGCAGGTCAGTTAAACATTACAAGTAAAATATGTACTTATTAGGTGGAGAAAAGTGAGACTTGCACAATCACTGAAAGGCTCTATTATGTGAAGCATTCTGGTATAACAGCTGTTTGGAGTAATAGGTTGCATGAAACCCGTGGGCATTAGAGTAACGATGCTGACAAGAACTGTAAAAGAAATTGCAACACCTCTCAGAATGTTGTCAGAATTTTGGTTTTCATATGACACTTTTTATTGTGTCACATGTGGGGAAGTGGTCATTCCCAGTGGTGAATTACAGGCAGACTGGGCTCAAAACAAAATGAAGATGTCATGTGGTCATAATGTTATGGCCACTTGTACACAAATGCTTAAATGTGCACATTTTGCCTCTTCAGTATTAACTTAGCTGTAGAAAGGAAGTGAAATTACATTAATGTTGAAGTTGATGGCTTTTTGCTCTCGAATGGTAGATCCTCCAAACAGTTTACCATCATCTTCTTCGTCTGAAACATGAGGTAGTGCCACCGGCAGCTCTCCAGTGCTGTCTGCAATCATCTTGCATTTCTACAAACACACAGAACAATAAAATGACTTAATCACTTAAGAAACTGAATTTTCTCACAGTTTGAGATCTTAACTTTTGTCCATTTTGATGCCCTGAAAATATTCAGGCTTTATTAACCATTTTTAGGGGTTGTAAGCAAGGCTTTTAAACAAGCGTTTAGCAACCTGTTTATTATTAAGCTATATGTCTTAACATGTTACTTTGTGGTCAAATGTAAAATAAATCTCAAATAAGAGGAAGGATGTTGGTATAGATAGCCAGAGGTAGGCCAAGATAATGTCTTAAATGCAGAGACATCTTCAGATATCACTCTACATTTTTTTTTGTTATATTCTGTGACAGATTGCAGACAAAATATGTGTCTGGTCACCAAGGTCTCAGTCGATTTTCCTCCTCAGATGGGTTTGTTATGCTTGTTAATAAAGTTAATAAAGTTGTCCCAGCTGTTCAAGTGTTGCTGGAGTCTTTACCTCACCAAGTCTTTGACACTCTGCAGGTACCTTGAGAGCTGCTGAACTTGGGTCAGAAACATTTAGATCACTAAGAAAAAATGCACACCGTTTAGCATCAAACCACATCATGACAATTCTGATATATTTTTTGCATTCAGTAATAATGCATTACCGACCGCTTAGAATAGGCCATCATGTATTTCATCATCTCTCAACGAAGATTTGCTACCATATATTTGAATCTTACTAGGTGCACAAGGATGTGCTTGCCATGAATATGTAAAGGTAAGATCGTCCTGATAATGTCTAAAAACCTGCTATAGTCCATTTTAAAGGTAATACATTTTTCATTACTGTTCAGAACTTCTAGACTGCACATTACATACTTTCCTTTGAAATATATGTAAGATAAATGCTGTATTTAACGGTACTGGTTGTGCTTTTCCTGACATAAATCTGAAAGTAGTTTTTGAAAGGGTAATACCAACAGATACAGCAGAGCTGTCAAACCGCACTACAGTTGGGAAATTCAACGAAGTAGGACAAAAACAGAAAGAACAAAGTGAACGTCACTTCAAAGTGTTATCCAAATCTCAAATGGATTGTCAAGTTTTTGGGGCTTTTTTTTACAAATAGGATGAGATAGTCATTTTAATATACATATTTGAATGCTGAATTCATTTATTTTTTTCCAGATAATGTATGGCAGAAGGAGTTTTTCAACAAAATCCAAGGGCTTCCCTAACCCACATTGCCTCCAATGTTGAGAATTAGACAGGGAGATACAGACTTGGTGTAGGCTTAGCTTTTATACATTGCCTCAACATTTTGGCTAAAGACTGCTTAAAGGGCTTTGTCTAATCATGGAAACACACATACTCTGGGCTCTTACATCAGTGAACTCCTTAATGCTAATACTGTTGGCCTGCTTTGCGACTTTCTTCTTCACTTCTTCCAGAGCGGCTGTGTTGGATTGGCCGAGGAGAATAGGTGGCTTGTTACTGATGGAGGGCAGTGGGAGCAGTGAAGACAGAGTGCCCATGTTAGACAGAGCTGCAGTCACAGACGCTACAAGTCAGCAAAGGAGACAGCAAAGGAGATTCAAACAAGAGCTAATAAAGTGGGTTAGCAGTAGTTCATTTAAGTTAGTATCTAAAACTGAAAACAGATATTTGTATATGACATTAAATATGTTTCAGGTCAGTTAGGATCACCAAAATGATTTCTATGTATTAAATGTCAGAACAGTGAGAGAGGAAACTGTTTTTACTTTCTTCAAATTAAGGGGTTTACAGAAGTTTCCTTAGAACTTAGTAGAATTACATTTTGAACCATATGTTTTAGTTCGACTGTTTTGAGTTTCTTGCCAAAAGCTTCTCACAATAGTTTGCTGGAATTTTGGCCCATTCCTCAGATTGTAGACCTCCTTGCCCACATAGACCTTTTCAGCTCTGCCCATCAATGTTCTCTGTCTTTACCAAAACAATGACTTTGTTGTCCTTCAGCCACTTTGTACCTATTTTTGGTGGTGCATCTAGAAGACCCATTTGACTCCAAGCTTTATTTTCCCAAATAACTCTTTAGATGTTGCTTCAATATTTCCAAATATTGTTCTTTATTTAATGACATCATCTATTGTGTGAAGTGCACCAGTCCCTGCAAGAAAATACCCACCCTCATAGTTCCTTTTTTCATTTAAATGTAATGATGGTCATTATGACCAAACACTTCAATTATAGTCATCAGACTACAGGACATGTCTCAAACATTAAGCTCTCTGTCCTTAAGTGTATATATAAACTTAAATCTGGCTTTTTATGTTGCTGTTAGAGTAATGGCTTCTTCCTACCTGAGTGGCCTTTCAGCCCATCTGGGTACAGAAGTGTAGATAATGACTCTCTCATCTAGCTTACTTTAGCTTTTGTTCTAGGGTTGATTCACACATTTCACACCAGAACCCATTTATCTCTGGGATACAGAACCCGTCTCCTTCCTGAACAACAGGATAGCTGGACATTTCCATGCCGTTTATACTTGCAGATAATAGTTAAAACAGATAAATGTGGAACCTTCAGGTGTCTGGAAATTGGATTCAAGGATGAACCAGACTGGTGGAGGTACTCAGTTCTCTTCCTCAGATCTTGGCTGATTTCTTTAGGTTTTTCTATGATGTCACACAAGGAAGCAGAGTGTTTGATTTGTTGCCGTTAAATACATCCACAGGTGAGCCTCCATTAAAATCGAATCTTGAGTATTAACCTATCAGAAGCTTCCAAAGCTGTGGCATTGTCTTCTGACCTCTCACTTTCTTTTTATTGCGGCATTTAGCGAATAGAAATTATTTTGGTAATCCTAAATGACCCAAAGCAAGTTTAGCCTAATTTAAAGTCAAACATGTCCAATAATGGATGTAAGGCTAATCTAAAAAACAACCTGGAATGGTGTACACAGTGACATATTTAAAACACTGCCAAACAGATCATACCAGCAGTCATACTGGCCATTGCTGCATTCATGGCCATGCTCGGCAGGGCCAGAGGAAGCATTGCAGACCGAAGGCTGGCAGGGATGGGCATACCAGCTTTCACACACATGGCAGCAGCATTGGCCTTGGCTATTTCCAGCAGCTGGTCCTTATCTAAGGAAACACAGAAACTGACACGTTTAACCGCTATTTTAACATTAAAATCAGGAGTTCCACATGCAGCAACATCATGGCATTCAAAACAGAATTTTGGTTGTAGCTTTAACCCTGGAATGATGGTTTCAGAATATCTGACCCAGTTCACTGATGCGTTTTGGGCTAGTACTCCTGCTCCTGTCCTTTCTTGAGGGGGATCTTTTTTTGCGCAAGATGAGCACAGGTGAGTGGCTCGGCTCGCGTTTCCAGCGGTCCCTCTGGTTGTAGGCTGGCCTCCTCCGGCTGCGTGATGCTGACCGGGAGCGGGACCTCCGGGCGCGCCGGTGGGCCGACCTACACAGAAAAATCAACAAAACACCAACACTGATATCACTCCTAATGTTGGTTGCTATAGCCACAACACTACCCTAAGATCGCTGCATACAGGAGATGCAACAGAATGTAGAAGTAACTCCACCTGGACCGTGATCTCTTCCTCACTGAGCGGCTCCTGGATCTGGATCTTCTCCTATAGCTCCTATGGGGGGACTTGGATCTTTTCTGCTTTTTTGATGACTTTCTGTCTTTGTCTTTTTGTGGGGACCTGGACTGTTTTCTTTTCCTCCTGGCTGGTGATTTTTCATGGGACCTGGGCTTTTCCGATGCCTTATGCTGAAGGACGTTAGGCTTCTGGATCTGTTCAGGTTCTGAAGGAATGGGCTGCTTGTGTGCCGATGAGCCAAAACCTAGAGTGTTGGGATGTCAAGATATAAGACCAACAAACTTATATTTGAATCGTGCATAACATAACGCGCAACTGGTGCTTTCAGACTTTAAAGTCTTTACATTCCACCTAGTGTGATATAAACTAGTGTATATTTCTCTGTGGCCTACAACTCTATTTAAGCCAAACTCATGTAATTATTCCCTATTTAAAAAGGTATTGTCCCACAAATATCACAAATTACCATAAAGTTGTTCTAAGTGTAAAGTTTTGGTTCTGTGCTGTTGGGACCCAGCCATGGATTTCAACATTAAACTCCGGTACAGACTTTCCTGAACTTTCAAAATAAATCGCATTTAACTGACTTCCAGCAACTGAGGAAAGGGGGGGTAGCAGCAGACTTCCCATGATGCCACTGTCTGAATAAGATCACCCCCTCTCCAAAAAGCCAACCTGTTCCACACGGCCTTCGAAAGGGACCAGATAGGGGAGACAAGCGTGCTGATGTCTCTTTGCTGGCAAATCATCGATCATATGCAAAGTTAAGTACGAATGAAATACTGTCTGTGTATCCGGTATTTTCATTCATGAACGGGGAAATGAAGGTGTAAGAGTTGCTTACTTTCTCTCTGAGGCCTGCAGAAGCAAACTGTCCCAGAGAAGTTCCCTACAGAGACGCGGTCTCCCAGTCTGGAAGGAAGACAGCAGAGACCCCATCACCGTGGTTACGGTAACGTGCAGTGTGGTTAGCGGACAGAACAGCCGCCACTCCCCACAGCTAAGGAGGTTAGCTGTAGCTAACCGTTTAAAGACTGCGGACGTTTCTTCAAACTTTGCCGCTTTGGACAGTAAGCCTGTTTCAAAGGACCAGCATAGTCCCATTCCCATCACTGGGGGAGCTCCAACAGTAGTGTGAAGCCCACTCCTGCAATCATCTATTGTTTTAAGGCTTTTATTTTGTAGAGCATGTTTTGTCTTATTTTGAAAATGCAATGCACTGCTCTCCTATGCATTGCTATGGCAGGCCCCAATAAACTTTAAAACAAGGTTTGTATCTGCATCTGCTACAATCTCATAAATTACCATTCAACCTTAAATCTTATTATTTCAAACTCATTCTTATCAGTATTAGGTTGCTCTTTGCTGTCTTTGCTTACATTAGTGTTAGACTTGTTTCTTATTTAGCTATAATAAGCATATACAGTCATATTTAATAAATTAGAATATGCTCCTCGATGATTAAAAGCACTTGGAAAATAACAATCTTTGAGCAGATATTAAACATACTTTTCATTAAGATCATATTTATGTATTAAAAATGTTTTTTATTGGTCTGATGTAATATTCTAATATTAAATGCCATGTTTTCATTGGCTGGAAGCACAAAATCATCATAATTAACAGTAATAAAGGCTTGTGGAAATAATCTACTGTATATGTGTTTATATGACTGATTTACTTTGAACTATATAGTAGTACAATTTATATAGCACTATTATACGTTATAGTGTTTTACGGTTTCATAGTTGTTCATATGTGGATTTGAGGATGTGAGCCAATCTTACCTTGTTTCTCAGTTTTGTTCTGATTCTCTGGTGGTTCTGCTATTCTTGACTCAATTGTCTCTTCTGCCTGCAGGGATCTCTGGGTACAACTGAGGATGTTCACTGGTGACTGAAGCCTCTCTGACGGGCACTGAGTGACCTGCACGGATTCGTATAAATTTCCTCTCTTCTCAGTCGGGCTACAATCAACCACACCACAGCAGAATAAAATACAATCAGCATTAGAATGCTCATTCAGGAGGAAGGATGGCTGCAATTCAAAGCATTCAGCCGGGTTGCCTTTCAAAGAAAACCTTTCACCAACGGCCATAATAAACTAAACCTCAATGCATTGTTTTAGAACTACGATCAAACGGGAATGTATGTAATTGACTTTCAATGTGTCTATATGATTGGACAGATTGAATTTTATGTAAACAGGTTCTGTTTGTCTTGCAAAGAGCCTTGAGATGACACTAAATAAATAAACTGTATAAATAGACTTCAGTTAAACTGAAATGAATGGCAGATTGTATTACTTACTTACTATTACTGCTGTGAAAACCACAAATAGATGTCATTTCAGTAAATGAGGGCCAAAACCATTCATTCCAGCATCATATTTCAGTAATTATGCATCTAGGGTAAATGGTCAAATGGACTGAACTTCTAGAGCGCCTTTCCAGTCATGACCACTCAAAGCACCAAGCACTAGAGTCACATTCACCCTGACGCACTCACTAATGCACACACATTCATACACCGATCGCAGAGCAGTAGGCAATTTGAGATTAAGTGATACAGGGGTACATCAACATGTGGCAGGAGGAAGCTGGAATCGAACTCTCAACCCTCAGATTGCAAGACAACCACTCTTCACACTGAGCCTCCAGAGTGTGAAAAAAAAAAAGCACTACTCCAGGTTAGAGGCCAGATTTCTGGTTCCAGACAAACACCCAGAATGCCTGTGTAGTGAATCCTGGCTGCACCTGGGGATCCGGAACAGATCCATCAAGCTCCATCCATCGCAGCGACAGGACCAAGGACTCCAGGAGCACCTGAAGCTGAGGATTGTGTTTCTGCCTAAATCCCAGCTGGAGTACAAATGACATCATCATGAATCTACACTGTCTCTTTGGCGTTGAGATACTGGCAGGTACACATGAGTTTGTCATTGTGACAGTGTGTACATCCCCTGGGACTGCGTATATTTTTAACATCCCTAAAGCAGACCGAGGCTTTCCCTTACCATATCTAACAATCTAACCCCATCTCTCTATCCTGGCCGCGGCGGACAGACCCATCAGAAACAAAAAACAACAAAGCCAGTGTGTCTGGTGCAATGACAAACTATTCTCCTATTCTATTCTATAGTAAACAGAGCCTACAATGTGCTACTTTTTCACTGTTTACCTAAAACAATTATTTTAGACAGTAAAGGTCACTGCAGGCCTGTATGACTCTAGCAGTAATTGCAGAAAAATCACAGTTATAGCCCTTTACAGTGGCCCATCTTGACAGCTGGTGATTTAATTAGGCCAATTTTCCCTGATCAGCTCTGACCATAGACCGGCAGATTTTTTTTTTATTGAATGCATAAAATCTTTGATATTTTTCAGCCCATTTGGGCATCAGTAAACAGCTTGTTTTGGACATGCAGAAATGAAAATGTTGAAAACCCTCTATTGATTTACCTAGGTCTCGTATTTTGCATGACATAAAATACCTCTTAGAGAATCTATGAGCTATTCATGCAGATGAGCTAAATGCTGCTACTAAACTAACCTGGCTTACAAGTGTATTGCTGGGACTGATAAACTGTATTCCTCTTTCCTCAGATTTACTATAACTGATGTTGAAGGGTCTACCAACTAAGACTGAGAGCTACTTCAACAAAGGTGTGCACACCTGGTTAATACACCTCTTTACTTTGTATATATCATCTCCTAACACATTTCTTTGTTTTCCAAAGAACAATGAGACATGAAATGTCCCTTTTTCTTTAGAAGAAGTGATCATGGTCTCATTCTTTTTCATGTAACAAAAGCCGAAGTATATTACTCAGCATGCAGCGTGCCTTTAGTCACCACAGAGTAGAACCAAGTTGTTTTAAAAGTATACAAAGAACAAAAGTGAGTTAGCATGAAGGCTGAGGATGTTAAAAACAAGGTTTTCAGAATTTAAAGCATAACTCCGTGTTTCATGTCTCACAGAAAGGTCTAATACCTGGTTTCAGTCCGATCGCACCGTGAAGGGGATGGTGACCGAGTCTGTGATCTTTGGCAGTGATGTCCCAACGATGAGGGGGGGTTACTCTTCACTGGGCAGGAAGGGGACTCAGAATTGGAATGTGACGGTGAACACGGACTCCTGCTCCCAATTCTCTTTTCATATCCATGTCCTTTATTGGAACTGTCCTGTTTCCATGTGAAAAACAGCAAAAACATGATGTGAATATGTGACATCACTACAAAGCAGTTGGAAAGTGTCCTGAATGACCATAGACTCATATTTACACAGACCATACAGTAAAGAGAGTGGGAATGACCCAGGCCAGAATCGGACCACTTCTAGCTAAAGCAAAGTAAAAGTATGTTAAGCATTGAACTAAGAAAGATGAAAGGTTCTACAGAAATTTAAAACACCTTTGAAAATACTGCTTGCAAAACTCACAAGAACTCACAAAACACAAATGCTATTATTACAAAAACTCACAAAAATCACACCTATGTTTAACTGGACCTGTTTCATAGAAGTCATCTGTTGATGTGATTCCAGCAAGTGTAGCATGGTTTATCGAGGTCTGAAAACACACTACTAAATCGTTTATTAGGTGTCATATATTTCAAAATTAATCTATTATTTAATCACTCAATTATTATTTAATCAAAGTGACCAGAAGTTAATCTGTTGCTTAAAGTAGAACTGGTTTCGATCACAGATAAGGACACCCGAGGTCTCAGAGAAAAATCATGCTTGAATCGATTATACCAACGACAAACATGAGTAACCAAACTGGCTAACAGAAAAACCACAAAAACACAACCTAATTCTGTTGATCAGAGACCAAAGAGATTTGGCTACAATATTAAATGACCTTCGACAAGCTAATGTTCGACCAATTCAAGCTTTAAGAACTCTATGTGATAAAAGTCTTATTGTTTCTTTGATTGTCTTACTACCTTTCAGAGGGATGTGGGAGAGGGAAAAGGGGAGCAATGTGACCTTGATTCTCAATCTGGTCAGTAATATAAACAATCCCACCTGTGTGGCACCTCACCACATCTCTGGAGGCAGAGAAATACTGGAACAAAGATGGTCAACCAAAGTTTATCTTCCTCTCTCCACAGATGTTCAGGGCTGCAGTTCATGCTTGGGCTGATGCTGCTAGCAGCTAAAGGAGAGCGTGTTTTGGCAACATTTCCTTACATTAGAATACAACACTGAGAAAGACTTTCTTCAGGATGGCAGGAATAAGACAGAAAGCATTTTTTCCAAACATTCGTGTAGGAACAACTAATCAGGAAGTCCCATAGATGGCAAGTACTTGGTTGGGAGCTTTAATAATACACTGACCTTTCTCTAAGCTGCCAGCTAAAAAAAAAAACACTTTCGCCTGGAAGTCCATATCTCATCAGCAAGACCATCAACTTAACAGCGACACATGCTGGATATGCATCATAAGGGGTTGACAGTTTTCAAACATGAAGACAGTCATAGTAAAAAAATATTACGGCTGAAGGATTTAAAAAGAATCAGAATCACATCTTTCAATGGAGTAACACTGTATAAAAAAGATTTATGTTGTCATAAAAGTAATGATTCCACATTCTGCAGTTGTTTGCCAGGAGAAAAGTAATTCTGTCTCTGTGGTTTTCATCTGAGTGTGTAAAGAGTGGACAGTGTGTCAACACTTTACGCGAGTATTTAATTAACAGTATTATGACTCTAGGAAGAGCTGAAATAATGAGACTATGTCCCTCACAGTGTCTAAACCATCCATATTCATGTCCCTGAAGTGTTTTGATCAAGAAGCCGTTCACTGCATGAGGATTACATTAGGGCTGCACAATATTACAAAGTCTTGCGATGGCGTTAATATTGGTATACATCGCTATGGCGATATATTTGCTATATTGGGGTTGGACAATGAAACTGAAACACCTGGTTTTAGACCACAATAATTTATTAGTATGGTGTAGGGTCTCCTTTTGCGGCCAATACAGCGTCAATTCGTCTTGGGAATGACATATACAAGTCCTGCACAGTGGTCAGAGGGATTTTAAGCCATTCTTCTTGCAGGATAGTGGCCAGGTCACTACGTGATACTGGTGGAGGAAAACGTTTCCTGACTCGCTCCTCCAAAACACCCCAAAGTGGCTCAATAATATTTAGATCTGGTGACTGTGCAGGCCATGGGAGATGATCATCTTCACTTTCATGTTCATCAAACCAATCTTTCACCAGTCTTGCTGTGTGTATTGGTGCATTGTCATCCTGATACACGGCACCGCCTTCAGGATACAATGTTTGAACCATTGGATGCACATGGTCCTCAAGAATGGTTTGGTAGTCCTTGGCAGTGACGTGTCCATCTAGCACAAGTATTGGACCAAGGGAATGCCATGATATGGCAGCCCAAACCATCACTGATCCACCCCCATGCTTCACTCTGAGCATGCAACAGTCTGGGTGGTATGCTTCTTTGGGGCTTCTCCACACCGTAACTCTCCTGGATGTGGGGAAAACAGTAAAGGTGGACTCATCAGAGAACAATACATGTTTCACATTATCCACAGCCCAAGATTTGCGCTCCTTGCTCCATTGAAACCGACGTTTTGCATTGGCATGAGTGACCAAAGGTTTGGCTATAGCAGCCCGGCCGTGTATATTGACCCTGTGGAGCTCCTGACGGACAGTTCTGGTGGAAACAGGAGAGTTGAGGTCCACATTTAATTCTGCCGTGATTTGGGCAGCCGTGGTTTGATGTTTTTTGGATAAAATCCGGGTTAGCACCCGAACATCCCTTTCAGACAGCTTCCTCTTGTGTCCACAGTTAATCCTGTTGGATGTGGTTCGTCCTTCTTGGTGGTATGCTGACATTACCCTGGATACCGTGGCTCTTGATACATCACAAAGACTTGCTGTCTTGGTCACAGATGCGCCAGCAAGACGTGCACCAACAATTTGTCCTCTTTTGAACTCTGGTATGTCACCCATAATGTTGTGTGCATTTCAATATTTTGAGCAAAACTGTGCTCTTACCCTGCTAATTGAACCTTCACACTCTGCTCTTACTGGTGCAATGTGCAATCAATGAAGACTGGCTACCAGGCTGGTCCAATTTAGCCATGAAACCTCCCACACTAAAATGACAGGTGTTTCACTTTCATTGTCCAACCCCTGTATATAGTGCAACTTTAGGTTACATGTCAAGGATTTCCTAAAATGAATAACATTATTCTGCCAGAATATCAAGTAAGCTTAGGGTCACTTTACGCATTTGCAGGCATGTTTGAGGTTACAGAAATGTCCACAGTGGGCAGGCTTTAAATATGGAACTTATCCAAGATCTGGAAAACAACTGAATAAACTCTCATCCTTTTCTGGACTTTTCCAGACTGTGTAGGAAGATAGAAGCTTTTAAGCTAATGTTTTTGTTCCCCTTAGAACTGGAGATATTTATTCTGTCTGCTGGGTGAACAGAGGATTAAATAACAGAACAGTCTGTTCTGGCACTGAATGGATAACATGGCATAAACATGTTTTCCAGAGTCTCTTCTTCTGTCTCAGAATCAGAACCTGATGACATCACAATGTGCAGCTTCAGCATCTATGAGTTCTGTGACAATGAGAGTGACAGACAACAGAACCACAGAACCAAGACATTTTGTCCAACCAATCAAAACGGGCCTGATGTTTGCTGTTGTTAAATTTTTGTTTTGGAAGATCCAGCAAAGTTATTTGTGTATCATTTTGCTGTCTTGCAGTTTTGACGAAATGCAGCTTATTCAGCAATTGTAATCTTTGTCCCTGCTTCCGAATCCAACGACAGGAACCACCAGGATGTCTAGTGGTTCCTGTCATGGAAATGTCTATTGGTACAGAACCAATAGACCTTCCCATGATCTTCCCAGGCACACAGAACAGCTGTCGGAGTCGCGGCTGGTAAGCCAAGAGAAAGGTGGCAATCTAGTGCTGAGAAAGTAAATAGCTGTCTGACCCACCATAACTTTCTCTACAGTCGTTTTCTCTGATCATGTTGGTTCTGTGTAAAAAAAATTTTTTTTAAATTGACAAACCCAAAGACTTTCTCTTCCTTTAATTTTTCCTTTTCCTCTCCAAACGTTTCCTAGATCCAAGTCAATTAAAACATTTTCAAATTCTGCCAGATTTGTCTTACAATTACATAAAAGATGATTGCTATACATTAGTGCCGTTTTTGTTGTTAAGCACATAATAAATTAGAGGTACGTGTACTCGTCGTCTTCCGCTTATCCGGGACCGGGTCGCGGGGGCAGCAGACTCAGCAGAGACGCCCAGACGTCCCTCTCCCCAGACACCTCCTCCAGCTCCTCTGGGTGGAGCCCAAGGCGTTCCTAGGCCAGCCTAGAGACATAGTCCCTCCAGCGTGTCCTGGGCCTCCTCCCGGTGGGACGTGCCTGGAACACCTCCCGAGGAAGGCGTCCAGGAGGCATCCGGTATAGATGCCCGAGCCACCTCAACTGTCTCCTCTCGATGTGGAGGAGCAGCGGCTCTACTCCGAGCCTCTCCCGGATGGCCGAGCTCCTCACCCTATCTCTAAGGGAGTGCCCGGCCACCCTACGGAGGAAGCTCATTTCAGTAAATTAGAGGTTTTTAATATAAATATTACTCATACAATAGAACTAGGAATATAGTGTGCAAATTTGTGAAATCAGGCATAATTGGGCAGAACTCTGACCACTATATGGCAGCAAAGGCTCTTAATAAGATGTCTTTATCAACCAGCAGTAGTGGGATAAACACGCAAGCCGTTTAATTTTCGAAAGTGATTTATAGAACTTATAGTAAAAATATTTAAACCTCATCATTGTTGCTTTATATTGTACAGTAAGAAAGATCTCTGATTAACAGAATTCATGATACTGATTACTTTTTAATAAAGTGGCAGAGAAAGATAAATCCACATTTGATCAGACCTTTCTTAGGCTTTAATAAATGTGACTTGCTATTAGCTTGAATTACTATTACCTGTTTCGGGATGATATCCGGAAGCTGCTCCTGTCGTGGTCGCAGACGTTCAGTAACCTTCTGCTTCGACACGATTTCTGAATCCGAATTTGACGTGTTCTCTTCACTTCTCCTTCTCTTCTTCTTCTTTTTTTTCTTCTTCTTCTTTCCGGATGAGTGCTCTCTGTGGGACCTGGACTTCCTGCCATGATCTTCACCTGGTCACAGTTCAGAAGCCATTAAAATGTTACCTCCTGTGGATTTTTAGGTTGAAGAACTTCCTCTCCTTACATCATGAAACCTCTGCGAATGAACCATGGAAGATCCAGACTTCTCCTTCTCTTGTAAGACTTAATGAGCAAAATCATAAAGTTATTACACTGCAGTCCTCATGAAAAGAAAGCGCACCCTTCTTCAGTTCTTTGGTGTTCTGCATTTTCCAATATTCTAAATGTATTTAAATCTAACCTAAATTCTACTAAAACACATCTTCTGCACAGAATGACAGTCAGGCTGAGTGGACCGTGACTGAGCCACTTAAACAACACGATTCTTTCCCTTTCCACCCATTCTGTTCAAGATCTGCTGCTGTGTTCAGAAAAAATCATTTTGTGGATAACCCAGTCTGGACGAAGCTTTAGCTGCCAAACAGATGACCTCATATTTGACTCTAGAAACCTTTGGCATACAGAAAAGTTCATTATGGACCCCAGGACCACAAGGTGCACGGGTCTAGTGGCTGCAAATCATGAGCCGTCTGCCAACGTGCTTGGGAGTTGTAGACGTCTTTGTTTTCTGCAGACATGCTTCTCTACACTATGGCCAAACCTCCCTACTTTGGTCTCATCTGTTCAAAGGACATTATTCCAGAATTAGTTCATTTCAATCAGATGCAGCTTTGTAAATCTAAGTCTTCTTAGCATTTAACTTTTGTAGAGAGAATGCTTTCTCCTTAAACCCTTCCAAACAAGCCATACTTAACCTCACAGTTCACCAAGCTGAGGCCCACAGGGTCTAAGTCCGAGCTCTGCACACTGATGTTCACCTACAGAAGGTGTCTCCCACGACTACACAGCACCATTTGTAATAGCATTTAAAACCACATCCAATAATGACCCATTTTCATTTTTCTGGTAGAGAACATTAAGAATTTGATACATAAAGCCATGCACTAGCCAGGTTTCCAGGTTGTCTGGCAACAGGCCCACAGCATCACAGATTGTCCACTGCACTTACAGGTGACATAAGGTGGTTTTCCCCAGATTCTTCCTCTGTTTCATGCCAGATCCACCTGGAGAAGATCTAATTGAAAAGTTCAATCTCAGTCCAATTCCAATAAAACCTCCAGTACAGTTTACGGCTGGGATAGCGGGACAGAAAAGTTGTTTTTTCGGGCATCACTTCAAAGCAACCAATAGGCATGTAGATGGCATGCAGATCATTCGCATAAAAAAACATTGTTTTAGTGTAGCTGACATTATGTAATAATTAATATTGTAAAATTACATACTAAAATTGCAATAAAGATGTTTTTTTTTTCAATATCACAGAAAGAGTGGTTTTAATATAGAACTTATTATTTTTGAATGCTTATTTCCTTCTTTTTACTTGTGGTGGCAACATTTTTAATTAAGCATATCAAGAACTCGTCTAAAACTGATCTTCTTCATCCAGTCTGAATGAGCTTGAGCTACTTTCCACAGAACTGTTAGGAACATTCAGTTTGTAGATGTTTGAAGTCGATTGACGCAAACCCCAAAAGACTTGCAGCTGGACCTGGACCCAAAGCTGGTTCTACGTATTGACTCAAGGGACCTGAAAACAAACACACCCTGGACTTTACAGATCTTATTTGTAAAAAAATAACGTACATGGTTATTTTCCTTCCAACTAAGAATCATGTGTTGCTTTGTTTTGGTCCGTCACTGAAGGTTTGAAGGGTCTGAATACTTTTCTAGAGCTGTCTTTGATTTATGAATGCTATTTTGTTCTAAATGCATATAGTTTTAAGAAAATAGAAGCTGCTAGTTTAGTTTCCATCTATTTTATCAGGTCGTTCTGAAAACATCTAAATGTTTCAATACAATATCTAAAATGATGGGTTTAAAATCTCAGCATTTGTTGAGGTAAGAAGAGAAATGTGTCAAAGTAAATAAAAGTGTTAAATTAAAATGAACAACTGCTCCAGAATTACAGGTAACTGTGCTTCACTGTTGATAATCAGATTTTTTTTTTACTTTCTGACTGAGGCAAAGTTTAGTCTGTTGCAGAAATCAGATTTTCCCAACATGTTTATTTTAACTATGTAGAAGAATGCCTTTCATTCTGCCTGCCATGTTTCTCTAACAGTGAGCTTGAGAAGATCTTGGTGGCTGGATGATATGGGGTTCTCGTCCAGCTTTGTGACGCGGGTGCGTCATGTTTATACCCCAGGAAAACGGGAACCCACGGATTACTAATAAGAGGTTCTGATCAACCTCAGAAAGTAAAGTATAACTACAAAATGGCTTTAGTTAAATGTATTTTAAGCGGTTTGTTAAGGGCAACAATGATTGTGCCACATGTGACTTTCCACACAGACTAAATGTAGTCTAACTAAAGGTTGGATTTTGGCTTGTAAGCATCTTTGCCAATAAATATGACTTATACTAATAGTTTTGACTCAGCTGTAGAAAGTGCTGGTGGTCCAACACTCACCTTGCTCCTTCATCTCTGAAGCTGGTGTCCCTTTTCTGTAAGGAAAGGATAAAAGACGGGTTAGTCAAATTTAGAAGACACCTCCTAACCAAAAACAGCAGGTTGTTTTATTGTTTTATGAGAGGAAAGCCTCAGGATAGGCCATCTTAAGCTTCTAACGTCTAACACTACACATAACTAGATGCCACACAGTGTCACAGATGGAGATTCAGCCAGATCATTCTTTACTAAGGTTTTAAAAAGCCATGGTTTCAAAACTGCTACGATCTGCCCTCAAAACATTGATTCAGATTAAAATCAGAAAAAGTTCCAGAGTGAAGGATCTTCTCTTGCTGCGCACTTACAATCAGCAGGCTAAAACATGGAAGTACCTTAAGCATGTTTTTGCATAATGTTGTATTATATCATTTTAGCCACAGCAGGATTTATTTCTTGTTATTTCTTTTGGTTTTTGATTTTTCATCAAATAAAATACTATGATATGCTCTTAAAACAATTCTAAGCCATTCTGGTAACCATGGTAACAGTACCTTTTGCTCCTTGCGGTTTATTATTTCATTTTGATCTTTACAATTTAACAAGGATGGATTCAATCTTAGTTGCACCACACTCTGCTGGCCATGATCTACTATTACTGAGAACTGACCTGTTGGCCTCTAATTTATAGAGTTTAACTTCATTCAGGAAAACAATGAGCAGAAATTGGTCAACTCTGACCTATAGATCATGGAATCTGTCTGAATTTACTTTACTGCAACAAATATCAATTTAGTGTTGGTTAGATTGTAAATTATGATGAATGACTCATCATTTCCATAGGCAGCTCCACAGTGGCCCAATAGTCTGTTAGTTGATGTCTTTATGTACCTCTATACCAGAGATATACAGGTCCTTCTCAAAAAATTTGCATATTGTGATAAAGTTCATTATTTTCCATAATGTCATGATGAAAATTTAAAATTCATATATTTTAGATTCATTGCATACTAACTGAAATATTTCAGGTCTTTTATTGTCTTAATATGGATGATTTTGGCATACAGCTCATGAAAACCCAAAATTCCTATCTCACAAAATTAGCATATTTCATCCGACCAATAAAAGAAAAGTGTTTTTAATACAAAAAACGTCAACCTTCAAATAATCATGTACAGTTATGCACTCAATACTTGGTCGGGAATCCTTTTGCAGAAATGACTGCTTCAATGCGGCGTGGCATGGAGGCAATCAGCCTGTGGCACTGCTGAGGTCTTATGGAGGCCCAGGATGCTTCGATAGCGGCCTTTAGCTCATCCAGAGTGTTGGGTCTTGAGTCTCTCAACGTTCTCTTCACAATATCCCACAGATTCTCTATGGGGTTCAGGTCAGGAGAGTTGGCAGGCCAATTGAGCACAGTGATACCATGGTCAGTAAATCATTTACCAGTGGTTTTGGCACTGTGAGCAGGTGCCAGGTCGTGCTGAAAAATAAAATCTTCTTCTCCATAAAGCTTTTCAGCGGATGGAAGCATGAAGTGCTCCAAAATCTCCTGATAGCTAGCTGCATTGACCCTGCCCTTGATAAAACACAGTGGACCAACACCAGCAGCTGACACGGCACCCCAGACCATCACTGACTGTGGGTACTTGACACTGGACTTCTGGCACTTTGGCATTTCCTTCTCCCCAGTCTTCCTCCAGACTCTGGCACCTTGATTTCTGAATGACATGCAGAATTTGTTTTCATCCGAAAAAAGTACTTTGGACCACTGAGCAACAGTCCAGTGCTGCTTCTCTGTAGCCCAGGTCAGGCGCTTCTGCCGCTGTTTCTGGTTCAAAAGTGGCTTGACCTGGGGAATGCGGCACCTGTAGCCCATTTCCTGCACACGCCTGTACACGGTGGCTCTGGATGTTTCTACTCCAGACTCAGTCCACTGCTTCCGCAGGTCCCCCAAGGTCTGGAATCGGCCCTTCTCCACAATCTTCCTCAGGGTCCGGTCACCTCTTCTCGTTGTGCAGCGTTTTCTGCCACACTTTTTCCTTCCCACAGACTTCCCACTGAGGTGCCTTGATACAGCACTCTGGGAACAGCCTATTCATTCAGAAATTTATTTCTGTGTCTGACCCTCTTGCTTGAGGGTGTCAATAGTGGCCTTCTGGACAGCAGTCAGGTCGGCAGTCTTACCCATGATTGGGGTTTTGAGTGATGAACCAGGCTGGGAGTTTTAAAGGCCTCAGGAATCTTTTGCAGGTGTTGAGAGTTAACTCGTTGATTCAGATGATTAGGTTCATAGCTCGTTTAGAGACCCTTTTAATGATATGCTAATTTTGTGAGATAGGAATTTTGGGTTTTCATGAGCTGTATGCCAAAATCATCCGTATTAAGACAATAAAAGACCTGAAATATTTCAGTTAGTGTGCAATGAATCTAAAATATATGAATGTTAAATTTTTATCATGACATTATGGAAAATAATGAACTTTATCACAATATGCCAATTTTTTGAGAAGGATCTGTATAGTGATTTGAATCGTGAGAAAATCTATATGAGTGATGCTGCATAACTCTGACCCTAACTGTTCTGGTAATATAATGAAAGAAAGTTTTTATGATTTAACTGCAACAAATTGACCTTTTGGCATGACAAAGATAATTATCTAAACTCCTGAAAAAGGAAGAGTGATTATTAAAAGACATTTGCTGAAATGGAGACTCAGGAACAAACATCAAACCAGGATTTCAGCTGTTAATTTTCAAGCTATTTTCTGAATCAAATGACCTGATTTTTATTTCTATTTCAGATAAAACTGCTTGTTTTGACATAAATCAAGTTTTTACCTTGGCTGATGTTTCATCTTTCCCTCCATCTCTGCACCTGACTCAGAACTGCTCTCCTTCTCATGGTTCCTCTTCTTCTTGCTCTTGTGTTTTTTGTGCTTCTTCTGTCTCCTTTGGGACTCACTGGGACCCTGATCCTGGTTTCTCTGAAGACTTTTCTTCGCTGCATCATGAAGTTTAGCTTCACAGTCCGGTCCTGCGGCCTCACTCCTGGAAACCGGATCAGAACAGCACATGATACCGTCTGAATCTTTAAGAAATATGAGAGCATCAAGGGACAAATACGGAAGCAGGGAAATATTTGTTTAGCATTGATATTTCTGACAGTAGCGCTGTTTGGCCTTTATGGCCCACCGTAGATAAACACATGTCTTAAAAACCAAACAGATCGTGTCTCTAAATGTGAAAAATAGTTTCCAGCAGCCTAAACGTTGCAGAGGTTTTATCCGCTGCCCTTTCTGCAGCCTGCAGGCTATACATTCTTAGTTTCTAACATTCAGAACCAAACTCGGCTGCATTCAGACTGCCGAATAAATGTCAGAACCAGAGCAGCAGCAACAGCACATGCTTCCAGAAACCCAAGATAAACACAACCGCCAACATACTCTCTCTCCTCCTTCTGCTCCTCTATCTCCCGGATCTTTTTCAGGATAAAATCCTGGAAAATTTGTTCTATGTTGGCCGCCATGTTTCAGTGTGCAACCAGAATAAAGGCCCGGATAGGAACTTCAACTGGTCGGTAGTTTCCAAAGTTCCACCAAAATAACAATAATAATAATAATAATGGGATATACAAAACTAAGTGTTATAATTCATATTAAGATGACATTAAGAATATACAATCTTATATTAATATATATTTAGCATTTTCATATTAGTTCCACAAGCTAGGACCTGCTAACAGCAGAACTGAGCAGAAGTACCATTTTTTAATCCTGATAATTAAGGTTATTGATTGTATAATTTAATTTCTATCAAGTTTATATTATGTCATAAAATAATAATATTGTTTACCAAAACACTAGATTTTGGAGGGAAAATTTTCATGTTAAAAAATTATATCTCCCAAGTTAAATGAACTATTGTCAATTTTTAAACTCAACCTGTCATTCTTTTTTTTTTCTTTAAACTTATGTGACAAAAGAATAATAAAAGAAAGGCTCTGATGTTTCATGCTCTCAAGCTCAGAATCTACATCAAATCTCTGTTTCCAATTATAGTTCATAATGATTTTAAATCCAATCCCTTTCACTATCGAAGCTAAATATTTACAATTGTTATTAGAGAAGGTTACATTTTTGTCGCAGACCTTTCTTTTAGTTTCCCTGTATACTCTTAAAATAACTAGACTTTTAAAAATGCATTTGTTTAGCTTTTAAGGTTCAAAAATTTATTTGGATCTTTGGAACCTAAATTTCCTCTACAATGTAGAGTAAATTAAGGGTACATATCTTCCTGTAGTACAGTATTTATTTGTAGAACGTGGATACTTTTGCAGGCAGTTTGTTGGAGAAAGAAAATAATTTTTAAAGAAAATTTAACCTCCAGCATTTTTACAGATATGTTTGTAAATATGGAACCACATAGATCGCTTCTCCCCTAAATTCTTCAATTGGCTTTGCTTCACAACCTTTTAAGGCTACATTTATCCCTATGCTTTACCACATTTTTCTTCCACTCAAGTTTCCATTAATATGTTTGGATGCAGCTGAACAGTCAGCTTCTTCAGCAATGTGGCTTACCTTTATTGTTGAATGACTGCCTGCTGGACAACTGTTATTTCAGCAGTCTTCTCTATGATTGTGTCTGATATCATATGAGATGCCTTTAAAAACCTGAGGAAATATTACATTTTTTAGTTTGACCACCAAACAACCCCTAACAACAGCCAGCGATCGACGGAACCAAGAAATTATTCAATAAATGTTTTTGTTGTTCTGTTTGCTTCTTTGTTTTTAAGTGATTGATGTCCAACTTTGAAACACTTCTCTATAAGCTCCCCCAAGGATGATGGAGCTACAGACGAAACTCATTTTAGCCGTTTGTATGCAGGATCTTGTGCTTTACGTCATAATCCATATCTCATGACCCCAGGTGTGGGTCAGAACACAGACCTATTTAATGTAAAGGTTAAACTGAGTTAGGAGAATCCAGTTTCTCATTAATCCAGTTTAGAAATGCAATAAACAACAGGGCATGGGATAAAGACTAAAGAAGAAAAAAAATGTGCATACACAGATGATTTTATTTGAAGAGAGAGAAGCTAACCAACATTCATAATTAAATTATGGTGCACTGTACAGAAAGTGGCAGGAGCACGTTTAAGTTCAAAACTTTGGTACATTCTGGTTAGTCAGACAGATTAGTGCATTCAGTGAGGGAGATTCACCTTCAGGAGAAAAACTGACATTTCTAGTTAAACAAACTCGTTTCTAGTGACACGGATCTCCATTCTTTCAGTGTGAACAAAAAAAAACCAAAAAACAATCAGTACAAGAATGATTGATTTGAAAATGTTAAAGTTCATTATCCGCATGGTAGAAATCCTGCTTATAAACAGAGGCAGTGTTTAACTGTCTTTGGTTGCATGGAGGGCCTTTTCCATCGACAACAGGAAGGATGAAAACAAGACACTAATTCGGTTTTAAAAATATTGGAGATAAAGGTCATCTTGTCAACACTGAGCCAATGTGTCTCTTAAATAAGTGAAGTACCATGTTGGCAAATACAATAGATTGTTTTCAACCTACCATCTCTGCAGTCCAGGTTTCACTGTGCTCTGAATTAAAAACATGTCTGATAACTGCAGCAGTGATGAAGGTGTATAAAGGCATGCTTTTTTTCTTAGTGCAAAGTGGAATGTGACTGAAGAACACATCCTGTAAACGGTGGCTGTCATACAAAACGTTCCTGGATTTCTACAGAGGACGATCGGATTTAAAGAACTGAATGCGTGTCTGATTAGAACTCGCCTCTTTGCATGAATGACACATTTAGAGGACCGATGAAATGCTGTCATTGGTGCTCACACACAGAAGGTCCAACTGCATTCTCCAACAGAAACACACAAATAGAACAAAAAGTAAGGCTCCAGTTTGAGGTTTTGTAGTCTAAAACTCTTTTTACTCATACTTTTTTTCATACTGCTCAAACTTTTCCTTCTAAGTAAAAGGAAAATGATGCATGGATTTGTATCCAACCCCTATGTGTCAATGCTTTGTAGAATATCCTTTTGTAGCAATTACAGCTGAAAGTCTTTTGGGATATGTCTCTTCCAGCTTTCCTTATCCCATTTGTGTTAGGTCTGGACTTTGACTAGGCCAACACATGAATATGCTTTGATCTAAACCATCCATTGTTGCTCTGGCTGTATGTTTAGGATGGCTGAACTGCTGGAAGTTGAACCTCCCCCTAGTCTCAGGTATTCTGCAGCCTCAAACTGGTTTAGCTCTATTTATCTTCACATCAACTCTGATCAGCGCTTGTACCTGCTGACAAAAGCATCCCCACTGGATGATGCTGCCACCACCATGTTTTACTGTGGGGGTGGTGTTTACTTTTTCCCCCACACAAAGCATTTTACATGTAGGCCAAGAAGTTGAACTTTGGTTTCATCTGACCAGAGCACATTCTTCCACAGGGTGGGTGTGTCTCCAACATGTTTTGTGGCAGACAAAATGTCTCATGAGTGTCTTCAAACAGTGGCTTTCTTTTTTCCATTCTTACATAAGCAGGTTCTTCTTCTTGAGCTGTGGATCTCTGCAGCTCCTCCAGAGTTAGCATGGACCTCTTGGCAGCTTCTCGGATTAATGCTCTCCTTGCCCAGCGTTCAGGTGGACGTCCATGTCTTGGTAGGTATGCAGCTGGTCCATGTTCAGATGATGGATTGAACAGAGCTATGTGAGATGTTCAAAGCTTGGGATGTTGTTTTAGATTCAACCCTGTTTTAAACTTATCCACAACCTTCTCCCTGACCTGTCTGCTGGGTTCCTTGGTCTTCATGATGCTGTTTGTTCTCTAATGTTCTCCAACAAGCCACTGAGGCCAGAAACAGAACAGCTTCAGTTAGGTGGACTCTATTTATTGATTGACTTCTGATGGCAACTGTTTGCACTGCATTTTATTCAGGGGCATCAGAATAAAGGTAGCTGAATACATATGTCACATTATTTGGAAAATCATGCATCATTTTCCTTCCATTTCACAACTACTTCGCTTAGTTCTGTCGCTTCACCATACATTAAAGTTTGTGGATGCAATGTTAGAAAGGTTCAACAGGTTTGAATAATTTTGCACCCCACACTGCAGCTGAAGCCCCACCCCCAGCCGTCACCAGGGTCTTTTCCAGTTTGTGACAGCCATCAGACCACCTGGGACCCATTTACCCACCCCACATTTAACATGGTACAAAACACACACAGCAGCTGTGGGTCAATGTGACTCAGTTACTTCAAGACATTCTACAGAAAACACATTGAATAAATAAGTGTTTGTTGAACTTGTCTCCTTCATTGTTTTGGCGTAAGGGGAGGAGCAACTGGGCCAGAATCTCAACCAAAAGCTCTGAGAGAAAAATAGAAAAATGAAGCCCATTTTTCAGGTTTTTACTTGATTTCAACAGGGGACTCCCGACCTCCATGCTCCTTTATTGAACTTCTTGGTGCAACAAAAAACTGCTTTTAAGTTTGCCAGTGGTTGGTAAACATTAAAAGTAATTAAGATTTAATAGTGTAATGTAAAAATGCATCAATACAGCCTCAGATGAATAAGATGTGATCTTTAACTTATGTCCATCATTTTTAAACAACAAAGTGAAAATGCCAACAGGTTGTAGAGCCACCTTTAGCTGCAATATGTTCAAGTCCCTCGGTCTCTCATATGGATCTGGAGTGATTCTGGCCCACTTTGCTTTACAGCATTACTGTCTTCAAGATGAACCCAGCCTAACATGTGAGGAGAATTATGATCAACTCAGTTACGGCTAAGTCTTTGTGGCTGAAAACAAGCCCAGATCATCAGCCCTCCACCACCGTGCTTGACAGGTGGGATGTAATGTATGTGCTGATATGCTGTGTCTGGTTTCCCAAATCTCTTTACTTTGGTCTCATATGCGCTTCATTCAGTTGTGACTTTGGAAACCTAAGTCTTGACGATCTTTCCTTTTGGAGGGGATTTCTTCTTCAGCCTCACTCTTCTTCTTCTCCTGTCATGATCTCTAAAACGTCTGTAAAATGATTTTTTATTTTTATTTTGCTGTAGTTCTGCGAAAGTAGCCATATTTCTTGAAGGTTTTTCAATTGTGGAAAATCTTTCTCTCTGCAGAACGATGGATTTCAAATATACGGTTGCTCTTAAAGCTGGAAATAATGTTTTTAATCCTTCTCATGAAATGGTTGACTGTGAATTTAAAAATTAAAGAAATATGTTTTTGATCGAGTGAAAACTGTTTGAAAACAAAATAATTTCACCTTTATGAGTAACAGTGTAGTTTGGAAATAGCCTTGTGATCATCAGATTGCCAGACAGCAGCAGTGACTCCCCTGACTGCTGGTGTATGAACACACTCCCACCTTATACATAAATAGCTGTATCTGACTGTAGCTTCTCCTCGTTATTCCTGTGCAAGGATTAAAGGTTTTTTCCAGCAGCTTCAGCATTCTGGCTTTGTTTTGTTAAAGATCGAATCACAGATCATTATGGTATGTGTTAGAATGCATTGGATGATGCATGGGGGCAGTTTTAAACCTAAGAAGTGAAAGTAGGTTTTACTTTGATTTTTTAAATTATTTCGATGCAGATCTGACAGAAAAATCCCTCCATATAATCTACATATTAAGGTTAGTTACATTCAGATCACAAAAAGCCTCCATTCCACCATTAAAAAAATCACCTGTTGTCAATGAAAATACTGGAATTTAATACAAAAGCTCCTAACTAGACTCCAAAATCAGCTCTTAGCTTCAAAGTCCATTGAAAAACCCCCACGAATGTTACTTGAAATTAAAGAGAAAAGAGAATAACCGCATTATCTACATGTTCAGTTTCTCAACTGGACCACAAGAGGGTACTGTGATTGGAGCTGCTTAAGATGGGTGTTCTGGTTTTTTGAAGATCCATCCAAACTTAAAAAAAAGCAAGATCAGTTAGCTTAGCTTTTGTAAGAAAAACAGTTGTGTAAAAATAGGTCTGTGTATGGTCAGGTCTTGGCAGGTCAGAGGTCAATCCAGAAGGCAGTGTAGGGCTTCATTTGTCTTGTCTTACAGGTGAAAGTGTGTGAAATAAGCGAAGGTGCAACAGAAAGCATTAACCTCTACAGTGGGGTCATTTCAAAAGGTCAGTTCCAATTTGAAATTGTGATTCTGAGGCTAAGCACACAATCTTTGCTAATCAGTCTTTCTTTCTCTTACTGGCTGAGGCCTTACCTACGAACCAATCATTAAACACTACCAGTCAAGAATTGGTGCTTTTTAAATGCATGCTTTAAAACTGGTTCATTGAGTTTTTACCAATAAAAGCTGTCAGTTATCCTTAGAGTAAAAACCGGTGTTGGAGACACTGAAGGCCGACCAATGAGCAGTCATGCTACACTTGTCTTTTCTTCTAAAATGGCCTCATCTCTTTACCAACAGTAGGATAAAAAGTGCTGCTAAAAACTGGCCAAGTGGACAGACGAAGACAGCGTCTCATTCCAGCCCAAAGGTGCTGGTCTCCTCCACAGCGGTCAGCAGCTTCTCATACAGCATGGAGAAGGACTGGTATGGTGGCAGGTCCAGACGGTTGAAACAGGTGTGAGCTCTGGGAAAAAGACCACAGACAGTACAGTTAGAGGTTGAAACTAGTTACAGCCACACTGGGTTATCTTTTAAATTGCTCTTGATTGAGAGGTTTCAGTGAGGCCTGCAGAGCTTTACATGTTGTTCTGGGTTCTTTTGTGACCTCCTAGATGAGTTGTTGATGAGCTCTTGGGAGTAATTCTGGTAGGTCGGGGACTAGTTAATGGCGACTAGTTAATGGCCCTTACTGTGGTCTGTGTGCTATAGCATCATACATGGCATGATAATACTCTACTTGGTAACCATTTTTGGACTGATAGACAGAAACCTCATTTTTTTGCTCTGGGCATGACCTTTCTTGAGCTCTTTTAGCCTACTTCATGTTGTCATACAGATTCTATTTAAGTCATGATTCTATGGGGTAGGCAGTGATCAGATTACATAAAACTGAAAATCACAGTTTATTCAGGATTTAACAGAGGGGGGTGATCCGTTTTTACAGAGAGGCAGGTTGATTTGGATATTTCTTCATCAATAGCAGGTTCCTGCAGAACGTGACAGGCTGAGGTGTTGGAGCAGGAACAGATCTTGGAACCAATGTTATTCAGGTCTGATGGAAACGTTTAAACTAGACATCAACATGTCATCAAAATCAGACACCTGGGCAGTGAAGTGATCTTCCCCCACTTCTCCACACAGAACCTGCGGGGTCCGTTGCTGCCTCGCAGTGAAGCGAAGCCTTCATATGGAATGCTCGATGTTCCCGTCACAAACTTAAGAGGCGGAGCAGAAAAGAGAGGGAACAGAATTAATTTGGAAAACAAACACATTTCAGTTATCTTTTATTCACTTCAGTAATTGAATTTAAACAGTGAAACTCATATATTATACAGTCCTTACACACGGAGGGATTTAGATGATCTTGACACACAGCTAGTAAAAAACCAAAATCCAGATTTTTAAAAAAAATGTGAATCTTACACAAGACCTTTATTGGTGCTTATTTCTGAATTGTCTGAAATACACCCTCCATGTGTAATGAATCTTAATAATACATGAGTTTCACTCTGTGGATGGAGTTATCAAGATCAGAGCTCTAATGGACTCGGATGTAGCTGTGCCTCAGTCACTCTCTGGGACAAACTGGCCTACCTGCAGGAGTCGTAACCTCTGCTCATTGTTGAACCTCTCCACTGCAGCCCAGAACCACCGGATCACAATGTGGTTGTCGTGGTAACCTGAACACAACACACCCTGCTGCTGCTGAACTATGGACAGGATTACTCTAAATTTATGGCAGATATTTCTACAGCCGACAGGTAAAACACCAGACTAACAGATAGAACTGATGGATGGAAGGAAGGAAGGAAGGAAGGAAGAAAGAAAGAAAAAGAGAATAAAAGTGATTATTCCAGTGATCGTATGTGTACCTCCTCTATATTCTGTGTTGTTCCTCCAGTCTGATAAGTCAATTTCAGCAGTGCCAGCAATGACCAGCTCCAGCTCCCTGGCATCAAACACAGACACCAACCTGGCATCCACCACCTGCAGAAACACATTTATTATGAAGGTACTACCAGATTTACACTGTAAGATTTTAACATACAGAACACAGACTAACTGTTCTTTATAGAGGTCAAAAAGATGAAGCCACCACACCTCATAAAAGCCCCTGACCAGGCTTTCAGTCTGCTGGACCACTCCGCGCTCTATCCTCCACTTCACCATCCGCTCGATGTACTCCTTCTTGTTCTTCTCCGACACTGGGATGTTCCCTCCGCCAGGCTTCAGCTCCCGTTCTGTGATCTACACAAAGCATGTTATGTTCAATGCCAAATCACTGCGTGAGTGTGAAGATCTAGCGAACAAACAGGTACGTTCATGTCTAAAGGGTTAGTTTGGACTATTTTAAGTGGTTTTCTGTGTAGTAGTTCTGAGTAGTCAGTACCTTACCTCAAACAGATACTTATGCAGAAATATGAAGACAGAGTAGAATGATACAACCAGCAGCTTCAACACACATCATTTCACAGATTTTACAGTTTTTACAAACTCAATGAATAATTGTTTAAAGAATGAAAAGTGAAAAACATGAAAGTGCATGGCTGTCCAATCAGAAAGAGACTGAACAAGTTTAACAGCTTTGCTGCAGCAAGACCTGTTCAACTCACCATCATAGAATCCATGATGACTTCTACGGCGTATCAGAGAGAGCTTTAGGAAAATATGAGATCAACCAAAATAACATAAAGCTGAAGCAGAACTGGACTCAGCAACAAGGTAGTGACCCCAAACACACCAGTGAATCCATTTATTTAAATCTGCTGTGATTTAAATCAGCCTAATGACATATGGGGAAGTTGTGAAAAAACTGCAATACACTTTCATTCCAGTAGATGGCATTACTCCTATACCCTGTTTAAAAGTTAAATCATTTTTGTTTCAACTGATATATAATAGATGATGAGCAACTTTAGAGTGATAAAGTTGATTACTTCCTTCCATTATTCCTTAAGTTGCTCTGGATCCATAAGCAGGAAAAGTTTAAATCCATTATTTTTAATACTACATTTTTTTTAAAGTAACATTTTTTACCAACCGGCATCTGGCCAGAGTTGTTGCGTTACAACTGCATGATTAATTTACAGTAACTACTAAATATAGATTAACACAATGATTTTTATTTTATTATCCTCATCAGGTAAACTCATATCAGATAACTACAGAAAATGTTTTTTAGTAAAAAATGTATTTATTAGAATAAAAATATTTATATAAAGTAGAAGATGGTTAGTCAGGGCTTCTGGCCTCCAAACCTGGAACTGTTGTCTCTCCTCCTGCAGAGCTGTCTGTATAAAACTATAAAAAATGTTTAAATATTAAAGATTTCATACTCCACTAAGTTAGGTTTACATGAAAGGTCTTTGGGAAATGTGTATTTTTTATGTACATGGAAAATCTAAAGTGCTCTGATCATCAGTACAGCATTAACTATTTGTGTTACAGAACTGTGGTGACATAGGTAATAATTATTGCCAATAATAACTTCAAATGTCCCACATATCTGGCAAAAAATATTCTGTTTTATTTTCTGGTACTTGCGGGTATTCAGCGCATACCTACTAAACGCTTTATATTCCTTTTCAACCACCACAAACAGGTGGCGGGAAATCCCAGAGTGCTAGAAAAAGATCAGGCAGCAGTTAGTGGGGAAGTACCAGTCCAACCGCTCAGTTGGATTAGCAGCCAGACCAGCCTGTAAGTGCAGCTCCGCTGCTTGGAAAACTCAAATAAATACCATTTAAAAGTAGGGTCATTACAGCATGAGGCTTGAGGCTGTAGAAAACGTCAGGTTTCATCCTCCATAAAACCTAGAACCTAGACAACTTTCCATAACTGATCAGATCACGAATTCTGCTCTCTCACAAACAATCAGCAAGGAAAACGTCTGACCATCAGGTCTGGACCTCTCCTACTTAGGTTATGCAGCAGAACAATGATTTAAAGTCCACCAACCGGTCCACCTCTGAATGGCTCAAAAACCAAACATAATAATATTAGAGTGGCCTAATCAAAGTTAGTGCACAGACTTAAGGGTAGATGTTAAGTTCAATGGGTAATGACTTTTTAACATAGGGCCAGGTTGGTTTGGGTTTGCTTTTTTCCCTTATTGAATGAAATCATCATTTGAAATAAACTTCTTTGGATTTACTGTCTGTTATTTACATCCATGACCAAAAGCTTTGCTTCGGTGTTTCCTTTTTGGTTACTTGTAACAAGGCTGCAGTCTGACCTGTCCAAACACTTCCTCATTGACAGTAAAGGTGAGGTCAAGCATGTCTTCTATATCATTGTCCTTCATCCACTGGAGAGACTGGTGGAACTCCTCGTCCAGGTACTCCAGGTCACTCAGGTCACAGGGACTGCAGAGTGGAAGAACAAAGAATGAATAACTGCAGGTGAAAATGTTTGCAGGAGTTATTGGGGCCTCTGGAAAGCCTAGCCTTACAAAAAACACTGTAAACAATTACAATACATGTCAGTGAATGTTTTTGTATCTGCATGGTTAACTGTGGGTAAACATACATGCGCAGAAGGCCTTTATAGAAGGGTCTGGTGAAGAAGGCATCCAGCAGATATTGATGGATCAGAGCCAGACCCAGAATGCGGCCACTGAAGCGGAACCTGAGGCACACAAACAGAGGAAAAGTCGGCTTTATGACTGCAGTGCACACAAACTCCTCAGATTTGACCTCTCTGCTCTTTTCCCTGCAAGATGAAGGTCAATGATGCCACAGAGTGGTTAAATCTCAAGACATCAGACCTAAATAATTCTCATGGTTGCTCATTCATAATCAGGGGATCTTCTGAGAAAATATTTTGAAAAAGAAACAGCACTCCTAACTTTGTATCTGGTGGATGCTTTCCTTCTACCAAACTGGTCCAGCTCGGATAAGATGGAGCATTTCAGTCCACAATTTACTAACAGCTGTTTAGAAATGTAAAGACTATTACCATTCATGGTGATTGTCTACAAAGGCTGACATGGGGCTGATCTGGACAGTGTAGGTGTCATTGGCGGAATATTCGAACAGACCATAATATGGGTTGAAAAGTTCCCTGGAAACCAAGAAGAAGAACTCCCTAGAAGGCCCACTGTAGTCCAAGCTGTAACACACACACACACACACACACACAGATTATATTTTGTCTCCTAGACGTCTTGTGGTTGTTGTCCTCCTCAGTTACTCACCCCTCCTCCCCGACAAAGCTGACATAAAATTTGCTGCGCTGGAGGTCTTTCCTGGAGTAGCACATGATCTGGTTGAAAGCATCTTCCAAGAGATGGTCCCGACGGATACTCAGCCTTTACATGAACATGGGAACCAAACTATAAGCCAGAAAGGAGTGAGGAGATGCAACAAGATACATACGGATATTAATTCAACTCACTTTAGCTTCCCAGGGCCTTGGCCATAGCCTTTAGTTTCAAGTTTCCTATAGAAGTTGCGCAATTTTGCCTCAAAGTCTCTCTTGTAAGGAGCTGGGGCTCTGGCATTGGCTCGCTGAGTTCCTACAGGAAGACACAAAGAGGTACTGATTGGTTATTTCAGGAAAACTCTTCATAGTTGCTAATCTACAAAGTTACATGAAGTAGTGGGTCCTAAAATAAGGTACCTGGTGAGTTCTGTGGGGAGGAAACGGGGGATCCCCGAGGTGACTGGCAATAGCTGGGGAGAAGTAAGGCATGAGGAGGCACGTAGGACATCACTTCATCTTCAAACAGACTGTAGGGGGAGACAGAGAAAAACGTTTCAGCCCTGAGCCAATCAAAGAGCAGCTCAGACTCAAACAAGGGGTGGAGGAAAGGATTTAAAACAAGTGAAAGTGATGTGCGAATAGTTCAGGAGGACAAGAGAAAGTGAACTAGGAAAACGTCTCTATATCTGTGTAACCCTTATCTGTAGTCTCAGCCTTTTAAACTTTTTAATATTTATTGTCTTTAATTTCCACTACTTGCCTGCACTGTTTTTGTTCTGTTTTTTTTTGAAAATGTTGTTGCACCCGTGTGGAGCAATGACAAAGAAAGAATTCTATTCTATTCTAGCCTGGGTCTCCAGTTTAATTACACAGAGGCAGGGTTCCTACACATTTTTCCCATGAATATTCCAGACTGAAACGTTTAGAGTTCTCAGTTATTTAGGCCCATTTTACAATATAAAATACTAAGGTTCTGTACAAATTCATGTCAGATATTTCCACAGTGTCTAAGAAGCAATCTGTGTCTGGGAGGGGTAACATCTGGGACCAGATGTGGACCACTGTTTGCCATTAGGGCACTGATCGATAAGGGGGAAAATAGAGAGGAGCTATTTTTAATATTCAAAAGTAACAGTAGAGCTGGGATGGAAACACAGAGGCAGAGACTGAGGGACAGCATCAGGAACGTCTCACCTCAGCAGCATGACGAGGTCAGCATCTCCTGACAGTCGGGTCAGTCCTGACACTCCATCTGTACGGATCAGCTGGACCTTCTCCCTGATACCACATCAAACATTACATCAATAATCTTACAGGCCTGACACATTTAGCTGCATTTTTCACAGTTCTGCAGCAGTGGCGTAGCTCATACATTTACATCCAGGTATTTTATTAAAGGGCTAACCTTTTTCTGGCATTCTCACCGGCACTCAGAAGCAAATACGCAATTGGACAAGGAAAAAAACTGCACATTCTGTCTGCCCCCATCTGGACATAATAAGCACATTAAATCTGACTTTCCAAAACAGTAAAATTGATGTGGTAGTGAACACATATCCCTATGTTTGAACCTTTTTCTTTGCATTTTTACATGTTTGATACTTAATTTTTATCTGTAGAATTCTAACAAATTCTAAACAAAAATCTTTTAGATTATTTTAAATTGTGTGTTAATTTTATTGGTATTTTACTAATTTCCTTGATCACTACAGTGCTGTAGAGCTTACAGTTTGGACCAGAATGTTTCTGAAGCAGAGAAGCAAAGTCTCTGTCTTGCTCTCAGTCCTTTCTCTTTGCATTCTTGACCGGCCGTCTTGTGGCCAACCACACTGGCCACTACCAGCAACTTAGTGGTTAGCTCTACCTTAAAAATATAGTTTCAGCTCAGGAAACAGTTTAAACTCACGTCATCCTCACTGATGGCCCCACTGATAAAAAACCATTAGTTCAAGCCATCTTTCTCTGACCCTGCTTTTATTTTGTGGTACGATAAGGGGATTAAATGTCTTAGAGATCTTTACAAAGATGGAGTCTTCTGCACCTCTGTGGACCTCATTAAGGATCAAAATCTCCCATCCACCCAACACTTTAGATATTTTGAGATAAGAAACTAAATCTAATCTTAATTTCCTACTTGTCAACTATCAACTATGTCGATACGTGATTATTTCCTTGAATTAAATCCCACCCAGAGATCACGTCTTTAAAAAAATCAGAATTCCATTCTGGTTTATGATGCTCCTTTGATCATGGACAGGGGCAGGGCCTGGGAGCATGAGTTGGGTCTGACTTTCGCTGATGATTGGTGGGATTTAGCACTGAGCGCTATCTACAAAAGCTCCATTTGTGCCCCTCTAACACTTATTCAGTTTAAAGTTTTGTTTGGGTGTCACTATTGAAAAGCTACATTGTCACAGATCTTCTCGGGTTCGGTGGATGTTTGTGACAGGTATAAGGCTCTCCTTGTCACCTGGCAGGCTTACTTTGACACAATGTCAAAGATACTCTCCAAATCTGTTAATGTCTCTCCACACGTGGCAATCTTTGGTTTCTCTGATGAATATACTGGCTATTCGACAGAGCAGCTGGAGGTCTTGGTTTTTACCTCCCTAGTAGCCAGACGCCATTTACTTCTTCATCTGAAGTCAACCACACAATGGCTACACCCACGACTGCACCCCCCCCACCATCATCAAGTTTGCGGACAACACCACGGTGGTGGGGCTCATCTCAGGAGGGGATGAGACGACTTACAGGGTGGAGGTGAAGCATTTGTCAGCATGGTGCATGGACAATAACCTGACTCTGAACACCTCCAAGTCAAAGGAGCTCATTGTTGACTTTTGGAGGTGTAAACAGGACACACAGCCTATCACCATCAACGGGGACAGGGTGGAGATGGTGCTGGACTTCAGGTTCCTGGGCACCACATCAGCGAGGATCCAACGTGGACTACTAACTCTACGGCGATCCTGAAGAAGGCGCAGCAGAGACTGTACTTCCTGAGGACCCTCAGGAAGAACAACCTGCGACCAGAGCTGCTGCTGTCCTTCTACCGCTGCTCTGTGGAGTTGGTGCTGAGCTGTGGCATCTCGCTGTGTTTCTCCAGCTGCACTGCAGCAGGGAGGAAGCAGCTCCAACGGGTCATCAACACCGCCCAGAGACTGACTGGCTGCCCTCTCCCCTCCCTGGAGGAGATTTACTCCACCCGCTGCCTCAGGAGAGCCCGCAGCATCATCAGGGACTCCTCACACCCCGGTCACTATCTCTTTCAACTGCTCCCCTCTGGGAGGCGTTTCTAGGCAATAAGGACAAAAACAAACAGACTGAAAAACAGCTTTTTTTTTCCTACAGCTGTTGTTGCCCTGAACGCCTCATGTACACTGTAACAACTGTTACTATCAATAACGACATAAACAGTAAATACATTCCGTGCAATTTCTTCAACACTAAGTGCAATATGCTACCTCATGTGCAATACTGGAACAACCTGTAAATATTCTTGTATATATTTTTTCCACCTGCACAGTCCTTTTTTATAATTTTTTATAACTTTTTATAACTTTTTGAACTTTTTTTATATTTATTTTCTTTAATTTGCACTACTTGCCTGCACTGTTTTGTTCTGTTTTTGGAAATTTTGTTGCACCCATGTGGAGTAATGACAAATAAAGAATTCTGATTCTGATTTATGAAGTCATGTCTTTCTAGAATTGAGAAAATTAGGCGCTCCAGAGACAACTCTCCAAAAAACCTTTACCAAAAATGGCAACCACTTTTGTGCTTTTTAAATCAACTCTATACTTTAAACTGGTAAAGAGTTCGGATCCGGGCAGCTCACACTGACTTTATAAAGCAAACAAACAAAGAAATGCATTGTGTCAAAGACTGTAACCATGTTTGAGTACCTGAGTACATGGTTTCTACTGAAGTCAGGCTGTCTCTCCTGCAAAATCTCAAAGATGTTTTGTTGTCGAAGAAAAGCCACGATCTTGTCATTGTAAGCTAAATGAGAGAAGAAACAAGAGGGTCAGTTTTATTTATTTCAGTAAAAAGAGCAACTAAGATAAAAAAAAAAAAAAGCTTTGAGTAGAATAAATCAAGCATCAGTTTAGGTAAAATGTCACATTTTGCTTTATGGATATTACACTTTTTGTATGTTTCAGAAAGGAGACATTGTCAAATGTCCCCCCCTGACAAAGGTCAAAAGGTCAGACATTCCTGTTTATAACCACAGAGCTACTTCTAGCCCAAATGTATGGAGAACCGTATCATTCAAAATTAAATCAATAAATAAATACTGCTATTGATAAATTATTAATAAATATTCAATGAAATAAATAAATATCCCCATGAAATAAAACCAAATAGCTATTTTAAAATAAATTTTTATCTTGTTTTATTTAATTCATTTCAAGATTTATTTAATTTACTTAAAAATTTATTTAATTTACTTAAATATTTATTTATTCATTTATTTATATCATAATGCAGTTTTATTTTGTGATACTTTTATTTTGTAAAGCTACTTTACCTATTTTAGTGACTTTTGCTTTTTAACCCTGTTTTTCAATTTAAGCTCTTTTTATTTCATGTTCTTATATTCAAATGAGGGGGCGGAGTTTTATCTGTGGGGCGGTGCTGGAACAGCAGGACCTAGCTCAATTGGTGGCTGTGACCCGCTGCCTGCCAGAAGACAGCATGCTTTACAAAATAAAAGTGTTACAAAATAAAACTGCATTATGAAATAAATAAATAAATAAATCTTTATGTAAATTAAATAAATCTTGAAATGAATTAAATAAAATAAGATGACATTTTCTTTTAAGATGTTTATTTTGTTTTATTTCATGGGGATATTTATTAATAATGTTTCAATAGCAGTATTTATTAATTTATTTAATTTTGAATGAAAAAGCTCTCCATACAAATGGATTCCAAACTTTGACTTTTGACTTTTCTCCTCACCAACCAAAAACTCTGTTTGGCCTTAGATTAATGAAACAACTGAAATCTTGGATTTATAGGAAGGAACAACATAGGGATTAGGAAACTATGCCAGGCCAGATAGCTCAGACAGGAAGTCAACAGCCAGACCACAAAGTCAACTTAAACCATCCCATTTTCAACATTTACCTTTAACACTACATGACCCCTAACATCTTTTATTTATGTTGATGAGTGGAAAGACCATTTGACCCCTGTGTTGTTTCACCTAATACTAATGTAAACATTGACTTCTGTGAATGAAAGAAACTAACTCTTCTTGTAACACACTGGTTAGAAATTCCAACTAGACCAATCATTTTGATGTTTTACGTAGGAAAAGAAGGATTCATTTTGTCCAACTTTACCACAGGAATATGACATTCATCCATACTACAAATTAATAGAGGGAAGCTCCCATCTTTGTAGACCTTAAAGTTGGCCTGATTATTACTGGGGGTGCTGATGCTATTCTCTCTTCTCACATATTTGATTGAAAACTTTGAGCACTTTTTTGCACACTGATGATTCACATCTGTTGCTTCCCAAATGAAAGCTTCCACATTCTCAAAACCTGGGTTTTAACTGTCTGGGAGTGTGTGTTTGCATGAATACTGACCCACAGGGACAACCTCCTGGCACTGACCCCTGTTAGCTGAAGTGAAAGTATTTGATGGTCGCGGCAAGACAGGAGGACCAGGATGTCGCGTGTCTTCACCCACCTTTAAAGCCAGGAGGAAGAGTGAAAGACAAAAAAGTTGGGCTCTGATGAGGTCATAATGAAATGCTCATGTAAGTCTATAATATGAGGGAGCAACAAATTATTTAGGTCATTTAAATGATCAGACAGGTCTGTTTGTTTTCAGAACTGGTTGATTGTTGCTCTTAAAAAGGGGTTTCACCCGTTAACTTGAGGAATATGCAGTTATAGCTGCATCTGTTTCAATCTTGTTATGCTGTGAGTTTTTGGGGGGTTTGTCCAGGATTTCTCACATGGTTCTGCTGTCTATGGACTATAAATACCTTTTCTTGGCAAAGACGAGCAGGTCTCTACAAAGATATCATGGCTTGCCTTGAATTGTGTGAAATGATATTTGGCTAGTTTGGTTAGTACACATATAAAGAACTTGTGGTCAACCTCTTACTGTTGCTTTTCTGGTGTGTGTGACGAACATACTTGGCGTTAAAAACCCACAAGCTGTTGTTTTTGATGTCAAAGCATAGTAAGAATTTATTAATTTCTGCAATCTTACCAGTTGCCGTGGGCTGACCTCCCCAGCACTGTGGCTGCGTTGCCGGGTCAGATGTTGGCGGTGAGCTATAAGGCTAGGCCGAGAGCTCTGAACAGGTAGCCGAGGGTCAATAAAGGTGGTAGAACGGCAGTTATGATCCACAAAGAAAGGCTGCATGTGCACAAAATGTGAAACACTTAAAGTTGTTGAGATCACAACCTGTAACCGTTGTGACAAAGTCACTCATTTGTTTCTCAGTCAGACCTTGCCACTGTGGTCGTGCTTCATCTCCCAGCCTCTGGGCAGCTCCAGCTGTTTGTTCGCAAACATGTTGAGGAAAGCCACCAGGTCGCGGTTGTGCTGGTAGCGCTCAAAGTGGTGCGCATCTCTACGAACCTTACTGATCATATGCTTCAGACATGTGTTGGTGGTGAACATGCGATAGGCACTCTGAGTTCACCAGAAGAAGAAGAAGCCCAATCAGAGACATTAGTGATCAGTTCATGTGTTACCGATTATATAAACATAGACAGGCAACAACTTCCTGTTCAGTGTCTGGAGAAGTATAAAACATTGTGTTTCTACGGCAGTGAGTGGGATTTACAGTTGAAAGCATATGTTTACGTACAGTTTATAAAAAGATTGACATTAAATCAGACTAAACATTTCCTGTTTTAAGTTAGTTAGGATCTTCAACATACTTTCTGTTTGCTGAATACCGGAATGGGTTTCCTTCTACAAGCTTCTCTCAATAGTTTGCTGGAGTTTTGTTCCATTCCTCCTTACAGAACTGGTGGAATCGGGTCAGGTTTGTAATCCTCCTTGACCACACACACATTCTCAGCTCTGGCCCTTAATGTTCACTGTGACTAAGATCAGGACTTTGAGATGGACACTCTGAAACACTGACTTCAGTCACTTTGCAACTAATTTGGTGGTATGCTGAGGGACACTGTTCATCTACATCAGTGATTCCCAACCAGGGGATATGTGGAAACCTTTAATATTTTATTTCCAGGATCACAGATACATATCATCAGTCAAAACATGCTACTGAAACTTGGAAAGCAGCCAGGAATATATGTGGTTTTTAAAAGCGCCCACATTTCGTTTTGATGGCAGCAGGGCTAACTCTCCTCCTCCTGGTACATATGGCGAAGCTAGAAGTACACAAAATAGGCCAAGTGTTTCATGCCCTAACCCTGACACGCAGCTAAAGTCCAGCCGCCACACAATAAAAGCTTTTGACCTGGCTTGGCTGTCGGAGGTGTAATAATCCCCCTGGCTTTAAAAGACAGAGCTTGGTAATTATATACATACATGATGGATAGATAAAGAAAGACAACTGATAAAGATTGAAAGATGGAAAGAGACAGAAACAGATTAAAGATGTGATAAAGAGAGAAACAGAAAGGTGGAGAAATAGGAATGATGGAGGGACAGTTATAGAAAAAAGATATAGAAATAATATATAGAAATAAAGCAGGTAGACGTTTTTAGCACTGTGCCTTGCAACAAGACGGTAGTGGGTTCAAATCTTTCTGCCTGTTCTTCCCATGCATGAGTGGGTTCTCATGGGGAACTTGAAAAACATGAATATTAGGGTAACAGCTCTCTCTAAATTGCTCTCAGGTATGAGTGTGTGCAGGCATGTTTGTTTGGCCGGTTTGTCTCTATGTTGCCCTAAGATGGACTGGAGACCTGTTCAGGGTGAACCCGTCTCTCGACCAAAGACCAGTGGAGCTAGGCACCAGCCCCCTAGCGTGACCCACCATGCACAAGAGGGTATAAACAATGGATGGTGTAACAATGGTGTCAAGGCCAAACTTATTTTAGCTTTATCAGGTCTTATAAAGTGTCCTGTGATCCTGTGGTCAGCAGCGTCTTCATATGGTCTTCTGCTTTTGTTCTGGGGTTGATTCACACATTTCACACCAAAACATGTTCATCTCTGGGACACGGAGACACATTTTCCCATGATGCCACACAAGGAAGCAGTGAGTTTGAGACGTTGCTTTAATATACACCCACAGCTGTGCCCCAAATAACTCAAATGTTGTGAACTAACCAGAAGCTTTAAAACCTATGACCTCATCATCTGGGATTTCCTAAATTGTTTAAAGGCATAATTATCTTAGAGCATTTAAACTTTTGAATTTTTGTATTTTCAAAAAATCGCTCTTTCATTATTCAGGCATTTAGGAAATATGACTTGTTTTGGGAGTCCTATTTTACCTTAAACAGGAAGTCTGATTTGATGTCAAACAATGAATCAAAGCTAATATAGGAGTTTTTATAAAGTGTGTTAATATATGGTTTCAATTGTATTAAACTGCAACATTCTATCATTTAAGCTTAGCAGTAAATAGGGCCAGTTTGTAATGAAAGGACAGCTTTGGAGTGAAGATTCAATGCAATCAGTTGTTTTCTTCAGATAGACAATCCTCTACCTATGATCTGAATCTGGGCCTAATGGGTTTTAACTGCACTGATAGGGCCTGTTTGTATTGCAAAATGCCTTTCAACTGTGTACATACAGGGTTGGAATGCAGCACAGTGAAGAAGTCAGAGCTGGTGAGGAACTTGGCGCTGGGGGACTGCAGCAGCAGGGAGATGCGAGACCTGGAACTGGCCTGAGTCACGCTGTTGTCCCTCCGGAGCTCTGCAAGGTGAATGGATAATGTCAGGGGAAAAAAAGCAGCGCTCAGTGTGGAAAACATGTTGTCTAAAGAGGCCTTGTACTGTAGATGCATTTAAACCTTTCCACATTTTTGTCATGTCGCAACCACAAACTTCAATGTATTTATTGGAAGATTTAATGAGGGATCAGCACATTATTGCATATAACTGTGAAGAGAATGGAAAAAGATACATGGTTTTTATTTTTAATAGAAACAAAGCCCTAAAAAGAAGGCGGTGCATATGTCTTCTGCCTCCCCAAGTCAATAGCTTGGAGAACCACCTCCTGCAAGTACTTCTGGGTATGTCTTATTTTATTATCTGGTGTTAATCCGACTCTCCCATCAAAGACCTCCATTACTCTAATTACTATCTGAAGTTAAGGAAAGAGAATAAAAAAGCTTCAGATTCTCTCCTGTTCTTATTGTGTCAGCCAGGTAACACAGAAATATTCCCACCTCAGGTTTGATTGGAAACATTGGATCACAGACTCTGAGCAAGTAGGCCCTTATTGAAGGATTTTATCTAAAACAGTGTCACTGAGCTGTTATGATCAGATAAACTGATTCAAACAGTCTAGGTTTATCAGGAAAAGAACAGCCTGTGTGCATGACAGAGAAACTCTGACCTTCAGCTTGGAACAACTCAAGGTCTGAGTCTGCAGAAGATTTTTTTCTGGCTGAAAATAAAATTCTATGTGCTGGGAAAAAGAAATTAGTTTACTAATAAGGTAACTTCTGAGGGTGATTGGCTGCTCTGGATTCCCAATTAGGTGCTAGTTTGTGTTGGTTAAACACACAATCTCATGAAAAATCACTGGTTGTAACATGATATGGTGTGGTATATTTTAGCAAGGCACTATAGAGTACAAAAGAGCATGGGTAGGGGACTACCTGGAACAGAGGGGTGCATGTCAGTCTCATCCCCAAGCAGCTCACTGGCCGGCTGCTCCTCCTGTCTGCTGTCATTTGTTATCGTCCTTCGGATGCTCTGATACCTGCAGATGTGCATTTATGTGTTAGTTAATGCCAATTATTAGCTAAACAGTGTGTAAAGGTGCCCAAATTAGTGTTTGCACATTTTATTTTTGTTAATTTCCTTGGTCTTCATTTTTACTTCTAAAGAATGCTGTCTGATCGTCCAATAGCTGCTCCTCTTAAAGAGAACAGCCTCCTACTCTTTTATCTTCACAGTAAACCTGCATCTGTCGCACCTGGAACTGAGGTGTTGGTTCTGACCTGCGGTTCAGCTGTTCCATCTGCTGTATGGAGCTGGACCTCTGGAGAGTCTGTGGGGCGGGGGGAGCGGTTGGTCGCTGCCAGGTTGTTGTTCTGTTCACGTGATCCACATAGAAGATGCGTCCGTGGCTGTCGATGCGAGCCTCCCAATCTGGATTAAGTTAGAGTTAACAAGTACACTTTTATAACCATTTTTCTACTGGAGCATTCCATTTCTTTCTGCTCCCTCTCTTTATTCATTTCAACCTGTTTAAAGCAAATTATGTTTCTGCTGTAGTACATAACTTCTGCCAGAAGGTGCCACATTCGAGTCATGGTGTGAAGCAGTCAGAATTACAGTAATAACATCCAGCTAGTGAAGCTTTGCAGTAATTACGCTGAAACTAGCCCGAATCATACTGCATAAAAACAAACGTCACATCATGTTATGAATTTTCCTGTACATTCCCTGCAGGACATGCAAACACCTACTAGGTGGCAGAGGCTCATCTACTCTCTGATAGCGGCTGATGTCATGACGGACAGAGGGCAGGGATCGAACAGACTGATGGCCGTTGACCTGAGCTGTGGCCCCTGCATCAAACATACAACATCTGAATCAATTACAGCTCAAAAACATGTTTCTACGACCATAATAGATATAATATAACATACAGTTCAATCAGATATTAGAAAGACTGCATGGCAAACGTGTTTTTTCTCACTGTCTCATTAATTTCTCCTGTTTTAGGTCAGTTAGGGTTACAGAAATTATTTCTGTTAGCTACATGCCCGAATATTGATAATTCTGTTTAACTACTTTTGTCAATTTGAGAAATCTTCTCTTTTATTATTCTGGCATTTAGCTAATAGAAATAAATTTGATAACTCTTACTGACCTGAAACAGGGAATATTTAGTATGATTTAATGTCAAACAGTGAGTAAATAAAGGTGATGTGTCTTTTTATACAGTGTATGTATATATCTGATTTCAACTGTATATTGTTGGTCCGGATGCTGCCTTGCAACAAGAATGTCCTGAGTTCAAAAATTGCCTTTTCTGCATGGAGTTTGCATGTTCTCCTAGTGCAGATGTGGGTTGTCTCTGGGTACTCCAGCTTCCTTCCACATAGCAAAAACCTCACTGTCTGTGCTTAACTGGTCTCTCTAAAATACTATTTAAGATGTCCTGTGATGAACTGGTGATCTGTCTAAGGCGTACCCCACCTTTGGATGGATGGGTTGATTCTCTTGTTCATAGTGTTACTTCATCATTGCGTGATGCATTAGACAATGCAGAACCCTGGAAATAGAAGGTAATCATTCATAGGAGACTATGCGTACTTTAAAGCACAAAGTTAGAAAATTGGAGAGAAAATGGCGCTCTACACACCTAGAGGATTCCTACTTAATCTGGAAAAATAGCCTACTGTTGTATAAAAAGACACTTCACCAAGCTAGAACAGCTTATTTCTCATCATTAATAGAAGAGAACAAGAATAATCCCAGGTTTCTCTTTAGTACAGTTGCTAAACTTACACAGTCATAGCTCTGTTGAGCCATCCATTCCCTTAGCTCTTAGCAGCCATGACTTTATGGGATTCTTCTTAAATAAAATTGATTCTATTAAAAATAAAATCTTTGACATACTCCTGAAGATGATTACTTCATCCTCAGCAAGTGAGACAACATTGGAAATAACTGTAGAACCTGATCTGTGTTTGGACTGTTTTGATCCTGTGGAGCTTCCTGAGTTATCAGAAATATTAGTTTCATCTAAACCTTCAACTTGTATGTTAGACCCAATCCCAACCAAATTATTTAAGAAATGTTCCCTCTGATTACCAGCCCCATTTTAGATATGATTAATCTATCTTTAGTAAATGGATCAGAACCACAGGCTTTTAAGTTAGCTGTAATTAAACCTTTACTTAAGAAACCTTCGCTTGATCAAGATGATTTAATAAATTACAGACCTATATCCAATCTTCCATTCTTATCTAAAATTCTTGAGAAAATAGTTGCTAATCAAATGTGTGAACATTTATACATCAATGACCTGTTTGAAGAGTTTCAGTCAGGTTTCAGAGCTCATCATAGCACTGAAACAGCTCTGCTGAAAGTCACTAATGATATTCTTATGGCCTCAGATAATGGACTTGTGTCTGTTCTGGTTCTGTTAGATCTCAGTGCTGCATTTGATACAGTCGATCATAATATTCTCTTAGAAAGGCTGGAATATGCTGTAGGGATCAGGGGAACAGCGATAGGCTGGTTTAAATCTTATCTGTCTGACAGATTCCAGTTTGTTCATGTAAATGATAAATCATCTTTAAACTCCAGGGTTAATTGTGGAGTACCACAGGGTTCAGTACTTGGGCCAATTCTCTTTACTATATATATGCTTCCAATAGGTCAAATTATTAGGCAGCATGGGATAAATTTTTACTGTTACGCTGATGATACTCAGCTTTACTTATCCATAAATCCTGATGAGCCCAACCAGTTAGATAGACTACAAGCATGTCTTGAAGATATAAAAACTTGGATGACTTTAAATTTCCTGCTTCTAAATTCAAACAAGACAGAAGTTGTCGTCTTTGGACCGGAGTCTTTAGAAAAAAGAAACTGCTTAGTCAATCACTTAACCTGGATGGCATTAAATTGACCTCTGATAATAAAGTAAAAAACCTTGGTGTTATTTTTGACCAGGACATGTTATTTAAATCCTATATTAAACAGGTTTCTAGGATTTCCTTCTTTCACCTCCAGAACATTGCCAAAATTAGAAATATCCTGTCCAGGAGTGATGCTGAAAAACTAGTCCATGCATTTGTTACTTCAAGGCTGGACTATTGTAATTCTTTACTATCAGGATGTCCACAAAATGCAGTTAAAAGCCTTCAGCTGATTCAAAATGCTGCAGCAAGAGTTCTGATGAAAATTAAAAAGAGAGATCATATTTCTCCTATTTTAGCTTCCCTTCATTGGCTCCCTGTTAAATCCAGAATAGAATTTAAAATTCTCCTCCTCACATATAAAGCCCTTAATGATCTAGCTCCATCATACATCAGAGATCTGATTGGTCCATATGTTCCTAACAGAGCACTTTGTTCTCAGACTGCAGGTTTACTGGTGGTTCCTAGAGTCTCTAGAAGTAGAATGGGAGGCAGATCCTTTAGTTATCAGGCTCCTCTCCTGTGGAACCAGCTCCCAGTTTTAGTCCGTGAGGCAGACACCCTGTCTACTTTTAAGGCTAGGCTTAAAACTTTCCTTTTTGATAAAGCTTATAGTTAGAGTGGCTTAGTTTATCCTGAGCTATCTCTGTAGTTATGCTGCTATAGGCTTAGGCTGCTGGAGGACATAACGACCACTTTCACCTCCTTCGCTACATTCTCACACTATTCTCTAATTCTGCATTATTTGCTGTTATTTCAGCTTTTAACTTTGTTCTTTCTTTTCTCTTCCTAGAAGCTACACCTGGCCTGACTCTGTGTCTACCTGTGACACCTTTCTGGAGAGGGGAATCGTCCGAGCTTCTACTGGCAACAACTTAATGCTCACTCTCCAGGCGCGCAGGCAGAAGCCCCGGATGTTTTCTGAAGAGCCTCGGACTTCTTGATAGAAGAAATTTAGAAGCATTAAAAAGATGCAGCCACAAAATGGACTTCACATTTTTATTTAAAAACAATCACATTTTTAAAATTGTGTTCCATATAATCACGTCCCACTCCACCTAACCTGACAATGAGTTAAAAGGAGACAACAAAAAAATAGCTATTTGTGCACTCGCAGCACCACAAATGCGCAACTATGCACACAGCCAGAAGCGGACTCCATTCTGGAGAGGTCCAGAACTGCAGTTTACACCAGGTCGGCCTGCCTCCTTCATTACCTGTAAAGTTACACTGGTCGCGTCGAACAGGGCTCATTTCAGAGCAACCACGGAGCCAACCAGAGAGAGGGAGGCTGGTGGGTGCGTGTGTGTTTAGGAATAGGTGGACGCCGAGCGGTATAATCCAGACTAAGATAGCGGTAAAACCTGAATGCTCACTCAGGATGGGCTAATTGTAAGTTACAGCTAATCACTTATTCACCCAGCAAGACATGAGGTGGAGGTTCACTCTAATGAGCATCTTCAGGGTCATGATGAGGAACTTTCACCTGAGCTACAGGTAAAGTTAAATGATCTGGTTATGATAGAAAACAGTAGCAACCTTCTCTGTGAGCTTCTAGCGGGATTTGCATCATAATGTGAAAATATCTGGTCCTTTACTTCAGTCAAAATAAAAGCATTTAATCCTAACGTAGCTGAACACATTAAAAGGTCCTTTAGATCAACATATTGCATCTCATTGCTGCAGCTGGTCTTATAGTCTAGTTCTACATGTAGACAGAAACATATGTTGCTCATTATACCAGGAAAATATCTCCTGGTTCTAGGAAGACGTAGTAGAAACTGCAAAAGTAAGCCTCCCTGTTCTCTTTCATATCTTCTGTGCTGATTCTGAACATACAGCTCTGGCTTTAAAGATGCAGCATAATTAAGAAATAAATCATAGCAATTAATCACAGGTGGACCATTGATTAGTTAACTATTTTATTTTTCTGAATTGCACATGTAATATTATATAAACTAAAGTAATTAAACTTGGATACAGTTTTACTGAAGGTGAGACATATGTATACAGTTATTAATACCTATAAGGTCCAGGATGAGGCTATATGCTATATTTTAAACACCACAACTTAACACCCTTTCCTCTCAAAGTGTTTAATAGTAAGAACTGCACTAATGTCTCACATGCTCAGTGCAGAACAAAAGACTGGGTTGTAAAATGTTTCTTTTATTATTTTTGGCAGGCCAAATCTTTTCAGAAGTGGAATGAAGGGCTGAAAAGATGGTGATAAAAGAGAACAGGTTCATAAAAGAAGGAACGATTTTAATAAAATGTTTCAAAAGCTCTTGGCATCATAAAATAAATGTGTTTTAGGATTTTACCATTTGACCAAGATTAAGGAAAATCAACTTTATATCACTTTCCTTTTTTGAAATATAAGAATAAAGACAACAGAGCCTCAGGAGTGGAACACTTTGATGAGAATGTAACGTTTAATGTTCTCTGAGTTTAAGAAAATCCTTAGTCAGCAAAATGTCAGATTAAATTCTCTTCTAAATACCTCAGCAAAATGTTTTTTCATCAGGCCTAAACTCTGTTTCTCCTTGTCCTTCATTCAGCTTCTAACAAAAAATTTAATTATTGCAAAGCTTTTTTGTTTGATTCACAATAATTTACATTCAGTCTAAAACCAGCCGAGACAGAGAACTGGTACAATATTTCCTATATTATTTTAACCTTAAATGACCTATAAATCGGGGCGCGCCGCTGATGGTGTAGGGGTTAAGCGCGCGATCATATACAGAGGCTACAGTCCTCGAAGCGGCCATCCTGGATTCGAGTCCCGGACACGGCGACATTTGCCGATTGTCTCCCCCTCTCTCTACCCCTCTTTCCTGTCTACCTACTGTCAAAAAAACAATAAAAATAAAGGCCACTGGTGCTGAAAAAAATTCATTAAAAAAAAACAAAATTACCTATAAATTGTTTTATTGAAATCTAAATATTTTAGATTTGGGCTAAAGCCCCCAATGTTTTGAGACCCTAAAAACGCCCCTGTCACCTTCTACCGATGATCCACATAGCCCTGTTTTTTAGTGTTTAACCCTTTCTCTCTCCTAGACATGGCTACTGACTGAGCTTCTACTGTAACTAACTCTATGTGCTCTCTTTCAGACTCTAACCTTGAAAACTGGCTCAGAGTTTATCTGTTCTTTCTTTCTAGATGAAACGACTAAAGGAGCTACATCCATTAACATTTACGTTTCCTTCCCATAGAAAGTACTCCTGGATCAGTGCTTCTTTGTTCTCTTTGTGTCTCTGCTCTGTTCTCTCAAACCTCCAGTCGGTCGTGGCAGATGGCCGCTCACACTGAGCCTGGTTCTGGTTCTGCTGGAGGTTTCTTCCTGTTAAAAGGGAGTTTTTCCTCTCCACTGTCGCTACATGCATGCTCAGTATGAGGGATTGCTGCAAAGTCAACGCCAGTGACTGTCCACTGTCTCTACATGCTCATCCAGGAGGAGTGAATGCAATCTGCTGGGTTTCCTTAGATAGAAAAACTTTTTATCCAATTTGAATAAATAACTAACTGACTACACTGTTGAATGATTAGGATTAATTGGAATGTATGAACCTGACTGTTGTGAAGAACCTTACAGCCAACAGAAGTAGTGCTGAATATGAGACTGGAAAACTCACTCCTGCTGTCTTAAGTTGTTATACTTAGATACATACACTGTTCTTCCAGGGTGGAGTGATTAAACATTCAGCTGCAACAGATTTAAAATGATACATACCAGCTCAAATATGTACAGCATATTGTCTTTCCACAGAGTTTCCCTGTTTTTATTTTTTTTTTGTGCCACTTAATATTTTATGATCATGAAATAAATTTATTATTAGACAAAGATAAACTGAGTAAATACAAAAGTTGTTTCAAATAATGATTTTAATAAAAAAGCTATCCAAATCAACCTATTTATCTGGAATGTATTAAAAAGCTATTTCTAAGGCTTTGGGAGTCTTAAGAACCACAGTGGAGAACCTTCCCGAAACTACCACAAAAAACTACATGAGTGCATAATTGACTTATCCAGGAGGTCACCGAAGAACCCAGGACATCATCTAAATAGATAAATACCTTCTGAAGAATGGTTTCTGCTGAGAATGATTTATCATGAGGCCTAAGAGCACAGTAACAATTGTCAAGCATGGCGATGTTAGCATCATGCTGAGGGACTATTTAGCTGCCACTCTTGCATTGTACAAAATAAATGAAAGAACGAAGAAGGATACCTATATGGTTGACACCTGGATAGTTGGATGTTCCAACAGGAAACCAACCAATTCAAATAAATTCTGCCAAGAATACAAATTAAATATCAGACCACAGATATACCATTAGCTTGTGGATGCCTACCAAAAGTGTGGCTGAGGTACACATCGCAGGGGGACAAATGTGAAGGCTGAATATGACATTCAATTATCTACAGAACAATACCTGAGAACAAGGTTAAGGACTCTACTCACCAATCTCTCTATCGCCTAACAATGTCCTGCTGTCAGTCACTCTGGCCTCGGACCCCTCCTGGTTCAGTGCCCGGCCTCCAGATGCCTGCATGGACTGCCTCCTCCACATCTCTGCTCCTTTCTGCCTCCCTTCTTCGTCCCCACCTTCGGCCCTCATGCCTTTGGAACACAGAAACAACACAGCTTTATTAGATACCTGAACTCAATGTTGCTGAGTTACTTTCCACTCGCTCAGATAAGCTCCTTCCCACATTAATGAGCAGCAACATTTGCTTGCTGCTTGCAGATTTCTTTCCTCCTTGTTTCATCATCGATAATAATAATAATGATTATAAATAATGATAATCCAGTCACTCAGAGTATCTTTTTACATACAACTGAAAATCACTTTAGACTTTGAGGGAAGAGCACCAGGGCGGTTCAGATTATTTGTCTGACAAATTCTAGTTTGTTTATGTTAATAATAAAGTTTTCTCATCAGTTAGTTGTGGAGCTCCACAAGGTTGAGTGCTTGGGCCAATTCTCCTTATTATTCACAGTTGAAACTAGAAGTTTAAATACACCATATAAAAAAGACACATGATCATCTTCCACTCATTGTCTAACATTAAATCAGACTAAACTTTTCCTGGTTTAGATCACTGAGGTCTATCAAGATGAGTTCTATTTTCTAAATGCAACAACATGAGCAGGAGATGTTTTTAGAAGTTGAATTACAAAGACAAAACTGCCCCAAACTTTTGTTATGTTAAGGCTGGATTAGTTTTTATTATCAATTCAGTACTACTGGCTCCATATGTTTATGTCCCATCAAAGCCACAAATATGTTTTCTGCTATCTTTAACTCAGTGTACTTCTCTGTGTGCTTCTGGATGTTTCTATGTGTGTATCTGCTCTTCTACTGTCTGCACGTCTGAAGTGGCAAAGCAGCTAAATGCCACCAAAACAATAAAATAAAATAAAATAAAAATACAAAACAAATAAAAAATTTCAAAAGGAGCCAAAAGCTGCACGAAAATACACGAGACAGATCAGAGGAAACTGAGCGAGACCGACTGAGAGTGCTCGCGACCCAAAAAGGATGAATGTTTACAAAATAAAATAAAATACAATGATTAAAAATCAGACCCTTGTAAAACAGAATGACTGTGACAACATAACCATAATCAAATTCAATTCCAAAATACTTTATTAATCCCAAAGAGAAATTAAATGTTGTTATAGCTCATATTATGAAGGTTTCCTCAAAGAGTCGTTGTAGATGCTGATGGCTGTGGGCAGGAAGGATCTCCTGTAGCGCTCCATCTTACAGCAGATCTGAAAAAGCCTCTGACTGAAGACACTCTGTTGTTGTAGGACAGTCTCATGAATGCATAAAATGAATACATAACGAATCATCTAAGAGCTTAACAAAACTTAAAGGAAATCTGTCTTAATAAAAGTATTTTGTGTGTGAAATAAATGTAACCATCTGGGTTTTCCTGGAAGGGTTTAAGACAGTCTGGTTGACTACATCATCCAGCACTGGTTGCTGTTCCTATCTCAGCTACTGAATATTTCAGTTTAGAATTTAGAAGTAAAAAGTAATTTTGTTTTTTTTATAATTAAAATTGGATCATGTGAAATGATCATCTGCATTGTTATTGTAATCTTTAGGAGGTATTGCTGCTTTAATGTGTTATTTGGTATTGTATATTTTGCTGTTTGAAAATGTAGATTTTCTTGCTTTAAAGCTCTTTAAAAATAATAATGATAAAAAACAGTCATTCATTAATGACATCATCATTCTTTAAATGAGTGACAGTATTTGTTTCCCATCCAGTGTTCCATCAACACAGACGTCCTTGTATGTAAAAAGTACATTATGACAGAAATTGTGTTTATATGCCATTAACTTGTTTAATAACCTGTTTAATTAAAGTAAATCATTTGGCAGGTAACATAGGGATGTCAAACTCACATTTTTATATTTTAAGGTTTTAAAAATGTGTTGTTTGCAGTTCTTAATTAATGTTCGAGGTTTTTTGCCTATTTTTCTTTTTTTAAAACCAAATTTCAAGCTTTACATTGCAGCCAAAAATCGGTCCATGTAATGCAATCAAATGAAAACGGTCTTAACTAAAACTACCTGAAAAGTAATAATATGATTTATAGTAACTAAACTAAGTAAAAATTAAGAGACAACTGGGAGCTTACACTGAGATCCCTCTGTGCCAAATTCATAACTGATTTGTTTTTAGTTTTATTCATGGGAAAAAACTTCAACCGAAGGATCACTAAATAAAATAGAAATATCGTTATTGTCCCAGTGTGGAAAATTCAGGTGTACCCGCATGGAGATATACACTAAGATAAAGAGAAAACTGCTACACAGTGACTACATGCAATCGACTGGGCATCAACAGGGAGCTTTTTACTATTTGGCGTTATAAACTCGTTTTAAATGTATTTTATTTTAAAACAATCCAAGGCATCTGATGCGGGTTAAAGGTGACAACTGATGTAGATTATTTGACAAGACGCACTGCAGCGGTTCCCAAGTTTGTTCCTTTTAAAATCAGCTTAGAGTCTTTAAACAGATTCCTACATTTTGTGAGACCACCTACAAGCTTCAGAACTTCCTCCAATGAGAACAGCACTGCTCGGAGCAGATGCTCCAACCGGCCCATTTGCCTCGCTGCTGGATGACTCTCCCCCTTCCTCTTCTGCCTTTGGAGCCAGTTCTTTTCTGGCTTCAACCTCCTGGTGGCAAAAAAAGAAATAATGCAGAGAAACTGTTTATATACCCCTGCAGATCCAAGCTGTTGACTGCAGTGTAAAAAAAAGGTACTTTTGCTTACTTGAATGGGTGAAAGAGGACCATGTGAGGGGTTACAGGTTCCTATCCTGCTGCTCTGCTCCTGACAGGAACATTCCGGTAGAGAATCCCCCTGTGGACCGGCTGCAGCAGCCTCAACTCCAAGCATTTGGGATGAGCTGACAGCTGCGGAGGTCACCTGTGCAGCCTCAGCTAATGCTCCAGCAGCTCCTTCGGCCCCACCTACACATGCTCCGGTTAGAGCAGAGCCTCTGTTTTCCCCTTCCCCTGCTGCTCCTTCATTTTCGGGCTCTATAGCCTCGATACAAAGCTGAGCAGAAGAACCTTGCTCTGCTCCAGCCCCAGTGTGTTCCTTTAAACCCTCATTCTGCAGTGCAGCTGACTTGCTTGGAGAGTCCGTCCTCTGTTCTGTCCTCGTCTCCTGTGATTGGTCTCTGTGCTGCCCTGCTGTATCCTCATCCTCATCTGAGTCAATGTGTAGCATGGCATTGAGCCGTGTGTCAGTTGGAAAGCTGGACCGGAGTTTTGGTAAAGGTGCCACCAAATGAAGGTCGCCGGCACCTGTGTGGACCTCGAGGGCATCGAGGTAGTCATTGAGGGACACCTGTCGATGAGTGTGGACCTCCAAAATAGCAGAGGGCAGGTCACCCCCTCTCATGTGTCCAGGCTCATGCCACACACTGTCATCTCCGTAGCAACAAATGCCATTCACCAACAAGGGGCCATCATCAGAACCTGTGGGGGAAGGTCCACCCGTGACGCGGGAGGATGAGGAGGCTTGGGGGAGGTCTTCATCATCAGACGGGCTGCCGGGGTCTCCGCTGCCTAGGATGGTTCCAACAGCATCTGGGGAGGCTTCTGAGGAGCAGAGGAGAAAGTGGGTGGGGATAGTCTGGGCTGGGTTTCATCATTTTAACACAGATTTTACAACAAACCAAGTTAAAACGAATGAAACCTTATGTTGGGATGATAAAATGTGGGCTCTACTGCTGCCTCACAGCCACCTCTGACATACTTTGCTGCTGACTGAAACCAATAATGGCAGACACAAAGGCAAAAACACACCTTCATGTCCAGTGGAAGTGATGTCCACTCTGAACTGAAGCTGGCCACTGACGTTGTCCGTTGGGAGGCGGCGACACAAGTTGTAGCTGACCTGATGATCCCTACACACACACACACACACACACACACACACACACACACACACATTCTTCTCAACACCAGCTGTAACCTTTAACTGTGCAGCACTATTCTTCTTGCATACGTAGGCACACCCTTCTACACTCTGACTAGGACTGTTCATCCTAACTAAAATAAAATCTTATTACCGGTTGATGATGTTCCTGTCAGAACATGAAACTGTTCATTTGGATCCGTGTGAATGCTAGCTAAGGCCCATTAAACTAAAGTAATGATGCTTATATGCTAATTGAGAACTTGACAAAATGCATTCTTGTTTTCTCTTAGAAGGATTGCATGTCTGCAGGCTGCGATCAGGGTATGAAAAAGTAGACTATTTAATGTGATGTGGTATGTTTTTCCTATTTTCCCCTGGTGAGGGTGATCAGTGCTGATGACATTACAGGGCAGCTTCTCTGAGTCGGATTAATAAAAGCCTGAAACAACTATTGTATTTAAAATTCGGTTGCGTAACTATCTTATTCAGCATAAATAAATAGGGTTTTTATTGTATTTTTAAAAACTTGGCTACTTAATTAATTTTCAAGTTTCAGCAAGAGTCTTTGGTTTTGTCTTCATGCACCTGAGGTTGAAACAAAACCCAGACCATCCAGCAAGATACCAACTCGGTTCTGAATTCCTAAGAGAGTAACATCAAACATCCAACGCCTGTGCTAAAAAACAGCTGGTGTCTCTCTGGAGAGGCGACCTCGGGACCGGGTCAAACTGATGCCTTGCTGAGATTACCTGATCCACTGAGCTAGGAAAGGACCCGCTTCATTCGGAGGTGATGCAACAAGACCCAGGCCAAAAACAAGGCTTAGTTTACATAGGACGATTTTCTGTTGTCAGAACCTGCTGGACTTTGTCCTTTTGAGTTCTGTTTTGTTTTCTTCTTTAACCTTTTAAGTATTTAGAAGTCCAAATTATGCAGGGGAAGACACGGACATAGCTTAGACCTCTAACCAGCTAATAACCAGAACTCCCTTATTTATGTAATTAATTAACTATATTAACATGATTATTAATAGTTTATCATGGATTTTATCAATAATTAATCAAAAGTGACTGGTTTAAATATAATCATTCAATTTCAAATAGATACTGAAAATATTTGTTTTAATAATTCATAAATCTACTTCCTTTCTGTAAAGGGTTTGGTGTGATTCCTTCCTGATTAAATAAACCAGCGTATTCCGTCAGATTGATTAGTGAGAGATTTCTCTTAACTGCTACATTTCATAGTCGCCCATATATGAGTTTATTATTCTCTTCCTGCATCATTTAGATCAAATTAACTGGTTTATCACGTCTGTACCCAAACACAAACTTCTTGTCTTCACTTTGGTTTCACTTTAAATTATTTAGCAGGTACTTGTTCCAACAACAATAATAAATAACATGAGCTTTTACATGAAACGCAGAAACATGAACTATTTCCTGTGGACAGCGCTCTGTGGTTCCATCAGTTCTGCAAACAACCAGGTTCTGTAGGACAGTTTCACATCTGCGTGTAAACTTACTCAACTGTTGGCCCCTCAAGAAGTCTCTGCACGGGGATGATCAGCTGACCCAGAAAGCGCTTGATGATTGGTCGGCTCTTGGCAAACTTATCCTTCACTTCAATCTCCAACACATCAGTCATCAGAGCCACGAAGGTGTACTTCTACAGAAAATATATATGCCATTTTTATTACCTGGATTTAGGTTTGTTCCCAGTCTTATTACTTGATTCTTTACAGACTCCTCCATTTATCATTTAGTCATACTGTTGCCACCCAGCAGTTTATGTGAAAAAACAAAAGGAATCCAGCAAATGTAGCCACAGCACAACAAAAACATCTTTTAGTATTCATTCATCAATTAGAGTATTTCCAAACAATGCTTAAAAAACTGCTGTTACCTTTTTACGTCAGTTAGGATTACCAGAGTTATACCGATATGCTAAATGCCAGAATAATAAAAGAGGTTTTATAGTACTTTCAACACAATAACATAACTGACTGTAAACACTGTGTGGATGTCCAAATGGTGATGTCATGGCTTTGTAAGCTTCCCATTTACAACATTTCTCTAATATAGGGCACACATGTGGATGTCTTTAGGGAATACCTCAAACAAACTAATACCTTGTGTGTAAACTTTATCATGGACAAAATCTACAAGTCTGGTTCATCCTTTGGGTCCTATCTCCAGATGTTCACATTCATCTTTTCTAAGAATTATCTGCAAGTATAAACAGCTTGGAAATGTCCAGCCATCATGCTTTTCAGGAAGAAGACAGGTTCTGTGACCCAGAGATGAGTGGGTTCTGATTTAAAATGTGTGAATCAACTCTAGAAAATAAGCTAAAGATCTTGTAAAGATTCTGCTGAAGCTGGTCAGAGAAAGTCATTATCCACAGTGAAATGAGAGCTGTACCAACATGGGCTGAAAGGCCACTCAGAGAGGAAGAAGACATTACTCCAACAGGAACACGAAAAGCCAGATTAGTCCAACTTTGACACAAATGGGTCTTCTAAACAGACAATGTCCTTCAGCATACCACCAAATTAGTTACAAAGTGGCTGAAGGACAGCAAAGCTGATGTTCTGGAATGGTTATCGCAAAGTCCTGATCTCAGTCCCAGAGAACATTAGTGGGTGGAACTAAAAAGGTCTGTGTGAGCAAGGAGGCCTACAAACCTGTGCTGTACTGCTTAAATAAGTCAAATAATTCAATAGTAAGATCTTTGACTGTTGTAACACATGGTGACGCAAGTTATACATCACGCTTCACTGCTAACCAAACGTCTGACAGAATAAATCCAAAACATTACATCAGAGAAAAGTGTCTTTTTCCTTAAAATGCCAACATTACCAACACATAACTTTCTGTGCATGGTAACAAATATGCTGGAAGTTGATACTAACTTAAAGTTTCAGAATAACTGCCACCCACGCATTTCAGCTTGGATTGTAGTTTTAGATTCACAGGGTTAATGAACATCACTTCTTCAGGCAGTCTTCAGACTAGTAATGTCCTAAACTTCTGTCATAGACATCACAGTCCAGGGCATACAATCAGATGACGAATCCGTTTGCAGAGGCCATCACCAATTTTATTCAGAAGATGATGCTTAACTGTGTTATTGCTTTCTGTTAAGTGCCATAACAACAAATAAGCAGCTGTTATGTAAAGCCCTCCACACCAAAGCAATACAAAAATGGCTGTCACAGATAGTAGGAGCTTGAAGACAATTTAGCAGGGTGAAAATGATTTTTGAAAACAGCATCACTAGCGAGTTAGTGTTGGATGTATGGCAAGCACAAAAGCCCCCTTAAACGTGTGCTTCCGACACCTAGTGGTGTCCAACATAAAGTGCGTTTATGTCAGAGTAAATGTGTGCTCACCTCCCCATGCCACACAGGGTTGATGGTGTTGGCTATAATGGTGGAGCGCCTTTCCTGGCCATGGTGTGTGAATTTGGGGAGGCCACTCCTTTTCCCGGGCTGGATGGACATCTTCAGGTATGGGTCGGGGTTAAAAAACATCCCCTTCTTCAACCCCACTGCCCGAATGCCTTAAACAGGAACAATTATAAGCATCTTTCTTGTCAATATTCACGTTACTTTTATTGGTGTGTTCCTCTTACCTGACAGGGTGAAGCTGACAAGTTTTCGACAATGCTCACTTCCTGACTGGTCCTCCACTTGGCCTTCAGCTCTCACCTGATGTTAAATTAAACAGGAAATATATGTAAAACACTGATTTCGATGCAGACTTCAATAAGAGTTTTTGGATGTTGTATTTTTACATGAAATGCCCTACTTTTACACAAAATCCAGAAAAGACATTTGTGCAGAGAGTGTGTATAGGTAAAACATGGCTGATGCACTATTATGATTAGGGGCTTTCAGCCAGGGTTGTCCTTCGATCTTGTCAAAACTTTAAGGAAATATGAATCCAGAGAAGTAAAGCCATCTCTCTTCATAACCAATACATTATCAGTTCGACGAAGAATCAACGAAACATTAGCAGCAGGTGATCAGTGATCAATAAACAGAACAAATCACAGCCAAGTTGGACATGGATGATAAAGTATTAACTCAAACACTTACCGGCACACCTGGGTTTTTCACAGTGATGCAAGGAGTTGTTGCTCTTAATGCTCCACTTACACCATGATAATATTTGAAACAGATCTTTGTCTCAGCTGTAACGAGAACCCAATAAACATTCCTGTACATTAAAAACATTCAAACAAAGAGCAGGAAAATTGGACTTGTTTGCCAAAAGTATGACATGGTGGAGTTTTTTCTACTCTATCTACTGAGTTTTACATTTTTCTGAACTTACAATACTAATTGGGATAATGGATTGCACTACAAGTCTGTTAAAAAACTGTTAAAATGTGTGTAAGAACATTGGAAACAAATCATGCACATAAAGATGACAACCATTTCTTAAAAGTGGTCCAACCAACCAGGCCCTATGCGAGACAGTAATGTCCCCTTAAACCCAACACCTACTTTGTCTCCCTTCCAAATCTTTATGAGAACTGCCACTGAGTTCTGACCCAGCCCTGCATGGAGAAATGTTTTAGTTATGCTAAAACATTTTCTGCATGCAACATAAAAGGTGTGAGCATCATCTCAATCAGATTTAGGTCCAGACTTTAACTTGACCATTTGTAAACTGTCTTTCCAAGCCATTCAAATACAGTGTCAATTTTACACCAGATTTAAAGAGATACAGTGGGGAGAATAGGTATTTGATACAGAGCCAATTTTGCGGGCTTTACCACTTGCAAATCATGTCGAAATTTTTCATTTTTATCATAGGTACTCCTTAACTGTGAGTGAAGGAATCTAAAACAAAAATCCAGAAAATCACATTGTTATTTTGAAGTAATTGACTAGCATTTTATTGCATGACATCAGTATTTGATCACCTAACAACCAATAACAATCCCTTCTCTCAAATGCCTGTTAGTTCTTCTTGAAGAAGCCCTCCTGTTCTCCACATGTATTAACTGCACCTGTTTGAACTCGTTATTTGTATAAAAGACTCAGTAAAACAAACTCCAACCTCTTCACAATGGCCAAGACCAGAGAGCTGTGTAAGGACATGAGGGATAAAATAGTAGACCTACACAAGGCTGGGATGGGCTACAGGAAAAGGTCTTGAGCAAGGTCTCCCTGCTCAAGCCAGCGCATGTCCAGGCACATCTGAAGTTTGCCAACGACCATCTGAATGACCCAGAGGAGCAATGGAAGAAGGTCACATGGTCTGATGAGACAAAAATAGAGCTTTTTGGTCTAAACTCTGTGTGTTTGGAGGAAGAAGAAGGATGAGTAGAACCCCAGGGACACCATCCCTACCATGAAGCATGGAGGTGGAAGCATCGTTCTTTGGGGATGTTTTTCTGCAAAGGGGACAGGACAATTGCACCGTATTGAAGGGGGGATGGATGGAGCCATGTACCAGGAGATTTAAGCCAACAACCTCCTTCCCTCAGTAAGGGCATTGAAGATGGGTCGTGGCTGGGTCTTCCAGCATGGCAACGACCCAAAGCACACAGCCTGGGCTACTAAGGAGTGGCTCCGTAAGAAGCCTCTCAAGGTTCTGAAGTGGCCTAGCCAGTCTCCAGACCTGAACTCAATCAAAAATCTTTGGAGGAGCTGAAGGTCCGTATTGCCCAGCGACAGCCCTGAAACTTGAAGGATCTGGAGAAGATGTATATGGAGGATATATGGAGTAGTGGTCCGAAATCCCTGCTGCAGTGTGTGCAAACCTTGTCAAGAACTACAGGAAACGTCTGATATCTGTAATTGCAAACAAAGGTTTCTGTACCGAATATTAAGTTTAGTCTGATGTATCAAATACTTATGTCATGCAATAAAATACAAATGATTAATTAAAAATCACACAATGTGATTTCTTGGATTTTCATTTTAGAATACATCACTGTTGAAGAATACCTATGGTAAAAATTATAGATTTCTACATGATTTGCAAGTTTAAAAACCTGCAAAATCGGCAGTGTATCAAATTCCTGTTCTCCCCACTGTACACGCCTTCAACAAAGTTCAACATTTAATCAGTCCACAGAATGTTTTCCTAGCTGTACTGGAGATCATTAATTTTTGGGGCTTTGGTGAACTCTCCCATGGATGATATTTTCTTTAAGATTGTTGACCTCTGACCTTAACTCAGACAAAGGCCTGCAGTGCTTTTGATGTTCTTTTGTCTCTTGGAGAAATTGTTGTAGTTTGGGGACTCCTAGGAATGTTTACCACTTAATCCATGTTCATGGACAATGGTTTTGACTGGTTCTCTGCAGCCCAAAAGCCTTCAAAATACATTTTTAACCCTTTCCAAACAGATAAATAGAAAAAGTGTTGGACCTATTACTGTTTCTCTTAAAATCTACAAAAATCTCCTTAGTTTTATTCACGTTCAAGATGAGATGATTGTTTCTACAGCATGCCACAAAGCGGTCCACCAGCTCCCTGTACTCTGCTTCTTGTCCATCTCTGATCCACTCCACGACTGCAGAATCATCCGAGTATTTCTACAGATGACAGGAGTCTGTCTTGTTCTGGAAGTCTGAGGTGTACAGAGTGAAAAGGAATGGTGAGAGTACAGTCCCCTGTGGTGCTCATGTGCTGCTGACTACCTGGTTAGACACTCAACCCTTCAGTCTCACCAACTGTGGTCTGTTTGTCAGGTAGTCTTTGATCCAGTAGATTGTTGAAGCCTCCACCTGAGTCTTCTGGAGTTTCTGACAAAGCAAATCAGGTAGAATTGTATTAAATGCACTGAAGAAACCCAATAATATGATCCTCACAGTGCTGTCTGTTTTGTCCAGATGACAGTAGATTTGTTGAAGTAGATGTATGATGGCATCTTCAACTCCAACTCCACTGTGATAAGCAAGCTGATGGGAGAAGGGGGGGGGGACAAAGGGATCATCAGCATCTTCTGATTTGGTTGAAGGCAAACATGTAGAAGCAGAAGGTCCATGGCTGAGATGGAATATAAAACATTTGAGGTGTGACCGGAACGCTGTGAGTCAAAGAAGGGTGGGATGTCTGTTTGGCTGTGGGCAGGGGAGAGAATGCTGAGCTTGTTCCTGAACAGAACCAATTGAAGAGTGTATTTATTTCACTGACTCTGTCCAGACATCCATTGGTCCGATCGTCCTTCTGTTTGAAGCCTGTTATCTTCTTCGTCCCTGACCACACATCTCTGATATTGTTTACCTGGCGCTTGCTCTCCAACTTCTTCTTGTACACCTCCTTGCTGTGTCTTATCTTGTCTTTAGGTTGCTTCTGTAAACTCCTCAATAATTCTCTGTCTCCCTCTCTGAAGTCTTCTTTCTTGTTAAGCAGGTCCTTCAGGTCACTAGTGATCCAGGGTTTGTTATTGCGGATATCTCACCATTCTGGTGGGGATGGTGATCTCCATACAGAAGTTTATATAGTCGGTCACACACTCAGTCATGGCATTGATGTCCTCTAAATGTAGCTGGCACAGTGCATCCCAGTATGTAGCCTCACAGCAACCTCATTTCAATTTGCATAAAACAAATCCAAATTTTTGTTTTCTCTGGCAGAGCAGCAGACAAACTCTTGAAACATTGGAAGTGTGGCAGAGGGTGAAGCATAGTTAAAATCACCAGATATTGCCACAAACACATTGGGGTGTTGTGCCGGTAGCTTAGCAAAAACTGAGCTGATGACATAACATGCACTGTCGGCAACAGCTGATGGTGGAACGTAAGCCATTGCCAAAATAACACCGGAGGTGAATAATATGGGTGAAAACTTATTGCTAAAAGTTAAATATCTGGGCTGCAGAGGCGAAACATAACAGTAACATGTCCTTTATTACACCATATTTGTTCACATACATTGCTCATCCACCTCCTTTGCGTTTGCTGCTCCTCTTTAAATCTCTGTCTGCTCATATGGTGAGATCACCTGGCAGAGAGATGCTGGAGGCGAGGATATGATCCTGCAGCAATGTCTCAGTGAAACACATAAGACTGCATTCCCCATACTATTGCTGGGTCCTTTGTAGGGCTTAGAGTTCATCCAACTTTCCAACGATCTCACAATCCCCATCATAACTGATGGAAGAAATGGTCTAAACTTTCTACTTCTCTCTCTTCTCTTTGTTTCTGCTCTGCATCAATGGCATCTTCTTTTTAACTCATCAGGGATTTGGGGTTGTAGTTGAAGTACTTGAGCTTTTGAGATAATAATCAGCTGCGCACAGTTGTAAAAAAAATAACCTTGTTGCTATGGTTACTCATCATAACAAATATACAAAAGATGTACAAAAAATGTATCAACAAAAGTTCTTCCAGCTGCACAGCATCCAATACCGGAGAGGACAATTGTCCGAAAAAATCTATGTATTCACAACAAGAGGAATTAGATTTCTTAAAAAGAATATATCAGAATCAAAGTAACAGAGCTATTCCAACATGCAGCCACCTTGAGCGCGGCAATTCTAGAAGAAGACTAACCTGTATGAAGTCATAAAGAATGCTGAAAGATTTGGTGCTACGAAAAGAAGACCAGAGGCAATCATTTCTGTGGCCAAAGATGAGGGTAGAAAGTAATACGAGGAGCTGTCCACCCACATGTCCAACCCAGCAATCTATTTGGATAGTAACAGCTTTGGGTTTTTTTAGAATTTTGAGGCTAGCTTAAGCTAACTGCCTCAGAGAAAATCAAAACCTTTGATTCCTAATTCATGTTAATTATATTCAAAAATCTGGTCAATGTTCAAGTAGGTGTCTTCAGACTTTTGTTTGTTGGACCATTTGTCTGCTACTACCCCTCCCAGTATCATCTGCTTCTACACCTCCCAGAATGCATTGCAGTAAACAGGAAGTGGGCTTTGTGGCTCTGATGTCACAGTTGGCTATATAAGAACACATGAGATGCTCCACCATTCCTTTTTTCCCGTTGGAAACTGAAAAGCAGTTACCACGCAATGGAGGCGCACATCATTCTGGAGAAGAAACTCACACGTGGGTTTTCATTCATTCTCCTCACTGGCCAAACTCATGAGAAGCTCAACGAGCTAAAGGCTTACTGGGATAAGATGACCAGTAGGTTTTACCTTAACGATCGAAGCTGTGGACCTGACATGCAACTCAAGAGAAACCATGGAGGTTTTCCAAGGGGACGAAATTTTCCTCTTTGTTTTTGCTCCCGTTGACTGCTGACGGTCAGTCATATTTTTGCCCTTTTGCCAAAGGAGGAGAAGCCGACTGTCCTTGAGTTTGTTACAGATGCATAACAACTCTCCCCCCCTCTCCCCTGCTCCAGAGAAGACAACACCAAGTAATTCTGTTCTTGCTTTATTCCTGTTAGTATGATAGAAATAGCTTGTGCAGGATAGAGTAGGATTTTAGGGCGATTTAGAATCGCCACCTGTTGTAGTTCAATGTGTTCTAAGTTGTATGTGCATGAAATATCTTATTGAAGCTTTGACTGCTGTTGGACTCTGAAAGCCGCCGTGCTTTGCAGCTGTGTGTGTCTCACTGTGCTTTGAACACCTGAGCGCAGACTCAGGTGGAATTAAAAGTTTGACTGTTAGAGGTTCTCAGAAGCCCTGAAGCTCCAGCTAGAACGTCTTGGTGGAACACTCACTGGTCCATGTCTTCACTCAGTGTTTTCCCACTGGTTGCCGCCTAAAGGTTTTACGACCCTTTGTGGGTTTTATGACTGCGGGCTGGTGGAGACCAATGGGCTGCCTATGTGAACGTATTGCGGTCTACTGGTTACATCTGGTTACATCTCCCACATTCCAAGTAAACCCAAAGCTTTGTTCCATTACTATATTTGCCCATAAATTGCTGGTTTGACTTTCATAGACACTCAATGTTGTTTTGCCTTTTTTGGTTAGTTATGTTACCTCTTATTGTGTATAATTTTGCATGCTTGATTAGGTGAAGATTATTGAATCAGAATAGCAAAGTGTATCAGGGCAGTTCATTTTATAAATGTTCACGTAGATGAAGAGAAAGCGTTTGTGTTTTTTTTTCCCAAAAGTGATTTATCTGTCAAAATAAGGTCAAAGTTCCCCCACCTTCGGTGAAGCAGTTGATTAAACAGTGACATTTAGCGTGGTTTTGGTTAATAATTATAAATTATTAATGATAATTAACTAATTGTAATTATTAAGCGCTTTGAGGCCATAATCACAACACCAGAGGACACCTCTGATTTCTATTCGTAAATAATGATTTTCGGTTAAGAAATGATTTTTCTGAAATATGATTTTTAATTATAATTTTTGATAAATATTAATTAATTAATAGTCATAATCCTTACATGTTCAAGAACCAAAGTGAAAACACAATCATTCAGAACACTGAAATGATAGGGCAAGCAGGTGCAATAATGTCCAGACTACAGCTGCTGGCCTATGCAATTTTAAGTAGTAAGAGCTAAATTTTTAGGGGGTGGGGGAAGGAGATCACATATGTATGCTCTGGGTCCACTTTTATATCTGGGCAGGATTTAGCTAATTACTAGCAGCACAAAATACAACAACTGATATGTTCTCACTACTGTGGCAGGGTCTTCAGTCGGTTCTTTTACTTTGTAGTAAAACAACATAAACTACATTACATCGTAAATGTTTCCCCCCATACATTAAGGAGATATCAGAGACTGGCCCTGGCACTGTCACAGCCCTCCCCCATCCCCACCTGTTGCTGCGCACTGCTAGTCATCTGGCTAAAGGTTCTTTTGTTAGCAAGCTACAGCATCATTTTTGTTAAGTAGCCAACTGCATGCTAGCTACAGGAACAGACAGCTCCACTAATTCAGCAGCTAAATCCACTTATGTTATAGTCTTTTTCTGTAAAAATCTGAATGGGGTTAATCAAAATAAGAATGAACAAATAAATGTAATAAGAAGAAATATTATAGTTATAATAAAATATTGTTTTGTCACTCATCTATTTTCATATTTAAAGGCATATTTCACTATTTTGTGTACATAATTTTCTCTTAATTGTTTCTGGATTTGTAACTCATGATAGCAATATTGAGTCCCATATCTGAAGTCAGTCTGACAACAAGCTCGCCTGGTGAGTACACAGTGGAAAATTACTGTAGAGTGCTAATGGTACAGAAAGCCACACCCTAACATTAATGTAAATCAACGGTTGTCTGTCGGGCAAATCGTCGTATGAGGAGAAACTCAGGAAAAAGTTGTCTGAGATGAGTTAAAGGTGATCTAGCAAACCAGCACCAAATTAAGCTCCCCTTATAAGAAGGTTCTGCTGTGGACAATTAAGATGAAGTGGGGTATGAAGCTGGCAGAGGAGGCGGACATGATGAATGAAATATATTGATGGTATTTATTACTGGTGGATTATTTTACTGCTGTGTTGAACGAGGTACCGACAGTGTTCATGCAAAGCACTAATATTTTTGAGTTTGAGCACAACGAGGAAGCTTTTTTTAAATCAAGAACTTGATCTGAGCACAGCTAAAATGCCCGTAATAAACTGAGTTTATCATAAGTACAGTTAAATCAAATTTTTAAGGAGAAATCTTTGCTATTTAATGCTGACAGGATACCTGGTTGTTATGTGATGTAAAACGGGCAGAGGGATAAATATGTTTGTTAGGAAAATAAAGACCATGTGAGAGAATTATATGAGGGAAGCAAGCAGCTGTCATGCTCATGAAACTACATATTCATTTGTCCTTCTCTCACGTTGAACAGGCCTCTTTTACCCAGTTTGTCAGTGCTTCTAGATGGATTCTAAGGTTGGGTCTGAAGGGTTAGGCTTAATCAATTTGAAACCTTATTTATCCTGAAACTTCTCTAACTTCTCTACCACAAATCCCTTCAGACATAAAACTACCTGATAACAGTTTTTTTTCACGTCTCAGTCCATTGAATGAGACAGATTCACATTCAAGGTTTAACACATCAGCGATAAACACTCAGATTTAAAAGTTAGTCATGACAAATTGAACAGCTTTGTGGAATTTCATGTATCTAAAATTCTCAGGAGGACTTTTTCACATGTTTTGGCAGTTTTCTTATAAACTGAGGGTAAATTACAATGAGCAAAGGTCATGTTTGCTTCAGATTTTGGACGATGCCACCTATGTTGGACAAGAGGTTGCTTTCACTAAACCTAAGGACCTAAGCAGTTTCTGCAAGTAAAAGGTCAAATCTGAGGTGTTTGTGTATATTCCATCAGGACTTTAAGCTGTTAAATGAAATTGTTTAATTTCATTTAACAGCTTTTAACAGATTCTATCGTTTTTTTAGGGTTTTTTCCTTCCACAGGATGATAAAATATGGATTTTCCACATTGTAACAATTTAACAGACACGCTTTTTTACAGATTAACACTGGAGTAATGGCCTTGATTAAAGAGTGAAAATTTCACTCACTCTCCATAAAGTAGGGCTCAGGCTCCAGTCTCCACAAAACCTGTCCCTTCTGGGTACCATTTATTCCACGGTTCTTGGACTCCCAGACGTTGGCCACAGATGTCTCATCTGAAAAACACACCATAATTCATTAGAAAGTCTTTTGTATATAATCCATTTTGATTTAGTAAACAAAAATCTTAAAAATCTCTTGCTGCAGAGCTTAAAGCAACAGTGTGCTCTCTATGCAAATATTTCACGCCAGCCTCTTCCCCTCCTAATGCAAAGATAAACACAATCAATAAAAAGTCTGTAGAAGTTGCCGTGTGTGTTTGTCCACACAACATATCGTATTTCCACTTACTCTAAGATTGTGTTTTATGTGCAGAAACCCTGGATTCTAACTTCTAGGTTTGTACAGATTTTACAATAAGCAAACTGTCAAATGAACCTCTGATGTCTTCTCATCCTAATTTGTTCATATCTGGACTCACAAACCCTGATAAACTCACATGTTTATCTGTTTACCTTCATAACTGGGCCAAAAAGGGAGCTGGATTTTGCAGGGGATCAGACTTTGGCATTTAGCAGATCATGCTCTAAGCAGAGGGTTTTCATTTCTCCCAGTGGGGTCCATCCTGTCCTCTATTCGCTTTCACCTACTTGTCCTTTCTTCTTTACAAGTGACCATTTTAAATCACAGGAATAAAGGTTTTAATAAAAGAAATTCTAGGAGAGCAATTATTTTGATGTTTAACTATAGATTTTCAGGTATATTACTGTGCAAACTATAACGTGACCTAGATTTCATGCAATGTAACTTTGTGAAAATGCAACATTTGGTCCTCTGCATCTACATCTCTAGAACATCTGGCTTAGTCTGACTTCATGACAGAAAGTTAAAAAAAATATCTACAGGTCCTTCTCAAAATATTAGCATATTGTGATAAAGTTCATTATTTTCCATAATGTCATGATGAAAATTAAACATTCATATATTTTAGATTCATTGCACACTAACTGAAATATTTCAGGTCTTTTATTGTCTTAATACGGATGATTTTGGCATACAGCTCATGAAAACCCAAAATTCCTATCTCACAAAATTAGCATATCATTAAAAGGGTCTCTAAACGAGCTATGAACCTAATCATCTGAATCAACGAGTTAACTCTAAACACCTGCAAAAGATTCCTGAGGCCTTTAAAACTCCCAGCCTGGTTCATCACTCAAAACCCCAATCATGGGTAAGACTGCCGACCTGACTGCTGTCCAGAAGGCCACTATTGACACCCTCAAGCAAGAGGGTAAGACACAGAAATAAATTTCTGAACGAATAGGCTGTTCCCAGAGTGCTGTATCAAGGCACCTCAGTGGGAAGTCTGTGGGAAGGAAAAAGTGTGGCAGAAAACGCTGCAGAACGAGAAGAGGTGACCGGACCCTGAGGAAGATTGTGGAGAAGGGCCGATTCCAGACCTTGGGGGACCTGCGGAAGCAGTGGACTGAGTCTGGAGTAGAAACATCCAGAGCCACCGTGCACAGGCGTGTGCAGGAAATGGGCTACAGGTGCCGCATTCCCCAGGTCAAGCCACTTTTGAACCAGAAACAGCGGCAGAAGCACCTGACCTGGGCTACAGAGAAGCAGCACTGGACTGTTGCTCAGTGGTCCAAAGTACTTTTTTCGGATGAAAGCAAATTCTGCATGTCATTCGGAAATCAAGGTGCCAGAGTCTGGTGGAAGACTGGGGAGAAGGAAATGCCAAAATGCCAGAAGTCCAGTGTCAAGTACCCACAGTCAGTGATGGTCTGGGGTGCCGTGTCAGCTGCTGGTGTTGGTCCACTGTGTTTTATCAAGGGCAGGGTCAATGCAGTTAGCTATCAGGAGATTTTGGAGCACTTCGTGCTTCCATCTGCTGAAAAACTTTATGGAGATGAAGATTTCATTTTTCAGCACGACCTGGCACCTGCTCACAGTGCCAAAACCACTGGTAAATGGTTTACTGACCATGGTATCACTGTGCTCAATTGGCCTGCCAACTCTCCTGACCTGAACCCCATAGAGAATCTGTGGGATATTGTGAAGAGAACGTTGAGAGACTCAAGACCCAACACTCTGGATGAGCTAAAGGCCGCTATCGAAGCATCCTGGGCCTCCATAAGACCTCAGCAGTGCCACAGGCTGATTGCCTCCATGCCACGCCGCATTGAAGCAGTCATTTCTGCAAAAGGATTCCCGACCAAGTATTGAGTGCATAACTGTACATGATTATTTGAAGGTTGACGTTTTTTGTATTAAAAACTATTTTATTTTATTGGTCGGATGAAATATGCTAATTTTGTGAGATAGGAAGTTTGGGTTTTCATGAGCTGTATGCCAAAATCATCCGTATTAAGATAATAAAAGACCTGAAATATTTCAGTTAGTGTGCAATGAATCTAAAATATATGAATGTTAAATTTTCATCATTACATTATGGAAAATAATGAACTTTATCACAATATGCTAATATTTTGAGAAGGACCTGTATTTTTTATACAGTGTATGTAAATATCTGGTTTCATTTGTGCATACTTCATTCAATGTCTTTTTCAGGCCACAGAATGGAAACTGCCACTGTCTGCTACTTTCTAAGCAGCCAATAGCATTATAAAAAGAAGAATTTCTGAAACTATGCCCAGATGAACAAAGGTTTTAACATCCAACTCTCAGAGTTAAACAGAAAGTGGAGTGACAATGAATCCCAGGGTTTATGGAGCCCATGAGTAGGAATAAAAACCTGATTGAACTGGTTTACTAACCACCACACTTAACTGCAACGTGTTTGACTATAAGGACTCACAACAACGCTGCTTTGGGATAGTGTGAGCTTTTACTGTGTTCTCTGTCACACAGTGTGAACGTTTTTCTTCTCAATTCAAAACAGGAAGAAGCTGTGGGAGAGAGAGGTGGAGGTCTAAAGCTCCACTTCAGACCCTAAACCTCGCTGCTCCTAAAAGAGGAGCCGGTTTACAGTTTTTATCTGCTGCACCAAACAATCTGGATTTAGAGTTTCAGTATCTCACCGATGTGATACAGGCCGATCCAGTCTGTGGCGTCCACTTCCTCCTTTATGTCCCATGAGATCACCAGGTGGCCTTGGCCTAGAGTCAGTTGGTATGTAGATGCAGTAAGTGATGAGCGACTTTCAGAGGTCACCAAGTCGGTGTCACTATTGGCCCTCTGCAGTCCCACCCCGGGTGATTCCAGCTGGGCCACGGACGACACAGCGGACGAGGACGTAGTCGAGGATGTTGAAGAGGAGGACCCAGTTGCGACTTGAAGACTCCCGAGGTTGTCCGGCCCCACTGTGTATGGCCGACTGTGCGGTGCACGTCGACGGACAGCCAGCAGGTGCTCACGGGCGCTGCCGTTAGGATCTGAGGATGTTGGGAGCGGCGGGGACGAAGAAGAGGCCGAGGCAGTTGCGGCCGCTGCCATGCCCACGGCCGGTGCGCAGGGGAAAGCAGGAGGCAAGGAGAGAAGGTGGTGGTGGGATTGAGGGTGGTGTTGATGGTGAAAAGGGGAGGATGGGGCAGAGGAGTTGGATGATGACTGGGGACGGGGGCGAGGGGGGAGGACCGCGGTTGTAAGGGATGGACGAATGATGGAGGTTGGTGGGGTGACGTCAAGAGAAAAAAGGAGATAAGAGTTGTCAGCAACTGAAACTAAGGAAGATTTTGAAGCAGGGCAACTCCAGATTAGGATTCCTTGAACAAAGATTTCTTTAGTGCAAGTGGTTTTCCTTTGGGAAAGGAAGAATTCTCAGGTTCCACTCATTCAGATGGTCACATGAAATTAAAACAGTGGTGGCGCGCTCTATCTGACACTTTTATTGACCCCTTATATCAAGCTTCATGTCAGTATGTGCACCACTGTTCCATTGTCATAAACGTCTGGAAGTCAGGAACCAAACTGTGGTCTTTCTAAGCTCATAAGGCATGTGACTCCTCCATAACCCCATTATGGCTAGAGAACTGGATGAAGGTAGCTGAGGTGGGAACTGAAGAAAGAAAAGAAGACCAGAATCATCTGTCTAGGTGGAGGAGGGTATTGACAGGGTAATCCACACAGAGAAGGGGGCCAAAACCTACAGAAGAGAAAGAAGGAAGAGTAGAAGGGAGATGATCAGAACATCATCAGAATAATTCTAAGAAAATGATGCCTCGTAAGATAACCAACAAATGAGGCAAGAAATATTTTTAAGAGACAGTAAGTCAAATAAAGGAAGAGGAATACTCTTTGATGAGATCATGTTTGGAAAAGGATCAACATAAACTTGTCTGACTAAAGGCCGATTTGAAAATGTTGGCCAATCTGATATTAATATAGTCGTTATGGCCGATAACATTAATATATACATTATATGTATTTCTCTACCCTTTCGGCGCTGTGAAAAAGACAGCCACACCACTCCCATTGCTTCCCTGCTTCAATTCAACATCCCACAGTCCTGCACTGCACCACTCTCGATGTCACATGACCAAACAAATACCACATGGCCAACCCCTTCTGTGACCTCAGATTCACTTCATGTCAACGATCTAAAGCACACCAACAAGTCCACTTATAGATGGCTCAAAAAGGCACATTGAAAGTTTCGGAGTGGCCTAGTCAAAGACCAAACTTAAATCCAAATAAGATGACCTTAAACGGGCATTTCTTGCCTGAAAACCCTTCACTGTAGCTGAATTAAATTAAACTCTGCAAAGAAAGGGGAACTAAAATTCCTCCCCAGAGATGGAAAAGACTCACTGGTAGTTTCATATTAATGCCTGATGGCAGCTGGTACCAGTAGGTTTGCTGGAGTTCCTTGACATTCCATCACAGTAGCACCAGTGGTTATAACAGAGACTTACCCTTGATGGGTAGGTCTTAGTAGGTATGGCTGCCACAACACAGCAATTATTAAACCCCGCCTCCAAACACAAATGGTCAGATATGATTTAAAATAGTAGAGGGCAGACCACCAGAGAGCTCTTCAAGTGAACTGATATCTGGATGCCTTCTGATGTCATATTAAAGTGCTCTTAAACAGCTTTCGCTTTTATTCTAAAAATAACAAGACGCTGCAGCCTCCCGGATGGAACAACTTAGTGCGAGGGTGCACACTCACACCACCGCCTCTTGTCTTTAGAAAACACAAATTAAGCTCTCCTGGAGGTTAAGTGTCTTTGATCCAGCATCAAGATTAATCCAGGGTATGGGGAGGGGAGATTTAATGTTGACAGAATGTCTTTCCTAATCCACAGCTTTACCACACAGCTCCAATCTGCAGCCGGAGCCCTGGCTCCATTCACGTCCAGCTGTCCATAAAATGTCCACTAATCAGGTTACTGGAGAAACAGGACGGAAATTAGGCTCTCCATGAGCGTCTTAGTGTAAGAACACAAAAAGTTCTGATTAATATCAGCAAGAGGGATTTATTGGGCCATTTTATTTCTTCAGCTGACACATAACTGCTTGTACCATAAAACAATCTACTCAAATATGTTTATTTCAGTTATTATTAAAGGGCAATATTTTAATGGATCTTTTTGCAAATAAACACAATGTAGTGCACAATTGTGATTCTTTTTTGGAATGCACATGTATTATTTTGAGGGATGTCTCCACCAGCTTTCCATATCTAAAGACTGAATTTTTGACCCATTCTATTTTTCAAAACAACTCGAGCTCAGATTGGATAGAGAGCAGAAGTGATTTTTCTACTGTGACTAACTCTATGTGCTCTCTTTCAGACTCTAACCTTGAAAACTGGCTCAGAGTTTATCTGTTCTTTCTTTCTAGATGAAACGACTAAAGGAGCTACATCCATTAACATTTACTTTTCCTTCCCATAGAAAGTACTCCTGGATCAGTGCTTCTTTGTTCTCTTTGTGTCTCTGCTCTGTTCTCTCAAACCTCCAGTCGGTCGTGGCAGATGGCCGCTCACACTGAGCCTGGTTCTGGTTCTGCTGGAGGTTTCTTCCTGTTAAAAGGGAGTTTTCCTCTCCACTGTCGCTGCATGCATGCTCAGTATGAGGGATTGCTTCAAAGTCAACACCAGTTACTGTCCACTGTCTCTACATGCTCATCCGGGAGGAGTGAAACTGCAAGTCACTGACTGGATGCAATCTGCTGGGTTTCCTTAGATAGAAAAACTTTTTATATTTGAATAAATAAATGAATCTGACTGAACTGTTCAATGGTTACGATTAATTGGAATGTATGAACCTGACTGTTGTGAAGAACCTTGAGACGACATGTGTTGTGAATTGGCGCTATATAAATAAACTGAAACTGAATTGAATTAAAACACATATGCTTTGATCTAAACCAGGTGTTCCCAAACAATTCTGCATGTGACCCTCAAAATAACAGGGCCAGTGACTAGAGACCCCCAAAAGATTTTAAATGAATACGTTTTTTTAAATGACATCTAATTATTTAATTTCATTTACTAAGATGTATATTTGAATATTCAATGAGATACAATTATTTAGTTGTGCATGTGATAATTTAATGGTACATTTAACTATTTAATGGGACATTTATTTATTTCATGATATATTTATTTATTTAATTTTGTCCCCTTTAGCCCTCTGTTGAGCTCAGGGATCACATCACAATGATTCTGATCATCTTGCAACCTCCCATTTGGTGATTCATAACCCCCTGGGGGGTCCCGACACCCACTTTGGGAACCCCTGATCTAAAGCATCCTGTTTTAGCTCTGGCTGTATGCTTACAGGTGCTTTACTGCATAAAATAAACCTCACCAGACTCTCAAGTCCTTTCAGCTTGAGAGTCTTGAGAGGACTACCCTGTGTTTAGCTCCATCCATCCTCCCATCCATCCCCACTGTTCTGCAGAAGAAAATGATTCCCACAGCATGATGCTGCCACCACCATCTTTCATGTTGGCGATTGTGTTTTCAAGGTGAAACTCTTCTGCCACACAGTGTTCAATTCTGACCAGAACCGCATGTGTATAGTGCCCCCAAGATGATTTGAGGTAAACTGCAAATAGCTTTCAGTTAACCTCGGCTTTCTTCTCGCCCTATAAATGTCACATGATTTGTGGAGTGCACAACTAATATTGTTGTGCCAATAGATTCTCCCACCGAAGCTAGAAAATCAAGTATCGTTTTCCATTTACTTCACTTCATTAAGTGCTGCATGTGTTAGTCTGTACATTGCAGTTTGTGGTTGTTACCTGAGAAAATGTGAAAAAGCTCAATGGGTGATGGAACTTTTGCGAAGTACTGTATCTTAGCCATGTACTAATAAGGTTAAAATAAAGTGGGAATTCAGGCTCCCTTCAACGGAAGGCAGAAGATAAAGTGCATGCAGAAACCTTGAAGCCAATCAGTCTGAAATCCCAAGAAGTTCCATTCCGATCCGGCAGGATGTTCCTACTCTGTAGCTTTGGGTCCCACATGGAACCATCTTCGGTGGGTTCTCCTGGAGCAGCCCCATCAACTTCATTCAGAAATGGGTGCCAAACATTGGGTTTTTCATCAAATCCATAGGTTTACATACATTAAGATAACTATACCTTTAAACAGTTTAGGAAAGCCCAGAAAATGATGTTTGTAAGCTTCTGATTTGCATCAGCATCTATAATGACTCTTTAAAGGAACCTGAACAGTGTGAGTTATTCCAACCTTTCATTTTCCTTTGGGATTAATGAGGTACTTTTCAGTAAATGTAACTGATTTGAACTTCTCGATTTGAAAAATTAATAAAAGAAATCTCCCCCAAAAATATTCTCTTCTCATTCTGGCATTAAGCACATCAAAAATTATTTGGTAAATCCTAACAGATCTAAAAAAGGAAATGTTTAGTCTGATTTAATGTCAGACAGGTTGTGTTTTTTTAAATGGTGTGTGTAAATATCTGGTCTCAACGTGTATGTTTCGTATTAGCTCCATTCTTTTCAGTTCAATTAATTTAAAAATACTTTATTAATCCCAAAGGGAAATTAAATGTTGTTGTAGCTCATATTATGAAGGTTTCTTCAAAGAGTCGTTGTAGATGCTGATGGTTGTGGGCAGGAAGGATCTCCTGTAGCGCTCCGTCTTACAGCAGATCTGAAGAAGCCTCTGACTGAAGACACTCTGTTGTTGTAGGACAGTCTCATGAAGAGGATGCTCAGGGTTCTCCATAATGTTCTTCATTTTATGAAGAATCCTTCTTTCCACAATGATCTGTCTGTTGTCCAAGTAAACACTGAGGTATTTATCCTCCTCCACCATCCTCCACTTCCATGATGGAAATAGCATTTAACCTATTCCTGCTTCTTCTAAAATCTATAATCATCACCTTTTTTTTTTTTCACGTTCTACATAATTCCACAAAGCGCTCCACCAGCTCCCTGTACTCAGCTTCTTGTCCATCTCTGATTCACCCCATGACTGCAGGGTCATTTGAATGTTTCTCTAGTAACATGTAGGTTTCGTTTAATGCCACACCTTATAGACCGGACCCACACCCACAGAGTCCTGAAATAGCTGCATCGTGATTGAAGAACAATGAGGCAGTCCCGTAAGAGACAACAGCTTCCTGTCCCCAACACAAAACCAATACATTCCTGCTTGCCAGTTTGTGTGCGTTTAGGCTTCAGTGCATTCCTGTTCTCCTGATCTTACACACACACCCGACTTTTCTTTGTTAGTGAGCATTTTTCTTGTTCATATTCTGCCTCTTAAGGCCCTTTTTTTTCCCTCAGGATGTCCACAAGTCCTTGTTTATCACCTCGCTTTGCTTTCGGTCCAAACAACTCTCAAGATCTGGCTGGAAGCTAAACTAAAGCAAATAAAACCTGTAACCTCTATGCACAAAATGCTTAGAACTAATGAAAACCTGAAATTCTGTTTTTTAGAAAATGTAAATATTACAGCAGAACAATGATAAAATGATTTTACCTACAGAAATGTTGGTCTGTTGAAAAGTCCCTGTACTAGACAGTATCTGTTCCCAGTACTTGGTCTGGGCTCTTTATGTATGAATTACTGCACCAATGCATCGGAGATCAGGCTGTACTGCTGTTGAGGTGTTTAGGAAGCCCAGATTGCTTTAATAGCAGCATTAGGCTCATCTGTATTGTTGATTTTGGTGTCTTTCATCTTCCTCTTGACAACAACATATAGATTATTTGTGGGATTTGAGGTCCAGTTAGTTTGCTGGCCAATCAAGCACAGTCCAGTCCTTGTTCTCCTTTAGCCAGGTAAGACACTTCTGGCCTTTTCTCTGGTTCACAAGTACCATTACACACCAACATTGTGTGGTGGCTTTTGAAGCTCTGACTCCTGTCGACGCTTTGTGAATCTCCCCTAACACTTGAATTATCTTTGCTTCACAATCCCTTCAAGGCTGCAGTTATCCCTGTTGCTTATTTACCAAACCTTTTCCTTCCACCAAACTTTCCATTATTGTTGTCTTTTCTGTGCTAGTCAGTCTTCTTTATCAATAATTGTCAATGTCAGTTTTTCCCATGATAGAGTAGACCATAACCTTTCTGCACTAAAAGATTAAAGATCGTTAATCGGCCAGAAAACTGCATCGGTGCACCCCTAGTTGAAATACATTACTATGTGTAATGAATGTATATAACACACAAACTTCACTTTTTGAATTGAATTACTTAAATATTTTTTGATTTTATTCTAATGAACTGAGATACATCCAAACAGTGACTGAGGATAGCTCTGCGTAGCTTCTACAAACAAATACGGTTAAAATCTGAATGAATTGGACTGGTTATCACTGAAGGTAGATGAGCTTAGATCGGATTGTTACTTTTTCTGCAGAACACTCTCACATGTGACTGGTCCGAACTGCACTGTGAAGTGAAGTGGACAGAATGGGTGGCATGCAGGGTAAAGCACAGGAAGCAATCTACCTGACTAAAAAGAACTGGACAAACAGTCCATGTAACTCCGAGGAAGGCCCTCTCGGGTGTCTGTACAGCTCCAACACACTGGGATCAGGGAAAGCTAGTTTATTTTTAACATAGTACAAAAACTTTTCTGCTGTTTTCAAAGAGAAATCTGTGAGTTCCAGGTAGCTGTGAGTTAAAGGAACACATTTCATAATGTTAGACACAGATCTCCACCCCAACCCCTTAATGTACTACATAGATCACCTGTGTGGTTTCCCTTCTGCCTCAACAGCCTTCTGTTGTATTCATCAGTGCTTCAGCCAGCCTCAGCATTACTTCATCTGCAAGAAACACCAACCCAGAGAGACGTACAAAGAACCAACTAACCAATACAATCCGTTTTAGCTTGCAGAAACAATCAGACACCTGCACGCAGCTCAAACAATAAGCGGAAATCTTCTCTTTAAAATCCTCCAGCTGTCATAGATGCATGAAGCTCCTCACCTTTCACAGAAGGAATCAGATGGGGCTTACAACACCCTGGCTGTACCAAAAAGATTCCACTAATAAGTCAATCAATTTTCCGTCATAAATGGCGGATCTTCACAGGCCCACACATCATCGGCACCATCCTATGCTTCCAAGCGGGATGTGTGGCTCCAGAGCAGGGGCTCAGCTCCGCAGCCTTCCGGTAGTCCTAACGGGAGCTTCACTCGCTTATATAAAAATGTTTCCTAAGTAAAGTTTTCGTTTTAAATCACTTTTCCCATCTCTTCCGTTCATTCCTCGGTGATGCTACAAAGCTTCTATGAAGAGTAGAGATGCTTTCATGTTTTATTTACGGGCTCCACTTCATATCCGCCTCCCGTTTTGGTCTACTTCAAGCCCCTCATCTCCGGCCTGCTTCCTGCTGGAGGGAAGTAACTGTCCCCAAAGCGACATGTTCCCGTTAAAGCCACTGGTTAGGAACTTGAAAACAAGCAGGCCTTGTTGTCCATAGTGTCAGAGCGGTTCAGCGTCAAAATAACAGTAAACACCTCCCACCTCCACCTCCATCTCCACCCTGGGTTCCAAAGCTGAGGGGCGTGGACTTTAACGGGTCGCAAACAAGAATCATTGCATCTCAAAAACCCGGATTCTCACTGAAAAGTATATTTATTTCAGTAACAGTGAAACTTAGATTTATTACACACAGAGTGGACAATTTCAAGTGTTCATTTGGAGGATTGTACAGCTAATGAAAAAACAAAATTCTGTTTAAAAATGTGAATATTACATAGGAATGATTAAAAAAAACGAACACAGAAATGTGGTTCTGCTGAAACTATGCGCATGTACAAAAAATGAACTCAATACTGGGTCGGGGCTCCTTTTGCATGAACTACATTAATTCCCAGGTTGTTGTAATAAAGGTCTTCAGCTCATTGTTGGTTTCTCAGCTTCCGCTAAACAACTCATGGATTTTCTGTAGGATTTAAGTCAGGTGAGTTGTTAGCCAGTCTAGCACAGAAATACCACAGTTATAGAAGTAGGTATTGGTACCTTTGGCAATGTCGACCGGTACCAAGTCCTGCTGGAAATTGAAATTAGCACCTCCGTAACGTTTGTCTGCAGAGAGAAGCATCAAGAGCTCTAAAATGCTGCTCTGACTCTGGTCTCCCCAAATCAACACCGACTGTGGAAACTTCCCACTGGTCATCCAGCCACTTGGATTCTGTATCTCTCCAGTCTTCCTCCAGACTCGGGGACCTTGATTCCAAATAAAATGATAAATTGATATTCATGATCAGGCCTGTCCTTGTTCTCCTTTTCCCAGAAAAGACGCTTCTGATGTTGTCTCCGACTCAGAAGTGCCTTAACACAAGGGAATAGGACACTTGCAGTGCTTCAGCCAAAACATTTTCCTTCCACTTAAATTTCTAATATCTTCAGATACGGCACTCTGTGAACAGCCAACTTCTTTAGCAATGGCATTTTGTGGCTCATCCACCTTTTGGGGGGTGTCAATGACTGCCGGACCAGTCAGCAACCACATTATTGTCTTGACCTGTATTAAAAGTCCTTCTTTTCCGGGAGTGATGTAATGCTCTACATTTCTGAGAAATTGTTTTTTTGGGGTTTCATTTTATTTAGCTTAATTAACAGAGAAAAGCCTCATTAAAATATCAGTCAGTGTAAAATGAATCTATATATAATGTGTGAATTACAGAATCACATTTTTAATCTGTTTCATTCTAGATCTGTTATTTATTTCAGTCAGATGACAGTCAGACCTAGTAATAGAGCTAAAACAGGATATTCAGAGATAGACATGAACTGGCTGAGGTGTTAAAGGCTATTTTTCACACGAGTGATCACAATCAAACTGGGTCAATATCTGGTATTATTTGAAAAGACTTTGCATATCAAGTCTTTTATTTGAAACAACAGCTACATTATGCCAATCTTGCCCACTTGTGCTCAGTGATAAAAATGATCTTAGTATAACAAATTTGTTCGGGCTCTAATATGCAAATAATTTTTCAACTGTTATTAAACTGACAAAAACAATGTCATATTTATGAGGGGTCAAATTAACAAAAAATAACCTGAAATGAATTGAAGGTATGAAATACTGAACATGTCAAAAATGGGTGCTGTAAAACCGAACATGTGATTAATTTCGTCTCTGTGATAATTAGAATCCGTAAATTTGAAGGTCATTGAAATGATAACATGGTAAATATTCATGCTATAAATTTTAAGGTTTTCAAATGTTGCCCGTTTTTATTCACTGCCTTGATTTTAGCACCTCCATTTTTACCATTCAGTTTTGTCATTTATCGTGTTCACGATGTAATTTTTTTTACTTCCGGTAGTTCAGAATACGGCAAAAGCCCCAGTGTGACAGCAGAGTACTTGTAGTCCATAGCCATTTGCATGAATTTTCAATAGTACGGCAGTGATTTGCTGGACGTTCTATAGGGTCCAGCACTCAGCAAACAGTGCTCTGAAAAATTGCCAATATGAGTGGGATGCTATAGGATTATTTTCAGGTTATGTGGTGACTATCTGTCAAAGGAAACAAGTCAACCAAACTAAGGACTTACATGATGACTGACGCGCACCATGGGTTTGTGGTTTAGGTAGTAGCCTATTATTAAAGAGTCCAATATACAAACAAAAGTTTATCTTTTCAAATGTTTATTTCAAGGAAAAAGACAATGACAAATGTGGGTTCCACCTTTCCACCCAGTAGTTAAACCCAGCGATGAGGTGGGAATCAGGCGCCTTCTCCGGAAGAGGGAGGGAACTACGGTGGCCCTGAAGTGCAAACCACATCAACAAGTTACTAACCGCTGCTGGTGAGTGCATTATGGGAAACCTAGCTTACCCAAGTCCGCAGAAGGATGCATCAATGCATCCTCGATATGGGCGGAACAAGAACTGTGGTCCGTCCAACAACGCGGTCGACCAATCAGCAATGTCTCATGTCTTCCACTGGTACCTACCTTTTCTGGTAGGTTAATGTTGTTGTGTTTTTTGAAATGTAGTTGTGTTTTTTAATTTGTTGTTGTGCTTAGTTAATGTTGTTGCGTTCTTTTGAAATGTCGTTGCATTTTTTTGAAATGTCGTTAAGTTTTTTGAAATGTAGTTTTGCTTTTTAATTTGTTGTTGTGCTTAGTTAATGTTGTTTTTTTAAATGTGTTTTTTTAAATGTGTTTTTTGAAATGTTGTTTTTTGAAATGTTGCGTATTTTGAAATGTTACATTTTTTGAAATGTTGCGTATTTTGAAATGTTACATTTTTTGAAATGTTGCGTTTTTTGAAATGTTGCATTTTTTGAAATGTTGCGTTTTTTGAAATGTTGCGTTTTTTGAAATGTTGCGTTTTTTGAAATGTTGCGTTTTTTGAAATGTTTTTTGAAATGTCATTGCGTTTTTTGAAATGTCGTGTTTTTTGAAATATCGTTGTGTTCTTTGAAATGTCGTTGCATTTTTTGAAATGTTGTGTTTTATAATTTGTAGTTGTGTTTAGTAACTTGTTGAGCACCACAGGGGACGGTACTCTCACCATTCCTCTTCACTCTGTACACCTCAGATTTCCAGTACAAGACAGACTCCTGTCATCTGCAGAAATACTCGGATGATTCTGCAGTCGTGGGGTGGATCAGAGATGGACAAGAAGCTGAGTACAGGAAGGTGGTGGACCTCTTTGTGGCATGGTGTGGAAACAATCATCTCATTTTGAACGTGACTAAAACAAAGGAGATGATTGTAGATTTTAAAAGAAACAGAAATAAGTCAAAAACTATTTCTATCATGGGACAAGAAGTGGAGGTGGTGGAGGAGTATAAATACCTCGGTGTTCACCTGGACAACAGACTAGAGTGGAGATGCAACTGTGAAGCCATCTACAAGAAGGGACAGAGCAGACTGTACTTCTTGAGGAACCTTAGGTCCTTTGGTGTTTGCAGCAAGATGCTGCATATCCTCTATAAGTCTGTTGTGGAAAGTGTGATCTCTTCTGCCATCATCTGCTGGGGAAGCAGCATCAGAACCAGGGACTTAAAAAAGCTCAACAAGCTGATAAAGAAGACTGGTTCTGTTCTGGGGACTCCTCTGGAATCTCTGGAGATCATTGTTCAAGGAAGGATTCTTCATAAAATGAAGAACATTATGGAGAACCCTGAGCATCCTCTTCATGAGACTGTCCTACAACAACAGAGTGTCTTCAATCAGAGGCTTCTTCAGATCTGCTGTAAGACGGAGCGCTACAGGAGATCCTTCCTGCCCACAGCCATCAGCATCTACAACGACTCTTTGAGGAAACCTTCATAATATGAGCTATAACAACATTTAATTTCCCTTTGGGATTAATAAAGTATTTTTGAATTTGAATTTGAATTGAATGTGGTTTGCACTTCAAGGCCACCGTAGGGAACACTGCCTGGCCGGCTGACAGCTGCCAAAGCGAGCTGGCGCAGGGAAACGACAAACCTCTTTTTTTAAATTAGGTGGAATCTTAATAAACCAAGTAGATATTTGAGTTCAACAAACCTAAATCCTCGCCTAAAAACATTGTAAAAGTTTATTTGGAGTCACAGAAAGTGTATTATTTACATTTCTATTCACAATTTTTGCCACCATTTTCTGCCATTGCTGGCCCTCAACCAACCCAAATCATGGGAAATTGTTGGTCACGCACTACCAAACTCTGCTGTTGCACCGGGGCTGCTGCCGTATTCTGATCTAGTAAAGTAACAAAAATTACACCGCGAACAAAATGAATGACAAAACTGAAGTCGTAAAAATGGAGGCGCTAAAATCAAGGCAGTGAATGAAAATTGGCAACGTTAAATTTGATAACCTTAAAATTTATAATATTAATATTTACCATGTTATCATTTTAAGGACCTCCAAATTCATGGATTCTAATTTTCACAGGGGAGATATTAATCATGTGTTGGTTTTTACAGTACTTAGTATTACCATGTTCAGTATTTCACACCTTCAATTCATTCCAAGTACAGGAATGTGCTCTGCAGTCTGATCACACACGACCAGAATTAAAATTTTTGGCTAGCTTGCAAAATGCAATGACACTCCACACTTTTCAGATTTTTGTTTAAAAACTTCTTTTTTTTTCTTGTTCTGTCCAGCAGAGTATCGCTCAGAATTGTTGTCTGAGTGCCAAGAAATTTCCCAATAGATTTACTTTCACAAGCAGAGCATCACAGCTAATGCTTTACAGCTCTGCTTGATATTTATAAAAGAAACTTTATTATAAACTTCTTTGGGAATATTTCAATTGTTACGGACACGGAGACTGAAATGAAAAGGAAAAAAGAAGCTTGAAAAAGAGAGAGATGGGGGGAAAAGGGGAGAAAAGGAGGTAAGAGTGGAGGAGAGAAAGAAGGATGAAGATAATAAAAGATTACACCTTGCTTGCTTAAACACCTGCAGCTGTTTTTTTTTTTCTAACAAAATAGTACACAGTAATTCTGAATATAAAATGTACTTAGTGAGAGGTGCAGGCCAATATAGAACATCTGTGTATCTGTCAACACCTGAAGCTTAACACCTGTGAGTATGAGTGTGGACGCGCTCCTGTATACAAGGTTTCTCCACAAAAATATGCAATAGCGAGTGTTAGGACCCACCGACCTGCCCCATGGTCCCTGGACGGACTCCGAGCCACAGACATCTAAAGGACCCCCAAAGCACAGGAACCCCAGGAGAATCACCGCCGGGACTACCGCAACCCCCCCAGAGAAGAGCAGTGGAGAGTCCCGGGGGAACCACCCAGCAGTGACAGTGCAGAAGCCCCAGGGAGCCGCAGCGACGAGCCCACAGGCCCCGCCGGCAGCCGTACACGCCCGAGCAGATCCAGCCATGGACCCAAAGGCCCAAGACCCCGGGACACACCACCCCTCAAGCAGAGGCCCGACAGAGCCCAGGGGGCCAGGCCCCGGCAAGCAGCCACCGGGAGTGAGCCAGCCCACACCAAAGCACCCAGCCCCGGACACCGAGAACCACAAGTACACCAGTGGGCAGAGACTCCAACCACCGCATTAACACAGGTTTTTTTCAGTGTTAATGCAGTTAGGTGGTATTAGGTGGTATGTGATCGGTCATGTGATAGTGATGCAGCCCAGGATTGTGGGGTGTTTACCAGAAGCAGAGAAGAAAGTCAGTGGTATGGTTGTTTCTTTTCGCCAGTGTCGAAACGGCAGGAATATATATATATCGGTAAATATCAATTATCAGCCATAACAGCAATATTAATATCACATATCGGCCCAAACTTTATTGTGCATCCTTAATTTTTAAATCATGTAACATTTCCTTCCACTTTATGCACCACTTTGAGTTGGTCCCAACCCAATTAAATACATTCCAGTTTGTAACACAAGATGTGAAAAAGTTCAAGTAACAATACCTTGCTAGTCCTTGTGAACAATCTAAAAAAATAAATAAATGGTGCCACTTCTTTCCTTTCATTAAATTTATTCTCTGAAAAAAGATTTGCCAATAAGACTGTTTGGCCAGGGAAGCTAATAGAGCGGCAAGAAAATTCCATTCAGCAAAAACCATTAAAGCATTAAAACAAGTTTACCATGAATAAATTATATTAAAAAAATCTATTTAAATGCATCAGATGCATAAAAGGTTTTACATAGACAAAAGCTTTTTGTTTCTAAAGCCCTTATTAGATATTAAATAGTTAACATCTGTGCCAAAACTTACAGCTTTCACTCTCTCATGCTTTGGCAACTTGAGAATATTCCTCACTGCTTTATTAGACCTCAGCAATAAAACAACAGCATGCACAGCAAATCAAGAACAAAATTTAGACTTTTATTTAAATCAAAAAAAACAAAACAATAAAATTTCTTTTCATTTTTACCTGCTCAATTAACTAAACACAAATAATTTGAATGAAAGAAGCAAATTAGCCAGATGTCTGTAGAAAACGGATCAGTAAATCATTACAGATGCCACACATAAAGAGTCTTGCAGGATTGCCTCGTTAAAAATAAATACAAAGACATGAAGAAAATGAAGACTTTGTGTTTTACTTTCCATTTTAAGAAGACTTTTTTTCTCTTTTTTTGGAAAGGCCTCACATAGGTAAAAAAATACACCCTAACATTTTATTTTTCATGCTTCTCTGCATAAACTGCCTGAGATGGAAAACCAGAATTAGAACATTTTTGAATTGGGGCCCGAAGACAGCAAATGGCCCCCAGGGCCACATCTTGGACACCCCCGATGCCGACAAATCGATGATAATCAGAGTATTCAAAATACAAAATTATCTGAATACTAAAGCTATTTCATAATTCAGTCGTTCTCCTTGCAGCTGTACTATCGCAGAATATACAGTCTTCTGTGTTTCTTCAGAAATGCTGGATCGTCCAGATGTTTCCTGCAGGTTCTTTGCCAGATATCAGTCCATCTGAAAGTGCTTTAAAAATGAGGCACATCATCACACAGTACAATACGTTCTGATGAGCTGCCGCGCCACCTCCATGTTCCCACTGGCCTGGTAGATGAGTGACAAGTTAAAAGCGATCTCCCTCCTCAAATCAACCTGATTGTCTGGAATGCCCTGTGTAAGGAATGGGTGGCGAGAGGAAAAAAAATGCCATCATTATTAAGTCTGACTTAAAACTGTTCAGTAAGCAAAGACAACGTGATAGGCTGTGTAGTTCACCTACATCCAGCTTCCAAGCAGGTAGCGAAAGCGCCTTTTGGTAATAATGTATAGCCAAATGTGTAAGGCCCATCTGGTGCAGTGCTCGGCCCAGGTTGTACATGCTCTCCTGACACTCTCCACGTAGCTCCACGTACCGCCATAAGAAGGAAAATCCCTACAAATGTCAAGATGCATTATAAATCCCTGTTTGGTGCAGGAAACCAAAGCAACAATCCTAGTGAAATGAAACAGAACATGTACCTGCAGTAACACAGCGTGACGTTTGGCTACATACTTCTGGGATGCCATGTGGATGAAGGTGAGCCCCACATAGAAGCTGTGCAGTGGATTTTCAGGGTGGGTCTTTAAAGCCTGGACATACTGGCCTGAAAAACAGCAACATATGAAGCGACAGAACTTTTAGCGTAAAAAGGTTGTCTACAGCCCCTTTTAGGAGACACTTTCAATGTATTACAATGGAATAACCACACTTGCACACCTGTTAAAATGTCAGGTTTCTGCGATGTAAAATAAATCATCTTAAAATGTGTTCCAAATGTAACATTTATTTTGTTTAAAGGTGCACTAGGTCAATTTTGTAAAAATGTTTACATATTTGTTAAAACTGACACTATGTCCTGACAGTAGAATATAGCTAAGTCCAGATTTTCTCAGAACTCCCTACTGCAGCTTTAACTAAACAAAAAAAAAAACAAGAGAGAGATATATAAAACATAGTCCATCACTATATGCTGTCCTTTTTCAGGTTTGGAGGCTTTTCTGCTCCGCATCCTGAGTCTGGAAAATATTTTTATAATACTGGGAAACCATTTTCTAAATCTACATTTAAACCGCTGTTTTCAAGTCTAAACAGTGAAGATGTTCGAATGTATGCTACAAATATTATATAATGAGCGAGGCATAGTGTGGAGAGTAAATGAGAAGGTCAAAGTTCTCCAGGCCTTCCTCAGATGACCCCTCCGATTGTTCCATCTGGGTCAGTCCAAAACATTCAGTTTCTTCTAGTGAAGCATTGTTTTGTTCAATTTTGAAAGATGCTTTGACTCACTGTGATGCTCGAAAAGAAAATCCCTCTTCATCATCCTATCAGACTGTAGGTTTTGGCTCAAAACTGACTGATATTTACAACTCTTTATTATTTTATCCAGCTTGACGAGCGGTCTGAAGGCAACCCCGCAGCATGATACTACCAACACCATATTTCACTATGGGTATAGTGTTCTTTTAGTTTCAGCCTCAGCTCTTTCCTGATCACAACAGACCAGAGTAAAACATAAAACTGGCTCAGAGTTCATTTTCTTAGCTGTCTTTTTCTCCTAGATGAAACCACTGAAGAAGGAGCTATTAACATTAATGTTTTACTTTTCCCATAGAAAGTACTCCTAGATCAGTGCTTCTTTGTGTCTCTGCTCTGTTCTCTCAAACCTCCAGTCGGTCGTGGCAGATGGCCGTTCACACTGAGCCTGGTTCTGGTTCTGCTGGAGGTTTCTTCCTGTTAAAAGGGAGTTTTTCCTCTCCACTGTCGCTACATGCATGCTCAGTATGAGGGATTGCTGCAAAGTCAACACCAGTGACTGTCCACTGTCTCTACATGCTCATCCAGGAGGAGTGAATGCTGCAAGTCACTGACTGGATGAAATCTGCTGGGTTTCCTTAGATAGAAAAACTTTTTATATTTGAATAAATAAATGAATCTGACTGAACTGTTCAATGGTTACGATTAATTGGAATGTATGAACCTGACTTAAAATCTGTATGATTTGATTAAATTGACTTCGTAAAGTGCCTTGAGACAATGTGTTGTGAATTGGTGCTATATAAATAAATCCCACCAGGATTTTGCCAATTTTTTGTGATTTGTTGCAATCAAAATGACTGATTTTGTGGTGCTTCTTTAAAAATATTTGCAAGGAATTTTTTGACATTTTCTCCTTATTACATTTGTTTTTAGAAAAGCGCTCATTTTAGATTACTAATATAAAATGAGACAACATGTCAGTCCATTGGCTCAATTTAATTTGGTGTTCACATTATTGTTACTTTAAAATGTGAATAAACTCCCGAGCTTAACAGCATGCAGTTACAGGTTATGATTAGCCAATATTAATGAATTATTTTCTTACTTGGCTTTGTTCTGCTGCTGCCATGGTTATTCTTGCTTGTGATAGTGGAATTGTGAAAAACTGGAGGGACTGATAAATACACTGAATTGAATCTAATTGAACTTTCATTACTGCAGATGAGGCTCTAATCCATCTATCCATCTCTATCCATCTCCACCCAGTGACTGATCCTCCATCTGCAGGCTGCAGTCCACTTTTTTCCGGTTGAGAACCATGGCCACAGACGTGAATGAGCTGATTCTAATCCCTGTCAGTTCACACTTTGCAGTGAACTGCTTCAGCACATCCTGAAGGTCTTGGTGTGAAGTTGCCAATAAAACCACATTCTCAGCAAAAGGTAAAGATGAGTTTAGGAGGTTTCCTTTCAGGCACCAACACCTTCAGGACTGGGCCTTGAGATCCTGTCAATAAACTCCCACCAGGTTTAGCGGGAGGACCGCAGAATGTGGACACAGATCCTGCTTTGGGAAAGTCCATTTTGTTTACCCCATACTCCTGTAGCACTGTTCCTCGAGGGGTAGGAGGAACAGTACAAGCCTTCTCAAGATTAAAAAAAAAAAACAGGGCAACCAAGCTCTGGTCCACTGGTTCACTGTTCCATGGCCAAACTGCTTCTCCTGAATTAAGCTTTCGACATCTCCAACATCAAACAGCAAGATTTCCCTAAGAGGCTGAGATCGTGTTAAAACTGGAAGAAGCTCTCTGGTGCAGAGCCTTCAGCATCCCGGGATGAACCTCATCCGCTCCCAGTGCCCCATTGTCTAGGAAACCTTTTACCAACTGCAGCGACCTCTGTCACAGTGATGGACTCACTTTCCCCTGAGTCCTTACAGGCACTTAACCTCAACTTAAGTCCTGTCCCAGTAGAACCTGTGGATGCTCCATATGATGTCATACACTGTACTGTTCTTAGGCCAGTTTTATCGCTTGAATTGCAATAATTACAGCATCATATTGATAAGTGCATGAATATATGCCTGATGCTTCAGTTACCTATCCATTCTAGTTAGCACAGCCAAAACATGGAAAATTCTCTCAAATACATTTTTAGGAATAGAGGACCAGGACCTCTTTTTCCCTCAATTCCACATCCTGACGTAATTATTGAAGAAACAAAACAACTCCTAAATAATTCCTAGTACTCTTAACTCATGCATGGTGTTGTATACCCAGAGCATGCTTGAAGCTTCCCGACACCATGGCATTGTGTCCACAGACGACACACAGGGCGTGGTTGTCAGGATGTTTTAACAGCAGTCGTAGACAGAAGCGATGGTGGCGCTGGTGCTGGGAGGATGTCGTCAGCTGGTGATGGAACAAACAAAAACACGACTTGGAGCATTCGGGCAATATACGGCAACTTGTACCAGGCATGTTGCCTAAAACAGGTATTTATGTGAAAACTGAGGAAAACAAAGATACCTGGTGAAAAATGTTCCAGAACTGAGGCAGATCAACGTTTTCTATAAGCATTAATCTGTTGAAGAAAAAACGAAATCAATGAAAACAAAAGGTCCTCGTGTGACTGACTCTGCTTTTAATCCTCCATCTGAACCTCATGTAGTTGTACGCCTTGAAGTAGTCATGGTTCAGGAAGGTGGCGGAGAGGCCGATAAACTCCAGCTCCTTCCTCATGGGCTTGCTGTCGTAGAAGGAGTAGAACTCCATCGCTGACTCCACGAGGAGATCAGCCTCTTCATAGCGCTCCACCTCACACAGCCCCAGCAGGCAGCTCAGCAACAGCTGCCACCAGTCCTCTTTGGACAATACGTTGGTTTTACCTGAGAGCAGAGATTAGATAAGATGGTCTTTTTTAGCTCTGCTCTCTCATTTTTGTAGTTTTGTTATGGCTAATCTAGTCCAGTAATACACCAATAAGGTTAATCTGCTGCTTCTTCTACTTACAGCCCTACCAGTAGTACCTTCTCTGCACAAGTGAGGTGGAAAAGGTTCAACTTTTTAACCTGCTTAACCATCTAGTGTATCTGGTGCCCAATATCTGCCAAAACATCATCTAACACTGCAAAGTCTGGAGTAGCTGCACAGCTCTGGTCCATGTTGGACTCTCTACATACACATGTTGTCCAGATAGGCGCTTTCATGGTCGGCAATTTCTGGCAGCATGTCTAAAACCTTCACAAGCCTCAGGTGGTTGTGCCCTGCCAGCGTTACAGAACGAACACACACCTTGGCCCGCTGCATGGCGACCTGGAACACATACGCACATTATCTGAGATGCTTTCAATGAACGGGGGAAACATCTCCTTCGAAGACGGGAGTCACCTTCAGCAGCATCGAAATCATGGTGATCATGGCGTCCAGGTAGTCCTGCTTCTGGCCCTGCGCCTTCAGCAGGGTGGAGCGATGCAGCAGCAGCTTTAATTCCTACAATTACAACACACACTGTTGGCCTGGATGGCAATAACATATTTGCTTTGTCAGGACTGAGTCAGTAGGTTTATCTAAAGGAAATTATTTACAATAACTGAGCTGGGTTACAGTTTCCAGCCTCATTCTTTGCATTTCGTCATCATTCCTAGTTTATCATAGCAACATCTTCTCCAAAGAGTTCTAGTAGTGACAGTTTGACCCAGTGACATAGAACAGGGCCTGACCTTCTGCGCAGCGGACGAATCCTGTGCCAGCGTGTCACTGTCGTACATGGACTCCAGTGCTTTCAGAGCACAGTCCATCCGTCCCAACTGCTGCTGCACCGTGGCGAGAGACAGCCGGGCCTCCAGGTGCAGGGGTGCCATCTCCACTACCTTTGTGTAGCTCTCTGCTGCCTCCTTCATGTGGCCCAGAGCCTTTAGACACTCTGTAACACAGGTGGACAGAGGACATCATTTAAAGACTTACTGTCCTCTCCCTGTAAAAAAAAAAGAACAAATGCAGCATTCTGGGGAAAACGAGCGTCCTTGCAGGACACAAGGAAGGAAGAAATGACAGAAGGATAGGAAGTAGGATGCATTAAAAGCAAGGAAGAAAAGGAAGTAGGAAAAAAGAGGGAACAAAGAATGAACACAAGAAAAGGGCGACTGAAGGGAGGTATGAAGTAAGGAAAAGAAAAGAATAAAAAAAAGGGCACAGAAAAGTTAGAAAGGAAAGAAAGAAGGACTGAGGGAGGGAGGAAAGGAATGAAGGAGGAAACTATGAAGGACACAAGGACTGGAGGATGAACAAACAGAGAAAAGGAAAGACAGAAGGAGGGATAGAAGTAAGTGCACAAGAGAGACATGAAGAAAATATTAACATGAGTGAGGTAGAAATGTGGGAAGAACACCAGTAAGGAAGAACAAAAAGGTAAAAGAAATTACCAAAAGGGAGAGAAGGGGGTAGGAGGCACGGACGCAAGGTAAGAAGATACAATGAAGGAAGAAAGAAAGAAAGAAAGGAATGACACAAAAAAGCATTTAGACGAGGTAGTTGGAACCTTGCATCAACTAATGATCAACTCCTACCTGCATGCCGAAGCCAAACCACAGCCAAGTCGTACTTCTCAGAGACAACGAGGGCCGACAGCAGAGGCAGAGCAGACGAGTACCTGCCCTGCTCCAGGTAAGCTTCAGCCACGTCCAGGTACAGGTCTCCGATCTCCTCCGGACTCTGCTCCATCAGAGACAGCACCAAGCCCTGTGGAAACGAACAACCTCCACTGAAATGGGCTCAATAGGAATGATCTTTAAACCGTGGGTGGAGAGAGACTGACGACTTGTCTTCACCTCGAGTGGTTTGAAGACATTCAGGTGTATGAGACAGACAATTAGCTTGGCCCTTAGGTCAACTGGGACACTGTCTGGTACCTGGACATCCAGAATTTCACCTGGGGGAACATTACACACATAATTAGAAATACTAGATTATGTTCTACACAAAGACGGTCCAAACTGGTTACCATTCTTCTCATTCAAACTCCTGCAAAAGATCATTTTCTCTCTTTCTAGAGCTAGAAAAGCTGGTAGTGAAGAAGGGATTCCAGGATCTTTATATTGGAAGCAGAGAGGTCACAATATAAACTTGATGTCCTACTGGAGATGTTTTTACACCTCGAAGTGGAGGAGGCTCCATCAGGATGTGGAGAGAGTTTTCCTTTGATGCAACAGTGAATCTTCAGGTTCTGCAGGGACATCAAATTGTGACTAAATGGACATGTTAAAGAGGACACTTCACCTTACTGAGGGTCCTGCTCTGTGAGGTGACAAGTGGGTCCCTTCTCGATCAACCAGTTAGCCGTCATCGTGGAAACTGACACGACAGCATGGGTCAGACCCACCAGAACCCTTCCGCAAATGTCTTGAGCAGACAATGTGAATGAAGGCAGTTTCCCTAGAACTGTTTAAATCTTTTCTTTATTCTTTCCTAATTTCTGACCCTAAAATTGCAGTTAGGCCTTAAAATCCTCAACTACACAATCAAATAATCCCCTATGGGACATTTAACAATTAAACTAGAACGTTAGCTGTTGGGTTTGAATCAGCTCAGTTTCCATAGAAAGAGAGCAGATTTTTTCTTCTAATTCTCAGGCAAAACTACATCAGTACCTAAACTTATTCAGTTCCCACTGGAAATTAGGTTTATTGGCAGACATTCTGAATTATTCAGAGACACATAATGTAAGCAATCAGGGGTCTTATTTAATGCATCCGATAGTGTTTGAGACAGAACACAACAAATACCTGGACTTCAATGCATTATAGAAATCTGGCCAAGACAAGAGAATCATCCAGAAAGCTCAGAGAAGAGATGGATGCCTTGGACAAATAGGCAATGAGATAGACACAGCTGGAAGCAGTTTCCAGTGTGAAGTCAGAAGAAACAGTGGTGGTGCCACCTGGTGGCAGATAGTGGAAGCTACCAGCAGCTGCCACCAGATTCCTGAGGAAGCAGGTGGTCAAGAATCCTCGACTGACTGCAGCAAGACTTGGTGGCAGCAGCCAATGAGGTTTCAGTTTCCACAGAAAGAGACACTGATCACTGAAGAGCTCCGTGCCTGAACTCCAACATGTACATGAACTACTAACCCAATAGCAGAAGAAAAGTCAGACCCAGTTAGCGATGAACTGTATAAGAAAAGCCAAAGAGGAGATTCTGTTCTGTGGTGAGATCAGAACTGCGACATTCTAAACTTATGGATCTGTGGTTTGTCTGGAAGTGGAAGAATGAAGCTGAAAAGTGAAGCCCGAAAGTGGCTCCGTGATGCTCTGATGCAGTTTTGCTTCCCATGGTGCCCTGCAGCACATGGAGAAACAGATTCAATCCAGTAGCAGAAGATCCTGAGAGAAAATGTCCTGGTGTCTGTGATGAAGCTGGAGCTTTGAAGATACTAGAGAGGTCTCCATCATCATCTTACTTGAACTCCATTGAAATCCTGTGTTTGCAGCACTCAAAGTCAAGAATATTAATGAACTGGAGGCCTTTGATCATGAGGAGCGTGCTAAGATTCCTCAGCAACACCAGCAGAAGGTGATTTCTGGCTATGAATCACTGGTGAAGATGGACATAACAGCAGAAAATACTAAGTACTAAGGATGCTTGTTGAACAGGTTGAATCCATTCATTCTGAGACTGTAGAAGTCCTTAAAATGACATTTTGGGATGAATTTGGAGAAAGGACTAATATAATTAGTTGTGAGCTATTTCACTTGTTCTCATTTCATAATAGCAAACCGCTGCTAGGTGTATTCATATTGCAGGTGATCGTTCTGGTAATCTTTACTAAACTGTTAAATTGTCCATCCTTATAGAAACAACAAAACAAACTGTTCCTTTTAAATTCAGTTTAAACTCCCTGGATAAGACGTAACTTAAGCTTCAGATGAAGTGAACCTCAGTAATTAAAGATGAAACTGTCTGGATGTTGAAAACCACAAACTTCGCTCATCATTAAGGGGATTTAATTAGCCTGATGGGTACAAATGTCCAGCCTGGTGTGACAACAAACTTCAACAGTAAGACTGGCTGGATCCTGTCACCTCTTCAAACAGAATGTTGGAACAATGTTAAGTCAATGTGTGTTTTATCCTTATTAAAATATTATAATAAACTTCACACATCAACAGGTGTACCACCACTTAACCAATCAGAGGCTAACAAAGCTATGACATCATCAGCCGGGCTTTCCTGTGATCTTAGGGACTGTAAAACTGTATTCTTATTATTCAGGCTTTTAGCAAATAGAAATCATTTTCTAATCCAAACTGACCTAAAATGTCTGACTCAATGCCAGCTCTACGTGTTTTTATACAGCGTATGTAAACATCTGGTCTCACCGCTGTCGTCTGCTGCTGTGTCCCCTGCAGGGTGTGCGTCCTCTTCGGCTTCCTTCAACTCCTCCTCGGTCCCCGTGTCTTTTTGAGACGGAGCTGCGCTTTCTGCTGGGGACTTTGCTCGGACCAGAACAATGTCGGCAAATTTGACCAAAACCTAGGAAAACAGGCACACACACATTTAATGACAGAACACACTCTTTTCTTTACAAAGCACCGTGCACAGACACAGATATGAACCTGCAGGGCCTCCTTATACTGGCGGCTGCAGATGTAGAGTTCAGCTGCCATGTTGATGAAGTCATCGCTGACCAAGCTGGGGTGTCGGTCCAGACCTTCCGCAATCACACTAAGCGCTGAGGGCAGGTCATTGCTCTCATAGTAACTCCTGCAACACAAACAGATTAATTACTGCCTTTTCTGACTGGATGCATGTATATTCAGTAAAAAACCAAAAAAAAACCATTACTTCGCCATGTCCTTGGACAGCTGCATGAAGTGCTCTCCATCCTCCAGAGGCAGCAGAGACAGGATCTTGCGGTAGCCATCCATGCACTGCTTGTGCTCCCCCATACGCATGTGGAGGCTGGATCGGTCCCACAGATAGCGCACGTTGGTGGGATCGTACTTGATCGCTGTGGGAAAAAAGAGGGTTCACTGGAGGTTCAGATTCACATATTGACTGACTACGTGAGAAGGTTTGGACCAGAATCTGTGCAGGCTTTTTACAGACCATAATGTTACCAATGCATCAATCAGCCAGAGATTAGAATTGGCCTATACAGCTGAAACCAGATATTTATACACTGTATACAACTGGAGGCCTTGTGACATCATCGAAAAAAGTAAAGAAATCAATTAGCATATCAGGAAAACAATGTTGGACTTTAACAATTCTGGTTCATCCTTGGGTTCAATGTCCAGATGCAACAAAGAGCTTCAGTTCTAGAGGCATGTCCTGTTATCCGATGAAACTAAAATCCGGTTCCTAGGAACTGCTGTTTCTTGGGACGTGAGGTGGTCCTCACACATAGACACTGCCTGGAATAAGGCTCAACAGAGATTGTACTCCCTACAGCAACTCAAGAAGTTCAACCTTCCACAGCAGCTCCTGATCATCTTCTACACTGCCATAATTCAGTCTGTCCTGAGCACATATGTCACCGTACGGTTTGGCTCATCCCCAAAAGAAGACAGGTCAGATCTGCAGAGAGAATCATCAGGGCTGAGGTCCCCTCCATCTAGGACCTGAACATGTCTAGGGTGAGAAAAATGGCAGCTACACATCTCTGCAGACCCCACACACCCTGGACATAAACTGTTCAGGTTTTTACTTTCAGGTCGGAGCTACACAGAACTATTTGCATAAACCCGCCGCCACACAGAGTTTTTTCCCCCAGGATGTGACATAGGCAGGCTCACCTTTGGTGTAGCAGATGATGGCCTGTCGGGTGTTGTCCTGCTCCAGAGACATTTCAGCCAGTCGGATCCACTCGTCACAGTCTGAAGGGTTGAGGTGGGCAGCAATAAGCCCAAACTGCAGCGCCTTGTCCACATCTCCATTATCCTCATAGATCATGGCCAAAGTGGAAAAAGGCTCATAAGCCAGAGGAGCTGGAAAACAGATGATTAGTTTGGATCATCTGAAAGCACAGCTGTATGAATGGAGAGTTGATAAAACAGCTACTTACATTGTCTTATGATTTCCATGCACATCACGATAGCATCCTGTTTCTCCCCTCGAGCGTAGCGGATGTTGGCCTCTCCCATCAGGCCCCTGAGAGCCTGAGGCAGTTTGCTGCCATGACGACGCCCCTGGACAGACACCCAGTCATAATAAGTAAACATGAAATGAAAGGAGGTGATACGACCTTCATTCTTCTTCTCACCTTCATCAACTTCCTGTTTTCGCGGTTCAGCTCCATCTCCAGTTTAAACACGTCTCCCACAGTCATGTTCTCCTCATCTGCCTCCTCCTCCTCTAGCTTGCTCTTCAGGCTTCTTTTTCCTACTTTTTTGACACCTTGCCTCGGCCTCCTCTTCGTCTCTTTGGTCATGTCCTTCGCCTCCTCTGCCTCCTCCCCATTGTAATCCCTATCATCTTGATCATCAACATAACTCAAGCTGTCCTCGTCCTCTGAAGATGCTTCTTCTACCCTTTCCCCCAGAATGGAAGCGAAGGCCTGCTGGACTCCCGCGCTGACTCCGTCCTCTGAGAAGACAGACAACTTGTTTCAAAGAAAAAAAAGAAAAGCCAAAGCGGAAAAATCCCGGGAAAAATGCTGGACTTTTACCAAGATAATTCCAGTTTAGGACTGTGATTTCATTCTTTCACATATCATATCATGCAGCTTTTATACGAGTAGTGAGTGTTTATACTGTATAGTACATGGACATACCTGTAAGTACACCCACATTTCTGTATATAAAACTCTTTTTAATTCATTTTAAACAATATACTCATTTTCTGAGACAATGAAGTTCAGTTTTAAGACCAACTAAGCAGACAAGATGGAAAAACTGTGTAGAATCAGCTCCAGACGTCTGCATCACCTTGTTCTTTTCCATCTCAGCTAGCTGGTTGTGGATTGGCTGCTGTGTTTAGGATCACTGTCCCATTGAAAACCCAGTTTGAACCACGATTAGCATGGTCTGAAATGTCATCTGCTTGCAAATAATCTTTCTGTCACTAGAATGATGGGCTTTAGATTGCTTGGAATGAATGAATGAAGTTTGTGGCTGCTGTCTTTCCTCCTTGGTATTCTGTTAGCACCCCCATGATGATTTGTGAATTCATAAATTTCATTAGCGGCACCCAACTTAAATCCTTCAGAAGCAGAGCTTTCAAAAAGACTGACGCACACAGAGAAGGTTTCATGTTTCATGTGACTGGGTCTGAACCAGGAGCAGTGAATGCTTGATTTAAGGGTAATGTCTGTGACAAGGAGCATCATCTTACCAACTTTTGCCTTTGTTTCTGCTGAGGTGGAAGGTTTGCTTTCATCTTCTGTAGGTCCTTCTGACTCCTGCAGAGACACGGGACAGGGATGATCAGACTGAGACACGGGACAGGGATGATCAGACTGAGACACGGGACAGGGATAGTCAGGCTGAGACACGGGACAGGGATAGTCAGGCTGAGACACGGGACAGGGATAGTCAGACTGAGACACGGGACAGGGATAGTCAGACTGAGACACGGGACAGGGATGATCAGACTGAGACACGGGACAGGGATAGTCAGGCTGAGACACGGGACAGGGATAGTCAGGCTGAGACACGGGACAGGGATGATCAGACTGAGACACGGGACAGGGATAGTCAGGCTGAGACACGGGACAGGGATAGTCAGGCTGAGACACGGGACAGGGATAGTCAGACTGAGACACGGGACAGGGATGATCAGACTGAGACACGGGACAGGGATAGTCAGACTGAGACACGGGACAGGGATAGTCAGACTGAGACACGGGACAGGGATGATCAGACTGAGACACGGGACAGGGATAGTCAGGCTGAGACACGGGACAGGGATAGTCAGGCTGAGACACGGGACAGGGATAGTCAGGCTGAGACACGGGACAGGGATAGTCAGGCTGAGACACGGGACAGGGATAGTCAGGCTGAGACACGGGACAGGGATAGTCAGACTGAGACACGGGACAGGGATAGTCAGACTGAGACACGGGACAGGGATAGTCAGACTGAGACACGGGACAGGGATAGTCAGGCTGAGACACGGGACAGGGATAGTCAGACTGAGACACGGGACAGGGATAGTCAGACTGAGACACGGGACAGGGATGATCAGACTGAGACACGGGACAGGTATAGTCAGGCTGAGACACGGGACAGGGATAGTCAGGCTGAGACACGGGACAGGGATAGTCAGGCTGAGACACGGGACAGGGATAGTCAGACTGAGACACGGGACAGGGATGATCAGACTGAGACACGGGACAGGGATAGTCAGGCTGAGACACGGGACAGGGATAGTCAGGCTGAGACACGGGACAGGGATAGTCAGACTGAGACACGGGACAGGGATGATCAGACTGAGACACGGGACAGGGATAGTCAGGCTGAGACACGGGACAGGGATAGTCAGACTGAGACACGGGACAGGGATAGTCAGGCTGAGACACGGGACAGGGATAGTCAGACTGAGACACGGGACAGGGATAGTCAGGCTGAGACACGGGACAGGGATAGTCAGGCTGAGACACGGGACAGGGATAGTCAGGCTGAGACACGGGACAGGGATAGTCAGACTGAGACACGGGACAGGGATAGTCAGGCTGAGACACGGGACAGGGATGATCAGACTGAGACACGGGACAGGGATAGTCAGACTGAGACACGGGACAGGGATGATCAGACTGAGACACGGGACAGGGATAGTCAGACTGAGACACGGGACAGGGATGATCAGACTGAGACAAGGGACAGGGATAGTCAGGCTGAGACACGGGACAGGGATAGTCAGGCTGAGACACGGGACAGGGATAGTCAGGCTGAGACACGGGACAGGGATAGTCAGGCTGAGACACGGGACAGGGATAGTCAGGCTGAGACACGGGACAGGGATAGTCAGACTGAGACACGGGACAGGGATAGTCAGGCTGAGACACGGGACAGGGATAGTCAGGCTGAGACACGGGACAGGGATAGTCAGACTGAGACACGGGACAGGGATAGTCAGGCTGAGACACGGGACAGGGATAGTCAGACTGAGACACGGGACAGGGATAGTCAGGCTGAGACACGGGACAGGGATAGTCAGACTGAGACACGGGACAGGGATGATCAGACTGAGACACGGGACAGGGATAGTCAGGCTGAGACACGGGACAGGGATAGTCAGGCTGAGACACGGGACAGGGATAGTCAGGCTGAGACACGGGACAGGGATAGTCAGACTGAGACACGGGACAGGGATAGTCAGGCTGAGACACGGGACAGGGATAGTCAGGCTGAGACACGGGACAGGGATAGTCAGACTGAGACACGGGACAGGGATAGTCAGGCTGAGACACGGGACAGGGATAGTCAGACTGAGACACGGGACAGGGATGATCAGACTGAGACACGGGACAGGGATAGTCAGGCTGAGACACGGGACAGGGATGATCAGACTGAGACACGGGACAGGGATAGTCAGACTGAGACACGGGACAGGGATGATCAGACTGAGACACGGGACAGGGATAGTCAGGCTGAGACACGGGACAGGGATGGTCAGACTGAGACACGGGACAGGGATAGTCAGGCTGAGACACGGGACAGGGATAGTCAGGCTGAGACACGGGACAGGGATAGTCAGGCTGAGACACGGGACAGGGATGATCAGACTGAGACACGGGACAGGGATAGTCAGGCTGAGACACGGGACAGGGATAGTCAGGCTGAGACACGGGACAGGGATAGTCAGGCTGAGACACGGGACAGGGATGATCAGACTGAGACACGGGACAGGGATAGTCAGGCTGAGACACGGGACAGGGATAGTCAGGCTGAGACACGGGACAGGGATGATCAGACTGAGACACGGGACAGGGATAGTCAGGCTAAGACACGGGACAGGGATAGTCAGACTGAGACACGGGACAGGGATGATCAGACTGAGACACGGGACAGGGATGATCAGACTGAGACACGGGACAGGGATAGTCAGGCTGAGACACGGGACAGGGATGATCAGACTGAGACACGGGACAGGGATAGTCAGGCTGAGACACGGGACAGGGATAGTCAGGCTGAGACACGGGACAGGGATGATCAGACTGAGACACGGGACAGGGATGATCAGACTGAGACACGGGACAGGGATAGTCAGACTGAGACACGGGACAGGGATAGTCAGGCTGAGACACGGGACAGGGATAGTCAGACTGAGACACGGGACAGGGATAGTCAGGCTGAGACACGGGACAGGGATAGTCAGGCTGAGACACGGGACAGGGATAGTCAGGCTGAGACACGGGACAGGGATGATCAGACTGAGACACGGGACAGGGATGATCAGACTGAGACACGGGACAGGGATAGTCAGACTGAGACACGGGACAGGGATAGTCAGGCTGAGACACGGGACAGGGATGATCAGACTGAGACACGGGACAGGGATAGTCAGGCTGAGACACGGGACAGGGATAGTCAGGCTGAGACACGGGACAGGGATGATCAGACTGAGACACGGGACAGGGATAGTCAGACTGAGACACGGGACAGGGATGATCAGGCTGAGACACGGGACAGGGATAGTCAGGCTGAGACACGGGACAGGGATAGTCAGGCTGAGACACGGGACAGGGATAGTCAGACTGAGACACGGGACAGGGATAGTCAGACTGAGACACGGGACAGGGATAGTCAGACTGAGACACGGGACAGGGATGATCAGACTGAGACACGGGACAGGGATAGTCAGGCTGAGACACGGGACAGGGATAGTCAGGCTGAGACACGGGACAGGGATAGTCAGGCTGAGACACGGGACAGGGATGATCAGACTGAGACACGGGACAGGGATGATCAGACTGAGACACGGGACAGGGATAGTCAGACTGAGACACGGGACAGGGATGATCAGACTGAGACACGGGACAGGGATGATCAGACTGAGACACGGGACAGGGATAGTCAGACTGAGACACGGGACAGGGATAGTCAGGCTGAGACACGGGACAGGGATAGTCAGACTGAGACACGGGACAGGGATAGTCAGACTGAGACACGGGACAGGGATAGTCAGACTGAGACACGGGACAGGGATAGTCAGACTGAGACACGGGACAGGGATAGTCAGGCTGAGACACGGGACAGGGATAGTCAGACTGAGACACGGGACAGGGATGATCAGACTGAGACACGGGACAGGGATAGTCAGACTGAGACACGGGACAGGGATGATCAGACTGAGACACGGGACAGGGATAGTCAGGCTGAGACACGGGACAGGGATAGTCAGGCTGAGACACGGGACAGGGATAGTCAGACTGAGACACGGGACAGGGATGATCAGACTGAGACACGGGACAGGGATAGTCAGACTGAGACACGGGACAGGGATGATCAGACTGAGACACGGGACAGGGATAGTCAGGCTGAGACACGGGACAGGGATAGTCAGCCTGAGACACGGGACAGGGATAGTCAGGCTGAGACACGGGACAGGGATAGTCAGTCTGAGACACGGGACAGGGATAGTCAGGCTGAGACACGGGACAGGGATAGTCAGTCTGAGACACGGGACAGGGATAGTCAGGCTGAGACACGGGACAGGGATAGTCAGGCTGAGACACGGGACAGGGATAGTCAGGCTGAGACACGGGACAGGGATAGTCAGACTGAGACACGGGACAGGGATAGTCAGGCTGAGACACGGGACAGGGATGATCAGACTGAGACACGGGACAGGGATAGTCAGACTGAGACACGGGACAGGGATGATCAGACTGAGACACGGGACAGGGATAGTCAGACTGAGACACGGGACAGGGATGATCAGACTGAGACACGGGACAGGGATAGTCAGGCTGAGACACGGGACAGGGATAGTCAGGCTGAGACACGGGACAGGGATAGTCAGGCTGAGACACGGGACAGGGATAGTCAGACTGAGACACGGGACAGGGATGATCAGACTGAGACACGGGACAGGGATAGTCAGGCTGAGACACGGGACAGGGATAGTCAGGCTGAGACACGGGACAGGGATAGTCAGGCTGAGACACGGGACAGGGATAGTCAGGCTGAGACACGGGACAGGGATAGTCAGGCTGAGACACGGGACAGGGATAGTCAGACTGAGACACGGGACAGGGATAGTCAGGCTGAGACACGGGACAGGGATAGTCAGACTGAGACACGGGACAGGGATGATCAGACTGAGACACGGGACAGGGATAGTCAGACTGAGACACGGGACAGGGATAGATCAGACTGAGACACGGGACAGGGATAGTCAGGCTGAGACACGGGACAGGGATAGTCAGGCTGAGACACGGGACAGGGATAGTCAGGCTGAGACACGGGACAGGGATAGTCAGACTGAGACACGGGACAGGGATAGTCAGGCTGAGACACGGGACAGGGATAGTCAGGCTGAGACACGGGACAGGGATAGTCAGACTGAGACACGGGACAGGGATAGTCAGACTGAGACACGGGACAGGGATGATCAGACTGAGACACGGGACAGGGATAGTCAGGCTGAGACACGGGACAGGGATAGTCAGACTGAGACACGGGACAGGGATAGTCAGGCTGAGACACGGGACAGGGATAGTCAGACTGAGACACGGGACAGGGATAGTCAGGCTGAGACACGGGACAGGGATAGTCAGGCTGAGACACGGGACAGGGATAGTCAGGCTGAGACACGGGACAGGGATAGTCAGACTGAGACACGGGACAGGGATAGTCAGGCTGAGACACGGGACAGGGATGATCAGACTGAGACACGGGACAGGGATAGTCAGGCTGAGACACGGGACAGGGATGTTCAGACTGAGACACGGGACAGGGATAGTCAGACTGAGACACGGGACAGGGATGATCAGACTGAGACACGGGACAGGGATAGTCAGGCTGAGACACGGGACAGGGATAGTCAGGCTGAGACACGGGACAGGGATGGTCAGGCTGAGACACGGGACAGGGATGATCAGACTGAGACACGGGACAGGGATAGTCAGGCTGAGACACGGGACAGGGATAGTCAGGCTGAGACACGGGACAGGGATAGTCAGGCTGAGACACGGGACAGGGATAGTCAGACTGAGACACGGGACAGGGATAGTCAGGCTGAGACACGGGACAGGGATAGTCAGACTGAGACACGGGACAGGGATGATCAGACTGAGACACGGGACAGGGATAGTCAGGCTGAGACACGGGACAGGGATAGTCAGACTGAGACACGGGACAGGGATAATCAGACTGAGACACGGGACAGGGATAGTCAGGCTGAGACACGGGACAGGGATAGTCAGGCTGAGACACGGGACAGGGATGATCAGACTGAGACACGGGACAGGGATAGTCAGGCTGAGACACGGGACAGGGATAGTCAGGCTGAGACACGGGACAGGGATGATCAGACTGAGACACGGGACAGGGATAGTCAGGCTGAGACACGGGACAGGGATAGTCAGGCTGAGACACGGGACAGGGATGATCAGACTGAGACACGGGACAGGGATGATCAGACTGAGACACGGGACAGGGATGATCAGACTGAGACACGGGACAGGGATGATCAGACTGAGACACGGGACAGGGATAGTCAGGCTGAGACACGGGACAGGGATAGTCAGACTGAGACACGGGACAGGGATGATCAGACTGAGACACGGGACAGGGATAGTCAGGCTGAGACACGGGACAGGGATAGTCAGGCTGAGACACGGGACAGGGATGATCAGACTGAGACACGGGACAGGGATAGTCAGGCTGAGACACGGGACAGGGATAGTCAGGCTGAGACACGGGACAGGGATGATCAGACTGAGACACGGGACAGGGATAGTCAGGCTGAGACACGGGACAGGGATAGTCAGGCTGAGACACGGGACAGGGATGATCAGACTGAGACACGGGACAGGGATGATCAGACTGAGACACGGGACAGGGATGATCAGACTGAGACACGGGACAGGGATAGTCAGGCTGAGACACGGGACAGGGATAGTCAGACTGAGACACGGGACAGGGATGATCAGACTGAGACACGGGACAGGGATGATCAGACTGAGACACGGGACAGGGATAGTCAGGCTGAGACACGGGACAGGGATGATCAGACTGAGACACGGGACAGGGATAGTCAGGCTGAGACACGGGACAGGGATAGTCAGGCTGAGACACGGGACAGGGATAGTCAGACTGAGACACGGGACAGGGATAGTCAGGCTGAGACACGGGACAGGGATAGTCAGGCTGAGACACGGGACAGGGATAGTCAGGCTGAGACACGGGACAGGGATAGTCAGACTGAGACACGGGACAGGGATAGTCAGGCTGAGACACGGGACAGGGATAGTCAGGCTGAGACACGGGACAGGGATAGTCAGGCTGAGACACGGGACAGGGATGATCAGACTGAGACACGGGACAGGGATGATCAGACTGAGACACGGGACAGGGATAGTCAGACTGAGACACGGGACAGGGATAGTCAGGCTGAGACACGGGACAGGGATGATCAGACTGAGACACGGGACAGGGATAGTCAGGCTGAGACACGGGACAGGGATAGTCAGGCTGAGACACGGGACAGGGATGATCAGACTGAGACACGGGACAGGGATAGTCAGACTGAGACACGGGACAGGGATGATCAGGCTGAGACACGGGACAGGGATAGTCAGGCTGAGACACGGGACAGGGATAGTCAGGCTGAGACACGGGACAGGGATAGTCAGACTGAGACACGGGACAGGGATAGTCAGACTGAGACACGGGACAGGGATAGTCAGGCTGAGACACGGGACAGGGATAGTCAGACTGAGACACGGGACAGGGATAGTCAGACTGAGACACGGGACAGGGATAGTCAGGCTGAGACACGGGACAGGGATGATCGATCTGAGACACGGGACAGGATAGTCAGGCTGAGACACGGGACAGGGATAGTCAGGCTGAGACACGGGACAGGGACTAGTCAGGCTGAGACACGGGACAGGGATAGTCAGGACTGAGACACGGGGACAGGGATATTCAGGCTGAGACACGGGACAGGGATGCTCAGAATGAGACACGGGACAGGGATGAGTCAGACTGAGGACACGGGAAGGGATAGTCAGACTGAGACACGGGACAGGGTAGTCAGGACTGAGACACGGGACAGGGATAGTCAGACTGAGACACGGGACAGGGATAGTCAGGCTGAGACACGGGACAGGGATAGTCAGGCTGAGACACGGGACAGGGATAGTCAGGCTGAGACACGGGACAGGGATAGTCAGGCTGAGACACGGGACAGGGATAGTCAGACTGAGACACGGGACAGGGATGATCAGACTGAGACACGGGACAGGGATAGTCAGACTGAGACACGGGACAGGGATGATCAGACTGAGACACGGGACAGGGATAGTCAGGCTGAGACACGGGACAGGGATAGTCAGGCTGAGACACGGGACAGGGATAGTCAGACTGAGACACGGGACAGGGATGATCAGACTGAGACACGGGACAGGGATAGTCAGACTGAGACACGGGACAGGGATGATCAGACTGAGACACGGGACAGGGATAGTCAGGCTGAGACACGGGACAGGGATAGTCAGCCTGAGACACGGGACAGGGATAGTCAGGCTGAGACACGGGACAGGGATAGTCAGTCTGAGACACGGGACAGGGATAGTCAGGCTGAGACACGGGACAGGGATAGTCAGTCTGAGACACGGGACAGGGATAGTCAGGCTGAGACACGGGACAGGGATAGTCAGGCTGAGACACGGGACAGGGATAGTCAGGCTGAGACACGGGACAGGGATAGTCAGACTGAGACACGGGACAGGGATAGTCAGGCTGAGACACGGGACAGGGATGATCAGACTGAGACACGGGACAGGGATAGTCAGACTGAGACACGGGACAGGGATGATCAGACTGAGACACGGGACAGGGATAGTCAGACTGAGACACGGGACAGGGATGATCAGACTGAGACACGGGACAGGGATAGTCAGGCTGAGACACGGGACAGGGATAGTCAGGCTGAGACACGGGACAGGGATAGTCAGGCTGAGACACGGGACAGGGATAGTCAGACTGAGACACGGGACAGGGATGATCAGACTGAGACACGGGACAGGGATAGTCAGGCTGAGACACGGGACAGGGATAGTCAGGCTGAGACACGGGACAGGGATAGTCAGGCTGAGACACGGGACAGGGATAGTCAGGCTGAGACACGGGACAGGGATAGTCAGGCTGAGACACGGGACAGGGATAGTCAGACTGAGACACGGGACAGGGATAGTCAGGCTGAGACACGGGACAGGGATAGTCAGACTGAGACACGGGACAGGGATGATCAGACTGAGACACGGGACAGGGATAGTCAGACTGAGACACGGGACAGGGATGATCAGACTGAGACACGGGACAGGGATAGTCAGGCTGAGACACGGGACAGGGATAGTCAGGCTGAGACACGGGACAGGGATAGTCAGGCTGAGACACGGGACAGGGATAGTCAGACTGAGACACGGGACAGGGATAGTCAGGCTGAGACACGGGACAGGGATGCTCAGACTGAGACACGGGACAGGGATAGTCAGACTGAGACACGGGACAGGGATGATCAGACTGAGACACGGGACAGGGATAGTCAGGCTGAGACACGGGACAGGGATAGTCAGACTGAGACACGGGACAGGGATAGTCAGGCTGAGACACGGGACAGGGATAGTCAGACTGAGACACGGGACAGGGATAGTCAGGCTGAGACACGGGACAGGGATAGTCAGGCTGAGACACGGGACAGGGATAGTCAGGCTGAGACACGGGACAGGGATAGTCAGACTGAGACACGGGACAGGGATAGTCAGGCTGAGACACGGGACAGGGATGATCAGACTGAGACACGGGACAGGGATAGTCAGGCTGAGACACGGGACAGGGATGATCAGACTGAGACACGGGACAGGGATAGTCAGACTGAGACACGGGACAGGGATGATCAGACTGAGACACGGGACAGGGATAGTCAGGCTGAGACACGGGACAGGGATAGTCAGGCTGAGACACGGGACAGGGATGGTCAGGCTGAGACACGGGACAGGGATGATCAGACTGAGACACGGGACAGGGATAGTCAGGCTGAGACACGGGACAGGGATAGTCAGGCTGAGACACGGGACAGGGATAGTCAGGCTGAGACACGGGACAGGGATAGTCAGACTGAGACACGGGACAGGGATAGTCAGGCTGAGACACGGGACAGGGATAGTCAGACTGAGACACGGGACAGGGATGATCAGACTGAGACACGGGACAGGGATAGTCAGGCTGAGACACGGGACAGGGATAGTCAGACTGAGACACGGGACAGGGATGATCAGACTGAGACACGGGACAGGGATAGTCAGGCTGAGACACGGGACAGGGATAGTCAGGCTGAGACACGGGACAGGGATGATCAGACTGAGACACGGGACAGGGATAGTCAGGCTGAGACACGGGACAGGGATAGTCAGACTGAGACACGGGACAGGGATAGTCAGGCTGAGACACGGGACAGGGATAGTCAGGCTGAGACACGGGACAGGGATGATCAGACTGAGACACGGGACAGGGATAGTCAGGCTGAGACACGGGACAGGGATAGTCAGGCTGAGACACGGGACAGGGATAGTCAGGCTGAGACACGGGACAGGGATGATCAGACTGAGACACGGGACAGGGATGATCAGACTGAGACACGGGACAGGGATAGTCAGACTGAGACACGGGACAGGGATAGTCAGGCTGAGACACGGGACAGGGATGATCAGACTTAGACACGGGACAGGGATAGTCAGGCTGAGACACGGGACAGGGATAGTCAGACTGAGACACGGGACAGGGATAGTCAGACTGAGACACGGGACAGGGATAGTCAGACTGAGACACGGGACAGGGATGATCAGACTGAGACACGGGACAGGGATGATCAGACTGAGACACGGGACAGGGATAGTCAGACTGAGACACGGGACAGGGATAGTCAGACTGAGACACGGGACAGGGATAGTCAGGCTGAGACACGGGACAGGGATGATCAGACTGAGACACGGGACAGGGATGATCAGACTGAGACACGGGACAGGGATAGTCAGGCTGAGACACGGGACAGGGATAGTCAGGCTGAGACACGGGACAGGGATGATCAGACTGAGACACGGGACAGGGATAGTCAGGCTGAGACACGGGACAGGGATAGTCAGGCTGAGACACGGGACAGGGATAGTCAGGCTGAGACACGGGACAGGGATGATCAGACTGAGACACGGGACAGGGATGATCAGACTGAGACACGGGACAGGGATGATCAGACTGAGACACGGGACAGGGATAGTCAGGCTGAGACACGGGACAGGGATAGTCAGGCTGAGACACGGGACAGGGATGATCAGACTGAGACACGGGACAGGGATAGTCAGGCTGAGACACGGGACAGGGATAGTCAGGCTGAGACACGGGACAGGGATAGTCAGGCTGAGACACGGGACAGGGATGATCAGACTGAGACACGGGACAGGGATAGTCAGGCTGAGACACGGGACAGGGATAGTCAGGCTGAGACACGGGACAGGGATAGTCAGGCTGAGACACGGGACAGGGATGATCAGGCTGAGACACGGGACAGGGATAGTCAGGCTGAGACACGGGACAGGGATAGTCAGGCTGAGACACGGGACAGGGATAGTCAGGCTGAGACACGGGACAGGGATAGTCAGGCTGAGACACGGGACAGGGATAGTCAGGCTGAGACACGGGACAGGGATGATCAGACTGAGACACGGGACAGGGATAGTCAGGCTGAGACACGGGACAGGGATAGTCAGGCTGAGACACGGGACAGGGATGATCAGACTGAGACACGGGACAGGGATAGTCAGGCTGAGACACGGGACAGGGATAGTCAGGCTGAGACACGGGACAGGGATAGTCAGGCTGAGACACGGGACAGGGATGATCAGACTGAGACACGGGACAGGGATGATCAGACTGAGACACGGGACAGGGATAGTCAGACTGAGACACGGGACAGGGATAGTCAGACTGAGACACGGGACAGGGATAGTCAGACTGAGACACGGGACAGGGATGATCAGACTGAGACACGGGACAGGGATGATCAGACTGAGACACGGGACAGGGATAGTCAGACTGAGACACGGGACAGGGATAGTCAGACTGAGACACGGGACAGGGATAGTCAGGCTGAGACACGGGACAGGGATGATCAGACTGAGACACGGGACAGGGATGATCAGACTGAGACACGGGACAGGGATAGTCAGGCTGAGACACGGGACAGGGATAGTCAGGCTGAGACACGGGACAGGGATAGTCAGGCTGAGACACGGGACAGGGATAGTCAGGCTGAGACACGGGACAGGGATGATCAGACTGAGACACGGGACAGGGATAGTCAGGCTGAGACACGGGACAGGGATAGTCAGGCTGAGACACGGGACAGGGATGATCAGACTGAGACACGGGACAGGGATAGTCAGACTGAGACACGGGACAGGGATGATCAGACTGAGACACGGGACAGGGATAGTCAGGCTGAGACACGGGACAGGGATAGTCAGGCTGAGACACGGGACAGGGATAGTCAGGCTGAGACACGGGACAGGGATGATCAGACTGAGACACGGGACAGGGATAGTCAGGCTGAGACACGGGACAGGGATGATCAGACTGAGACACGGGACAGGGATAGTCAGGCTGAGACACGGGACAGGGATGATCAGACTGAGACACGGGACAGGGATAGTCAGGCTGAGACACGGGACAGGGATGATCAGACTGAGACACGGGACAGGGATAGTCAGGCTGAGACACGGGACAGGGATGATCAGACTGAGACACGGGACAGGGATAGTCAGGCTGAGACACGGGACAGGGATAGTCAGGCTGAGACACGGGACAGGGATAGTCAGGCTGAGACACGGGACAGGGATGATCAGACTGAGACACGGGACAGGGATAGTCAGACTGAGACACGGGACAGGGATAGTCAGGCTGAGACACGGGACAGGGATAGTCAGACTGAGACACGGGACAGGGATAGTCAGGCTGAGACACGGGACAGGGATAGTCAGGCTGAGACACGGGACAGGGATGATCAGACTGAGACACGGGACAGGGATAGTCAGGCTGAGACACGGGACAGGGATGATCAGACTGAGACACGGGACAGGGATAGTCAGGCTGAGACACGGGACAGGGATAGTCAGGCTGAGACACGGGACAGGGATAGTCAGGCTGAGACACGGGACAGGGATAGTCAGACTGAGACACGGGACAGGGATAGTCAGGCTGAGACACGGGACAGGGATGATCAGACTGAGACACGGGACAGGGATAGTCAGACTGAGACACGGGACAGGGATAGTCAGGCTGAGACACGGGACAGGGATAGTCAGACTGAGACACGGGACAGGGATAGTCAGGCTGAGACACGGGACAGGGATAGTCAGACTGAGACACGGGACAGGGATAGTCAGGCTGAGACACGGGACAGGGATGATCAGGCTGAGACACGGGACAGGGATAGTCAGGCTGAGACACGGGACAGGGATTGTCAGGCTGAGACACGGGACAGGGATGATCAGACTGAGACACGGGACAGGGATAGTCAGACTGAGACACGGGACAGGGATAGTCAGGCTGAGACACGGGACAGGGATAGTCAGACTGAGACACGGGACAGGGATGATCAGGCTGAGACACGGGACAGGGATAGTCAGGCTGAGACACGGGACAGGGATTGTCAGGCTGAGACACGGGACAGGGATGATCAGACTGAGACACGGGACAGGGATAGTCAGGCTGAGACACGGGACAGGGATAGTCAGGCTGAGACACGGGACAGGGATAGTCAGGCTGAGACACGGGACAGGGATAGTCAGGCTGAGACACGGGACAGGGATAGTCAGGCTGAGACACGGGACAGGGATAGTCAGACTGAGACACGGGACAGGGATAGTCAGACTGAGACACGGGACAGGGATAGTCAGGCTGAGACACGGGACAGGGATAGTCAGACTGAGACACGGGACAGGGATAGTCAGACTGAGACACGGGACAGGGATAGTCAGACTGAGACACGGGACAGGGATAGTCAGACTGAGACACGGGACAGGGATAGTCAGGCTGAGACACGGGACAGGGATAGTCAGACTGAGACACGGGACAGGGATGATCAGACTGAGACACGGGACAGGGATAGTCAGGCTGAGACACGGGACAGGGATAGTCAGACTGAGACACGGGACAGGGATAGTCAGGCTGAGACACGGGACAGGGATAGTCAGACTGAGACACGGGACAGGGATAGTCAGGCTGAGACACGGGACAGGGATAGTCAGGCTGAGACACGGGACAGGGATAGTCAGGCTGAGACACGGGACAGGGATAGTCAGACTGAGACACGGGACAGGGATAGTCAGACTGAGACACGGGACAGGGATAGTCAGGCTGAGACACGGGACAGGGATAGTCAGGCTGAGACACGGGACAGGGATAGTCAGGCTGAGACACGGGACAGGGATAGTCAGGCTGAGACACGGGACAGGGATAGTCAGACTGAGACACGGGACAGGGATGATCAGACTGAGACACGGGACAGGGATAGTCAGACTGAGACACGGGACAGGGATAGTCAGACTGAGACACGGGACAGGGATGATCAGACTGAGACACGGGACAGGGATAGTCAGGCTGAGACACGGGACAGGGATGATCAGGCTGAGACACGGGACAGGGATAGTCAGACTGAGACACGGGACAGGGATGATCAGACTGAGACACGGGACAGGGATAGTCAGACTGAGACACGGGACAGGGATGATCAGACTGAGACACGGGACAGGGATAGTCAGACTGAGACACGGGACAGGGATAGTCAGGCTGAGACACGGGACAGGGATAGTCAGACTGAGACACGGGACAGGGATGATCAGACTGAGACACGGGACAGGGATAGTCAGACTGAGACACGGGACAGGGATGATCAGACTGAGACACGGGACAGGGATAGTCAGGCTGAGACACGGGACAGGGATAGTCAGACTGAGACACGGGACAGGGATAGTCAGACTGAGACACGGGACAGGGATGATCAGACTGAGACACGGGACAGGGATAGTCAGGCTGAGACACGGGACAGGGATGATCAGACTGAGACACGGGACAGGGATGATCAGACTGAGACACGGGACAGGGATAGTCAGACTGAGACACGGGACAGGGATAGTCAGACTGAGACACGGGACAGGGATGATCAGGCTGAGACACGGGACAGGGATAGTCAGACTGAGACACGGGACAGGGATAGTCAGGCTGAGACACGGGACAGGGATAGTCAGACTGAGACACGGGACAGGGATGATCAGACTGAGACACGGGACAGGGATAGTCAGACTGAGACACGGGACAGGGATAGTCAGACTGAGACACGGGACAGGGATGATCAGACTGAGACACGGGACAGGGATAGTCAGACTGAGACACGGGACAGGGATGATCAGACTGAGACACGGGACAGGGATAGTCAGACTGAGACACGGGACAGGGATGATCAGACTGAGACACGGGACAGGGATAGTCAGACTGAGACACGGGACAGGGATGATCAGACTGAGACACGGGACAGGGATAGTCAGACTGAGACACGGGACAGGGATGATCAGACTGAGACACGGGACAGGGATAGTCAGGCTGAGACACGGGACAGGGATGATCAGACTGAGACACGGGACAGGGATAGTCAGACTGAGACACGGGACAGGGATAGTCAGACTGAGACACGGGACAGGGATGATCAGGCTGAGACACGGGACAGGGATAGTCAGACTGAGACACGGGACAGGGATAGTCAGACTGAGACACGGGACAGGGATAGTCAGACTGAGACACGGGACAGGGATAGTCAGACTGAGACACGGGACAGGGATGATCAGGCTGAGACACGGGACAGGGATAGTCAGACTGAGACACGGGACAGGGATAGTCAGGCTGAGACACGGGACAGGGATAGTCAGACTGAGACACGGGACAGGGATAGTCAGACTGAGACACGGGACAGGGATGATCAGGCTGAGACACGGGACAGGGATAGTCAGACTGAGACACGGGACAGGGATAGTCAGACTGAGACACGGGACAGGGATGATCAGGCTGAGACACGGGACAGGGATAGTCAGACCTGGTGGTGACAGGAATTACAGCAGACTAATGGGAAGAAGCCTAATGACTCAATGGTTCAAATTATTATCTTACTAAATGAGAAGGGCATGTACGATTTTGGCTGACAGCTTCATCTAGATATATTAGCATATCATCCAGCACAGTGTTACCATGGTGATTAAAGGAGGTATTGGTACCTTCGGCAGTATAAGCAGGTACCTCGTTCTGCTGGAAAATAAAATCAGCATCTTGATAATGCTTTTAGCACAAGGAAGGATGACGAGCTCTAAAATGTCTTTGCAGATGGCTGTGTTGACCTTGGACTTGATAAAACCTATTAGACCAACACCAGGAGATGAGGAAAAAATCGGGCTGTAATTGAATAATCTGCTTGTCTGAGACGTTTTCTGAGTTTCTGTTAGCGGTACACATAGAAATTGCATAAACCTAACGCTTGAAATGTATCTGCTTGTGTATGAATCTATACGATATTCACTTTTTGAGTGAAATGATTAAAATAAAGTCTCTTCTCGATTATGTCCTTTTCCTTACGATGCAGCTGTATGTAAAACTGATGGTGTGAGGTTTACCTCCGTTTTACATTCATCTCTCCGTCTGTCGAACTCTTCAAATGTTATTCTGCCTTCCAGGTAATCGATGAGTTCTGCGCTGAACCCCGACATTTCCGCTCAGGTTAAAATATGCTGCTTCACATTGGACTACAGCTGTACGAAGCACAACTAACCCCACCGATATGTTTCAGCAGGACGTTCTTTGCTTTCGAGGGGTTAAATTGCGGATGTCAAACTCACACGCGGGTGCGTACCGCCACCTAGCGTACTGGAGTGTGTAGGTACAGGATCAAACAGGGGAATTACAAGAAATGCGCTCAAAGATGAGGCGACACCTTGAGTCTCATTCAAAAAAGATTTAATAGATCATTTAAAAAACGTGGGGATACGTCAGTCAGTAAATCAGGAGGAGAAACTATTCAGAACCTGTGACAGTGACACTGACTGTGGATCACCAAACAAAATATGATGGGAAATCACCACAAACGCAGAAAATGAACAGGGCTGGTGCTTAATATATTTCTGATGACTAGATCCTTGTGAAAAACCCCGTAAAAATGTTTACCAGTTTATTTCCCAACTGAATTCACAGTGCATATTTCCCTACAGACATTATGAACACTCCTGTTGTTATCAGGAAAGCAACAGTTTAGTTTTTTTTCTCTAAATGGTTGCTGAATTGCATGAGTTCATAGAAACCAAAACATATCATTTGATTCATGCAGATTTCACTCAGATGACCCACATCGACACATCATTCATACCTTGGGCCTTCATTCATTCCTTTTACACCCTGTTCAACCACACTTTTTTCATCCCCCAATCTTTGCAATCATACTGTTTCTGAACCCCAGGGATCTTATGTCCAAAGTAATAACGTGTCAGAGGACTCATCTGTCAGGCTGCTCCCAACCACCTTTTCAGGCCTTCTTCACCTAGGAGAAAAATATATGTTTAGGGTTATTGCTCACATCAGCAGACATTGTGATAAGACTCTTCATTTACCTTTCCAGAAAAATCATTAACTCCTGAGTATTGTGACCTGTAAAGCCTAACAACAATCTAACAAGAACAAAAATCAAAAACTTGGGTGGCAGAATCAGCAATTTTTCGTCCTCTTCATTTCACAACACATAATCATAATTGTACATTGTTAGTTCCGTTATTATTATATACAAAGAAGACAAAATAAACGACATTCCAGTTTTTTTGCATACCAGCTCATGAAGGAAAAAATGAGATGAAAGGGCAGATAGATTAGCTATAAAGGGAATCATTCCCCTTAGAAAAAGGAAAGGGTATTCTGTCTAGCAGTCGTTATTATCTGGTGGTCTGACATAAACGGCATGGATACATGGCCTCTTGTTAACCTTTGGCGCCCTCAAGTGGTGAAACGTGAAAAATGAATTCGTACTAATGCCTGCCACAATATAACTATTTATGCATAAATACGTCTGTAGAATTGTATTTTAATGCCATCAGTTAAATCACACGTATAATTTAATGCACTTTAGGTGAAAAAACAAGTCTTAAATATAACAGGACATGAATTTTAATCTGGTCAGAAGGCAATATTAGGTATATTATTTTTGAAATTATAGAGAGTTAACAGCATTTTTCCTCCAGTTTGTAAGCTTTGAATGGGTGAAAGTTTAGCCAACTTTAATCACTGTAATTATTTGTGAGGAGGTTTTTGAAAAACCCAACTTTTGGAGTCGGATAAAGCTGAGGCTAACTGGTTGTCCTGAAATCCTAAATTTTATATTTTCTGTAAGCCTGTTGCCTTAAAATTGTCACTTTATTGTTCTGTTGAATGTTTTCCCTTCCAGTTTGTCAAAAGAGTTGTCACACAACTGGTGCTGCCAATTCTAGAACACACAGATGTTATTTATGGCAATACTAAACTTCATCCCCTCAATGCTTTAAATAATAGTCTCTGCAGATTTATTTTTGAGGTGTCTATATTACTCATCACTGCCTTACATACGAGTCCTTGAACTGGTTAGCTCTCAAGGCCAGAAGAAAACTTCACTGGTTGTTAATCACTTTTAAATGTATCTATTTTAATTTTCCACCGAATTTAAAACAATACTGTTTGCAATATAGCCTGAGAAATACTGATCAGTTATCTTTTAGTTTCCTACACCAAGAATTTAGGAGAGGATTTTGGGCCTTGGGCATTTCAGTTTAAACCTCCATCAGCTTGGAATTATTTGCCTCACCCTTCATGTAGCCCTTTTCATATTTCTAAGTTGTCTTTACTTGTTTTAAAACATCTTTCTTTTGCTTTCAGTAAGAACACAGATTCATTTATTCTAGACTTAGTCCTTACAGGGGCATGCGTAGTACTCTGTATCAGTATGTATTGCCTTATTTTGTGTCTTGATATACCATGCAGTTGACGTGTGGTTGTGAGTGTGTGAGTTGTGAGAGTGTGGGTGTTTCTGTTTTAAAATCTATGATTTGTATTACTATTGTTTATATTCAAGGGGTTGCCCATTGGAAAAAAAAAAAAAAACTACCTATATGACATTGTGATAGATAGGATTAGATAAAGTCAGTAACCAGACTGAAGTGACATGTTTCATTCATACAAATATTTCTGTTTGGCCATAAGAAAGCTGCTCTCTTTTAATCATCTGGTTTCATAACAATTTGAGCGGTATCCATCAGCAAAGATTATAATGACTCTGGTTGTTTTTATTCTAACTTTAGATTCATTTAGATGTTTCTATATTTTTCTAATGTAGTAAGTCATTATTATTTTTAAGAATGGGGTATCTAGTTTTTAATTGTTGCTATTATTTTAATGTCTTTCATAACTTGATAAATCTATTCTTAGGTGCAGGATTCAAAAAGGGTCAGAGAATTGTATTCATTAAATTTTGAACATATGTATTAAATCTCAACCCTAGATACCATTTTCAAAATGTGGTTCAATTACAGCTGACTGTAACTGAGTCAAAAACGAAGGGCATATTTCTCATAATCTTTGTTTGTCTTAGTCAGTTTTATAAACACACCATACAACTTTATCTATAATAAGCCTGACCAGTAACTATGTTAGTGTGTGCGTTTCATCTTGTTTTGAATTTGAGTCCAATTTGATCATTGTGAAGTCCAAACCTCTGTTAATCAAAAACAAATGATTTAAATCAAATTTATCATGCCACATCTACCCTAATTTTTAATTAGTCCGAAACAGTCATTCATTCCACAAAAAGGAACAGACAAAATGGACAGACCTCATCTTGTTTTAACTTAGGATCCTGTTTAAAAATACGTGCACAACTTTAGACAGTGGAACCACTTTTCTTCTCTTAAAGGAACCGTTCTGAAACAAATCAACACTTTCAATATAAACTAGAAAATTGCTGTTTCTGTGAAACAGAACGTGAGAATGCATTCTGCAGAATGAACGAAGCAGAAGATGGTGAAAATATTTGACAAATTAATAAGCGATAATTAGCTGAAGAACAAATGAACTAGAAGGAGGCAGAACGAAGAAAAATAGGATTAAAAAGAAGGAGAAAATGTGAATTCTGAATGAAGGAAGCAGAACATGCTAAAGAAATTTGAAATTCGCTGAAGAACACATGAAACAGAAAGAGGCAGAAAGGTGAAAAAGAAGCAGAAAATATAAATGCTGAATTAACGAAGCAGAAGATGCTGAAAAAATGTGACATAGTAAAAATGAGCAACACTTTGTTGAAGAACACAAGAAAGAGAACAAGCCAGAAAGAAGAGAAAAGCAGAAAAGAGAGAGAAGAGAAAGAAACAGATAGAATAGAAAGAGAAAAAGGAAAAAGGGGGAAAGAAGCAAAATGAATAGAAAGAGAGAAGAAAGAGGCAGAAAGGAGATAAAGTGAGACAAGAAAAGGGAGGGACAAAAGCAGAAAGGATAGAAAGAGAGAAGCTAAAATACTAACAGTAGCATATTGGCTATCACTACTATGAAGGCTGACATTGATTTACCCCTTCTAGTATGCAAAAAGCAGTGTAAAAGCTGAAATTAGCTAAAATGCTAAGGCTAGCTAAATGTTAATGTAGTAAGACTAGCATGTTGGCTAATATTAACTCAGTCCATCTATAATGCTTACTACAGCCCATATGCAAAAGTCTTTAAATTGCCCTTTAAAATGATTCGTTCTTGTTCAGGTATTTGAATGGCAGTAGAAGCTGTTTAAGCACCTGATATCAAGTGGCTGCTGTTTTGTTGCTCCCCTGGGACTTATGAAGATGGTCTCACCATCATAAGTCACAGAGTAGTGCTTTCTCACTGATTCTGATACATTTGGACCTGGTTCTGGTGAAGTGTTCCTAACTGGTTCTGATGGATATTTCTACCAGGTTTTGATGGGGACTTCCTCTTGGTTCTGATGGAGTTTGGACTTGCTTCTGATAGAAGGTTCCTCCTGGTTCTGAAGGAGATTTGGACCTGGTTCTGGTAGAGTTTTCTTCCTAGTTCTGATAGTTTTCATGTAGTTCTGATAGACTTTAGACCTGGTTCAGGTGGAGATTTGTACATGGTTCTGATGAAGATTGCAACTATGTTCTGATGGAGATTTGTTTCTGGTTCTGATGGAGTTTGGGTGTGATCCTAAAGGAGATTTGTTCCACTTTCTGATGGATATTGGACCTGGTTCTGATAGAGGTTTCTTCCTGGTTCTGGCAGTGTTTGGACCTGGTTCTGGTGGAAAGTTCCTAACTTGTTCTGATAGAGATTTCCTCTTGGTTCTGATGGAGTTAGGGTTTGGTTCTGATATAAATTTGTTCCAGGTTCTGATGTGCCAACAGCCTATAAGCAAAAGTCTATGAAATTGCCTTTTAAATTTAATCACTGTTGTCTAGCTGTTGGAACAGCAGTACATCAATTTAAGTACTCAACACAAAATGGCCGCCATGTAGTTGCCTCCTATAAAGATGGTCAAAGGGTTAGGGGTCGGATAAGTTTAGCCCAGCGCCATAGAAAGAGAGAGTTACGATACTCTTTGAACTTGCCGATAGGCGGTCACGTGGTTCATGTAGCTCTCAATAGTTCCAAACATCTCAACGGTGTCAGTCAGTTTAAAAGGCTTCAGGCGCGACATAACGCAAAAAGTGACTTTTTTCACTCTTTCCTGCGACTTTTGGTAATTAAATAATAATGAACTGATTACTGGTTACTAAATCATAATTTGAAAATCCTAACAGAAGTAACAATACCTATTATAAATGCTCTTTCTGATCTCCTCCTTCCCATGCTAGCACATGCTAGCACACCTCCTCCAGTTCCTCCAGGGGGAGCCCAAGGCGTTCCCAGGCCAGCCGAGAGACATAGTCCCTCCAGCGTGTCCTGGGACGTCCCCTGGGCCTCCTCCCGGTGGGACGTGCCTGGAACACCTCCCGAGGAAGGCGTCCAGGAGGCATCCGGTATAGATGCCCGAGCCACCTCAACTGGCTCCTCTCGATGTGGAAGGAGCAGCGGCTCTACTCCGAGCCTCTCCCGGATGGCCGAGCTCCTCACCCTATCTCTAAGGGAGTGCCCGGCCACCCTACGGAGGAAGCTCATTTCAGCCGCTTGTATCCGTGATCTCGTTCTTTCGGTCATGACCCAAAGTTCATGGCCATAGGTGAGGGTAGGAACGTAGACTGACCGGTAAATTGAGAGCTTTGCTTTTTGGCTCAGCTCTCTCTTCACCACAACGGACCGGCACAGTGCCCCCATTACTGTGGCAGCCGCACCGATCCGTCTGTCGATCTCCCGCTCCATTCTTCCCTCACTCGTGAACAAGACCCCGAGATACTTAAACTCCTCCACTTGAGGCAGGAACTCCCCTCCAACCTGAAGAGAACAAGCCACCCTTTTCCGGTCGAGTACCATGGCCTCGGACTTGGAGGAGCTGATCCTCATCCCAGCCGCTTCACACTCGGCCGCGAACCGCCACAGCGCATGCTGTAGGTCTTGGCTAGAGGGGGCCAGCAGGACCACGTCATCTGCAAAAAGAAGAGACGAAATCCACTGGTCCCCAAACCAGACCCCTCCAGCCCTTGGCTGCGTCTAGAAATCCTGTCCATAAAAGTAATGAACAAGACCGGTGACAAAGGGCAGCCCTGCCGGAGTCCAACATGCACCGGGAACAGGTCCGACTTAGTGCCGGCAATGCGGACCAAACTCCCGCTCCGCTCGTACAGGGACCGGATGGCCCCTAATAAAGGGCCCCCGATTCCATACTCCTGGAGTACCCCCCACAGGGCATCACGAGGGACACAGTCGAATGCCTTCTCCAGGTCCACAAAACACATGTGAACCGGTTGGGCAAACTCCCATGAACCCTCGAGCACCCTGTAGAGGGTATAGAGCTGGTCCAGTGTTCCACGGCCGGGACGAAAACCACACTGCTCCTCCTGAAGCCGAGGTTCGACTATCGGTCGGACTCTCCTCTCCAATACCCTGGCGTAGGCCTTACCAGGGAGGCTGAGGAATGTGATCCCCCTGTAGTTGGAACACACCCTCCGGTCCCCCTTCTTATGAAGGGGGACGATCACCCCAGTCTGCCAGTCCAGAGGCACTGTCTCCGACCGCCACGCAATGTTGAAGAGGCGTGTCAACCATGACAGCCCTACAACATCCAGAGACTTGAGGTACTCACAGCGGATCTCATCCACCCCCGAAGCCTTGCCACCGCGGAGCTTTTTAACCACCTCAGTGACTTCAGCCTGGGTGATGAAAGAGTCCAACCCCGAGTCCCCAGCCTCTGTTTCCACCACGGAATGCGTGATGGCAGGATTGAGGAGATCCTCGAAGTACTCCTTCCACCGCCTGATAATGTCCTCAGTCGAGGTCAGCAGTCTCCCGCCCCCACTACAAACAGTGTTGGCAAAGCACTGCTTCCCCCTCCTGAGGCGCCGGACGGTTTGCCAGAATCGCTTTGAGGCCAACCGGTAGTCCTTCTCCATGGCCTCACCGAACTCTTCCCAGGCCCGAGCAGCAGCATCGACAATAGATGCGGAGAACATGGTCCACTCGGACTCCATGTCTCCAACATCCTCCGGGATCTGGTCGAAGCTCTCCCGTAGGTGGGAGTTGAATAAATCCCTGGCCGAGGGCTCTGCCAGGCGTTCCCAGCAGACCCTCACTATGCGCTTGGGCCTGCCAAGTCTGTCCGGCTTTCTCCTCCTCCAGCGGATCCAGCTCACCACCAGGTGGTGATCAGTGGACAGCTCAGCCCCTCTCTTCACCCGAGTGTCCAAAACATGCGGCCGAAGGTCTGATGATACGACAACAAAGTCGATCATCGACCTCCTGCCTAGGGTGTCCTGGTGCCAAGTGCACTGATGGACACCCTTATGTTTGAACATGGTGTTCGTTATGGACAATCCGTGACTAGCACAGAAGTCCAATAACAAAACACCACTCGGATTCAGATCGGGGAGGCCATTCCTCCCGATCACGCCTCTCCAGGTGTCACTGTCATTTCCCACGTGGGCGTTGAAGTCCCCCAGCAGAATAATGGAGTCCCCGGGAGGGGCACTATCCAGCACCCCCGACAGGGACGCAAGGCCGGGTACTCTGCACTACCACTCGGCCCGTAGGCTGAAATGATAGTCAGAGACCTCTCCCCAACCCGAAGGCGCAGGGATACGACCTTCTCATCCACTGGGGTAAACCCCAACACGAGACGGCTGAGTTGGGGGGCAACAAGCAAACCCACACCAGCCCGCCGCCTCTCCCCGCGGGCCACTCCAGAGTAGAAGAGAGTCCAACCCCTCTCAAGGAGATGGGTTCCAGAGCCCACGCTGTGCGTAGAGGCGAGCCTGACTATTTCTAGTCGATATCTCTCGACCTCCCGCACAAGCTCAGGCTCCTCCCCCCCCAGCGAGGTGACATTCCACGTCCCTAGAGCCAGCCTAAGCATCCGGGGATCGGGCCGCTGAGGTCTCCACCTTCATCCGCCACCCAATCCTCTTTGCACCGGTCCCTCACAGTTCCCCCTGCAGGTGGTGGGCCCACTGGGGGATGGCCTTGCGTCTCTCGTTCGGGCTTGGCCCGGCCGGGTCCCGCGAGGAGCAACCCGGCCACCAGCCGCTCTCCGACGAGTCCCGACCCTAGGCCTGGCTCCAGGGTGGGACCCCGGCTCCGCCGTACCGGGCGACGTCACGTGCCTCGATATTTTGGTCCTCATGAGGGTTTTCTTGAACCACTCTTTGTCTGACCCGTCACCTAGAGCCTGTTTGCCATGGGAGACCCTACCAGGGGCATTTAGGCCCCAGACAACATAGCCTCTAGGATCATTTGAGCACTCAAACCACTCCACCACGTTAAGGTAGCGTTTCAAGGAGGGGTCCCTGTCGAGACTTTAACAGCAAATATAGTTTTTGTGAATTAAGATTACTACTCCCCTTTGCCTAGTATAGCAGACAGAAAACAAATTAGGAAACTCAGGATATCTAAGAACACTGCGGTTGTGAATGTGTATGATAAAGTCGATATATAATTAAAGTTTGATATGGAGTGGAATGTCTGAAAGGATTCATGATTCAAGAGTCTTTATTGTCGTTATGTCACCATAATGAAATTTTGCTGAGACACAGCCTTAAAAATACACATGTAGTGCACAGACATAAATTAAAAACACTTCCAACATTTTTCGACAGCGTGACTTCAATCCTCACCATCTGCGTGCCAGTTTCCCGTCTCCAAAAAGTATGCATGGCTCAGAGTTTGCATGAGGGACCCCATGTTCTTCCATCAAGTTTAATTTTTACAGACCACAACCTTTGAGAAAGTGATGTACGCCAATTTCAGATCCTGTTTTGTGCTTGTGCCACATTTATAAATGACACCTCTGGACACTGCGGATGCAGTGGTTGGAGATCTTTGTGCCCAGAATGCAGTAACACTCCCGCAGAAGGAAGAGTTGCTCTGTGCCCCAGTTTGGAACATCACAGTTAAACCACCTTGGTCACCAAACAGGGTGACCAAGGTGACCTGGGAAATTATGTTATAGGGAAAAAACCGTTCAGGAATCCAATTCAAACACACCTTATTTTTCACCAATTTGCAAACTAAATCTCTGAATGTATATCTGTTGTGTGTGCTATGCTGAAATGAGTAATCTCTGCTTATTGTAGCATGTTTTACAGCAAAACAAATATTTTTGTATATTATAATTCAGGTAGTAAGGGGTTTCAGGGCTTTGTGTTTTGAACCTCTTAACATGGTTCTATTGACTGACTAAACAATTTACTTTACTGAATGTTCAGTAGCTATTTAGGCAGTAGAGAAGGATTATGTTCATGGGTGATGATAGCGGGGAGCCCTTGTTACATATTGATGTTCTGTACGTAATAAAAATCTTTGCAGACGTGTTTATTTGCATCAGATCAACAGATTCAGCTATAAGCAATGTTAACATCTGCAAAATACGTCAGAAGTAAAAGCTTTTTTCCCCATCGGTTTCATTTTCATGTATTACATTACAGATTTTTTAGGATCAAGAGCACAAACCAAATTGTGATACTATTCTCACAGAGTCACAGAGCTTTCTTTGGGTGCTAAATGTGGGCTTGGCCCAACTTCTAATTCTGTAAACAGTCGTAAAGGTAAATGTTCTTCTAAAACAGCTTAATTGCGTTCTAACCACATTTAAATTAAGTATTATGCATCCAGTTAGGGGAAACCTCTGCCATATTTTCAATGTAATGTGTCAATGTAAATTGCAGCCAGAGCAAATGGCTTCACATTTATAAACACTGTTATGCACTCTGTGCATTAAAATACCGCCTGCTGAAAGCTGGTGGTAAGCAGGTACTTGGTGCTGCTTTCATAAATATTGCTCAAGGATGTCACAGAAGGTAGGATCCATCTTCACCTCCAGTTAGACATGTTTTTGCAAATCATTTTTCTAATCAAATAAACAGTCTACTTTGTGTTTTAAATCTTTTAAAACATTTTGACTTTGTAACAATACAACAATACTGTGACAATACTCCAATAAATACTATAAATAAACAGCTTTATACACAGAACTCAAATACATTAACCCTTGTGTGGTGTTCATATTGTTTTTACAGGCCAATGTTTCTGGGTCTGGTGGACCCATTACATTTTGTGGTTTTTAATGCCTCACAATCAAACACTTATGTAAAAATACTCAACAGATCCTTACTTCATCCCAATTTCAAGTAGTATAAAGAAAATATGTGGTTAATATTTGCCCTTTACCATTGTTTGATCACATTTGTAACCTTTTATTGAAAACATAAGAAAATTAATTAAAATCATGATATGAGTGGAAACAAATTTACAATTAATTTACATTAATTGTATCATTTTTCCTTCAGTAAATAATGAAAATAGGTCCCACAGACCCGAACACCACATAAAGGTTAAATGTAAAAAGAACCTGTATTTTGAGAAACTGAGGCACAATGAGGCATCTCTGTTCCACTTGAAGAGGCTGATTGAAGATAAAAATGTATCAGAAAAAAATCATCAGAATCTGGTGCAATTTTTACAATAACTTAATATATTTATCACTGAGTGAATCAGGTAATAAGAATTAAAATGACTAGAAGAAAAACAGCTCAATAAAATGGAGAACTCCTCTAGTTCTTTATTTGAGTTAGAATGGCTAGAACAGTCACCAAGGTGACCTAAAGTCATTTTACATAAGGTAGTGTATATCTGATTATCATTTCATCATTATAATAAATGAACCAAGCTTTTCTAAGTTGATTATCAGTTGAGGAATGTGATCACGTGTCCATCTGCTGGAAGACAATAAAAAAATAACCCTCCAGAAACATCAGGCACTTCAAAGCCACACACTCAAGGCCTAAAGGAGCTTCCAACATTCACCATGCAGCACCGAGGATATCCATTCACCCTTCTCTCACTACAAGCTAGGGAAAGTAAATGGCTCCCTGGAAAATTGATTAAAAGTCCATGTCAACATGAGGGCACTTCATGGTGTTCTGCTACTGTCAGCAGAAGATGAGGTTTTTCCCTCATTTACACTAAAAAAGAACCTTAAAGAAGTCAGGACTCTCCTGTAAATGATTCTTTGCCTCATCCTGGGGGATGGGGCTTTTGATCCCGGGATGTGACTGTCAGCTCATCAGGTCCTCTCTCTTCAGGAACTGCACTGCATCTGTGTGGCCTTCCTCACATAATGCATGCATGGTGCCAGGGGATGGAGGGAACAAAGCCTGCTTCAGTCGTTTGATGTTCTCCATGGAAAACTGTGGATAGTAAGCAGCATTAGAGTTTAGAAGACTTTGAGCAAGGCAGTACCAGACATCAACAAAACTGAAAAAAAAAACAGCTAAGATGCTATTTTTTGTTGTTTTGATCATTTAAAAATGTTAAAATAGTTTTTTTCTAAAGCTTGTGTTCTTTTAAGAGAAAAGATCCCTCCAAAACAATGCAGTCTGTTAATATAGAAGACAAATAAACTATTATTAGATTAAATAAAATGTCTCATTACAAACTAATGGAGCTGTATATAAACTTTATTTAAGTCCTTTACAACCTAATTTAGGGTTCTGACATGTTTCATGTAAAAATTCCACACTCTTTCAAAATTTTTTATCTGTTTTAAAATATAAAATAAAGGACAAGTAAAGAAAGACGGAAAGATGGCATGAAAGAAAGATCGAAAGGGAAGAAGGAAATGAGGACACAAAGGAAGGAGACAAGGAAAACAAAATAGAGGACATAAGAAAAGGGAGGTCTATTTCAATATTTAGACTTTTCCGTACTGTGCAGGTTCAGTGCAGGCACACACACTCACCGGCCACTTTATTGGGTAACCCATTTTGCCTTCAGAACTGCCTTAATCCTTCATGGCATAGATTCAACAAGGTACTGGAAACATTCCTCAGAGAGTTTGGTCCATATTGACATGATAGCATCACACAGATGCTGCAGATTTGTCAGCTGCATCCAGGATGTGAATCTCCCGTTCCACTACATCCCAAAGGTGCTCTTTTGGATTGGGATGTGTTGACTGTGGAGGCCATTTGAGTCCAGTGAAGTCATTATGTTCAAGAAACCAGTCTGAGATGATTCGTTCTTTATGACATGGCGCGTTATCCTGCTGGAAGTAATCATCAGAAGATGGGTACACTGTGGTCATAAAGGAATGGACATGGTCAGCAACAATACTCAGGTAGACTGTGGCGTTGACATGATGCTCAGTTGATACTAAGGGGCCCAAAGTGTGCCAAGAAAATATCCCCCACACCATTACACCACCACCACCAGCCTAAACTGTTGATACAAGGCAGGACGGATTCATGCTTTAATGTGGTTGATGCCACATTATGACCCTAACATCCAAATGTCGCAGCAGAACTCAAGATTCATCAGACCAGGCAACGTTTTTCCAATCTTCTATTGTCCATTTTGGTGAGCCTGTTTGAATTGTAGCCTCATTTTCCTGTTCTTAGCTAACAGGAGAGGCACCCGGTGTGGTCTTCTGCTGCTGTAGCCCATCTACCTCAAGGTTCAAAGTGTTGTGCGTTCAGAGATGCTCTTCTGCATGCCTTCAATTCAATTCAATTCAATTCAATTCAAAAATACTTTACTAATCCCAAAGGGAAATTAAATGTTGTTGTAGCTCATATTATGAAGGTTTCTTCAAAGAGCCGTTGTAGATGCTGATGGCTGTAGGCAGGAAGGATCTCCTGTAGCGCTCCGTCTTACAGCAGATCTGAAGAAGTCTCTGACTGAAGACACTGTTGTTGCAGGACAGTCTCATGAAGAGGATGCTCAAGGTTCAAAAGTGGCTTGACCTGGGGAATGCGGCACCTGTAGCCCATTTCCTGCACACGCCTGTGCACGGTGGCTCTGGATGTTTCTACTCCAGACTCAGTCCACTGCTTCCGCAGGTCCCCCAAGGTCTGGAATCGGCCCTTCTCCACAATCTTCCTCAGGGTCCGGTCACCTCTTCTCGTTGTGCAGCGTTTTCTGCCACACTTTTTCCTTCCCACAGACTTCCCACTGAGGTGCCTTGATACAGCACTCTGGGAACAGCCTATTCGTTCAGAAATGTCTTTCTGTGTCTTACCCTCTTGCTTGAGGGTGTCAATAGTGGCCTTCTGGACAGCAGTCAGGTCAGCAGTCTTACCCATGATTGGGGTTTTGAGTGATGAACCAGGCTGGGAGTTTTAAAGGCCTCAGGAAACTTTTGCAGGTGTTTAGAGTTAACTCGTTGATTCAGATGATTAGGTTCATAGCTCGTTTAGAGACCCTTTTAATGATATGCTAATTTTGTGAGATAGGAATTTTGGGTTTTCATGAGCTGTATGCCAAAATTATCCGTATTAAGACAATAAAAGACCTGAAATATTTCAGTTAGTGGACATGGAGACAGTAACTAATGGGAAAAAATAAGCAAGAAAGGGAGAAAGGTGGGGCAAAAATGGTGAAAGGGTGAGGAGATAAGAATAGTGGAGAGAAAGAAGGATAAAGAGAATACAAGACAACCCCCTAGAAGTCTGCCTCTATACCTGCAAAACGCATTTAGAACAGCAACGACGTTACAATAGATTTGGGTTTTAAATAACCTAATTTGACCAACATGTTTCTTTGACTGGAAGTGGAGCAGCCCTGTTGGGGTTCTGGCTTGAATGTTCCAACCTTAAAGATCGGACACTTAATACCAAAGATAAATCATGCAAATACCAGAGGAAGCATTCAAGAAGCTGCTCAGCAGTTAAAGGATGAGTTTCAGTGCTGTCAGTTCCAATCAATAATTGATCATTGATTAATGAGAAGGGTAGAAATATTTTGTGACATCTCTTTTTATGTTCAAATGTAAAAAGAAAATAGATATATTGTTGTACTGTTTGTCTCATTTTACATCAGAAACGTCTTGGTTAATTATAATTACTTTTAAATCTTAATATGCCAGGAATATGAATAATTTTGGGCTTAACTGTAAATGTTCTTCAGTATTGGACGGTCTGACATTTCTGTACTCCCGTAATCCCTGTAGGGCCTAAAATCTGCCTGTTCTGAGAGGTCCAAAGAGTAACACCGATCTGCACCTACATGTCATCTCTGATACAGTTTGAGCTGGCAGATTGTTACCGGATCAGCTACTTCCACTGCAGACAGTCAGAAACTATTTGGATCTCATCCACAGATCTAAGCTTCTCTGGACTCAAAACACAGAGCAAAGTATGGAGCAAAGTTCTTCTGCAAAGTGATGTACCTGAAAGACAACTGTTGAACTAACACACTTGGGAAATATGACGCGCTCAAAGACCAGAGCAAAACACTGGCTAAGGAGGATACTAAATTAATGAATATTTAATCTAAAGGGTCTTAGTCCACAAGTGTGTAATTTCATGTCATGTAATTAAAATATTTATGATAAATATGAGTTTACAGAGGCCAAAAGCAGATTAACCAAACAGCACATATCAACCAGTTGTTACTTTGTGACTGCATGACAATATAGAAGATGTTTCACAAACCCACGGTTTCAATGGACCACAGTCCTCGTTCTGTGACCTTCCACAATCACTGGGATCAGCAGAATCTACCCAAATATTAAATAAGGATTAATAACACTCACTGTAGTGCCACACGGTGGATAAGATTCCTTTATTGTACTTAGAAGCATAGCTGAGTTTTTTTGTAACAATGGTTCTTTTCAATAAATTTTATTCCAATGGATATATTTATTTCCCTTTAAATGGTGTCACATTTCCAACTTATTTAATCTACAAACAGGGACCTCAGTAGTGCACAACAACCTGACACCTCCGCTTTCAATAAGGACGAGGTGTCAGGTTGTTGTAGTTTTGCACAGTTCTTCCATACATTACTGAGGCCCCTGTTTGTTAAGTTGAATAAACCATTAAATTGTCCACATGCATTGTTTCTCTAAACTCCAAACTCTAAGCAGAATAAGCTGTTTGATGTTGGCAGATTTCCTCATGGGTGGTACCAACAAACTCTCCTGCTCAACTTACAATGCATTCTCCTTTTAAAGGGAAATAAACAGGGTTTCCTTTGGTAGAAGATCCCATAAAGCATCATGACAGCAAAAAAATAATGGACCATACAGAAGTTTCCTTACTCTTTGTGTCAAGCGTAGATATCGTTAAGGTCATGTACTCACCATAATGTTCATGTTGGCAAGAGTGAGCTGAGTGTTGATGCGCCCCCTGTGGGCAGGGCACACATCCTGCAGCCCAGCAAAGGGAGACACAGTGATGGTTCGTCCCACTGGGAGTATGGGCAGGCTGTCAGTAAACCCTCCATCAATCCATTTCTAATCAAACAACAGTGTCTCAGAACAGCACCAGCTTAAGAGTAAGATCCCAAACAAATCCCACACAGGACTACCTGTCCATTAAACTCCACTGGTTTGAGCCCAGAATAAACAGGCACAAAGCTGCTGGCAAGCAGAGCCTGCAGACATTAATGCACAAGACAGAAAAAGTTTTCAGTGCAACTTAAACAGGCAATGCAATATAATCTACAAAAAGCTAAAAAATGATAAACATTTGAGAGTGTTGTAAACTGGAAACGTCTGTGAGGTGGACACTAACCTTTATAAGCTCGTCCCTGGAGGTAAACCTGGATACAGTGTGGTTCCTCCCAGTTCTTGAGTGTGTTAATGAGACATAGAGTCGGTCATTTGCCAAACTGTGAGCTTCACTGGGCAGAATCTCCTCAAGCCCTTCTCTGCAGAGAATCCACACACATTTCTCAGTATTTGTCTGTTTATGAGATCCTGTTGACATCCTCTAAGGAAGTTCACAACCTGTCGCGTTTTTCTGCATTTTACGATTTTAATAAAGAAACTTATCCATATTTGGCTTTTGACCTGAGATTTCAGGTACTGTAGATGTTATTTTCCCAGTTTTAGCTTCTCTTCACACTGTATTGGGTGCAGGGAGATGAAGAAATGGGTGCTAGAGGGCCAGTTCTTCCTCCTCAATATGAGCAAAATATGGTTGAACCTGACACCTATAAATATTGTGACGTTTTGAAATTTTTGTGCAGTGGCCTCAAACATTTCACATATTTATTGGGAAGCAGTTATTGGGATTTTATATACATAGGAAATGATGTATGGTTTTCAGTTTATTTTGCATGTAAAAATCTGAAAAGTGTAGAATGCAGATGCATTCAGCACCTCTGATTCAACACTGTGCACACAACTTTCGCTGTAGCTGTATGTGTATTGGGGTTTGATTTTTCACCTACTACACTTTACAAAACAGCTTAAGCTCAGTCAGATTGAATGAGCGGCATCTCTGAGCATCAGTTTTCAAGTCTTGCACATGCTTTGGATTACCGTAGAGTGGGAATGAAGTTGTATCCTGGTGTAATGGCTCCAAACCTCTGTTGTCTCACACTTTCAGCAAACCTGTAGGTGAACTCTGTGCAGTGCTGAAGGAGGGAAACAGATACTTTAAACGTACTGTATCACATGTTATCACTGTCTGAAATCATGTCATACAGTACAGTGTGCATGGGTCACTGGGTTGAGTAGTTTTATTTTACATCAGTTTGTGTAGCAGTCACTGTGGTTTTAATCACACATCTAACAAACGTTTCCATTCTTTTTTTAAAAGAAATGTTTCAAGGAATCCAGAGGACTCCTGACTGCACTTGCCCGACCTCCAGCTTATCTGGAGCCGTGATCATCACAGCAGCCGCCAGTGCTCCGGCTGAAGCCCCTGCACATGCCCTCAGGGAGCCCAGCAGCTTTTCTCCATGGCGAAGGAAGGCCCCTACAGCACCTAAGTGGTAGATCCCCAAAAACCCACATGCGGCAAAGGACAGGTTCAGGATCGTCATCCTCAGTGCCTGCAGAGACAGAACATTATGACAATTTCCAAAAAGACCAACTGACAGTTTGCAGATCAACTCACTGCAAACTGTGTAAGACCTCTAAAACAAGAGCGGGCCTGCATTATAAGCACAGTAAAATTGTGACAGACTGAACTGTTCAATGATTAGGATTCATTGAAATGTATGTACCTGACTTTGTGAAGTGCCTTGAGACGACATGTGTTGTGAATTGCTGCTATATAAATAAACTGACTTAAAATCACCTCACATGCCAGAAACTGTTGCTAAAATTATTAAACAAAAGTTTTCTGCTCCATAAACTAATGCCCATTTTCCACTAGTCCCTACTCAGCATGGTTCGGCACGGCTCTACTGGCCTTTTAGGCTTTTCCATTAGTAACGGTTACGTGAAACCAGTCACTAAACACAACATATTAGAATAACTATTATCTTCAACCTTTAGATCATTGTACACTTGGCTTATTATGTATTGACCGCTATAGCAAGCTAACATTACCCTAACCTAACACATCCTCTGGCTTGTACCCTTCAGTTTGATGCCGCTCCATAGCTTCCATCTTTCTCCTGTACTCTATCCAGAATGTTTGTTTTGCTGCCCCCAGTCAAGGTGGTTGTTATGTTTGTGTCACTACAAATCACATCACGGTACTTTTTTGGACTGTGGTGCCACTTTGCTATTGATGATCCATCCCACATTGAATTGGTACTCAACTTTAACGGGTAACCAACCAAACCTTGTAGAGCTGACCTGAGTAGAGTAGGTACTAATGGAACAGGGGTATAAGATGTTCAGCTGCAGTGCATAAGGCTTGAGGACTTTAAAGAAGGTCCGCCTGGACCCAGGATTGCTTCTTGTTAAGGAAGGTGCATTAGAATTGTGTTGCCACAATTTAAGAGCTTGATCAACTTCGGCAGCATGGAGGTTTGAGTGCATCTGGTGAGATCATGACTTTTGCACAAAGGCTTTGTGACAAAAGGGCAGCAAAGAAGCCACTTCTGTCCAAAAAAATCATGAAAGAAAGGCTGGAGTTCTGCAGGAACTAAAGTTCCACCCCAAATAAATCCACCCAAATTGCAGATAAGGTATACTGGTAAAGCTTATTAACTAGCAGCTGTTTGCAATAAACTAATTAAACAAACAAAAAAATAAAATAACTCAACACTAATTATATTTTCAAAAATATTCAACACAAATGCCACTTTTATTGTCTACTGTAGTCTCTTTAATATTTAGTAGAGAATCCATTGGCTGTTATAAACAGCTGAAACTTGATATATATCCAGACATCAGCTTGTGGCAGCGTTCCTGGGGAATCTTAGCACACTCCTCATGGCCAAAAGCCTCCAGTTTAATAATATTCTTGGCTTAATGCGCTCCAGTCAGCTTTTTAGATGCCAGCAGAGATTTTCAATACAGTTTATGTCTGTCACTTAGTATTTTCCAGGACAGTTTCCGCAAAGCCGTATGAGATACACTTTGTGAGATATGCTGGAACCTTTCATTGCCCATGCAGAAAGAGGAAGCTATCACTGACTGTCACTAGGTGGTATGGCCACTGTTTCTTTAACTTTTAAACTATGCTTCCAGCTGGGTCTGTAGGAACAATCAGGGTCTTTGCTTTCTTTATCTTTTTATCTTTCTTTGCTTGTTTTCTAAATCCAATGATCTCCTCACTGAACTTCTTGGAAACTTTACTTAGCCATATTTCTAACATGAAATGAAATGCTACCATTACCAGGCTCAATATTTGAGAAGTTTCGTCTAAGGCACACCTGATGCATCTAATGAAGCCTTTGACTGGTGAATGAGACCTCAGCTGATTTGCAAAGTGTGCTCTTACGCACAGTTGGGGCCAGCCCCAGGTTGAACAAAATGGACTGAACTACACACAGAGGACAAAGGACACAGGTAAAAACTGAATCGCAGAATGCACAGTTTTAACCCATTGTCATGATAGCTCCCAGGAAGGAGGGCTCATTGCAGGAAACATGAGAAGAGCAGAGTTCACAGGCTGCATTGGAGAGGACACTGTGTGAACATCTTGATCTCACTGGGCAAGTAAAATATTGCATGTTTGAAGAAACCTTGGTTCCAAAGTAACGTATGGTCTGCTATTTGTATATCCAGTGACTGTATGCCAATTAAAACTCGCTGCCTGAACCTTTCTGTCTGATCTCCTTCAGGAAAGAATCTAAGCCAAAGATTTTCTGACAAAAGATGGTGAAGCAATCTTTCTCCGCTGCCTAAAAAACATGGCTTGAAATCGCAGCTCCACCTTTGGCACAATTAATATTATTATTCATAATCAAACCAAACCTCCAATTCAATTCAGATGGGTGATTTGCACAGAAAATACAGTTTAGTGTTGAATTTCTTGGAATATTAGTTACATGAACTGTTTAAAGTGCTATTGTGCAATTTGTTTATTGCAAACAGCTGAGTAATTTAGAATTTTACCAAAAAATGTAATTTGCAGAGGGGGGTTGAATAATTTTAGATGTATCACTATTAGTTTGAGTTTAGGTAACAGTTTGGGTTTAGATGAGTGAAACTTGAACAAACTAGTTGTGGAGTAGATTAGCATCTCTGACATCAACTCTGCTGAACATTTATGGAATATACCTAGAAGCCAGGAAAGAAACGTATTAAAAAAAACTCTACAATTTCTGGTAAGGGTTCAAATATCCAGCTTGAAAGATGCCAGAAGCTTCCTGGTGAATATGAAAAGTGAGTGGTTTCTCTGCAACATGCTCAGGCACATTTAACCAAATATTAAGAGGAAATTAATGTCTTTCTTTGAGTCCGGATGTATAACGTTGAACCTGTGTTGATCAAATAGGTTTGGGATTAGAATCTAATGTGTCACTACAGGTGTTGGTAGTGTGATCAATCCAACGGCTCAATGGTTCAATAAATCAATAAAATCCCACAATCATTGCAGATGATGACTAGATGCATCATATGTTCTACCAAAAAATATTTTCTGGGTCAGTTTGATCTTTTTCCACCGGCTGATTATTAAAGAGGTGAATCTCCACAGTAATCAAAGCAGATAATTCAACTTTAAGTATGAAAACCTCTTGATTATACTCGGTCTTATTTGAATTACCACTCAGCTGTATTCATCTCAGATCAAAAACAGAATCCTCAGAGAAATGTGGATTATTGAAAATCTCTTCCTTATTATAAACCATTTAGCCTGTCTGCTTGGGTCCAAGGCTAGCACGACCCATCCTGCAGTAAGGGACAAATTAATGAAAAAAACACCAGGCAGCTCTGCAACAAAACAACTTCAACAGCCCCACTGAGCATTTGGTTGCATTTAAACTTTAAAAGGCAATTATGCTAAGTGGAGTCACAGAGGTGATAACCAGAGGCTGCTAACTGACTGTGAGCATTAAACATATGGTCAACAGCCATTAGTATTTATTAGAGCTCCCCACGCGCAGGTGGCAACGTGCCACGCGCTGAATGCTCCACATCTTAGAGCACTTTTTAAAACCGCCTGCTGAGAACTAAAAAAAAAATCAATTTAACCTGTCCTCAGATTGGGCATTGTTGCATACTGCAAGTAACCCCTCTTTACAGAGGGTCTGGGTATGGTTAAAGTATTTTATCATACAGTGCCGTATGCCCCCTAGGTACGGTGGCCGCAAGGGGACATGAGGGAATTTTTTTTTCTTTTGCGTCCCCATGCAATACTTCGTTCGCTGGCAAAAATTGTTCATCACCTTGAGAAAGTGTGCATTTTGGAAAAGCAGCACATATGACAAACTGCTCACAAAACAAACAGCACTGATATGGCATTGATATGGTTTATTTCTCATTCTAGAATTGCGCCGCTCAAGGTGGCAGCAGGTTGGAGTAGCTCTGTTACTTTTGATTCTGATTTCTTTTTTGGGAACTCTTCCTCTTGTGGTGGATACAGTTGATTTTTTTTTTTGGACAACTGTCCTCTCCTTTGTCGGATGCTTGTAGGATTTTTCCTAATACTTTCTATTTTTGAACATTTGTTATGATGCATTGCCATGGCAACGGGGTTGTTTCTTACAACCGGGAGCAGCTGATTAAAATCTCAAAAGCTCAAATAATACTTCAACTACAACCCCAAATCCCTGATGAGTTGAAAAGGAGACGCCGTGGATGCAGAGCAGGAGCTAAGAGGAGAGAGAGAAGGAGGAAGTTCAAACCATCTCTTCCGTCGATTATGATGGGCAATGTGAGATCATTGGGAAACAAGTTGAATGAACTCTAAGCCCTACAAAGGACCCAGCCAGAGTATCGGGCATGCAGTATTATGTGTTTTACTGAGACATGGCTGCAGAATCATATCCCAGACTCCAGCGTCTCTCTGCCGGGCTTTTTAACCATACGTGCAGACAGAGATTTAAACAGGAGTGGCAAATGTAAAGGAGGTGGACTGGCAGTACTTGTGAACAACAGATGGTGTAATCCAGGACATGTTACTGTGAAGTGTCATCTCTGCAGTCCAGATATTGAACTGTTAGCAGTAAGTTTTCATTCATATTATTTACCCAGAGAGTTCACCAGTGTTATTTTGGCAACAGTTTACATTCCACCTTCCGCTGTTGCTGACACTGCATGTGATGCCATCAACTCAGTTCTTGCTAAGCTACAGACACAAAACCTAAATGCTTTTGTGGCAATTTCTGGTGATTTTAACCATGCTTCACTCTCTGCTACACTTCCAACGTTTCAACAATTTGTCAGCTGCTCTACCAGAGAAAACAAAACATTAGATTTGTTTTATGCAAATGTCAAGGACTCATACATCTCTACAGCAAGACCTCCTCTAGGCAAATCAGATCACAATCTTGTTTTTCTCTGCTCAAAATATAAGCTCCTTGTTCAGAGACAACCTGTAATAAAGAGGACTGTGAGAAAATGGTCACAGGAAGCTGAAGAAGCTCTGCAAGGTTGCTTTGAGGCTACAGACTGGGACGCACTGTGCCAGACACATGGAGAGGACATAAATGCCATGACTGAGTGTGTAACCGACTATATAAACTTCTGTGTGGATAACATCATCCCCACCAGAACCGTGAGATGCTTCCCCAATAACAAACCTTGGATCACCAGTGACCTGAAGGACCTGCTTAACAAGAAAAAAAGAGCCTTCAGAGAGGGAGACAGAGAATTATTGAGGAGTTTACAGAAGCAACTTAAAGTCAAGATAAGAGACAGCAAGGAGATGTACAAGAAGAAGCTGGAAAGCAAGCTCCAGAAAAACAATATCAGAGATGTGTGGACAGGGATGAAGAAGATCACAGGTTTCAAGCAGAAGGACGATCAGAGCGATGGATGTCTGGACAGAGCCAATGAACTGAACACATTCTTCCATAGGTTCAGTTCAGAAACAATCTCAGCATCCTCCTCTCCTGCTCACAGCCAAACAGACATTCCACCTTCCTTTGACCCACAGGACCCACAGCTGTCCAGTAACACCTCACATTTTTTATCTTCCACCTCAGCCCTAGACCCTTCTGCTTCTACATGTTTGCCTTCAACCATATCAGAAGATGCTGATGCTTCCTTTGCTTCCCCCTTCCACCTGTGTGTCTCAAGAAGTCAAGTGAAGATGCAACTGGAGAGACTGAATCAGAATAAGGCTGCAGGTCCAGATCATGTCAGCCCTAGAGTCCTGAAGGCCTGTGCAGAGCAGCTCTGTGGGATTCTGCAGCACCTCTTCAACCTTAGCTTGGCCCAGAAGAAGGTTCCGGTGTTGTGGAAGACCTCCTGTCTTGTTCCAGTACCAAATAAAACTCACCCATCAGTCCTCAATGACTATAGACCTGTTGCCCTGACATCTCACATCATGAAAGTCCTAGAGAGACTCCTGTTGGCCCACCTGAATAAGCAAACAGTAAACCATCAGGACCTCCTTCAGTTTGTTTATCGCTGTGGAGTTGGAGTTGAAGATACCATCATACACCTGCTTCAACAAACCCACTGTCATCTGGACAAAGGCAGCAGCACTGTGAGGATCATGTTCTTTGATTTATCCAGTGCATTTAATACAATCCAACCTGATTTGCTTTGTCAGAAACTCCAGAAGACTCAGGTGGAGGCCTCAACAATCTCCTGGACCAAAGACTACCTGACAAACAGACCACAGTTTGTGAGACTGAAGGGTTGTGAGTCTAACCAGGTAGTCAGCAGCACAGGAGCACCACAGGGGACTGTACTCTCACCATTCCTTTTCACTCTGTACCACTCAGACCTCCAGTACAAGACAGACTCCTGTCATCTGCAGAAATACTCAGATGATTCTGCAGTCGTGGGGTGGATCAGAGATGGACAAGAAGCTGAGTACAGGAAGGTGGTGGACCGCTTTGTGGCATGGTGTGGAAACAATCATCTCATTTTGAACGTGACTAAAACAAAGGAGATGATTGTAGATTTTAAGAGAAACAGGAATAAGTCAAAAACTATTTCTATCATGGGAGAAGAAGTGGAGGTGGTGGAGGAGTATAAATACCTCGGTGTTCACCTGGACAACAGACTAGAGTGGAGATGCAACTGTGAAGCCATCTACAAGAAGGGACAGAGCAGACTGTACTTCTTCAGGAAGCTTAGGTCCTTTGGTGTTTGCAGCAAGATGCTGCATATCTTCTATAAGTCTGTTGTGGAAAGTGTGATCTCTTCTGCCATCATCTGCTGGGGAAGCAGCATCAGAACCAGGGACTTAAAAAAGCTCAACAAGCTGATAAAAAAGGCTGGTTCTGTTCTGGAGACTCCTCTGGAACCTCTGGAGATCATTGTGCAAAGAAGGATTCTTCATAAAATGAAGAACATTATGGAGAACCCTGAGCATCCTCTTCATGAGACTGTCCTACAACAACAGAGTGTCTTTAGTCAGAGGCTTCTTCAGATCTGCTGGAAGACGGAGCTACAGGAGATCCTTCCTGCCCACAGCCATCAGCATCTACAACGACTCTTTGAAGAAACCTGGATTATATGAGCTACAACAACATTTCATTTCCCTTTGGGATTAATAAAGTATTTTTGAATTATCATATGCAGGTTAACATGCACTCAATGCGATTAAATGCTTAAGATAAGAAGAATCGTTCAAATCACGATAAAAACAAAAGCACTAATGGCGTGCAAAAAAAGTACACATCATGCAGCAGCAATAAGCAAATAAAGTGTCCCAGATGTGGTTTCGTGCAGTATTATTGTCTAGAGTTCAGTAGTTTGACAGCATGTGGATAGTAACTGTCTTTAGGTCTGCTGTAAGATCATTTTATTTAAGGCCGATTTCAAAATAAAACTCAATAAATCTCAAAAACGGGTCTAGTGTCTGTTCCATTTTTGCAGTTATCTGGTTTGGAAACTATCCCACAAAGTATTGCGAGATAACGCAGACTATTGCGTGGGGACGCAAAAGAAAAGAAAAAAAATCCCCCTTGTCCCCTCGCGGGTTCCGTACCTAGGAAGTAACTCAGCTGCGTTATACTGAAACTAACCTAAAGTCAATCGTGACTTACGAACATCACATGGAAAACCACATATGTGTTTAATATATGTGGCTTGGAGACCTATATGTTTAATATTTAGGCCACAACAGCCTAAATATTTGTAGATCAATTCATTTTATGTTAAGTTTTCCAGGAATGCAGCAGTTCCCGTCTGGATCTGGTTGCGCAATTATGCGAAAACTAAAGATTTAGTCTGTAAAATGTGTCCTAGGAGAACCAACCGTGTTTCAATCCCAGCGCCGCGGTGAACAAGAAGCGGTTAAAGGGCTGCTGGAACGGCTTCCGGAATCAGAATACACACAAGGTTCTTTGTTTCACAGCCGCCCTCTGAACACCGGAAATAAACAATGCTGTTTCCGCTGAAGAACTTCAAAACAACATAAAGAAACTTCGTTATCTCTGTAAAAAAAAAAAAAAAAAAAAAAAAGTTGCTGCAGGAAAATGTAAAAAATCCGAGTCATAAATGCTTTACGGTAACAAAAATGCAGATATTTTAAAGATAAAAATACATTTTATAAAAACATTGCATTATAAGACAATCATCTTATAATTGTGGTAAGAAGCAATCCTCCTACAATTGAAACATTACATGCAACTCTGTAAAAACATACGATTTTTCATTCATTTTGAAACCAACTAAACTTTTCCAGTTTTAGATCAACTAGGAATACCTAAATGATTTTGTTTGAGATTTCTTTCAGAGAATTGAAGTTCATTAAATTCTGAAGTTTCCATACACCAAGACTACTCTGCATATAAACGGTTTTGTAAGCTTCTGATCACAACATTTAAGTTGAATAGAGGAACACATGTGGGTGTATTTTAAATAACTTCATTACAAATTAGCCAAAATATCAGGAAGAGAACCACAGACCACCCATCTACTTTGAAGAACCTAGAATATAAGACATATTTTCAGTTGTTTCACACTTTTTTGTTCAGTATATAATTCCACATGTGTTAATTCATAGTTTTGATGCCTTCAGTGTGAAGCTACAATATTCATAGTCATGAAAATAAAGAAAACTCTTTGAATAAGAAGGTGTGTCCAAACCTTTGGTCTGTGCTGTATTGATTATCCAGGGAATGGACATGTGGGTTCAGAGGTATTTATACCAGAGTTTAATGTAGACTTATGTAAAAGACTTAATAATAAACTGTCTGTATTTACAGCTGAATTATTTGCTAAAATCATAGGGTTACAATGGCTGGAGGGGGTCAAACCTGATAGGGCAGTCATTTGTTCAGACTCTACAGCAGCATTAAATAGCTTGATTTCAAAAGAAACAGCACGAATGATTTGTTGATGGGAAATATTTACATTACTATTAAGAATACAAAGAGCCGGAACTGTTGCACAATTCTCCTGGGTTCCTGCACATGTTGGTGTGGAGGGAAATGAAAAGCCAGATGAAATTACAAAGAGAGCATTGAAATTTAAAAATGATGAAGTAATGAATGTTCCGTTTGGAATAGGTGAGGCCAAATCATTAATGAGAGCAGTAGTGAGGGATATATGGCAAGAGAGGTTGGACACCAATACTGAAGGAAGACATTATTAAAGAATACAGGAATTAATTAAGGTGAAAGTCTTGAAAGGAAAGTGCTGAAGAGAGGATCTAATTTTATCATGGTTAAAGTTGGGGCATATTGGATTAAAATCAGCTCTTTATTGAATGGATAAGTGTGTATCTAATTAATGTGATGTCTGTGGTGTCCCTGAAGATGTAGAACATATTATTTTGAGATGTAGCAAATATGATTATTAGAGCACTATAATGCATGATGTGCATTATACTGAAAGTGTTATTTGCATTTCTAAAAGATACAGGTTTAGTCCATATTTTAAATATATATTTTTAGAATGTAACCTGAAGTATACTCTTTAAGATTACACACTCTGGTGCAGTAGGTGGCAATATGCACCAATAAAATCAAAGAACAAAAGCTGATGATTGTTTTTGCTCACCAGTTGGGTAATCTGACCTACCCTCTCTAGCACATTGCTCATGACTGTTTTCTTTTTTGCAGCACTAGAGGCCCTTTTTTCCATTTTCTTCAATAGGAGGTAGACAGGAAAGAGGGCAAAGAGAGGTGGAGACATTCAGCACAGGTCTGGGACTTGAACCCGGGACAGCCACATCGAAGACTATAGCCTCTGCACTTGGTTGTTCACTTAACCCCTACACCACCAGTGCTGTTCTCCTCGCACTTCCCCCTCTGGACTCCAGAAGTAACTCCCTGGGATGTGCCTTAGTGTACCGGCTGCTGGCTCTCCCGTTGCCCTCCTTTTGTCTGCTGCTGGATTTCTCTCGGATGTTCTCTCATTCACCTGCCTGTCCGCCCTTCCACGCTCTCCAGTGGCAACACGCTTCTCCTTAGATGATCGCATCACCTCCTCCAGCTCATTTCCTCTCGCCAGCAACAATAAGAAACCAAGCAATATTCAAAACATTGTCATACTATAACATTCCTCTGGTTGCCAATGTTAACCCCACTCTCTCCTCTGTGCTTTTCCTGGAGGCCTGTGTGGGACCCACCTTGAAACTCTACTTGTTTGTCTGTTTAATAAACCCAATTCAACTATCCACCTTGTCCATACTTGTTGCTTCCACCAGAGTCATAAACAAAACCAGTATGACAGGAGGTAGCAGGCATAGTATTGGTTAATTAAGTATTGTTTTTTTTTTGTCATATGCTGGTTAACACACAGTCAACAATACAATGAAATGCTTGGGATAAGAAGAACTGTTCAGCTCACTAAAAAAACAAAAGTACTAATGTGTGCAATAAAAAAAAAGTACACATTGTGCAACAGCAATAAGGTACTAAAGTGTCACAAATGTGGTTTGGTGCAGTATTATTGTCCAGTGTTCAGTAGTCTGACAGCTTGTGGATAATAACTGTCTTTTAAGTTTTTTTGCTGGCAGGGACCTGTACTGCCTGCTAGACGGTAGCAGACGGAAAAGTCTTTTTGCTGGGTGGTCATTGACGATGCTGTGTGACCTCTGCCGTTGGCACCACCCTCTGTAGTGCTTTCCGTCTCTGATGGGTGCAGTTCCCCTACCACACTGTGATACAGTCGGCTCTCCTGTACCTGTAGCACCTGTAGAAGTTTGTGAGAATGCTGGTGTTCATTCTGAACTTCATCAGCCTTCTCACCAAGTAGTCACCATCGGACTTTCTTGACTAGTGTTTGCATAACTGTCCAGAATAAGTCCTCAGTGATGTGAACCCTGAGGAACATGAAGCTGCTGACCTGCTCCACCTCAGCATTATTAATATAGATGAGGGATTGCTGGCCCCCACGCTGTCTCCTAAAGTACACCATCATCTCCTTAGTTTTGCTGACGTTCAGAGAGAGGTTATTTTCCTGACCAACTTATCAGTGATTTCACTTCATTCTTGCAGCCTACTAGTGGATTGTTTTATACATGACATTCCACATCAAATTTCACTGGCAGATATTACTCAGGTTTACAGAGATTGTTCAGGAAAAGAGAAAATATCATCTGAGCTGTTCTGAAACCGAAAACCCTGGGTATGATAGAATGGAGTAGGTCTACTCAGTTTAGTGCTTTCTACCCAGAGCTTGTTAATCCTGCTTCCTGAAACGGGGCCCTGGTTAACACTGGAGTTGAGATGCAACTGTGAAGCTGTTTTTCTGTGGAGTTTTTAGGTTCTCCACTGGAGCTGCTTGACTTTTGGAGGGTGGATTGCAGCAGGTGTGCATCTGCACATCTGATCATTATCAAGCCATCAGCTGGGGAATATGAGGAGCAGGCAGCCACTCCTTTGACGCTTGAGTGTTAACCGAAGTGGTAATCTAAACCCTCTGAGTCTTCTTAGTGGTCATTGTGTTGTGTCCCATACTAAGATTGTCATGTTGCTTTTTCCTCATTCAAAAGGAACCCTTCAAGCTGAGGCCAAGTTCCTTCTCTTAGATCTCCTGGATCATCTACTATAATTGATATTTCTCTGGTCATCATTCCATGGCTGGCAACCTCAAAGCTCTTTATTATCCTCCTCATACGTGCAACCTGTCTGACCTCAGACACTCTTCTGCTCCTTGTTACTTCACTGCCTTCCTTCCACCATCTAAAAGCACCACTTGGACCTCTTCCCCAGGATGTTCACAAAATGCAGTTAAAAGCCTTCAGCTGATTAAAAATGCTGCAGCAAGAGTTCTGATGAAAATTAAAAAGAGAGATCATATTTCTCCTATTATAGCTTCCCTTCATTGGCTCCCTGTTAAATTTAGAATAGAATTTGAAATTCTCCTCCTCACATATAAAGCCCTTAATGATCTAGCTCCATCATACATCAGAGATCTGATTGGTCCATATATTCCTAACAGAGCACTTTGTTCTCAGACTGCAGGTTTACTGGTGGTTCCTAGAGTCTCTAGAAGTAGAATGGGAGGCAGATCCTTTAGTTATCAGGCTCCTCTCCTGTGGAACCAGCTCCCAGTTTTAGTCCGTGAGGCAGACACCCTGTCTACTTTTAAGGCTAGGCTTAAAACTTTCCTTTTTGATAAAGCTTATAGTTAGAGTGGCTTAGTTTATCCTGAGTTATCTTCCTTATTTTTTACCTCCGTCTTCTTCCCTCCCTGTTGGATGGAGTAAGGGGAGTCAGGTTTAGCCTAAACCGGCTCAGTTATGGTTGAGGTGCAAACACACCCTCCATTTCTGCTACCTGTATGACCCCTTCTCTTTTCCAATGTCAGTCTGACAGAGGGAGGTATCCCAATCCTTGTGGTTTTCAGTATAACAATGACCATCAGTGGGACCCTTTGTGGGGTTCCTTGAGACGACATTGTTGTAAATCAGCTCTGTTTAAATAATCTGATCTGAAACTATCTCTGTAGTTATGCTGCTATAGGCTTGGGTTGCTGGAGGACATAATGACCACTTTCACCCTCTTTGCTACATTCTCACACTACTCTCCAATTTTGCATTATTTGCTGTTATTTCAGTTTTTAACTCTATGTTCTCTCTTTTCTCTTCCTAGAAGCTACACCTGTCTGCCTGTGACACCTTTCTGGAGAGGGGAATCGTCCGAGCTTCTGCTGGCAACAACTTAATGCTCACCCTCTACCGATGATCCACATGGCCCTGTCTTTTAGTGCTTAACCCTTTCTCTCTCCTAGACATGGAAATTGACTGAGCTTTACTGTAACTAACTCTAAGTGCTCTCTTTCAGACTCTAACCTTGAAAACTGGCTCAAAGTTTATCTGTTCTTTCTTTTTAGGTGAAACGACTAAAGGAGCTATATCCATTAACATTTACTTTTCCTTCCCATAGAAAGTACTCCTGGATCAGTGCTTCTGTATTCCTTGTGTGTCTCTGCTCAGTTCTCTCAAACATCCAGTCGGTCGTGGCAGATGGCCGCTCACACTGAGCCTGGTTCTGCTGGAGGTTTCTTTCTGTTAAAAGGGAGTTTTTCCTCTCCGCTGTCGCTACATGCATGCTCAGTATGAGGGATTGCTGCAAAGTCAACGCCAGTGACTGTCCACTGTCTCTACATGCTCATCCAGGAGGAGTGAATGCTGCAAGTCTCTGACTGGATGCAATCTGCTGGGTTTCCTTAGATAGAAAAACGTTTTATCCAACTTCAAGAAATAACTAACTCTGACTGCACTGTTCAATGGTTAGGACTAATTGGAATGTATGTACAGGGGTTGGACAATGAAACTGAAACACCTGTCATTTTAGTGTGGGAGGTTTCATGGCTAAATTGGACCAGCCTGGTAGCCAGTCTTCATTGATTGCACATTGCACCAGTAAGAGCAGAGTGTGAAGGTTCAATTAGCAGGGTAAGAGCACAGTTTTGCTCAAAATATTGAAATGCACACAACATTATGGTGACATACCAGAGTTCAAAAGAGGACAAATTGTTGGTGCACGTCTTGCTGGCGCATCTGTGACCAAGACAGCAAGTCTTTGTGATGTATCAAGAGCCACGGTATCCAGGGTAATGTCAGCATACCACCAAGAAGGACGAACCACATCCAACAGGATTAACTGTGGACGCAAGAGGAAGCTGTCTGAAAGGGATGTTCGGGTGCTAACCCAGATTGTATCCAAAAAACATAAAACCACGGCTGCCCAAATCACGGCAGAATTAAATGTGCACCTCAACTCTCCTGTTTCCACCAGAACTGTCCGTCAGGAGCTCCACAGGGTCAATATACACGGCCGGGCTGCTATAGCCAAACCTTTGGTTACTCATGCCAATGCCAAACGTTGGTTTCAATGGTGCAAGGAGCGCAAATCTTGGGCTGTGGACAATGTGAAACATGTATTGTTCTCTGATGAGTCCACCTTTACTGTTTTCCCCACATCCGGGAGAGTTACGGTGTGAAGAAGCCCCAAAGAAGCGTACCACCCAGACTGTTGCATGCCCAGAGTGAAGCATGGGGGTGGATCAGTGATGGTTTGGGCTGCCATATCATGGCATTCCCTTGGCCCAATACTTGTGCTAGATGGGCGCGTCACTGCCAAGGACTACCGAACCATTCTTGAGGACCATGTGCATCCAATGGTTCAAACATTGTATCCTGAAGGCGGTGCCGTGTATCAGGATGACAATGCACCAATACACACAGCAAGACTGGTGAAAGATTGGTTTGATGAACATGAAAGTGAAGTTGAACATCTCCCATGGCCTGCACAGTCACCAGATCTAAATATTATTGAGCCACTTTGGGGTGTTTTGGAGGAGCGAGTCAGGAAACGTTTTCCTCCACCAGTATCACGTAGTGACCTGGCCACTATCCTGCAAGAAGAATGGCTTAAAATCCCTCTGACCACTGTGCAGGACTTGTATATGTCATTCCCAAGACGAATTGACGCTGTATTGGCCGCAAAAGGAGGCCCTACATCATACTAATAAATTATTTTGGTCTAAAACCAGGTGTTTCAGTTTCATTGTCCAACCCCTGTACCTGACTGTTGTGAAGTGCCTTGAGACATGTGTTGTGAATTGGTGCTATATAAATAAAACTGAATTGAATTGAATCCCTCTCATTCATCCACCTCAACCATTAAGCCTCCTCTATTCCTTGACCATATTTCTCTGTTATTTTTCTCCTGCTCACCTCTCCTCTCCTCATCAGTGACGTGGCTCTCAGTATTCCCAGGGAACCCTGCCTGCACCGAGATCTGCTTCATTATCATCATCATCATTGTTTTTAATAAATATTTAAACCTTTCTCTGCCTCCTGAGAGTATTCATGTATGTGGGACAGACTATGACACTTAGCTCATTCAATGTCTGCAGCAAGATGCTACTTATAAATATAAGTCTGTTGTGGAGAGTGTGATCTCTTTTTTCATCATCCGCTGAGGTAGCAGCATTAAAGCCAGGAACTTAAAAAAGCTCAACAAACTGACAAAGAAGGCTGGCTCTGTTCTGAGGACTCCTCTAGAACCTCTGCAGATCATTGTACAAAACAGGATTTATGGAAAACCCAGAGCACCCTCTTTATGAGACTGTCATACAACAAAGTCTTTAGTCAGAGGCTTCTTCAGATCTGCTGTAAGACACAATGCAACAGGAGATCCTTCCTGCCCACAGCCATCAGCATCTACAATGGCTCTTTGAGGAAACCTTCATAATGAGTTACAACAACATTTCCCTTAAAGTATTAAAGATTAAAATATTTTTAACTGAATTGAATTCTCCTGCCTCTTGATCAAATCAGGTCAAGTTAAGGGTTTCACCACTAAAGCAGATTTAAGAGCTCATTTAGCTGCTGCAGAGATACACTTTAAAAATACTTCTCCTCTTCACAATATTGTACCACGGATGAGATGTGCTGCTTACAAAAAATGGGAGAAAAGAGCCTAATTAATTGTCTAGAAAAGTCTAGAACTGACCATAACATTACCTAGAATTTTATTCCAAAAAGTAACAATGGGACTGAAGTCCCTAAGCAATTCAACGTCTCGTGATTTAATAACACAAATAATAAACTTGTGTCCACTTTTATTACTAGCCCTGCTTTATCATTTTCTCTCCTACAGCAGTGTCCCTGGGGTGTAATTCCTCCTCTTCACTCAGCATTTATTTCCCCTGGACCCTCTACCATTGGAATTATCTGCATTTTGCACAGGTTTCCTGGTATGTCAGCACAAATTTACAGCTTTTTTACTGTTTCCCATATTCAACTATAGCCTAAAGTAGATTAAGGTGTTTTGCACACCGTGAGAAATCTGTAGAGATGAATTTAAACACAAGCGGAAAACAATCGTTGTAAATCAGCTTCTGAAATAATGGAAGGAGGAAAACAGATTTTGTTTTGTGACATTACCAGCTGTGGATTACAAGTTTAAGCCATGAAACATTCCCAAAAAGTGGAAGTCTTATAATGATTTCTGCTTTTAATGCAGAACCTTTGTTCCTATAGAATGCATCAGATAATCTCATCATTCACACATGCATATCCTTCTATTATTCCTAATTAGAAGCAAAGAGTTGGAACATGGAATGTCACCTCTCTGGTGGGGAAGGAGAGGTAGAGAGGTTCCGGCTAGAAATAGTCGGGCTCACCTCGACGCACGGCTCTGTCTCAGGAACCAGTCTCCTTGAGAAGGGTTGGACACTTTTCCACCCTGGCGTTGCCCCTGGTGAGAGGCGCCGAGCTGGGTTGGGCATACTTGTTGCCCCCCATCTCGGCGCCTGTACGTTGGGGTCCCCGATGGTGAGGGAGGATGCCGGTCAGACCTGGCAGATCTAAAAAAACCTTGAGGGTCTGCTGGGAACACCAGGCAGAGTCTCCCATGAGGTGGTGCTTCAATTTCCACCTCCATGAGAGCTTCAAACACACTCCAGGGGAAGTGGGGGACATTGAGTCCGAGTGGGCAAAGTTCCGCGCCTCCATTGCTGAGGCGGCTTACCGGAGCTATGGTCGCAAGGTTGTTGGTTTATGTCGCAGCGGCAATCCTCGAACCCACTGGTGGACACCAGCGGTGAGGGATGCTGTCAGGCTAAGAAGGAGTCCTATTGGGTCTTTTTGGTACCAGCAGTCCAAGGGGCATGCGACTCGGGTGGTTGCTGAGGTAAAAACTTGGGCGTGGGAGGAGTTCGGGGGGCCATGGAAAACCACTTTATAGACTATACGGATTCGAGGTGAGTCTGGTCCACCATCCTGCATCTCAGGGGGGGAAGAGGTACACCATCAACACTGTTTACAGTGGGGAGGGTGTGCTGTTGACCTCAACTCGGGACGTTGTGGGTCGGTGGGCGGAGTATTTCGGAAACCTCTTCAATCCCACCAGCACGTCTTCCACTGAGGTGCCGGAGCCTGGGGACCTTGGGTCGGGCTCTCCAATTTCTGGTGCTGAGGTCACCGAGGTGATTAAAAAGCTCCTCTGTGGTAAGGACCGGGGTGGATGAGATTCACCCGAAGTTCCTTATGGCTCTGGATGTTGTAGGGTTGTGTTACAAAAAGCAACTCTGCAGCATCGCGTGGACATCGGGGGCAGTTCCACTGGATTGGCAGACCGGGGTGGTGGTCTCCCTATTCAAAAAGGGGGACTGTAGAGTGTGTTCCAACTATAGAGGAGTCACACTCTTAAGCCTCCCTGGAAAGGTCTATTCGGGGGTTCTGGAGAGGAGGGTCCATCGGATAGTCGAACCTCGGATTCAGGAAGAGCAGTGTGCTTTTCGTCCTGGCCGTGGATCACTGGACCAGCTATACACCCTCAGCAGGGTCTGGAAGGGTGCATGGGAGTTTGCCCAATCAGTCTACATGTGCTTTGTGGATATGGAGAAGGCGTTCGACCGTGCCCCTCGGGGAATCCTGTGGGGGGGTACTCCGGGAGTATGGGGTACCAGGCCCTTTGATACGAGCTTTTAGGTTCCTGTATGACCGGTGTCAGAGCTTGGTCCACATTGCCGGCAGTAAGTCGGACTCATTTTCGGTGAGGGTTGGACTCTGCCAAAGTTGCCCTTTGTCACCAATTCTGTTCATAACTTTGATGAACAGAATTTTTAGGCACAGCCAAGGTGTTGAGGGGATTTGTTTTCATGGCCTTAGGATTGCGTCCCTCCAAGTCCGAGGACATGGTCTTGAGCTGGAAAAGGGTAGAGTGCCTTCTCTGGGTCGCGGGGGGGGTCCTGCCTCAAGTGGAGGAGTTCAAGTAACTTGGGGTCTTGTTCACAAATGAGGGAAAAATGGAGCGGGAGATTGACAGATGAATTGGTGCTGCGTCAGCAGTGATGCGGGTGCTGTACCAGCCTGTCGTGGTGAAGAGAGAGCAAAAAGCAAAGCTCTCGATTTACCGGTCGATCTACGTTCCTACCCTCATCTATGGTCATGAGCTTTGGGTCATGCCCGCAAGAACAAGATCACATATACAAGCGGCCAAAATGAGTGGAGCCAGTTGAGGTGGCTTGAGCATCTGGTTAGGATGCCTCCTGGACACCTCCCTGGTGTGGTGTTCCGGGCACGTCTCACCGGTAGGAGGCCCAGAGGAAGACCCAGGACACGCTGGAGGTACTATGTTTCTTGTCTGGCCTGGGAACACCTTGGGATTCCCCCTGACAAGCTGGCCCAAGTGGCTGGGGAGAGGGAAATCTGGGTCTCTTTGCTTAGGCAGCTGCTCCTGCGACCCAACCCCGGATAAGCTGAAGACGATGGATGGATTGATGGAGTTGATACAGTACAATGGGAAATTGTTCTTGTTGATTATTTAAAAAAATCTTGTTGGTATGCTTGATGCAAGTGCATTCAGCAGGTCAGTAGTCACCACATAGAGGAACAAGCCGATTAGGTGAAGGTGACTTGATGATGAGTATCTATGGTCTAAAACTGAGATAAGGTTTTGGAAACATCCCTTGCCACCTATGTCAAAAGGTTTTCAATGTAGTTTAGATCAGGGGAATGAGCAGGAAATTCCAAAAGAGGGATAATATTCTCTCAGAAAAAGTCCTTTATTAGACAGGTGTTCCAGATTGGAAAAATTGAATAAAGTATAAGAATTCAAGCGAATTTGACAAGGGCCATAATTTTAATGGCCAGATGACTGAGTAAGAGCATCACCAAAACTGAAGCTCTAGATGGTTGTGATAGAAAGATGTCAGAATACACAACATCACAGTTTGTTGTATTAAGGGCTGTATAGCTGCAGACTTGTTAAAGTGTCCATGCTGACCCCTGTTCATCATTAAAAGTACCAACAAAGAGAGCATCAGGACTGGACTAAAGAGGATTAACAGATTGTGTCCATGCCTTTTGAATCATGCTTTTCTTTTATATCACCCAGGGATCAGATGACATCAAAAAGTACTATGGGAAAAAGGCAGTGTGATATTCACTTTTGTACTGATGCTCTCCTACCTACAAAAACAATCAGGGTTTTTCCTAACCAGAAACCATGGTTAGACAGCACAGTGTGGACCCTGCTAAGAGTTCAGGATGCAGCTTACTGACCACAGAAAACTGAAAAAGAACATCCAGCAGGCTAAGCAAAGGTTCAAGCAGCGCATCGAGGAGCACTTTAATAACGACAACTCATGCAGTATGTGGAGAGCAGTGGCGGATGCTGGTCTTTCAAGGAGGGGAAGATCAATTTCAAGATCGCTGATTCGCTCATTTCGCTGTCAATCAAAAAGGGATTCAGCCTCAGACAGATCATCCAATCATCATGCAGAAGCTGAGCGTCCGGGCCAGCTAAGTCCAGCCCACTGCCCCATAGACCCCCAGAGACGCTGAGCGTCCGATGGGCGGGACAAAGCACTCTTTGCTTCGCTATTGAACTCACTGTTTAAAGCACTGTGCAGCTGCAGGAATGAGTGAGAGGAAAGCCGCGTCGTTAGTGATAAGAAGCTTATTTGGAACAAAAGTTGAGCGTGTTGTATCACATATTTAGTCAATGACATGTACACACAACAGTATATATTTGATCACTTATTTTTTGACATTTTAGGGGAAGCAGAGTTTCCCATGCAGTCTTGGCGCAATAGCCACTGGTGGAAAGGCATCAGATTCATCACAGATTATAAGAAGAGCGACCAGCTGCTCAGCCATGACCCAGCTCTCTCGACACCTTAAACACCTTCTTTTCAGCAGCGGAAGGACTAAACACCCACCTTTGCCATGGGTGCAGCATCGGCCTCTCGTTCTACAGCCGCACCAAGTGACCTCCGCTACGAAGAAGATCAACATCAACCAGGCTGCAGGTCCAGACATGGTGTCAGGCCGGACACCAAAATCAACCTCTCCCTGCATCTTTCCGTGGTCTCTGCCTGCTTGAAGTCCTCCGCTATTTTGCCTGTGCCCAAAAAAATCATTCATCACCTGCCTCAATGATTACCATCCTGTTGCTCTGACCCCAGTCATCATGAAGTACTTTGAAAGGATCCCCCTGAAGTACATCAAGGAGGCCATCCCTGCTGGCCTGGATGACTTGCAGTTCACCTACAGGGAGAATCGCTCCACAGAGGATGCTGTCTCGTTAGCACTTCAGACGGCTCTGACTCATCTGCAGTCCCCTATATGGGGTGCCGAATGTAAAAATTCAGCAAAAAAAAAAAAATTCACTGGCACATTTCTGCTTTTAGCGCGCTTTCTTTACATTTAGTGAAATTTTCTTGCATTTATTGGGAAATGCTAAATCTAAATCTTAAATCTGTATCTATATACATATCTTAAATCTAAATGTTAAATCTAAATGAAAATGTTAAATCTAAATCTTAAATCTAAATATATATCTGTTAGGATTATGATTATTGATTCATTAATATTCATCAAGAATTATAATTAAAAATCATAATTTGAGAAAATCAATTTCTTAACCAAAAATCCTCATTTATGAATCGAAACCAGATATGTCTTCTGGTGTTGTAATTGTGGCTCAATGCCTTTGATAATTACAACCGTTAAATACTCAGTAATAATTGATAACTATTACTAGATGTTTAATCAACCATTTCTGCCGAAACGTGGGGAACTTTAACCTTATTTTGATTGACAAATCACTCTTGCACAAAAATAAACTCAAACGACTTCTCTTTATCTATGTGAATATTTATTAAATTAACAGCCTGATCCACCTCGCTATGCCGATTGAATAATGTTCACCTAATCAAACATGCAAAGTTCTACACAGAAAAAAAATATCTAACTAAACAAAATAAAAACAGCAGTGAGTGTGTATGAGATCAATCCAGCAGTTATGGCAGTTATGGCAAAATAAAAAGGGAATATGGTTGAACGAAGCTTTGGGAGAGCCCCTCCCAAAGTGTAGCTCAGCGGGACACAGGCGGTCATAAAACCCCCAAGCAAAGTTGTAAACTCAGCGCACACAAAGGATCATAAACCTTTTTGGCGGCAAACCAGTAAAACATGAAGTTGAAGACAAAGAAAATGGTTGATTTTCACCGTAAGGTTATTATAGCAGTCCAGTTTCTCAGCGCACCTGCGTTCAGGTGTTCGCACAATAAAACACAACTTGCGAGACTCGGCGGCCTCTGAAATTCAACAGTAGTCAAGTTTCAAAAAAAGGTTGCATGCACATACAATTCAGAACACATTAGACTATAAGTGGCGATTCTATATCACACTAAAACCTCCTCTACCCTGCCCAAGCTATTCCTAATAAAGAAATAAAAATAAAAGGTGGATTTTACTTGTCGTTGTCTCCTCTGAGCAGAGGGAGAGAGATAGGAGGGGTAAAGAGTTCAATGCGTCCGCGGATACTCAGCAAAGCAGTCCGTTTTCTTCCTTGGTGGCCTCCGTGGCAGAAAGGTAGAAAATAATGACGGACCGTCAGTGGTCGACTGGTACAAAAACAAGGAGGAAAATTGCGTCTCCTTGAAAACTCTGTGGTTTTTTTTGGTTACGTGTTAAACTCACGTCTTCGATTGGTAGAGTTGAAAACTTACAGCCTTCTTATTCCTGGAAGCTTAATTCGCTTAGTTTTCTCGTTGGCCAACGAAGGAGGATGAATAAAATCCACGTGGGACTTTTTCTCCAGAGGGATGCGCTTCAGTTGCTGGTCCGGTTTCCAGCAAATGGAAAGCAAATGGTGGGCCGTCTCATACTCTGTTATATAGTTGACGGTGGCCTCCGGGCTGCGAAGCCCCCATCTTATCAGCCGTGGTGCCTGCTGAGATTTGTAGGAACAGACTATCCTGCGGTGCAAAATGGCCGATGACGTTGGAAAGGCATGGTGACGTCCAGCAATGTGCAAATGGTCCAATATTCAGCAAACAAGTGGTCCAACATATCTCAAATCTTAATTATATCTAAATCTTAAATCTTAAATCTAAATCTAAATATATATCTGAAATCTAAATATATATCTTAAATCTAAATCTTAAATCTAAATCTATATCGTGCTCGTATTTATTGTGTTCCGCACGACAGTGGGGACAGCAGACTCAGCAGAGACACCCAGATGTCCCGCTGCCTAGACACCTGTTCCAGCTCCTCCGGGGGAAGGCCAAGGCGTTCCCAGGCCAGCCGAGAGACATGGTCCCTCCAGCGTGTCCTGGGCCATCCCCTGGGCCTCCTCGCAGTGGGACATGCCTCGAAGGCGTCCAGGAGGCATCCGGTATAGATGCCCGAGCCACCTCAACTGGCTCCTCTTGATGTGGAGGAGCAGCGGCTCTACTCCAAGCCCCTCCCGGATGGCCGAGCTCCTCACCCTATCTCTAAGAGAGTGCTAGGCCATCCTACAGAGGAAGCTCAATTCAGCCGCTTGTATCTGGGATCTCGTTCTTTCGGTCATGACCCAAAGTTCATGGCCACAGGTGAGGGTAGGAATGTAGACCGACCGGTAAATGGGAACTTTGCTTTTAAGCTCAGCTCTCTCTTCTACACAACGGACCAGCACAGCACCCCCATTACTGCGGCAGCCGCACCAATCCGTCTGTCAATCTCCCGCTCCATTCTTCCCTCACTTGTGAACAAAACCCCAAGATATTTCAACTCCTCCACTTGAGGGAGGAACTCCCCTCCAACCTGTAAAGGACAAGTCACCCTTTTCCGGTCAAGAACCATGGCCTTGGACTTGGAGGAGCTGATCTTCATCTCAGCCGCTTCACACTCGGCTGCGAACCGCCCCAGTGCATGCATTAGGTCTTGGCTAGAGGGGGCCAGCAGGACCACGTCATCCGTGAGAGAAGAGATGAAATCCACTGGCTCCCAAACCAGACCCCCTCCGGCCCCTGGCTGCGCTTAGAAATCCTGTTCATAAAAGCACTGCTTCCCCCTCCTGAGGCACTGGATGGTTTACCAGAATCATTTCGAGGCCAACCGGTAGGCCTTCTCTATGGCCTCATCAAACTCCTTCCAGGCCCGGGTTTTTGCCTCTGCCATAGCCCGGGCCGCGGCACGCTTGGCCACATGGTACCTGCCAGCCGCCTCAGGAGTCCCACAAGCCAACCACAGCCGATAGGACTCCTTCTTCAGCTTGATAGCGTCCCTTACCCAGTGTCCACTACTGGGTTCGGGGATTGACACCGTGACAGGCACCGCAGACCTTACGGCCGCAGCTACGGGCAGCAGCATCGACAAGAGATGTGGAGAACATGGTCCACTCGGACTCTATGTCTCCAACATCCCCCGGAATCTGGTCAAAGCTCTCTTGGAGGTGAGAGTCTGTCCGGCTTTGTCCTCTTCCAGCGGATCCAACTCACCACCTGGTGGTGATCAGTGGACAGCTCAGCCCCTCTCTTCACTCGAGTGTCCAAAACATGCGGCCGAAGGTCTGAGGACACGACAACAAAGTCGATCATCGGCCTCCTGCTTAGGGTGTCCTGGAGTCAAGTGCACTTATGGACACCCTTATGCTTGAACATGGTGTTAAAATATGGACAATCCATAACTAGCCCATAAGTCCAATAACGAAACACCTCTCGGATTCAGAACAGGGAGGCCATTCCTCCTGATCACGCCTCTCCAGGTGTCACTGTCGTTTCCCACATGGGTGTTGAAGTCCCCCAGCAGAATAATGGGGTCCCCAGGAGTGGCACTATCCAGCATCCCCGACAGGGACACTAAGAAGGCCCGGAACTCCGAACTACCGCTCGGCCCATAGGCCAAAACGACAATAAGAGACCTGTCCCCAACCTGAAGGGGCAGGGATGCAACCCTCTCATCCACTGGGGTAAACCACAATACGAGACGGCTGCGCTGGGGGGGCAGCAACCAAACCCACCCCAGCCCACTGCCTCTCCCCGTGGGCCACTCCAGAGTAGAAGAGAGCCCAGCCCCTCTCAAGGAGATGGGTTCCAGAGCCCGAGGCTGAAATAGTCCGAGGCTGACTATTTCTAGTCGATATCTCTCAACCTCCCGCACAAGCTCAGGCTCCTTCCCCCCAAGGTAAATAATAAGGCAAAAAATGGTTAAAAGCAGCATATTGTTAGTTATTAAAGGTATTATGTTCTGTATATGTTTTAGCACTAATGATGTGTTCACATTCAACGCTCTCTCAACAAAGGATTGAGAACATTCCATTTGAGATACCATCTTTTCGACCAGGACTAGAGACTGTAAAAACTGAAACGAGACAGCTGAGAGAACGACGTCGCCGTAACAGAAGGAGATACCATTCCAGTTCGTGAGGAGACTGGAGCGGGAAGCCAGCAGCTTGAGTTTTGCCGGGCAGAAGTGCTGGAAGAAAGGAAGAGAAAAACAAAGAGTGCTCTGATGGTCGACTGAGCCGCAGGAATCAGAGGTGGCTTGCATCATGAAACAATTTCAGTGGCAAGAATAGACCAGTCTAGGCAGACTCCTGATTGAGCAAGGGTGGATGCAGCTTTGGCAGTGAAGGATTTGTGATATAATAGAAAAATCGGGAAGCCATGTTTGAGACGGAGAAGGACGAATAGAATCGAACTTATTCTATGCTGGGGTCAAGAGCAGAAGACGTCTCTGAAATGCTCAAAGGCGGCAAAAGCTCGCCAAAAGGGGGATTTTTAGTAAGGCGCGGATGAGATGATATAAACATAGTAGTAAAGGCATGAGGGGTAGCAATACAGTGGCCAACCTCAGGAGATAGTAAAATTTGAGAAACCAGATTCATGATTTGAATCAGAGCCTGAGTGAGTTGTTAGAATGCATGAGAGCACATGATCTACCTGAATGTAAAAAAGGAGTGGGAAACACAGCGTGCTTGAAAGGCATATGAATGAGGAAACAGAGAAGAGAGAGCGAAGTGATAAATCTCACCCTTAGAGACGAGCCAAGACGAGCGTTGCAATGGTGAATGTCAGTGGGAGGGGCCAAGGGGCGGGTTGAGCGTCGGCAGAGCGGAGAAGAGAAAGTGCTGACGTGGCAGAATTGGAGGCGAACTCCTGGAGAAGCTGAGTAAAAGATGATATGAGCGCTGGAGAGAATCCATGGACGAAATGAATGAAGCAGGGAAGATGGCTGGAGTAGAAGAAGACATCGAAGCCTGGGAGGAAGATTGGAGGAGAACAGCTGCAGAAGGCAGGGAGCCAGGGTGGAGGCAGGGTGACCTCATCGAGGCTACGCAGGAGGATTGGTGGAGTTGTTGAAGCACTTTCCACTTGCACAGAGCTGAGACGGGGGAGAAGGGGCTATTATCCTTGTTTGTATGTACGAACTTGGCAATAAAGCTGATTCTGATTCTGATTAAGGCAGGAGGCCTCGAGCAAAGCAAAGCCTCGAGGGATGATTGGCTGAAGAGGAATGTAGATCAGAAGCTGATTGGTTGGAGTGGAGAACGTGGTGGAGTAGTTAGACAGAGCCGGAAATGGAGGTCAGTCTTCCAAGTTGAATGTTCGTCAAAACTCCATTTGCAAAGCTATAACATACAGATTGCCAACTCCTACAACAATCTATTTTTATGTTGCTAATATTACCCTCAGGCCTAAATATTGTGGCTGTTTATGATAAACTCCGAACTCTTCAAACATTTACTCTCATAAAACACCAGAACCCGGGGATTCACCGAAAAGAATTAAAAGATCAAGGGAGACAAATTAATTAACAAACACCTGTTTTCCATTGCACATGCAATCTTTAACGTGCCCAACATGTGCAATTTATTTATTGTACACGCAAATTAACACCCATTGTTTGGGATCTTTCAAGATCAGGCCCTAAGTGTGAATGAAAACTAACACTGCACATCATCTTCAACTACCATCTCCAGTGTGAAACATGGTGGAGGCAGCATAATACTGTGGGGTACAGGGAATGCTGGTCTGAATTGATGGGAAGATGGATTGAGCTAAATCTAGGACAATCCTGGAAAATTAACCTATTAGAGGCTGCAGAAAACTGGAGACGGGGATAGAGGTTCACCTTTCAGCAGGAAAATGACCCTAAACAAACAGCCAGAGCTACAGTGTGATGGTTTAGATCAAAGCAGATCCATTCCTTTGAATGGCCTAGTTACAGCCTAGACCTATTTAAGAATTTATGCAATTAAAGATTGATCTGTTTGTCTGTCTATGCATATCTCTTTGTACTGAAAATTATTTTATAAAGCACAAGACCTAACATCAAACGGAGCAGTATTTTAAAAGTTTTTTTTTATCAGTTAGAGTTGTTTATCAGAATGGGTCTTTTCAGCTGAACATCTTATGCATGTTGTTGAGTGTACGTGCGTCTAACTGGGTGGTTATGGAGGGTACTTAATATGCCAAAGCCATCCGTGGCATATCTCAAAGTTTTACAGCTGAAATCTCAGTGAAAATTGGTAAAGTACTGACTCAGGGGGGCTAAAAACAAATATATGTCACATTTTTCAGATTTCTTTAGTAAAAAATTATAAAAAAACATGTATAATTTTTCTTTTACTTTACAGTAAGACACTTTATGCAATAAAAGCAATGAAATGTGTGATTTGAACATGGCTAAATATGAATAAGTTGTAGGGGCCTGAATATTTTTTGCCTCTCTAACTTGGAGCTGTGGGGCTTCTGATGTCAATGCCTTTGGTAAAGCTCTGCTGTCAGAGAGCACATGTGTGGGGGGACACTGTGTTCACACAGGCCAAATTCATGAATAAGTTAGGTGAAGCAGTTTTATTTAAGATTTCAAAGTGACTCTTTGGAGAATTAGAATTAAGAAGCACTTGAAAAAAAATATCAAAGTCACTTTCAGTGTCACGAGCAGGCTTCATGTTTTTGTGTCAGAGTAGAAACGAGGTGGAGAGGGATTTCACTGCTGCCACTTCAGGCCCACTGATTAAAGCCTAATACTTCTCAGATTGAGTAGAAAGAAACCTCTAACAAGCCGTTGCAATGACACTGCAAGGTCAAATAGATAAATAGATCTGGTAGAAAATAAAAAAACGCACTTTAAAAAAGGAACCAGAGGCAAGACAGAAAATATCTACATTAATAGAAGTAATAGAAGAGGTATTTATGTCAGTGTGGCTTCAAACAGAAGAAAAAAATCTAAAATGACTAATAGTGACAGAAGAGAGAGTGGGGATGATAGCATGCTGAAAGGCCATTAGTACAATGACATCAGCAATGTACAAACAAACAAAATGTGGTTTCATATCACTTCAGATCTGCTATGAAAAGGTAGGAGTTATCCTAGTTTTGCATTTTGTCATTTAAATGTGACTTAGATCATTAATCTGGTTGTAGTACAAGAGGCAAATAACCTGCCATCAAATGTTTGTGATAACACTGGCAATGAGTCTTTAACATGACTGTGGATGAACTAATCTTTGGACAACTGATTTATTTGAGCTACATTGGAAACTCATAACTTTGACCAGGCTATTCCAAAACCTTAACAGTGCTTCTTTTTGAGCCATTCAGAAGTGGACTTGCTGGTATTTTGGATCATTGTTCTACTGCCTAACCCGAGTATTATTGAGCTTAAGGTCACAACTGATGGTCGGATATTCCTCATGGTTCAATCAATTACAACAAATAACACAGTTCTTTAAGGAGCAAAGCATTGCACCATCATACTACCATACCACCATGTTTGACTCTAGATTTGGTGATCTTTTTCTGAAATACTGTAGGTTTTACCAGAAGTAACAGGACACACAATTTCCAAACAGTTCCACTTCACACTCTTCTGTCCACTGAATATTTTACATGAAGTCCTGGTCCATCCAGGACTTCAATCCAGATGTTTTTTGTTAAATGTGAGACTGGTCTTTGTGTTGTTTTGGGATAGCAGTGGTTTTAGCCTTGGAACTCTCCCATGGAGGCCATTTCTGCCTAGGCTCTCTTTCTTTTTGTTGAATTGTTAACTCTGACCTGAACTGAGGCAGCCCTTTGTAACCTCCTGCATGAGTCAATGTATTTTTGGAGTAATTTTGGCCACTCCTGGGAAGGTTGTGCACTAATCAATGATTTCTCCATTTGTGGAAATGGTTCCAACCGTGATTATATGGAGTGCTGTAACCCTTTACAGACTGATAGATGTAAGTGATTTTGTTTCTCATCTGTTCTGAAATTCTTTTAGAACAGTGTTGAGTTTAAAATATTTGGTTCATTATTGCGTGTTCATTAATGTGAGACAGACCACAAACTACTTCTCTGAATTGAGGATTTAATGGAGCTTAGGGTTTGGTTGCACAAGGACCCCCTCAGCCCACTGCACATGTTAAGGCATACACAAAGGCAATGATTCATATATTGCTCACAATGTTTATATAATAGATAATATCAAACTAAAGGACAATGACTGTATTAAGAAATGACAGATGGATGTGGTGGGGGAGCTTGACTGGCTACCAGGTAGATGGCTATTGGAGGTACCTATCAGTTTGGGTCAAATTGATAGGTTTTGTATTTATCTTCCAAACCAACATTCATCCCACTGCAAGTAATTGAGTAATTCCAAAAATAAAGGTTTTGTCACAATCCACCCAGTATTTACTCAACCAGCAGGAAAAAAAGACCAGAAATATCACTTGCATTTGAAAACATAATTGTTTACAGTTATTTTGAACACACACTTCACAAAAACTACTTGGGGCTCAAAAGATTAACAGGGGCATGATGCATTAACAAGAGATTAAACCACAAACATTTTGTTAATCATGGTTAATTCATGATTAAAGGGGTGTTGGGAGTAGGGAAGTTGGGGTCTTGGAGTGTGTGGAGGTCACTTTTTCACATGTGGTTTGGATAGTTTTTTTCCCTCAATAAATGAAAGTGGCAAACAGCTTTTTGCATTTACACAGGTTATGTTTGTTTGACTTCAAACGAGTTTAATGAAATATTCAAGTCTGACAGAAAAACACAGCAGAAATCATTTGTGTGGGAACCAACACATTTTCACAGCTTTGTTGAGTGTGTGAGGTAAGCACTTTCCAGCTCACTGTAACATGATTCCTCCATGCCTTCATTTCAGTTCTCTGATCCTGTTAGTCATTACGGATTACCAACTTGCACACAGTGCAGAGTTTCTTATTGAAATTTACTTCAGATAAGTTTTATTAAATGTCATCACAGTACAGAGTGAGGTTCAGGTGAAGAGTCACAACAGTTTTCTAGAATTGATGTGTAAAAGAACAACAGCACCGAACGCACCATCTCTAGGCAATTTCTCAGATTTTACTGTCTCCTCTGGAAGATGGAGGACAAACTATTTACGGAAGGCAAAATTGGATATCCTTCAGGAGGACAAAGGAGAAAAAACAATAAGTGTGATTCTTTCCCTGCATGCTCTGACAGGGGGAGGAAGAAGAAGAAAAAAATCTGTCTTACCTATCACATGTACAGACAGTTGAAACTCAATAGGTTTTTGCAGTGGGTGAAGAAAAGGGCTTTCAAGGGTGTCCTTGTAATTAGACAACTTTCCACCAAACTAAACGCAGCAATCTAAATCTGAGCTTCGATTTGCTTTCATCCCCATAAACAATATACTGTAAGAGTCTCATCCATTCTTTTTTAGGGTCACTGTAATATTTCTTATATAATGTGAACTTGCAGTCGTTTTAATATTATTGGTATTTTTTAACCTGCTTTGCTAAAGTATCTAAGCTCCTTGAACCACATTTTTCTGCACTTCCAACTGCAAGTTTCTTAAGGTACAGTATGTCTCTTCTTGCTTTTCACAACTACAGACCAAATTTTCCCTTTCTTCTTCATAAAATGTATAATGTTCTGTCACGTTGGACTAAGAGAATCTGTGAATATGAGTTTATGATAATTATCAAAGATTCTCAGTTGGATTTAGGCTAAGGCTTTGACTAGGCCATTCTAATGAACAAATATGCTTTGATACATATTAAAAACAAAGTTCCTATGTTTAGAGTTTTCTTCTTTCTTTGTTGTAGGTTTTCTTCCAGGTTTGTCCTGGATTTAGTTCTACCCATCTCCCATCAACTCTGTGCTGCATAGCATCCCCAGAGCATGATGCTATCACCACCATGCTTCATAGTTGGTATTGGTGTGCTCAGGGTAATGTGAAGTTTTACTTTTCCACCACACATATAACAAAACTTCAATTTTGTTCTCAACTGACCAGATCATCTTCTCCTTGTGTTTAACATGACTCAAGCCTAACTGCAGACATGGCTTCTTATGAATTTCTTTCCTCTCGCCAGTCTTTCATAGAAGCCAGATTAATGAAGACAAGATTAATAGCTGTCCTTCTGACAGATTCTACAACTTGGCTGTAGATTCCATCTACCATTTTTTTGCATTTTCACAACTATGCACTTATTTGTTGGTCTACCATAAAATCATCATGAAATACACTTAGGTTTTTGACCACAGCGTGGCAAAATGTTAAAAAGTTGGATATGAAAATGATAAGCAGTCATATATTTGAGCACTTTGCATGAAATAACATGGATAATGACTTAATTATAGTAAGATTTAAAAATAACTTATTACAGAAAGTCAATTAGTGGAAAGGTTTTTATCCAAGTGTGTCAAAATAAATTATCTAGCTATCCAGTCCTGTTTTTAACTCTTTTCCTATAATAATTAACTGGTTAACTTTAATGCCATGAATGAAAAAAGATACAAAAGTAATAGAATGTGCCGTCTTTCAGTGATAATATAACAAAACACCAGAGGGCCTTTATTTCCAGCTAGTTTCCAAATTATGCTCCAAGTTAAAAGGCTGCACTCTGAATCTGTGGGTTGTTCAGATTCATTAAACATTCATGTGTGGTTCCAAAAATAAAACAGAAAATCCATCTTTGGTTAAGAAAATCCGAAGGCTCTTTGATCATCCTTAACTTTGATACGTTTTCTCACCTCTCCATGTGCAGATGATTTGCACGCTGCTGCCTCTGCCCACGAATCAATAATATAAAATCTAACTAAAGCTTTGGGAGATCTATTATCCTCGCTCCAAGTAGATTTGACACAGCTTTCAGATTATGCATCATTTAGAATATCATTGGTTGTAATGATGGATTTTGGTCCATCATCATTTCAGCAGTACATCTGTTTAACTTCTTCAGTAACAAAATCATTAAAAAAAAATTATTTCACAAAGAATTTCCTCTCATTTGCTCTTTTACGTTAATGTCTAAAATATTATTGTGAAACAGTTCAATGTAAACTCATAATATGTATATTCACTACACAGAGTGTCATATTTCAAGCCTTATTTCTTGTAATGTTGGTGATTATGGCTCACAGATAATGAAAACCCAAAATTCTGTGTCTCAGAAAATTAGAACATTACATGAGATCAATGAAAAAAGGATATTTTAAACAGAAATGTCAGATTTCAGAAATGTATTGTATTTTCATGCACTCAATACTTTGTTGGGCTCCTTTTGCATTTGTTCCTGCATCAATGTGGCGATCAGCCTGTGGTTCTGGTGATGTGTAATGGAAGCCCAGGTTGCTTTGATAGCAGCCTTCAAGTCATCTGCATTGTTGGGTCTGGTGTCTTGTATCTTCCTCTTGAAAACACTACATAGATTCTCTATGAAGTTCAGGTCAGAACAGGTCCTGGCCAATCAAGCTCATTAACACCATGGCCATTAAACTAGCTTTTGGTACCTCTGGCAGTGTGGGCAGGTGCCAAGTCCTGCTAGAAAATGAAATCAGTATCTCCGTAAAGCTTGTCAACCAGAGGAAGCGTGAAATGCTCTAAATTTCCTGGTAAATGGCTGCTTTGACTGTGGACTCCAGAAAACACAGTGGATGAACACTAGCAGATGACATCGCCCCCTTAATAATTTGTAATCAGAAAATCATCATAACAGAAACAAAAGCTTGTGAATATCAGTCTGTTTGTAATTGATGTATATGTAATCTGTTTCACTTAGTGAAGACATGTTACATCACATTTATGTTGTTTTTGTGTCCTTATGTTGCTCATAAACAATCTGAATACTTGAGGTTGTCTTCTAAATGTCTCATCATCTTTGAAAGTTGCAATCCTTAAGATGAAATTAGAACATGTACACAGGCTTTATTTATCTTTGGTCAGCATGTAGCTTCACTGCAACATTCCTGATTTTTTTTAAAAACAAACTAGAAGAGGCAGATGTGTTAAGTTACTGTTTTACAGAGTGGGTTCCTTGTTCTGCAGTCTGATTCCATTCAAACATGCTTGTATGCTGCAGGGTACACAAGTCTCAAAGGAGACACATACCATATCCATAACAAACAGGTTTCTGTTGCTCCGATTTATTGCTCAATCACTGCAATAAAGTACATAGCAAGTCCCTGAGAGCAGCACTAGTAAAGAACAATCAATAAGAAAAGAAGCATCCACAGACTGATTAGCTTTTCTTTTGTTTTGTTTGGGCCTCCGGTCAAAATTGAATGTTCTCTTGATAGTTTCATTGATCACAACCAGCCTAAAATGCAGAAAAGAAACATCTGCACAATTAGCAGTTAAAGGTAAATAAACTGTCCAAACCAACTTGGTAAAACTTCACTTTATGTGAAAATATAATTCTCTCCTCGTTAAATATGGATTTAACAGTGATTAACCAAATGTTTTTGGTTTAATTTCACTAGAAACACCCAGACCTGATTACTGCCTGACCTGTAGAATCTAAATCATTGAAAAAGAATCAGTATGACAGCACGCAGTAGGCAAACATATTTTAAAAGGAGCTTTGAGTGCCTTGTTGCTGAAAAGCGCTATATACAGTGCCTTGCTAAAGTGTTCGGGCCCCCTTGAACTTTTCAACCTCTTGCCACATTTCCGGATTCAAACATAAAGATATAAAATTCAAATTTTTTGTGAAGAATCAACAAGTGAGACACAATCATGAAGTGGAATGAAATTTATTGGATGTGTCAAACTTGTTTAACAAATAAAAAACTGAAAAGTGGGACGTGCAATATTATTTGGCCCCTTTACTTTCGGTGCAGCAAACTCACTCCAGAAGTTCAGTGAGGATCTCTGAATGATCCAATGTTGTCCCAAATGACTGATGATGATAAATAGAATCCACCTGTGTGTAATCAAGTCTCCGTATAAATGCACCTGCTCTGTGATAGTCTCAGGGTTCTGTTCAAAGCACAGAGAGCATCATGAAGACCAAGGAACACACCAGGCAGGTCCGAGATTCTGTTGTGGAGAGGTTTAAAGCCAGATTTGGATACAAAAAGATTTCCCAAGCTTTAAACATCCCAAGGAGCACTGTGCAAGCAATCATATTGACATGGAAGGAGTATCAGACCACTGCAAATCTATCAAGACCCGGCCGTCCCTCTAAACTTTCATCTCGAACAAGGAGAAGACTGATCAGAGATGCAGCCAAGAGGTCCATGATCACTCTGGATGAACTGCAGAGATCTACAGCTGAGGTGGGAGAGTCTGTCCATAGGACAACAATCAGTCGTACACTGCACAAATCTGGCCTTTATGGAAGAGTGGAACGAAGAAAACAATTTCTCAAAGATATCCATAAAAAGTCTTGTTTAAAGTTTGCCACAAGCCACCTGGGAGACACACCAAACATGTGGAAGAAGGTGCTCTGGTCAGATGAAACCAAACTCCAACTGTTTGGCCACAATGCAAAATGATGTTTGGCATAAAAGCAACACAGCTCATCACCCTGAACACACTGTCAAACATGGTGGTGGCAGCATCATGGTTTGGGCCTGCTTTTTATCAGCAGAGACAGAGAAGATGGTTAAAATTGATGTGAAGATGGATGGGACCAAATACAGGACCATTCTGGAAGAAGACCTGTTGGAGTCTGCAAGAGACCTGAGACTGGGACAGAGATTTATCTTCCAACAAGACAATGATCCAAAACATAAAACCAAATCTACAATGAAATGGTTCACAAATAAACGTATCCAGGTGTTGGAATGGCCTAGTCAAAGTCCAGACCTGAATCCAATCGAGAATCTGTGGAAAGAGCTGAAGACTGCTGTTCATGAACGCTCTCCATCCAACCTCACTGAGCTCCAGCTGTTTTGCAAGGAAGAATGGACAAGAATTTCAGTCTCTTGATGTGAAAACTGATAGAAACAAACCCCAAGAGACTTGCAGCTGTAATTGCAGCAAAGGGTGGCGCTACAAAGTATTAACTCAAGGGGGCCGAATAATATTGCACGCCCCACTTCAGTTTTTTATTTGTTAAAAAGGTTTGATACATCCAATAAATTTCATTCCACTTCATGATTGTGTCCCACTTGTTGTTGATTCTTCACAAAAATTAGACTTTTATATTTTTATGTTTGAAGCCTGAAATGTGGCAAGAGGTTGAAAAGTTCAAGGGGGCCGAATACTTTCACAAGGCACTGTATATAAACTTGACTTGACTTGACATCATGCAAACAAAGTAAATTACATCTATTGGTCTGAAAAGAGATATAACGTAGGGGGGAACGAGATGGAATAAAAACGTTATCACTAAATCAATATTTTGTGGTGCTATTGTGATAACCATAAAGGTGATGATAAAAAAAACTATAACGTCTTTTTAGTATTTAGGTAACTTTGTGGCTGTGACCTCATGCCACAGCAATTGTAGCACCCCAAACACAAATGCTGCGCTTGAAAAATATACCCATTTTAAAATAAGCTTCTTCAGGACACCAGTTACACAAAGAAATGGGATTTAAATCATTAAACTGCACAGAGTAATCGACCATTTATTTAAAACAGTCTAATGTCGCATGGGGATGTTGTGAAGAAAACTACTGTACACTTTCATTCCAGCAGATGGCATTACTCCTTTACTCAATTTAAAAGTCTAGTAACTAATAAATGTCTTTTTTTGTTTGAACTGATAAATAATAGATGATGAGCAGTTTTAGAGTTATACAATTGATTAACTCCTTCCATAGCTTCTTTAAATTTAACTGGATCCACAAGCTGGAGAAGTTTTAATCATTATTCTATATTTTTTACTAACCTGCATTCGGCCAGAGTTGTTTCTTTACAACTGTAGAGTTTATTCACAATAACTACAAAACACTGATGAAGACACATATTTTCCTTTTATTATCATCAGGTAAACTCATATCAGATAATTACAGAAAATATTTTTTGTAAATATTTTATTTATTAGAATAAAAAATAAATGAAATATTTTGTGTCATAAAATAAATAATGAATAAATTTCAGCCTACGGGCCGAGTGGTAGTGCGGAGTACCCGGCCTTCTTGACGTCCCTGTCGGGGGTGCTGGATAGTGCCCCTCCATGCACAGCGTGGGCTCTGGAAGCCATCTCCTCGAGAGGAGCTGGACTCTCTTCTACTCTGGAGTGGGAGACTTCAACGTCCACGTGGGAAACGACAGTGACACCTGGAGAGGCGCGATCAGGAGGAATGGCCTCCCCAATATGAATCCGAGTGGTGTTTTGTTATTGGAATTCTGTGCTAGTTACGGATTGCCCATCATGAAGACCATGTTCAAACATAAGGATGTCCATCAGTGCACTTGGTACCAGGATACCCTAGGCAGGAGGTCAATGATCGACTTTGTTGTCATATCATCAGACCTTCGGCCGCATGATTTGGACACTCGGGTGAAGAGAGGGGCTGAACTGTCCCCTGATCACCACCTGGTGGTGAGTTGGATCCGCTGGGGGAGGGGAAACCCGGACAGACTTGGCAGGCCCAAGCGCGTAGTGAGGGTCTGCTGGGAACGTCTGGCGGACCCCTTGGCCAGGGATGTATTCAACTCTCACCTCCGGGAGAGCTTTGACCAGATTCCGAGGGATGTTGGAGACATAGAGTCCGAGTGGACCATGTTCTCTGCACCTATTGTCGATGCTGCTGCCCGTAGCTGCGGCCGTAAGGTGTGCGGTGCCTGTCGCGGCGGCAATCCCCAAACCCGGTGGGGAACACCAGCAGTAAGGGACGCTGTCAAGCTGAAGAAGGAGTCCTACCAGCTATGGTTGGCTTGTGGGACTCCTGAGGCGGCTGACGGGTACCGTGGGACAAGCGTGCCGCGGTGGCAGAGGCAAAAACTCGGACCTGGGAGGAGTTCGGCGAGGCCATGGAGAAGGACTACTGGTTGGCCCCGAAGCGACTCTGGCAAACCGTCCGGCGCCTCAGGAGGGGGAAGCAGTGCTTTGCCAACACTGTTTACAGTGGGGGTGGGGAGCTGCTGACCTCGACTGGGGACAATATCAGGTGGTGGAAGGAGTACTTCGAGGATCTCCTCAATCCTGCCATCACGCATTCCCTGGTCGAAACAGAGGCTGGGGACTCGGGGTTGGACTCTTTCATCACCCAGGCTGAAGTAACCGAGGTGGTTAGAAAGCTCCGCGGTGGCAAGGCTTCGGGGTTGGATGAGATCCGCCCTGAGTACCTCAAGTCTTTGGATGTTGTGGGGCTGTCATGGGTGACACGCCTCTTCAGGCGGACGGGGGACAGTGCCTTTGGATTGGCAGACTGGGGTGATGGTCCCCCTACATAAGAAGAGTGACCGGAGGGTGTGTTCCAACAGGGGGATCACACTCCTCAGCGTCCCTGGTAAGGCCTACGCCAGGGTATTGGAGAGGAGAGTCCGACCGATAGTCGAACCTCGGCTTCAGGAGGAGCAGTGTGGTTTTCGTCCCAGCCGTGGAACACTGGACCAGCTCTATACCCTCTACAGGGTACTCGAGGGCTCATGGGAGTTTGCCCAACCGGTCCACATGTGTTTTGTGGACCTGGAGAAAGAATTTGACTGTGTCCCTCGTGATGCCCTGTGGGGGGTGCTCCAGGAGTATGGAGTCGGGGGCCCTTTACTAGGGGCCATCCGGTCTCTGTACAAGCGGAGCAAGAGTTTGGTTCGCATTGCCGGCACTAAGTCGGACCTTTTCCCAGTGCATGTTGGACTCCGGCAGGGCTGCCTTTTGTCACCGGTCCTGTTCATAACTTTTATGGACAGGATTTCTAGGCGCAGCCAAGGGCAGGAAGAGGTCTGGTTTGGGGACCAGAGGATTCCGTCTCTACTTATTGCAGATCACGTGGTCCTGCTGGCCCTCTCTAGCCAAGTCCTACAGCACGCATTGGGCGGTTCGCCGCCGAGTGTGAAGTGGCAGGGATGAAAATCACCTCCTCCAAGTCCGAGGCCATGGTTCTCGACCGGAAAAGTGTGGCTTGTCCTCTTCAGGTTGGAGGGGAGTTCCTGCCTCAAGTGGAGGAGTTTACGTGTCTCGGGGTCTTGTTCACGAGTGAGGGAAGAATGGAGCGGGAGATCGACAGACAGATCGGTGCGGCTGCCACAGTAATGGGGGCACTGTGCCGGTCCGTTGTGGTGAAGAGAGAGCTGAGCTGAAAAGCGAAAGTACAAGAATAAAAAATTTATGATTAGTCCAGAAGAACAGGTAAGAGGGTGATTCAGTCCGAATTCCGTCTCCCTCTCTAAAGGCTCTTTTTTTCTTGTTAAGCAGGTCTTTCAGGTCACTGGTGATCCAGGGTTTGTTATTGGGGAAGCATCACACTGTTCTAGTGGGGATGCTGTAATCTGCACAGTTTACATCGTTCAAATAGTCGGTTACACACTAAGCCATGGCACTGATTTTCTCTCCATGTGGCTGGCACAGTGCATCCCAGTCGGTAGCCTCAAATACAGGATGCCTCTAAACAAGCGGCTTATAGTTCAAGTAGAGAAATACAAAATTTCGATCTTATTTTCCTCGAGGGGGTTTTGCTTTAGAGATGAATGAGTCTTTTACATTTGCATAACACAAATTCAACGTTTTGTTTTCTCTGGTAGAGCAGCAGACAAACTGTTGAAACTTTGGAAGTGTAGCAGAAAGTGAAGCATGGTTAAAATTACCAGATATTGCCACAAACGCATTAGGCGTTTTTGTCTGTAGCTTAGCAACAACTGAGCTGATGACATCACATGTAGTGTCAGCAACAGCTGATGGAGGAATGTATGCCATTGCCAAAATAACAAAGGTGAACTTTTTGGATAAATAATATGAACAGAAACTTACTGCTAACAGTTCAATATCTGGACTGCAGAGATGACACCGGACAGTAACATGTCCTAGATTACAGCATTTGCTGTTCATAAACACTGGAAATCCACCTCCTTTGTGCTTGCCACTGCTGTTTAAATCTCTGTCTGTTCGATAGGTCAGAAAGCCGTGCAGAGAGATAATGGAGCCTGGAATATGATCCTGCAGCCATGTCTCAGTGAAACACATAATACTGCATTCACGGTACTCTGGCTGGGTTCTTTGTAGGGCTTGGAGTTCATCCAACTTGTTTCCCAATGATCTCACAATGCCCAAGAATCCGTCTTCTCTCTCTTCTCTTTGTCCCTGCTCTGCATCCACAGCGTCTCCTTTGAACTCATCTGGGATTTGGGGTTGTAGTTGAAGTAATAATTGAGCTTTTCAGATATTAAGCAGCTGCTTTCAGCTGTAAAAAAAACACAATTTTGCTAGGGTGATGCATCATAACAAATGTCCAAAAGTAAAAGTGTATCAGCAAAAAGCCTTCCAGCTGCACAGCATCCAATAATACTAATAATACTCCAAAAATATTTTTTTTTATCCACAAGAGGAATTATAGTTCTTAAAGAGAATATATCAGAATTGACAGAGCAACGGCAACATGCTGCCACCTTGGGCGGCGCAATTATAGAATAATTTAAAGATAAATATACACACTATACTGTATTATCATTGCATGATTTTATTGGTTATGTTTTATTCCTTTGTTAAATTTTTGTAGTTATTAGTTTCACCATTCTTTTTTTTATTTTTCTTGGTAGTTCTAGTTGAGTGTGACTGGTCTAGTTAAATTCAATTCAATTCAATTCAAAAATACTTTATTAATCCCAAAGGGAAATTAAATGTTGTTTTAGATCATATTATGAAGGTTTCCTCAAAGAGCCGTTGTAGATACTGATGGTTGTGGGCTGGAAGGATCTCCTGTAGCGCTCCGTCTTACAGCAGATCTGAAGAAGCCTCTGACTGAAGACACTGTTGTTGTAGGACAGTCTGATGAAGAGGATGCTCAGGGTTCTCCATAATGTTCTTCATTTTATGAAGAATCCATCTTTCCACAATGATCTCCAAAGGTTCCAGAGGAGTCCCCAGAACAGAACCAGCCTTCTTTATCAGCTTGTTGAGCTTTTTTAAGTCCCTGGTTCTGATGCTGCTTTCCCAGCAGATGATGGCAGAAGAGATCAGACTCTCCACAACAGACTTATAGAAGATATGCAGCATCTTGCTGCAAACACCAAAGGACCTAAGCTTCCTCAAGAAGTACAGTCTGCTCTGTCCCTTCTTGTAGATGGCTTCACAGTTGCATCTCCACTCTAGTCTGTTGTCCAGGTGAACATCGAGGTATTTATACTCCTCCACCACCTCCACTTCTTCTCCCATGATAGAAATAGTTTTTGACTTATTCCTGTTTCTCTTAAAATCTACAATCATCTCCTTTGTTTTAGTCACGTTCAAAATGAGATGATTGTTTTGAATGTGACTAAAACAAAGGAGATGATTAAAGAGTTTGTTGACTGAAATATTTTAACTTGGAGTTTCATTATTTTTGTCGATAAAATCTTATATTTTGGAGAGAAGTTGTCTGTCTTTATTACATATGTATGCAGGGCTTACTGCTAACCGCCTAACACCTGTGCTCGTATCTCCTGTTTTATCTATTGATCTATAATACCATACCTGAAAGTTCTTAGGCTAATGATTCCTGATTAGGTGGTGCCCTGATTTGTTAGTCTGAATAAAATGTAATATCCTAATTTCAATAATTTTGTTAATAATTAGATATTAAGTGTAATTAATAATAACCTAACTTTATTAATTTTGTTAATAATTAGTTACTAATTATTAACATTGAGGGCTACTGTATCAACATCCATTCATCCAACCACAGTTCGATGATGCTTTATCCTTCAAGAGGATCAGAAAATAGTTATTAGAATGAAGAAGCCGACAGAAGTAAGGCCTATATTTTCTGCTATTATGTCTTTATTTTTATTGATGTGCATGTTAGGTAAATAGAGTAAAAAGCGCCCATGTCTTTCAGTGTGAGGGAATGTTTGTGTTTATTCAGGATTTGTGTTTCTTTGAGTGTAGTCTGTGGGGATGTGTAGTACAGATTTCATTTGATGAGTAGGTGTGTCGCCTAAACCATCAGCAGTTCTACTAGAAGACTTGAATACTTGTAATATCAACTTTGGTCAGATGGGGGAGCAGTTACTCTGAAGTTGTGCTGGGTCCCCTCTCTGGATCTACTTGTTATTCAGCACTCTAGCAGATTCAAAAGAGCGGCACCCTAAAATAGATGTGCTTTAGTCCCGTCAGCTGCCATAATACAATCACTTACCTGAGAGATGTTACTGATATCCATCCATGCCAAGGATAGCAGGCTGATTTTCCGGTTGACATCTAAAAAATCTCATAGTCACTGTTGCTATAGTGATCCTCCACATCACCATCCAAAGCCTGCTGCGAGAACACGTTTCGTCAAGGTGGATGGATTTGCAGGCAACAAAATGGATTTGTGAGTGTAAGAGGGTGGTTCTGTCACATCTGGTGGAGGGACGGTTGCTATTGGGTTTATGTTGTGTCATGCACATGTTCCTGGGAAAGACATTATCCCTCTCTTGTTGGTTCTCTTTGTTCTGTTTTCAGCCTCTCCCAGCATGCTGATGTGTGTAGTTATCATCCAGAGATTATGCAGCAACCTGATCCATTATTCATGACTCAGCAAAAGTAATAACGCCACCTCCCAAGGCTATCTGCCAGTTTGTTTCTTAGATTTTCTAATGTTCCCATTAAAAGTTATGAATCCTAAGACACAACAAAGTGTTTAAGGTGAGAATCTGAGCACACTGAGATAAACTCAATGTTTTCTAGCCGCTTGTTGCCGGGTTGCAGTTGTGAGCAGTCTGGTTAGCAGTCAATTCAGACACACAACTCACCTCAGTGTTCATTTGGTGTGTACTGTGGTGGGAAACTAGCTTTTACACCTTCAAGAGTAATGCCCTACTTCCCCTGGAGAATTTGAAGGAGTGGGAAAGGGAATACTCAAGACCCATAGCAAAGAAAGTTTGACTCTTAATGTTTAACCAGACTAATTGAAGAAGCTTAGGTAGGGTATTTGACTGTCATGTGTAGAGAGATTACACACTCTGTAATGCTCTGTTTGACTGTGGGTTCATTTTTCTAAATTTTGTGCCATTCTTGAATTTGGACACATAATATATTCATGTTTTTGGGTTATTAGTACTCTGAACAGTACAAATTAATCCAGGTAAACATTGTTCTTCTATAATAAGGGGGAAAAACTATCCAAACCAACCCGACCCTAAGGGATTTATTTGACCTAATTCAGAAGTGGACTTGCTGGTGTGCTGTGGGTCATTGTTGTGCTGCATGCCCCAAATGAGCTTGAGCTTCAGTTCATGAACTGATGACCAGGCATTCTCCTGCAAGACTTTCTGGTCAAGAGTAGAATTCATGGTTCCATCTTTACAGCAAGTCTTCCAAGTCCCAAAGCAGCAAACCAGCTCACACTGCCACAACCATGTTTGACTGCTGGTATGTTTTAGATTGGATTAGTTTATTGCCCAAAGGAATTCTTTTTCTTGCACTGTAAAAAAAAGTCAGTAAAAAATACAGCAAAAGACTGTCAAATAGCAACAGTAAAATACTATCAAACCAAAAACGTTCTTTTCCTATATTAAACATATAAAATGTTTAATTTTACTGTAAAATAATTTAGAAATCCGAATCATTTACAGTGGTGACACATAGTCTACTGAAAAACACTGATGGAGTGTACATCCCATGGAGGGAGTACCAGACATAAAAGCCATGTGGGACCTTCTTTTGGGGCTGTTTCGTCACTTCAATCACTGAGCGGGTTAAGGACGGTAGCCATCAGTGCTGATCTCTGTAACCATTCCTCTGCCTATTGAGATAAAAAATGTTGAAAGTATAGAACAGTTTGAGAGTCATTCCTTTTAAGAGAAAGTGAGTGTAAGCAGAGATGACGCTTCTGGGGATGATCCGGAGGAGTTCCAATCGTCTAACCACCAACAGGGTGTGGGAGCCCAAACATGCAAGTTAACCCTAACCCTAAGTCTTTCACTATGACAGTTTGAATTGCAGAACTCAAGATCTCAAAATTGGAAATAAAAGTGTTTTCTGGTAGTACCCTCCTGTCATAAAAAACATTATCCAGTTGACAACCTTCCGAAGCATTTTGACCAATAGCATGACACGCTTCTGAGCTGTGTGCAGACCGCACTTTTTGCCTGCAGGAGGAGAAAGCCTGTCCATGTGGCTGCTACACAGTCCATTACAGATTAAGGTAATATGGGAATATCTCAGAAAATCTGTGATCTTTTTCTGAGAAACTTCACACTGTTCTACTTAAAGCTGCAGGTCAGTTTCTACTGCCTGCTTCCACCATATAGAACATTGTGGAGGAAATGCAAAACATTCATGAGTTGGGTCAGACATACAGTTTGAGTAAACTTGTGTCACTGTTAAAAGATGACACATCATTATCAGATGAGGACATCAACTAAATGCGAGTCTGTCAAAGGCTTTGATCTGGTCTGGTCTAATCCTGTCATACAGGGCCCATGAGGACAGTATGTTCAAGAGGTCAGACTTTTAAAAAAGCATTTAACTATGTGGAGCCACATAAAATGTTTTCAGGAAGAGATGAGAACAGAACAGACAGATTTGCCTATTGTGTGACTTTGAGATAGACCTTGAAATGTTTGTTAGAATCTGATCTGATGCAGAAAACAGAAGAGCCCTCTACTGTGTCCCTGCGCAGCCGGGGCTTCAGGCCGGCTGGGTGACAGTATGTAGAAAGCATAGTCCTAGATCCCAGCCCACAGGTCACCACCTACCCGTCTGCGTTTCTAACAGATTTTCCCCGCTCAGTGACACACCCGCTGAGAAGCCAACTCTGGTAATTGGCAGCTCCATAGTCAGAAACGTGGCACTAGAGACACCAGCGACCATAGTCAAATGTCTGCCAGGGGCCAGAACGGGCGACATCAAATCATACCTGAAACTGCTGGCTAAGGATAAGCGTAAATACAGTAAGATTGTTATTCACGCTGGCGGTAATGACACCCGGTTACGTCAATCGGAGGTCACCAAAGTTAGTGTTGCTTCGGTGTGTAAGTTTGCCAAAACAATGTCGGACTCCGTAATTTTCTCTGGTCCCCTCCCCGATCGGACCAGTGACGACATGTTTAGCCGCATGCTGTCATTCAACCGCTGGCTGTCTAGGTGGTGTCCAGAAAACGATGTGGGTTACATTGATAACTGGTGAACATTTTGGGGAAAACCTGGTCTGATCCGGAGAGACGGCATCCATCCCACTTTGGATGGAGCTGCTCTTCTTTCTAGGAATCTGGGCGAATTAATTAGTTCTGTAATACTCTGACAATCCAGGGTTCAGACCAGGAAGCAGGGTCGTGGTTTAACACTCCTCTCTGCAGCTTCTGTACCGCTACCCACCCATTACCCTATTAAGACGGTGTTTCGCCCATGGCCAAAATTGAATAGATTAAAAAATAATCTAAAAGGAGGAAATCAGGAAAATCTCATAAAAATAAACACAACTCAGACCGAAAAGAAAAATAAAACAATTAAATGTGGCTTACTGAACATAAGATCTCTCTCTTCAAAGACATTGCTAGTTAGTGACCTGATTTGTGACAATCAGATTGATTTACTTTGCCTCACAGAAACCTGGTTGCAGCAAGAGGATTATGTTACTATAAATGAATCAACTCCTACTAATTATTTAAATTTTCACATTCCTCGAAATACTGGGCGAGGAGGAGGAGTAGCAACCATCTTTCAGTCCAATTTATTGACTAGTCCCAGACCATTCAATAGTTACAACCCTTTTGAATATTTAATCCTTAGTTTTCCTCATCCAAATTGCAAAGCACTAAAACCTCTTCTGTTTGTTGTTTTGTACCGTCCACCAGGCCCTTACTCTCAATTTTTAGATCAGTTTTCCGACCTTTTATCTGATTTAGTGTTAAAAACAGATAAAGTTATTATAGTGGGGGATTTTAACATTCATGTAGACGCTGAAAGTGATAGCCTAAATATAGCGTTTAATGCTATATTAGACTCAATTGGCTTTGATCAAAACATTAACAAACCTACCCACCTTTGTCTTCATTCTCTGGACCTTGTGCTGACATACGGCATTGAGTGTAAAGACATAACAATATTCTCTCATAACCCTGTCCTGTGTGACCATTTCTTAATAACCTTTGAGTTCAATTTAACCGAGTACTCCACACCTGAAAGAAAATTTCATTATAGTAGATCATTATCAGGCGATGCTGTAACAACCTTTAAAGAATCTGTTCCACTTTTAATTTCCTCATTATCACTGAAAAACACAGTGGAGGGCAATAATTCTGTTTCTGCCCCTTCACAAATTGATTCATTTGTTCATAGTGTTACTTCATCATTGCGTGATGCATTAGACAATGCAGCCCCCTTGAAAAAGAAGGTAATCATTAATAGGAGGCTAGCTCCTTGGTTTAATTCAGAGCTCCGTACTTTAAAGCACAATGTTAGAAAATTGGAGAGAAAATGGCGCTCTACACACCTAGAGGATTCCTACTTAATCTGGAAAAATATCCTACTGTTGTATAAAAAGACACTTCGCCAAGCCAGAACAGCTTATTTCTCATCATTAATAGAAGAGAACAAGAATAATCCTAGGTTTCTCTTAAGTAAAGTTGCTAAACTTACACAGAGTCATAGCTCTGTTGAGCCATCCATTCCCTTAGCTCTTAGCAGCCATGACTTTATGGGATTCTTCTTAAATAAAATTGATTCTATTAAAAAGAAAATCTTTGACATACTCCTGAAGATGATTACTTCATCCTCAGCAAGTGAGACAACATTGGAAATAACTGAAGAACCTGATTTGTGTTTGGACTGTTTTGATCCTGTGAAGCTTCCTGAGTTATCAGAAATATTAGCTTCATCTAAACCTTCAACTTGTATGTTAGACCCAATCCCAACCAAATTGTTTAAGGAAGTGTTCCCTCTGATTACCAGCCCCATTTTAGATATGATTAATCTATCTTTAGTAAATGGATATGTACCACAGGCTTTTAAGTTATCTGTAATTAAACCTTTACTTAAGAAACCTTTGCTTGATCGAGATGACATGAAAAATTACAGACCTATATCCAATCTTCCATTCTTATCTAAAATTCTTGAGAAAATAGTTGCTAATCAAATGTGTGAGCATTTATACAGCAATGACCTGTTTGAAGAGTTTCAGTCAGGCTTCAGAGCTCATCATAGCACTGAAACAGCTCTGCTGAAAGTCACTAATGATATTCTTATGGCCTCAGATAATGGACTTGTGTCTGTTCTGGTTCTGTTAGATCTCAGTGCTGCATTTGATACAGTCGATCATAATATTCTCTTAGAAAGGCTGGAATATGCTGTAGGGATCAGGGGAACAGCGCTAGGCTGGTTTAAATCTTATCTGTCTGACAGATTCCAGTTTGTTCATGTAAATGATAAATCATCTTTAAACTCCAGGGTTAATTGTGGAGTACCACAGGGCTCAGTACTTGGGCCAATTCTCTTTACTATATATATGCTTCCAATAGGTCAAATTATTAGGCAGCATGGGATAAATTTTCACTGTTACGCTGATGATACTCAGCTTTACTTTCCATAAATCCTGATGAGCCCAACCAGTTAGATAGACTACAAGCATGTCTTGAAGATATAAAAACTTGGATGACGGTAAATCTTTTGCTTCTAAATTCAGACAAGACAGAAGTTGTCGTCTTTGGACCGGAGTCTTTAAAAAAGAAACTGCTTAGTCAATCACTTAACCTGGATGGCATTAAATTGACCTCTGATAATAAAGCAAAAAACCTTGGTGTTATTTTTGACCAGGACATGTCATTTAAATCCCATATTAAACAGGTTTCTAGGATTTCCTTCTTTCATCTCCGGAACATTGCCAAAATTAGAAATATCCTATCTAGGAGTGACGCTGAAAAACTAGTCCATGCATTTGTTATTTCAAGGCTGGACTATTGTAATTCTTTACTATCAGGATGTCCACAAAATGCAGTTAAAAGCCTTCAGCTGATTCAAAATGCTGCAGCAAGAGTTCTGATGAAAATTAAAAAGAGAGATCATATTTCTCCTATTTTAGCTTCTCTTCATTGGCTCCCTGTTAAATCCAGAATAAAATTTAAAATTCTCCTCCTCACATATAAAGCCCTTAATGATCTAGCTCCATCATACATCAGAGATCTGATTGTTCCATATGTTCTTAACAGAGCACTTCGTTCTCAGACTGCAGGTTTACTGGTGGTTCCTAGAGTCTCTAGAAGTAGAATGGGAGGCAGATCCTTTAGTTATCAGGCTCCTCTCCTGTGGAACCAGCTCCCAGTTTTAGTCCGTGAGGCAGACACCCTGTCTACTTTTAAGGCTAGGCTTAAAACTTTCCTTTTTGATAAAGCTTATAGTTAGAGTGGCTTAGTTTATCCTGAGCTATCTTCCTTATTTTTTACCTCCGTCTTCTTCCCTCTCTGTTGGTTGGAGTAAGGGGGAGTCAGGTTTAGCCTAAACCGGCTCAGTTATGGTTGAGGTGCAAACACACCCTCCATTTCTGCTACCTGTCCCAATCCTTGTGGTTTTTAGTATAGCAATGACCGTCAGTGGGACCCTTTGTGAGGTGCCTTGTGATGACATTGTTGTAAATAAGCGCCGTTTAACTAAATAATCTGAACTGAAACTATCTCTGTAGTTATGCTGCTATAGGCTTAGGCTGCTGGAGGACATAACGGCCACTTTCACCCTCTTCGCTACATTCTCACACTACTCTCCAATTTTGCATTATTTGCTGTTATTTCAGCTTTTAACTTTGTTCTCTTTCTTTTCTCTTCCTAGAAGCTACACCTGGCCTGGCTCTGTGTCTGCCTGTGACACCTTTCTGGAGAGGGGAATCGTCCGAGCTTCTGCTGGCAACAACTTAATGCTCACCCTCTACCGATGATCCACATGACCCTGTCTTTTAGTGTTTAACCCTTTCTCTCTCCTAGACATGGAAATTGACTGAGCTTCTACTGTAACTAATTATATGTCCTCTCTTTCAGACTCTAACCTTGAAAACTGGATCAGAGTTTATCTGTTCTTTCTTTCTAGGTGAAACAACTAAAGGAGCTACATCCATTAACATTTACTTTTCCTTCCCATAGAAAGTACTTCTGGATCAGTGCTTCTGTGTTCTTTTTGTGTCTCTGCTCTGTTCTCTCAAACCCCCAGTCGGTCGTGGCAGATGGCCGCTCACACTGAGCCTGGTTCTGGTTCTGCTGGAGGTTTCTTCCTGTTAAAAGGGAGTTTTTCCTCTCCACTGTCGCTACATGCATGCTCAGTATGAGGGATTGCTGCAAAGTCAACGCCAGTGACTGTCCACTGTCTCTACATGCTCATCCAGGAGGAGTGAATGCTGCAAGTCACTGACTGGATGCAATCTGCTGGGTTTCCTTAGATAGAAAAACTTTTTATCCAATTTGAATAAAAAGCTAACTCCGACTGCACTGTTCAATTGATTAGGATTAATAGGAATGTATGTACCTGACTGTTGTGAAGTGCCTTGAGACAACGTGTGTTGTGAATTGGCGCTATATAAATAAAACTGACTTGAATTGAATTGAATTGCTGATGTTCTATGTGATATAAGTGATAGTAAGTTATTTAAATCAAATGACTTGGTCAAAATCCATCATGTCTCAAGCATGTACTTTACCAGGATGACTTTGAGATTGTTAACCCTTTAGGCTCTGCAAGGAAAAAGCACGAAGTATTAGCTTTATATGCATCAGTGGCTAACTTGCCACTTCATGCACGTTCAGACATAGACCACATGTTACTTGTCTTACTGTGCCAGGAGAAGGATTTAAAAGATTAGAGTTATACTAAGGTGTTTTCAGAATTACTAGCAGACTTGAAAGAATTGGAGGGCAATGGAATTGCTGTACCAAATTTCCAATTTTCTACGCCATTATGGTGCATTCAGACCTGCTGCAATTTCAGTGAATTTTTCACCTCATTCATATGCTGTCGCTCACCTGACATTTCGCCAGCAATTCGCATGACCAACGGTCAACAACCCTTCACTCCGTTCACCGCGTCATCAAATATGAGGAGCTTCTGTCTGCTGCTTGCCGGTTCAACTCATCATGGTGGACCTGGATTTTATGGAGCGAGTCACAGCGCTTTATTTATGGAAAGCCAAACAACGCTGCCGTCATTGACGTCTCTGGGTTCACCAGATTCTCCAGAGACTGAACCAGTTTAGAGAGTACCACCACCTACTACAGGAGCAGCAATTCCAAAGCATCCATTTGTATGTTTGTGGACGTCAATGTATTTATTATTTACATCAAAAGGCAAGTGTTTTTTTACTGCAGCAAGCAATATTAAAATACAACAACAATTTTGATAAAAATGATGTAATGCTGTCTAACCTTGTGAAAAAAACATCAGAAATTCGTTGGACAACAGAAAGCAGCATTTGTCTCTCACGAAACATGCTCTTTACAGATGTTTCAAGATTGTTATGGCTTTTAAAAGGTGTGGAGTTACAACAAAACAAACAAAAAATGTTTTTTCTTTCTTTTCTTTCCAACTTCATGTACAAGCTTTTTGCATGTCTGTTGCTTATCAAAATTAAGACTAAGCTTGAAAGTTGATGGTTGAGTCAAATGTTTTAACTCATGAGGTGACACTAAAAACATTTTTTGTGATGTCCTCAGCAACATTCTATTTTCTATGTATTCCTGCCATTAGTTCTCCAAGTATCGACATAACTGTTGCAATTAAAGGTAGAATGCCACCTGTCTGTTTATTCTCACGTTTCAATCCCACCTTTCTGTCAGTTTGCAGTCTCCGAATTTTTTCTGTCTCCTTAACCTATTGTTTTGGGAAGCTGAAAGTTTAATGTTACCATTTAGTAAGTTTAAAGAAATCTCACATAAGGTGTGCAGAAAGTGAGCAGTGTATCAGTATATTGCTTTGTTTACGAGGCGTGGAAAGATACAAAGCCTTAAGTAGGGGCGTGTTTCTTTTTATATGACCTGACATGATGGCTCTTGGCTTTAGGGATCTAAACGGCCAGCCACTGACCAGGAAGTAATCGTGTCCTCAGTGTGTTCTGGGCATGATAGTGTAAGATCCAGAAATAAAAAAACACGATTCATCATCAAAACTTTTGAGAAAGAAAACCTTTTGACAAGGAAATATCTGATGAGCTAAAATCCCAGCTAGCAGTCAGACTTATAGCACAACTGTGTTTCCCTTGATTTCAGTGATGACAAAATTGAGTGATATTTTCACCTACTTGAGATGTCCTGCTGCTTAAAAGATTACATTGTCCAGAATAACCAAATGTCTTTGATCGGGAAGAAATACATTTTCATCCTCAAAAGAATGATGTAGACCAACGATATATTTAATATCTTTATTCATCTTCTGCAGTTTAAAATACATGTGTTGAAAGGAAGTGCACATCCAAACAATATTTTCAGGTACATGGCCTAAAACATGAAGACAGTTGTCATATTGCTGACTGCCGACCTGACCCACATGCAGAGACACCCAGAGGCAAAGCACAGTTCTTAAGGTGGTTTATTGTTCTACAAGCCAACAAGAGGGAGGATGGGGGATCAGGGAATGGGGACCCACTGGCTGCAGGGGAAGGGGAAAAAAGGTCTGTTAGACATTGGACCTCAGAATTACGCCTGCAGACTATGTACGGCTTACAGGAGAGAGTGGAGCGGTCCGCCAGGGAGGGGCACAGAGCCTGGAGAGTGTGAAACAGCCTGCCTAGGTCCTCAGCGGCAGGAAGGTTGACCAGAGCGGAGTGCGCTGGGAGGGTGGACAGGGTTCGCTCAGCAGATTGGTCTTTCCGGACGGCTCCTCCCGTGAGAGTTGGGCAGACCGGTGATAAAATCCAGGGCGACGTGGGACCAGGGCCGCCTGGGAATACTAAGCAACTGGAGGAGGCCAGCGGGGGGCCGGTTTGATGTCTTGTTCCTGGCACAAACGGAGCAGGCGTTCACAAAGTCCCTAATGTCCCTGTGCAGAAAAGGCCACCAAAACCGTCTAGAGACAGTGGCAACAGTTCAGCTGGCTCCCGGATGGGCGGCAAACTTGGCCGAATGAAACCAGCTGATCGGTCTGGCACGCATGGAGGCTGGTACGTAGTTCCGACCAGGAGGTCCAGTCCCCGGTCCAGAGTCATTAGGCAGGGCTCGCTGCACCAGGTTCTCAATCTCCAAGGTTAGGGACCCGACCGTGCAGCTGGGCAGCAAGATTGGTTCAGCTCGTTTCTTAGAGTCCGGCGGTCCAAACTGATGGGAGAGGGCGTCAGGCTTAAGATTCTTGGAGCTAGGTCTAAAAGAGATGGACAGGTTAAAACAAGAAAAAAATGTAACAAGAGGATTGAGGGTCCGCATAGTAAAAAAAAAATGGATGATGAAATAGGTGAAATAGTGAAATACAACTGTGACTCAATTTTTGTAGAAAACCTTTCACTTGCCCCGTGTTCTAGGTCTACCTCTGCAAGACTTGTAGGCTTTGGCCCCTTAGCAGTGGGGCCTGGTCAACAGCTGAAGGCCTCAGTGATTCCAAACCTGAAAAAGGATTTAGGACAGACTTGGAAAGTCCAAGGTTTTGAAGAGGGTGGGTTGATGAGAGCTCTATCTGGTGAAGGGGAATATTCTTTTGACCAGTGAGCAGTAGAATATCTCCTGAAAACAATGCGGAGTTATCTGCCTGAAAAAACTGCTCCATAGCGTTTAATGCATCTGAATATAAAAAGAATGAATGGTAGTTAACTGGAGAAAACACTGGATTCAGACATTGTAGAAATATTCTTGAGATTCAGAGTCTGGATCTGGAAATTAGAAGAGTTGACAATATTGAAAAAAGGTATATTTCAAAATAATTGGAGTACTTACCTATAACTATAGTAAGACTTGGATGAATTTCTGCTGTAATAATGTGTTCTAAAAACAAGTGCATAATCTTAAAAAACACATTAAAGATTTTTAAAAACAAGTAAAACAAGATGAGGAAACATCAACTCTACCAGCCATGATTTCTTGTAGGTTCTTGTCTGATGCGAAGTGATATGAGTTGTACTTAAACTAGAATGTCTTATGTGTAGGCGGGTTTCCTTGCAGTCTAATTCAAAAGAGAGAGTACCTCTTAAGACTCTGGTCTCTTTTGTATTTCAGGTGAGTATTAAAAATATTGAGATGTGTTTTATTTGAAACAGGAGATGTCACCTTACTGTGAAAAGATGTAGAGACGCTGGGTCAATATCTATTGCATCTACTCTTTTGGGGAAATGCATTCTAAGTAGAAGGTAGTAAGTAAAAATAATGGAAATTAATTTTAAATGACTAGAAACAATAATAGAATCTTTTAGAAGTTCAATACAAGGAAAGTTCGGTAAAAATATAGCTACAGAAATATACTAGGTAAGACAATAGAATACCACACAATGCATTAGCTCTTTGTTTCAACACTAAACACGTTACATCCGTCATTCATGGTGTTTCAGACTCTGCAATGCTTTTTTCCTTAAAAAATATTTTTCCAGGAAATTTGTGTTGCTAAACCAGAGAAAAAACAACTAATTCAATCCTATTTTTTAAAGAAAGCAGTCAGAACCAACAGTGATGGAAAATGGATTTTATCAGAAATATTAATTATCCATGTTTGCACTTTTGGTAGCATTGTAGGTGTACAGACTTTATGCTTCAGCTGGTGTGGCTTTTTATTCCTTTTTTTCTTTTTCCACAGCCATTGGAAGTGCATTGTGCAAGTAATGGTTTGTATAGAAACGAAAACTTTCAGCAACAGAAAAAAAAGAAATCCAAAAATCTTCACACAATCAAACTAAATTCATATCATCAAAATTCCAAGATAGCATTGACTGCACAATCCCCCTCGTAAGGGAGCTTCTATGACGGGTTGCGTTGTACGATGAGCTAACCCCTCCCTCCTACTTCCCTATGTCTATGTCGAAGAGGGATTTTGGTTCGGACCAAAGTGCAGACAAGAGCTTGGCAGCCGCATCTTAGTTTATTTCTCAAAGGGTCAAAAACGTAACAAAACACTGCAGGTATGAATCAGAGTCAAAATCCAAAACTTACAAAACACTGTCGGTACTTTGGCAAAACATAGCATAAGCGAAGCATAAACAAAACAAAGTCATGGTAGGGAAAGGGGTATTGACGAACACAAGGAACCAGCGACGAACAGAGACACCAAACCAACTAATATACTGGGGAAAGACAAAGGCAAGTAATCAAGGGAACTGAGAACAGGTGCGACAAGGAGGCAGGGAAGCAGCAGGAACAGGTTAAACAAATACAAAGGCTGAGGAAGAGTGAAAGGACTAAATAAACAACAGAAAACACAAACTAAGCAAGAGAATAAATCAGAGGAGGAAATAAAGAACTAGAATAACTATGAACTAAAGTAAACAGAGAAACTAGAGGAGAACATAGAAACAATAACCTAAGAAATAAACAAAGAGTCCATAAGAAAAATCTAAGTTACAAAATAAACAAACCAAATGAAAACAATAACTAAAGCAGGACTACAATAAATACTAGGAAATGATAGAGGGAGGAAAATAAACTAATAAACATGAAGCCCATCTAAAATGGAAACAACTAAACAAAAGTTAGCACAAAGTTTGCTGCCCTGACCTGGAAAGACACCCTGAGGTAAGATGAAAACAGATACAGTTAATCCTTGTGAGACTGAAGCGAAACATGTGAGAGCTGCAGCTCATCCCTCATTGTTGATATGGAGAAGGTCCTATGGGCCTTTTGTTCTCCCATTCTATAATACCACTGGCAGCTTTTCTTGATATTTGATATGTGCATGATGCAGAAGGAATAGCAGCCTCACGGTGGAGAATATAGGCACTACATTTGTGTTCTGCTGCAAGAAACTTGCACCTTGTCCTTTTTTAAAGAAACATACAGGGGTTGGACAATGCAAATGAAACACCTGTCATTTTAGTGTGGGAGGTTTCATGGCTAAATTGGACCAGCCTTGTAGCCAGTCTTCATTGATTGCACATTGCACCAGTAAGAGCAGAGTGTGAAGGTTCAATTAGCAGGGTAAGAGCACAGTTTTGCTCAAAATATTGAAATGCACACAACATTATGGGTGACATACCAGAGTTCAAAAGAGGACAAATTGTTGGTGCACGTCTTGCTGGTACATCTGTGACCAAGACAGCAAGTTTTTGTGATGTATCAAGAGCCACGGTATCCAGGGTAATGTCAGCATACCACCAAGAAGGACGAACCACATCCAACAGGATCAACTGTGGACGCAAGAGGAAGCTGTCTGAAAGGGATGTTCGGGTGTTAACCCGGATTTTATCCAAAAAACATAAAACCACGGCTGCCCAAATCACGGCAGAATTAAATGTGCACCTCAACTCTCCTGTTTCCACCAGAACTGTCCATCAGGAGCTCCACAAGGTCAATATACACGGCCGGGCTGCTATAGCCAAACCTTTGGTCACTCATGCCAATGCCAAACGTCGGTTTCAATGGTGCAAGGAGCGCAAATCTTGGGCTGTGGACAATGTGAAACATGTATTGTTCTCTGATGAGTCCACCTTTACTGTTTTCCCCACATCTGGGAGAGTTACGGTGTGGAGAAGCCCCAAAGAAGCGTACCACTCAGACTGTTGCCCAGAGTGAAGCATGGGGGTGGATCAGTGATGGTTTGGGCTGCCATATCATGGCATTCCCTTGGCCCAATACTTGTGCTAGATGGGCGCGTCACTGCCAAGGACTACCGAACCATTCTTGAGGACCATGTGCATCCAATGGTTCAAACATTGTATCCTGAAGGCGGTGCCGTGTATCAGGATGACAATGCACCAATACACACAGCAAGACTGGTGAAAGATTGGTTTGATGAACATGAAAGTGAAGTTGAACATCTCCCATGGCCTGCACAGTCACCAGATCTAAATATTATTGAGCCACTTTGGGGTGTTTTGGAGGAGCGAGTCAGGAAACGTTTTCCTCCACCAGTATCACATAGTGACCTGGCCACTATCCTGCAAGAAGAATGGCTTAAAATCCCTCTGACCACTGTGCAGGACTTGTATATGTCATTCCCAAGACGAATTGATGCTGTATTGGCCGCAAAAGGAGACCCTACACCATACTAATAAATTATTGTGGTCTAAAACCAGGTGTTTCAGTTTCATTGTCCAACCCCTGTATGTCTATGCTTGTGTGAAAAAGCATGACAAATAGAAGTATATTCATTGTAAAACTTTAAAATAGAGGAGGCCTTTAGTTTAGTTTAATTAATTAGCACTTCTACCATCACTCACTGCTGCTCAAAGAGACAGAAAAACGTTTTTTTTACATGACCCAAAAAAAATCAAGGCAGCGTTGTGATTACTCTGATATCAGTAACAGTTTAAGGAGCAGTTACCCTCGCTAATGAGCATGCTGGTGCCACCTAACTCTGACTGAAGAACGTGACTGTAGGTGTGAATCCTCTTGCGCTAATAAGGGTATTACTCAGTTAAAGCTCTTGAAGATTCTCTAAGCCTTATGTTACAGAAACATGCACAACATCACAACCTCTGGTTGTATAAAAGTGGAACATTAGATTGGTAATATGTCATTAAAGACTACACTGTATGTGGTGAACATGACCGAATACTGTATGGTTGATGTTTCTCCCATGATCCTGTCATGTTGGTGGTTTGTTGAGGACCCAAATGACGCCAGAACATTGATGTGCATGAAAAAAGCACAAGGAAAACACACAGGAACCAGACCAAGAGCGACAGCAGACATTAGCAAGGAACATTTAAAACCAAGGAGCATAAATACTGTGGATGCATGATGGAAACATGGAATTACTAGAACAGTCAACACCAAGTAAATAGAGCTAAATATTGAAAATACAGAAATAACCCAAACCATAGAAGTCAGATAAAGGTATCACAGTCCACAAGATCATGACAGGTCCCATCAGAGAGACCTGATGTCAACCACCCAATGTTTCTTAGCCCAAAATTAACCATTTTCATCAGACTATGTGGAAAATACTCTTTCATTAGTCTGTCTGTCCATCTATCAGCACTTTAAGCTTTTAAAATGTAAAGTGCATTTTTGTATGTGCTTTGACAAATTAAATGTCTGTGGATTGTTAGAGTAGGTGACATTCTAACTTGTATGTGTAATGAATATATATGCATTTTGCATATTAGCCATATTGCACGTGTTAACATATATAAAAACCTTTTTATTACCTTTATATATGGACCAACAATCGGTCAGTCCAGAAAGGAGAACAAAAATTATGAACAGTTCAGATTACTAAAAGCAAGTGGTTTTGTTCTAATCAATGCTGTATTGCATTAAACAATTGCTATTTCACTTAGAAAAAAGGCAAATGACACCGAGGACATCCTGGAGTACCTTAAAACTGCTGATGCAAGGACTGTGGAGAGAGGACAGGATTCTCCAGCACATGGAGCAGTAAAACTAAGCTGGGCCTAGAGGAAAGAATGGTTTAAGCCGTGGAAAAAAAGGAGTCCAAAAACAACAAATTGCAGTAATTGTGTGTATGTGTTACCTCTTATGACCAGATAACTTTAGTCCAAACATTAGCTTTTTGACATCTGAGGACAGGTTAAAATAGTATCAATTCCTCTTCAAACAAATTTTTCTTCTTTCTCCCAACAGATCTGTAAATTAGTTTTTCCAGAGTGAGTCTTTTGGATATATTCCTGATAACAGAGACTGATTTTCATAATTTTGCTGCACAAATGTCTACAAGGTATAAAGTTAATAAAATCACAAACATGATGGTCCAGAAGACAGTCTGGAATACCAGTCTTAAACTCATTTAGTCTGTCAGGAGAAAGAAAAATATATGTTTGAAGAGAGATTTGTCAGCATTCTTTTCAGTAAAGGCCTATATCTGGACTACAATTCTCAGGTTTTTGGAGGATATGTAAGTAAAAACAAATGTATTAAGGCATAAATTCAAACTTGTATATAAATGTGGGTGTGCTTGCACATGGTTCTTTTTCATCAGTTATTTTGTGTCAAAATGTTGAGGACTTTGTTTACAAAAAAATTAAACTGCAGTTTCTAAAATAAAACAATGCTTTGTTTTGGAGCAGTTTATATTTTTTGTTAATTACAATGGGTGTTGCAGGAGTGGAACGTTTCCTAATTTAAAAATGATGAAGAGACAACTGGTTTCCTCTCAAAGTCGACGGGGGGGGGGGGGGGGGGGGGGGACCTGTAATTCAGAACACATCTCTGGATATATCTTCATACAAAATCCAAAAGAATCCCAAAATCCCTTACATGAGTCAAGATATATGTACAACAATCATATCATTGTTGTGTATGTGAGACTTTTTGACCAATCAGATGTACCCTTTCACTCAGGCACATTTTGACACTCACAACATTGATTCTCAAGCGCAGTTCCAGGAATACAAAACCAGCAAACATCTGCAGTTACATCACAGCAGTCTTATGACTCTGGTCAACTCCTCATTCCTGAGCTAAACTGGACTGCTGAACTAATGTCAAAGTGACCTGGCAGGATTCAAGTTATCATACTTCTTTCCGGCTGAACTGTTTCCATCCAACCTACAAGTTTGCTTCTACAATAACAAGTGTAAGAGCCATATGATTGAAATAAGTAATTATTGATGTGGCAGGAGCATATGGCTTTGACACTTGGGTGGTGGGTGTGTCGAGGTGGGCGTGACTGTCACGAAGGTATGAATGGGAGCCATACTGGCGCGCTGGTTTTGTATGTATGAGGATGTGGGTGTGCCGGTGGTGGTCGTAATTTCTGTTGACCGTGACATGACCTCGTTGTATTGTTGGCACTGTTGTATGGTTTAGCCTGGTCAGTATGTGTCAGTCCTGTAAAGAGAATATGGCAGTTAAAGTGGAATAAATTGATGGTTGCAACATACAAGAAGCGGCCTGGAGAGTATTTGAAGCACGCGTCTGACAGTCGAAATTCACCGAGTTAACCCAGTGTGGTCCTCTACAACATCGTTAGTTTGCCGCATAGTTAACAAGTCCATCAGTCTTTCCTCACGCCAAGACTGTTTCCTTATCTACCTTGTTCCCAGACAGACCTTACATGCTGCTCAGAGTGACTTTTCCCTTATGTCCAGAAAAATCTTCACAGAATTCATTTTACATATGGTAAAAACAATAGTAACACTTTTTAATCTACCAAACGAAGCTTTACATTTCCAGAGTGTAAAATACAAAAGATAAAGAATGCAAATAAGACAGAATAGCAATCCACACACATTTACATTTATTTACATGTATTTATTTGCAGGAACATCAGAGTGATTTAAAATAGTCTAACAATGCTGCTAGCATTTCAGTTCCCTCCAGCGGATGGGGGTTGAATATTTTTATGAATTAAGGTAAAATGGTCAATGTACTGATCACTACGTGCTTCAGAAATATTGTGCAGCACACAAGAAGTCATGAACATCGTCTTTGTAAGGTCCAGACTGTGGTCATTTCTATTTATGAATTCATTGACACCCAAATGTTTCTCACAAATTACTTGGTTTTTTTTTTTGGAACAATGACGTTCCACCCAATTTGTGCTCATGGATACGTCCAAACTACAGCCCTTCGCCTTCTCCTTCTTGTGATGTTTAACAATATCGTTAGTAAATGACATATTAATAAACTTCAAAAATATATTAACATATGATTTATGTGTTCACACAACAAACTAAACATGCATTGCATACGCATTGTGTAACAATGCTTTTCTGTTACTCTCTTGGATACTGAACAAATGCAAATTAAAACCTTGCAAATACCATTGATCTTGCACAGTCGCAAAAACAATGGTAAAAGGAGCATCTGTAAACACAGAAGAAACAAGCGCAAGTCATCAAGCTCTGCCATCTTGTGATTACGCTTTCCTTTTGCATTTTGTAACACCTGCTGTTGATGATGCATGCATGGTTTCCCAAACAGGTGTCGGTTCTAAACAAAACATTAAAGTTTTAAGGTACCTGAACCGATCTGATTTAGTGGGAGCAAAATAGTGGGAGTTATTTTAGTGGAAACACACTATCTACTTTTATCTAGCAACAGACAGGTTCAGACAAATATTCCACTAGCATATTCATGTTTGTAACAAACTCCAGACCTACAGTCAAAGTATCCTATTCTAAACTGAGAGTCTATGGATAGGTAAAATACCATTTAGGAAAAGCTCTTTAAGTCAATCAGCCTTTTCAGTTCGCACATCACACACTTGGAATAAAGTAGGCCTACCCTTAGAATATAGAAACATTACATAATTAAACACATTTAGTAAATCCTTATGGCTTTTAAACAAGCAAATTGCACCCATGATCTAAACTAACATTTTTATGAACAAATGTTTAACTATAAATATTTAACCTATTGTTTTTGTGCTTGTCTTTATGGTTGTGATGTTCTTTGTAGTTTAGAGTATGTTCTTAAAGTTGCTAACCTGTTTTAATTCTAGCTAACGTAATTTTTTGCAAATGTTTTTCAATCAACCTGCCATGGGACTACAGATAAAAATGAGCTGTTGTGACTAAATCTGGCATATTTACATGACAGCCTAATCTATTTATGTTCATTAAAATGCAATGTGCCCTATTAAATAAAATAAAGTCTGTAAGTCAGAAGCTGTAGGAGTTCGCTTTGGTATGATGCATGTAAATGAAAAAAAATGGCGGCTTTCATTCAAAATGGCCAATGTCCTGTGTGATTTGGATCATGGGTCCAAGAGATGTTTATATAGGTACTGAGAAGTTACATATGTGTACCAAATTTCAGAGCGTGGCTTATGGCTGTTTTAGTGTTTCTAGGGAGCACTGTGAATGAATTAGGCCACGCCCACCGATTTTTTCACTGGATATCTTTTGGGGTTGGACTAAGACCCATCATGTTGAATTTGGGTCCAATGAAAAATGTGGAAATTAGAGGCCATGGCATGAAGTTGAATTTCGCCACTTTGCCGCAGCCACCGAGAATGCAGTGTCTGTGTTCCAAAACAAGTTAGACTAACTTGTTTTCGGGCTTCTGACACACTTTCAAATTGACAGGGTCAAAAGGATCAGATAGGGCTCACGTGGTAGGCGTGAGCCCTCAGTCTTTGTGTCCTTGGGCAAGACACTTCGCCTGACTTGCCTGCTGATGGTCATCAGAGGGCTCGGTGGCCCCTGTGTATGGCAGCCTCACTTCTGTCAGGGTGCTGCAGGCCAGCTGTGGCTATATTGTAGCTCACCACTGTCAAGTGTGTGAATGTGTGCATGAATGGGTGAATGACTGATTGTAATGTAAAGTCCTTTGGGATCTCTGGGGACTTGATAAAGCACTACACAAGTTCAGACAATATACCATTTCCATATGAAAGTTATAGCTGTTCGAATTTTTTGGCCACCCTTCTACGACTTACCAATTGACCTTTCTCAGTTTAGGGATAGGGGCCGCGCTGTAGAGCCGTTTTGCCATGCCCATTTTCAATTCCATTAAAATACAAAACTTTCACTAGAGTGACAATTTTGGGTAAAGTTTGGTGAGTTTTTGAATATGTTAAGACCTCCAACAAACCAATTTTTTTTTTAAAGAATTTTTTCGGCACTAGAGGCCTTTATTTTTGATAGTAGGCCGACAGGAAGGAGGGGCAAAGACAGGGGGAGACATTTGGCAAAGGTCACCGGGTCCGGGACTCGAACCCCAGACGGCCGCTTTGAGGACTATATCCTCTATATGTGGATTCTCTCCAGCGGTCAATATCATCCATTACTCAGCTTCTCCAAGAGTTCGCCTCCAATTCTGCCATGTCAGCACTTCCTCTTCTCTTCTCCACCCCGCTAACATTCAACCCGTTCCTTGGCCCCTCCCACTGACATTCACCATCGCAACGCTCGTCCTGGCTCGTCTCTAAGGGTGAGATGTATCACTTCATTCTCTTTTCTCAACTGTTTCCTCATTCATATGCCCTTGAAGGACGCTGTGTTTTCCACTCCTCTTTTACATTCAGGTAGATCATGTACTCCCATGCATTCTAACACTTTGCTCAGACTTTGCTCCAAATTCTGCAGGGGCAGCTCATTAATTTGGTTTCTCTCATTTTACCATCTCCCGAAGTTGACCACTGTATCGCTTTCCCTGATGGCTTTAATGCTGTGTTTAAATTATCTACTCCCCACCTTTCTAAGAATCCTCTTTTTGGCAAGCTTGTGGCCGCCTTTAAGCATTTCAGAGACGTCTTCTGCTCTGTTAACCGAGCATAGAATAAGCTCGATACCTATCCGTCCTTCATAGTTGACCTATATTTCAAACATGGCTTCCAGACTTTTCTATCAATGTCACAAGTCCTTCTTCACCAAAGCTGCATCCACCCTCGCTCAATCAGGAGTCTGCCTAGACTGGTTTATTCTCACCACTGAAATTTTGTCATGATGCAAGCCACCTCCTGATTCCTGTGGCTCAGTCGGCCATCAGAGCACTCTTTATTCTATTCGTCCTTTCTTCCAGCATTTCTGTGCCGGCCAGACTGCTGGCTTCCCTCTCCACACTCAAAAAACTTAACTAAAGCCCCTGTTTGATTAGTTAAATAGTAACTTGTTCATTTAACATATATATTTTGTGTTTATGTTTTTATTTTATTGTCTCGTTGGTTTAACGTAAAACAATGAAACGTTAAATGAACTACATTAGCATTCTTCAGTCCAATGAAGGGTAACTACTTTAAACCAACTCTAAATCTGATGAGGAACTACACTCCATACCAGATGGTGGCAGTAATGCACACCTCAACGCCTTTGTTAACCGCCAATATAGGAAGAAGACGAACTATGGTCTACTAATGCGTATGTTCAATGTTCCCGGATGCAAAGAAGGGGGGAGACTGGCAAGTGAGGACGTTGAATTTTGACGTCTGCGTTATCCTCAGCTTTACAGGTAAGTGTAAATATCTAAGGGAATGAATTGCTTTGGTTTACTGTTAAACTTTTTTTACTTCAAATATGTAAGTTGTCATTTTACATTTGATAAAACTGCTGGGCACCGTCGAATACCAGTTTTATAATCCACTTTGTCTCAATGTTGCCAACTTGCTGACGTCGCTATATTTAGCAACTTTTCAAACCTCTCGACTTTTTTTAAAGGAGCGACTAGTAAAAAATCTAGCCACTTTATCAGATCTTATTGCAGACTTTTGCCGACTCTAACGTAAGAGCACATTACGTTTTTTACTAGTTTTTCGTCGAGATGTTGGTGCACTCGTGAGCTCATCTCCCGTTTAAAAAAGCGCTTTCGAGGCAGACCAGCAGTCCCGCAGCAGCAGCTCCGCCATTATCCAGTCAGAGCTGAACAAATTCACCTTGCCGCGCCCTGCAAATTAATTGTGCATGCGCGAAGCCGCCACTGGTCCGGTGATTGTGTTCATATATATATATATATATATATAATCACATGCGCGCGCACACACACAGGTTAAGAATTGTTTTACACAATTAAAACATTACTATCAATAAATATAATAACCAGTTGCTCAGCATAAAGATTTGCATATACCTCATCAGTACGAATCTCAATACAAGCCTAAATTAATTTCTTTTGTATAATCTGAGTTCATTACTGAAATACCTTTGCAACAAAGTTTTTAAATTATTTTTGAAGACTGATTTTTATTGTTGAATTGTTTTTGTAAAAGGGTTTTGTCTGTTTTTTCTACCATAGTAACACCCCAAAAGACGAACCCTTTGTCTGAACCTCCCCTTTAATGTATGGTTTTTACAAACATAATTTATGATAGTTCTGTTGTTTAACTGAAATGCATAATGTGCCAATAAAAAACTTACAATTGTGTTTTTTTTTTTCTTTTCTTCAACTGACATGTATGTGGCAGTGCAAACGTTGTCCCACCAGGGAGAGTAGTAGGTACAAATTATTGAAGCACTATAGATTAAATCACCACTATGGACCAGGCCAGTGGTACCTTTGCGTACACTTAAATTGTCCATGCATATTTAGGACCTGGTGTGGACTAAAAACATGTGTACAGATGTCATTCTTCTCATTTTAAACAGGTAGCGTCCAGTTCATTCACTTTTCGGTGTGCGTTATGTGACTGCAGTGACCTAACCACAGAGAGAGATTATTTTGTACATATTGGGTCACATTTACGAAACAGTGAGACAGTAACGCGTATTTTTGGGCTGCTCTTTCAAGACAAATATATTTGGTATATTCTATTCACACAAAACCAGTAAGCATAATTTACACTCATTTAAGGATTTCAAAGTAGGTTTAGTTGTGTTGGTTGACCCAGCACAAGATTTAGATGATCTTGAAGGTGTAAGCACTAGCTGCTCTGATTTCTCAAATGCTGAGGTTGAAACTGGGTTGGTGTCAGTAAGTGATGATTCTACTGAAAATTTGCCAGAGCTAATTGAACAGAAGATAGCTGGTATATCATTAAAGATGGAACATATACTTCATATTCCAGCCACAATAGTAGTTTGTTGGAGAAGTTGAGTTTTTTGTTTAGTTCTGCTTGTACTTCAATCACAAAACGAACTGTTGAAGACGTATTCAAGAGTCATAACCTTCATATCAGTCAGGCTGTTGTTGAGGAGTTGCCAATACTGTGTGCATTTCTAACCCTGTGTCAAAGATTTGGTCTAAGCTGCAGTGAGGCAAGCAGCTTGCTTTGCTGTCTGTGATGGGGGTGTATGTCATCAGTTAGCAAGGTGCTGAACCTGAAGATGACCCAGAGGACAAGGTTGTCCTAATTGAGGGTGCGGAGGTTCTCTCTGGTTTGGGGAACATTGCACAGGCATGTTTACTTGTATACAGCACTGCAGATGGGATTTTTATGTTCGTCTTGATTTGAATGGATCAGTAATAAGACTTGGGCACTTCTGTTATTTTATTGTTACTTGTAGTAAGGTCTAATTCACACACAGCATAATGCTTTGTCATGTGTTGGATGAAAATAATGTAACTGATCTACTAAGAGTCTCCCCCTCTTTTTCTTCGTGCTGCATTTTTTTCATACTGACAAAGTCAACATTTTATAGTTCTATTGTATTTTGGGGTTTCCTCGGGAACTGTTAATTGCCAGGTTCATCTGCATTGTTTTGATATGTGGTTTGTATGTGTTAAGGAACTGTAAAGTGTAACTGCACTGACACTTTTGTAATTGCTTCTTTCTATAGATTTTCCTTTTTACATTTTTCTTTGTGCATTGCCTCAAATATTTTTTGGTACTTTGTTTCTTACATTTTCGTTTTTGTGACAATAGTAACATCGATTTGTCTCATTTTATAACTTAATACAAAAATGTATTTTCATATTTTAATATTTTTATAGAGATTTGACCTCTTCCTTGAACACATCATTATAGCTAAAAAAAAATATACAGAACATAAATACCTTCAGTAACTGTAACAATATGCTGCTTTTAACCTTTTTGCATTATTATTTACCATATATGAATTATTTACCTTAAATTATTACAACCCCTTTTATCCTTGACAGTCTTTCCCTTGAGTGCTTTTACCATGTATATTTATTAAATTTGTAACCATCGCCTTCTATATTTTCTCTGTACAATTAAATAAATGCAACGCCAATTATTTTAATTGTCTGTGACTTAGCTTATAATATTGAAACTAGTAATTGCGCTTAAGCATGACTAATTTACCAAAGAATATTAGCACCCTCTACTGGGGTGAGCGACATTTAATAGCAACCTGTTTTATCCGTAGAATATCTAAATATTCATTTACGCATTCAAACATTTATACCAACCTTGTTCCCTTATTAACCAGGCGCTAAGGAACCATTTACTGTTTCAATATACATCTTAACTATATCTTTCCCATCTAATCGTGGAGCACACTTTGTCTCTGCATACCGGGTCGGCACTGCGCTGTTCAATTTGCAACACTCGATTTACAGCACCTTTCTGGACTAAGTGTTTTCAAAATACAAGCATTAACTGCATTATTGCTGCAGCAAAAAGACAAACTCTTACTAAACAATCTATGAGCAGACAATATTAGTAAGGGCATTTCTCGGACGTAGCTCTTACCTCCGTCGAATCTTGGCAGGCCGCATCTCATAAGTTCATCATTTCTGCCCGTCATGTTCCAGGTTTTTCTAATTCAGTAGCTGATGCCCCGTCTCGTTTTACATTTTCAGGTATTCTGCCGTCTCTGTCCATCAGCCTATTTTTACCCTGCTTCGATTATTCCTCTCTCTCCTTCCTCTTTTGCAATCTGCCAAACATTGCTGTATCTCAGGTCTAGCTCCTTCCACTTTCAAACCCTATTCCTTCGCCTGGTAAACCTTTGCAAAATTTTACCTTGCTAAAAACATGTCATCGTACCCGGTTAACATTCAGTCCTAGCTTTCATTACTCGTTGTTTTGAACACCATCGTTTCAAGCTCCCCTACAGCTGCAGCCTTTTAGCAGGCATACATTTCTATCGAAAGATCATCTTTCCGAGCCTTTTCACTCATTACGAATTATTCTTATAATTCATTTGTGCCATCTAGAGATTTAGCCTTTTCAAACCTCAAGTTCTATCCAGACCTTTTCAAATTTTACCTCAAACAAACCAAAACTAAAGGTCCATGTTTCATATCCATGGCTCGCCTTGATAGCCCGTTTTGTTCTTTCCAAGCCATATTCACTTTTGCTCTCAAACGTCCCAAAATCAGCTCACCCAGCACACCCCTTCCTCACTCACGAAGGAGTTTCCACGATGGCCTCCTGGTCCCTGAAATTTCTAGGGCAAACTTTGTTCAGTGCAACATTCCCCCTAGTCAGTTCTCATGTCACTCATTCAGAATCGGGGCAGCCACTTCAGCAGCTATCCAAGGAGTTTCCACAGCTTCCCTACAACAACTCAGCCACTGGTCGACTTCAGCATTTTCTTCATATGTCCGCCCAAACTTCCATTCTGTGCTCTGCTCAATGATCTATCAGCTCTTAGGTAAGAGCTTCTGCATTAACTGGTGATGGTTGGCCTTTTCAGTTTAAACTTATCCTTGCTGTAGCTGTCGCAGAAAGAAATGTTGCTTTTTTGTTTATATGTGATTTAATTTCCTTTGTAAATACTAAGAGATCACTTTGACTTGTGTTGTATTGCTGACATCTGTTGGTGGGGTTGTGTATTGCACCAGGACATGATTACGTGCTGAGCACATGACCAGTAGAGAGATGCACGCTGCGGGTAGATACTGATGACACTTAGAAGATAAGTTACTTTGTTTTTTTTGTTTGGCTGAAAACAGAAGAAACGTACAATAATATCTCCTAAACGTTTGGTCAGAAGGCGCACACGGTATGCTTATGCATTTTATTTTGTAAGTTTTAATGTGGTCGTAAATGTTAATTAGCTGACACGTGTTTACATTGTGTATTCAATATAGTTTTTCACGTTGTTTGCCGGCAAAAGATGATTAAAGCTGGTTAAACATCAGTTGGAGCATGGCTTTATTCTGCACCTGACGAAAAACTCTTGGGAGCAGTTAAAGTGAAAAACGTGTGCGCCTTCTGACCAAACGTTTAGGAGATATTATTGTACGTTTCTTCTGTTTTCAGCCAAACAAAAAAAACAAAGTAACTTATCTAAGTGTCATCAGTATCTACCCGCAGCGTGCATCTCTCTACTGGTCATGTGCTCAGCACGTAATCATGTCCTGGTGCAATACACAACCCCACCAACAGATGTCAGCAATACAACACAAGTCAAAGTGATCTCTTAGTATTTACAAAGGAAATTAAATCACATATAAACAAAAAAGCAACATTTGTTTCTGCGACAGCTACATTTGCTATGTAAGATCGTTTTATCAAACCTCATTCTCTCCCCTCATTCTCTTCAAGGTCCCCATCCTCCAACATCCGTCACCTGACGATATCTGTTAAGTTGCTGACGTTTCTTCTCATCACTTCATTCTCTTTAGATCAAGCTCCCTCTACACCTCATCAGGCACACGCCTCATCCCTCTCTATGCCTTGTCAGGCACACTAATTTTCTTTGCTATCTTTCAGGCTCAGATCATCCCTTGTCTGCGCCCGCCAATCAGATCAACTTCATTCTAACTCCCATACTGTTTTTATTTCAGCCTCGGCCATTTTTGGGGGAAAGACATCTTCAATTCTAATCCTAGATGTCCATTCAAGATCATGTCATTATCAGCATCCATGTTTTCCACCGGGGTCTGAGCGCCAAAGATATTAACTTTATCTATAAACTCCTCTCCCTAGTCTTGACTTCATGCTTCTTCTTATCAGGCACCGTCAATCATCCTCATTTAGCTTCATCATTTTTCTTCTCATAGGTTCAATTTTCCTCTCTTACTCCTTCACTGGCATCTCCTTCACTCTCCTTGCCTTCTCTGCTTAACTCTTCATCATCCCCATTGACTTCGCGGCAATGGATGAATTTTCAATGCCTCCGCAGCCCAAAATATCACCCGTAGGCGCTTTCAATTATGCCTTGGCAGGCATTCCTACCTAGATAGTTAGGCTTTCACTATCTCTGCCATCTGCAGGCGCTTTCAATCATGCCTTTGCAGGCATCTCTATTTAGATGATTAGACTTTTTACTGTCTCCGCCTTTGGCAGGCGCCTCGGCGGGCGTCTCAGTCAATTATTAGGCTCATCTGCCCTGTCAGGCAACCTCTATTTGAAGAAGTTATCTAAGATTACCCTTAATTACTCTAGGGCTGAACACCATACTTTACTTGCAATTTCAACTTTGTAACTCCCTCTTTAGTCTAACTCACGTCACCCTCAGACTACAAGTCTTCCTCCAAGGTCCGAGCGCCAAAAAGATAATTTTCATTAATAAACCTGCTAATCATTATCTCGTTGTTTCTCCCTTTTTGAGTCTTTCCAGGTTGAAATATATATATTGCATGTCAGTGTTGCAATGCTCATGCTACCAAGTGCCTGGAACACCTCCCGAGGAAGGCGTCCAGGAAGCATCCGGCATAGATGCCCGAGCCAACTCAACTGGCTCCTCTCGATGTGGAGGAGCAGCGGCTCTACTCCGAGCCTCTCCCGGATGGCCGAGCTCCTCACCCTATCTCTAAGGGAGTGCCCGGCCACCCTACGGAGAAAGCTAATTTCAGCCGCTTTTATCCGGGATCTCGTTCTTTTGGTCATGACCCAAAGTTCATGGCTATAGGTGAGGTTAGGAACACAAACCGACCAGTAAATTGAGAGCTTCGCTTTTCAGCTCAGCTCTCTTTTCACCACAACGGACCGGCACAGCGCCCCCATTACTGTGGCAGCCGCACCGATCCGTCTGTTGGTCTACCGCGCCATTCTTCCCTCACTCGTGAACAAAACTCCGAGATACTTAAACTCCTCCTCTTGAGGCAGGAACTCCCCTCCAATCTAAAGAGGACAAGCCACCCTTTTCCGGTCGAGAACCATGGCCTCGGACTTGGAGGAGCTGATGTTCATCCCAGCCGCTTCACACTCGGCTGCGAACCGCCACAGCGCATGCTGTAGGACTTGGCTAGAGGGGGCCAGCAGGACCACGTCATCTGCAAAAAGAAGAGACCCTTGGCTGCGCCTAGAAATCCTGTTCATAAAAGTTATGAACAGGACCAGTGACAAAGGGTAGCCCTGCCGGAGTCCAACATGCAGCGGGAACAGGTCCGACTTAGTGCTGGCAATGCGAACCAAACTCCTGCTCTGCTCGTACAGGGACCGGGTGGCCCCTGATAAAGGGCCATTGATTCCATACTCCTGGAGCACCACCCAAAGGGCATCACGAGGGACACAGTCAAATGCCTTCTCCAGGTCCACAAAACACATGTGGACCGGTTGGGCAAACTCTCATGAACCCTCGAGTACCCTGTAGAGGGTATAGAGCTGGTCCGGTGTTCCACGGCTGGGACGAAAACCACACTGCTCCTCCTATCGGCCGGACTCTCCTCTCCAATACCCTGGCGTAGGCCTTACCAGGGAGGCTGAGGAGTGTGATCCCCCTGTAGTTGGAACACACCCTCTGGTCACCCTTCTTATGTAGGGGGACCACCACCCCAGTCTGCCAATCCAAAGGCACTGTCCCCGTCCGCCACGCAATGTTGAAGAGGCGTGTCAACCATGACAGCCCCACAACATCCAAAGACTTGAGGTACTCAGGGCGGATCTCATCCAACCCCGAAACCCTGCCATCGCGGAGCTTTTTAACCACCTCGGTGACTTCGGCCCGGGTGATGAAAGAGTCTAACCCTGAGTCCCCAGCCTTTGTTTCCACCAGGGAATGCGTGATGGCTGGATTGAGGAGATCCTCAAAATACTCTTTCCACCACCTGATATTGTCCCCAGTCGAGGTCAGCAGCTCCCCACCCCCACTGTAAACAGTGTTGGCGAAGCACTGCTTCCCCCTCCTGAGGCGCCGGACGGTTTGCCAGAGTCGCTTCGGGGCCAACCAGTAGTCCTTCTCCATGGCCTCACCGAACTCCTCCCAGGTCCGAGTTTATGCCTCCGCCGCGGCACGCTTGTCCCACGGTACCCTTCGGCCGCCTCAGGAGTCCCACAAGCCAATAGGACTCCTTCTTCAGCTTGACAGCGTCCCTTACTGCCGGTGTCCACCACCGGATTTGGGGATTGCCGCCGTGACAGGCACCGCAGACCTTACGGCCGCAGCCACTGGCAGCAGCATCGACAATACATGCAGAGAACATGGTCCACTCGGACTCTGTCTCCAACATCCCTCGGAATCTGGTCAAAGGTCTCCCGGAGGTGAGAGTTGAATACATCCCTGGCCAAGGGGTCCGCCAGACGTTCCCAGCAGACCCTCACTATGCGCTTGGCCCTGCCAAGTCTGTCCAGCTTTCTCCTCTCCCAGCGGATCCAACTCACCACCAGGTGGTGATCAGTGGACAGCTCAGCCCCTCTCTTCATCCGAGTGTCCAAAACATGCGGCCGAAGGTCTGATGATACGACAACAAAGTCGATCATTGACCTCCTGCCTAGGGTATCTTGGTACCAAGTGCACTGATGAACACCCTTATGTTTGAACATGGTGTACATTATAGACAATCCGTGACTAGCACAGGAGTCCAATAACAAAACACCGCTTGGATTCAGATCGGGCAGGCCATTCCTCCCGATCACGCCTCTCCAGGTGTCACTGTCGTTCCCCACGTGGGCGTTGAAGTCCCCCAGCAGAATAATGGAGTTCCCAGGAGGGGCACTATCCAGCACCCCCGACAGGGACGACAAGAAGGCCGGGTACTCCGCACTACCACTCGGCCCGTATGCCGAAATGATAGTCAGAGACCTCTCCCCAACCCGAAGGCGCAGGGATGGGACCCTCTCATCCACTGGGGTAAACCCCAACACGAGACGGCTGAACTGGGGGGCAACAAGCAAACCCACCCCAGCCTGATGCCTCTCCCTGTGGGCTAGGGCTGGGCGATATGGCTTAAAAATAAAATCTCCGATTTTTTTTTACCAAATCCGATTAATCGATTTAGTTTCCTCTTTCATTTCATGAAAACAAATTTGAGAAATTATTTTCAGAAACTTGCTTTTATTTCAATCATCCACCTGGAAGTTGACCCGACTTCAAATCTCAACTATAAATACAAGCCGTTAAACGTGTTTGTAGAACAAGATGCAGGCCATTCACCAAGATGGAAGCCCCTGCCATCGTTAACCCTGAAAATACAACAAAAAATGCCTGTGATATTACACATTAGCTAGTTTCTCAGTTTTGAGTATACATCTCAAAACAAGCCTAACTTCACTTGTTTAACTTCAACAACTAGCTTAAAAAATAAAACAATATATAAAAGTGCCTTGTATTAGGGTAAAAAACGTTTCCCCTTTAGAATATTTTGACAGTATATTTTCTTAAACAGAAAGTCAACACTGTATGCCATTATCAAAACATCTTCCCCTTTTGGGACTAATACAGTGCAAAATAAAATTGCATTAGATTTCACAAAAGTTTTAAGAAAATATAGCTTATGTATACAAAAGAGTATTTCAATAAATCCCTGATACAATCATGGAAAAGATTACATCATCCTTGATTTCTTTTTCTAAATGTATATTACTTGATGAAAACAATGAACAAGAAATCAAGTGTTATGTCATATTTTTATTCTATGACTATGTAAACAAAATGAAAGAGTTACTTTTCAAACATATATTCATTGCATAGTCAGCAAAATCAATATGACATACTTGCTGTCTTTTGAGGTTTTTTCTACACATTTTTGGCAAGAAAAACAAGCCTGTCTAGTGCATCTAGCTTCAGGCATGCCCTGTAGCATGTAACAATGCCCCCTCCCACACTAAAAACCCTCTCTGATGGGGCACTAGTAGCAGGGACAGAAAGATATTTCTTGGCCAGTTTCCTGAGTCTTGGAACGTTTGGTTCGTGGCGCTTCCACCACTGAAGTGGATCGGTGTCTGGGTCGACCTCCGAGGTCAACAGGTAAGTTGCCAGCTCAGTTTCTATTTTCACAGTCTCTGATTCATGGGGACATGGCACTGTCAAATTTTTTTTGAAGAAGGCACCTAAAGTCATTTTCTTATTGGGCGGAGCCTGTTCTTCTTTGCACATATGCACAGCTGCACCATTTAGCTGGTGTGATGCACTTGTTTCAGCAGGCAGAGACATCAGTTCAGTGACTGCCCTTTTTTTGATGTGTTCCACCCTGCCTGGGTAGGTTGTTCGGAACCTGGGATCCATTAGTGAGGCCATGTCTAAGAGTTCATCCTGCACATTGTTGCTGTATTTATCATTAAGGTACTGCTGTATGTTTTTTTTTTTATTGTTTTAGTGAGCTCAGTGTCTTCCTCCGCTGGCTGTAGGAGACTGGTTTTAAACAAATGGAGAACCGGTTTAATGTAGGGAACACTGACATATGCCTCACCAGACAGGGCATCAGTAAAGTCTTGGAGGGGTCGAACAGCCTTATTTACAGATTCCAAAACATCAATGTCTTGCCAAGTAGGCACAAGATGCCGGCTTTTCTTGTCTGAACCCAAGACACGAACTATCGCTTTTTCCTGTTCCAGAAATCTCTATCATTTTTTTGACGCAAACCCCATCTAGTGGGGGACTGTTATTAGTTGATGCAGGGGTAGACCAAGCTCAGCCTGTACTTCACTCAGTTCTCTTCGTTTTTTCCAACTGTAGGAAAAGGCAGCAGTAGCCTTTTTACAAACCCCTATGGCACGTTCAATCCGTGGGTCCTTCACACCATTCTCTGTATAATAATGAAAACACAAATGCATCAGGTTTACTGTTATAATAAGCTACAATTAACTTACTGGTCAATTTTGACTTTTTTCTCTGATATTATTTTACAGATGTAGGGACACAGACACACACATACTCACATGGTACATGTACATACGTATATACATACATTTTGTATAAATATTATGTATTATTTGATGAAAATACATTAATTGCTTATGTATTAAGTGTACTGTGTATTTTCTGTGGGAAAATGGCCATGACTGCATGTCGAATGACAAAAAAGACACTATGTATGACATGTATATAAAATACAAAATAAGATTTACTAAATATATATAGATTCGATTCTTACGTATAGCATTATGTAGTTTATGTCCAAAACACTGGAGGTTTGGCCACCCGATGTCTTTCAGAGCTTTAATAATGTTGGTGCCGCTGTCTGTTGTCATACAGATGAGTCGGTCTTCTGAAAGGTTCCAGGAGTTCAGAGCGTCTTCTAACCCCTCGGCAATGACCTGACTTTTGTGATCATCGGGAAAGTAAGCTGTTTGCAGGCAGACACTTCATAGAGCCCAGTCATCGTCGACAAAATGCGCAGTCAAACTCATATATGGCTCCATTGTCCGACTGGACCACAAGTCTGTTGTGGCAGAGTAAAAACTTACAGCCGCCAACTCTGTTGCAATCCTTTCACGTGTGCTTTTGTACAGGTGGGGCAAGGCAACTTCAGCAAAATATTTCCGGCTAGGTAGTACATACCTTGCGTCTAAAGTTTTCAGCAGGTGAATGAAGCCAGACTTTTCCACTGTATAAATAGGCACAGTATCTTTGGCAATAAACAACGCGACAGCATCCGTGATCGCTTTCTATCGGGGCCCAGTCTTTTCGTAGGGAACACTGTATGAAAGTGATTCCCCTAAGGTGGGTTGTCTCTTGGCAGGGATTTCTGGTCTGTTGCTGTCCTGAGCTTTTCGTAGAGAGCAGTATTTCTCCCACTTCACTGAATGCTTCTGTTTCAAGAGTTGAAATAAATTTGTAGTGCTTCCACCTTTAGTAGCAACAGGCTTTAAACAGATTTTACAACGTGCTGTGTGTTGCTCCAAGTCCGTGGTCACGAAACCGAACCAGTTCCATATAATTGATGAAGTCGTGCCTTTTTTGGGAACAAGGTCTTCCTTGCTAGATGCCATTTTCGGTGTTTCTGTGAGAGACAGGTCTACTGACGTCACTCAGCTACAGAGGCCCGAGGAGTTCACTGGCGCGACAGAAAAAAATTCCGATTTCCCAAAAATTAAATCTTCATTAATTGCAAATTCGAATTAATCGATAAAATCGATTTATCGCCCAGCCCTACTGTGGGCCACTCCAGAGTAGAAGAGAGTCCAGCCCCTCTTGAGGAGATGGGTTCCAGAGCCCACGCTGTGCGTGGAGGCAAGCCCGACTATTTCTAGTCGATATCTCTTGACCTCCTGCACAAGCTCAGGGTCCTTCCCCCCCAGCGAGGTGACATTCCACGTCCCTAGAGCCAGCCTAAGCATCCGGGGATCGGGCCGCCGAGGTCTCCACCTTTGTCTGCCGCCCAATCCTCTGCACAGCTCCCTCACGGTTCCCCCTGCAGGTGGTGGGCCCACTGGGGGGATGGCCTCGCGTCTCTCGTTCGGGCTTGGCCGCCAGGCGCTCTCCGACGAGTCCCGACCCCAGGCCTGGCTCCACGATGGGACCCCGGCTCCGCCGTACTGGGCGACGTCACTTGCCTCGATTTTGTAGTCGTCATGAGGGGTTCTTAAAATTGATTCTATTAAAAATAAAATCTTTGACATACTCCCAAAGATGATTACTTCATCCTCAGCAAGTGAGACAACATTGGAAATAACTGCTGAACCTGATTTTTGTTTGGACTGCTTTTATCCTGTGGAGCTTCCTGATTAATCAGAAATATTAGCTTCATCTAAACCTTCAACTTGTATGTTAGACCCAATCCCAACCAAATTATTTAAGGAAGTGTTCCCTCTGATTACCAGCCCCATTTTAGGTATGATTAACCCTATCCTTAGTAAATTTATATGTACCACAGGCTTTTAAGGTAGCTGTAATTAAACCTTTACTTAAGAAACCTTCGCTTGATCAAGATGACTTGAAAAGACCTATATCCAATCTTCCATTCCATTCAATTCTTGAGAAAATAGTTGCTAATCAAACGTGTGAGCATTTACACAGCAATGACCTGTTTGAAGAGTTTCAGTCAGGCTTCAGAGCTCATCATAGCACTGAAACAGCTCTGCTGAAAGTCACTAATGATATTCTTATGGCCTCAGATAATGGACTTGTGTCTGTACTTGTCCTGTTAGATCTCAGTGCAGCATTTGATACAGTCGATCATAATATTCTCTTAGAAAGGCTGGAATATGCTGTAAGGAACAGGGGAACAGCGCTAGGCTGGTTTAAATTTTATTTGTCTGACAGATTCCAGTTTGTTCATGTAAATGATAAATCATCTTTAATCTCCAGGGTTAATTATGGAGTACCACAGGGTTCAGTATTTGGGACAATTCTCTTTACTGTATATATGTTTCCAATCAGTAAAATCATCAGGCAGCATAGGATACATTTTCACTGTTACGCTGATGATACTCAGCTTTACTTATCCATGAATCCTGATGAGCCCAACCAGTTAGATAGACTACAAGCATGTCTTGAAGATATAAAAACTTGGATGACTTTACATTTTCTGCTTCTAAATTCAGACAAGACAGAAGTTGTCGTCTTTGGACCGGAGTCTTTTAAAAAAGAAACTTCTTAGTCAATCACTTAACCTGGATGGCATTAAATTGATCTCTGATAATAAAAAAACCTTGGTGTTATTTTTGACCAGGACATGTCATTTAAATCCCATATTAAACAGGTTTCTAGGATTTCCTTCTTTCACCTCCGGAACATTGCCAAAATTAGAAACATCTTATCCAGGAGTGACGCTGAAAAACTAGTCCTTTCCCTTTACTGTGGAATATAGATGCACAGCCAGGACATGTCAATGAATGGGTTCCTCACCCAAGCCAAGTATTCACCTTAGCACTGTCATCCACTTGGTGGGTCATAAGGGTACAAGTCACATGTGACGTGATAGGTGAAACAGGGAACACCAGGTGATTGCGAGGGACACAGCCAGTACAAGTTGTTGGGAGTTATGATTATTGATTGATTAATCTTGATCAATAATTATAATTAAAATCATAATTTGACTAAATCAATTTCTTAACCAAAATCCTCATTTATGAATCGAGACCAGAGAGGTATCTGGTGTTGTAATTGTGGCTCAACGCCTTTGATAATTACAACCGTTAAATACTCCGTAATAACTACTAACTATTGCCAGAGATGTCACTGTTTAATCGACCGTTTCTGCCGAAACGTGTGGAACTTTAACCTTATCTTGATTGACGAATCACTCTTGCACAAAAATAAAAACAAAACGCCTTCTGTTATCATCTACGTTAATATTTAGTAAATCACCTACTCAACATGCAAAGTTCTACATAAAAGGGGTAAATTATCTAACTAAGCAAAATAAAGAAAACAGCAGTGGGTGTGTATTGAATCAACCAGCAGTTATGACAAAGGGGTGTGGTGGTGAGTGGAGGGTGGGGCGCAGCTCCAACTGTAACTCAGTTATATTCATTCATAAAACCTCCCCCAACTCCTGAGCAGACAGAGTTATAAAACGTTTGGCGGCAAGCTAGCAAGCAGTAAGGTTGGAGACAAAGAAAAATGGGGAATTTCACCATGAGGTTATTTTAACAGTCCAGTCTTACAGCGCACCTCTCAGGTGTTCAATACTCCACAAAACACGCACAGAGCGGGGAGCGCAGCTGCTTCAAGGTAAAACGCAGCACATCAAAGTTTCAATAACAGTGTTACATGCACATATCATTCAGAACCCATTAGATTCTAACTAGCGATTCTCATCGCACTACAACCTCTGACCCTGCCCAGGCTTTCTAATAAAGAAATAAAAATAAAGGTGGGTTTTACTTGTTGTCGGCTTCCTTCTGAGTGGGGGTCGAGCGAGGAAGAGTGGGGTGAGGGGGTTAACTGTGCGTCCACAATTAACTTCAGGAAAAGAGGTCAGTCTTCGTCCTCTGGCCTTCTTGGCAAAAAGGAAAAATATGATCTGACCATCAAAGTAGACTTGTGATGAAACACGGTAGCGGTTCGACTCCTCGAAACTCCGTGTTCTTAGTTACGTGTTAAGCTCACGTCTTCGATCGGCAAAGTGAAATTTCTGGCCTTCTCATTCCAGAAACCTCAGTTGTGAATTGTTCGTTGGCCAATGAGAGAGAATAAATGAAATCCACTCGGGACTCTTCTCCAGGTGATGCTTCAGATGTTGGTGATCGGGTCACAATCTCCAGCTGAAGGCGGCGTGTTCAACATGGATGCCTCCATATACTGGTCCTTCTCAAAATATTAGCATATTGTGATAAAGTTCATTATTTTCCATAATGTCATGATGAAAATTTAACATTCATATATTTTAGATTCATTGCACACTAACTGAAATATTTCAGGTCTTTTATTGTCTTAATACGGATGATTTTGGCATACAGCTCATGAAAACCCAAAATTCCTATCTCACAAAATTAGCATATCATTAAAAGGGTCTCTAAACGAGCTATGAACCTAATCATCTGAATCAACGAGTTAACTCTAAACACCTGCAAAAGATTCCTGAGGCCTTTAAAACTCCCAGTCTGGTTCATCACTCAAAACCCCAATCATGGGTAAGACTGCCGACCTGACTGCTGTCCAGAAGGCCACTATTGACACCCTCAAGCAAGAGGGTAAGACACAGAAAGACATTTCTGAACGAATAGGCTGTTCCCAGAGTGCTGTATCAAGGCACCTCAGTGGGAAGTCTGTGGGAAGGAAAAAGTGTGGCAGAAAACGCTGCACAACGAGAAGAGGTGACCGGACCCTGAGGAAGATTGTGGAGAAGGGCCGATTCCAGACCTTGGAGGACCTGCGGAAGCAGTGGACTGAGTATGGAGTAGAAACATCCAGAGCCACCGTGCACAGGCGTGTGCAGGAAATGGGCTACAGGTGCCGCATTCCCCAGGTCAAGCCACTTTTGAATCAGAAACAGCAGCAGAAGCGCCTGACCTGGGCTACAGAGAAGCAGCACTGGACTGTTGCTCAGTGGTCCAAAGTACTTTTTTTGGATGAAAGCAAATTCTGCATGTCATTCAGAAATCAAGGTGCCAGAGTCTGGAGGAAGACTGGGGAGAAGGAAATGCCAAAATGCCAGAAGTCCAGTGTCAAGTACCCACAGTCAGTGATGGTCTGGGGTGCCGTGTCAGCTGCTGGTGTTGGTCCACTGTGTTTTATCAAGGGCAGGGTCAATGCAGCTAGCTATCAGGAGATTTTGGAGCACTTCATGCTTCCATCTGCTGAAAAGCTTTATGGAGATGAAGATTTCATTTTTCAGCACGACCTGGCACCTGCTCACAGTGCCAAAACCACTGGTAAATGGTTTACTGACCATGGTATCACTGTGCTCAATTGGCCTGCCAACTCTCCTGACCTGAACCCCATAGAGAATCTGTGGGATATTGTGAAGAGAACGTTGAGAGACTCAAGACCCAACACTCTGGATGAGCTAAAGGCCGCTATCGAAGAATCCTGGGCCTCCATAAGACCTCAGCAGTGCCACAGGCTGATTGCCTCCATGCCACGCCGCATTGAAGCAGTCATTTCTGCAAAAGGATTCCCGACCAAGTATTGAGTGCATAACTGTAGATAATTATTTGAAGGTTGATGTTTTTTGTATTAAAAACACTTTTCTTTTATTGGTCGGATGAAATATGCTAATTTTGTGAGAGGAAGTTTGGGTTTTCATGAGCTGTATGCCACAATCATCCGTATTAAGACAATAAAAGACCTGAAATATTTCAGTTAGTGTGCAATGAATCTAAAATATATGAATGTTAAATTTTCATCATGACATTATGGAAAATAATGTCACAATATGCTAATATTTTGAGAAGGACCTGTATAGCACCCTGTGACGTCAGACTTGGGGCGTCCCTGTCGTATTAGTCACAATGTCCTGGATACAAAATGGCCGAAAACACCAGGAGGCCTGGTGGTGTCCAGCAACATGCACATGGTCCAATATATTCAGCAAACAAGTGGTCCAACAAAGTCGATGGGTTCCTCACGCTCCACAAAGCAAAATATTCACTGTGGCACATTTTTTATTTTCAAAGCGGAGAAAGCCTTTGATCCTCCGGAGGTGCCAGCCCCCCCACAGACTTTGATAGTCCCTCTGGTTGTTATGATGACTCAGCGGTGTATTCATGCTTTCAGCATCTGATCCTGCAAACTGCGTTCCTGAAGATATATGAGCAATTACTTTATGTATTTTCATGCTTTAAGTAAAACATTACACATATATAGGATTAGAATAGAATTGGCAGAAATTCAACCTTTCCATGCTTTGAATCTTTTAAATCGTGGTTTTGTTCAAAGTTGAACGGAGTAGGTTTCAGCAGAGCTGACGTTTCTCTATTTTATTACAAAGCAGGCAGACGTCTGATCAGGCCATGCTTGGAAAGGGAAGGCTGAGACGAAAAAAAACGAACCCATGCACACCTTTCTAGCTTCATTCTACGCGTAGTTATTTAGTCTGTTGTCGCACCTTTGTTGACAGGCCATTGTAATCCAATCTCCGTCGCTGCGGGGGCTGCGATTGACGTAGGAGGCAGAAATCTTTATGGTTTGTGCCTCTATAGATGCTAAATAGATCTTGTCAATTTCAAGGATCTACATGGTTTTTGATGGAAATTATAGGGAGCAGAAGGTTTGAGGAGAGCTGACGATTCTTTATTTTATTACAAAGCAGGGAAAGCCTTTGATCCATTAGTTAATAACTCATATATCCACAATAATTCACGTTTATTCAACCACAGTTACAACTTTGTTTAGCTTGGGCAAGCCTGCTGTGATGTGTCTGAACTGTTTTGTGGATTATAAGTGCTTTATTAATGCAATCAGCGGATCTACTTTCTGCACAAACTAGACTTTGTAGTGTGCCGGGGCCCATTGGGGACGAGGCTTCTTTGCCAGTTCTATTTTTAGAAACTGAGAGGACCTATAGGTTTTGTGTAGTCGTTTCAGAGAGCATTCGGACTGTGAAACGTTAAACACTTGATTGCTTGTGCGTGCAAAAGGAGGACTTGTTTTTGAAAGAGCTGCTGAAACAATAAGCTTGTTACTGCATAACTAAACTAATTTGCTGTTTTTCAGTTTTTATTTTTGCCTAAAACTGTCAAAGGGCTGCAAGTGAATGACTCTACGTTAATTGTTGTTGTTGACCTGTGTCTGCTGTGTAAAGTTACCTTGATACAAAGTTTTTGGAGAATTAATCCTATTTAAATGAAATAAACTGAAACAGATTCATAAACATTTAAGCATGTATTAAGAGACAAAGTAATCACAATTTACCTTTTCAAATGTGACAGACATAGGCAGATAAATGTTATTTTAATAACCTGTGTCAGAAATGGTGAGGAATTTTCAAACATTTTCACTTCTTGCATTGCCTAGGAATGTTTGATATGGGCATGCTTGGTGCTGTTGAAAAGGGCAGAGTCAGACGAGAATAACGAGCCCAGGCTCTCTGTCGCGGCTTCACGCTACAAGCTGTAATTCGCACTGGTGTGCGTGCGTCGCACCTCCATTGACGCACCATTGTAAAATGTTTGCTGCCGCTGCCTGGGCTGTGGTTAACCTAGGATGCTGAAAATCTCTATGCATGTTCCTCTAAATATGCTTAACAGATCCTGTCAGCTTGCAGGACCTACATGCTTTTTTTTTTTTTTGCACGGTGTTGTGCTCTGATAGCCAGCTGAGCTTTGTTATAAATGCTTTGTGACTCACATACACTCTCCCCCCATTTTTTTCTGTTTAGAACATGTCTGAGAAGCCAGAAATTCAGTGCCCCATGTGCAAGTGGACATATTTAAACATTGCCCGGCACCTGAAGATGGCTCACAGATGTGTGAACCAACAAGAGTGGAGTATCCTGGTGAACTGGGCAACGGGACACAACAATATCTGTAGCTGCCCTTGTCCTGTGTATGGGTGCAAATACAAGCCTGGAAACCACCTTGAAAGGCACATTATCAACACCCACCCAGAGTTCTGCCAGCAAACAGCAGGAGATGCTGTCCCGTGCCAGGACAATCCAGGCCATGCTTCTGCTGGGGGAGCTGTGGGTATCCATGAGCACTCCATCCATGGTGTCGGATTTTGACAAGAGGGAGCTGGACGCCCCGGCTAGCCGGGTGGTGGAGCAGCCTACTTCCAGTGAAGACCAGGTGTGCTTCAGTGTGCCCTGCACAGACCTCTTGAAAAGGTAATCAAGCAGAATTGTTTCATTCATCTTGAAGAGATGAAATATAGAGAAATGCAGTTGAAAGTGATTGTAATTTTCATATCAGCAACAAATCTGAGCTGGAGAAGATCAGGGTGGATCTGGAGGCTAGGGTGGCAGAGCAGCAGCACACCATAACAACCTATAAGAGATTGGTGGCCAGTCTGAGGAGAAGGCTGGCTCCTGCAGGGGTCGATCCCACTGCTCATCTGGTAGGCTTAGCATGTTATTTTTAATTTTTTTTGGGGTTCTGAGTTGGGGGGTAGGGTCATCTAACTGACGTAGTTGGTGTGTGACAGGTTAAGAGACAGAGGACTGAGGTGGGGGAGGCATCCACCAGCACCCACTTTGAGCCCCTTTCCGGTGGAGGATCACAGGTGAGAACGTCATCTTTGACACGACATCTGGTGACGTAACCAGAAGGTGGGTGTAACCAGAAGGTGGGTGTAACCAGAAGGTGGGTGTAACCAGAAGGTGGGTGTAACCAGAAGGTGGGTGTAACCAGTAGGTGGGTGTAACCAGAAGGTGCGTAACCCTGCATGTTGATCGGATGTCATCAATAGGGGGATGAATCTAGAAACAACCAATTAAAAGAGAGGGATGCGTTTAAGGCTGTTATTATTTGATTGTATTATTTTACTGTATTATGTAATTGTATGTTTTTAGATGTTTTTTACATCTAAAAAAAGAAAACATATAGTTTCTCCACTTCAAAGGTACACTCACTTAATGCAGGCACGGCACACGAAATCCTGATAAAAAGAGAACCTGACAATTGTAAATTCATTTTGTTTTAACACAGGGTTATTTAGATGTTATTTAGGAAAGAAGGAAGACAAAAAACAATTAGATACATAACGTTTCTTTCTCTGCTCATATGTTTGAGTAATCGGATCTACACCAGCAGTTTGTAGAGATGAACTGAAAATAAAAAAAGTTCAAAAGTTCTCAGACAATTCATATCCTCTGTTTATTGATTTAAGGCGTCTGCGGTTTTGTTGAGGTGTCTCGGGGTGTGACCAAGGAGCGTAGCCCTGCACGTTGATCGGATTTCGTCATTTGAAACTAAAAAAGGTGACGAAGTCAGTCATTCTGCTTCTATCAAGAGATACAATGCAATCTTTACGGGGAGATCAGCTTCAAATCTGGGAGGTAAAAGTTTATTTTTTTTATTATTTTAATGAAATATTTCTAGAACACTTGTAGAGAGAGAAAATAAAATGCCGGAACATATTTCAGGAAACAAAGAAGGTGGTGAAGTCTGTCATTCTGCTTCTATCAAGAAATACAACGCAATCTTCAGTAGTAAGTATTCATCTGTAAGAATTCCTTAAGTGCTTGTGAATGCTCCTTGATAATAATAATGTTTAACTTGTATTCTTTAGAACCCACAAGTGATGAGCTGGATGGTATCGTTTTAACACAGTCCGACTACAGTAATTATTAACTGCAACTACATCTGGTTTAGTCAACTGGTGAATGCTATTTTGTGATTTAAAAAAAGAAAGGAAATAAAATTCTACTTACAGATTTAACGAGAGACGTATTCCTGAATGATCACCTTGAAGGAGTCAGCGGATGTAACCGTCTGTCCCTGAAAAAATCAAAGTTGAGATGGAAACTAGTCTTCAAAAAAGACAATCCAATCCCAGCTAAACATATCCATGAAGGAGAGGGTGAAGCCATTCATGCACCACAGTCCCCTGACCGTGCACCGGAAAAATGAACAGCTCCGGAAGAGGAGAGTGAGAAAAAAAAAATATATATTTTTTTTTCTATGCATATGTTTTCACGGGTCTATGCGATATTGCAAACTTGTTTTAACCCCTGAATAAATATTTTAAAGATATATTGAATGATTTAATCCAGAACCCAAGCCTGGATAACATTCAGCAGAACTGTACCAGTTCAGTGCAGGAAGAGTTGGAACCGCCCGGAACCGTTCAAATACCCCGTGTACCTAGTAAGTTATAGTTATATTCAAATTCTGTTCTATCCAATTTTTTTTTTTTTTCAAAAGACCTGCATTGTAAGGTAACTTTATTTTGTTTCACAGAATATCTGTTGAGGAAAAGACAGCGACTCTGTGCTCTTTATACCAGGGAGGAGCTTGTTAGAGGTTTAATGAATGGTACGTTTAATTCTTATTTTACCTTCTGAATTAATTCGCATTTCATTCATTTCTTTTTTCTTTATCTTTCCAGAGGCAACGTTGATGGTGGAGCAGATTTCATCGATACCCGGACAGCAACAGCGCAGACAGAGTTTCTCTATCCTAACGTGACCGTTGTAATAAAGCATCAAGTTTAACGCTTCTGGCTGCATGTCAGACATTGTTACTGAAACATTGTACTGATATCAAGGTAATTTAAACTGATCCCTGGGTTTTATTCTTCTTCTTATACTCATGTTAATATGGATAGCCAGATCACACATGTGCTGAATGAGATAAGGAATGCTGTCGCTCAGCTGTTGGGGTGTGGAATGAGTGATCAGCTCAAACCAACAGTCAGACTCAGAGGAACGACACAGAGACTCTTTCTACTCGCAGTGAGGGTAATCACACTGATCTGCAGTGGACTACAGAGGTGTGATCACCGACGGAGTTTATTTTATACAGCAAAGTAAACAGACATATCAGGTTACAAAATAGGGGTGCAAGACAGGTCAGGCAGAGTTAGAGAGTGGAAAGAGGAACAGCTGGTTCTGTTTTTTGGTGTTGTGAAACCAGCTACACATAGACCAGAATAACAAGTGAATGCAGAATGTTTCAGAACGCATCTGACCTTTTAGAATAGACAAGAAATATATGTGAGTGATAATGGTGAACATTTAATGTATATACAGCCCCTCCTTGTTTATCACAAACAAATACAGTCAAATAATTAAATCATAAAAAGAATAATGAAAATACCCTCTGTGTGAGCGGAAAACCTGTCGGACGGAAAACAGTTTATATGGCAGGAAAATACTCACATGGCCCCCTCCGTCCAAGGCAGGCACCAAAAGGGTAGAGGGATAAGCAATAGAAATCATAAACAGAAAATGTAAAGTATAATGCACTTATAATGTTTAAAAATAAGCTGAATATAAGGTAGATATAGTCACAAACTTCCATATGTCATCACTTAAACAGCCTCTTATCAGATTTTTAGCTGGAAGATCATTTTATCATTATTTACACTTTGTTGTTTGACACTGATGACTATGGTGACTGTCTCAATGGCAGGGCTGATTACTTCTTGGTTCAAGGAGGCATAATGTTGATCATTATTTTACAACATGGTATGATACAAATTGAGAGGAGGCAGAGGATTAACACAAAAGCTATCATTGCTGCAAAAAGATTTTTTATCCACCCCATCCATCCTCCCTGAAGCATCCAATCAAACCATGAAGTAGTAGGTCTAAGATGGTCTTTAGCCATGACATTTTGCAAATCTCTTAAATGATCTAAGGCTTCTGTCATGTTGGCAGAGTGGATGTTGTCTGGAATATATGTGCAACGGGTGTTATTTAATAAAATACAAACACCTCCAGATGAGGCAGTTAATATGTCCAGAGCCATACGGTTTTGTATTACCATGGCTCGCATAGCACTGATTTCTTTATTTTGTGCATCATCCACTATTATGGAATTATTTAGGAATAATCCTAAACAGTAATTTAGAGTTTCTGGGCGCAGCATGGCTTTACCTACCCCGAGCCAGGGAAGAAGGGACAGGATTACCTTGTCATTTGTGGACCAATGTTTAAAGTCGTCTGGTACATTGGTTCCCCATACACTGTCATGTGGTTTTAGTTTTAAGGATCTTTTCTGTCTTCTGGAAGAAGTAGAGATCAGCAATGCTTCCCTAGTAATTACTATGGTGTGATCTGATGTAAAAACTAGTGCACAGATACCGTACCAGCTGGGGGACAGGACGAAGTAGGCGTTGTTTCCACATAACCAAGCTACCCCTTGTACCCAGTATGTCCCATTGTGAAACAGGTCAGTGGTCTGAAAAGTTGTTTTACAATTTGTACTTGTGCCTAGATAGAGTTATTCCCTTTACTTTTGTTATAACACTGAGCGTGTTGTTTTATACCGTTTAAGTGTGCATTAAAAGGTGGGACCTTGTCCTCTTCAGTGATATTTAAAGTATTCCAAAACTCAGAGTCACAGGTGCAGTTATGAGGGTTACACGTATAATTTAGAATCTGGCTTTCTTGTGGAAACTGTCCTGGGATAATGAAATATTGGCGAGATGCATATCCTAATTCTCCAAAAGAAGTGGCACAATTTGCCTTTGAATCATTCATAGCTTTCACATATATTGTAGGACTCTTGAGAGTGTACAGGCATTACAGAGCAAACATAACAATCCGTTTTATTCTGAGATTTAGTGGTGTCACGTAACGATACCAGTAATTCTGCAAGTACGGAGGACTTTCTGCACTTCCTAGAGGCCTGAGGTGTGACCCGTCTGGTGTCCATCTTTTCCGGTGGGATGTTGCTTCTTTCTTACTGTGACAAAGGAAGAAGCCCAATGTAAGTGCGGGGATCACTCCAAGACTTATCCATACCTTACAGGGAGCCATAATAAATGGGCGCAGGTCAGCTGTTTTCTTCACCGGGGTTGAGACGCTGGGCCCTATGGGTCACCAGCCCCTTTGTAACCGGACTTCCCCTGCTACCCCGTCGGTTGAGTTGGCTCCTGTAAAGGTAGAACAGGTTTACAGTGGCTCTTGTGAATCCAGGAAGGTGTCTCTGCGATTTTCAGAGCAGTAGACATGGTCAGGAGAACTTGGAAGGGTCCTTCCCATCGAGGGGTGCTCCAGTCTTTTCTTTGGAGCATTTTGATCAGAACCAGGTCTCCAGGCCTCAGGTTATTCTGTGGGATAGGAGCAGAGTTTACTGGCAGACTACTGGACAACTGTTTCTTTTGTTTGTAACATTTTATTCATCCATTCAGCTAATGAGGTTTCATGCTGAGCTTTTTCAATATCATTCATTTCTGATGGTAGTGGAAACAAGTCTTCCATGCACTATTTCAAATGGGGTAAGACCAGTGTGACTGGGTGTTATTCTCATCCATAGCTTTACTAAAGTAAGGCAATCTGGCCAGGGCCTCCCTGTTTCTTCTACTGTTTTCCTCAGTCTATTTTTTATAGTTCCATTATCTGACCTGATGATTTGAGGAATGCCATAAGTAGGGAAGAAATGTGCTACTAGGTTTTTTGCTACTGTAAGAGCATCACAGTGTTTTGCTGGGTATATTTCAACCCATTTGAAAAAGGCATCTATGACCACTAGACAGTATTTCTTTCCCTGTAACCATGAAAGTTCAATGAAATCCATGTATATGGTATGAAATGGATGTGCTGCTGCTGGGAACTGTCCCCTTTTGGATCTCGTTGCCCTGTAAGTTATGTTTGCAGCAGATAATGCATGATCTACAAAGGTTTTTTGCATAGTCAGAAAAATGTATAGTATAGAATTGATGATTTACTAGATGTTCCATATTTCCCCTTCTTGACATGTGGGTTTTTTCCATGGGTCGCTATGGCAGCTGTTTTGTATAAATATTTGGTAGTATTGATTTTCCTTCTAAATGATAGATATTATTCTGTTTAACAGGTCCTCTGTTAAGCAAAGTTTTAACTTCTGTTGCTGCTGTCAGTGTGAATCTTTCAGCACGTCCGCATCTATAAAGAACAGATCTGACCTGTTCAGTGTGAGGGGAAGTTTAGATGCAGCCTTTCGCGGAAACATATGCAAAGTTATTTCCTCTACTTTCGACAGTGTCAGTGCTGTTCCTGCACAGGTTTTAAAGCCTCTGTTTTTCCAAATTCTTAATCTTTTTTATCATATTTTATTTTATTGGGGACTTTGTGTTCAGTTTGAGTCTAATTCAATCATTTTGAACCTGACTGGAAAAAGTCTAAACGTCTGTTAAAATCTTTTTTTTTTACCATAGAGAACTGACCTAATATTATTATGGTAATGTTGAGGACTCTAATTTTTACATAACATAAATCAGACATTTATTTCACAAAAACAGAAAGTCAAATACAGACATTTGGCCACATGAAAGTTTAAATACCTGGTTTGTAAAAGAATTGTGAAAAATTGAAGACGGATCTATGAACTTTCTTATGGTTATCAGTATTTTTAATACAGGTAGAACCTTTGCTATCTTTATATGATTTTTTTGGAAAAGATCCTGGAAACCCTATTAAGATATAAGTTCTCAAAGATCATCAGAACATCAGACCTTTATTAGCGCTTTTAAGGTCCCTCAAAGATGCATTACAATGAAATCAGTCATTCCCATTCACACACATTCACACACTACTTACTTATTTCTTTGTCAGTCATTTTATTTGCAAAAATTGGAACATAATTTGACTTTTATTATTCTTAAAATGCACATTGTTTCCTCATAACCCCTTTTGTTTCCACTAGGTCTGTTTTGAACGCTTCAATTCTTTTTTATTCACCAAGAATCAATAAGGTGGTCTTAGTGGGGTCCACCTTAAAGGTGTTATCTGTTGGGTGTCATGTTATCATTGTCAGGTCAGTGAGGTTCATAAGTCAGTCTGAACCTTGGTCATTTGGTCTGTGCTCATAATGTTTCATAGATCCAGCCTATGATTAGTCAGCAAAACTTCCACCTATAGGAGAAAAATTGATTGTTAATGAATGAGCTGCATTTCCTAGGAACACTGTCTTCCTCCTGGATGAACATCACCTGTTTCTCACTAATGCTTGCCTACAAAATCTTTTACTCTCAGATTACTTCTTTAACAACATTCTGTTCTCCCTTTTCTAGTCATTGTTCACTGGGTTGTCCAGTTGGACAGTTTCCATGTTGTCCACATTGTCACCTCCTCTTTTAACTTCTTTTACCACGTCCTCTAAAACCATCTCTTAGTCTTTATAATTTGGGGCTACCTTGGTATTCTAAACTGGGATTGGTGGCGGTCCGCCCCCCTTATTTGTTTTCAGTTAAGCTGAAAGTTTTTTTCTGTGCTTTTCTTTAGGCCTCATTATTAAGGCTATGTCAGTTAAAGGCTGCTCTTGTTGTTTTTTTAATTCATCTTTTTGTTTTAATCTGTTTATCAACTGTGTGCACTCAGGGACTGAAAGGTTCCCTTTGAAATTATAATCTGGCAAGGTTTTTTATTATCTCTTGAATCTTTTGAATGCATAATCTCCAGTTTAAGATCCCCGTGTAGTTTTAGGATTTCAGTGATAATTAATTTACCTGAAAATCTGTATTTTTTATGCCATCGTTTACATATTTATTCAGCCCCCTTCACATAAACTTTACATCTCCTTCTAAGTTATTTGGTTTATTTTGTCCCTTACCCATGATCCACCCTGATCTTTGCCATGGTGTCCAGCTCAGATTTGTAGCTGATATGAAAATCACAATCCCTTTAAGCTGCATTTCTCTATTATTTCCTCTCTTGAAGATGAATGAAAAATGATAATTAATAATTACCTTTTCAAAAGGTCTGCACAGGCAGCACTGCAGCACACCGGGTCCTGACTGGAACTAGGCTGCTGCTGCTCCACCACCTGTCCAGCCGGCGCGTACAGGTCTTCCAGCTCCCTCTTGTCAAAGTCTGAGACCATGGCTGGAGTGCTCATTGACGCGCGCAGCTCCCCCAGCAGGAGCCTTGCCTGGACCGTCCTGGCACGGGCCAGCATCTACTCTTTGTGGGTGTCAGACAGCTCACTGTGTGTGTTTGTAATGTGTCTATCCAGGTGGTGGCCAGGGTTGTACTTACAGCCCAGCACAGGACATGGGCAGGAACGAATATTGATATGTCCTGTTGCCCACTTCACCAAGATGGACCTCTCTTTTAAATTTGCGCATCTGTGAGCCGCCTTGAAGTGCCGGGCAATGTTCAAGTATGTGCAGTTGCACATGGGGCACTTGACCTCCCTCTTCTCAGACATGGTCTAAACAGAACAAAATAGAAAACAAAACGGGGGGACAGTGTATGTGAGTCACAAAGCATTTCTAACAAATAAAACGTTGCATCAAGGCAACTTTACACAGCAAACAGACGTCAATTCATTGTAATCAGACAGATTCAGAGTCTTAAACAACAATCAGTGTGTAGTCATTCGCTCGCAGCACTTCGACGATTTTAAGCAAAAACAACTGAAAAACAGCAAATTAGAATGTACTTACATCCACTGGAAACGATAGCAAACGTGTTGTTTTAAAAGCTCGTTCAAAATCTGCTCTTCTTGCAGGCACACGCAAACAACTGTTTGGTCAGTCACGGTTCGAATGCTCTCTAAAATGGCGACTCCACGAAATGTTTCCTGAAAATACAAGCCCCGACCCCAATGAGCCCCGCGAACTTAGATGCGTACTTTGTGCAGAAAGTAGATCCCATTGAATTAAAAAACAAAACAAAACAAAAACTCCATGAAACGGCTCAGAAACATAACGGCAGGCTTTTAAAAGGTTAAAATGGTTGAAGTGTGGTTAAAAGTGCGTGATTTATGGTGGATCAATGAGTTGTTAATTACTTGAGAAGCTCTAGATGCACAGCGTTTAAAGCGGGTGAAATTAACCAAATCTCAACCAACTGTGCAACATGCTCTCCTTCCGCCTGGGAGGAAGACTGAGACCCTGCAGGCTTAGATGAAGCTGGGGACACTGCCTGGGATGTTAATGTTAAACCTGAGGATGAGGGCCCAGCGTCCTCCTCCTCCTCCTCTGATACCCCAGCAACATCTGAGGCAGACTAGAAACACATAATCACAGATAATCGTTTTGCATTCAAAATATTATGTCATGTTGTTCAGAGCTCTTTTAATGTTAAATGTCATCTTCTCTTTAGCTGAAAGGAAGGAGAAAACCTTCATAGTTAGCAGAAATCAAAGCTTGAAAACCTCATTCTGCATGTCATAAATCTTCATAGTGTGTTTCACCTAAAATAAAATAAAAATAATAATATTCTCACCAAGCCCTTCCCCTTTAATACCCGCCTGAGGCGCTTGTGGAGAGCCTTGTAGCTGGACCGAAGCTTGGCCAGCTCGTTTTTGAGAACCTCGTTCTCCAATGCTAAAGAGCGGCAGCCGCCACAGTCGAAGCTGGGGGCTGCGTGAGGGGATCCGACATCAGCCCCTTCCTCATCCTCGCTCCCCAGATCAAGGGCAGAAGCCATTGGAGGAACCGGGTTCGTTGCCCTCAGCTCCATGAGCAGCCGCTTTGTCTTCTCTTTCGCCACATTAATGTAGGTTGTCCTTATTGTGTCCGTCAGCTCTGGATGGCCTGTACCCAGGTGTTTGTCACACCTGCCCTTATTGTAGGTGCAGCCGGACACAGGACATGGTATATTCCTAATATTTACTCTTCCAGAGGCCTGCTTGAGCAAGATTTCCCTCTCCTGCAGGTTCGTCACCCTATGGGAGCGCTTGAGGTGGTGGGACATTGCTACATATGTACGTTTGAACATGGGGCAGAAGACCCCTGACTCACCCATAGATTCTGGCAGGATTATGCGCCTCATCAAGTTGCCCTTTCCTGTTCCAGCTGACCAAGAGAAGGATGCTGGGCCCGCAGTCTCTTTTTCCTCCTCTGCTCCTATCGCATGAGTTGGCAACACAATCTGCTCTTTCGCTCCAGGGATCTGGATCACCTCCTTCGGGGTGGGGAGGTTGGATGGTGCAGCTGAGGTGGTGGTCTCCTGCTCTTCAGTGACCTGAGAGAGAGAGAGACAAAGAGGTGTACTTTAAAATGTATTCACTGTGGATCTCTCATCCACTCACAGAATGGTCCACCTCTCCAGAAACCAGTGCCTCAACGATGACGTTCTCACCTGTGTTTCTCCACCGGACTGCGGCTCCAATTGGCAGCTGGTGGATGCCTCCTCCACCTCAGTCCTCTTTCTCTTAACCTGTCACACACAAACACACGTACTACGTCAGTTACATGACCCTTCCCCCCCACTCAGAAAACCCCCCCTCAAATAACAAGCCAAGCCTACCTTTTGAGCAGTGGGAGCGTGCTGCCTCCTAAGACTGGCCACAAATCTTTTTAAAGTGGTTATCGTCTGCTGCTGCTGCTCCAACCTAGACTCCAGGTCCACCCTGATCTTTGCCATGGTGTCCAGCTCAGATTTGTAGCTGATATGAAAATCACAATCACTTTAAGCTGCATTTCTCTATTATTTCCTCTCTTGAAGATGAATTAATAATGATAATTAATTGATGACCTTTTCAAATGTTCTGCGCAGGCAGCACTGCAGCACACCGGGTCTCGAGTGGAACTAGGCTGCTGCTGCTCCACCACCTGTCCAGCCGGCGCGTACAGGTCTTCCAGCTCCCTCTTGTCAAAGTCTGAGACCATGGCTGGAGTGCTCATTGACGCGCGCAGCTCCCCCAGCAGGAGCCTTGCCTGGACCGTCCTGGCACGGGCCAGCATCTCCTCTTTGTGGGTGTCAGACAGCTCACTGTGTGTGTTTGTAATGTGTCTATCCAGGTGGTGGCCAGGGTTGTACTTACAGCCCAGCACAGGACATGGGCAGGAACGAATATTGATATGTCCTGTTGCCCACTTCACCAAGATGGACCTCTCTTTTAAATTTGCGCATCTGTGAGCCGCCTTGAAGTGCCGGGCAATGTTCAAGTATGTGCAGTTGCACATGGGGCACTTGACCTCCCTCTTCTCAGACATGGTCTAAACAGAACAAAATAGAAAACAAAACGGGGGGACAGTGTATGTGAGTCACAAAGCATTTCTAACAAATAAAACGTTGCATCAAGGCAACTTTACACAGCAAACAGACGTCAATTCATTGTAATCAGACAGATTCAGAGTCTTAAACAACAATCAGTGTGTAGTCATTTACTTGCAGCAATTTGACAGTTTTAGGCAAAAACAGCAAATTAGTATGTACTTACATCCACTGGAAACAGTAAGAAACGTGTTGTTTGAAAGGCTCTTTGAAAAACTCCTCTTCTTGCAGGCACGCAAACAACTGTTTAGTCAGTCACGGTCCGAATGATCTCTAAAATGGCGAGTCCACGAAATTTATAGGTCCTCTCAGTTTCTAAAAATAGAAGCCTCGCCCCCAGGGGGCTCCACAAACTTAGCCACAATCTTAGCGCAGGGGGACGCACAATTGTAGAAGAAAGAAAGACTGCAATATTACAAGTTCCAAAAACCAGTAACAAAAAAGCAAATGATGTCCTTCCTTGGACGAACTAATTATTGTAGAAACTGGGTGCCAAATTTCCATCGTGTTCCACATGTCTCAACAGGGGGTATGGTAGGACAGATACATAAATATTATATATATATAATATATATATATATGGATTTAACTCTTATTCAAAAAATATTTGTAGAACATGTTTAACATGTGCAAAACATAATCCACAAGGGAATCTAAGACCACGAAGGGAACAATTTCCAAAACCACAATACCCTTTCCAAAAAATTCATATGGATTTTATTGAGCTAAACCACAGTGAAGGGAAAAGGTTCTGTTTAGTCATTATACAGGTCCTTCTCAAAATATTAGCATATTGTGATAAAGTTAATTATTTTCCATAATGTCATGATGAAAATTTAACATTCATATATTTTAGATTCATTGCACACTAACTGAAATATTTCAGGTCTTTTATTGTCTTAATACGGATGATTTTGGCATACAGCTCATGAAAACCCAAAATTCCTATCTCACAAAATTAGCATATTTCATCCGACCAATAAAAGAAAAGTGTTTTTAATACAAAAAACGTCAACCTTCAAATAATCATGTACAGTTATGCACTCAATACTTGGTCGGGAATCCTTTTGCAGAAATGACTGCTTCAATGCGGCGTGGCATGGAGGCAATCAGCCTGTGGCACTGCTGAGGTCTTATGGAGGCCCAGGATGCTTCGATAGCGGCCTTTAGCTCATCCAGAGTGTTGGGTCTTGAGTCTCTCAACGTTTTCTTCACAATATCCCACAGATTCTCTATGAGGTTCAGGTCAGGAGAGTTGGCAGGCCAATTGAGCACAGTGATACCATGGTCAGTAAACCATTTACCAGTGGTTTTGGCACTGTGAGCAGGTGCCAGGTCGTGCTGAAAAATGAAATCTTCATCTCCATAAAGCTTTTCAGCAGATGGAAGCATGAAGTGCTCCAAAATCTCCTGATAGCTAGCTGCATTGACCCTGCCCTTGATAAAACACAGTGGACCAACACCAGCAGCTGACACGGCACCCCAGACCATCACTGACTGTGGGTACTTGACACTGGACTTCTGGCATTTTGGCATTTCCTTCTCCCCAGTCTTCCTCCAGACTCTGGCACCTTGATTTCCGAATGACATGCAGAATTTGCTTTCATCCGAAAAAAGTACTTTGGACCACTGAGCAACAGTCCAGTGCTGCTTCTCTGTAGCCCAGGTCAGGCGCTTCTGCCGCTGTTTCTGGTTCAAAAGTGGCTTGACCTGGGGAATGCGGCACCTGTAGCCCATTTCCTGCACACACCTGTGCACGGTGGCTCTGGATGTTTCTACTCCAGACTCAGTCCACTGCTTCCGCAGGTCCTCCAAGGTCTGGAATCGGCCCTTCTCCACAATCTTTCTCAGGGTCCGGTCACCTCTTCTCGTTGTGCAGCGTTTTCTGCCACACTTTTTCCTTCCCACAGACTTCCCACTGAGGTGCCTTGATACAGCACTCTGGGAACAGCCTATTTGTTCAGAAATGTCTTTCTGTGTCTTACCCTCTTGCTTGAGGGTGTCAATAGTGGCCTTCTGGACAGCAGTCAGGTCGGCAGTCTTACCCATGATTGGGGTTTTGAATAATGAACCAGGCTGGGAGTTTTAAAGGCCCCAGCAATCTTTTGCAGGTGTTTAGAGTTAACTCGTTGATTCAGATGATTAGGTTCATAGCTCGTTTAGAGACCCTTTTAATGATATGCTAATTTTGTGAGATAGGAATTTTGGGTTTTCATGAGCTGTATGCCAAAATCATCCATATTAAGACAATAAAAGACCTGAAATATTTCAGTTAGTGTGCAATGAATCTAAAATATATGAATGTTAAATTTTCATCATGACATTATGGAAAATAATGAACTTTATCACAATATGCTAATATTTTGAGAAGGACCAGTATATGCATTTACTAAATGGATAGAACTATTTCCAACTAAACATCCAGATGCCTTGACTGTAGCAAAAGCACTGTGTAAAGATCATTCCCAGATATGGGATTCCAGAGAAAATATATAGTGATAATGGAGCCCATTTTGTAAATCAAATAATAAAGAAAATAGGAATTATGTTTTACATAGATCTAAGAAACCATTGCGCTTACCACCCTCAAAGTGCTGGATTAGTGGAAAGAATTAATGGGACTATAAAGAACCGCCTAAAAAAGTGTATTGAAGAGACAGGAAGACCATGGACACAGTGTCTGGATCTAGTAAAACTATATATAAACATTACAAGCACCTCAGGGCTAACACCCTATGAAACGTTATTTGGAAGACCATACAGATTACCACAGTTTATAAATCAGTGAGAGTTAGATGAAGAAGCTAACCTAGCTGATTATATGAGGAGTATGTTAGAAAAACAACAGAAACAAAATCAAACTAATGAGGAATGTTCTATTTCCCAGCAAGAAAACCAACTAAAAAGGTCATTTCGGTTGAAAACTCCGCCAGGGGAGGTGATTTACAGCCTGATAATAGGGTGGACCCAGACATTTAGAGGCTGGAGAGACCCGAAAGTCAGTGAAGAAAATTAAGACACTGGAACCACTTAGAGGAGCCAAATTTCAGCCAAAATGACTCTTAGATGGTGTTAGGTATTATTCAGTCAACTCAGAGGTAAGAACGATACAGAGTCAGTTTTACTTGTGTCAAGGGTAGCCCATTTTGCAGTGCAACTACAAAGTTTTGACACCCTATCTCTTTATTTATATACACAGTTCAACAGACAGTTCAGACAGGGTGTATATGTGTGTGTGTGAGGCTGGTTCTCACGGAGATAACGATGATCTCACACACACAGGGAGGAAGGCATACCAGAGCAGAAAACAAAGCGGAGTGAAGGTGCCTTGCAACACAAAGTTTTTACATGAGTGATAACAAGTCCTCGCACCCATCCAACAGTCCCTCCTTTTATCACAAGTAAAAACATTTAATATAAAAACAAATAAGAAAAATACTCTGTATGAGCGAAAACCCATAGACGATAAACGTTATATTTTGTGGGAAATACTCATACGGCCCCGCCGCCCTCGGCAACCATTAAAAGTTAAATGTTGATTAATACTTTAAATCATAAAAATAAAAAAATAATAATTGAAAACATAAAAATAAAAGAATAATAATTGAAAACATAAAAATAAAAGAATAATAATTGATGAAAACAGTGAAACATAATAAAAGAATTTAAAAATCTGCCCTGTTTATGTCATCATTATACTTTTTCTCATTTCACTTAAGCAACAACTTCTTTTGATTTTCTGCTGTAAGGTCATTTTATGAAATACAATGTATGAGTACACTCAGGCTTTTGATGTGATTTATTTACAACATGTCATCATAATCGTCCCCTTCATTTTTGTGCATTTCCACCTGGTTCAGTGTTGCATATGCCACCCTGACTGACTGAGTTACTATTCTTTGTACCATGCATTTGCAACATGGGATAATACATATTGACAGGAGACACAGAAGGCCCATGCATGCTATTACTGCAACTAAGAGAACCTTAAACACATTTATCCATCCCCCTGTGAGCATCCAATCTAACCAAGAAGAGTTAGGATCTGGGAGGTCATGTGTCATGACATTTTGCAGATTCTGTAGGTTGTTTAATGCTCCCGTTATGTTTGCAGAGTGTATATTATCTGGGATATATGTGCAACAGGTGTTATTCAATAGAACACAAACGCCCCCCGTTGATGCTGTTAGAATATCCAAAGCCATGCGGTTCTGAATTATCATGGCTCGCATAGCGCTCATTTCTGTGTTTTGACCCTCTTCTACTATTATGGAGTTATTTAGAAACAATCCAAATCGATAACTTAAAGTTTCCACGCGCAGCATTAATTTGCCCACACCTAACCAGGGTAAGAGAGATAATAATGTTTTATCATCTTTAGACCAAAGTTTAAATTCATCTGGGACATTTGTTCCCCAAATGGGGTCATGTGGTTTAACATCTATTTCCCTTTTTGATCTCCTATGTGGTATAACTATAGTCTGCTTACTAAGTACCACAGTGTGATCTGATGTAAAAACTGGGGCACATACACCATACCAGCTGGGTGGAAGTACATAATAAGCGTTATTATCACATAATCATGCCACCCCTTCTATCCAGTATGTGCCGTTTCCGGGATTATTCCTGTAAGTGTAGAAGTAGTTACATTTCGTAGTATTCCCTACAAAATAAGTATGATTCCCTGTAATATTTTGTCTTATGCAGTGTCGATGGTTCCCGGGGTCTGTTACATATGCTTTGAATGGTTCTGATTTCCCTGTAATGTTGAGAGGTTGCCATTGTTTTCTGTCGCAAGTGCAGTTTTCTGGGTCACAACTATAATTTAATCTCTGGTTACTGAAAGATTGGTCTGGCATAAGAAAGAACTTTTTATTTGTATATCCTATCAGGCCCATTGATATGGCGCAACTTGTCTCGGTGAGGTTCATAGCTTTGACATATATGGTGGGACCTTGGGAATGCACGGGCATTATAGAACACACATAACAATCAGTTTTATTTTGAGTTTTAGCTGTGTCATACACATAACGATACCAGTAATTTTACAGAAATGGGTGTGTGTCCTGTCCTTCCGTCAGTGGTCTGAGATGGGTCCCGTCTGATGTCCATCTCTTCTGGTTCGGTATCACCTCCTGTGGATCCTGCTTTAGATAGAGAAAGAGTCCTGCTACCAGAATTAAACTCAGGCTTATCAGTCCTGTCCACATGTTACAGAGAGCCATTTTATAATTGGGCGCAGATCAGCTGTTTTCTTCACCGGTTTGAGACGCTGGGCCATATGGGTCCTCCAACTCCTTTGAACCCGGACTTCCTCTGCTACCCCGTCGGTTGGTTTGGCTCCTGTAACGGCAAAACTGGCTTACAGTGGCTTTTATGGATCCAGGAAGGCCTCTCTGCTATTTTCAGAGCTGTGGGCGTTGTCAGGAGTACTTGAAACGGCCCTTTCCACCAAGGAGTGCTCCAATTCTTCCGGTGGAGTGTCTTAATCAGGACCAGGTCTCCAGGCCTCATTCTGTGGGATAGGAGCAGAGATTATCGGCAGACCACTGGACATTTGTTCTTCTTTTGTCTGCAACATTTTATTCATCCACTCAGCTAATGAAGTTTCCTGTTGTGCTTTCTCTATTTCATTCATGTCAGAGGGCAGAGAAAACGGTCTGCCATGTACTATTTCTTTGAGAATACGAATTTACATCAGCGACTTGGTGTCACGTGATCTCAGACTCAGAATATAGTGGGTGGAGTTATACAATGATGTACAGTAGGTGGCAAATGGAGTAAAACCAGTTTGATTTGGAGTTATTCTCATCCATAATTAACCAGGGATAGGAATCCGGGCCATGGCCTCCCTGTTTCTTCCATTGTTTTCCTTAATCTTTAACTGAAACCCTAATGCATTAGAACTTAGTTCTATTAATTTATTTACAAAATGAGTTCCATTATCTGACCTTATAATCTGTGGGATACCATATGTGGGGAAGAAATGTGTCACTAGGTTCATCTATTACAACTAGGCAATATTTCTTCCCCCGTGTTTGCAACAAATTATGCATGATCTGCAAAAATTATTTGCATAGTCAGAAAAATTTATAGTGTAGCATTAATGCTTTACCAGATGTGACATATTCCCCCCTTTGACACGTGGGTCTTCCCAATGTGTCACTGTAGCCGCTGTGTTGTATACATTTTTGGGAGGATTGGTTTATCTTCTATCTGATAGATGTCATCTTTTTTCTGTGCTCCTCTCTTTAGCCAGGCCTTTATTTCTGTCTTGGTTGCTGACTGTTGGGCGTCTTTCAGCACGTCTGTGTCTATAAATAGCAGATCTGACATTTTCTCTTTAATAGGTTGAAATGAGTTAGTTCTGTCCCTGATGATGTTTTAAAACCTCTATTTTGCCAAATCTTAGCATGGTGATGTACTGATCCGAAAACGTATTGGCTGTCTGTGTATATAGTAAGTATTTGTCCCTCATGTAATTCACATGCTCTTACTACAGCATATAATTCTACTGTTTGGGCTGAGCATGTATTGGGTAGAGATTTAGCTTCTATTATCCTATCGATGGTTGTTACTGCATAACCAACTCTATTCTTTCCATATTCATCTTTAGATGCTGAGCCATCTACAAACACAACACATGAATCTAGTTTTTAGCCTAAAAAATCTAAACTCTTTTGGGCCAACATCCTGCGGACACCATTTTCGCAGTGCATTCCGGTGTGGGTCTCTACTATGAAATTACTGTGTCAAATCACCCCTATTTGCTATGTGGGAGTTAATTGGATGTCTCAGATTTGCCAGCAACTATGGTGTTAGGAACAAAGCACCCAACAGCCTCCTGAGCAAAATTTGATCCTGAGGCAACTGAATTGTTTCTGCTGGAGGTCTGGTTTCTTAATATGTCGATCTGGGGAGCGGGAGACCTTGTTCTGACTTGGTCCCGGCTCCGCAGCACGTACGGGAAGGGAGCGACGGCCCGGACCGTTGGCCTACATTTCAATGGGAAATTGTGTTTCTGAAAATGAATGGGAACTTATACCCAAATGTCCCGACTTCAGCACGTTCTACTTTCATAACCGTGAGTTCCACCATCATGAAAAGTGCATAAAAATTGATGAAAACTTCCACTTTCTCACTGGTCTTGAGCACGCCTTTCAACACCTCTTCTAATCCAAACTCCTCTTAGAAGCCAGGTAGAAGCGAGGGGTTAAAAGAATATGATTCGGCACGTCGTACAAGGAAACCTGTCCAAAAATCAAACTGATCGGTCCATGGAAAGTGTTTGATTTTTTCAAAAAGCAATCGCTCAATTCAGGTCACAAGTGTCACTGTCCAAAATGGGACACTTGGCATACATTCTCATTGGGGAAAGTGTAAGTCAAAAGTCAATGGAGCATTAGGAACCATGGGTGGACTTTTGCCTGACACCTTCCATAATGTTAATGTATGCCAAATGTCCCAAAACTCATGTTGAGAGTATGTTGTTTTCAACACGTGTTGCACAGTTGGTTGAGATTTGGTTAATTTCATCAAATGCCCACAATTAGTGTTTTGGGACACTTGGCACACATTAACCTTAGGGAAAGTTGAATTTAAAAGTCAATAGGGCAGAATGGGCCAAATCATCAAGAAAGGATCAAATGCCCTGTTCTGTTTTTTTTTTTTTTTTTTCTAACACCATTATGTGTATGACACAAAAAGATAGCTGAGAAGGTGTAGTTTTATTTTTTATTGAAACATGACCATAAAATACAACTGTTGTAACAACACACAAAAATGAACAAGATATTAAAACTATATGAATATATAAAAACTATTTACAATGTGCAATATCTGCGTAATCAAAAATCACCTTAAAATACAACTGTTAAAAGAACACACACAAATCAACAAGATATTAAAACTATCATGAATTGCTTAGATAGTTGAAGTAGAACAAAACCAGAGGATGAAACAGACTCAGCACACAGGATAAGACGGTAAATGAGGTTTATTTCTACTGTAGACTTTGTTTAAGGAATCTTGAGCTGGAGTTGTCCAGAAGCCAGAGGAGGAGGAGGTAAACCCAGGAATCCAAGGAGAGAGAGAGAGTACTGGTGATGAGAATATTTACAGTGCAGTCCTTAGGAGGGAGTATTACCAGATGTTGGCAGACAGACAGACAGGAGTCCACATAACTGAGGTTATGTTCCAGCAAAGGTATGTATCAGCAGCTACCTTAAGAAGCCCATGAGCTCATTAGGAGAATGCGTTGCAGCTGCAGACAATGAGTTGCCAGAACCAACCAGAAGGGGAGGAGCAGAGATCCTACAAAAACTCTATAAATATATATAAAAAATATATATATATATATTTACAAAGTGCAATATCGCTACTATTAAAACAAGGGATTGTTCCTCCTTTTCTCAGCTCTCAAAAGAGTTCTTCTTGCCCGAGAGGTGGCCTTGTAGAATGTCAGAGAAAATCCCTTACCTTCAGATCCTCCTCTTGCTGCTCCTCCTCCTGCTGCTGCTGATCCTCCTCATCCTCCTCCTGCTGGTCCTTCTCCCCCTGCTCCTGCTCATCATCCTCGTCATCCTCTTCCTCCTTGCCATCACCTCCTCGCTTCTTGGCCAGCCGCCTCTTGGCACGATTGATTTCTTCCATCTCTTCCTCCAGCGCAGAGGATCCACTTTCCTGATACGGAACCTCCGCCTTCTCCTCACTGCTGGTGGATTCCGAGACGGAAACATGCCTCTTGCGTTTGTCGGACGTCGGCCTGGCGGGCACCCTGGGTTCAGGGAGTGAGGTCGAAGACGGCCCAGGAGCAGAGGCACCGTGTGTGTCTTCCTCAAATAGCCGCCTAACCTCAAGCGACTGCTCCATGTTGAGGTGACTAACATAAAATTTGTCAGCAGTGGCCGTGTCGTGGAACATCACGGCGGACAGCCTGCTCCGAATTTCCGGACAGTGGAAGTTATTGGCCTGAGGGAAAAAGGGATGAGAGAGGGACAAAGAAGCACACATAACGTAATTATTTTTACATTATTCTGAATATTTCAAGGAACGATTCTACTCTGCACCTTGTCTGCAAGTCAGAGCAAGAAGATATAATGGTGCAGTGCAACTCACATGTGTGGCAACTGCAGTAAATGTCGGCCTTCCTGGAAGCCCCATTTCTGTCCACACCAGCTGCAGGTACTTCACCATGTTCTTGGCCGGTGTTTTTGAGCCACTGATGAAGACCAGGTTCGATTTTGGATTGAGCTGTGCCTGCAGCTCAATCCACCTTTCCAGCCAACTGAACTCTGTGGAGTCCAGATAAATCTGGGCATAGCCAAAGGCCTTGTTGGTCTTGGGCCCGGCAATCTGCAAGAAAAACAATGACAATTAATCAGTAGTGAAACATCATACACAATAAATAAAACGAGTGTATTTTTCATCTGGCACCATATTACTCACATTGATTACACAACCCGAAGCATCCGGGCCCGAGTTCTTCCTCGCCTCGTTGACCTCTTGGATGGTCATGTTGGTGAGAACACCAGTCCTGTGACCATAGATGGAGTTCACAAAGGCGCTGAAGTAGCCATAGAACCTGTAGCGCAGCTGCAGGCTCAGGTCATCTTTCATCTTGTCTGAGGGACAGAGAATGTGTTTTTTGCAAGAACATTAGAAAAACCTATTGTCCATCCATCAATGGTTTGAACCTGCTAACTATTTAAGGGTAAAAAAAATGACTGATTCTCACCCAGAAGCTGTGGGATTTTTTCCCTCGCCTGCTGCCTGTAGGCGGCAAGGACCTCCTGGGAGATGGCCCGCTTCTCTTTGGCTGACTTCACACTGATCTGATGAAGGGTTACCTTCGCTTGCATGTGCCTCATGCAGGAGCGCACCATGCGAATGGAACCAATCACTTGTGACTTGGACATACGGCTACGTTGGGGTGGAGTATCTTTGAAATACTGAAGGAACTGATAAACATTCCTCAAGTAAAACATAACCGTTGTTATTTTCTTCCCAGCCTTCAGAAGTTGTGCGGTCCAGCTGAAAAAACAAAACAAACACACACAAAAAAACATATAAATGAGTTTATCTCTGCTTTTGTTGCAAGTGTGTAAAATGCTGAATAGCAAAGAGCTCCTTACTTTTGGATCTTCAGCGTATCACTCAAGAACAGCCAGCTGTTCACCTCTGAGTTCCCCAGGGCCATGTAATTTAAAAATGCCCTCACCCTGGACACCCAGGAGAAGGAATTTTCAATTTGTTTTTTGGAGGGGCAAGCTCCCTCCAAAAAACGTTGATATACCCCAATGTACTGCTCTGTTGAGAGATGTTTGTGTGTATTAAACTTGACAAGCACAGAAATATATTTTATTGTGAACATTTGATATACCTAATTAATTACCGATAGATTTGGGGAAAGTCAAAAATCTGTTGGGCAGGTCCGCCTGGGAGGAAGACTGAGCCCCTGCAGCCTTGGTGGTAGCTCGGGACATGGCATGGGAGGAAGACTGAGCCCCTGCAGACTTAGATGAAGCTGGGGACACTGCCTGGGATGTTAATGATAAACCTGAGGATGAGGGCCCAGCGTCCCCCTCCTCCTCATCCTCTGATACCCCAGCAACATCTGAGGCAGACTAGAAACACATAATCACAGATAATCGTTTTGCATTCAAAATATTATGTCATGTTGTTCAGAGCTCTTTTAATGTTAAATGTCATCTTCTCTTTAGCTGAAAGGAAGGAGAAAACCTTCATAGTTAGCAGAAATCAAAGCTTGAAAACCTCATTCTGCATGTCATAAATCTTCATAGTGTGTTTCACCTAAAATAAAAAATAATAATAATATTCTCACCAAGCCCTTCCCCTTTAATACCCTCCTGAGGCGCTTGTGGAGAGCTTTGGAGCTGGACCGAAGCTTGGCCAGCTCGTTTTTGAGAACCTCGTTCTCCAATGCTAAAGAGCGGCAGCCGCCACAGTCGAAGCTGGGGGCTGCGTAAGGGGACCCGACATCAGCCCCTTCCTCATCCTCGCTCCCCAGATCAAGGGCAGAAGCCATTGGAGGAACCGGGTTCGTTGCCCTCAGCTCCATGAGCAGCTGCTTTGTCTTCTTCTCTTTCGCCACATCAATGTAGGTTGTCCTTATTGTGTCCGTCAGCTCTGGATGGCCTGTACGCAGGTGTTTGTCACACCTGCCCTTATTGTAGGTGCAGCCGGACACAGGACATGGTATATTCCTAATATTTACTCTTCCAGAGGCCTGCTTAAGCAAGATTTCCCTCTCCTGCAGGTTCGTCACCCTATGGGAGCGCTTGAGGTGGTGGGACATTGCTACATATGTACGTTTGCACATGGGGCAGAAACCCCTGACTCACCCATAGATTCTGGCAGGATTATGCGCCTCATCAAGTTGCCCTTTCCTGTTCCAGCTGACCAAGAGAAGGATGCTGGGCCCGCAGTCTCTTTTTCCTCCTCTGCTCCTATCGCATGAGTTGGCAACACAATCTGCTCTTTCGCTCCAGGGATCTGGATCACCTCCTTCGGGGTGGGGAGGTTGGATGGTGCAGCTGAGGTGGTGGTCTCCTGCTCTTCAGTGACCTGAGAGAGAGAGAGACAAAGAGGTGTACTTTAAAATGTATTCACTGTGGATCTCTCATCCACTCACAGAATGGTCCACCTCTCCAGAAACCAGTGCCTCAACGATGACGTTCTCACCTGTGTTTCTCCACCGGACTGCGGCTCCAATTGGCAGCTGGTGGATGCCTCCTCCACCTCAGTCCTCTTTCTCTTAACCTGTCACACACAAACACACGTACTACGTCAGTTACATGACCCTTCCCCCCCACTCAGAAAACCCCCCCTCAAATAACAAGCCAAGCCTACCTTTTGAGCAGTGGGAGCGTGCTGCCTCCTAAGACTGGCCACAAATCTTTTTAAAGTGGTTATCGTCTGCTGCTGCTGCTCCAACCTAGACTCCAGGTCCACCCTGATCTTTGCCATGGTGTCCAGCTCAGATTTGTAGCTGATATGAAAATCACAATCACTTTAAGCTGCATTTCTCTATTATTTCCTCTCTTGAAGATGAATTAATAATGATAATTAATTGATGACCTTTTCAAATGTTCTGCGCAGGCAGCACTGCAGCACACCGGGTCTCGAGTGGAACTAGGCTGCTGCTGCTCCACCACCTGTCCAGCCGGCGCGTACAGGTCTTCCAGCTCCCTCTTGTCAAAGTCTGAGACCATGGCTGGAGTGCTCATTGACGCGCGCAGCTCCCCCAGCAGGAGCCTTGCCTGGACCGTCCTGGCACGGGCCAGCATCTCCTCTTTGTGGGTGTCAGACAGCTCACTGTGTGTGTTTGTAATGTGTCTATCCAGGTGGTGGCCAGGGTTGTACTTACAGCCCAGCACAGGACATGGGCAGGAACGAATATTGATATGTCCTGTTGCCCACTTCACCAAGATGGACCTCTCTTTTAAATTTGCGCATCTGTGAGCCGCCTTGAAGTGCCGGGCAATGTTCAAGTATGTGCAGTTGCACATGGGGCACTTGACCTCCCTCTTCTCAGACATGGTCTAAACAGAACAAAATAGAAAACAAAACGGGGGGACAGTGTATGTGAGTCACAAAGCATTTCTAACAAATAAAACGTTGCATCAAGGCAACTTTACACAGCAAACAGACGTCAATTCATTGTAATCAGACAGATTCAGAGTCTTAAACAACAATCAGTGTGTAGTCATTCGCTCGCAGCACTTCGACGATTTTAAGCAAAAACAACTGAAAAACAGCAAATTAGAATGTACTTACATCCACTGGAAACGATAGCAAACGTGTTGTTTTAAAAGCTCGTTCAAAATCTGCTCTTCTTGCAGGCACACGCAAACAACTGTTTGGTCAGTCACGGTTCGAATGCTCTCTAAAATGGCGACTCCACGAAATGTTTCCTGAAAATACAAGCCCCGACCCCAATGAGCCCCGCGAACTTAGATGCGTAGTTTGTGCAGAAAGTAGATCCCATTCAATTAAAAATAAAAACTCCATGAAACGGCTCAGAAACATAACGGCAGGCTTTTAAAAGTTTAAAAAAGCATAAAGTGTGGTTAAAAGTGCGTGATTTATGGTGGATCAATGAGTTGTTAATTACTTGAGAAGCTCTAGATGCACAGCGTTTAAAGCGGGTGAAATTAACCAAATCTCAACCAACTGTGCAACATGCTCTCCTTCCGCCTGGGAGGAAGACTGAGACCCTGCAGGCTTAGATGAAGCTGGGGACACTGCCTGGGATGTTAATGTTAAACCTGAGGATGAGGGCCCAGCGTCCTCCTCCTCCTCCTCCTCTGATACCCCAGCAACATCTGAGGCAGACTAGAAACACATAATCACAGATAATCGTTTTGCATTCAAAATATTATGTCATGTTGTTCAGAGCTCTTTTAATGTTAAATGTCATCTTCTCTTTAGCTGAAAGGAAGGAGAAAACCTTCATAGTTAGCAGAAATCAAAGCTTGAAAACCTCATTCTGCATGTCATAAATCTTCATAGTGTGTTTCACCTAAAATAAAATAAAAATAATAATATTCTCACCAAGCCCTTCCCCTTTAATACCCGCCTGAGGCGCTTGTGGAGAGCCTTGTAGCTGGACCGAAGCTTGGCCAGCTCGTTTTTGAGAACCTCGTTCTCCAATGCTAAAGAGCGGCAGCCGCCACAGTCGAAGCTGGGGGCTGCGTGAGGGGATCCGACATCAGCCCCTTCCTCATCCTCGCTCCCCAGATCAAGGGCAGAAGCCATTGGAGGAACCGGGTTCGTTGCCCTCAGCTCCATGAGCAGCCGCTTTGTCTTCTCTTTCGCCACATCAATGTAGGTTGTCCTTATTGTGTCCGTCAGCTCTGGATGGCCTGTACGCAGGTGTTTGTCACACCTGCCCTTATTGTAGGTGCAGCCGGACACAGGACATGGTATATTCCTAATATTTACTCTTCCAGAGGCCTGCTTGAGCAAGATTTCCCTCTCCTGCAGGTTCGTCACCCTATGGGAGCGCTTGAGGTGGTGGGACATTGCTACATATGTACGTTTGAACATGAGGCACAAACCAGATGATTTTGTCAGGGTCATGTTGAACTGTTTGGAGAGAAGCAAATGAGGAATAGTAAAGCTCATAAATGTCAGTGATAACTCAAATCATGCAGTCTACACTGATTAAATTCATGAAAGCATTTAAAGGTATGATAAAATTCAAGCACAGCTACTATAACATGGTATTAAAACATTACAATGACACCAAACCTTTATTTAAATGTCAAATTCCTCACAATTTCGCACTGTGGTTACTAAAGTAGCATTAATCTGCCTATGTTTGTCACGCTTGCATAGGTAAACTATAATTACTTTATTTCTTAAGTGTCTAAATGTTTATAAACCTTTTTCAGCTCCCTTTAAATGTTCATAAACCTGTTTTAATTAATTTCATTTAAACAGTATTAATGATAAAAAAAACTTCGTGTCAAGGCAACTTTACACAGCAAAAACGTCTATTCAATCCATTTAGGCAAGATAGTAGCTCAGAGTTATTCACTCGCAGCACTTCGACGGTTTTAGGCAAAACAACAACTGAAAAACAGCAGATTAGCATGTACTTGCATCCACAGGACGCAGTAAAAAGGTTTCTGTTTTGGCAGCTCTTCTAAAAAGTCTTCCCTTTGCACGTACATGCTAGACTTGTTTAATGTTGTAGTCACGGTCCAAATGCTGTGAAATGGCGACTGCACGAAATTTAAAGGTCCTCTCAGTTTCTAAAAATAGAACTGGCAAAAAAACCTCGCCCCCAAGGGGCTGGCGCACTACTACGCGTAGAAAGTAGATCTGATTGCATTAAAAAAGTTCCATGAAACGGCTCAGAAACATAACTGCAGGCTTTTAAAAGCTTAAAAAAGCCTAAAGTGCGTTAAATATGTGTGAATTATGTTGGATCAATAAGATATTCATTATGTGAGCAGTTCTACATGCGCAGCGTTTAAAAGGGAATGGGGGAGACGTGTAAACAGCGCAGATTGCACTAATAAACGTAGGGCAAAAGTCCCAGCTCACTCCCTAACCTTGTCCCGGGCCGTTTGCCAGACGACTACGTCTGAGAAACTGCCGGCCGTTTGGGTTACATTTGCCTCCGGGCTGTTTGGGAACATTCGGGCCATTTGGGATACGCTCCTTGCTCCCTCTGGTGGCGGTTTTCGGTAGTGGGCCACACCTCGAAAACTTTGAAATTTGGCCGCACGGAGCCCGAAGGTCTTTACGGGGAGCAGGAAAAAAAAATGGGAAGTCTGCTGTTTGGGTTCCCTAGCGCGTCAATCGGACGTAGGGCAAAGGGACGGGAGTTCCCTAGGGGGCTTTAATGATGCAGTCCGTTGCTGGGTATTTATATTTTTCCTCATATTGACTTTATTATTTTACTGGTACCTCTGGAAACCAGTCAATATAAATCAAAATATAACAACACCTGCTATTAGTCATACTAAACGAGTAGCGCTAAACTGAGGAGGGCAAGATAACCCAACTATGTGTACTGAACTTAATTCTTATACCTATGGCATTCAAGTGTGCGTGAAATCTAATACCATAGCTGTGGTGCGGATCCCACTCATTAGCTTGACCAAACGAGGAAGGAAAGGACAGGATTATGGTACTTAACTAATGACAGAAGAGACACCTCATGGTCCACGATGGTAGCTGATAAAGGAAACAATTGGACCCCAAATTGGGGGACCACTGACTATGCTAGTCATCAAAAGAAGTTCAGACTCCATAAAGGTGATAATGCAATCCAAGTAACAATTAACCTCACGCATAACTCTATTTCCTCCCGACTATCCTCCATCAGGAGGAAAATGTTGGGGTTTTCTCCTGTGGGTCTGGGTTTCAGGGTCAGACCCAAACTTTGACCTTTTTGTTTGTGAAGTAAAAACTGAAACAACTCTCTCCCCTAAGACCACAGCGACGAGAGTAAAAATTATGCCAGGAAACTCAACCGCAGATGATTGGTTCCAGGTTATTACTGGAGTATCAGGAACAAATAATAACTGGTTATTGATGGTAGAACAAGCAGCTAACATGACTAAAAGAGATTGTGTTGTATGTATGGTCCCAGGCCTTTGTTACAAGTAATTCCAGCTGTGATACCACAACCCTGTATGATGGAAGTGATGAATCAAAATAATCCTAATGAAACATGTCAGCACTGTGATTCTGTTTTTCCTGTAACTAGAGCAGAAAGTTAACCGTTATTCCATAAACGGGTCACCACTGGAAACTACACATTCAGTTCAATTCAATTCAGTTTTATTTATATAGCGCCAATTCACAACACATGTCATCTCAAGGCACTTCACAACAGTCAGGTACATACATTCCAATTAATCCTAACCATTGAACAGTGCAGTCGGAGTTGGCTTTTTATTCAAATTGGATAAAATGTTTTTCTATCTAAGGAAACCCAGCAGATTGCATCCAGTCAGTGACTTGCAGCATTCACTCCTCCTGGATGAGCATGTAGTGACAGTGGACAGTCACTGGTGTTGACTTTGCAGCAATCCCTCATACTGAGCATGCATGTAGCGACAGTGGAGAGGAAAAACTCCCTTTTAACAGGAAGAAACCTCCAGCAGAACCAGGCTCAGTGTGAGCGGCCATCTGCCACGACCGACTAGGAGTTTGAGAGAACAGAGCAGAGACACAAAGAGAACAAAGAAGCACTGATATAGGAGTACTTTCTATGGGAAGGAAAGGTAAATGTTACTGGATGTAGCTCCTTTAGTCGTTTCATCTAGAAAGAAAGAACAGATAAACTTTGAGCCAGTTTTCAAGGTTACAGTTTGAAAGAGAGAAAATAGAGTTAGTTACAGTAGAAGCTCAGTCAGTCGCCATGTCTAGGAAAGAGAAAGGGTTAAACAATAAAAGACAGGGCCATGTGGATCATCGGTAGAGGGTGAGCATTAAGTTGTTGCCAGCAGAAGCTCGGACAATTCCCCTCTCCAGAAAGGTGTCACAGGTAGAAACAGGGCCAGGCCAGGTGTAGCTTCTAGGAAGAGAAAAGAGAGAACAAGGTTAAAAGCTGAAATAACAGCAAATAATGCAAAATTGGAGAGTAGTGTGAGAATGTAGCGAAGAGGGTGAAAGTGGTCGTTATGTCCTCCAACAGCCTAAGCCTATAGCAGCATAACTACAGAGATAGTTTCAGTTCAGATTATTTAGTTAAACGGCGCTTATTTACAACAATGTCGTCTCAAGGAACCTCACAAAGGGTCCCACTGATGGTCATTGTTATACTGAAAACCACAAGGATTGGGATACCTCTCTCTGTCAGACTGATTATAACCATTGGAAAAGAGAGGGGGTCATACAGGTAGCAGAAATGGAGGATGTGTTTGCACCTCAACCATAACTGAGCCGGTTTAGGCTAAACCTGACTCCCCTTTACTCCAACCAACATGGAGGGAGGAAGGCTCCCTCCCTGATAAACTAAGCCACTCTAACTATAAGCTTTATCAAAAAAGAAAGTTTTAAGCCTAGCCTTAAAAGTAGACAGGGTGTCTGCCTCACGGACTAAAACTGGGAGCTGGTTCCACAGGAGAGGAGCCTGATAACTAAAGGATCTGCCTCCCATTCTACTTCTAGAGACTCTAGGAACCACCAGTAAACCAGTTTCTTTTCTAAAGACGACGACTTCTATCTTGTCTGAATTTAGAAGCAAAAAATTTAAAGTCATCCAAGTTTTTATGTCTTCAAGACATGCTTGTAGTCTATCTAACTGGTTGGGCTCATCAGGATTTATGGATAAGTAAAGCTGAGTATCATCAGCATAACAGTGAACATTTATTCTATGCTGCCTGATAATTTGACCTATTGGAAGCATATAAATAGTAAATAGCTGTGTAAATGCTCACACATTTGATTAGCAACAATTTTCTCAAGAATGTTAGATAAGAATGGAAGATTGGATATAGGTCGGTAATTTTTCAAGTCATCTCGATCAAGCGAAAGTTTCTTAAGTAAAGGTTTAATTACAGCTACCTTAAAAGCTTGTGGTTCTGATCCATTTACTAAGGATAAATTAATCATACCTAAAATGGGGCAGGTAATCAGAGGGAACACTTTCTTAAATAATTTGGTTGGGATTGGGTCTAACATACAAGTTGAAGGTTTAGATGAAACTAATATTTCTGATAACTCAGGAAGCTCCACAGGATCAAAACAGTCCAAACACAAATCAGGTTCTACAGTTATTTCCAATGTTGTCTCACTTGCTGAAGATGAAGTAATCATCTTTGGGAGTATATCAAATATTTTCTTTTTAATAGAATCAATTTTATTTAAGAAGAATCCCATAAAGTCATGGCTGCTAAGAGCTAAGGGAATGGATGGCTCAACAGAGCTATGACTCTGTGTAAGTTTAGCAACTGTACTAAAGAGAAACCTGGGATTATTCTTGTTCTCTTCTATTAATGATGAGAAATAAGCTGTTCTAGCTTGGTGAAGTGTCTTTTTATACAACAGTAGGCTATTTTTCCAGATTAAGTAGGAATCCTCTAGGTGTATAGAGCACCATTTCCTCTCCAATTTTCTAACATTGAGCTTTAAAGTACGCAGATCTGAATTAAACCAAGGAGCTAGCCTCCTAGGAATTATTACCTTCTTTTTCAAGGGGGCTACATTGTCTAATGCATCACGCAATGATGAAGAAACACTATGAACAACAGAATCAATTTGTGAAGGGGCAGAAACAGAATTATTGCCCTCCACTGTGTTTTTCTGTGATAATGAGGAAATTAAAAGTGGAACAGATTCTTTAAAGGTTGTTACAGCATCGTCTGATAATGATCTACTATAATGAAACTTTCTTTCAGGTGTGGAGTACTCGGTTAAATTAAACTCAAAGGTTATTAAGAAATGGTCAGACAGGACAGGGTTATGAGAGAATATTGTTATGTCTTTACACTCAATGCCATATGTCAGCACAAGGTCCAGAGAATGAAGACAAAGGTGGGTAGGTTTGTTAATGTTTTGATCAAAGCCAATTGAGTCTAATATAGCATTAAACGCTATATTTAGGCTATCACTTTCAGCGTCTACATGAATGTTAAAATCCCCACTATAATAACTTTATCTGTATTTAACACTAAATCAGATAAAAGGTCTGAAAACTGATCTAAAAATTGAGAATAAGGGCTTGGTGGACGGTACAAAACAATAAACAAGAGGTTTTAGTGCTTTGCAATTTGGATGAGGAAAACTAAGGATTAAACATTCATGTATAAATACGACAGATAGAGGCAATAAATTAGGAAATCTCACTGCAGTATGGTGTACTACAACTGTAAAAGTAAATAAGTAAGCAGACTGAAGGAGTCCCTACGCACATAGATGCTATAGGGGTACCTCGAGGAGTGCCTGATGAATATAAATTAGCTGATCAAGTAGCCGCAGGATTTGAATCAAGTGGTGTACAATGAACAAAAACATAGACGAGATCAACTATATCCACTACAATGTTCAAAAACTAGGAAATTGGACACAAAGCGGGTTTGAAGCTGTCCATGAACAATTGGTTTCAACTTCCCTGATGGCATTCCAGAACAGAATTGCTTTGGACATGTTAGCTGAAAAAGGAGGAGTTTGTGTGATTTTTGGAGAACAATGCTGCACATTTATACCTAACAACACTGCTGCTGATGGCAGCTTCACAAAAGCCATAGAAGGTGGTTTGAGATCTTTAAAAGGCAAAATGGAGGAGCATTCTGGAGTACACACCTTGATGTGGGACTCCTGGCTGGATGTGTTTGGGAAGTATAAAGTTTTAGTATCATCAGTAATCATTTCCTTTGCAGTGTTTGCTGGAATTTTGACATTGTGTGGATGTTGTTGTATTCCCTGCCTTCGTTCTCTTCTTAACAGTCTTCATCACCACAGCTATTTCTCCTATGGAAGATAGTTACCCAGCTCTATCCGCTACTTAAGGATCAGGATGATGATGATGATCCAACTGACCACTTTTCTGACCTATACCCAGATCCATCTCTATATGATTCACTGGTTTAAATGTCAGTAAGTGCCTGTGAGTGTGATCATATTTGTGCTCATGAAAAATGATCTTACAGTTAAAACTCCAAAAGAAGTGGCTGTTTCAGTGATATGATAATATGAGCAAATATAAGATAAACAGGGGGGAAATGTTGTAATAATTGTATATAGATTTATCTTACATTTTCTCTTTATTACCTTTGCCATTTGACTTTTATAACCTTTCATGTTGTATGTGAAAGCAAACATGTGATGAGTTGTTTGCAGGCAAGGAGGAAAGGTAGAATCGAGATGATGCAGTCACAGTTGAGGACATCACAAAGACAACAGCTGATTGTGCTGAACAAAAATCGCACATACCTTAAGATTATGGAGACAATGCAAGCGTGTTTGTACAAGATAATGGTGTGCATGACCTATGTCACGTTGCTGTTTTATCTTCCCTCACCCTTAAGAGCAGCAACGTTCATGTAACAAGGGACCACCCTAAAGATAATAAAAAGAGGATGTCGGAGAGATGTGTTTTCAGAGCGGTAGGAAATTTGTAACTGAAAGCACATTTCTGTCCATTCTCCTCGCAGCAAGTAAGAAACTAATTCTCTCGTCTTTTTGTGATGTTATAGGTATTTTAGGTTGATTAAACCTGACACTTTCTTTCTTCCAACACTCCTGTCCGGCTAAACTTATTTGCTGGCTTCCCGCGCCAGTCTCCTTTCGAACTGGAACGGTATCTCCGTCTTTGTTACCGACGTTGTTCTCTCGGCTGACTCATTTCAGTTTTTACGGCCTATAGTCCCGGTTGGACAACATGGAACAAAGACATCATGAATGCACCAGACATGCAGCAGGGATGGCTAAAATAATCCAGAAAACAGCCCATGTAGTTATGGGACACTCACTCCACATTCTCACATCACATGGAGTAGTGGCTTTTGTGAACTAAAAGACATTCACACTATCACCACTAAGACAACAGAGACTGAGCAAGGTGCTGGAAGCTCCCAACATCACATACACACATGAAGGCATAAACATGGCAGACAGAATGACATCAGGAGAACCACATGTCTGTGCAGAAAAAGCGGAGTTTAATGAAAAAATCAGACCAGATTTACAAAGCACATCCTTAACAGAGGCAAGAAACCTGTATACAGATGGTAGCTGTTTCAGACATGACACAGAAGGACTGAAAGCAGCGTATGCAGTTGTGGAGGACACAGGGACAGACTTTGTAACAGTGAAAGCGGAAAGGCTGACAGACACACAATCAGCACAGAAAGCAGAGGTTTTGGCAGTGATCGTGGCCCTAGAATTAGGAGAAGGACAAAAAATAAACATTTACACAGGCGCAGTGCATGTTGAACTGAAGCAATGGTTGAGAACAGGGTTCAGGACAGCAGGACAGAAACCCATCAAGCATGAACAGGAAATGAGAAGGTTGGCTGAAGCATTGCTCTTACCACAGGAGGTGGCAGTTATCAAGTGTAAAGGACATGACAGCAGTGATACCAGAGTAGCACTGGGGAATCAGGCGGCAGATCAAGCAGCGAAGCAGTGTGCTGGGTATCAACCAAAAAATATATTTTGTTCAGAGGTAGGGTGGACACCAGAGCCCACTCTGGAGGAAGTAGTGAAACTACAAAAAGGGGCCTCACCAGAAGAAAAGTCGATGTGGAAGGCGAGAGGAGGCAGTGAGGACCAAAACGGACTTTGGAGGAGTCCAGACGGACGTCCAATCCTGCCACCAGGGCTCACTACAGCAGCCCTGGAGGAAGCCCATGGCATGGGGCATGTAGGAACCACACAGATGCTGAAAAATCTCGAACATTGGTGGCATCCTTATTTAAAACCAATGGCAGTGCATTGGATAAACTCATGTGAAATTTGCAGACAGTTCAATGCCAAACCTACCCTGAAGCCAGCGCCAGGGAAATTCCCAGTGGATCCTATTGCAGGGAAAGAAATCATCATTGACTATATAGATATGACTGAGAGAGTGAATGGGTTCAGATATCTGTTGGTATGTGTGGATGCATTCACAGGATGGCCTGAGGCCTGGCCAGCAAAAAAGGAAGACAGCAAAACAGTGGTGAAGTGTCTGATTAATCACTACATCCCCAGGCACGGTTTTCCTGCGAAAATCAGGTCAGATAACGGCACACACTTTAAAAATGAAGAACTTAGAGAGGTTGAAAAGTTCCTGGGACTGAGACATTCTTTTGGGACAGTGTACCATTCACAGTCCCAGGGTAAGGTGGAGAGGATGAATCAAACACTCAAAACCAAATTGGCTAAAATCTGTGCACAGACCAAAATGAATTGGGTCACAGCATTACCTTTAGCTTTGATGTAAGTAAGGAGCTCAGTGAGCCAGAGACATGAGTTGACGCCCCATGAACTACAGACTGGAAGACCTTTTCCAGGCCCAAAAACCAGGTTACCTTTTCTGACTGAATGTGAACAATCTATGTCTCACCGTGATTACTATAGATCTCTCCACAGCTTGGTTGCAGCATTCTCAAAACAGGTGGCCGCCCAACCATCCGAGGCTCGAGCCACAACCTCAGACGCGGAGTGGATCCTTCTGAAAGTCATCAAACGGAAGTGGTCAGAGCCCAGGTGGACGGGTCCATTCCAGGTCACAGAGAGAACCTCACATGCGGTGAGGGTCAAGGGCAAAGGAGACACGTGGTATCATTGGAGCCAGTGTGCAGCAGCAGAGGCACCACAGAGATCGCTGCCAGAGGTCCAGCAGAACCTGAGGGACAACACCAGCACACCTCAAGACCTTTCTCACCCAATTCAAGGGGCAGAATAATCCCCTAGGGTGAGAAAGCGTTCATTTACACCTAAAGGTTAGTCTACACCTTAGGTGCACCGTTAAATCAGTGGTCCCACCAATAGGGGCAGAATAATCCCCTGGTGAGACCACTCAGCTCCAGGTCAGTCTACACCTGTGAGTGAAGACCAGGACATCACACAGAAGAGGCGGATGTGATCGAGCTTTCCTCTCTTTCACTGGTGGTTGTAGCTGCTCTCCCACCGAGAACTGAACTGAACACTCTGAACTAAAAAAAAAAAAAGTTATTTTTGTGTTTCACCATATTGTTAATCCTTATCTTCCTTTACAGGTACCTTTGAAAAGAATGGGAGATCAAAAGTTAGGACCCAGGCCCCATATGGGTTGGATTTTGAGAGGTTCATGCATTCTTTCCTTTTCTATTGTTACATTGATTTTTGGATTGTTGTGTGAACTTCCTTTCCAGACATGCTCCGGTAATCCTGAAAACAAGGTGTCGAAACGCAGCCCCTCTCCGCGTCCAGACGCGTGTCTCAAATATTATGGGGGGTTGGAATTAAACTACACGTATGGGGATACCACCACGTTTCAATTTAACTTGTGCGACGTCATTAAATGTGGGGGCAACCAAATAGCCTGGAGAGGGCATGAGGTTTATGTATGCATGAACCAACAGGCATCGAACCAGTGCAAAATGAGTAATCCCGACGGGACGGGAACTCTATGCAGCAGTTGGAGTTATGTGGCCGGCTGGTCTGGGTCAGGGTGGAACCCCACTGAAGAATATGTCCCTCATGACATCCAAGAAAAGGTTGGTATCCAACGGAACGCGTTAGGATCCACAAAAGGAGGGAAGGGAGTAAATCCTCTCCTTCTCTCTCTAAAAGGTATTAATCGCCGATACGGCACCCCAAGCAATGACTATCTGACACTAGGGGTTTGGCAATCAGGGCCAGATGCACAAGGAATGATCAAAATCAATTGGAAAATGCAAACCATGCAATCCACCCCGGGCACCTCTTCCACACAGTCCTCTGCTGGAAGTAAACCCACTGCGGAACCTCCAACCGACCCGAGAGTAGTTAAAATAGATTATTCCACTTTAAAACCCATAGAAATTATCCAGATGGCGACAGGGTATGCTGAAGATAACCTCTGGATCCAATGGATCGCTCAGACTGCCAAAGAACAAAGTAAATCAGATAGTGTGGCATGCGCATTTGAGAATATACCAATCATTGCTGCCCTTTTCCCTGTGACCTCTAACAAGAATGTCGACCGCATCAATTATCTTCATTACAATATCCTACGCCTCGCGAACTTAACTCGAGATGCAGTTGAGGGACTCGCTGATCAATCAGGACCTACTTCTCTTATGTCAGTACAAAATAGGATGGCGCTGGATATGCGTCTAGCAGAAAAGGGGGGCGTATGTGCTATGTTTGGAGACATGTTGTATTTTCATACCCAATAATACCCCTGATGGTTCCATCTCAAAAGCTTTAGAAGGGTTAAAAACACTTTCAGCCACTATGCATGAGCACTCAGGAATAGACAATCCGTTCAAAGACTGGATGACTGGTATGTTTGGACACTGGAAAGGGTTAATTATGTCATTGTTTATATCTATTGCTGTTTTTGTTGCTATTATGGTAACGTGTGGATGTTGTTGTGTACCATGTATTAGATCTTTGATTGTTCGCTTTATTAATGCAACTATTGAAGGCAAGGCAACCACACACATATGATGCCTTTGTTGGCTATCCCTGATGACGACGAGGAACATGAAGGGTTGTTAAGAATTTAATTCGAGTCTGTTGTGCTTAGGCTTCTGGTATAGACGTTTACTTTTTGTATTCTTTTAGTGAAGTCTTAACAGACTTCAAAAGGGGGATTTGTGGAAATATAAAAGCCTTATAATTAATATAAATGACTTATCATTAGTAACTAAAACTAAGATATTTTTGGGATTTGCTGCTTATAGATTGATTATTATTAGGAGTTTTTAGTTATGCTTTTGACAGTTAGAAAAATCCTTAAACAGTAGCTTCTATTGTGGTCACACAATGAGTGTTTATTATTCAAGGTTAAAGCTTGCAGGTGTTTTCTGTCTGTATCGTGAGAAGCCACCAGTATATTAGGGAGGCATGGTAACTCCTCTCCCTGAAGATTCATGAAGACGTGTGAGAAACTGTCCTTCAGCAAAGGAATGTGTGAGAAACTGAGAAAAGGCTGCACAACAAATGTAAAATGTATATTTCCTGTAGTATGTGTGTTCAATAAAAGAACGGTGCAGGGGAGAGAAAAACAGATGTGTTCCTGACTACGCAGATGCAGCACCTCTCTTCCCCGGCCGGGTCAATCAGCTTCAACCTCTTGTCCGTGTTTTGTTTTCTTAGACATTTAAGTTTAGTTTTTCTCGTGCAGAATTAAGATGCTTTGACCAAATAAACGAACACGCAGGAGTTTAGAAGGACAACTCCAGCACTTGCTAACTAAATATTTTGTTTGGAGCTAAATATTTAGTTTGTAATCTAAGTGAACCCCCATTTTCTTTTTCTTATGACAGGCTAAATACCTCAAAATATTGCTGTCAGTTTTTGACTGTGTAACTTTACAAACGGCACCCTATACAAATGAAGCGTGTTTCACTGTCCCCCTTTGACCATAAGGTTCTAGGCTCTCATATACAGGTCCTTCTCAAAATATTAGCATATTGTGATAAAGTTCATTATTTTCCATAATGTCATGATGAAAATTTAACATTCATATATTTTAGATTCATTGCACACTAACTGAAATATTTCAGGTCTTTTATTGTCTTAATACGGATGATTTTGGCATACAGCTCATGAAAACCCAAAATTCCTATCTCACAAAATTAGCATATCATTAAAAGGGTCTCTAAACGAGCTATGAACCTAATCATCTGAATCAACGAGTTAACTCTAAACACCTGCAAAAGATTCCTGAGGCCTTTAAAACTCCCAGCCTGGTTCATCACTCAAAACCCCAATCATGGGTAAGACTGCCGACCTGACTGCTGTCCAGAAGGCCACTATTGACACCCTCAAGCAAGAGGGTAAGACACAGAAAGAAATTTCTGAACGAATAGGCTGTTCCCAGAGTGCTGTATCAAGGCACCTCAGTGGGAAGTCTGTGGGAAGGAAAAAGTGTGGCAGAAAACGCTGCACAACGAGAAGAGGTGACCGGACCCTGAGGAAGATTGTGGAGAAGGGCCGAATCCAGACCTTGGGGGACCTGCGGAAGCAGTGGACTGAGTCTGGAGTAGAAACATCCAGAGCCACCGTGCACAGGCGTGTGCAGGAAATGGGCTACAGGTGCCGCATTCCCCAGGTCAAGCCACTTTTGAACTAGAAACAGCAGCAGAAGCGCCTGACCTGGGCTACAGAGAAGCAGCACTGGACTGTTGCTCAGTGGTCCAAAGTACTTTTTTCAGATGAAAGCAAATTCTGCATGTCATTCAGAAATCAAGGTGCCAGAGTCTGGAGGAAGACTGGGGAGAAGGAAATGCCAAAATGCCAGAAGTCCAGTGTCAAGTACCCACAGTCAGTGATGGTCTGGGGTGCCGTGTCAGCTGCTGGTGTTGGTCCACTGTGTTTTATCAAGGGCAGGGTCAATGCAGCTAGCTATCAGGAGATTTTGGAGCACTTCATGCTTCCATCTGCTAAAAAGCTTTATGGAGATGAAGATTTCATTTTTCAGCACGACCTGGCACCTGCTCACAGTGCCAAAACCACTGGTAAATGGTTTACTGACCATGGTATCACTGTGCTCAATTGGCCTGCCAACTCTCCTGACCTGAACCCCATAGAGAATCTGTGGGATATTGTGAAGAGAACGTTGAGAGACTCAAGACCCAACACTCTGGATGAGCTAAAGGCCGCTATCGAAGCATCCTGGGCCTCCATAAGACCTCAGCAGTGCCACAGGCTGATTGCCTCCATGCCACGCCGCATTGAAGCAGTCATTTCTGCCAAAGGATTCCCGACCAAGTATTGAGTGCATAACTGTACATGATTATTTGAAGGTTGACGTTTTTTGTATTAAAAACACTTTTCTTTTATTGGTCGGATGAAATATGCTAATTTTGTGAGATAGGAATTTTGGGTTTTCATGAGCTGTATGCCAAAATCATCCATATTAAGACAATAAAAGACCTGAAATATTTCAGTTAGTGTGCAATGAATCTAAAATATATGAATGTTAAATTTTCATCATTACAATATGGAAAATAATGAACTTTATCACAATATATGCTAATATTTTGAGAAGGACCTGTAATACTGGAAATTAAAATAAATCTTTTTAACTATTGACTTGTTTGGCACATTAATAAATTTTGTAAAACTTTGGAATCTTGTTTCCTCTTTGGTAGGTAGGTGGTAGGGGTCAGAGTTTCTCAGTCCCATCACTAGGGTTTCACTATGCTGTCCATGGTTCTCAGGCTAGTCCAAGGGATCAAGGATCAGAATTGAGGGATCTGCATGAAATGTTGGTACGACAACAAGAGCAATTAAATCAACTCACTCAGAGTATTGCTTTTCTTAGTCAACCTCACCCACAGAGTGCTAGGGAATGTGATGGTGTACGTGCTCCTTCTCATAACTCTTTGGTCATGGAAAACTAGTTCCCACTGAATTGCTGAGCGGGTGGGGTCACTATAGGCTCAATCAGAGCACCATGTAACAGCAGGGAAGTGCCCAAGCTTGTTGCATCATGTCCAAATTTAGATGTGTGTTTGGGAGGTGTTCAGGTGCCCTGTCTAATTGACACTGGCTCTATGGTGTCGACCCTCACAGAAAGTTTCTTTAATGATCACTTTGAGTCTGTAAGTCCTGGTAGCCTTCGCTTGTGTCACTGGTTGCAGCTTAAGGCTGCAAATGAGTTAAATATTCCTTACATTGGCTATATACAGCTTAGTGTTAAACTTTGTGGCAAAGACATCCCAAGTTGTGGGGTATTAATTGTAAAAGACCCCCCTGGCCAAGTGCCTTCAACCCCAGGTGTTTTAGGCATGAATGTAATCCAAAAATACTATGATGAGCTTTTTGTGCAGCACGGTGCAGAATTTTTTTGTCAGGACAATGTGCCTTATGCCCCTCGTGAAATCTGGCCTGCATTGCAAAAGTGCCATAAAGCAAGCTTGCTGGGTCAACCAGACTGTGTGGGCAAAGTAAAGGTGCGGGGTCCTAGAGCATGCAGGATTCCGGGTGGGGTAATGAAACTTGTGGGTACTATGTGTGCTGATCAATTTTCCCAGACTGTACTGTTTGAGCCCCTTGAATAAGGGCTACCTGGGGGTTTGCTTGCTTCTCCTGCTCTCGTCCGTGTGAGTAGAGGCACAGCCTGCATACCAATTGTCATTGTAGGCACTACAGATATCTTGCTTTACCCACGTACTATTGTAGGTACTTTACACCATGTGAATGTTATCAGCCTTCCGGCTGGTGTTACAGAAGAGCCGTCCTACGCAGCTAAGGTGTCTTCTCAGGTTGTAGCCCCAGATGTGCAGGACCAACTGCCCAGCACGGACCAGGGCCAGGTGTGGAGTTTTCTTAGGGAATACTCACCAATTTTTGCAGAACATGATGGTGACTTGGTGTGTACGAACATCATTAGTCATGACATACCCCTTGTTGATGAGGCCCCTGTAAAACAGCGTTACCGGCGTATACCACCATCAGACACTGAAACAGTACAGAACCATATTAACCAGCTACTTAGTATTGGTGTGATCAGAGAGAGCAGCACCCCTTATGCATCCCCCATTGTGCTCGTCAAAAAGAAGGATGTTAGTTTGAGGATGTGTGTGGATTACCGACGGCTTAATAGCAAAACCCGCAAAGACGCCTTCCCACTACCACGCATCGAAGAATCTTTGGATGCACTTACAGGTGCTTGTTGGATCTCTACCTTAGACTTGCCAAGTGGGTACAATCAGGTACCTGTTACAGAAGCAGATTGTCACAAAACGACGTTCTATACCCCATTTGGTCTATTCGAATGGAATAGAATGCCATTTGTAATGCACCCAGTACATTTCAGAGACTTATGCAGCGCATTTTCTCTGACCAACAGAATCAGTCTTTGCTGCTGTACCTTGATGACATAGTTGTGTTTTCTTTCACTGTGGCACAGCATCTGGAGCGCCTGGGGACCGTGCTGGAACGTTTAAAGAAGGAGGGTCTCAAGGCGAAGCTGAAAAAGTGCTCCTTTCTTCAGCCAGAGGTCAAATACTTGGGCCATGTCATTTCTAACAAATGTGTTACAACTGATCCATCTAAAATTGAGGCAGTGGTCAGTTGGCAGTGGCCCACTACAGTCACTGAGCTGAGGTCTTTCCTTGGGTTCGCAAGTTACTATCGACGGTTTGTTGCAGGCTTCGCTGGCTGCTCCCCTTCACCAACTTGTGGGACAGCTTGGAGGATCAAAAGCAAAGAAGCGGCCAGGACAGGACATCAATGAGAGCTGAACTGAGGAACACCAAAGAGCTTTCAGGAATTGAAAAGAAGGCGGACTTCTTCACCTGCTTGCCTTCGCTGACTTTTCTTTGCCTTTTATTCTGGAGGTTGAAGCGAGCAATGGTGGTTTGGGGACTGTCCTCTCCCAACAACAGGACGGGGTGGTGCGTCCCATTGCTTATGCCAGCCGAGGACTAAGACCAACTGAAACCAACATGGACAACTACAGCTCAATGAAACTTGAGTTTTTAGCCCTTAAATGGGCCATGACTGAGAAATTCAGAGAGTACTTGTTGAGGCATAAATGTCTTGTATTCACTGATAACAACCCTCGTACTCGTACTCGTCATCTTTTGCTTTATCCGGGACCAGTTCGTGGGGGCAGCAGACTCAGCAGAGACGCCCAGATGTCCTTCTCCCCAGACACCTCCTCCAGTTCCTCCAGGGGGAGCCCAAGGCGTTCCCAGGTCAGCCGAGAAACATAGTCCCTCCAGCGTCTCCTGGGCCGTCCTCTGGGGCTCCTCCTGTTGGGACGTGCCTGGAACACCTCCCGAGGAAGGCGTCCAGGATTCACGTCCCTAGAGCCAGCCTAAGCATCCGGCGATCGGGCCGCCAAGGTCTTCACTTTCGTCCGCCGACCAATCCTCTTTGCACCGGTCCCTCATGGTTCCCCCTGCAAGTGGTGGGCCCACTGGCAGATGGCCTCATGTCTCTCATTCGGCCACCAGTCGCTCTCTGACGAGTCCCGACCCCATGCCTGGCTCCAGGTTGGGACCCCGGCTCCGCCGTACCGGGCGACGTCACGTGCCTCGATTTAGTAGTCGTCATGAGGGGTTCTTGAATTCATTGATAACAACCCCCTCAGTTATCTAAGCACTGCCAAGCTGGTTGCCACTGAATACAGATGGGCTGCAAAACTTGCCTCCTTTGATTTTAAGATCCAATACCGTTCAGGGTGGACAAATAGGAATGCAGATGCCCTCTCCAGACAGTTTTCATCTACTGGAGAACAGGTTGGTGCTCTTGTCACAGGAAGCAGCCTGCCTGAGTCACTGCAGCTGATGATGGTTACAGAAGAAGTCACCCAAGCTGCTATTACAGTTCTCCCCGAGCGCACTATCAAGCATATGCAAATATTACAACATGCTGACCCAGTTTTGCAGGAGCTTTGGTCCTTATTGGGCCGCAAGCAACGACCTGACCGCACAGAGCGAAAGAACCTACCTTCACCTCTGTTAGCACTCTTGAAGCAGTGGGATTGCCTGGTGGAGAAGGATGGTGTGCTTCACCGCAAGATCTTCCGACCTGATGGTGCTAAAGAAACATTCTAGCTGTTGCTGCATGCAGCCCTTAAGGAAGAGGTCCTAACTCAGGCTCACCAAATCCTGGACATCAAGGTATGGACAGGACCCTCTCACTTCTGAGGGCAAGATGTTATTGGCCAAAAATGTACTCTGATGTGGTTGACTGGTCCAGGTCGTGTGAGCGGTGCCAAGTGGCCAAGGATACCCAACCTGCTGTACAGACTTGTATGGGCCATTTGCTAGCATCATGACCCAATGAGATCCTTGCTATGGACTTTACAGTCCTGAAGCCTTCCCAGGATGGGCGGGAAAATGTGCTCATCTTAACTGATGTTTTTAGCAAGTACACCCTGGCCATACCAACTAGAGATCAGTGTGCTTCTACTGTGGCTCATATCCTGGTGACGGAGTGGTTTTCTAAGTTTGCTGTACCAGCCCGTATTCACTCGGACCAGGGTCGTAATTTTGAAAGTTCCCTCATCCAGCAGCTCTGCCAGTTTTATGGCATTGTGAAGTCCAGGACCACATCGTATCACCCTGCTGGAAATGGACAATGTGAGAGGTTTAATCGTACACTGTGCAATCTGTTACGTACTCTCCCCACAACCAGCAAGAGAGTGTGGACCTCCTATTTGCCACAAGTTTTGTTTTTTTACAACACCACACCACATCAAAGCACTGGAGAGAGCCAATTTTTTCTGATGTTTGGCCAACAGCCTAGGCTCCCATTGGACTTTCTGCTGGGTCGTGTAGCAGAACCACATGCTGGCAGTCTCCACGAGTGGGTCGCAGAGCACCAGACGTGCTTGCAGTTTGCTTTTGAGGAGGCCAGGGAGAAGCTGAAGACTGTGGCAGATAGGAGAAAAAGAAATTAAACATTGTTCAGCCCAAATCTTATTAAGCAATTGTCTAATTATTTTATCTTTGCTATTTTAAAATACTGGAAATAAAAAGAAATCTTGGAGGGCCATTGTTGTTGTCTCTCTGTGAAGGTGTGGTAAGGCGTATTCCTTTCTTCCTGTTGTCACTGTTGCACTCGGTTGATTGTTTGGTGTGTGAAGGCTCTCTCGTTTGATCTGATTTCTCTCTACTGTTTTATCTCTTAATTGTTCTAATACATAACCACGTTAAAACACACAGTTTCTGTTGCTGCATTTAACGTTTGGGGACTCTCTGTGTCTTATTTTTTTCTCTCATCGGTAAGGGGTCGTTAGCTTAGCATTAACTCCACCATGGCTACCCGTTCTGCTGTTTCTCTCTCTCCTGCTCTCTGTGTCAGATGTTTAGTTACTAATCTGCCTCCTTTAGTGATAATGGTAGGTGTAATAAATGTAGCATTTTTGTAGCTTTGGAGGCAAGGGTGTCGGAATTGGAGGCCCGGCTCCGCGCTGTTGAAAAACCAGCAGATAGCCGAGGCCGCTTTGCCAGCGCAGAGCCACCAAGGGTGGCTCCCCGTAACAGTCCTTCAGCAGAGCCCGCGCAGCCGGGGCCTCAGGTCGGCTGGGTGACGGTACGTAGAAAGCATAGTCCTAGATCCCCGCCCACAGGTCACCACCAACCCGTCTGCGTTTCTAACAGATTTTCCCCGCTCGGCGACACACCCACTGAGAAGCCAACTCTGGTAATTGGCAGCTTTATAGTCCGAAACGTGGCACTAGAGACACCAGCGACCATAGTCAAATGTCTCCCAGGGGTCAGAACAAGCGACATCAAATCCTACCTGAAACTCCTGGCTAAGGATAAGGGTAAATACAGTGTTGGGACCATACAGCCATGGATTTCGACACCAAAACTCTGGTACATACTTTTATGGAACTTTTCAAAATAAAGTGCATTAACCTTCTTCCGGCACAGCCAGAAAAGGGGATAACTGTGGACTTCCTGTGGCACCATTACCCAAATAAAAGCACAATTCCGAAGGGGAAAGGGGGGTAGCAGAGGACTGCCCGGATATAAGCCCCCACCTTTCCACAAGTCGCCCTCTTTCCACACTGCCTCCGAGGAGGACGGTTCAGGAGAGTCCCAGCGCGCGAATGTCTTTTGCTGGCAAAAAGTCATAAATTCAACTGGATCCAAGGAAGCCATACGATCACCGATCATATGCAAAGTTAAGTAGAATGAAATACTGTCTGTGTATCCGGTATTTTCATTCATGAACGGGTAAATTAAGGTGTAAGAGTTGCTTACATTTTATCTTCGAGGCCCCACAGAAGCAAAACTGTTCGAGAGAAGTCCCGAAGACCGCAGAGACCGCAGCGGACAACGTACGTTCTTCATCCACAGCTGGAGGTTAGCGGGAAGCTAACCTTTGTTCACAGAACGAACGCACCTTCTGATCGGAAGGAACTGAGGAAGTTAGCGGGAAGCTAACCCTATCATTCACAGCCGCCCAGCCCTCCGGAGCTAACGCTATTGCAGAGCGAATGCAGAGGTTAGCTGAAAACCAACCGCTTGTTGACTGTGGACGTTTATTCGAACTTCATCGCCCTTGGACAACGTTTACTCACCATGGTCAGAGGTTGGGTTTGGGCAGATTAACAGATTAACAGTTAGGATGAAATAATCTGAACGTTTTCATTCTATGAAGTTTGTTTTGTGGAACCTGGCGCTAGTAGGCTAGCTACGGCACGCGCCGGTTCCGTGTTCTTTGTATGTTTTAAAGCTAAGATAAACTTTATTTAAAGGGTGGTTTTAACCAGAACATTGCTCATAACGCGCTGTCCGCGCTTATGCATTTTAACCCTGGTATTTTAAAGGTATGTGTTGATTCTGGTACTAAGCTATCTTCTAGCTTAGCACTTTAGCTAGCTTCTTTGTTAGCCCAACGGCCAGCCGGTAAGAACACGTGTGTTAGCATTAAGGCTAGTCAACAGAAAGGTTGTTAGTTTTCAAGCTAGTGAATAATAGTCCCTGAACATCATTTGCTAGAGATGATAACTAAGTAAACACCATTAAGGCCAATTTCTCCAGAAAGATTTGGCTCTTTTCCAAAATACTCAATAATATTTCTTCAAATATTATTTTAATAAATAAAGGCAGTTAATTAGACACCGTTGAGAATTAGTCATCCAGGAGGTTGGTTTTATTCAGCAGATCATTATTTAAAACATTATTTTATTAAAATAATATTTAATCTGATCTTGCATTGTGAAGGGTTGTCTAAATGTTGCTGATTATTTTCTAAGTTAGTTCCAAAACTAACTTAACTTCACTTCCAGATTCTTCAAGATAATCCTTGGTTCTCAAACATAAACATTGCATGGTAATGTTGCATCACTCTTTTTGGTCATGATTTCTAATCATCTTTAATCAACTTGTTTATATTGTACATAGCCCATTAGTCTTCATTATTCTTTAATTCTGCTTGGTAGTTAGTTGGATTGTTTTAGCATAGTAAAGAGTTTGTTGATTGAAATATGTTTGACTTGGAGTTTACTTATTTTTGTTAATAAATTCTTGTATTTTAAGAAATTGTGTGAATTCATTCCATATGTGTGCAGAGTTTATGCTGTTCAATAATGCCAGAGCTCGTCTCACACCTTTCTATTCTGTCCTAATACCATCGCCTTACTGGGCTGGTATTCACAGGACAATCCTTAACAGACCGAAATATTATTTGGTAAAATATTAAAATATTAATATTAAAATATTAATATTAAATATTAAATAATATTCGCAGATTCATATTTACAATAACAGTAAAAATGTTATTCATGCTGGCGGTAATGACACCCAGTTACGTCAGTTGGAGGTCACCAAAGTTAGTGTTGCTTCGGTGTGTAAGTTTGCCAAAACAATGTCGGACTCCGTAATTTTCTCTGGTCCCCTCCCTGATCTGACCAGTGATGACATGTTTAGCTGCATGCTGTCATTCAACCGCTGGCTGTCTAGGTGGTGTCCAGAAAACGATGTGGGCTACATTGATAACTGGATGGAGCAGCTCTTCTTTCTAGAAATCTGGCCAAATGTATTAGTTCTCCAAAGGTCTGACAGGGTTCAGATCAGGAAGCAGGGTCATAGTTTAACACTCCTCTCTGCAGCTTCTGTACTGCTACCCACCCATTACCCTATTAAGACAGTGTCTCGCCCACGGCCAAATTTGAATAGATTAAAAAAGTAAAAGTAGGAAATCATTAAATCTCATAAAAATAAACACAACTCAGACTAAAAAGAAAAAGAAAACAATTAAATTTGGCTTACTGAACATAAGATCTCTCTTTAAAGGCTTTGCTAGTTAGCAACCTGATTTGTGACAATCAGATTGATTTATTTTGCCTCACAGAAACCTGGCTGCAGCAAGAGGATTGTGTTACTATAAATGAGTCAACTCCTATTAACTTTTAAATCTAAATATTTATCTTTTGAATATTTAATCCTTAGTTTTCCTTATCCAAATTGCAAAGCACTAAAATCACTTCTGTTTGTTCTTTTGTACTGTCCACCAGGCCGTTACTCTCAATTTTTAGATCAGATTTTCAGACCTTTTATCTGATTTAGTGTTAAATACAGATAAAGTTATTATAGTGGGAGATTTTAACATTCATGTTGACACTGAAAGTGATAGCCTAAATATAGTGTTTATTGCTATCTTAGACTCAATTGGCTTTGCTCAAAACATTAACAAACCTACCCACCTTTGTCTTCATTCTCTGGACCTTGTGCTGACATATGGCATTGAGTGTAAAGACATAACAATATTCTCTCATAACCCTGTCTTGTCTGACCATTTCTTAATAACATTTGAGTTTAATTTAACTGAGTACTCCACACCTGAAAGAAAATTTCATTATAGTAGATCATTATCAGAAAATGCTGTAACAACCTTTAAAGAATCTGTTCCACTTTTACTTTCCTCATTATCACAGCAAAACACAGTGGAGAGCAATAATTTTGTTTATTCCCCTTCTCAAATTGATTCTCTTGTTCATAGTGTTACTTCATCATTGCGTGCTGCATCAGACAATGCAGCCCCCTTGAAAAAGAAGGCAATTATTCATAGGAGACTGGCCCCCTGGTTTAATTCAGAGCTGCGTACTTTAAAGCGCAAAAATTGGAGAGAAAATTGCGCTATACTTACCTAGAGGATTCCTACTTAATCTGGAAAAATAGTCTACTGTTGTATGAAAAGACACTATGCCAAGCCAGAACAGCTTATTCCTCATCATTAATAGAAGAGAACAAGAATAATCCTAGGTTGCTGTAGGAGGGCAACAACCCAGCAGCAGGACCACTACCTCCACCTTTTTGCAAGGAAGAACAGGAGGAGCACTGCCAGAGCCCTGCAAAATGACCTCCAGCAGGCTACAAAGGTGCATGTGTCTGCACAAATCGACTCCATGAGGATGGTATGAGGGCCCGACATCCACAAATGGGGGTTGTGCTCAAAGCCCAACACCGTGCTGGACGCTTGGCATTTGCCAGAGAACACCAGGATTGGTAAATTCACCACTGGCGCCCTGTGGTCTTCACAGATGAAGCAGGTTCACACTGAGCACATGTGACAGATGTGACCGAGTCTGGACACACCATGGAGAGCGATCTGCTGCCTGCAACATTCTTCAGCATGACCGGTTTGACAGTGGGTCAGTAATGGTGTGGGGTGACATTTCTTTGGAGTGCCTCCATGTGCTCACCAGAGGTAGCCTGACTGCCATTAGGTACTGAGATGTGATCCTCAGACCCCTTGTGAGACCATATGCTGGTGCGGTTGGCCCTGGTTCCTCCTAATGCAGGACAATGCGGACAATGCGGACAATCCTCATGTGGCTGGAGTGTGTCAGCAGTTCCTGCAAGATGAAGACATTGAAGCTATGGACTGGCCCGCCTGTTCCCCAGACCTGAATCCGATTGAGCACATCTGGGACATCATGTCTCGCTCCATCCACCAACGTCACGTTGCACCACAGACTGTCCAGGAGTTGGCAGATGCTTTAGTCCAGGTCTGGGAGGAGATCCTTCAGGAGACCATCCACCATCTCATCAGGAGCATGTCCAGGCGTTGTAGGGAGGTCATACAGACACGTGGAGGTCACACACAATACTGAGCCTCATTTTGACTTGTTTTAAGGACATTACATCAAAGTTGGATCAGCCTCTAGTGTGTTTTTCCACTTTAATTTAGTGTGTGACTCCAAATCCAGGCCTCCATTGGTTAATAAATTTGATTTCCATTGAAGATTTTTGTGTGATTTTGTTGTCAGCACATTGAACTTTGTACAGAACAAAGTATTCAGGGAGAATACTTCATTTATTCAGATCTAGGATGTGTTATTTGAGTGTTCCCTTTATTTTTTGAGCAGTGGAGAAGGGGTGTAAGTGTAAAGTGGTAGTAGAACTTTTTTAAAAGGTGTGGTTATCACAGGTCCTCAATGTTTTTTTGAAAATAAAATGAACGTTGCTGCAAATTATAAGCAGCATATGTGTACTGATCTCCGTGCCAAATCAATAAACACAAATATTTGATTTTACACTCATTTGACCTCCTGCTATTTGGTTGTGTTTGGGACAGATCTGCTTTAGACTGTTTTGAATCATTTGCCTGAACATGATGCCGGAACAAAATTGTGAAATTTAATAAGTGAAAAAATATCTTTGTAACATTTTTCCCATTTTTTATAATCACAAACAGTTTATGGCTGCAAAGATAAATAAACGGCATCATTTATAGGACAAATGTTACCTCTTAAAATAGAAAAATCAACAAAAAAGAAAAACATTATTTGACAGATGGACTAAACCCAAAGCAAAGACATATTTAACATTGGTGTAACAAAAACCTGAAAAACTGTTAACCATTAAAGCATGCTCAAAGATATCTCACAAATCTTTGTGCTTCCTATATAGTTCTCTAAACGGCACCGGGGTCCCTTTGCTTTTCAATAGAAATGCAATAGGATGAAATGAAACTAAAGAGTTGCTTTTAAAAAACATTCAATTTAAGTCTTGTCAAAACCAGCAGGTGAGGAAGACCTGCTCCTAATCACAGTACAGTTCATGACAGAGATGCTTATGACTAAAATCACTCACAAATTACACATGATCCATGCACTAAAGAGCTTCTGCAGAATGAGATATTTTTAGCAATCTGGTGTCTCTAACTTGCACAATGTACACAGTGTTCTTCAGCAAGTTGCAAATCAATTTTTAAATGAAATCCCCAACAGAGAACAAACAAATTCAAAGAGAATGTAAAGGATTGTGAAAGGCACATACAACATTTACAGTCTCTGTGAACACATTTCATTTGTTTTGCTCCGAGCTTTAAGCCATCTGGAACAACCTGAAGAACTGAAACATGCTGGTTCATTTGTGGAAAGCAAAAAACAAAGCTCTGGTAGGGAGCAGATATGCAACATTCTGGACAGGTAATAATTGGATAACAAAATGACAGTCGCTGAGAGAGGTCATCAGTTCATTTAGCCAAGTATTGAAAGCCTTTTTGCTCAGTTCTGGGAGCCACACTGTGCTTGTTTTGGGATGTAGTGACAAACCAACAGTCGGCCCAAGCAGAATCATCTGTCAAATAAAGCAGCCTCAGGAGCACAATCCTCAAAAATAACTGGATATCTGGCATCCTCCACTTCCCTCTGAATAACAGGATGGGTCAGTTCCCTCATGTTATAAGAACACATGAAAACAGTATTAGCATCTGTCATTAGTGCAAGACAAGTTCTTCCAGGTGCTTCCTGATCCAAGATCCAAGGTAGCATACCACCACTTGTATATTAAAAACAAACCTGACCCAGTTCCACCAGTTCTGTTGTCTCAAGGAATGTGCCAAAAGGTCTGCAAACTATTGTGAGAAACCTGGAGGAAAATTGAACAGTTGACCCAACTCAAACAGTTCAGCAGGCAATGTTCTGGCATTTATTCAAATAGAAATAATTTTGGTACTCCTAACTGGCCTAAAACAGGAAACTTTTAGTTTTATATAATTTTTCAGTCAGAAAACAAAGGTTGTGTTTTTATATAGTGTAAATAAATATCTATTTCAGTTGTACATGTCAAACTTAACATTAATTAGTTAGTATGTTAAAAAGACTGAACAAGTAAGGCTGTTTGGAAGGGTTAAAAGGACAAGTTTCTTATCTCCTAGTTTAAGTTTGTAAAGCCATATGTGAATGAAATACAAGACGTCTGCAGCAAAGTTCTTTGGACACGCAGAAACAGTGTAAAGATGTTTCTCCAAATAGCGCAGCGCCATGTTGGGTGAAAGCCAGACAGAGGACGTCAACACAAATTCTTCATACCAGCTATCAAGCACAATTGTAGAAAGGTGATGATTTTGGCTTTTTTTGTAGCCAAAGGACCTGGGCAGGTATGGAGGTATGGAATGGGCCATGAGCTCCTTTTTGTACCAAATGATTGTATGAAAATAGCAGATTTAGGTTAGACATGGGGCAATAGATCTCATAGTAAACATCTGAATGTGACTGAAAGATTAAACCAGCCAAAACCATATTGAGGCTGTGTTCCTGCATGAAAAACATAAATGAACATTACATGACATCAATACAAAGATTCCATTTTGTGATGGTTTTACGAAACCATGCCATAGTGCTGAAATGGTAACCATCACTATAAGAACCATTTGATATCAAAAACTACAGGTCCTTCTCAAAATATTAGCATATTGTGATAAAGTTCATTATTTTCCATAATGTCATGATGAAAATTTAACATTCATATATTTTAGATTCATTGCACACTAACTGAAATATTTCAGGTCTTTTATTGTCTTAATACGGATGATTTTGGCATACAGCTCATGAAAACCCAAAATTCCTATCTCACAAAATTAGCATATTTCATCCGACCAATAAAAGAAAAGTGTTTTTAATACAAAAAACGTCAACCTTCAAATAATCATGTACAGTTATGCACTCAATACTTGGTCGGGAATCCTTTTGCAGAAATGACTGCTTCAATGCGGCGTGGCATGGAGGCAATCAGCCTGTGGCACTGCTGAGGTCTTATGGAGGCCCAGGATGCTTCGATAGCGGCCTTTAGCTCATCCAGAGTGTTGGGTCTTGAGTCTCTCAACGTTCTCTTCACAATATCCCACAGATTCTCTATGAGGTTCAGGTCAGGAGAGTTGGCAGGCCAATTGAGCACAGTGATACCATGGTGAGTAAACCATTTACCAGTGGTTTTGGCACTGTGAGCAGGTGCCAGGTCGTGCTGAAAAATGAAATCTTCATCTCCATAAAGCTTTTCAGCAGATGGAAGCATGAAGTGCTCCAAAATCTCCTGATAGCTAGCTGCATTGACCCTGCCCTTGATAAAACACAGTGGACCAACACCAGCAGCTGACACGGCACCCCAGACCATCACTGACTGTAGGTACTTGACACTGGACTTCTGGCATTTTGGCATTTCCTTCTCCCCAGTCTTCCTCCAGACTCTGGCACCTTGATTTCCGAATGACATGCAGAATTTGCTTTCATCTGAAAAACGTACTTTGGACCACTGAGCAACAGTCCAGTGCTGCTTCTCTGTAGCCCAGGTCAGGCGCTTCTGCCGCTGTTTCTGGTTCAAAAGTGGCTTGACCTGGGGAATGCGGCACCTGTAGCCCATTTCCTGCACACGCCTGTGCACGGTGGTTCTGGATGTTTCTACTCCAGACTCAGTCCACTGCTTCCGCAGGTCCCCCAAGGTCTGGAATCGGCCCTTCTCCACAATCTTCCTCAGGGTCCGGTCACCTCTTCTCGTTGTGCAGCGTTTTCTGCCACACTTTTTCCTTCCCACAGACTTCCCACTGAGGTGCCTTGATACAGCACTCTGGGAACAGCCTATTCGTTCAGAAATTTCTTTCTGTGTCTTACCCTCTTGGTTGAGGGTGTCAATAGTGGCCTTCTGGACAGCAGTCAGGTCGGCAGTCTTACCCATGATTGGGGTTTTGAGTGATGAACCAGGCTGGGAGTTTTAAAGGCCTCAGGAATCTTTTGCAGGTGTTTAGAGTTAACTCGTTGATTCAGATGATTAGGTTCATAGCTCGTTTAGAGACCCTTTTAATGATATGCTAATTTTGTGAGATAGGAATTTTGGGTTTTCATGAGCTGTATGCCAAAATCATCCGTATTAAGACAATAAAAGACCTGAAATATTTCAGTTAGTGTGCAATGAATCTAAAATATATGAATGTTTAATTTTCATCATGACATTATGGAAAATAATGAACTTTATCACAATATGCTAATATTTTGAGAAGGACTTGTACATGATACAACTGTAATATCCAGGCCATACTTAGGAAGGCGAAAATTCCTCTCAAAACCTTTCTGAAAGGTTATTTTCACTATGGAGCAGCTTTAAGGCGAAATTGTTAAATCCCAAATCTGTTGGGAAACAAACTCATCAGTTATAATATAGTTGAGGTTACCAGATAAGTCACAAGAACATGATAGATGCTAACCTGTTTAGGTCGCTGAGCAGGCCAATAAAATGTACAATGTGAGGATGAAGTGTTCAGTTGTTCTGCATGTGGATGCTCTCAAGCAGCTCTTCCTGAGAAAAAGCCTCTGATTATCTCTGTCAGGGTCTGATTTCGCTGCACATTGATCAAAGACGTTCTTGAGGGAGCTGTCATAATCTGTGAATCACAGGCTGCAGGAGCAAAGGCTGAGGATCGTCCACACGACCACGTCACCTCTTATCTTCAGCTCAATCCATTAACTTTTAATCTGGAGTGGAGTGGAAATTCATCATGCCTTAGTGCTGTGTGTTCTGTGCTCTGCCTCTCCTCTGATCTCCTCATAAAAATGGATAATTTTAGCGGTTACTTTGGGAGAACTAGAGGACAATTTTAATGTATTCCAGAGAAATTAGAATGCATGAAATGCCGACAAGCAGAAGCCACAAGCACTTTAATTGTAATTCCTTTTCCCCAAGGAAAATTCAACACAATATAAGCTTTCTGTTCTGTTTTCAGCTCTGATGAATAATATGTACTTAGAGTCACAGTTTTTTTCTGTACAATCAATCAACATTTAGAATACCGAAACTGTGTTCTAGAACATGCACTCATAGAGCAGAATACTGTGTTAAAAAAAACACAAAAAAAAGTCAGGACACGTTCTTGCTTTTGTTTCCTGTTGTATGAAGTTCGAAAGCTTTGAGGCGTTTGCTGGAACAAGGCTTATTATAATTAACTAAATTGAACGAAGTTGAGAACACATTTTTGTTAACTGAAATATACAAAAACTATAATTAAAACAGAAAAACTATAGCTGTTTTTTCACTGAAAGCCCCAGGACTTAAAGCATCAGGATTGGTTTTGCCTGGGCAAAAGGACTCCCCGGGCATTGTGTGCATTCTTCTTCCATTGCATAAGAGAGCCCACGGACAATATAAGTCAGCCTTATGACTTGTGGGGAAGTTGTGAAGAAAACTGCACTACACTACACCTTCATTGCAGCAGTTGGCATTACTCCTTTACTGCATTGTGTATATATGTGTACATATGAACATTTAAAAAGATATTCTTTGTTATTGAGAGAAAAGTGTACCGGTGTCAAATTCCTTGTTTGTCTGTACAAACTTAGCAATTAAACTGATTCTGATTCTGATTAAAGACAGTTGTCTTTAATAATAATTTATCAGCTGTACAACTGTATCAGCTGATAAATTATTATTTTTTTGTTTCCACTGATAAACAATAGACTACGTGCAGCTTTAGAGTTATTCAGTTGATTGATTCCTTCCATTATTTCCTAAATTGCACTGGTTCCATAAGCAGGACGAGTTTAAATCATTAATAATCATCTTTATTGGTCATTGCACATGTACATTACAACAAAATTTGTCCTCTGCATTTAACCCATCCCTTATAGGGAGCAGTAGGCTGCCATTGTGCAGCACCCACGGAACATTTTGGGGCTAAGGGTCCCTAACCTAACCCTAACCCTTGCTCAGGGACCCAGAGTGGCAATCTGTGGAATACGAACCCGGCCTCTTGTGCCCTCCTCCAGAACACGAAACTCCTGCTCTAACCACTAGGCCACCACTCCCCTCCCAGTTCACATTCATTTTCTACCAACCTGCATATGGCCAGAGTAGTTGCAATAACTACTAAATACTAAATGGGGTCCTCTTGACCAATCGAAATCATCATACTCATTTATGTAAAACTTTTGGGATCCACAGCATGGATTTTGAATCACAGTTCCAGAAATACAAGACCAGCAAAACATCTGCAGAAAATCAAATTGGTCAACATGACAGTTATACCATAACAATCTCATCACTCTGGTCAACTCCTCATTCCTGAGCTAAACTGGACTGCTGAACTAATGTCAAAGTGACCTGGCAAGATTCAAGTTATCATACTTCTTTCCGGCTGAACTGTGTCCATCCAGCCTACAAGTTTGCTTCTACAATAACAAGCCCATCAGTCATTCCTCACAGCAAGAACTTTCCTTTATCTAATTTGTGACGCGCCACGGAAAAACCAGGAACAAGTTGGCAGAGCACAAAGGGAGAAAATGAGGAAAAACCATCAATTTCGGAAAAAATAGTGATTTTCGTTTTATTGCAAAATGTGCAAGTTGAAATTATGAAGTATCCACTCAGTTCTTTAAATGACAGTTTTGGAGGTTTTAAAATGGTAAATTTTACATTTAAACTCGGCTTGTTTTCAGCCTATATCTCAGCCAGCTCATATTTTTACATTTTGGGGAGGAGAAAAGCCTCAGTTAATTTCTGTAGCGGTTTTGTTTGGCTCTGTGCTGGCTTTTGTTCTGCTTGTCAACCAATAATCAGCGTGCCTCAAGAAGCCTCGTGGTTACTTAACAGCTCCTATGGAAAATAATGTATTTCTTCAGGATGGACAAAGCTCAACCTGTTGCAATCGAACTGAATCGCGGCTGTTACAGCACTTCGCTGTGGGAGTACATGTTCAGAAGTACCACTGCCGGACTCTCTTCAGATTCTCAATAAGAAGGAGATGAAGCGGAAGATGATAGCGACTGCATCACTTTAGAGAACATTCCTAGTTTGCAGCTGTCTTCAACCCAAGACGAGGATGACAAAGAAAGCTTTGGACTGGCGGCTGAGGAGCTAGAACGTAAGATATCAGAAGCTATTGCTATCACAACATTTGAGGAAAACAGAGACAGTGAAATGGAGAAGATGCGTAACTTTGACTGTAAATGCTACGGAAGAAGAAAGCAGAACTCTTCTCTTGGGACACAGTCCTGTAGCCACAAACCTTCTCCAGAGATCATGTACAACATACGGATGGATTCTTTAACAGCAGAAAGGGAGTGGCAGGACATGAGAATAATCAGACATCTTGAAGCAAATCGCCGTACAGTAGAAACTTCAGCAATGACTACATCCACCAAGAAGACACCTTTCAGTTTTTCATGGGGTGAGTGTGATAACTTTTAAAAACAACTATTATGATGCATCATACTATAAATAAATCATGTACTGAAGTGGACAAATTGCATAAACCTGACCAGTCAAATATTAAAATCGACTTGAGTGGGGTTTGTGTTTGTATTTTTAATCTAAGCTTGAGGTTGTGTTTTTTTTCTTTCCCCCTGAGCTGGGTAATCAGTGATCACAACAAGAGGTTTTTTTTGTCTAGCGTAGCTACACGTGGTTAGCAACCACTGTATCCCATTCACAATGTGAAAATTGACTTGAGTGGTGGGGTATTTTTAATCTAAGTTTGAGGTTGAAAAAAAAAAAGAAACAAATACCTATTTTTATGTTTTGTGTTAGATGTTTATTTAATGAACACACTTATATGCAGAAAATACGAAGTGCATTGTCATACCAATTTTGTCAACACTTGTCTGTGTACAGGTAGTGGAAAACAGCTCTCCTCAAAGTTGCCTCAACATCCCACAGCTGGTTGGACTGGAAGATGGGACAGTGTTAGTCAACATGTTTGACTGGCAGGTACACCTGAGTCCCTACTTCCGAAAGCTCCCACAGATAAAGAGTTATCAGCACTTCAGGTATCTATTATGCAGACTTCCACAATCTGTATTTGTCAAAGAGACATGCAATATTGTAATTGTCTTTTGTGTGCTTTTATTAACAGCTTTGATGCCAAAAGACCTGGTGTGGGACGCAGAGCCTGTTAGCTTTCAGCTGCTGTGTGACCCGGACGTTCTACCCCCTGTCGTCTGTGTTCCTGCCTGCCTGCACCTGGACTGGCCACAGAGAAGCAGACTTATCTTTATTCAAAGATCAGGCCTTTCTGTTCTGATGAAGCAAAGGACATTACGTGCCCAGAACCACAAAGCACAACACAGAATAGCACACAGAAGAGGATGATGGTGTGACACTGTGACATTGGCGTTTTGGCAATTTGTAATATTTAGAGTTGTAAATAAAAATTACATTTGTGACATGATCAAAGTCAAGTTATTGCCCATTTCTCTTCCTAGGTCCATTAAAGTCTAGAGGTTTGCAGACATAAAATTTGAGAGGTACAGATTAAGTAGCTGCAGCACCAGCCTCTTCGAGATGAACACGTATTCAAAAGGTGTAAACTATTAGCCCATAGCTCTATTCATACCTGCACACGTAAAATGAAGACCGATAAACAATATTTCTTCATGCTACAATAATCTTTGGACATTTGATATGACATATTAAGAAGAACACATCCATATTACCCTTATATTTTACTAATTGCTGTGAGATAGGATTTCAAACTTGACCTGAGGCAGAACATTTAATATACTGGAACTTTAAGTGAGACTTATCTAAAAACAAGAGGAAATAAAACTAATCACCAGGATGCAGACATTAGGTTGCAGTTATGATGCAATTGACCTTTCGCAAAACCCCGCCCCCAAACGGTCCTTGTCCAATCACACATCATTAGCATTTCTAGCTATGTAAGCTAGGTCCGACATTCCCCAAGATGGTGAAGCAATGCGCCTATGGTTTATGTAAATCAGACAGTAGGTATCTCAAGAGTTTGTCTGTGGGAGTCGTGTTTTTTCCCTTCCCAAAGCCGAAAACACAACTGGAGCGGTGCCTACAATGGATAAAACGGTGTGGAAGGCCTCACTCCCACCTGAATGTCTCGAAAATTAACAAGCGTCTGCTCAAAGGTAAGGCAAGTATTGTCCTGCTTCTAGAGGTGATAATATCACGGTTATGAATAATATTCGTTAATATTGTGTATTATTTAGGATATTGTTGCCAGAAGATTACCCTCTTACGTCTGGTAAAAGCACCCCCTCCAGGAAGTCTTCTGTGTGTTCGTTTATTCACCGTAAGCTGAAAGAATTCACACCCATTGAAATAATACACTCAGACACCGTTATATTGAATTCAAAGTACCTGGACCAGGGAAGCTCTCTGTGGGACACACACCGAGACAACTTCGGAGCTTCTCACTGGACACATGGCTTTTATTAAAACACACGTGAAAATGGGCAGCACCCTGTTTACAGTTTTTTCTCACATATAGTCATGTACACACATTTTCCTGCCTACCATATTAGGACATGTTCCTGTCTCCCAGCACCTGCACTCGTATCTACTGATATAAGTCAGTCTCTACTTTTTCACACACTCCTTCAGCTCTCCGTATTTTCTGCTTCATCACACTCAAGGCCAAGTTTTGTGCAATAACACTTCTGCAGGCCACAATGTCTTATACTAACACAGGTTATACATTTCATTTCCCACACTGGTTATGAACATAATAATAATAATGCACACACATAATATATCTCCACACTAAGTAGATGTTCACTGTTGTGTTGGCTCTTAATGCTGGTAACCCTCTAACGTTATGTTTTTTCAGTTTAACTACATAAAAGTAATTAGCTAACTAACATTTAATGTTAGCCTCCTAACAAGCAACTTGAAATCATTTTGTTTTCATCTTTCATTTAGCATTTCCTGAATGGGAAGCCCACCCCTGAGTATCCCAACCCTGTAGTTGCTGTACAAGTGCTGAACCAGACTAGGGAGCAGCCTGTCGAAAGCCACCCAAACATCGGTAGGGCTACATGCTAATATTTTATTTGAAAAAAGGGTTGCACTAACCAGTTAGGTAGAATGAGCAGTGAATGCTTATAAGTTGCACTTCTCATTACACCTCTTTGAAGAGCAACTTGAGACCGGTATGCTTTAGCCTCGAAAATTGTTGTGTCCCCTTCATTACGTATTGTAATATTTTGAATATAACCCTCCACGGCATATTGTAACCCCTTTTGCCTTGATCTGGAGGATATCGCTCAAGTATTGCTCCAAAACGAGTCACTAACACGCACTGGTAAAGAAGCTATCCCGGTCATGACATGCGCTAACACTCCGTCGGCTACAGAAAGCTTGACGGGCGTAGTAACAGTAACTAAGGGGGCGGGGCTTTTGCGAAAGGTCAATTTGCAGACATAAATAATATAAATAATAAATTGTAATGCAGTGCTGTAAATTATCTTTACATAGAAAATATTACTATGAGTTCAGTGACAGAACTCTGTTGCAGTCAGTTGGAGCTTCTGTTGACAAACAGTTGGGGGAGGTGGGCTATTCAAAGTTATTCAATTAGCAGCTTTTGTCACCGCCCTGCTTTCAGGGGGAGAAAACAAGGAATCTTTCAAGGCTGATTTCTCAGAAAAGTAGTCTGGCGAGTGCAGACATTCAGATGGTCATATCTTCTTCAATTCTTTTTCAATTTCCACAAGTTTGACATCATTGGAAAGCTTAGACTCCACTCTTTCAGGATCTGTAAATAACTCAAAACAACCCCAGGTAGACTTGCTCCTGGTTTTGCCAGGGCCTGGTCTCGTGAGAGAAACAAGCAACCAGCTCTATCAAAAGAAGCCCAACTGGCTTTACACCACTGTGTAAAACAGAGGCCGCTTGTAAACAGCATAAATGTATACATTTATTATGGCATTATACAAAAGCAACAATTATTATTAACACTTACCATAAACATTTTGAATAACTTAAAATTTTGAATAACAACTGATCAAAAGAAAAGTACATTTTGCATACTTAGCAAAATGACAATAAACTTAGTCAAGAAAAAACTTTCTTTAAAGTCTGTTTAAAAGAAAAGGCATGGTGAGCACATACACACTGTGGAATCAGTGAGGAGAGTCCCATCTCATGTCAGATCCTGTCTTGCAGTGCGTTCTCTTTCTCCCACTCTGTATTAAAAATGTTCCCATATTTTCCCCATTTACTGCATCTCACTCTGACGCTGCCTCATCACTTGTTTCCTTGTCACTGTGGGCTCTAGTGTGAGTGTGTTTGGGGTGTGCCGTCAAATCTGGTGGGAGCTATAACCAGGAAACAGCGACGTGGAAAGGACAAACTATCTACCACTTGTGTTTTGCTTTATTGTGGGAGCTGGGAGATAATCAAGGGGTTTCACTCCAAGCCCAAACTTCACATTCAAAAACAAGCCCACAAAACCACAACCCACGAGATTTGCAAGCGACTTTAGAGAAAAACTAGCCCAAAGTCGCTTATAATAAGCGGACTTGGCAACACTGGCAGTGAAATAAGTACAAACATTACCACCCCCACCGCTTCACAACTGTGTTCTCCACAGGTACCGTCTGTCTAAAGCGACGTCGGTCATGAACGGACCAGAGAGCAAACACTGTACGCAGGCAATGCTCATGGGAGTTGTAGTGTCACATTTCAAGTTGCTTATTATTTCGGATCCCATTTGAGAAAACTACAATTAAAAACTGTATATATAATTCAACCCACCAAAGTGGCTATAGTCAGAGTGGCTGTGTCACCCACCACTGCTAAAATTCACCTGGCGGGCTGGTGGGTGTTAATGTCATAGCCCTGGATATGACTGTTGTGTGTGTGTGTATATATATATATATATATATATATATATATATATATATATATATATATATATATATATATCTTGACTCATGAAAGGGATTTTGGGATTCTTTGGGATTTTGTATGAAGATGTATTCAGAGACGTATTCTGAATAAAAGGTCCCCCGCGTTGGCTTTGAGAGGAAACCAGTTGTCTCTTCATCATTTTTAAAATAGGAAACTTTCTTCTCCCACAGTTTCAAGCTTTATTTAAGACAAACTATGATAAATGAACACAAACTGGTTCATTCACTGATTGATACCATTACTATATTATGACAAAAAAGTAAAAGGAGCTAATCTTGTTTGTCTATTTTGTTAAACAGATGCCAAATAAATCAGTGGTGGACAAACAAGCTGTGTTGACTAGGAGAGGTCACTATTCACAAGCTGTTTGTGAATAGTGACAAACAGCTTGTTTGTGTTACATGTTTATTTCAGCAATTCAGGTCATAAAAAGCAGTCATAAAAAGTGGCAATATGGCAACTCCAATTGATGACATATGGAGAGATCTCTGCAAGAAACTTTGTGAAATGATCACACCAAACCCCATTTACACCTTTGTCAAATTAAATAGACACAATATATGGGCTGCTCTGGATTACACTAATTTTAAAGAGTAACTCTGAGATGGAGAGCAGTGACAGGGACAGTATTTGAACCAAGTATTTTTCCTTCTCAATACAAAGACAGCAAGACTTTTAATGTGGAGCTCCCATTTGAACAGTGGACAGACATGATTTCAGAATAAGTCGCATATAAAAAGAATGCATTTTGAAGCCAGGTAAATGAAATCACATTATAAACCAAGGAATTTGGAAAGAGGTTAAAAGTTCATGTGTCACTTTTAGAAGAGCCAAGGTGTACCCTGCAACTGCATCTTCCTTTATAAAAATCAGAACCTTTTGTAAAGAATGTAGTGGCCAGCTGTTCATAACATGTAAAAAAGAACCTGAGAACCATTGTCCAATGTTGCTTAAGTGTGTAATAGCAAATGCAGATTCAGTTTTCAATTCAGTTTATTTATATAGCGCCAATTCACAACACGTCATCTCAAGGCTCTTCACAAAGTCAGGTTCATACATTCCAATTAATCGTAACCATTGAACAGTTCAGTCAGATTAAGTTATTTATTCAAATTGGATAAAAAGTTTTTCTATCTAAGGAAACCCAGCAGATTGCATCCAGTCAGTGACTTGCAGCATTCACTCCTCCTGGATGAGCATGTAGAGACAGTGGACAGTCACTGGCGTTGACTTTGCAGCAATCCCTCATACTGAGCATGCATGTAGCGACAGTGGAGAGGAAAAACTCCCTTTTAACAGCAAGAAACCTCCAGCAGAACCAGAACCAGGCACAGTGTGAGCGGCCATCTGCCACCACCGACTGGAGATTTGAGAGAACCGAACAGACACAAAAATAACACAGAAGCACTGATCCAGAAGTACTTTCTATGGGAAGGAAAAGTAAATGTTAATGGATGTAGTTCCTTTAGTTGTTTCATCTAGAAAGCATCATTTTACTCGTTAAAGATTTGACCCACATGAAGAATAACACTCTGAAGAGGAGACTAGATTATGAAGAAAATTTTCATAAACAAGAAATAAATGTGAACAGTTCTGGACCTGGACAGGTAGATCGCCAACTGAAAGAAAAGGAAATGGCTGGTGAGACAAGAAACTATAATGGAAACGAACTGGAGAAAAACAACTAATGTAATTAAGGATCGGCTTACTATGAAGAAGTAGTCTAACCACCAGGGGTTGATGGATTCAGGGTCCGGGTTTATGACTTCTCTGGTGCGGCTTAAGAGGACTAGGTGCGTCCAACAAAGGTCCGAGGTGAAGCTGCTTGCGTTGGAGGGTGGACAGGTTACGCTTATGCCTTGGTCCGAATGATGGGGGAAAAACAGGAAGCTGCCAGCTGGTAGTTGTCCAGACGAAGAAGACAAGGATCTTAAATCTTAATCCACAAAAAAACAGGAGACCTTTCTCCAGAAGACTAAAATCCAAAACAGCAAACAATGCTGAGAGCATAGTCAGGCATCAACAAGGTTTATACGAAGGTTCAGGTAAATCTGCCACTGAAGGCAAACACTCTGGTGCTGAAGTGCTGGCAGCCTCCTGCTTAAGTACACCTCCAAGCAATCAGTGGATTAGTCGCACCCGTCACCCAGCGTACCTGACAACTCCAGCTCCATCTGAGAAGTGAAGCAATGTTACAACCACACACACACACACACACACACTCTTGTTTTGCTATATGTAGTGAGGACCATCTGTTGACTCCCATTGACTTCCATTGATTTTCAGTCATTTTCAACCCTTTCTATGACCTAACCCTGACAATAACCCTAAACCTAACCATTACCAGTGCATGCCTAACCCTAACCTTAACCTAAAGTCAATTCACACCTTAGTCCTAAACCTAACCGTTAGCAAAATAGGTCGTGAGGACCAGCAAAATGTCCTCACTTTGGTACAAACGGTCCTCAATTTGATGGTGAAATCAGGAAAATGGTTCTCACTGTGATGCCAAGAAAGGAACACACACACACACACACACACACACACACACACACACACACACACACACACACACACACACACACACACACACACAACCAGACCCTGATAGAAAGAAAGAAAAGATAAACTGAGAGAACAGAGCAGAGACACAAAGAGAACAAAGAAACACTGATCCAGGAGTACTTTCTATGGGAAGGAAAAGTAAATGTTAATGGTTGTAGCTCCTTTAGTCATTTCACCTAGAAAGAAAGAACAGATAAACTCTGAGCCAGTTTTTAAGGTTAGAGTCTGAAAGACAGCACATATAATTAGTTACAGTAGAAGCTCAGCCAGTTGCCATGTCTAGGAGAGAGAAAGGGTTAAACACTGAAAGACAGGGCCATGTGGATCATCTGTAGAAGGTGAGCATTAAGTTGTTGCCAGCAGAAGCTCAGACGATTCCCCTCTCCAGAAAGGTGTCACAGGTAGACACAGAGTCAGGCCAGGTGTAGCTTCTAGGAAGAGAAAATAGAGAGAACATAAAGTTAAAAGCTGAAACAACAGCAAATTATGCAAAATTAGAGAGTAGTATGAGAATGTAGTGAACAGGGTGAAAGTGATCAATATGTCCTCCAGCAGCCTAAGCCTATAGCAGCATAACTACAGAGATAGCTCAGGATAAACTAAGCCACTCTAACTATAAGCTTTATCAAAAAGGAAAGTTTTAAGCCCAGCCTTAAAAGTAGACAGGGTGTCTGCCTCACGGACTAAAACTGGGAGCTGGTTCTACAGGAGAGGAGCCTGATAACTAAAGGATTAAACAGGGAGCCAATGAAGGGAAGGTAAAGTAGGGAAAATATGATCTCTCTTTTTAATTTTCATCAGAACTCTTGCTGCAGCATTTTGAATCAGCCGAACTCCTCTCCTCTCCTCTCCTCTCCTCTCCTCTCCTCTCCTCTCCTCTCCTCTCCTCTCCTCTCCTCTCCTCTCCTCTCCTCTCCTCTCCTCTCCTCTCCTCTCCTCTCCTCTCCTCTCCTCTCCTCTCCTCTCCTCTCCTCTCCTCTCCTCTCCTCTCCTCTCCCTCACATCTCCCGCTCGCTGTCCCAGAGGTTGTTGAGTGGCTATGTTTTATTGATTTATTGATTTATATTTTTTATTTTTTGTTGCCTCTATGTCTTGGTTTTGTGGGGGAACTGTCTCTCGCCTCCCGTGATATCTGCCTTGCTCTGTACAAGCGCTGAGTAAGGACTGTATAGGAATGTATAGTAATCTTAGAGTATGTTAACCTCTGTAATGAAAATAAAACGTCCCACAAATAATTAGGTAATCCTAAATGACCTAAAACATGAACGTTTAGTCTAATTCAGAGTCAGACATGGACAACAAAGTTATCTGTCTTTCCAAAAAGTTTATTTTAAAATGCGGTTCCCAATATGACCCAAACAATCACAACTGCATAGTTCACTTTTATATCAAGCCGCAAAGATCATGTCAGCTCAGATAAAACTGTGAAAAAGTTTGTTCAAATTAACACGTATTCGGTTTGCATCACAATTCAGATTTACACTATATTCTCACAAAGTTAAAATTAGGCCAACCTGCAATATCATGTTAGCCACTTTCAGATACAGAGGATTACTTTTAAGGAAAAAACCTACTGGAACATGACTTGATTGTGTGTTTAAAGAGAATAATTAATGCAGGATTAACCTTAAGGTGTTTGTAATTAGCCAGTTAGAAAAGCTTTGTTTAGCCAGAACCCATGATAGTTTGTGCTTTGCACAGAAATGTTTTTCACTGAGTGCTCAAGGACAACAGTTTGTAGCAGGTACTGCTTTACATTATTCCCCAGGGTGAATGGTATTGATCTTAGTTGCTGAATTTGCATTTCATATCACCTTTGCTCATTCAAAATGGTGATTGCTGATATCTCACAGAGTACAAATGGCTGGCTCAGGAATTGCAGCTGAAGGCGATACGGATCAGCCACAGAGAGTTAACGAGTTCTCATCCCAATTTAAATAGTGTGTGTGTGTGTTGATTGCTCTTGGGCACTCCCTTGAGTAGAAGTGTCATTCTTAGTTATCAAAGAACAAACTGGGGAGGAATTACAAATGCTGGTATTGTTGGAGCATTTGTCAAAGTCTGCTGATTATTCTCTGCTGTCCATCGACATTTCTGAGACCATTTTATTTGTAATTTAGGATATCAGGAATTTGTAGCTAATCGATGGTAACTGCAAGTTTTTATTACAGATGATGCATATGGATATGGTTATACCTGTATTTTTTATGTATTTGCACTAATGTTCAAACGTAAGAAAGATTGTCTCAGGTCACAAACACAAAAACATACTTGGTTAAATATAGTTTACAAACAATTCTCAGTTTTATTCTTTTATTATAAGGCTACACCTTTAAAATTTTACTCATTAAAATATTTCATAAAGGTCTTTAAATGAGGTACGTTTGTACCCTTGTAAAAGGTTTATTTAATGAATAATATGGAGTATAACTAAAGGTAATGAGCAGCTGGTCCAAGTATTTTTTTCACTGCGGACCGCACTGAAGGCTGCAGAGTCTGGTTCTGGTTCTGCTGGAGGTTTCTTCCTGTTAAAAGGGAGTTTTTCCTCTCCACTGTCGCTACATGCATGCTCAGTATGAGGGATTGCTGCAAAGTCAACGCCAGTGACTGTCCACTGTCTCTACATGCTCATCTAGGAGGAGGGAATGCTGCAAGACTCTCACTGGATGCAATCTGCTGGGTTTCCTTAGATAGAAAAACGTTTTATCCAATTTGAATAAATAACTAACTCTGACTGCACTGTTCAATGTTTAGGATTAATTGGAATGTATGAACCTGACTGTTGTGAAGTGCCTTGAGACGACATGTGTTGTGAATTGGCGCTATATAAATAAAACTGAATTGAATTGAATCAGGTCCTGGTTCATCATTGCTATTCACCACAATATGTAACAGAAGACATTGACCATGTTGAAACTCTGGAGCTGAATATCACAAGAATGGATGCTCCCATTTGTAGGCGACTGTGGCTCAGTAGGAAGAGTAGTCGTCTTGCAATCAGAAGGTTGTGGGTTTGATTCCAGCTTCCTCCTGCCATATGTCGATGTGACCCTGGGCAAGGCACTTAACCTCAAGTTGCCTACCAATCTGCGTATCGGTGTATGAATGTGTGAGCGTTAGTGAGTGCGATTGGGTGAATGTGGCTCTAGTGTAAAGCGCTTTGAGTGGTCTGTATGACTGGAAAAGCGCTATATAAGTTCAGTCCATTTACCATTCCCATTCTATCAGAGTGCATAAACAGCTTGAAACAATTCAGAACTTTAAAATGACATAAAGACAAACTTGAAGTCCTAACAGAAAATTGAAAAACAACAAACCAAAAAAAGGATTTGCTATTGCAAAACCCCATCTTAAAACGGCAAATATCACTTAGGATGTCATAGGTAGAGCCGTGAGTAAAATGAGTGGTTCTACACACACTGACGTTCAGGAATTATGGTTTTATCCAAAAGACCCAGAACAAGACCCCCTGGTAATCGTTTAAGGACGGTTAAAAAACAACGACAAGCCTGAAAAAGGAGATCAGTTGGATCTGACAAACAAAGAGGACGGAAGTCTTCCACAAGTTTTGATATATTTAAATAATGGCTCTTTTACATAACAAATCATCAGAGTGCACGCTGGCAGAGTTGGACTTATTTTCTGCTCCGATGACGCAGCTATCGTTTGAAGATAAAATTTACACCGAGATCCAGCCTTTATCAGCAATCATCGATGGAGGCCCGATCGAGTTTTTCATTCCGGGAGATGGAGAAAAGTATCTGGATCTCAACGATACGCTGTTGCATCTCAGAGTGAAAATTACTAACGAGGATGGAACAAACCTGCCGGATGATGCACCTGTAGGGCTCATCAACTACCCGTTAAACACCATCTTCAGTCAGTGTGACGTCACTCTCGGAGATCGATTGATTTCACAATTCAGCGCTACACATCCATATAGAGCCATGATTGAGACATTGTTAAACTTTTCTGAGGATTCTTTAAAAAGCCAGTTAAGCTCTGGTCTTTTTTATAAAGACACAGCCGGGCATCTGAACTCTATTGTTACAACTAACGGCCCTAACCAAGGTCTTAACAGCAGAGCAGGCTTTACGGCAAATTCCAGGGAGGTACATCTCCTAGGCCCCCTGCATGCAGACATATTTTTCTGCGAGAGACTTCTTTTAAACTCTGTTGACCTCAAAATTAAACTTACACGAGCCAATGATTCTTTTTGTCTCATGGCTGCAAGAGACTCCACTTTCAAACTCAGGATATTAGGAGCATCTCTTTTCATCAAAAAAGTTACTGTCTCTCCAGCTGTACGACTGGGTCACACTACAGCTTTAATGAAGGCAAATGCTCTGTATCCACTTTAACGTGTGAATGTAAAAACATATTCCATCCCTGAAAATTCAAGGGTATGCAACCAAGAGAATCTTTTCTTAGGCGTCTTTCCCAAGTATGTGGTGATTGCGTTACTGGATCATGACGCTTTTACAGGAACACGCAATCTCAATCCGTTTGACTTTAATCATTTTGATATGGAATATTTAGCTTTGTGTAAGGATGGCAGACAAATTCCTGCTAAAGCCTTCCAGCCCAATTTTAACCAAGGTCATTCAGTGAGAGAATATTACAACTTGTTTACGGCTACAGGACGACATCTAAAAGATCTTCCACTGAGTATAACACGTCAGGAATTTAATCAAGGATACTCTCTATTCACATTTAATCTTAACCCGGGTGAGGACACAGATGCTCTATCTCCGCTTTCCAGCGGGAATTTAAGATTGGAGATGCGATTTAGGCAACCATTGCCTCATACCGCCACGCTGATCATCTACGCTTGTTATGACTCTATTTTAGAGATTGATTCAAAGAGGCGTGTTCTGGTGGATTATTATTAATCTAATCAGACATGAATAATCATGAAATTGAGAACCTGCTGCATCATCTGCTGGGAGATTTGTTTTACGGTGTTTGGGCGTGGGACCAGCTGCCGCTGCTAGCTGACAAATTCACAGGACCCGCATACTTTATCGTGAACACACATCCTTCACAAATGCCTGGAGAACACTGGTTAGCTCTGACTCTGGAAGAGAATGGCGAAGCCAGCTTTTTTGACTCTTATGGATTCCCTCCGAATTTAGATTTTTACCCATCAAGCATTGTAACATTTTTGAAAGACAGATCATCAAAAATATTGTATCACATGTTGAAGTACCCCTTTAAAGGGGCCTTCTGCGCGTTCGTTTATTCACCGTAACCTGGAGGAATTCACAGCACATTAGAATAAATCACACGGAGACAGCTGTATGTCATTCAAAAATACCTGGACCAGGAGAAGCTCTCATGTGATCAGGACACACACTGAGACGACTTCGGAGCTTCTCACTGGGCACATTGCTTTTATTAAAACACACATTAAAATGGGCAGCGCCCTGTTTACAGTTTTTTCTCACATGTAGTCACGTACACACTTTTCCGGCTTTACCATATTTAGACAGTCATTGTCCACCAGCTGCACCCCGTATCTACTGATATAAGCAGGGAGTAAGTCAGTCTCTACTTTTCACACACTCCTGCAGTTCCCAGTAATTTTCCACTTCACCTCCCTGTGAGAAATACTTTTGCAGACCACACAATACACAATGTCTTTATACTAACACATGTTACACATTTTATTTCCCACACTGGTTATGAACATAGTAATAATAATGATGCACACACATAATATATCTCCACACACAATAACCAGCTTCAAAACACTCTGTCCACAGTGTGTGGTCATAGAGCATGCGGTTTATCACTGCAGCAAGTGTTGTCTAAATACACCGGAGATGTGTTTAAGAATGATTTAATGGTATCTAACTTTGTAAAAAATACCAGAAATGTCATTAATCAGAGTTCAGCATTTTTCACTCTCAGTTCCTGCTCCTTGTAGATGTATCTTATAACGGTTTATGATGAAAATGTGATCCATCGGGGAGGTAGTATTGTTTTACGAAGAGACTTTTTTGGCTTCATGGTAGTATTTTTAGGGTCTTCCTGCTCGGATCTCGACCAATGGGAAGAAAGAGTTATCTGCTTTTGTCTTCTCTGGTTAATGCGGGGGAATGCTTCAACACTTTCAATAAATGATGCCTTTCCATCTGTTTTGAGCCGTCTATATTCATCACGAGCATTAGGGTTATTGACTGAAGATATGGGGATGTTTACCTCTGACAATGTATGTAGAAAGTCTGACCATCCTTGGGGTAGCAGTGCTCCACATTTTTTAAATGGAAGCATGAGATTTTTCAACAAGTCAATCATATGGGACCCCTTCACAACATTTCCTTTAAATACAAATTCTCCTCGCAAAGTCCAACCCCTACTTCTACGGATAATTTCTTCAAAATGTACTCAGCATTTTTATGGTTATGCTTTGGCAGGCTTTTCAGTACATCCATAACAATCTGATCCGAAGCAACCCGGTCATGCTCCGGGACCGCTTGCTGTGTCACGCTGAAGTGTCAAACTCACCTGTTGCTCTTCTTTCACACCCTGCTTGAGTAGAGTGAGATAACTGCAAAAGTGCATCATATTTTTTTATTTTTTTATAAGAAGTCAAACCGGGGTCATTCAATATCGCTCTGATTTCAGCATCCAAATTCTCCTCTGCCGTCTGTCTGATGGGCATTTCTGACTGGGTCAGACGCTTGAATTGATGAGGGGAAATGAGAAGCATCTTCTGCGATGTTCTGAGAGACATTATCTCCTGATGATTCCACCCACTAGATCACAGATGAAAGGGGCAAAAGCCGTTAGAATGGGGAGAATAAAACCACCTCCCTGGTTTTTGAGAGCCAGCTGTTTACGTTTGATACCAGTTCTTTTATCAGCCAACAATCTGATGATTTTTCTTTGCTTCTTCAATCCGGTGTTGAGCGGGTGATAGTTTAATGTTACCTTTTAAAATATTCAGAGCAATCTCACACAGAGCCTGAAGAAATTCGGGAGAGCAGTGTGTGAGAATATCTTTACGTTTCTGAGGAGCAGCTTGGTACAGAGCTCTGAATAATGGTACATTCCTTTTTATACGTGCAGACATGATGACTTACTTTGTTTTGGGCATGTACACAGCAGGCCACTGGTAAGGAAGTATGCCTGTTCTCAGTCTGAAATGTTCTGGGCAGGTAGGCGTGAAATAGATGATTAAATAACCATGAGCTTTTCTCGTCGCATCTTCAACTCTCCAGGAAGAGACCCTTTTGTGATGGAAACATTTGGCGGGTCAGTATATTCAACTGCAGTTTATCGCTCGGGTTCTTAAACATCACCATATAATTACAGTTCAAACTAGTAGTGCGACTGTACTTTCCTTGATGAAATACATTCTGAGTCAACATCATGACGCTCATATTACGATGGTGACGAAACTGGGTAAAGACCTTCATCACGTTTTCATCATCTGAGGCTTGAGCGATAACATTGTCTAGAATAATCAGATGATTCTGATCAGGAGGAAACAGGTTTTCATCTTCAAAAGAATGAGGCAATGCTTCCACAAATTTAATATTTGTATTCATCTTCTGCAATTCAGCATACATGGGCTGAAAAGATGTGTAAATCCATACAATATTTTCTGGAACAACATCCATGACATGATTACAATTTTGCAAAACACTTTTTACAAAAAAGGTTTTCCCGCAACCGCTGGGTCCTATTATCATACATGAGAAAGGCGCTCTAAATCTAGAATCAAAATCAACCTCCTGTAAACCGACAGAATGCAAAATTGTTTTCTTCTTCTTCTTCTTATGCTCTAATAACCAAAAGGCAGAGTTGTCTTTAACAAATTTAACCTTTTAACAAATTGTTGGGACCTACAGCCATGGATTTCAATATTAAAACTCCGGTACGAACATTTCTGGAACTTTCAAAATAAATGGCATTTAACTGACTTCCAGCACAACTTCACAAGGGGGAAGGGGGGGTAGCAGAGGACTTCCCACGAAGACACTGCCGCATATAAGCCCCCACCTTTCCACAAGTCTTTCTCTTCCACACCGATGACCATCGGGACAGGAGAGAACAAAGTGCGCTGATGTCTTTTGCTGGCAAAAAGACATAAATTCAACTGGATCCAAGGAAGCCATACGATCACCGATCATATGCAAAGTTAAGTAGAATGAAATACTGTCTGTGTATCTGGTATTTTCATTCATGAGCGGGGAAATTAAGGTGTAAGAATTGCTTACATTTTCTCTCCGAAGCTCCACAGAAGCAAAACTGTGTCGAAGAGATAAACGGCAGAGAAGCTGTTTCTACAAGTCGAGTCTGAAGGACGGACTACGGCTTGCACCACCGTGTTAGGGTAACAAACAGCCGCAGAGCGAACGCAGAGGTTAGCTGAAAGCCAACCGCTTGTTGACTGTGGACGTTTATTCAAACTTCATCGCCCTTGGACAACGTTTACTCACCATGGTCAGAGGTTAGGTTTGGGCAGATTAACAGATAGGTTTAGGATGAAATGATCTAAACGTTTTCATGTTATGAAGTTTTGTTTTGTGGAACCTGGCTATCTTTAGTGCTAGAAGGCTAGCTGCGGCACGCTCCGGTTCTGTGTTCTTTGTATGTTTTAAAGTTAAGATAAGCCTTATTTAAAGCGTGGTTTTAATCAGAACATTGCTCATAACACGCCGTCCGCGCTTATGCATTTTAACCCTTTTATTAATCCTGGTATTTTAAAGGAATGTGTTGATTCTGGTGCTAAGCTTCTTTGTTAGCTTAACGGCTAACCGGTAGAGAACATGTGCTACTAAAGACTATTCAAAAGAAACGTTGTTAGTTTTCAAGCTAGTGAATAATAGTCCCTGAACATCATTTACTAGATTTGATAACTAAGTAAACACCATTAAGCCCCATTTCTCCAGAAAGATTTGGCTCTTTTCCAAAATACTCCCTTAATAATATTTCTTCAAATATTATTTCAATAAATAAAGGCAGTTAATTAGACACCGTTGAGAATTAGTCATCCAGGAGGTTGGTTTTATTCAGCAGATCATTATTTAAAACATTATTTTATTAAAATAATATTTTATCTGATCTTGCATTGTGAATGGTTGTCTAAACGTTTGCTGATTATTTCCTAAGTTAGTCCAAGACTAACTTAACTTCATTTCCAGATTCTTCAAGATAATCCTTGGTTCTCAAACATAAACATTGCATGGTAACATTGCATCACTCTTTTGGTCATAATTTTCAATCATCTTTAATCAACTTGTTTATATTGTACATAGCCCATTAGTCTTCATTATTCTTTAATTCTGCTTGGTAGTTTAGTTGGATTGTTTTAGCATAGTAAAGAGTTTGTTGATTGAAATATGTTTGACTTTGAGTTGACATATTTTTGTTAATAAATTCTTGTATTTTAAGAAATTGTATGAATTCATTCCATATATGTGCAGAGTTTATGCTGTTCAATAATGCCAGAGCTCGTCTCACACCTTTCTATTCTGTCCTAATACCATCGCCTTATTGGGCTGGTATTCACAGGACAATCCTTAACAGACCGAAATATTATTTGATAAAATATTAAAATATTAATATTAAATAATATTCTCAGATTCATATTTACAACAAAATGCAGCATTTCTTAAGAGGAATCTCTTTTTATCCCTCCTGATCGTGTGCTGGGGAATTTCAATGACACCCTCACCTGACCCCTGTAAGTAGCCCTCAACCAGCCCTTTGATGCTGTCCAAATTGACCCTCTGGCTGCATTCATGCATCTGAGTGATGCCTTTATCACGTATCACTAGCTTTTTCTGGTTTTTGGTTTGATATGCGTAACTCTTGGGTCCTGTTGATGCAAACTCCAAAATGCTGTCTCCCGCAAGCTCGTTTGTAAGATCCCCCAGATAATTTCCAAGCTCCAAAGGAGTTTCACCACTTTTTGTCACATAAATCAAACTGTCCGTGTCAATATAAATCAATCTGTCCTGCAATTGCTCCATGCTGCTGAGAAGTTTTAAACGCGCATAAGCGGTGGTGAATGCTGCAATAAACACATTGTTTACCTTGCTTGGGGGAGAGATGACACGTTTGCTGTAGTTCCACTGCACTACATACATTTCAGGGTTGAAGAAATGGAAATAGCTAACCCTGTATTTACTCGAGAACCTGAAGCTGAAAAACTCCTCAGGGTTAGTGATGACTGTGGTCTGAGACAGATCACTTCGCTGCGCAAACCTTCCCCAAAAGCTGTTTAAACAGTCTTGCTACCTGTCTTTTGGCAGGGTTCACCTCGATTTTGCCTGCGTCTAATTGGATACCCTGGTGGAGTTTGTAGTCTGCTACATACTTTGACCTGCTCTTCTCATCCACCGCTTCAGAAGGGTAGCCTGAAGCCTCCTGCTTACCCTTTAAAAAGCAATGAATGTAACCTTTAAAGATCGTGTCACTGGTCTTCTCAAAATGCCAAACTTCAGTGATTTTAGCAAGGCGATAACCACACTGTAACGCTTTACAAAACTCTACACTCACCCACACACCTGTCAGAGTTCTGTCCTCATCATTATGCATGCAGGGACCTGACTGGTTATTTATTTCAGCACATGTGCAGCAGAGAGTAAACACCAGTTTACCTTGGGATGTTCTGTAAGGCAAAACAGGGAAAAAGAGACCTCGTGGGGGACAGACCACAGCTTTGACAAGGCCAAAGTAGCTGCTGGGGTCATCAAAATTTTTGTAAATGATGGTGGGGTGCCTGAGGGGAAAGACGCAGCTAGCATTTACATAAGGGTACAGAGATGTGTAATCCACATAGTGTACAATTTCACCTGGCCCCACTGTGTACCTCGACCTCATAGGGCAGGTGTGTCCACCATACAGAGCATGATAGCGGTTCAGGTGCATTAACTTTCTCAAGAAAGCTGATCACCCCCGGGTCTGATTTTTTATCATCAGTCCACTCATGCTGCCAGATGACCTCGAGACGAAGGCCGTACACAGTTTGGAGCACCTTGCTTCTTTCAACAGTGGCTGCGTAAAACTGTTCAAATGCGACCCCTCTCAACGGACACTTGTCATGAGGCATGTAACACTTTTTACAGCCGTGGAAAAAACAGCCGTAAAATTCAAACGCAACTTTGACACCGTTAATCTCTGCATACTGTCAAAATAAGGTGAGATCTTTCCATGTAATCCATGCAACATTTAGTAACTGCTCACAGTTAACTCCATAAAAGTTACAATAAATATCCTTATATCCTTATGTGTCATCCATGCAATAATTAGTAACTGCTCACAGTTCACTCCATAAAAGTTACAATAAATATCCTTATATCCTTATGTGCGATCCATGCAATAATTAGTAAAACACACAGTTGAAGCAGTGAGGAGTGAAACAAGCATGTTCTCATATTCTGGAGCTGAGAGACTGGAGAGGCCTGTGTGGAGCCACATATTATCTGCCACATGTTATCTGTCTTATCTTTTGCAAAAATATGAACAAGTATATCCAAAGAAATGATGTATGATGATTTTATATTCTTTCACATGTATTGAATAAAATTAGTAGTCTTTGATTAACAAGTTAAAAGATGTATGATTGAAATGTGGTTAAGAACTGAGAATTAGAGGAAAAAAACATTAAGGTTTGACATTCTCAATCAGCTATATATGAAAGAAAGATAACATTAATCATTTGTAAAGCATGAATAAAAAGAATGAAGTGATGGTTTTGCAACAGTGTTTTAAAGTGAATGCTGAAAGCTGAAGAATGAAATGTGTAATACTGTGTAACGTTTAAAACTGAGCAGATTAGGGAAAGAACTGTAGGATGACAAGGAGTGACGAGAGCTGGCTGCATGCTGACAGCGACGGGAGGATGCGACTACAGACCAGCGTGGCTATTATTGGCATCTCCAAGGCTGAGAAGCAGAAACAGTGGGTCACAATGACCATGACAAAAGTATTGAGCAATAATCAAGAAGCTGAGCTGAATAGGTTGCGCAATAACTAAGAAGCCTAATAAGGGCCTGACCGGTGAAGGCATCAAGCGCTATAAAAACAATGCTGAGAGCAGAAACGGGGTTGTTTCCTCGCAGAAGACCAGCGAACAAGATCTGACGGAGAAAATAAGCTTGGATGGAAAAGGAACAGAGAATTTAAGCTGTTACTGACCCCTGCAAAAGCATTACTAATCAAAGATAGCATATAAAATTCTGGTTAAATCGTGGACATTCAATTATTCGAGTCACCGTATTGTTGGTTTTTCATTGGTGGTAAAAAGTCTTGTTGCCTGGTTCTAAGATATTTTAGGAGGTTTTTATAGGTTGCCTTAGCCAAGTTTGTTAAAACAGCGCCCTTGGGGCTCGTGCTGAGCTACTAAAATTAACCTAGCCCATATACCAAGAGCCAGTTGTAAATTAGGGAATGAGCAGCCGTGAACAAAAGTGACTGTCGAAGGTGTGGATGACTGCAAGAGGCTACTCGGTTGCCCGGACCTCCAGTTGAAGAAGGGCGAGACTTTTGGATGAAGGCTGTCAGAGGCTAGGCGAGTCATTTCCCAATACCAGCTTAAACAGAACTTTCAGTAAACCTACTTAGTAAGATGTTTCAGGTTTGGGGAAGTCCGGACCCGTTGGAAGGAGAGCTGGATTGAGCAATTCCTTTAGACATGGGGAAGTAGGAGGGAGGGGTTAGCTCATCAGACAACGAAAATACCCATCCACAGAATATGGACCAATTTTCATTTCCTACTTGTTTAATGCATGTTCGATGTCTATTTTTTTGCTGTCTGAAATCCAGCCAAGCCATTGAATAGATGCGCTGAAAAACGTCTTACTACTATGCCTGTAGTCCAGAGGTGAGGGGATAGCCAAGGTTTTAGGAGGAAAGAAATTGGTTACAAAAACCTTCATGCAGGCTGAGGCTATCGTGACGCATTTAAGCGGATCCACACTTGTCCCCTTAAAGAACTCATCCCTGAATTTAACACAACCTTGATAAAGAATGTCCACATCATTTTTACAATAACGAAGAGCTTCCTTCTCAAAGTCAAAGACCCCTTTGCTCGCTTCTCTGTACCAGCTGTTAAACACCTGTTGTTCTTGAAAGTTCATGCGTTCTACAGCGTAGGAGGATGGAGGAGGAAAAGACCCCACATACTGGAGATGTTCAGAGGAGAAAAGGTGGGGGAAAAAACCTTTGGTCTGATCACTAAAACCTAATGCTTTCGGCATCGCACTAAGCTTCATACACATGAAGGACAGGCTATCAATGTATTTTAACCTGTAATCAGGGTCGGTTAAACAGAGAACTTTACTTCCCTGCATGATGAGATGAGGTTTAATGCCTAACTGCAGCATAGCTGTGAGAATCAGGTAGCTGTCATACCCATGTGCGTTGTGTGCTATTAAGGTAAAGCCTCTGTACATCGGTCTCCTGAAATGGAGAAGTAATTTTTGGGTGCAATTCAATCCATAAGCATGCCATTCCTCACCTTTCAGCGTTTTAACACAGACCAGATAAGGGATGTGCACACCGTTCTAATCGATGAAACATTCAAAATCATAAAAAACCAGTTTATCATCTAACTGATTACAGGCTTGGGCGGTTTGAATGTAACACAGATGACCATCGCACGTCACATCTAAATCAGGACGTATATTCTCACCACAAATACGGCATTTTACATTACACACGTGTGGTTTATCCTGCTTGCTGATTGGAATATCGTATATCCTTTTGCACACCTTGCACAGTTTTACCAACTCACAGTCACTCATAGGCCTGTCAGGACTAGGTCTTTTGTGGGGTTCCCTGTGTCTACTGAAACATGAAGAATTACGACAGATTCTGTGACAACCTGCACAGGCGACAGGTTTGTTAATTTCACGCATACACTGGTATGAGTGACACACCGGACAATAGCCTTCACAATGGTGTGTGTCTGGCTTTCATAGCTCCCGTAACAATATGCACAGATGTATCTCAATCCTATAAAACCCTTGAGATTTTTTATCCCATAGTAGTGACCTTGAAATAACAGCAGAAAGAGAGGGTTTGATCGATCAGGGAAACTGGTCTCAAATTTACACAGAGCTGCAGAGTCTGTAACGGTTCTGTGAAACACTACAATTTTTCTCTTTAGAATGTTTTCAAATTTACCAATGTCGCTGAAAGTTACTGCTGTCTGATCATCTAAACCAGCCCTGTGTTGCCACTCCCTCCCCAGCTCTAAAGCCTGATTACCAGTAAGGTTAGAGTCAGAGACGTTTGCGAGACTTATGGCAAAGCATAACTGATTACCGGTATTATCTACAATATACAGGTGACGCTTTTTCTTATTAATCAGTTCACAGTCTAACGTTCCTTTAACCTTATGTTTTAACCCTCCTGCAGGGTCATTAACTACCTGTAGAACAAATTCCAGGTTATTATCTGCAGGCATTTCAGCGTTGGACTGTACTAACTCATCTAAAAAATCCTCAAAAGCAGGCAGAATCATATTCCCATCATCGTTAATGGTAAACGTGACGTTACGGTTCAGATTTTCCCCGACTAATTCTAGCTGCACAACATCGTTACGTCTGGCTAAAGATCTTGCAGTATCGGCTGATTCAGTGAGAATACGCATGATGTTTATATAGGCTGCAGCGAGATCAGGACAGGTCCAGACTGCAACGAATAATCAGGACTGCAGAGAGAATAATCAGAGCTGACCTTCCCTCCATCCAGGACTTATACAGGTCTAGGGTCAAGAAAAGAGCTGCCAAAATCTCTGCAGACCCCACACACCCTGCACATAAACTGTTTAGAGTTTTACCTTCAGGCCGCCGCTACAGAGCACTGTTTACTAAAACCAGCCGCCACAGAGACAGTTTCTTCCCCCAGGCTGTTTCTCTGATGAACATTCAATAGAGTACAGAACAACAGCATACAGATCTTGCAAATGCACCTTTTCTATTAGATATGTGTATATTGTAAATTGTAAATTTGTATATTCTGTGTACCGGAGTCAAATTCCTTGTTTGTATGCACGAACTTGGCAATAAAGCTGATTCTGATTCTGATTACCAGGGCAGGGAGGTGAGATGGTAAAAGGTCTCCTTATTTCAATGTTATTAAAACGTTCACGTTCAACAGTCGCAGGAGGATCTCCCTCAATCTGATCGGGGTTGACTGCAACCTCCGGATTGAAATTACCACCATGCTGCCCAGTATGATCAGCGGCGTGCGACGTTGAAGGAATTTGTAAGTCAACTGATTCATTTTGTTGAATGCTGGGTGGAGACGGTGTTCTATTGAAATCTTCAACAGCCTGTTCTAATGAGCGTAAAAAGTAAACGTGTAGATTTTGATTTATTACATTTTCACTCTTGTTAGCAGGAGATGAATTTAACCCGATGTTATCTGCTACTTCTGCATTAACAGGAATTTCACTGAGTTGAGCAACAACATTCCTTATCTCATTCATCGCATGTGTGATCTGGCTATCCACTGTTTTGGAGATGAAAATCCATCGACTAGAAGTGAATGTGAAGGTCAATTTGGGGTACAACTCTGACTGTGATCCCAAACAGTGACAGCCAGCTCAACAACTCAGCCGGCAATCAGAACACTGAGAATAAACCTACCGGCAGACCCCCCTGGCATGTTTTAGGGGCATGCCCAAAAAATCAAGGTGGACGACTCACTGGAAGATCTCAGAAATTAAATAAATTAGAATGGCCAGAATTACAGAGAAATGCCCCCGTTTCCCCTGGGAAAAGGAGACTTCGACAGCGAGCTGCTGTCACAACAACTGATAGGAGTGAGACAGCTGGAAATAATGGAGTTCCCTCCAAAACAGATTTGCTCCACTACAGAATGAAAACCAGGAAAATTATCCATCTTCTGAGAACAATAAAAGGTTTGAGAACAACCTTCATTCTAAACAGTCTTCTCCTAAATTGCCAGAGAAAAAGTGCCCCACCGGACCAAGATCCCTAATAGTGGGCAACACATCTGTGGATGGGATTAAAAACTTCTGCAACAAGAAAAACACAGACGTTATGATTGGTACCAGTAACGTGGTCTCTGATATCTCAGAGAATATTCTTGCAATCACAGAAAAGTGCCCGTCTCTAGAAAACCTTATTATACACTGTGGAGCCATGGATAACGTGGCTAAGAAAAAATCAGAAGGATTGAAGGAGGATTTCACTCGTCTTCTGAATATTGTTGGAGGTCTCAATATCAAGGTGTTTCTCAGCGGACCCTTTGCAGTGATTTTACGTGGAGATGAGATTTTTTCGAGACTGATGATTAACTGGTTGAAAAAAAACATGTGCCACCACACCTGTGAACTTCATTGACAACTTTAAGATTTTTTGGGAAAAAAGACAACTCTTCAAGCAAGATGGTTTCTGCAAGAATAATCTAGGAGCCAGACATCTCACATCTAGTCTCTTCTATTCAGTAAATAATTAACCAGCAGCTTCGACCTTCAGCAGAAAACATGGAGTATCAACAACAATGATAACACTGCCTCCAACAGCTCCAGCAGAAACAACCGGCCAGTTGGCTGAGAAAGAGAGGTCATCACAAAAGGTCTCCCCGTCGAACACAGGAGAAGTGGACCCCCCCGTTATACCCCCCTCCCCCAAAACCCAGACCCAGACCGACACCCCCGGTAAACCTGTCAGGTTCAAACAACTTAAAATACTTATAACATCACAAAAAGAAGAGAAAGACAAAGAATTAGTTACTTTACTCGCTGCGAATAGAACGGACAGAGATGTGCCTTCAGTTACAAATCTCCTAAAGCTCTGAAAACCATCTGTCCGCACCTCTCTTTTTATTATCTTTGGGGGTTCCCCAGTTACAATGAATGTCGCTCTTTAAAGGATGGGAAAAACAGCTGCAACGTATACAGGTCATAAACACCATTATCTTGTAACAACACACTTCCACAGTCTCCACCGTCTTAAGATCAGTGTGTCTTCTGTTCAGCACAATCAGTCTTCATCTTTATGACCTCCTCAACTGTGACTGCTTCCTTCTCAGCTCCACCTTTGATCCTTGCCTGCAGACAAACTCATTACATCCTTACTCACACATACATCATGAAAGGTTATAAAGATCAAATAGTCAAGTTAATAGAAAAGGAAAAAATATAAGATAAGAAGAAAAATAAAAGATAAAAACTATATACAATTATTCCAACAAAAAGCCCTCACCCCAGACCCCGACCCAGACCACACAGAACTCTCCCATCTCCCCACTGAGCCTGCTTTTTGCTTTACTGGATTCTGATAACATGAAAGGAGCTCTGAAAATCGGGACCCAAATGGTTCTGACATCTTCTCCATTCAATACCCCCCGTGGCCGAGGCCCTGCTACTAAACAAACATCTTCCAAATGCCGCAAACCTCCACCACCTCCTAATCTATCTCCTCCTCATCAGGACCTTTAAATCACTTCTCTGTGATACAGTCTGGGCCCCAGTGGTAACTATCAGAAATGAGCATGTCCAGGAAAAACTTGGGCCCCTAAAAGGAGATAGTTGTAAAATCTCTGTGCTTATACGTGACAGAAAGAGCAATGCCAAAAGGATAAGAGACAGTAATAAAGAATCAACAAAAGCCATAAACTGTCAGGTACAACCAGACACAGAGTTAATATCAGCAACTAAGTCATATAAACTGACTTTATTGAACATTAGATCTCTGTCAGGAAAATCATTTTTAATCAATGACTTCATTACTGACCACGATCTTGATGTTCTGTTTTTAACAGAAACATGGTTACATGAATTTAATGAAGCTCCCATTCTGATAGAGGTGACGCCTCCAAACTACAATTTTCTTTGTGAGAGCAGACAGCAAAGAAAAGGTGGAGGGGCCACTTTGTTTAAAGATTTATTAGAGTGTAAAAAAGTATTTGTGGGCAAATTTGACTCTCCAGGTAAAGAGCCCGGTCCGAACCATGTTCTTGAATATTTACAGGCCTCCTAAGTCCATTTCTAAGCCTCTTAGAAATGTTGGTTTGACTCAACATGTTAAACAGCAAACGCACAAACAGGAACATATTTTGGACTTGATCATCACTAAGGGTCTAAACATTTCCAAGGTGTCTGTAACTGATGTTGCTCTATCTGACCACTTTTCTGTTATTTTTGAAAGCATCATCTGCAATGACTCAGTTTACCAAAGAGACATGATAAGAAAACGCATTTTTAAGGACGGTGCTGCTGAAACCTTTAACCAGATTTACTCTTCTACCTCCACTTTGCCCTGTAACACTGTAGATGAGCTGGTAGATAACTTTCATTCTAAAATCTCGAACATCATTGATTCAATTGCTCCAATTAAAGTGAAAGTGGTTTCTGGGAAGAAAATGTCTCCATGGAGAAGTGCTCCACCAGTCAGAAGTGAAAAAAAGGAGTGTCGAAAAGCTGAACGCAGGTGGAGAAAGACTGGACTCCAGGTTCACTATATTATCTATAAAGAGAGACTATACAGATATAACCTACAACTGAAAAATGCAAGGGAACCTTTATTTTCTGAGATCATCAGCAAAGACATTAACAATGCTTGTGCATTATTTGACACGGTCGACAGGTTAACAAACCCTCCTGTAACTGTAGCATCTGAACTCCACTCTACCAGGGCCTGCAATAAATTTGCTAAATTCTTTAATGAAAAAACCCAAAAGATCAGAGGGGCAGTCAGCACATCCACATCAACTCCAGTACCAATGTTGTCTCCAACTAGAACTGATTTTGACAAAATTTCCCAATTTCACCAAATAAACTGCAAAAACTTAGAAGAAATCGTGCAGCAACTAAGCTCTTCTTCCTGCTGTCTCGATGTTTTACCCACAGCTTTCCTTAAGAAAGCTTTGCCTGTAATAACATCTGATTTAACTAAAATAATAAACACGTCCCTTTTGTCAGCTGTTTTCCCCCAGGCCCTAAAACCAGCAATTTTCAAACCTCTATTAAAAAAGAGCAACTTGGACAAGCTGCTACTACAGAACTACAGGCCTATATCAAACCTCCCCTTCATCAGTAAGATTATTGAAAAAGCTGTGTTTCAACAGTTAAACAACTTCCTAACAACAACCAACCGCTTCGATGTCTTCCAGTCAGGCTTCCTGCTCACCACAGTACAGAGACTGCTCTTGTCAAGGTGTTCAATGACATCCGTATGAACGCAGACTGTGGAAGAACCACAGTGCTGGTATTATTGGACCTTAGTGCAGCATTCGACACTGTTGATCACTCCATTTTATTAGAGCGCCTGGAAAACTGGGTCAGCCTTTCTGGTACAGCACTCAACTGGTTTAAATCCTACTTGAAGGACACGGACTTTTTTGTGTCAGTAGGTAACTTTACATCAGAGACCACAAAAATCACATGTGGCGTTCCCCAAGGGTCCATCTTAGGGCCCCTCCTATTCAATATCTACATGCTCCCCCTAACTCAGATTTTAATAAACAACAACGTAAGTTATCATAACTATGCAGACGACACACAGCTATACGTTACGATGTCACCAGGTGACAATGAACCCATTCAAGCGCTGGGTAAATGCTTAGAAGAAATCAATGCATGGATGGGCCTAAATTTTCTTCAGCTGATTCAAAACAAAACTGAAGTAATAATCTTTGGACCAAAGGAAGAACGTTTAAAAGTTAGCACACAGCTTCAGTTAATACAGCTAGAAACCACCAGTCAGGCTGGAAACCTGGGTGTAGTGATGGACTCAGACCTGAACCTTCAGAGGAACATAAAGACAGTAACAAGGTCGGCCTTCTATCACCTAAAGAACATCTCCAGGATTAAAGGACTAATGTCTCAGCAGGACCTTGAAAAACTAATTCATGCGTTCATCTTTAGTAGAATTGATTACTGCAACGGTGTCTTCACAGGTCTGCCTACAAAGTCGATCAGGCAGCTGCAGTTGATCCAGAACGCTGCTGCCCGCGTCCTCACTAGAACTAAGAAAGTGGAGCACATCACCCGGTTCTAAAGTCCTTTCACTGGCTCCCTGTAGCTCAAAGAATAGACTTTAAAATACTTCTGTTAGTCTATAAATCACTGAATGGCTTAGCACCAAAATAAATTACAGACTTGTTGTCAGTGTATCAACCACCCAGACCTCTCGGGTCATCTGGCTCAAATCTACTCTGCAGAACCAGAACCAAACATGGAGAAGCAGCTTTTAGTTCTCATGCTCCACTAATCTGGAATAAACTCCCAGAAAACTGGAAAAACGCAGAAACCCTAAGTTGCTTTAAATCAAGATTAAAAATTATCTAAACTTTATTAGTAAAGTTTTCAATCCAATTGTCCTTTTATTTTCTTATCCATTATTCTATTCTCTTTATTTTATTTTATTTTATTTTTTAATTACCTCTGTTGTTTGATTTTCTGTATCATTGTAATGTTTTTCCTTATGTACAGCGCCTTGAGTGCTTTGTTGCTGAAAAGTGTTATATAAATAAACTTGACTTGACTTAAATGATGTATGGGGAAGTTGTGAAGAAAACTTATGTACACCTTCATTCCAGTAGACTGCATTACTCCTTTACTCCATTTAAAAGTTTACAAATCATTGTTTAGTTTTAACTGATAAATAAAAGATGATGAGCAGCAGCTTAGTATTGAACACTAAAGTCACATTATATGTTTATCTATTATTTATTGAAGTAGATACTTATTTCATAATGTTTCATTTATTTATTTAATTTTGAGCACTTTGGCATTCCATACTTTAGAGTGTTACAGTTGATTAAGTCCTTCCATTATTTCTTAGGTTGTACTTGATCTAGTTTAAATCATTATTTTACAATAAATGTTTTTACCAACCTGCATTGGGCCAGAATTGTTGCTGCATGATGTATTTACAATAACTACTAAACACTGATTAACACACATATTTTTCGTTTTTATCATCATAATCTGGTAAAGTTATATCAGATAACTACAGACTGTCCGGGCTACCGCACCATGTTGCCAGTCAGACGTCCCGGAGTTCCTTCGGTCCTTGGTCCCCAGAAGCGATCACACAATACAACTGACTCTTCAATGAACGACTCTCAAACAGTTTCTAACTTTCAGCTCCTTTAATCTAAATTAGGCAGAGGAATGATTACCGAGATCAGCGCTGAGGCTCCCGTCTCGGACCACCACCATCGGTCAAAGGATGACAAAAGAGCCTCGATAGAACGTCACATGTAGTTTTATATCTGGCACTCCAATGCAATGGATGTGTACTCCCTCAGTGATTATGAGTAGACTATGTGTCACCATTGTGGTGTCTATCTGGTAGGTTGTGTAGGAGCGGATGTCCATCCTTAATCTAAGTGTGCCGTGGCTTTCTAATCAAATCAGATACAGGCTGTTCCACTATCAAAGCCAGTGCCCCAGCCTCAAGTCATTCATGACAAACCTTTGGCCATTTATCCTTGTAATTTGTGTCGATGAGCATTCTTATCCTATCCTAACAAAAGGGAAACATTAGAACTTATGCTTTATATCAATATGGTATAAGTGGGAAAAACTGCTATGAGTAATATTAATAAAGGTTATTCCTAACATCCCCCTGCCCCAGGAGGAACGCCATCTCTATGGTAGACCCCCGGTTGTGTCTAAGCAACAGTTGATGCACCTAAGTGGAGACAACTCTAACCCCATCAAACCTGTATGTGTATGTGTTGGAAAAATGTATATAAGTTATCATTAATTTATATCATTATCATTATTTAGTTTAAATCATGTTTCTGTCTGAAGTTCTACTATAGTTAAGATGATCTCTAATTCCTATGATTGATTATCTAGTGTGAAAAAGTGTTTGTTGAATGTTAAGGAATGCGGTCTGGAGTGGATCACTCCCTGGACATGACAAGTTTATACCATATATGGGAATGACTACTCCTTTTAGGTTGAAATCTCTGTAAGAATTGGCTGAACCACTTCCTGCATTGTTGGAATGTGAGTTGTAAATAAAAGGCTGGTGCAAGGACATTTCCCTTTGTGAGAAGCAAGTCACTGTTCTGCCAGAGGACTGTCTCACCCTTGCAAGTCAAACTTACTTGGTTCACCTTGTGTCTTATTTTACACTTGTCTGTGTTTATCAGCTTTCTAACTCTATCATTTTCTTGGTCCTCCGAGCCGGATTGCTAGACATCTGCCACCTGGGGCCCTGCGGTGCGTGTGGGGTTTCAGTCTGCGCAGCCTCCAGAACGTCTGGAGAACAAAAATCCTGCACAGTGAATTCTGTGTTGGTAACCGCCGAATCAACCGAGGGGCATCAGGAAGGTGGATCCACATGTTCTGTCAGACAGTGTGAACGAACGCACAGGTAAGATAGAATCAGCTAAGTATATAAAAAGATATACGCGAGCTGGTATGCTCGCGTTTAACATAACTGCAGTTTTTGAAGAGGCCTAATAATAAAAAGGGGGTGTGTATGAATGCAGAATCACATGATTCACTCAGTGAGACAACCAGAACCCTTGCCGGTGTTAACATAAAGTTGTAAGCTGAGATGTGTCGTGGGGAATTCTGATTTGGATATTAGGTGCCATCAAATCTCAGTCTAAAACCCCTCCAATCTCCAAGAGTAGAACTCAACGCGGAAAACCGGATCAAAACCAGGTGTTCGATCTACTTGTTTTCTGGGAGATGTTGGGGGCCCGTTGACAAATTCTGTTTTTATTTGATGGTAGGCTACAAAAAAATATATAATAACTATACCCCTGTTATATAAATAAATATATATATATATGTACATATATATATGTATATAAATAAATAAAAAAGAGCAGAGTCCGAATAATAATAATAAACTAGAGTTAATAGGATAAAAGTATATATAATAAAGCACAAAGAATTAAATAAATAGTGCTAATATAAATTAATAGAAATAGAACTCAGTTCTTAACAATAGTTTTAATAGATAACAAAGAAACAACTCTTAAAATGGGAAACTGCGTCCAAAAGCAGCCCCCGTTAGAAGGAGATGCAAAGTTTATGCAGTCAAAATATCCAGATACAGTAAAAAACCTCGCTAAAAGGCTGAAAGATTATAATTTTAAAGGAGATCCTTCGGTTCCTGCTTGCACCGATTTGGTACAGAGACTAGAGACAGAGACTAAAAAAATGGCTTGTTGAAGCTTATAACAGAAAGGCAGGGAACGAAAAAAGAGCATGGAGGTTTGTATAGCAGAAGCCAGAGCGGAAGATAGCGACGCTTGTGTACTAAGGGGGAGGGGCAGGCAGCCACAACCCCAGGGTGCTGCTGCAGCTGCGATAGTGCCTGAATCCTTAGTGCCAATGGAACAGATAATCCACGATTTGCGGTGCTGTGGGAACATTTTAGGAGAGTTTAGACAGAGAGCAGATTATACCATCATTAACCAGACTAAACAGAAAATAGGGGACTCAATCATTGAGTACAGAATAACAATGGTAGAAGTGTTTAAAAGGAATAGTGGACTGCAAAACCATAATGTTGATGACAGTCCCTATCAACAGCAGTTAAAAAACGCCCTCCTTTGCTTCGTAACTGGGTCACAAAACATAATATTGATCTACCCACCTGCTTAGTTAGCAGTTGGCAGAACTGGGTAATGCATGCTGAAAAGGTGGTCAGTGGAAAGAAAAAACACCCCCTACTGATACCTTCTATGCTGAAGATGACATATTTTATGCAGGACCAATAAGTAAGGGGAGGGGTAGAATCAGAGGAATTTTCAGAGGAAGAGGAGGTGACAATGACATGTTGATCCTGTGGACAGCATGGATACTGGGCTGAAAACTGTCCAACTGGACAACCCAGTCAAAAATGACTAGACAAGGGAGAACAATGTTGTTAAAGAAGAAAAAGAGGATGAGAACAAGGAGATGATAGACATTGCAGCAGCATACATGGATAAGCTGAGATCCTCTCCAAGAGCAACAGTATGTCTACATGAGATAATTATAACTTCACCTACTGGTATAATATAAAGATCTGAGTGAATATGTGAAACAAACTGACTAATACAATGTTTTTCAACAGGTGATGCTCATCCAGGAGGAAGACAGTGGGATGCAGTGTTCCTGTCAGGATCTGCCATTTTGGACTTTGTTTTGGTTTTGTGTGTCTTTACTTTTCAGTTAGGTGTTTCTATTTCTTTGGGTTTAGTAGTTATGTTTGTTTATTCCTTCTGTTTCCTGATAGTTTTGTTCTCTCTCCTGTACGGTGGCCGGGGGGTGCAAAACACTTTTAAAGTACTGAAACAAATTTACATTTCAGATTTGAAGGATGGGTCGTGAGTATCCTTCGTGGCTCATCATTTCCCATCATTCATTGCGGGTCGAAGCGGATTGGTCATGCAGGGGAAGCCATGGCGGACCATAGCAGCAAAAGCTGTGAGTAAATTGTGGAAAATTACACTTTCTGTGACACAAATGAACTTCTACAATGTTTTTAGTGCGGGAATATGAAAATATCTGCTTGATTTATCTAGACATCGCTTCATTTCAAATGTGCTCCGACGTGTTCGGAGTTTTCCGTTCCCGGCGTAGTAACTGGCTCGCCTCGCCAGTCCTACCAGCGGTGAGGCGAGCTAGCCCGGTAGAGATCTGACCGGACTATCGGCACTAAGTTCCCACTGGCTGTCATCACAGTGAACGTTTAACACAAGTGATTTCTAACAGTTTATGTTATTATTTTAATTGTTACTGAAAATCAATTTAATATTTCAGGTGATATTAAAGTTAACCAGAATAAATGGACAGTTTTATGTAATCCAACTGTATCGCTGGAGAGTGTGATTGAGAATAAATAAGCTTTACAATATGAATTTTTAATGAAGAAATGTGCTATATGTTTTAAAAGTTTATTTATAATTCAGTTAGCATTATAATTTCTGATTCCAGGTACAATCCAGAGACAATCATGTTCAGGTAAAAAAGATGTTTGATTTAACTAGCCAATAAACAAAGAGATAGCAACTTTATGGCTTATGTATGTTGACATATTATATATATATATATATATATATATATATATATATATATATATATATATATATATATATATATATATATATATATATATATATATAACAACTTTAAATTTTAAGATAGATGGGAATTATAAAGTATTTGATCCCCTCTGGCTGTTCTTAGATAATTATATAATAATGCAGTGTTTTTAGTGTATTGGTATCTACTTGCTTTGATCACTTAAAATATCCAGAAGCATGCCTTAAAAATAATGTGTTTTTCCATCTCCATTCTTCCCTTTTCTAGACCAGACCTCTTTACTGCAGGATCAACCTGAGTGTCCCAGTCCTGAAACGCTTCTTCAACCAGGAGGACACCAAGCCTGATTTTCAGCTGAGCAGGGAGTCTCTGGCAGTGCTGCTAAATCTTTTGCACCAGGACATGGATGGGTGCTACTATTGAGACCTTGGTTTTTCTTTTCTTGGTGGCAAGTTGCACATCCTACAGAGTGGTCTGCAGAGTGTTTGGGATGCCTCGCTCTACTGTCCATCGCATCGTCCACAGAGTTACAGAGGAGATCGTGGCTATTCGTCACCAGGTCATCTACCTTCTAAAGACCCCTGAGGATTTAAGGCAGTGTCCCGTGAGTTTGCAGGGCTGGCACGCCACAGAGTTTTTCTTAAAGCTGTGGGTGCAATTGACGGCTGCCATATTCACTTCAGGTGTCCAGGCAGCCCTGATGGTCAGTGCTACAGGAACAGGAAACTCTTACCTTCCATAATCCTGAAAGCAGTTTCTGAGAGCCATTTTATTGACACGTATGTGGGCTGGCCTGGGTCAGTGCATGACTCTAGGGTGCTCCACCACAGCCCACTGTACAGTTTATCCTCCTCCGGGGCATTTTATCCTTGCTGATGGAGGGTACCCATGCCTCCAATATCCACTCCCCCTCATCACTCCCTACAAGAGGACAAGACAAGGTGTGCGAGCTCAGCGCTTTAACAGCCATCATTCCAGAAACACGCTCTATAATAGAGCGTGTTTTTGGAATGATGAAAACCAGATTCAGGGCCATCTTCCAGCAAGCGCTGGAGGTGCACGACACCTTTGTACCTCACCTAAGTTTTGACCTAGATCCATTTTATATATACATTATACATAATATATACACATATATGCACCTTATTTTAAATTGTTTTCAGGTCATAACAGCATGCGCCATCCTCCACAACATCTGCCTTGGTGCTGGGGATGTCATGGCCCCAGAGGAGGCTGTAGAAGAGGATGAGGGTGAGGTTTGGACTGAGGCAGTCAGCGTTGCTCTCTGGCGGGACCAGCTTTCAGCTGAGGTGTCTGCCCTGGAGGAGGTACCACCAGAACATGACTACTGTGTCAGCCACGTATAATATTATAGATGTGATTAATTTTTGAGGAGTATAACTAATTGTAATATTTTGTGAGCACCATCTTCTAATTCTGCATTTTACCGATTACCTCTTAGTGATGTGGCAGCCGTCAATTCAGCCAGCCCTTTAAACCCACTTGATGGACGATACCGTGGACAGTGGAGAGAGGCATCACAAACATCTGCAGACCACCTGTGTGATGCTTCACTCACCATCCAGAAAGACAAACCACAGGTCTCAGTTGCAGCATCCATCCATGTCTCTGACCTTGTGAAAGATTTAGCCACATCTCCAGAGACTTTCTGTTCAGAAAGACATCTGCCTCTTTGTTCTGTTCAAGAGGTTTTTCCAGGAACTGGTCACTCAGGTTGATCCTGTTGTCTCCATTATAAATACTTGTACATAGTTTTATTTTATGTCTTTTGTCTTATAATCTTGATCTGTTTGAATGTTTTCTTCCCTCATTCTGTTTAAAATGCTGTTTGTATTTTTCATAATAAATTCTGTTTATAACTTTAAATGAAGTTGATGTATTGTTAGATCAAATGGAAATAACATTAGTGACAAAAACAATTTTGAAATTTATTAGAACACTTTAAAACTTTAAGAAACAATCTGAACAAAACACATTTATTTATTTCTTATAAAGCACCTTATTTCAGTACCATTCTTTCTAAGATGGAAAACAGTCTGTCCATTCTCTGTAGCCTCATGTCCTCCCTGATCAACTCCATCATCTCCTCATCTCTGTCCCTCTTTCTTTTCAGACCCCTTCCTGCTGGCTCACTGTCTTCCTTCTCCATCTGGTTGCCCACCGCTCAGCTTGGCCCTGGAGTGTCCTCAGGGATGGAGGCAATTAGGACAGGAGGTGTTGTGGAAGACCTCTGACCCAACACCTCATCCATAAAGACAAACCAGGGCCAAGTAGCAGCAGTGGGCTTTTCACTGACTCTCTCTCCTGACCCTGGATACTTACAATCCTAAAGTTAGAAGGAATTAAAAAAAAGTTGACTAAACAGAGAAACCAATAAGACTTTTAGAAATATTTTTTTATTTGTGTGTGACATGAGAACTTCTGAACATACTTTATATTTCCTTTTCAAATTGTCCCACTTTGTTTTGGCCTGCAAAGGGGGAGACCTTCCCCTGTTGGTCCATCTTCTCCAGAACTGTCCTAAAACGAAAGAAGTATGTTAATCACTGGATGGATATTTATGAAAGTTAGAAAGATAGGAGTTATTGAAGCTGGACAGAAACTGACTGTAAAGAATGTTGTTATTGTACCTCCAAGCCACGGTGGCTGAGTTTTTAGCTCCAGTAAAAAGGTGGTGGTTCTCACCCCTGAGCTTAATAAACTGGCCCGTCTGCTCCTTTGTACCTAAAAAAAAAAATATATCTTGCTTAATATCAGAGCAAAACTAAAGCCTTTTTTAATTTCACATTTGTCTTAATTTGAAGAAAATATTAAAATATTTCTAAGCAAATGTCTAAAACAACCTCTTTCAAACTTTTAACTTCTTTACTGAGATTCACTTACATTTGGAGGTGTATTCCTCATCGGGTTTACCTGGAATCAGAAATTATAATGCTAACTGAATTATAAATAAACTTTTAAAACATATAGCACATTTCTTCATTAGAAATTAATATTGAAAAGCTTATTTATTCTCAATCACACTCTCCAGCGATACAGTTGGATAACATAAAACTGTCCATATATTCTGGTTAACCTTAATATCACCTGAAATATTAAATTGATTTTCAGTAACAATTAAAATAATAACATAAACTGTTAGAAATCACTTGTGTTAAATGTTCACTGTGATGACTGCCAGCGGGAGCTTAGTGCCGATAGTCCGGTCAGATCTCTAACGGGCTAGCTCGCCTCACCGCCGGTAGGACTGGCGAGGCGAGCCGGTTACTACGCCGGGAACGGAAAACTCCGAACACGTCGGAGCACATTTGAAATGAAGCGATGTCTAGATAAATCAAGCAGATATTTCACGTCTACATAGTTATATTCCCGCACTAAAAACATTGTAGAAGTTATTTTGTGTCACAGAAAGTGTAATTTTCCACAATTTACTCACAGCTTTTGCTGCTATGGTCCGCCATGGCTTCCCCTGCTTGACCAATCCGCTTCAACCCGCAATGAATGATGGGAAATAATGGGCCGCGAAGGATACTCACGACCCATCCTTCAAATTGGGCAAAATAAGGACACATTTGTCGGCAGCATTTGCTCGGAATGATTCATGAATTGGGACAGCCTTCGTCGCCGCGCTGTAACGTAATCGGCCTACAAATACGGCCTTCGAAGGATGCAGCCCTGAGGCTGACTTCCGGGTCAGCCTCGGCGTTGGTACATTCCCTTTCCGGTTGATTTTCTGAAATGTAAAAGTGTTTTCTGAAACGTAAAAGTGTTTTCTGAAATGTAAAATTGTTTTCTGAAATGTTAATTTGTTTTCTGAAATGTTAATTTGTTTTCTGAAATGTAAAAGTGTTTTCTGAAATGTAAAAGTGTTTTCTGAAATGTTAATTTGTTTTCTGAAATGTAAGTGTTTTCTGAAATGTAAAAGTGTTTTCTGAAATGTAAAAGTGTTTTCTGAAATGTAAAAGTGTTTTCTGAAATGTTAATTTGTTTTCTGAAATGTTAATTTGTTTTCTGAAATGTAAGTGTTTTCTGAAATGTAAAAGTGTTTTCTGAAATGTTAATTTGTTTTCTGAAATGTAAGTGTTTTCTGAAATGTAAAAGTGTTTTCTGAAATGTTAATTTGTTTTCTGAAATATAAATGTGTTTTCTGAAATGTAAAAGTGTTTTCTGAAATGTAAAAGTGTTTTCTGAAATGTAAAAGTGTTTTCTGAAATGTAAGTGTTTTCTGAAATGTAAAAGTGTTTTCTGAAATGTAAAAGTGTTTTCTGAAATGTAAATGTGTTTTCTGAAATGTAAATGTGTTTTCTGAAATGTAAATGTGTTTTCTGAAATGTAAAAGTGTTTTCTGAAATGTAAAAGTGTTTTCTGAAATGTAAAAGTGTTTTCTGAAATGTAAGTGTTTTCTGAAATGTTAATTTGTTTTCTGAAATGTAAATGTGTTTTCTGAAATGTAAATGTGTTTTCTGAAATGTAAGTGTTTTCTGAAATGTAAAAGTGTTTTCTGAAATGTAAAAGTGTTTTCTGAAATGTAAGTGTTTTCTGAAATGTAAAAGTGTTTTCTGAAATGTAAAAGTGTTTTCTGAAATGTAAATGTGTTTTCTGAAATGTAAATGTGTTTTCTGAAATGTAAATGTGTTTTCTGAAATGTAAAAGTGTTTTCTGAAATGTAAAAGTGTTTTCTGAAATGTAAAAGTGTTTTCTGAAATGTAAGTGTTTTCTGAAATGTTAATTTGTTTTCTGAAATGTAAATGTGTTTTCTGAAATGTAAAAGTGTTTTCTGAAATGTAAAAGTGTTTTCTGAAATGTAAGTGTTTTCTGAAATGTAAAAGTGTTTTCTGAAATGTAAATGTGTTTTCTGAAATGTAAAAGTGTTTTCTGAAATGTTAATTTGTTTTCTGAAATGTAAATGTGTTTTCTGAAATGTTAATTTGTTTTCTGAAATGTAAATGTGTTTTCTGAAATGTAAAAGTGTTTTCTGAAATGTTAATTTGTTTTCTGAAATGTAAATGTGTTTTCTGAAATGTAAAAGTGTTTTCTGAAATGTAAAAGTGTTTTCTGAAATGTTAATTTGTTTTCTGAAATGTAAATGTGTTTTCTGAAATGTAAAAGTGTTTTCTGAAATGTAAATGTGTTTTCTGAAATGTAAGAGTGTTTTCTGAAATGTTCATTTGTTTTCTGAAATGTAAGTGTTTTCTGAAATGTAAAAGTGTTTTCTGAAATGTAAATGTGTTTTCTGAAATGTAAAAGTGTTTTCTGAAATGTAAAAGTGTTTTCTGAAATGTAAAAGTGTTTTCTGAAATGTAAAAGTGTTTTCTGAAATGTTAATTTGTTTTCTGAAATGTAAGTGTTTTCTGAAATGTAAAAGTGTTTTCTGAAATGTTAATTTGTTTTCTGAAATGTAAATGTGTTTTCTGAAATGTTAATTTGTTTTCTGAAATGTAAAAGTGTTTTCTGAAATGTTAATTTGTTTTCTGAAATGTAAGTGTTTTCTGAAATGTAAAAGTGTTTTCTGAAATGTTAATTTGTTTTCTGAAATGTTAATTTGTTTTCTGAAATGTAAGTGTTTTCTGAAATGTAAAAGTGTTTTCTGAAATGTAAAAGTGTTTTCTGAAATGTTAATGTGTTTTCTGAAATGTAAAAGTGTTTTCTGAAATGTAAATGTGTTTTCTGAAATGTTAATTTGTTTTCTGAAATGTAAAAGTGTTTTCTGAAATGTTAATTTGTTTTCTGAAATGTAAGTGTTTTCTGAAATGTAAAAGTGTTTTCTGAAATGTAAAAGTGTTTTCTGAAATGTAAGTGTTTTCTGAAATGTAAAAGTGTTTTCTGAAATGTTAATTTGTTTTCTGAAATGTAAAAGTGTTTTCTGAAATGTTAATTTGTTTTCTGAAATGTAAAAGTGTTTTCTGAAATGTTAATTTGTTTTCTGAAATGTAAAAGTGTTTTCTGAAATGTTAATTTGTTTTCTGAAATGTAAGTGTTTTCTGAAATGTAAAAGTGTTTTCTGAAATGTAAAAGTGTTTTCTGAAATGTAAGTGTTTTCTGAAATGTAAAAGTGTTTTCTGAAATGTTAATTTGTTTTCTGAAATGTAAGTGTTTTCTGAGATGTAAAAGTGTTTTCTGAAATGTAAAAGTGTTTTCTGAAATGTTAATGTGTTTTCTGAAATGTAAAAGTGTTTTCTGAAATGTTAATGTGTTTTCTGAAATGTAAAAGTGTTTTCTGAAATGTAAAATTGTTTTCTGAAATTTAAAAGTGTTTTCTGAAATGTAAAAGTGTTTTCTGAAATGTTAATTTGTTTTCTGAAATGTAAAAGTGTTTTCTGAAATGTTAATTTGTTTTCTGAAATGTAAGTGTTTTCTGAAATGTTAATTTGTTTTCTGAAATGTAAAAGTGTTTTCTGAAATGTTAATGTGTTTTCTGAAATGTAAAAGTGTTTTCTGAAATGTAAATGTGTTTTCTGAAATGTTAATTTGTTTTCTGAAATGTAAGTGTTTTCTGAAATGTAAAAGTGTTTTCTGAAATGTAAAAGTGTTTTCTGAAATGTAAAAGTGTTTTCTGAAATGTTAATGTGTTTTCTGAAATGTAAAAGTGTTTTCTGAAATGTAAATGTGTTTTCTGAAATGTTAATTTGTTTTCTGAAATGTAAAAGTGTTTTCTGAAATGTTAATTTGTTTTCTGAAATGTAAGTGTTTTCTGAAATGTAAAAGTGTTTTCTGAAATGTAAAAGTGTTTTCTGAAATGTAAGTGTTTTCTGAAATGTAAAAGTGTTTTCTGAAATGTTAATGTGTTTTCTGAAATGTAAAAGTGTTTTCTGAAATGTAAATGTGTTTTCTGAAATGTTAATTTGTTTTCTGAAATGTAAAAGTGTTTTCTGAAATGTTAATTTGTTTTCTGAAATGTAAGTGTTTTCTGAAATGTAAAAGTGTTTTCTGAAATGTAAAAGTGTTTTCTGAAATGTAAGTGTTTTCTGAAATATAAAGTGTTTTCTGAAATGTTAATTTGTTTTCTGAAATGTAAAAGTGTTTTCTGAAATGTTAATTTGTTTTCTGAAATGTAAAAGTGTTTTCTGAAATGTTAATTTGTTTTCTGAAATGTAAAAGTGTTTTCTGAAATGTTAATTTGTTTTCTGAAATGTAAGTGTTTTCTGAAATGTAAAAGTGTTTTCTGAAATGTAAAAGTGTTTTCTGAAATGTAAGTGTTTTCTGAAATGTAAAAGTGTTTTCTGAAATGTTAATTTGTTTTCTGAAATGTAAGTGTTTTCTGAGATGTAAAAGTGTTTTCTGAAATGTAAAAGTGTTTTCTGAAATGTTAATGTGTTTTCTGAAATGTAAAAGTGTTTTCTGAAATGTTAATGTGTTTTCTGAAATGTAAAAGTGTTTTCTGAAATGTAAAATTGTTTTCTGAAATTTAAAAGTGTTTTCTGAAATGTAAAAGTGTTTTCTGAAATGTTAATTTGTTTTCTGAAATGTAAAAGTGTTTTCTGAAATGTTAATTTGTTTTCTGAAATGTAAGTGTTTTCTGAAATGTTAATTTGTTTTCTGAAATGTAAAAGTGTTTTCTGAAATGTTAATGTGTTTTCTGAAATGTAAAAGTGTTTTCTGAAATGTAAATGTGTTTTCTGAAATGTTAATTTGTTTTCTGAAATGTAAGTGTTTTCTGAAATGTAAAAGTGTTTTCTGAAATGTAAAAGTGTTTTCTGAAATGTAAAAGTGTTTTCTGAAATGTTAATGTGTTTTCTGAAATGTAAAAGTGTTTTCTGAAATGTAAATGTGTTTTCTGAAATGTTAATTTGTTTTCTGAAATGTAAAAGTGTTTTCTGAAATGTTAATTTGTTTTCTGAAATGTAAGTGTTTTCTGAAATGTAAAAGTGTTTTCTGAAATGTAAAAGTGTTTTCTGAAATGTAAGTGTTTTCTGAAATGTAAAAGTGTTTTCTGAAATGTTAATTTGTTTTCTGAAATGTAAAAGTGTTTTCTGAAATGTTAATTTGTTTTCTGAAATGTAAAAGTGTTTTCTGAAATGTTAATTTGTTTTCTGAAATGTAAAAGTGTTTTCTGAAATGTTAATTTGTTTTCTGAAATGTAAGTGTTTTCTGAAATGTAAAAGTGTTTTCTGAAATGTAAAAGTGTTTTCTGAAATGTAAGTGTTTTCTGAAATGTAAAAGTGTTTTCTGAAATGTTAATTTGTTTTCTGAAATGTAAGTGTTTTCTGAGATGTAAAAGTGTTTTCTGAAATGTAAAAGTGTTTTCTGAAATGTTAATGTGTTTTCTGAAATGTAAAAGTGTTTTCTGAAATGTTAATGTGTTTTCTGAAATGTAAAAGTGTTTTCTGAAATGTAAAATTGTTTTCTGAAATTTAAAAGTGTTTTCTGAAATGTAAAAGTGTTTTCTGAAATGTTAATTTGTTTTCTGAAATGTAAAAGTGTTTTCTGAAATGTTAATTTGTTTTCTGAAATGTAAGTGTTTTCTGAAATGTTAATTTGTTTTCTGAAATGTTAATTTGTTTTCTGAAATGTAAATGTGTTTTCTGAAACGTTAATGTGTTTTCTGAAATGTAAAAGTATTTTCTGAAATGTTAATGTGTTTTTTGAAATGTTAATTTTTTTTCTGAAATGTTAATGTGTTTTCTGAAATGTAAATGTGTTTTCTGAAATGTTAATGTGTTTTCTGAAATGCTAATGTGTTTTCTGAAATGTTAATTTGTTTTCTGAAATGTAAATGTGTTTTCTGAAACGTTAATGTGTTTTCTGAAATGTAAAAGTATTTTCTGAAATGTTAATGTGTTTTTTGAAATGTTAATTTTTTTTCTGAAATGTTAATGTGTTTTCTGAAATGTAAATGTGTTTTCTGAAATGTTAATGTGTTTTCTGAAATGCTAATGTGTTTTCTGAAATGTTAATTTGTTTTCTGAAAGGTAAAAGTGTTTTGCATCCCCCGGCCACCGTACTCCTGCCTGCAAGTTTTAGTAGTTATTTCTCCCCTCCCCCATAGTTCCCTTGGCGGTTACTTTCTCATTTATTTATTACTTGGAATGGTTTTCTCCTCATATTTTTATTATTATTGTTATTGTTATTATTATTATTACAGTTTTCTTTGCTTCTTTGGGTTTTCTATTTGACTTTCTCGCTTAGTGTTTCTGTGCTTGTTTATTATTTGTTCTTGCTGCACTCTTCTAGTTTATTAGTTTCTTTTCCCTGTTTCTCCTCTTGTTATTAGTTGCCCTTCAGTTATTATTTACTCAGTGTTCGTTTCCCTTTATATTCGTAGTTCTTTCCAGCCTTATCCCTAGTTTAGTTGCCCGTGTTAGTCTCTATTGTTTCAGGTCCTTCTGATAGGTTAGCTTTTAGTTATTGTTTGCCGTTACTTAGTTCCACTTATTGTTTACATTTTGGTTTGCATTTATCCAAGGTTATCGTTTTCTCTGCTTCCCTCCCAGTTCAGTCAGTATTTTGTTGGGGTTTGTTTACTTTTCAGTGAGGTCTTCCTCTATGTCTTCAGGTTACTTTGTTAGTTCTTATTTTCCAGCTTGTTATAGTTTTCTTAGATCTGTTTCTCAGAGTTTGTTGTTTAGTCCCTTCTCCCATGGTTTAGCTTTGTAATTAGTTTCACCTGTCCTTCAGCCACCCTGCTAGCCATGTCACACCTGTCTCTAGTTCCAATGATTACCTGCCTATTGTTCTACACTCATTTCCCTCTCTATATTAGTTGTTCTGTTTTCTTTGTTACCCACTGGTTTGTGGCGTCAACTTCCCTGTTGTTCTCGTTACTCTGTCAGACCTGGGCTCCTGTAAACTCTTTGTTACACCCTGCCTGCCTGCAATCTGTTAAGCCGGAGTTTGACTTCAATAAATCATCGTTCAACTTGCCATGCCATCTCCTCAACTGCCTCTGCACTTTGGTCCACAAAAACCTCAGACTATGACAGTTCCTAGGAAATGCAGCTCATTTATTAACAATACGTTTTTCTTCGATAGGTGGAAGCCACAGAAATAACATCAGACTGTGTGGACGTTTTGCTGACTAATCATAGGCTGGATCTATGAAACATTATGAGCACAGACCAAATGACCAAGGTTCTGACTGACTTATGAACCTCACTGACCTGACAATGATAACATGACACCCAACAGATAACACCTTTAAGGTGGACCCCATTAAGACCACCTTATTGATTCTTAGTGAATAAAAAAACACTCCTGCCTAACTAAGTCTAGATCAATGGGGGCATCCATCCTTCTATTCCAGTTTATCCTTCTGTCCATCTCTGTCAGTCTTACATTCTTACAGAGTCGGCATTTTAGACTTGGTTCCTAAAGGGTTAAAAGCGCTAATAAAGCCCTGATGTTCTGATGATCATTGCCAAACTTTTATCTCAATAAGGTTTCCAGAATTTTTCCAAAATCGTATAAAGATAGCAATAGTTCTACCTGTATTGAAATACTGATAAATATAAGAAAGTTCATTGACCTGTCCTCAATTTTTTTGCAATCCTTTTACAAACAGGGTAATCAAACGTTTATGTGGCCAACGTCTGTCCATTTTGTCTGTCTGTTTTTGTGAAATGTTATGTAAAAATTAGGGTATATGTGCATGATAATAATTACAGATTACAAGAGCAAGTCTGATCGTCAACAGTACCATAATATTAGGTCAGTTTTTTATAGTAAAACAAAAGGATTTTAACAGATGTTCGGACTTTTTCTAGTCAGGTTCAGAATGATCAAATTAAACTCAAATTTAACACAAGATGAAATGTTCAAGGCCATGTATCAAGTTAATTTACAATCTAAGTTACAAACAACATAATCTATAAATAAATAACTGAGAAGCACATAGAAAGTTATAATTTCTATTCATGAAGTTATTCGAATTGATTAAATAGTTGAACACTCCTTTAACCCTTCATGCAAATTATTACACAATTTCCCACATTCACAGTACTACACTTTTGTTTGTTGATTATTCACACAGTTTTACTTTAGAAATCCTTCTCCCCTCTGTGATTTCTGATTTTGTGACCTTTCAAATTTACCAGGACATACTCCTTCAAGCTTTAACCCAACAAATAAAATTTTCATTGTTTATTTCTTTATCACGTTCCCTCTGTTGAAGTAACCCAGCCCACTCAATATTGTATGAAACAGGTTCCACATAATTGTATTTTGTTAGTTGAAAGCAAAAAGATGAGTTAATGTTATGGTTACTGGAATAAATTAAATTCCTCAAGCACATTTTGATGTGTTGGCTGGAAATGAAATGTTACATATTCAGACATATTCAGTTGAACCTATTCGTATGTTCTTCCTCAGGTGCTTTCTGATTTCTCTGAGGTTTCCTTCAGATTATTGCTCTACCTTCCTGCAATATGATCTGCTTACCTTAGTTTTGCCCTCATCCAGAGTTCCATTTGTTTCTCCTGTTGGTTCTTTGGTTAGAGCCTCCTGTGTGTTATGAGACAAAAACTTCACAGTAGCTTGAAATCATTGAGCATGCCAGTTGCTCTCTCTGAATCCAGACTGGGTGCATACCCTGACTGAAGAGAGGAGGTGAAAGGTCAGGGCATGGTTCTTCCTATCCGCCGCTCGTGGGGAGTTAAACCCATGAGCTCAGTCGGTGAATACCTTATGTAAAACATCACCAAGGGCATCGCATCTAGCCACTTCATTTTTGTATCAGCACAAACGTTAGCCAATCGTTTTTTGATTGTGTGATTAGCTCTCTCAGCCGACCTGGTGAAAGTGTCAAGCACATCTCTACATCCTTTCAGACTGTTGTCAGTACCCATAAAATCAATAACAATTTCCTTTAGGGCTTGTTGGGAACAGGACAAGCTCCAATACCTGTTTTCATGAGAATCTTCATAATAATTTTTGAAATCATCCCCAGAACAAAGTTTTCGCATAATTTACTATGAAGGTTTCTAGTGATTTGCACAACCTACTTTTTAAGCACTTTGATAATTTGATTATATCTACCTAAATTAGACCTTTAGGGTCCTTCCCCGAAACTTCTACCCCCAATACTAGATAAAAGGAATTTGCATATTCTGTAAAACCTTAATCATACCATTATTTTGTTATTCATTCCTGTGAAACATTTGATCACTATAACCAGTCATTTTCCCCCAATATATCTATTCCCAGTTTTTCCGTCCTATGATTATTATCATTATTTCTTTTTGTTTTCTCTGAAGTCTAATGGTTAGTCAGACAAACATTTGAGACAAACATTGAAACACAAATTTAGACACACTTAATCAACCAGAACCCTATGGCAGAATGACAGATTCTATTTGGTTCTGTTGTCATTCCAAAGAGAATTTAGATCAAATTTCACCTCAAGAAAATTCAAAAGAAATTTAAATGTTCACTCTCTGAAACTAAAACCCAGAAAATTGTTTCAACTTGTGAGCATATTGTCAACACCGATATTAGAGAAAAAACTAATGAAAAACAAAACTTGGTGCAATCCAAAACTTTCATTAGTTGTCCGAACACAACTATGAATCAAAACCCAAAACAAACAATGAACTCACAGAAATTAAACCTAAAAACATTCACTCCTGTGGCCCACATCAAAACATCATTCATACCTTGGGCCTTCATTCATTCCTGTCACACTCTTCTCAACCACACATTTTCAACCCTCAAACACAATCTTTGGATTCCTATTTTTCCTGAACCCCAGAGATCTAATGTCCTAAGTAATAATGTGTCAATGGACCCATTTGTCAGGCAGCTCCAAACCACTTTTTCAGGCCTTATTCACCTAGGAGAAAAATATACTGGTCCTTCTCAAAATATTAGCATATTGTGATAAAGTTCATTATTTTCCATAATGTCATGATGAAAATTTAACATTCATATATTTTAGATTCATTGCACACTAACTGAAATATTTCAGGTCTTTTATTGTCTTAATACGGATGATTTTGGCATACAGCTCATGAAAACCCAAAATTCCTATCTCACAAAATTACCATATCATTAAAAGGGTCTCTAAACGAGCTATGAACCTAATCATCTGAATCAACGAGTTAACTCTAAACACCTGCAAAAGATTCCTGGGGCCTTTAAAACTCCCAGCCTGGTTCATCACTCAAAACCCCAATCATGGGTAAGACTGCCGACCTGACTGCTGTCCAAAAGGCCACTATTGACACCCTCAAGCAAGAGGGTAAGACACTGAAAGACATTTCTGAACGAATAGGCTGTTCCCAGAGTGCTGTATCAAGGCACCTCAGTGGGAAGTCTGTGGGAAGGAAAAGGTGTGGCAGAAAACGCTGCACAACGAGAAGAGGTGACCGGACCCTGAGGAAGATTGTGGAGAAGGGCCGATTCCAGACCTTGGGGGACCTGCGGAAGCAGTGGACTGAGTGTGGAGTAGAAACATCCAGAGCCACCGTGCACAGGTGTGTGCAGGAAATGGGCTACAGGTGCCGCATTCCCCAGGTCAAGCCACTTTTGAACCAGAAACAGCGGCAGAAGCGCCTGACCTGGGCTACAGAGAAGCAGCACTGGACTGTTGCTCAGTGGTCCAAAGTACTTTTTTCGGATGAAAGCAAATTCTGCATGTCATTCAGAAACCAAGGTGCCAGAGTCTGGAGGAAGACTGGGGAGAAGGAAATGCCAAAATGCCAGAAGTCCAGTGTCAAGTACCCACAGTCAGTGATGGTCTGGGGTGCTGTGTCAGCTGCTGGTGTTGGTCCACTGTGTTTTATCAAGGGCAGGGTCAATGCAGCTAGCTATCAGGAGATTTTGGAGCACTTCATGCTTCCATCTGCTGAAAAGCTTTATGGAGATGAAGATTTCATTTTTCAGCACGACCTGGCACCTGCTCACAGTGCCAAAACCACTGGTAAATGGTTTACTGACCATGGTATCACTGTGCTCAATTGGCCTGCCAACTCTCCTGACCTGAACCCCATAGAGAATCTGTGGGATATTGTGAAGAGAACGTTGAGAGACTCAAGACCCAACACTCTGGATGAGCTAAAGGCCGCTATTGAAGCATCCTGGGCCTCCATAAGACCTCAGCAGTGCCACAGGCTGATTGCCTCCATGCCACGCCGCATTGAAGCAGTAATTTCTGCCAAAGGATTCCCGACCAAGTATTGAGTGCATAACTGTACATGATTATTTGAAGGTTGACGTTTTTTGTATTAAAAACACTTTTCTTTTATTGGTCGGATGAAATATGCTAATTTTGTGAGATATGAATTTTGGGTTTTCATGAGCTGTATGCCAAAATCATCCGTATTAAGACAATAAAAGACCTGAAATATTTCAGTTAGTGTGCAATGAATCTAAAATATATGAATGTTAAATTTTCATCATGACATTATGGAAAATAATGAACTTTATCACAATATGCTAATATTTTGAGAAGGACCTGTATGTTTAGGGTTATCGCTCACATCATCAGGCAATTTAGTGGGACGACTATTCATTAAGCTTTCCATAGAAATCATGAGTATTATGACCAGCAATGCCTGAAAAGAAACAATTTGATCATACAGTCATCCCAGTACAACAAATTAACACAAACAAGAAATCACAAACTTGGGTAGTGACATTTATTTTCATTCACCATCTTCATTTCACAACACATAATCATATTTTTACATTGTTATTTCCATTATTATTATTATTATATACAAAGAAGACAAAAATAAACGACACTGCAGTCTTGCTGTGTACCAGCTTATGAAGGAATAAAAGAAGATAAAAAAGCAAATAGACTAGTTATAAACAGAATCATTTCATTTAGAAGAAGGAAAGTATAGCCGATCTATAGGCTATACTTTCCTACGAGCTGCTGCACCTTGACGCCGTCAAGATGATGGCGTCAAGGTGCAGCAGCTCGGGAGGTGCTTCTGCTTCTTCCTTCCAAAAAACATCTAGGAAGCTGCCTGATAATTCTGCTCTACCTGGACATGGGAATATAAAGCCTTTCTTTCCAAAAAACACCAAAGTTCAACATCTACTTCGTACACTGAATATATTGTTGTACGTATTGGCAATCATCAGCATGCAAATGTTTGGTAGCTGGCTGAATGAATACGCTACACCAAAGTCACATGCCATCCCATTGGATACTTGGAGTCAGTACGTTCTGTTTAATCATGTTTTGGATCAAGGAAAAGCGGTTGTCTTGTGCACACAGCATCAGTGTGGACACAGGACGCCGCTGACACGTAATACATCGAAACGGGGAAGTGTAATTTTTTTCTGCATTTTTCTCTTACTTTGTGGAGACGTACAAGTAAACCCCGGACCCATAGCTCCACTGAAACAACATCAGGTAGGCATCACTGTGCCACCTTCATCACTTGATACCTTTTCACCAGGAATACAGGGTAACAATAAGACAAACAGTCACAAATCACAAACAAATTCATCCTTCCTGCGATCTGCAACCGCTCTACAGACTATCGTGACTCTAAAACAAAAAGAGACAAAATTATTTCAAACGGTAAATCACGCCCGCGTCCTGTGGGATCCTAATACCAAACCAAAGGGGATCTTCGGAGGACACATAAACTTACGGAGCGTCATATCTAAGACTAAACAAATTGAGCATTTACTAATGGACTCAAATCTGGACTCACAGAACATGGCTACGTTCCACAACTCCGTTATCTGTGTTTACCGTTCCTGGATATAAAACATATAGACGTGATAGAAGGAGAGGGGGAGGGGTTTTGATATATGTGAAAGATAATATCCAAAGTAATGAAATTGATATAAAAAACGATGTATTAGAATGTGTAGGAGCTAAAATTACACTTTCTCGTGAAATGTCATTTGTTGTAATTGCCATCTGTTGCCCCCCAAATGTCACAAATACATTTTATTCAGAGTTATTTAAAATGCTTAAAATGTTTGAAGGAAAAGAGGTCTTACTCATGGGCTATTTTAACCTAAATTGGCTTGACAAAATGCGCAAGAAAAATCTCGATGACATTATGAAATCACTACAAATGAGACAATAAATAAACCAACAAGGATAACAAAAACTACTCAAACACTTATAGACCTTGTCTTTACAAACAAACCAGAAAGAATAGGTAAAACATATAATTTAGTAACAGGATTATCCAAACATAATTTCACACTAATTGCAAGAAAGTTAAATAAAAACAGATTTAGGGACCAAAATCAACCAAAAAAGAACCAAGAAATATCATTTATCTCAAAGAAGGATATATCTCTATTGGAAAATGACATACAGCAAATTAACTGCAATAAAATAATAGAAAATCAATCATGTGAACAAGCCTGCAATGATCTAATATCAGTCTTAAGAAATATTTTATTAAAGTATAAAAAGACAAAAAAAATAAAACTTAAAAAACAGAGTTTATTGCTGAACTCTGGGAATTAATGAGGAAAAGAGATGCCTCACTAAAAAAGTTGATCAAAACCAGATTAACAACTGATTATTCGATATATCGAAGTTTGAGAAATAAGGTCATAACATTGCTCAGAAAAACAAAGGCAAACTTTTTCCTCAACTTAATTAAAGATGCAAAAGGAAATAGTAAATTGTTATGGAAAAATATTGATAAATTACTTAGAAAAGAGAAAAACACCAGCTATGACATACAGCTCAAAATAAATGACAATATTGAAAATGATACTGAAATTTTAGTAATACATTTTAATGAATATTTGATTAATTTTGTTGAGAGGCTGGCCCAGTTGTTCCCAACACATTGCTCTTCCCACTCATTATTCTGTGATACATCAACCTTTAATCTGACACCTGTTAACGACGCAAAGGTGGAAAAGATTATTGGGCAACTTAATAATAGCAAAGCTAAAGATTTGCATGGGTTGGATAGTGTGTTTCTAAAAACCCACGCAGAAAGTCTGATCCCAGTCCTGACAAAAATAATAAATTGGTCCATTAGAGATGGTATATTTCCTGATGCATTAAAAACTGGCATTGTTATACCTGTATATAAGTCCGGAGACAAACGAGAGGTTAATAACCATCGGCCCATTACCATCCTCCCAACCATCTCCAAAGTCTACAAAAAGGTTGTGGCAGAGCAACTAATCCAACATCTTGAAACCAATGCTTATTTAAATCCTTTGCAATGTGGTTTTAGGAAAAAATATTCAACAGAGACCGCTTGTTCCTACTTCCTTGAAGAAATTAAATCAAACCTAGACCAAGGATGAGTAGTGGGAGCTGTCTTCCTAGACTTACGAAAGGCTTTCGATACTGTTTCCCACAGTATTTTATTAAGCAAACTATCAAACTATGGACTGTCCAACCAGACAATAAACTGGATAACATCATACCTGAGTGGCAGAAAACAATGTGTTTGAGTAAATCACACACTGTCCACCGTTAAAAATTGCACCATGGGAGTCCCACAGGGCTCTGTATTAGGGCCACTGTTTTTTAGTTTATACATCAACGATCTCCCTTTGGAATGTGACATCAACACCGTCATGTATGCGGACGACACTGTTCTGTTCACTCATGGAACAAATATGAGTGAAGTGGCTGAAAGATTAACAGGGGAATTGAAAAAAGTTTTGGCCTGGCTAAAAAGTTGTATCACCTTAAATGTAGAAAAGACTGTTGCAATGTATTTTACAAATAGACATAAATCTTTAGATCATCCAGACATTTATATAAATGGGGAAAAAATAATTAATGTTAACAGCTTCACTTATTTAGGTGTTACTCTGGATCAAACCTTGACTTTTAAAAATCATGTAAAAAAAATTGTGCAACTCTTTAAAATGTACTCTAGCAAATTTTAGGTTCATCCGGGGATCCCTTACCATTGAAGCATCACATATGTATTTAAATTCCATGATTTTTTTCCCGTATTCTGTATTGTGTGACTAGCTGGTCGCAGGCATGCAAAACAGTCTTAAAGCCTCTTGAATCAACCTTCAAAAGTGCAATAAAAATTCATGAAAAGAAATGTAGACAGTACACCACTGTCATATTCTTTCAAAATACAATTTCTTAAATTTTAATAACCTTATTATGCATGCAAACATTTGCTTACTTTTTTTAATTATTCATGGTATTAGTGCTCCTCCTCTAAGAAGGTATGTCACACTGAGCTCAGAAAAAACAACTAGAGTAACAAGGGCAACCTCTAGAGGAGTGTGCAGCATTCCAAAATGTAAGACATCTTTTGCTAAATCTGCCTTCTCTGTTGTTGCCATGAGTCAGTGGAATACATTACCAACTGAGATTATAACATGTACAAGTCCTTCTCAAAATATTAGCATATTGTGATAAAGTTAATTATTTTCCATAATGTAATGATGAAAATTTAACATTCATATATTTTAGATTCATTGCACACTAACTGAAATATTTCAGGTCTTTTATTGTCTTAATACGGATGATTTTGGCATACAGCTCATGAAAACCCAAAATTCATATCTCACAAAATTAGCATATCATTAAAAGGGTCTCTAAACGAGCTTGAACCTAATCATCTGAATCAACGAGTTAACTCTAAACACCTGCAAAAGTTTCCTGAGGCCTTTAAAACTCCCAGCCTGGTTCATCACTCAAAACCCCAATCATGGGTAAGACTGCCGACCTGACTGCTGTCCAGAAGGCCACTATTGACACCCTCAAGCAAGAGGGTAAGACACAGAAAGAAATTTCTGAACGAATAGGCTGTTCCCAGAGTGCTGTATCAAGGCACCTCAGTGGGAAGTCTGTGGGAAGGAAAAAGTGTGGCAGAAAACGCTGCACAATGAGAAGAGGTGACCGGACCCTGAGGAAGATTGTGGAGAAGGGCCGATTCCAGACCTTGGGGGACCTGTGGAAGCAGTGGACTGAGTCTGGAGTAGAAACATCCAGAGCCACCGTGCACAGGCGTGTGCAGGAAATGGGCTACAGGTGCCGCATTCCCCAGGTCAAGCCACTTTTGAACCAGAAACAGCGGCAGAAGCACCTGACCTGGGCTACAGAGAAGCAGCACTGGACTGTTGCTCAGTGGTCCAAAGTACTTTTTTCAGATGAAAGCAAATTCTGCATGTCATTCGGAAATCAAGGTGCCAGAGTCTGGAGGAAGACTGGGGAGAAGGAAATGCCAAAATGCCAGAAGTCCAGTGTCAAGTACCCACAGTCAGTGATGGTCTGGGGTGCCGTGTCAGCTGCTGGTGTTGGTCCACTGTGTTTTATCAAGGGCAGGGTCAATGCAGCTAGCTATCAGGAGATTTTGGAGCACTTCATGCTTCCATCTGCTGAAAAGCTTTATGGAGATGAAGATTTCATTTTTCAGCACAACCTGGCACCTGCTCACAGTGCCAAAACCACTGGTAAATGGTTTACTGACCATGGTATCACTGTGCTCAATTGGCCTGCCAACTCTCCTGACCTGAACCCCATAGAGAATCTGTGGGATATTGTGAAGAGAACGTTGAGAGACTCAAGACCCAACACTCTGGATGAGCTAAAGGCCGCTATCGAAGCATCCTGGGCCTCCATAAGACCTCAGCAGTGCCACAGGCTGATTGTCTCCATGCCACGCCGCATTGAAGCAGTCATTTCTGCAAAAGGATTCCCGACCAAGTATTGAGTGCATAACTGTACATGATTATTTGAAGGTTGACGTTTTTTGTATTAAAAACACTTTTCTTTTATTGGTCGGATTAAATATGCTAATTTTGTGAGATAGGAAGTTTGGGTTTTCATGAGCTGTATGCCAAAATCATCCGTATTAAGACAATAAAAGACCTGAAATATTTCAGTTAGTGTGCAATGAATCTAAAATATATGAATGTTAAATTTTCATCATGACATTATGGAAAATAATGAACTTTATCACAATATGCTAATATTTTGAGAAGGACCTGTACACGTTTCTCAATGTTTGCATGTTTGACAAAGAAATGGCTTTTATGAAAGCAGGTCTGCACTCATTAGTGATGAATGTGTGTAAATGGAAGTATAGTTGGTTCTTTTGGAAAGTATGTGAGTGTGTGAAAGTGTATGTGTGGTAGGTATGTTTATTGTATAGGTGCAAGTGTCAGTCAGTCATTTTCTACCGCTTATTCCATAGTGGGTTGCAGGGGAGCTGCTGCCTATCTCCAGCAGTCTATGGGCAAGAGGCAGGGTTCACCCTGGACAGGTCACCAGTCAATTGCAGGGCAACACACAAACAACCATGCACACACTCATGCATACACCTAAGGGCAATTTAGAGTGACCAATTAACCTAACAGGCATGTCTTCAGACTGTGGGAGGAAGCCAGAGTACCTGGTGAGAACCCACGCATGCATGGGGAGAACATGCAAACTCCATGCAGAAAGACCCCCAGTTGGGAATTGAACCCAGGACCTTCTTGCTGCAAGGCAACAGTGCTACCAACTGCGCCACAGTGCAGCCCAGGTGCAAGTGTGTGATAGAGAAATGATAAATCCCTGGAAGTCTTTCATAAATGGTGTAACTGAGGGGCGAAGTTTGTTACGATTGTGTTTTATGATTAACATCAACCTGTCAAGGGACTAGAGGTGGAAATTAGCATCTTTTGCTATAACCTGGCACCATGCATAATGTATTGTTGTGCACTGTCCCTGTACAAAAAAAAAAAAAACAATCAATCAACCTGGTGGCCTAACACAAAAACTATGGATACTTGGTCTCTTTTCACCCTTTTGCAGCATCAAGTAGTGAAAGTTGAAAAATTAATTTGTACTTCTGCCTACCACAATAAACCTATTTATGCATAAATCGCTATGTATAATCTGCCAGGGATTTAATTGTTTTTAATTCCATCAATTAAATCAACTGCATCATTTAATGCAACTACCACTTTTGGTGAAAACCAAGTTTTAATATAGGACATTAATTTTAATCTTGTCAGAAGGCAATGGTAGGTTTATTCTTTTCAAATTATAGAGAGTTAACAGCATTTTTCCTCCTACTGTAAGTCTGAAATGAGTGAAAGTTTTTCCAAGTTTAATCACTGCAATTATTTGTTGTAAAGTTTTTGAAAAATCATCTTTTGGAGTCAGATAAAATCTAAAACAGTCTAACTGGTCGTGCCAAAATCCTACATATATTATTGTTTGGAAGCCTGTTGCCTTAAAATTGTCACATTTTTGTTCTGTAGAATGTTTTTTCCTTCTAGCTTGTAAAAGAGTTTTCACACAACTGGTGCTTCCAGTCCTAGAACACGCTGATGTTATTTATGGCCATGCCACAGAAACTAATCTTCATCCTCTCAAACTTTGAAATACTCCGTATTTAGAAAAACTTAATCCATTTCAATTCCCTATATGGCCTGAGAAATACCGAGCAGTTATCTTTTTGTGTTTTACACCAAGAATTAGGAAAAATTAGAAGTTTTGTATTTATATTTAAAGTTCCATCAGCTTGGAATACTTTGCCTCACTTACTTAGATGTGTCACTGCTGTTCATATTTCTAAGTTGCCTTTACTTACTTTATTGTAAAACATCTTGCTCTTTCTTTCAGTAAGAACAAAGGTTAATTTATTCTGGACTTAATCCTCACAGAGATATGCACATGAACTCTGCATCCGTATGTGTTGTCTTATTTTGTGTCTTGATGTTAAGTGTATGTGCCATGCAGTTGCTATGCTGGTGGTTGTGAGAGTGTGTGAGTGCGTGTTTGTGGGAGTGTGTGTTTGTGTGCGTGTGTCCTTGAGAATGTCATGGGTATTTCTGTGTGATTTTTTCTTATTTGTTTGATTCATATTACTGTTGTTTATCTTCATGTTCTGCAAGGACCCTCTCAAAATGAGAAGGTACATTTCAAGGGGTTTCCCTTGAAATAATCAGTTGTCAGTGCTGCCAATTATATGTTTTATTTCTTTCCATACATAATATGTGCCGTCCAAGATGTTAATAAGACCTGTCACTACTGTGTGGTGTCATGATAGATAAGGTTAAATAAAGTCAAAATCAGGTCAAAGGGCATTGGACAAATCTTTCTGTTTGGCCATGATAAAGCTGCTCTGGTTCCATAACAATTTCCGGGGTATTAATTAGCAAGATTATTATGGCTCTGGATGTTTTATTCTAATCTTGTCAAGAAGTGGGTTTGGGTCGAACTCGCTTGCAGGGAGATACTCGGGAGCCATAAGGTAAGGTTTTGATCCATAATTTATTTAGAAGGCTTGAACAGCTCAGGATACTTGGCCATGAGTTCAGGAAGCAGTTAACAAGACGTACAGAACTTACAAGAGCAGAACAGGAACCAGGTTGACAGGGATTCTTGGAACAACGCAGGAGCATGACAGGTGAATAGCTGGTATCTAGCAGGACAAGCTTATATACAGGGAAGGTGAATGGTGGAACAATGGGAAGGAGAGAGGTGGTTAATCAGATGAATGCTTAGAGGTCTGCTGGCCAGGTGAAGGAAACTGAGGTAATGGAGGTTGCTATGGTTACTAATAGAACAGAAGGCTGGGAACATGGAGACATGAAACTAGAAACGTAAACGAAAGCTGAAGCTACTTAATCTAGAGACAAGGAGAGCTAGAAGGAATAAATAATAAGTCTAAACCTAAACGAACCTAAATAGAATTAAACTCTAGGAGGAACTAACCAGGGACATGGGGAGAAGCTAAACTAATGTTGAGGAAAACAAACCATAGAGTAAACAATAACTTAAAGGGGATCTAAAGACTAGGAGAGGACATTATAGTAGCTCATTATCAGACAATGCTGTAACAACCTTTAAAGAATCTGTTCCACTTTTGATTTCCTCATTATCACAGAAAAGCACAGTTGGAGGGCAATAATTTTGTTTCTTCCCCTTCACAAATTGATTCTCTTGTTCACAGTGTTACTTCATCATTGCGTGATGCATTAGACAATGCAGCCCCTTTGAAAAAGAAGGTAATCATTCATAGGAGGCTATCTCCCTGGTTTAATTCAGATCTGCGTACTTTAAAGCATAATGTTAGAAAATTGGAGAGAAAATGGCGCTCTACACACCTAGAGGATTCCTACTTAATCTGGAAAAATAGCCTACTGTTGTATAAAAAGACACTTCACCAAGCCAGAACAGCTTATTTCTCATCATTAATAGAAGAGAACAAGAATAATCCCAGGTTTCTCTTTAGTACAGTTGCTAAACTTACAGAGAGTCATAGCTCTGTTGAATCATCCATTCCCTTAGCTCTCAGTAGTCATGACGTTATGGGATTCTTCCCGAAAAAAATTTATTCTATTAAAAAGAAAATCTTTGACATACTCCCGAAGATGATTACTTCATCCTCAGCAAGTGAGACAACATTGGAAATAACTGTAGAACCTGATTTGTGTTAGGACTGTTTTGATCCTGTGGAGCTTCCTGAGTTATCAGAAATATTAGCTTCATCTAAACCTTCAACTTGTATGTTAGACCCAATCCCAACCAAATTATTTAAGGAAGTGTTCCCTCTGATTACCAGCCCCCTTTTAGATATGATTAATCTATCTTTAGTAAATGGATATGTACCACAGGCTTTTAAGGTAGCTGTAATTAAACCTTTACTTAAGAAACCTTTGCTTGATCAAGATGATTTTAAAAATTACAGACCTATATGCAATCTTCCATTCTTATCTAAAATTCTTGAGAAAATAGTTGCTAATCAAATGTGTGAACATTTATACAGTAATGACCTGTTTGAAGAGTTTCAGTCAGGCTTCAGAGCTCATCATAGCACTGAAACAGCTCTGCTGAAAGTCACTAATGATATTCTTATGGCCTCAGATAATGGACTTGTGTCTGTACTGGTTCTGTTAGATCTCAGTGCTGCATTTGATACAGTCAACCACAAAATCTCAATATTCTCTTAGAAAGGCTGAAATATGCTGTAGGGATCAGGGGAACAGCGCTAGGCTGGTTTAAATCTTATTTGTCTGACAGATTCCAGTGTGTTCATGTAAGTGATAAATCATCTTTAAACTCCAGGGTTAATTGTGGAGTACCACAGGGTTCAGTACTTGGGCCAATTCTCTTTAATATATATATGCTTCCAATAGGTAAAATTATCAAGCAGCATAGGATAAATTTTCACTGTTACGCTGATGATACTCAGCTTTACTTATCCATGAATCCTGATGAGCCCAACCAGTTAGATATACTACAAGCATGTCTTGAAGACATAAAACTTGGATGACTTTAAATTTTCTGCTTCTAAATTCAGACAAGAAATAAGTTGTCGTCTTTGGACTGGAGTCTTTAGAAAAAAGAAACTGCTAAGTCAATCACTTAACCTGGATGGCATTAAATTGACCTCTGATAATAACGTAAAAAACCTTGGTGTTATTTTTGATCAGAACATGTCATTTCAATCCCATATTATTCAGGTTTCCTTCTTTCACCTCCGGAACATTGCCAAAATTAGAAATATCCTGTCCAGGAGTGGCGCTGAAAAACTAGTCCATGCATTTGTTACTTCAAGGCTGGACTATTGTAATTCGTTACTATCAGGATGTCCACAAAATGCAGTTAAAAGCCTTCAGCTGATTCAAAATGCTGCAGCAAGAGTTCTGATGAAAATTAAAAAGAGAGATCATATTTCTCCTATTTTAGCTTCCCTTCATTGGCTCCCTGTTAAATCCAGAATATAATTTAAAATTCTCCTCCTCACATATAAAGCCCTTAATGATCTAGCTCCATCATACATCAGAGATCTGATGGTTCCATATGTTCCTAACAGAGCACTTCGTTCTCAAACTGCAGGTTTACTGGTGGTTCCTAGAGTCTCTAGAAGTAGAATGGGAGGGAGATCCTTTAGTTATCAGGCTCCTCTCCTGTGGAATGTAGAATATAAACTATCTATGTGTGTAACTGGAATGTGCTGATAGAGGTCATAAATTGGTGAAGGACAGGGGAGCAGCAGATAGGGAGTGAAGGAGACAGGATAAGATGAGCCTGCTGGAAGTAATAACAGGAAGCACTCCTTATTTGGACATAAGGAACTGTTATACAAATAAGTGTACAAATAAGTGATATGATATATGTAAAAAAGGAAATGTTGAACACAACCTAGAGACTTAATAAAATGAGCTGGAAGCGGAGAGAGAGCAGAGTTGTGCTCGCAGGCGTTGGCTGGAGCATCTCTCTCCCTCTGCGCAGAGGCGAACTTAAGCTGATTGTACTTTGTGTTTATTTCACTCTTTTCAAACCTCTGCCCAAATCAACGGACCCAGGGAAGCAGAGACGGCTTCGACAACTTGGGGGCGTCATCCGGGATTTGGGAAAACAGGTGAAAAATTGGGATCACTGACAAGGACCAACAGACACCGGACACAGGCTAGCCAAAACTACAGAAAAGGTAAGCAGAACCTGTTTTATCAAACTCTGCTTTTGGATTTTCAATAGGCTAAATTAATATTGTGTCCAATGTCTTAGTAAGTCTGAGTCTGCCAAAACGTAAGAAAAAGAGTGTCATAAATGTTGACTAGGATTTAAACTGGTGAATAGGATGTTGTTTTAGGAAAATTACAAGACTTAGTGGTGGTGTTGTGTGGAAAAATATAGCAGTTTCTCGAACGTGGCACTTTAGAGTACGTCCTCGATGGTGGACTACTGTTAGCTGGGTTAGAGGCCCGAGGACTTGAGAAACCTCGAATTCTACATATAACTGAGAACAAGACCAGGCAAATACACTGTGTATGAATGCTGATGAGTAACAGAAATATTTCTCTGCGAACACTCACATTACAGACGTCTGCATAAGCACAGAAGGAACAATATAAGCGGTGGAAATAACACCGTAAAAGATAGAAAGTCCTGTGAGTTCGAGAGGTTAAATAAATGAGCTGTGAGCTGGACACACCACCGGCAAGAACAGACTAATTAGGAAAACATGAGTGAATGAAAGCTGTTGTGTGAGTGGGGAAGAACGCCAAGCAGCGAGCGATTCCCATTGCGGGTAAAAAAAAAATAAAAAACAGTGTGAAAGGCCCTGGGGACTGGATAAGTGTTCGGTCTGGTAACTGATGGTGATAACAAGGACCGGCCACTGAAAACAGGCTCCTGGGGGGTGGATGTGTTCTGGTGTATTTAGGGTCGATTAGAGAACCTTCAATTGGACCGGGAACTCGGGACATAGTGTGCCATACCTCCCGGTCGGCCATAACTGAATGAGTGAGTGACTGAGATAACGCATTAAATATATCTTTTAGAAAAAAGGATAGTAGTTGTCATAAGATGGAGGGTGAATTTTATAGAGAAATAGATAACAGTGGATGGGGACAGAATGGTCCATGGAAGAGCATAGAGAACCAGCTGCTAATAATGAAAGCTGCTATTAAAAATCACATGAACATAAACAGGAACAGAAGTTGGTTAAACGAATGGATTCTAAAATAAATGAAGAATTGTCAAAAGATGGAAAAAGCAAGACAGATAGAGAGAATGTTGGCAAGTGGTTCTGGTTGAAGATGAAAAAGTCAAAACAGGACAAAGAGTTGGCTGACAAACAGTGTAGAGACAGCAGGTGGTTGGGAAGAGGAAAGTGGAAGGAACTTAAAGACAAAGCAGAAAAGGATGAACAATTTTGGTCACAGATGGGTTTACTGTGGCAAAGTAGTGATCATGCTATGACTAATAAAAGAGACAGGAAAAGCAGACAGATTAAAGATAGCAGTACAGTTGAAATGCCGCAACCTTATACACTTCCTGCACACACCACTCCCCCCACTCCTCCCCCCGCAGGCTTATACCCCACGTTGCAAGTTACTAGGGGACACGTGAGCGTGTGTGATCTACAGCCAGTACATGCCCAGCCTTCTCCTGGCCCATCACCGCCTGCTCTCTCCCCCTCAGCCCCCGCTTCTCTACTCACATTCCACTGCTGAGTCTGAACTGTCCTCTGGAGGTTCATTCATTTCACAGGTTCCACTAACTGACCCATTTGCTGACCGGGTACTACGGGACAAATTGCAGGCAGCCTCTGGCCCAATAACATGTTCTACCCCGTATATTTCCCATTCACCTAGTGATATGGAGTTGGTCACACCTCTGAAACCAGATGTAACTGAGGGCTCAGTTAATATGTCAGTGTCAGGGAAATGGGTAAAACAAGAACCACTGACTGCGATAACTTATTATGACGCTGCTATGCAGGCACCACCTATTACAGTACAGAATCAGTTACCAATTGAAAATGAGGAAGTTATGTCATCTCCCTCAACCCCAATGCCACCAGTACCTGAGGCTACTCCTCCCCCTGCCGGACATGGCTATAACATGAGATCCCGAACCCAGCCCAAACCTTCTTATATGGGTCCACTGTTCCAACAACAATTTGGAGGAAACAGATACAAACCATTCACACTGGGAGATCTCACCACTTTGTGTGAGAAACTTCCCCCTATCACAGAAGGTGCCTCTATATGGCTACAGACACTGGACTCCATGACAGCAGGCAACACTTTAGCTCTAGGTGAGCTAAAGTGGTGCTAAAGTGGAGGTTATGGTCCAGCAATGGCCCTGTACCATTGCTGGACGATGCATGAAGCCACACAGCTGTAGGGACATAGAGCTTATTGCGGGTACAACAACAGCACCAGATGGGGAGACATTTACTTTCTATTCCACTCTCATAGGCATAGCTCTTAGACAAATGTATCCAGTAACCAGAGGACGTACCATTCCAAAATCTGAGTGGAACGCAAACACAAATCCTAGAGAATACTTAGATCAGTGCAAATCCATGTGGCAAACACAGACAGGAACTAATCCAGACAGAGCTGGTCCCCAAAGGGACTGGTTCCGGGATGCTGTCTTAAGAGGGTTACCATCGCAGGTTAAAACTAATATGGAAGATAATCCCAACCTACCTGGGGCAGAGACTGGAGTATGGGAACGCCATCTGATGCATCATTTATCTAAAGTCAAAGAGGCAAAACAAAATGAGGAGAGTGAATTAAAAACGTTACAAACTCAGCTCCTGAAATGCAATTAGCAAAAGCTAAACAGTAGGTTGGGGAAAAGAAAAAGGAGGGTAAAACACCTAAAATTATGTATGAAGGTGCAGTGTCTCAGCCCCCTCAGGCTCCTCCATTTCCTAGAAATTGAGAAAAAGCAGGACAGTGGCATCAGGCCCCGGTCTCATATCAGGGACATGCTGGTCATTTTGAGGGACGGGGAGGGCCGAGGGGAAGGGGATTCCAGAGACCGCAGAGGAGACTGGGTAGTGCTGATGTGTGTTACTACTGCAATGAGCCTGGACATTGGGCCCGAGATTGCCCCCATAAGAATGGTCCACCCGGAGTGTATGGGTGTTATGGTCCCGCCATGGCTCCTCCGGCCCGTCCATACAGAGGCAGAGGTGGCCCAGCACGTGGCGCACACAGACCACAACTCCAATTACCGGCCTGGGACGAGCCTAGTCTCTGGCCTGAGCACCACTGAAGGTCCCCATCGACCCCCGAAGACAGCGGGACTGCGGACCCCCTGCTGCCTGTGACTCTGACCGGAAATAGCCTTCCTTTTCTAGTGGACACTGGGGCCACATGTTCAACCATCAAACAGGCTCCTCCAAACACACTGCCCACCAGGACTACAACTGTCATGGGGTTCTCGGGGGCAAAACAGGTCCTGCCATATACCAAGCCCTTAAAGACTGAAATTGGTGGACACACACTGAATCACAGTTATCTAGTCTCCACTGACACACCAGTAAATTTACTGGGTAGAGACATGTTGATAAAAATGGGAGCAACCATTTTATGCGGGAGTGATGGACTGCAGGTTCACCTGCCCAATGGCACCCAGTTATTTTGTGGCAATAACACTTCTTTTTCACATGGACAGTACCTCCTCCAGCCACAGCAGGACTCAATGGCTGACATATACTGGGTTTTGCTGCAACCTGAAACCACCGAGCACAGAGGCATTCTCTCGGCTTTCCATCGGTGGAAATCCTGGGTCTCCACTCTGGCGCCCTATGTACCTCCTCCTGACCCCCCGCATGTCACCTTGTTTTATGATAGAAACAATTGTGAATGCTACCAGGAAAGCTTTGCTGACAAGTTAGAGGGTACGCACTGGGACATTGTCACCACAGACATTTATGTAGCACCAGAAGGAGTGGTGGCCGAGGTTCACTTGACTGAAGAGCAGGAAGTGTGGTTTAGGATGTGGTCTGATGGAGTGCCTCATATCTCTTTGGCTCTGCACCCAGGTCATGAAGCACGTGAACTTGGAGGTGTGTTAAAACGCTCCCTGAACCTACAGGATTGGCAGCCTTTGGCAACCCCCAACCTTTTTTACTCGACCTCAGGGAACACTTATCGCATATTCAACCACTCCACGGATGTTGGCACACTGGAGCATGTTCAGTTAGACAGACACCATGGTGGGGAAAAAACAGACCATCCGCTGGCACCTGCTATTGTGGAAAAAATGCCTTCCACCCTCTGGGCAGAGGGACCCACAGATGTAGGCCTGATTCAATGTTCCCCCATTACCTTTCAGTTGACCACTGACCAACCAATATGGAAGCTCCAATACCCTCACAAACCAGCAGCAGAACTAGGCATTAAAGATACAGTGGACGGCCTCTGGAACTCAGGTGTTTTAGAGTCCACACATTCCTCTTCATGGAACACACCCATTCTGCCAGTGGAGAAGAAAGGGACGGGTAAATGGCGCATGGCATGATGGCATGACATGATTTACGGGCCATAAATGCTGCTTTGGCCACCCCTACCATTCCCGTGCCCAATCCATATGTTGCTCTGACAAATCTTAACCCTGACCATTGCTGGTTTACCTGCATTGACCTGGCCAATGCATTCTTCTGCCTTCCTTTAACTGAGGAATGCAGGGACATTTTCGCATTTACCTATAAATCCCATAGGTATAGATACACTCGTTTGCCGCAGGGATTCGCGCTTTCTCCAGGAATCTTCAATCAGGTTCTGAAAGACTCTCTCCAAGATTGCCCATTACAACCAAACACCACTCTGATTCAGTACGTGGATGACATTCACCTCGCAACACCCACTATGGCTGAATGCCTTGAGGCAACAGCAATTGTCCTGTCGCATTTGGCCAAAAAAGGCTACAAGGTTAGCAAAGCCAAACTCCAAATCTGCAGACGCCAGGTTGACTTTCTGGGCAGAGTTGTTTCCCAACCTGGCACGGGGATGTCCCCAGCTCACCAATCTGCAGTTTTGTCCCACCCAAAACCACTCCTGGTTAAGGACATGTTGTCTTTCCTAGTACTCACAGGGTATAGCAGATCTTTTGTGCCCGGCTACACCGACCTCACTGCACCCCTTAGAGATCTTGTCAATAAACAGGGCATGAGAAACCTCACTGCCCCGCTTGAATGGACCAGAGAAGCCGAAGAAGCGTTCATTAACTTAAAAACCAGCCTCTCGCAGCTGCACATTTGGCACACCCAGATTACACGTTGCCCTTCCAGTTGGATGTTTCTGTCACAGCACACACGGCAAATGGTGTGCTGTTCCAGAAAAAAGGGTGAATATGAACAGTGCTAATGTACATAAGTGTAATGTTGGACAATATGGAACAAAGACATCATGAGTGCACCCGACACGCAGCAGGAATGGCTAAAATAATCCAAAAAACAGCTCATTTAGTGATGGGACATCCTCTTAACATATTGACATCACATGATGTGGTGGCCTTTGTGAACTCTCAGGCTTTCACGCTCTCACCATTGAGACAACAGAGGCTGAGTAAGGTGCTGGAGGCCCCAAACATCACATACACACATGAAGGAATAAACATAGCAGATAGAATAATTACCGGTACACCACATGTCTGCGCAGAAAAGTGGAGTTTAATGAAAAAGTCAGACCAGATCTACAAAGTACATCCCTAACAGACGCCCGAAACCTGTACACAGACGGGTGCTGATTCAGACATGACACGGAAGGACTTAAGGCAGCATACGCGGTGGTGGAAGACACAAGGACAGATTTTGTCACAGTACAGGCAGAGGAACTGACAGACGCACAATCAGCGCAGAGAGCAGACGTTTTGGCAGTGAAAGCTGCCCTGGAACTAGGAGCAGGACAGAAGGTTAACATTTACACAGACTCCGCATACGCTACAGGAGCAGTACCTGTAGAACTCAAACAGTGGCTGAGGACAGGATTCAGAACTGCAGGACAGAAACCCATTAAACATGAACAGGAAATGAGAAAGTTGGCTGAGGCTTTGTTGCTCCCTCAAGAAGTAGCCGTCATTAAATGCAGAGGACATGACAGCAGGAACACCAGAGTAGCACAAGGGAACCAGGCAGCTGACCAGGCAGCTAAACAGTGTGCAGGATATCAGCCCAGGCACATAATGCTGTGTTCAGAAGCAGGGTGGACACCAGAACCCACCCTGGAAGAAGTAATGAAATTACAAAAGGGGGCCTCTCCTGAGGAAAAATCAGTTTGGAAGGCCCGAGGGGGCTCAGAGGATCAGAGTGGTCTCTGGAGAAGCCCAGACGGACGTCCCGTCTTGCCACCAGGTCTTACCAAAGTAGCCCTAGAAGAAGCACACGGAGTAGGATATGTGGGAACAACGCAAATGTTGAAAAATCTCAAACACTGGTGGCACCCTTGTTTGAAACCAATGGCAGTGCATTGGATTAATTCATGTGAGATATGCAGGCAGTTCAATGTTAGACGAACCTTGAAGCCAGCACCTGGAAAGTTCCCAGTAGACCCAATAGCAGGAAAAGAGGTTATCATTGATTATACAGACATGACTGAGTGAGTAAATGGGTTCAGATATCTGTTGGTGTGTGTGGATGCATTTACTGGATGTCCGGAGGCATGGCCAACAAAAAAGGAAGACAGCAAATCTGTGGTGAAGTGTTTGATAAATCATTATATCCCTAGACACAGTTTTCCAGCTAAAATAAGGTCTGACAACAGAACACATTTCAAAAATGAGGAACTCAAGGAAGTGGAAAAATTTCTGGGACTGAAACACTCATTTGGTACTGTGTACCATCCACAGTCACAGGGGAAGGTTGAAAGAATGAATCAAACCCTTAAAACCAAATTGGCTAAAATCTGTGCACAGACCAAAATGAATTGGGTTACTGCCTTACCATTAGCTCTGATGTCTGTACGGAGTTCTATAAATCAGAAACATGGTTTGACTCCACATGAGCTGCAAACAGGGAGGCCATTTCCAGGCCCCCAAACAAGGTTACCGTTTCTCACTGAGTGTGAACAATCTATGTCTCATCGTGATTATTACAGATCTCTCCACAGTCTTGTTACAGCTTTCTCCAAACAGATCCCAGCAGAACCAGAGACCAGGGTCGGAACCACCACCTCGGAAGCCGAGTGGGTCCTCCTGAAAATCATCAAAAGAAAGTGGTCAGAGCCAAGGTGGACCGGTCCATTTCAGGTCACAGAGAGGACAACCCATGCAGTCAGGCTGAAGGGCAAAGGTGACACTTGGTATCACTGGAGCCAGTGTGCAGGAGCAGAACCACCTCAACGATCCCTTTCTCAGGTCCAGGAAGATCTGAGCGAAATCACAGGAAAAGACAATCTCACTTCTCCCACCCAAGAAGGGGCAGAATAATCCCCGGGTGAGAGAAATTAGCCCAGGGTCAGTCTGCCCTGAGAGCTGAAGACAGAAGAAGAACAGCAGAAGAAGAGGCGGAAGTGATTGAGTTTCCCTCTCACTAGGAGTGGTAGAGCTTCCCTCCCACCCCAGAAGACACTGTTCGGCGAACATTTTATATTTTACACTACATTTTGATTTTTCTGTATCTTTTTCAAGTTATGATTTAACTTTATATGTTTATGTTTTAAGTTTCATAAGTTTAAAAAAAAATGAGGACACTGGAAGGGTTTGATAATGTCTTTGATGATTTCTATTGCAGTATTTGTAGCGATAATGGTGACCTGTGGATGTTGTTGTGTACCATGCATTCGTTCTCTGATGGTGCGCCTCATCATCTCCACAATTGAGGGGAGGGATCCAAAGACAACGATGCCCCTGTTGCAAATTGACCATAACCAGGATGAGGACTGAGTGTGAATTCATGGATGCATAACAAGATGGATGCAAGTTTTCTTAATGATTTTCTCGTTTTACAGGTGGTACAGTAATATTTTTACTTATTTCTACTTATTCTTAGAAGTACTTGGCTGATCTCGTTCTCGTTCTTTCGGTCATGACCCAAAGTTCATGGCCATAAGTGAGGGTAGGAACGTACACCGACCAGTAAATTGAGAGCTTTGCTTTTCGGCTCAGCTCTCTCTTCACCACAACGGACCGGCACAGCGCCCCCATTACTGTGGCAGCCGCACCGATCCGTCTGTCGATCTCCCGCTCCATTCTTCCCTCACTCGTGAACAAGACCCCGAGATACTTAAACTCCTCCACTTGAGGCAGGAACTCCCCTCCAACCTGAAGAGGACAAGCCACCGTTTTCCGGTCGAGTACCATGACCTCGGACTTGGAGGAGCTGATCCTCATCCCAGCTGCTTCACGCTCGGCTGCGAACCGCCACAGCGCATGCTGTAGGTCTTGGCTAGAGGGGGCCAGCAGGACCACGTCATCTGCAAAAAGAAGAGACGAAATCCACTGGTCCCCAAACCCGACCCGCTCCGGCCCTTGGCTGCGTCTAGAAATCCTGTCCATAAAAGTTATGAACAGGACCGGTGACAAAGGGCAGCCCTGCCGGAGTCCAACATGCACCGGGAACAGGTCCGACTTAGTGCCGGCAATGCGGACCAAACTCCTGCTCCGCTCGTACAGGGACCGGATGGCCCCTAGTAAAGGGCCCCCGATTCCATACCCCTGGAGCACCCCCCACAGGGCATCACGAGGGACACAGTCGAATGCCTTCTCCAGCTCCACAAAACACATGTGAACCGGTTGGGCAAACTCCCATGAACCCTCGAGCACCCTGTAGAGGGTATAGAGCTGGTCCAGTGTTCCACGGTCGGGACGAAAACCACACTGCTCCTCCTGAAGCCGAGGTTCGACTATCGGTCGGACTCTCCTCTCCAATACCCTGGCGTAGGCCTTACCAGGGAGGCTGAGGAGTGTGATCCCCCTGTAGTTGGAACACACCCTCCGGTCCCCCTTCTTATGAAGGGGAACCACAACCCCAGTCTGCCAGTCCAGAGGCACTGTCCCCGACCGCCACGCAATGTTGAAGAGACGTGTCAACCATGACAGCCCTAGAACATCCAGAGACTTGAGGTACTCAGGGCGGATCTCATCCACCCCCGAAGCCTTGCCACCGCGGAGCTTTTTAACCACCTCGGTGACTTCAGCCTGGGTGATGAAAGAGTCCGACCCCGAGTCCCCAGCCTCTGTTTCCACCACGGAATGCGTGATGGCAGGATTGAGGAGATCCTCGAAGTACTCCTTCCACCGCCCGATAATGTCCTCAGTCGAGGTCAGCAGTCCCCCGCCCCCACTATAAACAGTGTTGGCGAAGCACTGCTTCCCCTCCTGAGGCGACGGACGGTTTGCCAGAATCGCTTCGAGGCCAACCGGTAGTCCTTCTCCATGGCCTCACCGAACTCCTCCCAGGCCCGTGTTTTTGCCTCTGGCACAGCCCGGGCCGCAGCACGCTTGGCCTCACGGTACCCGTCAGACGCCTCAGGAGTCCCACAAGCCAACCACAGCCAATAGGACTTCTTCTTCAGCTTAACAGCATTCCTTACTGCCGGTGTCCACCACCGGGTTCTGGGATTTCCGCCGCGACAGGCACCGCAGACCTTACGGCCACAGCTACGGGCAGCAGCATCGACAATAGATGCGGAGAACATGGTCCACTCGGACTCTATGTCTCCAACATCCCCCGGGATCTGGTCGAAGCTCTCCCGGAGGTGGGAGTTGAATACATCCCTGGCCGAGGGCTCCACCAGACGTTCCCAGCAGACCCTCACTATGCGCTTGGGCCTGCCAAGTCTGACTGGCTTTCTCCTCCTCCAGCGGATCCAACTCACCACCAGGTGATGATCAGTGGACAGCTCAGCCCCTCTCTTCACCCGGGTGTCCAAAACATGCGGCCGAAGATCTGATGATACGACAACAAAGTCGATCATCGACCTCCTGCCTAGGGTGTCCTGGTGCCAAGTCCACTGATGGACACCCTTATGTTTGAACATGGTGTTCGTTATGGACAATCCGTGACTAGCACAGAAGTCCAATAACAAAACACCACTCGGATTCAGATTGGGGAGGCCATTCCTCCCGATCACGCCTCTCCAGGTGTCACTGTCGTTCCCCACGTGGGCGTTGAAGTCCCCCAGCAGAATAATGGAGTCCCCAGGAGGGGCACTATCCAGCACCCCCGACAGGGACGCCAAGAAGGCCGGGTACTCCGCACTGCCACTTGGCCCGTAGGCTGAAATGATAGTCAGAGACCTCTCCCCAACCCGAAGGCGCAGGGATACGACCCTCTCATCCACTGGGGTAAACCCCAACACGAGACGGCTGAGCTGGGGGGCAACAAGCAAACCCACACCAGCCCGCCGCCTCTCCCCGTGGGCCACTCCAGAGAAGAACAGAGTCCAACCCCTCTCAAGGAGATGGGTTCCAGAGCCCACGCTGTGCGTGGAGGCAAGCCCGACTATTTCTAGTCGATATCTCTCGACCTCCCGCACAAGCTCAGGCTCCTTCCCCCCCAGCGAGGTGACATTCCACGTCCCTAGAGCCAGCCTGAGCATCCGGGGATCGGGCCGCTGAGGTCTCCACCTTCGTCCGCCACCCAATCCTCTTTGCACCGGTCCCTCACGGTTCCCCCTGCAGGTGGTGGGCCCACTGGGGGATGGCCTCGCGTCTCTCGTTCGGGCTTGGCCCGGCCGGTTCCCGCGAGGAGCAACGCGGCCACCAGGCGCTCTCCGACGAGTCCCGACCCCAGGCCTGGCTCCAGGGTGGGACCTCAGCTCCGCCGTACCGGGCGACGTCACGTGCCTCGATATTTTTTTCTTCATGAGGGATTCTTGAACCACTCTTTGTCTGACCCATCACCAGAACGAGATCTCGGATACAAGCGGCTGAAATGAGCTTCCTCCGTAGGGTGGCCGGGCACTCCCTTAGAGATAGGGTGAGGAGCTCGGCCATCCGGGAGGGGCTCGGAGTAGAGCCGCTGCTCCTCCACATCGAGAGGAGCCAGTTGAGATGGCTCGGGCATCTATACCGGATGCCTCCTGGACGCCTTCCTTGGGAGGTGTTCCAGGCACGTCCCACCGGGAGGAGGCCCAGGGGACGGCCCAGGACACGCTGGAGGGACTATGTCTCTCGGCTGGCCTGGGAACGCCTTGGGCTCCCCCTGGAGGAACTGGAGGAGGTGTCTGGAGAGAGGGACGTCTGGGTGTCTCTGTTGAGTCTGCTGCCCCCGCAACCCGGTCCCGGATAAAGCGGAAGACGACGGGTACGAGTACGAGTACTTGGTTGACGGACATTTTAGGGTGTGAACTCTTATGAGAGTTCAAAAGTGGGGGTTGTAGAATATAAACTATCTATGTGTGTAACTGGAATGTGCTGATAAAGATCATAAATTGGTGAAGGACAGGGTAGCAGCGGGATAGGGAGTGAAGGAGACAGGATAAGATGAGCCTGTTGGAAGTAATAACAGGAAGCACTCCTTATTTGGACATAAGGAACTGTTATGCTGTACAACTAAGTGATATTATATATGTAAAAAACGAAATGTTGAACAGACTTAATAAGAGACTTAATAAAACGAGCTGGAAGCGGAGAGAGAGCAAAGTTGTGCTCGCAGGCGTTGGCGGGGGCATCTCTCTCCCTCCGCGCAGAGGCGAACTTAAGCTGATTGTACTTTGTGTTTATTTCACTCTTTTGAAACCTGCGCCCAAATCAACGGACCTGGGGAAGCAGAGACGGCTTCGACAGGAACCAGCTCCCAGTTTTAGTCCGTGAGGCAGACACCCTGTGTACTTTTAAGGCTAGGCTTAAAACTTTCTTTTTTGATAAAGCTTATAGTTAGAGTGGCTTAGGCTATCCTGAGCTATCTTCCTTATTTTTCACGTCCATCTTCTTCCGTCCCTGTTAGATAGAGTAAGGGGCAGTCAGGTTTTAGCCTAAACCTGCTCAGTTATGGTTGAGGTGCAAACACACCCTCCATTTCTGCTACCTGTATGACCCCCTCTCTTTTCCAATGGTTATGGTCAATATGACAGAGAGAGGTTGTGGTTTTTAGTATAACAATGGCCATCAGTGGGCTCTAGATGGACAAACTGGATACTTTTAAGGCTAGGCTTAAAACGTTCCTTTTTGATAAAACTTATAGTTAGAGTAGGTTATCCTGAGCTATCTCTGTAGTTATGCTGCTATAGAATTAAGCTGCTGGAGGACATAAAAACCACTTTCACCCTTTTTCCTACATTCTCACACTACTCTCTAATTCTGCATTATTTGCTGTTATTTCAGTTTTTAATTTTATGTTCTCCCTCTTTTCTCTTCCTAGAAGCTACACCAGGCCTGGCTCTGTATCTACCTGTGACACCTTTCTGGAGAGGGGCATCGTCCAAGCATCTGCTGGCAACAACTTAATGCTCACCCTCTACCGATGATCCACATGACACTGTCTTTCAGTGTCTAACCCTTTCTCTTTGCTAGACATGGCAATTGACTGAGCTTTTACTGTAACTAACTCTATGTTCTCTCTTTCAGACTCTAACCTTGAAAATTGGCTCAAAGTTTATATGTTCTTTCTTTCTAGGTGAAACAACTAAAGGAGCTACATCCAGTAACATTTACCTTTCCTTCCCATAGAAAGTACTCCTGGATCAGGGCTTCTTTGTTCTCTTTGTGTCTCTGCTCTGTTCTCTCAATCCCCCAGTCGGTGGTGGCTGATGGCCGCTCACACTGAGCCTGGTTCTGGTTCTGCTGGAGGTTTCTTCCTGTTAAAAGGGAGTTTTTCCTCTCCACTGTCGCTACATGCATGCTCAGTATGAGGGATTGCTGCAAAGTCAACGCCAGTGACTGTCCACTGTCTCTACATGCTCATCCAAGAGGAGTGAATGCTGCAAGTCACTGACTGGATGCAATCTGCTGGGTTTCCTTAGATAGAAAAACTTTTTATCCAATTTGAATAAAAAGCTAACTCCGACTGCACTGTTCAATTGTTAGGATTAATTGGAATGTATGTACCTGACTTTTGTGAAGTGCCTTGAGATGACATGTGTTGTGAATTGGCGCTATATAAATAAACTGAATTGAAATTGAATTGAATCTTTTATTTTGAAGTGCAATTCTTTGAAGGGCTTGGACAGTTAAATCCCACACCCGCAGTCCGGTAACCAAATCAAGGGCGATGTGAGACCAAGATACTAAGTGGCTGGAGCAAGCCTGACGGAGGCTGATTAGAGGACTGGTTTTGGGCACATGTTGCACAAGCTTTGACATACTCGGTAACATCCTTATACAACAATGGCCACCAGAATCTCCTGGAGATTAAATCCACCGTCCGACTGGCACCAGGATGAGCAGATAGTTTGGTCGAACAAAACCAATGAATTAGTCGTGCCCTGATGGAGGAGGGAACATAAGTATGATTAGGAGGACCAGTCTTAGGATCAGGTTCATGATGTAGGGCTTGCTGCACTACATTCTCAACCTCCCATGTTAACGAGTCAACTATGCAGCTGGGGGGTAAGATGGGAGCCGGTTTCTCTTCAGTGTCGTCGGGACAAAACTGACGGGAAAGGGCATCTGGTTTCTGGTTCTTAGAGCCTGGTCTGTAAGAGATGCAGAGGTTAAACCGGGAAAAGAAAAGGGACCAACGGGACTGGCGAGAATTGAGCCGTTTAGCTGACTGCAGGTAAGATACATTTTTGTGATCAGTCCAAAGCAGAATAGGATGCCCAGCACCCTCCAGCCAATGTCGCCACTCCTCCAGTGCTAGTTTGATGGCTAGCAGCTCTCTGTCCCCCACATCATAGTTTCGCTCCACATTAGTTAGTCTGCGGGAAAAAAAAAAGCACAAGGATGAAGCCGGTCATCAAGGTCAGAGTTTTGTGAGAGTACAGCTCCAACCCCCACATCTGAGGCATCAACCTCCAACGTAAACTGTTTGTCTGGGTTAGGGTGGACCAGGATGGGTGCTTGAGAGAATTTTCATTTCAACTGATGAAAGGCTCGATCAGCTTCCGGATTCCACTTAAACTGGACCTTAGAAGAAGCTAGTGCAGTCAGGGGAGCAGCTGTTTGGCTGTAGTTGCAGATAAACCTCCGATAGAAATTTGCAAAAACCTAGAAATCTCTGGAGCTGTTTGCAAGAATCAGGAAGTGGCCAATCCAAGACGGCTTTCATCTTGTCCGGGTCGGAGCGAACCTGTCCACCCTCTAGAATAAATCCCAGGAAGGTGACTGAATCCTTATGAAACTCACATTTCTCCACTTTAATGAATAGTCGGTTCTCCAAAAGACGTAGAACTAAGCGGACATGATGGCGATGTTCGGTAATGTCCTTAGAGTAAATAACGATGTCATCTAAATACACAAACACAAAAATGTTCAAAAAAATCTCTCAAAACGTCATTGACTAGTGCCTGGAATACTGCTGGTGCATTGCTGAGTCCAAAGGCATAACAAGGTACTCAAAGTGCAAATACGGAGGAGGTGATAAGCATTGCGTAAATCCAATTTGGTGAAAACAGCGGAACCATGTACTGGTTCAAAGGTAGAAGACAGTAAAGGTAATGGATATTTATTTTTAACAGTGTAGAGGCATAAAGCTGTGTTTGAATAGATTAAAAGTGTTATTATTGTGTTTACCATTATAAGATAAATTCTGTGAATTCTTTCTTCTGTGCATAAGGAAACAGGCCTGTCTGGAAACAGATTACATTAGGGAAAAGTTATTGGCGAGAGGTAAAGACTGATGAGTTTGTTATTGCAGGAAATCTTGTGATATTCTGACTCTGCCAGGCCAGTGTGACATGGAATAATAAGAGCTTGCATTGTGTGTTGTAAATATGAATCTGAGAATATTATTTAATATTTAATATTAATATTTTAATATTTTATCAAATAATATTTCGGTCTTTTAAGGATTGTCCTGTGAATACCAGCCCCATTAAGGCGATGGTATTAGGACAAAATAGAAAGGTGTGAGACGAGCTCTGACATTATTGAACAGCATAAACTCTGCACACATATGGAATTAATTCACACAATTTCTTAAAATACAAGAATTTATTAACAAAAATAATTCAACTTAAAGTCAAACATATTTCAATCAACAAATTCTTTACTATGCTAAAACAATCCAACTAAACTACCAAGCAGAATTAAAGAATAATGAAGACTAATGGACTATGTACAATATAAACAAGTTGATTAAAGATGATTAGAAATCATGACCAAAAAGAGTGATGCAACATTACCATGCAATATTTATGTTTGAGAACCAAGGATTATCTTGAAGAATCCGGAAATGAAGTTAAGTTAGTCTTGGAACTAATTTAGGCAATAATCAGCAACATCTAGACAACCCTTCACAATGCAAGATCAGATAACATTATTTTAATAAAATAATGTTTTAAATAATGATCTGCTGAATAAACCACCCTCATGGATGACTAATTGTCAACGGTGTCTAATTAACTGCCTTTATTTATTGAAATAATATTTGAAGAAATATTATTGAGTATTTTGGAAAAGAGCCAAATCTTTCTGGAGAAATGGGGCTTAATGGTGTTTACCTAGGTATCAAATCTAGTAAATGATGTTCAGGGACTATTATTCACTAGCTTGAAAACCAACAACCTTTCTTTTGAATAGTTTTTAGTAGCTCATGTTCTCTACCGGTTAGCCGTTAAGCTAACAAAGAAGCTAGCTAAAGTGCTAAGCTAGAAGATAGCTTAGCACCAGAATCAACACATACCTTTAAAATACCAGGGTTAATAAAAGGGTTAAAATGCATAAGCGCGGACGGCGCGTTATGAGCAATGTTCTGGTTAAAACCACGCTTTAAATAAAGTTTATCTTAACTTTAAAACATACAAAGAACACAGAACCGGCACGTGCCGTAGCTAGCCTACTAGCTCTAAAGATAGCCAGGTTCCACAAAACAAAACTTCATAACATGAAAACGTTTAGATCATTTCATCCTAAACCTATCTGTTAATCTGTCCAAACCTAACCTCTGACCATGCTGAGGGAATGTTGTCCAAGGGCGAAGTTTGAAGAAGGTATCCAGTCAACAAGCTGTTGGCTCGGTAGCTAACCTCTGCGTTCGCTCTGTGAACAAAAGTTAGCTCCGGAGAGCTGGCGGCTCGGCCTGTCCGCTGCCCAGCTGTTCGTTACCGTAACACGGTTGTGCAGGCCGTAGTAACTTCCTTCAGACTCGGCTTGTAGAAACAGCTTCTCTGCCGAGGATCTCTCTCTGCGACACAGGTTTGCTTCTGCGGGGCTTCGGAGAGAAAGGTAAGCAACTCTTACACCTTAATTTCCCCGTTCATGAATGACAATACCGGATACACAGACAGTATTTCATTCTACTTAACTTTGCATATGATCGATGATCGTATGGCTTTGGATCCAGTTGAATTTATGTCTTTTTGCCAGCAAAAGACATCAGCGCGCTTTCCTCTCCTATCCGGTCCCTCTGCAAGGCCGCGTGGAAGAGAAAGACTTGTGGAAAGGTGGGGGCTTATATGCGGCAGTGTCATCGTGGGAAGTCCTCTGTTACCCCCCTTCCCCCTTCGGAGTTGTGCTTTTATTTGGGTAATGGCGCCACTGGAAGTCCGCAGTTATCCCCTTTTCTGGCTGTGCCGGAAGTAGGTTAATGCACTTTATTTTGAAAAGTTCCAGGAATGTCCATACCAGAGTTTTAGTGTTGAAATCCATGGCTGTAGGTCCCAACATGTGTTTCAGTTGGGAATGTTTTGATATCCCTAAAGTCCTGCCAGGTCAATTTGACCTGAGAGTTTGCATCCAGATAAAGTCATGAGAGTGTTATTATAAAATGCCACGTACGCCAATCTGATGTCTTCCAGATGTTGGCTGAATGTGCATTCTCGGAAAAATAGAGAAAGCAATGTTGTGGATGCCAGATGTATTACGTAAATGAATATGATCTATTTCAATTGGTCAAGAGAATCCAAATACACACCAATGCTTTGTATCTGTATAAAAACCGCCCCGTAAAGACTGGAGGCAGGGAGACTTCTGGAATTGTTGTGAAGATGTTGTTTGTGCACTTTGAATAAAGTCCCCTCTCGTGGAGGCTGTTTCAAGGGAGAATATTTCTGAGTACTGTTTTAATTATTTTGGCTCAGAGATCAGACTGCTTGCTCCCAAAACAGTTATTTGATTAAGTCCGCGGTAATCTATACAAGGAGGTAATGATTCATCCCAACAAAGAAAAAAACAGCTCCTAGTGGAGAGGATGATGGACGGATTATACCAGCTGCCAGAGATTCAGAAATATATTTTTCCATGGTGGCTCGTTCAGGATTTGAAATGTTGTATTGGCGACTTGAAGGTAATGGTACTCCAGGAAGAAGATCTATTGCGCAGTCATAGGGCCGGTGAGGAGGCAGAGTCAAGGCCCTAGACTTACTGAACACCATCCTCAGATCATAATACTCAGTGGGGACTTGAGTGAGATCTGAAAGTTCCTCCTCCTTGCGTTCTGAAACAGAGACGTTAGGTGAGACAGCCGACTGTAAACAAAAAGATAAGCATTTAGATGACAAGGATTCAATACGGACTTTGGCCCAGTTAAGATTCGGATTATGAATCTGTAACCAGGGAAGGCCTAGAACCACAGAGCTCTGAGATATGGGAAACACAAGGAGCGTGATAAATTCTCTGTGATTACCTGATATGATTAGTTCGAGTGGCTTGGTCTGGTGAGTTATGGAGTGAAGGGAACTATCATCCAAAGCCTGGACGTGACACAGGAAGCGGTACGGTCTCAATCTGGTATTTGCTGACAAGGGCTTGATCAATTAAATTCTGATCGCTACCAGAATCAATCAGGGCCGAAAAACGTTTGTTGTTATACAACAAAGTAGCAGGCAAGGTGAGTCTAGGGGTCTTAGAGCTACAATGCTGGTCCGCCGGCTCCCCCTTTACAGTCAACGGACCCCTCCCTTTTGGCCGAAGTGGGCAGGAAAAGACAAAATGATCTGGTGATCCACAATAAAAACATTGATTTGCTTCTTTTCGATGCTGTCGCTCATCAGGTGTAAGTCTGGTCCTACCTAATTGCATGGGTTCTGGTTCAGGCAAACTGAACGGCTGGGGCGCTGCGGAAGTGGATCTAGATCCAGAGAGTAATGGTAACTTATTCACTACTTGCCCAGAGTGGGCCCTTCTCCTTTCTCTCATGCATGAATCGATACGTATAGCTAAGGCAATAAAGTCATTTAATTTCTTAGGTACGTCTTTCAGAGATAACCCGCCTTAAACAGCCTCATCCAGTGATTGAAAAAATGCGGCTTTAAGTGCCTGCTGATCCCACCCTGAAGCCGCTGCTAATGTGCGGAAATCTACTGAAAACTCAGTTAGAGGTTTGTTTTGTTGTTGTAGCGCCCACAAACGGCGGGCAATATGTGTCTGATCTGTCTCCTGAGCGAATGTTTGTTTGAACTCTTGAATAAATTCTTCATAGGTGCATCCGAACTGATTACTCTCTGTAAACCTGGATTCAGCCCATCGAAGAGCTCTTCCTCTTAATAATCCTAATATGTAAGACATCTTGACGTCATCATGAGGGAATGATTGAGGTGATCGGTTGAAAACCAGCTTACACTGTTGTAAGGAACTGCCACAGTCTCTGATCTCCCCAGACAATTTCTCCGGGTTTGAGGAAGTTATGTCATGTCCGGAAGGTAGTTGTTGAGTTGGTGGAGCGCCACCAGGCAAAGGGGAGTCCTTTGTACTGAGAACATGCCGTAAGAGAGAGGAAATCTGTTCAAGTTGTTCATTTGTTTATCTTTGTTGTTCATGAAGAGATCGGAGAGATGAACCTTGAGCCTGAATTTGGTGACTATGTTCAGTTAGGGTTCTTTTCAGTGTTTCTGCTGGGTTGGCTTGGCCTGAGTGTTCTGTCATTTGCTTGCCAATCTGACCCACATGCAAACGTGTTTATTTGTTCACAGGTCCGATGGAGGTGGGATCTGGGACTAGAACCTCTCTGCTGCATGGAAGGGTAACAGGTAAATAGAGGATGATGACAATGGGGATTTTGCGGTGTGAGGTATCTCAAGGTGCTGGTTCGCCGGAGGGGAGTTATTCTGGGTCTGGTAAGTTTGGTAAGCCTGGTCACTTTGATAACTGATCCTTTCCATGGATCAGTACTTTGATTCGTTGTTTCCTTACTGATTTGGTCCAGTGGTGCCGCTCGCTGGAGGGTGGACAGGTTTCACTCGGAGAATCTGAGGTTATGGAGTCCAACAGCTGCCAGCAAAGCCTGACTGGAAATCTTGGCTTCGGAGATGAGGTTAGGTAGGTTCTTCAAGGAGCTTGAACTGGGTCCAAAACTGAACGTGGAAAATAAGCGAGGACAAGACTGATAAGTCAAAGCTTAGAATAAACATGGGTATCATAAACTTGGCCAGTTGAATGTACCACAAAGGCATGCTGGCAGCATGCTCCTTATAAACCTCCCAGCTTGATCAAGGAGATGGAGAACACCTGTCCAAACCCAACAGCACACAAGCAACACCTAGAGGTGAAGCAAAGTAAATAGCAGGCACAAAAATACAAACAGGAACTCCCAGAGCCCGAAAGACGTTCCGACGTTGCTTTCGTGTGCATTTGTCACTGTAGCATTTGCAGTTTGATCATCATATAAACCAGCTTGCCAAAGACTTTTTGGACTTGTTGAAAAATTCCAGCAAATGAGTGCTGCATAATTACTGGGCAACAATATGTTCAGCTTGGCTTTTGGCAGCTATTAATAATTATAATTAGTCAGACAGTCAGTAATTTTCTACCACTTCCTCCATAGTGGGTTGCGGGGAAGCTGGTGCCTATCTCCAGCAGTCTATGGGCGGGAAGTGAGGCACACCCTACACATGTCGCCAGTCCATCTCAGGTTAACACAGACACACACTCAGTCACGCCTAAGGGCAATTTGGAGAAAACAATCAACCTAACAGTCATCTTTTTGGACTGTGGGAGGAAGCCGTAGTGCCTGTAGAGAACCCATGAATGCATGGGGAGAACATGCAAACTCCATACAGAAAGATCCCCGGCCAGGAGTCAAACCCAGGACCTTCTTGCCACAAGGCAACATTGCTACCACCTGCGGCACAATTATTATTTGTTAAAAATATTTTTAAAATATTAAAGTTAGATTAATAAAGTTTCAGACTAACAAATCAGAGCACCACAGCAGTGATTGGTTTAACCATTAGCAACTAATAACAATTATAATTCAATTCAGTTTATTTATATAGCGCCAATTCACAAAACATGTCGTCTCAAGGCACTTGACAAAGTCAGGTACATACATTCCAATTAATCGTAACCATTGAACAGTGCAGTCAGATTCAGTTATTTATTCAAATTTGATGAAAAGTTTTTCTATCTAAGGAAACCCAGCAGATTGCATCCAGTCAGTGACTTGCAGCATTCCCTCCTCCCGGATGAGCATGTAGAGACAGTGGACAGTCACTGGCGTTGACTTTGCAGCAATCCCTCATACTGAGCATGCATGTAGCGACAGTGGAGAGGAAAAACTCCCTTTTAACAGGAAAAAACCTCCAGCAGTACCAGAACCAGGCTCAGTGTGAGCGGCCATCTGCCACGACCAACTGGAGGTTTGAGAGAACAGAGCAGAGACACAAAGAGAACAAAGAAGCACTGATCTAGGAGTACTTTCTATTGGATGGAAAAGTCAATGTTAATGGATGTAGCTCCTTTAGTCAATTCATCTAGGAAGAAAGAACAGATAAACTGTGCCAGTTTTCAGGGTTAGAGTCTGAAAGAGAGCACATAGAGTACGTCAGAGTAAAAGCTCAGTCAGTAGGAGAGAGACAGGGTTAAACACTGAAAGACAGGGCAAGTGTATCATCAGTAGAAGGTGAGCATTAAGTTTTTGCCAGCAGAAGCTTGGACAATGCCCCCCCTCCATCAAGGTTTCACAGGTAGACACTGAGTCAGGCCATGTGTAGCTTCTAGGAAGAGAAAAGAGAGAGAACATAAAGGTAAAAGCTGAAATAAAAGCAAATAATGTAAAATTGGAGAGTAGTATGAGAATGTAATGAAGAGAGTGAAAGTGGTCATTATGTCCTCCAGCAGCCTAAGCCTATAGCAGCATAACTACAAAGATAGTTCAAGATAACCTAAGCCACTCTAACTATAAGCTTTATCAAAAAGGAAAGTTTTAAGCCTAGCCTTAAAAGTAGACAGGGTGTCTGCCTCACAGACTAAAACTGGGAGCTGGTTCTACAGAAGAGGAGCCTGATGACTAAACGATCTGCCTCCCATTGTACTTTTTGAGACTGTTTGTCAGGTTTTGTCCTGTGAATAGCCCTGTATGTTTACAACAGAACAATAGAAGAAAGAGGAAATACAAGGCCTGGTGATCAAAACAGCAAGCTCTGCAAACATATATAGAATAAACAAATTACTTTACAGAATAAGAATTTATTAACAAAAAATAATAATAATTCAATTTTAGATTAAATACTTTAATTAAAAAACTATCCTCCTAGACACTCATTACCACATTACTAAGTGAAAATGAGAAGAATGAGGAAAACTAATAACTACAAGAAGGGTACAAAGAAATACACAAAAACCAATAAAATAACGAAGTGATATTACAGTTCAGTGAGCATATGTTTGTTTAGGAACAAAGGTTTGTATTGAGGAATTTGGAATTAGAACAGACAGACGCAATGACTTTGCATCTGGGGTTAGTGGTTTAGCTAAACACAAAGGAGATAGCTAACTTAGCAACCCTTTTATTTCCACATATTGTGCTATATGAAGACCTGTTGTACAAATCATCATTGCACTTTAAATCCAAATCTGGGCCGTATTTTGTGAATCTAGTTACTGTACATGGCTGGTGTCATGGCTAAATCAACCTAAAGATTAAATAACAATTCCATTTCTGCATTAGTTTTGTAGCACTTCTGGCCCAGATTTGTTCCAGATCTGCAAATCCAGGTCTGTGCCAGTTTCGTTGTCCGATGAGCTACTTCCCCATGTCTAAAGGGATTGCTCAGTCCAGTTCTCCATCCAACGGGTCCGGACTTCCCTAAACCTGAAAAGTCTTACTAAGCCGCTTTACTGAAAGTTCTGTTTAAGCTGGTGTCGGGAAATGACTCGCCTAGCCTCTGACAGCCTTCATACAAAAGTCTCGCCCTTCTTCAGCTGGAGGTCCGGGCAACCGAGTAGCCTATTGCAGTCATCCACACCTTCGACAGTCATTTTTGTTCACGGCTGCTCATTCCCTATTTTTACAACTGGCTCTTGGTATATGGGCTAGGTTAATTTTAGTGGCTCAGCATGAGCCCCAAGGGCGCTGTTTTAACAAACTTGACTAAGGCAACCTATAAAAACCTCCTAAAATATCTTAGAACCAGGCAACAAGACTTTTTACCACCAATGAAAAAACAAAAATAAGGTGACTCAATTAATTGAATGTCCAAGATTTAACTAGAATTTTATATGCTTTCTTTAATTAGCAACGCTTATGCAGGGGTCAGTAACAACTTCAATTCGGCAACACGTAATAATTTCAATAATAGAAATAAATAAATCAATTCAACCTGTCTTACCCTGATGCTGAAACTAATGAGTTTGGAGAGGCTTTGAAGATGGAGGCTCATCCATGCAGATGGTTCTTCTGGTAACAACGAGTGATTTCTTGAAGGGAATACGACTTAATCTTCAGTTTTCTTCCTTTAAGTGGCAGGCACTGATGCTCCAGTTAAACAGGATCTTTGTTGTTATTTGTCTCCGAAGACAGTAGTTTCCAGAGGCTGAAGAGATGAAGGAAACCTGGAGACATAAACGAGGTTGATTCAGGACTTCCAGAAGCCTGAAACTTCAAGTTCAAGTTCAAGTTCACTTCTGTTGTCTGGATAAAATGGATTTAGATTAAATAAGATTCTTAATCTTGAGGCACAGTCCTTCTAAGGCAAACGGGTTGATCCTCTTTTTAATGCAGTCGATCAGCTGGGCTGTGTCTCTGGTCCTCTGATTCATCTGTAGCGTCTGTCCGATCTTGTTTGCTGGTCTTCTGTGAGGAAACAACCAACTAGTTCCTCTATTCTTGCCCATTTTATAGAGCGTTTCCACCAAACCCTTTGTGCTCATTGGCCAGTGGTTGTTGCCATGGCTGTCCCATTGGTCACCCATGACATAAGGTGATTCTCTGGAATTTCCCGAGTCGTGTCCATATCAGACATGCCATCATCACCTCAGTCATGAGCTGTCTGCTAGCCTCTTCTTTGCCCCAGTCATCAGTCTTGTGCTGTAAGCTGCAACTCTCACTTCCCCAATTCCCGAACATCTGCTCTATTCCTGTCTCACTTAACATTACACTTCCTCTTAAACAGAGGCTTTAATTCTTACATTGGTGCTGCTCAAACGTTTAGTTACAGCGTTTACTTCATTTACAGTTTAAAACCATTACTTAAACTTCATCCTTTTTATTCATACACCACACAACATTATCTATTTCATATATAGCTGATTGAGAATGTCAAACCTTAAGGTTTTTCCTCTAATTCTCAGTTCTTAACAACATTTCAATCATACATCTTTTAACTTGTTAATCAGACTACTAAGACTACTAATTTTATTCAATACATGTGAAAGAATATAAAATGATCATACATCATTTCTTTGGATATACTTGTTTATATTTTTTGCAAAAGATAAGACAGATAACATGTGGCAGATAATATGTGGCTCCACACAGGCCTCTCCAGTCTCTCAGCTCCAGAATATGAGAACATGCTTGTTTCACTCCCCACTGCTTCAACTGTGTGTTTTAATAATTATTGCATGGATTACACATAAGGATATAAGGATATTTATTGTAACTTTTATGGAGTTAACTGTGAGCAGTTACTAAATGTTGCATGGATTATATGGAAAGATCTCACCTTATTTTGACACCAGTTATGGGCTGTTGAAAAAGAAGATCCGTTTTATGGGTCCGGGCTAATTGCTCTACTATATCCGATCTGTGTTTAAATCACACATTAACGTAAGGTTTGTGGTAACTTTAAAACTTAACCGAAAAAGATAAACTAGCCATTAGGCTTATAGACCCTGTTAGTACTCAATGGCCATTAGCATTAACTTAAAAGGTAGCCTGCTAACACTTGTTGGAGTTGTCCTTCTAAACTCCGGCGTGTTCGTTTATTTGGTCAAAGCATCTTAATTCTGCTCGATAAAAACTAAACTTAAATGTCTAAGAAAGCAAAACACGGACTAGAGGTTGAAGCTGATTCACCCAGCCGGGGAAGAGAGGTGCTGTCTCTGTGTAGTCAGGAACACTTCTGCTCTTCTCTCCCCTGCACCGTTCTTTTATTGAACACACACGTACCAGGGAATATACATTTCACATTTGTTGTGCAGCGCCTTTGCACTGTCTTTGCATTTTTCCTCAGCCAACTCTCTTTCTTTCTTAGCCTTCTTCATATTTGGCCAAAACCATCTTCCAACACTTTTTCTGCTCTTTTCATCAGTTCCATCCTTTTCAACTTCATCCTGTATTTTCTGATCCATTTTTAAAATCAACTTTTCAGCCTGTTTTCCATCTTGAGTCTGCTGTGCCAGTTGTCTCACAACATACACTTGTTCCTTAAATGTTTTCCACACCGGTGCCTCTGCACTCGACTCTGAGTCATCCGTTTCCCTATCAAATTCTCCGTCCATGTTTAGAAGAAAGGTTTTCGCACCCTTCTGTAAAACGTTTTCGCACCCTAGAAAAGTATTCACACCCTGAAAAGTATTCCCACCTTTCTTCACTCCACTCTGTTCATTCACTGGTCAACTGAGGCCGTCCAGAAAATATGGCACGCTATGTCCCTGGTATCTGGACTATTTTGAGAGTGACATACACACGTCTCAAGACACCTCAATTTTCCCCCAAACCAAGCAGCTTATCAGCACCGTCATTGTTGACACCAGTTAGGTTTCCATACAGGAATGCTGCATTCATTCACCTGCAATGAGAGTCTGGCGAACCGCTGCGCCTCTCTCCAGTCACACCGTATTTTTCACACACTCCTCCTAACAAGTCTGTCTCACAGATTATCCCTAATGTGAACAGCTCATCGATTTTATGCGTTTGTGTATTATGTACTTTTCTCTGGAGTCCACTAGATGTCCTCCAAGTCTAACTATTCTTGCTGAATTATCCTATTCCAGCTCATAGTTTTCTCATGCTGGTCTTGTTACAAATGTCATTTATAACTCACAGTCATGCACTCACTGTTACTGGTCTTACAGATTCATACAAACTGTTCACAGTAACTTATAGCTTCACGGGACTTCAGACTATGTGTTTTATGAATTACCACATCTGTAATCTGGTTTTATTGAGACAGAACTCGAATAAAATACAGCATTCAAACCTTTGTGTTTTTGCCCGGTCTTAGCTTTCTGACTCCAGAATACAATGAACAACCTAGGGACTTTAACCCTTATCCAGAGGGACTCTAACCCTCAAATTCTAGGGGACTCGAACCCCGTTTTTTGAGGGACTCTAACCCTTAATTCCAGAGGACTTGAACCCCGTTTTTTTGACAGACTCTAACCGTTAATTCCAGAGGACTTGAACCCCGTTTTTTTGAGGGACTCTAACCCTTAATTCCAGGGGACTCGAACCCCGTTTTTGAAGGACTTAAACCTTAAGAAAACTGTTTACACTTCGGAGGTTCCCACCCTCCGGGACTTCAACCCAGCAAAATCATGAATTCTCGTCAGAAACCATGTAGAGTTGCCAACTCAGGAAACACACGGGCCTCAAACCCTATTTCTCACTTTACTTTACATGACCTCTTTTATATTACCTTAACACACTGGTCTACACATTTTAAATTTAGCAGAACATTTCACTTACTCAGACATCTGACACCAAGAATTTAGGCCTATCGACAATGCCAAAAGAGCAGAGTTCGTTTAAACAGGTTCTGCCTTACCTTTGTTAGAAGTGAGGAGGGTACCCTGGTGTCAAGACGTCTTTTGGTGAAGTTCTCATTTAGCCGAAAGCCCTCGCTTTTCCCAAATCACGTCGGGAGTCACCAAGTTGTCGGAGTTGTCCTTCTAAACTCCTGCGTGTTCGTTTATTTGGTCAAAGCATCTTAATTCTGCTCGAGAAAAAACTAAACTTAAATGTCTAAGAAAGCAAAACACGGACTAGAGGTTGAAGCTGATTCACCCGGCCGGGGAAGAGAGGTGCTGTCTCTGTGTAGTCAGGAACACTTCTGCTCTTCTCTCCCCTGCACCGTTCTTTTATTGAACACACATATACCAGGGAATATACATTTTACATTTGTTGTGCAGCACCTTATCAGTTTCTCACACATTCTTTGGCTGCAGTCAGTTTCTCATACATTCTTTTGCTGAAGGTCAGTTCTGAGGCATCTTCTATTGATGAAACTGACACATGCACTCACACCCTTTAGTGCCTGTTTTTTCAAGTTCACAAATAATACATATTGTTCTGCACAGTTAACTTTCTAAGCGCTACAGGTTCAGACTAATTCCACACTGTTATGAACATAAGAACACATTACACTTTGTTATACAGGGGTTGGACAATGAAACTGAAACACCTAGTTTTAGACCACAATAATTTATTAGTATGGTGTAGGGCCTCTTTTTGCAGCCAATACAGCGTCAATTCGTCTTGGGAATGACATATACAAGTCCTGCACAGTGGTCAGAGGGATTTTAAGCCATTCTTCTTGCAGGATACTGGCCAGGTCACTACGTGATACTGGTGGAGGAAAACGTTTCCTGACCCGCTCCTCCGAAACACCCCAAAGAGGCTCAATAATATTTACATCTGGTGACTGTCCAGGCCATGGGAGATGTTCAACTTCACTTTCATGTTCATCAAACCAATCTTTCACCAGTCTTGCTGTGTGTATTGGTGCATTGTCATCCTGATACACGGCACCGCCTTCAGGATACAATGTTTGAACCATTGGATGCACATGGTCCTCAACAATGGTTCGGTAGTCCTTGGCAGTGACGCGCCCATCTAGCACAAGTATTGGGCCAAGGGAATGCCATGATATGGCAGCCCAAACCATCACTGATCCACCCCCATGCTTCACTCTGGGCATGCAACAGTCTGGGTGGTACGCTTCTTTGGGGCTTCTCCACACCGTAACTCTCCCAGATGTGGGGAAAACAGTAAAGGTGGATTCATCAGAGAACAATACATGTTTCACATTGTCCACAGCCCAAGATTTGCGCTCCTTGCACCATTGAAACCGACGTTTGGCATTGGCATGAGTGACCGAAGGTTTGGCTATAGCAGCCCGGCCATGTATATTGACAGTTCTGGTGGAAACAGGAGAGTTGAGGTGCACATTTACTTCTGCCGTGATTTGGACAGCTGTGGTTTTATGTTTTTTTGGATACCATCCGGGTTAGCACCCAAACATCCCTTTCAGACAGCTTCCTCTTGCGTCCACAGTTAATCCTGTTAGATGTGGTTCGTCCTTCTTGGTGATATGCTGACATTACCCTGGATACTGTGGTTCTTGATACATAACAAAGACTTGCTGTCTTGGTCACAGATGCGCCAGCAAGATGTGCACCAACAATTTGTCCTCTTTTGAACTCTGGTATGTCACCCATAATGTTGTGTGCATTTCAATATTTTGATCAAAACTGTGCTCTTACCCTGCTAATTGAACCTTCACACTCTGCTCTTACTGGTGCAATGTGCAATCAATGAAGACTGGCTACCAGGCTGGTCCGATTTAGCCATGAAACCTCCCACACTAAAATGACAGGTGTTTCAGTTTCATTGTCCAACCCCTGTATATAACACACTCAAATAGTTAAGCACCACAGACAAGCAAAACACAATTAAATAAACCAATTTTCTCTTCCCAGACACCACCTCTAACATAAACCATTCTAAAGAACAGGAGGGCAAGAGGTCCAAAGTGGGCGATGAGGTGCATGTAGCAACCCAATATGAGCACCACTGCTACAAATTCAAATCAACTACAACTCAAATACAGTAGTAATGACCCGATAATAACTCAAACCAACCCAATTGCCTGATGAGTTGAAAAGGAGGCGCTATGGATGCAGAGCAGGAGCAAAGAGAGGAGAGAGAAGGAGGAAGTTCAAACCATCTCTTTCATCAATCATGATGGACAATGTGAGATCGTTGGTAAACAAGTTGGATGAATTCCAAGCCCTACAAAGGACCCAACCAGAGTTTCGAGAATGCAGTATTATGTGTTTTACTGAGACTTGGCTTCAGGATCATATCCCTGACCCTAGCGTCTCTCTGCCAGGCTTTCTGACCATACGAGCAGGAAGATTTCAAGAGGGGCGGCAAACGTAAAGGAGGTGGACTGGCAGTACTTTTGAACAACAGATGTTGTAATCCTGGACATTTTACTGTGAAGTGTCGACTCTGCATTCTAGATATCAAACTGTTGGTAGTAAGTTTTCATCCATATTATTTACCCAGAGAGTTAACCAGTTTTATTTTGACAACAGTATGAGTTCCACCTTTAGCTGTTGCCAACACTGCATGTGATGCCATCAGCTCAGTTGTTGCGAAGCTACAGACACAACACCCCAACGTGTTTGTGGCAATATCTGGGGATTTTAACCATGCTTCACTCTCTGCTACACTTCCAACGTTTCAGCAGTTTGTCTGGTGCTCTATCAGAGAAAACCAAATGTTGTTTGAAATGTAAGCCCCCTGTTCAGAGGCAACCTGCAATAAAAAGAACTGTGAGAAGATGTTTCACAGGAAGCTGAAGAAGCCCTGCGAGGTTGCTTTGAGGCTACAGACTGGGATGCACAGTGCCAGCCACATGGAGAGGACATCAAAAAATGTCTGCCTGTCTCCACCCCCAGAGGGAAGGGGACCACATCCTGGCTTCAAGGGCTGGTTGCCCCTATGGGGTATCAGCACCTGGACCTGGGAGTATAGAGTATGTATGGGGAGTGTGAGTAAATGTACGACGTCAATTGTTGTTTATCTTTATGTTGGGTGTGTGGTTGTGTGTTTTTATGTGTACGCATGAGGGTGGAAATGTGTCATTGTGACTGTGTGTACCTGTTTTTTGTGTCAGGTTGGAACTTGGACTGCTCCCTCTTCTGGATCAGTTTAGGCCCCCCATCAAATGTGGGGCCTATTTCCTCCCTGCCACATTACCTGCCGGTGGTCGGTGTCTCCACCTGCTGGTGTGCTTGTGGTCCTCTGCGTCCGTGGGCTGGGTGCTTTGGTGTGTGCTGGCTCACTTCCAGTGGCTGCTTGCTGGGGCTTGAACCCTGGGGTCTGTTGGGCCACTGCTTTAGGAGTGATATGTTCCAGGATCTTGTGTCTCTGGGTCCATGCCTGGATCTGCTCGGGCTTGTCGCTGCAGCTCTTTGGGGCTTCTGCACTATGTCTGCTAGGTGGTTCCTCTGGGACTCTCCCCTGCTCTTCTCTGTAGGGGATTGTGGTAGTCCCAGCAATGGTTCTCATGGGGTTCCTGTGCTCTGGGGGGCCTTTGGATGTCTGTAGCTCGGATCTCCTCCGTATCTGTCCCACGTCCAGGGGGGCAGGTTTGTGGCTCCTTACACTCACTATTGCATATTTTTATGGAAAACTCTTACAGGCTCGCTCACACTCAGACCCACAGGTGCTTAGATTCAGGTGTTAACAGATACACAAATGTTTGATATTGAGCCGTATTTAACACTAAGTACATCTTGCATTCATAAATACCATGCACTTTTTGGTAAAAAAGCTGGTAACATGAACTTTTCTGCAGTTGTAGAAGCAAGCAGGGTGTTATCTTGTATTCTATTTATCCTTCTTTCTTTTCTCCATTCTATTCCCCTTCTCTCCCCTTTTCCTTTTTGACCCCCTTTCTCTCTTCTATTTTTTCCTTTTTATTTCCGTCTCTGTGTCCGTAACAATTGAAAATATCCAAAAGCAGTTTCTGATAAAGATTCTCATGGATATCAAGCAGAGCTTTAAAGAGTTAGCTGTAATGCTCCACTTGTGAAAGTAAATATGTAGGGCTTTTTCTTAGCACTCAGACAACAATTCTGAGTGCTACTCTGCCGGACAGGACACAGTTAAAAAAAAAACCCCAACAACTTCTTTGTGGATACCAACATCCCCACCAGAACGGGTTGCTCGTTACTATACTTCCCAGTGTCATCTACTATATACCACAGTATGGTCTGGTACCACAACTCCCAGCAGGAATTGCAGCTAATAGGAAGATGCGTCGCAGCTCTGATGTCACAGTGGGCTAAATAAGGACACGGAAGATGCCCCACCTTTGCTTTTCTCCCGCTGGAAACCAAGATGTAGTTACCACACAACGGAGGCGCATCATTCTGGAGAATAAACCATACGTGGGTTTTCATTAATTCTCCTCACTGGCCAAATTCATGAGAAGCTCAACGAGCTAGGATTTCTGGGATAAGAAGACCAGTAGTCTTTACTTTGAAGCGTGGATTTAACACGTGACCCAACAAAAACCGACGGAGGTTTTCCAAGGAGACGAAGTTTTCCTCTTTGTTTTTTTTTTTCCAGTTGACTGCTGATGGTCCGTCATATTTTCCCCTTTTGCCAAAGGAGGAAGGCTGGCTGTCTTTGAGTTTGTTACAGACGCGTAACAAACTCCCCCTTCTCCCCTGCTCCAGTGAAGACAACACCAAGTAATCCCGTTTTTATTTCTATTAGAAATAACTTGGGCAGGATAGAGTACGATTTTTGGGCGATTTAGAATCGGCACTAATGTTTCAATGTGTTTTAAGTTGTATGTACATGAAATGTCTTATTGAAACGTTGATTGTTGTTGGACTCTGAAAGCCGCCGCGCTTTGAAGCTGTGCGTGTCTCACTGTGTTTGAACACCTGAGCGTAGATTCAGCTGAACTTAAAGTTGAACTGCTAGAATCTCATGGTGGAATACTCGCTATTTCATTGTCTTCACTCTTAGTGTTTTTCCACTGGTTGCCGGCTAAAAGTTTTATGAGTCTTTGTGTTTCACTGAGCTCCAACCTTGGGGGTTTTATGACTGCAGCCTGGTGGAGGCCGCACCCAAAGCTTCGCCCAGTACCATATTTTCTCTTGTTTTTGCCATAACTGCTGGTTTGACTTTCATACACACTCAATGTTGTTTTATCTTGTTTAGTTTGTTATTTTACCCCTTTTGTGTAGACTTTTTGCAAGCTTGATTAGGTGAAGATTATTGAATCGAAATAGTGAGGTGTATCGGGGCTGTTTATTTAATAAATATTCACATAGATAAAGAGAAAGCGTTTGTGTTTATTTTGAGCAAGAGTGATTTGTCTGTCAAAATAAGGTCAAAGTTCCCCCACCTTCAGTGAAGTGGTTTATTAAACAGTGACATCCACTAATAGTTATCAATTATTACTAAGAATTTACTAATTGTAATTATCAAGGGCCTTGATCCATAATTACAACACCAGAGGACATCTCTGATTTTGATTCTTAAGTAATTATTTTTGGTTAAGAAAATTATTTTTTCAAATTATGATTTTAAATTATAATTATTGATAAATAGTAATTAATCACTAATCATATTTCTTATAAGGTTCAGTTCAGAAACAAGCTCAGGATCTTCCTCTCCTGCTCACAGCCAGACACCCCACCGTCTTATGATATCCAGCTTTCATGTCACACCTCAAATGTTTTATCTTCCACCTCAACCATGGACCCTTCTGCTCCTACATGTTTGCCTTCAACCAAATCAGAAGATGATGATGCTCCCTTTGCCTCCACCTTCCACTTGTGTGTCTCATGAAGTCAGGTCAAGCGGCAACTGCAAAGACTGAACCAGAATAAGGCTACATGTCCAGATGGTGTCAGCCCTAGAGTCCTTAAGGCCTGTGCAGAGCAACTCTGTGGGATTCTGCAGCACCTCTTCAACCTTAGCCTGGCCCAGAAGAAGGTTCCGGTGTTGTGGAAGACCTCCTGTCTTGTTCCGGTACCAAAGAAAACTCACCCATCAGTCCTCAATGACCATAGACCTGTTACCCTGACATCCCACTCCACGAAGGTCCTAGAGAGACTCATGTTGGCCAACCTGAATAAGCAAATAATAAACTATCAAGACTCTCTTCAGTTTGCTTATCACTGTGAAGTTGGAGTTGAAAATGCTATCATACACCTGCTTCAACAAACTCACTGTCATCTTGACAAAGCCAGTGATTTCTCCAATGAATTTAATACAATTCAACCTGATTTGCTTTGTCAGAATCTAGAAGACTCAGGTAGAGTCCTCAACAATCTCCTGGATCCAAGACTACCTGCCAGACAGACAACAGTTTGTGAGACTGAAGTATTGGGTGTCTAACTAAGTAGTCAGCAGCACAGGAGCAACACAGGGGACTGTACTCTCACCATTCCTTTTCAGTCTGTACACCTCAGACTTCCAGGACCAGACAGAATCCTGTCATCTGCAGAAATACGCGGATGATTCTGCAGTCGTGGGGTGGATCAGAGATGGACAAGAAGCTGAGTACAGGGAGCTGGTGGATCGCTTTGTGATACGGTGTGGAAACTTCAGTGTTTGCAGAAATATGCTGCATATCTTCCATAAGTGTGTTGTGGAGAGTTTGATCTCTTCTGCCATCATCTGCTGGGGAAGCAGCATCAGAACCAGGGACTTTAAAAAGCTCAACAAGCTAAGGAAAGAAAGAAGGCTGGATCTCTTCTTGGGACTCATCTGGAGATCATTTTGCAAAGAAGGATTCTTCATAAAATTAAGAACATTACAGAGAACCCTAAGCATCCTCTTCATGTGACTGTTGTACAACAACAGAGTACCCTCAGTCAGAGGCATCTTCAGACCTGCTGTAAGACAGACTACTACTGGAGATCCCTCATGTCCAAAGCCATCAGTCATCTATGGCTCTTTGAAGAAACCTTCATAATATGAACTACAACAATATTTAATTTACCTTCAGGATTAATAAAGTATTTTTGAATAGAATAATAACATCACTTAATCTCACACCATGCCATGCTGACACTTTACTAACCCAAACATGTGCGATGGCTGAAACTGCGTATTGTGCTTTCCTTTTAATTCGGCTAATAATTTTGACCGCTTGGTGGCATTCAGGGATTGTTAAAATTTTATTCCCAGATAAAAATAAATAAATTATAAATAAATAAAGGTGTAATGTCATGATAAACAACTTGGCAATAAAGCTGATTCTGATCTGATTCTGATTCTAAAGTAATGTACCTGGTTATAATAATACATTTTATTTGTAATGCACTTTACATTCCTAAAAAAATCTCAAAGTGCTCCAGTTGATAGACAGAGAAAAACAACTAATAAATGTTGGAACCACACAGCCATGGGTTTTCAACACTAAAACTCCGGTACATACTTTCCTGGAACCTTTCAAAATAAAGTGCATTAACCTTCTTCCAGCACAGCCAGGAAAAGGGGTAACTGCGGACTTCTTGTGGTGCCAATACCCAAATAAAAGCCCCACCTTTCCACAAGTCTTTCTCTTCCATACGGCCTTCCAGAGGGATTGGTCAGGAGGGAACACAGCGCGCTGAATGTCTTTTGCTGGCAAAAAGACATCAATTCAACTGGATCCAAGGACCGATCACCGATCATATGCAAAAGTTAAGTAGAATGAAATACTGTCTGTGTATCCGGTATTTTCATTCATGAACGGGGAAATTAAGGTGTAAGAGTTGCTTACATTTTTTCTTCGAGGCCCCACTGAAGCAAACGGGTTCGAGAGAAGCCGGTGGAGAAGCTGTTTCGACAAGCCGAGTCTGGAGGAAAGACTACGGCCCGCAACCGTGTTTACGGTAAAATATTAAAATATTAATATTAAATATTAAATAATATTCTCAGATTCATATTTACAACATAAAATAAAAATAGAAATGAAAATGCAGATAAAATACACAAGTAAAAGTGCGGGATCAAGTCCTGGCAATGTGAAGAAGGTCAGTGTTGGAAGAACAGAGCGCACATGAAAGACAGTGAAGGGTTAGAAGGTCTTTTAAATAAGATGGCGCATCACCATGCAGGCACTGAAAGGTAAGCAGAGAGATTTTGAACCGGGGGGAGTCCACTTCTCCTGTGGATTTTGATGGGGAGACCTTTTGTGATGACCTCTCTTTCTCAGCCAACTGGCCGGTTGTTTCTGCTGGAGCTGTTGGAGGCAGCGTTATCATTGTTGTTGATACTCCATGTTCTCTGCTGAAGGTCGAAGCTGCTGGCGGATTATTTATTGCATAGAAGAAATTAGATGTGAGACGTCTGGCTCCTGGCTTGTTCAAGCAGAAACCATCTTGCTTGAAGAGTTATCTTTTTTCCCAAAAAATATTAAAGTTGTCGATGAAGTTCACAGGTGTGGTAGCACATGTTTTTTTCAACCACTTATTAATCATCAGAAGTCTCAAAAAAATCTCATCTCCACAGAAAAGCTGAGAACCTTGATATCGAGACCTCCAACAATATTCAGAAGACGGTGCCAATCATAACTTCTGTGTTTTTCTTGTTGCAGAAGTTTTTAATCCCATCCACAGCTGTGTTGCCCACTATTAGGGGTCTTGGTCTGGTGGGGTGCTTTTTCTCTGGCAATTTAAGAGAAGACTGTTTTAGAATGAATGTTGTTCTCAACCCATTTATTGTTCTCAGAAGATGGATCATTGTCCTGGATTTCATTCTGTAGTGGAGCAAATCTGTTTTGGAGGGAACTCCATTATTTCCAGCTGTCTCACTCCTATCAGTTGTTGTGACAGCAGCTCGCTGTCGAAGTCTCCTTTTCCCAGGGGAAATGGGGGCATTTCTCTGTAATTCTGGCCATTCTAATTTATTTAATTGCTGAGATCTTCCAGTGAGTCGTCCACCTTGATTTTTTGGGCATGCCCCTAAAACATGCCAGGGGGGGTCTCCCGGTAGGTTTATTCTCAGTGTTCTGATTGCCGGCAGAGTTGTTGAGCTGGCTGTCACTGTTTGGGATCACAGGCAGAGTTGAATCATCGCTTTACCCCATATTCACCTCCACATTCACTGCTAGTTGGTGGATTTTCATCTCCAAAACAGCCAATTTCTGTAAAACTGTGTCCTCTGTGGTGAAAGGAGGCATGTTGTGCTGATTAGCTGGCATCAACTTGTCATTTTTTCGAGTTAGATTATAAAAACATCAAAATCCTTTAGAAAAAATTAAATAAAAATAATAATAATTTTTGGGAGTCCCTGGTAAGAAGTAGTTTTAGTCCAATATTTCCGTAATTTTGACAAAGAGATAACAAGTTAGGAGTAAAAGAGTGCAAGCAAGCAGGGAGCTTAGGAGAAAAGCGTCTGAGCAGGCAGAGAGCCGGAAGTAGAAAGGGGTAAGTGCGAGGTGAGAGTGGTGAGGGATGATCGAATTGTCTGGATCTTATTGTGGAAGAAGGAGAGAAATTTCATTTCATTTCAGATGTCATTGGTAGGTTCAATGATTAATAAAAAACAAAGAACCGCTCTAAGACTCGAGTGCTATCGTTCAAGGTACAGGAGCCGTTCTGAGGCATCGATTCGTTTGTGAACGTCACGTCATTGGTGCGCATGCGCGGAGCTGACGCGGAACGAAACATGTCGACTTCAGTCTGCATCTACAAACCTGCGACCCATGTTATCTTCGACATGGATGGATTATTGCTCGGTATTCAACTTGTTGATCCTCTGTTTTGTTTCTATATGCGGCTTCTCTTGAACCGATCCTCCTGTTGATCTGCAGTTCGTTCTCACTGTGTCTACAGCCGTGAAGAGTTCATCTAACGAACCTCGTTGGAAAAAATGGGTTTTTATGACGTTTTTGCACATAATCAACGTAACACATCGTATCAAATATGATGGCCAGAATATATTCTGTGTTTAAAAGTAACAAGGAATTCGGCTGACATTTTATGAAGCAATCAGCGCTAGAAAGTACAAATATCTATGTTTAGGTAAGGAAGCTGGATAACTTGCTGAAGTTTCATTTCTGATCTAGAGTTATATCTTCATGAATTATAATAAGATAGGGCTGCCCTTTCAGTTATATAATTCGGTAAGTGAAACTCTTATAATAGTTAAAGATTAATAATTATAGCTTACCAGCAGGGTTACAAGGCTGCCAGTGAGTGCTTGTCCATGGGCTGTACAGTATCTGCATTCAGTACTAGGTCTGAGCTCCTTCTGCATGGTGATCAGGAAGCCCTAGTTGCTTTGATACCGGTTTTCAGGTCTTTGCACTTTTGGTTCTGGCTACTCACATCTTCTTGACAATAGGTCAGGCCAGTTTGCTGGTGTTTCCATGGTGATCAGGTATCAATACTGCTGCCCGATACCACTGGAAAATCAAGTCATTTCCATAAAGGTTGTCAGCAGACGGAAGCATTAAGTGCTTTAAAATGTCCTAGTATATTGCTGCACTGACTTTGGACTTGATAAAACCCAGTTGACCAACACCAGCAGATGACAGGTCTCCCAAAATAATGACCGAGGAAACTTCACACTAGACCTTGGAGCTTGGACTTTGTCTGTCCGCTCTTCTTCCATACTGTTGAACTTTGACTTCCAAATGCGAAGCAGAATGTACTTTCATCTGTGAGGGAATTATGTGCACCTTTTTTCCTTTTGCCACATTTTTTATTCCACTCAAATTTACATTAACTTACTTGGATACAGCACTCTGAACAGCCAGCTTTTTTATCAGTGATCTTTTGTGGCTTACCCTAGTTGTGGAAGGTGGCAGTGGTCGTCTGCTGGACATCTTTCAAGTCAGCAGTCTTCTTCATGATTGTGATGACCATAGCAGAACATTGCTCATCTGTAGAGGGTTGTGGAAATCAAAAACCTTTTATTATTTCTGGATAAATGTGTTTTGGGCTTTCATTAGTTCAAATAAATCACTGTGCTTGTAATGTGTATATATGTAATATGAGTTTCACTTTTGAAATTACAAAAATAAATGAGCTTTTACATGTAATCCTACTTTAAGGAGGTGCAGCTCTAACCTAATTCTAAGGCAGTACAATGCCATAAAACATCATAAGGGTGATGGAATTCAGTCTAGAATAATAAAACTGTGAAAAAGCCCTTTAGTTTATTACTACACAGAAGTTATGAAGCAGATGAACACTGTTGTTTGGGGCTAACATGTAGCTAGTTGTCCTATTTTTGGTGCTTCCAAATAATTTTGTATCTTTTCACACTACCACTTTCTTTTTTCTATTGATTACCCAAAACACTGCCAGATAAAGGTTTTAAAAGGGATGCAGCCTTCTTTAGTGCTAATGCAACTTAGCTGGCCAGATAGACTGTCCTCATTAGAAGACTTTCGCCAACATATTTTGCCAAGTCATAAAACCCCGTCTTTTCATTCTTCAGAAAATGAGTCTCTAACATAGATTCTGATTAAATTTACGAATTGTTTTGGTATAGTTGAAATTAAAACCTATATGATTAAAAAAAATGGTAACATATTCCCATCTTCCAGTAAGTCATTGGATTTTGTAGTTTTAGTTTTTTGTGTAACACAAATACCACCAGACTAGTCATAATTCTTTAAAAAAAATATGGTCTCCTGGGACAGATAAGACTGCATCCTGGCTGCTGGCCTTGAGCTTGACATGTCTGCCACAATCAAGCAATAATAAGCCAAATTTAACAGCAATAGATAATTTTTCAATGGAAAGGGGGATACTTTGCATCATTGGCCTTGTAGTTTTATCAGCATAACACAGATTCTTCACAGAGAATTACAAAACAGGGAACAAATTAATGCAGCCAGCATGTATCTCCCCCAAAGAAAATTTAGAAGAAGGAATGGCACGAATAAGTGGGAGTCAAATATAATTTAAGGCTTAGTCTGGACTTTTAATCAGATGCCAGAGAAGATCTGGAGTACTCTGAATTTAGTCTGGCCGTCTGAAGCTGATACTGAGTTAGATCTCTCTGAAGCCATAGTTTGGAGCTGGGAAAGAAATCAGTCCCCTGCTGTTCCAAGTTAGAAAACTTTGGGAGTTTGTGTTTGTGCTAACTGCTATTAGTAATACAAGCTAATAAATATTTCTCTCCATATTATACATTCAAACACAAAAGGAAAATGTTCACAAATATAATTTATTTTACACTATTATGTGCTTCTAGGTTAAAGAGATACAAACATTCAAAAGAGTGAAGATAATGTAAGTGCTGCCAATTTTTCTTATGTTCTATATGCTCGGCAGCCATGTTGGATGCAAAACTCAGTCTTATTTCTGACTTCAGAGGGCGTTCTTGGTGTTTTCTGACTGATAACTCCGGTAAAGTTCCCCCACCCTCAAACTCTTGCCGCACACTGCTGGCTACTCAGCTGGCTTACAAAAAAGACAAATTGGACTGTTTAAAACTTTAGTGTTGGGCAGTTATTGTATGGAAACTAAGAGAGCTCCACATATCACTCTTTAAGCTAATGCTTTTGAAAAGCTGCATCATGTCTTCAAAGCCACTGTCTTCAGATGAAGCAGACAGTCCAACCCAGTAACCAGCCTGCTTTACTTGAGTTTCTCTACCAAGAGCAGAACAGTTATATTATTCTTTATAATAATCATTTAATAAACTGCAACTAAATAATTTTTTTTGGCAAAGTCTGCATTTTTAAATCAAATAAATAAATGGTACTTTAAAAATCTTGGTATATGGGTTGCTGATTTTTTAATTTATGTAAATTTACACATTGACTCCCCTGAAACTAGGTTGTGGCAGCAAACCAAATGTCTATTTTATGTTTAATCCTAAGCAGCACTTTAAATACCATCTTTTGTCCTATTTTGTCTTATTGCAGACACAGAGCGGCTTTACACAGTGTCTTTCCAGGAAATATGCGACCGCTTTGGAAAGCAGTATACATGGGATGTGAAGTCATCTGTGATGGGAAAAAAGGCCCTGGATGCTGCCCAGATTATTTGTGATTCTTTGGAACTTCCCATGACAGCTGAGGAACTTCTGAAGGAAAGCAGGCAAATACAGGAAAGGATCTTTCTGTCGGCCAAACTCATGCCAGGTATGCCTTATTTACCTCTCCCATTGCTTCATGTTTTAAACCTTCCAATAAAGAATAGTAACAGCAACACACGTTTCCACCAGCAGATCTCCACATGGGTTACTGAACAGGATAACAGCACGTGCTTACATGTTGGTACATTTCCTTGCAAAACTATTCAAACCCCTGGTTTTTCACATTTTATTGTCATGTAATCACAACTTCAATGTCCTTTATTGGATTTTATGTGATAGACGCAACACAAACTACAGATCTTCATAAACCTTTGCACGTGAAAGAAACCAACACCGTACATTACGCTAGACACACCATCTTTACAGTGGAACATGATGGTGGCAGCTACATGCTGTTGGGTCAGAGTTGATGGGAAGATGGATGGAGCTAAATCCAGAACATCCCGGGAACCTGTTAGAGCCTGCAGAAGACTTGACAATGGGGTGGGGGTTCACTTTCCAGCAGGACAATGACCCTAATCATACAGCCAGGGATACAATGGAAGGGTTTAGATCAAAGCATATTATTGAGTTAGAATGGCCTTGTCAATGTCCGGACCTAAATCTGAGATTCTGCAGCAAGATTGCAACACGGGTTTTCACAGATATAATAATAATAATAATGACAATAGATTTAATTTGTAAAGCACTTTACATTTCCAACAAAATCTCAAAGTGCTACAGTCAATAAAAAGAGAAAAACAACTAATAAAAGATGCTCTACATGCAATCTGACGGTTTTATGCCGGAGATACAATATGATGGTTTAGATTAAAGACAAGGTCTGTGCTGGTAATCTAGTCTCAGCTTTACCAGCATGACCAAAGCTGGACTCGGTTACCCCTGGTAACAACAGAAATGGGTGTGGAGCAGAAATATAGATATGCAGCTGAAACCAACTATTTTTGTACGCTGTATAAAAAGAGACAAAATCTTTTTTTTTAAATTGGACTATATATTCCGTGTTTTAGGTCAGGCAGGATTAACACATTTATTACTACTTATTAAATAACAGAATATTGAACGGAGTATGTGGGAGCATGATTCTCCAAGCATCATATGTCTTCCTACACCATTAAAACAAAAGGCCGATATGCAGTAGTGTGAAGGGATATCAGCATTTAATCAAATTTCCTTTTAAATTGTCTGACTGTCTGAAATGTGTTGAGTTTTTGGCCCATTCTTCCTGAAAGAATTGGTGGAAGTGGGAGGATGTTTGCTTTTGAAAAACATTAGTTTTCATTTTTAGTGATTACTTTTTCCTGGGTGGAGCAATAAATAACACACAACTTGAGAGATTGGTTTATAAAAACATGTTGCTGCCACCAACATGCAGCCATCAGTGGATTTTGTTTAAAAAATGATTTCCGCACGTAGGTTTCTCATCCCCTACTTAAATATCCTGAAGCTCATTTTTCTAAACTTTTCAATGTAAGATATGGCCATTTCAATAGATTAATTTATTGTTTGGCTTTTTAAACACGTCTACCAAGGCTTGCAAATAAATGTGGCTGGCACTAAATATATTTAATCTTTCAAAAGTTTGAGCTTCTGTGAATTAGAAAAAACAATCCCTGAAGCTGTATGTTTTGGATTCATTCCACATTGGTAGTACAGTGCCTTGTGAATGTATTCGGCCCCCTTGAACTGGTCAACCTCTTGCCACATTTCAGGCTTCAAACATAAAGATATAAAATTCTAATTTTTTGTGAAGAATCAACAACAAGTGGGACACAATCATGAAGTGGAATGAAATTTATTGGATGTGTCAAACTTTTTTAACAAATAAAAAACTGAAGTGGGGCGTGCAAAATTATTCAGCCCCTTTGCGTTAATACTTTGTAGCGCCACCCTTTGCTCCAATTACAGCTGCAAGTCGCTTGGGGTATGTCTCTATCAGTTTTGCACATCGAGAGACTGAAATTCTTGCCCATTATTCCTTGCAAAACAGCTCGAGCTCAGTGAGGTTGGATGGAGAGCGTTCGTGAACATCAGTCTTCAGCTCTTTCCACAGATTCTCGATTGGGTTCAGGTCTGGACTTTGACTTCGCCATTCCAACACCTGGATACGTTTATTTGTGAACCATTCCATTGTAGATGTGGCTTTATGTTTTGGATCATTGTCTTGTTGGAAGATAAATCTCTGTCCCAGTCTCAGGTCTCTTGCAGACTCCAACAGGTTTTCTTCCAGAATGGTCCTGTATTTGGACCCATCCATCTTCCCATCAATTTTGACCATCTTCCCTGTCCCTGCTGATGAAAAGCAGGCCCAAACCATGATGCTGCCACCACCATGTTTGACAGTGGGAATGGTGTGTTCAGGGTGATGAGCTGTGTTGCTTTTACTCCAAACATATCGTTTTGCATTGTGGCCAAACAGTTTGATTTTGGTTTTATCTGACCAGAGCACCTTCTTCCACATGTTTGGTGTGTCTTCCAGGTGGCTTGTGGTAAACTTTAAACGAGACTTTTTATGGATATCTTTGAGAAATGGCTTTCTTCTTGCCAGTCTTCCATAAAGGCCAGATTTGTGCAGTGTACGACTGATTGTTGTCCTATGGACAGACTCTCCCACCTCAGCTGTAGATCTCTGCAGTTCATCCAGAGTGATCATGGGCCTCTTGGCTGCATCTCTGATCAGTCTTCTCCTTGTTCGAGATGAAAGTTTAGAGGGACGGCCGGGTCTTGGTAGATTTGCAGTGGTCTGATACTCCTTCCATTTCAATATGATTGGTTGTACAGAGCTCCTTGGGATGTTTAAAGCTTGGGAAATCTTTTTGTATCCAAATTAGAGGGTGACACAGGAGTGGATTTTCTCTCCTGTCCCATCCCGCTCCCACAGAAAAATGTCTTGTCCCATCTCAATCCCAGGCCAGCATAACGAAAAAAATCCTGTCCCGTCCCACTCCTGGTAAATTGACTCCCACTCCCATCCCACTCCCATTCAGAACAACTCCCACTCCTGTGCCACTCCCATTTTTGTTTTCTTCATTTAGTCTTTTGGCAATTTCTTTCTTTGAAGGACCAGTTAGGTCCCTGTTTTTAGTTGTAGTAAAGGCCAGTTAAAGTAAGAATAATAATAATAATGAAGAAATAATAAAATATCAAACAAGGTGTTGACCATGCCTATCTTAGTTGAATAAACAAAATGTACCTAGTTGTATTTTACTTATTTATTAAGTGATCGTTTCCTTTGAACAATTACATCACTTTTATGTTTCAAGTTGCTGAAACGAAAGAAAAATGCACCTAGTAAGAGAACTGTACTTGGTGAACAAAAGGGCAAAAAGGCAAAACCTTCATAATTTAGAAACTGTACCTCAATGGTTCACAGCCCTGGTCCTCAGGGACCTCTTCCCTGCAGGTTTTAGATGTGTGTCTGATCCAGAACACCTGATTCAAATTCTGACATGACCTCCTATACAGGCATCAAGAATGGAGGGTCAAACTGGACAAAATTAATACAATAAAATCATCATTAAATAAATAAATGTTGTGAATGTCCCATAAGTGAAGTAAATGTAACATGAAAGAAATGTAACATTAAATGTGCCATTAAATTAAAGGTACCATTTATTTATTTAATACATCATTAGAAACAATAAATGTACTATTATATCATGAAATGGACTATTATGCAATTAAATGTGCCACTGAATAATTAAGTATAATTTTAAAGACGACATGACGTAATTAGTGGTACACTTAATATTTAATGATGTATTAAATAAATTGTACATTTAATGGTACATTCAATTTTTTTCTATTTCACAACATATTTATTTAATATCTTCCCTTGATGAAGAATTTCTACGGAGTCCGCGAGGGGACATGGGGGATTTGTTTTCTCTTTTGTGTCCCCACGCAATAGTCTTTGCGTTATTTCGCAATACTTTGTGGGATAGTTTCCAAACCAGATAACTGCAAAAATGAAACAAACACTACACCCGTTTTGAGATTTATTGAGTTTTATTTTGAAATCAGCCTTAAATAAAATTATCTTCAAATCAGACTAAAAGACAGTTTTTATCCACAAGCTGTCAAACAAACTACTGAACTCTGAACAATAATACTGCACAAAACCACATCTGTGACACTTTGTTTGCTTATTACTGCTGCAGGATGTGTACTTTTTTTTGTACGCCATTAGTGTTTTTGTTTTTATTGTGATTTGAACGGTTCTTCTTATCCTAAGCATTTTATCGCATTGTTGACTGCGTGTTAACCTGCATATGACAAATAAACCATATCAATCACATATCAGTGCTGTTTGTTTTATGAGCAGTTTGTCATCTGTGCTGTTGCTCCAAAATGCCGAACGCAAAAGTATTGCGTGGAGATGCAAAGTAAATAAATTTCCCCATGTCCCCTCACGGGCTTCCGTACCTTACCTCTTAAATCTTTAGTGCCCATGCAGGAGTTTTGTTGGTCAGATGAGACTTGACACGTGATGGTACTTTTGGTTTGATGAATGAAGAGATGCTGGGCTGATTCAATCCAGAATCTGTCTTACAAGTGTCCCTTAATCACTGGTGTCCTTGATTACGACTAAACACGTTTTACAAGCAGCAGACTGCGTGTTAACACCGCTACATTCAACTCTCCTGAAGTTCGGTAATATTTGTGACTTTCCTGTCAGCTCTATGAGTTTAATAAATAAGTCCTTATTTCTGACTTTACGTTGCAAATCCAATTTTACCAGGTCCAGTTCTCCACCTGCGTTTGCTCCCTCCATCCTGAACGCAGGTGGAAAACATCACTCAGAAGCACTGTTGGCTTGTGGGTCGTGTAGTTCGTTTGACTCGCATTATAGTATAGGCTTCTTGGAAAAAACTACACAATGGCGGCGTCGATCCAAGTTTTTTTTTCTTAAAGTTTATAACAAAGTCTCAGTTTTACATTTCCAAAGACAATTGATCCTAGTTTCTTTTCCTCCTATTGGTTAGCTCCCGCTCCCGTCTGCTCCCGTTCATTTTTTGTCCTGTACCGTCCCAATCACGTGATCTTTACTGATGCTGTCTCCCGTCCCGCGGGATTCCCGTGGGACTCCCAAAAAAATGTCAGCCTCTAATCCAAATCCGACTTTAAACGTCTCCACAACAGTACCTCGGACCTGCCTGGTGTGTTCCTTGGTCTTCATGATGCTCTCTGCGCTTTGAACAGAACCCTGAGACTATCACAGAGCAGGTGCATTTATATGGAGACTTGATTACACACAGGTGGATTCTATTTATCATCATCAGTCATTTGGGACAACATTGGATCATTCAGAGATCTTCACTGAACTTCTGGAGTGAGTTTGCTGCACTGAAAGCAAAGGTTGCCGAATAATATTGCACGCCCCACTTTTCAGTTTTTTATTTGTTAAAAAGGTTTGACACATCCAATAAATTTCATTCCACTTCACGATTGTGTCCCACTTGTTGATTCTTCACAAAAAATTAGAATTTTATATCTTTATGTTTGAAGCCTGAAATGTGGAAAGAGGTTGAAAAGTTCAAGGGGGCCGAGTACTTTCACAAGGCACTGTAAATCAATAAAGGCCCCAAATTAATATGCCTCTCTGGCTCCTGATGAGTGGACAAAATAATCTGACCAGAACTGTAAATTGACATTAAGACTGTCATTGATGTGGATGATTTCCTGTTTTGTCTCATATAAGTCTGACGTGATCTGTCATTTTGCTATCTATGCACCAGGTGTGGAGAAACTTGTGAAACATCTGAAGAAGCACAATATCCCGATAGCCGTGGCAACCAGCTCAGCTGGGGTGACATTCAAACTAAAAACCAGTGCACACAAAGACTTTTTTGCACTGTTTGAGCACATTGTTCTTGGCGACGATCCTGATGTAAAGAATGGCAAACCTCAACCTGACTCCTTTCTAGTGTGTGCCAGCAGATTCAACCCCCCAGCCTCCCCAGAGAGGGTAAGAACTACAGACTGCAGATAAATCTGTGTCAGACTTTCTTTTCATGCATTGAAAATTGAAAGACCAGGTAATGATGTTATGGCTTTGTAAGCTTCTGATAGGTTAATTCAGTATATCTAAGTTACATGGAGGTTCACCTCTGGATATATATTTTAAGGCAACACCTCAAACACTCTGCTTCCTCTGTTTTCATGGGCAAAACAAAATCCCCCCAAATAGCAGGAGGAGCTCTTGAATCCAGTATTAAATCACTGCATAGCTTAAGTTTCCACCTTTATATTCAGTTGTAAACAGCAAGTGATTCGTCAGGCAACATACTGTTCAGGAATGCGACTCTGTGTCCCAGGATAAATGGGTTCTGGTCTGAAATGTTTTAGTCAGCCCCAGAACAAAAGCTCATTATCCACAGCCATTACTTGAAAAGCAACATGAAAAGCCAAATTACAGTTTCTGAATGCACTAAGTGACAAAGAGCTTAAATGTTTCGAGACATGGTTTGATCAAAGTATAATGAAAGTGTTTAAACATAATGAGTATCTTTACATTTGGAGGAGGAAGGGGGAAGCTTGCAAGCCTCAGAACACCATCTCAGTTGTGAAGTACAGCAGTGTACACCATCATATTGTGGGGGTGTTTTGCTATAAGAGGGACTGGTGCCCTTCACAAAATAGATGGCATCTTGAGGGAAAAACATTATGTGTTTAATGTTAAGGAACATCCCAAGACATCACCAGGAAGTTAAAGCAAATATTCTGTTTCAATTCAGTTTATTTATGTAACACCGTTTCACAACACGTCGTCTCAAGGCACTTTAAGTCAATTCAATAGAGTCATACAGATTCCGAGTCATGTATATACATTCCTAGTTATTAAACAATCGAGTCTAATTGGGGCCTGCCATAGCAATGCATAGGAGAGCAGTGCATTGCATTGCTAAGCACTTTAATGCGGCCCGAACCGCAGCGTGCACCCCCACAATATATACATCAAAATGTCCGGCTCGGTCCCGGGAGGTGTGCTATTACTTTTATTGGCGTTTCGACTTACCATGGCGACGTAATTTACGAAAAACCACCCCCCAAAATCCCCCATAGGAATGAATGGAGTCAGGGGCGGAGGAATCCTCAAAATTCAGCTCTGCTGTATCGCCATACTTTCACCTAGAAACACAGTTTGACTTTCAGTTTGTAGAAAAATCCACCGGCTCATCAGACGTGAAAACGGTTTGTTGATAACTCCTACGGTTTCTCTAAAATTAGACTCCAAGCGACACAAAGTTTGCTAGAAAATCACACTAACAGTGGAGATGGCAGTTACTACAGCGTAGAAAGAGGGGATTTTTTAAGGAAAAATTATTTTTAACTGGCACTCACGGCCACAGATTTCGCTCTAAAGTCACAATTTTCCGTCAGTTTGTAGGGCCGGGCCTCTGCTTTCACACAGTAACTTCAAAATTGTTCCAAGTCTCATAGTTTTCTGTCAAAACACCCTCGATCGCCAAGAGTCAGTAGATTTCTGTAGGCCTTCTCCCATCTATTTTCAATGAGAGCTTGACCAGTAATCCATGAGTGACACCATTTATTTCCATAATCCTATTTTATACTATGAATGACATAGAGCTATGAAAATCTCCATGATTGGGGACGAGGGATGGCTGTCGACCACAAAAAAATTCAAATACCATGTACGGTTTCTGAGATATTAGACTTTGTTCGGGAGCATGTTCAGGCATTTTTGTCCTTTTCTCCATTTTCCTACTCTTTTCACCTTGTGTTGTGCCTTTATTATTATATTTTCAAAAACAATGTGTTAATATTCTCGATCCCCTGTCCGTTCTGATAAAAACGGTCCAAGAATGACATCGATCGCCCCTATGGTTTTCGAGTTATGGCCAGTCGTTCGGGAGCATGCGCCTTCATGTTATAATGCCTAGACCAGGGGAGACACAGAGTGAGGTGCTGCCTGAGTGAGAAACAGCAGGTGTCAAGTTACACTGACGCTCTTTGCTGATTGGCTGATTCATTCCTCACTGTTCTATTTATAGCTCTGTGTATCTCCTACTGTATATGTCTGGATGTGATTCTGTCTTTCTTTCTGCCTCTCTGTGTCTCACACACAGACACACACACCCACACACACACACACAGACACATACACATACATGGATTACTATCTTTCTGAGGACTTTGCATTGACTTTCATTGATTTTCATTCATTTCTATGGCTTAAACATGACCCGACCCCTAACCCTTTGACCATCTTCATAGGAGGCAACTACATGGCGGCCATTTTGTGCATGTTTTGCTGTTTCAACACCCAGACAACAGTGATTAACCCTAAAGGGCAATTTCTTTCATCAACCCTCCATGCTTACTAATGATTATTTAAAGCTTATAATAACATACACAATGGTTTTAGAATAGCAAGCTTGTTTTATATAACTAATAGAAATAACCCAGACCTGAAAGTACGACCATGCTTGATTTTCAAAATAAGACAAAACATGCTCTACAAAATAAAAGCCTTTAAACAATAGATGATTGCAGGAGAGGGCTTCACACTACTGTTGGAGCTCCCCCAGTGATGGGAATAGGACTATGCTGGTCCTTTGAAACAGGCTTACTGAAACATCCAAAATAAAAGCCCACACCTTCCATAGTTACTATGGATTTTGTGAGCTGACAAGTGCATAGAAAATGATTTTTAAATAGCAAGCGGGTTCTATTTAACTAATGGAACTAACCCAGACCTAAAGGGACAACCATGCTGGACTTTCAAAATAAGACAAAACATGCTCTACAAAATAAAAGCCTTTACATTTTAAACAGTAGATCATTTCAGGACTGGGCTTCACACTAATGTTGGAGCTCATCCAGTGTTGCCCATTTAAAATAAGGCTTACTGAAAATTTCAAAATAAAAGCCTGAGTCCTCCAGAGTTAGTAGTAATATTTTAAGCTGATAATAACATAGAAAATAGCATAGACAATGAAATAAAATAAAAAATAGCAAGCTCCGGTCCGAGAAGCACGCACCAAGAGGCAGGCCCCGTCTAAATTTCTTCCAAAATTTTCTAGTTCACCTCTAAACTGGACTCTTTATTTATTTTTCTTCCGTCCAGATTAATGCGGACCCAACTGTAGCGCGCACCCCCACAATATATATATCAAAATGTCCGGCTCGGTCCCGGGATATGTGCTATTACTTTTATTTGCGTTTCAAGTTACCATGGCGACGTAATTAACGAAAACCCACGCCCCCAAAATCCCATAGGAATGAATGGAGTCAGGGGCGGAAGGAATCCTCAAAATTAACTCTGTTTTTTGAGGCTCTACTGTATCACCATACTTTCACCTAGAAACACAGTTTGACTTTCAGTTTGTAGAGAAATCCGCCGACTTTTCAGAAGCAAAAACGGTTTGTTGATAACTGCTACAGTGTTTCTAAAATTAGACTCCAAGCGACACAAAGTTTGCGAGAAAATCCCACTCCTACAGTGGAGATGGCAGTTACTAGAGTGTAGAAAGCAGGGTTTTTTTAAGGAAAAAGTATTTTTAACTCACCGCCACGGCCACAAATTCCGCTCTAAATTCACCATTTTCGGTCAGTTTGTAGGGCCGGGCCTCTGCTTTCACACAATATCTTTAAAATTGTTCTAGCTCTCAGGGTTTTCTGTCAAACCCCCCTCGATCGCCAAGAGTCATAAGTCTGTAGGCCTTCTCCCGTGTATTTTCAATGAGTTTGACCAGTAGTCCATGAGTGAAACCATTTCTTTCCATCATCTTATTTTATACTATGAATGACATAGAGCTATGAAGATCTCCATGATCGGGGACGAGGGATGGCTTTCACCAACAGTTCAAAATGTTTTCAAATACCATGTACGGTTTCCAAGATATTAGACTTTGTTCGGGAGCATGTTCAGGCATTTTTGTCTTTTTCTCCATTTTCCCTCTATTTTCACCTAGTGTTGTGTCTTTATTATTATATTTTCACAAATAAAGGATTGATATTATCGTTCCCCTGTCAGTTCTGATAAAAACGGTCCAAGAATGACGTCGATAGCCCCTATGGTTTCCGACTTATGGCCAGTAGTTCGGGAGCATGCGCCTCCATGTTATAATGCCTAGACCAGGCGAGACACAGAGTGAGGTGCTGCGTGAGTGAGAAACAGCAGGTGTCAAGTTACACTGACGCTCTTTGCTGATTGGCTGATTCATTCCTCACTGTTCTATTTATAGCTCTGTGTATCTCCTACTGTATATGTCTGTATATGATTCTGTCTTTCTTTCTGCCTCTCTGTGTCTCACACTGGGACACACACCCACACACACACACAGAGACACACACACACACGCACACATCCATGGATTACTACCTTTTTGACGACTTTGCATTGACTTCCATTGATTTTCATTCATTTCTACGGCTTAAACCTGACCTGACCCCTAACCCTTTGACCATCTTCATAGGAGGCAACTATATGGCGGCCATTTTGTGTGGGGTACTTAAACAGCATGTACTGCTGTTCCAACACCCAGACAACAGTGATTAACCCTAAAGGTCAATTTCTTTCATCAACCCTCCATTGTTACTAATGATTTTTGAAACCTGATAATAGCATACACAATGGTTTCAGAAGAGCAAGCAGGTTCTTTATAATTAATGGAAGTAACCCAGAGCTGAAAGGACAACCATGCTGGCTTTTCAAAATAAGACAAAACATGCTCTACAAAATAAAAGCCTTTACACTTTAAACAATAGATCATTGCAGGACTGGGCTTCACACTAATGTTGGAGCTCACCCAGTGTTGGAAATAGGACCATGTTGGCCTTTTAAAATACAACTTACTGAAACATTCAAAATAAAAGCCTCAATCTTTAATAATTATTAGTGATTTTTTTCTGCTGATTACGGCATACATAATGATTTTAGAATATCAAGCAGATTGTATATAACTAATGGAACTAACCCAGACCTGAAGGGACAGCCATGCTGGACTTTCAAAATAAGACAAAAAAGGCTCTACAAAATAAAAGTCTTTACATTTTAAATTATAAATAATTGCAGGCCTGGGCATTACATTAATGTTGGAGCTCACCCAGTGTTGGAAATGGAACTATGCTGGGCCTTTTTAAATAAGGCTCACTGAAACTTTCAAAATAAAAACCTCAGGCTTCCAGAGTTACTAGTACTTTTTTAAGCTGATAATAGCATAGACAATGATTTTTAAATTGCAAGCTCTGGTCCGAGAAGCACGCACCAAGAGGCAGGCCCCGTCTAAATTTCTTCCGAAATTTTCTAATTCAGTTTATTATTATTCATACTTGGGGAAAAGTTTTTCACCAAGATTTCAGCTGATTGCATCGAGTCATTGACTTGCAGAATTCACTCCACCTGGATGAGCATGCAGCGACAGCAGGCAGTCGCTTGCATTTTGTCGTTGATTTCGTAGCAATCCCTCATACTGAGCATGCATGTAGCGGCATTGGAAAGGACAATTCCCCTTTAAAAGGAAAAAACCTCCAGCAGAACCAGGCTCAGTGTGAGCGGTCACCTGCCACGACCAACTGGGGTTTTGAGAGAACAGAGTAGAGACAGAAAAGGACACAGAAACACTGATCCAGGAGTACTTTCACACTTTCCAGGAGTGTGAAAGAAAAGTAAAACGTTAAAGGCAAATGGACAATGTCCCTCAGCATACCATCAAACTAGTTACAAAGTGACATGTTTTGGAGTGTCCATCACAATGCCCTGAAGTCAGTTCCAGAAAACATTTGTACAGAGCTGAACACGTGTGTGTGTGTCTGACATGTTTCGTTTGAAGATTTTACTTGTTTGAAATTTTTGGGTTTTGGAAACTTATGTTGACATCACCTTGAGCCTATTTTTAAGTTAGTGCTGTTCATACAACAAACAGAATCACTGAAAGTTGTTGTCATGGTATACTGACTTGAAACAAATCCAGAGAACAGTTAAAAATACACATCCTAAACAAATCTTAAAATTTTCTCCTGTATTTGGATAAGGTAAGTTAAGGTAATGTAAGTTTATTTATATAGCGCTTTTCAGCAACAAGACACTCAAAGCGCTGTACATACAATCACAATACAATCACAAAGCAAATAAACACAGATACAGACACAGAAAAACAAATCAAATGATAAAATCAAACAACAGAGGTAATTTAAAAACGTAAAATTAAAATGAAGAGAATAGAATGATGGACAAGAAAATGAAAGAAAATTGGACTGAAAACGCAACTAATCATGCCTAAATGGCACAGTCAAAGGCCACTCTAAACAAATAAGTTCTTAATCTTGATTTAAAGCAACTTAGGGTTTCGGCGCTTTTACAGTTTTCTGGCAGTTTATTCCAAATTAGTGGAGCATAAGAACTAAAAGCTGCTTCTCCATGTTTGGTTCTGGTTCTGGTTCTGCAGAGTAGATTTGAGCCAGATGACCCGAGAGGTCTGGGTGGTTGATACACTGACAACAAGTCTGTAATGTATTTTGGTGCTAAGCCTTTCAGTGATTTATAGACTAACAGAAGTATTTTAAACTCTATTCTCTGAGCTACAGGGAGCCAGTATAAGGACTTTAGAAAAAGGGTGATGTGCTCCACTTTCTTAGTTCTAGTGAGGACGCGGGCAACAGCGTTCTGGATCAACTGCAGTTGTCTGAGCGACTTTTTAGGCAGACCTGTGAAGACACCGTTGCAGTAATCTATTCTACTAAAGATGAACGCATGAATTAGTTTTTCAAGGTCCTGCTGAGACATTAGTCCTTTAATCCTGGAGATGTTCTTTAGGTGATAGAAGGCCGACCTTGTTACTGTCTTTATGTGCCTCTGAAGGTTCAGGTCTGAGTCCATCACTACACCGAGGTTTCGAGCCTGACTGGTGGTTTCTAGCTGTATTAACTGAAGCTGTGTGCTAACTTTTAAACGCTCTTCCTTTGGTCCAAAGATTATTACTTCAGTTTTGTTTTGATTCATCTGAAGAAAATTTAGGCCCATCCATGCATTGATTTCTTCTAAAACAGCTGACAAAAGGGACGTGTTTATTATTTTAGTTAAATCAGATGTTATTACAGGCAAAGCTTTCTTAAGGAAAGCTGTGGGTAAAAGATCGAGACAGCAGGAAGAAGAGCTTAGTTGCTGTACGATTTCTTCTAAGTTTTTGCAGTTTATTTGGTGAAATTGGGAAATTTTGTCAAAATCGGTTCCAGTTGGAGACAACATTGGTGCTGGAGTTGATGTGGATGTGCTGACTGCTCGTCTGATCTTTTGGGTTAAGAATTTAGCAAATTCATTGCAGGCCCTGGTAGAGTGGAGTTCAGATGCTACAGTTACAGGAGGGTTTGTTAACCTGTCGACCGTGTCAAATAATGCACAAGCATTGTTAATGTTTTTGCTGATGATCTCAGAAAATAAAGGTTCCCTTGCATTTTTCAGTTGTAGGTTATGTTCGAGATTTTAGAATGAAAGTTATCTACCAGCTCATCTACAGTGTTACAGGGCAAAGTGGAGGTAGAAGAGTAAATCTGGTTAAAGGTTTCAGCAGCACCGTCCTTAAAAATGCGTTTTCTTATCATGTCTCTTTGGTAAACTGAGTCATTGCAGATGATGCTTTCAAAAATAACAGAAAAGTGGTCAGATAGAGCAACATCAGTTACAGACACCTTGGAAATGTTTAGACCCTTAGTGATGATCAAGTCCAAAATATGTCCCTGTTTGTGCGTTTGCTGTTTAACATGTTGAGTCAAACCAACATTTCTAAGAGGCTTAGAAATGGACTTAGGAGGCCTGTAAATATTCAAGAACATGGTTCGGACCGGGTTCTTTACCTGGAGAGTCAAATTTGCCCAGAAATACTTTTTTACACTCTAATAAATCTTTCAACAAAGTGGCCCCTCCACCTTTTCTTTGCTGTCTGCTCTCACAAAGAAAATTGTAGTTTGGAGGCGTCACCTCTATCAGAATGGGAGCTTCATTAAATTCATGTAACCATGTTTCTGTTAAAAACAGAACACCAAGATCATGGTCAGTAATGAAGTCATTGATTAAAAATGATTTTCCTGACAGAGATCTAATGTTCAATAAAGTCAGTTTATATGACTTAGTTGCTGATATTAACTCTGTGTCTGGTTGTACCTGACAGTTTATGGCTTTTGTTGATTGTTTATTACTGTCTCTTATCCTTTTGGCATTGTTCTTTCTGTCACGTATAAGCACAGAGATTTTACAACTATCTCCTATTAGGGGCCCAAGTTTTTCCTGGACATGCTCATTTCTGATAGAGTTACCACTGGGGCCCAGACTGTATCACAGAGAAGTGATTTGAAGGTCCTAATTAGGAGGAGATAGATTAGGAGGTGGTGGAGGTCTGCGGCATTTGGAAGATGTTTGTTTAGTAGCAGGGCCTCGGCCACGGGGGGTATTGAATGGAGAAGATGTCAGAGCCATTTGGGTCCCGATTTTAAGAGCTCCTTTCATGTTATCAGAATCCAGTAAAGCAAAAAGCAGGCTCAGTGGGGAGATGGGAGAGTTCTGTGCGGTCTGGGTCTGGGGTGAGGGGGGTTTACCGGGGGTGTCGGTCTGGGTCTGGGTTTGGGGGGATGGGGGTATAATGGGGGGGTCCACTTCTCCTGTGGATTTCGACGGGGAGACCTTTTGTGAATACCTCTCTTTCTCAGCCAACTGGCCGGTTGTTTCTGCTGGAGCTGTTGGAGGCAGTGTTATCATTGTTGTTGATACTCCATGTTTTCTGCTGAAGGTCGAAGCTGCTGGTTAATTATTTACTGAATAGAAGAGATTAGATGTGAGATGTCTGGCTCCTGGCTTGTTCTTGCAGAAACCATCTTGCTTAAAGAGTTGTCTTTTTTCCCAAAAAATCTTAAAGTTGTCAATGAAGTTCACAGGTGTGGTGGCACATGTTTTTTTCAACCAGTTAATCATCAGGAGTTTCGAAAAAATCTCATCTCCACGTAAAATCACTGCAAAGGGTCCGCTGAGAAACACCTTGTTATTGAGACCTCCAACAATATTCAGAAGACGAGTGAAATCCTCCTTCAGTCCTTCTGATTTTTTCTTAGCCACGTCATCCATGGCTCCACAGTGTATAATAAGGTTTTCTAGAGACGGGCGCTTTTCAATTCAATTCAATTCAAAAATACTTTATTAATCCCAAAGGGAAATTAAATGTTGTTATAGCTCATATTTTCTGTGATTGCAAGAATATTCTCTGAGATATCAGAGACCACGTTACTGGTACCAATCATAACTTCTGTGGTTTTCTTGTTGCAGAAGCTGTGTTGCCCACTATTAGGGTTCTTGGTCTGGTGGGGTACTTTTTCTCTGGTTTTTTTAGGAGAACTCTGTTTAGAATGAAGGTTGTTCTCAACCCATTTATTGTTCTCAGAAGATGGATCATTTTCCTGGTTTTCATTCTGTAGTGGAGCAAATCTGTTTTGGAGGGAACTCCATTATTTCCAGCTGTCTCACTCCTATCAGTTGTTGTGACAGCAGCTTGCTGTCGAAGTCTCCTTTTCCCAGGGGAAATGGGGGCATTTCTCTGTAATTCTGGCCATTCTAATTTATTTAATTGCTGAGATCTTCCAGTGAGTCGTCCACCTTGATTTTTTGGGCATGCGCCTAAAATATGCCCAGGGATTGTCTGCCGGTAGGTTTATTCTCAGTGTTCTGATTGCCGGCTGAGTTGTTGAGCTGGCTGTCACTGTTTGGGATCACAGGCAGAGTTGAATCATCGTTGTACCCCATATTCACCTCCACATTCACTGCTAGTCGATGGATTTTCATCTCCAAAACAGCCAATTTCTGTAAAAGTTTGTCAAAGTCCTCTGTGGTGAAGGGAGGCCTTTTGTGCTGATTAGCTGGTGTCAACTTGTCCTGCTTTCGAGTTCGATTATAAAAATATTAAAGTCCTTTAAAAAAAAAAAAAAATCCTTGGGAGTCGCTGGTAAGAAGATGTTTTAGTTCAATATTTCCGTAATTTTGGCTAAGAGATAAAAAGTTAGGAGTAAAAGAATGCAAGCAAGCCGGGAGCTTAAGAGAAAAGCGTCTGAACAGGCAGAGAGGCGGAAGTGGAAAGAAACAAAATGTGAGAAGTGAGTCTGCTCAAAACTGCAGACAATATAAGCAAAAACTACGCATTGTATAATGCCATTGGCTTTTATTGTTTTATTTTTCTTCAGAGTTTCTTTCCAGCTACATAAGAATCATCCATTGGCATAACACAAACAATATAATTATATAAAAATATTCCAAAATGCCGCTGTAAGAAAACATTTGAAATTAGGAGAAGTTTAGTTGTTCCCTTGCTTGCCCTCATGAAGATTTTTGTTTGCAAAGTCACAGATCTTTATTTTGTAGGAAATTAAATTATCATAGCTTAGTGACAAGATTTTTTTCAAAATTTAATGAATGGCTGCCCTGAGGAACCTTAGTGTAGAGGAGCTTACTGAAATCTGAAATCAGCTGTGAGAAGATGTTTGCTATGAAGGAAGGAAGGCAGATATTACACCAAACCGAGTGTTAACAGGAGCAAAGGGACAAGAAGGTTCAGGCTGGTTTTAAAGGTTCTAGGATCTATTCAGGCTGATTTATCCCATTTGTTAGGACCCACACATCCCACAGTTAGGACCTGAAGAACAGTGGTGGTCTGTCACATCTCATACCTGTCATAACAGCAATATATAGAAAAAAACATCAAACCTTACATTACTATAAAAAAGTATGTCTTCTTAAATATTTCTTCTGTTTCTGATTTATTTTGTCACATTTAAATGTTTTAGATCATCAAACTGATATACAAACATAACCTTACGTAAGTACAAAACAAGCATTTTTTAAAGAGAAAAATCCATCCAAGCCAGTCAAGCTCTGTTTAAAACATATAATACTGCTTGTTTAACCCTTGGCAACAACAGCTGCCATCAAGTGTTTGTTAAAACTGGTCATGAGTCTTTTACATCACTGTGGAGGATCTTTACAGAATGATTTTAATTCAGACACGTTAGAGGGTTTTCCACCATTAACAGTCTGTTTAGGGTCATGCCACTGGCTCTTATTTAAATTTAAGTCAAGACTCTGACTAAGCCACTCCCAAATCTTTATTAAGGTTTTTCTTAGATATAAAGAGGTGGACTTGCTGGTGAGTTTTGGATCGTTCTGCTGATTAATCCAAGTGTGCTTGAACTTATTGTCACAAACGTATGGTCAGATACAGGTCCTTCTCAAAATATTAGCATATTGTGATAAAGTTCATTATTTTCCATAATGTAATGATGAAAATTTAACATTCATATATTTTAGATTCATTGCACACTAACTGAAATATTTCAGGTCTTTTATTGTCTTAATACGGATGATTTTGGCATACAGCTCATTAAAACCCAAAATTCCTATCTCACAAAATTAGCATATCATTAAAAGGGTCTCTAAACGAGCTATGAACCTAATCATCTGAATCAACGAGTTAACTCTAAACACCTGCAAAAGATTCCTGAGGCCTTTAAAACTCCCAGCCTGGTTCATCACTCAAAACCCCAATCATGGGTAAGACTGCCGACCTGACTGCTGTCCAGAAGGCCACTATTGACACCCTCAAGCAAGAGGGTAAGACACAGAAAGACATTTTTGAACGAATAGGCTGTTCCCAGAGTGCTGTATCAAGGCACCTCAGTGGGAAGTCTGTGGGAAGGAAAAAGTGTGGCAGAAAACGCTGCACAACGAGAAGAGGTGACCGGACCCTGAGGAAGATTGTGGAGAAGGGCCGATTCCAGACCTTGGGGGACCTGCGGAAGCAGTGGACTGAGTCTGGAGTAGAAACATCTAGAGCCACCGTGCACAGGCGTGTGCAGGAAATGGGCTACAGGTGACGCATTCCCCAGGTCAAGCCACTTTTGAACCAGAAACAGCGGCAGAAGCGCCTGACCTGGGCTACAGAGAAGCAGCACTGGACTGTTGCTCAGTGGTCCAAAGTACTTTTTTCGGATGAAAGCAAATTCTGCATGTCATTCGGAAATCAAGGTGCCAGAGTCTGGAGGAAGACTGGGGAGAAGGAAATGCCAAAATGCCATAAGTCCAGTGTCAAGTACCCACAGTCAGTGATGGTCTGGGGTGCCGTGTCAGCTGCTGGTGTTGGTCCACTGTGTTTTATCAAGGGCAGGGTCAATGCAGCTAGCTATCAGGAGATTTTGGAGCACTTCATGCTTCCATCTGCTGAAAAGCTTTATGGAGATGAAGATTTCATTTTTCAGCACGACCTGGCACCTGCTCACAGTGCCAAAACCACTGGTAAATGGTTTACTGACCATGGTATCACTGTGCTCAATTGGCCTGCCAACTCTCCTGACCTGAACCCCATAGAGAATCTGTGGGATATTGTGAAGAGAACGTTGAGAGACTCAAGACCCAACACTCTGGATGAGCTAAAGGCCGCTATCGAAGCATCCTGGGGCTCCATAAGACCTCAGCAGTGCCACAGGCTGATTGCCTCCATGCCACGCCGCATTGAAGCAGTCATTTCTGCAAAAGGATTCCTGACCAAGTATTGAGTGCATAACTGTACATGATTATTTGAAGGTTGACGTTTTTTGTATTAAAAACACTTTTCTTTTATTGGTCGGATGAAATATGCTAATTTTGTGAGATAGGAATTTTGGGTTTTCATGAGCTGTATGCCAAAATCATCCGTATTAAGACAATAAAAGACCTGAAATATTTCAGTTAGTGTGCAATGAATCTAAAATATATGAATGTTAAATTTTCATCATTACATTATGGAAAATAATGAACTTTATCACAATATGCTAATATTTTGAGAAGGACCTGTAGACATTGGGTCAGGTTGGTTTAGATGTAATTTTTCCGCTTGACCTGGTAAGACTTAGTAAGGTGCATTAAATGACTGAAAAATATTGGATTTTTGAGTTTCTGATCGGCCGATTAAGCTGTATATCGTCTCATTCTGATTACTGTCCTGTTTTACTTTGCTTCTAAAAATGTGTTGAATTATTCAGCTCATGGTACAGGCTGTATGACCTAATGCCTGCAGTCTTGAACAGGTAGAGGAAAACTCTAAAGTCAGGGAGAGATGTATGTCTGTATTGTGACAGAGATTGCTGCAGAAAGTGATACAGAGGAATGTGTCTGCCAGTAAGAAGCAGGATTTAGAAAACTTGTAGCATTCACTTTGTTCATGAGTTTGTTGGTAAAAAAAAGCACCTCATCCTTTTTGTCAACCAAGATTACCAAATTGATATGAGCTTTTTGTGGAGTGAGAATAACATTTTTGGGTTGGTGATAGACTTTGAAATTGCAGTTGGGCTTTTGTTTCCCCTTCAGTTATTAAAGACAACAACTCAGCTCAATGACTCATGCATTTTCACTGCCAGTACTGAGCAGTTTCTTTTAAAACATTCCCAATTTCTTTAGATATTTAAAATTCTTTTGATTCACTTTTTACACTTGACCATGAAAGAATACCTGTCAGTGGTTGCTTAAAACAAATGAGAAAATTGGAGAACAAAATGTCAAAGTGTCAAGGCTAAAAATCTCTGCAGTAGAGCTACAATTACATTTCAGATGTTTCATATCTGCTGCAGGTCCAACGTGATTAGGAGCCCGTTCCAGTTCCTGAACGTGATTTTGAACCAGTAACGTGTGTTTCCGCTGACGAACAGTAGTTCCATAGCGCAAACTCGGGTACCGACCTCAGAATACTTTGTTTTCCTGCACGAACCGCAACATTAAATGGTAAATGGCCTGTACTTGTATATTGCTTTATCAAGTCCCCAGAGACCCCAAAGTGCTTCATACTGCATTCAGTCATCTATCCATTCATACACACAATCACACACTGACAGTGGTGAGCTACATTGTAGTCACAGCTGCCCTGGGGCACACTAACAGAAGTGAGGCTGCTCAAAACTGCAGACAATATAAGCAAAAACTACACATTGTATAACTACTAGTTTCCTTTATGCTCACAGATGCTGAAAATATATGAATGAAAACATGTAAATATCATTGTTCTTGCACGGTGTCGCCATCTCCTTTTTCAGTCAGTCATTTTCTACCGCTTATTCCATAGTGGATCGTGGGGAAACTGGTGCCTATCTCCAGCAGTCTATGGGCGAGAGGCAGGGTACACCCTGGACAGGTCACCAGTCCATCACAGGGCAACACACAAACAACCATGCACACACTCATTCATACACCTAAGGGCAATTTAGAGAGACCATTTAACCTTACAGGCATGTCTTTGGACTGTGGGAGGAAGCCGGAGTACCTGGTGAGAACCCACGCATGCACGGGAAGAACATGCAAACTCGAACCTAGGACCTTCTTGCTGCAAGGCAACAGTGCTACCAACTGCGCCACCGTGCAGCCCTTTTTCATATCCACTTCAATATCAATTGTGCACAGCTCAGCAAGCTCTGCTCTCTGATGATTTATGATTGGTACCTAAAACCAGTGGAAACGTGCGTCGGTGCTCAACAAAATACCAAATTTTGAAGGCATACGAACCAGACCGGTTAAAGAACGAGAGTTCGGAAAACGCTAATATAGAAACTGGAACAAATTTTGTCTTTGTGACATGCTGCTTGTAACAATGTGCCCAACGATCGCATTTAAAATTAGGTGACTGATAGAATATGACTCAACTGTTAACTAATCAGGTTGTGTCCATCCATCCGTTTTCTATATCCACTATTCCATACAGGGTTGCAGGGGAGCTGGTGCATATCTCCAGCGGTCTACAGGTGAGAGGTGGGGTACACCCTGGACAGGTCGCCAGTCCATCACAGGGCAACACAGAGACACAAAGGACAAACAACCATGCCTAATCAGGTTTTGTAAAATGTTTAATTTAATCAGATATGAATAATTATATATTAGAAGCGAGGCATGTAAGGAATAGGATTGTCATGATACTAACATTTAAAGCTCAATACCAAAGAAAAAGGGTGGTTGGGGGGCCCATGCCATTTTTCTGATTTTTAGTCCCTTTGATTAACATGACTGATCCCAGGTCTGTAGAATATATTTAGGGAAGAAGTTCAAAGGTTTCACACCCACCTCGAGTTGAAGAAAGAAAAGAAAGAAAGAAAACCCCCACACAGACTGCCGACATAGGGAGGAAACAAAGGTGACAGATATCTGAACTGAGAAGGATCTCAGACATATTAATCTCTGAACAGGTTCATCTCCTAAAAGCACATGTTTTGACTTTGCTTAAGGTTGAGTAAAAAATTGAATTCATCCTTAATTTCCTGGGCACATTCTTGTCTCATAAGTGGCTAAAAATGGATGCAGTAACGACCCTAATGGTTATAAAAACTCTGTTCTTCCGTTGTTCTACATGCCACAGGTATTTGGTCTCCATTCTCCATGAGGGGCTTAGTGTGTTTGAGGTGTTCTTCTAAGTCATGGTATTTTTAACCCTCTTTCACAAAACACTTCAGGGTGGGATTAACACGTGTTTTTGTTGTCTACATATGTTTTGTGAAGATACTTAATGCAGTTAGGCAGGTAGAACAGTGATTCCCAACTGGGGGCACTCGTACCCCTAGTTGTACATGAGCACATTGCAGTGGGTGCGTGGAAACATTTAATATTTTATTTCCAAGATGCCAGGTAAATATCATCAGTTTGGAGGGATAATTCTTGTGTGATGCTCTATTAGGACACAGGTGCAAAATACACCCAGCTTTTATCAGCCAAAAGCGCAAAAAACAGCTACAGGTGGGAAAAACTAGAGCAGGGGTGTCATTGCTGTTTACCTGCATGACACTCTGCACCGGGAGAGAGAGAGAGAGAGAGAAAAGTAACAGCTGTTTCCACTCTGCCTCCAGATCTATCAAAGCTTACCAAGGACAAGCAAACTCCGGTGTATCATTAAAACTCAGTTAATTGATGAAAGCAAAGTAAAACTGATATAGTGAGCCTGAACATTGCTGATTTTTAGGTTTAAATGTCTATTTAGTCAGTCAGTCATTTTCTACCGCTTATTCCATAGTGGGTCACGGGGGAGCTGGTGCCTATCTCCAGCAATCTATGGGCGAGAGGCGGGGTACACCCTGGACAGGTCGCCAGTCCATCGCATGTCTATTTATTGGGGACTTATTCAAAAGAGCTGAAGTTTTGTTATAACAAAAGTAGGTTTATTATTTATGTTGATTTTGTATTTATTTACTTTTCACTTTCACTGCAACAGAGTTATCTATGTTTAATTTGAGCTGAAAAGAATAAAATGCCTAATCTTAAAAATATTAAATAAAATGATTTTCATTTAATAATCATTTGTGGTACATTCTGCTAACACGTTTGACTGAGCAGTGTATCTCCTACCATTATTCAAGGGGGTGATACTGGGGGGTATCAAGGGGGTGTAGTGATACTACGTTTTCACAGTTGATGTCATTCATTTTATTAGATCACATCATGAGTGATTTCTGTCCCTGCGTCGACGCTACTCTACTTTTGATAGAGTTAGAAAGCTGATAAACACATACAAGTGTAAAATAAGGCACAAGTGAACCAAGTAAGTTTGACTTGCAAGGGTGAGACAGTCCTCTGCCAGAACAGCGACTTCCTTCTCACAAAGGAAAAATCCTTGCACCAGCCCTTTATTTACAACTCACATTCCAACAAGCAGAAAGCGGGAATTGGTTCAGCCAATTCTTACAGAGATTTCAACTTAACAGAGTAGTCATTCCCATATATGGTATAAGCTTGTCATGTCCAGAGAGTGATCCATTCCAGCCCGCATTCCTCAACCTTCCACAAACATTTTTTCACACTAAAAAACTATCACAGGAATCATCTTAACTATAGTAGAACTTCAAACATAAACATGATTTAAACTAAACAATGATAACTTATATACATTTTTCCGACAGCTTTCTATGGCCAAAGTTGACAAAAGCTGGACAAAATCACACTCTTCATACTCAACGATGTCAACGATGCTGATGCTGACACACTGAGTTGCGTGCGCTTGCATGCAGTTGAATACACGTTCCCCACAAGGATATCTGCGGTTTTTAAAAGTGCCAGATTTTATTTTGATGGCAGCACTTCTTCTCCTGCGAATAGCAGCAGGGATAACTCTCCTACTCCTGGTACATATGGCAAAGGTACAAGTATACTAAATCTCAAATTTAAAATTTAAATCTCAAAATTGAAATGCTCTGCTCAAGGTGGCAGCAGGTTGGAGTAGCTCTGTTACTTTTGATTCTGATTTATTCTTTTTTGGGAACTCTTCCTCTTTTGGTGGATACAGTTGATTTTTTTGGACGACTGTCCTTTCTGGTGTCGGATGCTGTGCAGCTTGGAGGATTTTTCCTATTACTTTTCTACTTTTGGACATTTGTTATGATGCATTCTGGGAGCAGCTGATTAATATCTCAAAAGCTCAAATAATACTTCAACTACAACCCCTAATCCCTGATGAGTTGAAAAGGAGACTCCGTGGATGCAGAGCAGGAGCTAAGAGAAGAGAGAGAAGGAGGAAGTTCAAACCATCTCTTCTGTCGATTATGATGGGCAATGTGAGATTGTTGGGAAACAAGTTGGATGAACTCTAAGCCCTACAAAGGACCCAGCCAGAGTACCAGGCATGCAGTATTATGTGTTTTACTGAGACATGGCTGCAGGATCATATCCCCGACTCCAGCGTCTCTCTGCTGGGCTTTTTAACCATACGAGCAGACAGAGATTTAAAGAGGAGCGGCAAATGTAAAGGAGGTGGACTGGCAGTACTTGTGAACAACAGATGGTGTAATCCAGGACATGTAACTGTGAAGTGTCATCTCTGCAGTCCAGATATTGAACTGTTGGCAGTACGTTTTTGTCCATATTATTTACCCAGAGAGTTCACCAGTGTTATTTTGGCAACAATTTATGTTCCACCTTCCGTTGTTGCCGACACTGCATGTGATGCCATCAGCTCAGTTGTTGCTAAGCTACAGACACAAAACCCTAATGCTTTTGTGGCAATTTCTGGTGATTTTAACCATGCTTCACTCTCTGCTACACTTCCAACATTTCAACAGTTTGTCAGCTGCTCTACCAGAGAAAACAAAACATTAGATTTGTTTTATGCAAATGTCAAGGACTCATACATCTCTACAGCAGGACCTCCTCTAGGCAAATCAGATCACAATCTTGTTTTTCTCTGCTCGAAATATAAGCCCCTTGTTCAGAGGCAACCTGTAATAAAGAGGACTGTGAGAAAATGGTCACAGGAAGCTGAAGAAGCTCTGCAAGGTTGCTTTGAGGCTACAGACTGGGATGCACTGTGCCAGCCACATGGAGAGGACATCAATGCCATGACTGAGTGTGTAACTGACTATATAAACTTCTGTGTGGATAACATCATCCCCACCAGAACCATGAGATGCTTCCCCAATAACAAACCTTGGATCACCAGTGACCTGAAGGACCTGCTTAACAAGAAAAAAAGAGCCTTCAGAGAGGGAGACAGAGAATTATTGAGGAGTTTACAGAAGCAACTTAAAGTCAAGATAAGAGACAGCAAGAAGGTGTACAAGAAGAAGCTGGAGAGCAAGCTCCAGCAAAACAATATCAGAGATGTGTGGACAGGGATGAAGAAGATCACAGGCTTCAAGCAGAAGGATGATCAGACCGATGGAGGTCTGGACAGAGCCAATGAATTGAACACATTCTTCCATAGGTTCAGTTCAGAAACAAGCTTCACATCCTCCTCCTGCTCACAGCCAAACAGACATTCCACCCTCCTTTCACCCACAGGACCCACAGCTGTCCAATAACACCTCACATTTTTTATCTTCCACCTCAGCCCTAGACCCTTCTGCTTCTACATATTTGCCTTCAACCATATCAGAAGATGCTGATGCTTCCTTTGCTTCCCCTTTCCACCTGTGTGTCTCAAGAAGTCAAGTGAAGATGCAACTGGAGAGACTGAATCGGAATAAGGCTGCAGGTCCAGATCATGTCAGCCCTAGAGTCCTGAAGGCCTGTGCAGAGCAGCTCTGTGGGATTCTGCAGCACCTCTTCAACCTTAGCCTGGCCCAGAAGAAGGTTCCGGTGTTGTGGAAGACCTCCTGTCTTGTTCCGGTACCAAAGAAAACTCACCCATCAGTCCTCAATGACTATAGACCTGTTGCCCTGATATCTCACATCATGAAGGTCCTAGAGAGACTCCTGTTGGCCCACCTGAGTAAGCAAACAGTAAACCATCAGGATAAGTAGTCACTTGTAATGGCATAGAGGATAGTTACAAGTTTGAAAGTTTTGGATGACATTTAGCGGACCAGTGACATGAAAATGAAATATACTTCTGACAGCTGCGTCTAGTAGGCTGACGATGACAATGATGGAGGTTAGCTTTAGAAGGGAGGGGCTATTTATTTTGGCTCCTCTTGGTTTGTGCCACTACTGTGGCAAACTAGTGTGAACTTTCACTGGGCTTTCTTCTTGTGCTCTGATCAGATCCAATGTATTAAACAAAATGCACTATAAACAGACAAAAAGCATTAAGCAACCGGCCAATAGCATTACAGATACTGAAATCTAGCTTGTAATAGTTAGTTTACTGGCTGAAACGAGAAAGTTGGCTTATAAGAAAGTAATATATTTACTTTCCCTGCAATGCAAGAAAATTGTTGCTCATTTAAATGTTTGTTCTGTACGTGAATTATTAAGACGTGGGGTGGCTGAGTCTTACAAAAAGAACGGTGAGCCCTCGGTTCGATTTTTATGTCCTCTTCATTAACATTACTCCGCTCACAAATCATGTCGTCAATATGTTTTTCCTTATGCATTTTGCAGTTCTTTCTGCTCATCACTCCAGAAATTTGAAATGAACATCTTTCACCAAAATCACTGTGAAATCCATCACAATATCTAGGCGGCTAGCAATGCTTGTCAGTCATAGCAACAGTAACTATGGGGGGCGGGGCTTAGCGATGGATCAAATCTTTTTTGCGCATTTTTATACATACTTTTTAAATAAAATTCCTTCACTTGCAGTAAAAAAGGATTTAAGTTAGACGTCTTTTCATTAAATTGATTTTACGCTGTACACAATGGTACATTTTGATGATACACAGGGTACATGTCATGACCAAAGGCTATGTCATATGCAGAAGGAGTACTACAATGGAAATCAGCACTTTTATTTGATCAGATTTCCTTTTATGGGATGAAAAACACATTTGGCACAGTTTTGGCACATTTTGCTAATATGTGAGATGCCTTCGCCTAAATAAACTGCGTCACTGAATGAAATAGATCTCGAACAACCTGTCAGCATGTTTTCAATTCAATTCAATTTATTTATATAGCGCCAATTCACAACACATGTTGTCTCACGGCACTTTACAAAAGTCAGGTACATACATTCCAATTAATCCTAACAATTGAATAGTGCAGTCAGATTCAGTTATTTATTTAAATTGGATAAAAAAAATTTCTATCTAAGGAAACCCAGCAGATTGCATCGAGTCAGTGACTTACAGGTCCTTCCCAAAATATTAGCATATTGTGATAAAGTTCATTATTTTCCATAATGTAATGATGAAAATTTAACATTCATATATTTTAGATTCATTGCACACTAACTGAAATATTTCAGGTCTTTTATTGTCTTAATACGGATGATTTTGGCATACAGCTCATGAAAACCCAAAATTCCTATCTCACAAAATTAGCATATTTCATCCGACCAAAAAAAGAAAAGTGTTTTTAATACAAAAAACGTCAACCTTCAAATAATCATGTACAGTTATGCACTCAATACTTGGTCGGGAATCCTTTGGCAGAAATGACTGCTTCAATGTGGCGTGGCATGGAGGCAATCAGCCTGTGGCACTGCTGAGATCTTATGGAGGCCCAGGATGCTTCGATAGCGGCCTTTAGCTCATCCAGAGTGTTGGGTCTTGAGTCTCTCAACGTTCTCTTCACAATTTCCCACAGATTCTCTATGGGGTTCAGGTCAGGAGAGTTGGCAGGCCAATTGAGCACAGTGATACCATGGTCAGTAAACCATTTACCAGTGGTTTTGGCACTGTGAGCAGGTGCCAGGTCGTGCTGAAAAATGAAATCTTCATCTCCATAAAGCTTTTCAGCAGATGGAAGCATGAAGTGCTCCAAAATCTCCTGATAGCTAGCTGCATTGACCCTGCCATTGATAAAACACAGTGGACCAACACCAGCAGCTGACACGGTACCCCAGACCATCACTGACTGTGGGTACTTGACACTGGACTTCTGGCATTTTGGCATTTCCTTTTCCCCAGTCTTCCTCTAGACTGTGGCACCTTGATTTCCGAATGACATGCCGAATTTGCTTTCATCCGAAAAAGGTACTTTGGACCACTGAGCAACAGTACAGTGCTGCTTCTCTGTAGCCCAGGTCAGGCGCTTCTGCCGCTGTTTCTGGTTCAAAAGTGGCTTGACCAGGGGAATGCGGCACCTGTAGCCCATTTCCTGCACACGCCTGTGAGAACCGTTTGCGTCGATATTGAAAAAGCTGTTTCGCAAGCCTGAAAGAATGAGTTTTTGGTCCCGCGAACACAAAACGAGAACCGTTTGCGTCAATATTGAAAAAGCTGTTTAGCAAGCCCGAAAGAATGACTTTTTTGTCTTTAGAACACAAAACGAGCACCGTTTGCGTCGGTATTGAAAAAGCTGTTTCGCAAGCCCGAAAGAAGGACTTTTTGGTCTTTAGAACACAAAACGAGCACCGTTTGAGTCGATATTGAAAAAGCTGTTTCGCAAGCCTGAAAGAATGAGTTTTTCGTCTTTAGAACACAAAACGAGCACCGTTTGCCTCGATATTGAAAAAGCTGTTTTGTAAGCCTGAAAGAATGAGTTTTTGGTCTTTAGAACACAAAACGAGCACCGTTTGTGTCGATATTGAAAAAGCTGTTTCGCAAGCCTGAAAGAATGAGTTTTTGGTCCCGCGAACACAAAACGAGAACCGTTTGGGTCAATATTGAAAAAGCTGTTTCGCAAGCCTGAAAGAATGAGTTTTTCGTCTTTAGAACACAAAACGAGCACCGTTTGTGTCGGTATTGAAAAAGCTGTTTCGCAAGCCCGAAAGAATGACTTTTTGGTCTTTAGAACACAAAACGAGCACCGTTTGAGTCGATATTGAAAAAGCTGTTTCGCAAGCCTGAAAGAATGAGTTTTTGGTCCCGCGAACACAAAACGAGAACCGTTTGCGTCAATATTGAAAAAGCTGTTTAGCAAGCCCGAAAGAATTACTTTTTTGTCTTTAGAACACAAAACGAGCACCGTTTGCGTCGGTATTGAAAAAGCTGTTTTGCAAGCCCGAAAGAATGACTTTTTGGTCTTTAGAACACAAAACGAGCACCGTTTGAGTCGATATTGAAAAATGCTGTTTCGCAAGCCTGAAAGAATGAGTTTTTCGTCTTTAGAACACAAAACGAGCACCGTTTGCGTCGATATTGAAAAAGCTGTTTTGTAAGCCTGAAAGAATGAGTTTTTGGTCTTTAGAACACAAAACGAGCACCGTTTGAGTCGATATTGAAAAAGCTGTTTCGCAAGCCTGAAAGAATGAGTTTTTGGTCCTGCGAACACGAAACGAGCACCGTTTGCGTCGATATTGAAAAAGCTGTTTCGCAAGCCCGAAAGAATGACTTTTTGATCTTTAGAACACAAAACGAGCACCGTTTGCGTCGATATTGAAAAAGCTGTGTCGCAAGCCTGAAATAATGAGTTTTTGGTCCCGCGAACACAAAACGAGCACCGTTTGCGTTGATATTGAAAAAGCTGTTTCGCAAGCCCGAAAGAATGACTTTTTGGTCTTTATAACACAAAACGAGCACCGTTTGAGTCGATATTGAAAAAGCTGTTTCGCAAGCCAGAAAGAATGAGTTTTTGGTCCCGCGAACACAAAACGTGAACCGTTTGCGTCAATATTGAAAAAGCTGTTTAGCAAGCCCGAAAGAATCACTTTTTTGTCTTTAAAACACAAAACGAGCACCGTTTGCGTCGGTATTGAAAAAGCTGTTTCGCAAGCCCGAAAGAATGACTTTTTGGTCTTTAGAACACAAAACGAGCACCGTTTGAGTCGATATTGAAAAAGCTGTTTCGCAAGCCAGAAAGAATGAGTTTTTGGTCCCGCGAACACAAAACGAGAACCGTTTGCGTCAATATTGAAAAAGCTGTTTAGCAAGCCCGAAAGAATTACTTTTTTGTCTTTAGAACACAAAACGAGCACCGTTTGCGTCGGTATTGAAAAAGCTGTTTCGCAAGCCCGAAAGAATGACTTTTTGGTCTTTAGAACACAAAACGAGCACCGTTTGAGTCGATATTGAAAAAGCTGTTTCGCAAGCCTGAAAGAATGAGTTTTTTGTCTTTAGAACACAAAACGAGCACCGTTTGAGTCGATATTGAAAAAGCTGTTTCGCAAGCCTGAAAGAATGAGTTTTTCGTCTTTAGAACACAAAACGAGCACCGTTTGCGTCAATATTGAAAAAGCTGTTTAGCAAGCCCGAAATAATTACTTTTTTGTCTTTAGAACACAAAACGAGCACCGTTTGCGTCGGTATTGAAAAAGATGTTTCGCAAGCCCGAAAGAATGACTTTTTGGTCTTTAGAACACAAAACGAGCACCGTTTGAGTCGATATTGAAAAAGCTGTTTCGCAAGCCTGAAAGAATGAGTTTTTCGTCTTTAGAACACAAAACGAGCACCGTTTGTGTCGATATTGAAAAAGCTGTTTCGCAAGCCTGAAAGAATAAGTTTTTGGTCTTTAGAACACAAAACGAGCACCGTTTGCGTCGATATTGAAAAAGCTGTTTCGCAAGCCCGAAATAATGACTTTTTGGTCTTTAGAACACAAAACGAGCACCGTTTGCGTCGATATTGAAAAAGCTGTTTCGCAAGCCCGAAAGAATGACTTTTCTGTCTTTAGAACACAAAACGAGCACCGTTTGCGTCGGTATTGAAAAAGCTGTTTCGCAAGCCCGAAATAATGACTTTTTGGTCTTTAGAACACAAAACGAGCACCGTTTGCGTCGATATTGAAAAAGCTGTTTCGCAAGCCTGAAAGAATGAGTTTTTGGTCCCGCGAACACAAAACGAGAACCGTTTGCGTCAATATTGAAAAAGCTGTTTAGCAAGCCCGAAAGAATTACTTTTTTGTCTTTAGAACACAAAACGAGCACCGTTTGCGTCGGTATTGAAAAAGCTGTTTTGCAAGCCCGAAATAATGACTTTTTGGTCTTTAGAACACAAAACGAGCACCGTTTGAGTCAATATTGAAAAAGCTGTTTCGCAAGCCTGAAAGAATGAGTTTTTCGTCTTTAGAACACAAAACGAGCACCGTTTCAGTCGATATTGAAAAAGCTGTTTCGCAAGCCTGAAAGAATGAGTTTTTCGTCTTTAGAACACAAAACGAGCACCGTTTGCGTCGATATTGAAAAAGCTGTTTTGTAAGCCTGAAAGAATTACTTTTTTGTCTTTAGAACACAAAACGAGCACCGTTTGCGTCGATATTGAAAAAGCTGTTTCGCAAGCCTGAAAGAATGAGTTTTTGGTCCTGCGAACACAAAACGAGAACCGTTTGCGTCGATATTGAAAAAGCTGTTTTGCAAGCCCGAAAGAATGACTTTTTGGTCTTTAGAACACGAAACGAGCACCGTTTGCGTCGATATTGAAAAAGCTGTTTCGCAAGCCCGAAAGAATGACTTTTTGGTCTTTAGAACACAAAACGAGCACCGTTTGCGTCGATATTGAAAAAGCTGTTTCGCAAGCCTGAAAGAATGAGGTTTTGGTCCCGCGAACACAAAACGAGAACCGTTTGCGTCGATATTGAAAAAGCTGTTTCGCAAGCCCGAAAGAATGACTTTTTGGTCTTTAGAACACAAAACGAGCACCGTTTGCGTCGATATTGAAAAAGCTGTTTCGCAAGCCTGAAAGAATGAGGTTTTGGTCCCGCGAACACAAAACGAACACCGTTTGGGTCAATATTGAAAAAGCTGTTTCGCAAGCCTGAAAGAATGAGTTTTTCATCTTTAGAACACAAAACGAGCACCGTTTGAGTCGATATTGAAAAAGCTGTTTCGCAAGCCTGAAAGAATGAGTTTTTCGTCTTTAGAACACAAAACGAGCACCGTTTGCGTCGATATTGAAAAAGCTGTTTCGCAAGCCTGAAAGAATGAGTTTTTGGTCCTGCGAACGCAAAACGAGAACCGTTTGCGTCGATATTGAAAAGCTGTTTTGCAAGCCCGAAAGAATGACTTTTTGGTCTTTAGAACACGAAACGAGCACCGTTTGCGTCGATATTGAAAAAGCTGTTTCGCAAGCCCGAAAGAATGACTTTTTGGTCTTTAGAACACAAAACGAGCACCGTTTGCGTCGATATTGAAAAAGCTGTTTCGCAAGCCTGAAAGAATGAGTTTTTGGTCCCGCGAACACAAAACGAGCACCGTTTTCGTTGATATTGAAAAAGCTGTTTCGCAAGCCTGAAAGAATGAGTTTTTGGTCCTTAGAACACAAACAGATCACCCTTTGCGTCAATATTGAAAAAGTTGTTTCGCAAGCCTGAAAGAATGAGTTTTTGGTCCCGCGAACACAAAACGAGCACCGTTTGCGTTGATATTGAAAAAGCTGTTTCGCAAGCCCGAAAGAATGACTTTTTCGTCTTTAGAACACAAAACGAGCACCGTTTGCGTCGATATTGAAAAAGCTGTTTTGTAAGCCTGAAAGAATGAGTTTTTGGTCTTTAGAACACAAAACGAGCACCGTTTGTGTCGATATTGAAAAAGCTGTTTCGCAAGCCTGAAAGAATGAGTTTTTGGTCCTGCGAACACAAAACGAGAACCGTTTGCGTCGATATTGAAAAAGCTGTTTTGCAAGCCCGAAAGAATGACTTTTTGGTCTTTAGAACACGAAACGAGCACCGTTTGCGTCGATATTGAAAAAGCTGTTTCGCAAGCCTGAAAGAATGAGTTTTTCGTCTTTAGAACACAAAACGAGCACCGTTTGAGTCGATATTGAAAAAGCTGTTTCGCAAGCCTGAAAGAATGAGTTTTTCGTCTTTAGAACACAAAACGAGCACCGTTTGCGTCGATATTGAAAAAGCTGTTTTGTAAGCCTGAAAGAATTAGTTTTTGGTCTTTAGAACACAAAACGAGCACCGTTTGTGTCAATATTGAAAAAGCTGTTTCGCAAGCCTGAAAGAATGAGTTTTTGGTCCTGCGAACACAAAACGAGAACCGTTTGCGTCGATATTGAAAAAGCTGTTTTGCAAGCCCGAAAGAATGACTTTTTGGTCTTTAGAACACGAAACGAGCACCGTTTGCGTCGATATTGAAAAAGCTGTTTCGCAAGCCTGAAAGAATGAGTTTTTGGTCCTGCGAACACAAAACGAGAACCGTTTGCGTCGATATTGAAAAAGCTGTTTTGTAAGCCTGAAAGAATTAGTTTTTGGTCTTTAGAACACAAAACGAGCACCGTTTGTGTCGATATTGAAAAAGCTGTTTCGCAAGCCTGAAAGAATGAGTTTTTGGTCCTGCGAACACAAAACGAGAACCGTTTGCGTCGATATTGAAAAAGCTGTTTAGCAAGCCCGAAATAATTACTTTTTTGTCTTTAGAACACAAAACGAGCACCGTTTGCGTCGGTATTGAAAAAGCTGTTTTGCAAGCCCGAAAGAATGACTTTTTGGTCTTTACAACACAAAACGAGCACCGTTTGAGTCGATATTGAAAAAGCTGTTTTGTAAGCCTGAAAGAATGAGTTTTTGGTCTTTAGAACACGAAACGAGCACCGTTTGCGTCGATATTGAAAAAGCTGTTTCGCAAGCCTGAAAGAATGAGTTTTTGGTCCTGCGAACACAAAACGAGAACCGTTTGCGTCGATATTGAAAAAGCTGTTTTGTAAGCCTGAAAGAATTAGTTTTTGGTCTTTAGAACACAAAACGAGCACCGTTTGTGTCGATATTGAAAAAGCTGTTTCGCAAGCCTGAAAGAATGAGTTTTTGGTCCTGCGAACACAAAACGAGAACCGTTTGCGTCGATATTGAAAAAGCTGTTTAGCAAGCCCGAAATAATTACTTTTTTGTCTTTAGAACACAAAACGAGCACCGTTTGCGTCGGTATTGAAAAAGCTGTTTTGCAAGCCCGAAAGAATGACTTTTTGGTCTTTACAACACAAAACGAGCACCGTTTGAGTCGATATTGAAAAAGCTGTTTTGTAAGCCTGAAAGAATGAGTTTTTGGTCTTTAGAACACAAAACGAGCACCGTTTGTGTCGATATTGAAAAAGTTGTTTCGCAAGCCTGAAAGAATGAGTTTTTGGTCCTGCGAACACAAAACGAGAACCGTTTGCGTCGATATTGAAAAAGCTGTTTTGCAAGCCCGAAAGAATGACTTTTTGGTCTTTAGAACACGAAACGAGCACCGTTTGCGTCGATATTGAAAAAGCTGTTTCGCAAGCCTGAAAGAATGAGTTTTTCGTCTTTAGAACACAAAACGAGCACCGTTTGAGTCGATATTGAAAAAGCTGTTTCGCAAGCCTGAAAGAATGAGTTTTTCGTCTTTAGAACACAAAACGAGCACCGTTTGCGTCGATATTGAAAAAGCTGTTTTGTAAGCCTGAAAGAATTAGTTTTTGGTCTTTAGAACACAAAACGAGCACCGTTTGTGTCGATATTGAAAAAGCTGTTTCGCAAGCCTGAAAGAATGAGTTTTTGGTCCTGCGAACACAAAACGAGAACCGTTTGCGTCGATATTGAAAAAGCTGTTTGCAAGCCCGAAATAATGACTTTTTGGTCTTTAGAACACGAAACGAGCACCGTTTGCGTCGATATTGAAAAAGCTGTTTCGCAAGCCCGAAAGAATGACTTTTTGGTCTTTAGAACACAAAACGAGCACCGTTTGCGTCGATATTGAAAAAGCTGTTTCGCAAGCCTGAAAGAATGAGTTTTTGGTCCTTAGAACACAAAAAGATCACCGTTTGCGTCAATATTGAAAAAGTTGTTTCGCAAGCCTGAAAGAATGAGTTTTTGGTCCCGCGAACACAAAACGAGCACCGTTTGCGTTGATATTGAAAAAGCTGTTTCGCAAGCCTGAAAGAATGAGTTTTTGGTCTTTAGAACACAAAATGAGCACCTTTTGCGTCGAGATTTATGTCTTAAAGACATGCTTGTAGTCTATCTAACTGGTTGGGCTCATCAGGATTTATGGATAAGTAAAGCTGAGTATCATCAGCATTACAGTGAAAATCTATCCCATGCTGCCTGATAATTTTACCTGTTGGAAGCATATATATAGTAAAGAAAATTGGCCCAAGTACTGAACCCTGTGGTACTCCACAATTAACCCTGGAGTTTAAATATGATTTATCATTTACATGAGCAAACTGAAATCTGTCAGACAGATGAGATTTAAACCAGCCTAGCGCTGTTCCCCTCATCCCTACAGCATATTCCAGCCTTTCTAAGAGAATATTGTGATCGACTGTATCAAATGCAGCACTGAGATCTAACAGGACAAGTACAGACACAAGTCCATTATCTGAGGCCATAAGAATATCATTAATGACTTTCAGCAGAGCTGTTTCAGTGCTATGATGAGCTCTGAAGCCTGACTGAAACTCTTCAAACAGGTCATTGCTGTGTAAATTCTCACACTTTTTATTAGCAACTATTTTCTTAAGAATTTTAGATAAGAACGGAAGATTGGATATAGGTCTGTAATTTTTCAAGTCATCTCGATCAAGCGAAGGTTTCTTAAGTAAAGGTTTAATTACAGCTACCTTAAAAGCCTGTGGTACATATCCATTTACTAAGGATAGGTTAATGTTAGTTAAAAAGCTGATAATTACAGATCAGTGCAAAATAAGACACAAGATGAATTCATGATTCATGATTCCCATGAATGGTATGAGCATGTCATGTCCAGAGAGTGATCCACTCCAGACCGCATTCCTTAACTCTCCACTCCGTTTTAGACACTAAAAAACAATCACAGGAATCATCTTTAACTATAGTAGAACTTAAAACATAAACCTAGATTAAACTAAACAATCATAATTTATATAAATTTTTCCAACAGTTAATCATACCTAAAATGGGGCTGGTAATCAGAGGGAACACTTCCTTAAATAATTTGGTTGGGATTGGATCTAACGTACAAGTTGAAGGTTTAGATGAAGCTAATATTTCTGATAACTCAGGAAGCTCCACAGGATCAAAACAGTCCAAACACAGATCAGGTTCTACAGTTACTTCCAATGTTGTCTCACTTGCTGAGGATGAAGTAATCATCTTTGGGAGTATGTCAAAGATTTTCTTTTTGATAGAATCAATTTTATTTTGGAAGAATCCCATAAAGTCATTACTGCTGAGAGCTAAGGGAATGGATGGCTCAACAGAGCTATGACTCTGTGTAAGTTTAGCAACTTTACTAAAGAGAAACCTAGGATTATTATTGTTCTCTTCTATTAATGATGAGAAATAAGCTGTTCTAGCTTGGTGAAGTGTCTTTTTATACAACAGTAAGCTATTTTTCCAGATTAAATAGGAATCCTCTAGGTGTGTAGAGCGCCATTTTCTCTCCAATTTTCTAACATTGTGCTTTAAAGTACGCAGCTCTGAATTAAACCAGGGAGCTAGCCTCCTATGAATAATTACCTTCTTTTTCAACGGGGCTGCATTGTCTAATCATGCAACACGCAATGATGAAGAAACACTATGAACAAGAGAATCAATTTGTGAAGGGGAAGAAACAAAATGATTGCCCTCCACTGTGTTTTTCTGTGATAATGAGGAAATCAAAAGTTTTCAAACATATGTTGTCTGTTTTAACTGCATTTAGCAACCAATGCATCACTTGGCACCTTTTAGATTTGCATCTAATTTGTCTCTATAAAGTGAAACTGCAATGCTTTGGTTTGAATTTGTCATTATTTTGGCTACTCAGGTGTTCATTTAACTCATTTTTTAAGCTTCCCTTTTGACGTCTCATTTTGCTGTCGTCTCTTTAAATGCAAATGAGGCATTTCACACCCCTCCCCTCTCCAGGCAGCCTTCCACTCCTCCCCGTTCGGCCTGTGCTGGTAAATGATGGTTCCTGCCTTGTTTCTTTAGACATCTGAGTAAAACAAGATTCCAATACTTTACTTGCCCTCGATAAATATCAACAAACGTCTAAAAAACAAGATGTATATACAAAATCACCAACAATGTGCACCAACAATGTGCAACGTTTACTAATGCATGATAACAACAGCACTAAAACTAATATTGTACCTGTAAGCTATCGGATCCAACAAACAACAGCGATGGTTGATTAACAAGGTTTTGCTGAGCTGCAATCATTCAAATCAGGTGTGATAAAGCACGTCAGGACCTCGCAAGGACTGACTTTGAACACCCCTACCTTAGTACGCTACATAAAAACCTTTGAACAATAGTGGAGAAAAATTAAAGAATTTACAGAAGCAACAAAAGCTGTAATCCCATTACTAATGTTACTGACAATATTTTTACACAAACTACTTGTAAGATACCTTTTAAAATGTTAATGCTACCACAAATTGAATGAACACAACTTTTAAACAAGACCCCAACATTGTTAACAAGTTAGCTAACGCTAGCATCAAGAACATCACTGAATGCATTTGGATCATGTGTTTCCCAAGGCAAAAAGGGCAACCAAACAGATTGCAAAACTGTTTGTTTAATATTGTTATTCAAAACACACAATAGGGTGATGTATTTAAGGAGGTAAAAGCGAGCGCACAGCGCTAACATTAGCAAGACAGAAGGAACTGACGCCTCAGACAGACTTTCGGCTAATCCCCCCTCAGACAGCCTTTGGGCTAATCCTCCGTCATACTGGCCAAAGTTACTGAAACCCTCCTCCTTGAAGTGCTTTGCACAAACGAAGAGGACTTTCCCCACTGATGTTGACACATTTTTATGAAAAATAAAATTTAATCAGGCACCCCGAAGAGGTTCTGATCCTGGGGGACGGTGTAATGACTGGTGTGGGTTAATACACCCGACAACAGAGCATTTAGATTTTTCCACTTGCTGCTTCGGCATCCTTCAACTTGAATTGCATAAATACTGCGAGAGAAAAAAATGGCGGATTTGCTGGATTAATTAGCCGGAAGTCCATGACCATCTTTAAAAGTTCCACAGAAAACACTGTGACATAATAGAGAGAATCGCAATAAAAAATGGAAAAATCTGAACAGACTGACCAAATATGATCCAAAAAGGCATCTAAATATATCAATGCAGAATGACTAAATTAAATTTGACTTTCAGAGACTCCCAATACATAAAAAAATGTTTAAGAGCTAAAAAAGTAGATTTTACATGATATGTCCCCTTTAAAATCCAGCACATTGATCAAAACTATGAAGCTTTCTGGGTTGCTTTTCAAAATATATATTCAGACTGTTGGCGAGCCTTTTACATTCTTGAGTCAGTTGAAAATGACTGCCAAATATTTCCCTAGAAGAACCAAATAACTTTGAGGGTGACCTACTTTAGGAAAAACGTTTGCTTTTGACAGCATGAGAATGCAGAAATGATGGCGTAATGTTAATTTGAACAAATAGACTTCATCAATTCAAATTTAAAAATTCAATTAAAAATACTTTTAATTCCAAAGGGCAACTAAATGTTGCTGTAGCTCATAAATATGCAGGTTTCTTCAAAGAGCCGTTGTAGACGCTGATGGCTGTGGGCAGGAAGGATCTCCTGTACTGGTCTGTCTTACAGCAGATTTCAAGCCTCTGACTGAAGACAGTCTGTTGTTGTACAACAGTCTCATGAAGAGGATGCTCAGGGTTCTCTGTAATGTTCTTTATTTTTTTAGAGTGGAAAACATAATGCGTTTGTTAAAAAAAATTCTCATGGACCTATTTAAACAGCCTAGTCAAGGTTTAAACATTGCTGTCTTTGGGTGGATCATTTATCCCCTTATGGATATCTTTGATTTTGATTTTTTTGGTACACCTAAATATATTCAGATTATCAAACAAATTTCATAGTCAAACGAAGCTAACTTGAGTAAATACAAAACACGGTTTTAAATTATGCTTTTATTTGAGGGAAAAATGCTATCCAACTGCGAGACCAGTAAAGTAAGAGGGAACTTAAATAGAATCTGTCACACAACATGAAGTAGGCAAAACATAAACACAAACAAAATTACACCTCAGTTTAAATAAATTCAAGAACACATGAGAAATAAAGTCAGTGACATCTATTATTCTGGAAAGGGGAATACAGACATTTATAAGGCTTTGGGATTTCAGATAACCACAGTGAGAATCATTGTCCACAAATGGAGAAGACATGAAATACTTGTAAACCTTCACAAGAAAAGCCCGACCTACCATAATTTTTCCAACATCTCATCACTGAGTTATTCAGGAGGTCACAGAATAATATCTAAAGCTCTGCAGACCTCACTTATCTCAGTGAAGATCAGGGCTCATTATTCAAAAACAGAAATGAGAAACTGGGCAAAACCTGACCCCATGGGAGAGTTCCGAGGCCAGAACCACTGCTGACCCAAAAGAACACAAAGACCGGTCTCACATTGATGATCCTCAAGAAATCCATCACATTTTTAAAATTAATCTCAAGCGTTTTTTTAAAGATGATTTAAAAGTGACAAACCACCCATACTTGTAAAACACTGGAAAGCATCATAAAAACAGATTTATATTTTCTAAGACTTTAGCTAACCTAAAGGTTCTTCTGAGTTGTGTTTTAGATCCAGATATAAATACATACGAATAAAAACTGAAAGACTGATATTTCCTCACATATTTGTCTTTTTCTGCTGTCAAACCCAAATGTTTATAGTCTGTAGCATTAGCTAAAGATAACTGAAGATATAGGGTTTTACATTTAAGATCGTGCCACGGATGACTTTGCCCACTCTCGTTGTTACCATTCTGTGGCCACTTACACCAGAGGAGCTCCTAAGCGCCCTGCCATGCAACCAAGCAGCCAGACCAAACTGCCACCTTTACTTTTCCACGGTGTTTGCTTTTATTAATGGTTCTAAAAGTGAAACTATTTGAGCACTAGCACGTTACCTGCTGCACTAACACTAATAGCTATTGAGCTTTGACTTCATGGCTCAATTCAAACATTAGCTCCTCCAATGCTAACGCCAGCTTCTCCAATGCTATTGCCAGCCTATCCGGAGCTAACGCAAGTGAGTACTCCTTCTCATTTGCCAGCGCTGGCCGCTCAGTTACCGTAGCCGATCTATCATTAATCAAATATGTAACTGGCTTCAGAATGGAAATAGCCTCATGCAACAAGGAAGTAGCCACCACTGGGTGCGCAATAGTCTTCATTTTGGCACTGATACTGCTCCATATTGGAAAAGTACAAGCAACCACATTTTGTAGTTTATAGCAGCCCAATATGGCGTTGTATTATGGAGCAATGGATGAAAGAGGTAATTTGAGCACTGGCGTTTGGTAACGGCAAGCCCCGCCACATATGGAATAAGTATACAGACAACCTCTCTCCAAAATTTAAGAATTTAGGGCCTGAGGCCATTTGATTTGCATAGGACTGCGCAATTACAGGTTGAGGATTTGCTGGCCTAGCTGTGCAGTTACATGTCTGGGAGTGGCTGAGTTTTTCTAACTCCTCCTGATGGAATTCCTTCTGGAACCTGATTGGACTGTTCATCTCCAGCTCCTCCAATCACAGAATAGACCCTCTTATTTAAACTCAGCTCATCTGTCATTGAGTGTGACTGTGATTTACTCTGAGCAGCTTGACTCTTTGTTGGGTGTCTAGTGAAAATGGTTGACTTTGACTGTGGCTTTTTTGTTTAAAGGTTTTGTTAGCACTATCTTTTTAATCGCCATGTCTAGTTGGCCACTAAGAGTTTATTTAGAGACCTGTCTTGTGTACCTTTACAAGTATTTGTGAGCTTCTGAAGACAGGCACAGAAGCCTCACTTTGGAAAGTTGCTTGTTGAGTTTTGATCAGGGACGGAAAGCCTTTTATTTCAGTCCTTTTTTGGTTAATCATACTTTTGGAAATAATAGTTTTAGGTCCACTCTATTGTAGACTTTATGTTTATTGGAGACCGTTATTTCATCTGATGTTTTTTATTTATTAGAGATTATGTATGTAAACCTCAACAAATGGTTCTAGTACCCTCCTTTTGTTTTCCTTTTGTCAGACTGTAACCATCCTCTCCAATGGTATTGCCAGCTTCTCCAATGCTATTACCAGCCTATCCAATGCAATCGCCCGCCTCTCCAATGCTATTGCCAGCCTCACCAGAGCTAATGCAGGTGCAATGTATCTTAAACTAAAGGTTTAAGTTGATCATTACTGCAGAAGATGGCTATTTATCATTGAACACAGACAGCAAATCTAAGGGACTTAAGGTATTTTTCTTTTTCAGAAAAGCAGACCAAAGCTGTTATCATGGGAAGGCAGGAGTGATTTAAAGAAACTAGTTGAACATTATAGCCATGTGACTGTGTAGTAAAAAAAAAAATTTGATTGTTTTATCCCTTTATCCCAAACAATGAAAGCTACAAGGTATAGGGTACATTTAGTTTTTTCTTCACTGACTGCAGCTGTCATTAATTCTTTTAACCATGTTTATCTCAAATGTTTACTGACACACTGATTTGTGCTCTAATTTCTTACTTTGTTACATCATATCGTTGTTTCTGTGAATATGTAGAGATTCTTTCAAACATACAGTCAGAAGCAGATATTTACCTACACTGGATAAAAAGAAAAACATTTCTTCCCAATTTTCCACATTAAATCTGGCAGTTCTTTTCATGCTAAGCCCTCTTGAAATGCTTTTGCTGCAAACTGGTCTTGCCTGAGGCATGATGCACTTGTTTTTTTTCTTTAATCCACAGCAGACCACTGTAAGAGGTGGCATTTTTCTTGATCAGATATGAAACTGCAGCTCAGAGGGGAGATTGACACAGTGTTTAGTGGAATAACAAATGAATGATGCGTCACCCTCTGACTTCCAATTTGTGGCAGAGGGGAGAAGAAAGCATTTACAACAAAGACAAGGTGATGAAGGGAGAGAAAATGAGAGCAAGCATTGAGAAATCTGGAAGCAGAAGGATGGATAGAAGGTTTTTAACAGGACAAACAGATATGAAGTGGTAACATATATCCATTATTCAGATCCTCTGATTTAACTTCAATGAAAAGATAATTATCACTTGATGCCATGAGTGAAATGTTGAGGCAGTAAAGCATAAGAAAGAAAAGTGTTTACTTTTATCTCAAATCTATAGATATTTGTAGCTTAAAGACCAAACAACAATTTACAAACATGTTAGCAAGTTAACATTATGAACAATATTCTCTTCTTTGTGTAGAAATGTTAACAAATGTATGTGTTGTTTTGCTTTTATTTCTGAAAAATAAAGTTACTTAATTTTAGGTAATCACCAAAAATGAACATTGTTTTACTGATTTAAAAAAAAGATAAAAACTGGGGAAGAGTTAGGACACCCTACTGCTTTTGGCTGAAATATTGTCAGTGAGACACAACCATCTACCAGTCTTTAACATCAATGTGTGAGGAACGTTTGTCCCACTCCTCATCTTCACATATGGGATGATTGAGGTTCTTGCATGTTTAGACCATTTCAAGTCTCCATAGCATTTAATTGAGATCTAGAGATGGGCTTCGATAAGGCCTTGAACTTTCTGTTTCTTAATTATCATCAGTCCTTGGTGTATATACTGGTATTTTTTTTATCATTGTCATGTTGCAGGTTCCAGTTTTGCTTCAGCTCTAATATTTTTAAATGGTAAACGGACTCCACTTGTATTGCTTTTTATCAAGTCCAAGGACTCCAAACCACTTTACACTATAATTAGTCATTCACCCATTCATACACACATTTGCACACTGACAGTGGTAGGCTACATTGTAGCCACGGCTGTCCTGAGGCATACTGACAGAAGTGGGGCTGCCATACAATCGGCGCCACCGGGCCCTCTGACTACCATCAGCAGCCAAGGCGGTGAAGTGTCTTGCCCAAGGATCCAACAACTAAGACGGAAAGAGCGGATGTTCGATCAGACATCCCACCGATTGTATGATGAACCCCTACCACCTTAGCCACATTGAGGTGCTCTCGCATTTTCCTTAAACACCCTCTGATAAATGGTAGGATTCATAGAGGATGATGGTGAACCTAGCCAGGTGCTGCTGGAGCAAAGCATCCCCCCACAGTGACACTTCATCCACAGCCTCTTTTCTCATGATAACTTTTTCACGATCCTCCAAACTTCCTGTAAAGTCCACTCGTCCCTTGTTTCCCCTAAACCACTTTTGGAAATATTTATTTATTTGTTTATTTTCTTTTTTACAATTTTTTTTCACTTAAACACACTGGTAATAATATCCTGTAAAATACATAATAATTTCAGATACTCATTCACACATCATAACAATACATTTAGTCCATAAGTACAGGGAATTGATACCTTGACTGTCTAATCATAAACAAATATTTATATAAAGTAGAAGATGCGTAGATAGTGGAGCAGATGATGGAAGGACACGAGGGTGAAGAATATCTTGGAGCTTTTGGCAAGCTGCATCAATAGGTGGAAATTACAAAGGGAACACAAGGGATGTGTCTTCATCTTCCATAAAGATGTCCCCCCAGAAAAATAATTGTAAACTTAAATATTTTGTTTTTATAATAATATAGTAATTTTAAATAAAAGTACAACTCAAACGCCAATGCAGCAATGTGTAAAAGCCAATACATCTTTTATCACACCACTTGCTTTGTCCAAAATCAGCCTGTTTTTTTTATCAGCTCATTGGTTAAGCAAATAGCCTAGCTTATGATGGTTAACAAGTTCAAACGAGTATGTAATATAGCAGCAGTGACATGGGAGAGGGGAGGACAGAAGAGAGAAGAGTACACAATGTAGGGAGGAGAGGGAAAGGAAGGAAGACAGGAGAAAAAACAGATTAATAAGATAAGGACTGAGAGGAAACATAGATGAGGGAAAAGGGGAGGAAATAAAGAGGACAGATTTTTCAAAAACAACTATCAGGATGTTGATGTCGGATATAAGCCTAAATCATATTTTATTGGCATTTAAGATTTGTTCCTGGAGAGATATTCAGATTTTGAAAAGTATTTTTATTTAAGTTTAAGGTCAGAGTTTTCATTATTTTTTGTAGGCTAGTAGTTTACATGTCTCATGACTTAGATATTCAGTTTGAAGGATATATAATTTAATTTAAAGTCAAAGATTGTTCTGTTTTGATTGTTAAACAAACTGAGACAAAACATTTCTCTGCTTCTTTGAGAAACAATACATTTTTTGTTTTTGTTCATTTTCATTATTAATTATGCATATTAGTATTTTTGTAGTGGGTTTTTGCTAATGGCAATATCTCCTGTCTATGTGTTTGCCTGTGACCAATTGTCAGTCAGCCAGGTCAGTAAAGAACAATGCTATAACTATTACTTTTAATAACAGTATTTAATCATTCCACTTCAATGGCTTTGATGGATATGCTTGCAGAAATATCTGCTGGAATAGACAAGAAACATTATTATGTAAATATATTTGTAGACTTAAAAAAAGCTTTTGATACCATTGATCACAATGTACTGCTTGAAAAGTTAAGTAAATATGGTATTAGAGGTCTTGCTATCAATTATCTAGTTCACGTACCTAGACATCTTCAAAGTATTCTCTTTGCAGATGACACCACTTTTTTCTATTCTGGTGAACATTTAGGAAATGAGTTTGATGTAGTTAACAAGGACTTGAGTAGCATAAAAACACAGTTGAACATAAATAAATTATCAATGAATGTTGAAAAAACCAATTACATAATATTTAGCATTAGAGTGATTCCTACAGATGTGTTGATTGATGTTGATGGGTTTGTGATGTAGCATGTGAGAGAGATCGAATTCCTGGGTGTTACTATTGATGAAAACGTAAAATGGAAACCACACATCAACAATTTAAAAATAAACATATCAAAGAAAATTACATTATTATATAAAGTGAAAGACTCATTAAATGATGAAGCATTGTTGATATTCAATTCACTGATCGTTCCTTATCTGACCTATTGTGTAGAAGTTTTAAGGGAATGCCTGTAAAACTTGTAAAACAAATTCTATTTTTCATTTGCAAAAAAGAGCTGTTAGAACTAAATACAGAAAACACTGCAGAGATCCAACAAATCCATTGTTCTTCAACTTAAATTTAATGAAATTTCACAACTTGGTGGACCTTTACATTCTGCTAGTCATGTTTGAAATACATAGCAATATATTACCAGCACGTTTGCAAAAAAGATTTATTTAGAGAGATAGCATTTATAATTTGAGAGGATCAGATTTAAAAAAAAAACTAAAGTCAGAACTGAACAAATGGAACATTATATTTCTGTTTATGAAATAAATCTGTGGAACAATCTGTCTAAAGAGACCAAAGAAAGTAGATCCATTTTTATTTTTAAGAAAATAATATAATGTAGTATTCTATCAAGGTAACAAAGTATATTGATTCATAGAGAGCTGTATCAATATAAAGATAATATGTTCATTTACATGCACTGCTCAAAAAAATAAAGGGAACACTTAAACAACACAATATAGTGAATCAAACTTCTGTAAAATCAAACTGTCCACTTAGGAAGCAACACTGATTGACAATTAATTTCACATGTTGTTGTTCAAATGGAAAAGACAACAGGAGGAAATCTTTGGTGATTAGCAAGACACTCAATAAAGGAGTGGTTCTGCAGGTGGGGACCACAGACCACTTCTCAGTACCTATGCTTTCTGGCTGATGTTTTGGTCACTTTTGAATGTTGGTGGTGCTTTCACACTCGTGGTAGCATGAGACGGACTCTACAACCCACACTAGTGGCTCAGGTAGTGCAGCTCATCCAGGATGGCACATCAATGCGAGCTGTGGCAAGAAGGTTTGCTGTGTCTGTCAGCGTAGTGTCCAGAGCGTGGAGGCACTACCAGGAGAGAGGCCAGTACACCAGGAGACGTGGAGGAGGCCGTAGGAGGTCAACAACCCAGCAGCAGGACCTCTACCTCCGCCTTTGTGCAAGGAGGAACAGGAGGAGCACTGCCAGAGCCCTGCAAAATGACCTCCAGCAGGCCACAAATGTGCATGTGTCTGCACAAACGGTTAGAAACCGACTCTATGAGAATGGTATGAGGGCCCGACGTCCACAAATGGGGGTTGTGCTCACAGCCCAACACTGTGCTGGACGCTTGGCATTTGCCAGAGAACACCAGGATTAGCAAATTCGCCACTAGCGCCCTGTGCTCTTCACAGATGAAAGCAGGTTCACACTGAGCACATGTGACAGACGTGACAGAGTCTGGAGACACCGTGTAGAGCGATCTGCTGCCAGCAACATCCTTCAGCATGACCGGTTTGGCAGTGGGTCAGTAATGGTGTGGGTTGGCATTTCTTTGGAGGGCCATGTACTCGCCAGAGGTAGCATGACTACCATTGGGTACCAATATGAGATCCTCAGACCTCTTGTGAGACCATATGCTGGTGCGGTTGGCCCTGGGCTCCTCCTATGCAGGACATTGCTAGACTTCATGTGGCTGGAGTGTGTCAGCAGTTACTGCAGACCTGAATCCGATTGAGCACATCTGGGACATCATGTCTCGCTCCATCCACCAACGTCATGTTGCACTACAGACTGTCCAGGAGTTGACGGATGCTTTAGTCCAGGTCTGGGAGGAGATCCCTCAAGAGACCATCCGCCGTCTCATCAGGAGCATGCCCAGGCGTTGTAGGGAGGTCATACAGGCACGTGGAGGTCACACACAATACTGAGCCTCATTTTGACTTGTTTTAAGGATATTACATCAAAGTTGGATCAGCCTGTAGTGTGTTTTTCCACTTTTATTTTGTGTGTGACTCGAAATCCAGGCCTCTATTGGTTAATACATTTGATTTCCATTGATGATTTTTGTGTGATTTTGTTGTCAGCACATTCAGTTTTGTACAGAACAAAGTATTCAATGAGAATATTTCCTTCATTCAGATCTAGGATGTTATTTGAGTGTTCCCTTTATTTTTATATATATATATATATATATATATATATATATATATATATATATATATATATATATACATACATATATAGTACAGACCAAAAGTTTGGACACACCTTATTCAAAGAGTTTTCTTTATTTTCATGACTATGAATATTGTAACTTCACACTGAAGGCATCAAAACTATGAATTAACACATGTGGAATTATATACTGAACAAAAAAGTGTGAAACAACTAAAAATATGTCTTATATTCTAGGTTTTTCAAAGTAGCCACCTTTTGCTTTGATTACTGCTCTGCACACTCTTGGCATTCTGTTGATGAGCTTCAAGAGGTAGTCACCTGAAATGGTTTTCCAACAGTGTTGAAGGAGTTTCCAGAGATACTTAGCACTTGTTGGCCCTTTTGCCTTCACTCTGCGGTCCAGCTCACCCCAACCATCTTGATTGGGTTCAGGTCCGGTGACTGTGGAGGCCAGGTCATCTGACGCAGCACCCCATCACTCTCCTTCTTGGTCAAATAGCCCTTACACAGCCTGGAGGTGTGGTTGGGGTCATTGTCCTCTTGAAAAATAAATTATGGTCCAACTAAACGCAAACCGGATGGAATAGCATTCTGCTGCAAGATGCTGTGGTTCAGTATGCCTTCAATTTTGAATAAATCCCCAACAGTGTCACCAGCAAAACACCCCCACACCATCACACCTCCTCCATGCTTCACGGTAGGAACCAGGCATGTAGAGTCCATCCGTCACCTCTTCTGCGCCACACAAAGACACGGTGGTTGGAACCAAAGATCTCAAACTTGGACGCATCAGACCAAAGCACAGATTTCCACTGGTCTAATGTCCATTCCTTGTCTTCTTTAGCCCAAACAAGTCTCTTCTGCTTGTTGCCTGCCCTCCGCAGTGGGTTCCTAGCAGCTATTTTACCATGAAGGCCTGATTCACACAGTCTCCTCTTAACATTTGCTCTAGAGATGTGTCTGCTGCTAGAACTCTGTGTGGCATTGACCTGTTCTCTAATCTGAGCTGCTGTTAACCTGCGATTTCTGAGGCTGGTGACTCGGATGAACTTACCGTCCGCAGCAGAGGTGATTCTTGGTCTTCCTTTCCTGGGGCGGTCCTCATGTGAGCCAGTTTCTTTCTAGCGCTTGATGGTTTTTGCGACTGCACTTGGGGACACTTTCAAAGTTTTCCCAATTGTTCGGACTGACTGACCTTCATTTCTTAAAGTAATGATGGCCACTCGTTTTTCTTTACTTAGCTGCTTTTTTCTTGCCACAATACAAATTCTACCAGTCTATTCAGTAGGACTATCAGCTGTGTACTGTATTCACCTCCTGCACAACACAACTGATGGTCCCAACCCCATTTATAAGGCTTGAAATCCCACTTATTAAACCTGACAGGGCACACCTGTGAAGTGAAAACCATTTAAGGTGACTACCTCTTGAAGCTCATCAACAGAATGCCAAGAGTGTGCGTAGCAGTAATCAAAGCAAAAGTTGGCTACTTTGAAGAACCTAGAATATAAGACATATTTTCAGTTGTTTCACACTTTTTTGTTCAGTATATAATTCAACATGTGTTAATTCATAGTTTTGATGCCTTCAGTGTGAAGCTACAATATTCATAGTCATGAAAATAAAGACAACTCTTTGAATGAGAAGGTGTGTCCAAACTTTTGGTCTGTACTGTATATATATATATACATATATATATATATATATATATATATATATATATATATATATATATATATATATATATATATATATATATATATATAGTTAGCTTTGTGTACAAAGATGTATCTATATGTATGGTTAATTGATGCTTAGTTGCTTATGGTTTAGTACACTGACTTTTGAGAGAAGGGGTAGACAATATAAGATTTTGTTTCTTCAAACTACTCCTTTTCATTCAAAACTTTTGTTTATGTCAACTTGTGCCATATTCATTTTATACTGTAAATGAATGAAATAAAAAATAATTAATAAAAATAAAAAATAAATTTAATATGCTGAGGGCTCAAACCTACAAGGAAAGTCGCAACGGAGCAGAAAAAAGAGAGGAAAATAAAGTTTTTTTCCATGTCCCCCCAGGTATTACTCTCTGAAATTTTCCTGTTTATTATCTCCCCCAAAAATGAAATGGGATTTTCGCCCTTGACTGTATCCAAACGTGGAACTGTGGTCTCTCGTTCTGCAGAGTTGTCTGCATAAAACCATGAAAAATGAAAAAATCAAAATGAAAAAATTTAGCAGAACTGTGGCGAAACAGTTTTTCATAAATTTCTACATATAAAAAACATTTTATAAAGTTACATTTATGTTCGGGCTGCACAGTTGGTAGTACTGTTGCCTTGCAGCAAGAAGGTCCTGGGTTCGATTCCTGGCCAGCGGTCTTTGTGCATGGAGTTTGCATGTTCTCCCCGTGCATGCACGGGTTTTCACCGGGTACTCCGGCTTCCTCCCACAGTCACTCTGAATTGCCCTTAGGTGTATGAATGAGTGTGTGCATGGTTGTTTGTGTGTTGCCCTGCGATGGACTGGCGAACTGTCCAGGGTGTACCCCGCCTCTCGCCCATAGACTGCTGGAGATAGGCACCAGCTTCCCTGTGACCCACTATGGAATAAGCAGTAGAAAATGACTGACTGAAATTTATATTCTGGTACTTGCAGTTATTCACCACATACCTACTAAATGGTTTATATTCACTTTAATCCACCGCAAACAGATAACAGGTAGCGTGAAATCCCAGATTGCTGGGCCAAGATCAGGCTGCCAAGTCCCAGTCCAAAAGCCCAGTTAGCTTAGCTTATCTTAGTTTAGCAGCCGGTCAAGCCTGTAAGTTGAGCTCTGCTGCTTTGAAAACTCCAGAGAACATTTCAAAGCAGGCTTATTCTTGATGAACTGACTGCACAGATGAAGTTTTGTGGTCTACTTTCTCGAATAAAAACATCTTAAAATTGCTTTTTGTGACCAATTACTGGCATAAAAATTATAAATTTGTATACTCACCTCCGCCAGTGACCTCAACGGCCCGATCCCCGGATGCTTAGGCTGGCTCTAGGGACGTGGAATGTCACCTCGCTGGGGGGGAAGGAGCCTGAGCTTGTGCGGGAGGTCGAGAGATATCGACTAGAAATAATCGGGCTCGCCTCCACGCACAGCGTGGGCTCTGGAACCCATCTCCTTGAGAGGGGTTGGACTCTCTTCTACTCTGGAGTGGCCCACGGGGAGAGGCGGCGGGCTGGTGTGGGTTTGCTTGTTGCCCCCCAGCTCAGCCGTCTCGTGTTGGGGTTTACCCCAGTGGATGAGAGGGTTATATCCCTGCGCCTTCGGGTTGGGGAGAGGTCTCTGACTATCATTTCAGCCTACGGTCCGAGTGGTAGTGCAGAGTACCCTGCCTTCTTGGCGTCCCTGTCGGGGGTGCTGGATAGTGCCCCTCCCGGGGACTCCATTATTCTGCTGGGGGACTTCAACGCCCACGTGGGGAACGACAGTGACACCTGGAGAGGCGTGATCGGGAGGAATGGCCTCCCCGATCTGAATCCGAGTGGTGTTTTGTTATTGGACTTCTGTGCTAGTCACGGATTGTCCATAACGAACACCATGTTCAAACATAAGGGTGTCCATCAGTGCACTTGGCACCAGGACACCCTAGGCAGGAGGTCGATGATTGACTTTGTTGTCGTATCATCAGACCTTCGGCCGCATGTTTTGGACACTCGGGTGAAGAGAGGGGCTGAGCTGTCCACTGATCATCACCTGGTGGTGAGTTGGATCCGCTGGAGGAGGAGAAAGCCGGACAGACTCGGCAGGCCCAAGCGCATAGTGAGGGTCTGCTGGGAACGCCTGGCGGAGCCCTCGGCCAGGGATGTATTCAACTCCCACCTCCGGGAGAGCTTCGACCAGATCCCGGGGGATGTTGGAGACATAGAGTCCGAGTGGACCATGTTCTCTGCATCTATTGTCGATGCTGCTGCCCATAGCTGTGGCCGTAAGCTTAGCCGTAAGCTTAGCCGAAAAGCAAAGCTCTCAATTTACTGGTCGGTCTACGTTCCTACCCTCACCTATGGCCATGAACTTTGGGTCATGACCGAAAGAACGAGATCACGGATACAAGCGGCTGAAATGAGCTTCCTCCGTAGGGTGGCCGGGCACTCCCTTAGAGATAGGGTGAGGAGCTCGGCCATCCGGGAGGAGCTCGGAGTAGAGCCGCTGCTCCTCCACATTGAGAGGAGCCAGTTGAGGTGGCTCGGGCATCTATACCGGATGCCTCCTGGACGCCTTCCTCGGGAGGTGTTCCAGGCACGTCCCACCGGGAGGAGGCCCAGGGGACGGCCCAGGACACGCTGGAGGGACTATGTCTCTCGGCTGGCCTGGGAACGCCTTGGGCTCCCCTGGAGGAGCTGGAGGAGGTGTCTGGAGAGAGGGACGTCTGGGCGTCTCTGCTGAGTCTGCTGCCCCCGCGACCCGGTCCTGGATAAGCGGAAGACGACGAACGAACGAACCTCCGCCAGTACTGCGGCTGTTGGTGCAGTGGTTTGCTGCACACAACAATCCCCGGGAAATCTAAAAGACCCGGGCTTACAAGCAATGGAAAAGGGGCTTATGTGATTGTAAAGTTATATTTCTTGAACTTCACAGTATTTTTTAAATGAACATTCATAGGTCATAATATGTTTGAAAAACACAGGATTTCATAAATATACATTAAAGTCAAATTTAAAAGCTTCTGTAGCCTAAAGACAACAGTGTAGTTGCTGTTGAAATATTGCATCCATATAATGTGGGAAACACTTTAGTCAATAAGACTTGAAACTCGTGGTGTAAAAGACCTACTCAAAGCAGTGTGTAATTGTAAGGTGTAAGGAAAATAATAAATTGTTTTCAAAAATGTAGCATGCCTGTGTTTGCTGTCCACTTTACTTGGATAACACTCCAGTGCAAATCACTTGCCTCCAGTGCCACCTTTATTAGAAAGGTCAATTGGGGTTTAATATATTTGTACTTTGCCACAAGTCATGTCAGGAACAAAATAAATATTAGGGAAAGTTGTTTCTGTCAATAATTCAACTTTTTGTTCTTCATCTAAAATGTTTAGTGGCTGAAAATGAATACAGCCTATTGCAGTGAAAACACCATCTTTACTGTGAAAATTAGTGGTGATAGCATCATGCTGTGGGGATGCTTCTCTTCTTCATGGCAGATGGATGGAGGTAAACACAGGGCAATTGTCAAAGACAACCTTAACGAAAAAAGACAATGGACTGATTTAGATCAAAGCACATTCATGTGTTAGAATGGCCTATTCAAAGTACAGACCTAAATCCAATTCCCAATCCCAGTCAAGATTTGAGATTTGCTTTTCTATTCTGTATATTTACAGGGGTTGGAAAATGAAACTGAAACACCTGTCATTTTAGTGTGGGAGGTTTCATGGCTAAATTGGTCCAGCCTGGTAGCCAGTCTTCATTGATTGCACATTGCACCAGTAAGAGCAGAGTGTGAAGGTTCAATTAGCAGGGTAAGAGCACAGTTTTGCTCAAAATATTGAAATGCACACAACATTATGGGTGACATACCAGAGTTCAAAAGAGGACAAATTGTTGGTGCACGTCTTGCTGGCGCATCTGTGACCAAGACAGCAAGTCTTTGTGATGTATCAAGAGCCACGGTATCCAGGGTAATGTCAGCATACCACCAAGAAGGACGAACCACATCCAACAGGATTAACTGTGGACGCAAGAGGAAGCTGTCTGAAAGGGATGTTCGGGTGCTAACCCGGATTGTATCCAAAAAACATAAAACCACGGCTGCCCAAATCACGGCAGAATTAAATGTGCACCTCAACTCTCCTGTTTCCACCAGAAATGTCCGTCGGGAGCTCCACAGGGTCAATATACACGGCCGGGCTGCTATAGCCAAACCTTTGGTCAGTCATGCCAATGCCAAACGTCGGTTTCAATGGTGCAAGGAGCGCAAATCTTGGGGTGTGGACAATGTGAAACATGTACAGGTCCTTCTCAAAAAAGTTGCATATTGTGATAAAGTTCATTATTTTCTATAATGTAATGATGAAAATTTAACATTCATATATTTTAGATTCATTGCACACTAACTGAAATATTTTAGGTCTTTTATTGTCTTAATACGGATGATTTTGGCATACAGCTCATGAAAACCCAAAATTCCTATCTCACAAAATTAGCATATTTCATCCGACCAATAAAAGAAAAGTGTTTTTAATACAAAAAACGTCAACCTTCAAATAATCATGTACAGTTATGCACTCAATACTTGGTCGGGAATCCTTTTGCAGAAATGACTGCTTCAATGCGGCGTGGCATGGAGGCAATCAGCCTGTGGCACTGCTGAGGTCTTATGGAGGCCCAGGATGCTTCGATAGCGGCCTTTAGCTCATCCAGAGTGTTGGATCTTGAGTCTCTCAACGTTCTCTTCACAATATCGCACAGATTCTCTATGGGGTTCAGGTCAGGAGAGTTGGCAGGCTAATTGAGCACAGTGATACCATGGTCTGTAAACCATTTACCAGTGGTTTTGGCACTGTGAGCAGGTGCCAGGTCGTGCTGAAAAATGAAATCTTCATCTCCATAAAGCTTTTCAGCAGATGGAAGCATGAAGTGCTCCAAAATCTCCTGATAGCTAGCTGCATTGACCCTGCCCTTGATAAAACACAGTGGACCAACACCAGCAGCTGACACGGCACCCCAGACCATCACTGACTGTGGGTACTTGATACTGGACTTCTGGCATTTTGGCATTTCCTTCTCTCCAGTCTTCCTCCAGACTCTGGCACCTTGATTTCCGAATGACATGCAGAATTTGCTTTCATCTGAAAAAAGTACTTTGGATCACTGAGCAACAGTCCAGTGCTGCTTCTCTGTAGCCCAGGTCTGGGGAATGCGGCACCTGTAGCCCATTTCCTGCACACGCCTGTGCACGGTGGCTCTGGGTGTTTCTACTCCAGACTCAGTCCACTGCTTCCGCAGGTCCCCCAAGGTCTGGAATCGGCCCTTCTCCACAATCTTCCTCAGGGTCCGGTCACCTCTTCTCGTTGTGCAGCGTTTTCTGCCACACATTTTCCTTCCCACAGACTTCCCACTGAGGTGCCTTGATACAGCACTCTGGGAACAACCTATTTGTTCAGAAATTTCTTTCTGTGTCTTACCCTCTTGCTTGAGGGTGTCAATAGTGGCCTTCTGGACAGCAGTCAGGTCGGTAGTCTTACCCATGATTGGGGTTTGGAGTGATGAACCAGGCTGAGAGTTTTAAAGGCCTCAGGAATCTTTTGCAGGTGTTTAGAGTTAACTCGTTGATTCAGATGATTAGGTTCATAGCTCGTTTAGAGACCCTTTTAATGATATGCTAATTTTGTGAGATAGGAATTTTGGGTTTTCATGGGCTGTATGCCAAAATCATCCGTATTAAGACAATAAAAGACCTGAAATATTTCAGTTAGTGTGCAATGAATCTAAAATATATGAATGTTAAATTTTCATCATGACATTATGGAAAATAATGAACTTTATCACAATATGCTAATTTTTTGAGAAGGACCTGTATTGTTCTCTGATGAGTCCACCTTTACTGTTTTCCCCACATCTGGGAGAGTTACGGTGTGGAGAAGCCCCAAAGAAGCGTACCACCCAGACTGGTGCATGCCCAGAGTGAAGCATGGGGGTGGATCAGTGATGGTTTGGGCTGCCATATCATGGCATTCCCTTGGCCCAATACTTGTGCTAGAGTGGCGCGTCACTGCCAAGGACTACCGAACCATTCTTGAGGACCATGTGCATCCAATGGTTCAAACATTGTATCCTGAAGGCGGTGCCGTGTATCAGGATGACAAGGCACCAATACACACAGCAAGACTGGTGAAAGATTGGTTTGATGAACATGAAAGTGAAGTTGAACATCTCCCATGGCCTGCACAGTCACCAGATCTAAATATTATTGAGCCACTTTGGGGTGTTTTGGAGGAGCAAGTCAGGAAACGTTTTCCTCCCTCCACCAGTATCACGTAGTGACCTGGCCACTATCCTGCAAGAAGAATGGCTTAAAATCCCTCTGACCACTGTGCAGGACTTGTATATGTCATTCCCAAGACGAATTGACGCTGTATTGGCCGCAAAAGGAGGCCCTACACCATAGTAATAAATTATTGTGGTCTAAAACTAGGTGTTTCAGTTTCATTGTCCAACCCCTGTATGTTATGAGCTTAAATTGAATGGGAAGGTGATGAATATTTTTTCTAGTTATAGATTATAATGTAGTAATACAGTCTGCATTATTGATGGAAATCCAGGTACCTAGGTCACTACTGCCATCTAGGTTGATTGAAGTTAAAGAAAAAAAGCACCTCTTCCTTTTGTCTTTCACATTTTGTGGTGAGACCACAAATCTTTCTAAATCTGTGCTCAGAAGCCTGAATAAGATTAATGAAGAATGAAAGTGAGTTGGTTTGTGCTCAAACTGATGAAGAGAGTTAACAGGAACCAGTTTGTTTTCTGTCATTAATTATACAAAGCATTACACACGGGGAAGTCTTTATGATCCAGATATTCAAATCAGGTCCAATTAGGAAATTAGCTTTTGTGTTTCAGCACTGAATTCACCTATTATTATTTTAAGAGAACTCCCAAGTATTTATTCTCCAACAGGCTACAGATATTCAATGAATTGCTTTGTTTTAAATTGTCAGATTGTTAAATGCATTGTAGTGAATAAGATCATTTTCACAATGCCCACAATACTCACCGTTCATTCTTACAGTATAAGATTAGACTTTCCAGACTTCATGATTAAAATTTTTAGCGAGCGAAATAAGATCAACTTAGTTGTTGAGCTAACATTAACTATAGTTTAGTTGCTTTAATAGTTTGGAGACATCATTGCTAGTGTCAGCTTAAATATCTAATAAAAGTTAGATGTTTTACAGACTCAAAGTCATTTTTTGATCACCTTGGATTCTCTGCAAACATATTGAATGATTTATTTAAGGTGTGGATCTGGGGATTATAAGAAGTAACTAAAGGCTGGCTAGCTACATCCGGTGGCAGCACTCACATCACTGTCTCCATTCTTGCAGTTAAGGATCAATCCTGAGATACTTGTTTCTGATTGCATTTAAAATGTTACTAAAATGCCTAAACACTATTGTGCAGAGTTATGCTGCATGGTAGCCTACGCTTCTTTTGGGTGATATTTTTCTTTATTCAACTTTGCACTGACCTCTTTGACAGTGCTAGATGACAGCATGTCTCCACCACCGTGGATTTCTTTCCTGCCATAATAGAATGCAAAAGAAAGTAGTGAAACATCACAGTAGATTCCTTCATGTTGCAGCAACAGAAAGAGGAAATATTGGCAAATGGCCCGAAGCGTGCAGCGGGATGGATTGTGCACCAGACACTGTTCCATCTTTGTCGACCATGAATAGATCCATTGTAAAACACTGTTTGTTGTAAGATATCAAGTATTTTCAAGTTGAACCATTTAAGTCCAAGTAAAGTCACAATTTATTGTTGTAAAAGTTCAAGTCAAGTCTAAAGTCAATAAATTTGTGAGTCCAGACCCTCTAATCCACAGGTTGGTTATGTTCAATGTTTTGATTTTCCAGTTTTTGGTTTAACTATTTTTATCTTTACAACACTTCAGAAACACCTTGAGCACTAGATAATCTCTGCTAATTCCAAGGACAATGCAGGAAGTCATGTAAAAACAGAAAGGATGTCGTTGCTTAGGTTGTTGCTTAGAACACAATTAACATGATGATGATGCTGAAGAACGTAAGTGCAACAAACTTGTCTTGATGCTTTATCCTATCTTTTGTGGATGTTCAGCACACAAAGACTGAGTGGAATTTATGGCATATATTTGGTGGTGTGTACAGTACAAGTGATATGGACTTGAAATTTTTATCAGGTTAATTTGTGGTATTTACTGTGAAAGAGATGATGATAAAAGATTTTAAAAATTCTGTTACTACCACCATTGTCAATTGCAAAGCAAATAATTTGCAAAATAATTGCATCAAATGATATTTTAAAATGTATTGATGTAAATGACCCTCAAATACAACCAGTATTAGGAAAAAGAGTTTTGGGTATTTGCAGACTTTATCAATTAGAATTTATTGTTGTCATAAAAAATTAGAATTCTGAACACGATTTTTCCGCCATAGTGGTGATTGCCCATCCCTAGCGTACAGTGAAATTCAAAACGTTACATCTTGCTCTCATCTGATCCGACCATAGTCTCCCAATATCCCACTGACTAGTGCAGATGCTTTAGCAGCAAACCTTGAATGTGTTCGGCAATTAGCATTTTCTTCTGCAGTAAACATACAGAGTTCTAAAGGTTGCAGAGTTATCAGAAGAATAATCAGAAGAGTTCTGAGTCTTCTGATTGTTATTCATTTTCAGATTTATTCCCTAGGAAACACAGTTCACCTCTGAATTTAAATGACAGAAAAAATTCATAATTATCTTTTCACAACATAACGATTTTTAAATTATTCTTCATTTTACAAGTCTGTATGAAAGTACTGTCATACAACTTTCATTTTAAGCCCATTTCCTCTGGCATGGCCTAATGAAAGGAGAAGTGATTTATGAATTGCTTACACTCAGAGATACTAAAGCAAGAGAAGGTTCTCACACAGAGTGGAATGAGACTGAGAATTCCCTTCTGGCCATAAGAGCTTAAGATGTGCAGATTATGATGTTGCAACAATTCAGCAACTATGATTCATGGCCTGTCTTACTCCATACTTTTATTGGCTTTTATCTTCCTTAAACCATCAGGGGTCTAAAAGGTTTCTCATAATAAAGAATCAGTACTGTAATCAGCAATGAAGAAGACCTTATGGTTTTCAGGAGTATGTCTGTGGACTCTAGACATTAATTTATGACCATGTGTGGGGAATTTACTGATTGATAAGTTTCTGCAATGTCACAAGATTTATTTCCACCCAGTGTTGAATTAATTTTTCACCAAGTTCTTGCATTGATGATGGTAGAGTCTGACCGCTGCGCAAAGCCTTCTCCAGCACATCCCAAAGATTCTCAATGGTGTTAAGGTCTGGACTCTGTGGTGGCCAATCCATGTGTGAGAATGATGTCTCACAGTGTACAGGTCCTTCTCAAAATATTAGCATATTGTGATAAAGTTCATTATTTTCCATAATGTCATGATGAAAATTTAACATTCATATATTTTGGATTCATTGCACACTAACTGAAATATTTCAGGTCTTTTATTGTCTTAATACGGATGATTTTGGCATACAGCTCATGAAAACCCAAAATTCCTATCTCACAAAATTAGCATATTTCATCCGACCAATAAAAGAAAAGTGTTTTTAATACAAAAAACGTCAACCTTCAAATAATCATGTACAGTTATGCACTCAATACTTGGTCGGGAATCCTTTTGCAGAAATGACTGCTTCAATGCGGCGTGGCATGGAGGCAATCAGCCTGTGGCACTGCTGAGGTCTTATGGAGGCCCAGGATGCTTCGATAGCGGCCTTTAGCTCATCCAGAGTGTTGGGTCTTGAGTCTCTCAACGTTCTCTTCACAATATCCCACAGATTCTCTATGGGGTTCAGGTCAGGAGAGTTGGCAGGCCAATTGAGCACAGTGATACCATTGTCAGTAAACCATTTACCAGTGGTTTTGGCACTGTGAGCAGGTGCCAGGTCATGCTGAAAAAGGAAATCTTCATCTGCATAAAGCTTTTCAGCAGATGGAAGCATGAAGTACTCCAAAATCTCCTGATAGCTAGCTGCATTGACCCTGCCCTTGATAAAACACAGTGGACCAACACCAGCAGCTGACACGGCACCCCAGACCATCACTGACTGTGGGTACTTGACACTGGACTTCTGGCACTTTGGCATTTCCTTCTCCCCAGTCTTCCTCCAGACTCTGGCACCTTGATTTCCGAATGACATGCAGAATTTGCTTTCATCCGAAAAAAGTACTTTGGACCACTGAGCAACAGTCCAGTGCTGCTTCTCTGTAGCCCAGGTCAGGCGCTTCTGCCGCTGTTTCTGGTTCAAAAGTGGCTTGACCAGGGGAATGCGGCACCTGTAGCCCATTTTCTGCACACGCCTATGCACGGTGGCTCTGGATGTTTGTACTCCAGACTCAGTCCTCTGCTTCCGCAGGTCCCCCAAGGTCTGGAATCGGCCCTTCTCCACAATCTTCCTCAGGGTCCGGTCACCTCTTCTCGTTGTACAGCGTTTTCTGCCACACTTTTTCCTTCCCACAGACTTCCCACTGAGGTGCCTTGATACAGCACTCTGGGAACAGCCTATTCGTTCAGAAATTTCTTTCTGTGTCTTACCCTCTTGCTTGAGGGTGTCAATAGTGGCCTTCTGGACAGCAGTCAGGTCGGCAGTCTTACCCATGATTGGGGTTTTGAGTGATGAACCAGGCTGGGAGTTTTAAAGGCCTCAGGAATCTTTTGCAGGTGTTTAGAGTTAACTCGTTGATTCAGATGATTAGGTTCATCGCTCGTTTAGAGACCCTTTTAATGATATGCTAATTTTGTGAGATAGGAATTTTGGGTTTTCATGAGCTGTATGCCACAATCATCCGTATTAAGACAATAAAAGACCTGAAATATTTCAGTTAGTGTGCAATGAATCTAAAATATATGAATGTTAAATTTTCATCATTACATTATGGAAAATAATGAACTTTATCATAATATGCTAATATTTTGAGAAGGACCTGTATATTGCTGAAGAGCAACATACACTGCTTGGCCAAAAAAAAGGTCGCCACCTGGATTTAACTAAGCAAATAAGTACGAGACTCCCATTGGATAATTACTGCACGGCGATTATGTTTCAGCTGGCAAAAAGTTATATATCCCCAACTGCTGCAATGAGTTGCTTCTTATTTCTTAAACAACCCTGTAGAAAGACACAGGGCGACTGTAGGAAGAGTAGTCGTCTTGCAATCAGAAGGTTGTGGGTTCGATTCCAGCTTCCTCCTGCCATATGTTGATGTGCCCCTGGGCAAGGCACTTAACCTCAAGTTGCCTGCGTATCGGTGTATGAATGTGTGAGCGTTAGTGAGTGGGTGAATGTGGCTCTAGTGTAAAGCGCTTTGAGCGGTCTGTATGACTGGAAAAGCGCTATATAAGTTCAGTCCATTTACCATTTACACATCCAGTGGTTGTGGAAAAGATGTCAGTCTGTTTCAAATGGGTCAAATCATTGGCATGCATCAAGCAGAGGAAACATCTAAGGAGATTGCAGGAACTACCAAAATTGGGTTAAAAACTGTCCATTGCATTATTAAAAACTGTAAGGATAGTGGGAACCCATCTTCTTTGAGGAAGAAATGTGGCTGAAAAAAAATCCTGAATGATCGTGATGAGCGATCACTTAAACGTTTGGGTCAAATCAAATGGATGAAAAACAACAGTAGAACTCCGGGCTCTGTTTAATAGTGAAAGTAAGAGCATTTCCACACTCACAATGCGAGGGGAACTCAAGGGATTGGGACTGAACAGTTGTGTAGCCTTAAGAAAACCACTACTCAGTGAGGCTAACCGGAAAAAAAGGTTTAAATTTGCTAGGGAGCCTAAAGATTGGACTCTGGAGCAATGGAAGGTCATATGGTCTGATGAGTCCAGATTTACCCTGTTCCAGAGTGATGGGCGCATCAGGGTGAGAAGAGAGGCAGGTGAAGTGATGCACCCATCATGCCTAGTGAATACTGTACAAGCCTGTGGGGGCAGTGCTATGATCTGGGGTTGCTGCAGGTGGTCAGGTCTGGGTTCAGCAACAGTATGTGTTCAAAGAATGAGGTCAGCCTACTACCTGAATACACTGAATGACCAGGTTATTCTATCAATGGATTTTTTCTTCCCTGATGGTACGGGCTTATTCCAAGATGACAATGCCAGGATTCATCGGGCTAGAATTGTGAAAGAGTGGTTCAGGGAGCATGAGACACATGCTCATTCTCACACATGGATTGGCCACCACAGAGTCCAGTGTGTGTGACCTTTTTTTTTTTTTTTTGTTGGTGACTTTTTTTTTTTGGCTAGGCAGTGTAAAACTTTAATTATTCTATAAAACATTTGTTTTTAAATAAAATGTTCACATGCAGCTTCAATCAGCTGGTTTGTTTCTAGGATACACTGCACGGAAAGCATTAAGATACGGTACTATCCGAAGCGGAGATATGTCCTGTCACGCCCGGCTCAAAGGTTATGACAAAAATGGGAGACAGACGAGCAGATTTATGAGAAAAATAGTTTATTAAGAGAAAAAAACTGTGTGAGGATCACAACATCCAGTCTGAGAAATAAGTGCACCAGCATTGTGCTCCAACCAGGTCTAATCTGAAGCCAAACCAAGCAGTGCATAACTTGCTGGAAGGCAGCCTTTTAATGCTAGCCCGGTGTATTCAATTAGGCGGCCAAACCATCCAACTGCTTCCTGAAAGAAAATAAGACAGAGACACCTAGAGGCCATCACACCTTCTCCCCCTTAAAAATGGAGTTCTCACTAAAACTCCAAAAGCACACACTGCGATTCATCTGAACAACTTGAGTGTCAAGTACGATAATTTATACTAAACAGCATTGTTGCCTTACCCCGATCACTCTCCAAATCTACAGCTCAACAACTCGAACCCCTAAAAAATAACCTTTAACGTACTGCATAGGTGAAAAAGAACAAGAGTTAAGCAATACATAGTACATTACAAAGCTAGAAACATGGTGCTCTGGATAAAGCATCAGCCACAATATTATTTGAGCCTTTAATGTGGTGGATATCCAGAAAATTGGACTGCAAAAACTACATCCATCGCATCAGTCTGCGATTTGGGCACTGCAATGAATGCAAGAATGTTAGTGGATTATGATCTGTAAAGACCACCAGGAGAATACTGCCAGATTCCAAATATACCTCAAAATGCTGTAAAGCCCAGATGAGTGCAAGTGTTTCTTTTTCAATAACAGAGTAATTCAACTGAAAGTGATACCATTTTTGGATTAAAAACTCACAAGTCGGTCAACCCCACCACCATCACTCTGAAAAAACACGGCACCTGCACCTACATCAGTAGCATCCACATGCAGGGCAAAAGGATGATCCATGCGCGGGGCTGAAAGAACAGGAGGAGAACAGAAAACAGATTTGACATCATCAAAAGCTTTTTTGACAGGAAGGTGACCAGATGTATTTCACCCTCTCCTTCACCAAATCTGTCAAAGGAGCAACCACAGTAGAAAAACTTTTACAAAAACTGCGGTAGTACCCCACAAGACCAAGGAACCGCTGGAGTTCTTTTTTCATTGCCGGTATAGGATACTGCACAACTGCAGTCACTTTGGCTTCCACCGGCCGCACGTTCCCTTGCCCCACCTCCTTACCCAGGTAGGTAACAGTGGCCTTAGCAAACTCATACTTGGCCAAATTTATGGTCAAGTGTGTTTCAGTCAGTCGGTCAAAAACACTTGACCCCCCCCCCCCCCCCCACATAAAACTATTGACATAGTCAATTAAATTACTTGGAGACGCAATTCCCCCACTCCATCATGCAACAAATTTGAGCAGTCCATGCACCGTGTGTCCAAAAACAAGCTCATTTGGACTGAATCCAGTGCTCTCCTGCACCACCTCACGAGCAGCCAACAGAAGCCACGGCAAGCCATCCTCCCAGTCCTGGTTTAGCTCCACACAATAGCTATGCATCAAGGATTTTAGGGTCTGGTGAAATCTCCCCAGAAAACCTTGACTCTGAGCATGGTATGCAGAAGTCTGATTATGTTTTACATGTAACTCTTTCAAAACCTCAGCAAACAAGTTAGAAGAAAAATTTTAACCTTGATCAGATTGAATTACTTTTGGAATACCAAAGATAGAAATAAACTGGGTCAGAGCCTTCACCATAGACCTAGCAGTAATAGTACGAAGTGGATACGCAACTGGATATCTTGCAGTCTGACACATTATTGTCAGCAAATAGTTACTCCCAGCCTTAAAACGGGGCAAAGGACCAACACAATCAATAATGAGGTGTTCAAATGGTTGCATTATTGCAGGGATTGGATACAAAGGAACCGGCTTAATACTCTGGTTTGGCTTGCCTGCCATCTGGAATGTATGGCAGGTTCTGATATACTCTGACACATCCCTTTTTAACCGGGGCCAGAAAAAGTAACGCAAAATGTAGTTATAACTCTTGTGGACCCCCAGATGCCCTGACTGATCATGGGAAGCCCGTAGCACTTCACTGCGAAATTTAGCGGGAACAACCATCTGCCAGAGTGGATCACCAATAACATTTTCTCCATGTGCCAACCATTTCCGCACCAACATTACATCCTTCAGCATATACCCACTTGTGAGAATCTGGTCAAACAAATGACGAAGAGACGGATCCGCTCTCTGCTCCACTATCAGGTCTCTTCGGGAATCAGACAAAAGAGAATCAGAGATATCTACAGAGAAAAACTCAGTTTCTCCTGCTCCCCCACCTTCAAGGTCAGGATCAGACTTCGACTCAGCACGGCACATAGCTTGTGTCACCGCACAGGCTGTAACCCCAGGAAAGCACTGAGCGCTCTCATCCGGCTTCCCTGTAACAGGTGAAAATGTTACTATGGGTGAAGGTGGTGGACAATCAGCCCACACCCGGCTTCCAGCAAGATCATTGGCAAGAATACTATCCACCCCCTCAAGAGGAAGTGCAGGGCACACCCCCATGATAATCTCTTCCTGAACCAACCCACAGTTCAATATCAGTTTATGCAGTGGAACTGGTAGCACCATTAGCCCCATTACCCGCATCAAGACATGGTGTCCAGTGATATTTAAGACAAACGAAACTTCCTGCAGGAAAGTTTTAACTCTTTAGCACCTTAATTGATGCACTCTGTGCTTTTTAATCTTTTTCTTATGTTTTTTATTTTTCTCATCTCCATCCATCAACTGTTTTACTTTAAACTATTTAAACTGTTTTTTTGTTTTGTTTACTATTTAACTTATTTACACTCAAACTTCCACGCTGTGAAAAACCAAACTTATCTTCCAAATTAAAGCACATTTAACACAATCATCCCCACCTTTTCCTTTCATTATTTTATAAATCACAGAGTCTGGAGAAGGAGACACCCCTGACGCCTGTAAGGTTCCGGAAACTTTTTTTTTTTTTTTTTTTTTTTTACCCGTTCAGCGGCACGTCTGCCGTCTGGCTTTTCTCCTTTATGAGGTGTAGAAAATTGCAAAAAAACCACCCGCAAAACCCTTTGTTTTGCTTTATCTTATTGTTACCAATAAGAACCTCCATGTATACCTTTACAGGGTGACCTGGCCCTCAGCTGATGTCTTCCCTCTCGCAACTCTGGAACCTAATTAGTTCGTTAGGAGATGATGGTTAATGTGTAATAAAAAATAATATACATTATATCATACAAAGCAACTTCTCACCCAGATATATTTGTAAACAGATAGTTCGGATCCAATCGGCTAGAAGCCGCAGGCAGCCAGTTGAAGTGGCTCGGGCATCTGGTTAGGATGCCTTCTGGATGCCTCCCTGGTGAGGTGTTCCAGGCACTTCCCGCTTGTAGGAGGCCCAGAGGAAGACCCAGGACATGCTGGAGGGACCATGTTTCTCGGCTGGCCTGGGAACGCCTTGGGATTCCCCCGGACAAGCTGACCGGAGTGGCTGGGAAGAGGCTGCTGCCCCCACGACCCGACCCCAGAGAAGCGGAAGACAGTGGATGGATGGATGGTGCAATGAGTTGCTTCTTATTTCTTAAACAACCATGTTGAAAGACATATCCCATGGTGATGGAAAAGACGTCAGTCTGTTTTAGACGGGTCAAATCATTGGCATGCATCAAGCAGAGAAAACATCTAAGGGGATTGCAGAAACTACCAAAATTGGGTTAAGATCTGTCCAACGCATTATTAAAAACTGGAAGGATAGTGGGGACCCATGGTCTTCGAGGAAGAAATGTGGCTGGAAGAAAATACTGAATAATTGTGATCGGCGATCCCTTAAACGTTTGGTGAAATCGAATGGAAGAAAAACAACAGTAGAACTCCTGGCTCTGTTTAATAGTGAAAGTAAGAGCATTTCCACATGCATAATGCGAAGGGAATTCAAGGGATTGGGACTGAACAGTTGTGTAGCCTTAAGAAAACCACTAATCAGTGAGGCTAACTGGAAACAAAGGCTTCAGTTTGCTAGGGAGCAGAAAGATTGGACTCTGGAGCAATGGAAGAAGGTCATATGGTCCGATGAGTCCAGACTTACCTTGATCCAGAGTGATGGGCGCATCAGGGTGAGAAGAGAGGCAGTTGAAGTGATGCACCCATCATGCCTAGTGAATACTGTACAAGCCTGTGGGGGCAGTGCTATGATCTGGGGTTGCTGCAGTTGGTCAGGTATGAGTTCAGCAAAACTATGTGTTCAAAGAATGAGGTCAGCTGACTACCTGAATATACTGAATGACCAGGTTATTCTATCAATGGATTTTTTCTTCCCTGATGGCACGGGCTTATTCCAAGATGACAATGCCAGGATTCATCGGGCTTGAATTGTGAAAGAGTGGTTCAGGGAGCATGAGACATCATTCTGCAGTAATTATCCAATGGGAGTCTCGTACTTAGTTGCTTAGTTCCAGGTGGCAACATTTTTTTTGGCCAGGCAGTGCATATTGCTCTTCAGCAATATACACTGAGAGACATCATTCTCACACATGGATTGGCCACTACAGAGTCCAGACCTTAATGCCATGACTGAATGTGTAACCGACTATATAAACTTCTGTGTGGATAACATCATCCCCACCAGAACCGTGAGATGCTTCCCCAATAAAAAACCTTGGATCACCAATGACCTGAAGGACCTGCTTAACAAGAAAAAAAGAGCCTTCAGAGAGGGAGACAGAGAATTATTGAGGATTATACAGAAACAACTTCAACATCAGTCCTCAATGACTATAGACCTGTTGCCCTGACATCTCACATCATGAAGGTCCTAGAGAGACTCCTGTTGGCCCACCTGAATAAGCAAACAGTAAACCATCAGGACCCCCTTCAGTTTGCTTATCGCTGTGGAGTTGGAGTAGAAGATGCCATCATACACCTGCTTCAACAAACCCACTGTCATCTGGACAAAGCCAGTAGCACTGTGAGGATCATGTTCTTTGATTTCTCCAGTGCATTTAATACAATCCAACCTGATTTGCTTTGTCAGAAACTCCAGAAGACTCAGGTGGAGGCCTCAACAATCTCCTGGATCAAAGACTACCTGACAAACAGACCACAGTTTGTGAGACTGAAGGGTTGTGAGTCTAATCAGGTAGTCAGCAGCACAGGAGCACCACATGGGACGGTACTCTCACCATTCCTTTTCACTCTGTACCACTCAGACCTCCAGTACAAGACAGACTCTTGTCATCTGCAGAAATACTCGGATGATTCTGCAGTCGTGGGGTGGATCAGAGATGGACAAGAAGCTGAGTACAGGAAGGTGGTGGACCGCTTTGTGGCATGGTGTGGAAACAATCATCTCATTTTGAACGTGACTAAAACAAAGGAGATGATTGTAGATTTTAAGAGAAACAGGAATAAGTCAAAAACAATTTCTATCATGGGAGAAGAAGTGGAGGTGGTGGAGGAGTATAAATACCTCGGTGTTCACCTGGACAACAGACTAGAGTGGAGATGCAACTGTGAAGCCATCTACAAGAAGGGACAGAGCAGACTGTACTTCTTGAGGAAGCTTAGGTCCTTTGGTGTTTGCAGCAAGATGCTGCATATCTTCTATAAGTCTGTTGTGGAGAGTCTGATCTCTTCTGCCATCATCTGCTGGGGAAGCAGCATCAGAGCCAGGGACTTAAAAAACCTCAACAAGCTGATAAAAAAGGCTGGCTCTGTTCTGGGGACTCCTCTGGAACCTCTGGAACCTGTGGAAAGAACCTGTGGAAAGACGGATTCTTCATAAAATGAAGAACATTATGGAGAACCCTGAGCATCCTCTTCATGAGACGGTCCTACAACAACAGAGTGTCTTCAGTCAGAGGCTTATTCAGATCTGCTGTAAGACGAAGCGCTACAGGAGATCCTTCCTGCCTACAGCCATCAGCATCTACAACGGCTCTTTGAGGAAACCTTCATAATATGAGCTACAAAAACATTTAATTTCCCTTTGGGATTAATAAAGTATTTTTGAATTGAATTGAATTGAATTAACCCCATTGAGAATCTTTGGGATGTGCTGGAGAAAGATTTGCGCAGCGGCCAGACTTTACCATCATCAATGCAACATCTTTGTGATGACAACACAATTGTCATCACTGCTCCAATTGCAGAGCTATCTATCGTTGCACCTAGCAAACAAAAGGAAGTCTTAAAAAAGTACAACAGTCAGGTTAAGCTCTCTGTATTTGTAGCTCAGTGTGCATTTGCTATTAAAGAGGATCCAGAGACAGAACTACTGGTTGAAAACTATAAGGCTTCTGGAAACCTGTTTCCTTTCAAATTAAAGTAATGGCGCATGATATTGTAGACTATAGCAGGTGTTCAGTGTCAACTGAGAGATTTATGTTTATAATTATTTAGCCGGATACTCACTTTTCTTTGGTTTATTAACATTTTTGTTTTATTTTAAGTGCATAACTTGAGACTTGCAATTGCTTGTATTATTTGAAGGATTTCATGTTATTTGTGACACAAACAGTTTTTGCACAATTTGTAGGACTTAATTGACCTGCTGTAGGTTGACTGTTTTATGAGCCATGTTTGTAATGCATTGCATGCAGAATTTCAGATGCTTGTGTTGTCTATGTTGTACAGTTGACTACATAATGTTTTATCTAGTCACATACTTGTTATATGTCAAATCACTGTAATTGGCTGAGATTTATGTTTTGTTTACCTTGTGAAATCTTTAATGCATAATTATATATTTCTGTATCCCATGTCTCCTTTCCCTGATTTTGTTGTGATTTCTACTGGTGAAAAGAAACTTCTGGCTCATCATGATTTTGTCTACATTAACAAATACTTATTACATCATAAATAGATTAATTGGTTTCTCTAAATTGCTCTTTGGTGTGAATGAGTGTGTGCATGGTTGTTTGTCCTGTATGTGTCTGTGTTGCCCTGCGATGGATTGGTGACCTGTCCAGGGTGTACCCTGCCTCTTGCCCATAGACTGCTGGAGATAGACACCGGCTCCCCCATGACCCGCTATGGAATAAGCGCTATAGAAGATGAATGAATGAATGAAAAAGTTGATTTAAAGTGAAGGTGTTGGAAACAGGACAGACTAATCTAATTCATCGTTGTCAGTTTATCATTTCCAATACATCTAAATCGGAATACCACTATGTATAGTTTTTCATAATATATAAACCATGTTTGTCACTTTAAAAGTCTCTCAAATTTGTGTCCAGTTTCTTAACTTGCCTTATTTCAGTTAGAGAATGAAAATATTTATTTTCTGTAATCTAAAGACAATGTAGTGAGTCTACAGGGTGCATTCCTTAAAATGTCAATAAATGGATGTTTTACCCAGCTGAGGTAAACATTAGATCTCAGAGGAATTTCAAGTTAAACCAACTGAGATGGAGATAGTACTCTATCATTATTTCATTTGCAGGATGGAAAGACTTAATGAGCTTTGTCATTTGTTTTTCTTTCTCCTGCCATTACTCAGTGCCTGGTATTTGAAGATGCCCCCAACGGTGTAAAGGCTGCACTAGCTGCTGGGATGCAGGTGGTGATGATTCCTGACGACAACCTGGCCCCGAGCCTTACCCAGGGGGCCACACTGCGCCTGAGGAGCATGGAGAAGTTTGACCCGCAGCTCTTTGGCCTGCCTGGGTACAGCTGAACAAGCCAAGGCAGCACTGTTCCAGCCTTTGTGTTTCAGTTCATTCTCATTCTTGAAAAAACAATTATGATAATTTGTTGATGGAAAGTCCTAGCGATAGTTTTCTCTGCCAGCCTAAATCTTTGGGCGATAAAGGATTATATGTTTTATTTTGCCATTAAAATACAGGTTATCCTAGAATGGAAACAGAAGCTAAGGGAGGTGTATGGAATGGAGGCCGTAACGGCTCAACTACAACTAAGATCTGATTAGTTCAAGCAGAAATGGTTACCTATGTTAGGTTGGTTAAACCACAACCTATAACAAGATATTTCTTTAAATGAAGGATTCTACAATGTCCTAAATGCCCATTTAACTATGCATTGTCAAGCATATCTTTCATTCTTGTTTGTTGCACTGTACTTTGATATCAGGAATTGTTATGTACTGTTCCATGCAAATTCAAATAAAAATACAGTAAAAGAATTTCTAAAAATACAGGTAATACTAAAATGTTCTGGCGTTTTTGAGAGCTCTGAAGTTGATGACCTTTAGCCAGTTTATTAATGTGTGGCCCAATGACAGGGAGGTCACCAGAGTGATGATTTGACTCTTCAGAGCAGTAAATCTAACTTGTTTCACTGGAAGGCAGCTGTTCTTTAACAGCTTATGTAAACCAGTACTACTTGTTTAAGGTTGATTTCAACAAGTTGCGATTGTTTTTACTCTACACCACAGTTTCATTCTTTATTAAACCTCTAATTTTAACAATATTTGTCTACTACTTTTATTCTTATTTACTGTTTAGGGCTAACAAGAACCGAGTTTCTGTGGAAGTAATGTTGATTTGTTTATCAAATAAACATTTAGATTATGCAACTGAAACATGATATTTATTTTTACATAAACTGTAAAAAATCCTACATATGGCATGATTTGAGGCTGTTTGGGTCTTTGTTTTTGGTTTTTCTCGGATTTTGATTATGTTCTCCAAGATGTGTTTTTGAATCTCACTTCTGATCATTATGTTTTCCAGGTGGTGCTTTAGGTCTTTCCTTAGGCTTAGTTTCTTATGATTCTTTATGTTTTGTTATATCTGTAAGATGTTCCTAAAGTTTAATTGTGTCCCGAGCCCCGTTTCAGGAAGCAGGTTTAACAAGCTCAAAGTAGAAAGTACATATCCTGAGTAGAGCTACTCCACACTAACATACTCAGGGTTTTTAGGTTCAGAACACAGCCTAACACTTGGGTTACTAAATCCTGAGGTAGAGTCGCTCAGAGCTAAGCACGAGTAAATAAGAAGCAAAAGAAGCTCATTAATAGGAGGCAGATAACATGATTCACCATGGCAACGGGAGGAAATAAGAAGCTCGAAGTGTGTGTTTCTCGCCGATGGAATTAGAAAATGACGGAGAGTTAAAAGTTGCATCCTCGACACTACGCTTATTTGATGTTAAAAAAAACATTAAGTATGTGTGTGTGCTATAAATGTGTGTCTAGGTGAAAGCCAGGCAGCAAATCAATATGATATATAAAAACACAGTTAATTCAGGTAAGGTCCAGTTATAAGCTATTGTTCTGTTTAATCTTTACTAACTGAATTACACAACATTCACTGGCTATATTCAACATATGCAATTAATAATGTGTAAGAGGTGAAAGGTTGGCTTAAGGGCAGAACGTAGTTGGGCGTATTGTGAGCAGCGGACTCTGTGTGCACTGTCCTCGGCTTCATAGTCGAGCATACCAATTTCTGGTGACAAATTTCTACATTTTCCACACTTTTTGCCATGATCACATTGGATGGGCAGGCAGAAGTAATTCGCTGTGTAGCTTTGTAAAAACAAAAAGAGAAAAAGGTGGTGTTAAAGGCCATTAAACCAGACTAGGGACAGAGGCCCTTTCCCAATACTCGCACTTCCACCCTTGTGTTCCTCAATGGGGGGTTTTCACTGACGTCACTGAAGTCGCAGCCTCACTTCGATTCCGCCATCTTGGGTGTCTCCGTATCACTTCACACTTTTCCCAATATTGCAACACTGCATACTTTTTACACTATGAATAAGTATCTAGAGTTGTTACAGTCTCCTGATAAGGCCATGTACCGCAAATTGTGGTCACCAACAAGGTTGATCCATATTTTGGTTTGTTTAGCAATGATTGGTCACACATAATTTTTAGACAAGTATGGAACTATTTTTTCATAGCCACAAAATAAGCAAAAATCCATGGTAAGTTCAATATTGCCTTTTATAGGACAATTACATAATAGTTATATTACTAGATACATTTACAGTATAACAGTCAAGGTAAATTGCAAAAGGGATGAGAGCGCAGCTTACTGAAGTAGGTCACAGTGCTGAGTCCTGGGTGGCAGCACTCAGCGCCGCTAGCCAGCTCAGAATCAACTGATCAGCTCGCGGTCTTGACAGACTACTTTCCAGAAGATTATTACAATAAATGTAGACAAACATGTATTTAACTGTCACAAAATGTGCACTGCACACTCGGGCGTGAGTGAGGTTCAAGTCGTCCAGATCCGCCCTGGATATCCGAATCACCCACAGTAGTCGATGTTGTGTACTCAGTGTTGTTGTTTTCTCATACTGATTTTCTATCATGGCTGGCAGGTGATGGAATGAACGTTTATGAGAGAAATTTACTGCCAAAACTCAAGAACATATTTTCAGTTTAAGAGAAGGATTTCATTCTGCTTGTACTCAAACTTAGTAGTGCTTGCACTCAAAATTTCTGCTCTCTATCAAATATATTCTGCTCTCCATAATTTCTTTGTTTCCACGCTCAGATTTAATTCTTCTTGAAACCACGGTGAAGTTAGTTTTAGGTTGGAGGTAGGATATTCGCGCTCTGCGGATTCAGCGGCGTCAGCCTCCTATTTGGGCCGATACGGGCAGGCTGATTTAGGGCAACTGGCCTCTAATGTCTCGCACCTCCTACACACAGTGGTTTGAACCAAACACTCAGGAGAAACAAAATTAATAACTTTCATGTCTTGTGACCAAGTGACACATAATCAATCTTAAATCATACTACAAGACTGGGAGAAGGAGCCACACTCAATATTTTCTGATATAGATTTGTTTTGAATTTTTAATATTAAAATTCGTAATTTTTCTTCAATAGCTTTAAAGTCATGTGATCAATTGACACAAAACTATATGCAAATCATCCTACTGGGCTGGAAGAAGGAGGCACACTCCTCTTTTTTAGATTTAAATGAAATGTCTATTTTTTTATGAATTTGTTATATTAAAATTCATATAAAATTTAAAAAATGCATTTAAATCAGAAAATAATGAGTGTGCAGCTTTCTTTCAGTTACACTGACACTGGCTGAGAAGGAAATAAACAAAACATAAACTCAAAAACCTAACACTGGCAGATCATGACAAGATGAAGACAAAACAAAACCAAAAAAATATCTGCATCTTACTTTGAGGAATCACAGATGAGACTCACATGACAAAGTGAGTCCTAAAATAATAAAAAGAATCAAAGCTGCAAACAGCATTGTAGGCCCTCGCAGCTCAGCGCCGCTCGGCCTGTGCAGCGACCGTGGGAGCCTGGCATCACTGCGTACACGCCACCGACGAGGCCACCATTCGATTCCACACGTCGCCACTAGGTGGCACTGTGAGCGACATGTCATATGATTTTCGGTCATGCAGAATTCCATCTGACTTTTCAGATGGAAGCTGCACTCACTTGTTTATTAGTGGGCAGGGCTGAAATGATGTCATGAGTTGACTGTGGCAACATGTTCAGCATTGATCCATGATAATGTATACCACCTTTGAAATGGATCCGATGATGTATGAAGGTGATAGAGCACTTGAAATCTCCTAGGCAGCGCTGTTGATCCAAATTTCAATGTAATCCAATAGAGCAGTTTGGGGGTTGACAAAGATCAACCATATTCAGTTTGTAGCAAATCGGACCTTCCAGATGGAAGCCGCACTCACTTGTTTATTATTGGGCGGGGCTAAAATTATGTCATTAACTGACTGTGGCAACATGTTCAGCATTGATCCCTGATGGTGTATACTGCATTTGAAATGGATCCGATGATGTATGAGGGAGATAGAGCACTTGAAATGTCCTAGGGGGCACTGTTGATCCAAATTTCAAAGTAATCCAATAGAGCTGTTTGAGGGCTGATAAAGATCAAACATATTCATTTTGGAGTGAATCGGACCATGCATGTGTAATTTAGAGCCAAACGTATGGCCGTGGCGTGACATCAGTGTCCGCCACGCCGCCAAAGCCACACCCTCCAGCCAAACCAGTCAGTACTGGAAACTGTCTTTGACCATCATGTTTCATTTGGGACAGTTTTACATTGATTAGATGAAGGACACCAAATATGGAGGATCAAAAGGAAAACATGACACTTCCTGTTCTTAGGGGGCGGGGCTTTAATTATGTCAGCATCTGATAAGTGAATATTGTTCAGGGTCAGAGGCAGATCAATCTCAGAAGGTTTCAGGTCTCTGTGACTTTCCTTGTAGGAGCTATATCAATTTCGTCTTTCATGGCGAGAAGTCATAATTTGAGGCTTGGCCCTGCCCACACGCTTTCATGTATCAAAAACCTTTTGATAACTTTTGATCCCCAGTGCCTTAAGATTATACTGAGTGATTTTCAAGTCTCTAAGTCAAAAGCTGTAGGAGGTGTTCGCTCAGATATGCGGGCTACAAAGGGCAAAACCGGGGTCAAAATGGCAACTTCAATCCAAAATGGCTGACTTCCTGTTGGGTTTGGACCAACTCTCCAAGATACTTTTTTGTAGGTCCTGAGAAGTTACATATGTGTACCGAATTTCACAATCCTCAGTCAAAACTTGGCTTAGGGCTGATTTATTAAAATATTCTAGGGGTCGCTGTAGAAGAATTAGGCCAAGCCCACCAAATATCTCATCAGATCTCTTTTGGGGACTGGACTAGGATCAATCGTATTGAATTCGGTGCATATCAGATGATCTATGTGGAAATTAGAGCCAAACGTATGGCCATGGCGTGACGTCAAACTTCACCGCGCCACCACGGCCACGCCCTTTTATGAAAAGTCACAGTGCTTCAAACGAAGTTAGACCCACTAGATATCAGTCATCTGACATACTTTGAAGCAGATTTAGTGTAGACAGACAGCGACCTTTCCCAGTAAAGAAAGTGACTCCCTGTTCCCATGGGGCGTGGCTTTGATGATCCAGCATATGATCATCGGTAACCCAAAGGTTCTCCTTAATGCCAACTTTGGTGTTTTGGCGTTTCTTTGGGAAAGTTATTGCATTTTTTCACTTTCGGTGCGAACGCCAAGTTTGTGCCCTGGCCATGCCCCCTAAACATGGCCAAAAATTCAGGATTTTGATCACTTTTAATCCCCCATGCCTTAATGCATATTGACCAAATATGAAGCCGATAGCTCAAAATCCCTATGAGGAGTTTGTTAAAGTACGAGCTGAGTAAAAGTGAAAGACGGCCAAAAATTTGCCTTTAATCCAAAATGGCTGACTTCCTGTATGTTTTAGGGCATACCCCCACGACGTACAGGTCTCAAACAGAGGTTTGAGGACCTCTAACAGTGTGCCAGATTTCAGAACTCTACAACTTACTGTACGGCCTATCTCACGATGATGACATTAAAGAACAAAGATTTCACGCGGGGAACAATTTTGGGTAAACTCGTGTGCATCTAGGGGCATGGAAAAGTCCCCAAATCACCCCACAAAAGGCAACGCAATAAGAAAGAAAGAAATGAACAAAAAAAAAAAAACAGATAGCCTGCTAGCACTAAGGTAGCCGAGTTTCACAAAAACAAAACTAAACTTCAGAAATGAAAACATTCAGATTATTTCATCCTAACTGTTAATCTGCCCAAACCTAACTTGTGACCATGGTGAGGAAATGTTGTCCAAGGGGCGATGAAGTTTGAAGAAGGTATCCACGGTGAACAAAGGGTTAGCTTCCCGCTAACCTCCTCAGCTTCTCACGATCAGAAGGTGCGTTCGTTCTGTGAACAAATGGTTAGCTCCGGAGCTGTAGCTGGGCGGCTCGTCCTGTCCGCTGCAGTCTCTGCTGTCTTCCTTCCAGGCTGGGAGACCGCGTCTTTTCAGGGGCTTCTCTCAAACACCGTTTGCGTCTGCGGGGGCTCGGAGAGACAGTCAAGCAATGCTTGTACCTTAATTACCCCCGTTCATGAATGAAAATACCAGATACACAGACAGTATTTCATCCGTACTTAACTTTGCATATGATCGATGATTGTATGGCTTCCTTGGATCCGATGAAGAGTTTATGTCTTTTTGCCAGCAAAAGACATCAGCGCGCTGGGCCTCCCCTGACCAGTCCTTCTCGAAGGCCGTGTGAAAAGAGAGCGGACGTAGCAATAGCTGTGCTTTTATTTGGGTAGTGGCGTCACAGGAAGTCCGCAGTTATCCCGTTTCCTGGCTGTGCCGGAAGAAGGTAATGCACTTTATTTTGAAAGTTCCAGATAGGTTGAAATCCATGGCTGTGGGTCCCAACATTGTCTAGTGTATCCCATTCACAATGTGAAAATCGACTTGGGGGGGGGGGGGGGCAGCCTTTCCATCTCTGCCTGGGAAGGTGTCTGTTATGAGTGCCATGGTCCAATCATTGCGGCATGTACGATCATCCTTCAGCAAAACAACGTCATCCTATTTAATGTTGGGACTTGACTCTTGCCATTTGTGGCGAAGTTGTAGTGTGTGCAATTCCAACCATGCGTTCCCACACACCACCCATGTGCGAAGAGTGAGGTGGGTTGAAACGCCACATACATCCTTGATAGTTTGTGTACCTCTGAACTTCAGATTCTGTCACCACTTTATGGAACTCCAGCTCTCTGCAAGCACCAATGAAATTGGTCCCACATTCTGAGTGTAGGTGTTTGGAAGGACCACGGATTGCAAAGAATCTTCTTAAGGCATTGATGAATGAAGAAGTGTCTAAGGAATCATTTACTTCTATGTGGACCGCACGTGTGCTCATGCAAGTGAAGAGTACAGCCCAGCGCTTACTCTGAGCCATGCCTCCTCTTGTGCGCCTAGCTGTCACAATCCAAGGACCGAAAGCATCCAGACCAGTGTAGGTAAAAGGTGGTGAAGTGCTCAGTCTTTCTTGTGGGAGATCTGATATCTTTTGTTTCTCTCTTTTTTTACGGAGCTTTCAGCAGATGAGACATGCATGAAGAACAGCACTTATGCGGCGCTTGCCACCAACTAGCCATATACCGACAGCTTGAATGCGCCTTCAGTGAATGTCTGACCTTGATGCTCAACCTGTGTCTGATAAGCAACGGGGACACATGATGTTTTCCTAAAAGAATGATTGGATGCTTTTCTCTGTTGCTTAAATCAGCGAGTTTAAGTCTGCCTCCAATCCTTAGTAGGCCTTTGGAATCTACGGTCGGATTTAGCTTACTCAGTGGGCTTCTTTTGGAAATTTCATCTCCTTTCGAGAGAACACCTAATTCTTCAGAGAAGGAAGCTCTCTGTACAGCAAGAATAATTGTTGTTGTAGCTTTCAACAGCTCATCAGTGGTAAAAGGTTGTGGACACCAGTGCCAACCATCACATGCTGTGGTCCTTCTGTCTTTCTTGAAGGAATGAACTACATGAATGAGTGTTGTGACTGCTCTTTGTAAAGACTTCCAGGAAGAAAATTTTGTAAACCTCTCAGGATCTAGTTGGTTGACCTTTTGACTTGTGACACGGCTTGTTACTTGTGGTCAGATTTCTACATCAGAATCTGGATTGATGAGCTCAAAGGTCTCTTGCTGCTCAATGGTTGTCTGTGATTTGCATAAGAATGCTGGACCTGTGAGCCAGACGGTTCCAGTGAGCTTTGAAGCTTGGACTGACCTAGAAGCATGGTCAGCTGGGTTATGCTGCGTAGGCACATACTTCCATTGGTTTGGTTCTGTAGACTGCCGGATCCTCTGAACCCTGTTGTGGACATACACATAGAAACGTTTGGACTGGTTGTGTATATATCCCAGCACCACTTTACTGTCGCAGTAGAAGGTAACAGCATCAACTCGAACGTTGATCTCTTGAACAATGAGTTCGGCCATTTCTACAGCTAGCACTTCCGCACAGAGTTCTAATCTGGGTATGGTTGGTTCAGTTGGAGGTGCAAGTCTAGCTTTTCCAAGGACAAACCCCACATGTATCTGGCCATCTGTAGTGTTCAGGTATACTATGGCACCAATGGCTTTAGTTGAGCCGTCTGAGAAAACACATGACTCCTTCCGACTGGCATTGGAGCAAGAAGTAATAGTATAAGCTCGAGGGATGTGAAGATGTTGCAATTCCTGTAGTGAATCTCTCCAGGTCTGCCAAACCTCAGATTTGTCTTGAGGGAGTGGGCTGTCCCGGTCAGTTCCAGCCAGAGTGAGCTCCCACAGCAACAACTTGCCTTGAATGGTCACAGGAGCAACAAAGCCGATAGGATAGAAAAGACTGTTTATAGTGGAAATGACACCACATCTTGTAAATGGCTTGTCATTGATGGAGACTTGAAAGGTAAATATATCCCTTTTGACATCCCAACTCAATCCGAGGCTTCTCTGTGTGGGTACTGCTTCTCCGTCCAAGTAGAGATCTTTAATGTCCTCAGCATGATCTCCAGCTGGAAAAGCTCTTAAGACTTCAATACTTTTGGATGTAATCATGTGAAGTCTCAAGTTTGACTCCAAAAGAGATGCTTGGGTTTTCTGTACCAGGGAAATTGCCTCCTCTTCTGTTGGTGTGGAAACAAGACCATCGTCTACATAGAACTCTTGCTCTACGAAGTGCCTGGTGTCTGACCCGTACTGCTGTTCTCCCTTTATTGCTGCTCTCCTGAGACAGTACATTGCTACAGCTGGAGAAGGTCTGTTGCCAAATACATGAACCCTCATCCTGTACTCGATGATGTTCTTACTAAGGTCATTATCTCAGTGCCAGAGGAAGCGTAAGTAGTCTCGGTGATCCCCTCTTACAACAAAACAATAAAACATCTGTTCGATTTTGGCCGTGACTGCTACTCGCTCTTTTCTGAAATGAATGAAAACTCCCAAAAGACTATTATTCAAGTCTGGTCCGCTGAGTAGTACGTTGTTCAGGGAGATGCCATTGTATTGAGCACTTGAGTCGAAGACAACCCTAATTTGGTCAGGTTTCCTCAGATGGTAGACCCCAAACATCGGTAAGTACCAGCACTCTTTTCCTTTTGGCTCCGTGTGATTGTTGTCAAATATCTTTTGCATAAAGGCAATAAACTGGTCTTTCCTTTTTGGCTTACGCTCTAATATGCAGTGTAGTGAAGAGAGGCGGTTCATTGGTTATTCATGATTGTTGGGCAAAGGCGGCCTGGGGGACTTGAATGGAAGTAGACCCACCCAACTATTGGACTTGTCCTGGAAAACCTCATTGTCCATTATTTGCAGAAACGGTTTGTCTTCCATGGAGAAATCACGCTTATCATCATCTGCTGTTCTCTTAAAGACTGTAAGGCCAAGTGAGTCGTTATCCACCACAGCAGTATGGTAACTGTGAGATAGCCTATTGACTGGGCTAAAGTCAACTGTTTGCTTGAGATGGACGTGGTTTTCACAAGGTCTGAACAGCGAGGGTCTTCCATCTTCTAGGATGTCTGTCTAATAGTTGTGGGCAATGGGCTTATGGACCTTTCTCAAACACACATCACCCACTGACACCCATCCAAGGTCAAGCTTTTGTGCAAAAGGGGTGTCACTAGGACTATTGATCTGCTGTCTCACTTGTGCGTCATTGTCCAGTGGCAGAATTTCACTAACAAGGCTCTTCAGGTGCGGATGATGAAAAGCAGCCTCTGGTGTTGATATTTCATCACGATTATCTGGTAAATCATCACATTTGATCAGCGTTGGGAGTGGAAAACAGATTCCATCATTCACTGCCTCAATTTGGTAGCCATTTGCTCTCCTGCCAGAGGTTGATGCTAAGCCAGCACAAGTCTTCAGGGTGTTGGGATATGAGCCTGCTTTGATTTTAAATAAGTTGAAAAACTCTGACCTGGCCAGAGATTTGTTGCTCTGGTCATCAATCATAGCATACATTTTGATAGCTCATTGTGGGTGCTCTTTTGGGTAAACCTCGTACTCGTCGTCTTCCACACTGCTCCTCCTGAAGCCGAGGTTCGACTATCGGTCGGACTCTCCTCTCCAATACCCTGGCGTAGGCCTTACCAGGGAGGCTGAGGAGTGTGATCCCCCTGTAGTTGAAACACACCCTCCGGTCACCCTTCTTATGAAGGGGGACCACCACCCCAGTCTGCCAGTCCAGAGGCACTGTCCCCGACTGCCACGCAATGTTGAAGAGGCGTGTCAACCATGACAGCCCTACAACATCCAGAGACTTGAGGTACTCAGGGTGGATCTCATCCACCCCCGAAGCCTTGCCACCGCGGAGCTTTTTAACCACCTCGGTGACTTCAGCCTGGGTGATGAAAGAGTCCAACCCCGAGTCCCCAGCCTCTGTTTCCACCACGGAATGCGTGATGGCAGGATTGAGGAGATCCTCAAAGTACTCCTTCCACCGCCCGATAATGTCCTCTGTCGAGGTCAGCAGTCTCCCGCCCCCACTATAAACAATGTTGGTGAAGCACTGCTTCCCCCTCATGAGGCGCCGGACGGTTTGCCAGAATCGCTTTGAGGCCAACCGGTAGTCCTTCTCCATGGGCTCACCGAACTTCTCCCAGGCCCGTGTTTTTGCCTCTTCCACAACCCGGGCCGCAGCACGCTTGGTACCCGTCAGCCGCCTCAGGAGTCCCACAAGCCAACCACAGCCGATAGGACTCCTTCTTCAGCTTGACAGCATCCGTTACTGCCGGTGTCCACCACCGGGTTCTGGGATTGCCGCCGTGACAGGCACCGCAGACCTTATGGCCGCAGCTACGGGCAGCAGCATCGACAATAGATGCGGAGAACATGGTCCACTCGGACTCTATGTCTCCAACATCCCCCGGGATCTGGTCGAAGCTCTCCTGGAGGTGGGAGTTGAATACATCCCTGGCCGAGGGCTCCGCCAGGCGTTCCCAGCAGACCCTCACTATGCGCTTTGGCCTGCCAGGTCTGTCCGGCTTTCTCCTCCTCCAGCGGATCCAACTCCCCACCAGGTAGTGATCAGTGGACAGCTCAGCCCCTCTCTTCACCCGAGTGTCCAAAACATGCGGCCGAAGGTCTGATGATACGACAACAAAGTCGATCATCGACCTCCTGCCTAGGGTGTCCTGGTGCCAAGTGCACTGATGGACACCCTTATGTTTGAACATGGTGTTCGTTATGGACAATCCGTGACTAGCACAGAAGTCCAATAACAAAACACCACTCGGATTCAGATTGGGGAGGCCATTCCTCCCGATCACGCCTCTCCTGGTGTCACTGTCGTTCCCCACGTGGGTGTTGAAGTCCCCCAGCAGAATAATGGAGTCCCCGGGAGGGGCACTATCCAGCACCCCCGACAGGGATGCCAAGAAGGCCGGGTACTCTGCACTACCACTCGGCCCGTAGGCTGAAATGATAGTCAGAGACCTCTCCCCAACCTGAAGGCGTGGGGATACGACCCTCTCATCCACTGGGGTAAACCCCAACACGAGACGGCTGAGCTGGGGGGCAACAAGCAAACCCACACCAGCCCGCCGCCTTTCCCCGTGGGCCACTCCAGAGTAGAAGAGAGTCCAACCCCTCTCAAGGAGATGGGTTCCAGAGCCCACGCTGTGCGTAGAGGCGAGCCCGACTATTTCTAGTCGATATCTCTCTACCTCAGGCTCCTTCCCCCCCAGCGAGGTGACATTCCACGTCCCTAGAGCCAGCCTAAGCATCCGGGGATCGGGCCGCTGAGGTCTCCATCTTCGTCCGCCACCCAATCCTCTTTGCACCGGTCCCTCACAGTTCCCCCTGCAGGTGGTGGGCCCACTGGGGGATGGCCTCGCGTCTCTCGTTCGGGCTTGGCCCGTCCGGGTCCCGCGAGGAGCGACCCGGCCACCAGGCGCTCTCCGACGAGTCCCGACCCCAGGCCTGGCTCCAGGGTGGGACCCCGGCTCCGCCGTACCGGGCGACATCACGTGCCTCAATATTTTTTCTTCATGAGGGATTCTTGAACCACTCTTTGTCTGACCCATCACCTAGAGCCTGTTTGCCATGGGAGACCCTACCAGGGGCATTTAGGCCCCAGACAACATAGCCTCTAGGATCATTTGAGCACTCAAACCCCTCCACCACGTTAAGGTGGCGGTTAGACATATCTTTGAACAGGATTTTGACTTGAAGCGGTCGCCACAAACTGCAGTGCACAACTGGTCCTGGCATAGTGTCCTCCTTTTCAGACTCCCCCGCCGTCATCTGTCACAGGACTTGAAGTCTTGACGGACCATTGCGGTGGACCAGGGTGAAGAGCTGTGATGTGCTTCTCACTGTCGCATTCATCACATTTCAGTGTAACTTTGCAGTCACGGCCAAGATGAGTAGTGGATGAGCAGCATTTAAAACAGATTCCTTGATCCTTCAAGTAAGCCTTGCGTTCTTCAATGGTTTTTAGCCTGAAGCCACGGCACTTATTTAAGGGGTGAGGGTTGTTATGGATGGGGCAATGCTTGGCCACATCATCTTTAAGCAGTGCTTCGTTTTGTATAACTCCAGAGGAGACTCTGGTCTTGTGCACTGAGACTGGGGTTCTGAAATTTGTGTAATGTGAGTTTGAATTTCTATCACAGAGCTGCATCCAAAAAAGACAAAACTGGGATCGTTTCTTGTTTTGGCTTGGTAGCAGTTGAAGGAGGTGAAAAAGGAAAAGGGGGGTAACTAACCTTATAGTCCTCTTTATACTTTGACCCTTGAGTGATTTATTTTTCTTGCAGGTTGTTTGGCAACTTTTCCACAATCGGTTCGATGCCACGAGCAGTGTCCAAGTATGCCAAGCCAGGTAAGTAGCCATCCTCCTTTGCTGAGAGTAGCTCCATAAGTAGATCCCCAAGGTCTCTTAACTTGCGATTATCTTTATTTGTGATTTTAGGAAAGTTGTCCAACTTCTTGAAGAGAGCACTTTCTATGACTTCTGGAGCACTGTAATATTCATCCAACCTGTCCCAGGTCATTTTAAGTGCAATGGTTGGCTTGTCAATATGAACTGCTCTTAGGCATTTGACATATCCAGAAGACTCCTTACCAAGCCACTTTGAGATTAAATCCAACTGTTCACTGGCAGTGAGATCCAAATCCTTGATGGTGTTTGAAAAGGCAGATTTCCGTGCTCTATAGGACTCTGGGTGATCATCAAAGTGTGATAAACCAGTGCTCACAGGCTCTTTGCGTGCCAAGTACTTTGCCATGTTCATCATTACTGAAGACTCAGGTGGGTTTGTGTGAGAGGTGTCAGAATAGTGTGGAAAAGTTAACTTGGTATTTGGCCGAAGTATATTACACTTTGGTTCTTGTAACTGTACCTCATTTTGATCTTGGAAGTGGTCTTCTCTAGCTAGCTGGGCTTGTGTAGTTGAGATATGACTGGTCCAATATGGGTTAGGTGCTTCTGAAATTGGTTGTGGCTGGAATGGTGAGGGCCAGCAGTCTTTCACAATATACTCATCTTTATTAATGTACTCGGTTGGTGGTTGCGAAGTATTCTCAATGGGATACTCTGATATCAGGGATATATTGACGGATTCAGTGCATTGATTAAGCTGCATAGTTTGGTTTTTGATGTAGTCACTTACATGCTCATGTGTGTTCTGCACCACATTCGGGAAGCTTTTCCAACTATAGTGTTCTTCGGTCTCTAATTCTGCTGCTGCTTCCAAAACCTCAGCTTGGGCGATAGCAGCTGCAGCATCTTTTTCAAAATTCAGTGCTTCAAAGTTGGCTTCTAGTCTTGCTTTGTCAACTTTAATACTATTGTCTCTCTGGGCGAATGAAACACGTGCACGAGCCGCTTCTGCTTTGGCCCTAGCACGTGCTGCAGCAGCACTGACTGATGATGCACCTGAGCGTTTTGAACTTGAACCAGCACTTTTACTGCTTATGACTGACACTCCATCTTGAGGAGGCTTCAGGTGTTTCAGTCTTGTACCTTTGGCCTGTGCTTCATCCATATCTGTTGATGTAGCTGAGAGAATTTAAGTACACCCTTTCATCAAACTTTTTGACAGGTGGGCGGGACTTCCGGTGAGGGTGGGATTTCCGGTTGGCGCCATGTGGGCGCCATGTGGTTGCCATGTGGGCAGGGGGTCACGTGGTCAAGCAGGTGGTGTGTCCAAGGGGGCGTAACCGTGGTTGCTGATTGGTTGTCGTCATTAGGGGCAATACCTTAAATGAGTCAATTAAAACACAGGGGTGTGTTTGTTATAAATAGAACAAGACAAATATGGTATTATCGGAAACTGTTTGGCATCAGCACCAATTAAAAATAGAGGGGTGTGTTTGTAAGCATCGTTAAACCTTGAATAACCCAATGAAAACAATAGGACGTGCTTTAGTGTTTACTTTAAATACAGAGATAAAACTCTGCACTTTACATGCAGCATTCGTTGGAAAAAAAGAACACCCGTTCAACAATGGCTAGAGTTAAGAGAGTTTATCGTCAAGCGGAGGAGAAACGCAACGCGTGCCAAGATGATGATGATGAACAAGCAACTGCATCATATACTTCCTCAACGGAGATACCTATCGATGATGAACAAGCAACTGCATCATATACTTCCTCAACGGAGATACCTATCGGAATTCCCGTCATGACATACTCTACCGATGATGAGGATCCAACATCAACTTCAACAACCATGGTTGAAAATCAGACCTCGGTTCGGCCAAGAGGTATTGTCAGTTCTGTGCGAAACCCCAGTGACCGTCTACCAGTATTCATCCCGTGAATTGAATGCTCCTAAGAAATCAACATACTACATCTGCAGGGTACAAAGACCCCCGTTCGACACTCTGCAGGAAGAATGGTCTTTGGAGCCATATGGCCTGGTTGGCAGCTGGGGTTATATTTTCATGTATGAAATAGGAGAGCTTTGCCTGTATCAATTGGATCAAGATGAGGTATTTAATGGATCACTGGCTCTGTGTACACTCACCCACAGCGACTGGGCTGTGTTAAAGCTTGCAATCCCGCACCTTAATGATAGCCCTGAAACAACTGAAACAGTCTCAAGGCAGGAGAGGGAGGAAGAAGAAGAAGAAAATGAACTGTCTCCTCGACCTGTAAAACGGGTGAGAATGTTTCATATACCATCCGATGTTGAAATAGCTGAGAGAGAACCTCTCTTTAGCGCAGTGTGGGGGTCAAAAACCACAGCAAATGGCCGCTGGTCTTTTCGGGCAAGCAGACGCAGGAACAACCGGACAAGTCCCTCTGATCTGTTTGTGTTGGAGGCTTTCAATCAAGACTGCGGCGTATTCAAGACAATGCTGGCTCTGCCGTTTGAAGCTTGGGCAGAGAAGATGAGTGAAATTGGACATCGTCTTTCCGACCTTTTCCAAAAGTCACGAAGTTGGATCGATGTCATGTCAGTGAAAAAAACGCTGACGTTTCCTGTTTTACGTTTAGAACGAACCCTCTTCTGAGGACACGCCCCTTCCTATGATATATATACGGGGGGGATAACTACAAGCTCACAGACACTGAGAATCGTATCATGAGAATGAGTGGACCGACACCATACAGGGATCTCTACAACCACCGAGCAGAGATCCACTTCTCTCCTGAGCACGATGAAAGCTTCAACATTGGACCATATCATCCGCCTTCCCCTGACCTCTTCTCACCATCCACCTCAACATCCTCATTCTCAGAGAACCACTTCAGTCCTGCATCACCTACAAGATATAACATGAAATATCTACCGCTTTCTCCAGACCTCTGCTCACCATCACCGCTATTCATGGCTGAGTCTGTAGACGCAAATGTCCTGCCTGAAGACATGAAGGTGGTCGTGGAGGAGGAGGTAGCCACCGGCTACTCACCCTCTACCGAAGCCCCTACACAAACCCTGGGACCGATGGAGGACCCTCAGCCTTCAGCAGAGGATGAGAGTAACCAGGAGGACGAAATTGACGGTTGGTTCCTAACCACCCTCATCAATACGGTGAAAACAGCGATACTTCATTTATTCAACATAACCTCTTTGAACTATCTCAGAGAAACCTGCTATGGATGTATAACGAACCACCCGAGCCAGCGTCAACACCATTGCCTGGAGGTACTGGGGGAGGATTATTACCAAGTCAACTTTCAACGCATCGTACGACGACTCGTAACCCCCAAACTCGTTCCTGCTATTCAGAATCTTCTGGTACTTCGACGCATACAAGCGGATGACTTCAGAGTGAAGACGATTGCCAAGACGGTTTTATATGAACTGAAATTGGTACAAGGCATCCACAGTGCAATAGCGCACGTTTATGATCGCATGGTCGATGAGAAACATCTCAAACAACTTAACTCTGTTTCAGAGTGCTATGGACTGACAAACTGATCTCACATGTTTGATGACTTGTTGTATCATTTTTTTTTTTTTAGTATTCCAGTACTTTAGTTAATCTGCATTATATGATTTTTCTTCTTTTTTCTTTTTACTATTAAATACAATTAAAGTAGGAACATAGTAACCTTTCCCAAAAGTGTTGTTTAAAAGCTAGTAGTGTTTGAATTCATCTGCATTTTTATCTGATTTTGTTTTCTGGTTGTTTTTTGTTTATATTAAATACAAAAAAAACAAACAAATAAGGATAAATCTACCCTCCTGTGTGTTTTTTCTCATTATTTAACAAGTAATCGGCAGAGTGAGCATAAGGCAGAGATGGCAGGAAGACGGCTGATGAAGAAAGTATATTATAGCACTTCAAATCCGGGACGTTTTGGGGGTGTAGATAGGCTGAGGAGGGTTATGCAAGATGAAACGGGAAAGAAGGTTGCGGTTGAAAAAGTTAAAGATTTTTTATCAGGAGAAGATACCTATACTCTACATAAACCTGCAAGAATAAAGTTCCCGAGAAACAGAGTTTTTGTCACCAGACCATTGAGGCAGTTCCAGGCTGATCTCTGTGACATGCAAGCTCTGGCCATGGAAAATGATGGTTATAATTATTTATTAACAGTCATTGACATCTTTTCAAAAAGGGCGTATGTACGAGTTTTGAAGAGGAAAACAGCCGCTGAGGTGGTAAAGGCATTTGAATCAGTTTTTACAGAAAGTCAGACCCCCAAAAAACTTCAGACTGATGCCGGTAAATAATTTTTTAACAAGAAATTTAAGGTTTTAATGGAGAAACACGGTATTGAACATTTTGCCACAGCGAGTGAAGCAAAAGCTTCAGTGGTCGAGAGATTTAACCGCACATTAAAAACAAGGATGTGGAGATATTTTACAGCTAACAATACCCGGCGGTACGTCGATGTACTGCAAAACCTAGCTAGAAGCTACAACCATTCCTACCACTCCAGCATTAAAATGAGCCCTATGGAAGTGACCCCAGAAAATGCCTTTCAAGTGTTTCAGAATCTGTATGATGTCAAGTCCAACAGATATTGCAAGGACTCAGTGACAACGTTTAAACAACGGGATCTTGTCAGAACATCCAAGGTCCGTGGAGTGTTTGACAAAAAATACGAACAGAGTTTTATGGATGAAGTGTTTACAGTGTATGACCGGATACCCCGTTCTCATCCTGTATACACACTCAAAGATTTGGATGGAGAACCTATCGAGGGTTCCTTTTACGCTGAGGAACTTCAAAAAGTAAAAATATTTAACGACAAGATGTATCAAGTGGAAAAAATATTAAAACGACGTACGGTCAAGGGAGTCAAACAGGTTTTTGTAAGCTGGAAAAACTGGCCTGAGAAATTCAACAGTTGGATCAAGTTTGATGAACTTCGAAACGTATAAAAAAGGTTTGCACTAAACCTCACAGTTGACACAGCATCATGAACCGTCAGGTAGAGGATGATGGCTTTTACGTTACTCTTCCATCTAATGCTAGCATGGAAGTGTTTAAAAATAATACCAGTTCAAGTTTCCGTGTAAATTTAGCTCAACATATTGATTTAGAAGCCCAATGGATGGTTGCATTAGCCGAGATTTCATATCCTCATACATGGCATGATTTACCGGATTATGATGCCTACTTTGAATGGAGGAAGGTTGGTGATGTGGAGATCAATACGCAAAGGATCAGAAGTGGCTACTATAACAGCGTTATTCAACTCGAGACAGAGATGGAAATGTTTTTCAAAAAATTGAAATCGGGTTTACGCATTAAATTCAGCAAAGTTCAAAAGAGATTTGTATTTCAAGCAAACAGTCCGTATGAAATACGCTTCTTCAACACTCTAGCTTATATGATGGGCGTGAAACCAGGGGAATGGATTCATGTTTCTGAACCAAACCTGGCTCCTTTTCCGGCGGATATAAAGGCTGGTTTCTATCACCTATACTGTTACAGCGACGTGGTCAGCCCTCAAATAGTAGGCGACACTTTTGCACCTTTACTGCGAACCGTCAAAGTACAAGGCACATTCAGTGATATGATTACTCAGACGTTTAACCCCGCCCACTACCTTCCAGTCTCCAGAAGACATATTGAAATTATCAATATAGAAATTAAATCGGACCAAAACGTTCCTGTAAATTTTGTCTATGGAAAGACCGTCATAAGACTACACTTCAGACCGGTGATATCACAACGTAGCCTGAGATACATTTTATTTGTATAAACTATTCCAGAGATATGTATATAACCTCTAAGATTGATTGGTTATCATTCATATTACGCTGGTCATTCAACACTGCATCAAGCAGGCAAGAGAGAACATGGCACAGCTAAGTCTGAGATGTGATCCAAATCGCTTTGTAAATTACTATGTAAGTCAATCAGGCGGTAATCTGCCAGGGTTTTATGGGGCCCCGGTCATGTACGGACGCGGAATTGGATCATTATTTTCAAAATTATTCCGCTTCGTATCCCCTCTGGTTAAAAAAGGATTTGCAATTGCAAAACCCCATCTTAAAACGGCTGCATCAAATATCGCTTCGGATGTCATCGGTAGAGCCGTGAGTAAAATGAGTGGTTCTACACACACCGACGGTCAAGAAGGTTCAGGAATTATGGTTTTATCCAAAAGACCCAGAACAAGACCCCCTGGTGATCGTTTAAGGACGGTTAAAAAACAACGACAAACGCGAAAAAGGAGATCAGTCGCAGCTGACAAATGAAGAGGAAGGAAGTCATCCGCAAGTTTTGATATATTTAAATAATGGCTCTTTTACATAACAAATCATCAGAGGGCACGCTGGCAGAGTTGGACTTATTTTCTGCCCCGATGACACAGCTATCGATTGAAGATAAAATTTACACCGAGATCCAGCCTTTATCAGCAATCACTGATGGAGGGCCGATCGAGTTTTTCATTCCGGGAGACGGAGAAAAGTATCTGGATCTCAACGATACGCTGTTGCATCTCAGAGTGAAAATTACTAACGAGAATGGAACAAACCTGCCAGATGATGCACCTGTAGGGCTCATCAACTACCCGTTAAACACCATCTTCAGTCAGTGTGACGTCACTCTCGGAGATCGAATGATTTCACAATCCAGCGCCACACATCCATATAGAGCCATGATTGAGACATTGTTAAACTTTTCTGAGGATTCTTTAAAAACCCAGTTTAGCTCTGGTCTTTTTTATAAAGACACTGCAGGTGCTCTGAACTCTATTGTTACAACTAACGGCCCTAACCAAGGTCTTAACAGCAGAGCAGGCTTTACGGCAAATTCCAGGGAGGTACATCTCCTAGGCCCCCTGCATGCAGACATATTTTTCTGCGAGAGACTTCTTTTAAACTCTGTTGACCTTAAAATTAAACTTACAAGAGCCAACGATGCCTTTTGTCTCATGACAGCAAGAGACTCCACTTACAAACTCAGGATATTAGGAGCATCTCTTTTTATCAAAAAAGTTACTGTCTCTCCAGCTGTACGACTGGGGCACGCTTCAGCTTTAATGAAAGCAAATGCTCTGTATCCACTTTCACGTGTGAATGTAAAAACATATTCCATCCCTGAAAATTCAAGGGTATGCAACCAAGATAATCTTTTCTTAGGCGTCTTTCCCAAGTATGTGGTGATTGCGTTACTGGATCATGACGCTTTTACAGGAACACGCAATCTCAATCCGTTTGACTTTAATCATTTTGATATGGAATATTTAGCTTTGTGTAAGGATGGCAGACAAATTCCTGCTAAAGCCTTCCAGCCCAATTTTAACCAAGGTCATTCAGTGAGAGAGTATTACAACTTGTTTACGGCTACAGGACGACATCTAAAAGATCTTCCACTGAGTATAACACGTCAGGAATTTAATCAAGGATACTCTCTATTCACATTTAATCTTAACCCGGGCGAGGACACAGATGCTCTATCTCCAGTTTCCAGTGGGAATTTAAGATTGGAAATGCGCTTCAGAAACCCGTTGCCTCATACCACCACGCTGATCATCTACGCTTGTTATGATTCTATTTTAGAGATTGATTCAAAGAGGCGTGTGCTGGTGGATTATTATTAATCTAATCAGGCATGAATAATCATGAAATTGAGAGCCTGATGCGTCATCTGCTGGGAGATTTGTTTTGTGGTGTATGGCCGTGCGACCAGCTGCCGCTGCTAGCTGACAAATTCCCAGGGCCAGCCTACTTTATTGTGAACACACATCCTTCACACATGCCGGGAGAACACTGGCTAGCTCTGACATTGGATGAGAATGGTCAATCCAGCTTTTTTGACTCTTATGGATTCTCTCCGGATTTCGAGTTCTACCCGTCAAGCATCGTAACATTTTTAGAAGACAGATCCTCAAAAATATTGTATCATAATAATCAGCTTCAAAACACTCTGTCCACTGTGTGCGGTCACCATTGCATTTTTTATCTATGTCATAGAGCGTGTGGATTATCAATGCAGCAAGTGTCAAAATACACCGGAGATGTGATTAAGAATGATTTAATGGTATCTAACTTTGTGAAAAAATATCAGAAATGTGTCATTAATCAAAGTTGTACATTTTATACTCACGGAACATGCTCTTTGGAGATGTTTCTGGATTATTATGGAATTTAAAATGTCTTATTTTTTTTTTCATTGTTTGTTTTTTTTTTTTTCTTCTTATGATTTAATATTTGTGTAATGATATCATATGTTAGTGTGTGAAGTAGAGAACGAAGTTAGACTTGAAAAATATAATCGATAAATATTTTATTGAATAAAAGAAATAGACTACATGTTTCATTTTCTTATAACGGTTTATGGTGAAAATGTAATCCATCGGGGTGGTAGTGTCGTCTTACGAAGAGACCTTTTTGATCTCCCATCAGCATTTTTTGGATCTTCCAGCTCAGATCTCGACCAGTAGGGAGAATGAGTTATCTGCCTTCTTCTTCTTTTTCTTCTCTGCTTAACGCTGGGGGGTGTACCCCCATTTTCAATCGATGTACCCTCTGTTTTGAAACGTCTATAATCTTCACGAGCATAAGGGTTAATGACTGAAGATATAGGGATGTTTACTTCTGACATGGAGTGTAGAAAATCAGACCATCCTCGGGTTTGTGATGCTCCAGATTTTTTAAACGGAAGCATGAGATTTTTCAACAAATCAATCATGTGGGACCCTTTTATAACATTTCCGTTAAATACAAATTCACCTCGCGAAGTCCAACTCTCACTTCTTTCGGATAATTTCTTCAAAATGTACTCGGCATTTTTACGATTGTGTTTAGGAAGGCTTTTCAGTACTTCCGTAAGAACCTGATCCTTAGGGGCCTCGTCCTGCCCTGGGCCTTGTTTTTCTTGGGACCGCTCATGTTCAGGAACCTCTGTGTCACGCTGCAGCGTTAAACAGACCCGCTGTTTTTCTTCTTTGACACCTTGCTTAAGTAAAGTCAGATACCTCTGGAGAAGAGCATCGTATCTCTTGATTTTTTCATAAGAAGTCAAACCCGGCTCGTTTAATATCGCTCTCATTTCAGCATCCAAATTCTCCTCCGCCGTCTGTCTGATGGACGTGTCTGACCCAGTCAGACGCTTGAATTGATGAGGTGAAATGAGAAACATCTTCTGCGATGTTCTGAGAGACATTATCTCCTGATGATTCCACCCACTAGATCACCGATCAAGGGTGCAAGAGCCGTTAAGATGGGGAGAATAAAACCACCTCGTTGCTTTTTGAGAGCCAACTGTTTAGTTTTTATCCCGGTTCTTTTATCACCCAACAATCTGATGATATTTCTTTGTTTCTTCAATTGTCGGTGTTGAGAGGGTGATAGTTTAATGTTACCTTTTAGGATATTCAGTGCAATCTCGCACAGAGCCTGAATAAAGTCAGGAGAGCAGTGTGCGAGAATATCTTTACATTTCTGTGGACAGGCCTGGTACAAAGCTCTGAATAATGGTAAATTCCTTTTTATACGCGCAGACATGATGACTTACTTTGTTCTGGGTACGTACACAGCAGGCCACTGCTGAGGAAGTATCCCCGTTCTCAGTCTGAAATGTTCTGGGCAGGTAGGCGTAAAATCGATGATTAAATATCCATGAGCTTCTCTCGTTGCGTCTTCAAAACTCTCCAAGAAGAGACCCTTTTGAGATGGAAACATTTGGCGGGCCAGTATATTCAGCTGGAGTTTATCTCTCGGGTTCTTAAACAACACCATATAATTACAGTTCAAACTAATAGTGCGACTGAACTTTCCCTGATGAAATACATTCTGAGTCAACATCATAACACTCATATTACGATGGTGACGAAACTGGGTAAAGACCTTCATCACGTTTTCATCATCTGAGGCTTGAGCAATAACATCGTCTAGAATAATCAGATGATTCTGATCAGGAGGAAACAGGTTTTCATCTTCAAAAGAAGGAGGCAATCCTTCCACAAAGGTAATATTTTTATTCATCTTCTGCAATTCAGCATACATGGGTTGAAAAGATGTGTAAATCCATACAATATTTTCTGGAACAATATCCATGACATGATTACAGTTTTGTAAAATACTTTTTACAAAGAAAGTTTTCCCGCAGCCGCTGGGTCCAACTATCATACATGAGAAAGGTGCTCTAAATCTAGGATCAAAATCAATCTCCTGTAAATCCATGTGACTTTTTATTTTATTTCTTCTTCAACTCTAATAACCGAAAGGCAGAGTTGTCCCGTCAGAAAAAAGACGTCTCTTATCATACACCAGTCGAAACGTTTTAAGAAATGTCGCGTTTGTCAAACGGAATCTCTTTTTATCCCTCCTGATCGTGTGTTGAGGGATTTCAATGACACCCTCACTTGACCTCTGTAAGTAGCCCTCGACCAGCCCTTTGATGCTGTCAAAATTGACCCTCTCGCTGCATTCATGCGTCTGAGTGATGCATTTAGCACGTATCACTACTTTTTTACGGTTTTTAGTTTGGTATGCATAACTCTTGGGTCCTGTCGATGCAAACTCCGAAATGCTGTCACCATCTAACTCGTCAGTAAGATCACCCAGATAATTCCCCAAGTCCAGAGGAGTTTCACCACTTTTTGTCACATAAATCAAACTGTCCGTGTCAATATAAATCAATCTGTCCTGTAACTTCTCCATGCTGCTGAGAAGTTTTAAACGTGCATAAGCGGTGGTGAATGCTGCTATAAACACATTATTTGTCTTACTTGGTGGATATATGACACGTTTGCTGTAGTTCCACTGCACTACACACATTTCAGGGTTGAAAAAATGAAAATAGTTAACCCTGTATTTACTCGAGAACATGAAGCCGAAAAAGTCTTCAGGGTTAGTGATGACTGTGGTCTGAGACAGATCACTTATTTGCGCAAATTTCCCCCAAAAACTGTTTAAACACAATTTTGCAACCTGCCTTTTGGCAGGATTCATCTCGATTTTCTCAGGGTCTAATTGGATGCCCTGATGCTGTTTGTAGTCGCTTATATACTTTGACTTACTCTCCTGATCCACTGCTTCAGACGGATAGCCTGAAGCCTCCTGCTTACCCTTTAAAAAGCAATGAATGTAACCTTTAAAAATTGTATCACTTCTCTTTTCAAAATGCCACACCTCTGTGATTTTAGCAAGACGATAACTACACTCCAACGCTTTACAGAGTTCTACACTCGCCCAAACTCCCGTCAGAGCTCTGTCCTGATCATTATGCATGCAGGGACCTGACTGGTAATTTAATTCAGCGCATGTGCGGCAGAGAGTGAACACAAGTTTACCTTGGGATGTTCTGTAAGGTAAAACAGGGAACAACAGGTTACGTGGTGGGTAGACCACAGCTTTGATTATACCCCAGCAGCTATAGTAGCTGCTGGGGTATAAATCTTTGTAAATGATGGTGGGGTGTCCGAGGGGAAAAACGCAGTTGGCGTTTACATAAGGGTACAGAGATGTGTAATCCACATAGTGTACAGTTTCATCCGGTTCCGCTGTGTACCTCAACTTCATAGGACAGGTGCGTCCACCATACAGCGCATCCCGGGGGGTTAGCGGTTCGGGTGCATTAACTTTCTCAAGAAAGCTGATCACCCCTGGGTCTGATTTTTTCATTTCAATCCACTCATGCTCTCATATGACTTCGAGACGAAGGCCGTACACAGTTTGTAACACCTTGCTTCTCTCAACAATGGCTGCGTAAAACTGTTCAAAAGCGACCCCTCTCAACGGACACTTGTCATGAGGCATGTAACACTTTTTACAACCGTGGAAAAAACAGCCGTAAAATTCAAACGCAACTTTGACACCGTTAATCTCTGCATACCCATCCACTGAATAATTTTCTTTTCACCCCTATTTAATGCATGCTCGATAAATATGGCTCTGCTGTCTGCAATCCAGCCGAGCCATTGAATGGACGCGCTGGAGAACGTTTTACTGCTACGTCTGTAGTCCAGAGGGGATGGAATGGCTAAGGTTTGAGGAGGAAGGAAATTGGTTACAAAAACCTTCATGCAGGCTGATGCTATTGTGATACTTTTAAACGGATCCACACTTGTCTCCTTAAAGAACTCGTCTCTGAATTTTAAGCATCCTTGAAAAAGAATTTCAACGTCATTTTTACAATAACGAATAGCTTCTTTCTTAAAGTCAAAGACCTCTTTGCTCGCTTCTCTGTACCAGCTGCTAAACACCTGTTGTTCTTGAACACTCATGCGTTCTACAGCGTAGCAGGATGGAGGAGGAAAAGCCCCCACATACTGGAGATGTTGTTCAGAGGAAAATAGGTGGGGAAAAAAAACCTTGCTTTGATCGGTAAAGCCTAACGCTTTCGGCATGGCACTAAGCTTCATACACATGAAGGACAGGCTATCAATGTATTTTAACCTGTAATCAGGGTCGGTTAAACAGAGAGGTTTACTCCCTACCATGACGATATGAGGTTTAATCCCTAACTGCAGCATTGCTGTGAGAATCAGGTAACCATCATACCCCCGCGCATTGTGCGCTATTAAGGTGTAGCCTCTGTACTTTGGCCTCCTGAAATGCAAGAGAAATTTTTGGGTGCAATTCAGTCCATAAGCGTACCATTCATCACGTTTCAACATTTTAGCACAGACCAGAAAGGGGGTATGCATGCCGCTCTCATTGACGAGGCATTCGAAATCATAAAAAATCAGTTTATCATCAAGCTGATTAATTGCACTGCAAGGCTGAATGTAACACTTATGATCATCGCATGTAATGTCTAGGCCGGGAGGTACATTTTCACCGCAAATACTGCATTTTACATTACACACGTGTGGTTTATTCGGTTTACTGATTGGAATAACGTATATCCGTTTGCATACTTTACACAGTTTTACCAACTCACAGTCACTCATAGGCCTTTCAGCACTATTTCTGATGCGCGGTTCCCTGTGTCTACTGAAACATGAGGAATTACGACAGATTCTTTGACAGCCTGCACAGCTTACAGGATTGCTAATCTCTTGCATACATTTATATGTTCGACACACTGGACAATAACCTTCACAATGGTGTGTGTTTGCATTATCATAGCTGGTGTAACAGTAATTACAAATATATCTGCACCCCATAAAACCTTTGAGATTTTTTATCCCATAGTAATGACCTTGAAATAACAGCAAAAACAGAGGGTTTGAACGATCAGGGAAACTGGTCTCAAATTTACACAGAGCAGTAGAGCCCGTGGTTCTGTGAAACACTACAATTTTTCTCTTCAGAATGGTTTCAAATTTACCAATATCACTAAAAGTAACTGCTGTTTGCTCGTCGAGACCTGCCTGATGCTGCCATCTCCTCCCCAGTTCTACAGCACGGTGATCTGTGAGCTCAGGATCAGAGACCTGTGCGAGGCTGATTGCAAAACATAACTGATTACCGGTATTGTTTATAATATACAAATGATGCATTTTCTTATTAAACAGTTCACAGTCTAACGTTCCTGCAGCTTTACGCTTAGAACCTCCTGCTGGGTCATTAACAACCTGAAGAACAAATTCCATGTTATTATCTACAGGTATATTTGCATTCGATTGTACTAAATCGTCGAGGAAGTTTTCGAAAGCAGGCAGGATCATATTTCCATCATCTGTAACAGTAAATGTGATGTGACGATTGAGATTTTCACCCACTAATTCCAGCTGCACAACGTCGTTACGTCTGGTTAACGATCTCGCAGCGTCGGCTAATTCAATGATAATACGCATGATGTCTGTATAGAATGCGGCTAAATCTGGAACGTTACTTGGACAGGGCGGCGGTATGGTAAAAGGTCTCCTTATTTCATGGTTATTAAAATGTTCACGTTCAATCACCGCTGGAGGATCTCGCTCTATTTGATCAGAACTAACTGCTACGTCCGTATTGAAATGACCCCCGTGATGATCTGCGGCAGGTGACGTAGAAGGATTCTGATGAGTGTCAGGTGGATCATTTTGCTCAATACTGAGTGGACAAAATGCGCTATTTAAATCGTAAAGAGCCTGATTGATTACGTTTAAAACGTCACCGTGCTGATGTTCATTTATTACATTTTCACTGTTAGCAGGAGATGCATTTAAAACGATGTTATCTGCTACTTCTGCATTAACGGGAATTTCGTTAAGTTCATTAACTAAATTTCTTATTTCATCCAGGGCAAGTCTGATTCGGTTATCCATTTCTATGAACATAAGAAACAAAATCAAATAAAACTAACCTACAGAAAAAAACAAAAAACAAAAACAAAACACAGTGATCAGTTGAGTTTAAAATCACCTTGATGTCACCAAAATGCTTCTTTAACAGAATCTGACATGCTGCCAGAAGCGTTAACGATGAGGCCTTATTACGAAGATTCCGTGAGGCTGTAGAGACTGTCTTCCTGCGCTGTCCGTTTCTGTATCCAATCTGTCCTACCATCAACGTTACCTCTGTAAGGAGAATGAACAAAAAAATAAATAAATAAAAATATGTATATATATATATATATATATATATATATATATATATATATATATATATATATTGAAATAATCACATTAAAGCTGAAAAAAAAAGGGAATTCAAATTAATTCAGTATGTATGAATTAAAACGTACCGTTCATTAATCCACTCACTAGCGTTGCTCTGCTTTGTAGCGCAGAGAGTCACTGTCTTTTGGCCGGGGTTAAATATTCTGTAAAAACAGAAGACAATAAAAGTTATCTTACGCTGCCCAGCACAGCGTTAATAAATAAAACGAAAAATAGTTTTTAAAATACACAAGTTTTTTTTTAAATCTTACTCCGATTCTTTGCGGTAAAACCTCCAGATTTCGCTTCTTGTTGGACTGAAACGGTGCCTCTCTGCTGAAAGCTGTCTTGATCTTTGAAAAGCGACCTTCTGGTGGGCGGATTCAATGTGGCATCTTTGGATGTATCTATAAACAGGTTTATATGACATTTTATTGAACTATGCTTAAAATACATATATATATATATATATTGTTTTTATTTAATTTTTATTTCCTTACCTTGCTGCTCGACAGCTGTGTCTTCCACAGAGCTCTCAGTCGAATCTGTAAACAGTTTTTATCTGAGGTTTAAAATACATTCACTCTCAAAGAAAAATAGATAGTTCTTAGGACTTACTTACTTTCTGGTGGTGCTGGTAACTTATCCGGTGTGTCTTCAGGGGAAATGATGATAATTGACGGGGGAGTATTCAAAGAATCAGTTTTAATTTCTGTGTTAAAGGAAAGTTCAGTTGTTGTTGCGGGTTTCTCTTGTTTGGAAATAATTCGCCTTCTCAATTTTGACTGTCGATTCCAGCCACTGAACCCTCCAACTTGATCATTCGGGTTTACCTCTCTCATCAAATCTATAAATTGAAACATTGTCAAGGGTTAACTATAATATATATATATATATATATATATTTTATTGCATTTAACATTTACTTACCATAATCTGATTGTGTCAAGATGAAATCATCAAGGTCATCAGCGGTGGGTTCTATGACAAAGAAACAAATATATATATATATATATAAACAATATATATAAACAAAATTAGAGAACATTCACATGCATTTAATGATTTCTTAAAAATGAATACTTACTTACTTACGTTTAAAGATGTCATTGTACTTTTGTGAATTATCAGAAGTAGAAGCCACAATTTCCGGGTTTCCTGAAATATTTACCGACATTTTTTCTTGTCAGTACTGGTATTTTTAATGTAACAAGTGTTATGGTTCAAAGACATTCAGCATTTGAAGACCCTGACACTGAGGTTAACCAATGAAACAGCCCCCGAACAACATTTTACTCACAGTATTTATACCAGAACATGACAGTGTTATCTCAACTGCAAAGACTATGTTTTTAAGACCAAAACCCTTCTTGAGTTCAAAGGTGATATGGTTATCTAAGGAACAGACCTAACTGCCCTTCCTGACATCGCCCCTAACAGTTGGATATAGAATAACTGTAACTCCCCTGAATAACCTTTTACTCTAAGATGAAAAAGTAAATGTTTTAGAAAAGCTACAGGTAACTAAAATTATCATTCCTTTTTCCTAAAATGGAGTCTCTCATGATTCAAAAACAAACACATCATTGCTAGAGTCAATTTGTAATTTGGAAACAGTATACTGAAGTTCTTTTTTTTTCTGTTAATCTCATATTCGTCTTACCTCTTTCAGCTGCTTTTCCAGTATGTTGACGCAGAAGCTGAAGGTTTTTCTCATTCCATCGATGTAGTGAAGCACAATCTTTTAATTTAATTTTTAGGTCTTTTCTATTTTGAACTGATTTAGACTGGCTCATATATTCAACAAATAGGTCCTGCTGTAAAGCAAAAGGAACTTACAATTCTGTCAGGTTACATAGTTCATTTATTAGGATTTCATGTGATAGGTCAACATTAAGTTGATTATACCTTTAAAATATAAAAGGATGCATGTCTTTTTTTTGTTTTTTAGATGTATTAACGCCTGAAAAAACATACAGATTATTAATAACACCCTTAAACACACCCCTGTGTGTTTTAATTGGCTCATTTAAGGCCTTCCCCGTAACACCCTTAAACACACCCCTGTGTTTTAATTGACTCATTTAAGGTATCGCCCTAATGACGACAACCAATCAGCATCCACTGTTACGCCCCTTGGACACACCCCCCTGCTTGACCATGTGACCTCCTGCCCACATGGCAACCACATGGCGCACACATGGCCCCCACCGGAAGTCCCGCCCTCACCGAAAGTCCCGCCCACCTGTCAAAATGTTTGATGAAAGGGTGTACTTAAATTCTCTTAGCTGCTTTAATGCTGTTCAGCCAGCTGCAAACCACCTTTTTACTATTCTGCTCTCCTTGTGTGTCTAACACAATTTAGATTGATTGAGTTCAGAATTTCTTCCCTTATACTGGATTTTTGTGCTTTCCAGATTCCCAAATGAGTCCTCCTTAGTGTTGCCCTTCCATTTTTTTTGGGTGAAAACACTGCACACTGTCATTGTCACTATAATCTTCCATGAAGGAGGATGTCTTGGGAGAAAGAAAACCTAAATCTCCTCCTACAGAAAATTCTGGAGACTGATTGTTATCGTCTGCCTTTGCTTTTGTTTCATCTAGCAGTAAGCCTAACTCCAGTCGAATGAATACGTGTCAGGATTCCTTAACTCCACTTTATTCTGATGAACCACGTACACGTTTTAACATGGAGTAAAACTGTAAGACAGAAATAAAATAGCTACTTTTAGTAGTGATGTTACCTCTAACACCGAGGCTTCAAAGCACGCTTCAAACTCGACAGGGTAGTTATGGTGAAGCAGTGGGCCGGAGCTTGCTTCATGTGACGTCCCCGATGACATGTGAACCACTTCACTGCTTCATTCAGACTGAGTCAAGTGACTGCTTCGAGTTGACTGGCGGAGTTTCAAACATCTGGCGCGATTCAGTGTATTTAAGATGGCTCAAACCCCGGTTCACATCCCCGTTCTACACGTATTATACGTTACGAACAGGTCTTGTTTTTGGATTTTCAGAGTTTTGGTGGATTGTTCTGTCATGGAGCAACCATCTAGGAAGCGTTCCCTAGTGTGGAATATTTCTATTTGGTGCCATCTAATAAGGTAATGTACATTCAAAGTGTTTATTATAAAGCCTATAGCCTATACTATGCAGTAGTGTTATAGTCATGGTATCATGTTATGCAAGAGGTGCAGTAACGGGTTGTTATCTTGGTTTTACAGGCTCTTGTGGACATCATAGTGAAGGACTCCCAGCCTTTCTCTGTATCCATACCTAAACCACCCAGCCAAACAGTTCCTTGTCACACCAGCCTCCTCTGTTCCCTGTGAAAGAGTATTTTCCAAAGCTGGAGAATTGTCTCAAGAAAAGAAACTGTCTGAGCCCTTCTACTGTGCAGAAATTACTTTTCTTGAATAAAAACACCTGAAGTAACACAAGCTCCCTCTTTATTACACCAAGCACAATGTCCAAAAACACTCAGTAAACCAAGCACACTCCCAAAGAAAATATGAGTGACAAATCAAAAATGTTCACTTCATTTATTTATTTATTTATTGTTATTTATTTGAAATGGGACAGTGGAATTTCATAAAACAAATGACAATTCAAGTTAAAGAAGCCAGAATTAACCTAATGGCTATTTTTCATCTGTAATACCCTACAGTTCATATTGTTTTTAAATTATTATTTTTTCATGAGTTAATTACTCAGAATCTTTAAAAAGTTACTAATACACATATGTACAACACACGTCTATACATACATAAGTGCCATTATTTACACAAGAGGGGCATCACATTCGCAGGGCTTCATTTGGTGCAACAATTACTACTGCCAGTAGATGTCACCCAAGGGAATTGAATGAACCTTCGAGTAGTGAACCACTTTATGACACAATGGTTCAAAATGATTCTATGCTTCAAAAAGCCTCATTTTGACATCACTAACTTTTAGTTTAGCATCATTAGAAAAAGTTAAACAGAAAATCAGAATACTATGTTTGCTTTAAAATAAACTAACATGAACCCAGAGGCATCATATAGTAATCAAACCTCACATGTACTGTAAACATTCTCAACAAAAAAGACTTAAATAAATTCTACTCCTGGATATTAAGTCAAAACTTACAGACGGTGGTGTCGATGGCCTAAACAGAAAGCAGATTGCAGTGGATGAACTTCCTCATATGTGGCTGACTGTTAACCAAAGAAGGTTTCTCACTTCCTGTTTCATGCCCAAGCTCACCTTTAAAATAAAACACCTATCTAACACCTATCTTACAACAAATCAAAGGGCAGAACAATTAAGGAAATAGTAAAATAATGTTTAAGGAAATATTATAAGAACCAAATCTTTCTGGAGAAATGGGGCTTAATGGTGTTTACTTAGTTTTCAAGTTTAGTAAAATAATATTTAGGGAAATATTATTTTCTAGATTGAAAACTACCAACTTTTTTGGGTAAATGATCTTAGCAGGCAAGCACGTGTTCTTAGCTGTTAGCGGTTGGAGCTAACAAAAGAGGCTTATAGCTTATCATCAGAATCAAACACATACCTTTAAAATACCATTAATAAAAGGGTTAAAATGCATAAGCGTGGACGGCACATTATGGTCGATCTTCTGTGTTTAAAATCACCCTTTAAATAAAGTTTGTCTTAACTTTAAAAAAAAAAAAAAAACACAGAACACACAAACTGAGCACGTGCTGAGCAGATAATCTGCTAGCACTTAGATAGCTCGCTCTGCTGGGCTGGCCAAACTGCACGTTACTGCTGTAGCCACCATGATGCAGTCCCGTTGTCGTTCCTTCAGACCATGAAAACTGCTCCACTCGGTGTTGTAGAGACAGGGTCTCTGCTGAGAACTCTCTGGAACACAGTTTGCTTCTGTAGACCTCAGAGAGCAAAGTCAAGACATGCTTGTACCTTAATTACCCCGTTCATGAATGAATACCGGATACAACAACAGCAATTCATTCCAACTTAACTTAGTGCATATGATCGCGTGATCATATGACACTTTTGGATCCAGTTTGAAGAGTTATGTCTGTTTGCCAGCAAAGAGACATTAGCGCGCTGTGTCCCTCCGTCCAGTTCCGCTGGGGACTTGCATGGAAGAGGTCAGTTTGTTGCAAAAGCGGGGATTTTATTCGGACAGTGACGTCATGGGAAGTCTGCTGTTATTCCCTGTTCTTGGCTGTGCTGGAAGTAGGTTCATTAGCGCTCTGTGTCCCTCCGTCCAGTTCTGCTGGGGACTTGCATGGAGGAGGTCAGTTTGTTGCAAAAGCGGGGATTGTATTCGGACAGTGACGTCACGGGAAGTCCGCTGTTATTCCCTGTTCCTGGCTGTGCTGGAAGTAGGTTAATGCGATTTATTTTGAAAGTTCCAGAAACGTTCTTACTGGCCCATCATGTTGTACCCATGGCTGGGGTCCCAACACCAACTAAGGCTTTGACTTCACAGTTGCACACTGTCATTCTATTGGCTGGAACAGTTGCTAGGTGATGGACTCGCTCCAATCCAAGAGAGGTCAAAAGAAATCCACAAGTATGGAAGAGGGGTTTGAGAGCGCATTTTTGATCTGTGCAAAGAGCAAGTTTGCACGCAAGCAGAAAGAGGCAATTGGGAGAAGAAAACAAGAAGCATTAAATCTAAGCGCGTAATTCAGTTTTATTTATTTAGCGCCAATTCATAACACGTTGTCTCAAGGCACTTCACAAAGGGTTTGGAATGGTGTGGGGTTGTTGGGGTGGTTAGATTAAACTACTGAGTGTTAGAGTTTGGCCATTTTAGAATTGTCTATGTGTAGGGGTACTAAGTAAAATAGTAAACTGATCAAGTTTGTCCATGTAGAGCCCACTGGTGGCAATTGTTATACCAAAAACCACAAGGATTGTGGGTACCTCTCTCTGTCAGACTGATTATAACCATTGGAAAAGAGAAGGGGTCGCACAGGTAGCAGAAATGGAGGATGTGTTTGCACCTCAACCATGACTGAGCCGGTTTAGGCTAAACCTGACTCTCCCATACTCCATCCAACAGGGAGGGAGGAAGGCAGAGGTAAAAATAATTGGAGAGTGTTGTGTCCTGTTGCATTGGGTGAAGGTGGGTAACTTTAAAATGGGTTAAGTCAATTCAATAGAATCATATAGATTTCAAGTCAGGTACATACATTCCAATTAATCCTAACCATTGAACAGTGCAGTCAGATTCAGTTGCTAATTCAAATTAGATTAAAAGTTTTTCTATCTAAGGAAACCCAGCAGCATCGAGTCAGTGACTTGCAGCATTCACTCCTTCTGGATGAGCATGTAGAGACAGTGGAAGGTCGCTGGCGTTGACTTTGCAGCAATCCCTCATACTGAGCATGCATGTAGCAACAGTGGAAAGGAAAAACTCCCTTTTAACAGGAAGAAACCTCCAGCAGAACCAGGCTCAGTGTGAGCAGCCATCTGCCACAACCGACTGGGGGTTTGAGGGAACAGAGCAGAGAAGGAAAAAGAACACAGAAACAGAAAATAGAAGCACTGATCCAGGAGTACTTTCCTTCGGATGTAAAAGTAAATGTTAATGGATGTAGCTCATTTAGTTGTTTCATCTATTTAGAAAGAACAGATAAACTCTGAGTCAGTTTTCAAGGTTAGAGTCTGAAAGAGAGCACATACAGTTAGTCAAAGTAAAAGCTCAGTCAGTAGCTATGTCAAGGAGAAAAATAGGGTTACACACTGAAAGACAGGGCAACGTGTATCATCGGTAGAAGGTGAGCATTAACTTGTTGCCAGCAGAAGCTTGGACGATGCCCCCCTCAAGGAAGGTGTCACAGGTAGACACAGAGTCAGGCCAGGTGTAGCTTCTAGGAAGAGTAAAGAGAGAGAACATAAAGTTAATAGCTGAAATAACAGCAAAGAGAGTGAAAGTGGTCATTATGTCCTCCAGCAGCCAAAGCCTATAGCAGCATAACTACAGAGATAGCTCAGGATAACCTAGGCCCCTCTAATTATAAGCTTTATCAAAAAGGAAAGTTTTAAGCCTAGCCTTAAAAGTAGACTGGGTGTCTACTGGGAGCTGGTTCCACAGGAGAGGAACCTGATAACTAAACGATCTGCCTACCATTCTACTTCTAGAGACTCTAGGAACCACCAGTAAACCTGCAGTCTGAGAACAAAGTGCCCTGTTAGGAACGTATGGAACAATCAGATCTCAGATGTATGATGGAGCTAGATCATTAAAGGCTTTATATGTGAGGAGGAGAATTTTAAATTCTATTCTGGATTTAACAGGGATCCAATGAAGGGAAGCTAAAGTAGGAGAAATATGATCTCTCTTTTTAATTTTCATCAGAACTCTTGCTGCATCATTTTGAATCAGCTGAAGGCTTTTAACTGCATTTTGTGGACATCCTGATAGTAAAGAATTACAATAGCCCATTCCTTGAAGTAACAAATGCATGGAGTAGTTTTTCAGCATCACTCCTGGATAGGATATTTCTAATTTTGGCAATGTTCTGGAGATGAAAAAAGGAAATCCTAGAAACCTGTTTAATATGAGATTTAAATGTCCTGGTCAAAAATGACACCCAGGTTTTTTACTTTATTACCGGAGGTCAATTTAATGCCATCCAGGTTAAGTGACTGACTAAGCAGTTTCTGTTTCAAAGACTCCGGTCCAAAGACAACAACTTCTGTCTTGTCTGAATTTAGAAGCAGAAAAATGATAGTCATCCAAGTTTTTATGCCTTCAAGACATGCTTGTAGTCTATCTAACTGATTGGGCTCATCAGGATTCATGGATAAGTAAAGCTGAGTATCATCAGCGTAAAAGTGAAAATTTATCCTATGCTGCCTGATAATTGTACCTATTGAAGCATATATATAGTGAAGAGAATTGGCCCAAGTACTGAACCCTGTGGTACTCCACAATTAACCTTGGAGTTTGAAGATGATTTATCATTTACTTGAACAAACTGGAATCTCACAGACAAATAAGATTCAAACCAGCCTAGCGCTGTTCCCCTGATCCCTACAGCATATTCCAGCCTTTCTAAGAGAATATTATGATCGACTGTATCAAATGCAGCACTGAGATCTAACAGAACCAGAACAGACACAAGTCCATTATCTGAGGCCATAAGAATATCATTAGTGACTTTCAGCAGAGCTGTTTCAGTGCTATGATGAGCTCTGAAGCCTGACTGAAACTCTTCAAACAGGTATTTGCTGTGTAAATGCTCACACATTTGATTAGCAACTATTTTCTCAAGAATTTTAGCTAAGAATGGAAGATTGGATATAAGTCTGTACTTTTTCATGTCATCTCGATCAAGTGAAGGTTTCTTAAGTAAAGGTTTAATTACAACTACCTTAAAAGCTTGTGGTACATATCCATTTACTAAGGATAGATTAATCATACCTAAAATGGGGCTGGTAATCAGAGGGAACACTTCCTTAAATAATTTGGTTGGGATTGGATCTAACGTACAAGTTGAAGGTTTAGATAAAGCTAATATTTCTGATTAATCAGGAAGCTCCACAGGATCAAAACAGTCCAAACACAGATCAGGTTCTACAGTTATTTCCAAAGTTGTCTCACTTGCTGAGGATGAAGTAATCATCTTCAGGAGTATGTCGAAGATTTTCTTTTTAATAGAATCAATTTTATTTAAGAAGAATCCCATAAAGTCATGACTGCTAAGAGCTAAGGGAATGGATGGCTCAACAGAGCTATGACTCTGTGTAAGTTTAGCAACTGTACTAAAGAGAAACCTAGGATTATTCTTGTTCTCTTCTATTAATGATGAGAAATAAGCTGTTCTAGCTTGGCGAAGTGTCTTTTTATACAATAGGCTATTTTTCCAGATTAAGTAGGAATCCTCTAGGTGTGTAGAGCGCCATTTTCTCTCCAATTTTCTAACATTGTGCTTTGAAGTATGCAGCTCTGAATTAAACCAAGGAGCCAGCCTCCTATAAATAATTACCTTTTTTTTCAAGGGGGACTGCATTGTCTGATGCACCACGCAATGATGAACACTATGAACAAGATAATCAATTTGTGAAGGGGAAGAAACAAAATTATTGCCCTCCACTGTGTTTTTCTGTGATAATGAGGAAATTAAAAGTGGAACAGATTCTTTAAAGGTTGTTACAGCATTGTCTGATAATGATCTACTATAATGAAATGTCCTTTCAGGTGTGGAGGACTCAGTTAAATTAAACTCAAAGGTTATTAAAAAATTAAAAATATGAAAATTTATTTTGAAAAAGTTCCCTTATCTACAAAACCTTCTTTAAAGTTTAAGTTGCACATTTTGGGGGATAGGATACACATAAAAGCAAGCACATCCTACAGGAAAGAAATGTAATTGTTTTGCGCATCCCAAAGGCAGCCTCAATTTTGCGACAGAGGATGCAAAGCGGTTATAAAACTGTTATAATTCACTTATATTTGTCGTCACTATTCACAGCAGCACGTCTGTAATCTCAGACTCCGCCCATTTCTCTTTTCAGTTTATTTGCGCCGGGCACCTGTCAGACCATAAATGCGTATGCTGAAGGCCAAGTTTGAAGCTGTTCTGTGAGAAGATGCTTTATGTTTGTGGTCCGGACGGACCGAGTGAGGCATAGACTTCGCCTTTAAAGTATGTAAACATGGGTTCAAGTCCAAGGCAATGCTACACCCCTATGGCCCCCCACCTCTAAAATGAATCCGGTGCCACTGGTTTTTAACAAATGCCGCTGACCGGAATCCTGACATTTCATAACACACTGTCCTAACATTCGGTCGCATGCCGTCATATCACATGACCGACTGTTCCTTGCTTCTGTTGTTCTAACAGCTATGGTGTCTCCCCACATCCTGACATCCTGTCCTAATATTCCGTCAGCATATTGCACACCTGGTCCTGACTTCTGGTAACCTGTCAAAAAACATTGACAAAAGGGTGCTGGACAGCTGATGGGAAAAACCGGCCTGGAAGGACAGGGGAACAGCCAATGCAGCAAGATCCAGAGAGAGGGTGGAAATTCAGAGCTTAAGGGGGAGGGACAGAGAAAGAAGGTTATAAACACTGATAATTCTGTTTATACTTAAAATGCACTGCACTTTTCTTAAATTGTTACTTTGTTTATAATTAATCCATTTCCTTAATCAATCAGTTAATTAGTTTTAAATATATTTTTTCTGAACAGAAACACCTGAAGAATGGGGGTAACGGAAAGGAAGGGGGGAAATGTTGTTGATTTAAATTCAACAAAAGTTACCTTCTTTAGTTTTTTACCACAACATTTCATTAAAATCCAATTAACGGGTTTCTAGGATTTCCTTCTTTCAACGCATTGCCAAAATTAGAAATATCCTGTCCAGAAGTGATGCTCAAAATGTGTTTCATGCATTTTTACTTCAAGCCTGGACTATTGTAATTATTTACTATCAAGAAGTCCATAAAATACAATTGAAAATTTGGTTAAATTTTATTTTTCATGGAAACATGCAGACATCAGTAGGGAAAGTCATCTTCGTTGGTGCGAAGCACTATAGGGAGGAGTTTTTCAACAACCTCAGCCAGTATGAAGGAGGTTTAGCTGAAAGACTCCATCTGTCTGAGGGGTCAGTTCCTTCTGTCTATGGAAGCGACAGACAGTACAAAGAGATAAGTTGCAGATAACGGTAAAATGACAGCAAGCTTGATTGTTGAGGTGTTGATATAACTTACTGGCTGTTGTTTTGGTAGCACACCCTCGTGCCTCATGCTAATGTTAGCGCTGTTTGCTTGCCTCTAGCTCCTTAAGGACATCACCTTATTGTGTGTTTTGAATAACAATATTAAACAAACAGTTTTGCAATCTGTCGTTGCTGTTGCTTGTTGGATTTGATAGCTTACAGCTACAATATTAGTTTTAGTGCTGTTCTCATGCATTAGTAAACGTAGCACATTGTTGGTGCAATGACTTTGCATACACTTCTTGTATTTTAGACATTTGTCTCTTATCTTGACTTTAAGTTGCTTCTGTATACTCCTCAATAATTATCTGTCTCCCTCTCTGAAGACTCTTTTTTTCTTGCTAAGCAGGTCCTTCAGGTCACTGGTGATCTAAGGTTTGTTATTGGGGAAGCATCTCACGGTTCTGGTGGGGATGATGTTATCCACACAGAAGTTTATATAGTCGGTTACACACTCAATCATGGCATTGATGTCCTCTCCATGTGGCTGGCACAGTGCGTTCCAGTCTGTAGCCTCAAAGCAACCATGCAGAGCTTCTTCAGCTTCCTGTGACCATTTTCTCACAGTCCTCTTTATTACAGGTTGTCTCTGAACAAGGGGCTTATATTTATTGACCATGTCTACATGCACAAATGCATTGAGTTGCTGCCATGTGATTGGCTGATTAGAAATTTGTGTTAACGAGCAGTTGGTCAGGTGTACCTAATAAAGTGGCCGGTGAGAGTAATTCATGCTTAGATAGAGTATTGAGGTTTCCTGAATTTCTATGACCACCCTTTGGAAGGTAGGGGCCTGTAGTGCTCAGAACTCTTTTTAAAATTCTGCAGGAAAGTCACCAGGTCCTGGAGCTTTGCCATTAGGCATACTTTTAACTGCTTAATGGAGCTCACTTGCTGCAAAGCGTGCCTTAAGAACTTTTTTTTATCTCATTTAAAAAATCATTTATGTCAGACTTGGGAAGGATCGATATTATTTTAGTACATATTCTTGTAAAAAGTTCTAAAAATTGTAATAATTTCGTTAGGATCATTAGTTGGCATACCATTACTGTCAGTTATTGTTGAAATTGTTACTTTTTCTTTCATCTTTTTCATTTGACTTGTGCAATATCCATTAACATTAGTTCATTTTCTTCTTGACCTTCCACTCAGGTTTAATTAGTTTATTATTATTACACATGCCACATATTGAATATGATTTGTGCATGTGTATTGAATGTGCGTATTAAATTTTAATTTATGTGATCATTTCATATAATTTATACAGCTCAGTGAAACCTGTCACATACACCTCACTGTCTGCATAATCAGATCAGGAGCAAATCAAGTGAGTTGGAAAAGCATTCACATATATTTTGCTTTTTCCTCTACTCACCGACCAAACGGGTTTAAAGGGACAAATACAGAATAAGATCCCATTTGTTGGCTATAGCCTTTTTAACTATTTTGTAAACATCTTCCACAAGGTTTCGGAGTGTCTTCATAGTAAGATGACAAAACCAGAATTGCCTCTGCTCTATAATTAATCCCAAAGGTTTTCAAGAAAGTTGAGGTCAGTCAATTTTCTGCACACCAAGCTCTGCAGCAAGGGAAGTGATTATAACCCCGGAATTCATTGATTTGGTGGTGTGACCCAATACTTTTGGCAAAATAGTGTAAGTTAGAACTTAAAAAAAAAATGGTTTCAAATTATAACCATAAATTTCACTGAATTATGTAGCGATTTTATATGACATACCAACACAAAGTAATGCATAATTGTCAAGTTTATGAAAAATTAAGTGTAGCATACATTTCAGCCCTGTTTCCTCTGATACCTCTAAGCAATCAGAGAAACATCTAAGAGGCCCATGCTAAATCTGGAGAAACTGCAAAGATCCACAACTCAGTTGGGAGAATCTACCAACAGCAACAGGACAAGTAGCTGGGCATTCCACAAATCTGGCCATCGTGAAAGAGTCGCAAGACGAAGGGCATTATTAAGAGAAGCACTCCATTATCGGCTTGAATTGATAATAGTAGTTAGCTGGGCCATTGAACATTTAAGTAATCTGAATTGCACTGCAAATCCAATCTCAGCTACAGATAAATTTTGTTGAGAGAAACAAGACTCCAAAAACTTATTATTTATTAATAGTTTTATCATCAGAAACTCAAGAAGACTCGGATGGAGGCCTCAACAATCTCCTAGATCAAACTACCTGACAAACAGACCACAGTTTGTGAGACTGAAGGGTTTTGTGTCTAACCAGGTAGTTAGCAGCACAGGAGCACGACAGGGGACTGTGCTCTCACAATTTCTTTTCATTCTGTACATGTCGGACTTCCTGTACAAGATAGACTCTTGTCATCTGCAAAAATACTCGGATGCTTCTTTAGTTGCGGGGTCTATCAGAGATGGACAAGAAGCTGAGTACATGGAGCTGGTAGATTGCTTTGTGGCATGGTGTGGAAACATTCATCTCATCTTGAACCTGAAGAAAACAAAGTAGATGATTCCAGATTTTAAGAGAAACAGGAATAGGCCAAATACTATTTCCATCATGGGATAAGAAGTGGAGGTGGTGGAGAAGTATAAATACCTTGGTGTTCACCTGGACAACACACTGGAGAGGTGCTGTCTACAAGAAGAGACTGACTGTACCTCTTGAGGAAGCTTAGGTCCTTTGGTGTTTCCAGCAAGATGCTGCATATCTTCTATAAGTCTGTTGTGGAGAGTGTGATCTCTTCTGCCAGGGTAGCAACATCCATTTTGGTCAGGCAGTTCGACTGCGCAGCTCTACAGACGTCGCAGCTCTGACGTCAACCGGGATTATAAAACCTGCGGAAAGTTAACTTTCATTGCCATTTCCAGAGGCGCAGTTGATCACGGACGCGTATACCCCCTGCCCCCGTTTTTCTTCAGACCTGACCCATCCTCAACCGGTGGAGAGAAGAAATCAACGTCAAAGTGGGCTAATTTTGTTCTTTTTTTTTATATTAAATTGGATAGGTGCATTTAGTCTGGGCAGGGTGAGGCATAGTTAAGGTGATTTAGAATCACCAGTAGTTAATCCAAGGTATAAACTTGTTGCATGCAATACTGATTGAAGTGTTTTATTCTGAGGTGTTTTGATTTGCTGTGCGGCTGAATCAGAGGGTGGATGCAATCAGCAAGGTGTGTGTGTATGTTTTGTCCGGCTGATCCCAAATCAGCCAGGAGTTAGAAGTTGGACTTTTAAAGTTTTTCCATTGAAAGCAACTGCGGTCTGAAGCTCGTGGCCTGACCACTTCTTTTGTCCCAGTTTTATTATTGGAGTTTTTCCACTGAGTTCTCGCCTCAGAGTTTTATGACTCTTTGTTTGAGATTTGGGGCAATCAGCTTCTAGTGGCTAAGGGCGCAGCCTACCGTCTACAAGCTGATCGCCGCAATCGAGACATCAGCACACCAGGAGGCTTTCTCTTTCCTAGTTAAGCTAAATTGCACATTTTGTCCATAAAAGTGCTTGTTTGGTCTTCATAGACACTCAATGGGCATATATTTTCTTTTACTATTATTGTTAAGTAGTCATTTTTATTCCCTTTGTGTAGAATAATGCTTGTTAGTTGGCTGAAGGTTTTTGGACCAGAATGGTGGTATATCAAGGCTATATGGCTTCAATAAATCTTCACATATATAATTAAGAGAAGCATTTGTGTTTATTTCGTGCAAGAGTGATTTATCTGTCAAAACAAGGTCAAAGTTTCCCCACCTTCAGTGAAGCGGTTGAATAAACAGTGCATTTAGTGGTTTTGGTTAATAATTATCAATTACTAATAATAAATAACTAATTGTAATTATTAAGAGCTTTGAGCCCATAAACACAACACCAGAGGACATCTCTGATTTCTATTCGTAAGTAATGATTTTTGGTTAAGAAATTATTTTCCTGAATTATGATTTTTTATTATAATTTTTGATAAATGTTAATATATCAATAATCATAATCCTTACATGATGAACATTATGGAGAACCCTGAGCATCCTCTTCATTTTGTACACCCCGTACAACAACAGAGTGTCTTCAGTCAGAAGCTTTTTCAGATCTGCTGTTGGACAGACCGCTACAGGAGATCCTTTCCGCCCACAGCCATCAACATCTACAAAGGCTCTTTGAAGAAATCTGTATATGAGCTACAACAACATTCAATGCTTGAAGAAGTTTTGAATTGAATTGAACTGAATTGAATTGAAGAAGGAAGGCTGAATGAGGGAGACTAATTAACACAAAGGAACTTATTAGAGATTAAAAGAAACCCAGGGAAAGATCTAACAGAAATAATTCTAAGTGGGCATGGAACACAAGAATGGACTAAGAGACTGATACACAAAGGAATGAAATAAAATAGCATCACCTTAGAAAACATGTATTATTCAAGACACCTTCATGATGACCATAAAATCGAGGCACGTGATGTTGCCCGGTACGGCGGAGCCGGGGTCCCACCCTGCACCCAGGCCTAGGGTCGGGACTTGTCAGAGAGCGCCTGCTGGTTGGGTTGCTCCTCGCGGGACCCGGCCGGGCTAGCCCGAATGAGAGACTCGATGCCATCCCTCAGTGGGCCCACCATCTGCATTTATTTATGTAATGAAATGGTTTAGATGAAAGCATATTTTTGTAAGAAGAATGGGCCAACATTTTGGTCTGTAGATATTCAAAGTTGGCAGAGACAACCCCATATGCCTGTAGATATAGAGAAAGGTAGTTCTGCAAAGTATCAACTCCTTTTCAGATTTTCATCAGAGAAAAAAAAAATCTATGTATAATTTTCTTTCCACTTATGAAAGTATGCATTACTTTGTGTTGGTCCAGCACATCAAATCCCTTAATTTTCTTCAAAGTAACAAGAAAAATGGTAAACAGGTATGGATGAATGAATACTTTCAGAAGGTTTTTTTAGGATCAGGGGTCTGCAACTACAGTCAAGTGCCATTGTCCTGCACCTTGTAGGTGCATCCCTGCTCCAACGCACCTGAATCAACATGCTGAATTACCTCCTTGGCATGTCAGCAAGTTTTGCAGAGGCCTTTTCATTAACCATTCATTTGATTCAGGTATGCTGGAGCAAGGATGCATCCAAAGGTTGCAGGACAGTGGCACTCAAGGACTGGAGTTGCAAACCCCTGTTTTAGGTTATACAATCCACCAGGTTTTGTAGCCATGCATTCTACACCACATTAAATTCGTTTGCATTTATTTCCTACTCTACCAATCAATTTTAGCATTAATTTTGCCTTTGAGTAGGTTGAAAACCAGTAGCGATGATAGCTCACTGATATGTTTCACAGGCCCATGTTCTCAGCTGTGATCATAACTGATAGACAAGAGAAGCCGTAGGATACATTCATCTTCCATGTCAGTTTTTTATTTCCGGACTGAATGCAGCTTCTTCCACAGGCAAAGTCAGAGTGCTGGGCGCCATTCAGAATCATTATATGAATGACCTCATTTTACACACTGAACTTTTTCTTCTGAAGAAACTAACAAACAAGCTTGTAATTCTTTGTGAAAGAGAGGCACAAGGGTGCAATTTCCAATCTCTGCTCCAAATGTCCATTGTTCATACTAAGGTTTTCTCTGTAAATCACAGTCCCCTGACAGGCCAGAGTTTTCCCTCCTTTTGATAAGTTTTAAAAGATATCTCCTCTTTTAACTGCTGATTCCCTAGACATGTTTTGGTGTTTGGAATTAATTTTTTTCAGAACTTTGTGCTGTACAATCAGGATGCTTGTATTATTTAATATTTGCTTGTGAACCAACTTAGAATTAGGTTGGGCTTCTTTTTTCAAATCCAGGCTTGTCTGTCCTTTGAGGCCAGGAAGAGGCTTGTTGCCGCCACATTCATGCCATTGTTGGACTTTGGTGATGTACTGTACATGCACTCATCAGCTCATCAGTCTGAGAGCTCTTGATACTGCCTATCATGGAGCTTTCATCACTGGCCTCAGAGCTCTTACACATCATTGTGTACCTTTTGATCGTGCTGGTTAGTCCTCTTTGACGTCTCGAAGGCTTCTACACTTGTTCGCTGCTCCTTGTTCCTGGAACCTTCTCTTTAAAATTTTTTTAAAGACTTTTGAGTGATAGGGAAACTGTAACATCAGCATGTAGCTGTTTTACCTGATTACATTTTTATTCATATTGTAAAATGTGTTCCTTTGGATAATTTGATGTTTGTAATTCTTTTTCAGGTTTGTAATTGCACATTTTTGTATGTTGGCTGTATGGTGTGACTGACGTGTAACCTTTTTTACCTTTTGATAATCTACAATTTAAACAGTCATCAAAATTAAGAGACCCATTAACTGAGAAAGTGTATTGAAAGCTTTTGACCGGTAGTGTATATTCAAATGAAGTAGAATTAATAAATAGAATTAATAAAAATGGTCAAAAACTGTGACCAATGAAATTATGCAATATTAGCATCCAGTGTTATCTATGTTTGAGATCTGAGGTTTAAGGAACCTGGAAATGAGGTTAGATGAGTCTTAGAACTAACTGAGAACAATAATTGATATAACTCCAAACAACCAATCACACTGCAAAATCAGAAGACACATTATTTTAATAAAATAATATTTTAAGAATGATTTCCTGAATTAAAAAACTCAACCTTCCGGATAATTGATTCTCAGTGTTATTTAATTAGCCATCACATGGAGTAACGGATTACTAAAATGGCCACAAGGAACGTCTATTGACTCTCATAAGATGGCAACAAGTAGAGTGCAAACATTTGACTTCACTGGCGCCAGCATCAGCCGTCAGCAGTTGTACCTAACAAAAAAAAAGCTCATAGTTTGTTCACCACTGAATTAGTCTAAAAAACATGTACATTAGGGCCCATCCTATTCAATATCTACAAGCTCCCCCTAACTCAGATTTTAATAAATAACAACACAAGTTATCATAACTATGCAGACGACACACAGCTATACGTTACGATGTCCCCAGGTGACTATGAACCCATTGAAGTGCTGGGTAAATGCTTAGAAGAAATCAAGGCATGCATGTGCAAACATTTTCTTCAGCTGAATCAAAACAAAACTGAAGTAATAATCTTTGGACCAAAGGAAGAGCGTTTAAAAGTTAGCACACAGCTTCAGTTAATACAGACAGGATCTCTACTGGAAACTCTCTAGTTGCACACAGGTTGCTTCTCTGTAGAACCTCAGAAAGGAAAGTTCAAGGCACGCTTGTCCTGATTACCCCTTTTGCATGTACCCTGGATTATTCTGGCAGCAGCTCATACTTAACCTTCTGGTTGCTTTCCATAGGTGGGTATTCGACTGTCAGATTGTAGTCACTATGGATTCAAGTTTGAAGAGTAAGTACATCTTGCGAGCAAGCAGCACATTCATGCAAGAGATGGGACTTAGGGCTCTTTGAAGGGAAATTAATCTGTTTCCTTCAAAGAGCCGTTCAAAAGAGGCGTGAAATGATCCGTTTTTGAAAATATGCATATTTCCAAAAACTAGTGGGCCGTAGTTTAGCAGTCCTTTCTGTAGCTTCTGTATGGTTACCCAACCATTACCATATTAAGACAGTGTCTTGCCCACAGCCAACATTAAATAGATTTAAAAGATAATCTAAAAGTGGGAAACCATGAAAATCTCATAAAAATAAATAAAACTGACAAAAAAGGAAAAATAAAACAATTAAATGTGGCTTATTGAACATAAGATCTCTTTCTTCAAGACTTTGTTAGTTAATGACTTGATTTGTGAAAATCAATTCAATTCAATTCAGTTTTATTTATAGCACCAATTTACAACACATGTTGTCTCAAGGCACTGTACAAAGTCAATTCAATCAAATCAAACATTTACTGATCAGGCATGTAGCGACAGTGGAGAGGAAAAACTCCCTTTTAACAGGAAGAAACCTCCAGCAGAACCAGAACCAGGCTCAGTGTGAGCGGCCATCTGCCACGACCGACTGGGGGTTTGAGAGAACAGAGCAGAGACACAAAGAGAACAAAGAAGCACTGATCCAGGAGTACTTTCTATGGGAAGGAAAAGTAAATGTTAATGGATGTAGCTCCTTTAGTTGTTTCATCTAGAAAGAAAGAACAGATAAACTGAGTCAGTTTTCAAGGTTATATGAGAGCACATACAGGTCCTTCTCAAAATATTAGCATATTGTGATAAAGTTCATTATTTTCCATAATGTCATGATGAAAATTTAACATTCATATATTTTAGATTCATTGCACACTAACTGAAATATTTCAGGTCTTTTATTGTCTTAATACGGATGATTTTGGCATACAGCTCATGAAAACCCAAAATTCCTATCTCACAAAATTAGCATATTTCATCCGACCAATAAAAGAAAAGTGTTTTTAATACAAAAAACGTCAACCTTCAAATAATCATGTACAGTTATGCACTCAATACTTGGTCAGGAATCCTTTTGCAGAAATGACTGCTTCAATGCGGCGTGGCATGGAGGCAATCAGCCTGTGGTACTGCTGAGGTCTTATGGAGGCCCAGGATGCTTCGATAGCGGCCTTTAGCTCATCCAGAGTGTTGGGTCTTGAGTCTCTCAACGTTCTCTTCACAATATCCCACAGATTCTCTATGGGGTTCAGGTCAGGAGAGTTGGCAGGCCAATTGAGCACAGTGATACCATTGTCAGTAAACCATTTACCAGTGGTTTTGGCACTGTGAGCAGGTGCCAGGTCGTGCTGAAAAAGGAAATCTTCATCTCCATAAAGCTTTTCAGCAGATGGAAGCATGAAGTGCTCCAAAATCTCCTGATAGCTAGCTGCATTGACCCTGCCCTTGATAAAACACAGTGAACCAACACCAGCAGCTGACACGGCACCCCAGACCATCACTGACTGTGGGTACTTGACACTGGACTTCTGGCATTTTGGCATTTCCTTCTCCCCAGTCTTCCTCCAGACTCTGGCACCTTGATTTCCGAATGACATGCAGAATTTGCTTTCATCCGAAAAAAGTACTTTGGACCACTGAGCAACAGTCCAGTGCTGCTTCTCTGTAGCCCAGGTCAGGCGCTTCTGCTGCTGTTTCTGGTTCAAAAGTGGCTTGACCTGGGGAATGCGGCACCTGTAGCCCATTTCCTGCACACGCCTGTGCATGGTGGCTCTGGATGTTTCTACTCCAGTGTCAGTCCACTGCTTCCGCAGGTCCCCCAAGGTCTGGAATCGGCCCTTCTCCACAATCTTCCTCAGGGTCCGGTCACCTCTTCTCGTTGTGCAGCGTTTTCTGCCACACCTTTTCCTTCCCACAGACTTCCCACTGAGGTGCCTTGATACAGCACTCTGGGAACAGCCTATTCGTTCAGAAATGTCTTTCTGTGTCTTACCCTCTTGCTTGAGGGTGTCAATAGTGGCCTTCTGGACAGCAGTCAGGTCGGCAGTCTTACCCATGATTGGGGTTTTGAGTGATGAACCAGGTTGGGAGTTTTAAAGGCCTCAGGAATCTTTTGCAGGTGTTTAGAGTTAACTCGTTGATTCAGATGATTAGGTTCATAGCTCGTTTAGAGACCCTTTTAATGATATGGTAATTTTGTGAGATAGGAATTTTGGGTTTTCATGAGCTGTATGCCAAAATCATCCGTATTAAGACAATAAAAGACCTGAAATATTTCAGTTAGTGTGCAATGAATCTAAAATATGTGAATGTTAAATTTTCATCATGACATTATGGAAAATAATAAATTTTATCACAATATGCTAATATTTTGAGAAGGACCTGTATAGTTAGTCAGAGTAAAAGCTCAGTCAGTAGCTATGTTTAGGAGAGAGAAAAGGTTAAATGCTGAAAGACAAGGCAAAGTGTATCATCGGTAGAAGGTGAGCATTAACTTGTTGCCAGCAGTAGCTTGGACGATGCCTCCCTCAAGGAAGGTGTCACAGGTAGACACAGAGTCAGGCCAGGTGTAGCTTCTAGGAAGAGAAAAGAGAGAGAACATAAAGTAAAAAGCTGAAATAACAGCAAAGAGGGTGAAAGTGGTCATTATGTCCTCCAGCAGCCTAAGCCTATAGCAGCATAACTACAGGTATAACTCAGGATAACCTTGGCCACTCTAACTATAAGCTTTATCAAAAACCTGCAGCATTCACTCCTGGATGAGCATGTAGCGACAGTGGACAGTGGCTTGCATTGACATTGCAGCAGTCCCTCATTCTGAGCTTTTCGGCACTAGATGCCTTTATTTTTGATAGCAGGCAGACTGTGTGGCGGCCTGATTGGACACGTGTTTTGTTCACCTCCACGCCCATTTCTTTTTATATGACGTGCGTGCTCCGGTACAAGGAGAGTTGTTGTTTTCCGGATGGAAGGCCGCTGGGAGAACTGATGCGCATCAGTGGTGTGTGTGGCATTGACAGTTCGTGAGACAACAGAAGCAGATCTTGGATTACCTGAGAGTTCGTCTAGCTCACATCTGAAGCTCACCATTCGGATCGAGTGTTTCATATTGCCGGTACTATGAGTGACAAAACAACCTTTCAGCTTAAAGATGCCGATACAAGTTGCCTAACTTTATGTGCCACCGAGCATAGTGTTTGTTTTTGCTTCCTTGTTCGCGTACAAAAAACACGAAGTGGAGTTTTTTCTTCTATTAGTTTTTTGGATGGATTGGACTGTCGAGAGGAAAATCCTGGACTGGCTTATTTTTGTTTGAACTGAAAATGACTGAAATGAGTAAATCCCGAGCCATGTCCTTCTTTAAGTGAAGATTTAATTCTTATTGTATGGATTATTATTGATTTTTGTTGTTTTGTGGTTGTTGTGTTGTTCTTCATCAATGTTTCGGGTGATGAGCATGTCTTTGCTTTTTTCCCTTGTGCAGGGTTTTGAATTGAAGAATAAATATGTCAGGAGAGAGACCTGACTGGCACCTGTGGAGATATATTATGTGTGTGCATTATTACTATGTTCAAAACAGTGTGGGAAATAAAATGTGTAACACGTGTTAGTATAAAACATTGTGTGGCCTGCAGAAGTATTTCTCACAGGGGTATGGTGAAGTGGAAAATTACTGAGAACTGCATGTGTGTGAAAATTAGTGATAAATGCAACTGACAGAGTTACTCCCTGCTTATATCAGTAGATACGGGATGCAGCTGTGGGACAATACCTGTCTAAATATGGTAAGCCGGAAAAGTGTGTACGTGACTATGTGTAGAAAATATTGTAAACAAGGGCGCTGCCCATTTTCGTGTGTGTTTTAATAAAAGAAATGAGCCCAGGGAGAGAGGGCAGAAGAAATCTCGGTGTGTCCTGACCACATGAGCTCTCTCTTCTCCCTGGGTCCAGGTATTTGAATGACATACAGCTGTCTCCATGTGATTTATTCTAATGTGTTGTGAATTCCTCTAGGTGAATATAACGAACGCTCAGAAGACCCCGTTAAAGGGGTACTTCAACAATTTGGTGACCCCGACGTGATTCACGGCTGAATCAGGGAATTCGGATAAAAGGAGAGTATGACATCCGAACCTTCTGACACCTAGGGCGCCCACAAATCATCAAAAGGTAAGGTAGAGCCTGTTTCTCTCAAACTCTCCGATTGAACTTATGTGTAGGCTAAATTAACCGGGGTGTCAGTTGGTTCTGAATGTCATTTTACTCTGCAAAACTGTAAAAGAGTATGCGTTAACTGGACGTGTTAAAATGGAGTCAGATAAAAATTGCTGAGAGTGTCGTCTGTAGCTTGGCAAAATACGAAAGCTTAAAAGGTTAGAGGCCTTATATTGCTGAGAGTGGCGTCTCAACTTATTGTTTGACGAAGCAGTAAGATATAGCTGGGTTCAAGGCCTGTGACTTGGCAAACCTCAAAGAGTATTTTTAATGGGGGTTAGAGGCCCATCTGAATATTTCTAACGGGGGTTAAAGGCCCATAGAAGTCATGGTTAGACATGGTTTTAATACATCAAGGAGGAGAGCACACAATGAAGCAGAAAAAACCCACAGGAGGAGCCAAGAAGGAGGGCCCGAAAGCAGCTAAGGGGACGAGCCCAGACACACCTGCCCCGTATGCACCCTCCTCCAAGTACAGCTCACTCACTGGTGCACCCACACCGCCCCCTGGTGGATTGTACCCCATATTGAAAGTAGAGAATGGAACACTTGTAGTGCATGGCTTGGACATTCCAGAAGGGGGGGGCTGGATCTGTCAGTGGAAGTTCCGGATTATCTATGTCAGCATCTGATGGATCATTTCTGGACATAGAAAGAGCAGCCTTTCAGGACAGAGAGGTAAGAGAAAGAAAAGAACAACAACAACAAGGAGGCATCAGTCTAACAAATTCCTTTCGCTCAGCCCCACAACAATCCTCCCAACCACCTTCTCTAATTTCAGAGGCTGGGGCACGGGGGCCACCCGGGACACCCAGCCCAAGCTCTGGCTTAGAAGGAGCAGGGACTGATCTGGTGGGATCAGTGGCTTTACTGCTAAGTGGATCCTGGAGGCTAGATAGGGTTTTGTGTCTCAATCCTTTTCTCACACGCACATCTTGTTACACCTCTACCCCAGCTGTAGAGCTGCAGGAAAACAGGCACAGCATACCACAGGAAAATGGAGAAGACAGAGCAAATCCGCAGCAAAACCATCCTGAGGACGGACCCCCAATACACAGTCAGACAGTTGTACAGTTAAGGGAACATTTAGCCCGCCAAGCTGCAGCTAAACCAGAAGGATTTAGTTACACCCCAAAAGCCAATTATCCCCTTTTACAGCAACAAGGCTCTGGAGCCCCCTGCAGGTACAAACCTTTCTCTCTGGGCGACATTACGGCTCTCTGTGACAAGTTGCCCCCCATAACTGAAGGAGCAGCAGTGTGGCTCCAGACTTTAGACACCCTAACGGCAGACACCACACTAGCATTGGGAGATTATAGAGCAGTGGCAGGACGGTGCATGCCACACCACACATGTAGAGAGATTGAGACTGCTGCTTACACGTCAAGAGCCCTGGATTCTGACCCCTTCACCCAGCATGTCTGCTGGCTAGGTGATGCATTGAGAACAGCATACCCTGTAACCAGGGGATGCACCATTCCTAAGTTTGAATGGGACCCTAAAATTAACACAGGGAATACCTGGACCAGTGTAAATCCATGTGGCAAACTCAGACAGGAACTAATCCGGCCAATGAGGGAGCACAGCGAGATTGGTTTAGAGATGCTGTCTTGAAAGGATTACCCGCACAGGTAAAAGCTAGCATGGAGGACAATCCGTGGAACGTGGGATCGCCATCTGATACACCACCTGTCCAAAATAAGAGAGGAACATAATAAAGATGAGGAGGAACTTAAGACCCTGCAGACCCAATTGCTAAAAATGCAGTTAGCCGAAGCAAAGCAGAAAGCATGAGAAAAGAAGAATGACAACAAAACTCCCAAGATAATGTATGAAGGTGTGGTTTCTCAGGGCCCCCAGACTCCTCCCTTTCCTGGCCATCAGGACACGATTGCACCGAGGTCTGCAACCTCTGGTCCTTATCATGCCCAACCAGGCCGGTTCAGGGGCAGAGGCGGGCCAAGGGGCCGTGGATTCCGTGGAGGACCACCGAGGCGATGGGGGGGTGCTGACGTTTGCTACTACTGTGAGGAGCAGGGTCATTGGAGCCGAGAATGTCTGTACAACCTTGAGGCATATGGCCGTGGGTATGGACCCAGACAATCCATTCAAAGACTGGATGCCGGGCATGTTTGGACACTGGAAAGGGTTGATTATGTCATTGTTTATATCCATTGCTGTTTTTGTAGCTATTATGGTTACCTGTGGATGTTGCTGTGTGCCATGTATAAGATCTTTGATGGTTCGCTTTATTACTACAACCATTGAAGGGAAAACCGCACCTCCTCCTTCCCATATGATGCATTTGCTTGCGGTTGATGCTAACGAGGATGAGGGCGAAGATTAACCCGTAAGAGTAAGTTACAAGGCGTCTGATATGTATTACTGTCTAGGGAGCAGAAGGATGGTAGAATATTATATTGGCATATTTGGACAGACTATAGAATAAAGCACGGATAGACACCCTCCAGTTAGAGGGGTCAATACTCCTTGTCAAGACTTAGAAGGTTGTAAGCATCCTTGGGACTACAAAGGCCGGACAGGCAATAGTCCCTGGGCACATGGCATGGCATTGGAGGCAGGGTCAAAAAGCATGATGACAAACATTTCCTTCTGCTCCAAAGGTTGTAATGAGTGTTCAAATCTTTTATGAAGCATCTTCAAGTAGTGGTGAAGTCTTAGGAGACTTCAAAAGGGGGAAATTGTGGAGATATATTATGTGTGTGCATTACTACTATGTTCAAAACCAGTGTGGCTGCAGAAGTATTTCTCACAGGGGTATGGTGAAGTGGAAAATTACTGAGACCTGCATGTGTGTGAAAATTAGTGATAAGTGCAACTGACAGAGTTACTCCCTGCTTATATCAGTAGATACGGGATGCAGCTGTGGGACAATACCTGTCTAAATATGGTAAGCCGGAAAAGTGTGTACGTGACTATGTGTAGAAAATATTGTAAGCAAGGGCGCTGCCCATTTTTGTGTGTGTTTTAATAAAAGAAATGAGCCCAAGGAGAGAGGGCAGAAGAAATCTCGGTGTGTCCTGACCACATGAGCTCTCTCTTCTCCCTGGGTCCAGGTATTTGAATGACATAAATGGTAAATGGACTGAATTTTATATAGCGCCTTTCCAGTCATACAGACTGCTCAAAGCACTTTACACTAGGGCCACATTAACCCAATCGCACTTACTAACGCTCACACACCGATACACAGATTGGTAGGCAACTTGAGGTTAAGTGCCTTGCCCAGGGGCACATTGACATACAGCAGGAGGAAGCTGGAATCAAACCCACAACCTTCCAATTGCAAGACGACTACTCTTCCTACTGAGCCACAGTCGCCTCCAATTGAGCCACAGTCGCCTCCATACAGCTGTCTCCGTGTGATTTATTCTACTGTTTTGTGAATTCCTCTAGGTTACGGTGAATAAAATGAACGTGCAGAAGACCCCGTTAAAGGGGTACTTCAACACACCCCAGAAAGAACGTTTCAACCTTTTCCATAATACTGCTACAAAGGGGGGGCAAAGAGAGGGGCAGACATTTGGCAAAGGTTGCTGGGTCTGGGACTTGATCCTGGGACAGCCACTTTGAGGACTACAGGCTCTATTTGTGGTTGCGGGCTAACCCCTACACCACCAGCGCCATTTTTCTTTTGTTTTAATTTTTTTTCCATTATGTAGAAATTCTTTTAAAATAGCATGTCTTATTGTTTTCTACAGGTGAAAATATCTTTCATTTTTTTGTTTTAACGTACTCTCTCCAAATCATTACATAGGGAAGTATTTTGTTTAAAAAAACAAAAAAACAAAAGAAAAACCTAAAATCAATTGCGATTTGAATTTATAGGATGGGAAATTATCTGTTTTTCTGTTTTATTAAAAAAATAGCGCACAACTAAAACTAGCATTCAACAGCAAAAATCTGAAAATATTGTTTACTTGTTATTTTCTTAAAAAATGTATATGGATTATTTCTGTGGCAATCTTCATTGAACAGTTTTTGTGTCCAGGGCTACACGTGGAACAATTTCTTGACTTGACTTAATAAAATGACCATAATCAATGTTGTTTCCAGTTCTCAATACCTTTGGTGACAGATAATACCCCCACAAAACATTCCATATTAATATGGGATGGGAAAAAAAATTACTTTTTGTATTGTTGTGGAATTTCCTTATCAAAGTGGGTAGAAGTTGACTCATAACAAGAGAAAATCCGGACTTTGTATTTATAATTTTTATTCAAAGGCATTCAGCATTTGAAGACCCTGACACTGAGGTTAGTCAGTGAAACAGAGCCCCGATCAACATTTACACACAGTATTTATACCAGAACATGACAGTGTTATCTCAACTGCAAAGAGTCTGTGTTTTATGACCCAAACCCTTCTTGAGTTCAAAGGCGACAAGGTTATTTAGGAACAGACCTAACTGCCCTTCCTGACATTGTCCTAAAAGATGAGTCTGAACCAATAAACTTCTGATAATGGCTTTTACAGCTTACTCCCTAACACAGATGTTCACAGAAGTGAGGTAACCCAAAGGTCACAGACTTTGGAACACTTAATAAAATAATTTCCATTACAGTATTTTTCCTGGAAAAAGGTTAGACTTTTATTACTAAAACTGGCTTTCATAGTGTTAAAATTTCAGAAAATGTATTTATATTTGTTATGTATGGGGAAGGCTAAAGATAATGGCATTCATAAAAAAAATAAAAAAAATACATGGACCCCAGAGGGTTAATGGAACATCTGTGTGAGAATCATAAAATATTTACTCTTTTCATTTAATTTCTTTGAAAGTTTTCAAAAAAACTTACTCCGATGTCAACTGACTGAATACAATCATTGCCTTTAAAGACAAAATCAAATAGCTCCATAATGTACATGGTTTTCATAGCTTTATATAGACTTCTCTTTTCTCAACACAAAGCAAAAGCATATCTCAAGTCTGCATATCTCTAAAGTGCAGGCTGTTGCTGAATTGCCAAGAAGGCTAGAGCAAAGAAGAATCCAAAAATCAGATGGAAGTAGTTCTGCTCCATGCCAGTTTGTTTTCCAGTGCCAGGCGTGCAACCTCAACTTGAACCATACGGGATTATATTGAGATGAAGATATTACAGGGCTCTGACCATAAGAAGCACTTTGTCTTTAATATGAGATAGGATTCAGACTGCTCTCAATGCTTGCTCAGTGATGCAAATAGAGCTCATGTTTTATTCAGCTCCAAGTAATAGGAGAATAAATTTGATTAAAGAAACAGGTGATGGAAAGGACAGTGTTGGGAATAAATTCAAAATGCTTTCAATGTGAGGCCAAGAAGTGTCAGATGAAGATATTTTGCAGTGATGCTTTGTGGAATTAAACAGTTGTTTAATTTCATGGGGGATTTTATTTTTTAGAATAAAACACATTTATCCTGGTCTTTAAGACTTTCACTGGGCAAGAGAAAACCTAACGGCCACCAATCTACTGAGATTAATGAGAAGTTTTTTTTGTGACACCAGTGGCCTAATTTTTAATTTTTTTTTCAAAATTGGAAGACAGGAAGAGGGGTGGAGAGATGGGGAAGACATGCATCATAGGTCTCTGGGATCTGTACTCAACCCCATGACAGCTGCGTCGAGCACTGAGGCCTCTGTAGATGGGTAATGTGCTCTATCACTATGCCATATGCTAGGCCCAAAACACAGGGAGAGTCTTACTCTGGTTTCGACATGGTGCTGTTTTCAGGAATTTTTGCTGTAACTTTGTTCCAGGCCAAGCGGGCAATGGCCCAGGCTGTGGCTGAGGCAAAAATTCAAGCCTGGGAAGAGTTCAGTGAGGCCACTGAAAAGGTCTACCGGCCGGCCTCAAACCTATTCTGGCTAACTGTCCGGTGCCTCAGGAGAGGGAAACAGTGCTTTGCCAACACTGTTTAAAGTGGGGGTGGGGAGCTGCTGATATTATCGGGTGGTGGTAGGAGTACTTCAAGGATCTCCTCAATCCTGCTGTCATGCCTTCTCTGCGGAAAGCAAAGACTGAGGGGACTCGGAGTTGGACTCATTTGTCGCCTATGCTGAAATCACTGAGGTGGTAAGGCTTCGGGGGTGGATGAGATCCGTCCTGAGAACCTCAAGTCTCTGGAATTTGTTGGGCTGTCGTGGCCGACAAGCCTCTTCAACACTGCGTGGCAGTCAGGGACACTGTCGCTCGACTTGCAGTCCAGGGTGGTGGTCCCCCTTCACTAGAAGTAGACCATAAGGTGTGTTAGAGGGATCAAACTCCTCACCCTCCCTGGTAAGGCCTATATCAAGGTATTGGAGAGGACAGTTCGTCTGATAGTCGAACCTCGGCTTTAGGAGAATGAAAGATCAGTTGTGAGTCAAAAATAGCATGCACATGCTTCACTCTGGACATGCAACAGTCTGGGTGGTACGCTTCTTTGGGGCTTCTCCACACCGTAACTCTCCCGGATGTGGGGAAAACAGTAAAGGTGGACTCATCAGAGAACAATACATGTTTCACATTGTCCACAGCCCAAGCTTTGTGCTCCTTGCACCATTGAAACCGACGTTTGGCATTGGCATGAGTGACCAAAGGTTTGGCTATAGCAGCCCGGCCGTGTATATTGACCCTGTGGAGTTCCTGACGGACAGTTCTGGTGGAAACAGGAGAGTTGAGGTGCACATATAATTCTGCCGTGATTTGGGGAGCCGTGGTTTTATGTTTTTTGGATACAATCCGGGTTAGCACCCGAACATCCCTTTCAGACAGCTTCCTCTTGCGTCCACAGTTAATCCTGTTGGATGTGGTTCGTCCTTCTTGGTGGTATGCTGACATTACCCTGGATACCGTGGCTCTTGATACATCACAAAGACTTGCTGTCTTGGTCACAGATGCGCCAGCAAGACGTGCACCAACAATTTGTCCTCTTTTGAACTCTGGTATGTCACCCATAATGTTGTGTGCATTTCAATATTTTGAGCAAAACTGTGCTCTTACCCTGCTAATTGAACCTTCACACTCTGCTCTTACTGGTGCAATGGGCAATCAAAGAAGACTGGCTACTAGGGTGGTCCAGTTTAGCCATGAAACCTCCCACACTAAAATGACAAGTGTTTCAGTTTTATTGTCCAACCCCTGTAGCTCATATTATAAAGGTTTCTTTGAAGAGCCATTGTAGATGCTGATGGCTGTGGGCAGTAAGGACCTCCTGTAGTGGTCTGTCTTACAGCAGATCTAAAGAAGCCTTGGACTGAAGACACTGTTATTGTAGGACTCATGAAGAGGATGCTTAAGCTTCTCCATAATGTTCTTCATATTATGAAGACTCCTTCTTTGCACAATGACAATCCAGAGGTTCTAGAGGAGTCCCCAGAACAGAGCCAGCCTTCTTTATTAGCCAATAAGCTTTTTTAGGGTCCCTGACTCTGATGCTGCTACCCCAGCAGATGATGGCCGAAGAGATCACACTCTCCACAACAGACATATAGAAAATATGCAGCATCTTGCTGCAAACACTAAAGGACCTAAGCTTCCTCAAGGTAAGGTAAGTTTATTTATATAGCACTTTCAGCAACGAGACACTCAAAGCGCTGTATATACAATTACAATACAATCACAAAGCAAATAAACACAGATACAGACACAGAAAAACAAATCAAATGATAAAATCAAACAACAGAGGTAATTTAAAAAAATTAAATAAAATGAAGAGAATAGAATGATGGACAAGAAAATGAAAGGAAAATTGAACTGAAAACGCAACTAATCATACCTAGATGGCACAGTCAAAGGCCACTCTAAACAAATAAGTTTTTTATCTTGATTTAAAGCAACTTAGGGTTTTGGTGCTTTTACAGTTTTCTGGCAGTTTATTCCAGATTAGTGGAGCATAATAACTAAAAGCTGCTTCTCCATGTTTAGTTCTGGTTTTGGGTATGCAGAGTAGATTTGAGCGAGATGACCTGAGAGGTCTGGGTGGTTGATACACTGACAATAAGTCTGTAATGTATTTTGCTGCTAAGCCATTCAGTGATTTATAGACTAACAGAAGTATTTTAAAGTCTATTCTCTGAGCTACAGGGAGCCAGTGCAAGGACTTTAGAACCGGGATGATGTGCTCCACTTTCTTAGTTCTTTTGAGGATGGGTGCAGCAGCGTTCTGGATCAACTGCAGCTGTCTGATCGATTTTTTTTTTAGGCAGACCTGTGAAGACACTGTTGCAGTAATCAATTCTACTAACGATGAACGCATGAATTAGTTTTTCAAGGTCCTGCTGAGACATTAGTCCTTTAATCCTGTAGATGTTTTTTAGGTGATAGAAGGCCGACCTAGATACTACCTTTATGTGCCTCTGAAGGTTCAGGTCTGAGTCCATCACTACACCCAGGTTTCGAGCCTGACTGGTGGTTTCTAGCTGTATTAACTGAAGCTGTGTGCTAACTTTTGAACGCTCTTCCCTTGGTCCAAAGATTATTACTTCGGTTTTGTTTTGATTCAGCTGAAGACAATTTTGGCCCATCCATGCATTGATTTCTTCTAAGCATTTACCCAGCGCTTGAATGGGTTCATGGTCACCTGGTGACATAACGTATAACTGTGTGTCGTCTGCATAGTTATGATAACTTACGTTGTTGTTTATTAAAATCTGAGTTAGGGGGAGCATGTAGATATTGAATAGGAGGGGCCCTAAGATGGACCCTTGGGGAACGCCACATGTGATTTTTGTGCTCTCTGATGTAAAGTTACTTACTGACACAAAAAAGTCCCTGTCCTTCAAGTAGGATTTAAACCAGTTGAGTGCTGTACCAGAAAGGCCGACCCAGTTTTCCATGTGCTCTAATAAAATGGAGTGATCAACAGTGTCGAATGCTTCACTAAGGTCCAATAATACCAGCACTGTGGTTCTTCCACAATCTGCGTTCATACGGATGTCATTAAACACCTTGACAAGAGCAGTCTCTGTACTGTGGTGAGCAGGAAGCCTGACTGGAAGACATCGAAACGGTTGGTCATTGTTAGAAAGTTGTTTAACTGTTGAAACACAGCTTTTTCAATAATCTTACTGATGAAGGGGAGGTTTGATATAGGCCTGTAGTTCTGTAGTAGCAGCTTGTCCAAGTTGCTCTTTTTCAATAGAGGTTTGAAAATTGCTGTTTTCAGGGCCTGGGGGAAAACAGCTGACAATAGGGACGTGTTTATTTTTTGTGTTAAATCAGATGTTATTACAGGCAAACTTTCTGAAGGAAAGCTGTGGGTAAAAGATCGAGACAGCAGGAAGAAGAGCTTAGTTGCTGCACAATTTCTTCTAAGTTTATGCAGTTTATTTGGTGAAATTGGGAAATTTTGTCAAAATTAGTTCTAGTTGGAGACAACATTGGTACTGGAGTTGATGTGGATGTGCTGACTGCCCCTCTGATCTTTTGGGTTTTTTCATTAAAGAATTTATCAAATTCATTGCAAGCCCTGGTAGAGTGGAGTTCAGATGCTACAGTTACAGGAGGGTTTGTTAACCTGTCGACCGTGGCAAATAATGCACGAGCATTGTTAATATTTTTGCTGATTTGCTGTATTTAATTTCCCTTTGGGATTAATAAAGTATTTTTGAATTTGAATTGAATTGAATTGATGATCTCAGAAAAGAAAGATTCCCTTGCATTTTTCAGTTGTAGGTTATATCTGTATAGTCAATGTACCTGACAGTTTATGGCTTTTGTTGATTGTTTATTACTGTCTCTTATCCTTTTGGCATTGTTCTTTCTGTCACGTATAAGCACAGAGATTTTACAACTATCTCCTATTAGGGGCCCAAGTTTTTCCTGGACATGCTCATTTCTGAAAGTTACCACTGCGGCCCAGACTGTATCACAGACAAGTGATTTGAAGGTCCTGATTAGGAGGAGATAGATCAGGAGGTGATGGAGGTCTGCGGCATTTGGAAGATGTTGGTTTAGTAGCAGGGCCTCGGCCACGGGGGGTATTGAATGGAGAAGATGTCAGAGCCATTTGGGTCCCGATTTTCAGAGCTCCTTTCATGTTATCAGAATCCAGTAAAGCAAAAAGCAGGCTCAGTGGGGAGATGGGAGAGTTCTGTGCGGTCTGGGTCTGGGTCTGGGGTGAGGGGGGTTTACCGGGGGTGTCGGTCTGGGTCTGGGTTTGGGGGGATGGGGGTATAATGGGGGGGTCCACTTCTCCTGTGGATTTCGACGGGGAGACCTTTTGTGATGACCTCTCTTTCTCAGCCAACTGGCTGATTGTTTCTGCTGGAGCTGTTGGAGGCAGCATTATCATTGTTGTTGATACTCCATGTTCTCTGCTGAAGGTCGAAGCTGCTGGCGGATTATATACTGAATAGAAGAGATTAGATGTGAGACGTCTGGCTCCTGGCCTGTTCAAACAGAAACCATCTTGCTTAAAGAGTTGTCTTTTTTCCCAAAAAATATTAAAGTTGTGAATGAAGTTCACAGGTGTGGTGGCACATGTTTTTTTCAACCACTTATTAATCATCAGAAGTCTGGAAAAAACCTAATTTCCACAGAAAATCGGTGCAAATGGTCTGCTGAGAAACACCTTGATATTGAGACCTCCAACAATATTCAGAAGACGAGTGAAATCCTCCTTCAGTCTTTCTGATTTTTTCTTAGCCACGTCATCCATGGCTCCACAGTGTATAATAAGGTTTTCTAGAGACGGGCACTTTTCTGTGATTGCAAGAATATTCTCTGAGATATCAGAGACCATGTTACTGGTACCAATCATAACGTCTGTGTTTTTCTTGTTGCAGAAGTTTTTAATCCCATCCACAGCTGTGTTGCTCACTATTAGGGTTCTTGGTGCGGTGGGGCGCTTTTTCTCTGGCAATTTAAGAGAAGACTGTTTTAGAATGAATGTTGTTCTCAACCCATTTATTGTTCTCAGAAGATTGATCATTTTCCTGGTTTTCATTCTGCAGTGGAGCAAATCTGTTTTGGAGAGGAATTCCATTATTTCCAGCTGTCTCACTCCTATCAGTTGTTGTGACAGCAGCTCGCTGTCGAAGTCTCCTTTTCCCAGGGGAAACGGGGGAATTTCTCTGTAATTCTGGCCAAGACTGTGGAAATGGTGGAGGACTTTCGGAGAACACCACCTCCATACACCCCCCTCACCATCCTCAACAACACTGTATCGGCCATGGACCACTTCAGGTTCCTCGGAACCACCATCTCTGAGGTGAGAGACTGTACTTCCTGAGGCATCTCAAGAAGTTGAACCTTCCACAGGAGCTGTTGGTCATCTTCTACACTGCCATCATTCAGTCTGTCCTGTCTTCATCCATCTCAGTGTGGTTTGGCTCATCCACAAAACAGGACAGGTCCAGACTGCAACAAATAATCAGGACTGCAGAGAGAATAATCAGAGCTGACCTTCCCTCCATCCAGGACTTATACAGGTCTAGGGTCAAGAAAAGAGCTGCCAAAATCTCTGCAGACCCCACACACCCTGCACATAAACTGTTTAGAGTTTTACCTTCAGGCCGCCGCTACAGAGCACTGTTTACTAAAACCAGCCGCCACAAAGATAGATTCTTCCCCCAGGCTGTTTTTCTGATGAACATTCAATAGAGTACAGAACAACAGCATACAGATGTTGCAAATGCACCTTTTCTATTAGATATGTGTATATTGTACATTGTAAATTGTAAATTTGTATATTCTGTAATGCAAAAACAGAACAAAAGAGCAAAGTGTAATTCCTTGTTTGTATGCACGAACTTGGCAATAAAGCTGATTCTGATTCTGATTCAAATTTATTTAACTGCTGAGATCTTCCAGTGAGTCGTCCACCTTGATTTTTTGGGCATGGCCCTAAAATATGCCAGGGGGGTCTGCCGGTAGGTTTATTCTCAGTGTTCTGATTGCCGGCTGAGTTGTTGAGCTGGCTGTCACTGTTTGGGATCACAGGCAGAGTTGAATCATCGTTGTACCCCATATTCACCTCCACATTCACTTCTAGTTGGTGGATTTTCATCTCCAAAACAGCCAATTTCTGTAAAGGTTTGTTGAAGTCCTCTGTGGTGAAGGGAGGCATTTTGTGCTGATTAGCTGGCGTCAACTTGTCCTGCTTTCGAGTTCGATTATAAAAACATTAAAGTCCTTTAAAAAAAATAAAAAAATAAAAGAAATCCTTGGGCGTCGCTGGTAAGAAGTTGTTTTGGTCCAATATTTCCGTAATTTTGGCTAAGAGATAAAAAGTTAGGAGTAAAAGAATGCAAGCTAGCCGGGAGCTTAGGAGAAAAGTGTCTGAGCAGGCAGAGAGGCGGAAGTGGAAAAAGAAATACAGTCTGCTCTGTCCCTTATTATAGACAGCTTCACAGTTGCATCTTCTCTCCAGTCTGTTGTCCTGGTAAACACTGATATATTTATACTCCTCCACTACCTTCACTTCTTCTCCCACAATGTAAATAGTGTTTGACCTAAAATCTACAATCATCTCCTTTGTTTTATTCACGTTCAAGATGAGATGACTGTTTCCACACCATGCTACAAAGCCGTCGACCAGCTCCCTGTACTCAGCTTCTTGTCCATGTCTGATCCACCCCACGACTGCAGAATCATCCGAGTATTTCTGCAGATGATAGGAGTCTACTTTGTCCTGGAAGTCTGACATGTACAGAGTGAAAGTGAATGGTGAGAGTATAGTCTCCTGTGCTGCTGACTACCTGGTTAGACACACAAGACTATAGTCTCACAAACTGTGTTCTGTTTATCAGGTAGTCTTTGATCCAGGAGGTTGTTGAGGCCTCCACCTGAGTATTCTAAAGTTTTTGATAAAGCAAATCATGCAGACTGCAAATTGTGTTAAATGCACTGACAGTGCAGGTGGCTGCGTCCAGATGACAGTGGGTTTGTTGAGGCAGGTGTATGATGGCATCTTCAACTCCAACTCCACAGTGATAAGCAAACTGAAGAGGATCCTGGTAGTTTATTGTATGCTATCACAGGTGGGCCAACAGGAGTCTCTCTAGGACCCTCATGATGTGGAATGTCAGGGCAACAGGTGAGGACTGATGGGTGAGTTTTTTTTTGGTAACAGAACAAGACAGAAGCTCTTCCACAACACTGGAACCTTCTTCTGGGCTTTGGGTCAAAGGATGGTGAGATGTCTGATTGACTGTGAGCAGGAGAGAAGGATTCTGGGTTTGTTTCTGAACTAAACCTATGGAAGAATGTGTTTAGTTCATTGGCTCTTTCCAGTCATCCATCGGTCTTCTGCTTGAAGCCTGTGATCTTCTTCATCCCTGACCAAACATCTCTGATATTGTTTTGCTGGAGCTCGCTCTCCAGCTTCTTCTTGTACACCTCTTTGCTGACTCTTATCTTGACTTTAAGTTGGTTCTGTACACTCAATAATTCCCTGTCTCCCTCTCTGAAAGCTCTGTTTTTCTTGTTAAGCAGGTCCTTCAGGTCACTGATAATCCAGGGTTTGTTACTGGGGAAGCATCTCACTGTTCTGGTGGGGATGGTGTTATCCACACAGAAGTTTATATAGTCGGTTTATGTAGTCTGTTACACATTCAGTCATGACACTGATGTCCTCTCCATGTGGCTGGCACAGTGCATCCCAGTCTGTAGTCTCAAAGCAACCTCACAGAGCTTCTTCAGCTTCCAGTGACCTTCTTCTTACAGGTTACAGGTTGCCTCTGAACAAGGGGCTTATATTTTGAGAAGAGAAAAACAAGGTTGTGATCTGATTTGCCTAGAGGAAGTCTTGCTTTAGAGATGTATGAGTCCTTGACATTTGCATAAAAAAATCCAACATTTTGTTTTCTCTGGTAGAGCAGCTGACAAAGTTTTAAAATGTTGGAAGCATAGCAGAGAATAGAGCATGGTTAAAATCACCAGATATCGCCACAAACGCATCGGGGTGTTGTGTCTGTAGCTTAGCATCAGCTGAGCTGATGGCATCTCATGTAGTGTCGGCAACAGCTAAAGGTGGAACGTAAACTGTTGCCAAAATAACACTAGTTAACTCTCTTGGTAAATAATATGGATGAAAACTTACTGCTAACAGTTCAATATCTGGACAGCAGAGACGATACTTCAAAGTAACATGTCCTGTATGACAGCATGTATTGTGCACAAGTACTGCCAGTCCACATTCTTTGCGTTTTCTTTTCCTCTTTAAATCTTTTATTCTGCTCGTATGGTCAATACGAGTAGACAGAGAGTCGCTAGAGTCGGGGATATGATCCTGCAGCCATGTATCAGTGAAATACCTAATACTGCATTGCCAATACTCTGACTGGGTCTTCTGTACGGTTTGGAGTTCATCCAATTTGTTTCCTAACGATCTCACATTGCCCATCATAATCGATAGAAGAGATGGTTTGAACTTTCTCCATCTCTCTCTTCTCTTTGTTCCAACTATACATCCACAGCGCCTCCTTTTGAACTCATCAGAGATTTGGGGTTGTAGCTGAAGTCTTATTTGAGCTTTTGAGATATTAATCAGCTGCTCCCAGTTGTAAAACAACATTTTGTTACTATGGTGATGCATCATAACAAATGTCCAAAAGTAAAGAAAGGAGCAAAAATCATTCCAGCTGCACAGCAACCGATACCTGAGATGATAATCTCCCAAAGGAATCAATTTTTATCTACCACAAGAGTAAATGACAAGAGAATGCCTGTTGGTATCTCAGCAGTACATTTTACATTGCTGCATGATAGATAGAGCTAAATCCCGGACAATTCTGGAAGAAAACCTGTTAGAGGCTGCCGAAGATTTGAGACTGGGGTAGAAGTTCACCTTGCAGCTGGACAACAACCCAAAACATATAGCTAGAGTTAAAACGGAATTGTCTCTCCAGTCAGACTGAGATTGAATTATTTTAAGAAGAAGCTGTCAGTTACTCTACAGTTGGCAGCTCAGTATTTTGGTTTACATTATTTTTGTGCTTTGGATCTCATTCTGTGGTCTTCATGTGCTTAGTATTGAATTTCAATAGAAGGAAAACATAAAAAAGCCCCCAAAACGGACAGAACACAAATGAGGAAAATGCCTAAAACATCAGTGCTGCTGGCCCTGTAGAGCATTTGCAAAAGTGGAGAATAACACATCTCTCCTGTTATGCAACCAGACATTCATTGGTACTTTGATGTTCTGTGATCCACCCTCATGTGACCTGCCAGACAGGATGTTAAAAACCCCAGGTGACCGTTTAAATAATGGATTAATTCATCCATCAACCTGATTGTGACAAAGTTATTGGCCATGTCTGAAGAAGGGCTGCAGCTTTAATTCTGGCCAGGCCAGGTTGAGATAAGGGAATATCTGTTAATATTTATCTTAATTTGATAATAAGATTAGATTAAACCCACATAAGAACTTACACTCCTAGTCAGATTTTTAGAAACACATGATAAGTACAACTATATTTGTTTATGCAGCTAACAGACAGAGGACGTGCAATATAAAGTATAAAGGGGGGTGGATTCGAAATATCAATCCCATTAACAACTTTTGATCTGATTATGTAAGAGTCTATTAGGAAGAGTAGGATTTTAGTAGGTCCAAGATATACAGGTCCTTCTCAAAATATTAGCATATTGTGATAAAGTTCATTATTTTCCATAATGTCATGATGAAAATTTAACATTCATATATTTTAGATTCATTGCACACTAACTGAAATATTTCAGTTTTGTTATTGTCTTAATATGGATGATTGTGGCATACAGCTCATGAAAACCCAAAATTTCTATCTCACAAAATTAGCATATTTCGTCTGACCAAAAAAAGAAAAGTGTTTTTAATACAAAAAACATCAACCTTCAAATAATCATGTACAGTTATGCACTCAATACTTGGTCAGGAATCCTTTGGCAGAAATGACGGCTTTAATGCGGCGTGGCATGGAGGCAATCAGCCTGTGGCACTGCTGAGGTCTTATGGAGGCCCAGGATACTTCAATAGCGACCTTTAGCTCATCCAGAGTGTTGGGTCTTGAGTCTCAACGTTCTCTTCACAATATCCCACAGATTCTCTATGGGGTTCAGGTCAGGAGAGTTGGCAGGCCAATTAAGCACAGTGATACCATGGTCAGTAAACCATTTACCAGTGGTTTTGGCACTGTGAGCAGTTGCCAGGTTGTGCTGGAAAATGAAATCTTCATTTCCATAAAGCTTTTCAGCAGATGGAAGCATGAAGTGCTCCAAAATCTCCTGATAGCTAGCTGCATTGACCCTGCCCTTGATAAAACACAGTGGACCAACACCAGCAGCTGACACGGCACCCCAGACCATCACTGACCTGACTGCTGTCCAGAAGGCCACTATTGACACCCAGGGTAAGACACAGGGTAAGACACAGAAAGAAATTTCTGAATGAATAGGCTGTTCCCAGAGTGCTGTATCAAGGCACCTCAGTGGGAAGTCTGTGGGAAGGAAAAAGTGTGGCAGAAAACGCTGCACAACGAGAAGAGGTGACCGGACCCTGAGGAAGATTGTGGAGAAGGGCCGATTCCAGACCTTGGGGGACCTGCGGAAGCAGTGGACTGACTCTGGAGTAGAAACATCCAGAGCCACCGTGCACAGACGTGTGCAGGAAATGGGCTACAGGTGCCGCATTCCCCAGGTCAAGCCCCTTTTGAACCAGAAACAGCGGCAGAAGCGCCTGACCTGGGCTACAGAGAAGCAGCACTGGACTGTTGCTCAGTGGTCCAAAAGTAAATTTTTGGATCAGTGCTTCTGTGTTCTTTTTGTGTCTCTGCTCTGTTCTCCCAAACCCCCAGTCGGTCGTGGCAGATGGCCGCTTACATTGAGCCTGGTTCTGCTGGAGGTTTCTTCCTGTTAAAAGGGAGTTTTTCCTCTCCACTGTCGCTACATGCATGCTCAGTATGAGGGATTGCTTCAAAGTCAACGCCAGTGACTGTCCACTGTCGCTACATGCTTATCCAGGAGGAGTGACCGCTGACTCGATGCAATCTGCTGGGTTTCCTTAGATAGAAAAACCTTTTATCCAATTTGAATAAATAACTGAGTTTGACTGCACTGTTCAATGGTTAGGATTAATAGGAATGTATGTACCTGACTTAGTGAAGTGCCTTGAGACGACGTGTTGTGAATTGGCGCTATATAAATAAACTGAATTAAATTGAATTGAATTAAATTATTGATTTGATTTAGATTTCTCTTCTGTACATGCACTTTACACATTTGCACAGTACTGTGTGTGTGTGTGCATATATATATATATATATATATATATATATATATATATATATATATATATATATATATATATGGCTTTATATGTTCAACAATATCCTTTAAAAAGGTCAGATTCACTGGTTCAAATTGATCAAACACAGCTGGACAGGGGATCAAACAGGAAGGATCACAAACAGGAGGAGAAATAAGGGCTCTTGCCACAACAACATTATCCATGAAGAAGTCCATAAAATCATTACATGTTTCAAAAGATGCTACCGGGCAGACAGGTTGTGGGGCATTAAGAACAGAGTCAATCAATTTAAACAACACACAAGAGTTATTTTGATGTGACACAATAATGTTGGACAGATATTCCCTATTAGTGTCTTTAACTGTGTTCTGATAATGATGCCAGCAGTTTTTGAAGATCTGGAATGAAACCTGCCATATATCCTTTTTCCATCTCCGTTCAGCTCTGTGGCATTGCCATCTGACAGCATGAGTTTTATCATTAAACCATGGCACAGCTTTGGCCTTAGGCTTCATGATTTTCATAGGGGCCACAGTATCCAGAATAACCTTGCAGTTCACATCCAACCAGGAACATAATTGCGCGGTATCCAATTCAAAGTCAACACTGAGCTGCTCAAAAGCAGCAGAAAACTGACTAGCTGTAAAAGGGTTAAAAACTCGATGGAGACAAGCAGCAGCACAAGGTTTAACTGTGGCACAAAATAGAGCAACATTAAATAAAACAGGCATATGATCAGAGATAATATTTTCACCTTTTTCAAGGTCAGTCACAGCCAAGCCATGAGAGAGGACAAGGTCCAATGTGTGTCCATGTTCGTGTGTGGGGCCAGTCACCCGCTGCACCAGGTTAAAAGAGTCCTTCACCAATGGTCTCACAGGACAACATAGATGAATATTAAAATCCCCAAGTATTAGGACACGATCATAATCGATCATTATTCCTGACAAGAAATCAGAGAAATCACTTAAAAAGTCCTTGCTATATTTCGGAGGACAGTAGACAATGGCACACAGGACAGGATCAGAATGGTTTAGCTCAAATATGTTATATTTTCTCAACTAGGGAGTTTAGGGAGTGGATCCTTTCACAATCGAGTCGGTAGCCTCTTACAAATTCACTGTTTTTCATTGTAGGGAGAATATCTCTCCTTTCTCTGGGTCTTCCCCCATCTTGCCAACTTGATGGTGCGTTCAGACTGAACCTGATTTGAGCATCAGGGGCATCTGGTTTTCATGCAAAGTCTTTGGTGGAAGCACAGCTCAGGGCATCGAGAGGTTTCATGCGTCTGGCATGCGCATTGTGATGACACATTGTGTCAACCAATCAGAGAAGCTCAGCTTTGTTACATAGTGACATTTTGCTATTTACTAATTATAAACCACGCCTGAAGGCTGAAAAAGAAAAGAGACAGCAGCTTTCTGAATTTCATGCAGGTGAAGCACTGTATTTAATAACATCCTAAACCAGCTAATCACACACAAAATCAGCTGGTCAGATGCACAAACATCTCCCTCAAAACACACCAAACAATACCACCATGACCATGAAACAGTGTGTTTGGTTCTGATATTTATTGACGGTTCTTAACCCTGAACCACCATCTGCAGGAGGAGGGAACAGGCAGAAACCAGCTGCCCGTAATCATTCTGTCTGACTCAGATGAAACGGGAGGAAGTCCCGCTGTATCCGTGGAGCACAAATTTTCAATCTAAAACTAACTTTACCATGGTCAAAAGTCTGCAGTTATGCACTTTAAAGTCTGTGTCCTTATTATTGCCATGGTTGAGACAAAAACTTATATAAAATTGGAACTTTTTCAGGCAAACTGAAGCTTCACCAGTCCAAACAACAGCATCTCTCCACACTGCTTCTCCTGCCACCCCCCACCTGAGTGGAGTGGAGGCGCCGCTCCTAAATCGAGCCTGTGGAAATTATTGTCACGGTTTGTGCCTGTCCTGTCATTATTCTGCAAATAAAGCCAAGCCACTTTCTCGATTGCATCTGCCATTGTACACAAGAGAACGGCAAAGGAAAATAACCATGGGTAGTTCCTCCCAATGCGTGTCTGTCCACACTTTGCTCAGACGCGCCACCAGAGCGTTTTTGACGCTGGGTCAAAAATAGGTTGGTGGGTCTGCCTTGTTGTCCCTTCACCCAGGACCTGCAACAGATTCATGGGGGCTCGTCCAGGATAAGGCAACCCCTGACCGGTCCTTAACAAATGTCCCAACACAGCCAAAACTCAACATCAACATAAGATAAACCAGATGAAAGCAATACAACTAAGATCAACAATGCTACACAGCCATGTAAGTTAACAGCCCCACTCATTGGCCACAAATTTCTATTTAAATGCAGTATAGCTGGCTATGCCATGACAGTCCTACAGAAGCTAATGTGAGCCTGCTTGACTTTGCCCGGAAGGAAAAGTACTTACCTGGTGAGGATGTGAGAGTGGACCTGAAAGACATACAGGCTGTAGTGTCTCTGAGAAAACGAGACCTACCACAGTAAAAAAGGTACGCCAGTTACTTGGGTTCTTGGGTTATTATAGGACATATATTCAAGATTTGAACTGACAGGCCACTGTCTGAGCTTCTGCAAGCTAAAGGGCTCCTAGATGTTGCACAGAAGAAAGGGCAAAGAGGTAAAAGAACACAGTTGTCTTCAAAGACCCCCATCCAATGGACCGATGGTCACCAGACCACCCTCAAGCCACTTATTAATATCCTTGCACATACCTGTATTGTCTTATTCTGGTTTTGAGCTGCCCTTTGTTCTTCACACAGACACCATTCAACAGGGACTTGGTGCAGTCTTATACCAGCGACAGAGTGGAGAGCTAAAAGTAATTTCATATGGCTCAAGAACATTGACTCCGGCTGAAAAGAACTACAACCTCCCCTATGGGAAGCTGGGGTTTCTAGCGTTAAAATGGGTGGTGTGTGAAAAATTCAGGGATTACTTGTTCTATGCATCACACTTTACAGTGTATATGGACAATAATCCACATACGTATGTTATGAGCACAGCAAAACTGAATGCCGCTGGCCACAAGTGGGTGGGAGAGCTTGCTGACTTCATGCTCAGTATAAAATACGGACCAGGAAAAGTCAAAGGAGATGCTGACACCCTTTTGTGCTCCTACTCAGCACCTATGTTGAGGAATGCACTGAGGAACTCAATGGGGATGCTATCCATGCTGTGTGGAAAGGAAGGGAGGCTCCCAGTACGCATGATGTTGCCTATGTTGCTTTACTTGACCTTGCCCAAGGTCCAAACTCACAAAGTAAGACACCATTACCTACCATCAGCCAGAGTGAAATGGTAAGAGCTTAGTGGCAAGATGAGGCCATAAATGAGATCATAAAGCTAAAACGGTCAACAACAACGCACACAGAAGAGGACAGGAAGAAAGTGAGTGTCCCTGTGAGAATGCTCATGCATGAATGGGTAAAGCTACACATAGAGTCTGATTTGCTGTACAGGAGAGCTGGAGAGCAGAAACAGGTAGTTTTGCCTCCTCTCATGCTTAAGCACCTGCACAATGATATGAGTCATTTGGGGGCAGAGAGAGTCATTGGGTTAGCCAGAGAGCACTTCTATTGGCCCTTCATGAAAAAGGACATTGAGGCCTACGTTACAAGACAGTGTCCCTGTGTAAAACAGAAGAAACCTGTGACTCATGATAGAGCACCGATGAGGAGAATCGTGACCAGCACACCACTTGAACTTGTGCCTATAGACTACATGCACTTGAAAAGAAAGAAAAACATGACTATGAACAGAACACTGGAGATGAAGATGGCCAAGCTAGGTGTGACCCCGATGATGACAGACCTATCACACCCAAATGTGAGTTAGTTAGGCAATCAGCAGGAGACAGAAGACCCCTGAAGAGACTGACATGTGAGTCCCTTGGCCAGCCATCTTACCAGCCTCAGCAGTCAGTGAACACTATTAGACTTTGTGGAGCACCAGTATTTCAACCATGGGGAATTCCCAATGCCCGATTGATATATTATACACCCTGTCATGCACCATACACATCACTGCCCTATCCTTTCATGATTCTATATACTGTTCCTTCCTTTGCATATTAATGCACATACTCATGCATCGATGAGGACTTACAGAACAGGGAAAACTGAAGGACAACATATAATATTTGTCGTTGTTCAAGTTCAAGTGCGAAAATTCTACTTCTTTTTAAAATGCGGCACCGGGTGGCCAGAGCGGGACATTTATGGGATTGACGATGCATCATTTCTGTATAGAGGCAGCTCCTGTGCATTCAGATGAGAGCTACCAGCGCAACAACATTGTCTATTGCTCTTCACTCATTTCTCCTGGGAGGTTGCTGGGTCTGCCTGCTTGTCCCTTCACTGGGGACCTGCAACAGTGCCCATAATTAACACAATGTGAAACAAAAAGGACACCAACTTGATCTGTATTTTTAACACATTTCCTTATTTGGGAAAAGCTAAAAAGCAATGGACATTTTAAAGTAACAGTTTAACACTGCTTAGACTACAAGCATAAACTGACTAAGCTAGCCAATACACTGCCCTGTATCAATATAATAAAAATTTATCTCCAAAACCTTTGGCCATATATTTTAGCTCTCTTTGCTTTTATACCCTGGAATAAAACCCAGTACAAACAGTTGCCTTCAGAAGTCCCCTAAATAGTACAGAATCAGAATCAGAATCAGAAAAGCTTTATTGCCAAGTACGTTTTTGGACATACAAGGAATTTGTTTTGGCGTAGTCGGTGCAATACAGTACAAATTAAACAGTACAAACATATCTACAATATAATATAAATATAAGTGCACAGTTTTAAGTGAGTGAGAGTAAATATAGAGCAGTATAAGATACAAGAGCAATACAACAGTGCAGGTGATCATTGTGCAAGTAAAGCAGTGCAAGTAAGCAGGAGTCCAAGCTGAGCGTTAATGTAACGCATAGAGTTACAAGTTACAAGTGTCCTGTCAGCAAAAAAAGGGGGGGTGTGGGGGAAAGGGAGAGTGTCAGTGTGGTTTCCGGGCTTTGTTAACCAGGCTGGTGGCAGATGGGAAAAAACTGTTCTTGTGGCGTGAGGTTTTGGTCCGGATGGACCGCAGCCTCCTGCCAGAGGGGAGAGTCTCAAAGAGTCTGTGACCAGGGTGGGAGGGATCAGCCAGAATCTTCCCTGCCCGCTTCAGGGTCCTGGAGGTGTACAGTTCCTGGAGCGACAGTAGACTGCAGCCAATCACCTTCTCAGCAGACCGAATGACACGCTGCAGCCTGCCCTTATCCTTGGCTGTAGCAGCGGCGTACCAGATGGTGATGGAGGAGGTGAGGATGGACTCAATGATGGCTGTGTAGAAGTGCACCATCATAGTCTTTGGCAGGTTGAATTTCTTCAGCTGCCGCAGGAAGAACATCCTCTGCTGGGCTTTCTTGATGAGGGAGCTGATGTTTGGCTCCCACTTGAGATCCTGGGAGATGATGGTTCCCAGGAAGCGGAAAGATTCCACAGTGTCAATTGTGGAGTCACAGAGGGTGATGGGGGCAGGTGGGGCTGGGTTCTGCCTGAAGTTCACAACCATCTCCACTGTCTTTAGAGTGTTGAGCTCAAGGCTGTTCTGGCTGCACCAGTCCAACAGATGGTCCACCTCCCATCTGTATGCGGACTCGTCACCATCAGAGATGAGTCCGATCAGGGTGGTGTCGTCCGCAAACTTCAGAAGCTTGACAGACTGGTGACTGGAGGTGCAGCTGTTGGTGTACAGGGAGAAGAGCAGATGAGAGAGAACACAGCCTTGGGGGGAACCGGTGCTGATGGTCAGGGAGTCAGAGACGTGCTTCCCCAGCCTCACGCGCTGCTTCCTGTCAGACAGGAAGTCAGTGATCCACCTGCAGGTGGAGTCGGGCACACTCAGCTGGGAGAGCTTCTCCTGTAGCAGAACTGGGACGATGGTGTTGAAGGCAGAGCTGAAATCCACAAACAGGATCCTGGCGTAGGTTCCTGTGGAGTCCAGGTGCCGGAGGATGAAGTGAAGGGCTAGGTTGACTGCATCATCTACAGACCTGTTGGCTCTGTAGGCAAACTGCAGGGGGTCAAGGAGGGGGTCGGTGATGTCTTTTAGGTGTGAGAGCACAAGGCGCTCAAAGGACTTCATCACCACAGAGGTCAGGGCGACGGGTCTGAAGTCATTAAGCCCTGTGGTCCTTGGCTTCTTGGGAACAGGGACGATGGTGGAGGACTTGAAGCAGGCTGGCACATGACATGTCTCCAGTGAGGTGTTAAAAATGTCTGTGAAGACTGGAGACAGCTGATCAGCGCAGTGCTTCAGGCTGGCTGGTGAGACAGAATCCGGACCAGCAGCTTTCCGGGGGTTCTGTCTCCTGAAGAGTTTGTTGACGTCCCTCTCCTGGATGGAAAGAGCCGTCCTCGGCGTGGGTAGGGGGCTGGTGGGGGGGAACTTCAGGGTGGGGGTTGGAGGTGCCAAGGCCCCTCTTGAGGTTGGGGAGGTGGGGGTGGTGGATTGTGGCTGCAGCTGTTGGGGGGCGTCGTGGGAGATGGTTGCAGGACTGTCCCTTTGTCTTTCAAAGCGGCAGTAGAACTCGTTCAGGTCGTTGGCGAGGCGTCGGTCGTTGATGGAGTGGGGGGCTTTCGGCTTGTAGTTGGTGATTTGCTTGAGCCCTTTCCAGACAGACGCAGAGTCGTTGGCTGAGAACTGGTTTTGGAGCTTCTCAGAGTACAGTCGTTTGGCCTCTTTCACTGCCTTGCCAAACTTGTACTTTGCCTCTCTGTATATGTCTTTGTCCCCACTCCTGAAGGCCTCTTCCTTATCCAGTCTTAACCTTCTGAGTTTAGCTGTGAACCAGGGTTTGTCGTTGTTGTAACTCACCCTGGTGCATGATGGTACACAGCTGTCCTCACAGAAGCTGATGTAGGAAGTCACAGCCTCTGTGTACTCGTCCAGACTGTTGGTAGTAGTCCTGAACACATCCCAGTCTGTACAGCCTAAACACGCCTGGAGATTCTCCACAGCCTCACTGCTCCACTTCCTTGTCGTCCTCACAACAGGTTTGCAGAGCTTAAGTTTCTGCCTGTATGCAGGAATCAGGTGGACCATGATGTGGTCGGATTGGCCCAGTGCAGCACGTGGGACGGCGTGATAAGCGTCTCTGATGGTGGTGTAACAGTGATCCAGAATGTTGTCCTCTCTGGTCGGACATTTTATAAACTGTCTGTATTTGGGGAGTTCGTGGGTCAGATTACCTTTGTTAAAGTCACCAGCGACGATAACTAAGGAGTCCGGGTTGGTTCGCTCCACACTCAGTATCTGGTTGGCGAGCATGCGCTGTGCGACCTGCACGTTAGCTTGCGGCGGGATGTAAACACCGACCAGGATGAACGAAGCGAACTCACGGGGGGAATAGAAAGGCTTACAGTTTATGATGAAGGATTCCAGGTCTGGAGAACAGTGCTGCTGAATCACTGTCACGTCGTTGCACCAACCACTGTTGAGGTAAAAACAGATTCCTCCACCTTTCGCTTTGCCGGAGAGTTCCGTGTCTCTGTCCGCTCTGTAGAGCTGGAATCCTGCCAGCTGCAGCGCAGAGTCCGGTATTAATCCACACAGCCACGTCTCCGTGAAGCACAAAACTGCCGATGAATAAAAGTCCCTGTTTTTCCCCAACAACAGTTGTAGTTCCTCCATTTTGTTGGGAAGTGAGCGCACGTTAGAGAGAAATATTCCAGGTAACGGTGTTCGTAGTCCACGCTGGCGAAGACGTACCAGCACCCCAGCCCGTTTCCCTCTCTTCCGGCGTTTCACCGCGTGAACAAAGGTGAGCGCACCTTTGACCAGAATGTCCAAATATTCCAGAGCAGTAGGCAGAAAAGTGGGAAATAACTCCTCTGGTGTAGTAGCCCTGATGTTCATGAGTTCTTCTCTGGTGAGAGAGCTCCGGGTACCATCACAGAAGACCGTTTTAAAGCAAAAAACAAAACAAAACAATGCGCACCAACACGCCGAGGCGACCATCTGCGGCGCCATCTTGTTGATATCAGTTTGCCTGTCTGTAAATGAACATCAATATAAATACAGGCGAGGCCAGGAGAACATTCAGATAAGCTGCAAGGAGGCCTATAATGACTCTGGAAGAGCTGCACTGGTCCACAGCTCAGGCGAGAGTTGATCTCTGTTGAGGACAACAAGCAGTGGTGCATTTATGGAGGTGTTATAAGCCAGAGTTAAAATGAATCCTAAATAGTCCTGTTTTCAATTTGCCACAAGACATGTCGGGAACACAGCAATCATGTGGAAGAAGGTACTGTGATCAGATTAAATCAAAATAGATTTTTCTTTTCTAAGCATACGGCCAGAGATACAAAGGAATGGTTTAGATCAAAGCAGATTTATGTGTTATAATGGCCTGGTCAAAGTTCAGACCTGTATCTAAGAAGCATTGGCAAGATTTAATTGAGGTTTACAGGAGCTCTCCATCCAAACAGAGTGGACTTTAGTGTAGCAAAAAGTATCTGGATGTACAAATTTGTATGTGTCAGTTTCTTTCCACTTCGCAATAAAGTTGTGCTTTCTAATGGCAATAAAATACATTAAAGTTTGTGGTTGGAATGTGGAAATGTTCAATGCTGTGAATACTTTTGGACAGTAGAATATTGACCCTAGATTTCTAGTTTCCCTTTTGAAATAATCAATAATATTTTTCTCTGCTGCAGACCTTTCTTCACCTTAGAATTTTGTCCTTGAAGTTTTCCTCATTGACTTACTCCAAATATGAGGCACATCCCCTGAGTGACTGAGGCATAAAGGCTGAAGCAGTTCTCCTGCTCTGCTCTGGAGCTCCACTTTCATCTTGTTTATGCTGTCCTCTTTATGAAGAACTTTGCCTCAGGTTCCCTGAAGAGAGAGAGTCTGGCCTCTTTATCTGTCTAGTTTTCAGCCAATCTTTTTGCTGAGAAAGATTCAAACTACTGTTTGCTACAAAATCTTTTACCTTCTCTTTTCTACTCTTAATGATGCCACATAATTCAGGTCTTCATAGACTTAGAAATATTCATGATATGAGTAATTTTCTCAAGCTGATCATAATTTTACATATTATTTGTATTTTTTCCAAAAATATAACTCCCATCAGGCCTTTTTATACTTTAAGATGTTTGCTGAGATGTATAATTTGTCTATCATGCTGGCAGGCACTTTATTACAACCTCCAGCTCACTTGGGCATACAAGACAGAACTAAAGAGGGTTTCTCTGAATTAGTTATGAGAGTTGTTGGCACTTCACCTGCAGAAATGTTATTGGTAAACTTAATGTCCAGAACAAAGAGCAAATATCACACTAGTTTAAGGCAAATTGCTACTCTAGAGCTCTTTGGGGCAAATTTTAGGTGACTAATCAATTTCAAAAGGTTTAATTTGGAGAATGTCTATGAAGGCCAGAGTTACAAAGGGCATCTGATGAATGATTTCAATGGTTGGCTTGCATTTATTTATTTTTTGATTTTGATTTTATTTATTTCAAACAAACAATAAAATTAAAAACAGCAAAAACAAATAATACAAATAACTGACATGCCAATTTTACACAGATTGTTCAAAAAGGACCAGGTAGAAGAAAAACTCATGATTTCCTGCCCTTCTCCTACACCTCAGTATGCAATCATTCATGTCTCCTTGAACCTATTAAACCTTCAAAGTATTCCCACATGAATCAAAAAACAACTTATCTCCATACTGAGATGATTTTTACAGAGGTGAAGTCTATTTACTTAGAGTTCCCGTAAATAACTTCTGAAGAGAACAGACTGCCCGCCACACTGTTAAGATTTTTATTTGTAAAACATTTTGAAAACATGACAGTCAGAGACTGCACACCTCCGTCAACATAGGTTCAAAAATGCCACAGACAACACAAAGCCTGGATCCAGATTGTGTTTTGGGTCACCACCAAAATATGGATTCTCCCATGGGCTAAGACACACATTTGGTAAAAATTTGTACGAATTTGTCTGTAACTTTTCCGTAAAATTGCGAACACACAGATAGACAGACAAACAAACTCAACATAACCTCCTTGGCGGAGGTAACATTACATCTACTGCACGACCTTGTGTTGGTTTTTCACATATATTCCCAATAAAATAACCGTAAAAAGACATTAGAGGTGTAGAATAAGTGGGAGCCTTCGGCCGCCGTGGGAACACCACTAGTCTTATCAATTTTTGACATAGTCTGTGAGGCGGGAAGGCAAGCCCCGCGGGGGCTCTCGGTTCTTTTTTTTTTCTTTTTGTTTTAACGTGTATTTATATATATACTGTATATATGTAAAACTTTAATGTAAACTTCTTTGGGATCATTTCCATTACCATGGACACGGAGACGGAAACAAAAAGGAAACAAAAAAGCAACAAAGAGAAAAAGGTCCGGCAAAAAGGAAAAAAGGAGAGAAGAATAGAGGAAACAAAGAAGGATGAAAAGAACACAAGATTCTACACTTATTGAAACATATATAACAACAGCAATGTTACCGAAAAGTGCACAGTACTAATGAATGCTAGATGTATTTGATGGTAACTGCAGTGCAATATAGAGCATCTGTGTATCTGTTAACACCTGAATCCAAACACCTGTGGGTGTAAGTGTGAGCCTGCTTGTGTATATAAGGTTTCGCCATAAAAATATGCAATAGTGTGAGAAGCCACAGACCTGCCCCCCTGGACCCGAGACAGACATGGAAATGATCTGAGCCACAGACATCCAAAGCCAGCCCCATAGCATGAGAACCCAAGGAGGACCACCGATGGGACTACCACAGCCCCCCAGAGAAGAGCAATGGAGAGCCCTAGGGAAACCACCCAGCATGCCACAGTGAAGAAGCCTCAGAGAGCTGCAGCGATGAGCCCACAGGACCTGCCGGCAGCAGTCTACGCCGGAGCAGATCTAGCCATGGACCCAGAGACCTGAGACCCAAGGGCACTTCAACCCCCAAGCACAGGCCCGACAAAGCCAGGGGGGGCACTGGGAGTGAGCCGGCACATACCAAAGCACCCAGCCCTAGCCCCCGACACCGAGAACCACCAATACACCACTGGGCAGAGACACCAGCCACCGGCAGGGAGTTTGGCAGGGAGGAAATAGGCCCCACATTTAAAGAAGGGCCTACGCTGATCAAGGAGAGGGAGCAGCCCAGGTGGTGCCCTTCCTTCCGGGGTAGAAGACAAGGGGGCTCTCGGTTCTGGCGTTAAGCACCCTGTGCGTGCTTGGTGTGACCCGCTGGGGGGACAGTGGCATGTGGGGATTTTGACTGGGGGAGTACACCTGTCAAACGGTAATGCAGGTGTCCTAAGGCGAGCTCAAGGAGAAGAGAAGCCACCCATGGAGCAGAAGAGCAAAAGTTGACTTGATCTTGCTTTTCAGTATGAATCCAGACCATGACAGCGGGGCCTCATGATTCTTCTGACTTTTTAGGTTTTAAGCAGGAGGTGTCAGAAAAGTTACCATAGGGATACCTGACTGGTGGCGGCCAAGCATTAATAGCGATGTTGATTTTTGATCCTTTGACGTTGACTTGCTATCATTGTGAAGCAGAATTCACCAAACATTGGATTTTTCACCCACTAATAGGGAACGTGAGCTGGGTTTAGACTGTCATGAGACAGGTTAGTTGTACCCTACTCACAATTTGTTGTTGCAATATTAATCCTGATCAGTACAAGAGGAGTCGCAAGTTCAGACATTAAGTGTATGTGCTTGGCTGAGGAGCCAATGGGGCGAAGCTAACATCTGTGGGATTATGACTAAACAGCTCCAAGTCAGATTCCTCCCTAGACATAATAACACCGTATCGCCGCATCACTTATGTTGGTCTGGTTCCGACTTTTGAGGAGAGCCATTCGTGACTGGGCTGGTGTGTGGCTGAATGATGATCACCCCTCTTCAATTTTGCACATGTTAGCGGAGAACGTGATGCAAAATCACTTACAGATGACCTAATTCTGGGTCGAGGTTTTGTACGCAGCAGAGTAGTTCCCTCTTTACAATCTATTGAAAGTCAGCCTTCGATCCGAGTTTTTGGCCGACCTGTGGAGCATCCCTCCCTCCCTTGTGGATCCGTGTCCTCTCAGGGGGGTGAAAAGTGAAAAAGTTCTAGAGCTCCAGCCTGACAGGAGGGCTGTGGTCGGCCTGTATTGCCCTTAGGGGAGTCACTTAGGCTGGCGTGGGAGTCCCGGCAAGCTCCCATTCAATGGTGGTTGTCTACCTTACCATGGGTGCAAAACCAGCAAAAAATTTCAAAGTCCAGAGCTCCAGCCAGGGGGGCTGGGGTCATGCTGTAGTGTCCATGTGGCAGCACTAAGTCCCCAGTCCTTGATCCCAGCCCCATTACCAAGTAAAGCTGTGCAGAGTAGGTACTAGTGAAAAAAGAGTCATAATGCATACTTACGTATCTGACAAATTAATACAGATTATTAATTATCTTCATTTTCCAACAAAACCTTCTCAGCCATAAGATATTATCTCCACATACAGTTAAAACCAGATTTTTCTTTACACTGCATAAAAAGAGACATGATTTCTGAGTCTGAAATGAAATCAGATTAAACTTTTCTGAGTTAGGATTAACGTAAAAACCCCTCTCTATCATTTTGACACTTAGCAAACAGATTATTTTAAAGCAACAACTGAAACACACTACTTCTTTGTCTGACACCATGCAAACATCTAAAGAAATCAGCCAAGATATCAGGAAGAGAATTGAGGACCTCTACAATTCGGGTTCATCCCTGATTCAATTTCCAGATGTCTGAAGGTTCCAAATTCATCTCTTCAAATAATTATGCAAGTTTAAACATAACAGGAACATCCAGCAGTCATAGAGTTTAGGAAGGAGACTGGTTCTGTGTTCCAGAGGTGAACAAATTTTGGTGTAAAATATTTGAATCAAATCTAGAACAAGGCAAAATATATAAATGTAGGAATGAGATTCAACACAAAACTCTGATTTTAGTCCCAGAACACATTTTTGGGCATTGAATCAAATACACGTCCTCACGCATGTATGTGTGAGATCAAATGCCCTGTGAATGTAGATGGGTTAAAAATATAAGTGTTAGCTGAGAAAGTAGGAGAAGCTTCCAGCTAATGTCTTTCAACATCAGTAAACGTTTGGTTAAATGCAGAGCTATTGATGCCCTAATCACTCTTTCTTTCAATCTATGACATCTACAGTACACAGCAAAGGCAACACCCTTATGTTTCCAGTAGCAACATTAGGATTTAACATCTTTGTTTTGCATTTTGTGCTCCTGGCTTGGGCACAGCCACCACCCTCCTCCTCTCCCACACCACACCTTTATTTGCCCAAGTAGGCATGCTGTATTTTGATAAAAGCCTGTGTCTGCTGGAATTAATTCAATGCAAGGGAGAAGGCTTTCAATTAGGGAGCAGGACAAGTTCAAATAAAATGAATTCAACCAAAAATGCACTGGCACTTCATCCCAAACATGAGAGGAATTTACAATTCCGCACACCTCTGAAAGTCCTTTTTAATATCGACCTGGGTGTGTACCGTCTGCATTTGCAGCATCATTTTTATAGAGAACATCCTTCCTGTTTAACTTAATAGCCTGTCAGCGTGAACAGAATGTTGCTCAGTTGTGAGTATTACCCACTTGTTTTTATATAAGGAAGTTTCAAAGGGAAGTTAAACGGTAGAAAAAAGAAAATCCAGCTACACAAACACACATATGGTGAGTCTGCTCTTTTAGGACTTATTTTGGGTTAGCAGATAGTAGACTTCTCTTTCTTCTGATAAATCTTCCAAAGCTTAGTCAGCACTTCCAAATGCTCTTTATTGCCTTTAAGTTACTTTTCAGGACCACCATTCCATCTGTGAGTCTTTTTAAATATGTATTTGTCAGCTTTGCACATCTACAAATTTTTGCTCATTCTTATCTATAAAACAGCTCGGTCAGTTTGGGTAGGGAGTATCTGTGAACATCAGTTTTCAAATCTTGCCACCTAACTTTGACTAGACCACTCTTAACACATAATACTTTGATACTGCATCTGCGTCTCGAACAGTCTGACTCAGCTCACAACCCCACCAAGGGGAATTTAGGAAAGTGTGCCATTTCTCTTAAAACAATAAGAACAAAAATGTCCACTTCCAAAAAACAGCTATTAAATATTTACATAATTTTTCTGCTTTTTCTTTAAATACATCTCTTAAAAAAACTCCAGCTCAATTCAAAGCTATTAAATAATGAGTCAGCTATGTATTATGTCAGGTCCTGGTGCAGTTAAATCTTTCATACTTACATACGCATCTTTTTTGGATATGTTCTACTATGAAGTGTACTGGGTCTTGCTCCGGGAGACTGCTTGTGAATGTACTTCCCTCTTGCAAGAATTACAACAATTAGCCAGAAATTGTTCAGTTAGTCTGGATGTGGGGTTTCAACGCTTCCATAGTTCCCACACGCTCTGAAAATACCTCTTTTATTGGGCCTGCTGGTATAATAGCATTCCGGCAGTTCAAAAGCCTCCATGTGTGTTTTGTTCCAGTAGCCCACTTTCCCTCAATGACCATGGTAATCCAGGGAAGTTATGACATCATTTGTAATTCTCATGATTATTTTTTCCCAAGGTCACTGAAGATTGGCCTAATTTGTTTTAATCAATTAAACAAGCCTCATATATGTCAAGGATTGGCCAAATCATTGACTTTTGTGCATTATTTATCATACTGTTGGAATGTAAGAACCATGTGCAGACAACAACTATGGATAACAAAGAAACGTTTAAACGGTTTATTGACACAAGTGAAATTGTTGTTGTCATCTAAGAATTTTGACCAGAACTTTCTTTCTCTCAGCTAATTGGTGAATTAGAGTTTTGAAGATGAGTTTCGCTGTAGTGGAGGCATTTTACTGAGCAGCAGGTCCTGGGTGGGTACTACATTATAAAGATGGAGCACAGCGCCAGTGCCATGGCGGCTGAGGTAGGCATTACTTAATGGTTTAGTGGAACAACAAGATAACTGTGCAGACTGCAACTATTTTTGAAAATCACATACAGTTACTATACTCTGTCCTTTCGCGAGGTGAAGATCAGAAAACTGCTTCCATTCAAATTCCATTATTATTAAATAATAAATAGGTCTGTTAAGTTTTGTCCAGTGAATACCAGCCCAGTAAGGTGGCGGTATTAGAACAATTGTGAAAGGGCTGAGCCCAGCTCTGACATTACTGAACAGCAAAACTCTGCACACACAATGGAATAAATTCACACAATTAAATTCTTAACATATAAAGATTTAGTAACAAAAACAGGTCAACTCAAATTCAAACATATTTCAATCAACAAACTGTTTACTATACTAGACAAATCCAACAAAACTGCCTAGCAGATGTAAGAATTATGATTATTGATTAATTACTATTTATCAAGAATTATAATTTAAAATCATAATTTGAAAAAGATTAATTTCTTAACCAAAAATCATTACTTATGAATCGAAATCAGAGATGTCCTCTGGTGTTGTAATTATGGCTCAATACCCTTGATAATTACAATTAGTAAATTCTCAGTAATAATTGATAACTATTACTAGATGTCACTGTTTAATCAACCGCTTCACCGAAGGTGAGGGAACTTTGACCGTGTTTTGACAGACAAATCACTCTTGCTCAAAATAAACACAAACGCTTTCTCTTTATCTATGTGAATATTTATTAAATCAAAAGCCTTGATACACCTCGCTATTCTGATTCAATAATCTTCATCTAATCAAACATGCAAAAATTCTACACAAAAGGGTAAAATCACTAACAAAACAAGATAAAACAACATTGAGTCTGTACGAAGTCAAATCAGCAGTTATGGCAAAACAATATAAAATATGGTACTGTGCAAAGCTTTGGGAGCAGTCTCCACCAGGCTGCAGTCATAAAACCCCCAAAGTTGGAGCTCAGTGAAACGCATAGGGTCAAAAAACGTTTAGGCGGCAACCAGTGGAAAAACACGGAGAGTGAAGACAAAGGAATAGTGAGTATTCCACCATGAGGTTCTAGCAGTCCAACTTTAAGTTCACCTGAATCTACGCTCAGGTGTTCAAAACACAGTGAGACCCGCACAGCTTCCAAGCATGGCGGCTTCAGAGTCCCACAGCAATCGAAGTTTCAATAAGACCATGCATGCATATACAACTTAGAACACATTGGACTATAAGTGGCGATTCTAAATCGCCCTAAAATCCTACTCTATCCTGCCCAAGCTATGTCATCTTCTCTGTAGCAGGGGAAGAGAAGGGGGGGGGAGTTAGTTACGCGTCCGTAACAAAAGTCAAAGACGTCCGGCCTTCCTCCTTTGGCAAATGTGGAAAAATATGACGGACCGTCAGCAGTCGGCTGGAACAAAAACAAAGAGGAAAATTTCGTCTCCTTGGAAAACCTCCGTGGGTTTTTGGTTACGTGTTAAATTCACGGTAAGTCATGAAGTAAAAGTAAAACTTGCAAGTCTTCCTATCCTCGCAAGCTTAACTCGTTGAGTTTCTCATGAGTCTGGACAGTGTGGAGAATTAACAAAAACCCACGTGTGAGTTTCTTCTCCAGAAGGATGCGTGCCACTGTTGCCTGGTAACCGGTCTCGGTTTCCAGCAGGGAAAAGCAAAGGGGAGAGGCCTCATATTCCTTATATAGTCCACTGTGACATCAGACCTGCAACGCCCCTTCCTATCAGCTGCAATTCCTGCTGGGAGTTGTGGTAGCAGACCATACTGGGGTATATAGTAGCAAACAAATGGTCCAACACAGAATAAAAGAATAAGGATGACCAACCATGCACAATATGAACAAATGAATGAAAGATGGTTAAAAACTATTTCCAATAAAGTGATGCAACATTACCATGCAATGTTATTTATGTTTGAGAACCAAGGATTATCTTGAAGAATCTGGAAATTAAGTTAAGTTAGTCATGAAACTAACTTAGGCAATAATTGGTATACCTTCAAACAACCAATCACAATGCAAGATCAGATAAAACATAATTTTAATAAAATAATATTTTAAAGAATGATTTGCTGAATAAAACCAACCTTCTGGATGACTAATTATCAATGCAATGGTGTTTATTTAGCTACCTTTAATTAATACAATAAAATTTAAAGAAATATTAAAACAATATTTAAGGAAATATTATTTTAAATAAAACCAAACCTTTCTGGATAGGGGACATAATCGTCTTCCACTTCATCTGGGACTGGTTCGCGTGGGCAGCAGACTCAGTAGAGACACCCAGATGTCCCTCTCCCCAGACACCTCCTCTAGCTCTTCCGGGGGGAGCCCAAGGCGTTCCCAGGCCAGCCGAGAGACATAGTCCCTCCAGCGTGTCCTGGGCTGTCCCCTGGGCCTTCTCCCAGTTTTACGTGCCAGTAGGACGTGCCTGGAACACCTTCCGAGGAAGGCGTCCAGGAGGCATCCGGCATAGATGCCCAGGCCACCTCAACTGGCTCCTCTTAATGTGGAGAAGCAGCAGCTCTACTCCGAGCCCCTCCTGGATGGCCGAGCTCCTCACCCTATCTCTAAAGGAGTGCCCCACCACTCTTAATAAGTCACGTATTACCTTAGCTGTAAGCGCTTGAAGCTAATGTAAGGTGCACAAGTAATTTGTCTGTAGCCAATCAGATTGGGAAATAATTGGGTCCTGAGTGGCCTATCAAATGAAGGAGGGGGTGGGCCTAGGTCTCTCAGAGGAAAGATGACGAGAGGGCATGCGGACTGGTGCGACCTCAAGGCGTGGGAGATTGGAATCTAATTACTATGTACTGGTGACCCTAAAGCTGTCCAGGTCAGTGCAGTGTGAAGTGGCGATTGTAACACTTAAGAAGGCTTCAGCCAGAGCAGGCACTGACGCACAGTGGACTGTCTTTGGAGAGCTGGAAGTTCGGCTTAGCTTTCGTTCCTGTCGGGGACGAATGGGAGGGACATGATAGCCACGTTTGGCAAACAGCAGCGCGCCAGCTCACGTTTAAAGTGTTGGATTAATTAAACGCCAAGCCAGTGAGAGACTGCAACTGAGCTTCAATCTTACCGCGGACATCTTCTGTTCCATGTGTAACATTGTTTTCCCAGGAGGACTGGGTATGATGACCAAATTATTCTGGTTAACCCCGATGTAGTGAAGGACATTTGAGTTTAATCCATTTATTTTATTGTTTCGATGATTTATCACCCTCATTAAGACCGAGTTTGATTGATTATTAAGAAATTATTGGCTATTTCCTTCACACAAAAACAAACATAATTATACAAACATTATTTAGATTATTTAACTCTAAACTAATCTTCTCTGCCCAAACACTACCTCTTATGTGCCGAGGAAAAGGTTTCCAGGAATTAAGGGAAGCCGGTCATCCCGGGACGACCATGGCGATGATGGCAGGGGTTTGTCTTGTAACCCGTGGGTTGCTCCCACTATATCTGTCTCAGTCATGCATGCTCAGTATGAGGGATTGCTGAAAAGTCAACGCCAGTGACTGTCCACTGTCTCTACATGCTCATCCGGGAGGAGGGAATGCTGCAAGTCACTGACTGGATGCAATCTGCTGGGTTTTCCTTGGATAGAAAAACTTTTTATCCAATTTGAATAAAAAGCTAACTCCGACTGTTCAATGGTTAGGATTAATTGGAATGTGTGTACCTGACTGTTGTGAAGTGCCTTGAGACAACATGTGTTGTAAATTGGCGCTATATAAATACAACTGAATTGAATTGAGTTGAATTTAATTGATAAGGGCTTTACTTGCCACCATTTCCTGGATTGCATCATCCTGCTGCAGTAGTGACAGCAGCAGGTTATTTAAATTTACCTAGAAAATGTCAGTGCACTTAGCGACTAACGGTATAGTCACACCTGCCATTTTTGGTCAGCTTTAAACGGACCAGAATTCGTTTTCCACCTTTGGTCCGGACCTTTTGATAACTCTCAGGCATACCCTGGTCCGGACCAAATGACCGGACGGAGACCCACTTTTTGAGGTGGTCTAGCTTCTGGTGTGAATACGAACTAGCTTTGATGCGACCCAACATCTGAAAACATAAGCCTTTTTGGACTTAATGAGCCACCGTGGTGAATGTTGCAAATGGTGAATGTACTGAAGTCATCCCTGATGGGCCGTCTTTTGCTTTGCAATGCTGCTGCCAGCATGCAGAGCACATTATCTCCTTTGTCTTGCATCGCACATTCGCCGAACCTGTTCCAAATTTAGAAACAGAATGCTGGGAAACCTGTGTTGAATTAGCTGCTCTTGACACAAAGTAATTTCTGTCCAATGGGAGCAACGATGGTCACATGCATGGCTTTGTTTATTGTTTATTTTTCAATATCGTTGGCTTACCAGGGGTAAGGTCAAATCTAGCCCCTTTAAAATCATGCAGCCTAGATTCCAATATTCAGGGAACTTTTAAATGTGAAATACTTGACCGTACCTCTACTGCAATGAATTAACTTATTGAATAGTCTTAGGTGGAGCGTTATAATTGCTCAGAAGTCTTGTTGTTGGCTATGACTTACAGTGCTTTGCAAAAGTGGTCATACCCCTTGAACTTTCTCACATTTTGTAAGCTGACAAAACATAAGTCCCCTTTAAAGTTTCACACGAGCCTTTAGGCAGACAAACATGTGGAAGAAGATGCTCTAGTCAGATTAGGCTCAAGTTGAACTTTTTGGTCTACATGCAAAGCTAACAAGGCTGTAATATAATGGTAGCAGCATCATGCCATTCTTGACAAGGAAACGTTTCTTGAAAAGGAAGATTGCCACACGTGATAGTTTTTTGTTTTTAAAAAAAATCAGAAAACCATGTGTCATCTTTCGTTTACACTTTCATTAATGTTGTGCCAGTTCATTCTTAACATGAAGTAGTTCTAAATTCTGATTGGCCAGTTAATAATAATAATAATAGTTCATAATTCACCACTGAAACATTCTGAACTAAGTTCATAGCTCCAACATGAAATAGTTTTTATCCATTTATCATTTTTTATCTGACATCAAATGTAAAATATCTTAATAGGTCATGACGTCGTTCACAAATTAGCATTTCAATTTTGCTTTCTGCCTATCATTTATTGTCGCCTGTTGTCTTTGCTCATATGACCTGCATTTTATAATAGTTGAATCCTGAGAACAGCCGCTCCCACTGAAATATTTTAACGCTTTCATCAGCCAGCTCGGCTACATTTGTAATCGCAGGTTACTTTGAACCGTCGTATTACCATATGAATCATTACAGATGAGAGAGAATTTAAGTGCACCCTTCCATCAAACATTTTGACAGGTGGGCGGGACTTCCGGTGAGGGCGGGACTTCCGGTGGGGGGCATATGGGCGCCATGTGGTTGCCACGTGGGCAGGAGGTCACGTGAGAGAGAATTTAAGAGCACCCTTCCATCAAACATTTTGACAGGTGGGCGGGACTTCCGGTGAGGGCGGGACTTCCGGTGGGGGGCATATGGGCGCCATGTGAGAGAATTTAAGTGCACCCTTCCATCAAACATTTTGACAGGTGGGCGGGACTTCCGGTGAGGGCGGGACTTCCGGTGGGGGGCATATGGGCGCCATGTGGTTGCCATGTGGGCAGGAGGTCACGTGGTCAAGCAGGTGGTGTGTCCAAGGGGGGCGTAACAGTGGATGCTGATTGGTTGTCGTCATTAGGGGCGATACCTTAAATGAGTCAATTAAAACACAGGGGTGTGTTTAAGGGTGTTACGGGGAAGGCCTTAAATGAGCCAATTAAAACACACAGGGGTGTGTTTAAGGGTGTTATTAATAATCTGTATGTTTTTTTCAGGCGTTAATACATCTAAAAAACAAAACAACAAAAAAAAGACATGCATCCTTTTATATTTTTAAAGGTATAATCAACTTAATGTTGACCTATCACATGAAATCCTAATAAAGGAACTGTGTAACCTGACAGAATTGTAAGTTAATTTTTGCTTTACAGCAGGACCTATTTGTTGAATATATGAGCCAGTCTAAATCCGTTCAAAATAGAAAAGACCTAAAAAAGTAAATAAAAAAAAATTGTGCTTCACTACATCGATGGAACGAGAAAAACCTTCAGCTTCTGCGTCAACATACTGGAAAAGCAGCTGAAGGTTTTTCTCGTTCCATCGATGTAGTGAAGCACAATTTTTTTTTATTTACTTTTTTAGGTCTTTTCTATTTTGAACGGATTTAGACTGGCTCATATATTCAACAAATAGGTCCTGCTGTAAAGCAAAAATTAACTTACAATTCTGTCAGGTTACACAGTTCCTTTATTAGGATTTCATGTGATAGGTCAACATTAAGTTGATTATACCTTTAAAAATATAAAAGGATGCATGTCTTTTTTTTGTTGTTTTGTTTTTTAGATGTATTAACGCCTGAAAAAAACATACAGATTATTAATAACACCCTTAAACACACCCCTGTGTGTTTTAATTGGCTCATTTAAGGCCTTCCCCGTAACACCCTTAAACACACCCCTGTGTTTTAATTGACTCATTTAAGGTATCGCCCCTAATGACGACAACCAATCAGCATCCACTGTTACGCCCCCCTTGGACACACCACCTGCTTGACCACGTGACCTCCTGCCCACATGGCAACCACATGGCGCCCATATGCCCCCCACCGGAAGTCCCGCCCTCACCGGAAGTCCCGCCCACCTGTCAAAATGTTTGATGGAAGGGTGCACTTAAATTCTCTCAGATGGGATTTAGCATTGGTGTTTCGATTTGCCCTTGAAAGTATTGTTTCCACATAACAATACTGAATAACTGCCAAACACTTAAACTGGGCTGCACGGTGGCGCATTTGGTAGCACTGTTGCCTTGCAGCAAGAAGGTCCTGGGTTCAATTCCCAGCCTGGGGTCTTTCTGCATGGAGTTTGCATGTTCTCCCTGTGCATGCGTGGGTTCTCACCGGGTACTCCGGCTTCCTCCCACAGTCCAAAGACATGCCTGTTAGGTTAATTGGTCACTCTAAAATTGCCCTTAGGTGTGTGCATGGTTGTTTGTGTGTTGCCCTGCGATGGACTGGCGACCTGTTCAGGGTGTACCCTGCCTCTCGCCCATGGACTGCTGGAGATAGGCACCAGCTCCCCCACGACCCACTATGGAAGAAGCGGCAGAAAATGACTGACTGACTGACACTTAAACTGCCATGGTTTGTGGCGATTTTTTTACCCACATGCAAACATCTCCCAGGAGTGTTGGGCCACCATTACCAAAAAGAAGACTGATCAAACTACACCTCTCAGCATTCACTGCTGTTCTGGGATTCCACTGAAATTGCAGACCAAGGTTATATAAAGAACAGTTGCTCTAACCCTGCCAGCCCACCAGGCATAGGGAGGATTCTTGAAGTGGATGCTTGAAGCTTGCAGGCCAAGTGAACTTTTCCTCTTTTTACTTTTGAACAATAAGCTTAACAAATCTTTAACCTCTAGCTGTTTGTGCAGCCGGCGGATAATCCTCATTTATTCCTGCCGAAGACTTGGGTAGTAGCTTGGATTCCTCCTTGCAGAATTTAGACATAGATTGTCCAAGGCGGTGAAGTATTTCCTGTCTTTTTTAGTCGACTGAAGCAGTTCCCCTTTGACTTCTCAAAGAAGCGGGCTGCGGCTCCATGAACTAAGCAGTGCCTGGTGGATATGCTATGCAGCTAGTTACTGTTTTCCGCCCTGGGATGACAAATCCTGCCTTCCAAGAAATGTGAAAGAAAATATTCTCCTTTATGTGTTAGATAAAGTTTTGGTTTAAAATAGGCCGATATCCATTGTGGGTTTTTTGGATTGTTTTTTGGATTGCCTTTAAGCTGCCACTTCTCCCCTGAAAAGGTTAGTGGCTTTCTTTCTCAGTCCTGTCAAGTTCTCTGACTCTTTAACATCCACTAACCTGTCTTCTCCCATTTTATTTTGTTTTTGTTTGTTTTGTTTATTTGTCATTAGAATTGTAAATTCCAAATAAATTGGAATCAGACACTTGTAGCCGTTTCAGAACGCAATTGCGCTGCTCTGTGCTTTAAATTTTGGGATAAAATAATGGAATAGTCCAACACATGAACATAGGACAGTAAAAATTAGTTTAAAACAAATATCAAGCTGAATATCAGCTGTTTAACCCGGGACAGCAAATGCGCTGCAAAATTACAGGAATATTTATTAATTTGATTCTTTTTCATCACAAGCCTGTGATTTCCACCATTGGTGGCTGTGGGTGAGGAGAAAAGATAAAGACCCACAAAAGATTCACCATTAAATGCAGCAAAAGATAATTCTACTTAATTATATTAATCTATGAAACATTAATGTGAACACTGTTTTTTCCTTCATCAGGGAGCCACCTGACAAGAGGAATAAATGAATGCATTAAAATTGAATGATGTTCAGGGCTCCACATCAAGAGGAGCCAGTTGAGGTGGCTCGGGCATCCTGGACGCCTTCCTCGGGAGGTGTTCCAGGCACGTCCCATCGGGAGGAGGCCCAGGGGATGGCCCGGGACACGCTGGAGGGACTATGTCTCTCGGCTGGCCTGGGAACGCCTTGGGCTCCACCCGGAGGAGCTGGAGGAGGTGTCTGGGGAGAGGGACGTCTGGGCGTCTCTGCTGAGTCCGCTGCCCCCGCGACCTGGTCCCGGATAAGCGGAAGACGACGAGTACGAGTATGATGTTTAGGGCATTTTGCTCCCCAGGCCTTCCCTCCCCATCCCCGGACACCCCTCCCCGCCCACTCCATCAAGCTACCACTCATGTAGGGCCTTGGGGTGCATCATTGGAGTGCATCATTGGAGTGCCACAAGGGTTTTTCATCTCTGCGGTTCCATGGCAGCCTGTACCCTAATTTTATTGTACAACTTAGACACTCTCACTTATAACATTTTCATGACATTTACATGTAGGGCCTTGGGGGTGGGCGTGCTCAATGGCATCAAGAGGGAGTATATTTTATTTACCTCACCTATGTGGCCTGCGCTCACCTCTAAGGGTTAAGTTACATGTAGACATTGAGGGTTCTGTGTGGTGGTGGTGGTGGGGGGCATTTGGATCAGCTGAGCGACCATGGTAGAGTGAACTGGATAGGTTTCTCCCCGGGCTTTCATTGCTGGCCCCGGGTTCTTGCCGTTGGTCAGGGACCTCTTGCCGGGTGAGTTTGTCCCATCTTGGTGTGGGCTCGGGGATTCTGTTGTGGGCGTGGTGCTCGGTGGTGTTTGTGCATGTGGGTGGAGGCTGGGGTGGTGTTGCGCGGGGCCCTTGCCTTGCCGTCGCGACACGCTGTGTGGTGGGGGGCAGGATGCAGCAGGGGTGCTTGGAGTGGGGCTATGTGTGGAGTTTGTGATGCGTGGGGGTGGCATCATCGGATTTTTGGGGATGGAGCTCACCTGTGGAGTTGTGCCCCTGTGGGAAGCGGATTCATGGCGTTTGGGTTCAGGGGCATGTGTTCGATATCTATGTCCTGGTTAGGGGTGGCCCTGTGGGGAAATTCGTGTTGCGGTTCATGGGGGGTTCATGGGGTTGAGATTGGAATTCATTGAGGGGTTGGGACCAGGTAGCGGGCTAATTTTAACCAGGTAGATCCCTCTTTTGTACATGACCCCTTCTCCAGATGAGGATGGAGGTTGTTGGGGACTGGGGTCAGGGCGGGGGGTCCAGGACGGGCGGCACTAGTTGGGCGGCACTAGTCTGGGTTGGTGCTGGGGCAGTCTGCCTGTCTCCAGGGAAAGGGACCACCTCCTGGGTCTGTGGGCTGGTTGCCCCTATGGGGTATCTTTACCTGGATCTGGGAGTATAGAGTATGGGTGGTGTGATTGTACAACGTCCATTGCGGTTTGTTTTTACGTTGGCTGCATGGGTGTGAGTGTTTGTATGTGTACGCATGAGGGTGGGAATGTGTGATGACTGTGTGTGCCTGTTTTTTGTGTCAGGTTGTGTCTTGGACCGCTCCCTCTCCTGTATTGTTTTCCTCCCTGCCACAATACCTGCCGGTGGTTTGCGTCTCTGCCCGCCAGTGTACTTGTGGTTCTCTGTGTCCAGGGCTGGGTGCTTTGGTGTGTGCTGGCTCACTCCCGGTGGCTGCTTGCCAGGACCTGGACCCCTGGGCGCTGTTGGGAATCTGCTTGAGGAGTCTTGTGTCTCTGGGTCCATGGCTGTATCTGCTCTGGTGTAGATGGCTGCTCGCGGGACCTATCGGCTCGTCGCTGCAGCTCCCTGGGACTTCTGCACTGTGGCTGCTTGGTGGTTCCCCAGGGACTCTCCCCTGCTGTTCCTTTTTGTTTCTGTCTCTGTGTCCGTAACAATTGAAATAATCCCAAAGCAGTTTCTAATAAAGGGTTCTTTGTTTGTTCTCATGTTGTTATTGTTGTTCTTATGTTCCCTCTAGTTTCTCTGTTTACTTTAGTCATGATTATTCTAGTTTTCTTATTCCCCATTTGATTATTTACCTTTGTCTATAGGTTTGCTTGGTCTGTGTTTCTATTTATTGTTTATTAGTTACTTTGCCCATGCTCAGCCTTTGTATTTGTTTTACCTGTTCCTTCTGCCTCCCTGCCTCCCTGCCTCCTTGTCACACCTGTTCCCTGTTCCGTTGATTATCTGCCTTTGTTATCTCACAGTATATAAGTTGGTTTTGGGTCTTTGTTCGTTGGTGGTTCCTTGTGTTCGTCACACCTCGTTCTCGTCCATAATTATGCTTTGTTTTTTGCCACGCGTTGCCTTGGGAAACCTGTAGTGATTTTATTACGTTTTTTGACCTTGTAAAATAAATCTTTGAATTACAAAGATGATCCTGCTGAGCTCTTGTCTCCACTTTGATCCGATCCAAAACCACATCGTGACAGGGCTATGTGTAGGGCTACAATAGTAGGGCTAAAATAGTAAACTGATAAAGTTTGTCCATGTAGAGCCCACTGGTGGCAATTGTTATACCAAAAACCACAAGGATTGGGGGTACCTCTCTCTGTCAGACTGATTATAACCATTGGAAAAGAGAAGGGGTCGCACAGGTAGCAGAAACGGAGGGTGTGTTTGCAACTCAACCATAACTGAGTCGGTTTAGGCTAAACCTGACTCACCCTTATTCCATCCAACAGGGTTGGAGGAAGGCACATGTAAAAATAATTGTTGCATTGTGTGAAAGGTGGGTCATTTTAAAATAAGCTAAGTCAATTCAATCGAATCATATAGATTTCAAGTCAGGTACATACATTCCAATTAATCCTAACTATCAAGCAGTCAGATTCAGTTATTTATTCAAATTGGCTAAAAAGACTTTCTATCTAAGGAAACCCAGCAGATTGCATCGAATCAGTGACGTGTAGCAATCACTCCTCCTGGATGAGCATGTAGTGACAGTGGACAGTCACTGGCGTTAACTTTGCAGCAATCCCTCATACTGAGCATGCATGTAGTGACAGAGGAGAGGAAAAACTCCCCTTTAACAGGAAGAAACCTCCAGCAGAACCAGGCTCAGTTTGAGCGGCCATCTGCCACGACCAACTGGGGGTTTGAGAGAACGCAGAGACAGAACACAGAAGCACTGATCCAGGAGTACTTTCTATGGGAAGGAAAACTAAATGTTAAAAGATGCAGTTCCTTTAGTGGTTTCATCTAGGAAGAAAAAACAGATAAACTCTGAATCAGTTTTCAAGTTTAGAGTATGAGAGAGAGCACATATAATTAGTCACAGTAAAACCTCAGTCAGTAGCTATGTCTAGGAGAAAAATGGGGTTAAACACTGAAAGACAGGGTCAAGTGTATCATTGGTAGAGGGTGAGCATTAAGTTGTTGGCAGCAGAAGATTGGACGATGCCCCCCTCCAGGAAGGTATCACAGGTAGATGCAGAATCAGGCCAGGTGTAGCTTCTAGGAAGAGAAATGGGAAAGAACAAAGTTAAAAGCTGAAATGAGACTCACCTCTACTTCCGGCTCCGTCTAACTATTCCACTACGTTCTCTGCTCCAACCAATCAGCTTCTTGCCCGCATTCCTCTTCAAGCAATCATCCCCCAAGGTCTTGCTTAAAAGACCTTAATATGCAGAATCTCCTGCTCTTCAGCTGAGCTTTGATGATCAGCCGGGTCATGTCCGAATACGACTGGTGACTTGGCTGGTTCCTCGCACTGTTTCGTGATGGAGCCCCTTTTCCCCCGGCTCAGCTCTGGGCAAGTGGAAAGGGACTTAACAACTCCTCCAATCCTCCTGCTAACCGTCACCGAGGTCGCCCTGCCTCCACCCCGGCTCCCGCCGCCGCAACAACCGGGCCCGGCTTCTGCAGCGGTTTTCTCCAATCTTCCTCCCACACCCCAGGCTTTGACGTCTTCTTCTACTCCGGCCATCCCACAATCTTCCTTGCTTCGTTCATCTCGTCCATGAATTTTCTCCAGCGCACCATATCATCTCTTACTCAGCTTCTCCGGAAGTTCACCTCCAATTCTGCCATGTCAGTACTTCCTCTTCTCGGCTCTGCCGACATTCAACCCGCTCCGTGGCCCCTCCCACTGACATTCACCATCGCAATGCTCGTCCTGGCTGTAAAGGTGAGATGTATCACTTCATTCTGTCTTCTCTACTGTTTCCTCATTCATATGCCCTTCAAGCACGCTGTGTTTCCCACTCCTCTTTTACATTCAGGTAGATCATGTACTCCCATGCATTCTAACATCTCACTCAGGCTCTGCTCCAAATCCTGAAGGGGCAGCTCATTAATCTGGTTTTTCTTTGCTCTTTGTTCTTCTCTTCCCTTCTTCCAGCACTCCTGCCCGGCCAAACTCAACCTGCTGGCTTTCCACTTCAGTCTCCTTACGAACTGGAATGATATCTCCTTCTTTTACGGCAAATGGTTCTCTCGGCTGACTCGTTTCAGTTTTTACGGTCTCTAGGTCTCTAGTCCCGGTCGAAAAGATGGTCTCTCAAACGGATGGTTTACAATCCTTTTGTTGACAGAGCCTTGCATGTGAACACATCATACGAGCTAAAAAATGTACAGAATGGAAATACCTTTAGTAACTCTAACAATATGTTGCTTTTAACCTTTTTTTGCCTTATTATTTACCATAAATGAATTAATTTCCTTTAATTATTACAACCCCCTTTTATCGTTGACAATCTTTCCCTTGAGTGCTTTTCCCGTTTTACCATGTATATTTATTAAACTTGTAACCATCGATTTTATATTTTCCCTGTACCATTAAATAAAATAAAATACAACACATAATATTTCAACTTGGAAAGACACATAACGGAGAAACAACAAGAAGACGGTTAAAGAATTTATTAATGAAAGATTATTTCTTTGGCACTCGGACCCCTGAGGAAGATGTAAACACCGAGGATGAAGTAGATTTGAATAAACATCTTAGGATTATGATTAGGTACGTCTTCCCCCAAAAGGGCCGAGGCCAGGCTGAGGGTGAATTGAAGGAGATTAGTTATGGATGATTTGAGATGAGCGGGGAGTAAAAACCCGGACCAAAACATTTTTTTAATGGATTAGTCTCGAATGGGCTTATGACTGAGTTATGACTGAAGATGCGTGGATAGCCGATGCCAGGTCTGGTGAAGATTGGCTGCAACTGACAGGCATCAAGCTGGCTAGATGAATGCCTGACAAGGCATAGGATTGAGATACCTGCGAAGTCATGTTTGTAAACGCCTGCCAATGGCGTGTGAGAGCTTGACGGCTGAATGAAACGCCTGCCAATGGCGTAGATAGTGATGAGCCCAAAGAGGCAGGATTGCTATGCCTGCCAAGGCATATTTCGATACGCTTCCCAATAGCGTAGACTGATGGCCTGAAAAGGCTGAATGAGGAGCATGACAAGGCTTGGTTGGATATGCCTGCCAGTGATGAAGATCCAGGTGCATCTGAAAGAGACAAAACTGAAAATAAACTGTCTAAAAACATGGTAAATTAATTGAAATAGGAGAATAAAATATGCAAATTAAAAAAGTGAGATATGAGAACCAGGAATAGAGAAGAAAGATTAATAATTGATCTAGCTAGAGGAAAGGATTGGATGAGGCCGACCACCACCACTAATGGAAGTTGCACTTCTCCACTTTAACATACAGTGTGTTCTCGAGGAGGCGCTGTAGGACCTGTCTAACATGGTGGCGGTGTTCCTCGAGACTTCTGGAAAAAATCAAAATGTCGTCCAGGTATACAAATACAAAAATATTTTAAAAATCTCTCAACACGTCGTTGACGAGTGCCTGAAAAACTGCTGGGGCATTAAGCCGAAAGGCATAACTAGATATTCAAAATGTCCCAGGGGAGTCTTGAATGCCGTCTTCCACTCATCTCCCTGGCGGATTCTGACTAAGTGGTAGGCATTTCTGAGGTCCAGCTTTGAGAAAACAACAGCGCCATGTATAGGCTCAAACGCAGAAGCTAACAAAGGAAGAGGATATTTATTCTTTACTGTAATTGCGTTCAAACCCCTGTAATCTATACAGGGGCATAAACTTCCGTCCTTTTTCCCCACAAAAAAGAAACCATCTCCTAAAGGAGATGAAGAAAGACGGATAATTCCAGCAGCTAAAGACTCCGCAATACATTTCTCCATTACCCTTCTCTCCGGCCCAGAGATGCTATAGAGCCGACTGGAGGTTAATGGCGCAGTCGTATGGTCGATGAGGCGGCAGAGACAGAGCCCGAGATTTGCTAAAAGCCATTTTGAGGTCGTGATACTCGGAGGGGACCCTGGTGAAATCTGTGAGTTCCTCCTCTTCACCTTCCTCACCAGGGGTTGTAGGGCAGACGGCTGACTGCAAACATGAACTGAGACAACCCTCAGACCAAGCCTCCACCCGCAAATCCACCCAATTAATATGGGGGTTATGACGCTGGAGCCAGGGGAAACCGTGTACTAACGTACTCTGAGCAATGGGAAAAACATAAAAAGACACCTGTTCTCGGTGATTACCGGACAAAATAAGCTCAAGTGGCTGTGTCTGATGGGTGATCTCATGTAATGATAACCCATCCAAAGCTACAACCCGACGGGGCTGGGCCAACTTCTCTGTGGCAATTTGTTTCTTGGAAACAAAATCATAGTCAATCAAGTTCAAATCACAGCCAGAGTCAACTAGGGCAGATAAAACCTCAGCGTGATGGTTCAAAAATAAGGTAGCCGGTAACGTGAATCGAGGGGTTTTACTACTGGAGGATTGGTTTGTCGGTTGCCCCATCACAGCCGACGGACCCTCCTTTTGGCCGGACAGGACAAGCGAAAATGAAATGGCCGGACATATGGCACCACAATAAAACCATTGGTTAGCCTCCCGGCGTCGTCGTTGCTCTCCAGGCGAGAGACTGGCTCTCCCTACCTGCATGGGCTCGGTCTCGGGGTGGCTGACTTGAGGTTCTAACGACACTGGTAACGGGGATGAGGGAAACGGGGAAACCGCCCCACTGCCCTCTCGGAGCGATCCCTCCTCCTCTCCCGTAGGCGAGAATCAATACGGACAGCCAAATCAATGTACTTATCGAACCCTTCTGGTTCATCTAAGAGGACTAACTCGTCCTTAATGGGCTCGTCCAGAGACTGGAAAAACGCCGCCTTTAACGCGCTTGCGTTCCAGCCTGAGGACGCAGCCAATATACGGAAATCAATAGAAAAATCAGCTAAAGAACAATTCCGCTGTTTTAGCGCCCACAACCTGCGGGCAGTACAGGATTGATCTGAAGCTACATCAAAAGTCTGTTTAAACTCCCTAATGAAAACCTCATAAGACACACTGAAACTAGTGCAGTTGGAAAATCGTGCCTCCGCCCACCGGAGCTCTCTCCCGGTTATCAAGCCCAAGACATATGAGATCTTACCCTCATCGTGAGAAAACGCTCGGGGTGACCGGTTAAACACCAATTTACACTGGAGTAAAATTCCGCGGCATCCGGCCACATCTCCGGAGAACTTCTCAGGGAGAGGAGAAGTAACATCTCGGAAAGGTGGCTGATGTTGGGCCTCCAGGGGCTCCGCAGTGCCCCCAATGGGTGCGGCGGACTCGGGACTACAAGCACCTCAAAACAACGATGCCAAATGCTCTAGCTGCTGGTTTGTTTGCAGCTGCAGGTCTATGAGGGTTTGGAGAGTGGAACCGTGCGCGTGAATCTGCTGATTATGTTCAGCGAAAGTTCTCTGAATGGTCTCCACTGGGTTAGGCTGGCCTGAGTGTTCTGTCATGATTTTTACAGCCGACTTAACCCACATCCAGAGACACTCAGAGAACTTGTTAAATAAAGAAGCTTATTGCAAACATGGTAAAGCACAACAGAAGCAGTGAATCTAATCTCCCGTCACTGAAAAAAACACAAAGAGAAATGATTAGTGGCTGAACCTCAGAATATGACCTAACTGAAACATTCTCTTACTGGAGAATCCGGGGAAACCGCCAGGGAGAGGATAAGTGTCAAGAAAAAAGCCCCGCTTGCCAGGTTCAGTCCAATTCCAGGACGTAGCCAGTACCACAACGGAGGACTGGGACAGGTCAGGCAGAAATCGCACCTGGAACAGGTAACAGGGGAAGTTAGAATTCACACAGAGAAATACTTCAAAAATCCTTCACAGCAATTCTTGCAAAGTTTTCAGAGCTGGCCAGAAGATTACCACGGAGGCAAAACACTCAGGCAATGAAGTGTTGGCAACCATCCTCTTTATGCTTCCCAGCTGATGAATAGACACCTGTCGCCTCAGGACTCTCCTACTGGCGGCACCAAGTGTTGGAAAGGTGTTAGCAGCAGGCAGCAGATGACTCCAGATCCTGACAGAAAGGGTATATTGGTTTTGGAAATTGTTCCCTTCGTGGTCTTAGATTCCCTTGTGGATTATGTTGTGCACATGTTAAACATGTTCTACAAAAATTTTTTGAATAAGAATTAAATCCATATGTTATATAATATTTATATATCTGTCCTACCCTTCCTCCCTGTTGAGACAGGTGAAACACGATGGCTCAATATTGCCGCCCATTTATATAGGTTCTTTGGTAGGACAGGTTTATTATCTGGTCAAATATAGATTTCATCTTTTAATTCAGCTCCATGTTTTTTCCACATTTCTATCTCCTGTGGTGGGCTTTGTTGTTGCATTTCTTTTAACAGTGTATATTTTGTCACTACTGCATATCCTGTTTGTGTCTTCTCTCTCTCATCTTTTCTGGAGGAATCATCCACATAAACTATTTCGCCCTATACCAGAGGTTGATCCTGCAAATCACTTCTAATTTTTGCTTCTTTTTCCTGCTAATTCTTGACAATCATGTTGAATTCCATCTTCAGGCATGGGTAACAATGTTGCTGAGTTTAAAGTGGTGCACCTTTCTATACTTAAGTGTGGTTGTGACAGTAAAGTTGACATGCAGGACATCCCTTCCTGCACTGTCACTGTCCACAATAATGGCTTCCTAGTTAATCTTGTGGATGCACTGATTTCTGTATTCATTGTTGTTGGAAACCAGTCTGTGGCATCTTTTCCCCTCTGCACTATTCTTCCCATATCCTGCCACTTGAGTTCTTTATCCTTGAATAAAGATATGTGTGGAGGTGTCCACATTTTGCAGAGCTTCCTAGTGTCTTCCGCTAACAACTTCAGCAACTGACGTACTGTTCCCATCTGCATAAACATAAGTTACCATGACTTTTGTAGGGGTTACTTTAGTTAATGCTTCTTCATAAGTTTTATCTGGTCCAGGAGTATTTTTATGCCACATGGTAATATGTAGATCATCTGGTGTCATCTGATCTTGTAGTCGAGTAATGACATTTTTTATCCTTCTGTTAATAAAGCTGTCCCTATGTCTAGGGGTGGTTTGTTTAGAATAGATAGCTGACATGACTGTCCATTGGGATCTCTTATCCAAACTGGTTCAGACTCACAGACATGTGTCAATTTCCCACTAGCTGACCTTACTGTTATTTGCTGATCACTAAGTCTGGAATTTGGGATTGTTTCTTTACAGGTGGTCCTGCATGCTCTGGTATCACAAAGAAAAGTAATTGATTTTCCATTCAACAGTAAGGTAACTTCAGGTTTAATGCTATCTAGGGAGAGAAGGTCCTAGAAATTTAGGAGGACATCCTGCCCCTGTGTTTTTGGTTTTTTGTTTTCATCAGTGTCTGAGGTACTAGGAACAATTTCACTTGTTTTCTGTCCTAGTCATACTGAAAAACGGTACTGGCTATCTTTTTCTGTTTTTTATCCTTCATTACTCTTCTAGATTTGCTGTGGGGAACCCTATAAAATGTCTCCTTACCCAGGTATTAATTGCATCCCTGGAACCAGCATGTAGTGCATTTTTTAACTGCTGTCAATAAGCTCCTTGCTCGTTTTCATCTTCTTGTAGACCACTATGTATTTTAAACACTTTTGTCAGTCTAATCCTATATTCTTCAAAATGCTCTTCCTCTTTTTGTTTCACTCTGGCGTAGACAGCTCTGCGTCTGTATCTAACTGTAAGCCTATCAATTAATCCCCTCACTCTGTTTGTTCTGCTGTTAAAAGAGTAAAATATTTTCTAAGGTTACACAGAGAAAAAACGTGTCATGCCATGAACCTCTGTGACACGCTGTATCAACAGCCTCCGGCGTCTCAAACAATAAAAACTAAACACAAATAAAACATACACAAGGTACAGCCATGGTGGGGATGGATTTATTCACCAAAGGGACTCATTTTAGCCCATCCAATCCTGTCAAACCTCATCAGATCTGTGGTACAAAACAAAAACTTTCCACCTACTCTTTTTACTCCCTTTTTTTTGTCCTACTGTTCTATTTTGCAAGTCCATCAAAAATTACTTCTTAGCCCTCTGACCTTTTCTGCATTCCACAAAAATGTCCATTCTTATCTCCTGCATCACACCTGTCTTTTTAGTTACTTTTAACCAATAATCTACATCCTCATAACCTTCTTTGTCCATTTTTCTTAAATCACGTGTACTTTTAATGTACTTTTAATTATTGCATCCTGTAGATTAACACATTTTTTAGAGTTTAAATGACCATCATAATGATATGTGGTTATCCATTTATCTAAATATTTTAATTTTAATATTTTAAATGTGATCCTGTGCTTCTACAAATTTCCAATCTTTGCATTGTAATTAATTTTTTTGTTTATTTTTACTTGCCCCTTTTCCCATTTTTTTTTTTTTTTTTTTAATTTGGTCCAGCATATAAATACCTAGGGTATTCTAAATGCTGGATTATTCTACTCAGTAGGGTGACAGAAAAATCTTCTCTTGTGGTAATTCTCACTTCAACTCTTTCGAGTGGAGAATTCTTGCCTTTGCATCCACAAAAGTTAGTCACTTACAATCCTACTGCTTTGGTATGAGGCAAAACCTAGTGGTTTAAATCCTCCATTCATTTCTCACATGCACACATTTTTAAACGCGGAATTTTCTTAGTATTTTTGTTTAAATACTTAAACAGGACTCCGCCGTCCTTGAAACACGGAATTTTTAGTATTACTTCTTAATACTTTTCCAGGACTCCGCCGTTCTACTTTTACCTGTTAGGGCCTAGGATTCACAGGGTTTTATTTCACGCAATGACCCCCAGTCATTCGTCATACTTTTTTAATCCAAACTCAACTCACCACTTTGTCTTCTCCTCTCTCTCAGAGTTCCATCAGCCGTCAGACCCCAGCGGGCGGTCCGAGATCCAGTCCCGGAAAGGGTCTGTGAGTCTCCCTGATGAAGACAGCCGTGCCTACGGTCTTTACTGGAATCTACCAACCCGCTGGAATCCTCAGGCATAATTGGAATCCGGCTCCGAAGGACCAAATAATGTCAGGTTCAAACAACCTAAAATACTTATAACATCACAAAAAGAAGAGAAAGACAAAGAATTAGTTACTTTACTCGCTGCGAGGAGAACGGACAGAGATGTGCTTTTCAGTTACAAATCTCCTAAATATGAAAACCATCTGTCCGTACCTCTCTTTTTATTATCTTTGGGGGTCCCTAGTTACAATGAATGTCGCTCTCTAAGGATGGGAAAAACAGCTGCATCGTAAACAGGTCATAAACACCATTATCTTGTAACAACACACTTCCACAGTCTCCCCCATCTTAAGATCAGTGTGTCTTCTGTTCAGCACAATCAGCCTTCATCTTTATGACCTCCTCAACTGTGACTGCTTCCTTCTCAGCTCCACCTTTGATCCTTGCCTGCTGACAAACTCATCACATCCTTACTCACACATACAGCATGAAAGGTTATAAAGATCAAATTGTAAAGTTAATAGAAAAGGAAAAAATATAAGATAAATCTATATTCAATTATTCCAACAATAGGCAAAGTCCTGATTGAGCGAGTGTGGATGCAACTTTGGCAGAGAAGGATTTGTGATATGATAGGAAAATCTGGAAGCCATGTTTGAAATGTAGGTTGATGATGAGAGAGGAATAGGTATCGTGCTTTTTCTATGCTCAGATAACAGAGCAGAAGACGTCTCTGAAATGCTTAAAGGCGGCCGAAAGCTCACCAAAGAGGATTCTTAGAAAGGTGGGGAGTAGATAATTTAAACACAGCACTAAAGCCATCAGGGAAAGTGATATGGTGGTCAACCTCGGGAGATAGTAAAATGAGAGAAACCAGATTAATGAGTTGCCCCTGCAGGATTTGGAGCGGAGCCTGAGTGAGATGTTAGAATGCATGGGAGTACATGATCTACCTGAATGTAAAAGAGGAGTGGGAAACACAAGGGCATATGAATGAGGAAACAGTAGAGAAGAGAGAATGAAGTGATACATATCACCCTTAGAGACGAGCCAGGATGAGCGTTGCGATGGTGAATATCAGTGGGAGGGGCCAAGGAACGGTTTGAACGTTGGCGGAGCGGAGAAGAGGAAATGCTGATGTGGCAGAATTGGAGGCGAACTCCCGGAGAAGCTGAGTAAAATAAGATATGAAGCTCTGGAGAGAATCCATGGACGAGGGAGGGCGACCTTGGCGATGCATAGTAGGAGGATTGGAGGAGTTCTTAAGGCACTGTCCACATGCCCGGAGCTGAGACGAGGGGAAATGGGGCCATCAAGGCAGGAGGCCAGTCGAACGCTCCTACAAGGAGGAAGGAGGGCGGAATTCGTCACAAAACAGTGCGAGGAACCACCAAGTCGCCAGAAACTAGTCGGACATGTCGCAGCTGCTCATTGAAGCTCAGCAGAAGAGCGGTGTTTTCCATGCAGAGGGTCTTAAAAAGTGATGCCCTGGGAGATGATTGGCTGAGGAGGAGTGCGGACCTGCCGTTGATTGGAGCAGCCAGTGAGGAGTGATTAAACGTGGTGGGGTGGTGAGTCTTCCATGTTGAATTTTCGTTTAAACTCCATTTTAACTGTTTGTGTCTTTACTTAGCTTATAATATTGAAACTAATTCAATTCAATTTATTGAATTCAGTTTATTTATATAGTGCCAATTCACAACACATGTCGTCTCAAGGAACTTCAAAAAGTCAGGTACATACATTCCAATTAATCCTAACCATTGAACAGTGCAGTCAGATTTAGTTAGTTATTCAAATTGGATAAAAAGTTTTTCTATCTAAGGAAACCCAGCAGATTGCATCCAGTCAGTGACTTGCAGCATTCCCTCCTCCCGGATGAGCATGTAGACAGTGGACAGTCACTGGTGTGGACTTTGCAGCAATCCCTCATACTGAGCATGAATGTAGCGACAGTAGAGAGGAAAAACCCCCCTTTAACATGAAGAAACCTCTGGCAGAACCAGTTTGAGCGGCCATCTGCCATGACCGACTGGGGGTTTGAGAGAACAGAGCAGAGACATATAAAGAACACAGAAGCACTGATCCTGGAGTACTTTCTATGGGAAGGAAAAGTAAATGTTAATGGATGTAGCTCCTTTAGGGGTTTCATCTAGAAAGAATGAACAGATAAACTCTGAGCCAGTTTTCAAGGTGAAAGTCTGAAAGAGAGCACATATAATTAGTTACAGTTACACCTCAGTCAATTGCTATGTCTAGAAGAGAGAAAGGGTTAAACACTGAAAGACAGGGCCAAGTGGATCATCGGTAGAGGGTGAGCATTAAGTTGTTGCCAGTAGAAGCTTGGACGATGCCCAACTCCGGAAAGGTGTCACAGGTAGACACAGAGTCAGGCCAGGTGTAGCTTCTAGGAAAAGAAAAGAGAGAGAACATAAAGTTAAAAGTTGAAAAAAACAGCAAATAATGCAAAATTGGAGAGTAGTGTGAGAATGTAGCGTAGAGTGAATGTGGTCATTATGTCCTCCAGCAGCCTAAGCCTATAGCAGCATAACTACAGAGATCGCTCAGGTTAACCTAAGCCACTCTAACTATAAGCTTTATCAAAAAAGAAAGTTTGAAGCTTAGCCTTAAAAGTAGTAAACCTCCGTATTGCGCTTCAGCTTGACTAACTTACAAAAGAATATTAGCACCCTCTACTGAGAGAAAACAAAAAAACAAAACTACTACTTTTAACAAGGATATCTAAAATTCATTTACACATTTGAACATACTGTGGAAGCTTAAAGCTTTGTTTGATTAGATTAAAAGTGTTATTATTGTGTTTACCATTACAACATGAATTATGTGAAGAATTGTTCACTCTGAGTAAACATGCAAGCCATCTGGAAATACAGGTCCTTCTCAAAAAATTTGCATATTGTGATAAAGTTCATTATTTTCTATAATGTAATGATGAAAATTTAACAATCATATATTTTAGATTCATTGCACACTAACTGAAATATTTCAGGTCTTTTATTGTCTTAATATGGATGATTTTGGCATACAGCTCATGAAAACCCAAAATTCCTATCTCACAAAATTAGCATATCATTAAAAGGGTCTCTAAACGAGCTATGAACCTAATCATCTGAATCAACGAGTTAACTCTAAACACCTGCAAAAGATTCCTGAGGCCTTTAAAACTCCCAGCCCGGTTCATCATTCAAAACCCCAATCATGGGTAAGACTGCCGACCTGACTGCTGTCCAGAAGGCCACTATTGACACCCTAACGCAAGAGGGTAAGACACAGAAAGAAATTTCAGAACGAATAGGCTGTTCCCAGAGTGCTGTATCAAGGCACCTCAGTGGGAAGCCTGTGGGAAGGAAAAAGTGTGGCAGAAAATGCTGCACAACGAGAAGAGGTGACCGGACCGGACCCTGAGGAAGATTGTGGAGAAGGGCCGATTCCAGACCTTGGGGGACCTGCGGAAGCAGTGAACTGAGTCTGGAGTAGAAACATCCAGAGCCACCGTGCACAGGCGTGTTCAGGAAATGGGCTACAGGTGCCGCATTCCCCAGGTCAAGCCACTTTTGAACCAGAAACAGCGGCAGAAGCGCCTGACCTGGGCTACAGAGAAGCAGCACTGGACTGTTGCTCAGTGGTCCAAAGTACTTTTTTCGGATGAAAGCAAATTCTGCATGTCATTCGGAAATCAAGGTGCCAGAGTCTGGAGGAAGACTGGGGAGAAGGAAATGCCAAAATGCCAGAAGTCCAGTGTCAAGTACCCACAGTCAGTGATGGTCTGGGGTGCCGTGTCAGCTGCTGGTGTTGGTCCACGGTGTTTTATCAAGGGCAGGGTCAATGCAGCTAGCTATCAGGAGATTTTGGAGCACTTCATGCTTCCATCTGCTGAAAAGCTTTATGGAGATGAAGATTTCATTTTTCAGCACGACCTGGCAGCTGCTCACAGTGCCAAAACCACTGGTAAATGGTTTACTGACCATGGTATCACTGTGCTCAATTGGCCTGCCAACTCTCCTGACCTGAACCCCATAGGGAATCTGTGGGATATTGTGAAGAGAACGTTGAGAGACTCAAGACCCAACACTCTGGATGAGCTAAAGGCCGCTATCGAATCATCCTGGGCCTCCATAAGACCTCAGCAGTGCCACAGGCTGATTGCCTCCATGCCACGCCGCATTGAAGCAGTCATTTCTGCAAAAGGATTCCCGACCAAGTATTGAGTGCATAACTATACATGATTATTTGAAGGTTGATGTTTTTTGTATTAAAAACACTTTTCTTTTATTGGTCGGATGAAATATGCTAATTTTGTTAGATAGGAATTTTGGGTTTTCATGAGCTGTATGCCACAATCATTCGTATTAAGACAATAAAAGACCTGAAATATGTCAGTTAGTGTGCAATGAATCTAAAATATACGAATGTTAAATTTTCATCATTACATTATAGAAAATAATGAACTTTATCACAATATGCTAAGTTTTTGAGAAGGACCTGTAGATTACATTAGGGAAAAGTTCTTGGCGTGAGAAAAGATGGATGGACTTGTTATTGCAGTTCAGCCAGGAAATCTCATGACTCTAGCCAGGTCACTTTGACATTAGAGTTTTGCATCCAGATAAATGATGAAATTGTTATTGTAAACTGTCACGTAGGCCAATCTGATCTTTTCCAGATGTTGGGCTGGAATGTATTCCCAGAATTGCAACTGAGAATCAATGTTGTGGATGCCAAAAGTTTTGGCATCAAAAATGAATATGATGATTTCAATTGGTCAAAGAGAACCAAATACACATCAATGCTTGTAATCTGTATAAAAAACACCCTGTAAAGACTGAAGGCAAAGGAACTTGTGGAATTTGATTAAGATGTTTTGTGCGTTGTAAGAAATAAAAGTTGCCCCCGTGAAGGCTGGGAAGAGAGATTTCTCTGAGTTTTGTGTTAATTGCTGTTAGCTCAGTAGTAAGTCCGCCCTCTTCCACAAATTGGTGATCCTGACGTGATTCAATCTACAGGGAGAGATTTGCGGCCCCCGTCCGGGGAGCGGGGCCTGGGTAGCTGTGGTTCAGGGCCCACAACAGGAGGAGGTGAGTTCTTGCCTCTTTTCTTGTTGAAAGAATTTCAGCTGCCCGGACCCTCAACTGTAGAGGTGTAGATAGAGACTTCGGTCTCTCTCTTTTTCTCTCTTCTCACAGTCTCCACGGTTTCCTGCATGCAGGAAGACTGCCAAAAAATACAAAGTTGGAATTGGCTACCTGGCAGTCTTAAAATGAGTATTGTGCACACCCCGGCATTTATCGTGGTGCCAAGACAGGAATAGTCCTATATGATAGAGTGCTTGGTGTAATACTGATTTCTCTCCAAGAATTAAGCCTCCTTGCAGAGAGACTGCTATTTTCATATATAAAAAACACCCGTTAGAAAAGGTATGTAGAGACCTTGAGATTAAGTAGCCAGTGGATTAAGTCGAGGTGAGGTTGTGCCTCGTGTGATGCCTGGAGGGCAAAAAAGCACTGGAAAAGGCCACAGCTGTTGAAATTTTACATGTATGTGATTGGAGGTTACAATGTTGATTGGAGTGTTTTCTTTTTTACATTTGAGATCTCTATGATGAGCATTGGTGATTGGTGTTCTGGAGAAGTAGTAATTTGATCTTGCTAAAATGACCAATGTGAGTTAAGCAAACAATTAACTCGTGAGCTTACACAAAGTAAGAGAATTGATCAATTGGGACATCAATAATACTATAAATTAGGTTTGAACTCCCCAGGGAAGAACATTAGGTGTGAATATGAGAGTGTGAAAGACGTATGAAGTTGGTGTGGTTTATGAATGGCTTTGATCAACGCTGATTGAGTGAAAGGCAGTGTGTCGACTGGTGTTTTGTGTGTGATGCATGTAAAGCTTATGGAAATGTGCATGTGTTGCCCATACTGAATGTGTGGATAGCTTTCGGGGTACCATTGTTCTGAATGATAACTGTGAGCATCTAAATTAAGTGTGTTTTCCTCTTCTTTCTTCGCTCTGATTGGTGGTTTCTAGATGCTTCAGTCGCCAAATGTCCTATGCTGAATTTATGAGTCAACATCAGCCACCAAGACAATACAAAATTTTTATAAAACAGTGAGACAACTTCTAGTAAAACTTTAATTCCAGGCATTACAACTTGGACTGGTTTGACCACAAGTTTTGCCAAAGTGATATTGGATACAAAACAAAAGAGAGAAGGAAAAGAGATCTTCAGCTTGGGTCAAAACACACACACGCACACACACATTCTACCACCCACTCTCCCTCTCTCTCTCTCTCTCTCCTCCTATTTCTCCTCCCCCTCTATTTCTCCTCCTTCGTCTCTCCTCACTCTCTCTCTCTCCTATTTCTCCTATCTTTCTCTCCTCCTATTTCTCCTCCCCCTGTACGTCTCCTCCCTCTCTCCCTCTCTCTCACTGTCTTTCTTTCTTTCCAAACCCAACCCCTTTGATTGTGCCATTTTTAGCCTGCCTGTGTGGTTTGATTTAATGTATTTTGTCTTAGGCTAAAGTGATAATTGTAAAGTCAACTTGAAAAAGTGTCATTTAATGACTTTTATAGTTGCCTTCGTCAGTGGACTGGTCTCTGAAATTGGATTATTTAAGCTTAAGAGATACTGAGCTAAGGCCTTTACAATTACTTCATAGAAGGCAAATACATTTTTTTATTATATATGTTTAGGTAAATCAACAGCTGATAAAATAAAAGAATAAGATTCCTTTACAGCAAGTCAGACTTAGTGCACACATTTGGTAAAAAAGGTTGTGCAAGCAGTTTAATCAAATAATTTACTCAAAGATAAAAGAACACCTTGAGTAAAACAAACTAGCATTTACTTTATTTTATAAATTTTTTTACAGTTAAGAGAGCATACTATAAAAGTAAAATAAAACACGCAGCAACCAATTGCTTATTAAGTTTAATATTATTTGAAAATAAGTATCTGGACTGCATAAGGCTTGATTAGGATACAAAGACTAAAATAAAGACTCATTTGATTTGGATAACACAATTTTAAAAAGTTACTAAAAATAACAGTAATTATAGGAAAATAAATATATTTTAAACAACACCACCTAATTAACATTGAATTGTTTGGAACAATATAAACAATCTTCCTAAGGGAAAGAAAATGAGCAATCTACCAACAGTGATTATCGAGTGTAAGAACCCAGATTATGCTTCAAAGATCCCAAAGATTTCTAAAAAATGGGAGAAAAGGACATGTGGATTGCCTGCACCATGGCCTGAAAATGGAAGCTTTGACCTGTCACTATGTGAACAAATGGACACTCGAATTATGGATTATAAGGCAAAAGACAAAAGTAAGAAAAGAGTGGCAAAAAGAGAACATGAGTTGAACATTTTAAAGTTATTCAAAGACGAAGGTCAGAAATACAGACAGAACTTGAAACAACAGTTGACAGAGTTGAAAAAACAACATGATGGAACTAAAAACAATAATCTGAAGCCAGCAGGAATATACCCTTCCCTGGCTGGAACACTTAATATAATGGGAAAATTTTATTACAAAGGAGAAGAAACAGAACAGGGAGAAGCTCAAATGATTCCAGGTGACTTATTGCAGGACATCAGTGCTGAACTAGTGAAGGATAGAGAACACCCACTTAATCCACAGGGTGTGTCTCCGGTAAGTAACGGACCTCACATGCAGAGTGCACCTGCGGGAAGCGAACAAACTCCATTTGGAACGCAGAGAGGACTCCCAATAAATACAGATTCGCCAGTTGCAATTCAGGGCATACATCCTAAGCATCGTAGTACAACAAGGAGACAGCCTTCCAGAAATGTGTAGTTGCCCCAGCAGGGGACAACAACAAATTCAACAACACAGCAACCAAGTAGGACAAGAATAATTGATTGTTATGGGGAACACACTGGAAGACCAGGGGTGATTCATACTGGATCAACTTAGATCATACTGGGCTTGATTTAAAGCATGAAATAGATAGAACTACCATTCAAGAAATAGAACAACAACTGGACAATCTCCATTCTAACCTAAATGAACCAGAAGTATTAGCTAGAGAACAAGCTGAGGCTGCAAATGTCATAGTGCAGCCTACTGAAGGGTCACAAACAGAGAACAAAATGACAGGCAGTACGATTTGTGATATCGGCCTAATATTCATCCACCTGATAGATACACAGAGGGGAAACAGATGCCAATTCCGGTCAAAGGAAACACAACGCAACATGTTCCTTGGGCCTCTGTGGACCTGGTCGGAAAGGGGAACCACTGGGTGACGACAAGAACCCAGCAACGTACATCTCTTAACAATTTGAGAGATGGAAACAGGATGCAGAACAGGACATTGACAAGAGTCCTCTACTCACAACCTTATTTCAGAATACCATCGTAGATAGTATGCCAGCACCTGTGCGGAGCAGACTCGAAGATGTTGTTGGTCTGACATCAATGCCACACAAGGAGTTTAGAGATCATGTTGTACACAATGTCGGAAAATACAGAAAAGAGGAGCAAAAGCTAGATGAACAAGACAAAAATGTTCAAAGAAAGCGTGCCCAATTGCAACTCGGAGAGCTTCAGGGAAAGGCTGTAATGGTGAAAGGGGAAGAACACCCCAACGCCTCATCAACAACACCTACAGCACCTTTTCCTGATGTGGTGCACCCATCACAGGTGGGTCCTCTAAACTTTACCACCGCCCTGCCACCGCATCCGGTAGTAAATGTCTACCCTACGGCATGGAATTCACGACCATTTGGAGCACGAGGAAGACAGCAAAGAGGATCCCCGTGGGCAAACAGGGATGAAATGCTGCACCCGGAATACCGGGGAGATGCTGGACATGCAGTGAACCTGGACATTGTGCTGAACAATGCTTCCAAAGACAGAATCCATACCTGGGGCGACAACGTGGCAGGGCCAGGCTGGGTCCTCCCAGAGGTCCAACTAACACCCCAAATTTTGGCTACTAGGGGTGCCCAGAGAGCTCTACAGGGGAGAATCAGTAACCAGTTGTAAGCATGGGTGCTGAAAATGAGCCAATGCTAAACATTCAAATAGAAAATAAAGAAACACCAATATTAGTTAATATAGGAGCAGCTTACACATGTGTGAGCCCAAATTATGCAACTCATCTCCACATGTCTGATAAATTTATATCGACGGAAGGGTTCTCGGGAACACGACAAATAATCCAAATGATGGCTCCTGTACGACTGGTGGCAGATGATGGTGAAATAAAGATACCAATTTTGGTATCTTATCAAACCCCAATTAATTTTGTTGGGCAGAGATGCTCTGTGTAAACTGAAACTGAACATTTGCTGTACCCCTCAAGGAGTATATGTTCAAAAAGAAGGTCTGGATCTCCAAATGTTCATGCAGGTGCATGAGGCAAAGGCTTATTGGCTAGGAGACAATGACAGTCCAGTTGGGAATGTAATTTTTGAGTGGGGCCAGTACATTCAACTCCAACTTCCAGGTGCTAAAAAACCTCGTTTGGACTACCATTGTACAATGTTCTACAATGTTTCAAAAAGCACAGAGTTTGAGGAAAAATGGGACAGCGAAACACAAGGATTAAATGTGAACCTGGAAACCAAATACATTGTTATTGGTTCACAAGGGGCAGCAGTAAATGTGGAAATGAATGATTTCATTTCCAAATGGTATAACGTTCCAGAATCGGAGCCACACATAACCTTGTTTGTAAATAAACATTTTCATGCAAAAGACTTAGGACCAATGATGAAAGTTGCTACTACAACAAAATGGGAAGAAACAGACAATCCATTAATTTTCCAATCACAGGATGCATCAATGATTAAGATTGAGCGAAATCCAAACCACAAGTGGTGACAGTGCCTGTTAATGACACAAATACATCGGAAGAAAAGGAGATGTTAAAAGGAGATTTGATTTTTGAGGACATGCTAAAACATGTCGCAGATCATGTATGGTCAAAACATGATACAGATGTGGGTCTGGTAAAATCAGCCAACCCATTTAAGGTTTAGTTGAAACAAAATGTAGACCTTCCATTCCGTCCACAATACCCGTTAAAGGTAGAAGCAGAAAAAGGCATTAGCAGAACTATTGAAGGACTTCTAGAAGCAGCAGTATTGGTGGAAACAATATTTCCAGTCCGAAAGGCAGATGGATCAAAATAGCATCTGGTTCATAACTTGAGGGTCATCAATCAGGTTGTTCAGGATTGGCCAGCAGATGTGCCAAATCCACACATGCTGCTAACTGCTGTTCCACCAGAAGCATAGTTTTTCACTGTCATTAATCTCTGTTCTGCATTCTTCAGCATCCCTTTAGCAGAAGAGTCTCAACACTTGTTTGCGTTACATACAGAGGCAAAAAGTACAATTACACTCACTTACCACAAGGGTTCAAACACAGCCCTCATGTGTTCAAACACATCCTAAAACAGGATCTTGAAGAGTTGAGACTGAACAGCACATTGGTGCAATATGTAGATGATTTATTAATCTGAGCACCCACATTGGAAGACTGTCATTGAGACTCAATGAAGGTCCTTCAGAGATTGGCTGAAGGAGGTCATAAAGCCTCAAAGGAAAAATTCTATATTGTCAGCCGCAGGTAGAATACCTAGGCAGAGTGATTTCACAAGGAACCATTGGCATTTCGCCTTCGCAACTCAAAGGTGTCAGCAAAGTACTATGCCCACGAACGGTTGGTGAGATGATGACGTTCCTGGGGATGACAGGCTTTAATGCAGACTGGATAGAAGACTATGCAGAAAAAACAGCACCGTTAAGAGAGTTTATGAAAGAATCAGGAAATCAGTCATTGAAAACCATGTGAAATGTATGACTGAGGCTAAAATAGCTTTTGAAACACTAAAACAGGAAATGCAAGTGGCACCCACTCTGGCGATGCCAGACTATGACAAGCAATTCTACCAATATGTGGCAAACAGAAAAGATATGTATGTCTCAGCAGTACTGATGCAGGAAAACTGTGCAGGTCAGTGAAAACAAGCTATTGCTTATTATAGCACAAAGCTTGACAATGTAGCACAGGGCTGGCCACCATGCTATCAAGGGCTAGCAGCAGTCTACTATGCCTATGAGAAAACATCGACCATAACAATGGGTTACCCAGTCACCATTAGGACACATCACAAAATAAATAGTAATAAAGTGTCAGGCACACCGCAAAGGTAATGACTTGGTCATAAGATGTAATAACGCAGCAGATGAAGCAGCAAAAGTGGCATCCCAATGCCAGATGGCTATCTTGGCACCTGTATTGTCATTGGAACCTTTGGTTATGCCAGAAGACTTGATACTGATTCAACAACAGGCAAACAACAGTGAGCGCAATTTGTGGGCAAGAAGAGGTGCAACAATGAGTGAGAATGGTTTGTGGAGATCCCAGGATGGCCTATTGGTGGCACCAGTGGCATTGTTAACAGTGCTGATTTCAGAAGCACGTGGTGCAGATCACTGCAATAGAGGTAAGGTGATAGAGAAGTTGAGAAATCAAGGTTTTTGGTCCCCACATTTGTGAGCCATGGTAGATGAAAATCTCAGTCAATGTGACATACAGTACAGACCAAAAGTTTGGACACACCTTCTCATTCAAAGAGTTTTCTTTATTTTCATGACTATGAATATTGTAGCTTCACACTGAAGGCATCATTGTGCACATATATTTATATTATATTGTAGATATGTTTATACTGTTTAATTTGTACTGTATTGCACCAACTACGCCAAAACAAATTCCTTGTATGTCCAAAAACGTACTTGGCAATAAAGCTTTTCTGATTCTGATTCTGATCAAAACTATGAATTAACACATGTGGATTTATATACTGAACAAAAAAGTGTGAAACAACTGAAAATATGTCTTATATTCTAGGTTTTTCAAAGTAGCCACCTTTTGCTTTGATTACTGCTCAGCACACTCTTGGCATTCTGTTGATGAGCTTCAAGAGGTAGTCACCTGAAATGGTTTTCCAACAGTCTTGAAGGAGTTCCCAGAGATGCTTAGCACTTGTTGGCCCTTTTGCCTTCACTCTGCGGTCCAGCTCACCCCAAACCATCTCGATTGGGTTCGGGTCCTGTGACTGTGGAGACCAGGTCCTCTGGCGCAGCACCCCATCACTCTCATTCTTGGTCAAATAGCCCTTACACAGCCTGGAGTTGTGTTTGGGGTCATTGTCCTGTTGAAAAATAAATGATGGTCCAACTAAACGCAAACCGGATGGAATAGCATGTTGCTGCAAGATGCTGTGGTAGCCATGCTGGTTCAGTATGCCTTCAATTTTGAATAAATCCCCAACAGTGACACCAGCAAAGCACCCCCACACCATCACACCTCCTCCTCCATGCTTCACGGTGGGAACCAGGCATGTAGAGTCCATCCGTTCACCTCTTCTGTGCCGCACAAAGACACGGTGGTTGAAACCAAAGATCTCAAACTTGGACTCATCACACCAAAGCACAGATTTCCACTGGTCTAATGTCCATTCCTTGTGTTCTTTAGCCCAAACAAGTCTCTTCTGCTTGTTGCCTGTCCTCAGCAGTGGTTTCCTAGCAGCTATTTTACCATGAAAGCCTGATTCACACAGTCTCCTCTTAACAGTTGTTCTAGAGATGTGTCTGCTGCTAGAACTCTGTGTGGCATTGACCTGTTCTCTAATCTGAGCTGCTGTTAACTTGCGATTTCTGATGCTGGTGACTCGGATGAACTTATCGTCCGCAGCAGAGGTGACTCTTGGTCTTCCTTTCCTGGGGCGGTCCTCATGTGAGCCAGTTTCTTTGTAGCGCTTGATGGTTTTTGCGACTGCACTTGGGGACACTTTCAAAGTTTTCCCAATTGTTCGGACTGACTGACCTTCATTTCTTAAAGTAATGATGGCCACTCGTTTTTCTTAAGTTAGTGTAGCATAGTCTACCACAGTTAAAATAATGTGCGCATGGGAACTCTAAAGAGGATCTTACTTAATAAGTTGAACCCAAAATTTTAGACCTAAATAAGAGCAATCATTTAGGGTTGACTAATTTTGTACATCAGGTAATTTCACTACCTTTCATAATCATTCAAATTTCTTTCCTTTTATTCACTCATAAACATCACTTAAACTCACAGGATATTTACAATATGAATATATGATCTCTACTCTAGAAATAGTCGGGCTCGCCTCCACGCACAGCGTGGGTTCTGGAACCTATCTCCTCGAGAGGGGCTGGACTCTCTTCTACTCTGGAGTGGCCCACGGGGAGAGGTGGTGGGCTGGGGTGGGTTTGCTTGTCGCCCCCCAGCTCAGCCGTCTCGTGTTGGGGTTTACCCCAGTGGATGAGAGGGTCGCATCCCTGCGCCTTCAGGTTGGGGAGAGGTCTCTGACTATCATTTCAGCCTACGGGCCGAGTGGTAGTGTGGAGTACCCGGCCTTCTTGGCATCCCTGTCGGGGGTGCTGGATAGTGCCCCTCCTGGGGACTCCATTTTTCTGCTGGGGGACTTCAATGCCCACGTGGGAAATGACAGTGACACCTGGAGAGGCGTGATTGGGAGGAATGGCCTCCCCGATCTGAATCCGAGCAGTGTTTTGTTATTGGACTTCTGTGCTAGTCACGGATTGTCCATAATGAACACCATGTTCAAAGATAAGGGTGTCCATCAGTGCACTTGGCACCAGGACACCCTAGGCAGGAGGTCAATGATCGACTTTGTTGTCGTATCATCAGACCTTCGGCCGCATGTTTTGGACACTCTGGTGAAGAGAGGGGCTGAGCTGTCCACTGATCACCACCTGGTGGTAAGTTGGATCCGCTGGGGGAGGAGAAAGCCGGACAGACTTGGCAGGCCCAAGCGCATAGTGAGGGTCCGCTGGGAATGTCTGGCGGACCCCTTGGCCAGGGATGTATTCAACTCTCACCTCCGGGAGAGCTTTGACCAGATGCCGAGGGATGTTGGAGACATGGAGTCTGAGTGGACCATGGTGGACACCAGCAGTAAGGGATGCTGTCAAGCTGAAGAAGGAGTCCTATCGGCTGTGGTTGGCTTGTGGGACTCCTGAGGCGGCTGACGGGTACCACGGGGCCAAGCGTGCAGCGGCCCGGACGGTGGCAGAGGCAAAAACTCGGACCTGGGAGGAGTTCGGTGAGGCCATGGAGAAGGACTACCGGTTGGCCTCGAAGCGATTCTGGCAAACAGGCGCCTCAGGACGGGGAAGCAGTGCTTCGCCAACACTGTTTACAGTGGGGGTGGGGAGCTGCTGACCTCGACTGGGGACATTATCGGCTGGTGGAAGGAGTACTTCGAGGATCTCCTCAATCCTGCCATCACGCATTCCGTGGTGGAAACAGAGGCTGGGGACTCGGGGTTGGACTCTTTCATCACCCAGGCTGAAGTCACCGAGGTGGTTAAAAAGCTCCGCGGTGGCAGGGCTTCAGGGTTGGATGAGATCCGCCCTGAGTACCTCAAGTCTTTGGATGTTGTGGGGCTGTCATGGTTGACACGCCTCTTCAACATTGCGTGGCGGACGGGGACAGTGCCTTTGGATTGGCAGACTGGGGTGGTGGTCCCCCTACATAAGAAGGGTGACCGGAGGGTGTGTTCCAACTACAGGGGGGTCACACTCCTCAGCCTCCCTGGTAAGGCCTACGCCAGGGTATTGGAGAGGAGAGTCCGGCCGATAGTTGAACCCCAGCTTCAGGAGGAGCAGTGTGGTTTTCGTCCTGGCCGTGGAACACTGGACCAGCTCTATACCCTCTACAGGGTACTCGAGGGTTCATGGGAGTTTGCCCAACCGGTCCACGTGTGTTTTGTGGACCTGGAGAAAGCATTTGACTGTGTACCTCGTGATGCCCTGTGGGGGGTGCTCCAGGAGTATGGAATAGGGGACCCTTTACTAGGGGCCATCCGTTCTCTGTACAAGCGGAGCAGGAGTTTGGTTCGCATTGCCGGCACTAAGTCGGACCTGTTCCCGGTACATGTTGGACTCCTGCAGGGCTGCCCTTTGTCACCGGTCCTGTTCATAACTTTTATGGACAGGATTTCTAGGCGCAGCCAAGGGCCGGAGGGGTTCTGGTCTGGGGACCAGAGGATTTCGTCTCTTCTTTTTGCAGATTACGTGGTCCTGCTGGCCCCCTCTAGCCAAAACCTACAGCATGCACTGGGGCTGTTCGCAGCCGAGTGTGAAGCGGCTGGGATGAAGATCAGCTCCTCCAAGTCCGAGGCCATGGTTCTCGACTGGAAAAGGGTGGCTTGTCCTCTTCAGGTTGGAGGGGAGTTCCTGCCTCAAGTGGAGGAGTTTAAGTATCTTGGGGTCTTGTTCACGAGTGAGGGAAGAATGGAGCGGGAGATCGACAGATGGATCGGTGCGGCTGCCACAGTAATGGGGGCGCTGTGCCGGTCCGTTGTGGTGAAAAGAGAGCTGAGCCGAAAAGTGAAGCTTTCGATTTACCGGTCGGTCTACATTCCTACCCTCACCTATGGCCATGAACTTTGGGTCATGACCGAAAGAACGAGATCCCGGATACAAGCGGCGGAAATGAGCTTCCTCCGTAGGGTGGCCGGGCACTCCCTTAGAGATAGGGTGAGGAGCTCGGCCATCCAGGAGGGGCTCGGAGTAGAGCCGCTACTCCTCCACTCGAGAGGAGCCAGTTGAGGTGGCGCGGGCATCTATACCGGATGCCTCCTGGACGCCTTCCTCAGGAGGTGTTCCAGGCACGTCCCACCGGGAGGAGGCCCAGGGGACGGCCCAGGACACGCTGGAGGGACTATGTCTCTCGGCTGGCCTGGGAACGCCTTGGGCTCCCCCCCGGAGGAGCTGGAGGAGGTGTCTGGGGAGAGGGACGTCTGGGCGTCTCTGCTGAGTCTGCTGCCCCCGTGATCCGGTCCCGGATAAAGCGGAAGACGACGAGTACGAGTACGAGTATATGATCTCTCTTAGCTGTTAATTAGATTGAAAACCTAATTAAAGGGGGGATATATGTGGAAGCTAAAAGCTTTGTTTGATTAGATTAAAAGTGTTATTATTGTGTTTACCATTACAAGATGAATTCTGTGAAGAATTGTTCACTCTGAGTAAACATGCAAGCCGTCTGGAAATAGATTACATTAGGGAAAGGTTCTTGGCGTGAGAAAAGATTAGGTTCTTAATGTGTTTCACTTCATACAACTGTTTTACAAGGGTCAGGTTAGCTTGTCAACTTCCCAAGGTAAAAGTGTAAAAAGGGAAGATCAGTTTCTGGATAACTTTTTAACATCCTCAGCACAGTGAAAGCAGGCTAAAGCGCTGCATGTAATTGATGAAATCATGGCATGTCAGTCAGCAGCTGTTCATGGGCATTAAGTCCGGGATAAATTTGTTCCATTTGCATTTAAAATTGCCCCCTGGAATTGTTTTGATTTATTGTCTCATTTGCTTTTATTTCTTTTCATTACGGTCATGAGGTAATATAAGGTTTGCAAATGTGCTGTGACATGCTGGGTGTTATTACTGTGCCGTGATGAACAGCCTGATAAGTATGCTACCTCCTCCACCCTGTACCTGCTCATGCTGTGTTTCTCATAAGTTTAACGAGTGCTGTCACTACATTACATTCTGGTTCACATAGATCCACGTGAGATTTTCTTCAATCTATAGACTGACCAACTGTTTATCATAAATAGGGTCCAACCTTTTAATTTGAACATTAGCCTGTGACTGAATTTTAGGAGGTTAAAAGATGTTTTCTATTAGTATAATTAACAGTTACTATTGTAAGGTTGAGCAGATGTCTAAAATAAAGTGGATCAGGGAGTTGCATAGATTTCATACTGAAACATGGTGTGTATGGCCTTTTAACTGAGCCATCAACTTGGTGCAAAGAAAGACTAAACTTACACACACTCTCGCTCAAATTGCGTCACCTTCGTTCATCCTCCATTCTGTGTGCATCCAAGTCTCTCACACACTTCCTGTTAATTTATGCTGAACATCCCGTGGTCTTGCTTATCCTCCACTGTGTGCTCGCCTCTCCCTGCTTTCACTCTTAGTTTTCCAAACAGTATCTTAATAAACCACAAGGTCAGCCAATCACAAATGTTTTTTTTTTTATTTAATGAGATTCCTCTGCTAAACATTTTCAGTTGGATGAAAACAGTCTGCCAAAAGAATTAAATATTTAAGAAAAATATGAAAAATTATGTAACACTTGAATTTATAGGTTGAATAATATTTATCATACCCAGCCATCCAGCCATCCATTAGTTTCTAGTTAGACAGTGATCCTAGGCCTTGTTTCACAAAATGACCACCAATCTCCAGGTGGCTTCAGTGCTAACAAGCAGGCCATGACTACCAATGGCAACAGCCAATGACACACTTAACTACAAGCATTTTAGTCGTAGTTCCAAAACAGCTGAAACAATATATTTATGTACACTCATACACCGCGGAACACATTTGAAATTGGTCCTGCCCATCATATACCTCACCACCCAACACACACGCTGACACATAAAACACCAACAGCCCATCAGGGGCGCCTGCAGGACTTTTATCAGAGTGTACGCAGAAGACAAAAGTAAATTTATAGGACTGTGCGTCCACTGCCAACGTTGACACAAGACCGTTTGTTATTGTATTTCGTTAATAATTTTGGTCAAATTTAAGAAGAACATTAAAATAAAGTCAAATAATAGTAATAATAATAATAACAATAAAATAATAGATTTTGTTTTATCAAAGCAAGGTACGCAGTGTGTTCATACCACTGATTATTAAAAGTCGAACACAGAATATTTATTTTTATGTTCCACGTTCAAACACGCCGTTTTATTTCTCACCAGGGATCGTAATATTAGGCAACAGCTAACATAAAGGGTATTCAGAATAAAAATAAAAAAAAAAAGTCAAACTCACCCCAGCTCTAATTATTTCTGAAGAAGTGTCTCCATCTGTCATTATGGTGGATAAAGTCTCTGGCTATCCTCAAAGCATCCACTGTGGTCAAAACCTCCCTGTGTGTGTGGGCGCACATCAAGCTATTCAGTCTTCTCTGGGTCATTGTTGATCTTAAATACGTCTTGATACGACGAAGGGACGAGAAACACCTCTCAGCACTGGCAGTGGACATAGGGATGGTGCAGAATAATTTAACAGTTTGTGCACCTCTGGGAGTAGATTTCTTGCCACAGGAGTGGCATTCATTGCTGACGCTACTGAGGCTATTGTTGGGCCTCCCTCAATCCCAGAAGTCAGAATCACGTCCGGCAACATTCCCAGCTGCGCAAGGAGTGTCACTGTGAAAATCACTCTTGTAGAGATCCATTATTAGAGATTATTAGTCTCTTTTTTAGCGGCGGAAATAATCATGTGCTCCAGAGCAGCTGCAACATACAAGTCTCTCTGTTCAAAATGCCACTCCAGTTCATCATCAAGTAGATCCAGGACCTCAAATCATATTTTTCAATAATAATCCATTGGGTTCTGGAATGTGTGTGCAGACTCTCTTCCTAAATCCAGTCTAGCATGGCGTTTCTGTTGCCGGGGCAACACTGGGGCATCTGTGAGAGCTTGTGAATGTTCCAAAACGTTTTTGTAAAACTCCTCAAAAACGTCATCTGACCTCTTTCTCTGAATGAAGCTCCTTGTCAAAGCTACAGCCTTTTGTGCATCTTGTAATGATATGTTTGGAGTCTGTAAGGTCCTAGACAGCTGCTCAGTTGGAGCACATACTTGGCAAAATGTTGCAGCGAACAAGAATGTTGTTTAGTGCAGTGAGGATGGTGGTGGCGTCAGCCTGCGGGAAGTCAAATAGGCCAATAAAGTCCTCGTGAGGAACATAACTGTCATCAACCCAGCGGAAAAGAACCACTAACAGCTCTTTGCTTGAAATGTCTCTAGTTTCATCTGCTGATATTGCATAAAACTCCTCACAAATAGTTGAAATAATCTGGGACAATATTGAATGAGAAATTGAATTGATCAGTTTGTTTATTATGTAATGGCTCATATAGTTTCTGTCTGCCAACCACTGGTAATTTCAGGACAATCCTGCGCGTAATTCCAACAGCTTGTAAAGGTTGCTGTTTGTTGGATTATTACTATCTAGTGCCATGCCCTGACCCATGAGATACATGATGGAAGTTATCTCCTTAACTAGCATGTCGCATCTGTGCTGTTGTTTAACTTTGAGCTGGGCGTCATGCTGGGACAAAATAGTCTGCTCTTGGGATGAATACATGTTGTAATAAGCCACAGCCTTTCTATGATATTTGCTGCTTTCATATTTTCGAAAAGAGCACAGAGCATTTTTCCAGTTTTGGAATCCAAGCACAGAGAAAGCGTTTTCATTAGTTTTACTTAATCCCGAACCCAGTCCTTTAATGGTCCAAAGGCGACACTGAGTGGAGAATATTTTTGCCCGCATTTGACACAGCGTTAGCCACTTGAAATCTTTAAACCACTGTGGTTGAACAGACCAGCTTTTCTGTGTTACACCTTGTACATGTCTTGTCCCAGAGAGAATTGCTGGGTCGTCTGGTTGGTGAGACCTTGTCAGATCCCTGCAACAGTCACTGGAGCAGTGAACTTCTGTCTGGCTTGTAGAAGAAGAATATGTGGAAGCTGGGAGCTCTGGAGCAATGGAGCATTTTACAGTCACGCAGGAAGGCGGCAAACATTTTTCTGGAGGAGCGGCTATCACAGCGACAGAACAGAATGACCAAATTAACAAAGGCAGATAGATGCACATGTGCTGTAGATTAAATTGCTCGCTGGATGACACCCACCAGGTATAGTATGGACAGCTGAAGCTGCAGCAGCACACCCAGGGTTATCCATGTCTGCTATAGTGGGAAACAAGAAGGGGGGAGCAGCAGACCCATCTGCTGAAGCATCCCCACAGGTTAAAGTACAGTAAACCACAGGTGGAATATCTACAGCCGAAATTCCCTTCACTTTCGGTGGCATTGTGCCAAAAAAATCCATTATTTTACGTTTCATTGTAAACAATAAGATTGGATACTAACGAGAATATCAAACTGATACCAATCAGAAGCAATGCTAGGTGGCTAACGTTTGTGTGGGAAAAGTTTTGTTTACATCACATGACACAAGCAGCCAATAAATGTTTAGATAGAATCATTTATCGCTCTCATTGGAGAATGAATCTGCTGCCTGATCTGTATTAAAAAAAAAAAGCCTATCTGTTGAAGAGATTTTATTTATATACAGGTCCTTCTCAAAATATTAGCATATTGTGATAAAGTTCATTATTTTCCATAATGTCATGATGAAAATTTAACATTCATATATTTTAGATTCATTGCACACTAACTGAAATATTTCAGGTCTTTTATTGTCTTAATACAGATGATTTTGGCATACAGCTCATGAAAACCCAAAATTCCTATCTCACAAAATTAGCATATTTCATCCGACCAATAAAAGAAAAGTGTTTTTAATACAAAAAACGTCAACCTTCAAATAATCATGTACAGTTATGCACTCAATACTTGGTCGGGAATCCTTTTGCAGAAATGACTGCTTCAATGCAGCGTGGCATGGAGGCAATCAGCCTGTGGCACTGCTGAGGTCTTATGGAGGCCCAGGATGCTTCGATAGCGGCCTTTAGCTCATCCAGAGTGTTGGGTCTTGAGTCTCTCAACGTTCTCTTCACAATATCCCACAGATTCTCTATGGGGTTCAGGTCAGGAGAGTTGGCAGGCCAATTGAGCACAGTGATACCATGGTCAGTAAACCATTTACCAGTGGTTTTGGCACTGTGAGCAGGTGCCAAGTCGTGCTGAAAAATGAAATCTTCATCTCCATAAAGCTTTTCAGCAGATGGAAGCATGAAGTGCTCCAAAATCTCCTGATAGCTAGCTGCACTGACCCTGCCCTTGATAAAACACAGTGGACCAACACCAGCAGCTGACACGGCACCCCAGACCATCACTGACTGTGGGTACTTGACACTGGACTTCTGGCATTTTGGCATTTCCTTCTCCCCAGTCTTCCTCCAGACTCTGGCACCTTGATTTCCGAATGACATGCAGAATGTGCTTTCATCCGAAAAAAGTACTTTGGACCACTGAGCAACAGTCCAGTGCTGCTTCTCTGTAGCCCAGGTCAGGCGCTTCTGCCGCTGTTTCTGGTTCAAAAGTGGCTTGACCTGGGGAATGCGGCACCTGTAGCCCATTTCCTGCACACGTCTGTGCACGGTGGCTCTGGATGTTTCTACTCCAGACTCAGTCCACTGCTTCCGCAGGTCCCGCAAGGTCTGGAATCGGACCTTCTCCACAATCTTCCTCAGGGTCCGGTCACCTCTTCTCGTTGTGCAGCGTTTTCTGCCACACTTTTTCCTTCCCACAGACTTCCCACTGAGGTGCCTTGATACAGCACTCAGGGAACTGCCTATTCGTTCAGAAATTTCTTTCTGTGTCTTACCCTCTTGCTTGAGGGTGTCAATAGTGGCCTTCTGGACAGCAGTCAGGTCGGCAGTCTTACCCATGATTGGGGTTTTGAGTGATGAACCAGGCTGGGAGTTTTAAAGGCCTCAGGAATCTTTTGCAGGTGTTTAGAGTTAACTCGTTGATTCAGATGATTAGGTTCATAGCTTGTTTAGAGACCCTTTTAATGATATGCTAATTTTGTGAGATAGGAATTTTGGGTTTTCATGAGCTGTATGCCAAAATAATCCGTATTAAGACAATAAAAGACCTGAAATATTTCAGTTAGTGTGCAATGAATCTAAAATATATGAATGTTAAATTTTCATCATGGCATTATGGAAAATAATGAACTTTATCACAATATGCTAATATTTTGAGAAGGACCTGTAGCTTTTTCTGATTATTTTACACCTTTAATGACCAAAAGCAGGTCTACCTACTGGCCCTACTGGTCTCGCAGTCCTTACGTACACTGTATAAAAAACATTTACTAAATTTATTTCCATTTTCATTATTCCATTTCTCAAATAATGACAAACAGAATCCCTTTTTTTTTTCAAATTCAGGAGTTTACCTTCATTAGGATGACTTTAAACAGTTTTGGAAAGACCAGTTGATGATGTTGGAGCTTTATAAACTTATAATAAGTGTACTTAAAACATTTCAGCTACATTGAAGCATGCCTGTAAATGTATTTTAACAAACTTCTTCAAACACCTCAAACACCTTGTTAGGGTTTGAAAACTTTTGTATTGTTTATCACTCATGTCCGCTCTAAGTGCTTTTCCCTCCTTACAGGTCACAGAAAGGGAGATGGAGAGAGGAACGAGTTATGCTTTTATCAGCAACATCTAGGGACTGGTACCGAGTCCTCACTCCCTCTCTCTATTTAAAATCAAGACACATGAACCCTAACCTTTCTGACCCCACACACACACACGCACACACACACACACACACACACACACACACACCCTGAATGTTTGTTGACGTGTGTGTGAACCAGCATGTATAAATAAAGAGAGAAGGGTGCCAACACTTTGTAGACTGCACTGCAGAGCTACCCTTGCAAGTAAATTGACTATCGTTCTTGCCTCTGAGTTGACTAAATAATACCTAACACACCTTGTCTGGCATCATGAAAAAATAAAAATAATAAAATATCGAGAAAAGAATTTTGGACCTTCCCAAATTTGGTCCATCATTGGGTCCAATTTCCAGATACCTGAAAGTTCCATGTTCATCTGTTTAAACATTTATAATCAAGTATATACAGCATGAGGATAACCAGCTATCATATCACTCAGGAAGGTGACAGGTTCTGTGCCCCAGAGATGAGCGGGCTTTGGTGTGAAATGTGTGAATTAACCCCAGAAACACAGTCAAATACCTTGTGAAAATGCTGCTGAAGCTGGTAAGAGAGAGTCATTATCCTGCACAAACATGGGCTGAAAGGCCACTCAGAGAGGAAAAAGCCATTACTCCACAGGCAACATACAAAGGACTTTTTACTTTTTGCAAATGCATTTAAAGACCTTAAGTTTTGGAGACAAGTTGAAGTGTTTGACCATAATGACCACTATCACACTTGGAGAGCAAAAAATAGAAATTTGCAAGCCTGAGAACACCTGTCAGGCCACGGAGCTGTGTGCAGGTTTGTCTTGCTGTGTGAGTGTTGTTTCTCCTTTCCTCCACCAGGGTGTGACAGGTAGGTGCAGCCGCACAGCTGCACCATATCAAAAGCAATCACTGAGGAGCTTCTTAAGCAGCTGAGACCTTGGAGGAGGCGTTGAATTGTTTACTCTGCCGAGTAGACCAACAAACTGTGCTCTGTGTTTGTCTTTGTGCTAACCTGCCTTTGCTAACCCCACCTCTGTTCCTCCCTGAAGGTTGCTGCCAACAAGACCCTGCTCTGGATAAATCCTCCATGGTTCTGGCCTTACCTTGCTGGTTGTCTGCAAACCCACTTCTTGGAGAACCCACTGTTATTCAGCCTCCTGCCGAATGGTAAATGCTTCAGTTAATTTACCTCAGAGACTAAATGTACATCCTTCAATCAAACGAGGTGTGAAAAATTTGACAGGTGGGCGGGACTTCCGGTGGCTGGGAATTCCTAGGGCGGGACTTCTGGTGGTGGGCCTTCCTGTGACGTAACCGGATATCATCATTAATCGGATGTTGTCATTAGCCGGATATTGTCATTACAAGGAAGCGAATCTTTCTAATTGTATGTTTTTAGATGTTTTTTACATCTAAAAACAAAACATGTGGTTTATCCACTTTAAAAGGTCACTCAGGTTAATGCAGGCACGTCATACAAAATTGTGATATAAAGAGAGAACCTGACAGAATTGTAAATTAATTTTGTTTTAACGCAGGGGTTATTTAAATGTTTTTACATCTAAAAAACAAGGAAGACAAAAAGTAGATACAGAACCTTTCTTCCTCTGCTCAAAATGTTTGAGTAATCTAATCTGCACCAGTAACTTGTAGAGATGATCTGAAAACAGAGAAATAAATGACCTGAAAAAAAAATAGTTAAAAAGTAAGCCAAACATGGAATTATCTCAAATTTTATGAGTGCTCAGTATGCTGTTTCCAAATTAGAAATGGATTCTACAGCTAAAAGTCTTTGTTTGGACAATACACAAGAAACTGAAAAATTAAAAAATAAAGGTTATAAAATCCTCAGTCACTGTTTATTGAATTAAGGCATACACAGCTGTTTCTTGTGTATTGTCTCAGACACAGTTTTCACACTGACAGTGCTCTTTTCCTGAGCCAAAGTCTCAAGCATTGTCTCAGTCAATACACATCCACTGTTTAATGAATAGGTGACCAGACCTCAGACATCCGCAACTGTTTCTTGCGTATTGTCTCAGACAAAAGTCTTCACACCAACTGTAGTCAAATTAATTAAGAGGAATGTGCTCTTTTTCCTGGCTATAAGTCTCGAGCATTGTCTGACAATTCCCATTCCCTGTTTATTGAATTAACACGTCTGCGCTGTTGCTGAGGTGTCTCGGGGGGGTGTGGCCAAGGGGCGTAACTATGCGCGCTGATAGGATTTCGTCATTAGGGGGCAAATCTAGAATCAACAAAAAAAAAAAAAAAGAGGGGCGTTCTTCACTGTTTATTTTAAATACTAGCGGAAAACGCAACAGTTTACCTGCAGCATTCGCTGGAAAAGAACGCTTGTTGAACAGTGGTTAGAGTTAAGAGTCTAGAGTTTTTCATCAAACCGGGGAGAAAAGCAAGGTGTGCCAAGATGATGAACAACCATCTACATCATCTATTTCCTCGTCTGAGATACCTATCGGAATTCCTATCGTAACATACTCTGCAGATGATGATCCAACTTCACCAACAACAATGGATGAGAAACAGGCCTCAGGTCAGCTAAGACGTACGTCTCTTCTGTGTGAAACCCCAGTAACCGTCTACAGGCATACGCGCCGTGAATTGGATGCTCCGAAGAAATCAACATATTACCTATGCAAGGTACAAAGGCCTCCGTTCGACACTCAGGAAGAGTGGTCTTTGGAACCATATGGACTGAGTGGTAGCTGGGGGTATATTTTCATGTACGAAATAGGAGAGCTCCGCCTGTATCAATTGGATCAAGACGAGGTATTTAATGGATCATTGGCTCTGTGTACTCTCACCCACAACGACTGGGATGTGTTACGGCTGGCAATCCCACACCTTAACGATAACCCTGAATCAGTCTCAGTGTACGAAAGGGAGGATGAAGATGAAAGCTCTCCTCAACCAGCAAAAAGGATGAGAATGTGTCCTTCCGATGTTGAAATAGCTGCGAGAGAACTTCTCTTTAGTGCAGTGTGGGGGTCAAAAACCACAGCAAATGGCCGCTGGTCTTTTCAGGCAAGCAAACGCAAGAATAACCAGACGACCCCCTCAGATCTGTTTGTGTTGGAGGCATTCAATCAGAACTGCGGTGTATTCAAGACTGTGCTGGCTCTACATATGATGTTTGGGTTGAGAAGATGAATGAAATTGGACAGCGTCTTTCCAACCTTTTCGAAAACTCACGCTGCTGGATTGATGTTATGTCAGTGAAAAGAATCCTGACGTTCCCTGTTGTGGATCTAAAGCCCACCCTCTTTTGAGGACCCACCCTCTTTTGAGGACCCACTCCCCTTCTTGAGGACCCTCCCACCTTCCTGCGCTATATATCAGGGTCGAACTGCGAGGTCACAGACTCTTCTTCTTCATAACGGTGGGCGGCAGACCTTGAGAATGTATGGAGCGTAGGGGAAAACACCATACTGGGACCTCTACAACCAGCAAGAAGAGACCGTCTTCTCTCCCGATCATGATGATGAAAGCTTCAACACCGGGCCATATCATCCACCTTCTCCAGACCTCTACTCACCAGCCACCTCGTCGTCGCAGCTCTTTGAGTCCCTATTCAGTCCAGGGACACCGACAGGATACGACCTCAGATCGTATCATCCGCCTTCTCCCGACCTCTATTCACCGCTATGCGTGGCTGAGTCTGTACACACAGATATCCAATCGGAAGACAAGAGGGTGATCGTGGAGGACGAGGCAACCATCAGCTACTCACCCTCCCCACAAACTCCAGACCCGATACTTGCCCCTCAGCCTTCACCAGAAGAGGAGGAGAGTAATCAGGGTGATGAAATTGACGGCTGGATCTCAAGCGCTCTCATCAATACGGTGAAAACAGCAATACTTCATTTATTCAACATAACCTGTTTGAACTATGTCAAAGAAACCTGTTACGGGTGCATAACGAACCACCCAAGCCAACGACAGCATCAGTGCCTGGAGATATTGGAGGAGGAGTATTACCAAATCAACTTTCAACGCATCGTGCGACGACTCGTAAACCCCAAGCTCCTTCCTGCTATTCAGGAACTTCTGACACTCGACGCATACAAGCAGATGACTTCAGAGTGAAAACGATTGCAGAGACAGTTTTATATGAACTGAAATCGGTACAAGGCTTCCTTAGTGCAATCACTGATATGTATGAGAAGATGAGCGGTAATGACTGTGTCAAGCAGCTTAACTCTGTTTCAGAGTGCTACGATCCGATCTCAGATGATTGATGACTTGTTTTGTCTTTTCTGTATTCTCTCTCGGCTTTCTACTGGTATACATATATATAACAGTTTTGTTTTTTAAAGATTGCAGTGTTTGAATTGATCTTTATTATCTGAATGTGTTTTTTTTTGTTTCTCTATTAAATACGGGTACAAAATAAAAAAAGAAGTATTAATATACCCTCAGGTGTTTGTTTTTTCATTATTTAACAAGTAGTTGTCAGAGTGAGCATAAAACTGGGATGTCTGAAAGAAGGATCATGAAAAATGTATATTACAACCCATTAAATACGGGAAGTTTAGGGGGTTTAGAAAGGTTGAGGAGGGTTATACAAGATGAAACAGGGAAGAAGGTAGCGGTTGAAAAAGTTAAAAGATTTTTTATCGGAAGAAGATACCTATACTCTACATAAACCTGCAAGAATAAAGTTCCCGAGAAACAGAGTTTTTGTCACCAGACCATTGAGACAGTTCCAAGCCGATCTCTGTGACATGCAAGCTCTGGCCAAGGAAAATGACGGTTACAATTATTTATTAACAGTCATTGACATCTTTTCAAAGAGGGCGTATGTACGTGTTTTGAAGAGGAAAACTGCTGCAGAGGTGCTAAAGGCTTTTGAATCAGTTTTTAAAGAAAGTCAGGTCCCAAAAAAACTTCAGACTGATGCAGGGAAAGAATTTTTTAACAAGAAATTTAAGCTTCTAATGGAGAAACACGGTATTGAACATTTTGCCACAGCAAGTGGAGCAAAAGCCTTTGTGGTTGAGAGGTTTAACCGTACGTTAAAAACAAGGATGTGGAGATATTTTACTGCTAACAACACCCGGCGGTACATTGACGTCCTGCAAAATTTAACTAGAAGCTACAACCATACCTACCACACCAGCATTAAGATGAGCCCAGTGGAAGTGACCTCAGAAAATGCCTTTCAAGTGTTTCAGAATCTGTACAATGTTACCTCCAACAGATATTGCAGGGCCTCAGTGACAATGTTTAAACAGGGGGATCTTGTCAGAATATCCAAGGTACGTGGAGTGTTTGACAAAAAATACAAACAGAGTTTTACAGATGAAGTGTTTACAGTGTATGAGCGGATACCCCGATCTCCTGTATAAAAACTCAAAGATTTGGATGGAAAACCTTTTGAGGGTTCTTTTTATGCTGAGGAACTTCAAAAAGTAAAAATATTTAACGACAAGATGTATCAAGTGGAAAAAATATTAAAACGACGTATGGTCAAGGGAGTCAAACAGTTTTTTGTCCGCTGGAAAAATTGGCTTGAGAAATTCAACAGTTGGATCAAGTTTGATGAACTACGAAACGTATAAAATAGGTGTGTGCTAAAACCTAACGATTCATACAGCATCATGGACAGCAAGGTGGAGGATGACGGTTTTTACATTACCCTTCCCTCTAACGCCAGCAAGGAAGTGTTTAAAAATAATACCAGTTCGAGTTTCCGTGTAAATTTAGCTCAACATATTGATTTAGAAGGCCAATGGATGGTTGCATTAGCAGAGATTTCATACCCTCATACATGGCATAATTTACCGGATCATGATGCGTACTTTGAATGGAGGAAGGTTGGCGATGTGGAGATCAATACGCAAAAGATCAGAAGTGGCTACTATAACAGCGTTATTCAACTCGAGACAGAGATGGAACTGTTTTTCAAAAAAATGAACTCGGGTATCCTCATTAAATTCAGCAAAGTTCAAAAGAGATTTGCATTTCAAGCCAGCAGTCCGTATGAAATACGCTTCTTCAACACTCTAGCTTATATGATGGGCATGAAACCAGGGGAATGGATTCATGTATCTGAACCAAAACTGGCTCCTTTTCCAGCGGATATAAAGGCTGGTGTCTATCACCTATACTGTTACAGCGACGTGGTCAGCCCGCAAATAGTAGGCGACACTTTTGCACCTTTACTGCGGACCGTCAAAGTACAAGGCGACTTCAGTGATATGGTTACTCTAACGTTTAACCCCGCCCACTACCATCCAGTTTCCAGAAGACATATTGAAAATATCCATATAGAAATTAAATCGGACCAAAATGTTCTTGTACATTTCGTCTATGGAAAGACCCTCGTAAGACTACACTTCAAACCGGTGATGTCACAACGTAGCCTGAGATAAATTTTATTTGTATAAACTATTCCAGAGATATATATAACCTCTAAGACTGATTGATTATCATTCATATTACCCTGGTCCTTCAACACTGCATCAAGCAGGCAAGAGAGAACATGGCACAGCTAAGTCTGAGACGTGATCCAAATCGCTTTGTAAATTACTATGTAAGTCAATCAGGCGGTAATCTGCCAGGGTTTTATGGGGCTCCGGTAATGTACGGACGTGGAATTGGATCATTATTTTCAAAATTATTCCGCTTCGTATCCCCTCTGGTTAAAAAAGGATTTGCTATTGAAAAACACCATCTCATAACGGCTGCATCAAATATCGCTTCGGATGTCATCGGTAGAGCCGTGAGTAAAATGAGTGGTTCTACACGCACCGAAGGTCAAGAAGGTTCAGGAATTATGGCTTTATCCAAAAGACCCAGAACAAGACCCCCTGGTGATCGTTTAAGAACGGTTAAAAAACAATGACAAACGCGAAAAAGGAGATCAGTTGGAGCTGACAAACGAAGAGGAAGGAAGCCATCCGCAAGTTTTGATATATTTAAATAATGTATCTTTTACATAACAAATCATCAGAGTGCACGCTGGCAGAGCTGGACTTATTTTCTGCCCCATGACACAGCTATCGATCGGAGATAAAAATTTACACCGAGATCCAGCCTTTATCAGCAATCACCGATGGAGTCCCGATCGAGTTTTTCATTCCGGGAGATGGAGAAAAGTATCTAGATCTCAACGATACGCTGTTGCATCTCAGAGTGAAAATTACTAACGAGGATGGAACAAACCTGCCGGATGATGCACCTGTAGGGCTCATCAACTGCCCGTTAAACACCATCTTCAGTCAGTATGATGTCACTCTCGGATATCAATTGATTTCACAATCCAGTGCCACCCATCCGTATTGAGCCATGATTGAGACATTGTTAAACTTTTCTGTGGGTTCTTTAAAAAGAACTTAGGATATTAGGAACCTCTCTTTTCATCACAAAAGTTTCCGTCTCTCCAGCAGTTCAATTCGGGTATGCTTCTGCTTTATTGAAAGCAAATGCTCTCTATCCACTTTCACTGTGAATGTTAAAACATATTCCATTCTTGAAAATTCAAGGGTGCGCACCCGAGATAATCTTTTCTTAGGCGTCTTTCCCAAGTATGTGGTGATTGCGTTACTGGATCATAATGCCTTTATAGGAACACGCAATCTCCGTTTGACTTTCATTTTGATATGGAATATTTAGCCTTGTGTAAGGATGGCAGACAAATTCCAGTTAAGGCCTTCCAGCCCAATTTTAACCAAGGCAATTCAGTGAGAGAGTATTACAACTTGTTTACGGCTACAGGACGACATCTAAAAGATCTTCCGCTGAGTATATCACGTCAGGAATTTAATCAAGGATACTCTCTATTCACATTTAATCTTAACCCAGGAGAGAATGCAGATGCTCTATCTCCAGTTTCCATTGGAAATTTAAGATTGGAGATGCGATTTAGGCAACTGCTGCCTCATACCACCACGCTGATCATCTACGCTTGTTATGACTCCATTCTAGAGATTGATTCAAAGAGGCGTGTGCTGGTGGATTATTATGAATCTAATCAGACATGAATAATCATGAAATTGAGAACCTACTGCATCATCTGCTGGGAGATTTATTTTGCTCACATATGTTCCCAGGACCGGCCTACTTTATCATGAACACACACCTTTGCACATGCTTGGAGAGCATTGGCTAGCTCTGACTCTGGATGAGAATGGTCAAGCCAGCTTTTTTGACTCTTATGGATTCCCTCCAGATTTCGATTTCTACCTGTCAAGTATCGTGACATTTTTAGAAGACAGATCCTCAACAATATTGAATCATAATAATCAGCTTCAAAACACTGTTCACTGTGTGCAGTCACCATTGTATTTATTACCTCTGTCATAGAGCATGCGGATTATCACTGCAGCAAGTGTTGTCAAAATACACCGGAGATGTGATTAAGAATGATTTAATGGTGTCTAACTTTGTGGAAAAATACCAGAAATGTGTCAGGAATCAAAGTTCTACATTTTTCACTCTCGGAACATGCTCTTTGGAGATATTTCTGGATTGTTATGGAATTTAAATTGTCATTTTTTTTTTCATTGTTTGTTTTTCTTCTGATTTAATATTTGTCTAATGACATCATATGTTAGTGTGTGAAGTAGAGAACGAAGCTAGACTTGAAAATATAATCAACACAGATTTTATTGAATTCAACAAACAGGCTACATGTTTCATTTTCTTATAACGGTTTATGGTGAAAATGTAATCCATCAAGAAGGTACTGTTGTCTTACAAAGAGACTTTTTTGGATCTTCCTGCTCGGATCTCGACCAACGGGCAGAAAGAGTTATCTGCCTTCTTCTTCTTCTCTGCTTAACGCAGGGAGATGCTTCAGCATTTTCAATTGATGATCCCTCTCCCTCTGTTTTGAACCGTCTATATTCATCACGAGCATAAGGGTTAATGACTGAAGATATGGGGATGTTTACTTCTGATGAGGTATGTACAAAGTCTGACCATCCTTGGGGTAGCGGTGCTCCAGATTTTTTAAACGGAAGCATGAGATTTTTCAACAAGTCAATCATATGGGACCCCTTTACAACATTTCCTTTATATACAAATTCACCTCGCAAATCCAACTCCCACTTCTTTCGGATAATTTCTTCAAAATGTACTCAGCATTTTTACAGTTATGCCTCGGTAGGCTTTTCAATACATCTATAACAACCTGATGCGAGGGAGCCGGGCCCTGCCCTGGGCCTTGATTTTCTTCATACCGCTCATGCTCAGGAACCTCGCTCGATGTGTCATGCTGCAGCGTCAAACTCACCCTCTGTTCTTCTTTCACACCTTGCTTGAGTAGAGTCAGATACCTCTGCAAAAGTGCTTCATATTTCTTGATTTTTTCATAAGAAGTCATATCGGGGTCATTCAATATCGCTCTCATGTCAGCATCCAAATTCTCCTCTGCCGTCTGTCTGATGGACGTTTCTGACTGGGTCCGATACTTGAATTGATGAGGGGAAATGAGAAACATCTTCTGAGATGTTCTGAGAGACATTATCTCCTGATGATTCCACCCACTAGATCCCGAATCAAAGGGGCAAGAGCCATTAGGATGGGGAGAATAAAACCAACTCCTTGACTTTTGAGAGCCAACTGTTTACGTTTTATACCGGTTCTTTTATCAGACCAGATGATTCTGATCAGGAGGAAACTGATTTTCATCTTCAAAAGAATGAGGCAATCCTACCACAAATGTAATATTTTTATTCATCTTCTGCAATTCAGCATACATGTGTTGAAAAGAAGTGTAAATCCATACAATATTTTCTGGAACAACATCCATGACATGGTTACAATTCTGCAAAACACTTTTTACAAAGAAAGTTTTCCCGCAGCCTCTGGGTCCTACAATCATACATGAGAAAGGTGTTCTAAATCTAGGATCAAAATCAATCTCCTGTAAATCCGCAGAATGTGACATTTATTTATGTTTTCTTAAGCTCTAATAACCAATTCAATTCAGTTTATTTATATAGCGCCAATTCACAACACATCTTGTCTCAAGGCACTTCACAAAAGTCAGTGCAGTCAGATTCAGTTAGTTATTCAAATTGGATAAAACGTTTTCTAAGGTTTCTCTAAGGAAACCCAGCATATTGCATCGAGTCAGAGACTTGTAGCAGTCACTCCTCCTAGGTGAGCATGTAGAGACAGTGGACAGTCACTGCCGTCGACTTTGTAGCAATCCCTACTGAGCATGCATGTTGCGATAGTGGAGAGGAAAAACTCCCTTTTAACAGGAAGAAACCTCCAGCAGAACCAGGCTCAGTGTGAGCGGCCATCTGCCACGACCGACTGAGGGTTAGAGAGAACAGAGCAGAGACACAAACAGAACAAAGAAGCACTAATCCAGGAGTCCTTTCTATGGGAAGAAAAAGTAAATGTTTATGGATGTAGCTCCTTTAGTCGTTTCACCTAGAAAGAAAGAACAGATAAACTCTGAGCCAGTTTTTAACGTCAGAGTCTGAAAGAGAGCACATATAATTAGTTACAGTAAAAGCTCAGTCAGTAGTTATGTTTAGGAGAGAGAAGGGGTTAAACACTGAAAGACAGGGCCAAGTGGATCATTAATGGAAGGTGAGCATTAAGTTGTTGCCTGCAGAAGCTTGGATGATGCCCCCCTGCAGAAAGGTGTCACAGGTAGACACAGAGTCAGGCCAGGTGTAGCTTCTAGGAAGAGAAAAGAGAGAGATCATAAAGTTAAAAGATGAAATAACAGCAAATAATGCAAAATTGGAGAGTAGTGTGAGAATGGCAGCCTGCGCATGGAACCTGCAGGTTGGTCAGGAGGCCGACCAAGCAGGGCAGAGGACCCCCCAGAAACTCTGTGGAACTCCGGAGGCGTGGAGCCTGGCGAACCCTCGGAGGCTGAAGCGGAGCCTGGCGAACCCTCGTCTCTGGGTTCAAAGGCCAGAATGAGGACAAAACGTTCCTTAAACCCCTCAGGAACTGGTTCAGCGGTGCTTCCTCCTCGAACCCCTCGTCGCCTGGTTCAGAAGGCAGAACGAGGACCAGTTCCTCACTGAATCCCTGCAGACTAGGAACAGGAGCTGAGGCATCGGCGGGACCCTCAGTGACGTGAGCAGGAGCTGAGGCGCCGGCAGTACCCTCAGTGACGTGAGCAGGAGCTGAGGCGTCGGTGGGAGCCTCAGTGACGTGAGCAGGAGCTGAGGCGTCACCGAGACCCTCAGTGGCATGGGCAGAGGCGTCAGCCGGACTCTCAGTGTCACAAATCAGGTCACTAACTAGCAATGTCTTTGAAGAGAGAGATCTTATGTTCAGTAAGCCACATTTAATTGTTTTATTTTTCTTTTTAGTCTGAGTTTTGTTTATTTTCATGAGATTTTCCTGATTTCCTCCTTTTAGATGATTTTTTAATCTATTAAATTTTGGCCGTGGGCGAGACACTGTCTTAATAGGGTAGTGGGTGGATAGCAGTACAGAAGCTGCAGAGAGGAGTGTTAAACTACACCTCTGCTTCCTGGTCTGAACCCTGGGTTGTCAGAGTTTTGGAAAACTAATAAATTCGGCCAGATTCCTAGAAAGAAGAGCTGCTCCATCCAAAGTGGGACGGATGCCGTCTCTCCGGATCAGACCAGGTTTTCCTCAAAATGTTCGCCAATTATCAATGTAACCCACATCATTTTCTGGACACCACCTAGACAGCCAGCGGTTGAATGACAGCATGCGGCTAAACATCGTCACTGGTCAGATTAGGAGGGGATAAGCGAAAATGATGGAGTCCGACATTGTTTTGGCAAACTTACACACTGAAGCAACACTAACTTTGGTGACCTCCAATTGGGGCAACCAGGTGTCATTACCGCCAGCGTGAATAACAATCTTACTGTATTTATGCTTATCCTTAGCCAGCAGTTTCAGGTAGGATTTGATGTTTCCCGTTCTGGTCCCTGGCAGACATTTGACTATGGTCGCCGGTGTCTCTAGTTCGATGTTTCTGACTATGGAGCTGCCAATTACCAGAGTTGGCTTCTCAGCAGGTGAGTCGCTGAGTGGGGAAAATCTGTTAGAAACACAGACGGGTTGGTGGTGACCTGTGGGCTGGGATATAGGACTATGCTTTCTACGTACTGTCACCCAGCTGGCCTGAGGCCCCGGATGCGTGGGCTCTGCTGGAGGACTGCTACGGTGAGCTACCCTCGGTGGCCGGGCCTCTAATTCCTCACCTCCAAAACTACAAAAAGGCTACATTTATTACACATACCATTATCTAAAGGAGGCAGAGGAGTAACTGAACATCTGACACAGAGAGCAAGAGAGAGGAGGAGACTCAGAGAAACAGCAGAATGGGTAGCCATGGTGGAGCTAAAGCTAACGCTAAGCTAGCAACCCCTTACCACCACTTGAAAAATTGTGTAAGACACGGAAAGTCCCCAAACGTTAAATGCAGCAACAGAAAGTATGTGTTTTAACGTGCTTATGTATTAGAACAAGTCAGAGGTATCACACTAGAGAGAAATCAGATCAAACGAGAGAGCCTTCCCACACCAAACAATGCACCGAGTGCAACAGTGAAAACTGGAAGTGACAAATATGCCTTACCATGGTTTAGTTAATGTACACGTTTACAAAATTGTTGGTACCTCTCGGTTAATGAAAGAAAAACCTACAATGGTCACAGAAATAACTCTAATCTGACAAAGTTAACAATGAATAAAATGTCTATAAAAATTAACAAATGAAAGTCAGACATTGATATTCAAACATGCTTCAACAGAATTATTTAAAAAAATAAACTCATGAAACAGCCGTGGACAAAAAGATGGTACCCTTAACTTAATATTTTGTTGCACAACCTTTAATCACTGCAATCAAACAATTCCTGTAACTGTCAATGAGACTTCTGCACCTCCCAGCAGGTATTTTGGCCCACTCCTCATGAGCAAACTGCTCCAGTTGTCTCAGGTTTGAAGGGTGCTTTTTCCAGACGGCATGTTTCAGCTCCTTCCAAAGATGCTCAATAGGATTTACAGTGAGGAAAATAAGTATTTGAATACCCTGCGACTTTGCAAGTTCTCCTGCTTAGAAATCATGGAGGGGTCTAAAATTTTCATCTTAGGTGCATGTCCACTGTGAGAGACATAATCTAAAAAAAATAAATCCGGAAATCACAATGTATGATTGTTTAATAATTTATTTGTGTGTTATTGCTGCAAATAAGTATTTGAACATCTGTGAAAATCAATGTTAATATTTGTTACAGTAGCCTTTGTTTGCAATTACAGAGGTCAAACGTTTCCTGTAGTTTATCACCAGGTTTGCGCAAACTGCAGCAGGGATTTTGGCCCATTCCTCCACACAGTTCTTCTCCAGATTAGCCAGGTTTCTGGGCTGTCGCTGAGAAACACGGAGTTTGAGCTACCTCCAAAGATTTTCTATAGGGTTTAGGTCTGGAGACTGGCTAGGCCACTCCAGAACCTTGATATGCTTCTTAAGGAGCCACTCCTTGGTTATCCTGGCTGTATGTTTATTGGGTCATTGTCATGTTGGAAGACCCAGCCACGACCGATCTTCAATGCTCTAACTGAGGGAAGGAGGTTGCTCCCGAAAATCTCGCAATACATGGCCCTGCTCATCCTCTCCTTAATACAGTGCAGTCATCCTGTCCCATGTACAGAAAAACACCCCCAAAGCATGATGCTTCCATCCTCATGCTTCACAGTAGGGATGGTGCTTTTGGGATGGTACTTATCATTCTTCGTCCTCCAAACATGCCAAGTGGAATTAAGACCAACAAGTTCTATTTTGGTCTCATCTGACCACAGAACTTTCTCACCATGACTCCTCTTGATCGTCCAAATGGTCATGGGCACACTTAAGACGGGCCTGGACGTGAGCTGATTTAAGCAGGGGAACCTTCCGTGCCCTGCATGACTTTAAACTATGGCGTCTTAGTGTACCCACGGTAACCTTGGAAACAGTGGTGCCAGCTCTCTTCAGGTCATTGACCAGCTCCTCCCATGTAGTTCTGGGCTGATTCCTCACCTTTCTTTGAATCATTGATATGCCACGAGGTGTGATCTTGCATGGAGCCCCAGTCCGAGGGAGATTGACAGTCATGTTTAGCTTCTTCCATTTTCTAATAATTGCTCCAATAGTTGATCTTTTTTCACCAAGCTGCTTGGCAATTGCTTCGTAGCCCTTTCCAGCCTTGTAGAGGTCTACAATTTTGTCACTGGTGTCTTTGGACAGCTCTTTAGGCTTAGCCATGTTAGTAGTTTGAGTCTTACTGATTGTGTGGGGCGGACAGGTGTCTTTAAGCAGCTAACGACCTTGTTAGGTATTATTTAGTCAACTCAGAGGTAAGAACGATACAGTCATAGTTACTTGTGACAAGGGTAGCCCACTTTGCAGTGAAACTACAAAGTTTTGACACCCTATCTCTTTATTTATATACACAGTTCAACAGACAGTTCAGACAGGGTGTATGTGTGTGAGACGGAAAGGAGGCTGGTTCACACAGAGATAACAATGATCTCACACACACAGGGAGGAAGGCATAGTGCAGGTGCCTTGCAACCCAAGGTTTTTACATGAGTGATAACAAGTCCTCACACCCATCCAACAGTCCCTCCTTTTATCACAAGTAAAAACATTTAATATAAAAACGAGTAAGAAAAATACTTTGTATGAGCGAAAACCCACGGACGGTAAACAGATTATATTTTGTGGGAAATACTCATACGGCCCCGCCGCCCTCGGCGACCATTAAAAGTTAAATGTTGATTAATACTTGAAATCATAAAAATAAAATAATGATACTTGAAATCATAAAAATAAAATAATGATACTTGAAATCATAAAAATAAAAGAATGATACTTGAAATCATAAAAATAAAAGAATAATACTTAATTAATGAAAACAGTGAAACATAATAAAGGAATTTCAAAATCTGCCCTGTTTATGTCATCATTGTACTTTTTCTCATTTCACTTAAGCAACAACTTCTTTCGATTTTCTGCTGTAAGGTCATTTTATGAAATACAATGTATGAGTACACTCAGGCTTTTGATGTGATTTATTTACAACATGTCATCATAATCGTCCCCTTCATTTTCGTGCATTTCTACCTAGTTCAGTGTTGCATTTGCCACCATGAACAATACCAGAAATTCTGTAGGAATGGATGTGCGTCATGTTCTTCCGTCAGTGTTCTGAGATGGGTCCCGTCTGATGTCCATCTCTTCTGGTTCGGTATCACCTCCTGTGGATCCTGCTTTAGATAGAGAAAGAGTCCTGCTACCAGAATTAAGCTCAGGCTTATCAGTCCTGTCCACAAGTTACAGAGAGCCATTTTATAATTGGGCGCAGATCAGCTGTTTTCTTCACCGGTTTGAGACGCTGGGCCATCTTTGAACCCGGACTTCCTCTGCTACCCCGTCGGTTGGTTTGGCTCCTGTAACGGCAAAACTGGCTTACAGTGGCTTTTATGGATCCAGGAAGGCCTCTCTGCTATTTTCAGAGCTGTGGGCGTTGTCAGGAGTATTTGAAACGGCCCTTTCCACCAAGGAGTGCTCCAATCCTTCCGGTGGAGTGTCTTAATCAGGACCAGGTCTCCAGGCCTCATTCTGTGGGATAGGAGCAGAGATTATCGGCAGACCACTGGACATTTGTTCTTCTTTTGTCTGCAACATTTTATTCATCCACTCAGCTAATGAAGGTTCCTGTTGTGCTTTCTCTATTTCATTCATGTCAGAGGGCAGAGAAAACGGTCTGCCATGTACTATTTCTTTGAGAATACAAATTCACATCAGCAACTTGGTGTCACGTGATCTCAGGCTCAGAACACAGTGGGTGGAGTTATACAATGATGTACAGTAGGTGGCAAATGGAGTAAGACCAGTTTTATTTGGAGTTATTCTCATCCATAATTTAACCAGGGATAGGCATTCGGGTCATGGCCTCCCTGTTTCTTCCATTGTTTTCCTTAATCTTTAACTGAAACCCTAATGCATTAGAACTTAGTTCTATTAATTTATTTACAAAATGAGTTCCATTATCTGACCTTATAATCTGTGGGATACCATATGTGGGGAAGAAATGTGTCACTAGGTTCATCTATTACAACTAGGCAATATTTCTTTCCCCGTGTTTGCAACAAATTATGCATGATCTGCAAAAATGATTTGCATAGTCAGAAATATTTATAGTGTAGCATTAATGCTTTACCAGATGTGACATATTCCCCCCTTGACACGTGGGTCTTCCCAATGTGTCACTGTAGCCGCTGTGTTGTATACATTTTTTGGGAGGATTGGTTTATCTTCTATCTGATAGATGTCATCTTTTTTCTGTGCTCCTCTCTTTAGCCAGGCCTTTATTTCTGTCTTGGTTGCTGACTGTTGGGCGTCTTTCAGCACGTCTGTGTCTATAAATAGCAGATCTGACATTTTCTCTTTAATAGGTTGAAATGAGTTAGTTCTGTCCCTGATGATGTTTTAAAACCTCTATTTTGCCAAATCTTAGCATGGTGATGTACTGATCCGAAAACGTATTGGCTGTCTGTGTATATAGTAAGTATTTGTCCCTCATGTAATTCACATGCTCTTACTACAGCATATAATTCTGCTGTTTGGGCTGAGCATGTATTGGGAAGAGATTTAGCTTCTATTATCCTATCGATGGTTGTTATTGCATAACCAACTCTATTCTTTCCATATTCATCTTTAGATGCTGAGCCATCTACAAACACAACACATGAATCTGGTATAAGGGTTTGAGAAATGTCTTGTCTGGGTTTGGTGTCTTCTTCAACTTTTGCTTTATAAGAATGTGGTTTTCCATCTTCTGCAGTAGGTATTAGAGTACTTGGATTTAAAGGGCACATCTTTTTAGAGTTATGTTTGGCTGTGATAATAATAGTGATATCAGTGTGATATGCCTTGCATGTAGCGTCAGGTGCTTCTCTTAATATTCCTGACTTCAACATATCTTGTATTACTGGCTTAGTACCTTCTTCAGCTTCTGGCTTTAAGGGGTATTGACGGACTAATGGCCTTTTTTCAGATATTAGTTTAACCTTGTATGGTGGGAACCCCTTTATAAGCCCTACATCAGTTGATGATTGGGACCATAGTTCAGGTGGGACAGCAGCTAGGGCAGGATGCATGTTGCTCTCTTTGCTCTCAGCTAAGCCCTGTATTTGTCCCTCTGCCTCATCTAAATGTGTCCTTGGATGGACTTTGACTATCCACGCCAGAATGAGCTTCCAGATTCCTGTATTAGGATCTACCTTTGACAGTGTCAGTGCTGTTCCTGCAGAGGTTTAAAGCCTCTGTTTTTCCAAATTCTTATTATTCTTTTTTATCATATTTTATAAAGTAAGTCCTTATTACATTTAAAAATGAGATCAATATTTTTGGTAGTTGCTATTATTATAAATAATGCTTGGTTTAGTTCTTATTAAAAATAAAAAATAAAAACTCACTCACTGATGAACACAAAAAAATTAAGGGCATATTATATCTTATAATCTTAGTTTATCTTACCCAGTTTTATAGATACAACATACACTTTCAGTCAGCTTTGTATTTAATTCAAGTAACTAAAGTTTGTTTCAATTAACTAAAGTTTTATCTATTTCAGTCCAGTCCAGTAATTCTGTTAAGGTTAATTTCATCTTATGTTAAGTTTGAGTCTAATTCAATCATTTTGAACCTGACTGGAAAAAGTCTAAACATCTGTTAAAATCTTTTTGTTTTACCATAGAGAACTGACCTAATATTATTATGGTAATGTTGAGGACTCTAATTTTTACATAACATGAAACAGACATTTATTTCACAAAAACAGAAAGTCAAACACAGACATTTGGCCACATGAAAGTTTAAATAACCTGTTTGTAAAAGAATTAGGAAAAATTCAAGACGGGTCTATGAACTTTCTTATGGTTATCAGTATTTTCAGTAGAGGTAGAACCTTTGCCATCTTTAAATGATTTTTTGAAAAAGATTCTGGAAACCTTATTAAGATATAAATTTGGCAAAGATCATCAGAACATCAGACCTTTATTAGCGCTTTTAATGTCCCTCAAAGATGCATTACAATGAAATCAGTCATTCCCATTCACACACATTCACACACTACTTACTTATTTCTCTGTCAGAGTAATTTTTATTTGCAAAAATTTGAACATAATTTGACTTCTATTATTCTTAAAATGCACATTGTTTCCTCATAACCCCTTTTGTTTCCACTAGGTCTGTTTTGAACGCTTCAATTCTTTTTTTTTTTTTTTTATTCACCAAGAATCAATAAGGTGGTCTTAGTGGGTCCACCTTAAAGGTGTTGTCTGTTGGGTGTCATGTTATCATTGTCAGGTCAGTGAGGTTCATAAGTCAGTCAGAACCTTGGTCATTTGTTCTGTGCACATAATGTTTCATAGATCCAGCCTATGATTAGTCAGCAAAACTTCCACCTATAGGAGAAAAATTGATTGTTAATGAATGAGCTGCATTTCCTAGGAACACTGTCTTCCTCCTGGATGAGCATCACCTGTTGAAAAACTTTCATCATTGTTTGTTTCACATATTCACTCAGATCTTTATATTATACCAGTAGGTGAAGTTGTTAGTATCTCATGTAGACTGACATATACTGTTGCATTTGGAGAGGATCTCAGATTAAATAAACATAGTTAGAGCTTCAATCCAAGTTCATTTTGTGTCTGCAGACTTTAGCCAATTTTTCTTTTCTTTCTTTTTTTTTTTTATACATAAAGAGCAAGATTCAAAACATTTTCAAAAGGCAGATTGTGGCAGAATGTAGACAAAACTGCTTATTGATTGACAAAATAACATTCAAGCACACAATCACCATATTAAAAGGCTCTACTTCTAGAGAATCACTAAACTTCTGGGGTCCGGTTTTGGCCCGCGGACCTTGAGTTTGACACATGCAGGGTAGAGTTACAATTTATTTCAGACCTTTCAGCAGAGACAGGCTTCTGCTGTTTGCAGAAGTTTTATCTTTGTTTTCAGGCAGCTGCATCTCTTTGTCAAGGTCGTTTCACAGAGCTGAAATTTAACTTCTCTCAAAGAGGAAAAATCAAGAATGCACACAATCTGAGCCAAATATGGAATTATTTCCCTGTAAAATGAATCTTTTGCATTTTATCATGATATTGTTGGTAGTATAACACCATAGAATGATTTTTAAAGCACCTGTTTCTCACTAATGCTTGCCTACAAAATCTTTTACTCTCAGATTACTTCTTTAACAACATTCTGTTCTCTCTTCTCTAGTCATTGTTCACTGGGTTGTCCAGTTGGACAGTTTCCATGTTGTCCACATTGTCACCTCCTCTTTTAACTTCTTTTACCACGTCCTCTAAAACCACCTCTTAGTCTTTATAATTTGGGGCTACCTTGGTATTCTAAACTGGGATGGGTGGCAGTCCGCCCCCCTTTATTTGTTTTCAGTTAAGCTGAAAGTTTTTTCCTGTGCTTTTCTTAAGGCCTCAGTATTATGGCTATGTCAGTTAAAAGCTGCTCTTATTGTTGTTCTTTTAATTAAACTTTTTGTTTTAATCTGTTTATCAACTGTGTGCACTCAGGGACTGAAAAGTCCCCTTTGAAATTATAATCTGGCAAGGTTTTTTATTGTCTCTTGAATCTTTTGAATGCATAATCTCCAGTTTAAGATCCCCGTGTAGTTTTAGGATTTCAGTGATAATTAAGTTACCTGAAAATCCGTATTTTTATGCCATCGTGCACATATTTCTGTTAAATCAGAGCTTTTTCTCTGTTCTTCCCCCATTGTTCTTTGTTATTTTTCTCTTTTTAGTTTTCATTATTGCTAATTTTAGATCCCCTTGTAATTTTAAGACATCCTTTGTATCTAATTTGCCCAAAAACCCATGTTTTTTATTTTTTATTCCATCTATGACAGATCATACCTGCTCCTTTTACATAGTTCTCCATAAACTTTACCTCCCATTCTAAGTCAATTAGTTTACTTTGTTTCTTCTCCATTATGTTTTATGTTAGTTTAATTATAGTATAAATGTCCCAGATAAAAGGTCACTGGCATGAGACTTTAAGGAGAGGACATTAACACGCCCTTCTACTGCGACTAATTCGCAGCGGTGTTAATTTTCTGGAATGAAATCCGACCTGAATCTCCAAAGTCACCAGTACGTAGTTTTAATCTGGGCAAAAGAAAACACAGGACTAGCAGAATCCTGCTATGATTCTATTAAAATGCTTAGTCCTCCATATACACACAACACAGTCACACAGTTAGTTTCAGGTACCTTGTAATTTTTCTAAGTTAACTTGGTGTTATTTTATGAGCTCAATTTACTCCGTTCTTTTTACTTTTATAGCGCTTATTCTATTCCCTCGCAGGGGAATAACCCTTAGTCGTTTTATTTGGCCCCCTTCTTGGCGGGGCCCTACCTTAATTTGTCACTATTCCTTTCACGGTGGAATAAAACCATCCCAATGCAGCGTCCTTACCGGCGACGCACTACCAACGACTTTTAAGTACTTTTCTTCTTTTATTTATATAGCGCTTACTCTATTCCCTCACAGGTGAATAATCCTCAGTCGTTTTCTTTAATCCCCTTCACGGCGGGATTGTACCAAATTTGTCACTATCCCTTTCACGGTGGAATAAAACCATTCTAATGCAGCGTCCTTACCGGCGACGCACTACCAACGACTGTTAAGTACTTTTCCTATGAACTGTATTTTAAAACTGTCTCACCTCGGAGTTGACTTCTTGGTGACTCTTTGGACCCTGTGAGAGTCACCCCGCGCAGAGGAAGGCAATAACCCACTGGCCAGGTGTGAATTCACACACACCGGGACTTTCAGCCACTCCGGCTAATGGAGGCTGTGCAGCGGTGCTTCGCTCGACGTCAGGCTTCCCCCACGGATCCCAGAGTCACTGTTAAAGCAAAGAGAAATAAGGTTATTGAATTAATCCGGCTTCGAAGGACCAATAAATGTTAGGTATTATTTAGTCAACTCAGAGGTAAGAACGATACAGTCATAGTTACTTGTGACAAGGGTAGCCCACTTTGCAGTGAAACTACAAAGTTTTGACACCCTATCTCTTTATTTATATACACAGTTCAACAGACAGTTCAGACAGGGTGTATGTGTGTGAGACGGAAAGGAGGCTGGTTCACACAGAGATAACAATGATCTCACACACACAGGGAGGAAGGCATAGTGCAGGTGCCTTGCAACCCAAGGTTTTTACATGAGTGATAACAAGTCCTCACACCCATCCAACAGACCTCAAACAGGTGCTTCTAATTTAGAATAATAAACGGACTGGAAGTGGACTTTTTAGAGGTGGACAAACAGGTCTTTGAGGGCCAGAATTTTTGCTGATTGGCAGGTGTTCAAATACTTATTTGCAGCAGTAACACACAAATATTAAAAAAATCATACATTGTGATATTCAGATTTTTTTAATTATGTCTCTCACAGTGGACATGGACCTAGGATGAAAATTTCACACCCCTCTATGATTTCTAAGTGGGAGAACTTGCAAAGTTGCAGGGTGTTCAAATACTTATTTTCTCACTGTAGGTCAGGGCTCATAGAAGGCCACTTCCAATGTTTTCCTCTTAGTCATTCTTGCTTGTTTTTAGTTGTGTGCTTTGGCTCATTGTCCTGTTGCAAGACCCATTACGACTGAGACCAAGCTTTCTGACACTGGACAGCACATTCATCTCTAGAATCCCTTGATAGTCTTGAGATTTCATTATACCCTGCACAGATTCAAGACACCCTGTGCCAGATGCAGCAAAGCAGCCCCAGAACAAAACAGAGCCTCCTCCATGTTTCACAGTAGGGACAGTTTTCTTTTCTTTATATGTTTCATTTTCCCATCTGCAAACGTAGAGCTGTATGTATTGCACTTGGTGATGTATGCCTTGGATGCAGATGCTTGGCCATGGAAACCAATTCCATCAGCTGATCTGAAGGCCACATGAAGTTTGGAGGTTTGTAACGATTAACTGCAGAAAGTCAGGGACCTCTGCACACTATGCGCATCAGCATCTGCTGCTCCCACTCCTTCAGTTTACATGGCCTACCGCTTGGTGGCTGAGTTGTTGTCATTCCCAGTCGCTTCCACTTTTTTATAATACCACTGACAGTTCATGGCGGAATATTTATGAGCGAGGAAATTACATGACTAGACTTTTTGCACTGTTTTACAAAACAATTTTACATAACGCAATTAGTATTCCCTGGGTTTTGTCATTTTGTATTGTTTCTGTCCTCGTGTTTGTTTTTTTCTCCCTCAGCAGCCAGTCTCGTTTAGTGTAATCAGTCACCTTCTCTCAGTCCCCCTACAACCCGGTTCCACACTTGTTTCATGTTTCATCTGATTACCTATTCTGGTCACCTATTTTCATTGGTTCTCACTCCTCTCTCCCTCAGTATATGTGTTTGGTTATTTTCATTGTTCCTCGCTCGGTCCTCCTGTTACTTCCATGCTTATCCCTGTTCCTTGTCATTTTGGAAACTCATGTAAGTTTATATTTTCGTTATTAAAGCATCAAGATTCTCATATCCACTATGCTGCTGCCAAGTGTTTTTCTGCACTCCGGTTCCATTCAACAACACATTATGACACTCCCACAACCCTATACCATTCCAAACCCTTTGTGAAGTGCCTTAAGATGACATTTGTTGTGAATTGGCACTATATAAATAAAACTGAAACTGGGGGAATCTCCATACTGGCTAAGTTCATGTTTTCAACTATTGTTCTATTACCTCAAAAGAGTATTCATAGAAATTCACATTTTAGCAAATTTTAGCCTGTTTGGCGACCCCAGGTGGGGCTTTTGGATGGGAGGTATATTTTCAATGTGTCCAATACATGCATAGATGAACTAGTAGAGGAACTTCATTTTCTTACAGCATCTGCATCTGGCCCAGTTATAAAAGAAACTGCAAAGCAAGAAGAGCTCTTCCAAGACTGCCAGGTATGTTATTAACTGACTGATCAACTCCAGATATTAATGTGATGTCTCCTACTCTCCTCTTCTCTGCTCCTCTCACTTTCTTGTTCTCTGCTTTCCTCTCTGCTTTTCATTTTCCATCCTGTACAAAAAACTGCTTCTCGCAAAACAAATGACTTGACCAAGAAAACTAAATTATATTGAAAACTTCTATTGTTTATATGCTTAAATAAAAAATGCCAATTCTTTGCTTCTTATACTCTAAACATGGAAGATGTACATGAGGATGACATGGACCAAACCATGAAGATGGTTGTGATCCATAATCCTACGGCTTAGGAGGATCCAGCAGAAATGTCTGTGGTGATCGAGGACAACAGAGTGCTGAATAGTTGTGGAAACCGAAACAAAGCATGTATGCTTTTGATGGGTGTGATCTATGCTTGAAACCTTGAGTATCCAAAGATGCTGAAGAACATTTTTGATGTATTCCAGAAAGTTTTGCTGGAGCTCAATGGGGCAAAGCTGCTCAAAACATCCAAAGCCTCCAAGGCAAACTAATGGAATGTACTTAGGTTCTTATCATTGTTTCATGACTGGTCTGTTTAATTTTAGAAACTTGTTGCAGGTTTATAGATTTCCAAAAATGTCTTTGCTCTCTTTATTTGGTTTTCTGGTTCTCAGTGATGTTCATTGAAATGCCTTTTGACAAAATTCTCTCCTTGAGACTAACAAAGGAAAGTGGATACTTGAAATCGACCTGCTACAACTGACTACAACCTTTCATGGTCTTCTAAACAGAAGCGTGTCAAGCTACTAATTGATGAAGTGATAGGATCTCCATCTCTTTATCTGAAATTACTTTTTTTTAATAGTTCGTTGGATTTTTACAATTTCTTGGAAAAAAACATACATTTTTCTTATTTTTACTGTTTCAAAACTCATACAGACTGCATCCTGCTAATTTGATTTTTGATTCCCATTAATTATGCAGCCCTGTTGGGTAAGCAGTGTGAGTTACTGTTGAAGAGTCAAGAAATGTATCTTTGCAAAGGTTTTGTGAACTGTAGCACATTTCTGAGTATGCAAACTAGAGGATAATTTTGTACCATCATTGTTTATTTTGAGCATGTGGTTAATTAAATAAAATTTGAGCCTATCAGTGTATGCGTCTTAATATGCATTTCTTAAGTAAATGTAACCTTCCCCCTTCCCAGCAATAGTTAATTATATTCATTAATAATTATTAAATACATTGATAATAAAAAAGAAGCATTAATATTACCCAGGTTTTTAAGGTTATAAGTATTGAAATGTATCCAAACATGTCATGTAGACTTTACCTATTTTCTCTTAGTAATGGTATCCTGCTGGCTGTCTATGAATTAACCCACCTCTCTAATCAATCTCTAATCAGGTCTTGCATTAAATCTCTAACAAATCGTGTGTGTACATTAAATCATTATTAATCTCTTCTGCAAGGGATTGCAGTGCATGCTGAGTGTTAATAGAAATGGAGTGCAAACTTACAGTTAAACACTGTGCCCTGGAGGCTGTAAGTTTGTATTGTTAACAGTTTCTGTGATAGGGAAGTTGTTAGTGGTTAGTGTATGTTAGTGTGTGTTTTGAAACATGCACCTCTCTGAACTGGTCCTATGCACTGGTCTCTCCTTTCCCCAGTATGGAAACAAGCGCTGTTTGTGGAGAGGAATGTTTGATGTAGAACTTTATCTGATTCAGCAAAAGAACCGCAGCTGGGATGGTGGTCATTTGGTGCTGACAAGCATCCAACCCACTTAATGAAGCTATATGTCACAGCTAGGAGGAATTTGTTTCCTCCATCCGATTTTAGGACTGGACCTGCCCCTGTTGATCTGTGTATGAGACCAAAGTAATGTAAACCCCCCTTCAATGAAGTGGAGGTGGACTGGGTAGCTAGGATGTCTGGAACTGGCAGCAGGTTAAGCATCCTTGGGTGTAGACCTGGGTGTTGTGAGACATTGGACCCCAGTACACCATATGTTCTAGGGTGTGGAGTGTGGCTTTGTAGCCCCTCTGGCCCCCTACAGGAGAGTAATGGGCATAGGCTACTGTGATCCCCTTTGGTCTGTTGAAACAATGCTGAAAGCATGGGAGAGCTGTTTTATGCCAATCTGCACACTGAAGGTACACACTCCGGCTTCCTTAAAGAGATGGCGGAGCCAGTCTGCTGCAAGGAGTTTGTGACTAAGTTGTGCCTCAGTTAAAAGGGGATTTTCTTGGCACAAGCGGTCTTACAGATCTCTACTGATTGATGATTTTCCAAACCAGAGTTCTTGGAGCAACTCTGGCATTAAAGTGGTTTCCAGGTGCACACTTTCGACCACTTTGGGATTGTAAGGTTTCACACCTGTGTTCTTTAAAGAGCAAATAAATAATGCATAACTGCGGAGAGGAGTTTTCTGCGTGGCTGGGTGCAGCTGCGCATCAGAGGTGCCCAAGATTGGCTGTGACGAGGGCATGAGCTATGCCGGAAAATTCTATGGGCTCCTCCAAGCTAGTAACCTGATTGATCGCAAAAGATGGTTTTCTGCTTGCACCCATGGGTTTTGGCACATCCACTTTGACCCAGAGTTGGTCCTGGTGGCAGTCAGTGGGCAGGACCAACCTTTCCAGCAGGTCCTTGCCAACAAGGAGACACACTGTGTCCAATGTGTTGGAATGTGATGTCCAACCACATCCAACTGGTTATGCATGACCGGTCTTGATTATAGCTGGTGATGCTTGCATCACACACTTTACCTGAAATGGTTTACAGAGGGAGAGCATAGCTCTAGTCAGCCCCTCAAACAGGGTTGAACACATCAGGCTGATCTCTGATTCTGTGTCTACAAGGAAATTCAGTTTGCCATGTCCTCCTGTAATGGTCAGACAGTATAGGCAACATGTATGTTAATTTTGGTTTCATTTACCTAAGAAAAATGGGTTCATGGTGCTTCTCTTGGCCTTCTAACACAAAACTCTGTTCTTCTGTCTGAATCTGTAATACTCTAGCCTGACCATCTGATCCCATAGTCAGGCATGCACATCTTTTCCATGCCATCTGAGCATATTCTAGATCACTTGCATTGTATAGGTTTTCGTTATGCAACACTTGGTAACGTCATATCACACACTTTCATGGAGGTTATGGAGAAATAAAGATTTAAAAGCATGGTCCTCCTCTATGCCGGGAGCATAGAGTCCTTGGAAGTAAGTGGCTCTCGAGCGCCGGGTGCGTTGTGCTTCCTTTGCTGGATGCCAAGAGTTGTGAAGGCCTGGTCCGTGTATACAGAATATTCTTCCCTTAAAGCTTGACAGAGAGTCGAATAATGGACTCTCTTTATGTCTCAGGGAAGGAACTGGAGCTGGCATGTAGGCAATCAACTCTCAGGGATTGGTGCTGGTCCATCTGAGTCATCATCTAAGGGATCCCTCCTGTTATATCCATGGTGTGTCAGGGCCTCCATCCTTGGGGAAGGCACCGGAGGCTACTCATGATATACTGATGGACTCGGGTCCTGGGCAGCGGTTGAGGGCAGTATGAACTTCCTGAGTCCCATGGACTGCTCTCCCGTAGCCTTGGTGAAGGTAGGGACGTAAAGGAGGGTCCTGTGAGTCAAGTTTGAAGGCTGCTCGCCCCTGAATTTTAAAGTACTTGCTTCTACTGAGTCTATCCCCAGATATTGTTCATTGCTGTCTACTACAGTTAGATGGGACACCACACCACTGAATCTAATCTGACCATTCACACCTGCTCTGGACTGTGTGGTCAAGGTCAAAGGTCAAATTTATTTTTATATAGCACACTTCCAACAGCTCTAGCTGAACAAAGTGCTTTACAAGCAACACAGCTGTGTAAGTGTTAAAAGAAAAACATCACAAATAAAAATAAAATACGAAAAATCAAACACCCAAATAGAAAAAAGCAAAATTACTGCTGCTAAAATTAACAAAACAGTGGGAAGTATAGAAGACATAATGAATAATAAGAAAACTATTTTAAAATTACAACTATAAAACTAAACATTTAGGTCATCGTGTACCAAAAGCCAGTTTATAAAAATGAGTCTTTAAAAGTTATTTAAAATGCTCCAGAGTCTGTGCAGATTTAATATTAAGAGGCAGGCTATTCCAGAGTCTAGGACCTGCCATAGCAAATGATCTGTCTCCTTGGGAAATAAGTTTAGACCTGGGAATAAATAGCATTCATTGAGTCATAGGCCTCATAGTTCTTTTTGAAGCATGAATGAAGAGCAGCTCAGATAGGTATGAGGGGGCAAGACCCTATAAAGATTTAAAAACGAAGAGTAAAATTTTAAATTGGATCCTAAAAGAGACAGGAAGCCAGTGAAGGGAATTCAGCACTGGGGTATGGTGGTATTTCTTTTCGTACCAGTCAGTAAACGAGGTGCAGCATTTTGTACTAATTGGAGGAGGTGAATAGAGGAATGTTCCAAGCCTAAGTACAGGGAGTTGCAGTAGTCCAATCTGCAGGTAGCAAACAAGTGAATGACATGCTCAAACACATCAGCTGGAAGGTATGGCTTTACCTTAGCAAGCTGTCTGAGATTAAAAAAAGCAAGACTGGACCACTGCACTCATCTGCCTCCACAGTTTAAGGGAACCATCAAAAAAAAAAAAACAACAACAAGGTTTTTGACATAATTCTTGCAATAGGAGCATAAGGAGCCCAGAGTACTGTTACGGGTTTCCCAAAGAAGGCAATCTCTGTTTTGTTTTCATTTAGTTTTAAATACCACTGTTTAACATCTTCAAGGCAGCACAATAAAATCTGAAATGAGTCTTTCCCTGCTTTTAAGGGCAGATAAATCAGAAGGTCATCAGCAAAGAAATGGAAAGAAAGGTTATACATTGAAAATATAAATCACAAAGGCAACATGTACAGTGCAAACAAGGCCAGACTCAAAATTTGAGCCCTGGTGCACACCATAACTGAGAGGAGCTATTTCAGAACTGAAGGGATTCATGTTCTAATAAAAAGTCCTTTCAGAGAGGTATCGCATCTCGATAGCAGCCGTCAGCCAACAGAATGGTAGAACTAGGTCACTTCGACACCATACAGCTTGAAGCAGCATTGTTCTGAGCCCACCCAGTGACGCCAGTTTACACAAGGACTTCTGATTGTTTATTATAAATATTAATCAAAATGATAATTAAAAATAATAATTCAAAAGTAATGAATTCTAACCAAAATCATCATTTCTTACAAATAGAGACCAGAGGTACACTCTGGTGTTGCAATTATTGGGCTCACAGCATATATATATATATATATATACAAACAACAAAAATTAAAGAAGCACTTTGAAAAGACATTATAAAACTCATGCCACATTATTTGATGAAAAGAAAACTTAACCCACAGAGGGCTTTATACACAGTCACTGATAAATTTGCCTGCTAGTCCAACTTGCTGAAATCTCACTCAAAATTGTTCTCAATAGCTTGTATGGACCCCACGTGCCTGTATGAATTCTTGATAACATCAGGGCATGCTCCTGATGATATAACGAATAGTGTGCAGAGGTATCTCCTCCAAGATCCTGACCAGGGCATCACTGAGCTCCTAGACAGTTTCAGGTACAATCTGATGGTTAGGGATGGACCTTAAACATGATGTCCCACAGATGTTCTATTGCACTTAGGTCAGGGAGGTGTGAAGGCCCATCAATGGTATCAAATACTTCATCATTCAGGAAATACCTGCATACTCTTCCCACATGAGACCAGAAATTCATGCAGCAGGAGGAACTGCTAGAGGTCACCTTGTAGGGCTCTGGCAGTACTCATCCTGTTCTTCCTTGCAAAAAGAAGCACATACCAGTCCTGCTGGCGGAGTAACTCCCTTTCTCCTGGAAACTCCTCCGTGGTGTTGAGGTTGTTCTGGGAGACACAGCAAACCTCTGGTCAATGGCACATATTGATCAGAATCAGAATCAGAAAGGGAGAGTGTCAGGGTGGTTTCCGGGCTTTGTTAACCAGGCTGGTGGCAGATGGGAAAAAAACTGTTCTTGTGGTGTGAGGTATTGGTCCAGATGGACCGCAGCCTCCTGCCAGAGGGGAGAGTCTCAAAGAGTCTGTGACTGGGGTGGGAGGGATTAGCCAGAATCTTTCCTGCCCGCTTCAGGGTCCTGGAGGTGTACAGTTCCTGGAGCGACAGTAGACTGCAGCCAATCACCTTCTCATCAGACCGAATGACACGTTGCAGCCTGCCCTTATCCTTGGCTGTAGCAGCGGCGTACCAGATGGTGATGGAGGAGGTGAGGATGGACTCAATGATGGCTGTGTAGAAGTGCACCATCATAGTCTTTGGCAGGTTGAATTTCTTCAGCTGCCGCAGGAAGAACATCCTCTGCTGGGGTTTCTTGATGAGGGAGCTGATGTTTGGCTCCCACTTGAGATCCTGGGAGATGATGGTTCCCAGGAAGCGGAAAGATTCCACAGTGTCAATTGTGGAGTCACAGAGGGTGATGGGGCAGGTGGGGCTGGGTAAAACTTACCCTGTCAAATGCAAAACTACTGAAAAGCTGTCAGAGGAGGGATAAAATGTCTGTGGCCTCCCCCTGAAAATCCATTCCTGTTTTTGTTGTTTCGTTATTGCATTGTTGCACCAAAACAGCTGACACTGATTAACAACCCTCCTACTATTTAACTGACCAGATCAATATTCAAGATAGTTGACTAACTTGGTATTGTGCTCTGATTATTGCTTCTTCAAAATGTGTACACACAGTACAAATATATTATGGCATGCCGTTCAGGAAATTATTTATATATATATTCAAAAATCTGAATATATGGAATGAAAGTCTGAATATATGGAATAAAACCTGAATATATGGAATGAATCTTGAATATACAGAATGAAAGTCTGAATATATGGAATGAAAGTCGGACTGGCCTCAAGGACCTATGGGTAACGTGGTCCAAAACATGCATAGTTGTCTGTAGGTGTGTTTTCGCGTCCTTTTGAAACTTCATCGGCAGTGGCTCAAGCACTGCACTGTTCTAATCCTAAGTATGCATCAAACGAAGTACTCTAAAAGAACCCATATATGTTCTTATTTCATCAATTTTATTGAGGATCCATCTTTCTGCAGACTTGGGCCAACATCATATCCCACAATGCATTGCACCACCAATAGTTGTAAACAGAGCGTGGCGAGCGTGGACACTTTGTCGCAAATACTTTCAAGATGTTTTAAGCATAGAAGTATAACTAAAATTTGTATGTGACCAGTCAGTTCATCAACAATGGGCAACCTTTGAAATATGTTCTAGGGTTTTGGGAGCAGCACAGCTTAGTTCACAAGCCAGTCAGCCTGCAAAGCTAAACTAAGCTAAGCTGAACTAAGCGGATAGGCACGCTGTCATTTCTTGCTACCTGTTTTCCGTTTGTGGCCGCTGAAAGTGAGATAGTTCGCAATTTTAGGTATAAGGTGAATAACTGCAAGTACCAAATTGTAAAATGTATGATTTTCTTCCTAATTTTTTTAATACTTTTACTCAGTTTACATATTTCACGTGTCACATTATCCTCCCAAAAACATGACTGTTAGGTTAATTGGTCTCTCTAAATTCTCCTTAGTTGTGAGTGTGTGTGCATGGTTGTTTGTCCTATCTGTCTCTGTGTTGCCCTGCGATGGACTGGCGACTTGTCCAGGGTGTACCCTGCCTCTCGACCAATGACTGCGGGAGATAGGCACCAATAGACCCTCGCAACCCCAAAAGGATAAACGGGATGGATGGATGGATGGATGGATGGATGGATGGATGGATGGATGGAAGGAAGGATGGATTATGTTAACCACTTAAGATCAAAGGATTGAGGTCCAACCTCTGCTTGTGGACATCTTAAGGCAGTCTAGAAAATTATTAACACATTTAATTCTTTCTCCTGGTTTGACAAGAGATTTTATCCAGAACGACTCATCTGCAAACTCACTTATCTGATGGTAGAGACTGAATTTGATTATTTTGCTTTTGTCTACAAATGTTTACAAGGTAAAAAGATGAGAGATTCAAATTTGGAAATGTGGTCTATCCTCCTGAAAAAACAATTAAGAGTTCACACAAGGTAGGTTTACATGAATTCAAACTTAGAGATTTTTTTTCTGTTATGTACAAGGAACGGTCAAAGTGTTTGATCACCACGGTATACACCATACCATTGTTTCTATGAATTTGACCCAAAATAATTTTGGGGAGATACATAAAAAAACAATTTGACTTGAGAGATTACAAAATGTGAAACTTAATTGAAAAAGTCAATTCAATTCAATTTTATTTATAGAACGCCAATTCACAACACATGGATGGGTTTTACTGGAATTCTAATTTCCCCTCGGGGATCAATAAAGTATCTTTGAATTGAATTGAATTGAATTGAATTGAATGTTGTCTCAAGGCACTTCACAAAAGTCAGGTTCATACATTCCAATTAGATCTAATCATTGAACAGTGCAGTCATATTCAGTTATTTATTCAAATTGGATAAAAAGTTTTTCTGTCTAAGGAAACCCAGCAGATTGCATCCAGTGAGAGTCTTGCAGCATTCCCTCCTCCTGGATGAGCATGTAGAGACAGTGGACAGTCACTGGCGTTGACTTTGCAGCAATCCCTCATACTGAGCATGCATGTAGCGACAGTGGAGAGGAAAAACTCCCTTTTAACAGGAGAACCAGGCTCAGTGTGAGCGGCCATCTGCCACGACCGACTGAAGGTTAGAGAGAACAGAGCAGAGACACAAACAGAACAAAGAAGCACTGATCCAGGAGTACTTTCTATGGGAAGAAAAAGTAAATGTTAATGGATGTAGCTCCTTTAGTCGTTTCACCTAGAAAGAAAGAGCAGATAAACCCTGAGCCAGTTTTCAACGTCAGAGTCTGAAAGAGAGCACATAGAATTAGTCACAGTAAAAGCTCAGTCAATTGCCATGTCTAGGAGAGAGAAAGGGTTAAACACTGAAAGACAGGCCATGTGGATCATCAGTAGAGGGTAAGCATTAAGTTGTTGCCAGCAGAAACTCGGTCCCACAGGAGAGGAGCCTGATAACTAAATATCCAAAAACTAAGGAGAAAAATCATATATTCTGTATTCTGGTAGTTGCTGTTATTTGCCACAAAACTGAAATTTAACCGCCACTAACGAGTAACGGGTAGCCAACATACGACAGGAGTGAGAGGGGAAACCTCACTCCAACTGCTCGGTTAGTTTAGCAGCCGAGGCAATCTGTGAACCTAGCTCTGCTGTTTTGAAAACCCTAGACTAAATTTCAAATTATGCTCAATGTTGATAAACTGGTCAGATAATATATGAAGGTCTATTTTCTTGCGTAACACATCTGGAAAATATTTAATTTAGTGACAACTTCATGATAGTATAAAAACTTGAAGTTTCTGCCCTTCCCTCTAGGACCACGGACCACATTACCCATAATTCCTTACTGCCTTTCATTCCAGATATTCAGACTTTCATTACATATATTCAGACTTTTATTCCATATATTCAGATTTTTGAATATATATATATAAATAATTTCCTGAATGGCATGCCATAAAAAAAAAAAAAATATATATATATATATATTTTATTTTTTTGTTTTGTTATTACCCCTACACATAGCCAATTCTAAAATGGCCAAACTCTAACACACAGTAGTTTAACCTACCCTCCCCAACAACCCCGCACCATTCCAAACCCTTTGTGAAGTGCCTTGAAACATGTGTTGTGAATTGGTACTATATAAATAATAAAAACAAAACTGCATAGTTGAATGATTTCACATTAGTTTTGTATCATTGGGTCATGTGACCTAAAAGCTATTGAAAAAATCATGATTTGTGATGAAAGAAATTTATAAAAACTAGAAAATGCATTAAAATCAGATACAAATAAGTGTGCCTCATCTATCCAGTGTAGTAGAACAATTTCAGACAGATTTTGTGTGAGTGGGTCACATGACCTGGACACTATTGAAGAAAAGTAATAATTTTTGACCAAACTAATTCTTGAAAAATTAGAAAAATGCTTAAAATGGAATAAAAATTAGTGTGCCTCATCTATCCAGTCTAGTAGAACAATTTCAGAGAGATTTTGTGTCAGTGGGTCACATGACCTGGAAGCTATTGAAGAAAAAAAATAAATAAAATATATGTATAGTTCCAGCTCGTTTCAGCTGATATAACCACCTTCTTGAAATAAAAAACACTCACACAAAGAAAGAATACCACCAGAGTTCAAATCGGTACATTTTATTTGGTCTTGAAACATTTATGAGCAGTTTCAAAGGATGCAGGTCTGTCTGTTTTGTTTTGACCTGAGGTGCTGCTGCTCAAGTGTGAAGCCCAGTTTTTTAAGGTCATATATACAGGGGTTGGACAATGAAACTGAAACACCTGGTTTTAGACCACAATAATTTATTAGTATGGTGTAGGGCCTCCTTTTGCGGCCAATACAGCGTCAATTTGTCTTGGGAATGACATATACAAGTCCTGCACAGTGGTCAGAGGGATTTTAAGCCATTCTTCTTGCATGATAGTGGCCAGGTCACTACGTGATACTGGTGGAGGAAAACGTTTCCTGACTCGCTCCTCCAAAACACCCCAAAGTGGCTCAATAATATTTAGATCTGGTGACTGTGCAGGCCATGGGAGATGTTCCACTTCACTTTCATGTTCATCAAACCAATCTTTCACCAGTCTTGCTGTATGTATTGGTGCATTGTCATCCTGATACATGGCACTGCCTTCAGGATACAATGTTTGAACCACTGGATGCACGTGGTCCTCAAGAATGGTTCGGTAGTCCTTGGCAGTGACGCAACCATCTAGCACAAGTATTGGGCCAAGGGAATGCCATGATATGGCAGCCCAAACCATCACTGATCCACCCCCATGCTTCACTCTGGGCATGCAACAGTCTGGGTGGTACGCTTCTTTGGGGCTTCTCCACACCGTAACTCTCCAAGATGTGGGGAAAACAGTAAAGGTGGACTCATCAGAGAACAATACATGGTTCACATTGTCCACAGCCCAAGATTTGCGCTCCTTGCACCATTGAAACCGACATTTGGCATTGGCATGAGTGACCAAAGATTTGGCTATAGCAGCCCGGCCGTGTATATTGACCCTGTGGAGCTCCTGACAGACAGTTCTGGTGGAAACAGGAGAGTTGAGGTGCACATTTAATTCGGCCGTGATTTGGGCAGCCGTGGTTTTATGTTTTTTGAATACAATCCAAAAAATCCAAACATCCCTTTCAGACAGCTTCCTCTTGTGTCCACAGTTAATCCTGTTGGATGTGGTTCGTCCTTCTTGGTGGTATGCTGACATTACCCTGGATACCGTGGCTCTTGATACATCACAAAGACTTGCTGTCTTGGTCACATATGCGCCAGCAAGACGTGCACCAACAATTTGTCCTCTTTTGAACTCTGGTATGTCACCCATAATGTTGTGTGTGTTTCAATATTTTGAGCACAACTGTGCTCTTACCCTGCTAATTGAACCTTCACACTCTGCTCTTACTGGTGCAATGTGCAATCAATGAAGACTGGCTACCAGGCTGGTCCAATTTAGCCATGAAACCTCCCACACTAAAATGACAGGTGTTTCAGTTGCATTGACCAACCCCTGTAACTTATTTTAGAATTTCGAGACTCTCTTCATCCAACAATGCTCTTTTAGGTCTTTTTTTGCAGTAGACAATCTTGATGTTTTATAAGGATTTAAAATGCTTTAAATGTTTTCTGTAGGTTGGGAAAGATCTGCAAATAAAGCCAAAGTTGCATTTATTACAATCATGAATGTTTAGTAGAATGAATTTAACTGACCCAGAATAACTGTAGTGTAATACCATGGGATATAATTTAACTGTATGTAATTGTATTTAAATCTGACTAAATGACTTAACTGGCCTGAACTTCATGGGTTCTAACTGAACTCGACTGCTTGTAATTGAACTGGAGCTACTGTTCTTTGAAAGTGAGATGACTTTTTGACTTTTGATATAAATTGATGTCATACTATAATAGTTTCAAATCTACAGCATCAATCTGACCCTAAGGTGTTCTGTAAAAAAATCTCTGGTTCTACTTGGATCTTCGATTGGCAAATATGGTATCTGCATATTGCAACATTCTCTAAGATGAAAATTGAAGCCCCCAATAAATAAATGTAGCTTTTCTTTAGTTTCTCCAACTACTATAAAATGATTAGTCACACAGACAATTCAGTAAATAGAACAATCATGAAAAAGTCTAAACGCAGCTCTGTTTTTCTCAGCTAAGATGAGGACTTTACATAAATATTATGCATTTCTCAAACTTAGCTACAAATAAAAAAAAAACTGCAAGTTTGCACTCAAGGCAAACTAAATTGGGATTTAATGTGATAGACCAAAAAAAGTTATTCAGTGGAAGAAAAGTGATACATGGTTTTAAATTTTTCTGACCAAAGCGATGTGCATTGGTATTGAGTTCCCACTTTCTTTGCTTTTTTATTATGGAGTTGAAATGAAAATTCAACTTGGAAGACTCACCTCTACTTTCGTCGAACTACTCCACTAGGTTCTCTGCTCCAACATCAGAATCTGGTCCGCATTCCTTTTCAGCCAATCATCCTTCAAGGCTTCGTTTTAAAAGATCTTCATACACAGAATCTCGTGCTCTTCAGCCGAGCTTCGACCCTCCTCCACCCCATCTCCACCATCAGGCTTCAAGCTACTTCCGACTCCCTTATCTCCTCAGGCCCCTAATTGCTATCTCCTGTGTTTTTCTCATTTGTGAGTCTTTTCAGGTTGAAATGTTTATAAAAAATTTTCAAGAGCACAAAAACAAAACAGAAAGAAAAACAGAAATAGACAAACATAAAAACACTTCAACTCACCATAGCACATTCAATTCAATCAATTCAAAAATGCTTTATTAATCACGAAGGGAAATTAATCGTTGTTGTAGCTCATATTATACAGGTTCCATCAGGTTTCTTCTTCATCTGCACTTGCTATATTAATCCATGGTCATAACAAATAAAATAGTTCAGAAAGTCCTAATGTTAAATTAAGGGTGGATTAACAGATAGGGAAAGAAATAAAAAGGTCAAGTACAAACTTGTTTAACGTAATACACAGTGAAGTTCACATAGCTGCTAATGGCTTTGAGTCTTCACCTTTAAGGTATGTCAGCAGAGGGTCCCATGTCCTATCAAACTCTGCTTTTCTGTTCTCATTATATAATCTCAATTTCTCTAAATGCAGCATGTTAGACATTTCTCCAATCCATAAAGCATATGTAGTCACAGAGTCTAGTTTCCACATACAGGTCCTTCTCAAAATATTAGCAAATTGTGATAAAGTTCATTATTTTCCATAAAGTAATGATGAAAATTTAACATTCATATATTTTAGATTCATTGCACACTAACTGAAATATTTCAGGTCTTTTATTTGTCTTAATACGGATGATTTTGGCATACAGCTCATGAAAACCCAAAATTCCTATCTCACAAAATTAGCATATCATTAAAAGGGTCTCTAAACGAGCTATGAACCTAATCATCTGAATCAACGAGTTAACTCTAAACACCTGCAAAAGATTCCTGAGGCCTTTAAAACTCCCAGCCTGGTTCATCACTCAAAACCCCAATCATGGGTAAGACTGCCGACCTGACTGCTGTCCAGAAGGCCACTATTGACACCCTCAAGCAAGAGGGTAAGACACAGAAAGACATTTCTGAACGAATAGGCTGTTCCCAGAGTGCTGTATCAAGGCACCTCAGTGGGAAGTCTGTGGGAAGGAAAAAGTGTGGCAGAAAACGCTGCACAACAAGAAGAGGTGACCGGACCCTGAGGAAGATTGTGGAGAAGGGCCGATTCCAGACCTTGGGGGACCTGCGGAAGCAGTGGACTGAGTCTGGAGTAGAAACATCCAGAGCCACCGTGCACAGGCGTGTGCAGGAAATGGGCTACAGGTGCCACATTCCCCAGGTCAAGCCACTTTTGAACCAGAAACAGCGGCAGAAGCGCCTGACCTGGGCTACAGAGAAGCAGCACTGGACTGTTGCTAAGTGGTCCAAAGTACTTTTTTCGGATGAAAGCAAATTCTGCATGTCATTCGGAAATCAAGGTGCCAGAGTCTGGAGGAAGACTGGGGAGAAGGAAATGCCAAAATGCCAGAAGTCCAGTGTCAAGTACCCACAGTCAGTGATGGTCTGGGGTGCTGTGTCAGCTGCTGGTGTTGGTCCACTGTGTTTTATCAAGGGCAGGGTCAATGCAGCTAGCTATCAGGAGATTTTGGAGCACTTCATGCTTCCATCTGCTGAAAAGCTTTATGGAGATGAAGATTTCATTTTTCAGCACGACCTGGCACCTGCTCACAGTGCCAAAACCACTGGTAAATGGTTTACTGACCATGGTATCACTGTGCTCAATTGGCCTGCCAACTATCCTGACCTGAACCCCATAGAGAATCTGTGGGATATTGTGAAGAGAACGTTGAGAGACTCAAGACCCAACACTCTGGATGAGCTAAAGGCCGCTATCGAAGCATCCTGGGCCTCCATAAGACCTCAGCAGTGCCACAGGCTGATTGCCTCCATGCCACGCCGCATTGAAGCAGTCATTTCTGCCAAAGGATTCCCGACCAAGTATTGAGTGCATAACTGTACATGATTATTTGAAAGTTGACGTTTTTTGTATTAAAAACACTTTTCTTTTATTGGTCGGATGATATATGCTAATTTCGTGAGAGGAATTTTGGGTTTTCATGAGCTGTATGCCAAAATCATCCGTATTAAGACAATAAAAGACCTGAAATATTTCAGTTAGTGTGCAATGAATCTAAAATATATGAATGTTAAATTTTCATCATTACATTATAGAAAATAATGAACTTTATCACAATATGCTAATATTTTGAGAAGGACCTGTAAAGTACAGACCAAATGTTAGGAAACACCCTCTCATTCAAAGAGTTTTCTTTATTTTCATGACTATGAATATTGTAGCTTCACACTGAAGGTATCAAAACTATGAATTAACACATGTGGAATTATATACTGAACAAAAAAGTGTGAAACAACTGAAAATATGTCTTATATTCTAGGTTCTTCAAAGTAGCCACCTTTTGCTTTGATTACTGGTACGCACACTCTTGGCATTCTGTTGAAGAGCTTCAAGAGGTAGTCACCTGAAATGGTTTTCCAACAGTCTTGAAGGAGTTCCCAGAGATGCTTAGCACTTGTTGGCCCTTTTGCCTTCACTCTGCGGTCCAGCTCACCCCAAACCATCTCAATTGGGTTCAGGTCCGGTGACTGTGGAGGCCAGGTCATCTGGCGTAGCACCCCATCAGTCTCCTTCTTGGTCAAATAGCCCGTACACGGGCTGGAGGAGTGGTTGGGGTCATTGTCCTATTGAAAAATAAATGATGGTCCAACTAAACGCAAACCGGATGGAATAGCATGCCGCTGCAAGATGCTGTGGTAGCCATGATGGTTCAGTATGCCTTCAATTTTGAATAAAACCCCAACAGTGTCACCAACAAAGCACCCCCACACCATTGCACCTCCTCCTCCATGCTTCATGGTGGGAACCAGGCATGTAGAGTCCATCCGTTCACCTCTTCTGCGCCGCAGAAACCAAAGATCTCAAACTTGGACTCACCAGACCACAGCACAGAGTTCCAATGGTCTAATGTCCATTTCTTGTGTTCTTTAGCCCAAACAAGTCTCTTCTGATTGTTGCATGTCCTCAGCAGTGGGTTCCTAGCAGCTATTTTACCATGAAGGCCTGATTCACACAGTCTCCTCTTAACAATTGTTCTAGAGATGTGTCTGCTGCTAGAACTCTGTGTGGCATTGACCTGTTCTCTAATCTGAGCTGCTGTTAACCTGCGATTTCTGAGGCTGATGACTCAGATGAACCTATCATCTGCAGCAGAGGTGACATTTGGTCTTCCTTTCCTGGGGATGTCCTCATGTGAGCCAGTTTCTTTGTAGCGCTTGATGGTTTTTGCGACTGCACTTGGGGACACTTTCAAAGTTTTCCCAATTGTTTGGACTGACTGACCTTCATTTCTCAAAGTAATGATGGCCACTCGTTTTTCTTTACTTAGCTGCTTTTTTCTTGCCATAATACAAATTCTAACAGTCTATTCAGTAGGACTGTCAGCTGTGTACTGTATCCACCTCCTGCACAACACAACTGATGGTCCCAACCCCATTTATAAGGCTTGAAATCCCACTTATTAAACCTGACAGGGCACACCTGTGAAGTGAAAACCATTTCAGGTGACTACCTCTTGAAGCTCATCAATAGAATGCCAAGAGTGTGGCTACTTTTGAAGAACCTAGAATATAAGACATATTTTCAGTTGTTTCACACTTTTTTTTCAGTATATAATTCCACATATGTTAATTCATAGTTTTGATGCCTTCAGTGTGAAGCTACAATATTCATAGACATGAAAATATAGACAACTCTTTGAATGAGAAGGTGTGTCCAAACATTTGGTCTGTACTGTACGTAAGATCAATTTTTAGCTATCACCATCCCAAATAGAAGAGCTCTTTTCACATACTTATTAGCTGGAAAAAGGACTCTAGTAGCTCCCAAGATCGCTACAAGAGTGTTGGGTAACACAGTATTGCCAAAGATCTCAGAAAAACATTGGAAAATAGATTTCAAGTATGACTGAATTTTACTGAATGACCAGAAGGCATGGTTCAAATTGCCAACCGTTGCATAAAGGTGAAACATAAGGATAGAATTTATGTAATTTTACCTGCGAATAATAAAATTTGTGGAGCATTTTAAAGTGTATAAGATTTCACCTAGCATTAACTGAACATTTATATATATTACAAAGACATTCTCCCCATATTTAATCTCTTAATTCTGTGTTAAACACATCTTCCCATGCTTGTTTATACCCCTCAGTATTTGGTAAAGTACCATCTTGAAAGATTCGATAGAAAAAAGAAACTGCCCTGCGTGGTTAAATTTGTTATTTTTTTAACCAGTTTTTGTTAATATTGTGTTTAGTCAACCTCTCAAAATATGGTATATTCTTTCTGACAACATCTCTAATCTGTAAATATCTAAAAAAAAAACTTGAGGTGGAAATCTTGTATGCGGCTTATAGATACCATTCTGTTTTCAATTAGAGAAACCTGCATCAATTAGGCCAGGTACAAATGCATGATTTTCACAAATTGGGGTGTCAATATGAATTCTAGGGGCTTTAACAATTTTATTTGTTCCTAGGATTCAAGGATTTAAAGGATTTTTATTGTCATACCAGCTCACATTTACATGTTAAGGTATGAAATTCAGACTCAGGCCCCATTTAAGAAGCCTAATATTTAAGTAAAAAGAAAACTAAGTACGACATACAAGGCTATGTCTAACAATAAAAAGACAAAATATAGCAATCGTTAGAAGTATATACAGCGGAGAGCAAAAGAAAATAAATATACACAATTAAATATTGAAGTTGAAATTAACTTTGACAAGTACTAAATACACATGTAAAGCATGAGGTAGTCCTTAATATCGCACCTATAAGTGAGTGAAATATTGCACCTTTGATGGGTGAAGTGTTTAGTGGATGTCAGTGTGTAGTGAGGGAGTCTACAGAGTGTGGCTCGAGTTCAGCAGTCTGACAGCTTCAGGGAAGAAGCTGTTTCTGAGCCTGGTGGTCTTGCTTTCAATGCTCCTTAACCGCCCGCCTGAGGGGAGGGACTGAAACAGTCTGTGTGTGGGATGGGTGGAGTTTTTTATGTTGTGGAGGGCCCTCCCCCTGCATTGTAATGTGTAGAAGTGTGGGGAGACTACTCTGTATCACCCTCTGCAGAACCTTCCTCTCAGCAGCAGTGCAGCTGCCACACCAAATGGTGATACAGGTGCAGAGGACGCTCTTCATCGCACAGTAGTAGAAGCTCCTCAAGACTGAGCTCCCTAGTCCAGCATTCCTCAGTTTCCAGGAGGCATCCGGTATAGATGCCCGAGCCACCTCAACTGGCTCCTCTCGATGTGGAGGAGCAGCGGCTCTACTCCGAGCCCCTCCCGGATGGCCGAGCTCCTCACCCTATTTCTAAGGGAGTGCCCGGCCACCCTACGGAGGAAGCTCATTTCAGCCGCTCGTTCTTTCGGTCATGACCCAAAGTTCATGGCCATAGGTGAGGGTAGGAACGTAGACCGACCGGTAAATTGAGAGCTTTGCTTTTCGGCTCAGCTCTCTCTTCACCACTACGGACCGGCACAGCGCCCCCATTACTGTGGCAGCCGCACCGATCCGTCTGTCGATCTCCCGCTCCATTCTTCCCTCACTCGTGAACAAGACCCCGAGATACTTAAACTCCTCTACTTGAGGCAGGAACTCCCGGGCCCGGGCCCGGGCCGCAGCACGCTTGGCCTCACGGTACCCGTCAGCCGCCTCAGGAGTCCCACAAGCCAACCACAGCCGATAGGACTCCTTCTTCAGCTTGACAGCATCCCTTACTGCTGGTGTCCACCACCGGGTTCTGGGATTGCCGCCGCGACAGGCACCGCAGACCTTACGGTCTACGGGCAGCAGCATCGACAATAGATGCGGAGAACATGGTCCACTTGGACTCTATGTCTCCAACATCCCCCGGGATCTGGTCGAAGCTCTCCCAGAGGTGGGAGTTGAATACATCCCTGGCCGAGGGCTCCGCCAGGCGTTCCCAGCAGACCCTCACTATGCGCTTGGGCCTGCCAAGTCTGTCCGGCTTTCTCCTCCTCCAGCGGATCCAACTCACCACCAGGTGGTGATCAGTGGACAGCTCAGCCCCTCTCTTCACCCGAGTGTCCAAAACATGCGGCCGAAGGTCTGATGATACGACAACAAAGTCGATCATTGACCTCCTGCCTAGGGTGTCCTGGTGCCAAGTGCACTGATGGACACCCTTATGTTTGAACATGGTGTTTGTTATGGACAATCCGTGACTAGCACAGAAGTCCAATAACAAAACACCACTCAGATTCAGATCGGGGAGGCCATTCTCCTGATCACGCCTCTCCAGGTGTCACTGTCGTTCCCCACGTGGGCGTTGAAGTCCCCCAGCAGAAATAATGGAAGTCCCCGGGAGGGGCACTATCCTGCACCCCCGACAGGGATGCCAAGAAGGCCGGGTACTCTGCACTACCACTCGGCCCGTAGGCTGAAATGATAGTCAGAGACCTCTCCCCAACCCGAAGGCACAGGGATACGACCCTCTCATCCACTGGGGAAAACCCCAACACGAGACGGCTGAGCTGGCGGGCAACAAGCAAACCCACACCAGCCCGCCGCCTCTCCCCATGGGCCACTCCAGAGTAGAAGAGAGTCCAGCCCCTCTCAAGGAGATGGGTTCCAGAGCCCACGCTGTGCGTGGAGGCGAGTCCGACTATTTCTAGTCGATATCTCTCGACCTCCCGCACAAGCTCAGGCTCCTTCCCCCCCAGCGAGGTGACATTCCACATCCCTAGAGCCAGCCTAAGCATCCGGGGATCGGGCCGCTGAGGTCTCCACCTTCGTCCGCCACCCAATCCTCTTTGCACCGGTCCCTCGCGGTTCCCCTTGTAGGTGGTGGGCCCACTGGGGGATGGCCTCGCATCTCTCGTTCGGGCTTGGCCCGGCCGGGTCCCGCGAGGAGCAACTCAGCCACTAGGCGCTCTCCGACGAGTCCCGACCCCAGGCCTGGCTCCAGGTTGGGACCCCGGCTCCGCCGTACCGGGCGACGTCACGTGCCTTGATATTTTGTTCTTCATGAGGGATTCTTGAGCCACTCTTTGTCTGACCCATCACCTAGAGCCTGTTTTAGCAGGGGCATTTAGAAATATTATTAAGGAAATCATTTAAGGGAATATTATTTAGAATAAGAACTGAATCTTTTGATAAATGTGTCTTAATGGTTTTTCCTAGATTGAAAACTAACAACCTTTTTGGGTAAACGACCTTTAGCTGACTCTTAGTAGGCAAGCCTGTGTTCTTAGCTGTTAGCGGTTGGAACTAAAAAAAGAAGCTCATAGCTTATCATCAGAATCAAACACATACCTTTAAAATACCACTAATAAAAGGATTTAAATGCATAAACATGGATGGCGTGTTATGGCCGATCTTCTGTGTTTAAAATCACCCTTTAAAAAAAGTTTGTCTTAACTTTCAAAAAAACACAAATACAGAACGTATAAACTGGGTGCATGTGCTGACAGCTAATCTGCTAGCACTAAGATGATTGAGTTTTCATCACAAACAAAACCAAACGACATAAAACGAAAAATGTTTAGATTATTTCATTCTAAACTACTTCTCTCTGCCCAAAACAACCTCTTACGTGAACCAGACTGAGGAAAAGTTGTTCGGGGCAACGAAGTTGAGGAAAGCATCCACGCTGAACAAAGGGTTAACTTGCAGCTAACCTCCAGAGCTGTGGGGGAGGGCAGTTCGTGCTGCTGGGCCAGCTGAACTGCATGCTACTGCTGTAGCCACAGTGATGCGGTCCCATTGTCCTTCCTTCAGACCAGGAAAAACTGCTCCACTTGGTGTTGTAGAGACAGGGTCTCTGCTGGGAACTCTCTGTTAGACATTTTGCTTCTGTAGACCTCAGAGAGAAAAGTCAAGCAACCCTTGTACTTTAATTTACAGTGGCCCTGAAGTGCAAATCACATCAACAAGTTAGTAAACACAAATACAAATTATAAAACACATTTAAAAAAACACAACATTAAAAAAAAACACAACATTTCAATAAACATGACATTTCAAAAAACATGACAACATTTCAAAAAACACAACATTCAAAAACCCAACGACATTTAAAAAAAATGTAGCTAAATGACAAATGCACGTCAGTGCAGATTTTTCTGGCATTTCTGAAATTTGGTTCTTCTTCCTGGTTTTTCTGGCAAACACACAAACTTTACAAATTGACTACTTTGTGATTTAATAACATTTGGTCAAATCCCTCTTATAAAACAAAAGATTAGTGAGGGTCTGCTGGGAACGCCTGGTGGAGCCCTCGGCCAGGGATGTATTCAACTCCCACCTCCGGGAGAGCTTCGACCAGATCCCGGGGGATGTTGGAGACATAGAGTCCGAGTGGACCATGTTCTCCGCATCTATTGTTGATGCTGCTGCCCGTAGCTGCAGCCGTAAGGTCTGCGTTGCCTGTCGCGGCGGCAATCCCAGAACCCGGTGGTGGACACCGGCAGTAAGGGATGCTGTCAAGCTGAAGAAGGCGTGGTTGGCTTGTGGGACTCCTGAGGTGGCTGACGGGTACCGTGTGGCCCGGGCTGTGGCAGAGGCAAAAACCCGGGCCTGGGAGGAGTTCGGTGAGGCCATGGAGAAGGACTACCGGTTGGCCTCGAAGCGATTCTGGCAAAACGTCCGGCGCCTCAGGAGGGAGAAGCAGTGCTTCGCCAACACTGTTTATAGTGGGGGCGGGAGACTGCTAACCTCAACTGAGGACATTATCGGGCGGTGGAAGGAGTACTTCGAGGATCTCCTCAATCCTGCCATCACGCATTCCGTGGTTGAAACAGAGGCTGAGAACTCGGGGTTGGACTCTTTCATCACCCAGGCTGAAGTCACCGAGGTGGTTAAAAAGCTCCGCGGTGGCAAGGCTTCGGGGGTGGATGAGATCCGCCCTGAGTACCTCAAGTCTCTCTGGATGTTGTAGGGCTGTCATGGTTGACACGCCTCTTCAACATTGCGTAGCGGTCGGGGACAGTGCCTCTGGACTGGCAGACTGGGGTGGTGGTCCCCCTTCATAAGACGGGGGACCGAAGGGTGTGTTCCAACTACAGGGGGATCACACTCTCGTCTCCAGGGTATTGGAGACGAGAGTCCGACCGATAGTCGAACCTCGGCTTCAGGAGGAGCAGTGTGGTTTTCGTCCCGGCCGTGGAACACTGGACCAGCTCTATACCCTCTACAGGGTGCTCGAGGGTTCATGGGAGTTTGCCCAACCGGTTCACATGTGTTTTGTGGACCTAGAGAAGGCATTCAACTGTGTCCCTTGTGATGTCCTGTGGGGGGTGCTCCAGGAGTATGGAATCGGGGGCCCTTTATCAGGGGCCATCCGGTCCCTGTACGAGCGGAGCAGGAGTTTGGTTCGCATTGCCGGCACTAAGTCGGACCTGTTCCCGGTGCATGTTGGACTCCGGCAGGGCTGCCCTTTGTCACCGGTCCTGTTCATAACTTTTATGGACAGGATTTCTAGACGCAGCCAAGGGCCGGAGGGGGTCTGGTTTGGGGACCAGTGGATTTTGTCTCTTCTTTTTGCGGATGACGTGGTCCTGCTGGCCCCCTCTAGCCAAGACCTACAGCATGCACTGTGACGGTTCGCAGCCGAGTGTGAAGCGGTTGGGATGAGGATCAGCTCCTCCAAGTCCGAGGCCATGGTACTCGACCGGAAAAGGGTGGCTTGTCCTCTTCAGGTTGGAGGGGAGTTCCTGCTTCAAGTGGAGGAGTGTAAGTATCTCGGGGTCTTGTTCATGAGTGAGGGAAGAATGGAGCGGGAGATTGACAGACGGATTGGTGCGGCTGCCACAGTAATGGGGGCGCTGTGCCGGTCCGTTGTGGTGAAGAGAGAGCTGAGCCGAAAAGCAAAGCTCTCAATTTACCGGTCGGTCTACGTTCCTACCCTCACCTATGGCCATGAACTTTGGGTCATGACCGAAAGTCATGGAAGAAATAAAAAGATCTTTGAACTATATGTCTGCTGACCTATCAAAACTAACTTCGCAGCAGGATCGACTGATTGGGTTGATTGACAAAGTTAAAACACTGAAAATTGTGGATAAAAGAGTGGATAACTTGGAACAATACACGAGAAGAGATTAATTAATTATATCTGGATAAATTTTTCCACAGCAAGGACATCAGCATCCATGTCACAATCTGTCACACCCTACCCACTAAGGCAGGAAATAAAACACCTGTTGTTATCATATTTATTAGTAAGAAACTGGGAAATAGCCTGCTCGTGCAATCAAATAAGCTGAAAGGTACTGGTGTGTATATAAATGAGCATCTGACAAAGAAGAACAGTAATATTGCTTGTGAGGCAAGATGGTTAAGAAAACAGAAATACATCATTGCAACTTGGACTCGTAACAGTAACATTTACATTAAGGAAAAAGAAGGATCTCTTGCAAAAATTATGAAAGAGCTGAGTGAGTTGGAGGAGATCAGAAAAAAGACCTAATGGGAATGATGGCTGTTGATATACAGAAAAATAATCCGGTGGCTCCTTTCATGCACGGAGCATTTTCTGTTGTACATTTCAATGTTCGTAGTTTAAATCGCAATATAGGCAAGATGAGGTACTACTTGGGTCAACATAGTAAAACGTTTAGTGTAATTGCAGTGACGTAGACTTGGTTGAAAAGTAATGATGTAAATGAAGTACAGATTGATGGTTATGAAATCGATTATGTAAACAGAGTCGATAAAAGAGGAGGGGGTGTAGCTCTATACATGAATGTAAATTTAAAATGTAGACATGTTGACCAAATGACCGCTGTTGTTAGTGATATCATGGAAATGATTACAGTGGAAATAATCAATGAAACAGGTAAAAATATTATCATTTCATGGGTTTTTAGAAAGCTGGGGACATGTGTAAAACTATTTACTGACAAATTAACAGATGTTTGATAAGATTCAACATAAATCAGTGTTCTTGTGCGGGGATTTTAATATAGACTTTGAAGGGGGACAACAGATATCAGACAAGTTTGTAAATGCTATGATTAGCACAGGGCTGTTTCCCATGATATCTAAACCAACAAGAATTTCAGCACATAGCGCAACAATTATTGACGACATCTTTGTCAATATTAGCAACGATGATAGAATGCCATTAGAACAAATATTATTGACTGATGTATGTGATCATCTCCCTGTGTTTATTGTCTGTGAGTCAATGTAGTGTTGTGACACAGGTTCTTATAGAGATGGTTATAAGGAATCGATCAGTTAAAGCTATACACTGACTTTTCTTTCTGCTCTCGGTGGAGGAGGACGCTTTTCTCTGTCTCCTCACCCTCCCATATCTGCCCTGCTTCAGCTCTGTCTTGTCTTTCTTTTTGGAGCCTCTTTTTGCATATCTTCCAAAATTCTGAGTTATGGATTTGGTCAGCTGGTATCTCAATGCAATTGATCAAATTTTCTCGATGAGAAGACAGGGTGAAGGGGAACCCTCTTGTCCAGATGGGACATTTTTCTCCAGATACATGATGGACTCCTGGCAGAAGTGGAGGATTGTGTGTCTGTCAATATTGTCAGTCGAGGATGTGTACACAATTGGATGTTTGATAACAGGATTTCTACTTTTTGGCCTTGGCGGTTACCTGGCATATTGAGAAATTCGAAAAAACGTCAGCAGCTGTTCTGGCCAGCTGCCTGGCAAGTATGATGGGATCTGCAGAGCGATTAACACTCACTCACACTGAGATGTTACGTGAGCTGAATCGCAGACTGGATGTGATCCATACACAGGATCGCAGGCAGGTTGCGGCTCCTGGACTCAGGGGTGAAATGGGATAAATCTTGGAGAAAGTTGTTTGCTCGGATCTGGCGAAAGACCAGGAATTTGGCTGTTTGGATTCGCCTTTGAGAATCACCAGCAAGACTCTTAAGGCTGACGGAAAATTGAGAGTCAGTCTAACCCAAATAATTTTTGTTTTTTAATCTGGCTCCCCTGCACGGCCTTGATGGCTGGTTATATTCAACTTCTCCTGGAAGTTATGTAAACATGACGCTCTGCTCCCTCTGCCCCCTCCCTTCCCTGAGTACATTTGTGGACCTGCTCAGAACTTTGTGGCCGGTTGATGAACCTTCCATTGTATCATCAAGGACAATGGCTTCTGTGACAGTGCTTCACGGACTTACTTTGCACACACTCACATGCACACACACACATGCCCAAGATAAACATATGCACCCCTTCACACCGCCTTCACCGGATCCCCCTGCACAATGTTGTTTCGTATATATGTTGCTTCTTTTTGCTGAGGTTTTTTTGCAATCTCAAACTGTATCCTGCTAAGTGTGAAATATCATTTTTTTTTCCTCTTCTTACCTAACGTGGTCTCTTTTCTCATCTACCTAAATGTGTGATTTCATTACTTTTATAGATTTTCTGATTTCTCAGAAGGATTACCAGTGAAAGCCAAAAATTATTAGTATTTAAAATTTGGACTAAATCTGTTTTTACACCAATGACCAAAGACTTTTAGATTTCTTAAAAGGATTGTATTACAACTACAGTATATCATAGTGACAGCCAAACATAATTAGTTTTTAAAAAGTTTAGACTAAAACTCTTTTATACCAGTGACCCAGCTTATTTGAATGATGGGACCACAACCGCCTCATACCAGCGTGAGCTAATTACCTCTATTAGAAAGATTGGATTAGAACCAGCTCTTACCAGTAAATCCCCAAGGATTATTAATGTCATTTGATTTGTTTTTCTGTTTTTGATTTTCTTTATCATTGTAATGTTTTCCCTCATGTACAGCGCTTTGACTGCCTTGTTACTGAAAAGCGCTATATAAATAAACTTGACTTGACTTGACTTGACTTGACCGAAAGAACGAGATCCTGGATACAAGCGGCTGAAATGAGCTTCCTCTGTAGGGTGGCCGGGCACTCCCTTAGAGATAGGGTGAGGACGAGCTCCTCACCCTATCTCTAAGGGAGTGCCCGGCCATCCGGGAGGGGCTCGGAGTAGAGCCGCTGCTCCTCCACATCGAGAGGAGCCAGTTGAGGTGGCTCGGGCATCTATACCGGATGCCTCCTGGACGCCTTCCTCGGGAGTTGTTCCAGGCACGTCCCACCGGGAGGAGGCCCAGGGGACGGCCCAGGACACGCTGGAGGGACTATGTCTCTCGGCTGGCCTGGGAACGCCATGGGCTCCCCCTGGAGGAACTGGAGGAGGTGTCTGGGGAGAGGGACATCTGGGCGTCTCTGCTGAGTCTGCTGCCCCCGCGACCCGGTCCCTGATAAGCGGAAGACAACGAGTACGAGTACGAGTACGAGTACATACAAACTTTACAAATTGACTACTTTGTGATTTAATAACATTTGGTCAAATCCCTCTTATAAAACAAAAAATTTAAAAATTTAGTGCGTGTACTCGATTCAAGACTTATATGTCTTGACCTTGGACTTGCATGTTTTTACTTGGACTTTAATCACTTAATCAGTCCGACATCTGGAAATAGGAACAACACTGAAATAAGAGTCTGAACCAAACATACAAAGAGCAGAACATAAGAAAAGACACAAAAAGAAAATTATAACAAAGGAATTAACTTTTATGGAAAAACCTTAGTGACAATGATGCAGCCCAAAATAATCCAAATACAAACACAAGTGAGAACCAGAAACATCAACACCTGTGGATCATGATACATGTAACCTGTTTGTTTTTTTTATTTCACAATTAGTCACTATTTTGTGCTGTTCCATCTCTTAAACTCAAAATAAAGTGCATTAAAACCTGTGATTATATAATAAAACAAACAGCATACTTGTGAATGGTTGAGATATGAGATCAACTCATTCTTTAGCATAAATGCATAAAGAATATTATTGTTTCTTAGAATGAGCTTATTGAAGTTGAACTGTCCATAGTTAACCTTGAGGACAAGGACTATGTGAATCCAGGTTTTTGAAAAAATAATCCTATAAATAAAGCATAAAAGACAAAGAAAAATATGGGCCACAAGAGTTTCTCCTAAAAAATACATGACAGAAAGAAAAAACATCTTGACTGGTGGTGAATACCAAAGACAAAGAAATCCATGTGCAGCCTGTTTGTCTGTGTGTAAATAGTGTTGGGGTTGATGCAGACAACTTTGAAGCCTAACCACCATCACGGCTTACCAGGTGAAATCCAAATAAGACTCACATCAAAGAGTTGTTGAAGCCAGTTATTAGAAACAGCAAACTGCTGGATTTTCATTTCAGACATTTCATGTCTATTAACTGTTGCAGCCATTTTCTTTATTTCAGTATATTGTCTATTTATGCAGATAGAATGAATTTCCCTCACTTGATTCATTTGTGTCCATTCTATTTAATTTGGTTTAAGTCCTGACATCATGTGAAATGCTTTCTTTAACTGTCGTGAAAGGAGGTTGTTTTGATTATTATTATGAATATATTATTTAATATTTGATTTTAATATTTTATTAAATAATAATTTGGTCTGTTAAGTGTCGTCCTGTGAATACCAGCCCAATAAGGCGGTAGTATTAGGGCAACAATGAAAAAAGTGAAATAAGCTCTGGACACACATGGAATAAATTGACACAATTTCTTAAAATACAAGAATTTATTAACAGAAATAACTCAAAAATATTTTAATTAGCAAGCTCTTTACTATACTTGAACAATCCAACTAAACTACCAAGCAAAATTAAAGAACAAGGAAGACCAACTATATACAATATGAACAAAGATGGTTAAAACCATGACCAATAAAGTGATAAAACATTACCAGTCAATGTTATTTATGTTTGAGAACCAAGGATTATCTTGAGGAATCAGGAAAAGAGGTTCAGTTGGTCTTGGAACTAACTTTACCAATAATTTGTACACCTTCAAACCCCTATTCACACTGCAACATCAGATAAAACATTATTTTAATAAAATAATATTTCAAATGATTTGTTGAAAAATCAACCTTTAGGATGATTAATTCTCAATGGTGTTTAATTAGCTACCTTTATTAAGTAAAATAATATTTATGTAAATATTATTTAGGAAAATCAAACAATATTTAAAGATTTTAGGATTTAAGGATTTAATTATTTAGTTTTTACTTTGGACAAATCAATATTCTTCTTTTAAAAAATTATTCTTAACTGGTGTTTAATAAGCTATCACATTTAGTAAAATAATATTTGAGGAAATATTAACTTCCTAGATTGGAAACTTACAATCTTCCTGGATAAAGAATCTTAAACTGGCCCTAACCTGGTGACGACAAAGCCTTTAGACTGATAAGATTGCGGTGAGTCACTTGTTACCTTAGCTGTTAACGGTTGGAGCTAACAGGAAACTTATAGCTTGCTACAACTCCTTCAAAATCAAACATTACCTTTCTATAGCCATTAATGAAAGGACTAAAATGCATTGATGGCGTGTTATGGCCGATCTCTATTTAAAACCACCCTTTAAATAAATTTTGTCTTAACTTAAAAAACATAACACAGAACACACCATTAGCTGAGTCTGCTAGCAATGAGCTGAGTTTTCTCAAAACAAAACAAAAAACAAATATCATTTAAACGAAAATTATTTAGAGTATTTCATTCTAAACTAATCTTCTCTGCCCAAACACTAGCTCTTACGTGAACCGTGCTAATGAAAAGGTTTCTGGGCAACGAGTTGAGGGAAGCAAAGCTGTCTAGACAACTACATGTGGACTGAACTGTACAGGTCCTTCTCAAAAAATTAGCATATTGTGATAAAGTTAATTATTTTCTATAATGTAATGATGAAAATTTAACATTCATATATTTTAGATTCATTGCACACTAACTGAAATATTTCAGGTCTTTTATTGTCTTAATATGGATGATTTTGGCATACAGCTCATGAAAACCCAAAATTCCTATCTCACAAAATTAGCATATTTCATCCGACCAATAAAAGAAAAGTGTTTTTAATACAAAAAACGTCAACCTTCAAATAATCATGTACAGTTATGCACTCAATACTTGGTCGGGAATCCTTTTGCAGAAATGACTGCTTCAATGCGGCGTGGCATGGAGGCAATCAGCCTGTGGCACTGCTGAGGTCTTATGGAGGCCCAGGATGCTTCGATAGCGGCCTTTAGCTCATCCAGAGTGTTGGGTCTTGAGTCTCTTAACGTTCTCTTCACAATATCCCACAGATTCTCTGCGGGGTTCAGGTCAGGGGAGTTGGCAGGCCAATTGAGCACAGTGATACCATGGTCAGTAAACCATTTACCAGTGGTTTTGGCACTGTGAGCAAGTGCCAGGTCGTGCTGAAAAATGAAATCTTCATCTCCATAAAGCTTTTCAGCAGATGGAAGCATGAAGTGCTCCAAAATCTCCTGATAGCTAGCTGCATTGACCTTGCCCTTGATAAAACACAGTGGACCAACACCAGCAGCTGACACGGCACCCCAGACCATCACTGACTGTGGGTACTTGACACTGGACTTCTGGCATTTTGGCATTTCCTTCTCCCCTGTCTTCCTCCAGACTCTGGCACCTTGATTTCCGAATGACATGCAGAATTTGCTTTCATCCGAAAAAAGTACTTTGGAACACTGAGCAACAGTCCAGTGCTGCTTCTCTGTAGCCCAGGACTGGGGAATGCGGCACCTGTAGCCCATTTCCTGCACACGCCTGTGCACGGTGGCTCTGGATGTTTCTACTCCAGACTCAGTCCACTGCTTCCGCAGGTCCCCCAAGGTCTGGAATCGGCCCTTCTCCACAATCTTCCTCAGAGTCCGTTCACCTCTTCTCATTGTGCAGCGTTTTCTGCCACACTTTTTCCTTCCCACAGACTTCCCACTGAGGTGCCTTGATACAGCACTCTGGGAACAGCCTATTCGTTCAGAAATTTCTTTCTGTGTCTTACCCTCTTGCTTGAGGGTGTCAATAGTGGCCTTCTGGACAGCAGTCAGGTCGGCAGTCTTACCCATGATTGGGGTTTTGAGTGATGAACCAGGCTGGGAGTTTTAAAGGCCTCAGGAATCTTTTGCAGGTGTTTAGAGTTAACTCGTTGATTCAGATGATTAGGTTCATAGCTCGTTTAGAGACCCTTTTAATGATATGCTAATTTTGTGAGATAGGAATTTTGGGTTTTCATGAGCTGTATGCCAAAATCATCCGTATTAAGACAAATAAAAGACCTGAAATATTTCAGTTAGTGTGCAATGAATCTCAAATATATGAATGTTAAATTTTCATCATGACATTATGAAAAATAATGAACTTTATCACAATATGCAAATTTTTTGAGAAGGACCTGTACAACAAAGGCACATTGCGGCAACTTCAGTGGCGGGGTAGCTCTCGCTACCTGGACATGCACGCAGGAAGGCGTACAATGCTGTTGTCCCAATGCCTTCTTCTCCAGGCCGTGGGGGAAAATTTGCTTCAATTAGGGTTGCTTCTGGATGCCTCCACTTTCATGAATGAATGCTGGATTATATAAGCAACAGATCAAATACTTAACTTGGAGTTGTTTGATCGAAGGTTCGTAGTTATTTTGGATCCAAGGACTCTTTGAAGGTTGGCCTCAGGCTCGCCTACGAGTTTAAAGACCTTCACAGGTCTCTCCTGTACGACCTCTGTTGAGAGTCACATGGATTGGGGCCGCCATGTTGGAACACAGCGTTTTTGTCCAAACAGTGACTCTCTCCTCTTCCTGAGCTAGGTTAGATGTAAGTTAGTGTGACACTGAGAGGTGAGAGTTTCATACAGGCCTTTGTGTACAGTTCAGTTCTTTGAGTCCATGTTCATCCATGTTTTACTTCATGGCTAGGGTCCCAACAAGTTGTAAGATATGAATTTTTTCTAATTTCAGAGGAGCTGGTGAAAAAGAGCTGTAAGAACAAGCAAGTACACTCACAATGTGTTATGGCGGCTTCTGAAACTGGGGTTGGAATGAAATGGATGGAAGTTTTTACGCCAGGCTTCACTGTATAAAAAGACAGCATTTCTTTCCCTCTCTGTCTGACACTAAATCGGACTAAACTTTTCCTCTTTTAAAATTTTAAATTAACACAGTTTTTTCTATTCAGTAAATGCCAGAATAATGAGAGAGAGATTTTTTTCTCCCTCTGTTAAAATTCAGATATTTCCATACATTTTCTTGGTATTCTGTATGGTTGCATTGTAAACTGTATAACCTGGGTCAAATGTTTGGGTACTCTTCCTTCCTGGCCTTCAGAAACTGTCAAAGCTCAGTGACAAATACTAACAATACATTACTTTAACCTCTGTTGAAGTATTATATATTGAAGAATTTTATTTGCAACCCTGGAGGATGACACAGCATCTCTCTGAAACTGAGCTTAGCGGATCAATCAATGAATGAACTCTATTTTTGTAAACCGATTGCTGAAACAGTCGTGCCTTTGTGATTTAGGTACACTTAATCCCTACTCTCTCTCAATGATAGCAAATGAACAAACAATATGACAAATGGTTTTATAAAGTCAACGCATCACAGAGTTTGGAAAAGAAGGACACAAATTATGATGTTTCCTCACATTCAAGTCTGTGTTGCAGGTTCAGGCAAGACTATCATTTATCCTATACTGTTGTATTTGACATGTAGAGAAAAGCTGTGAAGAAAGGAGTTGAATTTATGTACTGTCTGTCAAAATGCGGGAAATGATCTAAATTCTATGGTGGGATAAAATGCAGTCCTGTAAAACGCAACTAAAATAGTTTTTATATTCTTAGCAGCCAGGAGGGGTGTAAACTCATCATTGACTGCATAGGCTTAAAAGCAAAATAAAACTTGTTTCAAACTTTAATGACAGATAAGTTTCTTTTTTTTTAATCTTATGCACCACCCCTTTTTCGTGTTGCCCTGGGCAGCTGGCCATATGACCCATATCAAAAAATCGCCACTGCAACCTGCTTTAATAGTCTGTTCAAATTCTTTGTAGCTTTCCATTAATACAACTAGTTCTTCTGAACACATGTGTACTGAAAACATATCAAGAAATGTGAAAGAACCAGTTTAAACAAGTTAACCATTCTAAAATGTAAAATGTTTATGTGGGAGTTTTGCCTTCTTTTGGGTTGTCATTTGTTGGAGGATTGTTTGATGGTTCCTCCTCAGTTGATTTGTTTCTCTACAGTTCTGCTTCCTCTCTACACTAGGTCCTAGTTTGGTAATCTTGAAACATCCTCAGACTCCAGTTGAATTTTCCTTAAATATACAGATGAGTTCATATGTTCACATACAGTCATCATGTTATCTTTTAATTTTAAAGTTGGTTGGTTGGCTGCAAAGGGTTTAGTTTAATTCAGGTTTATTTTAAACAGGCATAGAATTGTTGATGCAGAATCAAATGTATATTTATAATCCCCATAAATATATGGATACATTTTCCTAGAGTTGATGATTTAGCTCAATTAACTGTCCACTGTTGCCACACGTTTGCCCTGGAGGAGGGACTGCTTGAGAGCCAACCATTGCAATCCGCTAAGCTGCCTTAGATAGATAACTTTGTAGCAATTCTATATTTAGAATTGAATTGGAACAATTGTAGTTTTTTCAATTTGTTGTTTTCCTGCCATGGACCTGGCAGTTGAATATATGTAGGTTTTGGATAGTGGTGGGGCTACAACCATTCCAGAAACCTAATGTTAGTCTACTTTTGTCATAAAGTCTGGGTTTTGAGTAGGACCTAAGTACAGATGGGAATGTTGGAAGAACATAGTTTATTAAATAAAAGAAAACTTACAAACAACACAAGGAGAGCAGTATGTGGAACACGGGCAGAAACACAGGCAGAAAATAACAGGCATGGAAACAAGGAAAAGGGAGAGTGTAACGGGGGAATCCGACAGGGAGCAAATTGGTGAGCTCAAATACTGAGGGATGAATCGAGACATGACATAAAGTAATCTGGCGGGTATGAGGAACAGCTAAGACCCACTAAGAGAGTGCTGAGGGAGAGAAGAGTAGTGTGCAGGATCAGACAGAGGGGAACACGGGAAGGAAATCTAACAGAAATTATCTAAATGTACAGAATAAACTAAAAAATAAATAAATAAATGGGATGAACTCATATAGTAACACTGATAATATAAACATCAAGGAAAGAAACAGACATCTATAGAATTCCAAAGATCAAACACCTAAGGACCATGCCAGCTTTATCTATTCCATATCCAACTTTGATGTGTTTGGGACCATTGTATGGTTGGAATACTCAATTGTGTCTGAGGTTCAACCATCTAACCCAAATCATCACCACTGATGAACAGAAATACATCAGGTTGTTTAGGAACCATGTGAGCCCAAAATAAACTGAAATATGCTGAAATCTGCAGCTGCACACATGGACAAGCCAGCTGTCTTCTGCAGAAAGGGTTTATGTTCAGATGACACAAATATTGAGCTATTTGGCAAGAAGTTGGATTGGAGGTGTCAAACAATGAATCAACTGTTAAGCGTGGTGGTAGCTTATTTTAACTTGTCTTGGCTGGCAAGGCGGTTCTATGCTTCTTAAAAAAATCTTTTAGTATAGCAGTGTTGTGGATTTTTCCTATCAAAGTGGGAGAGAAGACAACTCATTAACAAGAGAAAGACCGGACTTTGTCTTTATAAGTTTATTCAAAGGCATCCAGCGTTTGAAGACCATGTCAATGAGCTTAGTCAGAGGAGCAGAGCCCCGAACAAGATTTACAAACAGTATTTATACCAGTATGTGGATGTTATCTCAACTTAGAAGGGTCTTGAAATATGGCCCCCAGACCCTCCCCGGGTCAGAGGTAACAAAGGTATTTATGAAGGCACCCATCTACCATCCCTTGAGATATAACATTTCAGGGAGTGTTAACCATAAAAATCTCCTGATAATGAATTTAGAGCCCATCTCATCAAAGTAACAAAACACAGAGGTCTTACGTGAGAGAGGTAAAAAGAAGGTGAGAGCATTAAAAGAATTTTCCACAACAACAGCTTCCCACAACCAGGCACACCTTTAGTGAGAAACGGGGAGAAAGTAGCAGGTGATCACATGAGAAACCATACATCTGCTCCATAGTCTAATGTGATTATACCCTGAGCATTTCTGTGCTTTATAGTATTGGCAAGGTCAAAATGACAAGTTGAAACTAGATGTGATTCTAAAAGAATCAAACTTTAACCTAATTTTATTATTTAAAAGCAATTTAATACACTTAACAAAAACCCTTTTCCCCACTTACCTCTCCTCAGCAAGACTCTTAGCAGAGAGCAGTGCAAACGTCTAATATGATATAGTAAACAAGGAAATTAACCAAATAGAATTTTCATGGAAAAGCAACAGATTTGGGGGAAATATAAATAACATTTTAACACACCTGTTATAGCTGATTCATGCTGAGGGTCTGTTTTTCTGCCAGGTGTACTGGATCATTGCACAAAGCTGATATATTCACTGCACAGTCAATAGGAATTAAACAATCAAGATAACACCATTCAACAACCACTGCTACACCTCAGAATTGTCACAGTGTGATGTTGGATGTCCCAAAATGCAGACAGGCAGGAAGCAGCATGGCATGTTGAGTAGCAAGGTTTTAAAGTAACAAAAAGAAAACTTACAGGAGGCTGCATGAGACAGATGCAGGCATGAAAAAAGGCTTTGGCATGGCAATAGAGGACATGGTCAGGCTTGAACAGAAGACTGAATGTATATGGGCAAAACACAGGTGAAAACAAAGACCTGAATGGCATGCAACAGGTGGGCCAGATGAAGTTGATTACAAACTGTGGCAGGAGTGAACACAAAACATGTCTGGAACTAAAACATGAATACAAGAATCCCGAGAAACTAAACCTAAGGAAATAACTAAAGCACCACCTGGAATATGATCAGACACAAGATCCAAAACATAACTTGAAGAACATAATCAGAAAAGGCCCCCAAACCCAAACATCCTCAACAAATCATGCAAAGAACACTGTCTTAGAAAAAGATGCCAGAATTGTAGAGACATGGCTGGTTGAGATGTTCTAATTCTGTCATAACTAAAGCAAAGTTCCCTCTTTCCAACTCAAGTCTAGCATTCTCCTGTAGTTGGCATAATACACCAACACAAACTTGTGCATCTTTGAAAGGTTTGGTCATCTCCCGTTAGCTGTTCTAATCACCGGTTGAAATATCTATTTCTTTAGTTTTATTTGTGAACCTTCTTTGTGTCTCAGGAGGTTTACTTTACTGACTTTGAATTAAAATCATTTTAATTTCCACATTTATTTTACAAAATATTTGTTACCTTTTTCTTTATTTTATAACCTATTGGTGTTATTAAATAATTTTCAGTTTCCAGCATTCCAGTTTAAAATTCCTAATTGTGTTGATTTATTCATCTTTATTATATTATATTATATTATATTATATTATATTATAGTATAGTATATTTCTGTCTAAACAACTTTAATAGTTTATGCATTTTCTGGAAGACTGGCAATATTCTACCTTTCTCACTCCAAGCAAAAACTACAACAAGAGAGGCTGGAGCCAAACACCAATCTCACAGGATTACCTTTCTGCCAAACAAATAATCCATCTTAATCCACTGTGGCAGCTGTGTGACTGTGGCCTCCCACTCTGCCACATTCGCTTCAAATGACAGAGCTGTAATGCTCCTATAATGAACATGTGACATAGTTTGTTGCCCCCCTCTCTGGCTCACACTGCCTGGAGACATATGTGATTACATGAATTAATGGCCACAGTTTCTGATTATATATGTTTCAACTAAATTCCTCAAATCCTGGCAGTGAGCACTTGTGAGGAACTATTAAGTTTCTGGTGTGGATGGTCACTCACTAGAACATCCATCCATCCATCCATCCATCCATCCATCCATCCATCCATCCATCCAGTCACAGAAGGGCTCTCCAGGAGTCATTGGGCGAGAGGTGGGCGAGATACAGAGGCAGAATTTGAATATCACAGATAAACGTTGCGTAGTTGTCTATTATCCCTTTCCTTAAAAAATAAGAAAATCTCACCAGTGCCCCCTTTCTATTAGTATCTACTCTGCTAAACTTGGGTCACCCTTTTTTCCATTACAATTAACTACCATTTAAATGTGGGTGGGATCATCAATCACTAGGAAGCCCCACAGTCATAAAAGGAACTTGATATGATTTGTATGCAGCACAAAAATTAAACACAACAGCACTTTCTATGGCTGTTGTGAGTTAGGGTGAAAGAAGAGAGTCAGAGAAGGATGCGGGCAGCAAGACAGAACACTCTGGATACGTACAGGAGAGAGAGGGAAGGTATCAAACTGAAGGGTACAATGTAGAGGACGTGCAAGTTTAAGCTGGTCTTATACAGAACAAGTCCAGTGTACAAGAATTTACCATTGAAGAAATTAGTTATTAAAAAATGCTGTAACTAATGACGCTGTCACCTACCCAATCAGTTACAAACAGTCTTCTGATATTGTGTTTTCAGTACGGGTCGGCACCCTTGGAACCCAAAGCAAGCAGGTACTAAAAACAGTAATGGTTCCATGTAACCATTACTATTGGAAAAGCCTAAAAAGCAAGTAGAGCTGTACAAAACTGCACTGAGTAGGCACTAGTAAAAAAGGGACATAGTTGTTCTTCACACAACTGCACAAGTTTTTAATGTGCATTTAAGGTTTCCTTGTGGTGGTTTAGGGCACATTCTCTGGAAGAGAGAGCAGAAGTAGTGAAGCTTCAAGGAATCAAAAGTGTTAGATATGAATATTGATCAGAGCTTAGTTGAGCAGTCTTGTATGTCAGCATTGTTTCCTCAGTTTGATGAATACTTTGTCAATGTTAGGCCGTGCATTTTAAAATTTACCCTTTGTCTTGAAGAAGTATGATTTTCTTGTAATATCTGCATTCACTTTGTCAGACAATGATTGATGCAAACAGCAGAACCTTTCAGATTCCTTCTTGCTTTCATGCTGCGATTTTGTGTTTCCTGTTTACAAATTGGTTGCTAATGTCACTTTTTCTCTCTTGGTAGAAGGTAGGCAGGATTAATTGTTGTTCCAGTCCACTTTAATTACCTTGGATAGACGAAAGGTAACTGCCTGTTTCTCCACAGATATGGCATCTTGCTTAAAGCACCCCCCACCATTGTCAGCAGTAACTGCCTGTGCAGGTATCCTTGGTTTAATCTGAAGACCAGTGACAATCATAGCCTTTAACTTGGAATATATTGCGAACTCTGCCACTCAGTTCTCCAGGTGCAGCAAAGCCATTCCCTCCTCTGCTCCAGGATAGCTTTCTGTTGTTGCTTCCCAGGAGAATTATATTCCATCATGAAATCTACTGTTTTCCCAATATGCTCTCCTTCTTCTGCCAAAAACATGTGGGTCCATAATGAGTTAACTGAGGAACAATCAAAAGCAAAATGGTCTCAGAAATGAAGAAGAAAAAAAGAGAAAAAATAGTAAGGCACGGCTCTTTCCAGTCTTATCAACTTCATGTTCAAACAGGTCCAAACAGGTGGTGACCAGTATAATCCACCAGAGTAAGTCAATTCTTGCACCTTGACAGACTGGCACACTACTGGTCCCATTTTACTTATTTAATCTGTCCTTCCATCCTACAATCATGAACAAGACAACATCATTCTACAACTCCTCTGCTTGAGCCAAAGACTGACCCCAAAGTAGAGGAGGTGATCAACCTTTTTCTTGCTGTGAACCGTCTTCTCAGCCTTAGGGGAGGAAAGCTCAAGAATAGAATATGGCTTGTGTGGGAATAGACAAATACTGTATGGCTCGTACTCTGAAGCCTTTTGAGCTGTCAAAAAGACTACTAATGCATTTAATAATGTAGTAGCAAACTGCAATCCAGGCTTTTAATTCTAAATCATCTTTTTTAATTACTTGCAACTTGAAGGTGTTCCTGACAGGCATCTTGATCATTTTTTCCTTGGTCAACACACTTCACCTGCCTTGCCTGCTGATGGTGGTCAGAGGGCCCGGTGACACTGATTGTATGGCAGCCTTACTTCTGTCAGTCTGTCCCAGGGCAGCTGTGGCTACATTGTAGCTTACCACTGTCAGTGTGTGAATGTGGGTATGAATGTGTGGATGACTGATTATAGTGTAGAGCCTTTTGGGGTCTTGATATAGCGCTATACAAGTTCAGGCCACTTACCATTTACCATTCTGCTTGGTATTTGTCACCCACAAAGTCAGCTGTAATAGTATTTGAACCTCTTCATCTTCTACATCAATACATCCTGACAGGTATTAAGTCATGCCTATAAGTATACAAAGAAATTCCAGCTTTGTTGAACTTGCTGTCTAAGGATACATCTCTGATAACAACGAAGTAGGGTTTCGTGTGTATATTCTTCTTTTTCTGTTGGCTTTCTCCTCTTAGGGGTCACCACAGCAAGTCATCTGTCTCCGTCTGACCCTGTTTTCTCCCTTATCTTCTCTCACACCCACTACTATCATGTTCTCTTTTTCTCCATCTATAAATCTCCTCTTTGGTCTTCCTCTAGGTCTCCTACCTGGCTGTTCCAGCCTCAACATCCTATCCATCCTTGTTACTCCAAAAGAGAACCTCAGTATCTTAATCTGCGCTACTTATATCTTTGCATCCTGTCTCTTTCTTATATGCCTTTTTCACTGCCTCATATTAGCCGGCTCCGCTCAGCTCCACTCAGTTTTGCTCTACTCGGTACGATACCAGTTGTGTTTCCACAGACCTACTGATGGCTGAAGCCCCACCTCCAGCCGTCAGTGTAGGGCGCTGTGTTTCTATTAAAATTACTGTATCAAATTATCTGTGTGAAATGATAAAAAATAAAAATATTAAATAAATAGAAAATAAAAACATAAACTAAATAGTAATAATGTTTGTATTATTGTATATGCAAAAAATGTCCTGTATTTGTTATATGTTTCATGTATACAATGATCATGTATAAAATTATCCACTGGGATTATTATCTGGACCACACAGCCCAGCCAGAACTTATAAAAAATGGCTCAGTGGTTCTGTGGTGAGGGGCTGTGGCAAGAGAAGCAGAGAGGAGAGAGACCGCTGTCTGGACTGATGATACTCCAAAATTTGCCTGAAGAAGTTAACATTGTGGGCTTAAGGAGGACGTTTGTGTCTCAGCTATGGCAATAGTGAGGACAAGAACTTTAAAGAGCAAAACTGCAGACTTTTGACCGTGATAAAGTTAGTTTTACGTTGGATATTGGACATTCGTGCTCTGCAGATTTAGCAGAGACTTCCTCCCATTCTGATGTAACCCCAGTCTGATTATGGGCAGTTGCTTTCTGCCTGCTCACTCCTCCAGCAGATGCTGGTTCGCTTAAGGGCCATCAATAAATTTCCAAACCATACTCTTTGTTTCATAAGGGTATTGTTTTGTGTCTTTTGAGGGAAATGTATGTGCGTCTCAACAGCTGATTTTATGTGTGATCAGCTGGTTTAGGGTGTTATTAAATACAGCGCTTCACCTGTGTGCAATTCAGGAAGCTGACATGGTACCCTTTTTCTTTCAGCCAGGCATGGTTTAAAATTTGTAAATAGTAAAATAATATTTTGGTTTGACCCGCTCCGGCCATTGTGGTCCTTAATATACTTGTAGTTACTCTTGACTTTCATTAACTTTTTACTACACTATCCAGCGTCCACCTTCTCATTCCTCCTGGTCTCATGGCCAATCAGTGAGCATTAGTCTGGCGCGATGAGTCTGGTGTATAAGCCTCCTTCGCTGTCTGCACTTTCTTCTCCTCAAAACAATTGCTTGTTGCAGTTTTAAATAGTTTTTTTAGCAGCAAGACTGCGAAAACAGCACTGGTAGCCGCCCTTTTTGATGTTGCAGTTACTGTGCAGAGGTGCAAGTCGATGACGTAACCTCTACTGTCCCAATTCTCCAATTTTGCACGCTTGTAACCTGTGCACTTCAACCCCTACATGCACTTGTAAAAAGTACACACTTCATAGAGGGGCGTAGGGTGTAGTGTGGGTATTGGGACAGGGCCTCGATGCAGTCCCACTGCCACCTTCAACTCCTCTGTCACACCTACAACACACCTCTCCACTGCCTTACAGCTCTCATACGTGTCCTACAACACTCTAACACTTCTGTGCAACTCCAGACCTCCTCATGCAATACTACAGCTCCTCTCTCAGCACCCTCTCACATGTTTTTTTCTAGATCTACAAAACACAATGCAACTCCCTCTGACTTTCCTCTATCAACTTACTCAAAGCAAATACTGCATCTGTAGTACTTTTTTGACATACAACCATAATGCTGCTCACAGATGCTCACTTCTGACCTCAGTCAAGCCTCCAGTACTTTTTCCCATAACTTTATTTTCTCTGTAGTTGCCACAACTTAGGTGTGCATGATACCTTTAAATAATGTCCTCAATTGCCCACACAAAAAATAAAAAATAAAAATAAAGAATATTTTCCCAACATTTTCCTTACGGCAAATGTTGTGTTTAAGATCTCCTTAGTTGTGTTTATTGACCGGGTATGTTTTTGGACTTCGGTTTTTCATCTGTTGGAGATTAAGAGTCAATAACAGCCATCAGACTGTTGTTGCAGGACATGGCTGGCTCCTTCCAGTTCTTCGAGCCAAATGGATAGTTTGTTTTACTGTCATTTTTTTATCTGTTTTTGGAAACAGAACTTCTACAGTCTTCTGCTTTCTTAGTCATTGAAAGTACCTTGAATCATCTTTCGACACCATTTACTACCCTGGTGACTCAGTTCAGGTTTAGTTAATTCAATATTTGATATGGCGGCTTACCATGGACGCATTCTTGAAAATGTTCCACATAATCAATACTCAATACTCAAAACAGTAATACAAGGCAGACATGTCTAACTCCTGCCTGGTCCTGATGGATCTGGATGTGATGCCATCAGCTCAGTTGTTGCTAAGCTACAGACACAAAACCCCAATGCTTTTGTGGCAATTTCTGGTGATTTTAACCATGCTTCACTCTCTGCTACACTTCCAACGTTTCAACAGTTTGTCAGCTGCTCTACCAGAGAAAACAAAACATTGTTTTATGCAAATGTCAAGGACTCATACATCTCTACAGCAAGACCTCCTCTAGGTAAATCTGATCACAATCTTGTTTTTCTCTGCTTGAAATATAAGCCCCTTGTTCAGAGGCAACCTGTAATAAAGAGGACTGTGAGAAAATGGTCAGAGGAAACTGAAGAAGCTCTGCAAGGTTGCTTTGAGGCTACAGACTGGGACGCCCTTGTGCCAGCCACATGGAGAGGACATCAATGCCATGACTAAGTGTGTAACCGACTATATAAACTTCTGTGTGGATAACATCATCCCCACCAGAACTGTGAGATGCTTCCCCAATAACAAACCTTGGATCACCAGTGACCTGAAGGACCTGCTTAACAAGAAAAAAAGAACCTTCAGAGAGGGAGACAGAGAATTATTGAGGAGTTTACAGAAGCAACTTAAAGTCAAGATAAGAGACAGCAAGGAGGTGTACAAGAAGAAGCTGGAGAGCAAGCTCCACCAAAATAATATCAGAGATGTGTGGACAGGGATGAAGAAGATCACAGGCTTCAAGCAGAAGGATGATCAGACCGATGGAGGTCTGGACAGAGCCAATGAACTGAACACATTCTTCAATAGGTTCAGTTCAGAAACAAGCTTCACACCCTTCTCTCCTGCTCACAGCCAAACAGACATTCCACCTTCCTTTGACCCACAGGACCCACAGCTGTCCAGTAACACCTCAAATGTTTTATCTTCCACCTCAGCCCTAGACCCTTCTGCTTCTACATGTTTGCCTTCAACCATATCAGAAGATGCTGATGCTTCCTTTGCTTCCCCGTTCCACTTGTGTGTCTCAAGAAGTCAAATGAAGATGCAACTGGAGAGACTGAATCTGAATAAGGCTGCAGGTCCAGATCATGTCAGCCCTAGAGTCCTGAAGGCCTGTGCAAAGCAGCTCTGTGGGATTCTGCAGCACCTCTTCAACCTTAGCCTGGCCCAGAAGAAGGTTCCGGTGTTGTGGAAGACCTCCTGTCTTGTTCCGGTACCAAAGGAAACTCACCCATCAGTCTTCAATGACTATAGACCTGTTGCCCTGACATCTCACATCATGAAGGTCCTAGAGAGACTCCTGTTGGCCCACCTGAATAAGCAAACAGTAAACCATCAGGACCCCCTTCAGTTTGCTTATCACTGTGGAGTTGGAGTTGAAGATGCCATCAAACACCTGCTTCAACAAACCCACTGTCATCTGGACAAAGCCAGCAGCACTGTGAGGATCATGTTCTTTGATTTCTCCAGTGCATTTAATACAATCCAACCTGATTTGCTTTGTCAGAAACTCCAGAAGACTCAGGTGGAGGCCTCAACAATCTCCTGGATCAAAGACTACCTGGCAAACAGACCACAGTTTGTGAGACTGAAGGGTTGTGAGTCTAACCAGGTAGTCGCAGCACAGGAGCACCACAGGGGACTGTACTCTCACCATTCCTTTTCACTCTGTACACCTCAGACCTCCAGTACAAGACAGACTCCTGTCATTTGCAGAAATACTCGGATGATTCTGCAGTTGTGGGGTGGATCAGAGATGGACAAGAAGATGAGTACAGGAAGGTGGTGGACCGCTTTGTGGCATAATGTAGAATGAAATCACCTCATCTTGAACGTGACTAAAACAAAGGAGATGATTGTAGATTTTAAGAGAAACAGGAATAAGTCAAAAACTATTTCTATCATGGGAGAAGAAGTGGAGGTGGTTGAGGATTATAAATACCTCAGTGTTCATCTGGACAACAGACTAGAGTGGAGATGCAACTGTGAAGCCATCTACAAGAAGGGACAGAGCAGACTGTACTTCTTGAGGAAGCTTAGGTCCTTTGGTGTTTGCAGCAAGATGCTGCATATCTTCTATAAGTCTGTTGTGGAGAGTGTGATCTCTTCTGCCATCATCTGCCGGGGTAGCAGGATCAGAGCCAGGGACTTAAAAAAGCTCAACAAGGTAAAAAAAAAGGCTGGTTCTGTTCTGGGGACTCCTCTGGAACCTCTGGAGATCATTGTGGAAAGATGGATTCTTCATAAAATGAAGAACATTATGGAGAACCCTGAGCATCCTCTTCATGAGACTGTCCTACAACAACAGAATGTCTTCAGTCAGAGGCTTCTTCAGATCTGCTGTAAGATGGACCTACAGGAGATCCTTCTTGCCCACAGCCATCAGCATCTACAACAGCTCTTTGAAGAAACCTTCATAATGAGCTACAACAACATTTAATTTCCCTTTGGGATTAATAAAGAATTTTTGAATTGAATTGAATTGAATCTCATTGACTATATGTAGCTTTTTTATTTGACTATGGGACTGTTTTGCAGAATGCACTTTTGTATTTAGTGTGGGATATACACAGGGAGTTTGCACCCATCAGTACAGTTTTAAACTGTGAGTTAAAATGTGAAAGATCTTCCTCCATATCTTGGATACACTAAACAAACGCAGTATGTAGGTTTAAAGCCATTCACTTTAGCAGAGCCATCTTTAGATACAATCACAGAATTTCAATCAAAGCAAGGCCTGGACTTTGACTGGGCCATTTCTATACCTTGATCATTTTTTGCAGCTATTCTGTTGTAGATCTGAGGTTGTGTGTGGAACCATTGTGTTGCTGATGATCCAGTTTGGGGCAATCTTCAGGCATCAGACAGATGGCCTCACATATTACTCTAGTTCATTGCCAACTCAATGACTACAAGTTGTGGTAGGTTGTAAGTCTTGTGGCTGCAAAACAACCTCTAATTATCAGCCCTCCACCACTGTGCTTCACAATGTGTATGTCTTATCTGTCAAAAGGATATTGTTCCAGAAGTCTTATCATTCCTTCAAATTTAACTTTGCCAACCTAACCTTTCTAACCCAAACTTTTCACAGCAAGTCATTATTTTTTTTCTACTTGTACAATAATGATATTTTTTTAGACTAATATGTGGCTATCTTACTAATAAAAACTAAAACCTTCTGGACTGACAACACCAACTGTTGCTTCTCATTGCTGGAGATTTTCCATCTTTGTAGTGTGTTAACAACCATCCTTTAAATGCCTAACCAGCGAACTGTGAAAAATCCTGCTTAAATGTGAGTACAGGGACAATGTAATTATGTGGATTTTTTTCAGCAGCATCTCACAGCAGATTTTCCTCCTTAATCATAATGTAGATGCAAGGATTTATTTAGTTTAGACTGTTCAATGCAACTTTCTTTTCACCATAACTTTATATACATTTAGAAAACTAGATACAGCAATTTAATTTACAAAGAGCAAGGCCTAAAGTATACTTTCAAAGAGTTGAACATCTAAAGGGGGTTGGTCAATGTGACATTTATCGAGCTGTTATTTTTCTAAATGCTCATGCAACTAGCAAAACAGTTAATGATATTGTCCAACTGAAATGTTCTTTAACCCACAATGCCAATGGTATCCAGAGGCATTATGCCATCTCTTACATAAGGATCAGGTCAAAGCAGTTTTTCACTCATTAACAAAGATGATTGGGTCTATTCTTATCACACAGCAGCAAAACTGTAGCCAATGGGTATACAGTTCAAATGAAATCTTTACATACACTATGAAAAAAAAACTACTCTGACAAAAGTTATAAGTAAAGGTTTACTGTTTTAGATCAGTTAGGATTACCAAAATTGTTTCTATTTGTAAATGCCAAATAATGAAAGAAATTTGTTTAGATGTATTTTTGTAATTTTCTTCTGGGTCAGAGGTTTTCATATACTGTGATTTCTGTGCCTTCTGATTTAATATATTTGACTAAACTGGAGGAACACCTGTGTATGTATTTTAAGGCAACACCTGAAACACTGCTTCCTTGTGTGACATAATGGAAAAATCCAAACAAATCAGACAAATATCAGAAGAACTGCGAACCTCAATAAGTCTGGTTCATCCTGAGTCCAATATCCTGGTACCTGAAAGTTCCACATTCACATGTTCTAGCATTTATTTGTAAGTACAAACATCATGAGAAGGTCAAGGCTTCATACTGTACAGGAAGGAGGTGGGTTCTGTGTCCCAAAGATGAACAGATTCTCGAGTGTAATGTGGGAATCAAGCCCAGATCAAAAGCTAAAGACCTTGTGAAGACGCTGCTGAAGCTTGTAGGAGAGTGTCATTATCAACAGTCAAACAAGTCCTGTACCAACATGTACTGAAAGGCCGCTTAGAGAGGAAGAAGCTCAGATTTAATTTTGCAAAGCCCTTGAGGCGACTGTGGTTCAGTAGGAAGAGTAGTCGTCTTGCAATCAGAAGGGTGTGGGTTCGATTCCAGTTTCCTCCTGCCATAGGTTGATGTGCCCCTGGGCAAGGCACTTAACCTCAAGTTGCCTACCGATCTGCGTATCGGTGTATGAATGTGTGAGTGCAATTGGGTGAATGTGGCTCTAGTGTAAAGTGCTTTGAGCGGTGTGTATGACTGGAAAAGCACTATATAAGTTCAGTCCATTTACCATTTGTGACATAATTATTTTTGAAAAAAGTGCTGAGGGTCTGATGATTGTTGCATTTAGATTAAAAGAGGGATACTTGATGAGAACATACTACCTGTGGGGGTGGCAGCATCATGCTGTGGGGGTGTTTTACTCCAGATGGACAGGTGATCTTAACAAAATAGATGCCATAGTGAGGAAAGAACATTATGTGAAAATATCGAACCAGCATGACACTCTGGTCCCCAAGCTTAAGGCATAGACTTAGGTATGCTTAAGGTGATTTAGAATCACCAGTAGTTAATCCAAGGTATTAATTTGTTGCATGCAGTATCGATTGAAGTGTTATGCTGAGCTGTTTTGATTTGCTGTGCAAGTATTGTTTGATCGCGCAGATGCGATCATCAAGGTGCATGTGTATGTTTTTGTCCGGCTCATTGTCATTGTTGAAACACGCAAGCTGAGGATTTATCGTTTGTTGAGATACCCCTCTGTGGTATCTACCCTTTTGGTTTATCGAACCCAAGCACCCTCCATTCTGGTTTCCTAGCCCACAGAGTAGTTAAAGGTGCTACATTAGTATTTCTCTGAATTGTAGTGAGCTTGAATTCCATGCTGACTGAAAAAAATGCTCTATCGATTCTATTCTTAATCCTTCATTTTGTGTTCCTGTGGTGTAACAAAAGGGGTTTTTAAACTTACTTTAGTGCTCTCCATACTTTGGCAGCACATAGTCAAACTAACCAACTCCACCCAGGTATGGTGCTTGGGGTGCAAGTTGCAGGATACTGAGACCAAGCCTGCGGTATTAGATACCAGATTTGGATCATTCCTGATCAGAGATAAAACTGATAAAATGTCAGCAGTCCCGTAGTCCTAAAAATCATGTGAATTCAAGCTGAATGCCGATCTTTTCAATTGACAACATAACAGAGGTCTCGTTTTTTTTTTTTATAAAATGGTTGCTACCAATCACCTTCAAGTCCACCTATAGGAACATCAGTCCCAGATGCACAGAGAAACTGCAATAATCCAAAGCAGAAAATATAAAACTCTAAAGGTCTTAGTAATGGTTAAGGGCAATCAGAGTACATGTAGAAGAAAGAATAAATCAAGTATGGCAGGTCGAGGTACGGTCTATAAGGGTCCAATGCAGTTGCTTAACTCTCCCATCTGCTGGACTGTGGAAAGGTTAGATGGTTCAAGATGATTCAACACTCCTCAGATATTATTGGTAAATGATGAATGAGCTGAACTTATGCAGCATTTTTTACTCACTGACTACTCAAAGGACTTTTACACTAGAACCATATTCACCCAGCTACAGTCTCAACACACATTTATACACCAATACGCAGATTGGTAAGCAATTTAGGGTTTAATGCCTTGCCTAATGGCACATGATAACTGGCAGGGGAGGAGGCTAGAAGCGAATCCACAACCTTTGGGTTGCAAGATGACTACTCTTCCCTGGTTGAATTTAAACAGTCATAAAGCATTTAGGCTCAAATTAAATCCTATTGCATTTTTTTTACTTGTTAAAAAAGGTTTAGATGACTGAAAAATATGAGTCTCACCTGAGACCTAATGATATCTCTGAGCTGTTTCTCATATCTGTCTTTCTGCCTGTTTGCTATGGAAGCTGCCATTTATGATTTGGATCAAAAGCCCTATTGGACAGAGGATTGCTTAGAAAATTCCGATGGTTTAAGGTCAGGGACACACTGCAGGCAATATCAGTCCAAATTCATGAGACTCATAGCTGACATGGGATATCTGCAAGGTGCACATCTTTATTTGAAAAGCCAAGATAACTGTCAGGTCAAGGAGAGAGAAAGCTGGAAATATCAAATTCGGACAGACAATAAAAATACCTCCAAATAAAGATATGAAGGAAAACAAGGAAGAATATTAAAAAGGGTTCACCACCTTGAAGCAGCTTGTAATGCATTATTATACATGAAGAGAACACATTTCTGCTTCATCCTTTCTGAGAGGACAGATCACAAGCTTCACAGAGAACCAAACTCAGAAAAGCTCCACTTCCATCAGAGTGTAGAGTTTGAGACAAAATTTCAGTAAATCAAGAAACTTCAAAGGTGCAGAAATACAAGAATGAGATGCTCTCAACATTATAACTAGTTTCCAATGGACTCCAAAGGATAGATGGAATCCAGTCACAACCTACAGAAGAACTATAATTACATACTTAAGAACTAGAAGATACATGTTTTTTTCTCCTTTCTCTCTTTCTTTTCCGTTTTAGAAGACTGTCTGAGACAGTAAGAAAGTCTCGACAGGCATTGATCACTAATTGTTTTGCTGTAAGAGACTGTCAGAAATCATGTTGCCTTATTGCATCAACACTGAGACTGCAATGGAAACTTGCGCAAAGATAAAATCACACTTGCTCCAAAGCAGTCAGCGAGGAGGCCATATCATGACTGCTCCTGAAGAGTCCCAGCGCTTACCAACCACTTTAAAGACTTTATATATCTGTTTGCCAGCCCGAAGCGACAAGAATCGTCTGCACTTAGACACAGAGTAGGAGATGTGTCCTGGCACTCTCAGGATTCCACTACCACAGCTCCTGTCTTTCTGCATGTGATTACTGCCACACCTTGTCTAAATCATCTGAGGCCAGCTTATCCTCTGTGAAATATTAAATGCCACATGCCCGTGGATCTCTCATCCACACGTGCAAACCACTGCTGGCTGTGGATTGGTTTTCATGCTGAAAATATTTAATGTAGCTACACACTGTACACTGAGAAATGCTTGTTAGATGTACACATCCATATTTTGCCAGGAATCCTAATGATGCCACTGTGGCAATAAAGGTTATGTCAGGAAAGTTTCAAAATGTTGGATTCATAAAAGCTGCTCCACATCGGCTAAGCTTTGAAGGAGTTACACAAGGTCACACAAGTTGAAATTGATTAAAAACCAAAGGCAGTTAACAGAAGCCTTCATGAGGACTAGCAAAACAAGGCACGTGACATTGCCCAAAACGATAGAGCTGGGGCTTCAACATGGAGCCAGGCCTGGCATCGAGGTTCGTCAATAGGGTTACTCCTTGCAAGACCCAGCCGGGTCAAACTTAAACAAGTGATGAGAGGCCATCCCCCAGGGGGCCCACCATCATGAGGGACTTGATGAAAAGCTCAATCATCTCGCGTTGAGGTTTACTTTAGTGGATGAGAGGGTTGCATCTCTGCGCCATCGGGTCGCACAGCGGGCCACTACGCTGAAAATGGTCACTGCTACGCTGAAATTTAGGCCAATATGCTCATTTTTCATGAGCATGTCGGCCCTTTGACTGACATCTGTTCTCCCTCCGTGTGGTTTTTATGTGGGCAATAGAGCAAGCGCTGAGTCTGTTCACGCTTCCTTTCACCCTATGACCCTGTGCGACCACTGAAGCTTTCTAAAATCATGTCAGCTTTGAAGGGTGAGTATAAACGTTGTCATATCATGACGGGCCTGAAGAAGAAAATCTTTTTTCGTCCCCCCCCCCGTCTGTCAGACAAAATCTTTCCTTCCCCCCTCTACGCTCATAAAAATTCCTGGTGAGAACCCTGATTACCCAGTTCTCAGTGTTAAAAAGCTCTGTGGTGGCAAGGCTTCGGGGTTGGATGAGATCCACCTAGAGCCCTTCAGGTCTCTGGATGTTGTGGGAGTGTTGTGGCTGACACACCTCTTCAACACTGCATGGCAGTTCGGGATAGTGCCTCAGGACTGGCAGACTCGGGTGGTGGTCCCCCTTTACAAAAAGAAGGACCAGAGGGTGTGTTCCAACTACCGGGAAATCAAACTCCTCAGCCTCCCTGGTAAGCCCTAAGCCAGAGTGTTGGACAGGAGAGTCTGGACCATTTTTTAACATTGTCTTCAGGAGGAGCAGTGTGGCTTTCCTTCCAGTCATGAAACTCTGGATCAGTTCTACACACTCTACAGGGTGCTACAGGGTTCAAGGGAGTTTGCACAACCATGTGCTTTGTGGACCTGGAGAAGGCATTTAACCGTGTCCCTCATAGTGCCCCTGTGGGGGGTGCTTTAGGAGTATGGAGTTTCTGTGCATGTTGGACTCCAGCAGGGCTGCCCTTTGTCGCCAGTCCTGTTCAAAACTTTCATGGACAGGATTTCTAGGTGTACCCAACGGCCAAAGGGAGGCTGGTTTAGGACCCAGAGGATTTTTTTTCTCCTCTTTACAGATGACCTGGTCCTGCTGGCTCCCTCTAGCCAAGACCAACAGCATGCACTGGGGCGGTTTGAAGCTGAGTGCAAAGCAGTGGGTATTAGGATCAGCACCTCCAAGTCTGAGGCCATGGTTCTGGACCTGAAAAGGGTGGCTTGCTCTCTCCAGGTTGAAGGTGAGTTCCTGCCTCAAGGGTAATAGGTCAAATATCTTGGGCTCTTGTTTACAAATGAGGGGAGAATGGAGCTGGAGATCAACAGATGGACTGGTCCATTGTTTTACCGGTCAGTCTTCGTTCCTACCCAAACCTACGGGGATGAACTTTGGGTCATGACTGAAAGAATTAAATCCTGGATACAAGCTGCTGAAAGAAACTCCATACGCAGGATGGCTGAGCTCCTCACCCTATTTCTAAGGGAGTGCTCATCCAGGAGGAGCTTGGAGTAGAGTTGCTGCTCCTCCACATCAAGAGGAGTCAGTAGAAGTGGCTCGGGCATTTGTTCTGGATGCCTGTGTACACCTCACTCTGCACCGGGAGGAGGCTTAGGGGACGGCCCATTGCACGCTGGAGGTTCTATGTCTCCTTGCTGGCCTGGGAATGCCTCGGGCCTATATAGAGGAGCTTGGGGAGGTGTCTTGGGGGGAGAGATGTCTGGGCATCTCTGTTCAGACTGCTGCCCCCAAGCACTTGTAAAAATGTAATTTTCTCAATTTTTTAAATTATAAATCTACTCTGAATAACCTCATTGTTTTGGATAGCTGGTATCAATTTTAGACGCCACATCCGGGAATGATTACAGCCAGACTAGTCGAGGCAAGAAATCACTTTAATAGAATTTGTCTGAAACTGGAAGATGGCAGAAAGATCACAAAAAGTAACACAATATGTCCCCATCTAATGAATGTCTACAAAACATGAGAAACACAGTCCTTATCACCCTGGTAAAGGTTACAGAGACATTTCTAAAGCTTTGGGACTGCAGAGAACCACAGTGAGAACTATTGTCCTCAATTAGAGAAAACATGGAACATTGGGGACCTTCCCAGAAGTGTTTGACCTACAAATATTACTCCAAGAATTCATCAATAACTCATCCAGGAGGTCACAGAGGAACCTAGGACAACATCCACTGCAGACCTAACTGCCTCAGTTAATGTCAGAGTTGAATAAAAAATGACATTTTTGGAAGATGTGTGTCTGTTGTACAGGTCCTTCTCAAAAAATTAGCATATTGTGATAAAGTTCATTATTTTCTATAATGTAATGATGAAAATTTAACATTCATATATTTTAGATTCATTGCACACTAACTGAAATATTTCAGGTCTTTTATTGTCTTAATACGGATGATTTTGGCATACAGCTCATGAAAACCCAAAATTCCTCTCACGAAATTAGCATATTTCATCCGACCAATAAAAAAAAAGTGTTTTTAATACAAAAAACGTCAACCTTCAAATAATCATGTACAGTTATGCACTCAATACTTGGTCGGGAATCCTTTTGCAGAAATGACTGCTTCAATGCGGCGTGGCATGGAGGCAATCAGCCTGTGGCACTGAGGTCTTATGGAGGCCCAGGATGCTTCGATAGCGGCCTTTAGCTCATCCAGAGTGTTGGGTCTTGAGTCTCTCAACGTTCTCTTCACAATATCGCACAGATTCTCTATGGGGTTCAGGTCAGGAGAGTTGGCAGGCCAATTGAGCACAGTGATACCATGGTCAGTAAACCATTTACCAGTGGTTTTGGCACTGTGAGCAGGTGCCAGGTCGTGCTGAAAAATGAAATGTTCATCTCCATAAAGCTTTTCAGCAGATGGAAGCATGAAGTGCTCCAAAATCTCCTGATAGCTAGCTGCATTGACCCTGCCCTTGATAAAACACAGTGGACCAACACCAGCAGCTGACACGGCAGCCCAGACCATCACTGACTGTGGGTACTTGATACTGGACTTCTGGCATTTTGGCATTTCCTTCTCTCCAGTCATCCTCCAGACTCTGGCACCTTGATTTCCGAATGACATGCAGAATTTGCTTTCATCCGAAAAAAGTACTTTGGACCACTGAGCAACAGTCCAGTGCTGCTTCTCTGTAGCCCAGGTCAGGCGCTTCTGCCGCTGTTTCTGGTTCAAAAGTGGCTTGACCTGGGGAATGCGGCACCTGTAGCCCATTTCCTGCACACGCCTGTGCACGGTGGCTCTGGATGTTTCTACTCCAGACTCAGTCCACTGGTTCCGCAGGTCCCCCAAGGTCTGGAATCGGCCCTTCTCCACAATCTTCCTCAGGGTCTGGTCAACTCTTCTCGTTGTGCAGCGTTTTCTGCCACACATTTTCCTTCCAGCACTCTGGGAACAGCCTATTCGTTCAGAAATTTCTTTCTGTGTCTTACCCTCTTGCTTGAGGGTGTCAATAGTGGCCTTCTGGACAGCAGTCAGGTCGGCAGTCTTACCCATGATTGGGGTTTGGAATGATGAACCAGGCTGAGAGTTTTAAAGGCCTCAGGAATCTTTTGCAGGTGTTTAGAGTTAACTCGTTGATTCAGATGATTAGGTTCATAGCTCGTTTAGAGACCCTTTTAATGATATGCTAATTTTGTGAGATAGGAATTTTGGGTTTTCATGAGCTGTATGACAAAATCATCCGTATTAAGACAATAAAAGACCTGAAATATTTCAGTTAGTGTGAAATGAATCTAAAATATATGAATGTTAAATTTTCATCATGACATTATGGAAAATAATTAACTTTATCACAATATGTTAATTTTTTGAGAAGGACCTGTATAGCTGGTGTATAGCTAATACAGAATTTCACAAAAAGATCATCATACATGGTCAAAAAAGGTCCGGGTCTGCAGCTCCACAAATTCCACTTTTGAATGGCTCAAACAAATCTGACTGAGCTGTGTCTTGACAGTAGACAGGCATTTTGTTTTGGAAGTTTCTCCAGTGTGGCTGAATTAAAACAATTCTACAAAACAGAGTTGATCAAAATTCCTCAACTGTGATGTTAAAAAGTCAGTTATCACAAACACTTAATTTCAAATGTTGCTGCTAAAGGTAGGACAAACTATTATTAAATTTAGAGGGTGGTTACTATTAGACATAGGTCCAGGTTGGTCTGTGCAACATATTTTCCTCACTTAACTAAATCATCATTTAACAACAGATTTTTCAAATTTAAATTTTGGAAGGTTATAATCTGAAACATTTCAGTGTGACATTAAAAAGTGAAGAATTCTGAGGGTCTAAAATTTTCTCACATCATCTTTATTTCAGCTTTCAGCTTTCAATTGCTGCACAAGCAGAGAACTAGCTTAAAAAGTGGTACGCATTCTATGATTATTTTTTACTAACCTCAGTAGAAAACAGACTATATCTAATTGACTAAATAACTGTATTGAGGAAACATTGTTATTATTGGGGTGTTATATTGTTATACTGTTTTCCAATTATCTGGAATACAAAATGAGTAAAATTATACTCCTTATTGGAAATGACCAGCAGCAGTTTTATCATATAGCGTGCATGCAAAAAACAAGGAAAGACAGGCCACTGGGACTGTTTTTGGTGGTGCTTCACCCCAGGTTGAAGGTGGAGTTCCAACCATACTCAACATTTAACTTTGCAAGACTCAGCCACCACTGACTTGGATTCAGTCTCATGAAACTCACCCAGTCAATCTTGGCCAAGCCACCGACTGGAGCTGATATATATACTTCAGAAGCAACAAGGACACCCCCCACTGCTGAGGCTTATGATGTAGGGAGTAGGAATAAATGATGACGATATCAAAGGGAGGCTTGCCTCATCCTCAAGCTCTGACTTAACTGTTCAAGCCTCTTCTGCTTGTTTTATGTAACATGATGAGAAGTACTGCTTATATTCATGCTGGTTTGAAATAAACCTGACTTTGATGTTGAAGGTTATCATTTATGGGATGCAAAAGTGTTCAAAATTGAATAAATACATGAAACATTATAAAATAAGTATCTACATCAATATATAATAGATAATGATTTAATGTGACAATTAAATTGTGAAATAACTGAATGCATATTAAATTCTCAACTCATTATTATGAAATATTTCATTTTCCATTAAAAATAGCTTTATAATATAAGAATAATATAAGAATATTATAATATAAGAATTTTCATATAACATTTTTACCTAATAATTGAAATTATTGTTGAGGCGATTTTTATGTAATTCTAGCAGCTTTTTTATTTCAAAATGTAATTTTTTAAAAGTAGCTTTTATTTCAAAAAGCCAGCTTTTATTTTATAAGGGTGATTTTTTCCCATGGTCTATTTTTTTTTTTGCCAAGCATCAGCATCAACGGGCTGGACCTACATCCTCATTGGCTGAGCCTTACATAGAGATTAGTTTCCTGAGTACCTGCTCCCTAAACAGCTACTGCCAGCTCAAGGTTTAGGAAGGATGGTGGAGTTTCTTTAACTTCATTCAGCTCTGGTTACCTTAGCAGATCAAACTGGGGGGAATAATTTAACATATGATGCCATTTCAAGATGTTTGGATGACTTTTATGATCGGGATGATAATTGCTTTCCAGAATGTTAGCATTGACGACACCATTGTGGATACCCTAAGAGCCATTGAGCACAGTGTCCGCATTGAATATGCAGAACACAGTGTGATGGAAATTCTTTTATTAAGTGTTCCAAAGTGTGTGACCTTTGGGTTACCTCACTTCTGTGAACATCTGTGTTAGGGAGTAAGCTGTAAAAGCCATTATCAGAAGTTTAATGGTTAAGGCCATTTGTTAGGGTGATGCCTCAGGGAGAGTAGATGGTTGTTCCTAGGTAACCTAGTCAACTCTGAACCCGAGAAGGGTCTGGGGTCGTAAAACACAGACTCTTTGAAGTTGAGATAACACTGTCATGGTCTGGTATAAATACTGTGTGTAAATGTTGATCGGGGCTCTGTTTCAACTGACTTGCTCGGTGACAGAGTCATTCAAACGCTGAATGCCTTTGAATAAAACTTATGAAGACAAAGTCCGGAATTTCTCGTTATGAGTCAACTTCTACCCACTTTGATAAGAAAATTCCACAACAATTTTAGCGTCACGAACAGGATCTAACGTGCCAGAGGAGACCGCAGGAGGGGGACACGGACGCCTGGCCAGCCTGAGAGTTGTTCTCAGTCCACCTCCATTTTACGGAGGGGAGTTCTGGTGCCCGCCTGCGGCTTCTGGCCGATTGGATCCGAACTATTTGTCTTCAAATATATCTGGGTGAGAAGTTGCTCTGTATGATATAATGTATATTATTATTTTTATTACACATTAACCATCATCTCCTAACTAATTAATTAGGTTCCAGAGTTGTGAGAGGGAGGACATCAGCTGAGGGCCCGGTTACTCTGCAAAGGAATGGCAGGGAGGTTCTCATTGGTAACAATGGGATAAAGCAGAACACAGGGTTTTGCGGGTGGTTTTTAGCAATTTTCTACACCTCATAAAGGAGAAAAGCCTGACGGCAGACGTGCCGCTGAACGGGTAAAAAAAAATGGTTCCGGAACCTTGAGGCATCAGGGGTGTCTCCTTCTTCATACTCTGATTTATAAAATAATGAAAGGAAAAAGTGGGGATGATTGTGTTAAATGTGCTTTAATTTGGAAGATAACATTGGTTTTTTACAGTGTGGAAGTTTAAGTGTAAATAAGTTAAAAAAAAAGTTAAAAAGAAGTTAAAACTTTCCTGAAGAAAGTTTCGTTTGTCTTAAATATTGCGATCAGTCGGAAAAGAAGGTAAAAGTGAAAAGGGACATTAGAGAGTCGAAAAGAAAGTTGTTTTAGAAAGGAGTATAATGCATGTTGTGGAAGGAAGTGGCAGGCAGGTGGACAACTGACTGACTGACTGATAATATTTCTTTGTGCAAAATCTGAACCTATACTAAACTTTTCCTTCTGCCTCTCTCACACAGAAATACACACATATATGGGATTTGAGTTCAACATCTGCGTTTTTGAGTCTGGATTTTAGAAACCTGCCCTTCTCCATGGCTACTCCGCCAGAGATGCTTCTCCAGCACGGCCTGAAAGAGAGAGATCTGCCTTCCTGTCTGCCTGCTTGTTGAAAATCGCAGTGTGAGTTTCTACAAAAAAAAAAAAAAACGAAACTCAGAAGTCTGGACCCACTGAGATGGACAACGATCCATGCTGTTTGCAAGAGCCAGAAGAGTGATACACTGGATTTATATTGAAAGCATCTTATGCGGGCAGAAGAGAAACCGGAGCAAAGTTTCTTCTTTCTCCCTCCTGGAGAAGTTAAAGTGGACAAAGAATGATTGAATGTCCCACCAACAGACCTGGGAAGGGCCTGGTTGTTTTTTGGACTGATAGAGGACTGTGTGTGTGACAGTCTGACTCTGGAGCGATTTAGAATGGGGGTAACGTACAAACACACACACATTTGCATAAATCTTTTCCTATTTTCTGCAATGAAGAACGCTTATTAACCGCTGCTCATGTGACGCTTGCTTGACGTTGACAGATATAGCGGGTTAAAATATTATTTTAGGGTTAGAAAAGTATCTTTAAAAGGGTGATAACTTAGTTCATTTGATACTTTGCGGTTAATTCTTTTAGAGAAACAAGTTCTCTTTCATCGTGGAATATTCAGGGTCAATTATTATAGTTATTAAAAGTTATTAAAATGCAGAGGAAGTTACAACATTTCCAAAACTCAGCAGTAACCATGTGTTTCTGTGTTATTCTCAGGACAGATCTCATGAAGGAGCATTTTTAAAACCCAGCGCATGCATAAAACCTGATGGGTTTCTCCTTCAGGCATTATTTTCTGTTGTCAGAGTTTGTATCCCATAAATCTAATGCGTAGAGGCCTCATTAAAACAGGCTTAGTTCTACTGCAGATGGTCTTCATACAGTCTCTGACACAGTACTTACAGTTTGGTGCCGTTTTTGTCCGCAAGTGCTAACTGACGCTTATGGAAAGTACAAATTCATTGTTTTTCACAGCAGCTGCTTGGAAGAGGTTATATTAGGTTTTTCTTCCCTCTTCTGATTCATGCAGCGTGTTGATTTACACTGTATCTTATATCAGGTCCTGACAAAAACTATGAAAGGCTTGGTTCTGCAGTTTCCTTTTTTCTCCCTTTGGAGAAGGAAAGAGAAACCTAATCAGTTCTGTGTTGCATAGGAGTCTTAAAACACTTGTTGTTTTCTAAGATATCACCAGCTAAAACTTTTAAAACTTTTGAGAGTAATTGGTTTTGTTAAACACATTTTCCTTGGTGAAACAAACCTTTAAAATGAGAATGAAAAATGGGGTTATTTAGCAAGAATCTGATTGGACAGTGGTACCACACAAAAATTTAACTAATCTCATGTTTCCTAAAAGACTCTGCATGAAAAGGCCTTCAGAACCGTGGAGTTATTTTCCACCACAGTAACAAGTTTTTTTAAGCATGCTTTTTCTTTCTTTTAAAACAGATCTGGTTTTTATTTGTTTTGTTTTTGGCTTTTTAGCATAATGTTTGTCTGAAGCTTCTTATGAACTGGGATAGGAGCAAATATGATCTAAGGTAAATTAGGAGCTGTGAACTCATAATTTTAAATCTGATTATTGTCCAAGCAGAAATAATATATTTAGCCAATCCTTCAATCTCTGCAGAAAGTTAACACCATTGTTCAATGCAGTAGTATTCAACTTGTGGTTCCTGGACTCCTGAAGCCCGTAAGCCATAGATTTTGGGTCCATAAAATTATAATATTTAATTAAAGGTAGACCGATTACCTATTAAAATAGATCTAAACCAATGATGAGTTCCAGTCATTTGGTGGCTTTGAAATGCAATAATACTCAACATTTCTACTCTGGGGAACACAGATTGGGGTTGAAGAGTTTTGTTTTGGAACCAAGGTTAGGATTTTTATAACAGAATCAAGACAAGTAAAATCCTTCATTTTAGGAAAAGAAAAGAAATAAAGGCCCTCTTAACAGTAAGAGGATGGTCGGCTCAAACTACAGTCTCCTTGTTTGATTTCTTAGGGTTTAAAGATTAAAGGAATACATATGAGTACAAAGGTACACAAGGTAATTTCAGATTACTAAGAGATAAAATATTGGAACATTTATCAGCATTTGGATTATTAAAGAGGGGTTCTAGTAATAAGTTCTCCCCAACTCTCAAAATTTAAATAGCCCAAATTAAAGAAAATGATGTTTGTTCTTTTTGAAACACTATGTGGGAAAAAGTCCAGTTTGGAGACAAGCTTCTTATCTTAATTTCTGATTAAGTCAAACACTGCAGTTTTGTTTAGTTTGGGTATACCATAAAATGTCAACGCCGACTTTTCTAATTTCCCCTCGGGGATCAATAAAGTATCTTTGAATTTGAATTGAATTAAATTAAAAATACTTCTTTGCATTTAACTTGAAATTCTGCAATGCAGCTGTGATCAAATTGAGTCAAACAAAAAGTGAACTATAACAATAACTCTCAGGATTGTAGTTATTATTATAGAGTTACAGTACAAAGAATTAGCAAATGGTTTCAGCATCAGTAAATTTGGATTCATTTAAGAGAAAACTGTTGCTGTGCTTCTAAATACTTTGAGATTTTTTGGACAATGTGCACTCATTTTTAAAAAAAGGATCCTGAAGATTGTCATAACAAAATTGATCAATTATAGCATTAAAAGATATGGTTGAGAAAACATATTCTGAAAAGAGATTGTTAAAAATTTCTTTGAATTCTTGAAGCTTCAAATTTGGCCATTTGTTTGTCTTTGATGTTTTGTCTTTGTTTTGTTGGAATGAATGTTTGTTTATATGTTGCATGAAACAATAATTCATGTTTAGAATAATGTTTCTAAATCCCAGATTGATTAAACTTTGAGTTTTCAGGAGAGTTAAGAAGCAGCTTGTTTCTGAGGTAGGTGCATGTTAACAGTTTTGCAGTTTAAGGTTCATTAAGATGGGTGGGATTGAAGAAACTGTGGGTCCGCCCATAGGCTGCCAATCAGAGGTTAGTTCTGCCTGACTCCGCCCATCTACCAGGTTGGTTCATGCCTTTGCTGTCATGGTAACGCTCAGCACCTCCCTTCCTGAGTTTTAACACTGTTTAAGAGACAATAGAATCAAAATGCTTGTAGTGATTGTTGCCTTAATAACATGTTTTTTGTATAATAATTAAGGATGTAGCATGACTTTTAGATTTATGTGTTTTACTATTAAAAGGTTAATGAAATAGTTTAAACTAGTTTGAAGAATTAGTTTTGCATGCAGAATCATTGGTGATTTATTAGATTGAAAGTTTCCCTGGTACCATTAAGCTAGCTGACAGTTCAAGATATGCAAGAGTAAGGAAGATATTTTTGATAAAGAATCTGAGTCATGACTTTATACTTGGTGGGAATTATTTATTAGATTCGAATTTGTAGGGTTTATGCATCTGAATTACATTAGATGTCCATTAATCTAAAACGTATCTTCTTACAAGACAAATCAGGATGATATGTGACTTATTTCTAAGTGACACATTGATGAACTGACTAATTAAAGTTTGTGTTTTGTTGTTAATGGAACTGAATTGCAGTTAAAAACATCTGGATTTTTTCTTATGTTGCTTTCATTAAATTCATAGTGACACATGGTTATGTCAGAATTCATTTCTTTGGTTCTATGTAATGTGATCTTGGTTACTAGAACATTTTTGTACAAACTTTTTGCTGAATTGTCGCATGGGTTGGACCCTGCGCCAGAAGAGGGGAATGTCAGAATAAAGTAACATGGGGTTCCAAACGTTTTAGCACTCATGGAAAAAAAAATGGGTAGCTCATACCTCCAGTGAGGACTTAGTGACAATGCGAGAGAGACGTTGTCCTTTGTTTATATAAATGGTGCATAGCTTCCTAAGACCACATTCTGACAACCTCTCTGAAATTATGGTGTTGATTCTTTTGTGAAATTTTATATCTCCACAGATTAGACCATTTTTGAAATTATTTTTGGGTATTCTGAAACTATGAAATATTGACCTGTAATCAGACCTTCCTCAAACATCATGTCACATTTTTGATATTCAGAATATTTAGCTGATGGTCACTGCTAGTATATCAGGTGAAGTCTGAAGATCAATGCATTTGATTTTGTTGGATGTTTTGATGAAGTTCATGTAGTTAAGCACTTAGGTTTGAGAATGGGACTTTGAACTGAAAATTAGCCAAGCGTTGTGAAGGCTCTGTTCTCACTTATATGAGATTGAGACAAAGGACACAGGCAAATCTCAGTCCTTTTGAAGTGCTGTGTGGCAGGTCTCCTAATTTGGACATGGGGATATTGCCAAGATCATTTTCTTCCACATTTTGTGTGAAGATAGGATGTTGTTTTATTGTCAAAACCTGTTCACTGTGTTTTCTCAAGTTTCACAGACGGTGAAGGCTGCATTACCAGAAACAGCCACTTCCACCCTCCAGTCCTTTATTCCTGGCGACTGGATTCATGGTCAGAGAATTTAGGAAAAAACACAGGAAGTCCAGGGCTGGAATGGTCCATATCAGATCCTACTAGACACCCAGGAAAGCTGCAGGAAAGCTCCAGCTCCTCCAGCGTCATCTGGCTTCCAGGACAAGTCATCTTCCAACTGGATCATCCACGGCTTGAAAGGTTTGAGGACAGCGGACCACCACAAGACAAAGAACTGTAAGCTAATCACTGGCGAGTGATTGAAGAGGTGGTTGAAGAACACTGTTCTTACAAGGGCACAATAATCCCTTGGGCAGTGCCACGTTATTTCAGAATCTACTTAAGGCCATCGCATTGCCTGAAAGTTAGAAATCATAAGGTCATTTGCCTCACTGCACACACACACCACAGTGAGAGACACATAGGAAACATACAGGGAAGACCTCTACACATTTGCACATAGCTTTTCTCTGGATGATGGACTGGTGACGTCTGCAACAGAGAGACAGTCAAACATGCGCCATGATGCTTATTCTCCTTAATTTCTTAATATTTGTTGGCTACTAGGCTCCTTTGCCAGGACAGCAAGCAAGGGTCAGCCAAATTCTTTTCTCCCACTTTGACAGCGAGACTGACTCTGAGGAGGAAATCTTGGATGCTTTTATCTAACTTTCATGGTTATTGCTTGATATCTATCATTATGGTATTATTACAAATTTAAATGTGTTCATTTCCACTGTTGTTTAGTTGGACTATGGAAGCTTAACTTCCAGCAGGTTAGAATTCCTGTTTCTAAATATATTTCTAGAGGAGCTTCCTACGACCGCCCACCTGTACCAGACTGGTAACAGGGCAGCTTGAAGCCACTCAGGAGAGACAGCAGGATTTTTTGTTTTTTTTGTTTTTTAAGTTATGTTTATGATTTGTTTTCTTTGGAAAAAGCTGTTTGCATTCAGTACCAGAAGAAAGGACATTCCACTTCAAGGTCACGATGCAGTTAAATGGAAGATGGTCTGTTCTGATGCTAATGATTGGTATTGCAAGTATTTTTATAACTCTTGTGTTCATTTTGGGAAAGGTACAGCAAAGATAATGTGTGGTTAATCTGACTAATAATACTCATCAGCGGATTCGAAGAGAGATTCATCACTTTTCTGACTACTATGATCATGCTGATAATGTTTGGTGGCAACAGATGCATCAAAACTGTGAGGAAGATTAGAAATGACAGTTGCTATGTTTGTTGTTTGATTCCACGTATTATTAATGATCAACCATTTTTAATACCTGTTCTTATTAATACTACTTTCTTTCCAGATAGGCAACATAACCAGCTGGTGGAGGTCATTTTTCCTTGGGTGAGGAATTATACTGTACGGGAAAGCAGAACTGTCTAGTGAGACTAATTTAACGTGTGCGTCTACAGGAACTCTTTATAGAATTCGGGGTAATAGAAATCCGATTATGGATTCAGATATTTGTATTACACAAGAGGAAAGTACACCTTATTTCCTTGGGTAGACAGTAGGTTGCGAAGCTATTATATGTGTTTTATGTGCTTTAATCAACAGACATAAATTTGAGTCATGTCCTATCAGAACTGATCCTTATACTATTTCAGGATCTTTGGCTCCTGATCCCTTTGTGTTAACTCTTAATCTTACAGCCTTACCGGATGGAGGTAAGTTGTATGACCAGGCAGGTAAATTGACCAGGGTTTTTGTTACTTTTCCTTTATGAGATGGGTACTCATGTCCTCGGAACATGGGTTGGATCTGTGGAAATAGATCATATCTGTATCTGCCTGCTAATTGGTCTGGAGTATGTTATCTAGCTCACTTACTACCTACAGTCACAACTTATACTTCAATCAGCCTAAGCTATTAGAACGATGAGTTTGCAAACTAGAATGGCTTTGAATTATCTGTTAGCTGAGAGGGGTGATGGTTTTGAAGAATTTTCCTTTAGTTGTGATTATCTTGTAATCAGAAGAAGGGAGTGTGATGGAAATTCTTTTATTAAGTGTTCCAAAGTGTGTGACCTTTGGGTTACCTCACTTCTGTGAACATCTGTGTTAGGGAGTAAGCTGTAAAAGCCATTATCAGAAGTTTAATGGTTAAGGCCATTTGTTACGGTGATGCCTCGGGGAGAGTAGATGGTTGTTCCTAGGTAACCTAGTCACCTCTGAACCCGAGAAGGGTCTGGGGTCGTAAAACACAGACTCTTTGAAGTTGAGATAACACTGTCATGTTCTGGTATAAATACTGTGTGTAAATGTTGATCGGGGCTCTGTTTCAACTGACTTGCTCGGTGACAGAGTCATTCAAACGCTGAATGCCTTTGAATAAAACTTATAAAGACAAAGTCCGGATTTCCTCTTGTTATGAGTCAACTTCTACCCACTTTGATAAGAAAATTCCACAACAACAGCACTCAAGACTTTAGTGGTGTCTGGCATAACCATCGGGGTTATTGCTGTTATGTTTTCTGTGTCACCCAGCACAGTTCACTGCGGTCAAGTGAGCTGACAGTCACGCCAGTCGATGTTTGCTCTCTGTTAAAGATTAGCTTCACGCATAGAAGGTGCATTACAGTAATAGAGCAGACCAGATGCCTATCCAGGCAATGCTTGAGAAATGAAGAGTAAAACAGAAAAGTAACTTTAAGAAGATTTATATTAATGACATATTTACAACTTTCAAATGCATGTTTATGTAAAAAATAAATATCTAATAATTTTACTGTAGATTTCTGGAGATATAACAGGTCAAAGTACCTACCAGTGCTTATCTGTTATATACTTTCGAGTCACTTTAAGCAATTTATTTCTCCAGAAACACGAGAGGTGACAACACAATCTCTTCAGATTATGCCAGAGGGTTATCTATGCCATTGTTTCCCAACCCTGCTCCTCAAGTACCCCTGCCCTACATGTTTTACATGTGGCTCTGTTCCAGTACACCAGATTTTTATGATGCTACCATGAAAGGGAAAAAAATACACCCCTGCTCTATCTATAGATTCATCAGTGTGAGTAGTGCTTTAACAGCAGGATTTTTGGTAGTTTGTTGCTCTGAAGCATGCATACATGTGTTAACAACTACGGCAAGATGGAAAGACATTAGCATTAGCAGTTACCTTACAACAGAAATGTTTGCTACCCATCAATATGAGATGTACGATGCCCAAATACTTATTCGTTCACAAAAGTATTAATTCGTGCGCATGTTATACCTATGAATGTTTCGCATCAAGAAGACCAAGGAACACATCAGACAGATCAGGAAAAAAGTGGCAAAGAAAGCCACATAACCTTCATATTTTCTCACGTTATAACCAAAAACCTTAACATATTGTAAAGTTAGGTTAGAGCACCCTAGCACCAGTATTTCATGCACACAATATACCTGTGTTGTGGTCACAAATAAGTACTTTCTGGGAACAAATTAGTATTTCGTGGGAATTTGTGCACACGCTATATTTTTCTTTTTCCCCATGTCAGTTCCCAGGCGTCGTAGAGAAGTGTTATAAGCCCTTATCCAAATAATTTCAAGGACATCATTTTAAAGAGAAACAGTGGAAAACATTTAGGACTGCTTTCAAAATTTCCAGAAATAGGCGTCAGAACTAATTCTTTACAAAGTCAGAATGTGCAATGATTGGAGACAATACAAGTCCTCAAGCTCCATCTCAGACTCTATGGGTCTCAGTTAGGATGGTAAATGTTTATCTCAGGGCAATTAGAAAACTGCTGAACCGGAAGTGCTTGTTTGGAATGGTTGCAAGAACACTTCTAAAACAATTTCTCTTGTTCATAATCAAAAGTGCCAAACACAAATATCTGATACCAACTGTCAAGCACAGTGGTGATGCATTGATGATTTGAGCTTGAGTTATGCCAACAAAATCTGGGCAACATGCAGTTTTTTGAGTCGCCGATCGTATGCAACAAAGTTAAGTAATGATTTGATGTTCAAGTACCTCGCATTCATTCATAAAAAGGGAGTAATAAAACAAGTGTGACTTGACTTTTCTTCTGAGGCCTCCGGAGGCAGCCCTAATTGAAATGGATTCCCTCCCACGGCCTGGACAAAAAGGCATCGGGCACCTTCCTGCGTGCGCCTCTAGGTAGCGAGAACTATCCCGCCACACGGCCACTGAAGAAGCCGAACAAAGACGCAAATGATAATATTCGTTAAATGATGTTTGTTTTGCTTGTGTTGAGAGAACTCAGCTAAGTGCTAGCAGACTAGCTGCTCAGCTAATGATGCATTCTGTGTTGCGTTTTTTAAAGTTAGGACAAACTTTATTTAAAGGGTGGTTTTTAAACAGATTGGCCATAATGCGCCCTCAATGCTTATGTATTTTGATTCATTTATTGATGGCATTTTGAAGATACATGTTCGACTTTAAAAAGCTTTTATGGGCTATCTTTTCTTAGCTTCAACTGCTAATGGCTAAGGTAACATGTGACTTATGACCGTCATCTTATGGGCCTGCAGGCCTTGTCATCACCAAGTTAAGAATCAGTTATCCAGAAAAGTTGTTAGTGTCCAATCTAGAAAAAAAATATTTTTAAAAATAATATTTTTATAAAAACAATATTTTTATATAATTATATTTAGTATTATATAATACTTTTAGTATTTTCACATTTAGTAATATATAATAATGCTAAATGTGATGTAAATACCATTAAGACTAATTTATCCAGAAAGGTTTGGTTCTTATTCAAAAAAATATTTATATATATATATATACACACCACCAGAACATGACTACTGTATGCAGGCAAGTATAATATTATAGATGTAATTAATGTTTGAGGGGTATAACTAATTGTCATATTTTGTGAGCACCATCTTCTAATTCTGCATATTCCTGATCACATCTTAGTGATGTGGTTCAGCCAGCCCTTTAAACTTGATGACGTGGACAGCGGAAAGAGGCATCACAAACATCTGCAGACCACCTGTGTGATGCTTCGCTCACCATCCAGAAAGACTAACCACAGGTCTCAGTTGCAGCGTCCCATCCACACTGCCAGAGACTTTCTGTTCAGAAAGACATCTGCCTCTTTGTTCTGTTGAAGAGGTGTTCCAGGAACGGGTCATTCAGGTTGATCCTGCTGTTGCCATTGGAAATACTTGTACATAGTTTTATTTTATGCCTTTTGTCTTGTAATCTTGATCTGTTTGAATGTTGTTTTTTCCACATTCTGTTTAAAATGCTATTTGTAATTTTCAAAATAAACTGTGTTTAGAAATTTAAATGAAGTTGATGTATTGTTAGGTCAAATGGAAATAAAATACATTGGTGACAAAAATAATTTAGAAATTTATTAGAACAGCTTAAAACTTTCAGAAACTATCTGAACAAAACGTAATATTATTTCTTATATCTCCTTATTTCGGTGCCATTCTTTCTAAGATGGAAAACAGTCTGTCCGTTCTCTGTACCTTCATGTCCTCCCTGATCAAATCCATCATCTCTGTCCCTCTTTCATTTCTGACCACTTCCTGCTAGCACACTGTCTTCCTTCTCCATGTGGTTGCCCACCGCTCAGCTTGGCTCTAGAGTGTCCTCAGGGATGGAGGCAATTAGGACAGGAGGTGTTGTGGAAGGCCTCTGTCCCAACACCTCATCCATAAGGACAAACCAGGGCCAAGTAGCAGCAGTGTGCTTTTCACTGACTCCCTCTCCTGACCCTGGATACTTACAATCCTAAAGTTAGATGGAAGAAAAAAAGAGTAGACTAAACATAGAAACCATTAAGACTTTGAGAAATATTTTTTATTTGTGTGTGACATGAGAACTTCTGAACATACTTTATATTTCTTTTTCATATTGTCCCACTTTTTTTTGGCCTGCAAGGGGGTGACCTTCCCCTGTTGGCCCATCTTCTCCAGAACTGTCCTAAACAAACAAAAGGAAAGAGGGAAAACCAAAAGAAGTATGTTAATCACTGGATGGATATTTATGAAAGTTAGAAAGATAGGAGTTTTTGAAACTGGACAGAAACTGACTGCAAATAATGATGTTATTGTACCTCCAAGCCACAGTGGCTGAGTTTTTAGCTCCAGTAAAAAGGTGGTGGTTCTCACCCCTGAGCTTAATAAACTGACCCGTCTGCTCCTTTGTCCCTAAACAACAAAAACAAAACAAAAAACCCATCTTTCTTAATATCAGTGTAAAAAAAGTATTTTTTTAAATTTTAAATTTGTCTTAATTTGCAGAACATATTAAAATATTTCTATGCAAATGCCTAAAACAAGCTCTTTCAAACTTTTCACTTCTTTACTGAGATTTGCTTGCATTTGAAAGTGTATTTCTCTTCAGCTGTACCTGGAATCACGAATTATAATGCTAGCTGAATTATAAATATACTTTTAAAACACATATAGCACATTTCTTCATCAAAAATGAATATTTAAAAGCTTATTTATTCTCGATCACACTCTCCAGCGATACGGTAAGATTACATAAAACTGTAAATTTATTCAGGTTAACTTTAATATCGCCTGTAATGTCAAATACACTTACATGAACAAATGACACAATACATTAAAATAATACTAACATAAACTGTTAGAAATCACTAGTGTTTAACGTTCACTGTGATGACTGGCAGTAGGAGCTCAGTGCCGATAGTCCGGTCAGATCTCTACCGGGTCTAGCTCGCCCCACCGCCGGTAGGGCTGGCGAAGCAAGCCGGCAGTTAACACGGTGGGAGCGGAAAACTCCGAACACGTCGGAGCACATTTGAAATTAAGCGATGTCTAGATAAATCAAGCAGATATTTCACGTCTACACAGTTATATTCCCGCACTAAAAACATTGTAAAAGTTCATTTGTATCACAGAAAGTGTAATTTTTCACAGTTTACTCACAGCGACCCGCAATGAATCATGGGAAACGATGGACCGCGAAGGATACTCACAACGCATCCTTCAAATCGGGCAAAAGAAGGACACTTTTGTCGGCAGCATCTGACAGACCTTCCGCGCCGCGCTGTGATGTAATCAGCCTACAAGTACGGACTGGTGCCCTGTCCCAATACCCGCACTTCCACCCTTGTGTCCCTGAATTGCGCGTTCCCGTTGATGGGTTCGAGTGCGTAGTGTGTCCCAATTCTCCAGAGTGGTCCTTAGCCCCACCCCCTTTGTGCCCCACTTCCGCCCTTCGGCGAAGCCCGCATCTAAGCGGACTTTGCCGAAGTATATTACCCACAATTCACTGCTGCAGATGACGTTCTGAGCAAAAACCAATCACAACCGTCAACGTAACCAGCCATCAAATCAGAATAATAAGAACTCCGTAAACTTTAGACAGTAAGCCGACAAATATATATTTTTTTACTGGTTTTCCAGCCTCAACATTGTAAGATACCAGTGGGTTCAGAGTGATTCTGGGCAGTCAGTAGGCCATAACACTGAAGTTACCTTTCAAACAAACACTGGCACGGTGAGAGTCTGGTGTATAAGCCTCCTTCGCTTCCTGCACATTCTTCTCCTCAAAACAATTGCTTGTTGCAGTTTTAAATAGTTTTTTAGCAGCAAGACTGTGAAAACAGCGCTGGTTCCCGCCCTTTTTGATGTTGCAGTTACGGAGCAGAGGTGCAAGTTGATGACGAAACCCCTATTGTCCCAATTCTCCAATTTTGCACGCTTGTAACCTGTGCACTTCAACCCTTACATGCACTTGTACAAAGTACACACTTCATGGAGGGGCGTCGGGTGTAGTGTGGGTATTGGGACAGGGCCTTGGAAGCATCCAGCCCCTGAATTGGGACACACCCTCGGCCTGCACATGGATCCTCCTCCTTCCTGTGTATTGACCAATAGGAGAGGAGCTGGAGAGAAGAAGGCAGCCCTCCTCATTTGCATAATGAAGCAGAAATGCATACAGTAAAGGAAAAAGAGAGACGAGGAAATGTAAAAAGAACAAAAGCTTTTATTCTTTATTTTGTCAGGATCGGTTCTCCATACTACTGACCCTGTGTTCGAGGTGTTTTAGTGGAGACCTGTCAGGCGACAGGGCGCTGATTCGGTGCCATGTCCCAGAAGCTGCCACAACACAGCAGCTGGTTAAGGGTGATGGAGAGAATGCTGCAATCTATTGGCTGCAGGCTTAGTAAATTTCAGTCTGTGTAGTCCAATAGAAAACCAGAGAGAGAGAGAGTGTGAGACAGAGAGAGACCTGGTTTCTCAATCACTAATCTTATACGCGCAATTCACTCTCGCTATGAGAGCAATTTGGTTCAGGAACGTTCCCAGCGCCTCTGCGATGACTCATTGAAACATCTTCAGTGCTGTTAAAGCCGTATCTTCATTCTCCTCATCTCACACACACCTCACACGCACACGAAGAAAACACAACCCAGGACGTGCTGCTTCACTCCCTCCATTACACATGGACTGCGCTGTCTTACTTTGGATTTGCAGAGCAAGAGCTTGGATGTGGAGTTAAAAGCATTTTGCGCATGTTGACTGCAGATAAGCGGGAAGATAGGACTGGTACGTGAGAAATCCGTGCCGAGGTGAGTAACACAACAGGAGAGCAAGCATTCCATTTGTAAGGATGCTGCAGGTGCATGGGAGCTTCACTTTCATTTGGGTTGGTTTGGAAAAAAATATCTGCGATATGAGCGATGTGACTGATGCAAGAAGAAGCAGCAGTGGAGACAAATCTCTACAAATTCCACATCACGCATATTGAATAAGTGCGCTTTTCACATTTCAGGCGCCATTCATGTGCAATCAGACTGCGCTTTAACCAAACTCAGAATCAGGGCGAACAGTGACAGGAGAGAAGCTTTAAACAGCAGCTTTCTGCTTTTAAACACATTTTACACATGATGCGTTTATCAACAACTCTTATTCTTATTTAGGTGCACGCGCGCGCGTGTGTGTGTGTGAGAGAGTGTGTGTGTTTGTGCGTGAGAGCTGCAACGCAGACTGACGTCCTCCATCAGCATCGATCTGTGCGCAGATCATCTGAGCAGAGCGCAGCCGCCACAAGATGGTGGTGTGGAGATCTGGACGTGACTTCTTCTGGAGGGACAGAAATAAGTGCATTAATACATAGATAAGAAGAGATCAAACAGGTTGTTTTTGTGGATGCTTCTCAGACTGGGTGGCTCAACACTCCATCTAAGCTGCATTAATAGCATGAGTTGACCTGATGTGTTTATTCTTTACAATTTATACATGTTTACACACACTGTACAAATACACTCAATAGATTAATTGTTTGCTAAAGGTTAGAGTTATTAGACAAGCAGATGTTGAGAGTTAACATACACTAAGATTAATATGTGTTTAAACAATTTAGGAAAGCTGAGCTTATGATGCCACGGCCTTGTAAAGTTAAGATTTACAACATTTGACTTAAATGCAGTGCAGCTGTAGATGTATTTTAGGGCAAAACCTCAAACACTCTGCTTCCTTGTGTTATAGGAATGCACCAAAACATCTTGAATGGATTTTGGTGGGAAATGTGTGAATCACCCTGCACAAAAGCTAAAGACCTTGTAAAGATGCTGCTGAAGCTGCTAACAAAGTGTCATGATCACAGTAAAATGAGGGCTATACCAACATGAGCTGAAAGGCGACTCAGAGAAAGAAGCTAGTACTTTTAAAGCAACTCAGCCTTAATGATAGGGTGATGAGTTCCATCATCTGGGGGAGACTTGAAGTAGAGCCACTGCTCCTTCACCCCAATATGAGTCCGTTGAGGTAGTGGCATAAGATTAGGATTAGCCTCCCTTTGGAAACTTCCTGGGTATGTTATGCCATTGCCTCCATAATGCTGGGGAATCCTGATGACTTGAGTTGTCTAGCAGAGAGTCATTGACACCCAAGGAGGGTAACCCACAAGAGGTCATTGCTAAAGAAGCTTGTTGTTCACAGAGTGCTGTATCCAAGCATATTCATGGAAAGTTGAGTGACAGGAAAACAGTACATAAGCAGTAGGGATAGCTGCAGCATCGAGATGATTGTGAAGCAAATCCATTCTAAAGTTTGGGGAAATTCACAAGCAATGGACAGGGTCTGATGTTGGTCCACTAGGTTTTCTCAAGTCCAAAGTACAGATACCTGCTGTAATCACCAGCAAACTGGCCTGACCTAAGTCCCACAGAGAATATATGGAATATTTTCAAAGAGGAACATGAGAAACACCAGAACCAACAATTTGGATGAGAGGAAGGTTACTAATAAAGCAACCTGTGCTTCCTGAACACCTCAGCAACCACAATCTAATCAGCTCCTTGCCACACCACATTGATGCTATAACTAATGCAAAAGGAGCCCCCACTAAATGCATATACTGTAGAGTACATGGACAATTGGCTTTCAAGTTTTCTAGGTTCCTGCCAAAGACCGTCTGATGACTGAAGCATGGAAATATAAGCTGTATGAATAGGTCATGAAACTAAAGGGAGGTGTTACGTGTTGAAAAAATAATGAGCATGTGTCACCTGTTCAGGTCTCCAGAGTAATTTTGTTAGCTGTAATAACTAATAGCAAGACCGATCATATTGTTGAATATTTTTCTTCACTTTAGGAGTTGTCTTACTGTGAGGGAAAAAGACAGCCGACAGATTCAAATTCAGTACGATACATTTTAATACCCTCCTAGTTATACAACAGGGCTGAAAGTCCAGACCAGTCCCCCCCATCCACAACTTACAGGACGATGGCCATAAATTGCCTCCATCATTTCGAACCATGCCATTGTGGTCCTTAATATTTTTGTAGTTGCTCTTCACTTTTCGTAGGTTTCCCCAGCACTGGCGGTGTGGGGTAAAATCCATGGCTAGTCATCCTCTCCGCCACCTCGGCAAACACTTTCTCATGTTGCTGACATAAGGCTGATCATGCTCATAGCCAACCAGTAAACAGCAGTTTGCTCACATAACATTTTGGCCCTGCTCAGTCAGTACCTTGCCGGAAAAGCCAGTAATGGAAACAGTAGCAAAACAGGCTGAGTAGAGTGGAGCCAGCCAAAGCCCATGACAAAAAAAAAACATTCTACAGTTGATTGTGCCCCTCCCCCAAATCAACCATTCTTATATGCTTTAACTGTCATCATACATGGAGCACTATAAGTTTCTCATGTTATAAAAATCTTGAGAAAAATACTGCTGCTTCCCAGTTTTACAGCATTTAAACGAAAATCATTACATTTTTATATCATTTCAAAATATTATTGAACGTAACAGCAATATTTACTGATATACATTATTCACACACTCAAAGGAGTGGACAGAAGTATACATTTATCAACCCACCCCATTCTCCTGTGACATTATCACTTCTTATCCATCAGGAAAACATTCTTAATTTCACACAAAATTTGTAATCTAAAAACAACAAAAAGTGGGAAAACAAATACACTCACCAGCCACTTTATTGGGTACACCTTGCTAGTACTGGGTTGGACCCCCTTTTGCCTTCAGAACTGCCTTAATCCTTCGTGGCATAGATTGAACAAGGGGCTGAAAACATTCCTCAGAGTTTGGTCCATATTAACATGATAGCATCACACAGATGCTGTAGATTTGTCGGCAGCACATCCATTATGCGAATCTCCCGTTCCACTACATCCCAAAGGTGCTCTATTCGATTGGGATCTGGTGACTGTGGAGGCCATTTAAATACAGTGAACTCATTGTCATGTTCAAGAAACCAGTATGATATGATTTGTGCTTTATGACATAGCTCGTTATCCTGCAGGAAGTAACCATCAGAAGATGGGTACACTGTGGTCATAAAGGGATGGACATGGTCAGCAACAATACTCAGGTAGGCTGTGGCGTTGACACGATGCATGCCTTGGTTGTAACAAGTGGTTATTTGAGTTACTGTTGCCTTTCTATCAGCTCGAACCAGTCTGGCCATTCTCCTATGACCTCTGGCATCAACAAGGCATTTGCGCCCACAGAACTGCTGCTCACTAGATATTTTCTCTTTTTCGGACCATTCTCTGTAAACCCCAGAGATGGTAGTGTGTGAAAATCCCAGTAGATCAGCAGTTTCTGAAATACTCAGACCAGCCCTTCTGGCACCAACAATCATGCCACGATCAAAGTCACTTAAATCACCTTTCTTCCCCATTCTGATGCTCGGTTTGAACTGCAGCAGATCATCTTGACCGTGTCTACATGCCTAAATGCATTGAGTTGCTGACATGTGATTGGCTGATTAGTAATTTGTGTTAACGAGCAGTTGGACAGGTATACCTAATAAAGTGGCCGGTGAGTGTATAAGAGAAAGGTAAAATGTATGCATGATCTAATTGTGGTCATTAAGAAATAATAGTGGCAGCTACTGTTCCCATCAGGCATTGACGTGAACTTCTTGCAATAGAACATTGAAAGTTAGACCAGCTTTTGCAATGTTTTGTTTGAGGTCAGACAACTGCTTCAATTAAACATCACATATTCCCCCAATGTTGATTTTTACAATTCTATTCTTCTAAAATATGTAATTATAGATATATGGACAGAGAACCAAACACCTGTGTTTGACACTTACTTTGTAATTTCAGTGCCAGCCATTGAATACATTCAAAACAATGATGTTAAAATTCGTTTTGGTTGCAGATATTTGGAAGATAAAGTATAAGATTTGAGTTATTTCTCAAGTAGTATATTGTTGTGACTATGAATATCAAAATATTAGTTCATATTTAATATTAATAATTTAATATTTTATCAAATAATATTTCGGTCTGTTAAGGGTTGTCCTGTGAATACCAGCCTAGTAAGGCAGTGGTAATAGGACAAAATCAAAAGGGTGCGCCAAGCTCTGACATTATTGAACAGCAAAACTCTGCACACACATGGAATGAATTCACACAGTTTCTTAAAATACAAGAATTTATTAACAAAAATAAGTCAACTCAAAGTCAAACATATTTCAGTCAACAAACTCTTTACTATGCTAAAACAATCCAACTAAACTACCAAGCAGAATTAAAGAATAATGAAGACTAATGGGCTATGTACAATATAAACAAGTTGATTAAAGATGATTGAAAATTATGACCAAAAGAGTGATGCAACATTACCATGCAATGTTTATGTTTGAGAATCAAGGATTATCTTGAAGAATCTGGAAGTGAAGTTAAGTTAGCCTTGGAACTAACTTAGGCAATAATCAGAATACCTTTAGAGAACCATTCACAATGCAAGATCAGATAAAATATTATTTTAATATAATAATGTTTTAAAGAATGATCTGCTGAATAAAACCAACCTTCTGGATGACTAATTCTCAACGGTGTCTCATTAGCTGCCTTTATTTATTGAAATAATATTTAAATAAATATTATTAAGGGAATATTTTGGAAAAGAGCCAAATCTTTCCGGAGGAATGGGGCTTAATGGTGTTTCATTAGCTGTTAGCAGTTGAAGCTAACAAAAGAAGCTGAAAGCCTAGCACCAAAATCAAACACACACCTTTAAAATACTTTTAATAAAAAGGGTTAAAATGCATAAGTGCGGACGGCGCGTTATGATCAATCTTCTATGTTAAAATCATCCTTTAAATAAAGTTTGTCTTAACTTTAAAAGCACACAAACAGAACACAAAACTGAGGACGTGTGCTGCAGATAGCCTGCTAGCACTAAGATAGCAGAGTTTCACACAAACAAAACCAAACTTCAGAAAATGAAAACGTTCAGATAATTTCACCCTAAATCTCTGCCCAAACCCTAACCTCGTTTGAAACGTGTTGAGGATGAGTTGTCCGGGCGACGACGACGTTTGAAGAAAGCTCTGTGAACAAAGGGTTAGCTTCCAGCTAACCTCCGGAGCAGTGACTAGGCGGCCGCTCTGTTGGGCGACCAAACTGCACGTTACCACGGTGATGCGGCTCCTGTTGTCCTCCTCTCAGACTGGGAAAACCGCTCCACTCGGCTCCGTAGAGACAGCGTCTCTACTGAGGACTTCCTGGAACACAGTTTGCTTCTGCAGGCCTCAGAGAGAAAGTCAAGCAAAATGCTTATACCTTAATTTCCCCTTTTTATGAATGAATACCGGATACACAAAAGTGATTCATTCGTACTTAACCCGTGCATATGATCGCGTTATCTTGTGACACTCTCGGATCTAGTTGAAGAGTTTATGTCTGTTTGCCAGCAAAGAGACATTAGCACGCTGTCTCCCCGGACAGCCTCGCACAGAGTCCGGGTGATAGAAAAAGGACCATTGGAAAGGTGGGGGTTTTATACGGGCAGAGGCATGATGGGAAGTCCGCTGTTACCCCCCTTTCCCCTTCTGAAGTTGTGCTGGAAGTCGGTTAAAGGCAATTTATTTTGAAAGTTCCAGAAAAGTTTGTACCGGAGTTTTCATGTTGAAATCCATGGCTGTGGGTCCCAACAATATTCAAGTTTCGTAGTTTAAGGAACAGTCTGTAGTGCATACAGGTGCCGATCATACAATTAGAAAATCATGAAAAAAAATATTTATTTCAGTAATTCCATTCAAAAAGTGTAACTTGTATATTATATTTACTCAATACACACAGACTGATATATTTCAAATGTTTATTTCTTTTAATTTAAAGACTATAACTGACAACTAATGAAAACCCCAAATTCAGTATCTCAGAAAATGAGAATATTGTGAAAAGGTTCAATGTTGAAGACACCTGGTGTTACACTCTAATCAGCTAATTAACTCAAAACCTGAAAGGGCCTTTAAATGGTCTCTCAGTCTAGTTCTGTAGGCTACACAGTCATGGGGAAGACTGCTGACTTGACAGCTATCCAAAAGACGACCATTGACACCTTGCACAAGGAGGGCAAGATGCAAAAGATCATTGCTAAAGAGGCTGGCTGTTAACAGAGCTCAGAGTCCAAGCACATTAGAGAGGCGAAGGGAAGGAAAATATGTGGTAGAAAAAGTATACTAGCAATAGGGCTAATGCACTCTGGAGAGGATTGTGAAACAAAACCCATTCAGAAATGTGGGGGAGATTCACAAAGAGTGGACTGCTGTTGGAGTCAGTGCTTCAAGAACCACCATGCACAGACGTATGCAAGACATGGGGTTCAGCTTTATGGAGATGCAGATTTCATTTTCCAACAGGACTTGGCACCTGTATACAGTGCAAAAGCTACCAGTACCTGGTTTAAGGACTATGGTATCCCTGTTCTTAATTGGCCAGCAAACTTGCCTGACCTTAACCCCATAGAAAAACTTAATAAAATAAAAGCTTTGTGTAGAGTCACTCCCATGTAATAATCATCCAGTAAGTTGTTTATTTTGTGTTTAAATACATTATTACCTAATATTTAAGCATTCTTGCTGAAAAACAAAATCTTTCAGACAGTTTGGAGTCAAAACTGACTGATTTACTGAAGCGTTCACAATTTTACCCAACTTGACAAAAACTCCAGTTACATTTGAAGGAATGTAGCCCCAAATCATGATGCTTCCACTACTTTTTTTGTGGGTATGGTGTTCTTTTGTTAATGTTCAGTGTTGTTTTTGTATCAAACATATCTTTTGGAATTGTGGCCCACAAATCTATATTTGGTTTCATCCATTACAAATTTAGCCATAACAAAACAGTTTTTGTCGGCGCAGCTTTAATTCTTTGATTTAAAAGCCTTCGGTCTTACAATCGTTGCTATTTGTAAAACACATGCTCTTCTTGTTCCCCATTGTTCTTATTGTGTCATAAATCTATTGCAGACCTCTTATTATACTTTCTACACATATAATAGCTACATGAATTGTATATTATAGGGTGACGGAGGCGATAAAACATACCTACGTGTTTGGAGGCTTTCTTGTCTTCACAGGAAGGGGTTTAAAAGAAATGAATCAAAGTACTCCCATAGCCTAGTCAAAATCCATACCTCAACCTGTTAGGAATAATGCAATTGGGCCAAAAACGCTAGTATAAATTGAATTGTTAAAATATACAGTTTCAATGAGAGCAGGCTGAAAACCCTTTATAATGATGTGATATATTGATAAAGTCAGGAAGAGGATGTTTACCCTAACACATGGTTGCTAAGGTTCGGTAAATATTCTGCAAGATTTTGGAGGGGATCTAATAAAGATTAGACAATTTCCACAGGCCTGATTATACAAAATAAATTGTGAGCTGGAGAGGTTGCACATAAATAGTATTATCTGCCCCCTTTTCAAAAAACTTAAATGTGAGTCTTGTGCACGTGTGAAGAAGCAGAGATACACCAAAAAGCTCTGAAGGGCGAGCAGAAAAACAGAACAACCTGCAGCAAACATACCTTTTAATAGGCTTTAGGTAATTGTGCCTTGTAAAGACAAAAAAATGATACAGCTACACAAGTAAAACATTACACCTGTTTATTATCTAGTGGCACAGATGGTTAGCTTTGAGTTATGCTCTGATTAAAAGGAAAACAAAAACTCTTATCTGTTCGGTTTAAAAGGGGCATTTGAGTTGTTGTTTATAGTATTTACTTTATAAAACATAATACATAATAATACATAAAATCTCACTATAGAAATATATTTTATCACACAAAGATGTGCAGGGCTGCCCTTTGTCACCGGTCCTGTTCATAACTTTTATGGACAGGATTTCTAGGCGCAGCCAAGGGCCGGAGGGGGTCTGGTTTGGGGACCAGAGGATTTCGTCTCTTCTTTTTGCAGAAGATGTGGTCCTGCTGGCCCCTTCTAGCCAAGACCCACAGCATGCACTGGGGCGGTTCGCAGCCGAGTGTGAAGCGGCTGGGATGAAGATCAGCTCCTCCAAGTCCGAGGCCATGGTACTCGACCGGAAAAGGGTGACTTGTCCTCTTCAGGTTGGAGGGGAGTTCCTGCCTCAAGTGGAGGAGTTTAAGTATCTCGGGGTCTTGTTCACGAGTGAGGGAAGAATGGAGCGGGAGATCAACAGACGGATCGGTGCGGCTGCCGCAGTAATGGGGGCGCTGTGCCGTTCTGTTGTGGTGAAGAGAGAACTGAGCCGAAAAGCGAAGCTCTCGATTTACCGATCGGTCTACGTTCCTACCTTCACCTATGGCCATGAACTTTGGGTCATGACCGAAAGAACGAGATCCTGGATACAAGTGGCTGAAATGAGCTTCCTCCATAAGGTGGCCGGGCACTCCCTTAGAGATAGGGTGAGGAGCTCGGCCATCCGGGAGGGGCTCGGAGTAGAGCCGCTGCTCCTCCACATCGAGAGGAGCCAGTTGAGGTGGCTCGGGCATCTATACCGGATGCCTCCTGGACACCTTCCTCGGGAGGTGTTCCAGGCACGTCCCACCGGGAGGAGGCCCAGGGGACGACCCAGGACACCCTGGAGGGACTATGTATCTCGGCTGGCCTGGCCTCCCCTGGAGGAGCTGGAGCAGGTGTCTGGGGAGAGGGACGTCTGGGCGTCTCTGCCCCCGCGACTCGGTCCCGGATAAAGCGGAAGATGACGAGTACGAGTACGAGTAAGATGTGCAGAGTAAATATAAAATGCAGTTTTCAATCAGCCCATACCAAGTTCCACCACAGCATTTCAACTAGGTTTAGGTCTGGACTTTAATTGCAAGCAACAGCTTGATTCTTTTCTTTCTTTTATTGTATTCCTGACATGCTGCTGTGTTTGCAGAAACCCGGTTTCAGCTGTTGGACAGATGCTAATCATGGTTTTTATAATTCCTGTATACTTAAAACCCTAAAACTGAAAGAGAGTGTATATGATTTTAACATGGCTGAACTTTGGTATTTCATAGAAGCGAATGGTTGGTCAATAACCAGAAGTCTTTGCCGAATCAAATTTCTGTTTTAAGAGGTAACAGAATGAATATTGTTGAATTAATTCACCAGATACAGCTTTCTTTTTTCCAGTATGATGCTCCTCCATTCAAACCATATTTATCTATTTAGCAATATAGATCAATAGTCTCCACAGGCTTTGATAGGGTATCAAGCTGTGTATTTTGGGATCGAAATAACTCTGTTTCATATTTTATTCTGCCATAACTGGATAACTATGTTGTGTTGGAACCTTTTCTTCTTGTTTTGCACTGAGAAGACTGATAAGTGTTAAATGGGGTTCCCACTGGACAAGAGCAAGGCAGCAAAAATGGCTTGTTGCTTTTTTCATTTCCATGATCTAAATATTGACACCTTGTACAAAGATACAAATATTTTGTTTTGTCATCATTATGTTTAGAATATTTTCAAAAAATGTTTATGGCATTCCAAAGAAAAAGTCGACAAGCTTTTATTAACTGAGGCATCAACATTGAAACATAAAACCTTTACATTGTAATATGGACTACCGTCATTTAGCTCTAATTGATGTTGGCATGCATAGGAATAAACTCAATGTCTGGAAGACGCTCATGTCTTGAGGAGGCACAACAACCCCAAATCATCAGCCCTCCACCACAATGCTTGAAAACTGGTACAAAGTGCTTGTGCTGAGGGGTTGTGCTTGAATTGTACTGGAAATAAACATGTTTTTTAATATTTCTTTTGTGTGAAATAAGGACCTTGTATTGATGCTAGTAGAAACTCATCATAGAGTATTCAGTAGCATCCTGTACCAACATGGATGGAAAGGACACTCAAAGAGAATAAATCCATTAATCCAAAAGCAACATAAAATCTAGACTAAAGTGTACAAATAAAATCAGGAAAAAGACCTTACAGAGACATGTCCTATGGCCTATTGAAATTAGAAAAGACATGTTTGACCATAATGAACATTGTTATAAAAGGATGAAGCTTGCAAACCTGAGAACACAACCTCAACTATGAAGTACAGGTATGGCAGCATCATGTTGTGGGTTTTTTTTTTTTTTTTGGAGGAAGGACTAGTGCACTTCATAAAATAGATGCCATCACGAGGAAGGAACAAGTGTGTGTGAACAAGGAGGTCTACAAATCTGACTCAGTTCCACTGGTCCTGTTGGGAGGAATGGCCAAAATTGCAGCAACTATTGTGAAAAGCTTGTGGAAGGATACCCAAAACCTGTGACCGCAGTTTAAAGATTGATAAAGCAAATAAAGCTTTTTTTCAGTTAGTAAATGTGCATCTGTTTACTAAACAATAATCAGTGTGACAATACAAGGTATGCACATCCTCTAAGCAGCTAAGATGTCCAAGTTGGATGTTGTTTTGCTGGAGATGATGATTCTGCAGACTGGCCTGTTGTTGCTGCTGAATCTTGACATTCGTTTGCTGTACAAGGGCCTTAAGACAAAAGCATGACCCAATTAGTGAGAGTCTTATGCCAGAGCCAGACAGTAAAGCTACAGAATATTCTTTTGGACAACTGGGACTTTGAAGATTTAGGGCAATTGGAAATTTAAGGAGATACAATGTAATGCAAAGTATCCACACCTCTTGAGTGTTGCCACAATTTGTCACTTCCTAACTTTCTAACTTCAGTGTATCATATTAGCATTTTATGTTACAGACTAACACAAAGTAGTGCATAAATATGAAGTGGAATGAAAATGATACGTGTTTTTCAAACTTTTTCACTAATTAAAAATTGAAAAAGTGCACTCTGAATTTATTATAAGTGCAACTATTCAGAGATTTGGTGGCAGCACCAGGCTGTGGGGATGCTTTTCTGCAGCAGGACCAGGGAAGTTGGTCAGAGTTGATGGAAAGATGGATGGAGATAAATCCAGTACAATCCTGGTGGAAAACCTGCTGGAGGTTGCGGAAGACTTGAGACTGGGATTAACTGTTCAGCAGGACACTGACCCTACAGCCAGAGATACAGTGGGATTATTTAGATCAAAGCATGTTCATAGGTTAGATTGACCTTATCAAAGACCAATCCTAAATTTAATTTGGAATCAAAGTACAATACATTTGATTTTTTTTTTAAGTTAATTGAACAAAAATTTGCTTGCAAGGTACTGTAGCTCATAATGTTGTTCCTTTTGTAGCCGGTTTTAAAATACTTAAAATCACAGAAGTGTTTTCTACTTCTTTCTACTTGCAGGAGGTTTACCTTATGCGACATTTTGTAGATTTTAATGTCAAAGCACAAAACGGAGACAAACAGTGCAGAAATATAAAACAAGCTTTCAAATGCATTATAAAAACTCAGTGGTTAATCATCGGCTGCTTTGGTTCAAATAGTCTGTGATATTCTATAGTTAGGAGGACAGTGTGTCTCCTACAAAATAATTTTATTATGATTGAAATGCAAATGACAGAGAGCACCTTCATTGATATTCATAAGACTTATCTTGTGTAATTATTAAGAGTGAGTACATTGTTCACTGTCTGCTGTGTGCTCCTGCGAACGAGAGCCGCAGTGCATGATCTGCATTCAGCCTGAGCTATGTGAAGGACGATTCGTCATAAAACACTGAGTTATTACGAATGCAACTGGCTGTGTCAATTTATTAAAAAAATATTTACAAGCAGATAACCTGAGTTAACAATAAAAGTGTTTTGTTCATTTTGTTGCATTCGCTGCCTTTACGGTTTGAAGATTGCTGTGCAGCCAAGTGCAAAAGCAACACTGAGTATTCTGGAGAAAGATTTGTATTTAATGGGGGGAAATAACCAATGATCAACAGTCTGTGTTCATAGCAAAAATGTGCTAATGGTAAGCTACCATATATCCACTGTTGTTCTAAGATACAGGAAGTAAAGAAGACCTTGCTGTACCATTTGTGGCAATTGCTTTGTTATCTTGTGCCTTGCAAAAGTATTCAAACATCTTGAACGTTCCATTTTGTCACAATACAACAATGACATTCTCACTGACCTTAAACCACACTAAACGGTTCCTGTTTGAGGTCAGTTAAAATTACTTTTTCTTCTATTTGTTTAATGCCAGAAGAATATAAAATATAGTTATTATTTGTATGTTGCTTTTAATGTTATGTTATTTTGATCATTAGTTAGGTTATTTTTACAACATTTTAGTTATTTGGAAGCACATCTTTAGATGTATTTTAAGGCAAGACTTCAAACACTCTGTATGATTTAATAGAAAATCGGAAGAAATCTGCCAGAATATTAGGAACATAATTGTGGACATAAACATATGTGGTTTATCATTGGGTCGAATCTCCAGATATCTGAAGATTCCACATTTATCTGTTCAAATAGGTATTTTCAAGTATAAACAGCATGGGCATGTCCAGCCTTCATACTGTTCAGGTAGGAGACGTGTTCTGTCTCCCAGAGTTCTGGTATTAAGTGCCTCACCCTTGTGAAGATCCTGCTATAGCTGGTAAGAGAGCATCATTATCCACAGTGAAACAAGTCCTGTATCAACATGGGCTGAAAGGCCACTCACAGAGCTAGCTATACTTCTGTGGTCTGAAGAAATTATAAAAATGAAGTGTTTGGGTGAATAACCATCATTACATTTAGAGAAAAAAGAGAAGCTAGTTAGCCTGAAAATATCATCCCAACTATAAAGTATGGGGCAGGTAGTGCCGTGCTGAGGGGAACTTTGCTGCAGGTGGGACATCTGCACTTAAAAAAAAAAAAAAAAAACTAGCAAACATTATGAGGAAAGACAATTATGTGAAAAAATTTAAGAAACATCTCAGGAAATTAAAGCTTGGGCACATTCATGTCTTCCAAATGGACAATGGATGCAGCTAAAAGTGCACTTCCTTATTTGGGAGTGGCCATCACAGTGTTAATCTGAGTCTCGGAGAACATTTGTAGTCAGAGCTGAAAAGGTGCAAATGTGCAAGGAGGCCTAGAAACCTGACCCAGTTGTTCCAGTTCTGTCAGGAGGAATGGGCCAAAAAACCATACCATACCATACCAACTTTATTTATTGAGCACTTTAAAAACCCACATGACCAAAGTATTGTACACAGAATAAATGAATCACCAGTCACACGATACAAAAAGAAAGTCAAGTCAAGTTTATTTATATAACGCTTTTCAGCAACAAGGCACTCAAAGCGCTGTATATGAAGAAAAACATTACAATGATACAGAAAATCAAACACAGAAAAACAAATCAAATGACATTAATAATCCTTGGGGGTTTACTGGTAAGAGCTGGTTCTAATCCAATCTTTCTAATAGGGTAATTAGCTCATTAAGTCCTCTGTGGTAAGGAATACATCTGGTGCTAGAAGAAAAAATTAGAATATTAATCCTTGAGGTCACTGGTATGAGGCAGCTGTGGTCCCATCATTCAAATAGTAACAGTCATGGGCACTCACTAAAGTCTAAGTAGAGAAGCTGGGTCACTGGTATGTCCAAACTTTTTAAATACTAATAATGTTTGGCTTTCACTGGTATGAAACTATTGTAATACAATCCTTCTAAGAAATCTAAAAATCTCTGGTCATTGGTGTAAAAACAGCTGTAGTAAAATTTTCAAATACTAATAATATTTGGCTTTTGCTGGTAATAAATAAAGTGAACCAAGTAAGTTTGACTTGCAAGGATGAGACAGTCCTCTGTCAGAACAGCAACTTCCTTTTCACAAAGGGAGAAGTCCTTGCACCAGCTTTTTATTTACAACTCATTCCAACAAGCAAAAAGCGGGAATTGGTTCAGCCAATTCTTAGAGATTAGTCGTCATTCCCATATATGGTATAAGCTTGTCATGTCCAGAGAGCGCTCCACTCCAGACCGCATTCCTTAACCTTCCACAAACACTTTTTCACACTAAATAAGCAATCATAGGAATTAGAAATCATCTTAACTATAGTAGAACTTCAGACATAAACATAATTTAAACTAAACAATGATAACTTATATACATTTTCCAACAATTCCCTCCTGTTTATTATTGATTAGTTTATTAACACATCCATGTATACACTTCCAAAAGGCTTTATGAACCTCATTAAACATTAAACTATTGTTAAGTTTGGTGACTTGTCCTCCAAAATGTCATCATAGTCTTGGTTCTTGTCCAGAAGCTGGTAATCCTGGGACAACATTGTATCAAGAATTCCTCCAACCATCCTTAATATCATTGCTCTGATACAGGGAATAACACAGAGAGTAAAAAAGGCAAACAACACTAACACAGCGATGACAGGGGTCATGATTTTCAAAGGCAGTTGCCACCACGGTCCAGAAGTAAGCCACAAAAAAAAGCTTCCCCCACCGGGTGGACATCCTGCTGTATACCCCTTTTAATTTCATTTAATTAGCGTATACCATCGCTCACTGTGTATCCATCTTCGCCGTTGGTCTCATCAGGGATGTAGGTGCAGCAGGTCTCGTTCAGGAGAGCGCAATCTCCCCAAATTAGGCTGTCAGCAGATCCAAAACCATCCTGTTCTGCAACACCACGGTTCGAAGAGCTGTGACTTCTGTGGACAGTCCTGTAAGAGCTTTTGTGGTTAGATTAACAAACAGTCCCAGTCGATAATCTATAGTTTCTAATCTAAGCATGTTCTTTCCTACTCCCAACCATAGGAATAAACTTAGCAAAATCTGATTCCCTGTTGATCTGTGCTTGAATTCCTGAGGAACATCTATTCCCCACACACTGTCATGTGGCTTCACACGGATGAGTTCCCTCTTACTCCTATTTAGGGAAGGTTGAACTGAAATGACATAAGTGTGATCAGTGACAAATACAGGTGCACATACACCACTCCAACTTGGAAGCAACTGCAAGTAAATAGCAGTTCAACACATCCAGTGAAATCCATCTATTGCATAAGTGCCTTTTAGATCATGGATTTTTCTTCCTGGTTCAGCTTGGTGGGAAGTATAATAGTAAGTCGTGTTACACATGCGCATTGGAATAGTCCCCACTGGGATGGAACCAGTGCCTATGACACAATGAGAAAAATAGGAACCTGCAAGAAGCTGCACATAGTTGGACATGGGGGTTGTAACATTAAACTGTTTAAACTCTGTAACATCGCAGTTGTAAAATGTTGCATTACCCATTACCACACAGAAACTGGTACTGGCACCAGAAACGCTGTTTCTGATAAAACACTCATCTCTTGGTGCTGGTACTGGTCTAGCTGTCAACCTGGGCTGGTTGGAAGAGATAGGAAGTTTAGTATATACATAACAACCAGAAATGTTCCTGGACTTGTTTAAAATTTGTTTTTGCATATTGGTACCAGCTGTTAGTCTCGTACAAGTAATTTATATCTTGTATAAACATTCCATGGAAATCTTCATTTATCCACCTCTTTAATTTCTGGAGATTATGAGATTGTGGAAATGTCTGGCATATTAATACAATTAGGACAAAACTAAATGTTTCAACATCTTTCCTTTAGATGTAGCTGTCAGTCTCTCTCTCACCCCTAAGGGCTAGGAAAGATCGTTGGTTTCTTCACTGACGTTGAGAAGAAGTCTCCACAAGATGGCGACAACCTCTTTGTAGTCAGACTGTCACTTCCCAGCCTGTGGGTGGAAAGACTGACAGGCTCACCTGTTTACAGTGTGCTTTGTATAAGTAGCCCCTTCTTGGATTTTCACAGCAGTAGGAGTTGTCAATAACACTTGGAATGGACCCTCCCACTTTGGATCAGACCACGTTTTCTTCTTAATGGTCTTAGTCAGCACCCAGTCACCTTCTTTTACGTCACCAGGAACCTGTAGGGCTTCAGAAACATCATTTGGCAGATTATTAGCATTTTGTTTGTCTCTAAACCATAATGCCTTCATCATGTAATCTGCTAACATCCCATCTTGTTGTGGATCTTTTAGGTCTTTTTGTAGATCAGGGATTTAATAAGCTCTGCCATGTATTATTTCAAAAAGTGTTAGTCCACCATGAGCTGATGGGGTTACCTCATATAAAGTTTTAATGTATCTAAACATTCAACCCAATTTCTTTTTGTTGCTTGGTTTCTTTTGGTTTCATTAGTTCTGAAAAAAACTCACTCCTCATCAGTTTAGAAGGCTTAATAAACTTGATGAACACAAAAATGAAGAGCATGTTATATCTTTTAATCTTAGTTTGTCTTACCCAGTTTTATAAACACACCGTACAGTTTCAGTCAGCTTTAGAACTTCCCTTTTAATTAAACTTTGTATTTGTTTCAATTAACTCAAGTTTTTCCATTTCAGTCCAGTCCAGTAATTCTTTAAATGTACATTTCATCTTGTGTTGAATTTGAGTCTAATTTGATCATTCTGAACTTGACTGGAAAAAGTCCAAACATCTTTTAAAATCCTTTTGTTTTACCATAAAGAACTGACCTAATATTATGGTACTGTTGAGGATCAGACTCTTGTAATCTTTAATTATTATCATGCACATATACCCTAATTTTTACATAACATGAAACAGACATTCATTTCACAAAAACAGACAAACAAAATGGACAAACATTGGCCACATAAAAGTTTGATTACTCTGTAAGAGAATTGCGAAAAATTTAAGACAGGTCTACATAATACAGGTCCTTCTCAAAATATTAGCATATTGTGATAAAGTTCATTATTTTCCATAATGTAATGATGAAAATTTAACATTCTGCTCTACTTTTACTCTCACTCACTTAAAACTGTGCACATATATTTATATTATATTGTAGATATGTTTATACTGTTTAATTTGTATTGTATTGCACCAACTACGCCAAAACAAATTCCTTGTATGTCCAAAAACGTACTTGGCAATAAAGCTTTTCTGATTCTGATTCTGATTCATATATTTTAGATTAATTGCACACTAAATGAAATATTTCAGGTCTTTTATTGTCTTAATACGGATGATTGTGGCATACAGCTCATGAAAACCCAAAATTCCTGTCTACCAGGGGTTTTGGCACTGTGAGCAGGTGCCAGGTTGTGGTGAAAAATGAAATCTTCATCTCCATAAAGCTTTTCAGCAGATGGAAGCATGAAGTGCTCCAAAATCTCCTGATAGCTAGCTGCATTGACCCTGCCCTTGATAAAACACAGTGGACCAACACCAGCAGCTGACACGGCACCCCACACCATCACTGACTGTGGGTACTTGACACTGGACTTCTGGCATTTTGGCATTTCCTTCTCCCCAGTCTTCCTCCAGACTCTGGCACTTTGATTTCCGAATGACATGCAGAATTTGCTTTCATCCGAAAAAAGTACTGAGCAACAGTCCAGTGCTGCTTCTCTGTAGCCCAGGTCAGGCGCTTCTGCTGCTGTTTCTGGTTCAAAAGTGGCTTGACCTGGGGAATGCGGCACCTGTAGCCCATTTCCTGCACACGCCTGTGCACGGTGGCTCTGAATGTTTCTACTCCAGACTCAGTCCACTGCTTCCGCAGGTCCCCCAAGGTCTGGAATCGGCCCTTCTCCACAATCTTCCTCAGGGTCCGGTCAACTCTTCTCGTTGTGCAGCGTTTTCTGCCACACTTTTTCCTTCCCACAGACTTCCCACTGAGGTGCCTTGATACAGCACTCTGGGAACAGCCTATTCGTTCAGAAATTTTTTTCTGTGTCTTACCCTCTTGCTTGAGGGTGTCAATAGTGGCCTTCTGGACAGCAGTCAGGTCGGCAGTCTTACCCATGATTGGGGTTTTGAGTGATGAACCAGGCTGGGAGTTTTAAAGGCCTCAGGAATCTTTTGCAGGTGTTTAGAGTTAACTCGTTGATTCAGATGATTAGGTTCATAGCTCGTTTAGAGACCCTTTTAATGATATGCTAATTTTGTGAGATAGGAATTTTGGGTTTTCATGAGCTGTATGCCAAAATCATCTGTATTAAGACAATAAAAGACCTGAAATATTTCAGTTAGTGTGCAATGAATCTAAAATATATGAATGTTAAATTTTCATCATGACATTATGGAAAATAATGAACTTTATCACAATATGCTAATATTTTGAGAAGGACCTGTATGTTTATCAGTATTTCAATACAGGTAGAACCGTTGCTATCTTTATATGATTTTGGAAAAATTCTGGAAACCTTATAGAGGTAAAAGTTTGGCAATGATCATCAGAACATCAGGGCTTTATTAGCGCTTTTAAGGTCCCTCAAAGACGCTCTATAATGAAATCAGTCTTTCCCATTCACACACATTCACACACTGACAACTTTTCCCCCCATGGCTGTCATGAATATCCGCTTGATGGTTTTTAGAATTTTGTGTTTTTATAATGTAAAGCACTTTGAATAGTGCTATACAAATACATTTTACTTACTTACTTCTCTATCAGAGCAGTTTTATTTGCAAAAATTCCAATATAATTTTCTTTTTATATTTTTAAAATGCAAATTTTTTCTTATAACCCCTTTTGTTTCCACTAGGTCTGTTTTGAATTCTTCAATTCTTTTTTTTTATCCACCAAGGATTAATAAGGTGGTGTTAGTGGGGTCAACCTTGAAGGTGTTGTCTGTTGGGTCCGTCCAGTCTGGAGAAGCATCAGGTTATCATTGTCAGGTCAGTGAGGTTCATAAGTCAGTCAGAACCTTGGTCTTTTGGTCTTGGGTCGTTTGGTCATTTGGTCTGTGCACATGTTTCATAGATCCAGCCTATGATTAGTCAACAAAACTTACACAAAGTGTGATGATGTTATTTCTCCAGCTTCCACCTGTTGAAGAAAAATGTATTGTTAATAAATGAGCTGCATTTCCTAGAACACTGCATCTCACTGTCTCCCTCCTGGATGAGCATGACCTGTTGAAAAACTTCCATAATTTTGTTAGTCAGTTTGTTTCACATATTCACTCAGATCTTTAAACATTCCAGTAGGTGGAAGTTATTAGTATCTCATGTAGACTGACATATACTGTTGCACTAGGAGAGGATCTCAGCTTATCCATGTATGCTGCTGCAATGTCGATCATCTCCTCTTCTTCATTATGAGTATTATCTATATTATCCCCTCTATCATCTAGTCATAGTTGACTGGGGTACCCATTTGGACAGTTTCTAGCCCAATGACCATGTTGTCCACAAGCCCCAGCATGCATCATCTGTTCTGTCATCTCCCCCTCTCACTTGCCTCCGTCCACGCCCCCTAAGGCCTCCTCTTCCTCTGATTCTACCACTCCCCCTACTTACTGGTCCTGCATAAAATATGTCATCTTCAGCATAGAAGGTATCAGTAGGTTTTTTTTTTCTTTCTTTCCACTGACCACCTTTTCAGCATGCATTGCCCAGTTCTGCCAACTGCTAACCGAGCAGGTGGGTAGATCAATATTATGTTTTGTGACCCAGTTACGAATCTCAGGTAAAGCATTTGCCTGGAGGGCATTTTTTACCTGCTGTTGATAGAGACTGTCATCAGCAGTATAATGTTGCAGTCCACTATTCCTTTTAAACACTTCTTCCATTCTCAGTCTATACTGAGTGATTGGCTCCCCCATTTTCTGTTTAGTCTGGTTAATTATGGTTTAATCTGCTCTCTGTCTAAACTCTCCTTCTAACATTTCCCTCAACACCGCAAGTCATGGATTATCTGTTCAACTGGCGCTAAGGGTTCAGGCACTATTGCAGCTGCAACAGCGGGCTGTGGCTGCCTGCCCCTCCCCCGTAGTACACAAGTGTTGTTATCTTCTTCTCTGGCTTCGGCTATATAAACTTCCTTGCTCTTTTTATCATTTCCTGCTTTTCTTTTATAAGCTTCAGCAAGCCAATTTTTTGCCCTTATTAATTCTTTAAGCTAGATTTTTTACTGTATCTGGATCTTTTGAGTGCATAAACTTTGCATCTCCTTCTAATGAGTGCTGCTTCCAGACGCAGTTTCCCATTTTAAGAGTTTTTTTTTTTTTTTTTATCTGTTAAGAATAAGAGTTAAGAGTTCTACTTCTATTAATTTACATTAGCGCTATTTATTTGATTCTTTGTGCTTTATTATATATACTTTTTCCTATTTACTCTAGTTTATTATTATTACTCTTCAGACTCCGCTCTTTTTTAAAATATATATATCAGAATGTATTTATTATATATATCTTGTACTATCAAATCAAAACAGAATTCCTCAACGGGCCCCCAACATCTCCCAGAAAACAGGCTTTTAGATCAAACACCTAGTTCTGATCCAGTTTTCCGCATTGAGTTCTACTCTCAGAAACTGCAGGGGTTTTAGACTGAGATTTGATGGCACCTAATGTCCAAATCAGAATTTCTTATGACACTTCTCAGCTGTCAGCAACTTTATGTTAACACCAGCAAGGTTTCGGGTTGTCTCACTGAGAGTGCCGTATGATTCTGCAGACACACACACACACATGCACCAACACACAATCACTTATAGCCTTAAATCACCTAGACTAGATTTTCCGTATTTTAGCGTAACACTTCTTTCTAGAGTAATGATTTTTACGGAGTCGGCTGCTTTTGAAATCTCCTTAAGGGAAAATATTCGAGGACCACAAAGCAATTTATTTTTACCTCTTTAAAAACTGCAGTTATGTTAAACGGCGAGCATACCAGCTCACGTACTTATCTAGCGCTAACGCTAAGCATACCGCCATACCGCCTTGCGTATTTCTTTTTATATACTTAGTTGGTCCTGTCTTACCTGTGCGTTCGTTCACACTGTTTGTCGGAACGCGTTGATCCACCTTCCCGGTGCCCCTTGGTCGATTCAGCGGTTACCAACACAGAATTTGCTGTGCAGGATTTTCGTTCTCCAGACGTTCTGAAAGCTGCGTAGACTGAAACCCCACACGCACCGCAACGCACTGGGCGGCAGATTTCTAGCGGTCCGGCTTGAAGGACCAAGAAATATTAGAGTTAGAAAGCTGAGGAATACAGACAAGTGTAATGAAAGACACAAGTGAACCAAGTAAGTTTGACTTGCAAGGGTGAGACAGTCCTCTGCCAGAACAGCGACTTCCTTCTCACAAAGGGAAAATCCTTGCACCGGCCTTTTATTTACAACTCACATTCCAACAAGCAAAAAGTGGGAATTGGTTCAGCCAATTCTTACAGAGATTTCAACCTAAAAGAGTAGTCATTCCCATATATGGTATTAGCTTGTCATGTCCAGGGAGTGATCCACTCCAGACCTTAACCTTCCACAAATGCTTTTTCACACTAAAAAACAATCATAAGAATCATCTTAGCTAGAGTAGAACTTCAAACATAAACTTGATTTAGACTAAACAATAATAACTTATATACATTTTTCCAACAATATTTCAGACTATTTGTAGCAGAATAGAGTCTGAAATAGTACAAAAAATCTCAGCAGGGGTTAGCAACACACACATAAGTAAAGATTCAGCAAGGGTATGGTGGAATTTTGGGGGTGCGAATATATATAAGTCTGAATGTGTTTGCAAGAATTAGACTGTCAACACTGATATAAGCGCCATTGTCCTTGAGAAGAGAGGTGGAAGTTTTATCAGTCGGCCGCATAGTCCTATCAGCACACCGCTGGTAGGGGAGTGCTGCGGAAGAGCGTCGTGTTTATATAACATCCAGGAGATATTTTGTCGATAGCCAGTTAGCAGGAGTTGCCAAGGCCACGTTGCAGCGCTGGATTTAGAAAATTAAATATTGTGGTTCAGGCAGTTGTGAATTTCCAACCACAGAGTTTTACTGGTATGTCTCAATTGTGAATCCAAATAGCCAAATTCTGTTCAAGAATCGTGTCCAGCTTGCGATTTTGCTCTCTTAACATTTCAGTCTGAGTGTTGTTTGCTCTACAGACTCCATCCAACATTGCAGGCAGCTTTGGAATTCTTTGAACAGCCGCCCACGTTTTGTGATTCACTTGATAAGCCAGGTAACCGCCCACTCCAAAAAGCAGAAATCCTGTTCTCAAAAATCCAAACATGTACACATTTTCTACATCTGCGACCAACATCGTTGTCGGGTACACAATCTTCCACTGCTGCCAAGAATCCATTGTGTATCCAGGGAAGAACGTCCCATCTGGACAAGAGGGTCTCCTTTACCCTGTCTTCCCGTCGAAAAAAAAAATAGATCCATTATGTTGTAAGTCCAGCTGACCAAATCCATCATTTACAAGTTTGGAGGATATGCAAAGCGAGGCTCTGAGAAAAATACAGACAAAAAGCAGAAGCAGGGATCAGCAGGGAAGGAGGGAGAGAAAACGCGTGTCTTCCACCGAGAGTAAGAGAAGAAGCCAATAAGAAAATCAAAAGGTTCTAAAAATAAATAAAACAGCCCCGTATTTAAATAATAAATACAATCATACAATCAATCAGGCCCTGCAATGAACTGGCGACCTGTCCAGGGTGTACCCCACCTCTCGCCCGTAGACTGCTGAAGCACCAGCTTCCCCGCGACCCACTATGGAATAAGCGGTAGAAATTGTCTGACTGACTGACAATCAGTCAGAATGAGGTAAAAACTATTTAAATCCAGAAAAATCTTTGGTGTCAGAGGTCAGGGAGAAGAGATGGATTTTAAAACAGACAGGGGAAGAGACCTGTCTGATGTCCAAGGGAAGGTCATTCTATAATTAAGGAGCTGCTACAGCAAAAGTACGGTCTCCTCCGAGCTTAAACTTCATCTTCGGCACACCGAGGAGCAACTGAACAGCTGACCTAAGGGAACGGGAGGGTGTGTGCTTGGAGAGGTAGAGTGGGGCAGGACCATTAAGAGGTTAAAAAGCAAACAGAATTTTAAAATGAATCCTAAAATGTACAGGCTGACAGTGCAGAGAGGCTAAAATAGGGAAAATGTAATAAATTTTTCAATGTGCCAGTTAAAACATGTGGAGCAGCATTCTGTACCCACTGAAGCTGATAGATATAGCAATCACAATTCCTTTATAAAGTGCATTACAGTAATAAAGCCGAGTGATAAAAAGACGCGGACTACTGTTTCGAAATGCCGCTGAGTAAGAATTGCCTTTACTTTGACTAGCTGACTCAAAATGGAAAACTGGATTAAACAGCTGTTCTGATGTGATTTTTATTTTTTATTTTAGTTCAGTATCACTTTGACCTCTAGGTTAGTAACCTTATGCGTGATGTACTTGGCCAAGGAATCAACATCTACATGGGGGGTCTCAGTGGAGCTTCCAAAGACCGTCATTTCAGTTTTTCAGTGTGGTTTTCGTCCCGGCCGTGGAAAACTGGCCCAGCTCTATACCCTCTACAGTATACTTGAGGGTTCATGGGAGTTTGCCGAACCGGTCCACATGTGTTTTGTGGACCTGGAGAAAGCATTTTACTGTGTCCCTCGTGATGCCCTGTGGGGGGTGCTCCAGGAGTATGGAATCAGGGGCCCTTTATCAGGGGCCATCCAGTCTCTGTACAAGCAGAGCAGGAGTTTGGTCCGCATTGCCGGCACTAAGTTGGACTAAGTGGACTCAAGCAGGGCTGCCCTTTGTCACCGGTCCTGTTCATAACTTTTATGGACAGGATTTCTGGGCGCACCCAAGGGCCAGATTGGGGACCAGAGGAGTTCGTCTCTTAGTTTTGCAGATGACTTGGTCCTGCTGGCCCCCTCTAGCCAAGACTTACAGCATGTGCTGAGCAGTTCGCAGCCGAGTGTGAAGCGGCTGGGATGAAGATCAGCTCCTCCAAGTCCGAGGCCATTGTTCTCGACCGGAAAAGTGTGGCTTGTCCTCTTCAGGTCGGAGGGGAGTTCCTGCCTCAAGTGGAGGAGTTCAAGTATCTTGGGGTCTTGTTCACGAGTGAGGGAAGAATGGAGCGGGAGATCGACAGACGGATCGGTGCGGCTGTCACAGTAATGGGGGCACTGTGCCGGTCCTTTGTGGTGAAGAGAGAGCGGAGCCGAAAAGCGAAGCTCTCCATTTACCGGTCGGTCTACGTTCCTACCCTCACCTATGGCCATGAACTTTGGGTCTGACCGAAAGAACGAGATCCCGGAAAGTAGTAGTGAAATGAGCTTCCTCCGTAGGACTATGTATCTCGGAGGGCCTGGGAATGCTTTGGGCTGAAGGAGGTGAAGGAGGTGTCTAGAGACAGGGACGTCTGGGTGTTTCTGCTGAATCTGCTGCCCCTGTGACCAGGTCCCGGATAAAGTGGAAGACAACAACAAGACAAGAGGAAGCAGATACAGCAAGAAAGATGGCCAAAATTCCAGCAAATTATTGTGAGCAGCTTGTGGAAGGAACCCCAAAATGTGTGACCCAAGTCAGACCCAGTTTTTTAAAGCAAATAAAGCTCTTTTCGCTGTCTAAAAATGCGTTTGTTAGTTAAACAGTGATCTAAAATCAATGCAACAGCACAAGATATGCACATCATGAGTGGAAATAGATAAAAACATCTGAAAAAAAAAAAAAGGCTCCAATAAATAATTTCCCTCATGATTAAGTAAAACAAGACAAGTTTAATGTCAGAGAATGACAAAACAAGTTTGGATTTATTTATACAGATGAGTGAAATCTCTGGTTTCAGCTATATGTCTCTTCCAGCTTTGCACATGCAGACACAGAAATGTTTGCTCATTTTACTTTGCAATACAGCTCAACCTCAGTCACACAGGATGGAGAGTATCTGTAAACTTCAGTTTGCAAGTCTACAGATTCTCAGTCTCAATTGGAGATTCTTAGCTCAGTAGGAAAACACTATATAAGATATTCTTTATTATTGAGAGCAAAGTGTGCCAGAGTCAAATTCCTTGTTTGTCTGTACAAACGTGGCAATAAAGCTGATTCTGATTTTGATATAAATTTGGTGCATTTACCATTTAGGTCTTGGACTAAGCCATTCTAACACATGAATCTGCTTTGTTTTAAACTGTTTCGTTGTAGCATTTCGGTATGTTTAGGGTCGTTGTCCTGCTGGAAGATGAACATCCACCAGAGTCTCAAATCTAGCTCTACCCATCTTCCCATCAACTGTAACAAGCTTCCCTGTCCCTGCTAAAAAAAAAAAAAAACTATCCCCCCAGCATCATAGCACTATCTTTTCATATTGGGATCTTCAGGGAAAAGGGCTGTGTTTGTGTTTTTCACACAAAGAAGTCCATTCTAGTCCCATCTGACCAGAGCAACTACTTCCACATCTTTGCTGTCTCCCCTACATGACTTATAGTATTCAGTTGATGTCCATTCTTGGTATGTTTCCAATATTCTTTTCATTTTGAAAGATGGATTGAACCTTGTTTCATGAGCTTCTCAAAGCTTTACCTTAAATTTATTTGGTAAATATCAAGATTCATGTACTATAATTGGTTGCTTTGTAACAATGACATGAGTGTGTTAATTCAGATAGACCCAGGTGTAGAGACAGAGAGAGGAGGTTGGTTATGAAGCTGAATACTTCTTGCAAGCATAGACTGAAGCTAAAACTATCTGCTAATTGAATCAGGAAAAATATGAGATGCTGAACTGTCAAAAGGTAGGTGAGCTCTGACATCTGAAAATACAGGTTAGATTTGACAGAGATCAGTGTTGATGTTACTAAGCAGTCTTTATAGCAGAGGGTGATGCCGATGATGAACAGCTACAGGCTGGCCGCTGTACATCAGGAACTACCTACTATAAGAGGACAGATTGAGAGGAGGATGACAATTTAGCTGTCAGTTCCTGAACTGAAAGCTATAACACACAAGTAAATAATTTTCCCTTCACATACATGGTAGTTTCAAACCATTGGACCATTTAATCAAACAAGATATTTTTCTCATTGCAAAACACTTAATTCTGGTTCTCTACAGTTTTTAATATCAGTAGGCACTAGTGGGTTGTATTTTTCTCATTTTTTTTTAAAGTTAGTTGACAGGAAATGGGGTGAAGAGACAGGTAAGACATGTGGCGGACACCACGGGCCAGGATTTGAACCCATGACAGCCAAGTCAAGGACCAAGGCATCCATACATGGGTCCGGCGCTTAACCCCTGCGCCATCGCCATGCCCTGGTTCTCTATTCTTTAACAGTTGTTCTCAAAGAATAATTTCACTCAGCAACTGGAAATACAATAATCCTAATCCAAAAAAAAAAAAAAAAAGAAATGTGAATTGGAATGCATTGACTTGGCATACAAAAACACCCAACAAATTCCAAGGAAAAGAAAGCCAAAATGAAAACTACAGCAGCAGTTGGTTGTAGTACTCATGTTTTGAATACTTTTATTATTTTTGAGGAAATACATCACACTCTTTTTCACAATGTTGCTTCAGTTCATTAAAGTTTATGGGCATCTGATTTTTGCAGAGCTCCCTCAAGGTTCTGCTAATTCAAATTAATCAGGCTGAGGCCTGGACTTTGCTACCGAGCCACTACAGCATTTCAATTGTTTTAGCCAGGTTTCAGCTATTGAACTAACATTTTGGAAACTTTGATATTTATGGGAATTTGTAACTCAATGAGCAAAAGATGTCTGTCATAATGGAGCGTTTTTTTTTTCCACTCTGAGATGAGCACAACAACGAGACCAGGGCAGCGTTTCAACAGATTTATTTGTATAATCCAACGGTTAAGCAGGACAGGAACCCAGACAGCAGCAACAAGGTAACAGGATCTTCACTGGAAAGGAAGGAGACAGGGTTACTGTTGTTCCGGGAGAGTTGTGAGGAGATATTTTCTGGAGGGTTAGTTTTGCACTCACGGTTGAAAAGATTGAGGTTTGGCTGGAGGGGAATTTGTACTTCCACTGTGGAGGAGTTCACCAGGATGTGTGTGGCAAGCAGCAGTAGTTTCCTTCTGTTCCCTTTGAGAGGCTTGATGTGTCAGCGTGAGTGCTCCCACATAGGAGGGTGCACAGGCAGGTGAACAGGAGTACAGTTTCTTGTAAGGGATATTATCTTGTGAAGGCTAGCCAGAAGCTGAGGAGGAAGGGAGACTCACGGCTGGAGCAGCAAGGAGTTGTTCCAATAACTCACCTGAGCATGACACGGAGACCAGGGTTGGAGAATCAGGACACGGTTACCAGAATGCGCGAAACTGCAAAGCAGGACAAAAATGTGTTAGTTCAGTTTTTAGAAGAAATGCAGAAAACTGCAGAAGACAGTCAGGTTACCACGCTGGTAGCAACAATGGGCTGACGTCTCCCTCCAGATCTCAGCTTCTTAAGAAGCCCTGTAATCAGGTCCTGATCTGTTACACCTGCCAGGGAACGCTCTAGAGCAGAGGGTGGAAAAAACACACACAAACTGCACAGAAACACAGAGGTCTGACAGTGTCCAGGTCCTGTACCTGCATAACAAGGGCAAAGCATTAGCCTCCCATCAGCATGCTACCATAATACTTTGGTTTTTGGGCTGATATGCTATGTTTGTTTTTTCTCCCAATATAATGCTGTGCATGCACTACTTTGATTTAATTTACCAAAAATACATTATTATTATTGAACCTGAGTTGTGCTGCCTTATTATTTTAGTTATAGAAAAATGTCCACCTTCAGTCCTTCCATCCAGATCATTTTGTCAGTGTTTTCCAATGTTCACAAATGTCACCTTTTGACAAGGCCTACAAAGTCTGAGATGGAGCTCTTTGGTGTTTTGCATTTTCTTTTGAGCATTGCATCATCTAAACGTTAGGTTAGCTCAGGTGTCCACTCTTGGCAAAATTGACAACTGTCTGTGTAGAATGATGGACTTCACTTTTTTTGAAACATGAAAGAACAAAAGAAGAACACTAGGTAAACTGTTGTCATATTATTAGCTCTATGATTTGCAGTTAGCATACATTTTGTAGCATTATTATCTCTTCTAAGATGTAGTAAAACTTTAGCTGCTGGTTTCAGCTATTTTAATTCAGGTATAATTAATGTCCAAAGCACTAAGCGGGTTCTTATAATACAGGCCATCATGACAGATATCTGAACTGCTCTCTTATCTCTGTTCTTTTCCAGAATCACATTTTGGACTGCTGTTCATTTTTAAAATCTAACTTTTGCTTTTCTAGCAGAAGGGCACTCATCAAGTCAGGAAGTCTTTTCATTTATATTTGACATTAGATGGGTGTCTGCATGAGTTTTAATAATTATTTTTGGTCTGACTTTCAGTGGCACATGGTGCTACTGGAGTGGGAAGGTAATTAATCAACACTTTTGGATTGGAGCAGTCAGGCATATCACTTACTCCAGCCTAGCCTTTTAAAATTTGCTAAATAGATACTTAAAAATGCCCTTGAGCCCTTCGGCAGAGGAAAAGGGCAAACATTAGCAAATAGAATGAATAGTTTGCATGTCCCCTGATTTTCTGTACATTATGATGCATCCAAACCCCAATAGAGCAGCTTCCCTTTTTAGAAGGTTTTACAAAACCTGCTCACTAAGGAGCTTGAGAATAACATGTCATCCATCCTTCCATTTGTTTGTCCGTCCATCCATCCATTGTTATCTGTGATCGGGCCTCCTGGGACAGGAGGGAAACAACATTCGTCCCTCAAGGTTGTCCTTGGGTGTTCCCAGAGCCGGAAGGCCATTCATTGAGTTCTTGGTATGCCTTGCGTCCCCCACTAGGAATTGCGAAGTTAAACACACAGGAAGCATCCTGATCAGATTCCTGAACCATCTTTGACATTTATCAATGTAGAGCAGCAGATGCTGCTTTATCTCTACGTCGACTCTAACCCTAACCCCTACCCCTCCATAACAGAACTCCTCACACTAGCTCTAGGTGAGCCCAGCCATGCTCACCTCAGCAGCATGTCTGGGGTATTCCCTGTGCAGAATATCAATATTACTGTAGTGAAGGGCTTTTATTACACCTATGATCATAATGCTCTGAAGACAGCCATTGACATCCTCTACAAGGATGATAAGCCACAAGAGGGCATCGTTAAAGAAGCAGGTTGTTCACAAAGTGCTGTATCTGAGCATATTTATAGAAGGTTAAGTGGAAGGAAAATGTGTGGTTGGAAAAGGTGCACCTACAACAGGGATAACCACATAGAACCAGGGACAATGTTAAAAGCATCTTACTTGGGCTACAGAGAAAAGAACTGGACTGCTGCTCAGTTGTCCAAAGTCCTCTTATCAGGTGAAAGTACAGTTTACACCTAATTTGGAATTTAAGGTCCCAGAGTCTGGAGAAACAGCAGAGAGGAACAGATTCAATTTGCTTGAAGTCCAGTGTGAAATGTCCACAGTCAGTGATGATTTGAGAGTTGCTTCCAGAGTGCAATGGTTTGAAAATATCCCGGTCTCCATATTCATGTAGATGGGAAAAATAAAATCTCATGAAGAAGCCCTGGCTAATGCGCAATTTGACTGAAATCAGTAGAAATTAATGTGCACTCGCAAAACAGCAGATGAAAATATCAATAATAACAATGGTGGATTGCAAAATACTTGGTCTGCTGACTCTTTTGAATCTAATGACTGTTCTCCAATAAAGTGCTAATTTTTCTTTATTGAGTGTACAGGTCCTTCTCAAAATATTAGCATATTGTGATAAAGTTCATTATTTTCCATAATGTCATGATGAAAATTTAACATTCATATATTTTAGATTCATTGCACACTAACTGAAATATTTCAGGTCTTTTATTGTCTTAATACGGATGATTGTGGCATACAGCTCATGAAAACCCAAAATTCCTATCTCACAAAATTAGCATATTTCATCCGACCAATAAAAGAAAAGTGTTTTTAATACAAAAAATGTCAACCTTCAAATAATCATGTACAGTTATGCACTCAATACTTGGTCGGGAATCCTTTTGCAGAAATGACTGCTTCAATGCAGCGTGGCATGGAGGCTATCAGCCTGTGGCACTGCTGAGGTCTTATGGAGGCCCAGGATGCTTCGATAGCGGCCTTTAGCTCATCCAGAGTATTGGGTCTTGAGTCTCTCAACGTTCTCTTCACAATATCCCACAGATTCTCTATAGGGATCAGGTCAGGAGAGTTGGCAGGCCAATTGAGCACAGTGATACCATGGTCAGTAAACCATTTACCAGTGGTTTTGGCACTGTCAGCAGGTGCCAGGTCGTGCTGAAAAATGAAATCTTCATCTCCATAAAGCTTTTCAGCAGATGGAAGCATGAAGTGCTCCAAAATCTCCTGATAGCTAGCTGCGTTGACCCTGCCCTTGATAAAACACAGTGGACCAACACCAGCAGCTGACACGGCACCCCAGACCATCACTGACTGTGGGTACTTGACACTGGACTTCTGGCATTTTGGCATTTCCTTCTCCCCAGTCTTCCTCCAGACTCTGGCACTTTGATTTCCGAATGACATGCAGAATTTGCTTTCATCCGAAAAAAGTACTTTGGACCACTGAGCAACAGTCCAGTGCTGCTTCTCTGTAGCCCAGGTCAGGCGCTTCTGCTGCTGTTTCTGGTTCAAAAGTGGCTTGACCTGGGGAATGCGGCACCTGTAACCCATTTCCTGCACACGCCTGTGCTGTGCACGGTGGCTCTGGATGTTTCTACTCCAGACTCAGTCCACTGCTTCCGCAGGTCCCCCAAGGTCTGGAATCGGCCCTTCTCCACAATCTTCCTCAGGGTCCGGTCAACTCTTCTCGTTGTGCAGCGTTTTCTGCCACACTTTTTCCTTCCCACAGACTTCCCACTGAGGTGCCTTGATACAGCACTCTGGGAACAGCCTATTCATTCAGAAATTTCTTTCTGTGTCTTACCCTCTTGCTTGAGGGTGTCAATAGTGGCCTTCTGGACAGCAGTCAGGTCGGCAGTCTTACCCATGATTGGGGCTTTGAGTGATGAACCAGGCTGGGAGTTTTAAAGGCCTCAGGAATCTTTTGCAGGTGTTTAGAGTTAACTCGTTGATTCAGATGATTAGGTTCATAGCTTGTTTAGAGACCCTTTTAATGATATGCTAATTTTGTGAGATAGGAATTTTGGGTTTTCATGAGCTGTATGCCAAAATCATCCGTATTAAGACAATAAAACACCTGAAATATTTCAGTTAGTGTGCAATGAATCTAAAATATATGAATGTTACATTTTCATCATGACATTATGGAAAATAATGAACTTTATCACAATATGCTAATATTTTGAGAAGGACCTGTAAATGAACATGCTTTTCAGAAGCCTGAGATTTCTGTTTAAAATATTTTGGGTTTTCATTATCTGTAAGCCATAATCATCAATATTTCAAGAAATTAAAGGCTTAGAATGTTTCACTCTATGCCTATATAATTTATGAAACTGAAATGTGTAACATTTTCACAATTTTTACACTGCTTTTAGATTATTATTATTATTTTTTAATTTATTTTCCTTTATTATCCTGTTCTGGACCACATTTCGGTCTGGAGGCCAATTACAGGGTTAAAGATATAGGCTGCTCATTGCACATGTGCTTTTACCATCACAGGGTCATCATCAATTCATGAGGAAAATTATTTTGCACTGATCTAAATTGAATTACTGCAAAATGTTTTATGTTATCATGTTGGTGTTAAACTACTGCAATGTACATGAATCAGATATTTAAAAAAATACATGAGCTCAATTTCAAATACTTTAGAATGGATGAACTGATTTTTGTTTGTTTGTTTGTTTTTCCTTCTAGGATATTTGATCACAGTGGAGTTCAGGTGTTGGGAGTGCTCTTGGCTTCCTCTGGACATTAGTTATACCACAACCACTGATTTTCACACAACCTCTGAAGATGGGGAGCTCTGAGAAAGCTACTGTATTTGGCTGGTGCTCCTTTACTCAGCTCACAGTCTGAAGAGAAGCACAAAGAAAATTGGAGGAGGGTGGGGGAGTTGCTGAGGATCCAGAAGCACAACCTGCCAGTTTGAGGCTATGCACAGTGAGAGCATGTCAGTTCTTGTAGGCCATCCATGGATGTGTTGCTCCAAGGCCAAGACCAGTCTTTTGATGTGGACGGGGCTGGTGACCATCTGTGTGGCTGCTGTTCAAGCCCAGCAGCAGCCTGTAGCCACCACCAATTATGGAAAATTGCGAGGAGTGAAGGTTACGTTACCCAATGAGATTTTGGGACCAGTGGAGCAGTATTTGGGGATCCCCTATGCATTGGCTCCAACAGGGGAACGGAGGTTCCAGCCACCAGAACCACCCATGTCTTGGCCGGGAATTAGAAATGCCACTCACTTTGCTCCAGTTTGTCCTCAGTTCTTAGAGGACCGCTTTTTACTCAATGATATGCTTCCTGTGTGGTTTACTTCCAACTTGGATACAGTAGTAAGCTATGTGCAGGAGCAGAGTGAAGATTGCCTCTACCTGAACATATATGTCCCAACAGAGGATGGTAGGTCATCTGGTCATTTCTTTCGATGCTTAATCTGTTGTTTCTGTGCTGAGCTTCTGGACACTGTTTCTTTCTGATAACTTGTTTTGTATTTCGAATATCATTAAGCTGAATTTTTGTTTAACTCTCACAATCAGAGTTTTAGGCTGTGTTGCTACTTCAGTTTGACTGAAAACATAGAGTCTGTCATGAATTTTTCTAAAACCCGCATGCATCGCAGAATGATGGTGTATATTTTTGGAGAAGATTTTTTAGAAGCAGTTTTCTCACATTTCTGTTTTCTGTGTGAAAGGTCACTAAAAGAAACTGAACTTGAATGTCTTTGTAGTAGTCTGGGACCACTACCTATTGCCCAATCTATTGTAGCCCCTTTTGTTTTCACTTTCAGGGGTTTGTACTTACTTCTGCTGCCAATTTGCCATTTAACCAGTCCCTAAGGCCATTAAACACATGCTGTCTATTCTTTTTACTTAGACTAAACACTAGTATTTGACACCTTGGAAATGAGGAACATTAATGTTATTAATACATTCATTGAGGTTATATTAAATTATACGAAAATGCTGAGGCATTAGACTGATGTCCAATGTCTTAGCATAATGTCAGTATTGCAACATGTCAATTTATCTAATTAATAACTATTCATTAAACAACTCAGATTAGAAAAACTGTTTATCTTATTACTTTAGGTGACAAGAAGTTTGTTTCCATTTTTAGTGGGTTTCAATCTTCTGTCAAAGACATACCAACCACTCAGGCTAATTTCTGTCAATTTTAGTTCATTGTCATTGGTTTGGAAAGTCAGCATGTATACCCTCTGTTGAAAATGACAAACTTTACTCAAGTACCCTGTAGTATAAGACTGCCAAACATTTAAGTGAAAAGGATTTGCATGTGCATTTGGGTCCCCTGGTATTCTCATAGAGCTGGTAGTTTGGTTCTTTGGGTTTGACTGATTCTTTCAGTCTCCAGTCAGAGCATTATGGTTTGGGAAAAAAAAGTGCACCTGACTAGCCTTTTAGAAGAATCTAATACATAGCATGAATAAATGAATCAATAAAAGTGCTGCTCAAACGTTTTTTTTTCCTTCACAGCTTCCCTATGTTTGCTAGCTTGAAGCTAAATTTAATAGCTTAACAGCACATATGGAGCAGTTTGCAGCTGAGTCTGAAGCAGACAGAAGGAAGACTAGCATATCCAAGTCTTAGCCAATGCTTCTCTCACCTAAATAGAAAAGTTTAATTGTTTCGGATCAGAATTCTTTGTTATGTGCACATTGTTAAATGGTCTATTGCATTTGTTTCTATAGAGCCAACCTACAACATTTTGTGTACATCCTATGACATCATAGAGATTAAGATTATTGTGTTTACAGTAGGAAAAATACAGTAAATACTGGATCAGTTTCACTGTAAAAATATTTCTAATCTGATATGAAATCTACAGGAACTCAGTAATACCCTACATAATCCACAGGAACATACACATAAACAAATTGGTTGATAATTCCATTCAATTCATTTCAAAAATACTTTATCAATCCCAAAGGGAAATTACATGTTGTTGTTGCTTATATTAGTCAAGTCAAGTCAAGTTTATTTATATAGCACTTTTCAGCAACAAGGTACTCAAAGTGCAAAAGAAAATCAAACACAGAAAAACAAATCAAATGACATTAATAATCCTTGGGAGTTTATTGGTAAGAGCTGGTTCTAATTCAATCTTTCTAATAGAGGTAATTAGATCATTAAGTCCTCTGTGATAAGGAATTCATCCTGTGCTAGAAGAAAAATGATAATATTAATCTTTAAGGTGGAAGTTTTATCAATCGGCCGCATAGTCCTATCAGCACACAGCTGGTAGGGGAGTGCTGCGGAAGAGCGTCGTGTTTATATAACATCTGGGAGATATTTTGTCAATAGCCAGTTAGCAGAAGTCTCCAAGGCCACAATGGGGTGCCAGATTTAGAAAAACAATAAATGTTGTGGTTCAGGCACTTGTGAATTTCCAAATACCTTAAGAGTTTTACTGGTACGTCTCAATTGCGAATCCAAATAGCCAAATTTCTGGTACTTTCCGCAGATCTCGAGAGTACAACTCCTCTAACATTATATCCTTTAACCTCTGAGTCCAACCACTGCCAGGCTGCGATTCTGTTCTAGAATCGTGTCCAGCTTGCGATTTTGCTCACTTAACATTTCAGTCTGAGTGTTGATCGCTCTACAGACTCCATCCAACATCGCAGGCAGCTTTGGAATGCTTTGAACAGCTGCCCACATTTTGCGAATCACTCCATAAGCCAGGTAACCACCAACTCCAAAAAGCAGAAATCCTGTTCTCAAAAATCCAAACATGTACACATCTTGTACTTCCTTGACTGACATCGTATTTAGGCACACAATCTTCCACTGCTGCCAAGAATCCATTGTGTATCCAGAGAAGAACGTCCCATCTGGACAAGAAGGTTCTCCCTTACCCTGTCTTCCCATCGAAAAAATTTAATCAATTACATTGAGAGACCAGCTGACCGAATCCATCATTTACAAGTTTGAAGGATATGCAAAGCGAGGCTCTGAGAAAAACACAGACAAAAAGCATAAGTAGGGATCAGTAGGGAGGGAGGGAGGGAGAGAAAACGCGTTTGTCTTCCACCAAAAGCAAGAGAAAAAAAAAAAGTATATACAGGTCCTTCTCAAAATATTAGCATATTGTGATAAAGTTCATTATTTTCTGTAATGTCATAATGAAAATTTAACATTCATATATTTTAGATTCATTGCACACTAACTGAAATATTTCAGGTCTCTTATTGTCTTAATACGGAGGATTTTGGCATACAGCTCATGAAAACCCAAAATTCCTATCTCACAAAATTAGCATATCATTAAAAGGGTCTCTAAACGAGCTATGAACCTAATCATCTGAATCAACGAGTTAACTCTAAACACCTGCAAAAGATTCCTGACGCCTTTAAAACTCCCAGCCTGGTTCATCACTCAAACCGCAATCATGGGTAAGACTGCCGACCTGACTGCTGTCCAGAAGGCCACTATTGACACCCTCAAGCAAGAGGGTAAGACACAGGAAGACATTTCTGAATGAATAGGCTGTTCCCAGAGTGCTGTATCAAGGCATCTCAGTGGGAAGTCTGTGGGAAGGAAAAAGTGTGGCAGAAAACGCTGCACAACGAGAAGAGTTGACCGGACCCTGAGGAAGATTGTGGAGAAGGGCCGATTCCAGACCTTGGGGGACCTGCGGAAGCAGTGGACTGAGTCTGGAGTAGAAACATCCAGAGCCACCGTGCACAGGCGTGTGCAGGAAATGGGCTACAGGTGCCGCATTCCCCAGGTCAAGCCACTTTTGAACCAGAAACAGCGGCAGAAGCGCCTGACCTGGGCTACAGAGAAGCAGCACTGGACTGTTGCTCAGTACTTTTTTCGGATGAAAGCAAATTCTGCATGTCATTCGGAAATCAAGGTGCCAGAGTCTGGAGGAAGACTGGGGAGAAGGAAATGCCAAAATGCCAGAAGTCCAGTGTCAAGTACCCACAGTCAGTGATGGTCTGGGGTGCCGTGTCAGCTGCTGGTGTTGGTCCACTGTGTTTTATCAAGGGCAGGGTCAATGCAGCTAGCTATCAGGAGATTTTGGAGCACTTCATGCTTCCATCTGCTGAAAAGCTTTATGGAGATGAAGATTTAATTTTTCAGCACGACCTGGCACCTGCTGACAGTGCCAAAACCACTGGTAAATGGTTTACTGACCATGGTATCATTGTGCTCAATTGGCCTGCCAACTCTCCTGACCTGATCCCTATAGAGAATCTGTGGGATATTGTGAAGAGAACGTTGAGAGACTCAAGACCCAACACTCTGGATGAGCTAAAGGCCGCTATCGACGCATCCTGGGCCTCCATAAGACCTCAGCAGTACCACAGGCTGATTGCCTCCATGCCACGCCGCATTGAAGCAGTCATTTCTGCAAAAGGATTCCCGACCAAGTATTGAGTGCATAACTGTACATGATTATTTGACGGTCGACGTTTTTTGTATTAAAAACACTTTTCTTTTATTGGTCGGATGAAATATGCTAATTTTGTGAGATAGGAATTTTGGGTTTTCATGAGCTGCATGCCAAAATCATCCGTATTAAGACAATAAAAGACCTGAAATATTTCAGTTAGTGTGCAATGAATCAAAAATATATGAATGTTAAATTTTCATCATGACATTATGGAAAATAATGAACTTTATCACAATATGCTAATATTTTGAGAAGGACCTGTAGGTTTCTTCAAAGAGCAATTGTAGATGCTGATGGCCATTGGCAGGAAGGATCTCCTGTAGTTGTGTGTCTTACAGGAGATCTGAAGAAGCCTCTGACTAAAGACACTCTGTTGTTTTACGACAGTCTCATGAAGAGGATGCTCAGGGTTGTTCTTCATTTTATGAAGAATCCTTCTTTACACAATGATCTCCAGAGGTTCCAGAGGAGTCCCCACAACAGAGCCAGCCTTCTTTATTAGCTTGTTGAGCTTTTTTAAGTCCCTGACTCTGATGCTGCTACCCCAGCAGATGATGGAAAAGAGATCACACTCTCCACAACAGACTTATAAAGATATGCAGCATCTTGCTGCAGGCACTGACGGACCTAAGCTTCTTCAAGAAGTATAGTCTAATCTGTCCCTTTTTGTAGATGGCTTCACAGTTGCATCTTCACTCCAATCTGTTGTCCAGGTGAACACTGAGGTATTTATATTCCTCCACCACCTCCACTTCTTCTCCCATGATGGAAATAGTTTTTGACTTATGCCTGTTTCTCTTAAAATCTATAATCATCTCCTTTGTTTTAGTCACGTTCAAGATGAGATGATTGTTTCTACATTATGCCACAAAGTGGTCCACCACCTTCCTGTACTCAGCTTCTTGTCCATCTCTGATCCACCCCACGATTGCAGAATCATCCGGGTATTTTTGCACATGACAGGAGTCTGTCTTGTACTGGAATTCTGAGGTGTACAGTGTGAAAAGGAATAGTTAGAGCACATTTCCCTGTTGTGCTCGTGTGCTGCTGACTACTTGGTTAGACACACAACCCTTTACTCTCAAAACCTGTAGTCTGTTTGTCAGGTAGTATTTGATCTAGGAGATTGTTGAGACCTTTACCTGAGTCTTCTGGAGTTTCTAACAAAGCAAATCAGGTTGGATTGTATTAAATGCACTGGAGAAATCAAAGAACATGATCCTCACAGTGCTGCTGCCTTTGTCCAGATGACAGTGGATTTGTTGAAGCAGATGTATGATGGCATCTTCAACTCCAATTCCACAGCGATAAGCAAACTCAAAGGGGTCCTGATTGTTTATCATTTGCTTACTCAAGTGGGCCAACAGGAGTCTCTTTAGGACCTTCATGATGTGGGATGTCAGGGCAACTATTCTATAGTCATTGAGGGCTGATGGGTGAGTTTTCTTTACCGGAGCAAGACAGGAGGTCTTCCACAACATTGGAACTTTCTCCTGGGTCAGGCTAAGGTTTAAAAGTTGCTGCAGAATCCCACAGAGCTGCTCTGCACAGGCCTTCAGGTCTCTGAAGCTGACATGATCTGGACCTGCAACCTTATTCCGGTTCAGTCTTTCCAGTTGTCCCATCACCTGACTACTTGAGACACACAGGTGATAGGCATGGGTGGGGAGGCAAAGAGAGCATCGGCATCTTCTGATTTGGTTGAAGACAAATATGTAGAAGCAGAAGGGTCCATGGCTGAGGTGGAAGATTAAACGTTAAAGGTGTGACCAGAAACCTGTGGGACAATGAAGGGTGGGATGTCTCTTTCGCTGTGTGCAGGAGAGAAGGATGCAGTGCTTGTTTCTGCACTGAACCTATTAAATAATGAGTTTAGTTCATTGGCTCTGTCCATACATTCATCAACCTTCTGTTTAAGCCTGTGACCTTTTTTTATACCTGACCACACATCTCAGTCAGTCAGTCATTTTCTATACTGCATTTTCCATTAGTGGGTTGTGGGGAAGCTGGTGCCTATCTCCAGCAGTCTATGGGCGGGACACCCTGGATAGGTCGCCAGTCCATTGCAGGGCAACACACAAACAACCATGCACACACTCATTCACACACCTAAGGGGAATTTGGAGAGACCAGTTGACCTACCAGGCATGTCTTTGGACTGTGGGAGGAAGCCGGAGTTCCCAGTGAGAATGCATGGGGAGAACATGCAAACTCCATGCAGAATGGCCCCCAGACGGGAGTTGAACCCAGGACCTTCTTGCTGTGCTACCAACTGCGCCACTGTGCAGCCCCCCGACCCCACATCTCTTATACTGTTTTGCTGGAGCGTGCTCTCCAGCGTTTTCTTGTACACTTCCTTGCTGGCTCTTATTTTGACTTCAAGTTGCTTCTGTATATTCCTCAATTATTCCCTGTCTCCTTCTCTGAAGGCTCTTCTTTTCTTGTTAAGCAAGTCCCTCAGGTCACTTGTGATCCAAGGTTTGTTTTTAGGGAGCATCTCAGTGTTCTGTTGGGATTGGTGGTATTCGCACAGAGGTTTATATAGTCAGTGGCACACTCAGTTATGGCATAATGTCCTCTCCATGTGGCTGGCACAGTACATCCTAGTCTGTAGCTTCAAAGCAACCTCGCAGCGCTTCATCAGCTTCCTGTGACCTTCTTCTTACAGTTCTCTTTATTACAGGTTGCCTCTGAAAACGTGGCTTATATTTCAAGCAGAGAAAAACAAGATTGTGATCTGATTTGCCTAATGCAGGTCTTTCTTTAGAACTGAATGAGTCCTTGTGTTATGGTTTGCGAGATATAGGACCCCAGAATGCAGACGAGCAGGCAGCGCAATGGTAAGTGAAAAATATTTAACTAACAAAAATGCACTCTCAAGAGAGGCAGGAACAAAACAACGAACGGGCAGGCAGAACAGGCAAAAACAGACCTGACCAGGCTGGCGAGACAGGCGTGGCGTGACTACAGGACAAGTATTATCTGAATAATGTTTCCGCAATGAACAACTGAACAGGAGTGTATATATGGAGAGTAAACCAGGTGGAGCTAGGAGACAGATTAGTTTGGAGCAGGTGAACCGGATAAAGATAATTAACAGACAGAACAGAACGTGGCTGGAGCAAGAACAGAGACTCTTGAATACAAACAAAAACTAAAACATGACCAGAACCAAAAACCAAACTTGACAAAACATGAACAAGACTAAAATATGACCAGAAGAATAATAAACAGAAGCATGATTCAAAAACTGTGAGACAAATATAAGAAAAACCCAGAAACCAAAAACCAAACAACCCCAAATCATAACAGAACCCCCCCTTAAGGGCGGATACCAGACGCCCACAAAAGTCCAAACAAAAGACAACCCGACCAGGGCGGGCGGTGGGGGCCTCGGTAGGAGGACCACAAACAAAAACAAAGACCAGGAGGTCGTCCCGAGCAGGCACAGAGTTAAGGCGGGCGACCAGGTGGTCGTCCCGAGCAGGCACAGAGTTCAGGCGGGCGACCAGGAAGTTGTCCCGAGCAGGCACATAGTTCAGGCTGGCGACCAGGAGGTCGTCCCGAGCAGGCACAAAGTTCTGGGTGGTCAACGGCGAAGGCGTGGAGACCTGCGACAAAGACGTGGAGGCCGACAGAAGCGCAGAGACCGTGGCGGCCTGTGACGGGAACCTGCAGGTTGGTCAGGAGGCCGACCGAGCACAGTAGTGGACCCCCCAGAAACTCTGTGGAACTCCGGAGGCGTGGAGGCTGGCGAACCCTCGGAGGCTGAAGCAGAGCCAGGCGAACCCTCGGAGGCTGAAGCAAAGCCAGGCGAACTCTCGGAGGCAGAAGCAGAGCCAGGCGAACCCTCAGAGGCTGAAGCAGAGCCAGGCGAACTCTCGAAGGCAGAAGCAGAGCCTGGCGAAATCTCAGATCTGGGTTCAGAGACCAGAACAAGGACAAACTGTTCCTTGAACCATTCCGGAACACGGTCTGGCGGCACTTCCTCCTCGAACCCCTCATCGCAGGGCTCAAAATGAGGACCAGTTCCTCACTGGACCCCTGCAGACTAGGAACAGGAGCTGAGGCATCGGAGGGACCCTCAGTGATGTGAGCAGGAGCTGAGGCGTCGCAGACACCCTCAGTGACGTGAGCAGGACCTGAGGCGTCCCAGACACCCTCAGTGGCATGCGCAAAGGCTGAGGCGTCGCCGAGACCCTCAGTGGCGTGCGCAGGAGCTGAGGTGTCGCCAAGACCCTCAGTGGTGTGAGGAGGAGCTCAGGCGTCGCCGAGACCCTCAGTGGCGTGAGCAGGAGCTGAGGCGTCGCCGGGGCCCCGGCAACACCGGGGAGGAATACCGGAGAGGAATACTTGAGACTGGTCCTCCTAAAGCTCTTGATCTGTCGAGCAAAAAACCTTAACCACTGCTCCAGCTCATCAGGTGTTGCCTCAGAACACTGAGCTGGAGCGAGCGAAGACGGCATGGGCGAAGCTGCAGCGAGCCTGGGAGACAGTGCTGTGGCAGGTGAAGATGTGGGTTTACTTGCTGCAGCAAACCTGGGAGACAGTGCTATGGCAGGTGAAGATGCGGGCTTAGTTCCTGCACACCTCACGTCCGCTGACAGGGAAACCACCTCCTCGCCAGCAGACCGCCTGGGAACCCCTGCACGTCGGAGTTTCTTGCGGGGGGAGGAGGACGTGGGCCTCACTGCTGAATGAAGGGGAGGAGAAGAACGGCGACGAAGGGGACCTGTCCCCGGACATGGAATCGCCAACCTGGATCCATAAAAAGCCGACTGCGGCACCGACAGCCCTGCAGACCGGTGCAATGTCTTCTCCGCCTCCCGAGACAGGAAGATAAAGATGTCCATAGAGTTAGCCTAATGCTCATCCGCGAGGTCCTTGTTTGGCGGAAACATTCTGTTATGGTTTGTGAGATATAGGACCCCAGAATGCAGATGAGCAGGCAGCGTGATGGTAAGTGAAAAAAATTTTATTAACAAAAATTTACTCTCAAGAGAGGCAAGAACAAAACAACGAACGGGCAGGCAGAACAGGCAAAAACAGACATGACCAGGCTGGCGAGACAGGCCTGGCGTGACTACAGGACAAGAGTCTTATCTGAATAATGTTTCCGCAATTAACAACTGAACAGGAGTGTATATATGGAGAGTAAACCAGGTGGAGCTAGGAGACAGATTAGTTTGGAGCAGGTGAACCAGATAAAGATAATTAACAGACAGAACAGAACGTGGCTGGAGCAAGAACAGAGACTCTTGAATACAAACAAAAACTAAAACATGACCAGAACCAAAAACCAAACTTGACAAAACATGAACAAGACTAAAACATGACCAGAAAAATAATAAACAGAAGCATGATTCAAAAACTGAGACAAATATAGAAAAACCCAGAAACCAAAAACCAAACAACCCCAAATCATAACACCTTGTTATGTGCATAAAACAAATCCAACTTTATGTTTTCTCTGGTAGAGCAGCTGACAAACTGTTGAAATGTGTGAAGTGTAGCACAGAGTGAAGCATGGTTAAAATCACCAGAAATTGCCACAAACACATTGGGGTGTTGTGTCTGTAGTTTAGCAACAAATGAGCTGATGGCATCACATGCAGTGTCGGCAACAGCAGAAGGTGGAACGTATACTGTTGCCAAAATAACACTGGTGAACTCTTTGGGTAAATAATATGGATGTACAGTAACCTTACTGCTAGCAGTTCAATATCTGGGCTGCACAGACAACACTTCACAGTAACATGTCCTGGATGACACCATCTGTTGTTCACAAGTACTCCATCCAACTTGTTTTCCAAGAATCACACATTACTCATCATAATCGATGGAAGAGATGGTTTTGAACTTCCTCCTTCTTTCTCTTCTCTTTGTTCCTGCTCTGCAGCCACGTTGCCTCATTTTGAACTCATCAGGGATTAGGGGTTGTAGTTGAAATATTTTTTGAAATTTTGAGAAATTAATCAGCTGTTCCCAGTTGTAAAATAAAACGTTGTTGCTATGGTGATACATCATTACAAATTTCTAAATGTAAAAACATATCAGATATAATCCTTCCGGCTGCACACCATCCGATACCAGAGAGAATAATTGTACAAAAAAATACATTTTTATCCTCCAGAAAAGGAATTAGAGTTCTTAAAAAGAATATATCACAATGAAAAGTAACAGAGCTACTTCAACCTGCTGCCACCTTGAACGGCACAATAAATTCATTCATATTTAATTAATTAGAATGGCATAGTCAATATGCATTAAACAGGCTGAAATGTATTTAATACTTAGAAATTCAATTCAGTTTTTTTATTTTTTTATTGATATAGTGCCAATTCACATGTCGTCACATTCACATGACATGTCATCTCAAGGCACTTCACAAAGTCAGGTACATACATTCCAATTAGTCCTAACCATTGAACAGTGCAGTCAGATTCAGTTATTTATTCAAATTGGATAAAACGTTTTTCTATCTAAGAAAACCCAGCAGATTGCATTGAGTCAGAGACTTGTAGCATTCACTCCTCCTGGATGAGCATGTAGCGATAGTGGACGCTCACTGGCGTTGACTTTGAGGCAATCCCTCATACTGACCATGCATGTAGCGACAGTGGAGAGGAAAAACTCCCTTTTAACAGGAAGAAACCTCCAGCAGAACCAGGCTCAGTGTGAGCGGCCATCTGCCACGACCGACTGGGGGTTTGAGAGAATAGAGCAAAGACACAAAAAGAACACAGAAGCACTGATCCGGGAGTACTTGCTATGGGAAGGAAAAGTAAATGTTAGTGGATGTAGCTCCTTTAGTCGTTCACCTAGAAAGAAAGAACAGATAAACTCTGAGCCAGTTTTCAAGGTTAGAGTATGAAAGAGAGCACATATAATTAGTCAAAGTAAAAGCTCAGTCAGTAGCTATGTCTAGGAGAGAGAAAGGGTTAAACACTGAAAGACAGGGCCAAGTGTATCATCGGTAGAAGGTGAGCATTAAGTTGTTGCCAGCAGAAGCTTGGATAACGCCCCCCTCCAGAAAGGTGTCACAGGTAGACAGAGTCAGGCCAGGTGTAGCTTCTAGGAAGAGAAAAGAGAGAACATAAAGTTAAAAGCTTAAATAACAGCAAATAATGCAAAATTGGACAGTAGTATGAGAATGTAGCGAACAGAGTGAAAGTGGTCATTATGTCCTCCAGCAGCCTAAGCCTATAGCAGCATAACTACAGAGATAGCTCAGGATAACCTAAGCCACTCTAACTATAAGCTTTATCAAAAAAGAAAGTTTTAAGCCTAGCCTTAAAAGTAGACAGGGTGTCTGCCTCACGGACTAAAACTGGGAGCTGGTTCCACAGGAGAGAAGCTTGATAACTAAAGGATATGCTCCCCATTCTACTTCTAGAGACTCTAGGAACCACCAGTAAACCTGCAGTCTGAGAACGAAGTGCTCTGTTAGGAACGTATGGAACAATCAGATCTCTGATGTATGGTGGAGCTAGATCAGTAAGGGCTTTATATGTGAGGAGGAGAATTGTACATTATATTCTGGATTTAACAGGGAGCCAATGAAGGGAAGCTAAAATAGGAGAAATATGATCTCTCTTTTTAATTTTCATCAGAACTCTTGCTGCAGCATTTTGAATCAGCTGAAGGCTTTTAATTGCATTTTGAAGACATCATGATAGTAAAGAATTACAATAGTCCAGCCTTGAAGTAGCCAAGATTGCTTAAGTAAAGGTTTAATTACAGCTACCTTAAAAGCTTGGGGTACATATCCATTTACTAAGGATAGATTAATCATATCTAAAATGGGGCTCGTAATCAGAGGGAACACTCCCTTAAACAATTTGGTTGGGATTGGGTCTAACATAGAAGTTGAAGGTTTTGTTTAAACTAATATTTTTGATAACTCAGGAAGCTCCACAGGATCAAAACAGTCCAAACACAGATCAGGTTCTACAGTTACTTCCAATGTTGTCTCACTTGCTGAGGATGAAGTAATCATCTTTGGGTGTATGTCAGTGATTTTATTTTGAATAGAATCAATTTTATTTAAAAATAATCCCATAAAGTCATGGCTGCTGACAGCTAAGGGAATGGATGACTCAACAGAGCTATGACTGTGTAAGTTTAGCAATTGTATTAAAGAGAAACGTAGGATTATTCTTGTTCTCTTCTATTAATGATGAGAAATAAGATGTTCTGGCTTGGCAAAGTGTCTTTTTATACAACAGTAGGCTATTTTTCCAGATTAAGTAGGAATCCTTTAGATGTGTACACCGCCATTGTTTCTCCAATTTTCTAACATTGTGCTTTAAAGTACGCAGCTCTGAATTAAACCAGGGACCCAGCCTCCTATGAATAATTACCTTCAATGATTAAGTAACACTATGAACAAGAGAATCAATTTGTGAAGGGGAATAAACAAAATCATTGCATTGTGTTTTTCTGTGATAATGAGGAAATTAAAAGTGGAACAGATTCTTTAAAGGTTGTTACAGCAATGTCTGAGAATGATCTACTATAATGAAATTTTCTTTCAGGTGTGGAGTACTCGGTTAAATTAAACTCAAAAGTTATTAAGAAATGGTCAGACAGGACAGGGTTATGAGAAAATATTGTTATGTCTTTACACTCAATGCCATATGTCAGCACAAGGTCCAGAGAATGAAGACAAAGGTGGGTAGGTTTGTTAATGTTTTGAGCAAAGCCAATTGAGTCTAAGATAGCATAAAACCCTTTATTTAGGCTATCACTTTCAGTGTCAACATGAATGTTAAAATCCCCCACTATAATAATTGTATCTGTATTTAGCACTAAATCAGATAAAGGGTCTGAAAACTGATCTAAAACTTGAGAGTAAGGGCCTGGTGGATTGTACAAAACAACAAACAGAAGTGGTTTTAGTGCTTTGCAATTTGGATGAGGAAAACTAAGGATTAAATATTCAAAAGAGTTGTAGCTATTGATTGGTCTGGGACTAATCAATAAATCGGACTGAAAGATGGTTGCTACTCCTCCTCCTCGCCAAGTATTTCGAGGAATGTGAAAATTTAAATAATTAGTAGGAGTTGACTCATTTATAGTAACATAATCCTCTTGCTGCAGCCAGGTTTCTGTGAGGCAAAATAAATCAATCTGATTGTCACAAATCAGGTCACTAACTAGCAATGTATTTGAAGAGAGAGATCTTATGTACAGTAGGCCACATTTAATTGTTTTATTTTTCTTTTCGGTCTGAGTTGTGTTTATTTTCATGAGATTTTCCTGATTTACTCCTTTTAGAATGTTTTTTAATCTATTCAATTTTGGCCGTGGGTGAGACACTGTCTTAATAGGGTAATGGGTGGGTAGCAGTACAGAAGCTGCAGAGAGGAGTATTAAACTACAAACCTGCTTCCTGGTCTGAACCCTGGGTTATCAGAGTTTTGGAGAACTAATAAATTCGGCCAGATTCCTAGAAAGAAGAGCTGCTCCATGCAAAGTGGGATGGATGCCGTCTCTCCGGATCAGACCAGGTTTTCCCCAAAATGTTCACCAGTTATCAATGTAACCCACATTGTTTTCTGGACACCACCTAGACAGCCAGCGGTTGAATGACAGCATGCAGCTAAACATGTCATCACTGGTCATATCAGGGACGGGACCGGAGAAAATTACGGAGTCCGACATTGTTTTGGCAAACTTACACACTGAAGCAACACTAACTTTGGTGACCTCCGATTGACGTAACCGGGTGTCATTACCGCCAGCGTGAATAACAATCTTACTGTATTTACGCTTATCCTTAGCCAGCAGTTTCAGGTATGATTTGATGTCGCCCTTTCTGGCCCCTGGCAGACATTTGACTATGGTTGATGGTATCTCTAGTGCCACGTTTCTGACTATGGAGCTGCCAATTACCAGAGTTGGCTTCTCAGTGGGTGTGTCGCTGAGCGGGAAAAATCTGTTAGAAATGCAGACGGGTTGGTGGTGACCTGTGCGCTGGGATCTAGGACTATGCTTTCTACATACCGTCACCCAGCCGGTCTGAGGCCCCGGCTGCGCGGGCTCTGCTGGAGGACTGCTACGGGGAGCTACCCTCAGTGGCTCCGCACTGGTTAAGGGGCCTCGGCTATCTGCTGGTTTTTCAACAGCGCGGAGCCGGGCATCCAATTCCGACACCCTCGCCTCCAAAGCTACAAAAATGCTACATTTATTACACATACCATTATCACTAACGGAGGCAGAGGAGTAACTGAACATCTGACACAGAGAGCAGGAGAGAGGAGGAGACTCAGAGAGAGAAACAGCAGAACGAGTACCCATGGTGGAGCTAAAGCTAACGCTAAGCTAGCGACCCCTTACCACTACTAGAAAAACCGTGTAAGACAGAGAGTCCCCAAATGTTAAATACAGCAACAGAAAGTATGTGTTTTAATGTGCTTATGTATTATAACAAGTAAGAGATATCACAGTAGAGAGAAATCAGATCAAACGAGAGAGCCTTCACACACCAAACAATTCACCGAGTGAAACAACGAAAACAGGAAGTGACGTTACCCAGAGCTCCAGAGCCTCAGTAAAAACCTCAGCAAAGCTGAACTTCATCCCACCCGCTTCACACTCGGCTGCGAACCGCCACAGCGCATGCTGTAGGTCTTGGCTAGAGGGGGCCAGCAGGACCACGTCATCTGCAAAAAGAAGAGACGAAATCCACTGGTCCCCAAACCAGACCCCCTCCGGCCCTTGGCTGCGTCTAGAAATCCTGTCCATAACAGTTATGAACAGGACCGGTGACAAAGAGCAGCCCTGCCGGAATCCAACATGCACCGGGAACTGGTCCGACTTAGTGCCGGCAATGCGGACCAAACTCCTGCTCCGCTTGTACAAGGACTGGATGGCCCCCAATAATGGCCCCCCCAATTCCATAATCCTGGAGCACCCCCCACTTTTGCATAAAAAGGCAAGCAAAATCTGAGACGTCTATATACCTACAGGGGTTGGACAATGAAACTGAAACACCTGTCATTTTAGTGTGGGAGGTTTCGTGGCTAAGTTGGACCAGCCTGGTAGCCAGTCTTCATTGATTGCACATTGCACTAGTAAGAGCAGAGTGTGAAGGTTCAATTATTAGGGTACGGGCACAGTTTTTCTCAAAATATTGAAATGCACACAACATTATGGGTGACATACCAGAGTTCAAAAGAGGACAAATTGTTGGTGCACGTCTCGCTGGCGCATCTGTGACCAAGACAGCAAGTCTTTGTGATGTATCGAGAGCCACGGTATCCAGGGTAATGTCAGCATACCACCATGAAGGACAAACCACATCCAACAGGATTAACTGTGGATGCAAGAGGAAGCTGTCTGAAAGGGATGTTCTGGTGCTAACCCGGATTGTATCCAAAAAACATAAAACCACGGCTGCCCAAATCACGGCAAAATTAAATGTGCACCTCAACTCTCCTGTTTCCACCAGAACTGTCAGTTGGGAGCTCCACAGGGTCAATATACACGGCCGGGCTGCTATAGCCAAACCTTTGGTCACTCATGCCAATGCTAAACGTCAGTTTCAATGGTGCAAGGAGCGCAAATCTTGGGCTGTGGACAATGTGAAACATGTATTGTTCTCTGATGAGTCCACCTTTACTGTTTTCCCCACATCTTGGAGAGGTACGGTGTGCAGAAGCCCCAAAGAAGCGTACCATCCAGACTGTTGCATGCCCAGAGTGAAGCATGGGGGTGGATCAGTGATGGTTTGGGCTGCCATATCATGGCATTCCCTTGGCCCAATACTTGTGCTAGATGGTTGCGTCACTGCCAAGGACTACCGAACCATTCTTGAGGACCACGTGCATCCAGTGGTTCAAACATTGTATCCTTAAGGCGGTGCCATGTATCAGGATGACAATGCACCAATACACACAGCAAGACTGGTGAAAGATTGGTTTGATGAACATGAAAGTGAAGTTGAACATCTCCCATGGCCTGCACAGTCACCATGTCTAAATATTATTCAGCCACTTTGGGGTGTTTTGGAGGAGCGAGTCAGGAAACATTTTCCTCCACCAGTATCACGTAGTGACGTGGCCACTATCCTGCAAGAAGAATGGCTTAAAATCCCTCTGACCACTGTGCAGGACTTGTATATGTCATTCCCAAGACGAATTGACACTGTATTGGCCGCAAAAGGAGGCCCTACACCATACGAATGAATTATTGTGGTCTAAAACCAGGTGTTTCAGTTTCATTGTCCAACCCCTGTATGTCTTGAGGCAGCTGAAATTTATTTGCAGGCTGTGTTAGATAGTGTTAGATCTAAGAAAAAAACAACAACCTTGGGTTTGCTTTCATTTAAGCTCATAAAATATAGAACCATCCAAGCCTTGGTTTTTTTTTAGTCAATTTAATAGGAGTTGGACACAGTATAGGAACGAAGATAATCCAGTGCTGCAACCTTAGTCCCAACCCAAGGTTCCAAACGCTGCAGTAAAAGAAAATGATCGAAGTATTTCATAACTGTAGTAGGTGTTAATATTTTCCTTTTCTCTGTCTCGTCAGTCATAGAGGACTTTTGATAATCCTGGAATGCAGAATTAAGGTAAAATGACAGCATCTTTTAACAGTGAGTATCTAAAATAGTTTGAAGGGGGACCCAAATGCAGAGTGCGGTAGTGCAAAAAATAAAGTTCTTTAAAAAAGGAAATAAGAAAAAATTACAAAACTCGTGAACAGACGCAGGGCTTGAAACATAGGTAGAGAACTGGGCAGAGACACAGGAAGCAAAAAGAATAGACTATAAGACAGAACAACGGACATAGAGAAGGCATTCAAATAGAAGAAAGCAGGGAGGAGCAGAGAGAACCAGAGAGCATATATACTGAAGAAAGCCATGGAGAGCAGTGGAGAGCCATCAGGTAAGAATGAGAAACAGGGAGGGAGCCACGGAGCTGAGGGAGAGAGAGATACGTGAGAAGGATCAAAACAGAGATACACATACAGGTCCTTCTCAAAATATTAGCATATTGTGATGAAGTTCATTATTTTCCATAATGTCATGATGAAAATTTTACATTCATATATTTTAGATTCATTGCACACTAACTGAAATATTTCAGGTCTTTTATGTCTTAATACGGATGATTTTGGCATACAGCTCATGAAAACCTAAAATTCCTATCTCACAAAATTAGCATATCATTAAAAGGGTCTCTAAACGAGCTATGAACCTAATCATCTGAATCAACGAGTTAACTCTAAACACCTGCAAAAGATTCCTGAGGCCTTTAAGACTCCCAGCCTGGTTCATCACTCAAAACCCCAATCATGGGTAAGACTGCCGACCTGACTGCTGTCCAGAAGGCCACTATTGACACCCTCAAGCAAGAGGGTAAGACACAAAAAGAAATTTCTGAACGAATAGGCTGTTCCCAGAGTGCTGTATCAAGGCACCTCAGTGGGAAGTCTGTGGGAAGGAAAAAGTGTGGCAGAAAACGCTGCACAACGAGAAGAGGTGACCGGACCCTGAGGAAGATTGTGGAGAAGGGCCGATTCCAGACCTTGGGGGACCTGCGGAAGCAGTGGACTGAGTCTGGAGTAGAAACATCCAGAGCCACCGTGCACAGGCGTGTGCAGGAAATGGGCTACAGGTGCCGCATTCCCCAGGTCAAGCCACTTTTGAACCAGAAACAGCGGCAGAAGCGCCTGACCTGGGCTACAGAGAAGCAGCACTGGACTGTTGCTCAGTGGTCCAAAGTACTTTTTTCGGATGAAAGCAAATTTTGCATGTCATTCGGAAATCAAGGTGCCAGAGTCTGGAGGAAAACTGGGGAGAAGGAAATGCCAAAATGCCAGAAGTCCAGTGTCAAGTACCCACAATCAGTGATGGTCTGGGCTGCCGTGTCAGCTGCTGGTGTTGGTTCACTGTGTTTTATCGAGGGCAGGGTCAAAGCAGCTAGCTATCAGGAGATTTTGGAGCACTTCATGCTTCCATCCGCTGAAAAGCTTTATGGAGATGAAGATTTCATTTTTCAGCACGACCTGGCACCTGCTCACAGTGCCAAAACCACTGGTAAATGGTTTACTGACCATGGTATCACTGTGCTCAATTGGCCTGCCAACTCTCCTGACCTGAACCCCATAGAGAATCTGTGGGATATTGTGAAGAGAACGTTGAGAGACTCAAGACCCAACACTCTGGATGAGCTAAAGGCCGCTATCGAAGCATCCTGGGCCTCCATAAGACCTCAGCAGTGCCACAGGCTGATTGCCTCCATGCCACGCCGCATTGAAGCAGTCATTTCTGTAAAAGGATTCCCGACCAAGTATTGAGTGTATAACTGTACATGATTATTTGAAGGTTGACGTTTTTTGTATTAAAAACACTTTTCTTTTATTGGTCGGATGAAATATGCTAATTTTGTGAGATAGGAATTTTGGGTTTTCATGAGCTGTATGCCAAAATCATCCATATTAAGACAATAAAAGACCTGAAATATTTCAGTTAGTGTGCAATGAATCTAAAATATATGAATGTTAAATTTTCATCATGACATTATGGAAAATAATGAACTTTATCACAATATGCTAATATTTTGAGAAGGACCTGTATAAAAAAGAATACAGAAATGAACTAAGAAACTAAGCGCAAAGGAATAAATAGTATGGCAAGAATATAAAACATAATGAGCAACAAAGAAATGAAGAAACAGAGACATGAAAAAAGTTCAAATTCAAACATATAACACTGCAGGATCATGACAAAGAAGAGGCCTCTGCAAATTAGACTGGCTGCAAAGGATGACATCACAGGATTATTTTGTATGTTTTAAGCCTGAATATAGTCCTAGTAATAGCGAAATAACAGCTACTTGAACAGCAGACTGCTTTACAAGACATTCGCTATGATTCAACCTAGTAAGCCAGCTGGGTTTAAAAATGTTTTCATCAGCGGAGACACTGCAGATATTGTGACAAATGACACAGTACATTAGTCAAGAAAGCTCTGTGTCTCTGAGCTGTTTTTAATAGAATGAAGAGAGCCTGTTTGCTTAGATGTAAGGTGAACCTGTGTAGTCCAACTGTAATGGGTTGGTGTTCACAGGGCACCTGTAGTAATCTCTTTAGATTGGTGGCTAATATTAAAACCAGATATGCACATATAAAAATAGATGTAGCAATATGTCCCACTTTCTGACATTAAATCAGATGTCTCTTTCCTGTTTTAATTCAGCCGATGATGTTGTGGCTTTGTATGCCTCTGATATTTCACATGATTTGAGTTGGTGCAGACCTGGACACACTTATGGATGCATTTTAAGGCAACACGCTGCTTCCTTGTTTTACATCATAGAAAAATTCAAAGAAATCAGCCAAGAAATCAGGGAGAGAACTGTGGACCTCTGTAGAGTCTGGCTCATCCTTGGAAGGTTCAATTTTCATCTGTTCAGACATTTATCTGCAAATATGAAAGCGTGGGAATGTACAATAACCATACAGTTCAGAAAAGAGACGAGTTCTGCTTTCAAGAGATAGAGAGAACAGGTTTTAAAAATGAGAGAGGAAGAAGCCATCTATCAAAAAAGTAAGATGGAAAGTCGAATTACAGTTTGCAAACGTACTTAGGTGCAAAGAGTCTGATTTATTTTTGTAGCACAAGCCCTATGGTTTTCAGCTTCAAAGCAGGTTTTCTTTCAGGATTGTCCTGGATTTAACTCCTTCCATCGTCCCATCAACTCTGACCATGATGCTGCCATCACTATGTTTCACAGTGGGACCAGTGTGTTTAGTTTGATGTCCAGTTCAAGGTTTGCTTTAGTAATTTTGTTAGGGTTTGTCCATACTTAGAATGTTACATGTTCATTTAGGGGTTTGAGAGTTTGCCGGGTTAAATACAAGTGTAGCCAACGCTATTGAGATTTTTAATCATAAAAAGGACATTTTTGAAAACCATGTGTCATTTTCATTCCACTTCACAGTTTCTTTATTACAGCACCACTTTGCATCAGTCTATCAAATAAAATCCCAATAAAATGCACTGAACGTAGACAAATATCAGGAGTTCTGGTGTTATTGTAAAGTATTTTCACCACATGCTCTATATTTTTCCAAACCAAACATTGCTTCTCTGAACAGAGCTAAGACAAGCCTTTCCTTAAAGCTGCTTGTTGCCAGAAATGGACTTACACTTGGATCTCCTTTGTTTGTTGTCTCCATGCCACTAGCATAGAACTTGCACATTAAAGAAACAAATAAACAGGACTGCCATCTTTATCCAAACAGATGAGTGTTGCAGAGTAAAATGGAACCAATGTGAGGAATGTCCATAATTTATGTTAGGCAACTATGGTATTGTCTTTGTCTCTAAAAAGGAACAATTGTCACACTGATTCATTCAATACAGCTGCATACCATCACCCTAGCCAGCAGCTGATTAATAAACTTTACTGTATTAACACCACATGTTCTCACAAAAACTCAATATTAGCCTTTTATGCATACTTTATCTGTATCTCCAACCTGTATACGCCTAGCTGCGCAGTAGAAAACAGCCAGCAACTTACCTGCCTGGGCAACTCACTCTGCAAGAAATCTAACAGAATATGACAACAAGAAATCTAACAGAATATGACAATAGAGTGATTTGAACATCATCAGCACAGACCATGATGGCTTTTCCCTTTTGAAGTTCTAACAAGACCACAAAAAGTAGACATTACTTAATCGTACTACAGCACACATGCGGGGAATCAGGAAATCTCTTCCTGATCCTCAGCTGGATCAGGAATATTATACTGGATTTTTGAAAAGGCCAACTCAGGGGATATTAAGTTGATGGGCAGCAAGGAGCGCTCTAAACAGGATAGACATGTCACTCCCTGCTGAGTGACACTGAAGACACACATTATTACGACTCATTTATCCTGGAAACTCTTTTATTTATCTGTCTGCAAAGATGAAGACATTGAAAGATGAAGTAAAATAGGAAGTACTGAGCAGGCATTTACAGTTGTAGCCAGATATTTACAAAGACACATGACTTTTCCATTCTCATTGTCTCAACATAACTCAAACTAGCCTTTTAGGTCATTTAGGATTACCAAAATTATTGGTATTTGCTCAATGTTAGAATGATTAGAGACATTTGTTTAGATGATTATTTTTACTTTTTTCATGTTTCCTTAGTATTTGGTAGAATTGTCTTTTAAACTGCACGACTTTGGTCACATGTTTTGGGTTTTCCTCAACACGCTTCTCACAACAGTTTACTGGAATTCCTGGCCATTCCTCCTACAAGAAATGGTGGAACTGGGTCAGGTTTGTAGGTGTCCTTTTATGCCCTTCCATTGATTTTCTTTGGGACTGAGATTAGGGCTTTGTGATGGCCACTCCAAAACATATTTAATTTGAAATCACTTTGTTACTAATTTGACTTCTTCCTCACTGATTGATCTGCCTATATTGGTAGGACTTGTCACAATCCTAAGGTGATAGGTTATAGTTTTCAACTGTTTTCATGTTTTTTTTAGTATTTTCCTTTTTTTTCCCATATTCCATTACTTTTGCCATTTAGGTTTTGCCATATCGGTTTGCCTCCCTGTGCTTATATTTGTTATGTGTTTTTCATGGTAGTGCTTTTCTTTGCCTTCAGCTTTCTAGTTTTATTGCTATGTTCTTTACATTTAGTTGTTTCTGTTAGTTTTTTCTGTTGGATTATTCCCAGTATCTCTGTTCAGCTCCATTTATGTTTATTAGTTCCCACCCTTATCCATAGCCACAATGTAATCAACTAGATTTTACACACCTGTGCCACCTCATTCCAGTCCATTGCCTGCACCTGTTTCTCCTCTATTTTAAGCTCCTGTCCCATGCTACATGTCCATGTCCACTTTTTTAAATTAAAAACCTTTAATTCACCATGCCACTCCTGAGAGCTCTTCTGCGCCTTGGTCGAGCTTCAAAATCACACATCTTAGCAGGATTTAGTTTAAAAAGCTGTTATTATGCATGCAACACTGTAGCTATAAGAAGCAAACAGCAGCCCTGTGTGAAAAACTAACCCCCCTTTGTTAAATTATAACTTAATCGTGATTGACCACAACACGTGGTTCAGTTCCACGTGTCAAAATTAGGCCTGCTTATTGCATGACCTGTAGAATCAAGAAATTGCTTAGATTTAACCTGTCAATGAAGTAGAGTAGTGGAAAAGTGGTTCTTTAAATGATTCAAATGATTGCATTACCTCCTCAGCATATCATCAAGGTGAGCAGAGGTCTGTCAATCACCTGTTAAGTCATCCGTGTGGATAAAGGAAAACACCTAAAACATGCAGGACAGTGGGCCCCCAGGACCTGCTTTGATAAATACTGAGCTAAAAGATCTCAGAAAGCAATATGTCCCATCGTGTCCCAATCTAAAGAAATTAAAGAACAGCAGAGAAACAAAGTCCTATTCAAAGTCTAAACTTAAATCTCTTATGTGAACAGGCCAACCATGTAGGAAAATGATCCAGGTTGGCTAAATTAACAATTATGCAGAAAACAATTATTCCTCCACAGTCATGGAAAGACTTCTTGCCTTGAAATACTTGAGGGCAGTTGTTGCTGCCAAAGGTGGAACATTTATTAGTTTCAGGGGGAACTTTCTTTTAGCTATGGGTAACATTTTTATCATAAGAAATGCAATAATCCTTTTAAAAACAAACACTTATTCTCAGCACTATCAGGTAATTTAAGTAACAAGTGTACAGCTGATATTTTAAGGGATTTTGGTACAGTCTTCATTAATACAGAACTATAATTATTTGTTTCCACAATCATCCAGCTTAGTGCACCATGCCAAACTTGTTTAATTGCTTTTGTTAACGCATTCAAGTCTTAGCTCTTTGTAGTTTTAGAGGCAGTAACTTCTTGTTTCAGTGAAACCTATCCAGTTCTTTGTGGTAAATGTTTAGGTGCAACATTATATGTCTGAAGCAGGTCTGAGTAATGGAAATGTAGGTTATCCATTAAAACAGAACATTGTCAATGATCCTTTTAGATTTCCATTAGTGGGGGGAAAACACACAAAAAAAGATTAACAAGATGACAAAAAAAATACATTTTCCCACAGGATTCATAACAGCAACATACAGTTTAGAAACTATTCAGATAATGATTCGTCATGGTTAAACATGAAAAATTTGTTTTTAATTAAAATACTGAAAGGTTTTTTGCTCTAATACTTAAAAAATTCTATATCCTTTTTCATTTAATTTTATGGTAAAGGCTCCAATTTCCTGGAGCGTCTCTGTGTGATTATACCTCTGCCCGCTGGAGTTGTTGAAAGCAGCAGACCTGTGATCTTGCAGTCCTCCTGTCATTATTTTAAGGATTGGCAGTGCTCAGAGAGCCTCTGAAAGGCAGCTTTGTGACAGGGAGTCTTACTCAGGGAGAGGCAGAAGGAAATTATTTCAAGCTGGGGTCAAAATGAAGCAGAGAAACAGTGAAGTGAAATGTCCCCGTATTTCACTCTGCTCTTTCACAGAAACACAGAAGGAAAAAAGTACAATAAGGATGCACTACTTTAAGTCCTAGTACTTTAAGTGTGTGATCTGGTGACTTTTAGCACTTTGATGCAATCATGCTGCATTCGAGTTAGCCCTGGAAGAATACAGAATGTCAGGGGAAACAGAGAAGCAGTTCAGGAAGGTTTTATGGATGTTTTTTATTATGATTTTCTCTTTTTTTCTTCTGATGCACAAATAGGAATTTAGGAATTTTCTCTGATCGAGAAAGAGTAAAATGGTATGTTTCAGCTTAAATACAAGCTCAAATATGGTACACACCTCTGTTAAAATTCTAGGCTTCTGTGATGTAAAAATACTTTATTCTATACAGTTAAACTGAAAGTTTGGAGCTTCTAAAGCCTGGTTACAAAAGTATGCAAACCCTGAAACTAATATGTTGTTGAAATACCTCCTGATTCATTATTATTTGGTCGTGTTGAGGTCACAACTACCATCAGTTATGTTCAAATAAAATTCCGGGCCTGGATGACATTTCCCAAAACCTTTTGGAGGAATGTGTTAATAGAACTAAACTTGAAGTTTTTAGGTCTCCATTCATCATTTGGCACCAAACCAACACTGTGCATAACTAAAGTGACACTATACCACAGGAGATGAAGGTAAGTCAAATTTTATTCCTTTCACACAGTGTGTGTGTGTGTGTGTGTTTGTGTGCGTGTGTGTGTGGTTGGGTGGGTGAGTGGCTGGCTGGCTGGTTGGGTGAGCACATGTGTCTGACATCAGTCTGAGGAGTCCTCGTATTTGTTTTTTGTATGTTCAGTCCAGGTCGTCCCACAGCATGACCATGAGATCAAGATCTCGGCTTTGACTGGACCCAGGATTTACCTTTTCTTAATTCTCAGACAGTCCTTGGTGGACTTACTGGTATGTTTTGGGTCATGTTGTCAAACTGAAGCAGAGTCCAGTTCTGCTTTACTGCTGTATAAACATTCTGCTATCATAGCGAACTCATCATAATGCGTTTGGAGTGGGATCCAAGTGCAAGTAAAAACGGAACCAGAGAGATTAAGTGAAACATTATGTAATGAATACCAAAAGACTTACAAACAAACACCTGACCTGGATGGGAGGAGCGGGCCTCGGTTGGAGAGCCAGAAAAAAAATAAAACAACCCGGCCATAGCGGGCGGACTGGGTCTCGAGCAGACCAGAAAACAAAACAAAAAACAAGACTAGAGTTCATGCAGGCAGACGGCCGGGAGGTCATCGCTTGCAGACACAGAATCCAGAAAGATGATGCCGGGACAAGAAGCACCCCCACACAAGCTTGTCAGGAGTCCGGTCCAGACGTGTAGATGACCCTCGGAGCAGGCGTACTGAAGGACAGCCATGGAGCGTAGAGGACCCTCGGAGACGCCGATCAGGAGGTTGGCCACGAGGAAGCCAGCAGTGGAGCTCTGGATAGCCGTGCAGAGACCGCTGGAACCCTTGGAGAGGACATGGAGATCTGCGGCCAGGAACAGTCCATTCGGAGGAATGGAAGCAGCTCAACCTCGAGCTCCTCCGGAACTGGAACAGAGAGTGGAGGCACCTCGAGCTCCTCCGTAGCAGGAACAGAAACCAGGAGCGGAGGCGGCTCGACCTCGAGCTCCTCCAGAGCAGGAACAGGAACCAGGGGTGAAGGCAGCTCAACCTCCTCTGTAGCAGGAACAGGAACCAGGAGTGGAGGCAGTTCAACCTCGAGCTCGTCCGTAGCAGGAACAGGAACCAGGGGTGGAGGCGGCTCGACCTCGAGCTCCTCCGGGGCAAGACCATGATCAGGGAAGAGCTCGGAGAGCACACCCCAGAGAAGCCCCAGAAGGTATGTAGGGAGAAAAAGCCTATCAGGAACTGGATCAGGCAGAGGAGAAACTCGACTCATAAAGACTGGAGCTGCGGCGTCGCGTCGACCATCAGGGAAACCTGGACCTGAAGCATCCTGTGGGACCAGGACCTGCGACGCCGTCTGCGGCGTGGGGAAGAGACTGAGGGAGAAGAATGGCTATTGCTGCACCTCACGGACCTCCGCCTGGAATGCGCAGCTCTCCACGGCATGCTGGAGGTATTCCTACAGAGTGATCAACTCCTCTCCTTCTGCTTGGTCCATTTGGCTGGTTCCTTGTGTCATATTTGGGGTTGTGGTAGGACCAAAATGCAGAGAAGGATGCTAGGAGCCAGCTGAATGAAGGTAAGTCAAGTTTTATTCCTTTCCTCACAGAGTCAGGGCAGACAGATCAGGACATAAACATACCCGAATAGAACTCAGAAAACCAGACATCGGGGAATACGACCAGAATACAATGACAACAACGACAAGGAACCAGCCCAGAATAATGAAAACTAAAGAGCTTAAATACAAATGGGGAAAGCAGGGGGAACCAATGAACAGCAAGACCAGGCAATCAGGGAAAACACAGAACAGGTGTGGGTGACACTACTGGGAGACAGAGGGAGTAAAACCAATTAGCAAGACACAGAACTAAGGGCAAACAGAGAACCGGACCAGGTATAATAAACAAAACACAAACACAAAACTCACTGGCTGGGGATGACATATTAGCTTTATCAAACAGGAAGATTATTTAGAATAAACAAAAAATAAGTAAACAATGGATTGAACTAACATGCCAATATTAAAAGAAGCATAAACTAAACTTAAAACTCAATAACAACCAGATCATGACATGAACAATCCAAAATTAAAATACCAGCCATGCAGACGATAGATGTATTTATCCAGTGTGTATGTTTTTCTTCGCCTACGTTGACATTCTATCTGCATACTTCCCCAGACATAATGGCTTTTAATTTTCTTCTTACTCTTTACACAAACCATTCTGTGCATAATAAATTGCAGGTTTATTTTCATTTCTCAGAGGACTGTATTAGTGGGCACGCAGTGTTTGAGCCTGTCTTGAAAACTACAGCTTCAAAAATTACCGCAGACTAATGTAAATTTCACACTTTCTAGTGTGAGATAGCCATTCAATGAGTGTAAATGAGGCATCAGAGCCAAAGAGATTCTCCAGCACTTCAGGGTGTATAGGTAGCATGGTATGCATGCATAAAACATTTGATTTGATGGGACTACAGTTGTGCATATTTAACTCTGTGGGCTTATGGTATAATTTATTGAGTTTCACATGTTTAATTTGCGTGCATAAGACCTGCAGTCTGACCAGCCTGAGTGTTCATGCTCAGCTGGTTTATGTAACAGTGGCCTGTGTTTGTGCAGCTTGCTCTCACAGTGAGCAGCTTTAATATGCAAACAACCCACAATCTCAGCCATATACTGCCACATTATAAGCCTGTCGAAACAAGCTCTCTCCTGTTTGCCTTTTAGTGAATGCAAGAACACTCATGGAGATGTCAGTAAAACGAGACACTATACAATCTGAAGAGACAGCAAGAATAATGTGCAAAATTTTATTCTTTTCATGTTAAAACTTTTTATTTTTTCAAATTTTCTTCATTCCATGATAGTGGAACTCTTTTGGTAGTAATAATAATTACCTGTTACATACATAGTGACAGGGCAGTGAAATGAAACCCATACTTACCAAAAAAAGTTCTAAAAACAAATCTCATTATTAGTAAAAAACGTCTTTGACCAGTGATCACAACAGATAAACCATCTCCTGCATGTTCTTGAGCTCGCTACCATCTGTTATCTTTCTGTTCATCCAAATGTTTTGGCCTCTCTTGGGATGGGGTACCTTGCAAATCCCTTCTCTCTACTCAAAACTAGCCCATCCAACCTATGTCACAGTTAGAAGGGTGCACCTTTATCTGCAGAAGACAAGACAATGAGAAACCTTCCAGCGAGTTCTATGTCGGCACCGTTGTCTCCTGCTAGTGGTACAGACACAGAACTCCTAGAAGGGAGGAGCCAATGTGGCAGAGGACAGTGGGATGAAATAATATTGGATTCAATTCAATTCAATTAAAATTCTTTTTTTGCTTATACATTTTGGTGGGGTCTTGTACTAGAAGTGTACAGAGTGAAAAGGAATGGTGAGAGTGCAGTCCCCTGTGGTGCTCTTGTGCTGCTGACTACCTGGTTAGACACACAACCCTTCAGTCTCACAAACTGTGGTCTGTTAAGGAGAAGACAATGGGGCGACTTTGCAATAAGAGTTTTTTTACATACGGTGATGAAGGGGGCAACATATGCAGTCTCAATTCTGTCAGTCTGTCCCAGGGCTGCAGTGGCTACAATGTAGCCTACTACTATCAGTGTGTGAATGTGTGTATGAATGGGCGCTTTGGGGTCTCTGGTTACGTGATAAAGCACTATTCAAGTAAAGGCCATTTACCATTTATCATACTAAAAATATATGGGAGCTCTCACACTTAGTCATGTCTAATAGGAAGCCCAGTAAATTCTTAACACAAATACACCCTGCAAAGACCATTTTTCTTGCTAATTGTTCATAATCAGAATGAGAATTAGAAAAAAAAACTTATCGCCAATTAGTGTTTCACACGTACAAAGAATTTGCTTTGGTGGTAAGGTGCTACACATAGACAAACATTCAGTTAACATAAATAAATTTGGAAATATGTAGTTAAGAACAAAATCAAGTGGTACAGGAATGTTATAAGAATAGAGAAAAATAGTGCAACTTTTTATAGAGAAAGAGCACCATGGAAAATATAAAAAATATACAATAACAACAAAATTAAATTAAATAGTGGGGCTTCTGGTTTGACGAGTGAGGTGATGGCAGCATAGGAGAGTGGCTCCCAGCATTTGGTGAAGAAATCTGCCCACAACAACCCGAATATTAAACTAAAGAAAGTCTAGTTGATTATAAGAGTGTGAGCGTTGAGAGTGCCTAAATATTAGAAGAAAAACTCGATGCAGTCAGAGTTTATTGAGAGAGACGAAGCCAGATGTTTTTTTTAACTGTCTTGTTCCACATGAAGATAACACTCAGGAGGCAGAGAAAAGTTCCACAAGTTTATTTTAACAGAACAGGATTTGGAGATGGACCTGGTACTGGAAACACACCAACTGCGTGGAGAAGGAGAACAGGTTAGTTGGATTTATATATCTGGGAGGAGGTTTTTGTTAGTGAAGATGGACTTTTGCTTACAGAGGTGATGACGAGTTACTGCCAAGAGGAGAGCGATGTGGAGCCTGGGAGGAATGCTGCAGAGCCGCTTCATGATGAGTCGGATCCAAGGTAAGTTACAGTTGGCACAGGTAGTGGTTGCGGGTAAACCCACGGCAGTGCAACTTTCTTTCAGGAAGAGGGGAGCCAGTCTGAGGTTTGTACTGCACCTGGTGAAGGTTTAAGGAGAGGAGCATGGTGGAGGGTGAACAAAGTTTATTTTGCTTGAAGCCTAGGAGTCAAGGAGCTTAGAGGCTGTCAGCTGGGATTTGATGCGAGAGGGAGTACTTGGAATCTTTGGGTATTGATCCTTTGTCAGAAGACAAACTGGAACTAGAGTCAGGAATAGGAGGTCACCTGTAAAGGAGCAAACAAGGAGGTAAGTTTCTCTGTTCTTTAGCATAGGGGGCAGCAGGTCGCGGGGGCAGCAGCCTAAGCAGAGAGACCCAGATTTCCCTCCCCCAGCCATTTGGGCCAGCTCGTCCAGCGGAATCCCAAGGCGTTCCCAGGCCAGCAGAGATACATAGTCACTTCAGCGTGTCCTAGGTCTTCCTCTGGGCCTCGTCCCGGTGGGACGTGCCCGAAACACCTCACCAGGGACGCATCCAGGAGGCATCCTAAACAGATGCCCAAGCCACCTCAGCTGGCTCCTCTTGGCGTGGAGATGCAGTGGCTCTACTCTAAGTCCCTCCCGGATGGCAGAGCTTCTCACCCCATCTCTAAGGTGAGCCCAGACACCCTGCGGAGGAAACTCATTTTGGCTGCTTGTATCTGTGAGCTCATTCTTTCAGTTATGACCCAAAGCTCATGAACATAGATGAGGGTAGGAACGTAGATCGACCGGTAAACCTTCGCTTTCTGACTTACCACCGGCATTGCGGACCAAGCTCTGACACCAGTCATACAGGGACCTAACAGCCCGTATCAGAGGGCCCGGTACCCCATACTCCTGGAGCACCCCCCACAGTAATCCCCGAGGGACACGGTCGAATGCCTTCTCCAGGTCCACAAAGCACATGTAGACTGGTTGGGCGAACTCCCATGCACCCTCAAGGATCCTGCTGAGGGTGTAGAGCTGATCCAGTGTTCCATGGCCAGGACGAAAACCACACTCCTCTTCCTGAATCCGAGGTTCAACTATCCGATGGACCCTCCTCTCCAGAACCCCAGGGAGAACTACCAGGGAGACTTAAGAGTGTGACTCCCCTATAGTTGAAACACGCTCTACGGTCCCCCTTTTTGAATAGAGGGACCACCACCCCGCCCCCGATGTCCACGTGATGCTGCAAAGTTGCGTTAGCCAACACGACCCTACAACATCCAGAGCCTTAAGGAACTCAGGGTAAATCTCATCCACCCCCAGGGCCTTACCACTGAGGATCTTTTTAAATACCTTGGTGACCTCAGCACCAGAGATTGAAGAGCCCACCCCAAGGTCCCCAGGCTCCACTTCCTCAGTGGAAGACGTGCCAGTGGGATTGAGGAGGTCTTCGAAGTACTCCGCCCACCGACCCACAACGTCCTGAATTGAGGTCAACAGCACCCCTTTGGCCACTCCCACGGGTAGTGAGCCCATTGGAAGGGGGACCCACGTTTCCTCTTCGGGCTATGCCCGGCCTTGCTCCATAGGTCACCAGGCCCTCATCAGCGTGCCCCACCTCTAGGCCTGGCTCCAGAGTGGGGCCCCGGTGTCCCGCGTCCGGGCGAGGGAACACTGTGTCCATCTTCGGTAATCATCATAAGGGGTCTGTGGGCTGCGCTTTGTCTGATCCCTCACCTAGGACTTGTTTGCCTTGGCTGTTTGCCCCTGACAACATAGCTCCTTGGATCATTGGGACACTCAAACCCCTCCACCATGTTAAGGTGGCAGCCCAGGGTGGGATTGCTGGGGGACAGAACAATCTCTTCCACCATTTAAATTTTGGAACAATATGAATCTTTCTCAGGATACAAATTAAATGTTTCAAAAACGCAGATTCTTAGTTTTAATTACAGTCCCTCAAACAATTTGAAGGAAAAGTACAAACTGAACTGGGAGGCTGAATCCATGAGGTATTTGGGGGTCATTATTCCAAAAGACTTGGCAAAATTGCACTCACTTAATATCTCCCCCCTGATCAACAATATTAGAGAAGACATAGGAAGATGCCATCTCTCAACTTTGGTTCCCGTATAGAATCTGTTAAAATGATAATTCTGCCGAGGTTACTATATCTTTTTCAATCCCTTCTAATAGATATACCTGATCAACAGTTCCATCAGTGAGATAAACTCATATCAAGATATATTTGGAAGTGACGAAGACCAAGAATTTAATTTGGCAAAGAATGAGGGCAGTCTAGCGCTCCCGTGCTTGAAAAATTATTATACAGCTGCACAGCTCAGACCATTAGTGTGTTAGTGCAATCCAGAGTATAGGGCTAGATGAATGGAGATAGAGGGAGGCATAATGGCAGACTTTGCAATTCAAGCAGCATTAGGGGATAAGGGAATGATGTATGAGTTAACTAGTCTGGGGAACCCATGGATTGGTCTATCAATTAAGACATAGTAAAGTGTAATAAATACAAATCATTTGACAGAGGTGATAAAATTATTGAGATGGTGCTCATTTGATCCAAACTTTATGCCTAAAAATATGGATGCAAGACTTAAAAGTAGGAAAACCTGTGGTTTAGCAGCGTATTGTTTAATTAATGCTGATTTTTATAGATTCTTACAGGTTTGTCACCATATTGAGCAAATCAGGAAAGAGATTAAACAAGAACACTGGGATAGTGATATATTGAAAATATTTATGGATTGGAAACATCTTTGCGAGATTCAATTGAAAACATCAAACTCGACAGTATGGAGAGAGTTTTGTTGGAAAACCATAATTAGCTATTTCGTCACTTGAGTCCAAAAGGGTCACAACACAAATTCATCAATATGTTGGAGACAGTGTGGATGTCTCAAGGGGAATCATTTTTACATATTCTGGTCTTGTACAATATTACTCCCTTTCTGGAAAGAAGTCTGTGAGACTCTGTGAAAAGGGCTCCTTTTGAATTTGTATCCTTATACCTAGGAGCTCTACTATCAAGAAATGTCTCTTCCAGTAATAAAAATGTATTCCAGATTTTAAGTGATGCATGTAGGAAAGCCATAACAAAGAAATTGTTGAAACAAGAAAGACCTTTGGTGGAGGAATGGTTTGACATCATTTATGATATTTTTAAGATGGAAATAATCACTTATGCCATGAGACTACAAAAGGATATATTCTCAAAAAGATGTAAAAGATGGATTAGTTTTGTCACACCACTTCGACCACCTTTTGTCTAGTTTTAGGTTTTTGTATCCATTCACATCTGTCTGTTTTACTTTTGCTCTGGTACGACAAATGTACATCCCAATCTTCCTGTTCTAGAAAGTTTTGCTCGTATATGTACAGTACAGACCAAAAGATTGGACACACCTTCTCATTCAAAGAGTTGTCTTTATTTTCATGACTATGAAAATTGTAGATTCAAACTGAAGGCATCAAAACTATGAATTAACACAAGTGGAATTATATACTGTACAAAAAAGTGTGAAACAACTGAAAATATGTCTTATATTCTAGGTTCTTCAAAGTAGCCACCTTTTGCTTTGATGACTGCTCCGCAGACTCTTGGCATTGTCCTGTTGAAAAATAAATGATGGTCCAACTAAACGCAAACCGGATGGAATAGCATGCCACTGCAAGATGCTGTGGTAGCCATGCTGGTTTAGTATGCCTTCAATTTTGATTAAATCCCCAAACGTGTCACCAGCAAAGCACCCCCACACCATCACACCTCCTCATCCATGCTTCATGGTGGGAACCAGGCATGTAGAGTCCATCCTTTCACCTCTTCTGCGCCGCACAAAGACACGGTGGTTGGAACCAAAGATCTCAAACTTGGACTCATCAGACCAAAGCACAAATTTCCACTGGTCTAATGTCCATTCCTTGTGTTCTTTAGCCCAAACAAGTCTCTTCTGCTTGTTGCCTGTCTTCAGCAGTGGTTTCCTAGCAGCTATTTTACCATGAAGGCCGGATTCACACAGTCTCTAGAACACTTGTTCTAGAGATGTGTCTGCTGCTAGAACTCCGCGTGGCATTGACCTGTTCTCTAACCTGAGTTGCTGTTAACCTGCAATTTCTGAGGCTGGTGACTCGGATGAACTTACCGTCCGCAGCAGAGGTGACTCTTGGTCTTCCTTTCCTGGGGCGGTCCTCATGTGAGCCACTTTCTTTGTAGCGATTGATGGTTTTTGCGACTGCACTTGGGGACACTTTCAAAGTTTTCCCAATTGTTCGGACTGACTGACCTTCATTTCTTAAAGTAACGATGGCCACTCGTTTTTCTTAAGTTAGTGTAGCATAGTCTACCACAGTTAAAATAATGTGCGCATGGGAACTCTAAAGAGGATCTTACTTAATAAGTTGAACCCAAAATTTTAGACAGGGCACACCTGTGAAGTGAAAACCATTTCAGGTGACTATATATATTATATATATATATAATATATATATATATATATATATTATATGATATTATATTGTAGATATGTTTATACTGTTTAATTCGTACTGTATTGCACCGACTACGCCAAAACAAATTCCTTGTATGTCCAAAAACGTACTTGGCAATAAAGCTTTTCTGATTCTGATTCTGATTCTGATTCTGATTCTGAACAGAATACCAAGAGTGTGCGGAGCAGTAATAAAAGCAAAAGGTGGCTGCTTTGAAGAACATAGAATATAACATATTTTCAGCTGGTTCACTCTTTTTTGTTAAGTATATAATTCCACATGTGTTAATTCATAGTTTTGATGCCTTCAGTGTGAAGCTACAATATTCATAGTCATGAAAATAAAGAAAACTCTTTGAATGAGAAGGTGTGTCCAAACCTTTGGTCTGTACTGTATATTTCACAATGTAATCCTCGATATTGTTTTGGGAGAACCAGTCATCCTTCTCTGAAACAGTTGTGAAATTATATTTGTGAGGTGATGTAAATTGAGTGTTGATTGTTATGGAGTTTTGACAAAAATTCAATCTGGAAGACTCACCTCCACCACCGGCTCCATCCTATGACTCCATCATGTGTCTCCGCTCCAACCAATCAGCACCAAGTCTACATTCCTCCTCAAGACGTCACCCTTCAAGGCTTCACTTTTAAGGACCTCTGACCTTGGATCTCCCTGCCCTACCGCCAAGCTTCGACCCCCTTCCACCCCAACGCCACCATCTGGCTTCCTGGCTCCTTCCAACTCTCTTATCTCCTCAGGCATCCACTCTATTTCCAGTATCGGATTGCAGGGGGGCGAAGACCTCTCTAATCCTAATCCTAAATCGTTCATTCAAGCTCATGTCATTCACAGAATTCATGTCTTCCTCTGGGGTCTGAGCACCAAAGAAATAAACATCTGCTATTTAACTTCTAGTCACGGATTGTCCATAACGAACACCATGTTCAAACATAAGGGTGTCCATCACTGCACTTGGCACCAGGACACCCTAGGCAGGAGGTCGATGATCGACTTTGTTGTCGAATCATCAGACCTTCGGCTGCATGTTTTGGACACTCGGGTGAAGAGAGGGGCTGAGCTGTCCACTGATCACCACCTGGTGGTGAGTTGGATCCGCTGGAGGAGGAGAAAGCCGGACAGACTTGGCAGGCCCAAGCGCATAGTGAGGGTCTGCTGGGAACGCCTGGCGGAGCCCTCGGCCAGGGATGTATTCAACTCCCACCTCCAGGAAAGCTTCGACCAGATCCCGGGGGATGTTGGAGAGATAGAGTCCAGGTGGACCATGTTCTCCGCATCTATTGTCGATGCTGCTGCCCGTAGCTGCGGCCGTAAGGTCTGCGGTTCCTGTTGCGGCGGCAATCCCAGAACCCGGTGGTGGACACCGGCATTAAGGGATGCTGTCAAGCTGAAGAAGGAGTCCTATCGGATGTGGTTGGATTGTGGGACTCCTGAGGCGGCTGACGGGTACCGTGAGGCCAAGCGTGCTGCGGCCCGGGATGTGGCAGAGGCAAAAACACGGGCCTGGGAGGAGTTCGGTGAGGCCATGGAGAAGGACTACCGGTTGGCCTCGAAGCGATTCTGGCAAACCCTCCGGCGCCTCAGGAGGGGGAAGCAGTGCTTCGCCAACACTGTTTATAGTGGGGGCAGGAGACTGCTGACCTCAACTGAGGACATTATCGGGCGGTGGAAGGAGTACTTCGAGGATCTCCTCAATCCTGCCATCACGCATTCCGTGGTGGAAACAGAGGCTGGGGACTCGGGGTTGGACTCTTTCATCACCCAGGTGGTTAAAAAGCTCCGCGGTGGCAAGGCTTCGGGGGTGGATGAGATCCGCCCTGAGTACCTCAAGTATCTGGATGTTGTAGGGCTGTCATGGTTGACACGCCTCTTCAACATTGCGTGGCGGTCGGGGACAGTGCCTCTGGACTGGCAGACTGGGGTGGTGGTCCCCCTTCATAAGAAGGGGGACAGGAGGGTGTTTTCCAACTACAGGGAGATCACACTCATCAGCCTCCGTGGTAAGGCCAGGGTATTGGAGAGGAGAGTCCGACCGATAGTCGAACCTCGGCTTCAGGAGGAGAAGGAGTTTGGTCCACATTGCCGGCACTAAGTCGGACCTGTTCCCGGTGCATGTTGGACTCCGGCAGGGCTTCCCTTTGTCACCATTGTGGTGAAAAGAGAGCTGAGCCGAAAAGCAAAGTTCTCAATTTACCGGTCGGTCTACGTTCCTACCCTCACCTATGGCCATGAACGTTGGGTCATGACCGAAAGAACGAGATCCCGGATACAAGCGGCTGAAATGAGCTTCCTCCGTAGGGTGGCCGGGCACTCCCTTAGAGATAGGGTGAGGAGCTCGGCCATCCGGGAGGAGCTCGGAGTAGAGCCGCTGCTCCTCCACATCGAGAGGAGCCAGTTGAGGTGGCTCGGGCATCTATACCGGATGCCTCCTGGATGCCTTCCTCGGGAGGTGTTCCAGGCACGTCCCACCGGGAGGAGGCCCAGGGGACGGCCCAGGACACGCTGGAGGGACTATGTCTCTCGGCTGGCCCGGGAACGCCTTGGGCTCCCCCTGGAGGAACTGGAGGAGGTGTCTGGAGAGAGGAACGTCTGGGCGTCTCTGCTGAGTCTGCTGACCCCGCGACCCGGTCCCGGATAAGCGGAAGACGACGAGTACGAGTACGAGTATTTAACTTCTCTAATCGCCATCTTTGTGTTCTTATTGTGAGTCTTTACAGGATTGAAATGTGAACAAACATGAAAACCATAAATAGATTTAATAAAAAGAAGATTGAAAAAGAAATGTTATTAAATAGGATATACATGTGCTGAGATATTCATATTATTTGCAATGGGAAAGTATGATGTAGCAGGTTCTTGATCAGTGTGATCGGGTACCAAGGTTTACTATTATATATTTTCTTGTTCTTTGTGTTGGTTTATCTTTTCTGGGATACGTGTTGTATGTACTTAGGAGATATGAACCATGCACATTTAATATTTCAGTATCAGTGCCAACAAACAGATCAAAGGGAATTCCTGTTTTTTTTCTCACCTTTAAAGAACGTCAATTTGATCATACAATCCCCCTGAACCAAACACAGAAACACTGACCCCGATCAACTTGGATGCTTTTATGATGCAATACATATTCAAAGTGGGTGGTTCCATCTTTTGTTTGAAGTGTCTTTCCTTTTCTGCTTCTTTTTATATGTCATTCCTTCTTTCCTTCTTTTTTTCTTCCTAACTGTATATTGTCTTCCTTGTATCCTTCCTTCCTTTCTTTCTTTCTTTGTAAAAAAAAGATTTTTATACAGTGGGTGTAAATGTTTGGTTTCAATTGTATGTAAAGCAGAGGATGTATTCAACACAACACAGAACATTTAAACAGGAGGATCATCCCATCCATTTCTTTTTAATCAGGTATTGCAGACTCTGATTTAAATGTAAATACAATCTTTTTGTCTTCTGATAAATACCATTTTCAAACTTCACAGATTCCTTTTTGCTATATTTTCTTTCCCCCCATGCTCATTGGAGCATGACTACCCACCCTTGCTGTTTTGACAGAGGCAATTTGTTCACCAGTCGCTCCAAGAAAAGTCTGCCATGTCTTTTCCCTTCTATTAACACCTCTTTCTCCTTGATAATAACTAATCAGTGCAGCATCTCTCCTCGCTGCACTGGGTAATCAGTGGGGACTGACAGATGACTGGATGAGGAAAAAAACAAGGAGATGTCTTAGTTAAAGGGTATCGTTTGTTTTCTAGGGAGAGAGATGCAAGTGCCAGAAAATGCAGTGACATCTGTGAGCCCCATCATTATGAACAGTTGTTCTGTTCTTATAGATGTTGCTTTAAAAGTGATGTTTCCCAGAGTCTTTACATATCTGTGGAGCTCATAGCACGGCACTGCATTAAAAAAACTAAAATCATGTAACAGTTTAAAAAAAAAAGACTTCAGAGTTATTTAAGAAGCTTTGGAAACCCAGTCAGTTTGACTTATATATAAATATATACTATATTTTCTAGTGTGTTGACCTTTGAATTTGTAAAGCACCTCCTAATACAGGCATCACTTTCATTTTGTTTATTTTATCCTAACATGTACATTGCTCAGGCAAAACATTATGGCCCCCTTTTGTTGCCAAACAGCCATTGTCGCTCCAGGCATGAACTGCTAGATTCCTAGATCCTTTACTAGAATAATTAATCATGATCTGTAAGAATGCTGAAATAGGTGGTAATATTTGTATGGATAGCAAGGCCCTCAAAGCATAACACTGCCTCCACCAGCTTGACTTTTTTTAATCATACATTGTGCTGCAATGCATTCTCCAGGTAACAAAAAACCTGGCTATCTCAAATTTATTACACCAGATCACATTCTTCCATTGATTCATGGTCCAGTTCTGATGCAAAGGTGTCCGTTGTTGGTACTTTCATTAGGGAATAGTGATTAGTTTGTGCACCTTAAATGGTATGGAGCCCTATAGGCTGCAAGCTGTGAGGTGCTGAATTTTCTGGTGATGTTAATTTATTCAGCAGTTTGCTCTACAGCAGCTTGTAGGTTAATCACTGTTCCTGCCTTGGACCACTTTAAAGATACTGACCACTGGAGATCTGAAACACCCATTAAGAGCTGCAGTTTTGAAAATATTCTGACCCAGTCCTTTAGCAATACCACTTTGGCCTTTGACTGACTCAAGTCCCTACACCGCACATTTATCCTGCTTCTATCACATGAACCGTAAAGACAAAAAGTTAATTTTCAAATCTTGTCCCACCTACAAACAGATGAATGACCTGAAATATAACACTGTAGCTATGGGAAATATCATGTTTTTAGTTATTTATACCTACATACAGTGTATTTAAATATCTGGTTGACCTTTCAGCCCATGTTGGTAAAGGACTTCTTTCACTGTGAATACTGATTCACCTGTGTCTATTTCTGCCTTTTGGAGTCTTTCCTCTGTCTTTCTTTCTCCCTTTAAATGTTAGACATACAGATTTATGTAACAGTTTAACATGATAAATAATTACCAGTTTTTAGAAACTGCTTTCATAGTGGTGTATGGCCTACTTAAAACACACAAGAAGATATCAGCTGGCTTCAGCTTTGTTTTCAGGAATATATGGGAGATCAATGCATCCTGACTGTTTGTACATCTGCAGTGGCAATGATTTACTTGTGTAGCTCCCCTGTGGTCCCACCTATACCTCTGCAGAGAAACCACACAGCACTGCAGACAACATATTGCATCTTTTGTGCTGTATTCTGTAGCCTCATCCATTGATTTTTACCAACACTTCTGTTTGTATTTAGAATCATTCAAATCAAACACAGTTAAAATTGTGATGATAGAATTACTGTACATTGTACTCACATGCACAGGTCTTCATTTAGTTCTTTATTGATTTATGGGGATGTTCTTTTTGATTTTTCTCCTCCTAAGATAATATACCTTGGATCATGGCCAAATTATGTCTTTCTGTAAATGTATGGTCAGTAAAACCGCATTGTAAAAACGCTGGAAGAAGGTCAGTGTCAGCTGTGATGGCAGTAGTAGTGGTAAGGGGAGACAGGCTTATAGCGATGCACTTTACATAGATTCCATTAGCAGCTAGTTTTATTTGTCCTGCTAAAAGCAGAAAATGCTGAAAGCAATAGAAAACTCTGTTGGTTCCCCTTGAACATGCTCCCAGCCCACCTAAAACACCATCCACTCCCTCTCTCCACCCCCCTCACCCATATAAAGATGAGTAATGTGTGCAACATACACAGCCACTGGAGGAATATATTATCCCCCCAGCCCGAGTGGCAGTGATAAATGTTCAAGAAGAACTCAGTGCACAGTCACCGAGGCAGCTCTGCAGAGCTCAGAGAGTTCAGAGAGTGAGAGGCAGAGACAGTGTGGGAGAGACAAAGAGAAAAGCATTTAAGCACTTACATTTCTTTTCTTTTAAACTGACTCCTCTTTGGCAGCATTGGAACATGGTGAGCTCAGGTCACCCTTTCCTTTCTGAACCAGGAGTCAAAACTTGAAATCCGTCAGTAAAAAGGTCCGCGCATTCATGTTGATGGCCAGGTAATCGTTTATTTCATTGGACCTATCCTTTTCCCTTAAGTAAAGCCATGTTTTTATTTAGCATTAAGCTCTACTGTTGTTTTACCTCATTGCACCAGGGTTGGATGAATGTGAGTCATTGAGGTCAAATCAAAACTATTCCTCTAAAACTCGTTCTAATGTAGTCTAACTGCAGTTTTCAGACCAATTTTCCTTGGGTAAAAAAATGCACAATTACATAAAGTTGGTATTTCTGTTCCCCATAAATGAAGCTCATGTACTTATAAAGTTATGACTATTAGAAAACTGGTAGGAAAAATATTTACACTGAATCACATCCAGACTTAGCTCATGAGTACAGATAAAGATGGTAGATGGTGTTAACACTGATTTAAAACGTTTTGGAATACCTGAAAACCTAAACCTATGAAACTAACAAAAATAAAATCACAGATTGTTTAAAAATGATGTCGATGATGCTTGCATGTACATTCAAAAGATATATCCTTTTATTAATCAAAAAGAATGTTGCAATATGGATGCAATATGGATGGAAGCAATATTCAAAGCTGTGATGAATATATATAAATTCATCATATGCATAGAGCTTGCATATTGAGAAGAGACACCTGAGGGCATAAATGGTGACAGTATGAGTCAAGGAATGTGTTACAGACAGTTGCAGTAGCATTTGAAAGTCTGTCGAAACAGTGGGTGACTGTCAAGAGACACATTGGACTCTTTAGAAAATATGTTTCCATTCAATGAACAGTTAGTCACACAGGTGTCTAAGGTTGGTTATTAATAAATAACAAAGTTTTATTTTGGTGGGCATCACCTTAAGATCAAGAAATAACAATAGCACCCACTGTGTAGATTTTGGAAAGTGTAAGTTCAGGCCTATAAACCAGTGGTTAAAAAGAACATGACCACAATGAAGATAAACCAGAGATTAATAAAGTATTTCTGAATTGAATTGAACTGAGGGCTGCATGGTGGCAGAGTTGGTAGCACTGTTATCTTGTACCAAGAAGGTCCTGGGTTTCCCTTTAGTAACTACCATTTTATCTACAGAGTGAATAATTAGCAGGTATTGCCTGTAGTTTGTTGTGTGTGGTTGTCTGTGCTCAAAGTAACTGTACATCATCAAACAGGGTGCAAGTTTTGGTCTAGATACTCAGTCATTCAGGCCATGACATGCCTAAGTAGCTAAACAGAAGGCAAGTGTACTTTTTCTCTTGGTCCTTGTAGATGTTGGAGGTGTAAATACTGGAAGTAGTTTCACGGTATAGAATAAAAGTCCTGACCTTGAACAATATTTCAGGCTATCAATGTAAGATATCATTAAAACAGGCATCTGCTTATTATGTGGGGTATGCTTTGTACATTATAGAATATGAATACAAAATGTGTTTGATTTCCCTCATTTTGGGAAAAGGTCTTATGCTTCATAAGAAGACAATCAATCATGTGTATGATAGTTACTTCAGTTGGACTATGTATAGCACAATTCTTACCTCAAGGAACAAAGTATAACTCTGCTACACTAACATTAGTGACAAGAACAAACCAAAGAAATAAACAACTGTACCTCTTATCATAATACTTTCCATCACTGACAAAGACACACAGGACACACATCCATGCATGAGAACCAATTAGCATTCATGTTTTTAGACTGTGGGAGAAGGCTGGAGAATCCAGAAAGAACCCAGGACCTTCTGCCTGGGTGCATCACTGTGCAGCTCATAATTCATAAATGGGTGGTAAACAATTTTTTATTAAAATTATGCTTATTTGTATATCGACTTGATTTCATTACCTTTAAAGTCTTAAGTTTCAGAAGAAGAAAATCTGTTTTTACTCATCATCATTTGGGGACTCAGTTTTTAGCATTGTTGTCTTGCAGCAAGACTGCCTTGGGTTCGAATCCAACCCTGGGACCTGCATGGAGTCATAAGAGATGTGCAAGAGATTAATCTGTCAACTTATCTTGCTCTTAGGTGTGTGCATGTCTGTGTGTGTGTGCACACTAGCTTAATAGCATCATAGTTGCGTGTGTCTGTGTGCTGCCCTGTGATCGACTGACAACTTGTCCAGGGCATACCCTGTCCCTCTCTCATTGATTGCAAGGATGAATAGGTATAGAAAAAGGATGGATGCATTTTCTTCTAATTGTTATTACTGAACTTTGCTGATTTCTTCTTGGCATTGAACTCCAAGTCTTTGACATTGGAAGGCTGCATTTCCACCGCCCTAATCTTTGGACTGTTGGGGCCATCCATTTTGGCCGCACATTTTGGCATGCGCAGCTCAACAGACGTCGCAGCTCTGACGTGACTGGAGAGTTTCGGTGCCATTTCCCGCCTGTCTCAAAGGACAGCGCAACGGAGGCGCATATCTGGACAGACAAGAGCTCGCAGGCGAACTTTTGCTCCATAAGGCCATTCCTGGAAGAGCTTGAAAGCTGGAAATATGTCTGATACGAGAAGATCAGGAGATTTATTTACCGATCGAAAACCGCGCCCACACCCAGCGCAGGTGGAAACCCACAGAGGTTCTATGTCCAAGGAGATGAGTTTTCCTCCTTGTGTAATGCAGTCGACTAACGGTTCATCTTTTCTCTTCCTGGACGGATGAGAAATGACCGTTTTTTGTTTTTCTTTAATTTTATCACGGACGCGTGATCCCCCTCCCCTCCTTTTTCTTCAGACCTGATCCATCCTTGACCGGTGGAGAACAGAAATCAACTTCAAAGTAATTTCGTTCTTTTCATATTAAACTGGATAGGTGCATTTAGAGGTCTGGGCAGGATGAGGCAGTTAAGATGATGTAGGATCACCAGTAGTTAATCTCAGGTATTAACTTGTTGCATGCAATACTGATTGAATTATGTTATGCTGAGCTGTGTTTTGATTTGGTGCACAAGCACTGCTGAATTGTGCGTGGTTAATGTTTTGTCCGGCTGATCTCAAATTAGCCAGGAGTTAGAAGTTGGACTTTAAAAGTTTTTTATTCAAAGCAACTGTGGTCTGGGCCTCGCCCAACCACTCTTTGTTCCAGTTTTATTGCTGGAGACTTTCCACTGAGTTTCCGAGTTTTATGACTCTTTGTTCAAGATCTGGAGCGATCAGCTGGTTGTGGCTAAAGGGGCGTGGTCCCACCATTTTATCAGCTGATCACTGAGACATCAGAACACCAGGAGGGTTTCTCTTTCCATTTAACCCAAATTACACATTTTATCCATAAAACTACTGGTTTGATCTTCATAGACACTAAATGCGCATATATTTGTTTTTCTTTTATTATACAATAGTGCTTGTTAGTTAGGTGATGGTTTTTGGACCAGAATAATGGTATATCAGAATTATTTGGCTTCAATAAATCTTCATATATATAATTAAGAGAAGCGTTTGTGTTTATTTTGTGCAAGAGTGATTTATCTGTCAAAACAAGGTCGAAGTTCCTCCACCTTTGGTGAAGAGGTTGTATAAACAGTGAAAGTTTGTGGTTTGGGTAATAATTTGTAATTATTAAAGAGCTTTGAGCCCATAATCACAACACCAGAGGACATCTCTGATTTCTATTCGTAAGTAATGATTTTTGGTTAAGAAATAAATAAATAAAAATTTAATTATGATTTTAAATTATAATTATTGATGAATATTAATTAATCAATAATCATAATCCTTAGAAGACTTCCCTATTCTCTCCATCTCTCCAAGCATCTGACTCTACTAATGCACTCCACCTAAAGAGATAGATATAAAGTTTTCCTGTTTATTTGATGGAAAGCTAGAGAATAGTTTCCTCTGAGCCCACAGATGCCTGCAGCGACCATCAGATGCCTATCTGTTAGAGACTATGACAATTTAATAGCACTACTCTTGTTTTATGTGCATTTACCTTTTCAAGGTTGTTCCTGCCGTCCACCCTGTTCCACGGGGGCTTTTTCTAATATGAAACTGAATGACAAACAGAAAGTTATTGACACCACTGTTCTGGCCAGCCTTTGCAATTAGCAGGGATTTGTTTAAGCAGGGTAAATAGGCCTGGGGCTCTGACCTCAGATACTCACGAGGCTTAGCATTAGCCCCCATTAACTAATTCCCCTTACCACTTACCCCCACCTCTGCCTCTACCATTTTGGTAACAGGTGAGAAGTTGTAAATTAGATGCAGAGCATTACTAAACCTGGGGCACCAACTCAAAGTACAGCAGAAATTTATAACCTCTCACTGTGGGTTGCTTGGGACTTCTTGGCCTTAGTTTTTGTTTTGTAGAGAAGGAGAATAATCCACTCCTCCTGCTTTGTGGTTACCTGGGTGATCTGTTTTGTGCTAGACCTACTAAGGTGCATCATGTATAGCACAGCCAACAACTCTTTTTGCGCTATAACCTTCACCAACTAGAAAAAGGATTAATTATCGGTATGCACATAGGCCACCTACTCTAAGACCATTAGACACAGCTAATATCAATTATTTTTCCTCTATTTCAGATTTGTGCTACTTGCTGTAGGAGACAGTGCTCAAAAAAGCTACTTAAATACAGCTTTATTAAAAAGTTCTAATTGCTGTTAACTGGAGAACTGTAAATCTTTCTTTCTTATGTTTTCATAAATCCCTAACTGTCTTTCAAAGAAGCTCTTTCGCGGTACAATTACCCAGTGAAGGTTTATGCTGTCTGTGTAGATCAGGTTTTAAACAAGAGATAATCAAATACAGCCCAGACTCATTAAAAAAACTGAAATGACCCTGTAGTTTAGCACCAATACAAAACAAATGTCAGCTTTAGCATTGTTAGAGGACAATATTTAGCCATTTGTACTTTTCCAACTGTGATCACTAATATTTTGTATATTGTCTATGGCAATTCCCCTTTTTTAATATAGCTAAAACCAGATATTCACATGCACTCTGTATAAAAAGACCCAAGCTTTCCTTGTCAAATTCTGAAATGAGGTCAGAAATGTATCCTGTTTCAGTTAAGATTATCAAAATGATTTCCCTTTGCTAAATACAAAACAATAATTAGAGAGATTTTTTTATTGTTTAAATTCAGAAATGTATATACACTATGATTACTATGCCTTTTAATTAAAGCCCAGATCAAGATGTCATGGAGGCTATTGTGGTGGAGTGCACTTCTTATTGTTTTCATTGGAAAAAACTGCATCTGCTTTTTTCATGTCTTTCTGAAGCTCTCTGTGAGTGCTCCTTAGCTCTTGGAAAATTATTCATTCAACTCCTCTGTCAAAAATCTTAGGTGTTTTTTTTTTACCATAAACCAGCCAGTGCTCCTGATTTTCTTTCCACTTCTGGATTATTGCTCCAGAGGTGCTCTCTGGAATATATTCAGAAGTTTAGAAGTGCAGCAGAATTTTTTTTTGCAACAGTAAGAACGTTTTGTGATCATTTCTTTATACCACTCAGTGAAATACTTTAATAATGAGAACCGTTTTTAATGCCTTCAGCTAATATCAAACTAGATTATACTAATTTGCACAGAGCAGCAGGGTACCTTTTTACAAACTGACTTCATTTCAGCTGCTTTCTTGGCTTTCTATGCTTTGTTGCAAATCTTTTTCTTCGTATGATGAGTACCTATTCCCTGTGTCATTCCACCACTGTGTACAAATGAACCATAACTTTATTTGTGCACTAATTTGTTTAGAATTTTTTGTATGTGTGGGTGTGGTTGCAAACATCTGGTGTGAATTTTCTCCCAATGCCCCAATTAGAAACTTTTACTAAGATGTTTTCTTGTTAAATACTTATTTTACCTGTTATATAAATCTTTGTGTCCAATTTGCCGATGCCTAAAGGTTCCAAGCTCATCTATTTAAACATGTTTATACTTGAATATGTGTTAACATTTTCAAGTATAAACAGAATGGGGATGTCCAGGAGGTAGATTGTTTCTGTGTCCCAAAGATGGAATGCGTTTTGGTCTGAAATGTTCGAATTAACCCCAAAACCAAATCTAAAGACCACTGTGAATTAGCCTGAAGAGGTTTCGCTAGGAAGATAACGGTACAGTCTCGAGAGGCGGGTTTTCTTGAAAAGTAGCCAATCACAGGCACTTCACTTTACCTGGTGGGTACCACCCTCGAAATCGCAGAACTTTACACAAGCGAGCAGAAACAGGTTCAAACACAAGTAAGAGAGAGACTACTGGCGTGTGGAAGAAAAACCACGAGCGCGCTGAGAAGGACCAAGCATTCATGCGTGTGTTATAATTGGGGCCTTGTGGTACTGAGTGCGCGGGTAAAACATTCAAAATACAGGTGAAGAGTAGTTTATGTGTGTGTGAATTAAATAAAACTGCTCGTATGAGTATTTATTTTGCGTGTGCCATTTTGGCAGAATTCTGACTTCATTTTGACTGACTACCACCACACAACATTTGAGCAAAACTGAACCTCTGCTATGTAATGTTGAAATTAAGTTTAATTTATATACACTGTAATAAAGAAATATCATCTTTTTAAAATCAGATTAAACATTTCCTGTTTGAAGTCATTAGGAATTATCAACCTTATGTCTATTTGTTAAATTATTAGATAATAAGAAAGACATTTATATATATATATGATATATATATATATATATATATATATATATTGTTTTCCTTAAGTTCAGAAGTTACCATCCATTTCCTTGGTATTTAGTAGAGTTTTCTTAACTGTAAGTTTTGGGTCAAATGTTTTGGGTTTCCTTCTAGAAACTTATCACAGCAGTTTGCTGGAATTTTTTAGCCATTCCTCCTTGCAGAACTAGTGTAGCTGTGTCACACACGCCTTTTCAGCTCTTACAACTAATGTTCTCTTGGGCTGAGATCAGGACTTATATATATATATATATATATATATATATATATATATATATATATATAATCTGTTTATACAGAAGATAAGATCATGATTGGACTGTGCAAATATGCATGGTATCGATCTGGGCTTTCTGACTGCTAAATGTTCTTTAGAGAGACAGCCTTGGGGAAGAAACTGTCTCTTCGGCAGCTGGTTTTTGTAGAGTGTTCTAGTTTATTTACATGAATGTCTAAATAATACTTTAATGTCAGTTTTTGTAAAAGTAGAATCCAAAAATACATAAAACACAATCCTGTAAAAGGGGTGTACCCTCTTTTTACTATGTGTAGCTGTATCTTTTGCTAAGTGTAGTAGCATTGTTTAGTTTTTTTTCCTCTGTCTTATCTGTATGTTCTTCTTTTCAGATATCCATGATGAGAATGGATTGAAGCCAGTCATGGTTTACATCCATGGAGGCTCCTATGTGGAGGGGACCGGCAACATGATAGATGGCAGCATTCTGGCGAGCTATGGGAACGTAATCGTCATCACAATCAACTACAGGCTCGGAGTTCTGGGTGAGTGCACCAGTTGGACTTTTGCTGCCCTAATTCTGACTGTTTTAACAATAGGATGATGTTTGTTCCAACCTAAGCCACATCTGCATTGCTTTTAAGGAGAAATTAGAACCTTTCAGGTTTTCATGTTTCATCAAACTGGAATAACACATGATTTATAGGATGTTTCACAGATTTTTAGATGTACTGAAGTTCAATCAGGGCTGGTCATTAAGCTGCTTGGTATGTGGAAACGGAAATAAACAAAACCTGAACAAAAACTATTTTTAACAAAGAAACACTCCCTTGACAGACTTTATTTCATGTATGTGATTATTTTCGACTTTATTAAACATTTTCTGTATTCCTAAGTTCATTCTGATCTTGTTGGACTTCAAACAGCCCAAGTGTATATAGCATGGGAATGCCCATTATACTGATCAGGTAGGAGACCAGTTCTGATATGTGTGAAACCACTTCAGACCTAAAGACCTTGTGAAGATGCTGCTGACATCTATCGAGAACTATCATGAAAAGCATAATTATTAGTCCTTTCTCTTCTGTTCTACAGTGTATCCCAATTTATCTTCCTCCTTTTTGCACTTGGTGCTGCTACAGCTACCTCACATAAACAGGAGTACCTGATGCTTTGGGAGACTCCCACACACTATGTGCATGCAAAATCTCCTGTTTCACTCTTGCTATTCCACTTGTATGTTGGTACAATTACAGTCTATACCTGTGGCAGTTGGTCTACCCTGGCTCCATTTGATAGAATGGTTGTGAGTGGGAGAGGAAGAATCCCCTGTTTTCATTCTCATAGCAAGTGAACCATGCAGAAGCTCCTCATGTTCATTCCATCAGGCTAGAAATTAAAAAAGTTAAATTTTCTGTCCACTTGTCTAAGCAGACACTCGGGCAAAATGCATCCTTGCATTCAGTACCAAAGTAACAGGTCTTCTGCAGTGTTGAAACATTTTTTCTGCAACTCTGATAGCCGTACACATGCAATTTTATTTATCACCATTTTTTTCCATCTTTGAATTATGTATATGGCATGTGGTTTCTCCGCTGTATGCATACACTTCATTGTCTCTTGAAGTGAAACTGCAGCTCATCCACATGCACATGCCTCTGCTCTGCTCCATTTGTTATAAGGCTGAGCTGTCTGCACCAGTCACTATATTTAGTTTCATGAGAGCCGGGGGGGGGGGGAAGGTGTTCTGGAAAAGTGTGCAATGCAGAGAGGGAGAAGAAGACATGAGAAGGAAAAGAAATAGAGAAATAAAGAGAGGAAATGCAGATGAGAATCTTGGATCAAAACAGAAGAGGGGGATGGGAACAAAGACAGACAGAATGAAGTGGAACCAACTAATCATTAGGGTTCTGATGTAAAATTCTTCACTTGGCTTTGTCAGCAGATATTGTTCTACTGTCAGTAATCAGTAGAACAGTGACAATCTTTGAATTTATATTAGGTGCTGGTCTTCTGAGCACAGAAGAGTGTTGTGTTGTGCCAAATCAATCATTGAGCATCTTAATTGTGTTTGCTGGAATGATGGATTTCACACACATAAACTTGACTTTAATTAGGTTCTTCTTTCTGTGGTGGTAATATTTAGTGATACCCCATATCAGTCACAACTTTGTTGACCTCGTTTCCATGATAAAACCCCTTTGGCCTCCATACTTTGTTCTTCCATCAGTGCAGTATGTTGGTTTACTAAAACATTCAGCATAATAATATGAGTAGATGATTATGTTTGGAGAGGTTCTAGCTTAGAGTGGTTGCAGTGTCCTTGCATCTATCCCTCTGCAGTCAGAACACACTAATAACCAAGCATGCCCGTGGAATTTTTTAAAGGTTTAAAATCTTACCTGCAGTGGATTACTCACCTGGCGTCCTCATTTAGTATAAATCCACATTAATTAAGCCCTGGTGGATGAAGCTAAAGCTGGTCAGAAAAAGTCCGGGACAAAAGGGGACTTCTACTGGATGGCATTAAATTTACCTCTGATAATAAAGTAAAAAACCTTGGTGTTACTTTTGACCAGGACATGTCATTTAAATCCCATATTAAACAGGTTTCTAGGATTTCCTTCTTTCATCTCCGGAACATTGCCAAAATTAGAAATATCCTATCTAGGAGTGACGCTGAAAAACTAGTCCATGCATTTGTTACTTCAAGGCTGGACTATTGTAATTCTTTACTATCAGGATGTCCACAAAATGCAGTTAAAAGCCTTCAGCTGATTCAGAATGATTCAGCAAGAGTTCTGATGAAAATTAAAAAGAGAGATCATATTTCTCCTATTTTAGCTTCCCTTCATTGGCTCCCTGTTAAGTCCAGAATAGAATTTAAAATTCTCCTCCTCACATATAAAGCCCGTAATGATCTAGCTCCATCATACATCAGATATCTGATTGTTCCATATGTTCTTAACAGAGCACTTCGTTATCAGACTGCAGGTTTACTGGTGGTTCCTAGAGTCTCTAGAAGTAGAATGGGAGGCAGGTCCTTTAGTTATCAGGCTCCTCTCCTGTGGAACCAGCTCCCAGTTTTAGTCCGTGAGGCAGACACCCTGTCTACTTTTAAGGCTAGGCTTAAAACTTTCCTTTTTGATAAAGCTTATAGTTAGAGTGGCTTAGTTTATCCTGAGCTATCTTCCTTATTTTTTGCTTCCGTCTTCTTCCCTCCCTGTTGGATGGAGTAAGGGGAGTCAGGTTTAGCCTAAACCGGCTCAGTTATGGTTGAGGTGCAAACACATCCTCCATTTCTGCTACCTGTATGACCCCTTCTCTTTTCCAATGGTTATAATCAGTCTGACAGAGAGAGGTATCCCAATCATTGTGGTTTTTAGTATAACAATAACCATCAGTGGGACCCTTGTGGGGTGCCTTGAGACAACATTGTTGTAAATAAGAGCCGTTTAACTAAATAATCTGAACTGAAACTATCTCTGTAGTTATGCTGCTATAGGCTTAGGCTGCTGGAGGACATAACGACCACTTTCACCCTCTTCGCTACATTCTCACACTACTCTCCAATTTTGCATTGTTTGCTGTTATTTCAGCTTTTAACCTTGTTCTCTCTTTTCTCTTCCTAGAAGCTACACCTGTCTGCCTGTGACACCTTTCTGGAGAGGGGAATCGTCCGAGCTTCTGCTGGCAACAACTTAATGCTCACCCTCTACCGATGATCCACATAGCCCTGTCTTTTAGTGTTTAACCCTTTCTCTCTCCTAGACATGGAAATTGACTGAGCTTTTACTGTAACTAATTATATGTGCTCTCTTTCAGACTCTGACCTTGAAAACCGGCTCAGAGTTTATCTGTTCTTTCTTTCTAGGTGAAACGACTAAAGGAGCTACATCCATTAACATTTACTTTTCTTTCCCATAGAAAGTACTTCTGGATCAGTGCTTCTGTGTTCTTTTTGTGTCTCTGCTCAGTTCTCTAAAACCCCCAGTCGGTCGTGGCAGATGGCCGCTCACACTGAGCCTGGTTCTGCTGGAGGTTTCTTCCTGTTAAAAGGGAGTTTTTCCTCTCCGCTGTCGCTACATGCATGCTCAGTATGAGGGATTGCTGCAAAGTCAACGCCAGTGACTGTCCACTGTCTCTGCATGCTCATCCAGGAGGAGGGAATGCTGCAAGTCACTGACTGGATGCAATCTGCTGGGTTTCCTTAGATAAAAAAACTTTTTATCCAATTTGAATAAAAAGCTAACTCCGACTGCACTGTTCAATTGTTAGGATTAATTGGAATGTATGTACCTGACTGTTGTGAAGTGCCTTGAGACACCATGTGTTGTGAATTGGCGCTATATAAATAAAACTGAATTGAATTGAATTGAATTACTAGCATAAAACATATCAAGGAGGGCTACCCCTTGTCACTGATCATGTTTATTGTGTTCATGGACGAGTTCTCGAAGTGTGGTTATGAAAATGAGGATGTCAGGCATTGCAGAGGATACTGTATTGTTCTGTTGGTCTCTTCAATCTATGGGCCTCTGTGTGCAGTTAACAGCCAAGAAGAAAGTGGCTGTTAGTCCGAGGCCTTGTTCTCAACCAGAAAAAAAAGAGTTCAAGATTTGTATTATTTAGTTGTTGAGTATGCCTCATATGCAGTAGCTTCTATGCTGCTTTGGTCTGTTGGGCTAAGTCAAAAAGGCAAGTGGCCTGCTCACATTTAAACCCTCACCTAAGGTCTTGCGATCTGGAGGATGTCTGAAAGAACAAGGTTTCAGATAGCAGTAGCTGAAAGGAGCTTCCTCTGTAGGGTTGCTGGACTCAGCCTTATTTAAGGTGGTTCAGGTATCTAACCAAAGTGCTACTCAGTAAATAACCATTCAATGGAAACACAATCATTTAAAAGGTCATAAAATAGTGTTTCCAGAAACAAATTTAGGCTTTGCTATCATGATTAATGAAGATTTTGCTGGACCAAAGTGCAGACCAGAACTTAGGTGCCACATGGTGAGTCAAAAAGTAAATGTATTAACCAAAAACAATGACACTGGAAAACATACACGGGCAGGGTATCAGACGTGGAGTATGAAGCTGCCAGAATAGTTTACAGGAGGAACCACTGAAAAACAATGACAGCCAGAGAGTATAAATGCTGAGGAATGGTTGAGAATGAACCAATGAATACAGGGAGCTAATCAGAAGAGAATCAGAAGCAGCTGGTGGAAGAGAGAGATGAAGGTAACTAAAGGAGGGAGGCTAATTAATACAGGTGAGCAGGGAATCCAGGTAGACGACATAACATCTAAGTGAACAGAAATGAGTAACAGTGTAACTGACTAAAAACATAAGCAGGGAGGATCTACAAGGAAATAAAAACTAAAATATCTAACTCAGGAATCCCAGAATTTTATCTAAACACAAGAATAAATGATGATTCTAATAAACATGAATGAACTGAAATAATATCAACAGAAGTAGAAAAAACAAAAAAAGGAGCTCAAAGTCGAAGCCTAACAGTGGCAGATTATGACATTTGGATTCATTACCAAAGCTTTTATTGTGAAACAGCATCTGAGAGCAAAAATGTTTTCACGAGCAATGATGTACAATATGTATCTTTATCTCAACCAGATAGATATACTGTATGTGTCCAGTTTCAGACATTGTTGCTGTGAGTGAAGAAGGGTTTTTAAGCTTGGCTATGGTTAAACATGCTGCAGGTTTCTCCTTCATGTACTAGGAAATGAAGACTTGAAGAGCTGAAAACCTGCAATCTGGTTTTGACAGAAGTAGTTTGAGTCAAGAAAAAAGTTTCACTTATTTAAATGTTTCCAAAATATTTCTGTTAGCGCTCAGATTTCAACCACTTTGGTTGATCCACCATGAACTAAATGAACTGGATGGCTCCTCATTGTAAGAAAGGTCTTGTGAACATCAGCAAACATAGCAATTCTTTAACCCAATCAAAATGTGGGGATGTTTCTATAATTCACATGATTCAAAAAAAAAAATATATCTCCAGCTGCTACTAAGGTAGTACTAGCTTTCAAGGAGGGCTGGCACACTAAACGTGTAAACAGCCTATTGCCGGGCTGAAGCAGGCATCTCACGTTAAGGGGCAGCGGGTTCTGCAGAATGAGCAGTTTGCAACAGTGTCAGCGCCAGCAGGGAGACAGAGGACTTTGAGAAATCATCAGACACCCTTCAGCATTCTCCACTATGACCTCACACATACAGCCGGACAGCTGTCAGTGGCTGTATCACTCCTACCCTTTTAGATCACAAACAGTACCTCTGGTTGAGCCAAAGATACAACTGTGGAACTGCATCTGCAGTTAGAAGGTCTTGCAAAGGTTTATGCTTGTTAAATTACATTCAAATTTTGTCATGTTCCAACCCCAAACTTACTTATTTATAACTTAAACTTGGGATTTTAGGTGACACACTGATACAATGTAGTACATTGAACTTTGAAGCTACAGGAAAATAATACATGGTTTTCACAGTTCTGAAATGCTTAGAAGTAAAAGGATGTGTTTGAATGTAGTCCCCCTGAGTCTTTGAAAACCACATGTTGCTGCAAGTCTTTTGCATGTATGAAGGCCAAAAAACTTTATTTTCTCATCTGAGCAGAGTAGATTCTTCAACAAGCTTTCTTTTAACATGCTTTTTTCTTCCTACCTTTCCATAAAAATAAGGAGTAATAGTTGCTAAGAGATTCTCAAACCATAGCTGTGGATCTCTATAGCTCCTTCAGAGTTACCTTGGTCCTCTTGGCAACTTCTGATTAATGCTCTCTTTGCCCAGCCTGCCAGTTTAGGTGGATGTTCATCCTCCATGTTCAGATTATATATTGAACAGAGCTCTGTGAGATGTTCAAAGCTATATAGTCCTTTACATTTCCCCCACAACTTTCTTCCTAACCTGTCTGCTGTGTTTCATGATGGTGTTTGTTCTTTTATGTTTTCTAATGAACATCTGAGACCAGAACCAGAACAGCAATTTACAGAGATTAAATTACACATCTGGAGTTGTATTTATTAGGTAACTCCTGAGGACAATTAGTTTTGTGTTATAATGGGTTTTAGGTAAATCGTGCTGAATACAAATGCACACCACACGTTTTCGAATTTCAGAAGAATTTCAGAAGAAATGTTGAACACCAGCATTGCCAGTCCACTTCATTCAAGTAGTTCAAGACTATTTCTGTTAGTCTGTCACAGAAAATCCTTATACACACATTACTGTTTGTGGTTCTAAAGTAACAAAATATGAAAAATCTAATCATTCACATTATTTTTTCTGGTCTCCAAGTGCACAGCCTTAGGTCCAAATTAGACCAATGCCTCTGGATGCTGACTGGGTGATCTGTCATTCAATGTATTGTAGGAGATGGCCTCCAATCTGATCACAGCTACAGTGAAGTAAAGTTTCTTTGGCATTCTCGGATTTACAAAATGTGTTATGAAGAGAGACGTGTTAACATCAGAGTGTTTTTAACCTAAACCTGCTTCTGAGGTAGTGTGGGGAACCATCTTCCTGTAACAGACAACACAAACAGACAGATTCACATGGCAAAAACAATAGCAGCCCAAGCTGTTGTGACTATCAGTGTTAAGGGAAAGACAGTTGGGTCCTGCATGGTTGCCCCCTGGTTATAATGCACTGAAGTAGTTGCCTTGTGTGAAGAGTTTGTATATGGCAGTAGGGAGAGGCTCTGTAGGAAGTAGGAGTGCAAGATTGGTTTGGTCATTTGGCTTATTCACTTTGCACATTCATTGTTTTTTTAATTTAATCACACACCTTCAGTCATTTCTGAATCAGACATAATGTGAATTCAGGTTGTTTTCATTTATTTCTCTTTGAACAGTTAATGACTTCCATGCTTCATGCAAAGCTGAGCAAACCCAGTTCTTACTCCATGTCTAAGCGGAAAGCACGTATCTATTTCTGTTACACTAGTAGAGCATCTGTTTGTGAAAGCATCAAGAAGCATACAGTTTCTGTTTCTTAGGGTTTAATGTGATAGACCAGGGATCCCAACTAAAATAGCAAGGGATCCACTACCTCTATCATCCAAACAATCTGGGGTTCAAACATTTTAAATCAACCGACAAAAATATTTTATTTTTATTTAACATTTCATTAGCAATATAGATTTTTTTATTTTTAATTACTGATCAATTGTTAATTTGTGACCATATCACCTGCTGAACAAAAAGGTGCAATCCAATGTAAGAGTCAATATTAAACGCACATTGACTGGCAGAGTCGAGCTGCGTCTGGTAATCTTGGGATAACTGTTCTGCTCTCCTTGTTGTGCTTGAGGCAGATGTAGGAATTTGCTTAACCTTTTCCTTAAGTTGTTGTCCTTTTCCATCTAAGTGTGTTTCTGCCACAGCTTCCATGCACTCTTTGATCATTTCCCAGTCAGTGAAAGGCTTTTTGTGTTTTCCTAAAATCCACTGCACTCACAGTGAACACTCGTATGCTTACTGTTGAGCTGTAAGAGACTGTGTTATCAGCCGTGTAGCATGCTCATATTGTCCCCTCAGTTCATTTATTCTCCTTGATGTACCATCAGACCCAGGCAGATAGCGTATGCTTCTGTCCATTAATCTTTAAATGTGCAATTGTCATAGTCTACTTCACGTATTTTTGACAAAGCCATTTTCGCTTACTCACTCATCTGTGCACCACCAAGTCATTGTACTGTCAGCAAGCACTGGGGGTTTGAGACACTGGGGGTTAGAGAGAACAGAGCAGAGACAAAAAGAAGAACACAGAAGCACTAATCAAGTAGTACTTTCTATAGGAATGAAAAGTAAAATGTTAATGGTTGTATAAGTGGCTTCACCTAGCAGAGAAAGACAGCTAAGCAGATGAACTCCAAGCCAGCTTTCAAGTCTAGAGTATGAAAGAGAGCACATACAGTTGGTCACAGTAGAAGCTCAGTCAGTAGCTACATATAGAAGAGACAGGGTTAAAAACTGAAAGACAGGGACAAGTGGATCATTGGTGGAAGGTGAGCATTGAGTTGTTGGCAGCAGGAGATTGACTGATGCCCCCCTCCAGGAATGTGCCACAGCTAAACACAGAGTCAGGCCAAGTCTAACTTCTAGGATGAGAAAAAACAGAGAGAGAGAGTTAAAATCTGAAATAACAGCAAATACCTCGAAATTGAGGTAATTGAGAGTAGTATGAGAATGCCCTCCATCAGCCCCATCCTATGGCAGCATAACTACAGAGATAGCTCAGGATAACCTAAGCCACTCTAACTATAAGCTTTATCAAAAAGGAAAGTTTTAAGCATAGTCTTAAAAGTAGACAGGGTGTCTGCCTCATGGACTAAAACTGGGAGCTGGTTCCACAGGAGAGGAGCCTGATAACTAAAGGGTCTCCATCTCATCCTGCTGTTCCCCTTGATCTAAATATGATGTACTTTTTACACTGCTTTTATATCAGATATAAATATGTGTGGATGGATGGCAACGGAGGTTTACAAAACTGGGAATTCAGTTGAATTTAATCAATTAAATGTCGAGAATCAGTTACAGACTTTGTATGCTCTTCATGAAGCCATATTCACCACATGAAGTAACCTTCCCTTCAAGCCTGCTGGACACAATGAAATTAAACATGAGTAAATGATGTTTTTTAAGCGATCAGCATGAACAGCTCACTACTGAGTCCTGTATTTGTCAGTTCTGTTTTTGGGGTTTGTGAAACAATGGTGTGAGTAGTTTAACTTTTAATCCACTGTTTGCCTTGTTTCTTGCGCCTGTTTCTTCTTTCATCTTAAAGCTCAAATTCTAATCTGGTTGTGATCTAGCTGTTGTGAATTGAAGATACTCATACGTTTTTACCCTGTCTTAAGATTTTAATCAGGAGTGTAAATAAACAACCCATTTGAATCAATACTTTGAACTGTTTTTACCACCCATTGTATTTTTAAGTTTTAACACCTAAACCATCTGCTAACGGAAGGCACAGGCTGAACTTTGACATTTTGACATATGGATAATGGGATTCTTTGTCATAAATTCAGGCCTTTGACAATGTCACCAGATCTTTTGGGCAACTCAACTGCATAAGACTGAATTTGTGTCAATTTACAGACACAGGAAATAACATTATGCTGGATTTTCATGTCTGAAATTTAAAAGCCTAAATTTGTCTAAAATTTACCCAAAAAAGCAGAGGACAGCGGCAGAGTTAAAGAGAAAGAGAAAACGCTGCTCATTAGTACCAACACAGCAGGGCACATTATTGACTAAAACACACACAGAGCAACATTTGTCATGCAAATGACTGTTTTGCCAAAGCGACAGATGACTCTGCGTGCCCTCCTCCCAATACCCTCGTCATATTATTTGGCCAAGACGAAATGCATGCTCCACAGGGTCATTTTTTCTTCCTGAATCTTCCTGGCAGCACAATGTGAGCTGCAGCTGCAGCCCTCTGCCTTTCGGTGTCACGTCAGAAGACATTCCCTCATGGTCTGACTCACAGCTGGAGTGGATATCTGCTGCTGACCACTGCCATGAGATAGCCAAAGTCACAGAACATTTCTCTGTGCATTCCCCCTGTAGAGGAGAATGGATGGCAGCATTTGAAGCTTGCTCTTCAAATTCTTCAAATTCTCCTCTAAAGGGAAGGTGTTTGTGATTGGTGCTGACCTCCCTTAGCTGTGGCTGTCCTTGCAGAGAGAAAGACAGCCTCAAGATGGACTTGGCCAGAAGATTTGATGAAATATAAATATAATAGGAATAAAAAATGTTAACATTCATCATGTAAGAAACATGTACATTTTTTACAGTGAAATAATTAAGAAAATTCAATATACCCTAGTGATTACATAATTTTAAAACACTTAAGTTGAAAAGACAAAAAGCTACCTACCACCTACCTACCTCTAAATATCTAGTAGACATATAGTATAAAAATATGATTCACTATTGTTCAAGCACCCATGAATGTGACATGTTAATTGTAACATGGTGCCACAATATATAGTTAACTCCTGGGAGGCTCAGCTGATTTTTGCCTGCTGCATTAACACAGAGCCATAACAAATATCTTGAATGATTATTGAATTTAATGAGAGACATATATATTTTTTATAATTATTTATTACTTTCTTCAAATTCAGAAGTTTCCAACAAATAGCTTCAATGTGTTTATAACACAGGTTTCTTTAGACTTTATGGTGCAAAAGCCCACCATTGAAAATTTGGCATGCAGTTTGTAGTGGACTAACACAGAAATGGTTCTCTAGCTGTGGAGAATCAAACCAGGCCTTAACAGTTTTTTTAGAACTAGTTAAGGATCTAGCACCACCTGTGGTTTACCCTTCGAAATTGTTTGGATGGAAAACACTGTGCCACAAAGTTTAACATCTGGCAAATTATACCTAAAGTCACCACACAAACATACAGATATGTAGCAGTAAAAAGGTTATAGTTTAGACCCACCTATGTATTAAGTTTAAGTAAACTGACGGACCTGTAGAATCCAGAAATCGCTTAAATAGAACCGGCCTGACAACATGCATTAGGCTAAATAATTTCATAAATCAACACACCATGGCCTGATCTAAAGACATTCTAAAACAGATGAAAACCTAAGGCAAAATTAACGAACTAGAAAGAGTTACTAAGCTATTCCTAACGCTTTAGGACTCAAATTAACCAAATGACCTCACCAACAAAGAACACAAAGGCTAGTTTCACATTTACCCAAAAAAATCTTTGTGATCCCAAAGAGTTTAGGAAAAATGTTTTGTGAAGTGATGAGACAAAAGTGAATCCTTTTTATTATGTACATACTTCCTGTCAAACATGGTGGTGGTAGTGTGATGTTCTCAGGCTGCTTTGTTGCTTCCAGACCTGGACAACAATGTCTTTGATGGAACTTTGAGTTTTGCTGTCTTGCAGAAGATACTGAAGGAGAATCATCCATCTAGCATCATTTTATAACCTACCGTGCAAGCGTACCTAGATTTTGCAGCAAGTAATAAATGTGAAGTTAGTTCTAATTTGTCTAAGTCAAAGGCCAACACAGCATGCCATATTATTACTTTAACTCCATTTCTCAAATTGCTTCTGGCTGTAACACAAACCCAAAGCCCAGTCTACACACCTGTTTATTAGTTGGGAAAGTATTCCTAAAATATATTTCCGCATTTCTTTTTTTTTTAAACACACCAGTAACCTTTGCTTAGTAGAACCAGAAGTCATTTACCCCTATACAGTATATGTCCATATATAGTATATATCTACAGTATATTTTAGCCATGATGGGTTATCAGGCTTTCCTTTGTGTGCTTGGACGTTTCCTTCTTGACCACTGTGATATGGGACAATTCCCCCATGCCCCCCTGTTCCTCAGAAGACACAACCAGCTCATTTTAGTAATTACTATACTTTCAGTAAAAACTATTTATCATTTATCATTTATCAGTGAGAATAAGTGACTCGGATGAACTTATTGTCCGCAGCAGAGGTGACTCTTGGTCTTCCTTTCCTGGGGCGGTCCTCATGTGAGCCAGTTTCTTTGTAGCGCTTGATGGTTTTTGCGACTGCACTTGGGGACACTTTCAAAGTTTTCCCAATTGTTCGGACTGACTGACCTTCATTTCTTAAAGTAATGATGGCCACTCGTTTTTCTTTACTTAGCTGCTTTTTTCTTGCCATAATACAAATTCTAGCAGTCTATTCAGTAGGACTATCAGCTGTGTACTGTATCCACCTCCTGCACAACAAAACTGATGGTCCCAACCCCATTTATAAGGCTTGAAATCCCACTTATTAAACCTGACAGGGCACACCTGTGAAGCGAAAACCATTTCAGGTGACTACCTCTTGAAGCTCATCAACAGAATGCCAAGAGAGTGCGGAGCAGTAATCAAAGCAAAAGGTGGCTACTTTGAAGAACCTAGAATATAAGACATATTTTCAGTTGTTTCACACTTTTTTGTTCAGTGTATAATTCCACATGTGTTAATTCACAGTTTTGATGCCTTCAGTGTGAAGCTACAATATTCATAGTCATGAAAATAAAGAAAACTCTTTGAATGAAAAGGTGTGTCTAAACCTTTGGTCTGTACTGTATATTTGTAACTTGTAGAAATGTAAGTGGTATTTGCATTGGGGATTTTTTAAAATTTTTATTCAATATAAGATTGGGATTTTGGTGAATGCTCACTATGTTTCGGCTAATGAGCAAATTGCTGCTCTTTTGGTTTAGTGACAGAAGTGACTAAGGGACAGCAGTCAAAAAATGTGCATCATCAGCATACAATATATCTAGAAAGTATTTACAGCTCATCATTTTTTCACATTTTGCTATACTACCGACTTTTTCCAGAATGGATTAAATTGATTTTTCCCTTAAAGTTCTATGAACAACAGAGCATAACTACAAAGTGACAAAAAGTTGACATTTATTAAAAATAAAAAACAAAGAAAAAGTCCGCTCAGAAGCATCTTATATCTTCTGATCATCCTTTTCATTTTTCTGTAACTTGATTTGAGTCAACCTGTGGTGAATTCTGTTGATAAACGATGGGACATAGTTGCCTATACAAGGTCTCACAGCTGACAATGCATATCAAAGCAGAAACAATCCCATGAAGTATCTGTTGACATTCAAGACTGGATTGTGTCAAAGGACAAATCTAAGGAAGGATAAAAAAAACATTTCAGCATTATCAAACATCCTGAAAAGCTCTATAGCTGGGGTCCCCAAACCACGGACGCCGGTCCAAATCCTGACTCAGAGAGCGTTTGGTCCAGTCCGCAAAGCACTTTCTTTTTCACTAGTTAGATACAGACATTCTGTTCCTGCCGGCTGCCGCGTCTGACTTCTGAACAGGCGCGACGGGCAGCTATGTTGGCCAGAGACATTCTGATCCACAACCCAAGCCAGCTGGTCGCAGTAATGCACCTCATTGTTGTATGTCAATGGCCACAAAACGACAAAGATATGCAGGGTCCTTGAACACAGTTGCTAAGTTACTAGCTTGGGAGCTCTCACTTGCTGACAGTACAATGACTTGGTGGTGCACAGATGAGTGAGTAAAAGAAGATGGTTTTGTCAAAAATAAATGGTAAATTGTCTGAACTTATATAGCGCTTTTCCAGTCATACAGACCGCTCAAAGCACTTTACACTAGAGCCACATTCACCCAATCGCACTCACTAACACCCACACATTCATACACCGATACACAGATCAGTAGGCAACTTGAGGTCAAGTGCCTTGCCCAGGGGCACATCGACATATGGCAGGAGGAAGTTGGAATCAAACCCACAACCTTCTCATTGCAAGACAACTACTCTTCCTACTGAGCCACAGTTGCCTCCCAAATACATAAGTGGACTTAGAAAATTGCACTTTTAAAGATGAATGGACAGAATGATACACTTTCCTTTTAACTTCCATCTGGTGTAAGGCCAGTCTGCAGGCCTTATATGTTTTGAATCAGATGAAACAATAAAAAGTGGAAATCCTAAGAGACATTGTGAAACCAAATATAAAAACTTCAACCAAAGCTATCAGTCTGAGTCTGACTATAGGACAGGAAGAATAAATGAACTGAGGGGACAGCATGAACGAGCTACAAGGCTGATAATACAGTCTCTTACAGCACAACAGTGAGCATACGAGGGTTCACTGTGAGTACAGTGTATTTTAGGAAAACACAAGAACCCTTTCACTGACTGGGGAATGATAAAAGAGTGCATATAAGCTGTGGCAGAAACACGTTTAGTTGGAAAATAATGACAACTAACCGAGGAAAAGGTCAACCCAATTGCCCTGCCTGCCACAAGCACAAGGAGAGCAGAACTGGTATACCAAGATGTACAGACCCAGCTCGACTGTGCCATTCAAAGTGTGTTTAATATTGGTACCTAAATTAGATTGCACTTTTCTGTTCAGCAGATGATTTCATGGTCATTTAAATAATTGATCAGTTGTTAAATACCAAAAACTCTGGTGTTAATTAAATGTTAAGTAAAAATGAAAGAAAAATATATTTGTCAGTTGATATAAAATGTTCGGACGCAGAGTGTTTGGATGGTGGAGGTAGCGGACCACCTGCTATTTTATTTGCTGACCTCTGCTCTATGGTCTCTAATTGGAGAAGTAGGGCCTTGGTTTGAAAGGTGGCCAAGAACCAATTGATCTCTATGAGGCAGAGCTTCAGGATCTGAATGGTAAGAGTGGGAGAAAATACCCTTAAACAGGTCAACCAAGCTGATAAAGTCATACCCAGCTAAACTGGGTGATTGCTGCCAAAGGAACTTCAACAAAGGAATGAATCATTGGGGTTAAATAATTTATGTACATGGAAGGTTTCTGTGGCTGCTGTTTTTTATTTGTAATAGAATTACAAATTTGTCAGACTAGCCTTTTCACTCTGTTATTCTGGGATATGTGTAGAATTGTGTTGGAATAATGCGTTGACATAACAAAATGTGGAAAAAGTGAAATGATGTAAATATTTTTGGAATAAACTATTTTTCCATTAACCTTTCACAAATGTCTAGCTTACTGCAGTTCATCTGTTGGGAGGTAAACAAAGAGTGCAGTGCTGCCATGCCTTACCTTATAGGTGTTATATTTGGTATAGTGTATTATATATATTTAATCAAGCATGTGTCCAACCAAACCTGGGTTTTAAATGTCAGCTTCCTCACAGTCCCATGCTCACCGCTATTGTGATTCAATACCAAATGCAGCTTGCATTGATATTAAAATTGAAGTCATGCATTTTCTCTTGACTCTGTTGTCTGAAACAGCTGTAAGACAGAGTAAGCAATGCTGATTTGCAACACAACCATTGTTAGTTGAGGTAATGACACAGTCTGCCCAGAGGGCTGCACAACACAGACTCTTAGCTGCACAATACAACAGATGCACTGCAGCGATCTGAGAGGCTTGATACAAGCCCAGATTTTCTAAGAGGAGATGGATGCCAAACTGGTACAGTCACAGAGCAGAACTCTAAACAGTTGATGCAAATCATTCCTGTTTAAGTTGCTTTGTTTGGTCTACATGGATGTAATTTGATTATTTTAATTGTTTTTGGCTTGGTTGGTAATTTATTAAATCTCCAGAATCCAAGGCTGCGCTGTTTCCAACCTCTCTGGCCAACTTTCTAAGATGATGACAGATGATGGTTGCAGCAGCAACAGCCTGTCATTTTGCCTCTTCCCCTTTCAGCCTCATACAGAATGTGTTAGATGAGCTTGATTTGCTTTTCTAAGAGTGAACACCACTGCAAATAGAAGATAATTAAAAAGTTGGAAGGTGCAAATTAAGTTTTTGTCAATTCTGTTTGGGGAGATGGAAAAGCTCATTTGCTTGGTTTGAAGAACAGCACCTGAAGGATCATAAACAGTCAAGGAAGCAAAACAAAAACATACTTTAAAGATAGAGATGGCTGTAAGGATCACATTATTCTTTAATTTCTGATGGTCCTGTATCAACCAGGTGATTATTTTATTCTGGTGGTTTCATTGATGGAGCAGTTAGATTCATCCTCAAAACACTTCCAATGTCTCCATGGGTTGCATACATCACTTTCTGTAACCTACCCTGTTTAGTCCAGTTGACAGCTTTAAAGAAACTGTAAACATACTCATCCTACCCGATTTAGCTCTAAAATATCTAAATCTGTTAAAAGGACAAAACTGCAACACCATGGTTGCCTAAGTGTGCGAATACTTAAACTAAACCAAACTGATGCATTTCCAGCATTTAGTCTGATAGGAGTCAGTAATTGCACATCTTGACTTGTTAATATTTATGGGTGTTTATATTACAAACACCCAGCATTTTAACTGGGAATTTTACACATTTCAGAGCCATTGTAATTGTGAAGTAGATAGAAAATTATACCTGGTTATGTGTAATTTTTGCAATATGAAATATTTGGAGTTCAGTTGCATTCAGCCCACTGACACAATACTTTGTAGAACCACCTTGCACTGAAGTTACAGCTGCAGGTCTTTTATGGTTTGTCTAACCAGCTTTGAACATAAACACGACATCATTGCCTATTCACCTTTGGAAAACAGACTGGATGAAGAACATATTTGAACATCAATTTTCAAAGTCTTGCTGTAGATTCTCAGTTAGATTTAGTTCTAGACTTTAAGTAGGCCATTCTAACACATACATATGGCTTCATCTAAACCATTTCAATGTGGCTCTGGCTGTATGTTTAGAGTGGTTGTCCTGCTGGAAGGTGAATCTCCACTCCAGTCTCAAGTCTTCAGCAGCCTCAAACAGGGTTTTCTCCAGGATTGTGCTGGACTTAACTCCATCATCCAGCTTCACTGTCAACTCTGACCGGCTTTCTTCCAGCATGATGCTGCCACCACCATGCCCCAATATGTGGATAATATGTATAGGGTCGTCTACAATGTTGGTTACTTAAAAGTTTATAATCAATAGTTTGTCCCACCTGAGCTGTGGATCACTACAGCTCCTCCACAGTTACCATGGGCATCTTGGCTGCTTCTCTGATAAATGCTGTCCTTGCTCAGCCTATCTGTTTATGTGGACATCCATGTCTTGGTAGGTCTGTAGTCTATCCTATTTCAATGTACAGATGATGGTGAACAGATCTCTGGGAGGTGTTCAAAGCTTCCTCATCCCCATTGCATGACACTTCCAACACCATGGTTCTCTAGTGTTCATGTTTCTGTTTGTTCACTATTTTCAGTACAATGCCACAAACATTCAACACAGTAGCCAATAAGTGCCGATATGAGAACTAGAATTACTCTCTCAGGTTTTGTAAATCAGATTGTTTTTTAATGAAAACACAAATCTTTATAAACTTTATTTTTATACTTATTCTATATTGAGTTTTCAATATTTTATGTTTATTACAGAACATATGTAGCACATTTAACCCATTTGCCTGGGACAAAAAAAAAGCAATGTTTTAACTAGGTATTTATCATTGTCATGAATGGTTCCCACTGAAAATTTACTTAAATAGAGGACTTCTGGTCTCAGTGGGATTTTGTATCCCAAGACATTACTCATGGCATCACAGATCATTTCCCAGACTATATATACTTTTGGACATTTCCAAAAAATATGTGAATGGTCCACATCAACATCCCCCTCAACTGTTGTCTTTGTATCTGTTTGCTCCTTATTTTTCGGTTTAATAAAAAATCTTATAAGTTTATTTTAGGCAAACTCCCTCCACGTCTGAGAACATGGATCTTCCACATGTTTTGCCATTCTATATCATCCTTATTTATGTTGAACTCTTTACAGCATTAGTTGTCTGAGTGACTGTGGCTCAGTAGGAAGAATAGTTGTCTTGCAATCAGAAGGTTGTGGGTTTGATTCCAGCTTCCTCCTGCCATATGTCAATGTGCCCCTGGGCAAAGCACTTAACCTCAAGTTACCTACTGATCTGTGTATCGGTGTATGAATGTGTGAGTGTTATTGAGTGCAATTGGGTGAATGTGGCTCTAGTGTAAAGTGCTTTGAGTGGTCTGTATGACTGGAAAAGTGCTATATAAGTTCAGTCCATTTAATGCTGCTATTCCCATAGCCAATAATTATAATTTGGATCACTTCACTCTCTTCTTTTGAAGGGTCTGTCTGTATCGCAGTTCTATAATAGTTTCTCATTTGAAGGTAACAGAAAAAATAATGTTTTCCCAAATTAAATTCTTGTACTAGTTGTTTAAAATTCTCCAATGGCCAAAACACACCATTCGGTCATTCCATTAAAAGTCCTATATTTATAGTTCTGGTCATACAAGGCAAGTTTAAAATTGCTATCATATGCTATCCATTTCAGTTTTGGTTCATTTGGTTCATGATTTGTGGGTCTTTTTGGGTTCTTCTTCTTATTATTATTATTATTATTCTTGATAGGTTTTGAATCATGCTTCTGTTATTTTCCTGGTCATGCTTTAGTTTTTGTCTTCTAGTTCATGTTTTGTCAAGTTAGGTTTTTGGATCTGGTTATGCTTTAGTTTCTGTAATAGTTTCTGCAATCTCCTTAGATGTTTTCTCTGCTTGATGCATGCCAATGAATTGACCCTTCTGAAACAGACTAACATCTTTTTCACGACCACGAGATGTGTCTTTCGACATGGTTGTTTAAGAAATGAGAAGTAACTCATTGCACCAGCTGGCGTTAAATAACTTGTTGCCAGCTGAAACATAATGGCCCAGGCAGTAATTATCCAATGGGAGACTCGTACCTGTTTGCTTAGTTAAATCCAGTTGATATATATATATATATATATATATATATATATATATATATATATATATATATATATATATATCATAGAGCTTGTCTTTTTTAAATTCGTTTTGTCGATAGTCTTGTGTATCTATGACCTCCTTCGTATTAACTCTAAACTTTCTAGTAACTATAAAATACATGTTTCTTTTCCATATAACTCACAAACATATCATTATTTATTGTCCTAATTTCTTGAATTTGTTGATATATTTCCTTTTTCTTTGTTTTTAAAAATTGTTGTTAAAGTCCCTTTAGCCTTCCTGAGCAGTTTTCTTACATTTTTCTTATCACTGCTGTTTTCACTATTAGCCTTCCTTGCATGCCTTCAGTGAATCCCATACTATTGTTGGATCTGCCTGTCCAATGTTTTTTGTTCAATATATTGTTTAATTTCCTTTTTTGTTTCTTTTACCACTGTTTCATTATTAAGAATTCCCATGTTTAACCTTCTTACTGTCTATCTTGTACGGCCACTAATACTGATTTGCATATATAGAGCGTTATGATCTGATACATCTGCAGCTCCAATTTTACATTCTTCTACTCTACACCTATCAGATTTTATACACAAAACATAGTCTATTCTATTTCGTATAGGCTTCACCCTTTAAGGCTATCGCTAGTGGGTTTATCCCTTCGCGTGCAGCGCAGCACCGAAAACTTTAGTCCACGCCCACCTGCTGTGTGGGCCCCACCCCGGTCCGTATAAATTACGGTGAGACCGGACAAACGGCTCCCATTTTTCTTCAGCGACAGCTTAAGAAGCACTGATTCAAGAAGAACCATGGCTAGCGTCGGCACTATCCGCCTCTGCCCGGCTTCTAACACAGGCTACATCATGAGTTATGACCTGCATGCCATCGGCGAGGGCTGCCTCGGTCCTGATAATGCAAGCCTGGCCTTGACCCCGCAGTCCACCTGCCCTTCCTGCAGGCGTCTGCCTCTGGAAGAGAAGCAACGGCGGCTAGCCATTTTCTCCCCGCTAGAAGGGGAATTCCCCGTAGCGGACCAATGCTCCCTCGATGAGGCATTGGACATCTTTGGTGTTGGGCGGGAATCGGACAATTCCGCCCCAGAGACAGCGACTGATATCTCCACTCCCTTCCTCCGGACGGAGGACGCGGAGGCAGATACAAAATCAGTCCAGGCTCAGGGAAATAGAACGTTGGTTACGCATTGTAACCCCAGATTCTATGAGTATAGGCGCAGCCCTTTAAGCTCTGGGCCTCACTGGTCCCTGAATGGCTTAAGAAAAAAGCTATTTGGGAGCCATTTGTCCGGTCTCACCTTAATTTATACGGACCGGGGTGGGGCCCACACAGCAGGTGGGCGTGGACTAAAGTTTTCAGTGCTGCGCTGCGCGCAAAGGGATAAACCCACTAGCGATAGCCTTAAAGGGCGAAGCCTATACTCATAGAATCTGGGGTTACAGTACGTAACCAACGTTCTCGAATGTACCTTGAGGCTCATCAAATAGTGTGTGAAATCTCTTTTAAATGGGTTGAGAGATCTCCATATATCAATTATTTCCCTTTCCTCTAATGGTATCTGTAGCAATTTAGTCAATTGGGTTTTATTCTTCCATGTAATTGTTGTTTCCAGTTTATAACTAAAAAGTACATTAAAATCTCCCCCATACATCAATATTCCTTCAGCCTCAGTGGCTATAATGTTATAGCCACTGATATATATATATATATATATATAGCCTCGTCTCGTCATCTTCTGCTTTACCCGGGACCGGGTCTCGGGGGCAGCAGACTCAGCAGAGACGCCCATACGTCCCTCCCCCCAGACACCTCCTCGCCCGGCTCCCCCCTCCTCCGGGGGGAGCTGGGCAGCAGCATCGACAATAGATGTTTATAACATGACCCACTCGGACTCTATGTCTCCAATATCCCCCGGAATCTGGTCAAAGCTTTCCCGGAGGTGGGAGTTGAATACATCCCTGGCCGAGGGCTCTGCCAGACGTTCCCAGCAGACCCTCACTACTGGTGTTCATTATGGACAATCCTTGACTAGCACAGAAGTCCAATAACAAACCACCACTCAGATTCAGATCGGGGAGGCCATTCCTCCCGATCACGCCTCTCCAGGTGTCACTGTCATTTCCCACGTGGGCGTTGAAGATCCCCAGCCGAATAATGGAGTCCCCAGGAGGGGCACTATCCAGCGCCCCCGAGTCAGAGACCTGTCCCCAATCGGAAAGTGCGGGGATGCGACCCTCTCATCCACTGGGGTAAACCCCAACACGAGACGGCTGAGCTGGGGGGCAACAAGCAAACCCACTCCAGCCCGCCGCCTCTCCCCGTGGGCCACTCCAGAGTAGAAGAGAGTCCAGCCCCTCTCGAGGAGATGGGTTTCAGAGCCCACGCTGTGCGTGGAGGCGAGCCCGACTATTTCTAGTCGATATCTCTCGACCTTCCGCACAAGCTCAGGCTCCTTCCCCCCCAGTGAGGTGACATTCCACGTCCCTAGAGCCAGCCTAAGCATCTGGGGATCAGGCTGCCAAGGTCTCCACCTTCATCTGCCGCCCAATCCTCTTGGCACCGGTCTCTCACGGTTCCCCCTGCAGGTGGTGGGCCCACTGGGGGATGGCCTCACGTCTTTCTTTCGGGCTTGGTCCGGCCGGGTCCCGTGAGGAGCAACCCAGCCACCAGGCGCTCTCTGATGGGTCCCGACACTAGGCCTGGCTCCAGGGTTGGACCCCGGCTCCGCCATACCAGGTGACGTCACGTGCCTCAATCGTGTAGTCCTCATGAGGGTGTCTTGAATCGCTCTTTGTCTGACCTGTCACGTAGAGCCTGTTTGCCATGGGAGACCCTACCAGGGGCATTTAAACCCCAGACAACATAGCCTCTAGGATCATTTGGGCACTCAAACCCCTCTACCAAATTAAGGTGGCAGTTCAAGGAGGGGTATATATAAAGCAAGTTAATTCAAAGTGCTGTACATAAAAAAAATAAAAAGAGACAAACTAGAAAAATACATTGCAGTGGCATAAAGGCAATTAAAGAGAATAAAAAATGTATAATTAAAAAGTTGATAGTAAAAAAATAAACTAAATAAAAGAGTAATGATAAAATGATTGATAAGAAAGTGAAAAAGAAGTTGGACTGAAAACTTAACTAATAATGTTTAGATGGCACAGTCAAAGGCCACCCTAAATAAATACGTTTTTAATCTCGCTTTAAAGCAACATAGGGTTTACAATAAATGCAATACAATAAATGTTCTAGGGTCCAGATATAATTTGAGGGGTTACATAAATATAAAAAAGTTAACTGCACATACAACAAAGAGGACCTTTTGTGGCTCCATATGTGGTGTTCAATTGTGGAATTCAAATGTAGAGCTGAAGCAGTGTGCAAACATAGAACAGCTTAAAATAAGGTATAAGAGAATGTTTTTTGATCACTATAGAAACAAAGATGGGCTTGATTGTTAACAGGAGAATATGGGATTTATGGTTGTCCATCTATTTAGTTATTTGTTTTGTAACACTCATTTTGAAATTTAATTCTTTGGTTGCTTTTATTGATAGCAATTGTTTCTTGGTGTCCAAAATAAAGTTTTTCAGTCTATCAAAATCAAGCATTGCCAATAACGTTGATTCTGATTCTAAAAGATTCTGGAAATGGTCGCCAAAAGGGCTGAATAGAGTGGAGCTGGTCAAAGAAGAACCCAAGGAAATGGGCATAACAGACCTCTGAGGTCTTCAGAGAACAGCTGCATTTATGCTAAGATTAAAATAAAAAACACAGGTGAACACTGTTTACTGATCAGATAATTTGTTCCACTGGATTTTAATATAGGAATCAGGGTAAAGGGGTATAAAAACAAGTTCAACTTAATTGAAACTTGACAAAATATGATCAATTTCAAGAGATATGAATGGTTTTGTTTTTCATTGTTTTTTGGATGTAGGATATGAAAGAAAATTGCTGTGAATGAAGATATACCTGACATGTTTCGATGGCAGAACTTCCATGATAAGACTGAAGTTCTGCAACAAGTTTGAAACTTGTCAGGTATGTTTTGACAACATTATTTGTCTAATAATAGAAGACCTAAACCTATAACCTATAACCTAAAGGCTATACCAAAGCATTTACACTATGAATTTCATAAGAATAGAAAGCAGAACTCTTATAAGACGTCATACGCATTTAATGAAGCATTGGAGTTTGAAAGCCTCTTCTGCTCTTTACCTTTTCCACATGCTTGCCTTTCAAACTATTTCCAAACATCACAGAGGAAATTCCGTTATTATGTTTGAAACAACATTTATCTGGACAGCTTAAGATTTAACTGAGTCTTGTCACTGTAAGGTGTGACTCTTCAGCAGTCATTGAGATATGTATAATCACACTTGCTCTTTGTCAAGGCTGAAGAGGAAGTTATGTGCACAAAAGCCCGGTACACCTTTATTCAGCTCCTGCAGACGTTACATCAAAGATTGCACATCCTTATTCCCGCAAAATGGCAAAAGCTGCTGTCAGACAATATTACTTTTCTTATCTGCAAGCTTCTGTTCTGTATTAAGATGGAAGAGCTATGGAAATGAGAGCTGCATGAATAAATATGAATTTCCGCTGCAAGGCAGCTGCAATGGAATTATTATCAGCAACTGAACCTAGGCAACCAGCGGAAGAAATACTTTAAAACATTATTTGAAAAGAGCTGCTCTGATGGCCTATTTTCTGCTTTATGACACCTCTTCATTTTGTAGGTGTTGTTGAAATGTTGCCAAACAAAGATAACTTCAGTTTGTAACAGAAATAAGAAATATAAAACAGCAAACATCATCAGCAGTTAGAACTTGTTTTTACCTGAAAATCAAAATTTTTTTGGCAAGATTTGTGTAAACCTTATATTTACATACACTGAAACTTATTTGAGAGAAAAAAAAACATCAAAGATATAGCAATATTAAGCTACTTTAAATCAGTTCAATGTTGATCACTGAAAAAAGTTATTTAAAAACCATCAAAATTATTAATTTTCCCTTTCCGGGGAGCAATTTTTTCTATGTCGGTGAGTCGATTTTGTTTATATTTTTCAAAAACAAATGTATTTAAAATAAACACTTAAATTAATATTTCAAGCAAAAATATTAAGAATTATCAACAATGTCTACAATGATTTTAAGTTATAAAATAATAGTCTTGTAAGTATTATGATTATTGATTAATTAATATTCATCAAGAATTATAATTTAAAATCATAATTTGAATTTTTTTTATTTCTTAACCAAAATTATTACTTACGAATAGAAATCAAAGATGTCCTCTGGTGTTGTGATTAGGGGCTCAAAGCTCTTTAATAATTACAAATTATTAACCAAAACCACCAACTGTCACTGTTTAGTCAACCTCTTCACCAAAGGTGGAGGAACTTCGACCTTGTTTTGACAGATAAATCACTCTTGCACGAAATAAACACAAACGCTTCTCTTAATTATATATATGAAAATTTATTGAAGCCAAATAATTCTGATATACCATTATTCTGGTCCAAAAACCATCACCTAACTAACAAGCACTATTCTACACAAAGAGAATAAAGATGACTACTTAACAATAATAATAAAAGAAAAACATATGCGCATTTAATGTCTATGAAGATCAAACCAGTAGTTGTATGGACAAAATGTGTAATTTGGGTTAAATGGAAAGAAATCCTCCTGTCGTGCTGATGTCTCGATCACAGCGATCAGCTGATAAAACGGTGGGGCCACGCCCCTTTAGCCACTATCAGCTGAACGCCCCAAATCTTGACAAAGAGTAATAAACTCTGAGGTGGGAACTCAGGGGAAAATCTCCAGCAATAAAACTGGAACAAGGAGTGGTCGGACGAGGCCCAGACTGCAGTTGCTCTGAATGAAAAACTTTTAAAAGTCCAACTTCTAACTCCTGGCTGATTTGATATCAGCCGGACAAAACATTAACCACGCACAATTCAGCAGCGCTTGCGCAGCAAATCAAAACACAGCTCATCATTCTTAATCATTTCTGTGAGGGTCTGCAGTGCATGCAGAAGGTTAATGGAAAACATAGCGTGCAACTTGCAGTTTAACACTGTGTATACCTGAAAGGTAGTTATATTTTTAACAGTTCCTGTTGAAGAAAGTTGTTAGTGGTTAGTGCATGTTAGTGTGAGTTTATGAAACATGCACCTATTTAAACTGGTCCTACGCACTGGTCTCTCCTTTCCCGGACATGGAGACAAGCTCTGTTCTTGGGGAGGAGAGTTCGATGTAGAACTTCATCTGGTTCAGCAAAAGAGCAGCAGTTGGGATGATGGTGTCATTTGGTGCTGACTTAATGAAGCTGCATGTCACAGTTAGGAGGAATTTGTTACCTCCTGCTAATTTTAGAGCTGGTTCGACCCAGTTGGTCCGAATGTGGAACCAAAGTAATGTAACCCCCCTTTGCTGAAGCGGAGGTTGACCGATTGGCTGGGATGGTTGAAACTGGCAGCAGGTTAAACATCCTTTGATGTAGACCTGGGTGTTGTGAGACGTTGGAGGCCAGTACGCCATCTGTTGGGGGGTGTGGAGTGTCACTTTGCAGCTCCTACGGCCCCCTACAGGAGAGTAATGGGCATACGATAATATGACCCCCCTTTGGTCTGTTGGAACAATGCTGAAAGTTTGGGAGAGCTGTTTTATGCCAATCTACACACTGGAGGTGCACACTCTGGCTGTCTTAAGGAGAGGGCAGAGCCCGTCTGCTAAGAGGAGTGTGTGGCTGTGTTGTGCCTCAGTTAAAAGGGGGTCTTCTTGGCACATGCAGTCATACAGCTCTCTACCAATGGATAATTTCTTTAGCCAGAAAGCTAGAAGCACTTCTGGTATGAATATGGTTTCCAGGTGTACATCTACCACTTTGGGGTTGTGAGGTTTCACACCTGGGTTCTTTAAAGAGTGAAGAAATGATGCATGACAGCAGGGAAGAGTTTCCTGGGTGGCTGGGTGCAGCTGTGTCCCAGAGGTGCACATGTCTGGCACCGACGAGGGCCTGAAAGGTTCTTTGGGCCCCTCTAAGCTGGCAACCTGGTTTGTCACCAAGGATGGTTTGCTGCTTGCACCCAATGGTTTTTGCACTTCCGCCTGGACCCAGAGTTGGTCCTGGTGGCAGTCAATGAGTGGGGCCAGCCTGTCCAGCAGGTCCTGGCCACCAAGAAAAAGCTCTGTGTTGAATGTGCACATATGGATGGGGTGCACCAGAGTCCTGTCTTTGAGTGTGATGTCCATCTCCACCCAGCTGGTGATGCTTACATCACAAGCTTCAGCCTGAAATAGTTTAATGAGGGAGAGCATGGCTCTACTCACCTCCTCGAACAAGACTGAGCCCATCAGGTTGATCTCTGATCCTGTTTTAAAATGTAAACTCAGTATGACATGTCCTCCTATACTGGTGAGATAGTATAGGTAACCTGTATGTTCATTTTGGTTCAGTTTACTTAAGAACCGTGGAAAAGTGGTTTGTTGTGTTTCTCCTGGAGAGGTCCCAAGGGGTTCTTGGAGTTTCCCAGGATTATCACCCCACCCGTGCAGGTAGACTCCGATGGCTGTGGAGACTGGGTCCACGCCTAGTCGTGCTGGCCGGGGTTTTGGATCTGGTTTCACCAGATGGTCAGCTGCCTCTAATGATGGTGGAGGTTGGGCGCATGCCTGGCGCACTGCTTCTGTCAGAATCTTGCGGAATCCTCCATCTCTCTCCTCAGGTTCCATCCTGCATGTTGACTCCAACATTTACCATCAGGCTTACCTTTGGGCCTCACGTGATGGTCAGGTCGTCGGTTCGACCGGAAGTGGTCCGGCAACTTTGACTGTGGATGTACTCAGTACCACCTCCCCCGGTCCAGCTGACCAAACATACGTTGTTCCCTTAACCTGTTCTTAACATGGGTTCTGTTTGAAGGCATTTCTCTGCCTTCTAACGCAAGACTGTCATCTTCTGTGTGCACCTGTAAAATTCTAACCTCACCGTCTGATCCATTAGTAGGGCGTGCACGTGTTTCCCACGCCATCTGAGCGTATTTACGGATCTCTTGCATGGTGAGAGTTTTTGTTCTACAGTACATAGTGACGTCGTATCGCACACTTTCATGAAGGTTGTGGAGGAATAATGATTTAAAAGCATGTTCCTCCTCTATGCTGGGAGCATTACCACCTTGGAAGTAAGCGGCTCTCAGGCGCTGGTAATACTCTCTGGGTGCTTCGCTTTTCTTTTGCTGGATAGCCAAAGCACCAAGTGTTGTGGAGGCCCGGTCGGTGTACACAGAATATTCTTCCCTTAAAGCTTCACAGAGGGTTGAATAATGGTCTCCGACTCTAGAGGGCAGGCTCTCCATGAAAACATGGACACTCCTGGATGTTGTCTTCCAGATGAGCTTCAGCTTTTCCTGTGCTCATGGGCAGCACAGGTCTAAAAGTGCGACTTCCCTAAGATAATCATCAATGTTTGATTCCTCATTATTAGGGTCAAAACGCTCTATGCCTTGGGCAAGAGACTCAAGTTGGCATGTGCACGATCCACTCTCAGGGATTGGTGCTGGCCCATCTGAGTCATCAACTGAAGGTTCACTCCTGCTGCATCCCTCGTGTGTCAGGGCGTCACGCTTTACCCTTGGGGGATGCACTGGAGGCTGCTCATGGTACAATGGTGGGCCCTGTGCTCCCTGTGCTTCCTGGCAGCGGTCGAGGGCGGGCGGTATGAACCACCTGAGTCCCCGAGATGGCTCTCCTGTCGCCTTGGCGGAGATGAGGGATTTTAGAGGAGTGTCCTGCAAGTCAAGTGTGAAGGCTGCTCGCCCCTAAAACTTGAACCATTTACTTCTAGTGAGTCCACCGCCAGGTATTGTTCATGGCTGTCTACTACAGTGGGGTGGGACACAACTGAATCTAATCTGCCTACTCATACCTGTTCTGGACTCTGTGGATGCGTGGGCAAAACCACAAGCTTGGGAAGGTTGTCTCTGGAGAGCAGCTTCTACGTTTTCCAGCTCTGAGTGGAAGGTTCTCTCAGGGTGTTGCACGTGTGGCTCAGCTTCAGAGGTTTCAACCTGTGAGACAGGATTTATCTCCACCCCCCAGTCCTCTGGGGATGGGGGTGTGTCCTGGCTACGCTCAGCTACCTCCAACCTTCTGGCTGCTTCCAACTTATCTTCCACTTCTAACAGTTCACACCTAGTTGCTTCTGCTGTCTGCAAAGTATTATTCAGCATAAACTGTAGTGTAAAACGCTGGTCAACTTCCAAACTGACCCTTCGCTGATATAAAAGAGCGAGCTGTCCTAACACATCGGCCACCTGTGTGTCTTTTGGTGGGTTCTTAATGACCTGGAGCAACTCATGAATCCTTGCTTCTCAATGCTATAATCATTAAGAGCTTTACGCTCCTCTGATGACAATAAAATCAAAGCTCCAATTGCTTCCTGTGCCTGCATTTCTGTGGGGCCCTCCTGACTCACATCTCCAGCTGCTGTCTGGGATGTTTTCTCCATCTTTGGCCAAAATGCACAACAACAAACAAAGCTGTTTAGCTATGAATGACCACTAAAATTACCAGTAGTGACAATTAGCAGTAACACAAACAGACTAAGCTGTTTAGTTTTGAATGATCGCTAAAATCAATTAGCAGCAATACACACAGACTAAGCACTCAGCTAGCTGTATGATTCATATATATATATATATATATATCTTGCAGATTAATGGGTTTTGCTTAAAATGGACACACAGGTTTGACCGCTCAAACTGTGGCTTACCCAAGTCTTTGCTTTAATGGAATTGATCAAGAAAAACACACACAAAAAATTTTTTTTAAAACAAAACCCAGATTTTAAAATTAATTTTTAAAATGGGATAAATAAACTAAAACATTCAACGCTACTCTTAGCTTCAGATGAATATTAGTGATGCATACTATGGGTTATTTACTTTCTTGCAGGACCTACCAAGTTAGACAACTAAAGTTAGTTATGCGAGTCTAGTTAAAACATGCTTCACACACACAAGAAAACCCAGCAGAAATGCATACATTTCAGAGCAGAAGTGGCAATAAATGATCAATAACTTGATTTTAGCTCAAGCTATGTCCTTTGATCATCGGTGATGGGATTATCTGCCTGTGTTAATAAAACTAATCAAATTAGTTAAATTCTGTGGCAGCAACTGTAATTCTCACTAGTGACCACAAGGTGTACTAAACGCCTGTCTGCAGCGGAGAAAATCCTGTTGCAACTGCAATTCACTCAATGGCCATCAGACCGTAGTGCTGCTTCTTCCCTGACTGGGAGAGGATGCCTCTGACTGTGCCAGGAATTTTGGTTGCTCTGGCAACAAACTGACTGCGCTACAGCTCTGAGCCAGCAGGGGCTGCTTTGACAAGCTGGCAATTTACATTGAATTTCACCATAAACTACACAAAACGTCCACCTTGCGTCCACAAAAGCACCTTAGAAAAACTATTATTACTTTTAGGAATATATTATTATTTCTCTGCAGTAGAATTGAGCCAATATTAGTCAAGATACATCCTCCAGTTTACAACTGCAACATTTTACCAAATCTCACAACAGAGTTTCCAGGATATCACAATTGTGTTACTCCGTGCAACAGTAGTATCTGTCATTTTAAGGCCCGTCAAGGAACGCCCATTATGTAAGGATATTGATTATTGATTAATTAATATTCATCAAGAATTATAATTTAAAATCATAATTTGAAAAAAAATGTATTTCTTAACCAAAATCATTACTTAGCAATAGAAATCAGATATGTCCTCCGGTGTTGTGATTATGGGCTCAAAGCTCTTTAATAATTAGAAATTATTAACCAAACCACAAACTGTCACTGTTTATACAACCTCTTCACCAAAGGTGGAGAAACTTCAACTTTGTTTTGACAAATAAATCACTCTTGCACGAAATAAACACAAACACTTCTCTTAATTATATATATGAAAATTTATTGAAGCCAAATAATTCTGATATACCATTATTCTGGTCCAAAAACCATCACCTAACTAACAAGCACTATTCTACACAAAGAGAATAAAGATGACTACTTAACAATAATAATAAAAGAAAAACATATGCGCATTTAGTGTCTATGAAGATCAAACCAGTAGTTGTATGGACAAAATGTGTAATTTGGGTTAAATGGAAAGACGTCCTCCTGTCGTGCTGATGTCTCGATCACAGCGATCAGCTGATAAAACGGTGGGGGCACGCCCCTTTAGCCACTATCAGCTGAACGCCCCAAATCTTGACAAAGAGTAATAAACTCTGAGGTGGGAACTCAGTGGAAAATCTCCAGCAATAAAACTGGAACAAGGAGTGGTCAGACGAGGCCCAGACCGCAGTTGCTTTGAATGAAAACATTTAAAAGTCCAACTTCTAACTCCTGGTTGATTTGAGATCAGCCGGACAAAACATTAACCACGCACAATTGCGCAGCTGAACATAATTCAATCTGTATTGCATGCAACAAGTTAATACCTGAGACTAATTACTGGTGATTCGAAATCACCTTTACTATGCCTTCTCCTGCCCAGACCTCTAAAGTGCACCTGTCCGGTTTAATATGAAAAGAACGAAATTACTTGACGTTGATTTCTGCTCTCCACCGGTTGAGGATGGATCAGCTCTGAAGAAAAAGGAGGGGAGGGGGATCACACGTCCGTGATCAAATTAAAGAAAAAAAACGGCAATTTCTCATCCGTCCAGGAGGGGAAAAGATGAACCGTTAGTCGACTGCATTACACAAGGAGGAAAACTCATCTCCTTGGACATAGAACCTCTGTGGGTTTCCACCTGCGCCGGGTGTTGGCGTGGTCTTCGATCTGTAAATAAATCTCATGATCTTCTCGTATCAGACAGATTTCCAGTTTTCAAGCTCTTCCGGGAATGGCCTTGTGGAGCAAAGGTTCGTCTGCGAGCTTTTGTCTCTCCATATATGCGCCTCCGTTGCGCTGTCCTGTGAGACAGGCGGGAAATGGCCATGAAACTCTGCATCTCAGCCGGTTTATGCTCCCAGTGACGTCAGAGGTGCGACGTCTGTTGAGCTGCGCATGTCAAAATGTGCAACCGAAATGGATGGCCCCAACAGTCTCTACTGATTAAAAAACACACAATCAAAAGAAAAAAAAAAAACACAAACAACTAATGATATAGAAGCAATGTTAATTCATATTTAAAGAAGCAGGCTTGGAGTAATGTGAGAGCTACTGGCCTATTAATATATTATTTCATTTGAACAAATTATGGGTTCTGGATTTTCATGCCTATGGCTCTATTGTTTTGCTAAATAATTAATGACTTTCTTTTTGATTTATATATGTCAAAATTAGGCCTATGTTTAAAGTTAAAATTCAATCATCGAAATGAGGTCCACTACCTCAACAATGAGTCCATTGCTCAGAGGGGAGGCATTAAAATGTTAATATTATCCAAATTTAACAAGTTGGTATGAATTTCAATAACAGTGAATGCAGATAACAGATTGAGACTTGGATTTTTCAAATCCTCAAAAGACTTTGATCAGTACTGGAAACAAAGAATGTTGATTTGTTGATCTCTAATTTCTTCACTACCAAATTACCTTCTGAGATCTAGCTGCAGATGTTTTGTGCAAAGTTGAGCATTATGTGGCATTCCAATGTGGGTGGTGTGTTTAAACTGTAGAAGCAGGCAGGAAAGAGTCTTGAAAGTCAAGTAGTTGGAAAAAAGCAAATGAGTACGGCTTTAGACACTAAGGGCCAGATCCTTAAGAGGTTTGCGTGTACAAAATCACAGGCAAACTTGCGTGCGCAAAGTTGATCTGCAAACCAGGTGCTAATCAGATTGCGTGTGTAATATCAGCGGAACAGTGGGCACAACCCTTTTAGCGTGTTTGCTTTCATGAATTTGCAACACTTATGATAATGACCCAAATGCACAAATTTATGGGAGGGGGATTTATAAATGTGATCCTTTACCACCCAAAACACGATTGATCAAATCTGAAACAGATTGCAGGTGCCGTTTTTGCGTCTAGATTTAGCACATTCGAAATGCAGGAACTAACTGGAACGCAAAAATGTCTGCTGTCGGTGTGGCCAGAAGAATGCACAGATAGAATGACAGACGACGGAGAGAGAGAAACTTCTGTACATGTGTCAATAAATTTGGGTTGTCAAAAATAAAAATAATAAAAATAGATGTGAATAGAGAATTCTATGATTATCGAAGAACCAATCACAAAAGCCATGATATATCTCCTGATAGCAGGTAATATTTCAGTGGCAATGTTTAAAAGAGCACATTTGTGTATCTAAAGGACAAAGGTGGAGCAACTTTACCACCACCTTTAAAAAAAGTGGTCCTGCCGATTTTTGAAACACGGCTTTGATCATATGAACACCCTCCCAGCCCTCCCAGCTAACGAGAGCTTGGACCCCTTGCAAAACTGCTCACTCTCTTCACTTTCTGCATGAGCTGATATCTGCAGATTTCAGATTTACACACATTACCAGCAGAAGTTATAGCTTTTTAATGGATTCACAGCCAAAAGCCACAGACACCATCCTCCAATACCTTAATGAAACAGCAGTGGTGGTGAGTGTAACCAGAAATGAAGATGTTGAGTGATCTGAATGAACAACACCCATGCGCCAAGAGAATTGATCCATGTGCAAACCCACACAAACATCTAGGCTTTTAGCAGAAATCCACTCAGTTAAGAGGCAATATTTTTTCATCTTGTGAGATTGGAGGAAGTTTCAAGCTGCTTTGATACAGGCCTGCAGAAATCCAACCCCATGTGTTAATGGAGCATTCTGGCAGCAGAACTGTAGTGATTTACATGATATCTGTAGGGCATAATGCTCCCCAGATGCCAAGCTGATTAAAGAGTAATGTAGCTGAACAACTTGAAGTTACAGAAAGAGAACAGTGAGATGGCCGACCAACAAGTGGGGCCAATGCTGCTTTGATGTTCTGGAGACACAAGTGTGTAGGAGGCGTTTGCTGCCTCTTTCCTAATTACCCTGGTTTAATCCTAACAAATGAACCTCCACTCACATGGAAAATATAGTCTTGCATTCCCATCAGCTATTCTGTTCTATACTTTGCAAAAGACTTTCTTGCTGCAGCACTTGTGGTACTTAGTTCTACTTACAGTTAAAACCACATATTTGTATACATTATATGACACAACACTATATTTGTCATGGTCTGAAATCAGGCTAAGGTTTTCCTGGTTTAGGTCAGCTGGGATTACTAAAGTTATCATTAGCTAAACATAAAATGACAATGTTTTTAAAGTTTTCTTGAAGCTTACATACATTAGGATTACTGTACCGTACAGTTTGGGAAAGTCCAAGCAGTGATGTTATGGCCTTTTAATCTTCATAACATATTAAATTCAATCCTGTAAGACTCACAAATGGAAAACACAAAGAAAGGCTATTTGAAGTTTATTTTTTATATACATTTCTTTGGCGCTCAGACCCCAGGGAAGACCTGAACGCTGCGAATGATGAGAGCTTGAATGAGTATTTTTAGGATTAAATTAGAGATGTCTTCCTCCCGGAACCCAACTGGTGGTGGAGTGGAGGCCTGAAGGATCGGGTTGTTGTGAGTCCAGAAGGAGGAGATGGGGAGGAGGTGGATCAAAGCTCAGTGGAAGAGTGAGAGAATCTTGCCGATGAGGATCTTTAAAGTGAAGCCTTAGAGATAATTGGCTGGAGAGAAGGTGCGGACTTGACGCTGATTGGATGGGCGGAGACGCATGGAGAAGCCATTGGACCGGCTGAGGTAGGAGGGAGTCTTCTGGATTGAATTTTCGTCAGAACTTCATTTCAATCCTGTAAGACTCACAAATGGAAAACACAAAGAAAGGCTATTTGAAGTTTATTTTTTATATACATTTCTTTGGCACTCAGACCCCGGGGGAAGACCTGAACACTGCGAATGATGAGGGCTTGAATGAGTATTTTTAGGATTAAATTAGAGATGTCTTCCCCCCAAAAAGGGGCCGAGGCCGGCTGAGGCTAAAATAATGATGGGTTATGAGGAGGGAGTTTTGAAAGGAGAATATGGTTGAAGATCGATTAAGTTGATTACAGAAATGAAAGATTTACAGGTAGAAGGGAAGTAAGTGGAGCTGACATAGAAATAGAAAGCGGACAAGATGAAGGAGTTGTGGGAAGGTGTTTTAGAAACAAAAACGAAAGAGAAGGAGAGCGGAAAATTGAAGAATTAATTTAGAGAAGAATACGAAATTGAAGGTTTGAGATAGAAAGATTAAGGACAGATGCGTTATGCCGCGGAGGCATATGAGTTGATGATTGAAGAAAACAAGGAATGTGTTAGGCCCCAAAGCCATATGAATTGTTGCATGATGCTGCAATGCAATACATGATGATTCGAGCTGCGAGGGCATCGAGGTAAGGAATGCATAATGCCGAGGAGGCATAATGACTGGTGGGAGAAGTGAGAGAGTGACGTGGGTGAAAATAAGAGAGAGAATAGATGTACCTGCTGGCAAACAGAGTGAAGTGATGAAATGAAGGAATGATTGATGGGTTGACAAATAATAGAATAGCGACCTTAAAAAGAAAAGGAGTTAGATTAATTGATTAAAGGAGATGAAATGAAAAGGAGGACATCCACCACCAGAAATGAGAATTCTTACCTAGGAACTGAGAGATCTTTGAGCAGAAAGGACTGATTGGAAATCTGGACAAACATACGAAGAAAAGGATGAAGATGACCACTGGCCGAGTTATTGCAGTGAAGCTGTTGGCAGTGAAGCTGTTGAGACTCCTTGGGTGGCTGCAGTAATAGCTGCCCCTATTCTAAATGAATGGCTAGAAAACTGACCGGGGCAGGTTGCAAAGGATTAGAGTCTGTCTAAAATATATGAGGAACCAGGAGGCAGACATAGGGCTTCTACTGGAGTGAGAAAGAGGGGCATGATGGGTGATGTCTGAGTGCGAATTTGAGCATGGCTTGAAATTAGCTGAATGGGTCATTGAGGCGAACAATAGAGATGAAACGTGGCCCTTCCCTTTGGTATGAGATGGGGTTTGAAATTATCAGAATAGAACTTGAAGTCTGGGAAGACTAAATATCTAGATGGAATGAAAGTTATTAGAGGAAGTAAATACACTTAACCTGAAACCTGTTGAGGACTTGAACACCCCCCAAAAAACTGAGGCCAAGGCTGAGCAAAAAAGTGATATGAATGGAGGACAAGGGTGGGGAGGGAAAGGATGATGAGAGCCTGCTAGGCAAAGAAGGGGAAGGACATGAATCTGGCCAAAGTCAAGGTACAGGAAACATAATGAAGTGTCGAGTAAGAGAAAGGAAAGATGTAGCAGACTGGCTGGTGAGGGAATGGAGTAAACTGGTTAGGCTGGAACGTGCCTGATGAGGCGTGGATGGGATGTGATAAACCTGACTAGGCCTGCGGATGCGGATGTGGCCAAGCCCGACAGGCGAAGGGAGAAAATGTGATAGCTGACAAGCAAGAGAATGGGAACTTGGTAAACCTGACGATGCGGGCAGAGAGAAAGACTTGATCATGACTGACGAGCAAGAAGGGGAAGCAAGGATAAGTTTAAAGTGAAAAGGCCAACCATCACCAGTTAATGCAGAAGCTCTTACCTAAGAGCTGATAGATCATTGAGCAGAGCACAGAATGGAAGCTTGGGCGGACATATGAAGAGAATGCTGAAGTCGACCAGCGGCTGAGTTGTTGTAGGGAAGCTGTGGAAACTCCTTGGGTAGCTGCTGAAGTGGCTGCCCCGATTCTGAATGAGTGACATGAGAACTGACTAGGCGTAATGTTGCATTGAACAAAGTTTGCCTCAGAAATTTGAGGAACCAGGAGGCGATCATGGGAAATCCTTCTGGAGTAAGGAAAAGGGGCATGAAGGTGAGCTGATTTGGGACGTTTGAGAACAAAAGAGACAATGGCTTCGAAAGGAGAAAACGGGCCATTGAGGGGAGCAATGGAAATGAAACATGGACCTTTACCTTTGATGTGTTTGAAGTAAAGTTTGAAATGGACTGGATAGAACTTGAGGTCTGAAAAGACTAATCTCTAGATGGCACAAATGAATTAGAAGGAGAAGTAAATTTGTTTAGTGTAAGAAAGTCGAATAAGGCGAGGAGGAATGTGCTGGAGAGAAGAGATTTGAAATAAGTTGAAAAACAATCACAGCGAAGGGTCATACGGTGCCATATATTTTTTTATTTTTTTAAGTGGAAGGAGCTAGACCTGAGATACAGCAATGTTAGACTGATTGTGACAGAGGGAGAAGAGAGAGGAATAATTGGAGAAGGGTGAAAGTAGGCTGACGGACAAATAAGGCAGAATACCTGAAAATTTAAAACGAGACAAGGCATCGGTGACTGAATTAGAATAACCTGGAACATGACAGGCCTGCCAGGATTTGATGGAGGTGAGACCTTAATAATGACCTTACTAATATTGTCTGTTCATAAATTGTTTCATTAGAGTTTGTTATTCTGCTGCGGCAGTAATGCAGTTAATGCTTATTGTGAAAACACTTAGTCCGGGAAGGTGCGGTAAATCGATTGTCGCAAACTGAACAGAGCAGCGCCGAACTGGTCTGCCGAGAGAAAGTGTGCACCACAATTATGACAGGAAAAGATAGTTATTGAAACAGTAAAAGCACTTAAGGGAAAATTGTCAAAAAAGACAGGGTTGTAATAATTTAAGGTAAATAATTCATTTCTGGTAAATGATAATGCAAAAAGGTTAAAAGTAGCTTATTGATAGAGTTACTAAGGTATTACGTTCTGTATATTCTTAGCTCCAATGATGTGTTCACATGCAAGGCTTTTTCAACAAAGGATTGTGAACCATCCGAACCATCCGATTTCATCCTTACTGACCGCCAGAGGCGGTGCTTCAAGCACTGAATGATCATTCTTGCTCATGCGCAGGTCGAGAAATTAATAACAACATGGTCACCTGTGATCTACCAGTGGCTCACGTGAGTCTATATAGTCACATGACACCGGGAGCCCAGTCCCTTCTTTCTTCTCGCGCGCAGGTTGATGAATGCAGATGTTGACTTGTGTTTGTTTGTTCCTCGTTCCTCTTGCTACTGGGAGCCTCGTGATCGTTTGCGGTCAGAGCTGCGGTTGATTCTGCACTCCAGGGGCTGCGCAAGCTGCCTTTTCTTCCAGGGTTTCTGGTAAGTTTATCCGGCTCGCCGGTAGCGTTTTCTGCTCGTTCTGAGTCCGTTTAGTTTCGGCAGTAGTTTACTGCTCGCTTTTGTTTATTCCTGTTTGTCCGACCAGCCGGTAGCGTTTTCTGCTCGTACTGAGTCCGTTCATTCATTTATACGTTACCATTTCTGATTGTCTGACTCGCAGATAGTGTTTTCTGTTCGTGGTGAGTCTAATTACTTTTTCGGCAGTGATTGCTGCTCACTTTGATTTGGCTCGCCAGTGGCGTTTTCTGCTCGTGCTTAATCCGTTTAGTTTCGGCAGTAGATTATTGCTCGCTTTTGTTTATTCCTGTTTGTCCGACCAGCCGGTGGCGTTTCTGCTCGTGCTGAGTCCTACGGCTTGTTGCTGTAACAGAGTCTTGACGGCGTTTTTTCTGCCTGTTCGACCACATCTGTCCATTGGGTCATGGACAATCTTTGTTGTGCGTCCTTTTCGGCTCCCCTACAGCCGGAGGACGGTCATGACATGTGCCCTCCCTGCCTTGGTGTTGACTATCTCAGGGAGGCGCTAATTGCAGTGTTCTGCCCCGAGCGGTGCGGTTGGCCCGGCTGTCCTCGGTGGAGCAGCCTGTTGACTGGACGGTCTCTGTCCAGCAGGATCTATTGCCGCTTGGACAGAGTGCGGCCTCCACGAAACGGTCTGCTGAGGATGTACCCTTGGTGTCTGGGAGGAGAGCCAAGCGGCGAGGCCCCCCGGGACTGTCCTCTAGAGTGGACCAACTTTCTACGGAGCTGGCCCAGATGAAGGCCCTCCTTCAGTCTCTCCGGGGGTATGGTGACCGCAGTGAGTCTTCCCCTCCTGATCAGGCCGGGTCCTCGCATTGCGAGGATGATGTTATTTCGGTTGCGGCTTCGGGCACCCTCTTTCGAGAGGCCTTTCCGGAATTGGGCTCCTAGACCTCAGGTTCGGGCTCCGGTGCCTCCCTGGGAGGTACGGGGGAACCGGTGTCCGCAGCTATCAAAACAGCTCTGGGCCGTTTGCAGCTGGACGTTCCCCTGGCCCAGCCTGCTCCATCTAGCGCTTTCTTTAGGCGCCGTGATGCCGAGGCTGCCTTTGTTGTTCCTCCCTCAGCGGAATACGTCCAGGAGCTGCATGCTTGCTGGACGGACACAAGGGCCTTTTCCCGCCCGACAGCGGATGGCAGGGCCCTGGCTGCCATGCACGACGCACCCAAGTTCGGGTTGGGCTGCATGCCCCCTGTCGAGTCTGCCATTGCCTCCCTCATCATACCGATGAGGCGTTGAGGACTAATGCCCGTTGTCCACGACCGCAATGCCGTGTCACGGACGATTTGCTGTGTAGGGCCTACGACTCAGGTGCCCGTATGGGCCGCATAGGGAACTCACTCTCCCATCTGATGTTGGGCCTCTCCTCTTCGTTGGAGTTGGTTCCCTTGGACCAATCAACTCAGGGACGCCTCTCTGCAGGCCTTCGCCCTGATGACGCGTGAGCTTGGTCGCACATTGGTCCATGCTCGGCGCGAGGTGTGGCTGGCGCAATCGCCCCTGACTTAGCCTTGCAGGAGAACGCTGAGGGCTCTTCCTGTGGTTCCGGGGGAACTCTTCGGTTCTGCCGCGCTGGAGGCCTTGGAGCGTACAGCCCAGGCCTCAAGAACACGGCAGCAGCTGGCGGGTCTCCATAGACCTCCCCGCCGGCCAGTTACTGCTGGGGCAGCTAGGGACTCGTTCCGGGGTTCCCTCCCCCCTCCTGTCCCTTTCTTGGGGTCCACAAGCACGGCTCCTAGACCGAGGCCGACTAGGGCCCAAGGGGACCATGGTGGGGCCCAGGGTTTGCGCCCAGTTTGGTCCGCTCATCTCGGTCGGCGTTTCCCCAGGCCCTCCCGGGGCCAGGGGGCCCGCCGGTGATGTTCTGGAGCCGGCGGTGGGGTTTTTCTCCCCGGGCCAGCTCAGTTATTGGGCTGTTCATGCCCCTGACTCGTGGGTGTTGTCCACTCTTTCCCGGGGATACCGTCTTCAGTTCCGCCGCCGGCCTCCTACCCCCAGCCGGGCCAAGATGACGGTCATCTGCGACCCGATGAAGGCTCGGGCCCTGGACCGGGAGATCTGCACCTCGCTGGCCAAGGGTGCGATTGTTCCGGTGGACCCCCTGCGGGATCCCGGGGGTTTTTATTCAGTTTATTTTCTGCTTCCCAAGAAGACCAGTGGTCTTCGTCCAATTCTGGACCTCCGGGGTCTAAACACTTTTCTCAAGGTTCTGCCTTTCCATATGTTGACCTGCAGACGATCTCCCTGGGAGACAGGTTCACGGCTATCGACCTGAAGGACGCCTATTTTCATGTCCCCATTGCTCCGGACCATTGGCGTTTTCTCCGCTTTGCCTTTCACGGGAGGCATTTCCAGTTCCGGGTTCTTCCCTTTGGTCTTTCCCTTTCTCCTCGGGTGTTCACCTGGTGTGGCAGCGGCCCTTTCCCCCCTGCAGGCATAGGGATCCTGCCCTATTTGGACGACTGGCTCATTTGTGCTGCAACACGCGATCAGGCGATCCGAGACACCCGGACGGTGCTCGCCCACATACGTCAGCTGGGTTTGAGGGTGAACCTGGAGAAGAGCAGCCTGATCCCCTCCCACGTGACTATTTTCTTAGGCATGGTTCTGGATTCTGGTTCCATGACCGCCTGTCCTTCTCCTCGGCGCGTCGGCGATATCCTGGCCAGGCTCCCGAGCTTCCGTCTTGGCAGGGCTCCACGGTTTGTGGAGTGGCTGCATCTTCTGGGCATGCTCACTGCTGCATCCAGCGTGGTGCCTCTGGGGCTTCTTTTGTTGCGGCCCCTGCAGATGTGGCTGAACGGGGTCGGCCTGGACCCCTCCCAGCATACTCCCCGGCTCCTGGGACGGCTTTGGGTTGTGCCTCGGTGCCTACAGTCTCTGTCCCAGTGGCAGAACGGGTCCTACATCATGGCGGGTGGAAGTCGTCCATACGGATGCTTCCTCCAAGGGTTGGGGAGCGACCTGGCAAGATCGTGCGGGTCAGGGGGTGTGGTCCCCGCGGCAGTGCGGGGTCCATATCAATGTTCTGGAGCTGATGGCTGTGTTTCTGGCGCTCCGTGCTTTCCTTCCAGGGCTGCTAGGACGACATGTGTTGGTCCGGTCGGACAACACCACGGTTGTCTTCCATATAAATCACCAAGGGGGGTCTAGGTCTCTGAGAATACTGTCCCTGGCCCGGCGGCTCCTGGTGTGGGCGGCGCCACGCCTTGCCAGCCTCAGGGCAGCCTATATTCCGGGTCCACAGAATGTCTCTGCGGACTTTCTGTCTCGGCAGGTGGTGGATCGCATTTGGGCCACCTTCGGCAGGACGGAGGTGGACCTGATTGCCTCCAGAGATGCAGTTCACTGTCCCCTCTGGTTTTCCCTGACGGACAACGCCAGTCCAAGGCGTCCAAGTGATGTTAGAATGCGTGGGAGTACATGATCTACCTGAATGTAAAAGAGGAGTGGAAAACACAGCGTGCTGAAGGGCATATGAATGAGGTAACAGCTGAGAAAAGAGAATGAAGTGAAACATCTCACCCCTAGAGACGAGCCAGGATGAGCGTTGCAATGGTGAATGACAGTGGGAGGAGCCTAGGGTCGGGTTGAGCTTCGGCAGAGCGGAGACTAGGAAGTGCTGACGTGGCAGACTTGGAAGCAAACTCCTGAAGAAGCTGAGTAATGGATGATATTGAGCCTCGAGAAAGTCCATGAAAGGAATAAACGAAGCAGGGAGGATTGAGGGACAACTGGAGTAGAAGAAGACGTGGAAGCCTGGGGTGCCAGATGATCGCTAGGAAGAGAAGCTGCTGCCGGAGACGGCCGGGTGATGTGGCGGCGGGTGCTGGGTTACAGGCAGGACTGTGTCATTGATGCTTGGAAGGAGAATCAAAGCTCAGCGGAAGAGCAAGAGAATCTTGCCGATGAGGATCTGTAAAGCGAAGCCTTGGAGATGATTGGCTGAAGAGGAGACCCGACGCTGATTGGATGGGCAAAGACGCATGGAGAAGCCATTGGACCGGCCGAGGTAGGAGGGAGTCTTCCGGATTGAATTTTCGTCCAAACTTCATTTTAGACCTGGATGTATTTTAAAGCAATCTCAGCAAGCCACAATTTCACCCAGCTATTGTAAAAAGCTTGTAGATGGAACCACAGAATGTTTGCCCCAGGTCAGACAGAAGGCTATTCTTCCAAAATCTGGGGAAATTAATGGAAACTTAAACAAAAAATAAACAAATCTCTAAAAAAACATCTCTCTCTCTTTCTCTCTCTCTCTCTCTCTCTTATTATTCTGGCAAATACAAATTATTTTTTATAATCTAAAGAAGCGGTATTAAATGTTTAGTTTGATTTAATATCAGACAGAGAGGAGAAAGTCATGTGTTTTCATACAGTGGATTCAAATATCTGATTTATATTGTGGGAGGATCTCAGTGAATAGTTTTTTTTCCCTTTGGGACTCACTTCTCATGACTTGGCAACACTTGCTGAGGTGAAGGAACGCAGCCCACAAAACTGTCTCTCTGGGAATTGATGACAAGGTGTCATCAGCACATCAGTGGCTGCGGGAATCAGTCTAATGTGTTAGGACAGGTATTGATTGTTTATTACTCAGAATTTGTTCATCTTTGATTCACATAAAGCTTTGGGATCTACATGCCTGGTATCAACTTTGAGCCCACAGATTTTTTGAAGTGGAATTAAAACTGCTCATAAAATGACACTAATGCTTGGTTGAACAACATGTCTTCTGGTGATCACATCAGTTTTCTCATTCCCGCTAACTGATTTTTTTAATTGAGAAGTAAAAATGCAAGAACTCATTTGTGCTAAAACTGTCAGTAGGTACAAGCTGGAAAACACCAGCTGTAATGAGGATTTTCTGTTAATTAGCTCTGTAAAGTTGTAAAATACTGTTTTATCTCCATAAATTAAATGATAATCAAAATGGTTGTTTGAGTAATTCAAACCAAAAGGCTTTATAAATATTCAGAAAGCTCTATTTCAAGCATTTATTTTATTTTTTATGTCTCTTTAGGTGATTATAAGTCACAGCTAAGAAAAGAAAAACTTGACTCTCATGAAATTAGCCGTCGTCGTTGTCTTCCGCTTCATCCAGGACGAGGTCGCGGGGGCAGCAGACTCAGTAGAGACACCCAGACGTCCCTCTCCCCAGACACCTCCTCCCGGTCCTCCGGGGAGGACCCCAAGGCATTCCCAGGCCAGCCGAGAGACATAGATCCTTCAGTGTGTCCTGGGCCGTCCCCTTGGCCTCCTTCCGGTGGGACATGCCTAGAACGTGTCCAGGAGGCATCCGGTATAGATGCTTGAGCCACCTCAACTGGCTCCTCTTGATGTGGAGGAGCAGTGGCTCTACTCCGAGCCCCTCCTGGATGACCGAGCTCCTCACCCTATCTCTAAGGGAGTGCCAGACAACCCTCATTTTAGCCGGATGGTTGACACGCCTCTTCAACATTGCGTGGCGGACGGGGACAGTGCCTTTGGATTGGCAGACTGGGGTGGTGGTCCCCCTACGTAGGAAGGGTGACCAGAGGGTGTGTTCCAACTACAGGGGGATCACACTGCTCAGCCTCCCTGGTAAGGCCTACGCCAGGGTATTGGAGAGGAGAGTCCGGCCGATAGTCGAACCCCGGCTTCAGGAGGAGCAGTGTGGTTTTTGTCCCGGCCGTGGAACACTGGACCAGCTCTATACCCAGGGCTGCCCTTTGTCACCGGTCCTGTTCATAACTTTTATGGACAGGATTTCTAGGCGCAGCCAAGGGCCGGAGGGAGTCTGGTTTGGGGACCAGAGGATTTCGTCTCTTCTTTTTGCAGATGATGTGGTCCTGCTGGCCCCCTCTAGCCAAGACCTACAGCATGCACAGGGGCGGTTCACAGCTGAGTGTGAAGCGGCTGGGATGAAGATCAGCTCCTCCAAGTCCAAGGCCATGGTTCTCAACCAGAAAAGGGTGGCTTGTCCTCTTCAGGTTGGAGAGGAGTTCCTGCCTCAAGTGGAGGAGTTCAAATATCTCAGGCTTTGTTCACGAGTGAGGGAAGAATGGAGAAGGAGATCGACAGACGGATCGGTGCGGCTGCCACAGTAATGGGGGCGCTGTGCCGGTCCGTTGTGGTGAAGAGAGAGCTGAGCCGAAAAGCGAAGCTCTCGATTTACCGGTTGGTCTACGTTCCTACCCTCACCTATGGCCATGAACTTTGGGTCATGACCGAAAGAACGAGATCCCGGATACAAGTGGCTGAAATGAGCTTCCTCCGTAGGGTGGCCGGGCATTCCCTTAGAGATAGGGTGAGGAGCTCGGCCATCCGGGAGGGGCTCGGAGTAGAGCCGCTGCTCCTCCACATCGAGAGGAGCCAGTTGAGTTTGCTCGGGCATATATACCGGATGCCTCCTGGATGCCTTCCTCGGGAAGTGTTCCAGGCACATCCCACCGGGAGGAGGCCCAGGGGACGGCCCAGGACACGCTGGAGGGACTATGTCTCTCGGCTGGCCTGGGAACGCTTTGGGCTCCGCCCAGAGGAGCTGGAGGAGGTGTCTGGGGAGAGGGACGTCTGGGCGTCTCTGCTGAGTCTGCTGCCCCCGCGACCCGGTCCCGGATAAAGCGGAAGACGACGAGTACGAGTACAAGAAATACAATCTTATGACATTTTATTAATTACACTTAATGAATGAAATAGTCATTTGCAAATTGATTTTCGCGTTTTCTCAGGTTATGTTTGTCTGATAACAAAATTTCTTTGATGGTTTAAAACATTTAGGTGTGAAAGAAAAGTAAAAATAGAAGAATTCAGTAAGACAAAAAACATTTTTCACAGCACTGTATTTGATATCCACTATAAATTCAAACTTATGCACCTAATTTTTCTTTTTAAAAATCATTACAGTTGTATCTTGTATGATCATCTCAACCTGGAAAAATAAACTTTTAGGAGAATCATTAAAGGCCTAGAATGAAGAAAACACTCCTGCCTAGGATGAGTGGATGTGAACCTCTGACTGATATGACATATTGGCCGGAGTGATTAGTAGAAAATGTCTGTGCTTGAAGTATGTTTTGGTACATTGTGTACCAGGAGCTGTAGCATTGTCAGCTGGCTGGTTCATGTGTGTCTGCCAGCTCTGTGTGGGGGTAGTCTGGTTAGACACTGATGAATTTAATAGCCAGGATTCTAGAGGACAGATGGTGTGTGGTGAGGTGATGGTTGTGGTTTGCAGTGTGTGTGTGTGTGTGTGTATGTGTATGAGTAGCTGATGAACAAGGGAATTTAATGCCTTGTGACCCAGATTGAGCCCAAGTGGTGATGTGTGTTTCTGGTTGTAGTGTTTGTTTGTGGCTTCACATGTTGCATTGCAGATATTTCTGTATACACTGTGTTTACTTTCACTCCTCAAATGCACCATCACTCCTTGGTGTTGAAAGATATGTATGAAAAAACACCTATCACCATCTCCCAGCTGTCCTCTGCACGGACAATCTGTCAGTCCTCCTCTTCTCCAGTCCCTCATCTTTGTCCTGTCCGTCCTCCCCACATGCCTTGCCACACTTGGTGGATTTGCCACAGACAGGCATGATACCTATGACAGCTCCTTCACACATTATACACCCCTGAAATGTGTATGTCCCAGGCTGAAGGGTCCAGGAGGGGCTGAGCGCAGCTGAGGTCAGAGCGGGAGGTTTTTACGCCTCACTGCCACATCCGCAGCCTAAGATTCCTACTGATTTTCTTTTCTCCTCTGCAGTGTCAAAACTAAATTTCACGTTTCCATTTGTGAAGTGTTAGGTATTATTTAGTCAACTCAGAGGCAAGAACGATACAGTCAATTTACTTGCAAGGGTAGCTCTGCACTACAGACTACAAAGTGTTGGCACCCTTGTCTCTTTATTTATACATGCTGGTTCACACACAGCTCAACAAACATTCGGGGTGTGTGTGTGTGTGTGTGGGGTCAGAAAGGTTAGGGTTCATGTGTTTTGATTTTAAGCAGAGAGAGAGTGAGTGAGTGAGGACTCGTACCAGTCCCTAGATGTTGCTGATAAAAGCATAACTCTCTCTTCTGACCTATCTCCCTTTCTGTGACATGTAAGGAGGAAAAAGCACTTAGAGCAGACATGAGTGATAAACAATACAAAAGTTTTCAAACCCCTAACAGAAGATACACTTGAACCCAGATGATCACATTCACTGTAAGAGAAGTAACATAACAGTTGTTTTCCTCACTGTCTGACATTGGAACCCATTAACGTATTAGTATTATCTTAATGATTAACAGCAGGTGACGTCTCAAGGCACTTTAGAGCAAAAAGATTCAGTTTCTATACAGAAATGTTCAATTATATCAGCCAATTCATAATCAATTACAAATATCTCAACGCACTCCTAGTTATTAAACAATGCAGTGGACAATGATAAATTGTCAACTCATTGCTGTAATGGCAATGATTTGCAAATAATGACTGAGAAAATTATACATATTTCTGGACACGCTATGTTTAAATGAAATATAGGTAAAACCAGACTTATTTGTATATTGATACATTCGATTGTTGTGTTATGCTTTAAGAGATGCCCATCTCCTTTCCTATCAGTATATATACAGTACTGTGCAAAAGTTTTAGGCAGATGTGAAAATTTCTGTAAACAAAGAATGCTTTCAGAAATGTAAATGATGATTGTTTATTTTTATCAATTTACAAAATGCTAAGTGAGCGAACCCAAACATGCAGCTAAACTCATAAAGAACTATCTTCAGCGTAAAGAAGACTTTCCGTAAGCGATGGTATGGCCCCCACAGAGCCCTGATCTCAACATCATCCAGTGTGTCTGGGATTACATGAAGAGACAGAAGGATGTGAGAAATCTACATCCACAGAAGATCTGTGGTTAGTTCCCCAAGATGTCTGGAACAACCTAACCGCCAAGTTCCTACAAACATTGTGTGCAAGTGTACCTAGAAGAATTGATGCTGTTTTGAAGGCAAAGTGTGGTCACAACAAATATTGATTTGATTTAGATTTATCTTTTGTTCATTCACTGAATTTTGTTGATTGATGAAAATAAATGACCAACACTTCCGTTTTTGAAAGCATTCTTTGTTTACAGCATTTTCACACCTGCCTTAAACCTTTGCACAGTAAATGTAAACAGTAAATATATATATATTTATATATATATATATATATGTGTGTGTGTGTGTGTGTGTGTGTGTATTTTCTTACTACTTTCTGTGTTTTAACTAAGCCATAATTTTACTGTTAACTAAGATGTATTTGCAAACTATAATCATGATAAAAACTTTCATATTGTTACACCCCTAATCCAAGTAAGAGTATAGCAGCTTGGCCCTCAGCCATTCATGTCCATGGGTGTATTTATAATCTTTTACACTCAGCCTATTTCAAATGATCATAAAAACAAATGTTTGGAACAGGTTTAAATTGATAGCTTTGACAAACTTAAAATGTTTTCTGTTTGCTTGAGTTTCTACCTCAATATTTCTGTGGATATTTGAAGCATAAGCTTGGATTCATCTTCCACATTAAAAAAGAACTAAATCACAGATAATGGGAAGAGATAGAAAAAAAGAGGACAGGATCTATAGCTTTCTGTTTCCATTACTTTGACTACTTTTTGTCATTTTTCTTAGATCCTTTCTTTGTACTCTTTGAAGATTGGAAAACAAGTTTTAATAGTTACAAGTTTTACAGTTTTGTCCTTGGATTTCTGTTTGTATTTCTTCACAGAGACATGTTCTTGTTCTGTCCTTATTCAATGTATTTTTGCACTTCCTCTCGGTCGATGGACCAGGAGAAAAACAAATCTTCTACCCTTTTCTGTGTCCATCTCATGTCTCAGTTTTTCCTTTTTTTCTATGGGGCTTGAATTTCAATAGAATATCACAACAGGTACAGTTGAAACTAGGCATTTACATCCACTGTGTAAAAAGACACATTACCTTTTTTCCTATCTCTGTATTAAATCACACTAAGCGTTTCTTGTTTTAGGTTTGTTAGGATCACCTAAATTATTTCTGATTGCCTAATGTCAGAATAATGAGTCATGATTCCACACTCCTGTCATCTAAGGCCCCGCCCCCACGCCAAACTAGGGCAAGACGTTTGAAACTGAACAAAGTAAATCTGACAGTGTAAAAAAACCTTTAATTTTGAGTTTAAGGTTTTTTTCAGTTTTTTCAGTTTAAAGTTTTAGTCTCTGTTTTTCTTTTGAACAAATTTTATGGCCCCAATTTGACTCAGTACCACTCAGAGAGGAAAAAGCCATTACTCCAAAAGCAACATGGAAAGGCAGATTATAGTTTGAAAATTTACTCAGGGTTACACAGCTTAATTTTTTAAGATGTGTCCTGTGGTCTGATGAGACAAAAACTTCAGTATTTGACATACTACTAATTTTGGCTTCTCTGCCTTTTACCGGGGTGGGGTTTGCTAATACTGAAGCAACATCTAAAGACACCAGCCAGGATTCTAAAGCTTGGACACAAATGGGTCTTCCAAATGGAAAATGTCCCTCAACATAGCTGCATCTACTATAGACCTAAAACAGCGGAGAATGTACATTTAGAATGAATATGGGATGCTCGGCTTTGAGGATTTAATTAGAGGTGGAGCTATGTTTTAAGGCTCCTAAGGCATGCAAAGGCAAAACACCAAAACTGTTTTGCATATTCACATAACACTGTTTTCATGTTTCACATGTAAAACCTTACTTACATGCTCATAGAGTGAGTATAAGACCTAAAAGCAGAGGTCCAATTAATTTACCCAAATATTTTCATTATTATTATTTTGTTATAATTATTTTTTTTCCCAACATGTCTAATTTTGGAAACATGTTTCTTTCTATATGCCCTGTCAAATACAGATCTACTATTGATGACCAGTTTTAAACCAGATTTGGAAAGCTAAGAGGGAACTGCCATCCCCACTCAGCTCAGCCATCCAAAAGTAGGGGAATGAGACGGGTGAGGTGCCAGGTTTAGGCATAGAAAGGAAGAACTTAGCCTGAACATTTATTCAGGTTTTTAATCTTTGCAAGGGTTTGAGCATAAGCACTGTAAGAGATTCTTCACCAGTCCTGTCAGTCTTGCACAGCTTGTGTGCGTGTTTTTCCTTTACATGGCTTCTTCAGGAAGACGAGGCTTTGATGATGTGGGTGTCTGAGCTGGAGAGTCCCTGCCAAGAGCCTGCCGTCACAGATGGAGGTTCAGGAGAGGAGGAGGAAATAAGAAAGTGGCCCTGACTTAGAGCTGGGAAACTATGCTGAGATTAATGATGGGACAAATGCTCAGGCAGTGCCATGTGTCACACTCTTTTGCTGGAATATGATGAAAAAAAGATTGTGTTTCCTTATGCAACCCCTGCTGTTCCAGCACAACTTGATGAGGTGCTTTTAACAGTGTGAAATAGAGGATATTGGAGGATATTGGTGACCACAAAATCCCACTGTTCAACAAGTTGTCATTAACAATGCTGCTTTTACAGATTAAAACACTTGGTGTGGAACTGTTTAGAATTGCCATCAGTGTAATCTCACATCTCTGCACTGAAGTACATTAAATAAAATATGCATTATTGTGAGGAGGAACAAACATGGTACAAGGTTTTTAACATTTTCATGCAAATAAAATATGAAAAGTGTTTTTGTGTGCAAACCCTTGACTAAGCACTTTGTAGAACCACATTTAACCACAGGTTCAGCTGCAGTTCTGAAAATTGACACAAGTCAGAGCATTGCCTGTGGTTCTTTTCAAAACAGCTCAAGCTCTTCTCAGATTCGATGGACATCATTTGTAAAGTCTTGCCACAGATTTTGTTTGAGTTGGATATGGAGTTTGACTACATTCAAACACATTAATACGCTTTGATCAAAACCATTTCATTGTATCTCAGGCCATATCTTTAGGGTGGTTGTCCTGCTGGAAGGTGAACCTCAATCCTAGTCTCACGTCTTCTGTAGCCTGTAACCGGTTTTCTTCCAGGGTTGTACTGGATTTAGCTCTATCCATCTCCGCAACAACTCTGATCTGCCTCCCTGTTCCTGCTGGGGAATACAACCTCACAGTGGTTGCCACCACCGTGTTTTACATGTAGATGCTGTATTCAGGGCTTTGTGCAGTGCTAGAATTTTCTTTCTACACATACTGAGCTGTATGTGTAGAAAACACATGCATCCAACACTGTTCTTTGTTTGTTCCATGTACCATTGTCTCCATCCATCCATCCATCCATCCATCCATCACTTTGTGGGTTTTGCAGATCCATGTTGGGGATCCATATTCAATCCTATCCTCTGTAGAACCATCTGCATTACAGTATATTTATGGTGAAATTCGGTATTTATATTTCAAGAATAGACTAGAAACCAAAACCAAAACTAGGACATTTGCCAGAATCTTGAATAGTATGGAAGTTTGGTATGTAAAATGTGTTGAAACTATACATTTCACTTTTCATTTTTTAAATATTAGACAGTATCTCATGCTGTGACAGCCTCTTTTATCATATTAAACACCTGCAGTGTTTAATATGATAAAAGTGTAAATGTCTCCATAAGGATCCTGAATGGATTCTAGTTAGTATTGCAGACCCTAATAAACATACAGTAGTGGATGAATGAGGAATTAGCCCTATAAACATAGAGGTGAGACCAATCTGGCTCTCAGGCTCCTGCATCAATATTCCCAGTTTTTGCATGTGCTGAGGACTCTCGCTGCATGTTTTCATGAAGAATTTTGTAGAACAAAAACTTGTACAAGTTGTTTCCGTTGTGGCATTAATATGTGTTCTTTGATTTGTGTTTCCTATTATTTGATTCCTCTCTTAAGAACCTCAAATAACACTGTGCCACCATAGGCATCATATTCCCTGTAATCTCATCATGTTGACACAAAAAGCATCTTACTTAATCTTACTGAAGACTCAACCTCCTGGATACTGAGGGATTAAATACATTAGAAACAAAAGAGCACAGTGCTACTATGCTTCAAGAATTTGCACTTGTTTAATTGCGGCTTTGATACAGAAGAGAGATCGGAGTTTCTTTTTCTGTTTCAAAGTCTCAAATTCAAAGAAAGTAGTAAAATTTTGTGGAAGGACTATCTTAGTAAGAGTCCAATGAAATATACAAATGAAGTCAAGTACTTTTTTTCATTTATTTTTTTACAGACAAAGTGTTTTAATGCATAACATGCACATTGTTTCAGTTTATTTTTTAAACAGGGTATTGTATCCTGTATCCTTCAGATTTTGTCACATTCCAACAATAAATGTCATTGTATTCTGACCAGAGCTACTATTTCAGCATGTTTTTTGTGTTCTGTACCTGGCTTGTGGCAAACTGAAAACTACATATCTTCTGAACCTTTTTAAACAATCAATTTCTTGTCCTATATTCCATGCTGCTCAGATTTGTGGAGTGTACCACAAATAGTTGTTCTGTGGAAAGATTCTCTCACCAGAGCTGTGGATCTTTGCAGCCCCTCCAGGGTTGCCATGTTTCTCTTGGCAGCTTCTTCGATAAATGCTCTCTTTTTAGTTCAGGTGGACGTCCATGTCTTGGTAGGTCTCCCCTTGGTCCATCCTCTTTCCATGTTCAGATAAAGGATTTAACGGAACTATGGAAGATATTTGAAGGGATATTGTTGGGATATTGTTTTAGAACCTAACCCTGTTTTAAGCTTCTCCACAACTTTCGCCCTGACCTTTCTGCTGTGTTCCTTGATCTTCATGATACCGGTCATTCTCTAATGTTCTCTAAAAAACCTCTGAGGCTAGGAACAAAGCAGCTGCATTTATACTGAGATTCAGTTCCACACAGCTGGACTCTATTTAATGATTATATTACCTCTAAAGGCAATTAGTTGGACTGAATTTTATTTAGGTGTACCAGATCTAAGTAAATAGGCGGGTATGAAGTAGAGGAGGGTTTGAGTGGCAGTCTATTATAATTAATGATGTGACTGTCAATCAGTTGCTCTTTGATATGAGCAACTGTTTTATAAACACAAAATATTTTTTTTATTTATCTTTTAGGTCTTATGTGGTCATTTTAGGAGCCTTCAAAGATTATTTATAGTAGCCGGTTTCCAAAATGAAACAAATCTTCAAGCACCATAAATGTGTTTTTTATGCAGACAATCCAACCACAAGTTAAATAAGTTCTTAAATTATTTACCTACAATTCATCACCTTCAAAATTATTAGAGATAGATAGATAGATAGATAGATAGATAGATAGATAGATAGATAGATAGATAGATAGATAGATAGATAGATAGATAGATAGATAGATAGATAGATAGATAGATAGATAGATAGATAGATAGATAGATAGATAGATAGATAGATAGATAGATAGATAGATAGATAGATAGATAGATAGATAGATAGATAGATAGATAGATAGATAGATAGATAGATGATACAAACTTACATACATAGATGGATAGATACATTTACATTTATTGTTTTGGATACAAAACTGCTGCACAATAAAAGAAAAGACATCACATAACATTCACTCATATCAACTTCCCCCTTAGCATATAGCACAATGCCAATACTAAATGTATATAATCAAAATGAAACAAATATATACCATACAAAACACATTACATAATTAAGAGTACCATTGACCGTTACCTGTACATTCTGTAATCATAATTCAATGTTTTTATTGCTGTTTAAGGCTTTGATGGAGAGTGGAAGGAATGCGTTCTGCCAATTTACTTAATAGAAAAGCAGAAATACCATCTAGACCTGTGGTTTGTTGACATTAACCTGTTTAAACACATCATTGACAGATACATTATCAAAATCAATCCTGTTCCATTCATTTACAACCACATCACCAAATACTCTGTCACATTCAGCAGAAAAGCCATGATTATATCAAACCGTCCATAGAAAGCATTCAATTCATTTGCTTTGGCCAGTTCATTCAAACCATAGATATATTTTTGTGCAGGTTCCATAATTGTAGCTATTTTCATACTGTGCCAGAGTTTTTTTTGAGTTAATAGATAGGAGATTGTCCTTGATAACATTCTTGTGGTGTTCCTTTGCTTTTTGTAACTTCTGATTCAGTTCCTTTTGTATAGTTTTAAATTCCAGGCAATCATTCTTAAAAGCTTGTTTTTTTTCCGATTAATGCCGTCTTTATCCTCCCTTGTGATGTATGGCTTGTTATTGAGATATATCCAGGGTCGCAGGCGCATAGGCTGAAAATTGTCGCTGCTATGCTGAAATTAGGCCACTACGCAAATTTTTTATGAGCGTAGTGGCATCTGACATCTGGCCTCCCTTTCCGTGTGGTTTTTATGTCGGCTGTAGCGAATGAGCTAAGTCAGCTCCTGCTTCCCTTTAACCTATGCGACCATTAAAGCATCTAAAATCATGTCAGCTTCGAAGGGCATCATATCATGACATGCCTGCAGAAGAAAATCTACGCTGCCACCCCCTTGCTACTCTTATAAAAATTCTCGGTGAGAACCCTGAAATCTTTATTTCTTTTTTTGGGATCACAATATCAACACAGAATTTAATATAGTCTGTGATTACATCTGTAGCAATGTCCAGATTTTATTCCTCAGATAGAATGTCCCAGTCTGTGGATAGAAAACAGCCTTTCAAATGACATGCTGTCAGCAGACCAGACTTTTAATTTGGGGTTTGCTGCTTTTCAGGACAGTTTTTTATGCGGGGATGACATGGTTATTAGTAGAATCAACAGCTTTATCCCTTTCCTGAATTTGTAGTTCCAGGGTTGATCACACGGGAGCAGCTAAAGGTAGACTGTGCTATTAAATAGATTAGTCACATCAAGATAAAACAAAGAATACCTATGTATCTCATATTGTATATTTTCTAAGCAACATTTTGACTGTGTATGGGGCTTTAATGGATATGAATGATTTCTGCAGGTCAAGAAGATTTTGATGTAGTGGTGCCCATAAAACTGCATTTTTCCATGCATACTAATGAGGGGAGAGGAACATTAGCAGGTTTTATTGTTTAGAGGGACACTGAAGTGATTTTCATTGCTGGAGACAACCACAGAGTCTAGCTCTAACCCTGATTGGCAGCTTTAGTTAAAAAAAAGTATGTTGCAGGCATCATAAAGCTGTTCAAAGTTTGACTCACCCAGTTGTCTTTTGAGATCAGCCTCATGATGTGGCCCAGTAATGCAGTGGCTGATTTGTTCTGACAGCTATGGTGTGTTTATTTCACTGCTGAACTGTCACTTCATCATCAACATTCAGCTAGCCCCATGCAGGCTTTCACACACCCTTCTAATTACACAGCACAGTTAGAGAATTCACCAGACTTTGATGGCGTTCTTGTTACCTAATTTCATGGCTGCCGCTTTGACCTGCCCAGTGGCTCTGAACATGGACACAGCTGAGCTCCGCTGAGCACAACATGCTTTCCCCATCAGTTTATTTGATAATTAGGGTTTTGTTTGCACACTGCAGGTCAGATTGTCTAAACTAAGAATGTGCTGTGGAAAAGTATTTGACCCCTTATTGATTTCTTCAGTTTTTGCTTTTTGTCACATTCACGTTTAAAATAATAACACATTTTAAGGCCTGTCAAAGATAACCGTTGTACATTCATTTAAACAAGCCATCCAAACTAAACCGATCTGATCTAAAAAGTAATTGTCCCCTAACCTTAAAAACTAATTGCAGAAACAGCTGCCACCAAGTGTTTGTTTTTCTAGAATTGCGCCGCTCAAGGTGGCAGCAGGTTGGAGTAGCTGTGTTACTTTTGATTCTGATTTATTCTTTTTTGGGAACTATTCTTCTTGTGGTGGAGACAGTTGATTTTTTATTTTTTGTATGACTGTCCACTCCAGTGTCGGATGCTGCGCAGCTTGGAGGATTTTTCTTAATACTTTCTATTTTTGGACATTCGTTATGATGCATTGCCATGGCAACGGGGTTGTTTCTTACAACCGGGAGCAGCTGATTAATATCTCAAAAGCTCAAATAATACTTCAGCTACAACCCCAAATCCCTGATAAGTTGAAAAGGAGACGCCGTGGATGCAGAGCAGGAGCTAAGAGAAGAGAGAGAAGGAGGAAGTTCAAACCATCTCTTCCGTCGATTTTGATGGGCAATGTGAGATCGTTGGGAAACAAGTTGGATGAACTCCAAGCCCTACAAAGGACCCAGCCAGAGTACCGGGCATGCAGTATCATGTGTTTTACTGAGACATGGCTGCAGGATCATATCCCCGACTCCAGCGTCTCTCTGCCAGGCTTTCTAAACATACGAGCAGACAGAGATTTAAAGAGGAGCGGCAAATGTAAAGGAGGTGGACTGGCATAACTTGTGAACAACAGATGGTGTAATCCAGGACATGTTACTGTGAAGTGTCATCTCTGCAGTCCAGATATTGAACTGTTGGCAGTAAGTTTTCGTCCATATTATTTACCCAGAGAGTTCACCAGTGTTATTTTGGTAACAGTTTACGTTCCACCTTCCGCTGTTGCTGACACTGCATGTGATGCCATCAGCTCAGTTGTTGCTAAGCTACAGACACAAAACCCCAATGCTTTTGTGGCAATTTCTGGTGATTTTAACCATGTTTCACTCTCTGCTACACTTCCAACGTTTCAACAATTTGTCAGCTGCTCTACCAGAGAAAACAAAACATTAGATTTGTTTCATGCAAATGTCAAGGACTCATACATCTCTACAGCACAACCTCCTCTAGGCAAATCAGATCACAATCTTGTTTTTCTCTGCTCGAAATATAAGCCCCTTGTTCAGAGACAACCTGTAATAAAGAGGACTGTGAGAAAATGGTCACAAGAAGCTGAAGAAGCTCTGCAAGGTTGCTTTGAGGCTACAGACTGGGACGCATTGTGCCAGCCACATGGAGAGGACATCAATGCCATGACTGAGTGTGTAACCGACTATATAAACTTCTGCGTGGATAACATCATCCCCACCAGAACTGTGAGATGTTTCCCCAATAACAAACCTTGGATCACCAGTGACCTGAAGGACCTGCTTAACAAGAAAAAAAGAGCCTTCAGAGAGGGAGACAGATAATTATTGAGGATTATACAGAAGCAACTTAAAGTCAAGATAAGAGACAGCAAGGAGGTGTACAAGAAGAAGCTGGAGAGCAAGCTCCAGCAAAACAATATCAGAGATGTGTGGACAGGGATGAAGAAGATCACAGGCTTCAAGCAGAAGGATGATCAGACCGATGGAGGTCTGGACAGAGCCAATGAACTGAACACATTCTTCAATAGGTTCAGTTCAGAAACAAGCTTCACATCCTCCTCTCCTGCTCACAGCCAAACAGACATTCCATCTTCCTTTGACCCACAGGACCCACAGCTGTCCAGTAACACCTCACATTTTTTATCTTCCACCTCAGCCCTAGACCCTTCTGCTTCTACATATTTGCCTTCAACCATATCAGAAGATGCTGATGCTTCCTTTGCTTCCCCCTTCCACCTGTGTGTCTCAAGAAGTCAGGTGAAGAGACAACTGGAGAGACTGAATAGGAATAAGGCTGCAGGTCCAGATCATGTCAGCCCTAGAGTCCTGAAGGCCTGTGCAGAGCAGCTCTGTGGGATTCTGCAGCACCTCTTCAACCTTAGCCTGGCCCAGAAGAAGGTTCCGGTGTTGTGGAAGACCTCCTGTCTTGTTCCGGTACCAAAGAAAACTCACCCATCAGTCCTCAATGACTATAGACCTGTTGCCCTGGCATCTTACATCATGAAGGTCCTAGAGAGACTCCTGTTGGCCCACTTGAGTAAGCAAACAGTAAGCCATCAGGACCCCCTTCAGTTTGCTTATCGCTGTGGAGTTGGAGTTGAAGATACCATCATACACCTGCTTCAACAAACCCACTGTCATCTGGACAAAGCCAGCAGCACTGTGAGGATCATGTTCTTTGATTTATCCAGTGCATTTAATACAATCCAACCTGATTTGCTTTGTCAGAAACTCCAGAAGACTCAGGTGGAGGCCTCAACAATCTCCTGGATCAAAGACTACCTGACAAACAGACCACAGTTTGTGAGACTGAAGGGTTGTGAGTCTAACCAGGTAGTCAGCAGCACAGGAGCACCACAGGGGACTGTACTCTCACCATTCCTCTTCACTCTGTACACCTCAGATTTCCAGTACAAGACAGACTCCTGTCATCTGCAGAAATACTCGGATGATTCTGCAGTCGTGGGGTGGACCAGAGATGGACAAGAAGATGAGTACAGGAAGGTGGTGGACCGCTTTGTGGCATGGTGTGGAAACAATCATCTCATTTTGAACGTGACTAAAACAAAGGAGATGATTGTAGATTTTAAGAGAAACAGGAATAAGTCAAAAACTATTTCCATCATGGGAGAAGAAGTGGAGGTGGTGGAGGAGTATAAATACATCGGTGTTCACCTGGACAACAGACTAGAGTGGAGATGCAACTGTGAAGCCATCTACAAGAAGGGACAGAGCAGACTGTACTTCTTGAGGAAGCTTAGGTCCTTTGGTGTTTGCAGCAAGATGCTGCATATCCTCTATAAGTCTGTTGTGGAAAGTGTGATCTCTTCTGCCATCATCTGCCGGGGAAGCAGCATCAGAGCCAGGGACTTAAAAAAACTCAACAAGCTGATAAAGAAGGCTGGCTCTGTTCTGGGGACTCCTCTGGAACCTCTGGAGATCATTGTGGAAAGAAGGATTCTTCATAAAATGGAGAACATTATGGAGAACCCTGAGCATCCTCTTCATGAGACTGTCCTACAACAACAGAGTGTCTTCAGTCAGAGGCTTCTTCAGATCTGCTGTAAGACGGAGCGCTACAGGAGATCCTTCCTGCCCACAGCCATCAGCATCTACAACGACTCTTTGAAGAAACCTTCATAATATGAGCTATAACAACATTTAATTTCCCTTTGGGATTAATAAAGTATTTTTGAATTGAATTTGAATTGAATTGAATTGTGATAACTGGCAATGAGTCATTTGTATGCAGAAGTTTGGTCCACCCTGCTTTGCAAAACAGTTTTTTTTATTCAGCCACATTAGTGTTATCCAGCATGAATGGCCTGCTTCAGATCACACCACATCATCTTATCAGATTTATCTCTGAACTTTGACTAGGCCAAACCAAAACCATTTCTTTATTTTTTGTTTTCTAGTCCTTCAGAGATGGACTACTGGTGTATTTTAGAACATTGCCCCGCTAAGTAACCCAAGCTCAGTTGTCCAATATATGCACATCCATCCTCTAAAGGTGTCCAGTGTGCCTCTAATTTTGTCTTCACACTGCTCAACATGAGATATCAATCTATTATGTTAATGTCTAATCCTGTCCATTTGAGCCAGTGCCAAATAATATCTAAACATCAAAGCTGGTTATATTACCACCTGGCAAATCTTTTGTATCACTCCTGCAGCTATCATTCTGTCACAGATCACCAATGACACTCATCCCCTTCCACTTCTCCTTGTCTCTGTGTTTTTCTTCACCTCTCTTGTGCATTACCTGTTGTTTTTAAAGGTGCTTTTGAAGTACTCATGGTGCATTCCATTTGTACTTGGAAGTTGAAATTTCCGATCTCCGAATAGGAAATTTCAACTGGAATGCCCCTGAAAGTCGGAATTACAAGTCAGATGGCTGCTACTTGCATCAAGAGTAGTGAAATGTTCCTACTTTGAGTGTTTTTAGCAGTTCTTTATTATTATGTAACATTCATTCAGCTGTACACATACTACTTTTCAATCAGTTTTAACGCTGTTTAAATGTGCAAAATACAGTGTAGTACAGTGTTATTAGGCCCGAGCAAGAAGTCTGCAACTGGGGATCAAAAGTTATGAAAAGCTTTTTGCTACATGAAAGCGTGTGGAGGCCACGCCTCAAAATCTGACTTCTTGCCATAAAAGACGAAATTGATATAGCTCCTACAAGGAAAGTCACAGAGACCTGAAACCTTCTAAGATTGATCTGCCTCTGACCCTGAACAATATTCACTTATCATCAAAGCCCCATCCCCTGAAAACAGTAAGTGTCATGTTTTCCGTTGGATAGTCAATTTTTGATGTCCTTCACCTAATCAATGTGAAACTGTCCCAAGTGACAGATAACATGATGCTCTAAGACAGTTTTCAGTACTGACTGGTTTGGCTGGAGGGTGTAGCTGTGGCGAATTCTGATGTCATGCCACGGCCATACGTTTGGCTCTAAATTACACATGCATGGTTCGATTCACTCCAAAATAAATACATCATCAGTGATTAATGCTGAACATGTTGGCACAGTCAATTGATGACATGATTTTAACCCTGCCCACTAAGGAGTAAACTCACAAGTGAGTGCAGCTTCCGATTTACTCCAAACTGAATATGGTTGATCTTTGTCAACCCCCAAAACAGCTCTATTGGATTACATTGAAATTTGGATCAACAGCGCCCCCTAGGACATTTCAAGTGCTCTATCTCCCTCATACACCATCAGATCCACTTCAAATGTAGTATACATGATCAGGGATCAACGCTGAACATGTCAATTGAAGACATGATTTTAGCCCCGCTCACTGAAAAACAATTGAGTGCAGCTTCCATCTGGAAGGTCGGATTTCCCCCAAATTTTGACTGCTTCTTGCCAGACCAGAACTCTGCATGACCGAACATCATACGATTTGTCGCTCGCAGTACCACCTAGTGGCGACGTGAGGAATCGAGCGGTGGCCTCGTTGGTGGCGTGTAGGCCGCGATGCCAGGCTCCCGTGTCACTGCAAAGGCTAAGCTGCACTGAGCTGCGAGGGCCTATAATGCTGCTTGCAGCTTTCACTGTCATTTTCATTGTTGTAAGACTGCTGTTACAGTTGCTAGCAATACAAACAAAAACATGCAGGAGCGCTATAACTCAGAGATGAGGTAAAGTTAGACTTTTCAGTTCCGAGGTTAATGTAACACACCATAATCCACCTTCAGTATTTTTATTCCTGCAGCTTCCGTATTTCAGCTGTCTTTCTCTAATTCACACATTGGTTCCCTCTTCATTTACTAACCCTTTATGTTTCTCTGCAGGGCATACTTCCATCTCTCCAGGCTCTCTCCTAGCATCGCCTTCATTTTTACTATAAATCACAAAGTTATCTACAAACATGGATAAATGGGGAGTTCTTACCTAATCTGATTAACCAGCCTATTATTATTTCTTCACAAGGTTTTAGCAACAAAATATTAACCAACTCCAGTGATCCAAATGTCATGATTCTGAGTTTAAAACAATGCACTGCAAATTGAAGTTAAAAAGACATAAAGATAGATATTTGCCATTTCCAGTATGAATGTTTTAATCAAATCAGCAACTTGCACTGACTCACAGGATTCTACCCTGTGAACATTGTGTGATCCAAGCTCAGGCACTTGGCATTCAGCTGGGGTTGCGTTGTTCAGAGTGCTGCAGTGCAATTTTACTCCTTCATATGTGTCGCTAATGCCACTCTGCTGTCATCTGCTGCTGCTATTTTTTTAAACATTAAACTGAGCACAAAAACACACCATGACATTTTGATAAGACTCATGGTATTTTCAGTATTTGGTGAGATTCATTTTAAATTTAAGCTCAGATGTTTTGTGTGGATTAAGTTGGTTCAGCTTCTCTAAATGTCCACCTGTGAAGGGGCTTTGTTTTTATTTATGCAGCAAGTACGTACATTACTGTTGTCAGGCGGATTTTTCTTATCTTTACAAATCAACATCCTGGCTTACTTTAGGGGGTTGGTTAGTACAATCATGTGACTCACTTATATTAAACCTCACTAAGAATGGTGTTTGCAGGGTCATGTTGAGAACACAGCTGGCATGAAGGGCTGTTGAGCGTGCTAAAAAAAAATTACATTTGCCCACAGATTTCTTTGCTTTTTGCCACACTGCCAATTTTTGACAACTTTGACACACCCAGTGTCATGGATGCACCGCCACCACACCCCTCACAGATTTCTCACATTTATTATTTTGTTACAATGTTTTAGATCTTCAAACATTCATAAATATCTGAAATAGATAACCTGAGTAAATTCAAAAAACTGTCTTGATTATATTTCAATATGACAAAAAGCAAAAATTTTGCATTTCTGCTATGTTCATAATTTCCATTTCAGCTGTAGCTCCAGATGTGCCTCCATCCCATCTTCTTCAGTTTGTCTCTCAATAGGAGGAGTTGTATGTTGTTAAATGTACTGGAAAAGTAAAAAAAAAAAAAAAAAAAAATTCTCACAGTGCCTCTCCCCTTGTTTCAAGTCAGAGAGTGTGCTGTGTAGGAGGTAAAGAACAGCATCATCCACTCCTACTTTCCTTTGGTAGGCAAACTGCAGCAGGTCTGTAGAATGACAGACCTGAGGCCAAATATTTTGGCAGCAGCGACTCCATGCTCTTCATCACATGGGATGTTGGGGCTATTGACCTATTGTCCTTCCCCTCCCTCGCCTGTGCTTTTTTAGGCACTGGAATGAGTCATGATGTTTTTCATGGGACGTGAACCCTCCCAAGGAAGGTCTTCCCAGGATGGAGTTTCCACAGCTGTGGGAGTGGGTGCTAACATCTGCTGGTGGTGTTTCTGGTGATGGTGTTAAATGTGTTCTTGAGGCAGGTGGGGGAGCTAAGAGACCTCTCTAATCTGGACCTTGAGTTCACCTATGCACTTGCTTCAGCCTTTTCTGAGCACCCTGTTTTTGGGTAATGAGGTCCTTAACATTGCTAGTTATTTAGTTGTTTGAAAGGCAACACGCTGTTTTTGTGGGAACAATGTCTGTACAGAAATGTAAATGAGTTTACCCCTAAATGTCCTCGTTGTGTGGATCAATAAATAAACTCAAGTATGTTGATTTGAAGCTGTCCTTAAATGTCTCTCCAGCTTTAGGAAACCAAACTCTAAAAATGCGGGAGGTGGTAGGCTTCCTTAGTACTACTGTCACGGGCTACCGCAGAACTAAATTGTGATATGTTTTTCTCAGGGTTGGCAAAGGGGTAGCCCTCTAGGCATCTCTCATATTGGCATAAAACATGTCCAAAGTTCTGCCTTTCCTGCAAGAGGTGGAGGAGTAGTTATATACATAAAAGATAGATTACATGTCACCGTTCCTTCCTCTTGCTCTTTTTAGAAACAATTTTAATTTCTTGCTTTGAAATTTGAATTCTGTAAATGTCAGTGTTTCACAATTATGTGCTGTTAAAGATCACCATTAGCCTCTAGTGAGGCCCTCACAGTACTGTTCAGTCAAGTGTTGAAGTGAAATTTAAATGAACTCATGATGTTAGGGGACTTAAACCTTGATTGGCAAACTCCAATTTCAGACAATTTATAAGCTCTCTGTGGTTCTATAAATCTGACTAAACTAATAGATAACCCTACTTGGCCAAATATAAAACGATCCACTTCCAAACAAATTCTTGTGCGGTCCACTCCTGCTGTGAATACAAATCTGCCTCGATCCGACCAAACTACAGAAAACATACGCTATTTTGTAGTTAACAAGCCACTTTAGCAGGGAATGTTATACTGAAATCTTACCTGAACCGTGATCTATTGCTTAGCAATTAGCGTCTTCTTGGCTTGCAGCACATATTCTCTGATGGGGTTTCAAAATTATAAATAGAAACTTGTCTCTAATTGACTCTATTATTTATTATTGTTCTTCTTCACTTGCACAGGCCTATATGGTTTACAATTTGCTTTTAACATTGTTCAATCATGTCTGCGATCTTTAAAATTAGTTTTGAATGCAGAAAAAAAAGTGATAGTATTTTCACTGTGTCAGTCACATGAGTTTATTCCTGTATTAAAAACTGCCCAACAGTGGCACCTCCTGAAAATTTTCAGTCAATGACTGACTTTGAAAAATGCTTTGAAGCTGCACTATTAGTAGGGATTACAAACTTTGTTTTTACAAATTTATATTTCAGAATGACTAGAAAAGAGCAATTAAAGTTACACAGCCTAGATGTAGAAGCCCTTCCTTGACATAAAAAAAATCCCAGAAGAGAGTCTCTGATGGGGCCAAATATTAATTTCTCCTTTTTAGAGCTTTTAGGATATTCCTTGCATCTCCAGAACACATTCGAGCAACATGAAAACTACAAAATAAACATAAATGGATGCTTATACAGTGTTTGATGAAGAAGGTTCTAAACATAACTGAATGCATTAACTGTAATGTTGATTCTATGATTAATGACCAGTTTACTATGGTTGTATACTAGTTAAATGCCTGTATGTCCTCCAAGTCAATGATCAGGCCACGATACTTTATGGTTTCTTTAATTATACATGTACAGGTGTTTGTGGTTCTACAAAAAAGAATACACAAATAAAACCAAATTATAATTCCTTATAATTACAGCTTCTCATATCAGTGGATTACATAGAATTTTATGGCCACAGGCTGTATTTTTAGCCTAACCAAATCCAACAAACAACAGCGATGGTTGATTAACAGGCTTTTGATGAGCTGCAATCATCCAAATCAGGTGTGTTAAAGCAGGGAAACGTCAGGACCTCATGAGAATGACTTGGAACACCCCTGCCCAATGAAAAATGTAAATTCTTAAACAATAGCAGAGAAAAGTTAAAGAATTCATAATAGTAAAAAAAGCTGTAATCCCATTACTAAAGTTACTGACAATATTTTTACACAAACTACATGTGAGACACCTTTTAAAATGTTAATGCTACCACAAATTTAATGAACACAACTTTTAAACAAGACCCCAACATAGTTAACAAGTTAGCTAACAGTAGCATCAAAAACATCACTGAATGCATTTGGATCATGTGTTTTCCAAGGTAAAAATGGCAAGCAAACAGATTGCAAAACTGTTTGTTTAATATTGTTATTCAAAGCACACAATAAGGTGATGTCCTAAAGGAGCTAAAAACGAGTGCACAGCGATAACATTAGCAGAAGGCCCGAAGCTGTGCTATCAAAACAACAACCAGTAATTTATATCAACACCTCAACAATCAAGCATGCTGTCATTTTACCATTATCTGCAGCTTACCTCTTTGCACTGCCCGTTGCTTCCATAGACAGAAGGAACTGACCCCTCAGACAGACAGTCTTTCGGCTAAACCTCCTTCATACTGGCCGAGGTTGCTGAAACCTTCTCCCTGAAGTGCTGCGCGCAAACGAAGAGGACTTTCCCCAGTGATGTCAGCACGTTTCCATGAAAAATGAAATTTAACCAGGCACTCCGAAGAGGTTCTGATCCTAGAGGAAGGTGTAACGGCTGGTGTAGGTTAATACACCCGACAACAGAACATTTAGATTTTTTCGTTTGCTGCTTCAACTTGAACTACACGAATACTGCGAGAAAACAATGGCTGATTCACTGGATTGGTTAGCTGGAAGTCCATGACCATCTTTAGAAGTTCCACAGAAAATACTGTGATGTAACAGAGAACGAAACGTAATAGAAATGAAAAAATCTGAACAGACTGACCAAATATGACCCAAAAAGCATCTAAATACAGGTCCTTCTCAAAATATTAGCATATTGTGATAAAGTTCATTATTTTCCATAATGTCATGATGAAAATTTAACATTCATATATTTTAGATTCATTGCACACTAACTGAAATATTTCAGGTCTTTTATTGTCTTAATACGGATGATTTTGGCATACAGCTCATGAAAACCCAAAATTCCTATCTCACAAAATTAGCATATTTCATCCGACCAATAAAAGAAAAGTGTTTTTAATACAAAAAACGTCAACCTTCAAATAATCATGTACAGTTATGCCATCAATACTTGGTCGGGAATCCTTTTTGCAGAAATGACTGCTTCAATGCGGCGTGGCATGGAGGCAATCAGCCTGTGGCACTGCTGAGGTCTTATGGAGGCCCAGGATGCTTCGATAGCGGCCTTTAGCTCATCCAGAGTGTTGGGTCTTGAGTCTCTCAACGTTCTCTTCACAATATCCCACAGATTCTCTATGGGGTTCACGTCAGGAGAGTTGGCAGGCCAATTGAGCACAGTGATACCATGGTCAGTAAATCATTTACCAGTGGTTTTGACACTGTGAGCAGGTGCCAGGTCGTGCTAAAAAATGAAATGTTCATCTCCATAAAGCTTTTCAGCAGATGGAAGCATGAAGTGCTCCAAAATCTCCTGATAGCTAGCTGCATTGACCCTGCCCTTGATAAAACACAGTGGACCAACACCAGCAGCTGATACGGCACCCCAGACCATCACTGACTGTGGGTACTTGACACTGGACTTCTGGCATTTTGGCATTTCCTTCTCCCAGTCTTCCTCCAGACTCTGGCACCTGGATTTCCGAATGACATGCAGAATTTGCTTTCATCCGAAAAAAGTACTTTGGACCACTGAGCAACAGTCCAGTGCTGCTTCTCTGTAGCCCAGGTCAGGCGCTTCTGCCGCTGTTTCTGGTCCAAAAGTGGCTTGACCTGGGGAATGCGGCACCTGTAGCCCATTTCCTGCACACGCCTGTGCACGGTGGCTCTGGATGTTTCTACTCCAGACTGCTTCCGCAGGTCCCCCAAGGTCTGGAATTGGCCCTTCTCCACAATCTTCCTCAGGATCCGGTCACCTCTTCTCGTTGTGCAGCGTTTTCTGCCACACTTTTTCCTTCCCACAGACTTTCTACTGAGGTGCCTTGATACAGCACTCTGGGAACAGCCTATTCGTTCAGAAATTTCTTTCTGTGTCTTACCCTCTTGCTTGAGGGTGTCAATAGTGGCCTTCTGGACAGCAGTCAGGTCGGCAGTCTTACCCATGATTGGGGTTTTGAGTGATGAACCAGGCTGGGAGTTTTAAAGGCCCCAGGAATCTTTTGCAGGTGTTTAGAGTTAACTCGTTGATTCAGATGATTAGGTTCATAGCTCGTTTAGAGACCCTTTTAATGATATGCTAATTTTGTGAGATAGGAATTTTGGGTTTTCATGAGCTGTATGCCACAATCATCCGTATTAAGACAATAAAAGACATGAAATATTTCAGTTAGTGTGCAATGAATCTAAAATATATGAATGTTAAATTTTCATCATGACATTATGGAAAATAATGAACTTTATCACAATATGCTAATATTTTGAGAAGGACCTGTATATCATCGCCGAATCTCTGGGGGGGGGGGGGATTCATGGCGTTTGGGTTCGGGGGGATGTGTTCGATATATGTGTCCTGGTTGGGGTGGCCCAGTGGGGAGATTCATGTCGGGGTTCATTGGGGGTAGGGGGCTCATGGGGTTGGGATCGGAATTCATTGGGGGTTGGGACTATTTTATTCTGTGGCGGCTCTGGTTGGTGGGCTTGTTTGGACCATGTGGACCCCTCTTTGTACATGGCCCCCTCTCCGGATGAAGATGGGGGTGGTTGGGGACAGGGGTCAAGGCGGGGGGTCGGAGTCGCTCAGGTTCAGGCACGAGCCCGGGCTAACCCAGACCAGGTTCAGGGGCTGGGGTCTGCTTGTCTCCACCGCCAGAGGGAATGGGACCACCTCCTGGGTCCAGGGGCTGGTTGCCCCTATGGGGTTTTGGCACCTGGACCTGGGAGTATAGAGTACGTATGTGGAGTGTGAATGAGTTTATGATGTCCATTGTTGTTTATCTTTACGTTGGGTGCGTGGGTGTGAGTGTTTTTATGTGTACGCATGAGGAAGGGAATGTGTGATTGTGACTGTGTGCCTGTTTTTTGTGTCAGGTTGGGTCTTTGACTGCTTCCTCTCCTGGATCACATCATTACATTCTGGAAAATAATGAACTTTATCACAATATGCTAATATTTTGAGAAGGACCTGTAGGCCATACTGCACACCTGCAGCATAATACAAGGAAGGGCCATTCTGTCTTCAGAATATTTTCCACATATGCTCTAAATGATTTTATGGACTTGGAAGAGCTTAAGCATTTTTGGTAAAAAAAACCAAAAAAAAAAAAAAACAAACAAACAAATTAATCAGAAGAGACATATTCTATGTTTCCTCCCTGTCTGAAAATTTCCTGTTTTATGTCTGTTATGATCAATAAATTGTTTCTGTTTGCTAAATATCAGAATAATGATGGATAATTATTATTACTTTCTTCAGCAAATGTAAACTGTAATCAAATTTTTGCAGTAATGCCTTCTTCTGCTCTTGTCATGTCAGTACAGGGCTTTGAAGCAGTGTGTTTAAGGTGTTTCAATGAAATACATCTTCAAATGTGTATTAATTTCATTCAGGTTTTAAAGCCATGACATTATCTTCTCAACTTTTCAAAACTGCTAAATTCATAGTAATTTTAGTGGATGTAAATTTCTGAATTTAAAGAATTATTTCAATATTCTGACATTTAAGCAAAGATAAATAATTTTGGTATTCTGAACTAACCAGAAACAGGAAAAGTTTAGTATGATTTATTGTCAGACACAGAGAAAAAAAGGAGGTTTCTTTTCATGCAGTTTATGTAAATGTCGGGTTTAAACTGTAAATGCATTTTTTCCCTAGCTGGTCTAACTATTTTATAGATTTTTATTGAATTTTCTTTAATTTCCAAAGAATGCAAAACATTTGAGAACACAGGCATGTTTCGTTTTGCCTCTGCTCTATTTAGAGCCTGAACTCAATCAGTAAGGGATTTCATTGAATGTCCAGCCTTAGTGCTTTTCAAACCTCAGAACTCTTTGCACTTTATCAGACTGACCTACATTAAGCTCTGGCCCATGAAAGCAGCATTCTGACAGATAGAGGAGGGGAGAGTTTTAATGCTTTAGCCCAAAGCATTGAGTGGTGCTGATGATGATGGGTTGCTCAGTTGGATTGTCATTGACAGACTTGCTAAAACCTTATTTACTGTTATATCAAAAAAATTGCACACCCTTGTTTAGTTTTTCAATATAATTTATCAAGACATTTAAACATGGTTTGGACTTCTAACAGGGTATAATATTATTTCAGTCTACTTTCAACATAACCAATTGCGGCATACCATTAGTTATTAAACAAAGATCAATCAAAAATGGAAAGATGCGTGTGAAAAACTAAGTACGCCCCATGTTGCAATTGCTTAAAGCACCACCTTTACTCAAAGTAATCTGAGCCAATTTTCAGCTGTCTGACAGATGGCTTCACATTTGACTAGTATACTTTGGTATGCAGAGGAGTTCATGGTCGACTCAATGACAGCAAGATGCCTAGGTCATGAAACAGCAAAACAAGCTCATATCATCACCCCTCCATCATTGTGCTTCACAACTGGTATGTTTTTTTTGTGAACATATGCTGTGATTGAGTTTCTCAATACATGAAGCTATGCATTATGGGGAACATCTCTACTTTTCTCTCATCTGTCTAAAGGACAGTGTTCCAACTGTCCCGTTGTCACTCATGGGAAGAGTCTCTGCTATTAAAATGATGATCCTCTCTAAAATAAACTATATATTCTCTATGATTCCAGTTAAACCACCCCAGACTCATTCAACATTTTTATCATTTTTATGGGCCTCTAAACCTCCACTCACTTTACAAAAGGCTAAAAGTATAGGAGGATTGGAACTGCTAAATTTATAAATACAGGTCCTTCTCAAAATATTAGCATATTGTGATAAAGTTCATTATTTTCCAGAATGTAATGATGAAAATTTAACATTCATATATTTTAGATTCATTGCACAATAACTGAAATATTTCAGGTCTTTTATTGTCTTAATACGGATGATTTTGGCATACAGCTCATGAAAACCCAAAATTCCTATCTCACAAAATTAGCATATCATTAAAAGGGTCTCTAAACGAGCTATGAACCTAATCATCTGAATCAACGAGTTAACTCTAAACACCTGCAAAAGATTCCTGAGGCCTTTAAAACTCCCAGCCTGGTTCATCACTCAAAACCCCAATCATGGGTAAGACTGCCGACCTGACTGCTGTCCAAAAGGCCACTATTGACACCCTCAAGCAAGAAGGTAAGACACAGAAAAAACTTTCTGAACGAATAGGCTGTTCCCAGAGTGCTGTATCAAGGCACCTCAGTGGGAAGTCTGTGGGAAGGAAAAAGTGTGGCAGAAAACGCTGCACAACGAGAAGAGGTGACCGGACCCTGAGGAAGATTGTGGAGAAGGGCCGATTCCAGACCTTGGGGGACCTGCGGAAGCAGTGGACTGAGTCTGGAGTAGAAACATCCAGAGCCACCGTGCACAGGCGTGTGCAGGAAATGGGCTACAGGTGCCGCATTCCCCAGGTCAAGCCACTTTTGAACCAGAAACAGCGGCAGAAGTGCCTGACCTGGGCTACAGAGAAGCAGCACTGGACTGTTGCTCAGTGGTCCAAAGTACTTTTTTCGGATAAAAGCAAATTCTGCATGTCATTCGGAAATCAAGGTGCCAGAGTCTTGAGGAAGACTAGGGAGAAGGAAATGCCAAAATGCCAGAAGTCCAGTGTCAAGTACCCACAGTCAGTGATGGTCTGGGGTGTCGTGTCAGCTGCTGGTGTTGGTCCACTGTGTTTTATCAAGGGCAGGGTCAATGCAGCTAGCTATCAGGAGATTTTGGAGCACTTCATGCTTCCATCTGCTAAAAAGCTTTATGGAGATGAACATTTCATTTTTCAGCACGACCTGGCACCTGCTCACAGTGCCAAAACCACTGGTAAATGGTTTACTGACCATGGTATCACTGTGCTCAATTGGCCTGCCAACTCTCCTGACCTGAACCCCATAGAGCATCTGTGGGATATTGTGAAGAGAACGTTGAGAGACTCAAGACCCAACACTCTGGATGAGCTAAAGGCCGCTATCGAAGCATCCTGGGCCTCCATAAGACCTCAGCAGTGCCACAGGCTGATTGCCTCCATGCCACGCCGCATTGAAGCAGTCATTTCTGCCAAAGGATTCCCGACCAAGTATTGAGTGCATAACTGTACATGATTATTTGAAGGTTGACGTTTTTTGTATTAAAAACACTTTTCTTTTATTGGTCGGATGAAATATGCTAATTTTGTGAGATAGGAATTTTGGATTTTCATGAGCTGTATGCCAAAATCATCTGTATTAAGACAATAAAAGACCTGAAATATTTCAGTTAGTGTGCAATGAATCTAAAATATATGAATGTTAAATTTTCATCATTACATTATGGAAAATAATGAACTTTATCACAATATGCTAATATTTTGAGAAGGACCTGTATTACCTGGTATATGGAATACAATATATCTTAACATGGATTTGGAAAAATCCATCACGCTATGTCCATGGATAGAAATTAAGTAAACATTATGTAAGAAAATCTGTATCTAAGATATTCAATTTATCGGTTGTTTAAGCAGCACAGCTGTTTTAAAAGGATCAATATCAGTTCATCTCTCACTGCCTGGCTGGAATATCTCAAAGTGAAAAGGTCTTTAATTCTCCTGTGCGGACAAACAGAGGGCTCTTAACCTTTCAACATGGAACAGTAAAGGAATAAATCATTTAGAGGGCATATTTGATGTGAATGATTTCATACCCTTTAATGTTTTAGAAGAATCATATGGTGTTGATAAATATAAATTATTTGAATATCACAGACTAAAATCTAGTATCAAGTACAGATGTAATATTAAACAAATTAACATTGAACTTCCTCTAGTAATAACAGGCTTCTCTCAACTTCAACCCCCAAAGTTACTCTCCAAAACCTACAAAAACTTTCAGAAGTAGATTTAAAAATCTCACTTCTTATTAGTGATTGGGATGCTGATTTGTCTACTGGTACAGATATTAACTATTGGAGTAAAATTTGCATTAACACTTTTAGAATGACCAAAAATGCCAACGTTCAACTGATACAATACTATTTTTTAATAGAATGCACTACACAGGAAAAAAGGATGTTTCAAATGGGTTTCTCACATTCCATGCATATCTAAACTGCATGGGAGATTTACCTGACGACTATCTACATGCTCTCTGGCATTGTCAGCCTATCTTTGGCTTCTGGCAAAAATTATTTGGAAGTGTATACTCTAGACATGTTGATAGGTTTTCAATCTGCCCCATAATTTGCCTTCTTGGTGACATCCCAAAAGTAGATCTGGAAACAAACAGATGCCACATCCATCATGCAATTCTAAGCATTGCAAAAAAACATTATTTAAGAAATGGAATAAAATTAGTTTAAACATAATGCATTTATAAATATGTGATTAGAATTTGTTTCTATGGAGAGACTGTCTGCTTGTAAGAAAAAAAAAAACAACATAATAACTTTGATTGGTTTTGGTCTCCCATAACATCACCTAGTGGTGTAGGACATATGGGCATTGCCACCTCAGCACTAGAAGCCAAGGGGGTACAGAGATGCTGACCCCGGGGCTGGGCTATCTCTAGGCATACTGGGCATTTGGGTCTGGGCATTAGGGTCTGGGGCTGAGAGGGGGGTTGAGGGATTTGGGTATGTCGAGGTGGACAGTAAGGGCCTGAAGGCTGGGAGCATCTGGTGGGGCCTCCGTGATCTGGCATATCTCAGGATTCTGGACTTAAGGCAGTGGGCTCACTTTTCTTGGCTGTGCTGGGTTCTCCCAGACCGCCTCCATGTGGGGGTTTCTGCTCTGTGTGGGCTCCCACATGGTGTCTTTGGGCTCTGCGGTGTCTTTGGGCTGGTGTGGGACAAGAAGAGGCCAGAGGGCTGGTGGTCCCAAGGGGGGTCATGCTGTTGAGCCTGTGTCAGCTTAGCGGGGGGCTCTGGGTGTGATGATGGCCTTGGGGTCTCTCACAGCACCATAGGAGGGCCCAGAAGAGGGCTGCCTGCCTTGGTGGGGTGTTGTCTGTGTGGGTGCTTGGGGCACATCCCAGAGTGATGGGCTCCAGTCTGGTGGCCTATGGCTCCCGGAGGAATGTTGGGCTGGTTGAGGGCTGCTGGTAGTCCACTGGGCCCTGGTGAGCCCAATGTGCTCTGATTCCTCCTGCCTTGTGCCAGACAGCTTAGCTTATGCGGGGGTGGTAACGAACTTGTCGAGGGGCTACTTCCGTGCTGGCCACATGGCTGCCTTGGAGTGATGCCCTACACTTCCAGGTGACAAACACTCTCTCACACACACCCACCCAACATAGACACACTTATTTCTACACATATGCTCCCTAATCACACTCACACACACCAACACACGATTACTCAAAATGGTTGAAGGTTGCCTGCCTACTTTATTGCTGGACTAAATCTGGAACTAATAAAGTAAATCACGCAATTAGGATACTGCCCTTCTCTGAGCTCTTCTCTAAGATCATTGTGGATATCTTTACACCTTGGCTTTGTGGAAAAGCACACCACCAAACACACCAACACTGTAAGAAAAGCATTAAGCGTATGCTGCATATGCGGTGATATGTCTGTATATGGAACATATACAGATAATATACGGAAAGATCCACCTGCGCACGTGAGGGATTCTGTTTTTGCGATATTCCGTGATACGGCCCACCAAATTATTCAGATACCCATCAAACTGGTATCCCGAAAAATATACATATAAGATCCCCCACAGTTCCTACTTTAGAGATCTCTGCATCTACGGCGTATCATGTTCGTGGATTCTTAACCAAACGTCATGGATGCCCGCCGTCTATCTGCCTGGAAACCCATCCGAGAGGAATACAGAAAATATGTACCGTTGATCCCCGACAGTTCCTACCTAAGATCTCTGCATCTTTGGCATATCATGTTCACATATTCATGATCTCACGGATGCCCATCAGATATTTATGGATTTGTATTAATTTTTTTTATTTAAACAAAGTATACAACCCTATGCCTGATGTACCAGTTCTCTGCATTGTGAAATACCCAGTCAGCTTTCTACATCACTATCAGAATTATAAAAGCCTTGAATGTTGATTTCTGTACCATTATCATGTTGAACAAATCTCCAGCTGGACTATTAAAAACATTACCAAATGTAAAAAATGCACTTCCTGCGAAAATGCTGTTTGAATGCTGTAAGCTGATATTTTTAGCTGAAAGCTGGCAGAAACCAGCTAAAATTGACTGCAGAAAATCTGCTGAAATGTAAGGAATTAGAAGAAAACTGAAATGCTAAACTCCTGTTGAAAGCTGGCAGAAAGTGGCTAAGGTTGAAAGCAGAAAGTCAACTGAAATCTGATAAATTAGTAGAAATAGCAGAAACATTAGCAAAGAAAAAATGTCATTGGATCTGTTTAAGCAGAAAGACTATTAGCTATAAAATAGCATAACAAGGTGAATGCCTTCAGCATTCACACAATAAAGAGAAACAAGAACACTATTGTGTGAATGCTTTACAACATTTACACAAATGGAGTTTTGATGAAAATTCAAACTGAAAGACTTACCTCCACCCCCCGGCTGTCCTATGACTCCACCATGCGTCTCTCCTCCATCCAATCAGTGTCAGATCCACATGTGTCTTCAATCAATCATCCTCCGAGGCTTCGCTTTTAAGGACCTCCAGTCATGGATTCCCCGCTCTTCAGCTGAGCTTCAACCCGCCTCTGCCCCACCTTCACCATCTCCCTTCCATAGTCCTCCTGGCTCCCTTACCTTCTTAGGCCTTCACTCCACCACCAGTATCAGATCCCAATGGGAAAGACTAATCTAACTCTAAGCCTAAAACGTTCATTCGAGCTCATGTTATTCTCAGCATTTATGTCTTCCCCAGGGTCCGAGCGCCAAAGATATTAACTTTTATCAATAAACTTCTCTAATTGCCATCTTGTGTTTCTTATTATAAGTCTTTTCAGGTTGAATTACCATTTCTATGAACATTTTGGAAATATCAGTATTATGGAATGAACAGTTTATAAACTTTTGTTGTACATCAGGTGTTTTGCATCTACATAACAGCACATATGAATGAAATATTAAGCATAAAAACAAAACAGGAATTTTTGAAGATCATTTTTATTAACAAAATAATATGTGATATTTCAAATTTTGATGTCTCTTGGAGGCTGCCTCCAGCTGCATCTGTCAAAGGGCACTCTGCGGTGAACCATTCTGCAGGACGTTTTTGTAGCTCCACAAGTTTGTGCTAGAATTTTTCTAAAATGTCAAAGTTTAGTTGCCCTCCATTCAGGTGGATAAACGTTCCATGTTTTCCTGATTTCTGTGTCCGCCTCCGCGTCATTCATCAGACATGCAGGCACCCGTTTGATGTATCGGTACTCCATATCAGTCAAAAGGGAGCAATTAAAACCTCAACAAAAAACACGACACAAAAAGAAATCAGAGATTGTTTTGCATTCTAAGGATCGTTAAAAACAAAATCATGTCAACAGTCCATATGTTAGTCAACTCACCTATGCCTTTTATTGTTGAGAGTGCGGACTCGCCGATCCTCTTCATTATGATGTCTTCAGTCTAAGGTGTCTTTGATGTTTCAAAGTATCTGTTGCAGGCTTCTATGAACACAAAGAGTGAAGGTTTAGGGGTAGTTGTACAACAACAAGAGCAAATAGAGTCATTGTTTATTACCATACACAAAAATGGATCTGTAACAAATTACTAAAAAGACTAAATTGTGCATATCATTATGTTAGTCTGCTAAAACGTAATCAATGCACAAAAATATCTTAATTGTTAATCCATAGTATTTTTCTATTACCCAGTACATTCAAATTTCTTGCACTAAAGATAAAACTGCACACATTAACTCCAGCTATATGATAATACAGGTCCTTCTCAAAATATTAGCATATTGTGATAAAGTTCATTATTTTCCATAATGTCATGATGAAAATTTAACATTCATATATTTTAGATTCATTGCACACTAACTGAAATATTTCATGTCTTTTATTGTCTTAATACGGATGATTGTGGCATACAGCTCATGAAAACCCAAAATTCCTATCTCACAAAATTAGCATATCATTAAAAGGGTCTCTAAACGAGCTATGAACCTAATCATCTGAATCAACGAGTTAACTCTAAACACCTGCAAAAGATTCCTGGGGCCTTTAAAACTCCCAGCCTGGTTCATCACTCAAAACCCCAATCTTGGGTAAGACTGCCGACCTGACTGCTGTCCAGAAGGCCACTATTGACACCCTCAAGCAAGAGGGTAAGACACAGAAAGAAATTTCTGAACGAATAGGCTGTTCCCAGAGTGCTGTATCAAGGCACCTCAGTGGGAAGTCTGTGGGAAGGGAAAAGTGTGGCAGAAAACGCTGCACAACGAGAAGAGGTGACCGGACCCTGAGAAAGATTGTGGAGAAGGGCCGATTCCAGACCTTGGGGGACCTGCGGAAGCAGTGGACTCAGTCTGGAGTAGAAACATCCAGAGCCACCGTGCACAGGCGTGTGCAGGAAATGGGCTACAGGTGCCGCATTCCCCAGGTCAAGCCACTTTTGAACCAGAAACAGCAGCAGAAGCGCCTGACCTGGGCTACAGAGAAGCAGCACTGGACTGTTGCTCAGTGGTCCAAAGTACTTTTTTCGGATGAAAGCAAATTCTGCATGTCATTCGGAAATCAAGGTGCCAGAGTCTGGAGGAAGACTGGGGAGAAGGAAATGCCAAAATGCCAGAAGTCCAGTGTCAAGTACCCACAGTCAGTGATGGTCTGGGGTGCCGTGTCAGCTGGTGGTGTTGGTCCACTGTGTTTTATCAAGGGCAGGGTCAATGCAGCTAGCTATCAGGAGATTTTGGAGCACTTCATGCTTCCATCTGCTGAAAAGCTTTATGGAGATGAAGATTTCATTTTTCAGCACGACCTGGCACCTGCTCACAGTGCCAAAACCACTGGTAAGTGGTTTACTGACCATGGTATCACTGTGCTCAATTGGCCTGCCAACTCTCCTGACCTGAACCCCATAGAGAATCTGTGGGATATTGTGAAGAGAACGTTGAGAGACTCAAGACCCAACACTCTGGATGAGCTAAAGGCTGCTATCGAAGTATTCTTGGCCTCCATAAGACCTCAGCCGTGCCACAGGCTGATTGCCTCCATGCTACGCCGCATTGAAGCAGTCATTTCTGCCAAAGGATTCCCGACCAAGTATTGAGTGCATAACTGTACATGATTATTTGAAGGTTGACGTTTTTTGTATTAAAAACACTTTTCTTTTATTGGTCGGATGAAATATGCTAATTTTGTGAGATAGGAATTTTGGGTTTTCATGAGCTATATGCCAAAATCATCCATATTAAGACAATAAAAGACCTGAAATATTTCAGTTAGTGTGCAATGAATCTAAAATATATGAATATTAAATTTTCATCATGACATTATGGAAAATAATGAACTTTATCACAATATGCTAATATTTTGAGAAGGACCAGTATTACCAAGCTAGCAAAGATGCTGTGAACTAGCTAGCTTGTCAGCTATAATGCCAGCGGGTGTCTGGTATAGCGACGTGACCAAGATAAAACTGCTTAAAATAATCACAAACTACGCAGATGTTATCATAAATGTATCGATATTTGTGTTATGTGATATAAACTGCACGACTATAACACATTTGGTAGTAATAGAACATAGAATCTCTCGGATTGCTTATAATCACATGCAGCCGGAGTGCTGGCGTCAAGCGGAACTGCAGGACATTGTTTCCGGTTTCCCAATTTCACTTTTCATAACTTCTATAAAAACCGTCCACATAAATTTGAAATAACAGAATCTTGTTTGATTTACAACTTTGATTATTTAAACCATGTTAGTATGTATTAACTAATTACATTTAAGACATTTTAGAATTGATTAAATTACGTAGATCAGTGATTCCCAACCGGGGGTACTCGTACCCCTAGTGGTACGTGAGCACATTGCAGGGGGTACGTGGAAACATTCAATATTTTATTTCTAAGATGAGGGGTAAATATCATTAGCTAGTAATGATAATTCTTGGACGTGTGATGCTTTATTAGGACCCAGGTGCAAAGTACACCAAGCTTTTACCAACCAAAAGAGCAAAAAGGGCACAATAAAACAACTACAGGTGGGAAAGACTAGAGCAGTGTCATTGCTGTTCACCTGTATGACGCTCCGCTACCTGGAGAGAGAAAAGTAACCGTTGTTTCCACTCTGCCGATCTATCAATGCTTATCGAGGACAAGCAATCTCAGGTGTCTCATTAAAGCTCAGTTAAATGATGAAAACAAATTAAAACTGATATAGTGAGCCTGAACATTATTTCTATAGCTGATTTTTTAGGTTTAAATGTTTATTTATTGGGGTCTTATTCAAAAGATTTTGTATTTATTTAGATTACTTATTCACTTTCGAGTTTTCTTTGTTTAAACTGAGCTGAAAAGAATAAAATGCCTAAGAACTATACGTTCAAGTTAAAGAGATTAAATACATTTTTTTTAAATTTAATAATAATAATATTGTTTTATATCAGATGTTTAGTCTTGTTGAACAACTATGTTGGAAAATTATGTGTCTTTAAAATTAAAGTCAGATACTGCACCAAATAAAAGGTTTTGACCTGGCTTGGCACTTTTTGAAGGCTTATCATATTATTTTTCCTATATTAATCTTTCTTTAATTTGTGAAAATCTTGTAGCAGGATTTACTCACTGATAATTTGAAGCCCCATTTATATGACCATTTTTCTATTTTATTATCTACTCTCTTTATGTTTCCTACTACATGCGAGACGTTCCTTCCTCTCATCCATATGGCCCCATCTGCATATAGTGCTGATTTATTGCATCTAGATTTGTACTTCCTGTTGGTTTTTATTTTATTTTAGAAGTAACGTTTGAAAAATGTACAAAACATATTCTCCTAACGTTAGTATAGAGGCAAGCATAATTATTTATGAATTTAAAAACTCACCCATCTTTGGACAGGATTGCATTAGTCAGAGCTCTCAGATTTAATGAAAAGTTCAGAGTGAGGTTATATCTGCTGGTGTTGAAGGAACTATAAATCATAGATGTTGTGGCCGCAGCGGCCCCTCTACCTCACTCCGTTCTCCCCACTGTTTTATTAAGAAAAATGCCTAATTTTACATCCCCCTTGCTACAAATAACCACAAATAGAAAAAATGATAACTGGTAAATATAAAAAAAGAAAGATTTAGCCAAATCATAAATTAAACTTATACATTTGACCCAAAACGCAGAAGCTTTTGAAATTAATGTGGCTTCAGTGCGACAAAATGTTTGCTATATAGATATGTACTTCTGTTTTTGTTGCTCACATCTTAAGTTTCCCTGAAATGTAAACGATCACTGCTTCGGATAGCTGTTAGGTGAATCTTTGACCTATGTGGAACTTAATTGAGACGATTACCAACAGAAATCCAGTGTATTAATGCTGAAAATGTTTTTTTTTTCTACAATTGAAAGAGACAACAGGCAGCAATGAGACTTTTAAGTTTGCTTTGAGGTTAAATCTCTTTTCTTTTCAGTGTCAGAATGGGATGGTTGTTGACAACCTCCAGATCCATTCAATGCTGTCTGTGGAGTTTCATGAGCAGAAAAGTCTCCAACTTTGTGGATGGCACTGTGTGGTTCTGTGTGATCAGTGGCTCCCTAGCTCAAAAGAAAACCATACTATGTATGCCAGGAAAGCAGAAAGAGGAAACTGTACGCATTGTTATTCCAGTGTCACCACTGAGATGCATTCGGGGTCAAGTAAAGCCGTTGGTTCGAATGAGATTTGTTGTTTGTCTGACAAATATGTAACAAGCCATATTTTCAATATTGCCATAAAGCTTATGACTTGGAAGTTGACTGGCTACTTCAAGTTATTTTCTTATTGTTATTCAGCATCTCTGACAATAGGCAATTTTAGAATCAGAATGGGTCTTTATTGCCAAGGAAGTTTTTATACACAATGTATTTGTGTTTGTGTAAAAACATTAAGTAATTGAAAGAGAAATTAATATAAAAACACAACAAAAAGAACAGACAGAACATAACTGGGAAAAGACAGGGCATAACTGCACCAGTCCCATGGTAGGACAGTGTCTTTCAAAGCGTCAGCAAAACCTTTTCAGTTTGTAGCGTCACAGGTTCATCTGTTTATTTTTCCATAAGTTAGAGACGTAAAGTGATTGATGGTGATTTTCTACACTTGCTAACGTTTGAAGCCATTAGTTGCTCAATGATAGAAGAACTGTTGAAATGTGCAAGCTGGATTTCCCCACATACAGACAAAAACATCTCCAGCATCCAGTACAGAGCCCTCTAGTGGTGGACACAAAGTACTAGCATAGAACACATCGCATTTAGGAAAAGGCAACACAAGGCAAGGGAAGTTTATTTATATTGCACATTTCAGCAGCAAGACAAGTCAAAGTGCTTCACATGAAGGAAAAAAATTTAAAATAAAAAACATAATAGGCAAAGTACTTTACAGTGACATAAAGGGAATAAAAAAAATAAAGAGAATAGAATGATGGATAAGAAAATGAAAGGAAAGTTGGACTGAAAACTTAACTAATAAAGTTTAGATAGCACAGTCAAACGCTACTCTAAACAAATAAGTTTTTTATCTTGATTTGAAGCAACTTAGGGTTTCAGCGCTTTTATAGTTTTGTGGGAGTTTATTCCAGATTAGTGGAGCATAAGAACTAAAAGCTGCTTCTCCATGTTTGGTTCTGGTTCTGGTTCTGCAGAGTAGATTTGAGCCAGATGACCTGAGAGGTCTGGGTGGTTGATACACTGACAACAAGTCTGTAATGTATTTTGGTGCGAAACCATTCAGTGATTTATAGACTAACAGAAGTATTTTAAAGTCTATTCTTTGAGATACGGGAAGCCAGTGTAGGGACTTTAGAACCGGGCCGATGTGGTCCACTTTCTTAGTTCTAGTGAGGACGCGGACAGCAGCGTTCTGGATCAGCTGAAGCTGTCTGATCAACTTTTTAGGGAGACGTGTGAAGACACCGTTGCAGTAATAAATTCTACTAAAGATGGACAAATTTTTCAAGGTCCTGCTGAGACATTAGTCCTTTAATCCTGGAGATGTTCTTTAGGTGATAGAAGGCCGACCTTGTTACTGTCTTTATGTGCCTCTGAAGGTTCAGGTCTGAGTCCATCACTACACCCAGGTTTCGAGCCTGACTGGTAGTTTCTAGCTGTATTAACTGAAGCTGTGTATTAACTTTTAAACACTCTTCCTGTTGTCCAAAGATTATTACTTCAGTTTTATTTTTATTCATCTGATGAAAATTTTTGCACATCCATAAAATAAATGCATTGAAGAAATCAATGCATTTACCAAGCGCTTGAATGGGTTCATAGTCACCTGGTGACATTGTAATGTATAGCTGTGTGTCGTCTGCATAGTTATGATAACTTACGTTATTGTTTATTAAAATCTGAGTCAGAGGGAGCATGTAGATATTGAAAAGGAGGGGCCCCAAGATGGACCCTTGGGGAATACTACATGGTTGTTTTTTTTGTGCTCTCTGATGTAAAGTTACCTACTGACACAAAAAAGTCCCTGTCCTTCAAGTAGGATTTAAACCAGTTGAGTGCTGTTCCAGAAAGGCTGACCCAGTTTTCCAGGCGCTCTAATAAAATGGAGTGATCAACCGTGTCGAATGCTGCACTAAGGTCCAATAATACCAGCACTGTAGTTCTTCCACAGTCTGTGTTCATACGGATGTCATTGAACACCTTGACCAGAGCAGTCTCTGTACTGTGGTGAGCAGGAAGCCTGACTGGAAGACATCGAAACGGTTGGTCATTGTTAGAAAGTTGTTTAACTGTTGAAACACAGCTTTTTCAATAATCTTACTGATGAAGGGGAGGTTTGATATAGGCCTGTAGTTCTGTAGTAGCAGCTTGTCCAAGTTGCTCTTTTTTAATAGAGGTATGATAATTGCTGTTTTTAGGGCCTGGGGGAAAACACCTGACAAAAGGGACGCGTTTATTATTTGTGTTAAATCAGATGTTATTACAGGCAAAGCTTTCTTAAGGAAAGCTGTGGGTAAAACATCGAGACAGCAGGAAGAAGAGCTTAGTTGCTGTACGATTTCTTCTAAGTTTTTGCAGTTTATTTGGTGAAATTGGGAAATTTTGTCAGAATCAGTTGTAGTTAGAGACAACTTTGGTACTGGAGTTGATGTGGATGTGCTGACTGCCTCTCTGATCTTTTGGGTTTTTTCAGTGAAGATGTTAGCAAATTCATTGCAGGATTTCAAATGCTACAGTTACAGGAAGGTTTGTTAACCTTTCAACCGTGGCAAATAATGCACGAGCATTGTTAATGTTTTGGCTGATGATCTTTTCGACACTCACTTTTTTCTCTTCTGACTGGTGGAGCACTTCTCCACGGAGACATTTTCATCCCAGAAACGACTTTCACTTTAATTGGAGCAATTGAATTAATGATGTTCGAGATTTTAGAATGAAAGTTTTCTACCAGCTCATCTATAGTGTTACTGGGCAAAGTGGAGGTAGAAGAGTAAATCTGGTTAAAGGTTTCAGTGGCACTGTCCTTAAGATGCGTTTTCTTATAATGTCACTATGGCTGAGTCATTGCAGATGCTTTCAAAAATAACAGAAAAGTGGTCAGATAGAGCAACATCAGTTACAGACACCTTGGAAATGTTTAGACCCTTAGTGATGATCAAGTCCAAAATGTATTCCCTGTTTGTGCATCTGCTGTTTAACATGTTGAGTCAAACCAAATTTTCTAAGCGTGTCACGTAGATTTATTGCGCTTCTGTCTTCAGGATTGTCAATATGAATGTTGAAGTCTCCCACAATAATTAAACAGTCATAATCAACACATATCACAGATAAAAGCTCATTAAAATAACTGAAAAAGTTTGTTTTGGACGTAGTAATTTAGTAATTTACTCTGTTACATTTACTTGAGTGACACAACTGTTAATTGGTTTGAACAAAATGCTTAATGTGAGACTTATGTTAAAGTGAGACTGTTATTTGAACACATTCCTTGATATTTAAATTCCAGAAAATGATTAAATGTTGAGTATATCTGAGCAGGATGGAGGTTGTTTAAATGATGTACTCAATACTAGGATCTATCACAGATGTGTATCCAGAAAATATCCTAAACTAGGATATGTAATAGATGTGTATGCATAAGATTACCTATACCAGATCTGTCATAGATGTGTATGTGGAGGAGATCCAATACTATGGTCTATCACAGATTTGTTTCCAGCAAATATCCTACTAGGATTTGCTAAGGATGTGTATATGGAGGGTTTCCTATGCCAGGATCTGTTACGGATTTGATCTTTCCGTATACCCCTGGAAACATGTTGGAGATGCGGCAGATACAAATTCTATTCAATTTAAAAATTCAAAAATACTTTATTAACCTCTTGTAACCCAAGGCGTTTTTGTGAAGTTTGTGCTCAAAATTACATGGCCAAATGCAATTACAAGCTCTATTTAAATAAGCTTGGTGTCAAATTAAAGGTAACACTGGAGAATCCACCAGATGTGTAAATATCACAGTAGCAGCTATTGTTTCAGGGATAATGAGGATGGCACACAGAAAAAATTAAGATTGTTTTGCTCGCCAGAATTTTTCCTGCATTGTACAGTATATAAACCTTTTAGAAATATCATGAGCAAGGCTACAAACTTTAGAAAACACTAAATCCACTTGTGGACATTACCTGTGCAAAGTTTCATGCAGCTGAGGTAAACTAAAGCAAAGTTACAGAGGTTTTAGTAAAGACATTTGTAGGTGTTTTTTCTTTTGGCACCATATGGCACATTTTGGCACAGTTCGGCACCATCTGCAAAAAAGGAGATTTCTTGTGTTTCTTGATTTTTTTAGTTTTTATTACCCACATTTATTTCTTAATAATTTTCAATTGAACAAGAAAATGCTATGTTGAATCATACTGGAGCACATTTATTGAACAGGAAACACCAGTGTAAAAAAAAAAAAATCAATCTTCGCAATAGAATACGTAACAGCATCGCTAAAAATAAAATAACATCAAATTATTGACAACTAGGAATTAATGTATGTGTTCACAACACCTTTGCTTACCAGGCAGGTGGGGGTGGGTGTGGGTGTGTCGGGACGTTTACTTCTTGCATTTTTCTGATTCAACTGCTTGTAGTTTTAACTGTGTTAGGTGTTCGTAGACATGGTTTATATCAGCTTTTAGCCAAGAGTCTGATGTTTCAGAGGATACCACACATGTCTATGTTTAAGTAAGGGAAGTATGAACAATAAACATAACAAAAAAGAACCTAGAGCTTCCCCCGTTTTCTGGAGGGTGGGGCTTAAGACGTTAATCCCATAGAGAAATTAAATGTTGTTGCAGCTCATTGTGTAGGTTTCTTAAAATAGCCATTGTAGATGCTGATCCTGTAGCGGTCTGTCTAAAGCACATCTAAAGAAGCCTCTGACTGAAGACACTCTGTTGTTGTAGAACAGTCTCACGAAGAGGATGCTCGGGGTTCTCCATAATGTTCTTCATTTTATGAATTTTATCCTTCTTTGCACAATGATCTCCAGAGGTTCCAGAGGACTCCAGCTTTCTTTATCAGCTCTTTGAGCTTTTTTAAGTCCCTGGCTCTGATGCTGCTTCCCCAGCAGATGATGGCAGAAGAGATCACACTTTCCACAACAGACTTATAGAAGATATGCAGCATCTTGCTGCAAACACCAAAGGACCTAAGCTTCCTCAAGAAGTACAGTCTGGTCTGTCCCTTTTTGTAGATGAACTCACAGTTGGATCTCCAATCCAGTTGGTTGTCCAGGTGAACACCGAGGTATTTATGCTCCTCCACCACCTCTACCTCTTGTCCCATGTTGGAAATAGTTTTTGACTTATTCCTGCTTCTCCTAAAATCTACAATCATCTCCTTTGTTTTAGTCGAGTTCAAGATGACATGATTGTTCCCACACCATGCCACAAAGCGGTCCACCACCTTCCTGTACTCAGCTTTTGGTCCATTTCTGATCCACCCCACGACTGCAGAATCATCTGAGCATTTCTGCAGGTGACAGGAGTCTGTCTGGTACTGGAAGTCTGAGGTGTACTGAGAGACGTGGAATGGTAAAAGTACAGTCCCCTGTGGTGCTCCTGTGCTGCTGACAACCATTCAGTCTCACAAACTGTGGTCTGTTTGTCAGGTAGTCTTTTGTCCAGGAGATTGTTGAGGCCTCCACCTGAGTCTTCTGGAGTTTCTGACAAAGCAAATCAGGTTGAATTGTGTTAAATGCACTGGATAAATCAAAGAACACGATCCTCACAGTGCTGCTGGCTTTGTCCAGATGACAGTGGGTTTGTTGAAGCAGGTGTATGATGGCATCTTCAACTCCAACTCCACAGCAATAAGCAAACTGAAGGGGGTCCTGGTTTATCGTTAGCTTATTCAGGTGGGCCAACAGGAGTCTCTCTAGGACCTTCATGATGTGGGATGTCAGGGCAACAGGTCTATAGTCATTGAGGACTGATGGGTGAGTTTTCTTTGGTGCTGGAACAAGACAGGAGGTCTTCCACAACACCGGAACCTTCTTCTGGGCAGGGCTCAGATTGAAGAGATGCTGCAGAATTCCACAGAGCTGCTCTGCACAGCCCTTCAGGACTCTATGGCTGACACGATCTGGACCTGTAGCCGATTCAGTCTCTCCAGTTGCATCTTCACCTGACCTCTTGAGACACACAGGTGGAAGGGGGAGGCAAAGGGAGCATCAGCATCTACTGATTTGGTTCAAGGCAAACATGTAGAAGCAGAAGGGTCCATGGCTGAGTTCGAAGATAAAACATTTGAGGTGTGACAGGAAAGCTGGGTGTCAAAGGATGGTGGAATGTCTGATTTGCTGTGAGCAGGAGAGAATGCCGAGCTTGTTTCTGAACTGAACGTATTGAATGTATTTAGTTCATTGGCTCTGTCCAGACATTCATTGGTCCGATCTTCCTTATGCTTGAAACCTGTGTGATCTTCTTCATCCCTGACCACACATCTCTGATATTGTTAGGCTAGAGCTTGCTCTCCAGCTTCTTCTTGTACACCTCCTTGCAGTGTAGCAGAGAGCAAAGCATGGTTAAAATCACCAGATATTGCCACAACGCATTGGGGTGTTGTGTCTGTAGCTTAGCAACAACTGAGCTGATGGCATCACATGCAGTGTCAGCAACAGCGGAAGGTGGAACGTAAACTGTTACCAAAATAACACTGGTGAACTCTCTGGGTAAATAATATGGACGAAAACTTACTGCCAACAGTTCAATATCTGGACAGCAGAGACGACACTTCATAGTAGCATGTCCTGGATGACACCATCTGTTGTTCACAAGTACTGCCAGACCACCTCCTTTACATTTGCCGGTCCTCTTTAAATCTGTCCACTCGGATGGTTAGAAAGCCCGGCAGAGAGATCCTGGAGTCGGGTATATGATCCTTCAGCCATGTGTCAGTAAAACACATAATTCTGCATTCCCAGTACTCTGGCTGGGTAGTTTGTAGGGCTTTGAGTTCATCCAACTTGTTTCCCAACAATCTCACATTGCCCATCATAATCGATGGAAGAGATGGTTTGAACTTTCTCCTTCTCTCTCTTCTCTTTGCTCCTGCTCGGCACCCACGGCGTCTCCTTTTCAACTCATCAGGGATTTGGGATTGTAGTTTAAGTATTATTTGAGCTTTTGAGATACTAATCAGCTGCTCCCGGTTGTAAGAAGTAACCCCGTTGCCATGGCAATGCAACATAACAAATGTAACAACATACAGCTGTGCTCTGGTTTAATTTAATTTTAATTTAATTTCCGTGGTGGCGCTCTGATAAAAGCAGAAGGATTGAAATATCAAATGCAGCTGCTGGCGGTTCACCACCATGTGATGTTCCATCGTTTTTCCTTACATTTTACGTACTTTAATTCATTAAATCTCAGCTGCACTTGTCCAAATCAGCGATAGATTTTAGCACAATGAATCATTCAACTAAACGAGTAAAAATCAGAAAGCTGATGTGGTTAGCATGCCGAACAGTTCTGATATTTGTATGACTTCACATTTGCTGAGGTTCTGCCATTTATAATTCTACTTTTCCACTATTTTACTAGAAACTAATTCTTTAGGGCTTATTATTGCTGGGTCATTAGTGATATCATTTAGCACAGAGAAAAGTCACAAATTACAATGCCTTGCACAAGGTTGTATACACCTTTTGTACTTGCATATGACAATATGTACTTTTTCACATATTGTCATATTCCAACCTCAAAGTTCAATGCATTTATTTAGACTTTGTGACAGACCAATCAGTGAAGTTTACTTAAAAAATCACATAACTGTAAAAGTAAGAAGAGGTGGAAACATGGTTTTCAAAGAAAAGTGTGATCAGTAATCTGATCAGTAGCAGGTTTTGATTATGGGTGGTATAACTCACAGCCCAGGGATGTACAGCCTGGGTCACAGCACAAGCAATTGAACACTACCACCTACCATTAAGTACGAGAGTAGCAGCATTATGATCTCAGGATATATTGCTCCAGGAGGGACTCGTGCACTTAACAAAATAGATGACATCATAAGGAGAAAAAAAACATTATGCTGAAATATTGAGGCAGCATCTCAAGACATCAGCCAGGAAGGTAAAGCTTGGACACAAATGGGTCTTTTAAAGCGACAATGACGCTCAGCATACCACCACATTATTAAGGACAACAAAGTCAATGTTTTGTAGTGGTCATCACAAAGTCCAAATCTCAGTCACAGAGAACATAAGTGGATGGAGCTGAACAATTATTTTTAACTCGCCCTGACAGCCACACATTTCACTCTAAAGCCACTATTTTCGGTCCGTTTGTAGGGCCGGGCCTCTGCTTTCACAAAATTTCTTTATAATTGTTCTAGGTCTCACAGTTTTACCGTCAAACCCCCCTCGATCGCCAAGTGTCAAAGAATTCTACAGGCCTTTTGCCTTGTATTTTCACTGACAGTTTGACCAGTAATCCATTAGTGACAATCGTCCTAATTTATACTGTGAATGACATAATACTATGGAAATCTCCCTGATCCGGGACCAGAGATGGCTGTTGCCCATGGTTCGAAAATGTTTCAAATACCATGCACGGTTGCCGAGTTATAGGCATTAGTTCTGGAGCTGCGCCATCATGTTAAAAAGCCAGGCTAGGATGTGTTGGAGTTGTCCTTCTAAACTCCTGCGTGTTCGTTTATTTGGTCAAAGCATCTTAATTCTGCACGAGAAAAACAAAACTTAAATGTCTAAGAAAACAAAACACGGACAAGAGGTTTAAGCTGATTCACCCGGCCGGGGAAGAGATGCTGCATCTGCGTAGTCAGGAACACATCTGTTCTTCTCTCCCCTGCACCGTTCTTTTATTGAACACACACATACTACAGGAAATATACATTTTACATTTGTTGTGCAGCCCTTCTCAGTTTCTCACACATTCTTTTGCTGAAGTATACATTTTACATTTGTTGTGCAGCCCTTCTCAGTTTTCTCATACATTCTTTTGCTGAAGGTCAGTTTCCCACACGTCTTCAGGAATCTTCAGGGAGAGGAGTTACCATGCCTCCCCAATCCACTGTCGTCTTCTCACGATACACACAGAAAACACCTGCAAGCTTTAACCTTGAATAATAAACACTCATTGTGTGACCACACTAGGAGCTACTGTTTAAGGATTTTTCTAACGCTCAAAAGCATAACTAAAAACTCCTAATTATAATCAATCTATAAGCAGCAAATCCCAAATATATCTTAGCTTTAGCTACTAATGATAAGGCATTTATATTTCCACAGATGAGACACAAAGTGTCGTGCTGCGTTAGTGAAAAACAGCAGGTGTCAGGTTACACTGACAGTCGATGCTGATTGGCTGATTCATTCCTCACTGTTCTATCTATATCTCTGTGTATCTTCCACTTTATATGTCTGTCTGTGATTCTGTCTTTCTTTCTGTTTCTATTCTCTCCGTGTCTCACGCATGGACACACACACACATATTCATGTTTAACAACTCATTAACTATGGCTTAAACCTGGCCCTACCTCTAACCCTTTGACCATCTTCATAGGAGGCAACTACATGGCAGCCATTTTTTGTTAGATACTTAAACAGCATGTACTGCTTTTTCAACACCCAGACAACAGTGATTAATCTTAAAGAGTAGTTTCTCAGACTTTTGCATATAGGCTGATGTAAACATTATAGATGGACTAAGTGAATGTTAGCCAACATGCTAGTGATAGCCCACAGGCTAATGTTAGCATTTAAGCTAACATTAGCATTTTAGGTAATATTTACTTATAAGGCTAAATTAACATTTTGAATGGAGTGAGATAATGTTAGCAACTATAGCTTCAAATTCATTTCAGAACTTGCCAAAATTAGCTGTTTTGAAAGTGCCAGTCCTCGAATCATTCGTCCATCTATTGTTCTAATATCACCAACATTTTGGGCTGATATTCACAGGACAACATTTGAAAGACCGAAAGTTGTTTGATTAAATATTAAACAATCAAACCTACATATATTATTGCACAGCACTCCTATTTGCCTTTCACTTTGCTGCTAATACACTTGAATTCCCCACCGTGGGACAATAAAAGATATTTCTATTTTAAATATTAGTCAATCTATCATTACTGCTAAAATAATTCCTATTTATGCTGCAAAAAGGACGTACCAGCAGTAGCCAGTCACCAACTAGAAGTTAACGAGCCGTGTTCTATTCAAGTTCAGCCCTTGTCCACTGTTGCAAATAAGCCTTTTATACTTTTATATCAAGGATCATATTACAATCACTTTACTGTCATGTAGCAGTCAGAGTTATGCCTAATGTAGCTAATCTGTTCATTAAATACTAAAACGTAAATTTTTGCAATGTTCAAATTAACGTTCTCTACATAATTTACCATCATTTACTATGATGACAAAAACACAAAATATATATATATATATATATATATATATATATTTTTTTTTTTTAACTAACTATAAATACATTTACACATTAAAGGATAAAGACATCTTATTACTTTCAGCACCACTTATTACAACATTTAGGAGAATGTGTGTATATTTGACCTTAAAAAAAGAACAGTTTAAAATGACTATAACTTTCAATTTTTAACCTGTTAAAATGTTGGTATAAATTTAGCCTGTGTGTGCTGCTTACTTGATTTCTGTTACTTATTTTAAATGGTTTTCCTTGGGATGTCTCAGGCAGTAGACTGTTATATGAGCAGTCTATTTTGGGCACATGGTGCTCTGAAATGAATCTTTGACTAATCTTCACACCTCCTGAGGAGTGCCTCTAAGGGTGCTTCTCTCTTTGGCTCCTTTGAGGTGAGGGTTGTGACGGAAGAGAAAAAGAGCAGAGAAATAAAAGTCTGAGGGGGCTGAACGGGGTTTTCAAGGGGGAGCAGCATCAGGGCCATCCTGCAGGGTCTAGGAGGCTGCCATTGGCCTTTAATCCCTCCCCCACCCTTGCCCTCCTCTTTCCATCATTCCCTCCATCTCACCATGACAAACTGGATCTGTGTCAAAAAGCTACAGGCTACCTATTTCCTTCTTTGCTGCACTCTTACCAAGTTGTTATCATTCCATTTGTCATTCACACTTCCTCAGTCTTGGTTAGCTCACAGCTACCGGCTGCCACTGTCAGGGTTGGCAGAAAGGTGCAGCCAGGAACCCCAGTGGCACAATTTAGAAAGCCACTTAATGGGCTTAGGGGTCTTTGCTAATTTGTCAACAAGTTTTGGGAATTCAGAGGCTGCTGTCTGGCCAGTAAGGCTGGATGTGATACCTACTGGGCAACCTTTTCTGCTGCAATAGGTAGAATAAAATTTGCATACTTTACTACTTGACTGTTGATACTTGGAACAGCAGAACAGCATATGAATTATCACTTTTTATTGTCTTGCATTTCATTACAGATCTACTCACACTAGGTGAGATAAAATGCAAAAGTAGCTTTGAGCTTTATACAGTGTGAAGAGTAAAATAAATATTTCACCCTATACAGATTACTTCTGTTTTTGCTTTTTTATTATCACAATTAAATGTTTTATATCATCAAACCAATAGAAATGTCGCACACTGCTAAACTGAGTAAATATAAGAAGATGTTGATGGAGAGGTAAGTTTATATTCACCCAGCCCTGATTTCTGTTTAACAGTTCAAAGTTAGAGTCAAACTGTCAAGATCTACCATTTTGTGTTCTGATTTACTTTTCCGTTAGGTTTTCCCTGTTCCTTTGATTAGTAGTTTACTTTTGTCTAGTTAATATTTGTTTAGATCCTTGTGCGTGTGTGTTTACTTTAGATCTATTTTCTTCCCCAAGTCTGTTATTTAGTTTAGTTCTCTTTTGTTTTGTTCTTTATGGTTATGTCCCTCTTTGGTTTTATTTAGTTTTAGTTTCTCGTAGTATTCTTGTGTTTGTTTCCATGTCCTTAGATTTAGTTCCTTCTAGAGTTACTATTTATGTTAGCTTATGTTTAGGTTTCTGTCACTCTTCCCAGTTAGTTTAGTGTTTGTTTCCTTAGAGTTGTCTCTAGTTTAGTTTCCCCTCCTGCCTCTGCAATTCCCCAGCTCTCGTTGCCATAGAAACTTATTCTCTTAGTTCCCTACACATGGTCTTCACACCTGCCAGCGATCATCTGATCACTTGCCTCTCTCATTCTCTTTGTTTCACCATTCATCCCTCTGTATAAAAGCTTACCGGTTTCACTTGTTCCCCGTTGGTCCTGTTATCTTATTCCTGTGTCTCCTGCACCATCTCCTGGTGTAAGTAATTTGTTTATTGTTTTATTAAAGAAAAGATTCCAAAGACTATGTATGCATCCTGGTCCCAACCAAGCACAAACTTTGACACAAACTAACTGTTTCTTACATGAGTCCTCATCCATACAAGCATCATTTCTGATTTCAACTTAAAGTATATTACATCAAGGATATAATTAATAAAATATTTGATTTCATGACTTTCTGGAGGTCCCTCCACAGTTTTTACCTCAGGCTAGGATCTGGGATTGGACTGGCCACTGTTATACATTGGGTCTTATGTTTTTCAGTAATTTTTTTCTATAGATTTGCTGCTGTTTGGGTTATTCATAAAATATTACTTTTGATCCAATACTTTTCATACTTTGGATTAGTAGCATCTGCTACATTATATGGTAACAGCAAAAGTTTAATTAGCTTCCCCCAATATTACATTAAAACTAGTTTTACCGTGACTGAACACTAACAGCCAGCCAGTGGTCCTAAAGAGCTTATTGCTTATATTAAGTTATTTAGTGGCTATATCAAGCACTGTTTAGCTCCTGTTTAAAGGCTGCTCAAAAAACCACAAAAATGTTCTTTGCATGTATCACAAACACTAATAACAGTAGCCATCACTGAGTGTCAAAGTAACTAAAAACTATTTCTCCTTCTCTTTCTTCTGTACTTTCATCATTCCAGGTTTTTTAAGCACAGGTGACCAGGCAGCCAAAGGGAATTATGGTCTTTTGGATCAGATACAAGCTCTCAGGTGGATCAAAGAAAACATCTATGCTTTCAAAGGAGACCCAAAAAGAGTGACCATTTTTGGCTCGGGGGCTGGAGCGTCTTGCGTCAGCCTGCTCTGTCTTTCGCATTACTCAGAAGGTATGAACTCCTCCATAGAGTTATGAAGAGAAGTTGAGCTTTGAATTTCCATCTTAAATCATAGCAACGTTTACTTCTAAAATCAGAGCTGACTTTAGAATCAGCATTTTTTCCCCCTTATGTAATGTTACAGGGCAGAAACATTTACAAACACAGAAGGGCTTTGCTTAGCGGTGTGGACATACACTACCGGTCAAAGGTTTTAGACACTTTCTCATTTAATGGTTTTCTTTATGTTTATGACTATTATAATTGTACATAGATTCTAACTGAAGGCCTCTAAACAGTGACTGAACACATACGGAATTCTCTAGCAAACACAAAATTGTAAGATATGTTTAAATATGTTTTATATTTTACATTTTTTTAAAATAGCCACCATTTGCTGTGATGACAGTAATATTAACCTTTGACCGTCTCTCAATGAACCTCTGGGAAGTTCTTTCAAGACTGTTTGGAAAACCATTTCAGGTAACCACCTCATGAAGCTCATGGAGAAAATGCCAAGAGAGCAAAGCAGTAATCAAAGCAATGGGTGGCTCTTTTGAAGAATCTAAACTATAAAATTGTTTAGAGTTATTTCAACCTTTTTGTTTACCATATAATTCCATGTGTGTTCATTCATAGCTTTGTTGTCATTAGTGAGAATCTACAATGTAAATAGTCATGAAAATAAAGAAACCCATTAAGTGAAAAAGTGTACCTAAAACCTTTGACCGGTAATATATTATTGTTCAGTTGCTGCATCGTGGCACCAAAGCCTACATTATTCAGTGTGTTTCCCTGTTCTTATTAATGTTAAAAATCATGTTGCCTTATTTGTTCTTTCTGTTGCGCCCAGCCATGGATGTAGAAAAACATCTGAACTACACAAAGAGACTGGTAAAAAAATACCTGTGAATCCCAGAATGCACTGCATTAACCTTTTCCAGACAACTCACTCAGAAAGGAGGAGTCACAGCAGGAATCCCTTCATGGAGCCACTAACAAAACACTTCTCCTAGCCACACCTCTTCCTCTTTTACCTGTGGCGGCGCAGCTGATCGCATTGGGGAGACAATATGCTTGAAGGTCTGGAACTTGCTGGCTAGGACTGTACTTCTTTGAAACTTGTTTCCAAAGTTGACTATCATCTTTTGTCTGTGTATCTGTTGATCATAAGCCAAGGAAAAGTTAAGGTATGATCTGCTGTATGTGCATCCAGTGTTCATATCACAGGGGTAATTAAGAAAAGCTGTCTTAAACCTTACTATCTAAGCTTTTGCAAATAAGGAATCTGAGCCAGAAGATAGGACTAAGTGGTTTTCCCCACGGCCTAAAGAGAAAAGAATCAAAACTGTAGCTCTGCATGCATAAAGCATACAATCCTAGCAGAAGCTACCCCCAGCTGCTACTGAGAGCAGCCACCATGGCTCTTTGCTCACTGTCCATAAGTCATTACCCCTGGACCTAATGGCAAACTTCCTGCCATCAGGAAGATCAGATATTTATATTCATTCATTGCCATTTTGTGTATCAACTCCATTCAAAAATTATTCATTGTGATGGGTGGTTAACAACATTAAGAATCAATTGTTCAATACTAATTTTTAATTCAGCAAATCGTTGTTTAAAATGTTGTTTTATTAAAACAAATATTTTATTTACCCTTCTAATTTGCATCGTAACCTGGTTGTTCTTAATTAGTTTTAAGACCAATTTAGCCTCATTCCAAATTCCTTAAAATAAAGCTTTTTAGTTGTGTTTTATTAGCCTAGTTGGAGTTTGTTTACTGAAATATTTTAACCTAAGGTTGAATTGCTTTTATTAATAAATTCTTTTATATTTTAAGAGAAGGTGTACCTTTTATTCTGTGTATGTGTGTAGGGCTATGCTGTGAATGGAACGCCATTGCAAGAATGGGCTCTTTCATCTATTGTTCTCGAATACCATTCCATATTGGGCTTGTATTCACAGGAAAATACTTGACAGACTGAAAGTTGTTTCACTAATGATTGCTGATCAGGTGGTGCCCTGATTTATTAGACTAAAATTCTATATTTTAACTTTATTTGTAATTTTGTTAATACATAGTTGTTGATTCCAATTATTAAAAACCTAACTAATCACTGTTGCCCAACATTGCTGCTTTGATTTGTTAGTCTGACTGAAAATTTAATAGCCTAACTTTATTCAAATTTTGTTTGATTGTTATTAATTACAATTATTGATTGCTAATAGCCAAACAATCATAAATGCACAACATCCCTTGGTTTTTAGTTTCTTAGTTTATTCTTGTGTTCTGTTCTTTGTACATTTGGATTTATTTCTCCTAGATCTCTGTTAGACTCTTCCCTTGGGGTTTGTTGTGTGCTTGTGTGTTAGTTTAGCTCCACTCCTGTGGTTTACTCTGCCTCCCTAAGCTTCCCTGTTTTCCTGCTACCACAGCTGTTCCACATTTCCTCTGATTAGCTCATCTGGTGTCTTTGTCATCTTCCACCCCTACCTTAGTATTTAAGACTGACTTATCTTTCTTTACCGCTAGAATCTTCCATGATACTGCCTTTTACTCTGTTACCTTGTTTCTCTGCCAGAGAAACCATGGGAAACCATGCCTTATTGTAAGTAAAAAAAATATATTTTTATATAAATCATGTATTTTGGCATTTCTAAAGTTTTCTGGAACCTTTTCCAGATTTGTGGAGCATAAAAAGTGAATGCTGCTTCTTCATGTTTTGTTCTGATTCTGAAGACGCAGAGTAAACTTGAACCAGAAGACCTGAGTGATCTGGAAAGACAATACAACGGTGACAAATATATAATAAATAAATAAACTAGCAGAAATATTTTAAAGTCCATCCTCTAAGATACAGGGAGTTTTAGTAAGGACATGGGCAGCGGCGTTCTGGATCAGCTGCAGCTGTCCGATGTAAAGTTTAGGCAGCTGAAGATAATTACCGCACTTTCAAGCAATTATGTATTCTGTTCATCTAGCAAATGCTTGAATGGCTTCATAGTCACCTGGTGACATTGTAATGTTTAGCTCTGTGCCATCTGCATAGTTATGGTAACTTATCTGGTTGTTTGTTAAAAGTTTAGTTAGTGGGAGCATTTAAATATAAAATACGAGGGGCCCCAAGATGGAACCTTTTGGGAACCCAGCAATTGATTCTTGTCAATCTTAATGTAAAGTTACCCTATTGATTAAAAAAGTCCCTGTCCTTTAAATAAGACTCAAATCAGTTACGTACTGTACCAGAAAGACCGATCCAGTTCTCCAATCACTCCAGTAATATACCATGGTCAACAGTATCAAATGCTGTGCTGAGGTCCAATAATACCAGTAATGTGCTTCTTCCACAATCTGCATTCATGCGGTTGTCAGTGAACACCTTGACAAGGGCAGTTTCAGTGCTGTTGTGGGCACAGAAACCTGACTGGAAGATGTCAAAGCAGCTGGCCATAATGCTGTGCAGGTATATATTTATGGTCATTTAATATTTAACCAAACAACTTTAGGTCTGTCAAATATTGTCCTGTGAATACCAGGCCAATATAGCGATGGTATTAGAGCAATAGATGAGAGATTGACGGATTAGATTGACTAATATTTCAAATAGAAATATATGTTATTGTCCCACACTGGGGAAATTCAAGTGTATCAGCAGGCAAATGGGAGTGGTGTGTGTGTATGTGTGTATGTATGTATGTATGTATGTATGTATGCATGGTGGTGGTATTAGAGCAATAGATGGAGTGGGTTGAGCTCTGGCATTCTCAAAACAGCTAATTTTGCACACATATGGAATAATTTAAAAATAAATATAAGAATTTATTAACAAAAAGTCAGTCAGTCATTTGCTACCGCTTATTCCATAGTGGGTCACGGCGGAGCTGGTGCCTATCTCCAGCAGTCTATGGGCGGGAGGCAGGGTACACCCTGGACAAGTCGCCAGTCCATCGCAGGGCAACGCACAAACAACCAAGCACACTCATTCACACACCTAAGGGCAATTTAGAGAGATCAATTAACCTAACAGGCATGTCGTTAGACTGTGGGAGGAAGCCCAATTAACAACCGCTTTAACGAGGCTAGAAAAAAATCAACTAAAAAAAACCAAGCAAAATGAAGGAATAAGGAAAACTAATGAACTATATACAAAGCAAGGTAAAAAGGAAACAATACAAATTATGCAAATATATCACAGATCAGAGTGGACAAACTGTTTTTTTTGTGAGGAATTTGGAAATAAGGTCAAATTTGTTTAAAAACTAATTAAGAACAATTATGTGTTCAAACAACTAGTCACAATACAAATCATTATTTTTAAGAATGATTTGCTGAGTTACATATCAACTAGCCATTAGAAATTAATAAGCCATTACATGGAGTAATGGAGTTTAGACCAAAATTCAGAATGAAAGACTCACCTTCACCACCTCCACCTTCCAATGACTCTTCTGTGCATCTCCCGGCCTTCCAATCAACATCCTGTCCACCTGATTCTCCATCCAATCACCTTCCGACGCCTTGCTTTTAAAGGACCTTTGTGTTCATTCTCACTTGTCAGCTGAGCTCATCCCTCCTCCACCCCACCTCCACCATCTTCCTTCCCATCTCCTTCCGGCTTCCTCGCTTCCTGGCTGCCAATCCGCCACCAGTGTCGGATCGGGGGGAAGACATCTCTAAATCTAAACCTTACAAATGTTCATATTAACTCATGTCATTCTCAGCATTCATGTCTTCCTCCCTGGTCCGAGTGCCAAAGAAATAATGATGTAATTTCACATTATAAAAACTTTTCTAATTGCCATCCCTTTTCTTTGTGAGTCTTTGCAGATTGAAATGGACTACTAAAATGGTGCAGAGGAACGTCGATGAGCTCTCACAAGATAGTGACGAGCCAGATACATATATTTCACCTTCCTGGCGCTAGTGTTAGCAGTTGGTGGTTTTAGCTAACAAAGAAAAATAACTTATTTAGCAACTCTTTTAGTTTCACATGTGCTTGAAATACCAATAATGAGCACTAGTGCGTTGTGGCTGATCTTAACCCATTTACTGAAATAAAGTCTGTCGTAAGTTTAATACACAACTAATGGCTCAATAGCCATTAGCATTGACAGTTTAACTTTTGCCACATCAAACGAAACAAAGCACCATTAAATAAACAATATTTAGAGAATTTCATCCTAAACTAATTTCTGCCCAGACACCACTACTTATTTGAACCGTTCTGATGAACAGGAGTGAAGAGTGTTGGGTTATGTGGTGAAGGTGATAAACAAAGAGAAGTGCTCTAGATAGCAGCTTGTGGTAGCTTCTACTCCCCAGACTGGGACACAGGAAGGTGTGCAATGCTGTGGTTCCTATGCCGCCTACTCTCAGGCAGGGAGGGGAAAAGCCACTTCACTCGACGTGATTAGAGACACTGTCTCTTCTAGGGAAACCTCGGGCTAGGATTCCTTTTCTGCAGAAGCTCAGAAAGAAAGGTTTGCTGGATCCCCAAACAGCAGTTCATAACTTAATTTTTGGTTGTTCTTTAATCAACAAGTACCAAATGCAAGATTGTAGTCAAAGGGGGATTCAAGGATTCTTTGAAGTAGAGTCTTATTCGCCATTGACTTTAAAGACATTTAGGTAGTTGCGCGCTGCCTCCCTTATGCGATCAGCTCCATGACATCACAAGGATTCTAACCTTGACTCCTCCTTTCTGGGCTGTACTAAAAGTGGGTTAATGCAGTTTATTTAGTGAATAACATTTTTACCAGTCTCTTTGTAGGTTTACAGTTCTGTCCATGTTTCTTCCCTTGGCTAGGGGACAACAATTGTTAAGGAGGTAATTAACTGTTGAAACACACAACATTTTCTTTAACTCTACTGATGTATGGGAGATTTTAGATAAGCCTGTAATTTTGCAATGGCAACTTGTCCAAACCAGTGTTGAAAAACAATTCAACACTGGTTTGATCATTTCTGTTTTAAAGGCCTGGGGGAAAACACTTGACAAAAAGGTGTTTGAAACAATCAAAATTTGAATCAAATCAGATGCAATGACAGGCAAAACTTTCAAATTTAAAACAGAAGGTAAACCGTCAGGAAAGCTGAAGGAGTTTAACTGGTGTATATTTTCTTCTAAGCATTTGTTGTTGTTATTGTTTGTAAGAATTGTTTCATTTTGTCCAGATTTGTTTGGATTGGACACACCATTGGTACTGGACTTAATATTGATGCACTGACTACCATTGTAATTTTCTGAATTTTCTCAGTAACAAAATTGGTGAATTCATTACAGGCCCTGGTAGAGTGAAGTTCAGACACAGGAGGGTTTTTTATTCTTTCAAAAATAACAGAAAAGTGGTCAGATAGGGCAATAATAGTAGTTACAAAGACCTGGGAAATGCTTACCTTTGCTGATGATCAAGTCAAAAATATGTCCTGATTGTTGGCTGTTTGACATGTTGGGCCAAATAGCCAACAATTGTGATACATTTTTAAGTGTATCACATTGTTCCTTTCCACATCTGCCATGGGGGTTGTACACATGGATGGTGAGGTCTCCCCCAATAATGAGACAATTGTAATCAACTCGAATCACAGAAGAAGGTCATTGAAATCACTGAAAAGGTTCCTTTGGGGTTTTTGAAGGCCTGTAAACATTCATATACATGTATTGAGCAGACCTGGAAATTCAAAGGAGTCCAATTTGCCCAAGAACACCTTTTTACACTTTAGTGTATCATGAAACAAGATGGCCACCCCTGCCGCTCTCTTTTCCTCCCTGCACTCACTTAGAAAATTGTAATTGGTAGGCGTTGAGTCTATAAGTGTAGGTGTCTCACTATTTTTATCTAACCATGTTTCTGATAAAAACATAATATTAAGATTATCAGTAATGAAGTCATGGATTAAAAATGATTTTCCTGACAAAGATCATAAAGGCATAAAGCCATTTTAAATGACTTAGTGGCTGGTATTATTTCTGTGGCAAGTTGCACTCAAAAAGGAATAGATTTTGAGTTTAATTTCTGTATACTATTTGTTTAGATTTTCTTTTTTTCTGTTAACTATTAGCACAGTGATTTTACAGCATTTTCCCATAGTGGGCCAAGGTGTTCTTGGAAATAATTACTGCTGGTAGTCTTACTGCCCAGACATGACGCATCTCTGTTTGTTTAATTGAATAAAAACAGGCTTGTCATTCTGTATATGTAGAGGAGACATAGGAGGTGGAGGGGCTTGGTGACTTGTGGTAGATGCTGATTTAGTGCCAGGGGCTGGATTGCTGATATGTGGAGAAAATGTGGGATTTGGGTGTGGGGTGAGTTGGATTCCAATCTTGTCAAGGATTTTTTTTTATACTGTCAGTGGAGTCTGTGCTGGGTGGAGAGGTGAATGGGGTGTTAGGGTAGAAAGGTTTGGGGTCGTCTATTTTAACGTTTAACCGGCGGTCCACTTGTCTTGTTGGAGTCTGGGAAGATTCCTCTTAGTGATGTGATGTAGAAGTCTCTTTGTGGGTCTGCTGCCCTCCCTGGTTCACCCTTATCTCAGCAGGCTGCAGTTGTCCCTATCAGTTGTGGACTTTCTTGTCATCTCCTGTATGTGGTAGAGGCTGTTGTGTGATTCAGAGAATAAAAAAATGTTGGGAGTGAAAAGTTGTACTCAAGATTTATTAACACAAAACCCATCCTGCATTCCCATAAAATGTTGAAATTGTTGATAAAGGTCACAAATTTTGAAGCACATGCCTTTTTAAGCCATTTGTTGAGTATTGGCAGTCTGTTGAATACCTCCTGGCCATGCTGAACTGTCAGCAGTGATCCACTAAAAACTCACTGATATTGAGATCTCAAACTTTGTACAGCAAGATAATGAAATTATTTTTCAAGAGCCTCTTTAACTGAAATGACTTAAGGCAGTCATTAAAGTCAAAAATTTGCCATGCAAAATCATATTAGTAAAAATACATTTTTTATGTGCATCATTTGTTTCCTTATATCATTAACAGCAGAGGTTGCACTAGTCTTTTTGGTTGTCTGTCATTTTGACTAACAGGGTAAAAACAAATCCAGTCATAATCTAATAATTATCACTTTAAAAAATAAAGTGACGGGTAATAATAAACAATCAATAGCATTCGTTTTTATTCATTTTAATTAATATTCAATCTGAACAAGCTGAACAGAGAACCCACATCAACCAGATGAATACATTTAACTTTTTCTCCGTAGTGACAAAAACAACAGACTGTGGTCCTAGTAACTACCTCTAAACAATAAAATTAAACAATAACATATAAAATATGAACCTACTGTCATCTGAATGCACAGTCTCACAATTTCTTCCTGGTCCACATGGACCTTAATTGTACAGCCACTTGTGCGTGTGAGTGGGATTGCTGCAGAGGCTATAGTCATGAGGTTTGCATCTTGCCTTGGACACACAACTTAACGTGGATGTCGCTCTGGAGGCTGAATCTGCACGCTATCGACACACTAGAGACTGGAATTACAAGCACCACTTCAGCCAAAGTTTTGAAAGTGTTCAGAAGTCAGCAATGTCACAACACGATCTGTCCTGGAAGCACGATCCGTACTGTCAGCTCATTTGCGCTTGCACAAAACAGAATCACTTCTGGATCGTTGTTGAATGCATTTTAGTCATTTAAATAGTACTGGAAATAAATATTTCCATCCTTAATTATAACGGTGTGCTATATTATATACTGTAAACAGTTTTAATATAACATATGTAATACATATTTCAATCCTATCAGACTCAAATGAAAACACAAAGAAAGGATATTAGAAGTTTATTTATATACATTTTTCTTTGGCGCACAGACCCCGGGGGAGAAGACCTGAACGCTGTGAATGATGAGAGCCTGAATGAGTATTTTTATAGGATTAAGTAGGGCTGTCTTCGCCCGGGATCCGACTGGTGGTGGAGTGGAGGCCTGAAGAATCTGGTGGTTGAGAGTCCAGAAGGAGGAGATGGGGAGGAGGTGGGTCAAAGCTCAGCGGAAGAGCAAGAGAATCTTGCCGATGAGGATCTTTAAAGCGAAGTCTTGGAGATGATTGGCTGAAGAGGGGGTGCGGACCCGATGCTGATTAGATGGGCGGAGATGCATGGAGAAGCCATTGGACCGGCTGAGGTAGGAGGGAGTCTTCTGGATTGAATTTTTGTCAAAACTTAATTTCAATCCTGTCAGACTCATAAATGAAAACACAAAGAAAGGATATTAGAAGTTTATTTATATACATTTTTCTTTGGTGCTCAGACACTGGGGGAGAAGACCTGAACGCTGCGAATGATGAGAGATTGAATGAGTATTTTTATAGGATTAAGTAGGGATGTCTTCCCCACAAAAAGGGCCGAGGCCGGCCGAGGCTGAAATAATGATGGGTTAATGAAGGACTTAGAGAAGCGAAGTAAAAAGGGTGAAAAATGAGAAAGCATGAGGAAGAAGTTATAAAAGGAGAATATGGTTGAGGATTAATTAAGTTGATACGGGAATGAATGGAGATTAACGGGTAGGAGGGAAATGAGTGAAGCTGACATAGAAATAGAATACGGGCAAGATGAAGGAATTGTGGAAACAAAGAAAGAGAAGGAGAGCGGAGAATTAAGAATTAATTTAGAGAAGAATGAGAAATAGAAGGTTTGAGATGGAAAGATTAAGGACAAATGCGTTATGCCATGGAGGCATATGAGTTGATGGTAGTAGAAAACGAACTTGTGGAGGCATCTAGATAAGGAATGCGTTAGACCCCAAAGCCATATGAATTGTTGCTTGATGCTGCAATGCGATGCATGATTATTCGAGCTGAGAGGGCATTGAGACAATGAATGCATAGTGCCGAGAAGGCATAATGGATAGGAATAGGAATAGGTGACTTCCTACTGTGGCTCAGTAGGAAGAGTAGTCGTCTTGCAATCAGAAGGTTGTGGGTTCGATTCCAGCTTCCTTCTGCCATAGGTTGATGTGCCCCTGGGCAAGGCACTTAATCTCAAGTTGCTTGCCGATCCGCATACCGGTGTATGAATGTGAGTGCGATTGAATGTGGTTATAGTGTAAAGCACTTTGAGTGGTCTGTATGACTGGAAAGGTGCTATATAAGTTCATTCCATTTACCATATAATAGAGGGGGAAGTGAGAGTGAAAAGAAGGTAAAATAAATAAAGAGAATAGATGTACCTGCTGGCGATCTGAGTGAAGTGATGAAATGTAGAAGTGATGTACTGGTAGAAGGAAAATGAGTGGTGCAAATATAAAAATAGAAAGCGGACGAGATAAAGGAGTCGAAGGAAGGAGCTTTAAAAACAAAATAGAAGAAAAGGAGAGTGGAGAATTGAAGAATTAATTTAAAGAATACAAAATTGAAGGTTGAAATAGAAAATTAAGGACAGACATGTTATGCCGCGGAGGCATATGAGTTAATTGAAGAAAACAGGGAAAGATGAATTGAGCAGATAAGGCATCGAAATAATGATTGCGTTCAGCCCCAAAGCCATATGAATTGCTTCATGATGCTGCAATGCGATACATGATGACTCAAGCTGTGTAGGCATCGAGAAGGAATGCGTAATGCCGAAGAGGCATAATGAAAAGGGGAAGAAGTGAAAGAGTGAAGAGGGTAAAATAGAGAGAGAGAACATACCTACTGGCGAACAAGTGAAAGATGAAATGAATGAAGAAGTGATTGAAGGGTTTGACAAGTACTGGAATGGCAACCTGAAATAAATATAAATTAGATAAATCGATTAAAGGAGATGAAGTGAAAAGGAGGCCATCCACTACCAGAAATGCGAATTCATACCTAGGAACTGAGAGATCTTTGAGCAAAAAGGACTGATTGAAAGTCTGGACGAACATACGAAGAAAGGATGAAGATGACCACTGGCCGAGTTGTTGCAGTGAAGCTGAGGAAATCCTCGATTGACTGCAATAATGGCTGCCCCTATTCTAAATGAACGACTAAACTGACCGGGGGCAGGTTGCATAGGATTAGGGTCTGTCTAAAATATATGAGGAACCAGGAGGCAGACATAGCAGACATGCTGTAGAGAGAAAAAGGGGGCATGATGGGTGATGTTTGAGTGCAAATTTGAGCATGGCTTGAAATTAGCTGAATGGTTATCGAGGCAAACAATAAAATTAAACATGGGCCTTACCTTTGGAATATTGAGATGGGTTCGAAATGATCAGGATAGTACTTGAAGTCAGGGAAGACTAAATATCTAAATGGAACGAACGTTATTAGAGGAGGTAAATGCACTTAACCGGAAGCCCGAAGAGGGCTTGAACATCAAAGAATTAAGATTAGATATGATACACCCCAAAACCAAGGCCAAGGCCGAGGAAAAGAGATATGAACGGAGGACTAGGGAGGAAAAGGATGATAAGAGCCTGACAGGCGAAAGAGGGAAAGGGCATGAATGTGGCCAAAGACAAGGGAAAGGAAACATAACGGAGTGTCGAGAAAGGGCTAAACTGACTGAGTGGAGGAAAAAGATGAAGCAGACTGGCTGGAAAGGGAATGGAATAAGCTGCTTAGGCTGGAATGCGCCTGATGAGGCGAAGATGGGATGTGTTAAACATGACTAGGCCTGCGGATGTGGACGTGGGCAAGCCCGACAGCGAACGGAGAAAATATGTGATAGCTGATAAGCAAGAGAATGGGAACTGGTAAACCTGACAATGCGGGCAGAGAGAATGACTTGGTCATGCCTGACGAGCAAAAAGGGGAAGCAAGGATAAGTTTAAACTGAACAGGCCAACCATTGCCAGTTCATGCAGAAGCTTTTACCTAAGAGCTAATTGAGCAGAGCACAGAATGAAAGTTTGGGCGGACATATGAAGAGAATGCCAAAGTCAACAGGCAGCTGAGTTGTTGTAGGGAAGTGGAAGGGGCTGGATCTGAGATACAGTAAAGTTAGACTGAATGCAACGAAGGAAGGAGAGGGAGGAATAATCAGATTAGGGTGAAAGTAGGCTGATGGACAGAGACGGCAGAATACGTGAAAATTTAAAACGAGACGGGGCATTGGTGACTGAATTAGAATAAGCTGGAACATGACGGGCCTGCCTGAATTCGATAGAGGTAAGGCCTTACTAATATGTCTGTACATGATTTATTTCATTGGAGTTTGCTGTTCTGCTGCGGCAGTATTGCAGATGCTTACTGTGAAAACATTTAGTCCAGGAAAGTGCGGTAAATCGAAAGTCACAAGCGAACAGAACAGAACGCAGACCTAGTCTGCCGAGAGAAGTGCACCACGATGATGACAGGAAAATATAATTTAAGATGTATTGAAACAGTAAATGATCCTTAGCGCCTATTTTAACTAGTTTCAAATTATAAGTTAAGTAAAGACACGGCAATTGAAATATTATATGTTGCATATTTTGAATAGTGCTACAGAGAAAATAAAGAAGGCAATATTTACAAGTTTAAAAATATAAGTGGTAAAAACAGGGTAAAGCACTCAAGGGAAAATTGACAACGATGAAAGGGTGTGTAATTTTTTTTAGGTAAATAATTTATTTAGTTAAATGATAAGGCAAGAGGTTAAAAGCAGCATATTGTTAAAGTTACTAAGGTATTACGTTCTGAAAATTCTTAGCTCTAATATGTGTTCGCATGCAAGCTTGTCAACAAGGATAAAATGAACCATCCGTTCCAGAGGCCATATCAACCGGGACAAGAGACCATAAAGCTGTAACGAGTTAGCCGAGAGAATGACGTCGCCACAACAGAAGGATATACTAATCCAAATCGTAAGGTGACTGGAGTGGGAAGCCAGCGGCTTGAGTTTGCTAGGCAGGAGTGCTGGAAGAAAGGAAGACAATAAGGGCGCTCTGACTAACTGAGCTGCAGGAATCGGAGGAGGTTTGCGTCATGGTAAAATTTTAGACGTGAGAATAAACCAGACTAGCAGACTCCTGATTGAGTGAGGGTGGATGTGGCTTGGCAGAGAAGAATTATGATATAATAGAAAATCGGGAAGCCAGTTTGAAATGTAGATCGATGATGAGGGACAGATGGGATCGAGCTAATTCTATGGGTTAGGAGCAGAAGACGTTTTTGGAGCAGAGCCTGAGATGTTAGAATGCATGAGAGTATATCAACGACCGGAATGAAAAGAAGAGTGCGAAACACATCATGTTGAAGGGCAAGAATGAGAAAACGGTTTGAGAAAAGAGAATGAAGTGATATATCTCACCTAAGAGGCGAGCCAGGATAAATGTTGCGCTGGTGAATGACAGTGGGAGGAGTCGAGGAGCGGGTTGAGAGAATACAGCGGAGACTAGGAAGTGCTGACATGGTAGAGTTGGAAGCAGACTCCCGAAGAAGCTGAGTAATGGATGATTTGAGCGCTGGAGAGAGTCCATGAACAGAATGAACGAAACAGGAAGGATTTGAGGGACAACCGGAGTAGAAGACGTGGAAGCCTGGGGTGCCAGATGATCGCTCGGAAGAGAAGCTGCTGCCGGAGACGCCCGGGTGATGTGGCGGCGTGTGCTGGGTTACAGGCAGGACTGTGTCATTGATGCTTGGAAGGAGAATCAAAGCTCAGCGGAAGAGCAAGAATCTTGCCGATGAGGATCTTTAAAGCGAAGCCTTGGAGATGATTGGCTGAAGAGGAAGTGCGGACCCGACGCTGATTAGATGGGCGGAGACGCACGGAAGAGCCATTGGGCCGGCTGAGGTAGGAGGGAGTCTTCTGGATTGAATTTTCGTCAAAACTTCATTTTTATATTAAAATATAGATCTATAAAGTGAACATATTTATGATATTAAATTATTACTTGCTATTTAAAGGACCTACTTTCCTAGACAATGTTATAATTCATTTAATAACAGTTGTCATTATTATGTTCGAAAAATATATTTTAGTAGAAAATTGTTTATTAGACTTTGATTGATTGAACATTGACGTATTTATGCTATCAATGCGCCCTTTGATGTCTCCAAAGGAGGGACGCTTCCTCTTGTGGAGACATCCATTTTTATTTTCTTCTTGGAAAAAAAGTCCACATCTTTTGAAAAGGTTTCCTGTTCCACAAATAAATGCAGGTGATGAAAGACTGCAAACATATAAACGATTTACCGAGGAGCATGTTGTGGTTCTGTTATTACATGAAAAAGTTGCCTGTGAAATTAAAAATTCTGATATTATTACAATTATTAGATATCCCCTGGGTAAAGGTATGGATGCTGCAAGTCAGTCAGTCAGTCAATCAGTCATTGTCTACCGCTTCTTCCATAGTGGGTCGCGGGGGAGCTGGTGTGTATCTCCAGCAGTCTATGGGTGAGAGGCGGGGTACACCCTGGACAGTTCGCAAGTCCATCACAGGACAACACACAAACAACCACGCACACACTCATTCATACACCTAAGGGCAATTTAGAGTGACCAATTAACCTAACAGGCATGTCTCACTGGGATGCTGTAAGTAAATGGTTTAAAACTAAGGAAGTGCAAGATATATTTTTTTAAACTGTAACTGCATCTGATATACTGCCCCTTTTGTACTCTTACTCCTCAAACTGTATCATGTTTTTGTGGTAATGTTCAGCAAAAGGTTATGGAATGAGATTTCTTCTGAGATTTTTGTCTGACATCTGAACTTGTAATGTTAATGTTTCTAAAATCTGAAGAAAAGGCATTTATTGTTATGTATTGAGCAAAATGATCATTTTTGCACAAATGGAAGATTACTACACAAAAGGCCTGTCAGCATCTGTCTGTTCCTGTGCCTGGTCAGCTGTAATTGTCTTTATTTTCTATTAAACATTTTCACCAATTCCATTCATCCTGCATTTGGGTCCTACCTTAAAGCTCAACATGACAAGGCCCCTTTTATTGTCTTCTACAAAGATTTAAAATTGTCTTAATACATGTAAACCTTATTGCAACAAAGGTTAGTAAAACTGCACACAGTAGTGTTGCCTATAAGCTTTTAGCTGTATTACTGTGATATTTATGCAGGGATATATGACACATTTGCTCTACAAAGAGAGTCTAAAATAATCCTCCTATTGGAACCTTTATTATTCTTAATTTGAGAAGGTCACAGGAAAGCATAAGAATAAGGAGAAAAAAGGACAAGACAGAAGGGAGAAAGAAGTAGGGGTTGGAACAGAATAAGAACAGCAAAAAACCAGAACATCACCAACAACAAAAACCAACGACAGTACCAACATACAGAATCACCAATAACGAACAATATGTTGAAAGTCAGTATCTTGTTTTGTTTTTGTGGCTTATTAGTTTACCAACAACTACAGCAACATTCTTTGATTGCTTAATGAAGCAACCAAAGCCACAGAAATTTCAGCCTTTCTTCTATGACAGCTGTATAACTATAACAGCATGTGCACAAGCACAAGACACATATTTGACAGTGTTGGTAATTCTAACTGACCTAAAACAGGAAAGGTTTAGTCTGATTTAATATAACATTAAGAAATAATGTGTTTTTTAAAGTGGATATAAATATACAGTTTTAACCATATATTCCTGTTTTGTTTATGGTGTTGTTTTATCTTAATTGAGCCTAAAACCTTGTGGATTGTTAACATCCAGAGTTTTATTATTGAAGCTTCAGTAACAGATAATTTAAAATACACTTAAATATTGCATTATTATTATTTTTTTTTAATCTTCTAAATCTGAGAGAAGACACGATTTGTGTGTGTGTGGGGGGGGGGAAATCCCTTTTGCACCAATTAAAAAGTTTGATGTAACAGGTGAACATCTGATGGCTTCATTTTAAAGGTAATCCAATGGAACAAGAGCATGCTACAGAAGATCAAAGAAAACAATAGTGTTTGTGTTGTTGTGTTTTGGCTCTGTTTCATTTTTCTGCGTTGTGTAGTTTCAGGAACAGAAATGGCTTACTTTACATTTAGATAAAAGTCTGAACATTCTGAAGGGGCAGCACTCAGGGCTGCAGTCGTAAAAAAACAACCCATGCCCTGCCAAGAATTCTTTATTTTCTGTATAATACATCACATAGAAATGTAATGTGGGTGTTGCGTTTGCCTCCGTCAGTCAGAGCTTCGCTGTAAATCTGCCATGAAAACGGCAGCATCATCAGCCAGTGAATCAACATGCCAGGCTCATAAAACCTCACCATTACTGTGTGCGCTGTTTTGAAGTGAACATCTGAGTCGAGGTTCTGCTGAAGCTTACCATCAGAATGAGAGCAATGGCAATACAAGTTTGCATAGAGCTAAACAGGCCTTCTGGGAAATGTCGGGTCTGTGCTCAAATCATACTTTTCAAATCACCCTGGTTGAGTCACCATGTTGTGTTTGCATTAATATAAATAGAACTGTCTACAAATAAGGTAAATGTATTGTGACCAATTTGCTGATTGGAAGCATAGAAACTGTACTAAGAAAAGTGCTCCATAGGAAACCTGTTTTAATGTTCACATTTAATGTAGTTTGTGATTCAGTAATCAGCTATGCAAGTAATTAAAGGATGGAACTCCCATGATTTGCCTGTGTTAGATGTTTTGAGTTTCCTCGTCTGTTTCTCTGCTCTTGCATGTTTATGTTCTTTAGTTCATTGTAGATTAGGTTCTTGGTTCATTCTTGTTTATATATTTCTGTTACTTCCCTTGACTTCTCTTTATTTCTGCTCATCTGTGTTAATTGGCCTCCCTAATTCACCCTGCCACCAGCTGCTCCACATTTCTTCTGATTAACTGTTTGCCTGCCTGGTCCATGCCAGTTGCTCTACCCATGTGTTGCTTATTTCGTTGTAAGTTATGAGTTCAGTTGTTAGACATCCTTCTACTCACCATGCACTCCTGCTTGCACTTTGGTTCAGCAAAACCTATGCATAACATGACAGAAACAGATGCTTATGGTTTTTGGACAAAAATATTTTGTTAAAGGGTTTACTAACATCTATTAGCATGTAAACAAAGTTATTTCTAAGGGTCTTGAACTCCAGAGAACCACAGTGAGAATGATTATCCAGAAACACAAACAGTGGAAAACCTTCCCAAGAGTATCAGGACTACATAAATTACTTCAAGACCACCCTCATTTGTACAAGATATCACAGAAGATTTAAGTTAGAGTTAACAATTTAACAATAGGAAAGACAGTGTGGGCAAAAATGGCCCCATGGGAGAGTTCCAAGACCACAACCACTTCTGACCCAAAAGAGAAACACTTGTCTCACATTTCCCAAAAACATCTTAATGACTTAGGGGAAAATGTTCAGTGACCTGATGACACAAAAGTGGGACTTTTTAAGACATTTTTCCCATTACATCTGGTGTAAAACTAACAGTACTCCAGAGAAAGAACATCATACCTTCAGTCAAACATAGTGGTGGTAGTATGATGGTCTGGGACTGCTTAGCTGCTGGAACCATAAATTCTGCTCTCTAGAAGAAAACCCTAAAGAATTTCCAAACATTAGCTTTTGACTGCTCCTTGAGTTATGAAGGAAGACAGCAAGAAAGTCCACCTCTGAAGGGCTCACAAGACCAAAATGAAGGTTTTGGAGAGTCCTAGTCAAAATTAAAATATAAATCTAAATGAGAAGTGACACAACTTTAAGCCAGTCCTGCTCAAAAACCTCCCAATGTGGCTGAATTACATTTTTCAGTTAGGGCCACATTGAGTTGGATAGATTTTTCTGTTAATAAATGAAATCATCATTTGAAAATTGCTTTAATTATTTACTCAATTTATCTTTCTGGATATAAAAAATTGTCTCAAGTTACAAAGAAGCAAAAATGAGTCTTTTCCCACTCAAAAATGAGTGGGAAAACACTTTTCACAGCACTGTAAACACTAATGATATGTAAAGTTTTAATTATTCTTAAGGATTTATTTTTATACATTTCCGTCTTTTTGAACAATGGGTGTAGCCATTAAAAGAAAAATGCCGTTCTTTATCATTGTGTTTAACTAATACCAGTGTCTATCTCAGATCTGTTCCAGAAAGCCATCATCCAGAGTGGGACAGCGCTGTCCAGCTGGGCTGTCAATTATCAGCCTGCAAAGTACACCCAATCCCTTGCTGAGAAGGTGGGTTGCAACATGCTGGACAGCATTGACCTAGTGGAATGCCTGCAAAAGAAAAACTACAAGGAGCTAATTGAGCAGTACGTCACGCCTGCAAAGTATCACATTGCTTTTGGGCCTGTGATTGATGGTGACGTGATCCCAGATGACCCACAGATTCTCATGGAGCAAGGGGAGTTTCTAAACTACGACATCATGCTGGGGGTCAACCAGGGTGAGGGGTTTAAATTTGTTGATGGCATTGTGGACAGTGAAGACGGAGTGTCTGCCAACGATTTTGACTTTGCAGTGTCAGACTTTGTGGATCATCTCTATGGTTACCCAGAGGGAAAGGACACTCTGCGGGAGACCATCAAATTTATGTACACTGACTGGGCAGACAAGGAAAATCCAGAAACCCGTCGCAAGACCCTTGTGGCACTCTTCACTGACCACCAGTGGGTGGCACCAGCTGTGGCCACAGCTGACCTCCATGCCCAGTACGGATCACCCACCTACTTCTATGCTTTTTACCACCACTGTCAAAGCGACATGAAGCCCAGCTGGGCTGATTCGGCTCATGGTGACGAGGTACCATATGTGTTTGGGATCCCTATGATTGGCCCCACGGATCTTTTTAACTGCAACTTTTCGAAGAATGATGTCATGCTGAGTGCAGTCGTCATGACATACTGGACTAATTTTGCTAAAACAGGGTAAGGGTTCCTTTATTGTTAATTTCTTGTCTTTGTCTTTTCTCACTGTGATTTCAACCCTTTTATGACTCATAAAATCCTATTCCCACTTATGTTCACCTACGCTCTTGGTAAATGACAGTTACACGTGGTACCCTACATCCGGTTGCAACCTCTGGATATATATTATGTTCTCACATACACTCCTAATCAAAATCTTAAGATTAATAAAACAAATTGCATCGTAGATCTTAGAAATGTTCTAAGTAGCTAAAAGAAGAATTTGGAGCAGGAGACTAAAATCAGCAGGTAATTTTGTGAAAACAACAATTTAAATGAAATAGGTTCTTCATCAGTTGATCAAAAGTTTAAGGCCATATATCAAAAAACACAAAAACCACCTCAAAACAAAAATCAAAGTGTCAAAGAAGGACGTCATGAGTAGTTCCACCATTCTTGTTGATCACTTCAATTGTTTAGGCATGTTGGGTATCCACTGTCTGGAATTGATATTCATTTTTGCAAACTTCTCTTTGCATTCCATCCCCTAATGTTCTCAGTCTTATTTAGATCAGGGGAACACATAGGATGGTCCAAAAGAGTGATGGTATTCTCCTGGAAGAAGTCCTTTGTTTGGCAGGCATTGTGAACTGCAGCATTGTCCTGATGAAAACCCCAGTCATTACCACACAAATGAGGGCCCTCAGTCCTTTGGGATGCCCACTATAACATCTCTAAATAGCCAGCGGCTGTTTGACCCCTGCACATTTGAAGCTCAATCACCTTGGCCAGTCACCATGGCCAAGCAAAGTTTGCCCTTCCCACTGACTTTGATAAAGGAATTTCCTGACAGTAAAAATAAACTGTTTATTATTGGCATATTTAATTCTGATATATTTAGCAAGTTAAATATGTATTTATTTCTCATTTTGATTATGTTATTACATATTTAAGTAATAATTTTGAACTTATTGAATTATGGCACTGTTCTCCCTTAAAATGCATGCTAAGTTAGTGGTTGGGGCTAACACTTTTATAAATTATAATAATATGTGATTGGTTAACTTGAACCTTAGGTTGGCAGTTGAAATTATTTCATGATGGAGTGAAGCACATAAACAAAGAAATGAACAAATATACTCCAAGATTGGACTGTTCACTGAGAAATTGCAAAACAAACCAAAACACTAAAAGCTTCTATAGGGCTTAATTATCATGGACAATTATCAGGACAAAAAAAAAAAAAAAAACATGGCAGCATCACTCAGGTTTGCAAAGCTGCATCTCAATGAAAAGACTTCTAGAAAGACAAGACTTCTAAAAAAAATGTTTTGTGGACAAATGAGACCAAAGCAGAGATGTTTGACCCCATCACTTCATATCATTTGTCAAGCATAGTGGTGAAGAGCTGATGATTCGGGCGAGATTGGCATTCACAGGACCTCGATCCATTTGCACTCATTGAGTGGGCCAAGAACCCCTCTTTGTACCAGAGCATTATAGAATCAGATGTGATGCCATATGACCCCCATTGCTTGTGCAAGACATGTTGTGTAATGACAAAATAAAAGCATTCTTACTGATGAAATTATACAGCAAACAATCACTTCAAGTAGCGAAAGATGGTTCTACAAGCTGTTGCATCATAGGAAGGACTTTTTTCATGTTTGGCTTGAGGGTAGATTTAAACTATTTTAGAAGCTATTAAGTTTAATTTATGTGCTGGTACATGAAGGTACACATACAACTTTAGTTAAAGGTTACACCTGCTAAAGCTTCAGTGAAATTTGAATGGGACAATGTAATTTCTGTATCTTTTAAAATGGAAAAACGTAAGCTTTCCAATGTAAGAAATTCTGAAATCATCCTTAGCATTAGGAGACAACCAGCTTTGTACAGGGCACTTACTGCACATAACCAAAAGCCCATGTAAGGTAAAACTTTAGCAGACAGTGCAATAACTATAAAGTGAAATCTCCAGAAGCCTCTTGAAGAATGAAATTACTAAATGTTTTCTAAAATAACATTTAATAATAATGCTCCAAACCTGGATCTGGGGACAGGGTATCAACAAATATTTTTGCTATGATTGGCTATTTAATGATTAGTCAGTGAGTCACAGAGATCAAGTGGAGATTAATAAAACACATTAAATTCCCCCCTGGTGGTGCTACTGTGCAGGATTTGTGAAAGGATTAGCTTGCTGTTTATATTTGGATCACGTTTCTTTGCTTCACACACACCTTGAGATTAGGCATCAGCTTGTTTGTGACCCAGTCACACTGAGAATTCACTTTAAGACAAATAAAGTCTTGATCAGCATGATAGTCTGCCGGATTCCACCGCTTGCTGTTTGGCTACAATTCAATTGATGCCTGATCAGTGGGGAATTGGTCTCCTCACAGCCATTTTGGGAAGGCTCTTTTTTCCTTGCTGTTTTTTTATGCACTTCCAAGACCGCATTTACTGAAGGCAAATTCATCACTGGGAGAGTTGCTGTTTCTCAGCAAGTCTCCCTAACAAGTTGCCAAGTCTCCAGTTGTGATCACGGCAGATTGCCTATCTCTACAAAAATCATATGGTTGTGTTTGGACAGGAAATAGAAGCCGGAATTAGAAGTATAGATTACCTGGGGGTGATACATTTTTGATCTGCTGCTAATTTATTTTCAGTCCATTCACTTACAAATACATGTAAAGTTTCTACTTTTTATGATTGCTTCACCTCAGCAGTTAGACAAAAAAATCAACAAAATATCCAGAAAAGGCACATTACATGTAAAGTTGAAACCACATATCTAAATAAAAGGAAAAATGATAACTTTTTGTCTGACGTTAAATCAGAGTAATCTGTTTCTGATTTAAGTAAAAAAAGAATCTTTTTAAATGCCAGAATAATAGAAGAGAAACTAATCAATAATAAAGAAACTAATCAACAATAAACATTCACTATGAATATGATGCCTGATGGGTTAATTAACAAACTCTGGCTTGCATCAACAGCCACAACTGTGGATATACAGGTCCTTCTCAAAATATTAGCATATTGTGATGAAGTTCATTATTTTCCATAATGTAATGATGAAAATTTAACATTCATATATTTTAGATTCATTGCACACTAACTGAAATATTTCAAGTCTTTTATTGTCTTAATACGGATGATTGTGGCATACAGCTCATGAAAACCCAAAATTCCTATCTCACAAAATTAGCATATCATTAAAAGGGTCTCTAAACGAGCTATGAACCTAATCATCTGAATCAACGAGTTAACTCTAAACACCTGCAAAAGATTCCTGAGGCCTTTAAAACTCCCAGCCTGGTTCATCACTCACAACCCCAATCATGGGTAAGACTGCCGACCTGACTGCTGTCCAGAAGGCCACAATTGACACCCTCAAGCAAGAGGGTAAGACACAGAAAGAAATTTCTGAACGAATAGGCTGTTCCCAGAGTGCTGTATCAAGGCACCTCAGTGGGAAGTCTGTGGGAAGGAAAAAGTGTGGCAGAAAACGCTGCACAACGAGAAGAGGTGACCGGACCCTGAGGAAGATTGTGGAGGAGGGCCTGCGGAAGCACAGGACTGAGTCTGGAGTAGAAACATCCAGAGCCACCGTGCACAAACGTGTTCAGGAAATGGGCTACAGGTGCCGCATTCCCCAGGTCAAGCCACTTTTGAACCAGAAACAGCGGCAGAAGCACCTGACCTGGGCTACAGAGAAGCAGCACTGGACTGTTGCTCAGTGGTCCAAAGTACTTTTTTCGGATGAAAGCAAATTCTGCATGTCATTCGGAAATCAAGGTGCCAGAGTCTGGAGGAAGACTGGGGAGAAGGAAATGCCAAAATGCCAGAAGTCCAGTGTCAAGTACCCACAGTCAGTGATGGTCTGGGGTGCCGTGTCAGCTGCTGGTGTTGGTCCACTGTGTTTTATCAAGGGCAGGGTCAATGCAGCTAGCTAGCAGGAGATTTTGGAGCACTTCATGCTTCCATCTGCTGAAAAGCTTTATGGAGATGAAGATTTCATTTTTCAGCACGGCCTGGCACCTGCTCACAGTGCCAAAACCACTGGTAAATGGTTTACTGACCATGGTATCACTGTGCTTGGCCATGGCTATGGCCATGTCAAAGTTCATGGCCATAGGTGAGGGTAGGAACGTAGACCGACTGGTATATTTTTTCGGCTCAGCTCTCTCTTCACCACAACGGACCGGCACAGTGCCCCCATTACTGCGGCAGCCTCACTGATCCGTCTGTCGATTTCCCACTCCATTCTTCCCTCACTCGTGAACAAGACCCCGAGATACTTAAACTCCTCCACTTGAGGCAGGAACTCCACTCCAACCTGAAGATGACAAGCCACCATTTTCTGGTCTAGAACCATGGCCTCTGACTTGGAGGAGCTGATCTTACTAAACAACCTATTCATTTCAAACATCACTTTATAACTATACCAGCACACTCCCCACCTGGTATAAATATTTTATACAACTATATTATTACTTTTCAGTCTTTTTGATCACTTTTTAGGGGGAGCAGGAGAATAAGTTGGGTCACAGGGCAGAGGTAGACTCGAGGGGTCCCTTGTTTCATAACTCTGACTTCCACCTTTCTGATTCTGTTGTCATCACTGGGAATGGTTTTGGTAACAACTCCAATGGGCCATTCATTACGTTTAGGCAAGTCATCTCTCAACAAAACATCTCCAACTTGAAGTGGACTCACCTTGTCGCGAGTCCACCTTTTCCTTGGCTGAAGCATTGTCAGATATTCTTATCTCCAGCCCTTCCAAAAAGCTTCAGCAAGACTTTGAACGTGCTGCCATTGTTTTTTCGTACATGTCCTTAAGGTCAAATTTCCCTTGAGGAGCAGGTGGGTGCTTGCCTTTAGAGTGAGGAGCATCGCATGTGTTAAAACAGTGGGTGAGTCTGCATCAGCAGTTAAGGGAACTAATGGGTGAGCATTAATGATTGCCATGACTTATGCCATGAGTGTTGTAAAGACTGTGTGTAAGATGAGTAGGACCTGACTGGAGTAACATGCCATCTGGAATGCGGCGGGCAACGCCGATCATTCTTTCCCATGAACCACCCATATGCAATGAGTGAGGTGTGTTTTAAAAGTCCATGCATGGCCTTTGTTGCTGAGGTAGTCTTGAACCTCGGGATCATCTGTGTTAATCTTTAACTCTCTACAAGCCCCAATAAAGTTGGTGTCATGATCCCATCTGAGAATGTTGGAAGGGCCTCTAATAGCAAAAAAATCTTCTCAAGGCATTAATAAAACTAGATGTAGACAGAGATTCAATTACCTCTGTGTGAACTGCATGGGTCCCAAGGCAGCTGAACAAAACTACCCGGTGTTTGCTTTCTGCTGATCCACTGATCCTGCGAGAGAACACACTTCAAGGACATCTAGACCAACTCTAGCGAATGAGGGCTCCATAACAAGTTGATCCTGTGGTAGGTTGGCCATTTTTTTGTCCAGCATGTTTAACCCTATGTCTATGGCATGTTACACATTGATAGAGTATATTGGACACTAACTTTCTGGCTCCAATTATCCAAATACCGACAGATCGGGGTGCTCCCTCGGTCAGGTGGCGACCTTGGTGACCATCAGTTTGGTGGTAATGCCTCACAAGCAGAGTTCAAATATGATGTTTTTCGGGGAGTAACTATCCAGTCTTTTAATGTCCTCTTTGAATGCTTACTGTTGCACACTTGAGATGACCTTTAGTTTAGCTAGTGTTTGTGGATTTGTTGTGTTTTTTTTTTTTGAAGCTTTGAACTTGTTCCTAGCTAGTGTAATAAGTTTTGTCATACCTTGTATGAGATGTTTTCAGGATGAGAACCTTTCGAAGCGCTGGGTGGCTCAAAACTGGCTTTGATGACATACACGTTAATGTCTGGTCGAATATCTGCATTGTGTTCTGGTTTGATGACTTCAAACTCACATGTGTTTGCTGTTATTGGACGTGTGGCAATGTCTGGTGGGTTGTTTTCAGATGAAATATGATGCCACTGTGTCGGAATGGAGGATTCCTGATCCTGGACACTATGTTTGCAACATAGATGTAAAACCTTCTTGATGTGTTATAAATGTATCCTAGAACAATTTTGCTGTCTGTCTAATACTGAACAATGTTAATTTAAAGGTCCATTTCTTGGCATGTGAGCTCCGCCATTTCCACAGGAAGAACAGCGGCACATAGCTCTTGCTGAGGGATAGTATGAGCTGGTTTAGGGGCTAGTTTTGCCTTTCCAATGACAAATCATGTGAAGTGTTGTCCTTGGTCATTGAGCACTTGCAAGTATGTGACTGCATCAATTTCTGTGGATGAGACATCTCTAAAGACACAGCTCTCCGTGTTTGGCTGAGGACGGAGACATTGACACGTATGGTCTGGGAATGTGCAGGTGATCTACCTCGAGAAGGGAATCCTTCCATGCAGTCCATAACCTTTCTTTGGTTGATGGCAGCGGATTGCCCAGTCGCATGGTTCTGTGGTGAGATCCCAAATTAGTGCTTTGCCCTGTACAGTAGTGGGCGCAACAAAGCATAAAGGATCATACAAACTATTAATGGCAGATTACTATCTGCCTCTTTTGGTGAAAGGCCTTTGTTCTTTTGAGACTTGAAAAGTGAAAGTGTCTGACTCTAGGCTCCACCTTATGCCTAAACCTATGTGCAGTGGCAAAGGGTCAGAGTCCAAGTCAAGGCTTTTAATGTCTTTTGCCAAATCATCAACTGGGATTGCTTCCATTACTTTACTGCGGTTTGATGCGATGTTTTGCAAATGCAGATTTGACTCAGCGAACATTTTTTGTGTTTTTTGCAGGAGTGTGACTGCTTCTGCTTCAGTTGGTAGTGAGGTTAGACCATCATCTACATAAATGTTCCTGGTCACAAACTGCATTGCTTCTTTGCCGTGTTCTGATTCTTCAGCCTGTGCTGCCCTGCGGAGCCCATAGATTGTAACAGAAGTGGAAGGTTGATTGTGGAACACATGCACTTTCATTCGGTACTCTACAGTGTCCTGTTAAGTCATCGTCTGCATACCAGAGAACGCGCAAGAAATTCTGATCATCTTCTCTCACCCTGAAACAAGAGAACATTTGTTCTACATCTGCTGTTATGGCAATGGGCTCTCTGCGCAATCTGATTAAGACGCCGAGTAAAGCATTGTCTAGATCTGGGCCGCTTAAGAGGATGTCTTTTAGTGACACGCCCTTGTGTCTGGCACTTGAGTCAAAAACCACCCGAATCTGTCCAGGTTTTTGAGGATGATATACCCTGAAACTGGGGAAGTACCAACACTCCTCTACATGCTTTAAGATGTGTGCGATTTCAGCTTGCCGATTATCAAGGATTTTTTGCATGAACTGTACAAAATGCTGTCCCATTTCAGGTTTTTTGTCAATAGTTTAAGTGTGTTCAATCTTTTTAAAGCTTGTTCTTTGTTTGGTAAACATTGTCTGGTGGTTACAAAGGGAAGAGGAGCGACCCAGCTGTTCATCTTATCCTGATACATTTAATTTTTTATTACTGCAAGGGACTGTTCATCTTGAAGTGAGATTGCCAACTTTTCATCATCCTCTTTCCTGATGAAGATTGTGTTCCCAAGGTTGTCAGTTCGTACTATACGATATGTGTCTGTGACGTTTTCAGTGTCACATAGTTGACTTACTGTTTTTTCTTTTATTTGCAGCATATTGGAGCATGGACTGAGAAATGATGGACGCCATTGTGCAGAGTGTTACTCTTGTAGGTTGTGATAGATTGTGGTTTGTGTGCGCCACTTAAACAAACGTCTCCTAAGATGATACAGCCGAGGTCAAGATGCTGGGCAAACGGTGCGTCATGAGGTCGATTGAACTGTTCTCTCACCTTGAATTGTCTCAGAATGTCTCTTCAGAAAAGCAGCAGAATTTGTGCATTTGGATCAACTGGATGAATTTTGTGTGAGAGCACTTTTAAGTGAGGATGGTGTCGTGCGACTTCAGGTGAGGGGCTTTCAGAACAATCCTCGGGGATCATGTCGCATTCCAGCATTGGAGGAATTAGTGTTTGTGTGCGTCCATCTGTGGACTCAATTATAAAGTTTTTAGCTTTCCTTCCTTACATTTCGGTAATGCCTGAGCATGTCTTTAATGTGTACACTTCTGTGCCTCCTGCAACGCTGAAAAGGTCAAAGAACTCTGAGCAGGCAAGAGACTCATTACTCTGATCATCCATAACTGTGTATACATTTATTGCCTTGTCTCTTTGTCCTAAGTAAACCTTAGCTAAGTAGATTTTAGCACAAGACCTAGGGCTACGTTGATCCCCACAAACCTCCGTGCACATTGCTGTAGCTGGGACTGGTGGTGTACTTGTTTCCGGCTCCCCGCCATACTTTTCAATCTCTGGCGATGGTTTGCAGTCAGGCAGAGGTGGACCTGGATGAAGAGCTGTATCATGTCTCTCACTTTCACAGTCTTTGCAGGTGACCTTGATAGGACAGTTCTTGGCTTGGTGCTTAACTGGTGCATAACATTTAAATCATATGTTCTTCTCTTTTAAATATGCCTTTCTCTCCTCTAGAGGTTTGCAGCGGAAACTGTGACATTTCCTGCGAGGATGAGGTTTTTTTATGCAGTGGGCATTGTTTATCAGGATCCTCTGTCACATCTGTTATCTTTCTCTCATGTGCTACGTCAGTCTTTCTGTTACTGTTGAGCAATAATTGTCTTTTACAGGTTTGTCAAATTGATTCTGGGTTGCAGACAGATATGAGAAACAACGGTCATTTCTAATGCGTGCTTGCTCTTGTACAAAACTAGAAAAAGCACTAAAAGGTGGGGATGTGACCTTAAGTCTGCTCTGATCTTGGATGCATGTGAAATCCACTAGATATTTTAGGGACATTGTTTTGAAGAGAGCATGCTCGATTACCTCAGGTTCTCCATAAGTTTCCTCCAAACGTTTCCAAACCATTTGAAGGGCTATTATGCCGTTGTTTATCTGAGCTGCATTAATCATTTTTGCTTGTTTTGATGACTTTGGCCCCAGCCATTTAATGAGGTCTGACTGTTCTTTAGATGACAGGGATAAGTCTGCTGTAATATTCGAAAAGGAAGATATCAAGATTCTTGATATCTCTAATTGAGGAGGATCTTTCGGCTTCTTCTCATCCATCCTTTCTACTAACGCCAGCTCTGTCTTCCTCCGACTCTCATGCTGGCTAAGGAAAGTGACGATGACTATTTCGGTCAGTGAGGCATCTGTCAGCAGATTCTTGACTACATGGTGTGCTGTTGCAACGGCTACTTTTTCTGCCGACTCCCATGGCAGGTTATGCGATCTCAGTCCGTCTAAGCATATTGTTACCCTTCTGTGGTTGATGGCAGCATTCAGTCCTTCTTCCAGGGCTACCCACATTTTCTCTCCGTACTCTTTCAAGTCTTCACCTTTTTTGTAAGCGGCAATGGGAGAGTGGACTACAGCATAATAAGTGAGGTTGGCCCCACTAGCACTTTGGTTGCTTTGTTCTGGCTCACTTGTTTCCTCAGCTCTCGAACCTCTTGTTTGTAATATTCCCCTGCCTCGGCTCTCACCCTTTTTCTGAATTTGGTATTGTGGATCTTGAAGTTATCATTTGTGAAAACCTGCCCCAGTTTTCACAAATGAACCCCAGGGGTCTCCGATAACTTGGTAGAGTTGAGTCCCGTTTTGCAGGGAAATTCGTCTTGCATCTGTGGGCATCGGCTCCAGGACTTTCCTCATCATGACTCTGTCTGACTTCTGACTAACCTTTCTTGGCTCTTTTCCTTCAAAATCCATCTTTCTTCTCATTTTGGGTTGGTTACTGGCACTGTTTCCTTTGGCTTCTTGTTCATACTGGAAGGTACTTTACTTTGTGTGGGGTCACGTTCCCTGTGGCTTGAGGTGTTGGCCATACGTTGGAGGCTTCCCTTATGGTGCTCGAGGGCTGCTGATAAGTGGGCTCTCTGCCTGTCTCTTGCAGTTCTTGTCTGGCCAGAGCAATCTGTTGAAGTAGGTCATCCTTCGGCTTTGTGATGAATGGGGTAGAAGTTGGTCCTTGGCTGGGTTCAGCTTTTCTTTGGTCTTGCTCTTGGTCTGACTCGATGCCCTCTTCTTCACTCTCTGTTTCTTCAGTTAAATCATAAGTTGGTATCTCTAAGTGAGCTCTGTGGTCTTTTCTTGGATCCGGTCTGCCAGACTCACTACACTCCTCAAGCAAACCCACTTGGTCGCCGTCTTGGATGGCTCGGAGCCTTTCTATGAAGTGGCTCCTTTTTCTAATCTCCTTTTCATACTCTTTCAAGCTTGCCGGGGCTCTGATGTCGGGGTATGTAGGGTACCCGTTCGGTCCTGAGTCACTACACTCCTCAAGCAAACTCTCTTTGTCGTCATCTTGCATGGCTCGGAGCTTTTCTTTGAACTGGCTCATCCTTCTGATCTCAGGTTCATACTCTTTTAACCTTGCCGTGGCTCTGGTGTTGGGGCTTGTGAGGTACCCATTTAGTCCAGACTCACTAGAAACCATCTTTATGATTGGGTCATATTTCTCGGATGGACTGTACAGTGACATCAGTTTCCCCAGTCCCCATAGTTCAATAAACCCTGTCCACCAACGTAACCATCGACCAATTTCTTCCTTCTTCTGGACTGCCTTGGGGTATGGCACCACGACAAGTCTATATCCATATTTTATCTCTGAACAATAAAATACGTCATCTCTTTGGAGGTGATCTGTTAGCTCACTCTCTAGTACTTCTTTCGATTGCTCTTTGTTGAAACTGAAGAACATTTTCTTTACTGATGGAACCCATGTTGAACATCCGTCCCCACCTAACAGCACCTCAGTAGGTATGCGGTGTAACTCTAACTGTGTTGATGTCGGTTGTTCTGTTGACGGGAGTGGTCCTTCAGTTCCGCGCTCAGTCCATTCCTGCTTTCCACTCTCTTCGTCCATCACTATGTCTTTGTCGTCTCGAGTTGTCCGTCTCCAAAGCCTCTCGAGGATCCTTCGAGTAGGGATGGATTAAGACTATTTGGCTACTAGCTTTACTGTCTGGGTTTGGTCATACTACCCTCAATAAAGCCCTATCCTCACCTGTACGCTATGCAGTTACTGCGAGGGTTGTGACTGATGGCCTTATCAGTCACAGACAACCTTACTCCCTTTCAGGCTGTCGGTCCAGGGTGCTCAGGCAGACACGTCTCTCTGCTGAGCATCCTTCTTCTGGGGCCCCTTTATCTCTGTCAGGGTTCCTGTTCGGGCGCCACCTTTCGTTGTCCGATGAGCTAACCCCTCCCTCCTACTTCCCCATGTCGAAAGGGATTGCTCAAATCCGGGGACATAAATGAAGTTGATTCAGGACTTCCAGAAGCCTGAAACTTAGAGCAATTAGCTGTTCACCGATCAAGTTCACTTCTGTTGTCTGGATAAAAAGGCTTTAGATGAAATTATATTCTTAATTTTGAGGGACAGTCCTTTCTGGGCTTAAACTTTACACAGTATTACACATTTCATTCTTCGGCTTTCAGCATTCACTTTAAAACACCATTGCAAAACCATCACTTCATTCTTTTTATTCATGCTTTACCAATGATTAATGTTATATTTCTTTCATATATAGCTGATTGAGAATGTCAAACCTTAATGTTTTTTTCCTCTAATTCTCAGTTCTTAACCACATTTCAATCATACATCTTTTAACTTGTTAATCAAAGACTACACATTTTATTCAATACATGTGAAAGAATATAAAATCATCATACATCATTTCTTTGGATATACTTGTTCATATTTTTGCAAAAGATAAGACAGATAACATGTGGCAGATAATATGTGGCTCCACACAGGCCTCTCCAGTCTCTCAGCTCCAGAATATGAGAACATGCTTGTTTCACTCCTCACTGCTTCTACTGTGTGTTTTACTAATTATTGCATGGATTACACATTAGGATATAAGGATATTTATTGTAACTTTTATGGAGTTAACTGTGAGCAGTTACTAAATGTTGCATGGATTACATGGAAAGATCTCACCTTATTTTGACACACTATAAGGCAAATCAAATCTGTCATTTGCAAACTGGATGCTAAAATAACTGTTAGTGAAAAATCACCATTTTAAGGCCATGTTGTGAGACAGACAGTGTATGCTTTAACTTTGTCACTAAACAAAACACATATTATTATTGACAGTAACAGTGTGTCATTACAGAGCAGTTGGAGCTGGATCAGTTTGATTATGTTGTTTAAATATGAACCCAGGGGAGGGTTTATAAAGTGAAAAATGATTTTGTATCACCAAAAAACAATTAAAATAATTAAACATGTTGTATATCGTTAAAACATTGGTAAACAAACAAAACGCATTTAGTACAATCATTGGAAAATAATTTATGCTTATATATATATAAATGTTAAATTAATTAATTATTTGCCGGACAGTTATGACGTTATGTTTTTCAAATTAACAAAGTAATATTAGACAGCCAACTCTTACAACAAACTATTTTTATGTCGCTAATCCTACATTCGGCCATGATATGACGCCGTTTATACCCAGCCTTAGAAGCTGTTGAGGTAAAATAATTCTACCAGATATAATAATATGGCCACAACCTCACCCCTGTCCAGATGTCGTGAGAAAGAACAGAGAAGAGCAGGAAATTAAGATTAACACAAGTTTAATTTGGTAAATAAGTCCGATGATTTCCAATGCATAATTAAATACAAAAAGAATGATACAAAGAACGAAAGATTACCTAAGGCCTTAGGGAGAGACTCGGATCAGCAGAGCTAGGCTGTATTCACCGAGTGGTCTGTCTCAGTATCAGTGTTAACGTTTTTTATACCTCTCACGAACTTCAAAGCTGACGGCTGAAACTCCTTTTAAGGAATTATTTACGAAGCCACAGGTTCCTAATGGAGTTTTCTACATTCCTGTGTTACCGCGGTAAATTACTTAACCCCTATGGGAGTCCTTTATTGCACATATCGTGCCAAACAGCCCGCATTTACTACATACAGCTGCTGGCAAACATCCTGACCTGAGGTGGACTCTTCTTCCAGCCTGAACCCCGCCATGACCTCTCTCTCCCTGCGGTCCATAATTCATGATATATTTGAGTTTTATGCATACACATGCAAACTGAACACATAGTATGAAACTAAATGTTTTTAATTCTCAACAAAGCTGACATGATTTTAGAAAGTTTCACCATTAGCGGTCACATAGGGTGAAAGGAAACATGAGCAGAATCGGTGCATGTGCTGCAGCCGACATAAAAACCACATGGAGAGGGAGGCCAGATGTCAGTCAAAGGGCCACTATACTCATAAAAAATGAGCGTAGCGGCCTAATTTCAGCGTAGCTACAAAATCCTGGCGAAAGCCCTGCCGATGACAGAGGGTGCACGCCACTCTGGACACAGCTTTGCCCTCCTGCGCAATAGCCTGTATTCCATCATTCTGATTAAAGAGTAAGCAGGATGTAGTCTTTGCCTCACTAGGTCCGTCCGGACCACAAACATACATCATCTGCTCACAGAACAAATTTAAACTCAACCTTCTGCTTGCACAATTACGGACTCAGAGGCACCCTGCACAAATGAACAGAGAGGGGATGCATCGTGTCAGAGCAGAGGCTGCGATGACAAACCTGTTGCTATGAATAGCGATGAAAAAAGTTGACTAACTTTAACAGTCCAGAAAAGCAGGAGTTGGACAAAACAAAATTAAAGAAATTAGCAACTGGATAATTTATAATGATTCAGAGCAACTACGCCTGCATGCTTCAAGCGCTTCAGCTTTTGTTCAATTTCCCCTTGTTCCGCTGGGGGCAGTAGCAGCCAGCCAGTAGCACAGCAATTTCCTTATTTAAATAGGGTGGTCTGCAACTCTTTGTACGTGTTATCCATTGCGCAATCTTGCGGAAAATCGTGTGCAACATGCCCACTTATTGCACGTGCATTTTGTTTTGTACAAGATATTTAGCGTGCCCTATTTGGGATCTTTAAAGACCAGGGCCATTGAGTGATATACAGGGGTTGGACAATTAAACTGAAACACCTGTCATTTTAGTGTGGGAGGTTTCATGGCTAAATTGGACCAGCCTGGTAGCCAGTATTCATTGATTGCACATTGCACCAGTAAGAGCAGAGTGTGAAGGTTCAATTAGCAGGGTAAGAGCACAGTTTTGCTCAAAATATTGAAATGCACACAACATTATGGGTGACATACCAGAGTTCAAAAGAGGATAAATTGTTGGTGCACGTCTTGCTGGCGCATCTGTGACCAAGACAGCAAGTCTTTGTGATTTATCAAGAGCCACGGTATCCAGGGTAATGTCAGCATACCACCAAGAAGGACAAACCACATCCAACAGGATTAACTGTGGACGCAAGAGGAAGCTGTCTGAAAGGGATGTTCGGGTGTTAACCCAGATTGTATCCAAAAAACATAAAACCACGGTTGCCCAAATCACGGCAGAATTAAATGTGCACCTCAACTCTCCTGTTTCCACCAGAACTGTTCGTCGGGAGCTCCACAGGGTCAATATACACGGCCGGGCTGCTATAGCCAAACCTTTGGTCACTCATGCCAATGCCAAATGTCGGTTTCAATGGTGCAAGGAGCGCAAATCTTGGGCTGTGGACAATGTGAAACATGTATTGTTCTCTGATGAGTCCACCTTTACTGTTTTCCCCACATCCGGGAGAGTTACGGTGTGGAGAAGCCCCAAAGAAGCATACCACCCAGACTGTTGCATGCCCAGAGTGAAGCATGTGGGTGGATCAGTGATGGTTTGGGCTGCCATATCATGGCATTCCCTTGGCCCAATACTTGTGCTAGATGGGCGCGTCACTGCCAAGGACTACCGAACCATTCTTGAGGACCATGTGCATCCAATGGTTCAAACATTGTATCCTGAAGGCAGTGCCGTGTATCAGGATTACAATGCACCAATACACACCGCGAGACTGGTGAAAGGTTGGTTTGATGAACATGAAAGTGAAGTTGAACATCTCCCATGGCCTGCACAGTCACCAGATCTAAATATTATTGAGCCACTTCAGGGTGTTTTGGAGGAGCGAGTCAGGAAACGTTTTCCTCCACCAGTGTCACGTAGTGACCTGGCCACTATCCTGCAAGAAGAATGGCTTAAAATCCTTCTGACCAATCTGCAGGACTTGTATATGTCATTCCCAAGACAAATTGACGCTGTATTGGACTCAAAAGGAGGCCCTACACCATACTAATAAATTATTTTGGTCTAAAACCAGGTGTATCAGTTTCATTGTCCAACCCCTGTATGCCAGGCCTTTGTTTCTTTTAATTTTGATGATTATGGCTTACAGGTAAAAAAAAGACCCAAAAGTTTGTGTCTCAGAAAATACAGTGAAAAAGTTCATTATTAGACACTCATGGTACCACACCCTAATCAGCTAATTAACTCAAAACACCTTTAAAGCTTTCCAGAGCCTTTAAACTGTCACTCAATCTGGGCAAATCATGGTGAAGACTGCTGACTTGACCGATGTCCAGAACACAGTCTTCAACACCCTTCACAAGGAGGGTAAGCCACAAAAGGTCAATGCTGAAGAAGCTGGGTGGTTACAGAGTTCTGTATCCAAGAATATTAACTGAAATTTGAGTGGAAGGAAGAAATGTGGTAGGAAAAGCTGCACCAGCAACAGAAAGAACTGCAGCCTTGAGAGGATTGTCAAGCGAAATCCATTCAAGAATTTAGGGGAGCTTCACAAGGATGGGACTGAGGCTGGAGTCGGTATATAAAGAGCCACCACACACAGAGGAATAGTAGACATGGGCTACAAATGTCACATTCCTTGTGTCAAGCCACTCCTGTACCAGAGATTACATCAGAAACGTATTGCCAGGGCTAAGAAGAAAAGGAACTGAAATGTTGCTAAGTAGTCCAAAGTAAATTCTGCATTTCATTTCGAAAGCGAGGTACCAGAGTTTGGAGGAAGACTGGAGAGGCACACAATCCACGTTGCTTGAAGTTCAGTGTGAAGATTCCCCAGTCAGTTATGGTTTGGGGAGCCATGTCATCTGCTGGTGTTGGTCCACTGTGTTTTCTGAAGTGCACAGACATTTAAAAGCTGTCAGAACGAGGCAACGCTGAATTCATTACAGCTTTTCCGAGTCCATCAACACATCTGTTGTACCATAATGATGGTGCTTATTTCACTTTTAATTTATTCATCATGACCTTCCCAGAAGTAGCGGATTGAGTGCTTGGTTAAAGAAACAATGGAAAAATGACAATCATTATGGAGATCTGGAGAAAACAAGTGAGAAATGGGCCATTCTATAGGCAAGGAAGCTTGAAAGCATTCCGTTTTATCTATGTATAATGCAATTCAATAGGGGGGGCTTAACACATGCCAGCAATCTTTTGTGTGCGGCGCCATATGCAGCTACCAGCTGGAGGGGGAACCTTGCTGGATGACTATTTTGACCCTTTCTAATGAGGCAGTTAAATTAGGCAAGGGTTTGGGTGCAGCATTTAACATGTACAAATTATGCTGTTGAAACCAAATATTTACATACTCTGTAAAAAACTGTATAAAAAGATGTATAGTCAGTATTTTCACATTGACATTACATCTGTCTAAATCTTTCCTGTTTTGTCAATGGAGATTATTATTTTCATTAGCAAAATGCCAGAAAAAGGGTGATTTTGTTTTTGACATTGTTCAAATTTAGAAGTTTCCACATTACATTAGTATTAAGTTAAATTTACTTTTAAACTGTATGACTTTTGTCTAATGTCTAATATGATAATGGACTTGTGACTGTACATGTCCTGATAGACCTTAGTGCTCCATTTTATAGACTTGTGACTGTACATGTCCTGATAGACCTTAGTGCTGCATTTTATAGAGTCAATCACAATATTATCTAAGAAATTGTGGAACTTGGCTTTAAACTTGCACTAGGCTGGTTTAAATCTTATTTGTCTAACAGATTCCAGTTTGTTCAAGTAAATTATGAATCTTTTTAAAACTTTTTTTTTCTTGTGGAGCACCACAGGGTTCAACGCTAGGACCAATTATCTTTACTATACGTGTGCTTCCAGTAGTTATAATAATCAGGCAGCATATGATAAATTTCCACTGTTATGATGATGATACTCAGCTTTATCTATCCATAAATCCAACCAGTCAGCTAGACTACAGGTATGTCTGGAAGACATAAAAACCTGGATGACTTCAAATGTTCTGCTTCTAAATTCAGATAAGACAAAAGTTTGGACCAAAGTTTTTAAAAAAGAAACTGCTTAGTCAATCAATAAATGTGGATGGCATTTAAAAATAGTAAAAAACCTTGATGGTATTTTTGACCAAGTCATGTCATTTAAATCTAATATCAACCAAACCTCTAGGATTTCTTTCTTTTACCTCCAGAATATCGGCAAAAGTAGAAATATCCTGTTCAGGAGTGACGCTGAAAAACTAGTGTATCCATTTGTTACTTCAGGGGTGCACTACTGTAATTTTTGACCATCAGGATGTCCACAAAATGCAGACAAATACAAATCAGGTCAGAATTCTGTTTTTCTCTGCTGAAAATATAAGCCCCTTGTTCAGAGGCAACCTGTAGTGAATAGAAGTGTGACAAGATGCTCACAGGAAGCTGAAGACGCCCTGTGAGGTTGCTTTGAGGCTACAGACTTGGACGCACAGTGCCAGCCACATGGAGAGGACATCAATGTCATGACTGAGTGTGTAACCAACTATATAAACTTCTGTGTGGATAACATCATCCCCACCAGAACCGTGAGATGCTTCCCCAATAACAAACCTTAGATCACCAGTGACTTGAAGCACCTGCTTAACGAGAAAAAAAGTGCTTTCAGAGAAGGAGACAGGGAATTATTGAGGAGTATACTGAAGCAACTTAAAGTTAAGATAACAGAACGCAAGGACGTGTACAAGAAGAAGCTGGAGAGCAAGCTCCAGCAGAACAATATCAGAGATGTGTGGTCAGGGATGAAGAAGATCACAGGCTTCAAGCAGACGATCGGCCCGATGGCTGTCTGGACAGAGCCAATGAACTAAACACATTCAATACGTTCAGTTCAGAAACAAGCTCGGCATTTCCTCCTGCTCACAGCAAATCAGACATTACACCATCCTTTGACACCCAGCTTTCCTGTCACACCTCAAATGTTTTATCTTCCAACTCAGCCATGGACCCTTCTGCTTCTGCATGTTTGCCTTGAACCAAATCAGTAGATGCTGATGCTCCCTTTGCCTCCCCCTTCCACCTGTGTGTCTCAAGAAGTCAGGTGAAGAGACAACTGGAAAGACTAAACCGGAATAAGGCTGCAGGTCCAGATCATGTCAGTCCTAGAGTCCTGAAGTCTGTGCAAAGGACCTTTGTGAGATTCTGCAGCACCTCTTCAACCTTAGCCTGGCTCAGAAGAAGGTGTTGTGGAAGACTTCCTATATTGTTCCCGTACCAAAGAAAACTCACCCATCTGTCCTCAATGACTGTCACTCAATGACCTGTTGCCCTGACATTCTACACCATGAAGGTCCTAGAGAAACTCCAGTTGGCCCACCTGAGTAAGCAAACAATAAACTGTCAGGACCCCCTTCAGTTTGCTTATTGCTGTGGAGTTGGAGTTGAAGATGCCATCATACAAAACAAACCCACTGTCATCCGAACAAAGACAGCAGCAATGTGAGGATCGGGTTCTTTGATGTCTCCAGTGCATTTAACACAATTCAAACTGATTTTCTTCAGAAACTCCAGAAGACTCAGGTCGAGGCCTCAACAATCTCCTGGATCAAAGACTACCTGACAAACAGACCACAGTTTGAGACTGAAGGGTTGTGTGTCTAACCAGGCAGTCAGCAGCAGAGGAGAACCACAGGGGACTGTACTCTCACCATTCTTTTTCACTCTGTACACCTCAGACTTCCAGTACAAGACTGGTACTGTCATCTACAGAAATACTCGGACGATTCTGCAGTCGTGGGATGTATCAGAGATGGGCCAGAAGCTGAGTACAGGGAGCTGGTGGCCCGCTTTGTGGCATGATGTAGAAACAATCATCTCATCTTGCATGTGAGTAAAAGAAAGGACATAATTGTAGATTTTAAGAGAAACAGGAATAAGTCAAACACTATTTCCATTATGGGAGAAGAAGTGGAGGCAGTCTACAAGAAGGGGCAGAGCAGACTCTACTTCTTGAGGAAGCTTAGGTCTTTCAGTGTTTGCAGCAAGATGCTGCATATCTTCTGTAAGTTTGTTGTTGAGAGTGCGATTTCTTCTGCCATCATCTGCTGGGGTAGCAGCATCAGAGTTTAGGGATCTAAAAAAAAGCTCAACAAGCTAACAACGAAGGCTGGTTCTGTTCTGGGGACTCCTCTAGAACATCTGGAAATCATTGTGCAAAGAAGGATTCCTCATAAAATGAAGAACATTATGGAGAACCCTGAGCCTCCTCTTCATGAGACAGTGTGAGTGTCTTCAGTCTGAGATTTCTTCAGATGTGCTGTAAGACAGACCATTACAGGGGATCCTTCCTGCCCACATCCATCAGCATCTACAATGGCTCTTTGAAGAAACTTGTATAATATGAGCTACAACAACATTTAATTTTCCTTTGGGATTAATAAAGTATTTTTGAATTGAATTGAATGGAATTGAATTTGAAAAAGCCTTCAGCTTACCCAAAATGCCACAGTAAGAGTTCCGATGAAAATTAAAAATATTTTTTAGCTTCCCTTCATTGGCTCCCTGTTAAAACCAAAACCATAACTGAAATTTAAATGTTCCTTCTTACATATAAAGCCCTTAATAAACAAGCTCCATCATACTCGAGATCTGATTGTTTTGTATGTTCCTAACAGAGCACTTCATTCTCAGACTACAGGTTTACCGGCATTTCCTAGAGTCTCTAGAAGTAGAATTGGAGGCAGATCCTTTCGTTATCATTCTCCTTCTACTGTGGAACCAGCGTCCAGTTTTAGTCCGTGAGGCAAATGAGATATTGCCGCAAGACAATGACTCGATGCAATCTGCTGGGTTTCCTTAGAAAACCTTTTAACCAATTTAAATAAACTTAATTTCACTGAACTGATAACTACGATCAATTGAAATCTATATACTTGATTGAATTGACTTTGTAAAGTACCTTGACATGACATGTGTTGTGAATTGGTGCTGTATGAATAAACAGAATTTAACTGAATAATGTTTTAGGTAAAAAACTGTTTCTACACTAATATCTTGTTTAAACTGTACGTACCCCAGTCGCATTCTTACAGGACACTAGCTGGGATATTCTCTAATATGTGGAAATGTATATAAAGCTAGAGCTAAGTGATACTTCTTCACTCATGAGTACTATTAAACTTTTTTTTTATTCTAATAAAATAACAAATGACTAATATTTAAATCAAGTGAAAAAGTGTCAGAAAGCAAATGTAGAAATAGAAAAAATTTCAGGCTGTAAATGATTTAAAGAAGTGAAAATGTTCAGGGCCTTAAGCACAAAGCAAACACAATCGGGCACTACAGTCATAATAAGTCTTACGAAATAGTGAAGAGTCTTCTAAAGAGGCTCCAGTGAACTGCATGATTGTAGCCACTGACTGTGGAAATATACTGTAGTGTTCACAGATTAAAATTGACTTTTCACTCGTTTGCTCTGAAAGATCAGTGGACCATCTAAGAACTGTAATTACTTTTCAGAACTCTTTGGTCAGCTTTGTCTTCCAAAAGGCCTCAATTACTTGGACACGCCTCTGTTCAGTACCTTGTTAGGACCCTCAATAAACTAGCACCTAGAACCAAATGGAGTATAGAGTTCAGCAGTGATGACTGCAGGAGATTTAGCATAAATTCCTGAGCAAAATTCTCAAAAAGGGGCACAGCAGTATTCTGGTCCAGTCGATTATCCCAGAAAGGAGCTGATTCTGGCTCATCATTTTTTGAAAAATGAATCGATTGTTTGCCAAAACAGAACATATCCAAAACGTGAAAAGCTTTCAGCGATGCTTGAGCCGAGCACTTTTGTTCCTGCCTCCAATGAGGAAGTTGTCACTGCCAAATGTAGTGTGAAGAGCATTAAGGACTGAAGAGTTTTGTAACAACACTTTGTGTTTTTCAGATTTGAGCAAAGTTGGAAATTTAATAAATATAGAAAACATAGAAAAATGTGTGCCCTGGAAACTAGTTATATTCCTCTAACTTTTAACGTCAAGAAAGGATGTGTTTGACCCACCATCCCACAGGGTGTTTATTGGCTTAAATCTACCAACCAGGTTGTCACACAGATTGTCATTGCTGCATTATTTCAACCCTCCATGCTGTCTGGACCCTTTCAGAAAACACACTGAGATAGGGAAAAGGCATCTAAGTCCTGACTTTAAGTGTTTTGTGAAAGAAGTTGAAGATAATCTGAGGAAATTACTAGTAAAAAGCAGACATCTAAACTGATTTGCAAGGTGTTATATACAGTTCATAAAATTATATGTTCACACTTAGAAAATGGATGTAGTTCTGCATGACTAATTCCTTGTTGTGATGTGCAGAAATGGTGGTTAATGTAGAATTTGACCAGAATGTACATCAATCAGCAATATACTTAAGATAGTTAAATGTATTGGTTAAAAAGGCAAAGTCTGCCATTTTGCAAAAGAGAAATGCTGATACCTGATCGATCAGAGAAGTGGAAGCATTTATTCACCTGCTGCCAGTGGGATCTAAAATCACTTGATGATTAAATCTTCATTCAAAGGATAATAAACAGGCCACTTGTCCTTGACATTTCCTACATTTGCCCATTGACTGCTGGCACAAGCTCCATACATACACTAACCTCAAACTGAACAAAGCTGAGATGACATAGGAAATTGTAGGATTACTGCTTAGTGATGAGATTATATCTATAGCTAACAACTAAAATGAACTGGCAAATGAATACCATGGTATGTGCATCACCATAGCAGTGAGAGGCTAATCTGAGGGTTACGTTTAGGGTTAAAAACAAATGCATGATGAAACAACAAGGTATTATCAATGCAAAGGAAGAAAGCTAGTTGCTTTAGGACCCTCATACTCAGTTTTGTAAAAGACTTTAAAGGAAATAAAAAACTATGCTTTGATTTCAGTACTAAAATGTGCTGAATATGATTTTATAAATATTTTAAAATAAAATGTTTGAAACATGTTCTGATAAGTTGTTAGTTTGTTATACTTGCTTGTACAAAGAACAGAGTCAACACCTGAAATAACGTGGGTATACTGGATCCACTGTCACAGTAAGCAAATTGATCGCTCTAATTGCCTTTAGGTCTGTGAGTGGTTGTGTGCCTTTTGTTGGTTCTATTATAGGATGGCAACATATCCAAGGTTTAACATAAAATGTTTTGACTGCAAGGGTTGTCATCCCTATCCTTCTCTCAGAAACAGTCCAAAATTCAGAACCTGCCAACCATAAGGCAACACTAAATATTAAGACAGTGAGAGAGCATGATTGAAATCTCTAATGGCACTAAGCAAGAAAAAGAACATGCATTTAAATTCAAAGTCACTTGGAAACACATTACCTTTAAACAGACGAGGTAATGACTAAGTTGGACCTAACACAAATTAGTGATCGGTGAACTGACAGATACCTGCTTCCATTTGGTTATCTTTAGGTTCTGAATAGCATTGCCTTGCAAATGTATTCACACCCATTGAACCTCTACTCCTTTATCATGTTTCAATGACAAACTTTAATGGATTGTATTAGGATTTGTTGTGACAGACTAACGGAAAGTCATGCATAATTGTGAAGTACATGTTTATATATGGTTTTAAAAGCCTTTAAAGTCTTAGACAAGGTGAAAGTGTTGGTATTTGTATTCAGCCCTCTGGAATTAATACTTTGTGGAACCCCCTTCTGCTGCAATTACAACTGCAAGTCTTTTGGGGTATGTCTCTACCAGCTTTGTACACTGAGAGTTTGGCCCATAGCTCTTTTAAAAACAGCCAAGATAAGTCAGATTAAGTGGAGAGCATTTGTTAACATCAGGCCTTGCCACAGATTCTAAATTGGATTTTGATTGGATTGGATTCTGCATGGACTTTGACTGGACCATTTTAACACTTGAAAGGGTTTTGATCTACACCACATGTGGGCAGGTGTCTTGCATTCTTTTAGATGTGTTACTGCTCTGACACAGGTGAATTTAACGTATTTCATCACATGTCATCAAGTTCTGTAGATGGCTGATAGTGAACCATCCTTTTATTTAGGCGTGTTAAACCAGTAAAAGTTCTAAAACAGTCAAAAAACTGGCTGTTGAGGACTGATTGTGGACACCCCTGAACCATCCTAAACCATCCTATTGTAGCTCTGGTTGTATGTTTAGGGTGGTTGTCCTACTGCAAGGTAAACCTCCACCCCAGTCTCTAGTCTTCTGCAGCCTCCAAAAGGTTTTCTTCCAGCAATGTCCTGAATTTAGCTTTCCATCACCTCTGACCAGCTTCCCTGTCTCTGCTGATAAAGGTATACCCACGTGAAGCTGCCACCACCATGTTTCCCAGTGGGATTGGTATGTTCAGAGTAAAAATCATTTAAAAAACATGTATCATTCAGGTGTGGCGATGGTGCGGGGGAACACGACTGTTATACGGAGGCTACAGCGCTGGACGCAGCTGTCATAGGTTCAAGCCCCAGCCCATTGTACTTTGCTGAATGTCTTCTCCTTCTCTCTCTACCCATTTCCCCACAAACTAAAGGTCACTAGTACCACAAACAAAAAATGTTTTCTCTTAACAATGATGCACTACTTTGTGTTTATCTGTTATATAAAATCAGATTAAAAAACATTGAAATTTGTTGTTGGAACAGGACAAAATTTCACAGATTTCAATGTGCAAAGCATGTGAATAAATCTAGGAAAAGACTATATTGAAATTGTGTTGAATTGCTTTTGTTTTTATTTCTTTCAGGGATCCAAACCAGCCAGTTCCACAGGACACTAAATTCATCCACACAAAGCCTAACCGGTTTGAAGAAGTAGCCTGGACTAAGTACAACCCCAAAGACCAGCTTTACCTTCACATTGGCCTAAAACCAAGAGTTCGGGACCACTACCGGGCTACAAAGGTTGCATTCTGGCTGGAACTAGTTCCACATCTTCATAATATCAATGAGTTTTTCCAGTATGTATCCACCACCACCAAGATACCACCGCAGGACACCACCCCATACCCTTACACCAAACGTTTTCCAGGGAAAAATAACTGGCCATCCACCACACGCCACCCAGGAGTCCCTTCTGCCAACACCAAGCAATCCACAGACCAGCGTAAGAGTGGAGACCTGAGTGAGGAATCAACTGTCATGATTGAGACCAAAAGAGACTACTCCACTGAGCTCAGTGTTACCATTGCGGTGGGAGCATCACTGCTTTTTCTGAACATCCTTGCCTTTGCAGCACTTTACTACAAGAAAGACAAACGGCGACACGAGTCCAACCGACGTGATCCAACCCCACAGCGCAACTCTGCCCCAGCGAACACTTCGTCCACGGCCAACGATGTGGCACATATGCATAGCGAGGAGCTGATGTCCTTACAGATGAAGCAGCAGCAGCTGGAACACGATCACCACCATGAGTGCGAGTCACTGCAGAGCCACGACACGCTGCGGCTAACTTGTCCCCCTGACTACACCCTCACGCTACGTCGTTCACCCGATGACATCCCACTGATGACGCCCAGCACTATCACAATGATCCCCAATTCCCTAGCTGGCATGCAGCCTCTGCACAACTTCAACACTTTTGGCGGAAGCCAGAACAGTACCAATTTGCCCCATGGCCACTCAACAACACGAGTATAGCTGAGCTGGGTTGGAACGAATCCAGAAGCCAGCACAAAGCAAATATGAGAGATTGACTGTGGAAAGCACAGACCCTAAAGTCTAAGCAGATGATATTTTGCTATCACGCCTTCTTGAAAAGTAAAAAATGGGTGCATTGCTTATAAACTTCTTAAGAAATTCAGAATGAATGTTACTTAAGTAACTCTTTTTGAAGCAGAGCTTCATAGATGGTTTTACTTAAAAGAAAACAACCAGGAATGACTGTTAATATCCTTATAGTGGGCAAAAAAGTCTCTATGGAGGTTTTTAAGCCAGAATTACACAACCGAGGTGACAGGAACAAAGCTTCATCTTTTCATAATACTTCCTGCATCAGACACCAGACTTTGGCACAGAATTCTACACCCCAGCCTGATATGTATTTATAAAAACTTTACAAAATATTTTAAATTTAGAAAAGAAGAAGAAAACAAAAAGGGAGTATAATTGCGTGCAGATTAAAAAAATGTTTTTAAAAAGATTTATCAAAAATACAATTCAAAGATTTCTTTTTATTATTGGTTTTGTTTTGGCTTGGATGGTTTGTTTCATTCTTCATGTTTTGGCTTGTGCTTTTAGTTTTTGTGCGTGTAAATATATCCCAAAAAATAATGTTCTTCATTTTTCTGACTACAGCTTGTGTTTTATTTGTTTTGTCTGATTGACCAAAATGCGAACACAATCCCATCAGAGGAGATTTCTTCGGTTAATCATATGCAGTACTGTCTTGTGTGTTGCTTGATGTTAACTTTTTAAGACATTAAAGGTCTGGAAAAGAGCTTAACTTGGCATTTTCAGTCTATCTGGATCTGAACCTGTTCTGCTTCTGTTGCATTCTTTGTGGATTCTTTTTTTTTTCACTTATTTTGTCTTGCAACCTCAGCTATGTCTGAGCTTACAATGTGACCAGCAATGTATCCTTTAGAAATAAAAAAAGGCAGTGAATTTTTGTAATACTTTTAGTTGGATATGTTTGTAAAGACATCTGTGTTAGATATTTCAAACTGTCATATGCTAGCAATGTGTAAAATATTGTGACAGACTTGTGATATTTTGGTTTACAGAAGCAAGTGAATGAGTGTAAATATTAATATTAATTACTATAAAAGCAAAATAAGTACCCATTATTACCATTTCCATTTTGCATCCTATATCAGGAAAAAAAGAATTATATCCAGAAAATTTTAACCTGCATTTATAAATTGTATTAAAAGGTATATTCTTGTCATTTGGTCCCTAAACCAGTCAAGCTAACAAAGGTTTTTATTGTAGTTTTAAAATCCTCAGTTTGTCTTATTTCTTTGCAGTTTTGCCTTAAGTGATAATAGACCTATTTCTGGCTGGACCCTGTATAAACTTTTTCTGCAACATTTTTAATAAAATATCACAGTATTTTCTAAAAAAAATAAAATACAATAAACAAAAGTAAGGAAGAATTGGAATGTTTACTGTCATTAACTGGGTAATTTTCTGGTGTGTGAAGAAAAAAAATTTTTGAGAAGAAAGGTTTGACGAGTTATGTTTTCCACAAGCCTTGTAAGGGATACAGCAAATATGAGGAAGAAGGAGGTCTGATCACAAGAGAGCAAAATGGAACCTATTTGACTCACATGAAAAATGCTATAAAACTACACATCACCCTGAACACACCATTCCCACAGTGACACATGGTGGTCTTTAGTTATAAATATGGTTTTCTATAGTGAACATCAGTCTCACTACTTAAAAGGATAACTGCAAACTGCACCAGTTTGCCTGATACAATTTAACTCTCTCACACACATTTAGGATCTTGGCAAGATGGATTCTCATTTGAAATAACTGCCTTGCATTCACAATAAAACAGGGAAAAAAGTACTCAAACAAAATAGAAATGATATATTTATGCATAGCTTCCACAGAAAACCTTCCAACAGAAGCAAAACATCAAATATGTAACTGAATTATCCAAAACTAAAATCTATTGTATTCTACTTATTCAGGGTCAGATTATGGAGGTAACAGGTCCAGAAGAAAAGCCCACCTTTACTCAGTAAAGCTTTCAATTTGCTGGTTCGTTTATGTCCCAGCTTTCACCTATGGATAATATATATGGATAAATGCGAAAAAAACAAGATGCTGGATGCACACAGCTGAAATGAGCTTCCTCACTAGGGTGGCTGGCGTCAGATTTAGTCAAACTGTTGCTCCTCCGCATATGAAGCAGTCTGTCATTGGGGTTTCAGACCTCTAATCAGAAGAGATGGCCACAAGACACATCCCACTAAAAAGAACATGAATCCATAGGACTAAATAGTCCTATTGGCCCCTGCATTGCCTCAGAATCCCCTAGAATGAGCTGAAGGAGAGGAATGTCTGGATTTAGATTAGATTTCAGATAAGGAAACGACAATGAATGGATCATATTGAGAAAAAAAAAAACATGGAGGTGTGTTATTTTTAACATGACTACAAAATCTGGAAACGCCAAGGATAACTTTCAAACACGTAAATGGTTTTTGGTTTAGGTGTTTTAACAGGTTCAAAAGTATCAGGCTCTGCCTTTAAATACATTTTCTTGCTACTCCTACATCTGATTAAAACAATTATTTTATGCTTCTTCACCAAACAACCTTAAGCATATTGTGCGAGCAAACAATGAGGTATTACATGACCTTATGAGATAGTTAAAAAATCAAAAGAACAGAGAAAGGTTTTGTAATTCTTTTAAAGCTGCTCAACATGATCTTCACCCTCCTAAGTCAGGTGGAAAAGTATCCTTCAAGAAGTAGTGGCTGATCACCAATAGCTAATTTATTTTGGAGTTTGGCTTCCACTGCTGCTAACCTTTGCCAAGCTAAACAAATAGTTTTCACCTGTAATATCACAAGTTCAACAAACGCTTACTGGTACATATTCTGGGTAGATTTATACCCATGATTGGTGTATTTAAGATATTTCTGAAATTGGAAAAAAATCTAAATTTGTATTGTAATCATGTGTTTTTCCCAAAAGGACGTTTAAGGAAAAAACACAACAGTGTCGTTGACCAATGATTATTTAATAATGGAGGTTGGAGGCTGTGTGACATCATTGATCTTCCTGTGTGAAACATGCTGAGATCGGAACATGTAAAGGACTTCTAGTCATAGTAACTGTATGATAACAAAGCAAAGCTGCATGAAAAGCAAAACTATTATAGCAGTATGAATAAATGTTGTTTTATAGATTTTTAACCTGCCTTTAAAAGTTCTGTTTCCCACAGAAAACAGAACTTTGCTCATTAGTGACGGACCCACTGCAGTGTAAATATCTTTGGCGTCTATGTAAATATCTATCCAAATCAAACTTTTCAATGACAAAAAGATTTATAAAACAGTGTTTTCACTTGTATGATAGATATGATATGATGTTTAGTAGATCAGAGTTTTTGCCCTCAGGATATCGGATTTTTTGCTAATGAAAACACCAAGAGTTGTCTACAGCAAGTTAGGAACTGATCTCTTTGGTTCACTTTTTAAACCATAAAAAAGTTGGTATTCCTAAGTTCATTACAAATATATAAATAGAACTTTGATGTTACTTTGCATTTTTTATATTTTACAAGTGAAACTAATCCGGAGTGAGAATTATTAAATGAATACAACAATATAACATATGAAACTTTAGAAACTATGAACTGCATTTAACAGCACCATGGGCTCTGCCAGAAGGTGTTGTCTCTGCCAGTTTCTGCATGGGACAGTTGTTTTACTCTGTCCTCTCACTGATTCACTTTAAAGAATTGAACTGTGAATAGTACCTTTTCCATGGTTTTGAGGCCTAAAACCCTCTCTTCAACATTACCCTGACCTTTCCTTCCTTCCCTCAAATCAATCTATTGATCTCTTTTGCCACAAGGCAAGCAAATTAGCTTTTGACTTAAAACTGAAGTGACAGGGGGAAAATTGAAATCTTTAATGGTAATGTGAGTTACTGAGGCACAATTGATGTGTCTATATAGTCTCTTCTGCTATTGCTAGGCTTCTGTATAAACAAGGTTGGTGGGTAAAAATCTCTTAAGGACACAGAAATAACTTTTTTTATTGGAAATCATTGTTTGATCAATAGAACATGATTTTGCACAAATCCTAAAGACACTAGAAATAACTATGTATTAAGAAACTTGTTTGTAAACAAAAGCAGATTCAATGTGCAAGCACCCTTTTTAATTGGCATGTTGTTTATGGTTAGGGTAACAGGTATGTAGAAATAGAAAGAGGAGAGATGCATTGCGAAAGATATTGGTGGGGTGCTAAATACAAGCACTGAATACTCAACTGGAAGTTAATTAATCTCCATCACTCAGCCCTGTTCCTAGAACTGTCATTCAAGAGCTGCTGCTCTCCAGGCAACCATTACCGAGGCATATTGATCTCCACGGTGACAAGTTAACACCAAATTGGAGGGGGCAGAGATAAAGGTTGTGTGTGGATCTAAAATTGAAGTGTAAGGTGTTTCTTTGCATCTTGAATGCTGCACAAAAGCCCATAGTGACAGCACTGCAGCAAGGTCTGCTGTGGTGCTTAAACACAAATTAAAATGCAAGTAGAAACCTCAGCAGCAAAGTCAGTTGATTGCATTTCCTTCCCTGGGTACCTGAACCCTCAGCAGATGAATATGAAATCTCCACAGTCAATATATGAGCAGGTAAGTGGGGAGGAAATAATAATGACCTGCAGAAAGCACATATTCCCCTCTACCTATTTTTGTCTTCAGTGTCAGCTTTCCTGATAGTTTTTGTTATCAGCTGCAGCCCTGCAGTGACCTGAGGATGTTTTTTTATTTTATTTTTTATGACTTGTTGTCCATGTAAATGAGGGATTCAGAAGTGATTGTAACAATGGATTTATGCTAGCTGAACATCTCAATTCCCCATCATTGCAGTTGACCCCACACATTTTCTAAAAATGATTGCCTGCTATCAATGAGTCAAAAGTGTATAAATGTAAGTTGTGTTCCCAACGAAAGGCATTGCTGATATTTCTACAATTAAGTTTTGTAACTGATTAAAAGTAATGACTGATTAAAAATAAATAAGACATTCTGTCATATTTATCCAGGGCTGGTTTAATGTGCTTTGCAATCTGGTGCCAAAAAAAGATCTAGGACATAGTTGATTGCTTTATTTCTCCAGTAAACCGTGTTTAGGGTATGCATACATTAAGATGCAGTTTAAATATCAATTTGCCAGCAACTGGGAAAATGACTACAGCAGCTCTATTTACTGAGCATCATGAATTGAAATTGAAATTTGCTATAAATTAACAAAACATAAACATGAAGACCAAGAAAGACAGCAGTCTTGTCATTATGGAAGTTGTGGAGACGTTTGAAGAAGGGTTAGGTTCTGAAACAATACCCCATGTTTTGAGCACAGAGCTCTGTTCAATCCATCATCTGAACATGGAAAAAGGAGGGACCAAATGCAGAACTACCAAGACATGGACCTCCACCCAAACTGACAGGCTGGGCAAGGAGTGCAGTAATCAGGAAAGCAGCCAAGAGGAGCACGGTAACTCTGGAGGAGCTGCAGAGATCCACAGCTCAGGGGTGATATTCTAGTGACAGCTATTAGTCCTGCACTCCATGTAATCAATTCAATTCAGTTTTGTTTATATAGCGCCAATTCACAACACATGTCGTCTCAAGGCATTTCACAAAGGGTTTGGAATGGTGCAGGATTGTTGGTGAGGTTAGAATAAACTACTGAGTGTTAGAGTTTGGCCATTTTAGAATGGGCTATGTGTAGGGGTTCTAAGTAAAATAATAAACTGATAAGGTTTTCCATCTAGAGCCCACTGGTGGCCATTGCTGTACTGAAAACCACAAGGATTGGGGGTACCTCTGTCAGACTGATTATAACCACTGGAAAAGTAAAAAAGGAGTCGCACAGGTAGCAGAAATGGAGGGTGTGTTTGCACCTCAACCATAACTGAGCCGGTTTAAGCTAAACCTGACTACCCCTTACTCCATTCAACAGGTCAGGCCAGGTGTAGCTTCTAGGAAGAGAAAAGAGAGAGAACATAAAGTTAAAAGCTGACATAACAGCAAATAATGCAAAATTGGAGAGTAGTATGAGAATGTAGCAGAGAGAGTGAAAGTGGTCATTATGTCCTCCAGCAGCAGAACTACAGATAGCTCAGGATAACCTATGCCACTCTAACTATAAGCTTTATCAAAAAGGAAAGTTTTATGCCTAGCCTTAAAAGTAGACAGGGTGTCTGCCTCACGGACTAAAACTGGGAGCTGGTTCTACAGGAGAGGTGCCTGATAACTAAAGGATCTGCCTCCCATTCTACTTCTAGAGACTCTAGGAACCACCAGTAAACCTGCAGTCTGAGAACGAAGTGCCCTGTTAAGAAGATATGGAACAATCAGATCTCTGATGTATGATGGAGCTAAATCAGTAAGGGCTTTATTTGTGAGGAGGAGAATTTTAAATTCTATTCTGGATTTAGGGAGCCAATGAAGGAAAGCTAAAATAGGAGAAATAGGATCTCTCTCTTTAATTTACATCAGAACTCTTGCTGCAGCATTTTGAATCAGCTGAAGGCCTTAAACAGCATTTTGTGGACATCCTGATAGTAAAGAGTTACAATAGTCCAGCCTTGAAGTAACAAATACATGGACTAGTTTTTCAGTGTCACTCCTGGATAGGATATTTCTAATTTTGACAATGTTCTTCAGGTGAAAGAAGGAAATGCTATAAACCTGTTTAATATGGGATTTAAATGACATGTCCTGGTCAAAAATAGCACCAAGGTTTTTTACTTTATTACCGGAGGTCAATTTAATGTCATCCAGGTTAAGTGATTGACTAAGCAGTTTCTTTTTCAAAGACTCCGGTCCAAAGACGACAACTTCTATTTCCTCGGAATTTAGAAGCAGAACATTTAAAGTCATCCAAGTTTTTATGTCTTCAGGGCATGCTTGTAGTCTATCTAACTGGTTGGGTTCATCAGGATTTATCACCAGCATAACAGTGAAAATGTATCCCATACAGCCTGATAATTATACCTACTGGAAGCATATATATATATATATAGTAAGGAGAATTGGCCCAAGTACTGAACCCTGTGGTACTCCACAATTAACAATGGAGTTTAAAGATGATTTATCATTTACATGAACAAACTGGAATCTGTCAGACAAGTAAGATTTAAACCAGCCTAGCGCTGTTCCCCTGATCCCTACAGCATATTCAAGCCTTTCTAAGAGAATATTGTGATCAACTGTATCAAATGCAGCATTGAGATCTAACAGGACAAGTACAGACACAAGTCCATTATCTGAGGCTAGTAGAATATCATTAGTGACTTTCAGCAGAGCTGTTTCAGTGCTATGATGAGCTCTGAAACCTGACTGAAACTCTTCAAACAGGTATTTGCTGTGTAAATGCTCACACATTTGATTAGCAACTATTTTCTCAAGAATTTTAGATAAGAATGGAAGATTGGATATAGGTCTGTACTTTTTCAAGTCATCTCGATCAAGCGAAGGTTTCTTAAGTAAAGGTTTAATTACAACTACCTTAAAAGCCTGTGGTACATATCCATTTACTAAGAAATGATTAATCATATCTAAAATGTGGCTGATAATCAGAGGGAACATTTCCTTAAATAATTTGTTTGGGATTGGGTCTAACATACAAGTTGAAGGTTTAGATGAAGCTAATATTTTTGGTAACTCAGGAAGCTCCACATGATCAAAACAGTCCAAACACATATCAGGTTCTAAAGTTACTTCCAATGTTGTCTCGCTTGCTGAGTATGAAGTAATCATCTTCGGGAGTATGCCAATGATTTTGTTTTTAATAGAATCAATTTTATTTAAAAGGGATCCGATGAAGTCATGACTGCTTACTACTCTCCAATTTTATATTATTTGATGTTATTTCTGCTTTTAACTTTATGTTCTCTCTCTTTTCTCTACCTAGAAGCTCCACCTGGCCTGACTCTGTATCTGCCTGTGACACCTTCCTGGAGGGGAGCATTGTCCAAGCTTCTGTTGCCAACAACTTAATGCTCACCTTCTACCGATGATACACTTGGCCCTGTCTTTCAGTGTTTAACCCTGTTTTCTCCTAGACATAGCTACTGACTGAGCTTTTTCTGTGACTAACTGTATATGCTCTCTGTCATACTCTACACTTGAAAATTGGCTCAGAGTATATCTGTTTTTTCTTCCTTTTGTTTGACAAGGTGGCGCCACAGATGGTCGCCTCGGCGTGTTGGTGCGTGTTGTTTTGTTTTGTTTTTTGCTTTAAAACGGTCTTCTGTGATGGTACCCGGAGCTCTCTCACCAGAGAAGAACTCATGAACATCAGGGCTACTACACCAGAGGAGTTATTTCCCACTTTTCTGCCTACTGCTCTGGACTTTTTAGACATTCTGGTCAAAGGTGCGCTCATCTTTGCTCACGCGGTGAAACGCCGGAAGAGAGGGAAACGGGCTGGGGTGCTGGTACGTCTTCGCCAGCGTGGACTACGAACACCGTTACCTAGAATATTTATCTCTAACGTGTGCTCACTTCCCAACAAAATTGAGGAACTACAACTGCTGTTGGGGAAAAACAGGGACTTTTATTCATCGGCAGTTTTGTGCTTCACGGAGACGTGGCTGTGTGGATTAATACCGGACTCTGCGCTGCAGCTGGCAGGATTCCAGCTCTACAGAGCGGACAGACACACGGAACTCTCCGGCAAAGCGAAAGGTGGAGGAATCTGTTTCTACCTCAGCAGTGGTTGGTGCAACGACATGACAGTGATTCAGCAGCACTGTTCTCCAGACCTGGAAGCCTTCATCAAAAACTGTAAGCCTTTCTATTCCCCCCGTGAGTTCGCTTCATTCATCCTGGTCGGTGTTTACATCCCGCCGCAAGCTAACGTGCAGGTCGCACAGCGCATGCTCGCCGACCAGATACTGAGTGTGGAGCGGACCAACCAGGACTCCTTAGTTATCGTCGTTGGCGACTTTAACAATGGTAATCTCACCCACGAACTCCCCAAATATAGACAGTTTATTAAATGTAAATGGTAAATGGACTGAACTTATATAGCGCTTTTCCAGTCATACAGACCGCTCAAAGTGCTTTACACTAGAGCCACATTCACCCAATCGCACTCTCACACATTCATACACCGATACACAGATCGGTAGGTGTTAGGGTTTTTATGACTTTTTATATTGTTTATCACTTGTGTCTGTTCTAAGTGCTTTCTTCCCCCACATGTCATGGACAAAGAGATAAGAGAGAAGGGTGAGTTATGCTATTATCAGCAACATCTAGGGACTGGCACCAATCCTCACTCCTTTCTGTACAATCAAGACACATGAACCCTAACCTTTCTGACCCCGCACACACACACACACACACACACACACACACACACACACACACACACACACACACACACACACATTTGGGACATTTATAGTGTTGCGAACTGAAATTAAACATCATGGGGAAGAAACAAAGTAAATTAACTAACTTAGAAGGGAATGTAAAGTTTATGGAGAATTATGTAAAAGGAGCAGGTATGATCTGTCATAGATGGAGTAAAAAACATGGTTTCTTGGGTAAACTAAATATTAACGATATCTTAAAATTGCAAAGGGATTTAAAATTAGAAATAATGAATACCAAGAAACCAACTAAAAAGGAAAAGAGAAAGGTTGAGTATAAATTCTCAGACAAATGGCTGGAACAAAGTAAATTAAGAAACATTCAGAGGCAAGATAAGGAGGAGAAGCGACAGGAGAAGCTGACAGCTGCAGTCTTGGTGCGCCCACATGAGGAAACAGTGGTCGCATCCAGACAGCGAGGTGTTCAGCCCCCTGCCGTGCAGACAGCTGCAGGGCAGGCAGCTGGAGCACAGTAAATTGGAGGAGAGATAGAAGGAGCAGTTCCTAAAACTCCTATAAGTACGCAATAAAAATTAAGTAATCCTTCTAAAACAGAAGAACAGAGCTCTTCTAGTGAGCCCTGGTCTCCTAATTCCTGGTGGGACACAGGAGTGCGAACTAGGAGTCAAAATAAGAAAACTACTCCCAGGCTCACGAACAGAAATACATTTAGAGGGAGACACATTCCCTCTAGTTGAGGTAGCAAATCCAAATGTAGGTGACGCTAATCACCGACAGCCGCCAACTATTCTAGTATATAGACCATGGACACAGGAAGACAGAACTGCTGCTTTAAAAGGTATCCCATCAATACAAGAAGGCATGGAAGAATTTCTATAGACCATGGACACAGGAAGACAGAACTGCTGCTTTAAAAGGTATCCCATCAATACAAGAAGGCATGGAAGAATTTCTAGACACTATTACAGAACTCAGAGGAAGCTTTCATCTTAATGGCAGAGAAATGCTCCAGTGTTTTACCCAGCTGTTTGGTCATCGCTGGTGCAGAGTAGCAGGAGGTTTCACTGGATGTGATGATAATGGTGACACATTAGCACATAATTCACTAGATTTAAGGGACGCCTTACGCTTACTCTTTGAAAGAATTTGAAGAGTTTATATACAGACAGCAGATTATGGTAAAATCTCACAATGCAAACAGAAGGACGAAGAAGACCCACAAGATTTCTTGGATAGGATGAGACGTGTTTTTAGAGCAAACTCTGCAATACCATATGATGAAGCAGAGGCAGGAGCCTATCAGCAACAGTTGAAGAGAGCCTTTTTGCAAGGCCTTAAAATTGAGGGGCAAGCGGGTAAAGAGGACGGAGAGGATTCAGAGGTCACGGAGGAAGAGGAGGAGGAGGAGGGCCACGACACAGTTACACACAGAGCAATGTGTGTCTGAGGTGTGGAAAAATAGGGCATTATGCTAGAGAATGTAGGACAATTTTACAAAACCCTGGCACAAGAGATGAAAACTGCTGGATCTGCAATGAGCCAGGACATTTTGCAAGAGAATGTAATGAAAAGTGGGTGTATAACCCCAACTTTACCCAGAATTGACAATTACAGCCACACCCCTCCACCTCCTCCCCCACTAGCAGAGAAAAACAATAGTGAAATGTAGGAAGTTGATATACAAGCAGCACTGGAACTTATAGCACTAAGTAGGACGCAAGATTTGCCATATAAAAACATCATAATAAATGGCAAAGTATAAAGCTGTTTGTGTGATACAGGGGCATGTAGAACTTTGCTAACTAAACCTCCACCTGGAGTAAAATATTCTAACACCACAGTGCATGTTAGATCAGCAGCTGGCACATCAGAGGTACATTACCTAAGTGCACCAGTAACAATAATAGAACCTGAGACAAAACTTACTTGTCAGGCTCCCATTCTGATAAGTCAAAAATGTCCAGTAAACCTGTTGGGAAGAGATCTTATGCAAAAGTTGCATATAAATATAGTATCAACAGAAACAGGTATGAAAGCTGTAGTGGAAGAAGATGCCCTAGTCCTAAATGAACTCTCACAGCCGCATTATTACTGGTCCCTCGATCTAAGCCCCACACCAACAGCTCGAGAACTGCTGAGGAGAACCAGAGAAAAACAAACCTCCCAGGAGGCACAGTACATGCTAGATACTGAACTCCATGTAACCATGAGCTGATTCACCCGGCCGGGGAGAGAGGTGCTGCATCTGCGTAGTCAGGAACACATCTGTTTGTCTCTCCCCTGCACCGTTCTTTTATTGAACATACACATACTACAGAAATATACATTTATACATATATATTTGTTGTGCAGCCTTTTCTCAGTTTCTCACACATTCTGTTGCTGAAGTATACATTTTACAATGCTTGTGCAGCCCTTCACAGTTTTCTCACACATTCCTTTGCTGAAGGACAGTTTCTCACACGTCTTCATGAATCTTCAGGGAGAGGAGTTACCATGCCTCCCTAATATACTGGTGGCTTCTCACGATACAGACAGAAAACACCTGCAAGCTTTAACCTTGAATAATAAACACTCATTGTGTGACCACACTAGAAGCTACTGTCTAAGGATTTTTCTAACTGTCAAAAGCATAACTAAAAACTCCTAATAATAATCAATCTATAAGCAGCAAATCCCACATATATCTTAGCTTTAGTTACTAATGATAAGTCATTTATATTAATGATAATGATAAGGCTTTTATATTTCCACAATTCCCCCTTTTGAAGTCTGTTAAGACTTCACTAAAAGAATACAGAAAGTAAACGTCTATACCAGAAGCCTAAGCACAGCGAAATTGAATTAAATTCTCAACAACCCTTCATGTTCCTCGTCGTCATCAGGGATAGCCAACAAAGGCATCATATGTGTGTGGTTGCCTTGCCTTCAATAGTTGCATTAATAAAGCGCACAATCAAAGATCTAATACATGGTACACAACAACATCCACACGTTACCATAATAGCAACAAAAACAGCAATGGATATAAACAATGACATAATTAACCCTTTCCAGTGTCCAAACATACCAGTCATCCAGTCTTCGAACGGATTGTCTATTCCTGAGTGCTCATGCATAGTGGCTGAAAGTGTTTTTAACCCTTCTAAAGCTTTTGAGATGGAACCATCAGGGGCGGTATTATTGGGTATGAAAGTACAACACGTCTCCAAACATAGCACATACGCCCCCTTTTTCAGCTAACACCATGTCCAGGGCCATCCTATTTTGTACTGTCATAAGGGAGGTAGGTCCTGATTGATCAGCGAGTCCCTCAACTGCATCTCGAGTTAAGTTTGCGAGGCGTAGGATATTGTAATGAAGATAATTGATGCGGTCGACATTCTTGTTAGGGGTCACAGGGAAAAGGGCAGCAATGATTGGTATATTCTCAAATCCAGCAGAAATTTGGTCAGCCAATTTATATTCATTTGGTACTCCCCTAGGGACACCTATAGCATCTATATAGGTGGGGGAGCCCTGACTTAAATCAAATCCAGCAGTGCTTTGTTTCATAATATGCTGTCGCCTTCTGCGAGTGAGAGCTGTGCTTTCTGCATGTTTTGAGGGAAGATACTTAAAGTCTTTACCTAACAGAATGAGAGGTGCTTGCAACCTAACCATGGCACACATTCCAATAGTATTATTTTGAATCCTAGTTAATAGCCGATGTCCTCCACAATAATAGTAGAGTCCTGATCTTGCCCAGGGACCTATCACTGAGTCTGGCACCGTGATGTTACACCAATCGCGAGGAATTTGTCCTACATTTACCTGTGGTGTTGTGGAAGTGAAAGTAAAGCAAATGTATGTGCCATTTCTTCGTTGAGGGGTGAAAGGGCCTGCTCTGGTGTTATTGGCAATGGGTGGGAACTGACTGGCCAAAATGGTACAGTTTGTGGGAGTAGCCACTCTAGTCAGCTGTAGCATACAGCTATAACCCCACTGGTCCTCTGGATACAGGGGAGCAGGGTCAGTAGTTAAATGTGGTCTTGCAGCTGCGCATGCCACACAATCTGATTCACTTTGTTCTTTGGCAGTCTGAGATATCCATTGGAGCCAGAGGTTATCTTCGGTATATCCCGTGGCCATCTGGATAACTTCTATGGGTTTTAAGGTGTTGTAGTCTATTTTTATCCTCCCCTTTCCTGACTTTGCCTGATTGGAGTGATTTACGAAATTTATCTTGATGATGCCTTCCGGATTCTGTGTGTTCCATCCCAGTCGAAGACCAAACATGAAATAGGCGTTGTTTGTTCCTTGGGGGTTGTGTGTCAAGGCTTTAAGTGTTAAAAGAAATGGCTGTGGGCCGTTTGAGGCGGTATTCGGTAAACTACCGCGTATCAGAGAAATGTTTAGCGCTTCAAGTTTAGGTGTCGGGTCAGGGTTAAAAATATCGGTATTCCATGATCCGCTGTAATATATAGTATTTTTCCACCCCCTACCACACAAAGGGGTGGGTATGTCTGCACTTGTGGACTCACAGTGTGTGGACAGTTCAACATTAGCGCATAGGTAATAGTGGAGCCTCGTCGACCATGTGCTGCCTGGGATTTGGTAAGAGCTACAATTGATAACATCACAGAGATCAAATTGGAAAGTCGTGGTCGCACCGAGAGTGTAATTTAATTCTATTCCCCCAAACGCCTGGAGGCATTTATCTGGACCCTGGGGTTTGGATTGTCTTTTACTGATCTGAGGATGACTGGAGCATGTCTGGAAATAAAGTTCACAATACAAACCTAGAATCAATGTGACAATGAAAACTGATAAAACACCTATACCTCCCATGACCCAACCCTCAAGGGGCCTGGGTCCTAACTTTTGATCTCCCATTCTTTTCAAAGGTACCTGTAAAAGAAGATAAGGATTAACAATATGGTGAAACACAAAAATAACTTTTTTTTTTTTTTTTTTCTTCAGAATGTTTAGTTCAGTTCTTTGGTGGGAGAGCAGCTACAACCACCAGTGAAAGAGAGGAAAGCTCAATCACATCCGCCTCTTCTGTGTGATGTCCTGGTCTTCACTCACAGGTGTAGACTGACCTGGAGCTGAGTGGTCTCACCAGGGGATTATTCTGCCCCTTTTTGGTGGGACCACTGATTTAACGGTGCACCTAAGGTGTAGACTAACCTTTAGGTGTAAATGAAAATCTTCTCACCCTAGGGGATTATTCTGCCCCTTGAATTGGGTGAGAAAGGTCTTGAGGTGTGCTGGTGTTGTCCCTCAGGTTCTGCTGGACCTCTGGCAGCGATCTCTGTGGTGCCTCTGCTGCTGCACACTGGCTCCAATGATACCACGTGTCTCCTTTGCCCTTGACCCTCACCGCATGTGAGGTTCTCTCTGTGACCTGGAATGGACCCGTCCACCTGGGCTCTGACCACTTCCGTTTGATGACTTTCAGAAGGATCCACTCCGCGTCTGAGGTTGTGGCTCGAGCCTCGGATGGTTGGGCGGCCACCTGTTTTGAGAATGCTGCAACCAAGCTGTGGAGAGATCTATAGTAATCACGGTGAGACATAGATTGTTCACATTCAGTCAGAAAAGGTAACCTGGTTTTTGGGCCTGGAAAAGGTCTTCCAGTCTGCAGTTCATGTGGAGTTAGACCATGCCTCTGATTTACAGAGCTTCTTACTGACATTTAGGCTAATGGTAAAGCTGTGACCCAATTCATTTTGGTCTGTGCACAGATTTTTGCCAATTTGGTTTTGATTGTCTGGTTCATCCTTTCCACCTTGCCCTGGGACTGTGGATGGTACACTGTTCCAAAAGAATGTTTGAGACCCAAAAACATTTCCACTTCTTTCAGCTCTTCATTTTTAAAGTGTGTGCCATTGTCTGATCTGATTTTGGCAGGAAAACCGTGCCTGGGGATGTAGTGATTAATCAGACACTTCACCACTGTTTTGCTGTCTTCCTTTTTTGCTGGCCAGGCCTCAGGCCATCCTGTGAATGCATCCACACATACCAACAGATATCTGAACCCATTCACTCTCGCAGTCATATCTGTATAGTCAATGATGATTTCTTTCCCTGCAATAGGATCCACTGGGAATTTCCCTGGCGCTGGCTTCAGGGTAGGTTTGGCATTGAACTGTCTGCAGATTTCACATGAGTTTATCCAATGCACTGCCATTGGTTTTAAATAAGGATACCACCAATGTTCGAGATTTTTCAGCATCTGTGTGGTTCCTACATGCCCCATGCCATGGGCTTCCTCCAGGGCTGCTGTAGTGAGCCCTGGTGGCAGGATTGGACGTCCGTCTGGACTCCTCCAAAGTCCATTTTGGTCCTCACTGCCTCCTCTCGCCTTTCACATCGACTTTTCTTCTGGTGAGGCCCCCTTTTGTAGTTTCACTACTTCCTCCAGAGTGGGCTCTGGTGTCCACCCTACCTCTGAACACAACAATATATTTTTTGGTTGATACCCAGCACACTGCTTCGCTGCTTGATCTGCCGCCTGATTCCCCAGTGCTACTCTGGTATCACTGCTGTCATGTCCTTTACACTTGATAACTGCCACCTCCTGTGGTAAGAGCAATGCTTCAGCCAACCTTCTCATTTCCTGTTCATGCTTGATGGGTTTCTGTCCTGCTGTCCTAAACCCTGTTCTCAACCATTGCTTCAGTTCAACATGCACTGCGCCTGTGGCATATGCTGAGTCTGTGTAAATGTTTAGTTTTTGTCCTTCTCCTAATTCTAGGGCCACGATCACTGTCAAAACTTCTGCTTTCTGTGCTGATTGTGTGTCTGTCAGCCTTTCCGCTTTCACTGTTACAAAGTCTGTCCCTGTGTCCTCCACAACTGCATACGCTGCTTTCAGTCCTTCTGTGTCATGTCTGAAACAGCTACCATCTGTATACAGGTTTTTTGCCTCTGTTAAGGATGTGCTTTGTAAATCTGGTCTGATTTTTTCATTAAACTCCGCTTTTTCTGCACAGACATGTGGTTCTCCTGATGTCATTCTGTCTGCCATGTTTATGCCTTCATGTGTGTATGTGATGTTGGGAGCTTCCAGCACCTTGCTCAGTCTCTGTTGTCTTAGTGGTGATAGTGTGAATGTCTTTTAGTTCACAAAAGCCACTACTCCATGTGATGTGAGAATGTGGAGTGAGTGTCCCATAACTACATGGGCTGTTTTCTGGATTATTTTAGCCATCCCTGCTGCATGTCTGGTACATTCATGATGTCTTTGTTCCATGTTGTTCAACAAAACACTTATGTACATTAGCACTGTTCTTATTCCCCCTTTTTTCTGAAACAGCACACCATTGGCTGTGTGTGCTGTTACAGAAACGTCTAAATAGAACGCCAATGTGTAGTCGGGGTGCGCCAAGTGTGCAGCTTGGAATAGGCTGGTTTTCAAAGCTATAAAAGCTTCCTCAGCTTCGCAAGTCCATTCCAGTGGGGCAGTGAGATTTCTCATGCCCTGTTCTTTGACCAGGTCCCTAAGTGGAGCAGTGAGATCAGTGTATCCTGGAACAAAAGATCTGCTGTATCCAGTGAGACCCAAGAAGTCTTGTCTTTCACAAAAACGGGTTTGGGATGGGAAAGAACAGCTGACTGATGAGTAGGTGAGATCCCAGTGCCCGGTTGGGAGATAACTCTACCTAAAAAGTCAACCTGTTTTCCGCAAATCTGCAGTTTGGCTTTGCTGACCTTGTAACCGGCTTTAGCAAGGTGTGAGAGGACCACAGCCGTGGCCTCCAAGCATTCTGAAACAGTTGGCGATGCCAAAAGGATGTCATCCACATATTGAATCAATGTGGTGTGTGGTGGAAGGGGGCAGTCCTGTAGAGAGTCTTTAAGAACTTGGTTAAAGATTCCTGGAGACAGAGCAAAACCCTGTGGCAAACGAGTGTATCGATACCTATGTGATCTATAGGTAAAAGCAAAAATGCCCCTGCATTCCTCAGCTAAAGGCAGGCAAAAGAAAGCATTGGCCAGGTCAATGCATGTGAACCATGCATGTTCCGGATTAAGGTTAGTGAGAGCGACATAAGGATTTGGTACTGGGACAGTGGGAGTGGACAGTGCTGCATTAATAGCTCTCAAATCCTGTGCCATCCTCCATTTTCCTGTCCCTTTTTTCTCTACTGGCAAGATAGGTGTATCCCACGAGGAGGAGTCAGCCGACTCCAGCACACCTGCATTCCACAGCCCCTCTATTGTGCTCTCAATGCCCAGTTCAGCAGCGGGTTTATGAGGGTATTGAGATCTCTAGATTGGTTGATCAGAAGTAAGCTGAAAGGTAATATACAGGTCCTTCTCAAAAAATTAGCATATTGTGATAAAGTTCATTATTTTCTATAATGTAATGATGAAAATTTTACATTCATATATTTTAGATTCATTGCACACTAACTGAAATATTTCAGGTCTTTTATTGTCTTAATACGGATGATTTTGGCATACAGCTCATGAAAACCCAAAATTCCTATCTCACAAAATTAGCATATTTCATCCGACCAATAAAAAAAAAGTGTTTTTAATACAAAAAACGTCAACCTTCAAATAATCATGTACAGTTATGCACTCAATACTTGGTCGGGAATCCTTTTGCAGAAATGACTGCTTCAATGCGGCGTGGCATGGAGGCAATCAGCCTGTGGCACTGAGGTCTTATGGAGGCCCAGGATGCTTCGATAGTGGCCTTTAGCTTATCCAGAGTGTTGGTCTTGAGTCTCTCAACGTTCTCTTCACAATATCCCACAGATTCTCTATGGGGTTCAGGTCAGGAGAGTTGGCAGGCCAATTGAGCACAGTGATACCATGGTCAGTAAACCATTTACCAGTGGTTTTGGCACTGTGAGCAGGTGCCAGGTCGTGCTGAAAAATGAAATGTTCATCTCCATAAAGCTTTTTAGCAGATGGAAGCATGAAGTGCTCCAAAATCTCCTGATAGCTAGCTGCATTGACCCTGCCCTTGATAAAACACAGTGGACCAACACCAGCAGCTGACACGGCACCCCAGACCATCACTGACTGTGGGTACTTGACACTGGACTTCTGGCATTTTGGCATTTCCTTCTCCCCAGTCTTCCTCCAGACTCTGGCACCTTGATTTCCGAATGACATGCAGAATTTGCTTTCATCCGAAAAAAGTACTTTGGACCACTGAGCAACAGTCCAGTGCTGCTTCTCTGTAGCCGAGGTCTGGGGAATGCGGCACCTGTAGCCCATTTCCTGCACACGCCTGTGCACGGTGGCTCTGGATGTTTCTACTCCAGACTCAGTCCACTGCTTCCGCAGGTCCCCCAAGGTCTGGAATCGGACCTTCTCCACAATCTTCCTCAGGGTCCGGTCACCTTTTCTCGTTGTGCAGCGTTTTCTGCCACACTTTTTCCTTCCCACAGACTTCCCACTGAGGTGCCTTGATACAGCACTCTGGGAACAGCCTATTCGTTCAGAAATGTCTTTCTGTGTCTTACCCTCTTGCTTGAGGGTGTCAATAGTGGCCTTCTGGACAGCAGTCAGGTCGGCAGTCTTACCCATGATTGGGGTTTTGAGTGATGAACCAGGCTGGGAGTTTTAAAGGCCTCAGGAATCTTTTGCAGGTGTTTAGAGTTAACTGGTTGATTCAGATGATTAGGTTCATAGCTCGTTTAGAGACCCTTTTAATGATATGCTAATTTTGTGAGATAGGAATTTTGGGTTTTCATGAGCTGTATGCCAAAATCATCCGTATTAAGACAATAAAAGACCTGAAATATTTCAGTTAGTGTGCAATGAATCTAAAATATATGAATGTTAAATTTTCATCATGACATTATGGAAAATAATTAACTTTATCGCAATATGCTAATATTTTGAGAAGGACCTGTAAGTACAGTGTATGAGACCTACGTCCATAGGACCTTCAGCCCAAAGTGTGGAGGGCATGCTCTGTACAACTGCAGCTGCCAGTGGGTGATCTGATTTTTCTCTGCCATGATGTCTGTCTAACTGTACATGTTCCAGGGTGCCTATATCTGTGGAATGATTAAGAATGCGATAAGTGTTCCCTGAAGGTGAATAGGAGAGATTAGGAGTGGAAGAGAGATGCCTATCCTGTAGGGAGAGGGAGCGTTTTAACACACCCCCTAACTCACGTGCTTCATGGCCTGGATGGAGGGCTAAAGAAACGTGGGGAACGCCATCAGACCACATTTTAAACCACTCTTCCTGTTCTTTTGATAACTGTACAGAGGCGACAACGCCCTCTGGAGCTACATAAATGTCAGTGGTGACAATGTCCCATGTCTTACCCTCCAGCTCATCAGCAAAGCTTTCCTGGTAGCATTCACAGTTATGTCTGTCATAAAACAGCGTGACATGTGGTGGGTCAGGGGAAGGAACATAGGGTGCCAGAGTGGAGATCCAGGATTTCCACTGAAGGAAGGAAGAGAGAACACCTCTGCATGCTGTGGTTTCTGGGTGTAGCAAGACCCAGTAAATGTCAGCCTTAGGATCGGGCAAGGGCTGGATTAAATACTGTCCATATGAAAAAAAAGTGTTTCTGCCACATGAGAGTTGGGTGCCATTAGGAAGATGCACCTGCAGTCCGTCTGAACCACACAGAATGGTTGCGCCCATTTTGATCAACATGTCTCTGCCCAGTAAATTTACTGGTGTGTCTGCGGACACTAAGTAGCTGTGGTTCAAAATTTGCCCTCCTATTTCAGTTCTTAGGGGCAGGTAGGACCTGTTTAGCCCCAGAAAACCCCATGACAGTGGTAGTCCGTGTGGAGAGTGTTAGGAGGGGCTTGTTGGATGGTTGAGCATGTAGCCCCAGTGTCCACTAGAAAAGGAAGACTTTGTCCATACACCGTCACGGACAGTAAGGGGTCATCAGTCCCTCTGTCCGGGGGGTTCTGTGGGGACCCTCAATGGTTCTCTGGCCAGTGACTGGGCTCATCCCAGGCTGGCAATTGGAGTGAAGGCTGATACTGTTGGCCTCTGATGGACCAACTCGTCCCCTTTGTGGGCGTCTTGCAGGCCCTCCCATAGGTCCATGCCATCCATAACCCACATGTGGACCGCGTTTGTAGGGACAATCCCTGCTCCAATGACCAGGCTCTTCGCAGTAATAGCACACATCAGCATTCCCCCCCCTCCGTGGCGGTCCTCGCTGGAATCCCCTTCCCCTGGGCCCACCCCCTCCCCTGAAGCGACCAGCATGTGCCTGAGAAGGACCAGAGGCCATGGGCCCCTGTGCAAATGTGTCCTGGTGGCCAGGAAAGGGAGGAGCTTGTGGAGGTTGGGACACAGCACTTTCATACATTATTTTAGGGGTTTTACCTTCTTTCTTCTTTTCTCCAGCTTTTTGTTGTGCTTCAGCTAACTGCATTTTCAGTAGCTGAGTTTGTAAGGTTTTAAGTTCTTCCTCATTTTTCTTATGTTCCTCTCTTATTTTAGATAAATGGTGAATTAAATGGCGTTCCCATGTTCCAGTATCAGCCCCTAGCAAATCAGGATTGTCCTCCATGTTGGTTTTAACCTGTGTGGGTAAGCCTCTTAACACAGCATCTCTGAACCAATCCCTCTGTGGGCCCTCATTGGCTGGATTAGTACCGGTTTGTGTTTGCCAAATGGATTTACACTGGTCCAAATATTCTCTTGGATTGGTATTTGGATTCCATTCAAATTTAGGGATAGTGCGCCCCCTGGTTACAGGGTATAACTCCCTCAACGCGTCCCCTATGTCTTGGGCATGGAAAGAGAAAGGAGCTGTGTCTGGGAAGAGAAGGGAGCGAGCATTCGCTTCAACCTCTCTACAGCTGTGTGGTTTCATGCAACGTGCTGCAATTGCGCGGTAGTCCCCTAGAGTGAAAGTGGATCCTGCAGTTAAAGAATCCAATGTTTGCAACCAAATAGATGCACCCTCTGTAATAGGGGGTAATTTGTCGCACAGAGTGGTGAGATCTCCTAAGGAGAAAGGTTTATATTTTGTTTGACCTCTGGACCCGGGCTGTTCAAGAAGCGGTAAATTGTACTTATGTCCTGGCTCCCTAGACACCACCGTACGCAAAAGATACCTGTTAGGTATGGGCCCACTATGCACGGATGAGGGCCCCACACCTTCCTCATTTTCTTCCGCTAGACTAGTGGGCTCATTGACTGGGGGGGCTGGATATGCAGGGGTGGAAGCATTGACAGTCCGTGGAACGAAAATAGGAGTAGGCAAGGGTTGGGGGCCTGGGTACCACTGGCCGTTAAGGGCCATGACTACTGAGCCCTGTATTGGCTGTGGGGTTTGTGGAGTGTGTTGAGGAGCGGGTTGGGTGGGAGTTTGGTTAAGCTCGCAGTAATGGGTATGCGGCTGTGGGGGTAGAGATGAGTCAAGAGGACCTGCAGAGTCAACAATCTGTTGGAGACGTTCTCTCATCTGACGCACGTTCCAATTCTCAAGAGGCAACCCTCTGTATGTGTCAAGAGAGGGTTCTTCACCTGTGGATGATTTAGAGGTACAATCGGATGAAGAGAAAGGATTTCCGGGAGATATATGTCCGGACAGAGGTCCGGAAGACACAGTAGAGAAAGATGCTGTGGGGAGTGGTTGCGGTGGGGGAGCTGAAGCTCCGCCTGCTGGAGAGTTTTGTTCAGGCAAACCAGTAATCCTCAGTCTGCCCCCAGAAATGTCCAATGTGGGGTGAAGGCCCACTGGAGTGGGAGGAAAAGATTCCTTAGTGGTGGATTTTGGAGGAGGAAGACCATATGGTGGCGGTTTATCTCCAGTATGTGTGTTGTGTGGGGTTTGTCAAACATAGCATGTTTACCTCCCTGCCATATCAGCACCATTTGCGACCAAAACGTCTCATTCTTTGCCGCTTTATCTCTTGTTTCTTTAAACTTCCCTTTAAACCGTCCACTATTTTTGGATTTTTCCTCAGCCAACTCTCTTTCTGTCTTAGCCTTCTTCATATTCAGCCAAAACCACCTTCCCACGTTTTTTCTGCTCTTTTCATCAGTTCCATCTTTTTCGACCTCCTCCTGTATTTTCTGATTCATCTTCTTAATCAACCTTTCTGCCTGTTTTTCTTCCTGAGTCTGCTGCACCAACTGCCTCACCACACACACCTGTTCCTTAAATGTTTTCCACACTGGTGCCTCTTCACCCCAACCTGAGTCATCTGTGTCCCAGTCAAATTCACCATCCATCCTGCTAGCCTGTATAAAATCTTCACCAAAAGTTTTAGCACCCTCAAAAGTTTTCCAATCTTAGGGAACACGAGATTAGTTTAATTTTTTTGTGGTACCACTGTCCAATCAGAATCTTTCCTACCTTCAAAAATAACCCAATTTGTCCAGTAAAGGTTTGTTTGGCCAAGAAAAATGTGTTTAACAAAACCAATTACTCTCAAAGGTTTTTAAAAGTTTTTCAAATCCATATTTTATTTTATTTTGTGAAATAAATGTTCAATGACCTCTACACGATATGCGCACAAAATCCGCTTATCACTGTGTTGTCTTTGTTAACAACACAGTGCATTTATTCATCTGCAATGACACAGCTGCATCTCCACTGGCTGTACCCACACACACACACACACACGGTCAGAGCTCCTCACAGAAACACATTCCAGTTTGTATTTCCTCAATTCAACACAATTCTGACAGACACTCGCCCACAGGAAATATGCACAAATACAATTAAACCGCATGTTTAAGTCAGAATGTGTGTTCAAATATTGAAATTCGACTGCACTGCCAGCCACTTGTGTAATTCCTCCATGTGACCACTAGATGGAGACTTTAACCCTTGTAAAATTTCTGAATGAACCGTTCACCTGATTGAAAAAAATCAGATGCTCTGTCAAGATTTCAATTGTATTCACACCTTTCTTCACTCCACTCTGTTCATTCACTGGTCAACTGAGGCCGTCCAGAAAATATGGCACGCTGTGTCCCTGGTATCTGGACTATTTGAGAGTGACATAAACATGTCTCAAGACACCTCGATTTTCCCCCAAACCAAGCAGCTTATCAGCACTCTGTCATTGTTGACACCAGTTAGGTTTCCATACAGGAATGCTGCATTAATTCACCTGCAAATGAGAGTCTGGCGAACCGCTGCGCCTCTCTCCAGTCACACCGTATTTTTCACACATTCCTCCTAACAAGTCTGTCTCACAGATTATTCTTCCGAGGACAGCTCATTTATTTTATGTGTCTTTATGTTTGTGCACTTTTTTCTATTATTGGAGTGCACTAAATGCGCTCCAGTTTCTGACTAGTCTTGCTGAATTATCCTATTCAGCTCATAGTTTTCTCATGCTGGTCTTTTTACAAATGTCATTTATAAATCACAGTCATGCTCTCACTGTTACTGGTCTTACAGATTCATACAAACTGTTCACAGTAACTTATAGCTTCACGGGACTTCAGACTATGTGTTTTATGAATTACCACATCTATAATCTGGTTTTATTGAGACAGAACTCGAATAAAACACAGCATTCAAACCTTTGTGTTTTGCCCGTTCTTAGCTTCTGACTCCAAGAAAACTGTTGAATTCTCGCTTATTATTACAGTTTCACCATTTAAGTATCTCAACTGTCTTCCCTCACCTGCCAGTACAGGGTCTCGGGGTCCTTTTAAGGTCACAATTTAAGTATCTTCAGTGAACAATGAACAACAAGATGGCGCCGCAGATGGTCGCCTCGGCGTGTTGGTGCGCATTGTTTTGTTTTGTTTTTTGCTTTAAAACGGTCTTCTGTGATGGTACCCGGAGCTCTCTCACCAGAGAAGAACTCATGAACATCAGGGCTACTACACCAGAGGAGTTATTTCCAACTTTTCTACCTACTGCTCTGGAATATTTGGACATTCTGGTCAAAGGTGCGCTCACCTTTGTTCACGCGGTGAAACGCCGGAAGAGAGGGAAACGGGCTGGGGTGCTGGTACGTCTTCGCCAGCGTGGACTACGAACACCGTTACCTGGAATATTTCTCTCTAACGTGCGCTCACTTCCCAACAAAATGGAGGAACTACAACTGTTGTTGGGGAAAAACAGGGACTTTTATTCATCGGCAGTTTTGTGCTTCACGGAGACGTGGCTGTGTGGATTAATACCGGACTCTGCGCTGCAGCTGGCAGGATTCCAGCTCTACAGAGCGGACAGAGACACGGAACTCTCCGGCAAAGCGAAAGGTGGAGGAATCTGTTTTTACCTCAACAGTGGTTGGTGCAACGACGTGACAGTGATTCAGCAGCACTGTTCTCCAGACCTGGAAGCCTTCATCATAAACTGTAAGCCTTTCTATTCCCCCCGTGAGTTCGCTTCGTTCATCCTGGTCGGTGTTTACATCCCACCGCAAGCTAACGTGCAGGTCGCACAGCGCATGCTCGCCGACCAGATACTGAGTGTGGAGCGGACCAACCCGGACTCCTTAGTAATCGTCGCTGGTGACTTTAACAAAGGTAATCTGACCCACGAACTTCCCAAATACAGACAGTTTATAAAATGTCCGACCAGAGAGGACAACATTCTGGATCACTGTTACACCACCATCAGAGACGCTTATCACGCCGTCCCACGTGCTGCACTGGGCCAATCCGACCACATCATGGTCCACCTGATTCCTGCATACAGGCAGAAACTAAAGCTCTGCAAACCTGTTGTGAGGACGACAAGGAAGTGGAGCAGTGAGGCTGTGGAGAATCTCCAGGCGTGTTTAGGCTGTACAGACTGGGATGTGTTCAGGACTACTACCAACAGTCTGGACGAGTACACAGAGGCTGTGACTTCCTACATCAGCTTCTGTGAGGACAGCTGTGTACCATCATGCACCAGGGTGAGTTACAACAACGACAAACCCTGGTTCACAGCTAAACTCAGAAGGTTAAGACTGGATAAGGAAGAGGCCTTCAGGAGTGGGGACAAAGACATATACAGAGAGGCGAAGTACAAGTTTGGCAAGGCAGTGAAAGAGGCCAAACGACTGTACTCTGAGAAGCTCCAAAACCAGTTCTCAGCCAACGACTCTGCGTCTGTCTGGAAAGGGCTCAAGCAAATCACCAATTACAAGCCGAAAGCCCCCCACTCCATCAACGACCGACGCCTCGCCAACGACCTGAACGAGTTCTACTGCCGCTTTGAAAGACAAAGGGACAGTCCTGCAACCATCTCCCACGACGCCCCCCAACAGCTGCAGCCACAATCCACCACCCCCATCTCTCCAACCTCAAGAGGGGCCTTGGCACCTCCAACCCCCACCCTGAAGTTCCCCCCCACCAGCCCCCTACCCACGCCGAGGACGGCTCTTTCCATCCAGGAGAGGGACGTCAACAAACTCTTCAGGAGACAGAACCCCCGGAAAGCTGCTGGTCCGGATTCTGTCTCACCAGCCAGCCTGAAGCACTGCGCTGATCAGCTGTCTCCAGTATTCACAGACATTTTTAACACCTCACTGGAGACATGTCATGTGCCAGCCTGCTTCAAGTCCTCCACCATCGTCCCTGTTCCCAAGAAGCCAAGGACCACAGGGCTTAATGACTTCAGACCCGTCGCCCTGACCTCTGTGGTGATGAAGTCCTTTGAGCGCCTTGTGCTCTCACACCTAAAAGACATCACCGACCCCCTCCTGGACCCCCTGCAGTTTGCCTACAGAGCCAACAGGTCTGTAGATGATGCAGTCAACCTAGCCCTTCACTTCATCCTCCGGCACCTGGACTCCACAGGAACCTATGCCAGGATGCTGTTTGTGGATTTCAGCTCTGCCTTCAACACCATCGTCCCAGCTCTGCTCCAGGAGAAGCTCTCCCAGCTGAGTGTGCCCGACTCCACCTGCAGGTGGATCACTGACTTCCTGTCTGACAGGAAGCAGCGCGTGAGGCTGGGGAAGCACGTCTCTGACTCCCTGACCATCAGCACCGGTTCCCCCCAAGGCTGTGTTCTCTCTCCTCTGCTCTTCTCCCTGTACACCAACAGCTGCACCTCCAGTCACCAGTCTGTCAAGCTTCTGAAGTTTGCGGACGACACCACCCTGATCGGACTCATCTCTGATGGTGACGAGTCCGCGTACAGATGGGAAGTGGACCATCTGTTGGACTGGTGCAGCCAGAACAGCCTTGAGCTCAACGCTCTAAAGACAGTGGAGATGGTTGTGGACTTCAGGCAGAACCCAGCCCCACCTGCCCCCATCACCCTCTGTGACTCCACAATTGACACTGTGGAATCTTTCCGCTTCCTGGGAACCATCATCTCCCAGGATCTCAAGTGGGAGCCAAACATCAGCTCCCTCATCAAGAAAGCCCAGCAGAGGATGTTCTTCCTGCGGCAGCTGAAGAAATTCAACCTGCCAAAGACTATGATGGTGCACTTCTACACAGCCATCATTGAGTCCATCCTCACCTCCTCCATCACCATCTGGTACGCCGCTGCTACAGCCAAGGATAAGGGCAGGCTGCAGCGTGTCATTCGGTCTGCTGAGAAGGTGATTGGCTGCAGTCTACTGTCGCTCCAGGAACTGTACACCTCCAGGACCCTGAAGCGGGCAGGGAAGATTCTGGCTGATCCCTCCCACCCTGGTCACAGACTCTTTGAGACTCTCCCCTCTGGCAGGAGGCTGCGGTCCATCCGGACCAAAACCTCACGCCACAAGAACAGTTTTTTCCCATCTGCCACCAGCCTGGTTAACAAAGCCCGGAAACCACCCTGACATTCCCCCTTTCCCCCACACCCCCCCTTTTTTTGCTGACAGGACACCTGTAACTCTATGCGTTACATTAACGCTCAGCTTGGACTCCTGCTTACTTGCACTGCTTTACTTGCACAATGATCACCTGCACTGTTGTATTGCTCTTGCATCTTATACTGCTCTATATTTACTCTCACTCACTTAAAACTGTGCACTTATATTTATATTATATTGTAGATATGTTTGTACTGTTTAACTTGTACTGTATTGCACCGACTATGCCAAAACAAATTCCTTGTATGTCCAAAAACGTACTTGGCAATAAAGCTTTTCTGATTCTGATTCTGATTCTGATTCTGAAAGGTATGTTACAGCCTCAACATTCAAGTATCTCGGCTAAAATTTATGTTGTTGCTCACTTAAACAGAATTTGTAGAATCTTCAAACTACAAGCCTCAAACCTTATTTTTTCACTTAAACAGAATTTGTAGAATCTTCAAACTACAAGCCTCAAACCTTATTTTTTCACTTAAACAGAATTTGTAGAATCTTCAAACTACAGGCCTCAAACCTTATTTTCTCACTTAAACAGAATTTGACCTCTTTTATATTATCTTAACACACTGGTCTACGCATTTTAAATTTAGCAGAACATTTCACTTACTCAGACATCTGACACCAAGAATTTAGGCCTATCGAGAATGCCAAAAGTGCAGAGTTTGTTTTAAACAGGTTTCTGCTTACCTTGTAAGAAGTGCGGGGGTACCCCGGTGTCAGACGTCTTTTGGTGAAGTTCTGATTTAGCCGAAAGTCCTCGCTTTTCCCAAATCACGTCGGGATCACCAAGTTGTTGGAGTTGTCTTTCTAAACTCCTGCGTGTTCGTTTATTTGGTCAAAGCATCTTAATTCTGCACGAGAAAAACTAAACTTAAATGTCTAAGAAAACAAAACACGGACAAGAAGTTGAAGCTGATTCACCCGGCCGGGGAGAGAGGTGCTGCATCTGCGTAGTCAGGAACACATCTGTTTGTCTCTCCCCTGCACCGTTCTTTTATTGAACATACACATACTACAGAAATATACAGGTCCTTCTCAAAATATAAGCATATTGTGATGAAGTTCATTATTTTCCATAATGTAATGATGAAAATTTAACATTCATATATTTTAGATTCATTGCACACTAACTGAAATATTTCAGGTCTTTTATTGTCTTAATACAGATGATTTTGGCATACAGCTCATGAAAATCCAAAATTCCTATCTCACAAAATTAGCATATTTCATCCGACCAATAAAAGAAAAGTGTTTTTAATACAAAAAACGTCAACCTTCAAATAATCATGTACAGTTATGCACTCAATACTTGGTCGGGAATCCTTTGGCAGAAATGACTGCTTCAATGCGGCGTGGCATGGAGGCAATCAGCCTGTGGCACTGCTGAGGTCTTATGGAGGCCCAGGATGCTTCGATAGCGGCCTTTAGCTCATCCAGAGTGTTGGGTCTTGAGTCTCTCAACGTTCTCTTCACAATATCCCACAGATTCTCTATGGGGTTCAGGTCAGGAGAGTTGGCAGGCCAATTGAGCACAGTGATACCATGGTCAGTAAACCATTTACCAGTGGTTTTGGCACTGTGAGCAGGTGCCAGGTCGTGCTGAAAAATGAAATGTTCATCTCCATAAAGCTTTTTAGCAGATGGAAGCATGAAGTGCTCCAAAATCTCCTGATAGCTAGCTGCATTGACCCTGCCCTTGATAAAACACAGTGGACCAACACCAGCAGCTGACACGGCACCCCAGACCATCACTGACTGTGGGTACTTGACACTGGACTTCTGGCATTTTGGCATTTCCTTCTCCCTAGTCTTCCTCCAGACTCTGGCACCTTGATTTCCGAATGACACGCAGAATTTGCTTTTATCCGAAAAAAGTACTTTGAACCACTGAGCAACAGTCCAGTGCTGCTTCTCTGTAGCCCAGGTCAGGCGCTTCTGCCGCTGTTTGTTCAAAAGTGGCTTGACCTGGGGAATGCGGCACCTGTAGCCCATTTCCTGCACACACCTGTGCACGGTGGCTCTGGATGTTTCTACTTCAGACTCAGTCCACTGCTTCCGCAGGTCCCCCAAGGTCTGGAATCGGCCCTTCTCCACAATCTTCCTCAGGGTCCGGTCACCTCTTCTCGTTGTGCAGCGTTTTCTGCCACACTTTTTCCTTCCCACAGACTTCCCACTGAGGTGCCCTGATACAGCACTCTGGGAACAGCCTATTCATTCAGAAATTTCTTTCTGTGTCTTACCTTCTTGCTTGAGGGTGTCAATAGTGGCCTTCTGGACAGCAGTCAGGTCGGCAGTCTTACCCATGATTGGGGTTTTGAGTGATGAACCAGGCTGGGAGTTTTAAAGGCCTCAGGAATCTTTTGCAGGTGTTTAGAGTTAACTCGTTGATTCAGATGATTAGGTTCATAGCTCGTTTAGAGACCCTTTTAATGATATGCTAATTTTGTGAGATAGGAATTTTGGGTTTTCATGAGCTGTATGCCAAAATCATCCGTATTAAGACAATAAAAGACCTGAAATATTTCAGTTATTTTGCAATGAATCTAAAATATATGAATGTTAAATTTGAGAAGGACCTGTACATTTTACATTTGTTGTGCAGCTTTTTCTCAGTTTCGCACACATTCTGTTGCTGAAGTATACATTTTACAATGCTTGTGCAGCCCTTCACAGTTTTCTCACACATTCCTTTGCTGAAGGACAGTTTCTCACACGTCTTCATGAATCTTCAGGGAGAGGAGTTACCATGCCTCCCTAATATACTGGTGGCTTCTCACAATACAGACAGAAAACACCTACAAGCTTTAACCTTGAATAATAAACACTCATTGTGTGACCACACTAGAAGCTACTGTCTAAGGATTTTTCTAACTGTCAAAAGCATAACTAAAAACTCCTAATAATAATCAATCTATAAGCAGCAAATCCCAAATATATCTTAGCTTTAGTTACTAATGATAAGTCATTTATATTAATGATAATGACAAGGCTTTTATATTTCCAAACCTTATAGCAGAAAATCAAAAGAAGTTGCTGTTTAAGTGAAATGAGAAAAAGTGCAATGATGATATGAACAAGGCTTGTTTTAATTATTTTATTTATTTTTTTATTATTACATTTTGTTTCTTTGCTTTATTATATTGTTTCACTCTGTCATGATTGGTGGTTGCCTAAGGCGGAGGAACTGTGTAAGTGTTTCCCACAAAATAATCTGTTTTCCGTCCTGTGGGTTTGTGCTTACACAGAGTGTTTCATTTTACATGTATTTACTCATGACTTATTCGTGATAAAACAAGGGGGAACTGTTAGGGTTTTTATGACTTTTTATATTGTTTATCACTTGTGTCTGCTCTAAGTGCTTTCTTCCCCCACATGTCATGGACAAAGAGATAAGAGAGAAGGGTGAGTTATGCTATTATCAGCAACATCTAGGGACTGGCACCAATCCTCACTCCTTTCTCTAAAATCAAGACACATGACCGTTCTGACTACACACACACACACACACACACACACACACCCACCTTGAATGTTGTTTGAACTGTGTGTGACCAAGCATGTATAAATAAAGAGGGAGGAGCGTTAATACTTTGTAGTTTTGCACTGCAGAGTGTGACCTACCCTTGCCGCAAGTATAACTAACTGTATCGTTTCCTTACCTCTGAGTTGACTAATTAATACCTATCAGTAGGCAACTTGAGGTTAAGTGCCTTGCCCAGGGGCACATCGACATATGGCAGGAGGAAGCTGGAATCATACCCACAACCTTCTGATTGCAAGACGACTACTCTTCCTACTGAGCCACAGTCAAATGTCCGACCAGAGAGGACAACATTCTGGATCACTGTTACACCACCATCAGAGATGCTTATCACGCCGTCCCACGTGCTGCACTGGGCCAATCCGACCACATCATGGCCCACCTGATTCCTGCATACAGGCAGAAACTAAAGCTCTGCAAACCTGTTGTGAGGACGACAAGGAAGTGGAGCAGTGAGGCTGTGGAGAATCTCCAGGCGTGTTTAGGCTGTACAGACTGGGATGTGTTCAGGACTACTACCAACAGTCTGGACGAGTACACAGAGGCTGTGACTTCCTACATCAGCTTCTGTGAGGACAGCTGTGTACCATCATGCACCAGGGTGAGTTACAACAGTGACAAACCCTGGTTCACAGCCAAACTCAGAAGGTTAAGACTGGATAAGGAAGAGGCCTTCAGGAGTGGGGACAAAGACATATAAAGAGAGGCGAAGTACAAGTTTGGCAAGGCAGTGAAAGAGGCCAAACGACTGTACTGTGAGAAGCTTCAAAACCAGTTCGCAGCCAACGACTCTGCATCTATGTGGAAAGGGCTCAGGCAGATCACCAACAACAAGCCGAAAGCCCCCCACTCCATCAACGACTGACGCCTCGCCAACGACCTGAACGAGTTCTACTGCCGCTTTGAAGGACAAAGGGACAGTCCTGCAACCAACCCCCACGACACCCCCCAACACCTGCAGCCACAATCCACCACCCCCACCTCCCCAACTTCAAGAGGGGCCTTGGCACCTCCAACCCCCACCCTGAAGTTCCCCCCCACCAGCCCCCTACCCACGCCGGGGACGGTTCTTTCCATCCAGGAGAGGGACGTCAACAAACTCTTCAGGAAACAGAACCCCTGGAAAGCTGCTGCACCGGATTCTGTCTCACCAGCCAGCCTGAAGCACTGCGCTGATCAGCTGTCTCCAGTCTTCACAGACATTTTTAACACCTCACTGGAGACATGTCATGTGCCAGCCTGCTTCGAGTCTTCCACCATCGTCCCTGTTCCCAAGAAGCCAAGGACCACAGGGCTTAATGACTTCAGACCCGTCGCCCTGACCTCTGTGGTGATGAAGTCCTTTGAGTGCCTTGTGCTCTCACACCTAAAAGACATCACCGACTCCCTCCTGGACCCCCTGCAGTTTGCCTTCAGAGCCAACAGGTCTGTAGTTGATGCAGTCAACTTAGCCCTTCACTTCATCCTCCGGCACCTGGACTCCACAGGAACCTACGCCAGGATCCTGTTTGTGGATTTCAGCTCTGCCTTCAACACTATCGTCCCAGCTCTGCTCCAGGAGAAGCTCTCCCAGCTGAGTGTGCCCGACTCCACCTGCAGGTGGATCACTGACTTCCTGTCTTACAGGAAGCAGCGCGTGAGGCTGGGGAAGCACGTCTCTGACTCCCTGACCATCAGCACCGGTTCCCCCCAAGGCTGTGTTCTCTCTCCTCTGCTCTTCTCCCTGTACACCAACAGCTGCACCTCCAGTCACCAGTCTGTCAAGCTTCTGAAGTTTGCGGACAACACCACCCTGATCGGACCCATCTCTGATGGTGATGAGTCCGCGTACAGATGGGAGGTGGATCATCTGTTGGACTGGTGCAGCCAGAACAACCTTGAGCTCAACGTTCTAAAGACAGTGGAGATGGTTATGGACTTCAGGCAGAACCCAGCTCCACCTGCCCCCATCACCCTCTGTGACACCACAATTGACACTGTGGAATCTTTCCGCTACCTGGAAACCATCATCTCCTAGGACCTCAAGTGGGAGCCAAACATCAGCTCCCTCATCAAGAAAGCCCAGCAGAGGATGTTCTTCCTGCGCCAGCTGAAGAAATTCAACCTGCCAAAGACTATGATGGTGCACTTCTACACAGCCATCATTGAGTCCATCCTCACCTCCTCCATCACCATCTTGTACGCCGCTGCTACAGCCAAGGATAAGGGCAAGCTGCAGCGTGTCATTCGGTCTGCTGAGAAGGTGATTGGCTGCAGTCTACTGTCGAAGTGGGCAGGGAAGATTCTGGCTGATCCCTCCCACCCCGGTCACAGACTCTTTGAAACTCTCCCCTCTGGCAGGAGGCTGCGGTCCATCCGGACCAAAACCTCACGCCACACGAACAGTTTTTTCCCATCTGCCACCAGCCTTGTTAACAAAGCCCAGAAACCACCCTGACACTTTCCCTTTCCCCCACACCCCCCATTTTTGCTGACAGGACACTTGTAACTTGCAACTCTATGCGTTACATTAACGCTCAGCTTGGACTCTTGCTTTACTCGCACTGCCATACTTGCACACTGATCACCTGCACTGTTGTACTGCTCTCGCACCCAATACTGTTCTATATTTACTCTCACTCACTTAAAACTGTGCACATATATTTATATTATATTGTAGATATGTTTATACTGTTTAATTTGCATTGTATTGCACCGACTACGCCAAAACAAATTCCTTGTATGTCCAAAAACGTACTTGGCAATAAAGCTTTTCTGATTCTGTTTCTAGATGAAACCACTAAAGGAGCAACATCCATTAACATTTAGTTTTCCTTCCCATAGAAAGTGCTCCTTGATCAGTGCTTCTGTCTTCTTTTCTGTCTCTGTTCTGTTCTCTCAAACCACCAGTCAGTTGTGGCAGATGGCCGCTAACACTGAGCTTGGTTCTGCTGGAGGTTTCTTCCTGTTAAAATGGAGTTTTTCCTCTCCACTGTCGCTACATGCAGGTTCAGTATGAGGGATTGCTGCAAAGTCAATGCCAGCGACTGTCCACTGTCGTTGCATGCTCATCCAGGAGGAGTGACTGCTACAAGTCGCTGACTCAATGCAATCTGCCTGGTTTCCTTAGACAGAAAAACTTTTAACCTATTTGACTAAATCACCGAATCTGACTGCACTGTTCGATAGTTAGGATTAATTGGAATATATGTACATGTCGAGGTCTGGGAGATCCTGTCTTCTGTTTGTCTGCTATTAACTGTGCTTCACCACTAGATGCTGCTTTAGCTCCTGGGGTGAGAGGGTTACCATCATCAGGTTGCCAGCACTTCGACGCCTGAGTGTTTGCCTTTTGTGGTAACTCAACCGGCCAGAGCTATTGATATCTTCCTTAAGATATCATAGTTTCTTACCTTGTTGTCTTTGCTCCTTCCCTGGTGAATTTCCTAGTCCTGGTTCCTGTTCCAGTCACTCTCAGTTAAGAAAAGATTCAAGATCTCCAAGAATCCCCTCTCGGATCAAGCTCCAGCTGGCAGCCACTAAGTTCCTCGTTTTCCCTGGCCTCAGGCATAAGCAAACCCTGCTCGCCCTCCAACATGTCTCACCACCGAGCTGCAAGTACAGGTATCTAGAGCTCACCATTTGCTGTTTGGAAACATGCCCTGAACCAAACCTCCACCTGTGTGCATTCCACCTACCTTGGATGTAGGAAAAGATCACCATCAGACAAACCGTCTGCCAAACTCCCAGGCTCCACTTCACTCCCTCCCTGGTGGATCCTCATCTTCATCCCTGTAAGCAACCCGCTCTTCTATATTACTATCATCACCCAGATTAATTCCATACTTACCTGATTTTCCTTCTCTGTGCAGCGACGTGCCTCAGTCCCGGGCCTCACACCTTAACCCATTCCTGTGCAAAAATAAACTTGTTTAACTTTTTCTCTGCCTCCTGATAGATTTTCTGCATGTTGGTCAAGTCCCTCAACAAAACGATGACAGTACATGACTTGAAAACTGTATGATTCGATTAAATTGACTTTGTGAAGTGCCTTGAGAAGACGTGTTGTGAATTGGTGTGTTACGGGTCGTATAAGTATATAAATAACACTGAATTGAATTGAATACATCATAATACAAAATCCCAAAGAATCCCTGACACGAGTCAGGTATATACAAAAGTCATTTCATCGTTCTGTATGTAAAACCATTAACCAATCCATGGACACTAGACTCTTAGCAGTACTTATGGGAATCACAAAAATAGCATCACATCTGCAAGATATCAAAACCGGCCTACTTGACAGTTGTACTATAACAGTCTCATTGCTCTTATCTCCTCCTTCCAAAGCTGGACTACACCACAGTTCCTTCCATATTTGGGCAGACAAGGTCAAGAACACCCTGTACCTTAATAATTTGCTTCTAAAGTTCCTGTACGGGTTTTACAGGCCCACTAAAAATTACTTTTTCTTATGTCCATAGCAATTTATACAGAATTTACTTTCACATATGGTAAAGACAATAGTAACACTTTTAATCTACCAAACAAAGCTTTAAGCATCCACACAGTCTCAGCAGAGACGCCCAGACTTCCCTCTCACCAGATACCTTCTCTACCTCCTCTGGGGTAAGCGCAAGGTGTTCCCAGACTCATAGTCCCTCTTGTCCTGGGCTGACCCCTGGGCCTCCTTCCGGTGGAACATGCCAAGGGATGGATGACTGAGCCACTTCAGATGACTCCTCTCGATGTGGAGGAGCAGTGGCTCTACTAAAAGCTTCTCCCGTATGGCCAGGCTCTATGGGAACAGGCCACACTTAAGGAGAGCAATATGAACTAAACTCCTGCACCACTTGTATGGCTCACCCCATCTCTAAGCTAGTGCCCAGCCACCTTGTTGAGGAAGCCCGCTCTTTGGTCATGAGATAATGCCCATACGCGAGTGTAAGAATGTAGAGCGACCAGTATATTGAGAGCTTCACGAGACAGAGTCTGCATTACTGAGGTCGCCTTGCCGATTCGTTTGTAGATCTGCTACATCAATCTGCCCTCACTCATGCATACCCTCTTAGCCTTAGAAGGCAAGCCACCCTTTTCCGGTTGAGAACCATGGCCTTGGACTTGGAGGAGCTAAACCTCATCCCCGCCGCTTCGCACTCAGCTGTGAACTGCCCAAAACATGCTGTAGGTCTGGGTTAGAGGGAGCCAGCAAAACCACATCATCTGCAAAAAGGAGAGACAAAATTAAAATCAGACCCCCTCCGACCCTTGGCTGCTCCTAGAAATACTGTACATGAAAGTTATGAACAAGACCGCTGACAAAGGGCAGCCTTGTCCTACAGGCACTGGGAACAGGTCACACATAACCCTTTATGATCTACCATAGAACAAGTCCGCCAGAGCATATTTTTACATTTGTACATACTGTAGAGCCATTTTTTGGAGCATTTCAATTTGCTATACATCAATACAACCCTTAAATCCTAAATTTTAATATTTTGTATATAATAACTCCATATTAAGTAAGTAAATTGCAAAAAAGTGCAATTAACCACCAGAAAAATTAAAATCGTTTTTTTTTTTTGCACATATTTTCCTAAATACAGAAATATCATAGCTGTATCCCTCAAATATTGCAATGTAAAAAAGTTGCACAAAACCCTTTCAAACCACAGGAAATTTATTTGGAGTGCTTCCATAACTTCATTTTTGAAATACACTAATTTTTATGAACAGAGACAAAAACGAACATAAAATGTACATTGTGAACAGTTTGAGAAAAGATAATATGTACATCAAAATAAACTATTTACAGAAGTGTAATGAAATCCCTAAGTGTGCCAGATACCTATGAGCACACTTATATGTTCATAAGACCATCTTCAAACAATAAAAAGTGAAAAAAACAACAAAAATAAAAGTGAAAGTGCGAGCGAAGTTTACCGCAAAAAAACTACAACTACTGGGAAAAAAAAGACCACTCCTGGGAAAAATCACCCGGGAAATGACATCACTTCCGGTTGTTGTGGGCATTGGTGTGAAAGAAAACCATGTGATAGTTCATCCACCAATGTCATCACACATATTCTGACGTAGGAAGTACCCTGCGGTCTGGATTTTGTTTTTTGCGATTTGTTTTACTGGATTTCTGCAACAGTTTCTGGAAAATAAAAACTGTGCTCTGGGACACGTGGTGAGTAGAATATTTAAGTTGAACTCTTCGGTTTCATTTGCAAAAAAAGTATTGTTCTAGCTTATTTGGTCGCAATTCTACAGGCATTTAAAAACAAATATGCAAATTGAAGCGCCGGTGCTTCCGCCGGTCATAAAGAGTTAATGAGAGCAATATGAACTAATCTTCTGCTCCACTTGTACGGAGACTGGAGGGCCCTATTTATGGACCCTGAACTCCGTACTCCTGGAGTGGCTATCATGAGGGACACGGTCTCAATGCCTTCTCCAGGTCCACAAAGCACATGTAGACTGGTTGGGTGAACTCCCATAAACCCATAAGCACCATGTAGAGAGTGGAGAGCTGGTCTAGTGTTCCGCATCTGGGATAAAACCCACACTGCTCTTCCTAAAGGTGAGGTTCGAGTATTGTCCAGACTGTCCTTTCCAACACCTAGGTGTAGGAGTGTGATGCCCCTGTGGTTGAAACACACCCTCCTTCACAAGAAGGGGGACCACCACCCTGGTCTGCCAGTCCAGAGGCACTGTCCCGGGCCACCATGCAATGTTGAAAAGGCGTGTCAGCCACAACATCCAGAGACCTGAGGTACTCAGTTTGGATCTCGTCCACCCTTGACGCATTGCCACTGGATTGGAATACTTGCTCTGCTCTCGGTGGAGGACGCACGCGTTTTCTCTCCCTCCCTCTTGCCTGCTTCTGCATCTGCTTTTGTCTGTGTTTTTCTCAGAGCCTCACTTTACATATCTTCCAAACTTGCAAATTATGGATTTGGTCACCTGGTCTTTCAAAGCAATTGATAAAAATTTTTCCACGGGAAGACAGGGTAAAAGAGAACCCTCTTGCCCAGCCGGTACATTCTTCTCTGGATACACAATGGATTCCTGGCAGCAGTGGAAGATTGTGTGTTTGACTACAATGTCGGTTGAGGATGCAGAAGACGTTTATATATTTGGATCTTTGATAACAGGATTTCTGCTTTTTGGAGCTGGCGGTTACCTGACATATCGAGTGAGTAGCAAAATGTGGGAAGCTGTTCAAAGAATCCCAAAGCTGCCTGCGATGCTAGATGGAATCTGCAGAGCGATCAATGCTCAGACTAAGAGAGCTAAGCTGCAAGCTGGATACGGTTCTTGAACAGAATCGTAGCCTGGAAGCGGCTTTTGGACTCAGAGGTGAAAGGATTTAACCATGGAGAAGGTTGTTCGCTCCAGAACTGCGGGAAAGTCCCAGAAATTTGGATATTTGGATTCGCAATTGAGAGATAACAGTAGAAACTCTTAAAGTGGTTAGAAATCCACACAACTGCTTGAACCAGAAAATGTATTGTTTTTCTAAATCTGGTGCCCCAACGTGGCCTTGGCAACTTCTGCTAAGTGGCTGTCGACAAAATATCTTCTGGATGTTATGTAAACATGGCGTTCTTTCCCAGCACCCCCAAACAGCTGTGACCCAGATAAGACTTTGCGGCCGATTGAGAAAACTTCCATCTCTCTCCTCAAGGACAATGGCGCTCTATCTGTGTTGACAGTCTAATTCTTGCACACACAATCACAGTTATATATTCGCACCCCCAGGATTCCACCGCACTCTTGCAAAATCTTCTTGTGTCTTCCTCAGCCCTGCACCTAATTGTGTGATTTCATTACTTTTTCATTGATTTTTAGTTTTATCAGAAGGATTACCAGCGAAAACCAAACATTATTAGTAATTTGGACTATAGCTGCTCTTACACCAATGACAGCTTTCTCAATTACACTACAATGGACTGTTATTACTTAGTTCAACTTCAGTACCTGTAAAAGCAATATATTATTAGTGTCTGAAAATGTGGATTAAGCCTGTTTTGTACCAGTGACTCAGCTTCCCTAGCTAGAATTCAGTGGAATGATGAGACTATCAATATTATCATCTTCTTTTAGCATAAGATGCTTTATTATTAAGAGTGGCTTGGAACCAATTTCTACCTGTAAACTTGGAAGGAATATTAATTATTATTACTCCCAAGGATTATTAGTGTCATTTGATTTGTTTTTCTGTGTCTCTATCTGTGTTTATTTTCTTTGTGATTGTATTGTAATTGTTCTTCCTCATGTACAGCGCTTTGAATGTCTTGATACTGAAAAGCGCTATATAAATAAACTTACCTTACCTTACCACTGTGGAGCTTTTTAAACACCTTGGTGACTTTGGCCTGGATCAGAATCAGAATCAGAATCAGCTTTATTGCCAAGTTCGTGCATACAAACAAGGAATTTGACTCCGGTACACTTTTGTTCTGTTTTTGCATTACAGAATATACAAATTTACAATTTACAATGTACAATATACAATGTACATTGCAATATTCTGCATTACAGAATATACAAATTTACAATTTACAATGTACAATATACACATATCTAATAGAAAAGGTGCATTTGCAACATCTGTATGCTGTTGTTCTGTACTCTATTGAATGTTCATCAGAGAAACAGCCTGGGGGAAGAAACTGTCTCTGTTGCAGCTGGTTTTAGTAAACAGTGCTTTGTAGCGCCGGCCTGAAGGTAAAACTCTAAACAGTTTATGTGCAGGGTGTGTGGGGTCTGCAGAGATTTTAGCAGCTCTTTTCTTGACCCTAGACCTGTGTAAGTCCTGGATGGAGGGAAGGTCAGCCCTGATTATTCTCTCTGCAGTCCTGATTATTTGTTGCAGTCTGGACCTGTCCTGTTTTGTGGATGAGCCAAACCACACTGAGATGGATGAAGACAGGACAGACTGAATGATGGCAGTGTAGAAGATGACCAACAGCTCCTGTGGAAGGTTGAACTTCTTGAGTTGCCTCAGGAAGTACAGTCTCTGCTGCGCCTTCTTTTGAACAGTGTCTATGTGCGAAGACCATCTCAGGTCCTCAGAGATGGTGGTTCCTAAGAACCTGAAGTGGTCCACGGCTGATACAGTGTTGTTGAGGATAGTGAGGGGGGTGTATGGGGGTGGTGTTCTCCGAAAGTCCACCACCATTTCCACAGTCTTGTGTGGGTTCAGTTCAAGGTAGTTCTGATCGCACCAGTGTACCAGCCGATCCACCTGCTGTCTGTATGCAGACTCGTCACCGTCCTGGATCAGTCCAATGACAGTGGTGTCGTCTGCAAACTTAAGGAGTTTCACGGACGGGTCCGATGAGGTGCAGTCATTTGTGTACAGAGAGAAGAGGAGTGGGGATAGAACACACCTCTGGGGGGCACCAGTACTTATTGATCTGGATCGGGAGAAGATGCTCCCCAGTCTCACCTGCTGCTGTCGGTCTGTCAGGAAGCTGTTGATCCACTGACAGGTGGAGGCTGGGACGTTGAGCTGTGTGAGCTTCTGGTGGAGGATGTCTGGTATGATAGTGTTGAAGGCCGAGCTGACGTCTACAAACAGGATCCTGGCGTGCGTCCCTGGGTGGTTGAGGTGTTGCAGGATGAAGTGTAGACCTAAGTTAACAGCATCATCTGCCGACCTGTTTGCTCGGTAAGCAAATTGCAGGGGATCCAGCAGGGGGCCTGTGATGTATTTCAGGTGCTTCAGCACCAGCCGCTCACGGCTACAGGCCTGTAGTCATTTAATCCTACGATGGTGGGTTTCTTGGGAACCGGGATGATGGTGGATCGTTTGAGGCAGGAGGGGACCTCACATTTCTCCAGTCACTTGTGAAGATCGGAGCAAGTTGATGTGCGCAGGCTTTCAGGCATAATGGGGAGACGTTATCAGGTCCTCCAGCTTTCTTTGTTTTCATGCCCTGAAAGAGCCTGTTTACCTCTTCCTCGGAGATCTTTAGTGCAGGCAGAGGATCTGATGGTGGGGGGTTGGTTGCTTTATGGGAGGAATTTGTTCCTGAATGGGATGTAGAGGGTATGATTTGAGGTGTGAATGGCTTCTTGTCATGTCTGCAGTAGAAGCCATTCAAACGGTTGGCCAGGAGACGACTGGATGGGTGGAGGGGCTCTTGTAGGCAGTCAGGTTTCTCAGACCAGTCCATACAGCTGAAGTGTCACCAGTAGAAAGGCTGTTCTTAAGCTTCTCACTATAGCTTCTCTTAGCTGCTTTGATCTCTTTTGTTAGTCTGTTCCTGGCCTGCCTGTACCGTGCCCAATCTCCACTGCTGTGAGCTTCTTCCTTTTCGCTGCGCAGATTCCTGAGGTGTGGAGTAAACCATGGCTTATTTTTCCCAAAGGTGCAGAAGGTCTTGGTCTGCACACACAGGATGATGAATGAGTCCAACTCCGAGTTTTCAGTCTCTGCTTCCACCAGGGAAGGTGTGATGGTAGGATTGAGGAGATCCTTGAAGTACTCCTTTCACCATCCAATAATGTCTCTGACCAATAGTCCTACTTCATGGCCTTACTGAACTCCTCCTAGGCATGAGTTTTTGGCTCTCCTACCGCATGGGCCGCGGTACTCTTGGCCTCATGGTACCCGTCAGCTGCTTCAGGAGTCCCACAAGTCAGCTAGGCCTGATAGGACTCCTTCAGCTTGATGACATCCCTTAAAGTTTGGCGTCTTGTTAAGGCTTGGCCTGGTGAGGTCCTGCGATGAATAACCCAGCCACCATGCACTCGCCGACAAGTCACAACCCTAGGTCTGGATCCTACCTGTACCAGGGTCCACCCAGGACTGTAACTGTGTTACTTTTTCAGTAACAGAGTAATCTAACTAATTACTTTTCTAATTTCCATAAAGCCGTTATAATGTTTACAATATAAAGCGACACCTTACTACAACTCAATAAGCGTGCTTTAAGAGCACAGTCTGCCGCTGCGGAGAAGTCTGCTTTTCTCCCAGAGCTGCAGTGTTTTTTTAAAGCTCTTCACGGAAAAAGCAGGAGGTGCGGGAGTAGGGGAGGGGGGCATTGTCAAATAGTGGCATACGCGACACCAATTGGCTGAGAAGGCATCGGGTAGGTGGGTTTTCACCACACAGACAGAGTAAACCAACATCAACTGAGAAACATGATGATGTAGGGGAGTCTTGTAAATTCAGACAGCATTCCAAAGTTGGAAGTATAAGCAATATTTCACATTAGCTGAAAGCAAAAATGTGCACGTGATTTGCAAGTTATGTGGAACAAAGAAATTATCCATGTCCATGACCAGCAACTCCAACCTTATGAAGCACCTCGCATCGTCTCACCCTTCCACATTACTTGTGGCTAACAACTCGAGCCCAGCTGTGCCCAACGCAAACAGAAAAGGCTTGATTTTTCTCGTCAGCAACTTGTAACATCATTTTAGATTTTAAAAAGTAACTGAAGAGTTACTTTGCCTAGTAACTAGTTACTTTAATAGTGCAGTAACTGAGTTACTAACTCAGTTACTTTTTGGGAGAAGTAACTAGTAACTATAACTAGCTACTTTTTCAAAGTAACGTTCCCAACACTAGTGACTTGCAGCATTCACTTCTACTGGATGAGCATGTAGCGACTGCGGGCAGTCACTAGCACTGACTTTGCAGTTATCCCTCATATATTGAGCATGTATATAGTGGAATGCATCTTACACTTTTCTCATCAAAGCCTCATCAAAGCCTCATCAAAGAACACCATAGTTCACACTCTGATCAACCCAAAGGTCTGCTCCCCTCCTTGAGGAGGGGATAGTGATGATTTCTGCATGGCTGCTTTCTGCCTTCATCATGCCAATCTTCTTTGCTTTAATGCAATCAGTCTCATTCCTCACACCTGCTCATAGCGCTATTTTAATGCTTTCCTGCCCAACCAAGTCCGATTCTCCCTCTGTTTAAATTCAAGACACATGAACCCTAACCTTTCTGACCCCCCCTCCCCCCCTCCACACACACACATACACACACACACACCCTGAATGTTTGTTGAACTGTGTGTGAACCAGCATGTATAAATAAAGAGAGAGGGGTGCCAACACTTCGTAGTCTGCACTGCAGAGTGTGAATTACCCTTGCTGCAAGTAAAACTGACTCTGTATCGTTCCTTGCCTCTGAGTTGATTAAATAATACCTAACACTTAATATACCACTTATAAAAGGATTAAAATGCATTGATGTCGCATTGTCATCAATCTGTGTCTAAAAACTACCCTTTAATAAAGATTGTCTTAACTTTAAAACACAACACAGAATAAATAATTAGCTCAATGCTGAAATGTCTGTTCACCTTAGCTAAGCAGAGATCCTACTAGCACTTGAGTAGCTGAGTTTTCTCAGAATCAGAATCAGAATCAGAAAAGCTTTATTGCCAAGTACGTTTTTGGACATACAAGGAATTTGTTTTGGCGTAGTCGGTGCAATACAATACAAATGAAACAGTATAAACATATCTACAATATAATATAAATATATGTGCACAGTTTTAAGTGAGTGAGAGTAAGTATAGAGCAGTATAAGATGCAAGAGCAATACAACAGTGCAGGTGATCATTGTGCAAGTATGGCAGTGCAAGTAAAGCAGGAGTCCATGCTGAACGTTAATCAGAATCAGAATCAGAAAAGCTTTATTGCCAAGTACGTTTTTGGACATACAAGGAATTTGTTTTGGCGTAATGTAACGCATAGAGTTGCAGGTTACAGGTGTCCTGTCAGCAAAAACAGGGGGGGTGTGGGGGAAAGGGAGAGTGTCAGGGTGGTTTCCGGGCTTTGTTAACCAGGCTGGTGGCAGATGGGAAAAAACTGTTCTTGTGGCGTGAGGTTTTGGTCCGGATGGACCGCAGCCTCCTGCCAGAGGGGAGAGTCTCAAAGAGTCTGTGACCAGGGTGGGAGGGATCAGCCAGAATCTTCCCTGCCCGCTTCAGGGTCCTGGAGGTGTACAGTTCCTGGAGCGACAGTAGACTGCAGCCAATCACCTTCTCAGCAGACCGAATGACACGCTGCAGCCTGCCCTTATCCTTGGCTGATGGTGATGGAGGAGGTGAGGATGGACTCAATGATGGCTGTGTAGAAGTGCACCATCATAGTCTTTGGCAGGTTAAATTTCTTCAGCTGCTGGGCTTTCTTGATGAGGGAACTGATGTTTGGCTCCCACTTGAGATCCTGGGAGATGATGGTTCCCAGGAAGCGGAAAGATTCCACAGTGTCAATTGTGGAGTCACAGAGGGTGATGGGGGCAGGTGGGGCTGGGTTCTGCCTGAAGTCCACAACCATCTCCACTGTCTTTAGAGCGTTGAGCTCAAGGTTGTTCTGGCTGCACCAGTCCAACAGATGGTCCACCTCCCATCTATACGCGGACTCGTCACCATCAGACATGAGTCCGATCAGGGTGGTGTCGTCCGCAAACTTCAGAAGCTTGACAGACTAGTGACTGGAGGTGCAGCTGTTGGTGTACAGGGAGAAGAGCAGAGGAGAGAGAACACAGCCTTGGGGGGAACCAGTGCCGATGGTCAGGGAGTCAGAGACGTGCTTCCCCAGCCTCACGCGCTGCTCCCTTTCAGACAGGAAGTCAGTGATCCACCTGCAGGTGGAGTCGGGCACACTCAGCTGGGAGAGCTTCTCCTGTAGCAGAACTGGGAAGATGGTGTTGAAGGCAGAGCTGAAATCCACAAACAGGATCCTGGCATAGGTTCCTGTGGAGTCCAGGTGCCGGAGGATGAAGTGAAGGGCTAGGTTGACTGCATCATCTACAGACCTGTTGGCTCTGTAGGCAAACTGCAGGGGGTCCAGGAGGGGGTCGGTGATGTCTTTTAGGTGTGAGAGCACAAGGCGCTCAAAGGACTTCATCACCACAGAGGTCAGGGCGACGGGTCTGAAGTCATTAAGCCCTGTGGTCCTTGGCTTCTTGGGAACAGGGATGATGGTGGAGGACTTGAAGCAGGCTGGCACATGACATGTCTCCAGTGAGGTGTTAAAAATGTCTGTGAAGACTGGAGACAGCTGATCAGCGCAGTGCTTCAGGCTGGCTGGTGAGACAGAATCCAGACCAGCAGCTTTCCGGGGGTTCTGTCTTCTGAAGAGTTTGTTGACGTCCCTCTCCTAGATGGAAAGATCCGTCCTCGGCGTGGGTAGGGGGCTGGTGGGGGGGAAGTTCAAGGTGGGGGTTGGAGGTGCCAAGGCCCCTCTTGAGGTTGGGGAGGTGGGGGTGGTGGATTGTGGCTGCAGCTGTAGGGGGGCGTCGTGGGGGATGGTTGCAGGACTGTCCCTTTGTCTTTCAAAGCGGCAGTAGAACTCGTTCAGGTCGTTGGCGAGGCGTCGGTCGTTGATGGAGTGGGGGGCTTTCGGCTTGTAGTTGGTGATTTGCTTGAGCCCTTTCCAGACAGACGCAGAGTCGTTGGCTGAGAACTGGTTTTGGAGCTTCTCAGAGTACAGTCGTTTGGCCTCTTTCACTGCCTTGCCAAACTTGTACTTCGCCTCTCTGTATATGTCTTTGTCCCCACTCCTGAAGGCCTCTTCCTTATCCAGTCTTAACCTTCTGAGTTTAGCTGTGAACCAGGGTTTGTCGTTGTTATAACTCACCCTGGTGCATGATGGTACACAGCTGTCCTCACAGAAGCTGATGTAGGAAGTCACAGCCTCTGTGTACTCGTCCAGACTGTTGGTAGTAGTCCTGAACACATCCCAGTCTGTACAGCCTAAACACGCCTGGAGATTCTCCACAGCCTCACTGCTCCACTTCCTTGTCGTCCTCACAACAGGTTTGCAGAGCTTTAGTTTCTGCCTGTATGCAGGAATCAGGTGGACCATGATGTGATCGGATTGGCCCAGTGCAGCACGTGGGACGGCGTGATAAGCGTCTCTGATGGTGGTGTAACAGTGATCCAGAATGTTGTCCTCTCTGGTCGGACATTTTATAAACTGTCTATATTTGGGGAGTTCGTGGGTGAGATTACCTTTGTTAAAGTCACCAGCGATGATAACTAAGGAGTCCGGGTTGGTCCGCTCCACACTCAGTATCTGGTCGGCGAGCATGCGCTGTGCGACCTGCACGTTAGCTTGCGGCGGGATGTAACCACCGACCAGGATGAACGAAGCGAACTCACGGGGGGAATAGAAAGGCTTACAGTTTATGATGAAGGATTCCAGGTCTGGAGAACAGTGCTGCTAAATCACTGTCATGTCGTTGCACCAACCACTGTTGAGGTAAAAACAGATTCCTCCACCTTTCGCTTTGCCGGAGAGTTCCGTGTCTCTGTCCGCTCTGTAGAGCTGGAATCCTGCCAGCTGCAGCGCAGAGTCCGGTATTAATCCACACAGCCACGTCTCCGTGAAGCACAAAACTGCCGATGAATAAAAGTCCCTGTTTTTCCCCAACAACAGTTGTAGTTCCTCCATTTTGTTGGGAAGTGAGCGCACGTTAGAGAGAAATATTCCAGGTAACGGTGTTCGTAGTCCACGCTGGCGAAGACGTACCAGCACCCCAGCCCGTTTCCCTCTCTTCCGGCGTTTCACCGCAAGAACAAAGGTGAGCGCACCTTTGACAAGAATGTCCAAAAATTCCAGAGCAGTAGGCAGAAAAGTTGGAAATAACTCCTCTGGTGTAGTAGCCCTGATGTTCATGAGTTCTTCTCTGGTGAGAGAGCTCCGGGTACCATCACAGAAGACCATTTTAAAGCAAAAAACAAAACAAAACAATGCGCACCAACAGGCCGAGGCGACCATCTGATTTTTCTCTGCCCAAAACACTGCCTCTTACTTGAACTATTCTGAAGAAAAGATGTCCTGTGGGCAACGAGTTGAGGAGCAGTAGTTGTCCCGGTCATCCAGCCTCATGTGGGTGGAACAAAAGATTTGCGGCTACTTTAGTGGCAGCGGTAGTTGTCACATCCTGGGTGTGCAATGCTGCAGCTTCATTGCCTTCTCCTCCAGGCCGTGGGGAAAACCATTTCACAGGCTGGGCATTGTGGTTGCTTTTGTAGGCCTCATAAAATGAGACAAGCTTGTCTTAATTACCACCTTTTTAAAAATGAACACTGGGTACTCTAACAGCAGATCATTACTTAACTTTGTTGTTGCTTTCAATCAGCCGGTATTCAGCTGCTGAATCGTAGTCACTTTGGATCCAGGGATTCTTCAAAGTAGATGTCTGATACTCACCCGCAAATTTAAAGACCTTCAGCTGACATGCGTCTCTGTTAGCTGCGGGGCTGCAGCCGATTGAGACAGAGCGGAAGGGAGAAAGTGTTTTTGGGTCAGAGATTCCAGCTCTGACTCTTCTGCTTCCTAGGCTGGGCTAGAAGTAGGTTAATGTGATTTATTTTAGAAGCTCCAGAAAAGTTCATACATACTGTATATACCAGCATCTGTACACAGATGCCGGTATCCCAACAAATGTAACGCCAGATTGATCTTTTATTTTAATACCATTTATTTATTAACTCTGAATCTCATAAAAATGTATGAATCCCGAAATCCCTTTCATGAGTCAAGATACATATTGTTGTGGAATTTTCTTATCAAAGTGGGTAGAAGTTGACTCATAACAAGAGAAAATCCGGACTTTGTCTTATAAGTTTTATTCAAAGGCATTCAGCGTTTGAAGACCCTGACACTGAGGTTAGTCAGTGAAACAGAGCCACAAACAGAAATCACAAACAGTATTTATACCAAAAATGAGGGTGTTATCTCAACTTCAAAGAGTTTTAGAAATATGGCCCCTAGACCCTCCCCGGGTCAGAGTTAACAAAGTTATTTATGAGGGCACCCATCTACCTTCCCTTGAAATATACACTTCAGGAAGTGTTAACCATAAAACCCTCCAGCATTTGAATTTAGAGTCCATCTGCTCTAAATAACAGAACACTAATAAAACACAGAGGTCAGAGGAGAGAGGTGAAGGAAATATCAGAGCACTTTAAAAGAATTTTTCATTACACTCCTTTCTTCTGATTACAAGATAATCACATAACTAAAAGAAAATTCTACAAAACCATCACCAAAGGAAAAACGACCTCCACCAACCGGTTATCTGGAAAGAAAGTAGCTAGAGCATAAGTAGTATCAATAGGAACTGGTACCAAAAATGGTTGATCATTAATAGCACGTGAAATCAAACAACAAACATAACAACAATCATTTCTTATCTTCCTCACGGTTTGATGCATCAGTTGCCACCAGACATTATCAGCATGTTCATAGTAGTCAGAAAAGTGATGAATCCCTCTTCGAATCCGCTGATGAATATTATTAGTCAGATTAACCACACATTGTCTTTGCTGTACCTTTCCCAAAATGAACACAAGAGTTATAAAAATATTTGCAATACCAATTATTAGCAACAGAACAGACTATCTTCCATTTAACTGCATCGTGACCTTGAAGTGGAATGTCCTTTCTTCTGGTACTGAAAGCAAACAGTTTTTTTTAAAGAAAACAAATTATAAACACAACTTAAAAAAACTAAAAATCCTGCTGACTCTCCTGAGTGGCTTCAAGCTGTCCTGTTACCAGTCTGGTACAGGTGGGCGGTCGTAGGAAGCTCCTCTAGAAATATATTTAGAAACAGGAACTCTAACCTGCTTAAGAAATTAAGGAGAATAAGCATCGTGGCGCATATTTGACTGTCTCTCTGTTGCAGGCGTCACCAGTTCATCATCCAGAGAAAGGTTATGTGCAATGTGTAGAAGTCTTCCCTGTATGTTTCCTATGTGTCTCTCACTGTGGTGTGTGTGCAGTGAGGCAAATGACCTTATGACTTCTAACTTTCAGGCAATGCGATGGCCTTAAGTAGATTCTGAAATAACGTTGCACTGCCCAAGGGATTATTGTGCCCTTGTAAGAACAGTGTTCTTCAACCACCTCTTCAATCACTCGCCAGTGATCAGCTTACAGTTCTTTGTCTTGTGGTGGTCCGGTGTCCTCACACCTTTCAGGCCGTGGATGATCCAGTTGGAAGATGACTTGTGTCCTGGAAGCCAGATGAAGCTGGAGGAGCTGGAGCTTTCCTGCAGCTTTCCTGCAGCTTTCCTGGGTGTCTAGTAGGATCTGATATGGGCCATTCCAGCACCTGGACTTCCTGTGTTTTTTCCTAGATTCTCTGACCAGAATCCAGTCGCCAGGAATAAAGAACTGGAGGGTGGAAGTGGCTGTTTCTGGTAATGCAGCCTTCACCGTCTGTGAAACTTGAGAAAACACAGTGGACAGGTTTTGACAGTAAAACAACATCCTACCTTCACACAAAGATGTGGAAGAAAATTATCTTGGCAATATCCCCATGTCCAAATTAGGAGACCTGCCACACAGCACTTCAAAAGGACTGAGATTTGCCTCTGTCCTTTGTCTCAATCTCATATAAGTGAGAACAATAGGCAGAGCCTTCACAACATTTGGCTAATTTTCAATTCTAAGTCCCATTCTCAAACCTAAGTGCTTAACTACATGAACTTCATCAAAACATCCAACAAAATCAAAAGAATTGATCTTCTGACTTCACCTGATATACTAGCAATGACCATCAGCTAAATATTCTGAATATAAAAAATGTGACATGATGTTTGAGGAAGGTCTGATTACAGGTCAACATTTCATAGTTTCAGAATACCCAAAAATAATTTCAAAAAGGGTCTAATCTGTGGAGATATAAAATTTCACAAAAAATCAACACCATAATTTCAGAGAGGTTTTCAGAATGTGGTCTTAGGGAGCTATGCACCATTTATAGAAACAAAGTACAACGTCTCTCTCGCATTGTCACTAAGTCCTCACTGGAGGTATGAGCTACCCTTTTTCCCATGAGTGCTAAAACTTTTGGAACCCCATGTTGCATTATTCTGACATTCCCCTCTTCTGGCGCAGGGTCCAACCCATGCGACAATCCAGCAAAAAGTTTGTACAAAAATGTTTTAGTAACCAAAATCACATTACCTAGAACCAAAGAAATTAATTCTGACATAACTATGTGTCACTATGAATTTAACGAAAGCAACATAAAGAAAATCCAGATGTTTTTAACTGCAATTCAGTTCCATTAACAACTAAACACAAACTTTAGTTATTCAGTTTGTCAATGTTTCACTTAGAAATTAATCACATATCATCCTGATTTGTCTTGTAAGAAGATGAGTATTAGATTAATGGACATCCAATGTAATTCGAATGAATAAACCCTACAAATTGAATCTAATAAATAATTCCCACCAAGTATAAAGGCATGACTCTGATTCTTTATCAAAAATATATTCCTTACTTTTGCATATCTTGAACTGTCAGCTAGTTTAATGGTACCAGGGAAACTTTCAATCTAATAAATCACCAATGATTCTGCATGCAAAACTAATTCTTCAAACTAGTTTAAACTATTTAATTAACCTTTTAGTAATAAAACACATAAATCTAAAAGTCATGCTACATCCTTAATCATTATACAAAAAAAACAAACAAACATGTTTTTAAGGCAACAATCACTACAAGCATTTTGATTCTATTGTCTCTTAAACTGTTAAAACTCAGGAAGGGAGGTGCTGAGCGTTACCATGACAACAAAGACATGAACCAACCTAGTAGGTGGGCGGAGTCAGGCAGAACAAACCTCTGATTGGCAGCCTATGGGCAGACCCACAGTTTCTTCATCCCATCCCACATTAGTGTAACTTAAACTACAAAACTGTTAACATGCACCTACCTCAGAAACAAGCTGTTTCTTAACTCTCCTGAAAACTCAAAGTTTAATCAATCTGGGATTTAGAAACATTATTCTAAACATGGATTATTGTTTCATGCAACATATATAACAAACATTCATTCCATCAAAACAAAGACAAAACATCAAAGACAGACAAATGGCCAAATTTGAAGCTTCAAGAATTCAAAGAAATTTTTAACAATCTATTTTCAGAATATGTTTTCTCAACCATATCTTTTAATGCTATAATTGATAAATTTTGTTATGACAATCGTCAGGATCCTTTTTAAAAATGAGTGCACATAGTCCAAAACATCTCAAAGTATTTAGAAGCACAGCAACAGTTTTCTCTTAAATTAATCCAAATTTACTGATGCTGAAACCTTTTGCTAATTCTTTGTACTGTAACTCTGTAATAATAACTACAATCCTGAGAGTTATTGTTATAGTTCTCTTTTTGTTTGGCTCAATTTGATCGCAGCTGTATTGCAGAATTTCAAGTTAAATGCAAAGAAGTATTTTTAATTTAATTCAATTCAAATTCAAAGATACTTTATTGATCCCCGAGGGGAAATTAGAAAAGTCAGCGTTGACATTTTCATGTTATACCCAAACTAAACAAAACTGCAGTGTTTGACTTAATCAGAAATTAAGATAAGAAGCTTGCCTCCAAACTGGACTTTTTCCCACATAGTGTTTCAAAAAGAACAAACATCATTTTCTTTAATTTGGGTTATTTAAAATTTGAGAGTTGGGGAGAACTTATTACTAGAACCCCTCTTTAATAATCCAAATGGTGATAAATGTTTCAATATTTTATATCTTAATAATCTGAAATCACCTTGTGTACCTTTGTACTCATATGTATTCTTTTAATCTTTAAACCTTAAGAAATCAAACAAGGAGACTTGAGTTTGAGCCGACCATCCTCTTACTGTTAAGAGGGCCTTTATTTCCTTTCTTTTCCTAAAATAAAGGATTTTACTTGTCTTGATTCTGTTATAAAAATCCTAACCTTGGTTCCAAAACTAAACTCTTCAACCCCAATCTGTGTTCCCCAGTTTAGAACTTTTTGAGTATTATTGCATTTCAAAGTCACCAAAATGACTGGAACTCATCATTGACTTAGATCTATTTTAATAGGTAATCGGTCTACCTTTAATTAAGTATTATAATTTCATGGACCCAAAATCTATGGCTTACAGGCTTCAGGAGTCCAGGAACCACAAGTTGAGTACTACTGCATTGAACAATGGTGTTAACTTTCTGCAGAGATTGAAGGATTGGCTAAATATATTGTTTCTGCTTGGACCATAATCAGATTTAAAATTATTAGTTCACAGCTCCTAATTTACCTCAGATCATATTTGCTCCTAACCCAGTTCATAAGAAGCTTCAGACAAACATTATGCTAAAAAAAACAAGAACAAAAACCAGATCTGTTTTAAAATAAAGAAAAAGCATGCTTAAAAAAAACGTGTTGCTGTGGTGGAAAATAACTCCACAGTTCTGAAGGCCTTTTCATGCAGAGTCTTTTAGGAAGCATGAGATTAGTTTAATTTTTGTGTGGTACCACTGTCCAATCAGATTCTTTCTAAATAACCCCATTTTTTCATACTCATTTTAAAGGTTTGTTTTACCAAGGAAAATGTGTTTAACAAAACCAATTACTCTCAAAAGTTTAAAACGTTTTTTAGCTGGTGATATCTTAGAAAACAACAAGTGTTTTAATATTTCTATGCAACACAGAACTGATCAGGTGTCCTTTCCTTCTCCAAAGGGAGAAAAAAGAACCTGCAGAACCAAACCTTTCATAGTTTTTTGTCAGGACCTGATATAAGATACAGTGTAAATCAACACGCTGCATGAATCAGAAGAGGGAAGAAAAAACCTAATATAACCTCTTCCCAGCAGCTGCTGTGAAAAACAATGAATTTGTACTTTCCATAAGCGTCAGTTAGCACTTGCGGACAAAAACTGCACCAAACTGTAAGTACTGTGTCAGAAACTGTATGAAGACCATCTGCAGTAGAACTAAGCCTGTTTTAAAGAGGTCTCTACCCATTAGATTTATGGGATACAAACTCTGACAACAGAAAATGCCTGAAGGAGAAGCCCATCAGGTTTTACACATGCGCTGGGTTTTAAAAATGCTCCTTCATGAGATCTGTCCTGAGAATAACATAGAAACACATGGTTACTGCTGAGTTTTGGAGATGTTGTAACTTCCTCTGCTTTTAATAACTTTTAATAACTATAATAATTGACCCTGAATATTCCACGACGAAAGATAACTTGTTTCTCTAAAATAATTAACTAGAAAGTATCAAATGAGTTAAGTTATCACCCTTTTAAAGATACTTTTCTAACCCTAAAATAATATTTTAAACCGCTATATCTGTCAACGTCTAGCAAGCGTCACATGAGCAGCGGTTAATAAGCGTTCTTCGTTGCAGAAAATAGGAAAAGATTTATGCAAATGTGTGTGTGTTTGTACGTTACCCCCATCAGTTTCTAAATCGCTCCACAGTCAGACTGTCATGGCACACAGTCCTCTATCAGTCCAAAAAACAACCAGGTCCTTCCCAGGTCTGTTGGTGAGACATTCAATCATTCTTTGTCCACTTTAACTTCTCCAGGAGGGAGAAAGAAGAAACTTTGCTCCGGTTTCTCTTCTGCCCGCATAAGATGTGCTTTCAATATAAATCCAGTGTATCGCTCTTCTGGCTCTTGCAAACAACATGGATCTTTGTCCATCTCAGTGGGTCCAGACTTCTTCTGAGTTTCGTTTTTTTGTAGAAAGTCACACTGCGATTTTCAACATGCAGGAAGGCAGATCTCTCTCTTTCAGGCCGTTCTGGAGAAGTGTCTCTGGCGGAGTAGCCATGGGAAGGGCAGGTTTCTAAAATCCAGACTCAAAAACGCAGATGTTGAACTCAAATCCCATATACAGGTCCTTCTCAAAAAATTAGCATATTGTGATAAAGTTCATTATTTTCCATAATGTCATGATGAAAATTTAACATTCATATATTTTAGATTCATTGCACACTAACTGAAATATTTCAGGTCTTTTATTGTCTTAATACGGATGATTTTGGCATACAGCTCATGAAAACCCAAAATTCCTATCTCGCAAAATTAGCATATCATTAAAAGGGTCTCTAAACGAGCTATGAACCTAATCATCTGAATCAACGAGTTAACTCTAAACACCTGCAAAAGATACCTGCGGCCTTTAAAACTCCCAACCTGGTTCATCACTCAAAACCCCAATCATGGGTAAGACTGCCGACCTGACTGCTGTCCAGAAGGCCACTATTGACACCCTCAAGCAAGAGGGTAAGACACAGAAAGAAATTTCTGAACGAATAGGCTGTTCCCAAAGTGCTGTATCAAGGCACCTCAGTGGGAAGTCTGTGGGAAGGAAAAGGTGTGGCAGAAAACGCTGCACAACGAGAAGAGGTGACCGGACCCTGAGGAAGATTTTGGAGAAGGGCCGATTCCAGACCTTGGGGGACCTGCGGAAGCAGTGGACTGAGTCTGGAGTAGAAACATCCAGAGCCACCGTGCACAGGCGTGTGCAGGAAATGGGCTACAGGTGCCGCATTCCCCAGACCTGGGCTACAGAGAAGCAGCACTGGACTGTTGCTCAGTGGTCCAAAGTACTTTTTTCGGATGAAAGCAAATTCTGCATGTCATTCGGAAATCAAGGTGCCAGAGTCTGGAGGAAGACTGGGGAGAAGGAAATGCCAAAATGCCAGAAGTCCAGTGTCAAGTACCCACAGTCAGTGATGGTCTGGGGTGCCGTGTCAGCTGCTGGTGTTGGTCCACTGTGTTTTATTAAGGGCAGGTTCAATGCAGCTAGCTATCAGGAGATTTTGGAGCACTTCATGCTTCCATCTGCTGAAAAGCTTTATGGAGATGAAGATTTCATTTTTCAGCACGACCTGGCACCTGCTCACAGTGCCAAAACCACTGGTAAATGGTTTACTGACCATGGTATCACTGTGCTCAATTGGCCTGCCAACTCTCCTGACCTGAACCCCATAGAGAATCTGTGGGATATTGGGAAGAGAACGTTGAGAGACTCAAGACCCAACACTCTGGATGAGCTAAAGGCCGCTATCGAAGCATCCTGGGCCTCCATAAGACCTCTGCAGTGCCACAGGCTGATTGCCTCCATGCCACGCCGCATTGAAGCAGTCATTTCTGCCAAAGGATTCCCGACCAAGTATTGAGTGCATAACTGTGCATAATTATTTGAAGGTTGACGTTTTTTGTATTAAAAACACTTTTCTTTTATTGGTCGGATGAAATATGCTAATTTTGTGAGATAGGAATTTTGGGTTTTCATGAGCTGTATGCCAAAATCATCCGTATTAAGACAATAAAGGACCTGAAATATTTCAGTTAGTGTGCAATGAATCTAAAATATATGAATATTAAATGTTCATCATTACATTATAGAAAATAATTAACTTTATCACAATATGCTAATGTTTTGAGAAGGACCTGTATGTGTGTATTTGTGTGTGAGAGAGGCAAAAGAAAAGTTTAGTATAGGTTCAGATTTTGTACAAAGAAATATTATCAGTCAGTCAGTCAGTTGTCCCCCTGCCTGTCACTTCCTTCCACAACATGCATTATACTCCTTTCTAAAACAACTTTCTTTTCGACTCTCTAATGTCCCTTTTCACTTTTACCTTCTTTTCTGACTGATCGCAATATTTAAGACAAACAAAACTTCCTTCAGGAAAGTTTTAACTCTTTAACCCCTTAATTGATGCACTCTGTGCTTTTTAATCTTTTCTTATGTTTTTTTTAATTTATTTTTCCATCAACTGTTTTACTTGAAACTTTTTAAACTATTTAACTTATTTACACTCAAACTTCCACGCTGTGAAAAACCAAACTTGTCTTCCAAATTAAAGCACATTTAACACAATCATCCCCACTTTTTCCTTTCATTATTTTATAAATCAGAGTATGAAGAAGGAGACACCCCTGATGCCTCAAGGTTCCGGAACCATTTCTTTTTTTTTTACCCGTTCAGCGGCACGTCTGCCGTCTGGCTTTTCTCCTTTATGAGGTGTAGAAAATTGCTAAAAACCACCCGCACCTGTTTTGCTTTATCCCATTGTTACCAATGAGAACCTCCCTGCCATTCCTTTTGCAGGGTAACCGGGCCCTCAGCTGATGTCCTCCCTCTCGCAACTCTGGAACCTAATTAATTAGTTAGGAGATGATGGTTAATGTGTAATAAAAATAATAATATACATTATATCATACAGAGCAACTTCTCACCCAGATATATTTTACGACAAATTGTTCGGATCTAATCAGCCAGAAGCCGCAGGCGGACACCCGGACTCCACTACCGTAATATGGAGGTGGACTGAGGACAACGTCTCCAGGCTGGCCAGGCGTCCGTGTCCCCCTCCTGCGGTCTCCTCTGGCACGTTAGATCCTGTTCGTGACGCTAAAATTGTTGTGGAATTTTCTTATCAAAGTGGGTAGAAGTTGACTCATAACAAGAGAAAATCCGGACTTTGTCTTATAAGTTTTATTCAAAGGCATTCAGCGTTTGAAGACCCTGACACTGAGGTTAGTCAGTGAAACAGAGCCACGAACAGAAATCACAAACAGTATTTATACCAAAAATGAGGGTGTTATCTCAACTTTAAAGAGTTTTAGAAATATGGCCCCTAGACCCTCCCCGGGTCAGAGTTAACAAAGTTATTTATGAGGGCACCCATCTACCTTCCCTTGAAATATACACTTCAGGAAGTGTTAACCATAAAACTCTCCAGCATTTGAATTTAGAGTCCATCTGCTCTAAATAACAGAACACTAATAAAACACAGAGGTCAGAGGAGAGAGGTGAAGGGAATATCAGAGCACTTTAAAAGAATTTTCCATTACAATATACAACAGTCATATCATTGTTGTGTATGTGAGACTCTTTGACCAACCAGATGTACCCTTTCACTTAAGCACATTTTGGCACTCACAACATTGGTTCTCAAACGCAGTTCCAGGAAACATCTGCAGGAAATCAAACTGGTCTACGTGACAGTTTGTACCATAACAATTTCATTAGCTTATCTGGACCGCTGAACTCTAATGTCAAAGCGACCTGGCAGGATTCAGGATATCATAATTCTTTCCAGCTTACAAGTTCACTTCTACAATAACAAGTCCATCAATCATTCCTCACATCAAAAACTTTCACTTATGTAATTTGTTCCCAGACAGGCTTTGCATGCTGCTCACAGGGACCTCTTCCTTATGCCCAGAACAATGGTAAAAACAATAGTAACACTTTTAATCTAACAAACAAAGCTTTAAGCTTCCACATATACCCCCCCTTTAATTAGGTTTTTAAGCTAATTAACAGCTGAGAGAGGTCTTATATTCATGCCAGTGAGTAAAATGAATAAAAATGTGAACGATTATTGAAAGAAGTGAAATTACATTATGTACAAAATTAAGCAACCCTAAATGATTGCTCTTATTTAGGTCTGAAATTTCGGGTTCAACTAATTAATTAAGATCCTATTTAAAGTTCCTATGCGCACATTATTTTAATTGTGTTAGACTCTGATATACTAAACCTATTCATTAATTAGACCAAATCCAGCTACTCTGTAGCTCTTCCCAAAAGTCTCCTTCAGGAACACATGTCATCAACCCACCCTTGGACAAACATCCCTGTCTGTCGAACTCACAAACTACTTGTCGATGAAGGGGACCTTCAGGTCAGCTTGGGTCCTACCAGTCAAAAAACCCACCCATCCTAAAAGGCGGGTGAAAACGTCTGGAGGCGCCAGAGAAAACTCATTCTCGGCCAATCTGAATGAGAGATTCCTGTATTGAATCTAATATGCATTGTTAACATCTATTTGTAAGGACCTTTCATGCCACTCAGGTCCTGGTTCATCATTCCTATTCACCACAATATATGTAACAGATTTGTTCTTTTCAACTTTATTGTTCTGGCATTGCATTTATCCTGGTTCAGGGTCCCACAAAGTCTTCATGTGTCCATAGGTCTCTTGAGTCCAACGCCACAAAAAGGTGACTTGTACAGCCAGTGTCTGGATTGATGTCATTCTGAGAAGACAGATAATGCTGTCCAGTATCTTGCTAAACCATGACATTGAAGTACTACATTTCCAATTAAACATCCTTCGTTCGTATATGATTGTATTCTTGATGTCTCCACAATCCGATTCCTGTTTATTTCCACTTTCATGTCCGATTAACTGTTCCACATATTCCCTTCTAAATAATACAAAACTCTAAAAAAAATTAAAGAATATGAAATATCTAGTATCAAAACTTAAGTTGTGCAAAAAGGAGACTGTTGTAACTTCAGGGTTAACCCAGGCCAAAATAACAACCAAAACAGATCTGCCATTTACAGATAAAACTTACCTGATAAAAGAAATTGAAACCAAATGCATTCGTCTTACCTTCCTAAATTAACAGAAACAGGAGAAAACGTTCAACAAAAATGGCAGTTAAACCCTTACTAATCTCCTCTGAGTTACTACATTACACATGCTATCCAACATTGTCACCTCCTCTTTTAACTTCCTTTACCACGTCCTCTAAAACCACCTTAGTCTTTATAATTTGGGGCTACCTTGGTATTCTAAACTGGGATGGGTGGCGGTCCGCCCCCCCCCTTATTTGTTTTCAGTTAAGCTGAAAGTTTTTTCCTGTGCTTTTCTTAAGGCCTCAGTATTATGGCTATGTCAGTTAAAGGCTGCTCTTGTTGTTTTTTTAATTCATCTTTTTGTTTTAATCTGTTTATCAACTGTGTGCACTCAGGGACTGAGAGGTCCCCTTTGAAATTATAATCTGGCAAGGTTTTTTATTGTCTCTTGAATCTTTTGAATGCATAATCTCCAGTTTAAGATCCCAGTGTAGTTTTAGGATTTCGGTGATAATTAAGTTACCTGAAAATCCGTATTTTTTATGCCATTGTGTACATATTTCTGTTTTAAAAGGGTTGCTTGATTTATCTGGCTTTTTCTCGGGGGTTTGAGGAGGTGCTGCTGCGCCTTCTTCCTCCTCCTCACGCTATACCACTGCCTGTGTAGCAGGTGGCTGCGCTCTTGGAGGCTGCCGCCTTTGCTGCCTGAAGGCAGCTGTAGTCTCCTCCTCTGGCCGCACCAAAACTGCGGCTGTTAACTTTTCTTTTCGCTTCTCCCTCTTATCCTGCCTCTGAGCTTGCTCTGTTCCAACCACTTTTCTGAGAGTTTATATTCAACCTTCCTTTGTTCTTTCTTTTGTCTCTTTTTGGTTTTCATTATTTCTAATTTTAAATCCCCTTGTAATTTTGAGATATCGTTAATATTTAGTTTACCCAAGAAACCATGTTTTTTTTTTTATTCCATCTATGACAGATGATACCTGCTCCTTTTACATAGTTCTCCAAAAACTTTACATCCCCTTCTAAGTCAATTAGTTTACTTTGTTTCTTCCCCATTATGTTTTATGTTAGTTTAATTGTAGTATGAATGTCCCAGATATAAGGTCACTGGCATGAGACTTTAAGGAGAGGACATTAACACGGCCTTCTACTGCGACTAATTCGCAGCGGTGTTAATTTTCTGGAATGAAATCCGACCTTAATCTCCAAAGTCACCAGTACGTAGTTTTAATCTGGGCAAAAGAAAACACAGGACTAGCAAAATCCTGCTGATTCTATTAAAATGCTTAGTCCTCCATATACACACAAAACACAGTCACACAGTTAGTTTCAGGTACCTTGTAATTTTTTCTAAGTTAACTTGGCGTTCTTTTTACTTTTATAGCGCTTATTCGATTCCCTCGCAGGGGAATAACCCTTAGTCGTTTTATGTGGCCTCCTTCTTGGTGGGGCCCTACCTTAATTTGTCACTATTCCTTTCACGGTGGAATAAAACCTTCCCAATGCAGTGTCCTTACCCGGCGACACACTACCAATGACTTTTAAGTACTTTTCTTATGAACTGTATTTTAAAACTGTCTCACCTCGGAGTTGACTTCCTGGTGACTCTCTGGATCCTGTAAGAGTCACCCGGCGTCGAGCAAGACGATAATCCACCGGCCTGATGCAAATCTATACACCGGGACTTTCAGCCACTCCGGCTAATGGAGGCCGTGCGGCAGAGTTCACTCAACGTCAGGCTTCCCCCATGGATCCCAGAGTCCCTGTTAAAGCAAAGAGAAATAAGGTTATTGAATTAATCCGGCTACGAAGGACCAAATAATGTTAGGTATTATTCAGTAAACTCAGAGGTAAGAACGATACAGTCAGTTTTACTTGTGACAAGGGTAGCCCATTTTGCAGTGCAACTACAAAGTTTTGACACCCTATCTCTTTACTTATATACACAGTTCAACAGACAGTTCAGACAGGGTGTAAATGTGTGTGTGTGTGTGAGACTGAAAGGAGGCTGGTTCTCACGGAGATAACGATGATCTCACACACACAGGGAGGAAGGCATACCAGAGCAAAAAACAAAGCGGAGTACAGGTGCCTTGCAACACAAAGTTTTTACATGAGTGATAACAAGTCCTCGCACCCATCCAACACATAGAAACTTGGCTGGGGGGCGGTCCTCCCTCAGACCTTTTTCGGCCCCTGGACTCTGGGACAGGTTGAACTGAGGCTGGAGTGTCCGGCTGAACTCCAGCAGAGGATTGGGATGGCAGGCTGAAAACCTCAGAACGGACGCCCCATAGGAACCCCAGAAGATGTTGAGCTGGGTTCTCTGGTAGCTGAGCGGAAGATGGCGATGGAGCTGTTTCTGAGAGATCTGGTCGATCTACAGCGAGAACCAGAGCTTAGGCGTCCAACTAACCCCCAGCGAGAATGGATGCTGTAGCGTACGGTCGGACCCCAACGAGAACAGAGGCTGGAGCATCGACAGACCCCTCACGGTGGTCTGGAGCGTCAGGCTGAACCCCAGCGGAAACTGAAGCTGTGCCATCAGCAGATTCCTCAGAGAGGGCTGAGACAGATAATACCCTGTGCTTCCACTGGAAGCCACGAGGGGGCAGCAAAGGATCATCGAAGACCTGAGTCGAACCCTTGGCTTGGGATGACTGAGCTAGGGACCGCTGCATCAGGCCAGACTGAAACCTAGAAGCCACGGGGGACGCTGGAGATGCAGGGGAAAGGCGAGAGGTGGTAGTCCAACCCGCCGGAAGAGAAGAGGAGGTGTCGGCACGACCCTCAAGAAACAGGGCAGAAGCATCTCGACGACGGCATTGTCTTCGGCGAGACTTAGCCTGAGCAAAGCCAGGAGAATGCAGCGGAGGTGGAGAGCTATCTCGCACCGGGCAGAGGAAGTGCGCGGCGCCAAACTCGGGCTCCAAACTCTTGGAGGACGTGGGTACTGAAGTAGATGGTGGACAGTGAGGTGATGAAGAAGGTCTGTAACGCAGCAGACCGGTGCCAGGAAGGGGCCTAGCCAGTTTCGTGCCCAAAAACGGAGACCGCTGCTCCTTCCTCTCTGTGACCTGACGTGCGCTTTTCTCAGCGGCATGCCGAAAACACTCCAACAAGGTAACAAACTCCTCACCTGTTGCTTGTTCCTTTTGGCTGGTTTGTACTGTCAGATGTGGAGGTTTTTGTTGTGGACCAAAGGGCAGATGCAGGCGAGGAGACGGCATGGCGAGCACAACGACGATTTATTTCAATCTAGACTTAGGCAAAACTCAAAGCAGTCAAGCAGGATGCGACAAATACATCTAGGTGTCCAGGTCAGAACAAAGTACTAAACAAAGTAGCTAGACGTAGCGAAGGTAACACCAAGGGAGACGAAGAGACAAATGACAAACCAGCCAAGAACAAAGAAACTAGACCAACCAATATACCGAGTGTAACACAGGGCAGATAATCAAAAGAACTAGGAACAGGTGTGACAAGGAGGCAGGGAAGTGAAACTAATACAGAGACTAAAGCATGGGAGAAGTGACTAGTAAAAAAATACCTAAGCAAAACTATAACCAAAGACAAATAACCAAATGAAGCATAAGAAACAGGAATAACCATTAACTAAAGGAAACTGAGAAACTGGAGGGAACAGAAGAAACACAACAACCTAAGAATTAACAAAGAACCCATAAAGAAAACCCTGACCACAAAACTAAACACACCTAAACCAACACTGACCGAAATAACTGGAAAGGAAGCAGAGAACATGAGGACTAGAATACATACAAACCAAAATGTAAACAATAACTAAAACTAACCTATCAAGAGAGACTGGAAGAAGAGAGACTAAAGCTAGAGAACTATAATAATAATAATAATAATAATAATAATAATAATAATAATAATAAGAAGAAGAAGAAAACCATTCTAAGTGAAAAATAAGAAAACAACAACAACAACAACTAAAGGAACTATGAACGAGGGGAGAGAGAACTGCAACAGTAGGAGGCAGAAGAGAGAACAAAACTAACACCAAAATAACTGAAGGAATAAATAAACACAAAACCAACACAAAGTCCAAAATGTTGTACCCCGACATTACCCCCCCCCTTAAGGTCGGATTACAGACGACCTCTTAGAGTCCAACACAAAACAACCTGACCAGGTCGACCGGAGGGGGCCTTTTGAGGACAAGAGTCCAAAAACACAAAATAATCCAACCAGGGTGGGTGGAGGGGGCCTCGGAAGGAGAGCAAGAGTCCAAAAACAAAAATAACTCATTAGGGGAAACCCAGAAGTCCAAGAAAACAAAAACAAGCGACAAGGGCAGAACAAAGTCCGAACAAAAACAAAGCCCAGAAGGCCGACTATGAAGAAGCTGAGGCCTGTGGAGAAGAACCCAGCGGCAAAGAAGCTGACGATCCGGAGGCCTGCGGCAAAGAAGCCAGCGGCGAAGAAGCTGACAATCCGGAGTCCTGCAACGAAGAAGCCAGCAAATGAGCTGACGGTCAGGAGGCCGGCCGCGCCAAGTAGAGGACACTCGGGGTTGAAGGTCAGGAGGTTGGCTGCGCCGAGTAGAGGACCCTCCGAGCAGGAGTCCAAAATGTCGAACCCCGACACAGTCTCATGAAGATCAAATTTCAAGGTTTAATTTGTGACAACGATAAAGAAGCCAAATTCATTTTCTAGCAGTCCTCAACAAAAACAAATAAATAATTATTCCTTTGACCAAAAACTGTCATTTGAAAAAAAAAAAATAAATTTTGTCAAATTTTATCCTCTAAAAGCATACCTCCAGTATAACATCATAAATAACTATCTGAAGTTGTGAAATGTTTCTCAATGGTCCACAATTCTCTTCCTCAACATCTTTTTTGATGCCTCTAATCCTTAGGAAAACTACTGTTTGCTAACGCTGATGTTTTTCAGCAATTTCACAATCAGCACACATACGTAAAAGGTAGAAAAGGAAGAATATTCAAAAGTATAATTCTTTGAAGAAACTTAGTAACTGCTCACCGGTTTTTCCATGCATGTGTACTTCGAAGTGTTTATGACACTTTTTCCATTTGCCATCTCAACAAATATTTGGGCCTCTGCTTGGGGGGAGGTGTGTCCCGGGGTCTTGGGCCTTTGGGTTGTTGAGGTAGGAAAACTTTACTGGCCTTCAGTTAATTCTTACATTACTCCTCACCTCTCCCCGACTCTTTTTATTTGGCACCCCAAAGGACAATCCTCAGTCAGAGATCAGTTGTACGTTTCCACAAGTTTATTAAAACCAATCTGAATTCAGAGAGGGAGACACACATTTACACTGGTACCTGGAAACGTCTGTGTGCTGTCTCACTGGGGGCGCGCCACATTACATTTTATACCCCACTCTGCTATGCAGTACACATACACAATCATTCTGTCTGTGGATGTCTCCCCAGCAACAGTATCAAAGAAACAGAGATACATTTCATCATTTAATTAAAGAATTGTTTCCCACACGTCTTCAGGAATCTTCAGTGAGAGGAGTACCATGCCTCCCTAATCCACTGCCAGCTTCTCACGATACAGACAGAAAACACCTGCAAGCTTTAACCTTGAATAATAAACACTCATTGTGTGACCACATTAGAAGCTACTGTTTAAGGATTTTTCTAACTCTCAAAAGCATAACTAAAAACTCCTAATAATAATCAATCTATAAGCAGCAAATCCCAAATATATCTTAGCTTTAGCTACTAATGATAAGGCATTTATATTTCCACAGGGTCCATGGCTGGATCTGCTCGGGTGTGGACGGCTGCCGGCAGGGCCTGTGGACTCGTTGCTGCGGCTCCCTGGGGCTTCTGCACTGTCGCTGCTGGGTGGTTCCCCTGGGACTCAACACTGCTCTTCTCTGGGGGGGTTGCAGTAGTCCCGGCGGTGGTTCTCCTGGGGTTCTTGTGCTTTGGGGGGCCTTTAGATGTCTGTGACTCAGATCTCCTCAGTGTCCGTCCAGGGACCATGGGGCAGGCCTGGGTCCTGTGGAGATATATTATGTGTGTGCATTAATTATTATTATGTTCATAAACAGTGTGGGAAATTAAATGTATAACCTGTGTTAGTATAAGACATTGTGGCCTGCAGAATTGTTGTTGCACAAACTTGGCCTTGAGTGTGATGAAGCAGAAAATACTGAAGAACTGCATGTGTGGGAAAATTAGTGATAATGCAACTACAGAGTTACTCCCTGCTTATATCAGTAGATATGAGATGCAGCTGTGAGACCGGAACATGTCCTAATATGGTAGGCAGGAAAATGTGTGTAACGTGACTACATGTGTGAAAAAACTGTGGACAGGGCGCTGCCTATTTTCATGTGTGTTTCAATAAAAGCAATGGCCCCAGTGAGAAGCTCCGAAGTCGTCTCGGTGTGTGTTGTGTTTTCAGGTATTTGAATAACATACAGCTGTCTCCGTGTGATTTATTATAATGTCTTGTGAATTCTTTCAGCTTACGGTGAATAAACGAACACGCGGAACACCCCTTGGGAGGGTGCTTCAACAGTCCTCACACTCGCTATTGCATATTTTTGTGGAGAAACCTTGTATACAAAAGCGCGTCCACACTCATACTCACAGGTGTTAAGCTTCAGGTGTTGACAGATACACAGATGCTGTATTTTGGGCTGCACCTCTCACTAAGTACATTTTACATTCAGAATTACTGTGTACTATTTTGTTTAAAAAAAAGGACACAACCCCCTCACCCCACATGCTGCCACCCCCTAGCCACCCCCTGACCCCCCCCCCCAAAAATGCACCAGCTGGGTAACCAGGCCCGTCTCATCAGCCGCCCCAGTGCGGGCACAAGACATGCTCCACCGCCGTACCCACCTGACCACCAACTGTAGCCCTGTGCCCGGCTAGGGGCACAGAAGGAAGCTTTGGAGGAAGGCCACCACAGCACGTCAAGGACCGGGCACCCGTCAACCCCACACCCAAACCCCGGAGGAGCCCCAGGATGCCGGACACCCACCCTCTCGCACGGCACACCCCACCGCACCAAGCAAGCTGGCCAGCCCCTCCATCAAAGCGAAGCCACATCTCAATCAACACTGCACACCGCCCAGCCAAGTCCTCGCTGGAGCCTGACGCCTCCCCAACCGACGGACCGGGCACTGAAGCCAGGGGCCGAGATCCAAGGCAATCCAAATGATCCCAAGAGGGCCAAAGAGCCACCCCCAGCACCAGACAACCCCCAAGACCAGAACCTCAGATCCCAACCTCTCCCGGCCTCTGACCCCAAATGGCAAAGAGCAAACGAGGCTGGGAAAAGACCCCAAGCCAACCTCCGCCCGCTCAAATGTGGTGTTGATGCATGTTGTTGTAGTGTGCATTTAAAAAGAAAAATGGGTGGGGAGTGTCTGCCACGCCCCCCCACCCCACCCCACCCCACCCAGAACCCTAAATATCTACATGCAACTTAACCCTTAGAGGTGAACGCAGGCGCCAGAGGTTAGGGTAATAATAATAATCCCTCTTAGTGCCATTAAATGGTAAATGGACTGAATTTATATAGTGCTTTTGCAGTCATACAGACCGCTCAAAGCGCTTTAAACTAGCGCCACATTCACCCAATCGCACTCACTAATGCTCACACATTCATACACCGATACGCAGATCGGTAGGCAACTTGAGGTTAAGTGCCTTGCCCAGGGGCACATTGACATATGGCAGGAGGAAGCTGGAATCGAACCCACAACCTTCTGATTGCAAGACGACTACTCTTCCGACTGAGCCACAGTCACCCTACTGAGTGCACTCACACCCAAGACCCTACATATGAATGACATGAAAATGTTATAAATGAGTGTCTAAGTTGTACAACAAAATTGGGGCACAGGCTGCCATGGGACCGCAAAGATGGAAATCCCTTGCGGCACCCCAATGATGCACCTGCACCCCAAGGCCCTACATGAGTGGTAGTGTGATGGAGTGGGCGGAGGGAGGTGTCCGGGGATGGGGAGGGAATGACTGGGGGGCAAAATGCTCTCCCAGGGAGCCAGCTCCCCGGCAGACCCCAATAGGCACCCCTGTTTGCCAAGTTCCAACAAGGGACAGAGGCATAGGCACATCCATCGGGCGAAAGGCTAGGGACAGGCACCAGGCCCCGAGAACTGACTGAAAACCAGAACCAACACCCCAGCCCCCACGTAACCATCCAAACCCTCAAACCCCGATCCCCAGCCCTGACACCCCATCCCCCGCCCAAAGGAGCCACCGCCCCCAAATAAAAAGGAGCCAGCCGGAAGCGTGCGCAGCATCGACCAAGAGTGCGGCTCCACCACAGAAAAAAGAACAGACCTGCCGGCCCACCGCAACCAGTATACGTCACACAAAGGAGGGCACATGACCTACATGCCCAACCACCCCCGAACCACGGGCCAGAGCGCCCAGTCCTCGATGCCCGGCACCAGACCCCAGCCACAACCAGGCAAGCAGGGCAACAAAACACATCCCACACCAACACCGAGGCCGCCAACAAGAAACACCCAACCCAAAATGATGGGCCCACCCAAAGACAAGCTCCGGACCAGCATAGGCACATGCACGCCCTGCAGACAATCAAGCCGAGACCCCCCGGGGCAGCCAGGCAGTCAAGTAGACCCTGCGATGCACCACCCCGCCCACCACCATGCACAAGGATAAGACACCAGCCTAACAAGCAGAAGGGTGGCAAAGAAAGACCACAGCACGCACAGCAAAGAGGCCGCACTCCCTGCCGAGATGCAGAACCACCAACATCCATGCCAGCCAAGCAGAACGACAGAGCCAAGCCATGCTGCGGTTCCCCCCGAGCCAACACCATAGCAACACCACACATCCTTCCATGCATTGGTAGGGGCACGGTGGAGACCACCAACCCCAAGCACACTCCACCCACCAGGAACCACCCAGCAGACAAGCAAACCCCATCTCAGCATAAGGCTAAGAGGCCCGATGCAACCGCCGAGCCCAGCGACGCCCGCCCAGCCATACAAAACACGGAGGCCAAAGCCGCCACGCACAGGACCACCATGCTGCCCCAGAGAGCCACCAAAGCCCCACCCCAGTTGGGGCCACACCCCCTGGCGCCAGACCCCCCAGAGACCCCAGCCCAGGGACATCCCAAATGCTACAAACCCAGACACCCCCCTGCATCTGCCACAATGCCCCACAGGACGAAGCCAAAGGTGCCCCACCCCCACTAGGTGATGGAGCCAATTAAAGGAGCCCAGAGAGATTGATCTGATGAGGAGGCAGAGGCTGTCTCAATACTTATATAATCCAAAAGAAGGTTTCTGTACTGGTTAATATTAAGAAGGTTTTTATTTTTTCAATTCATGAGGATAGTTCTGGAACATATCCGAGACCAAAATGTTTGGTCAAAGTTAAGTGATAAGTCCACCTCCCATATCATAATAGGAAGGGAAATTGATTCGTCTACATTAGACAGTGTCCTGTGCAGGGCTTGACATTAACACCCGCCAACCCGGCAAATGCGCGTGAATTTTAGCAGTGACAGGTAACACAGCCACTCCGACTAGCGACTTTGGCGGGTTGAATTATATGTACAGTTTTTATTTGTAATTTTCTCAAATGGGATCTGAAATAATAAGTAAGTTGAAATGCGACACTACAACTCCCATGAACCCCGCCCGCTGCACCACGAATGCGCAACTACGTGCACAGGCAGAGATGCTGTTCTGGAGTTCTCCAGAACAGCAGTTCACTCCAGGGCCGTTGACCTGCCTCATTCATTACCCGAAGAGTTACACTGAACGCCTCAAATAGGGATCATTTCAGAGCAACCGCGGAGCCAACCAGAGTGGGAGGCTGGTGCGTGTGTGTGTGCAGGAACAGGTGGAAGCAGAGCGGTATAACCCAGGCTGAAGATAACGGTAAAATCTGAATGCTGACTCAGAATGGGCTAATTGTAAGTTACAGATAATCACTGATTCACCCAGCATTCTAGCTGGATTTGCATCATGATGTGAAAATATCTGGTCCTTTACTTCAGTCAAAATAAAAGCATTTAATCCTAACGTAGCTGAACACATTAAAAGGCCCTTCAGATCAACACATTGGATCTCATGGCTGCAGCCGGTCTTAGAGTCTAGTTCTACATGTAGACAGAAAAAAAGAAAAAAAAAAAAGAGAAGAAAGGATATAAAAAGCAAAAAATAACAAAAGAAGAAAAAAGGAAGAAAGATAAAAAAAAAGAAAATAAAAAAAAACAATTTAATGAACTTATTTTTGTGTTATCCCAAACATGTTGTGTAAGTTAAGTAGGTCTATAGTATTTGAATCCCTTTTTTTTAGATAATGGAAGGAAAAAGAAAAACATTTAAATTATTGAATACATACCTAATAATATTTATGTCCAAAGTCAGTTATTTCCATTAAGGGTTATTTTCTTGCGATGCCAAGCTGTTTTAATTTATGTTTACCCTATTATATGCTTTCCCATTGAAAGGTAACTATGTCACAATGAGTCAAATATTCCAAGTGATCCATGCCTGGTTTGCTAGTTAGTTTGCTTAGCAACTGAAACTCATTTGTAAATGTCCCTTTATTTACTTGTCATCCTTAGTATGTGAATGCTTTACTGTTCAAATGTACTCGACACATGGATTGTATTGTAGGAATGACTCAATGGTATCCCTATGGCCACCTCCAGTTCAATTTCAATTCAATTCAGTTTATTTATATAGTGCCAATTTACAACACATGTTGTCTCAAGGCACTTCACAAAAGTCAGGTACATACATTCCAATTAATTCTGACCATTCAACAGTGCAGTCAGATTCAGTTATTTATTCAAATCGGATAAAAAGTTTTTCTATCTAAGAAAACCCAGCAGATTGCATCCAGTCAGTGACTTGTAGCATTCCCTCCTCCTGGATGAGCATGTAGCGACAGTGGACAGTCACTGGCGTTGACTTTGCAGCAATCCCTCATACTGAGCATGCATGGACCAACTCAAATCTCTAGTAAAATCTTTTTCTTCCTACAATAAATTGATTCCTGTCAAATCACAAGTCCTTTCTCTTCACCTGTCAGTCTGATATTAATCATTAAATGAAGCTGTATTCTCTGTTTTTCATTTCTTCCTCTTGGTTTGTTACACCTCTCACTTTCTGACTTTTACATTGTCCGACATAATAAAATAACAAAACCTTACATTACACTGAAAACACATTTGCGTCCTTGTGGAGGGGAACTGGGAGCCCCCCTTCGGCTCGGCTCCTCATTTTTCTCTCATCCTCCCAAACAAACTCACATGCAACACTTTCCTCCATTTCAGAAACGTTCTTCAGTTAAACATTCAGTTAAACCCCATTCAGACTTAAACATACCAGTTGTCCTTTGATGGTTAAGAAAATATAAACACCTTACTTCGTATTTACACAAGAGTCTGCCTGCATCAGGCAGTTAACATTTGAGCTTTGACTAAAAAAGAAAACAAATTAGATAAAACCTGGATTCTCACTTCAATAATGGATATTCTATAAATTGTTTGGCACATTTTTAAAGTAATTTAGACTCCAAGGTAACTGCAGACCACTCCGTGCTCCCTTGAATTTAAACTATTGAGTTATTCAATCATAAGTCCGGACTTTGTGAGCAGTAGGAGTTCCTAAAAATCTGTCATTCTTTTATTAATAAATTGTCAAAAATAAAGAAAAATAAAACATTTGGATAAACAAATGTTAGTGACAAATAATCCCACATGTATGACAGATGGATTCGACACTTAGATGAACAAATATACAGACACATGGACAGACATTTAGCGAAACATTTAGACAGACATATGCCGGCATTTGACATTCATACTTTTCTTTTTACATCATATATGCATTTTGATTCCTACATTTGTGTGTGTGTGCTCGTGTATATGTGTTGTGTTTGTGTGCTATGCATGTGTACGTGTTCGTGCGTAGGTGCTGTGTGTCACACAAGCACACTCTGTTCCTCATATGCTGGTGGACAGCAAGACACGGCGTGTGTGCAGGCGCACACTCACACACAACCTACAACCGGAAATTCCATCCCTTACGCCTGCAGAGAGCCTTTTTACTTTTTTTTTCTAACAATTCAGTTTCTACCGGAAACTCCTTCCCTATTTAAAGCATGCTTTAATTCTAATCAGTGCATAAGGATCTTTACGTCTATCCCTTCAAGAGTAAACAAAAATTCAAGCAGTAATTTTAACCAAACAGCTATATCTATATTTGACTTGGGTATACCTCAACATTTAACCCATACCTGTAGGAACAGTAAAACAAATCAAAGCAAAGCTTCTGGTGCACACAACAAAACTAATTTGTTGTTTTAACACAGCAAATGAAACTTAGAAAGCATTTAAGGTAATCAAAATCAAAACATGCAGTTTTAGTCTGTCATCACATGCAACTCGCTTCAATTGCCACACTCATACAGATTTCAGTCTGACATCGCATACAACTCACATAAATGCAAAACACCATTATTCATACATCATTCAGAAATTCACCCATTCCTCTAGCTGCCATACGCTGCAGTCCAGGCCTTTTCATTCATACATGTCATCCACACTTTTTCATCTTTCTTCATGCCCCTTCATGCCCCCCCGGGTCCACTGACCTGATTAATAGTTTGTTGATGTCCAGGCGAGTCAGTTTCAAAATTTTTATGTGTGCACACATTTTTAATTATTAGATTATTGACTCCAATCCCTTTAACAGGAATAATTTAACATCTCTGCAGAACACCAATCTCCACAGAGATCACAAAAATACTGCAGCTTTCTCAGTTTCAGGCTTTGACTCTCCATGGGGTCATCTTTGAATGCCCCTAGGAAAGAAAAAAAAAAAAACCTGGGCATGTGCACTTAACTGCAGTTTCTCTTTGCCTTTCAGGCAATATTACTCAGTGTTTAAAATCTCTGCCTCTCAGGCATTTCAGAGGTTTCAGCTTACCTCTACTCAGTCCACCGGCTACTTATTTTCAAGACCACTATCTGGCATTTATAATGTTTTTCTTTTTTTATTCATCAAAAAAGCTATTTTCCTGCAAGGTGGCTTAATCCCTTGGAGAGAAAATAATATTGGACAGACACGATATAATATTAGGACTATTCCTAGGCCTCGCCCCAAGACTTTAGCCGGGACATAAACATTACTTCAAGACTGCCAGGTAGCCAGTTGCAACTTTGTGTTTTTGAATGACAGCCTCCTTGTGCGCACAAGCACGCGTTGGCACATTAAGGAGAACCAGATGTCCTGTCTTATTTGAAAGGGATACTTCTGATGTCGTTCACTTGAATTAATAACCAAAGTGGAGGACCTATGGACAGCCGTATTTCTAAAGTGTAACAGAAGAGACAGATGATTTACCCCTTCTGGTTCAACGGGCCTGTTTCAGCAGTCCATGTCCCTCTGCCTGGACCGGCCACTTTTCTCTTCTCCCTCTTTTCTCTTCCCATATGGGCCACCAATTATGTGGGAGAAGAAAGTTTCCTAATTTAAAAATGATGAAGAGACAACTGGTTTCCTCTCAAAGGGGGGGGGGGACCTTTTGTTCAGAACACATCTTCATACAAAATCCCAAAGAATCCCAAAATCCCTTACATGAGTAAAGATATACATACAACAGTCATTTTATACAAAAGTCAACAGACCTTTTGACCAATCAGATATCAGATGTACCCTTTCACTTACGCACATTTTGGCACTCACAACATTGATTCTCAAGCGCAGTTCCAGGAAATATCTGCAGGAAATCAAACTGGTCTACGTGACAGTTTGTACCATAACGATTTCATTAGCTTATCTGGACTGCTGAACTCTAATGTCAAAGCTACCTGGCAAGATTCAGGATATCATAATTCTTTCCAGCTGAACTATTTCTATCCAGCCTACAAGTTCACTTCTACAATAACAAGTCCATCAGTCATTCCTCACTCCAAGAACTTTCACTTATGTAATTTGTTCCCAGACAGGCCTTGCATGCTGCTCAGAGTGACCTCTCCCTTATGCCCAAAACAATGGTAAAAACAATAGTAACACTTTTAATCTAACAAACAAAGCTTTCAGCTTTCACTTTCCCAAAGTGGATGGGACCCCAGCAGGGCTGCTCCATGCCACCGATTCTGTTTGGTTGTGTTGTTGTGCAAAAACAGGTTTGGTTTGGCTATGGATCATTTTAATAAGTTCTAAATGAAAATATTAACAAAGTTAGTCATTTTGATGAAATTACCAAGTCAGGGCACCATATGATTATCAAGAGTTAATAGCCAAACAGCTCTCAGTCTCTTGTTTTATGAATATCTGCTTGATGAGGTGTGGCCTTATAGACCAATATAACAGTTATAGAACAGTTCCGTTAACAACAACAACAAAATAGCTGCTGCAGCTCTCTTTAGCATCCCCTCTAAGTCCCATATGCACCTTTAAATACCATTAATACAAATATATTAATGTGTGTATGAGTCCTGTTGGCATTTAGGATTAGGGATAACATAGACATTTTAGTATGTTTAGAAGGACTATGTGGGTTTATTTTATGTGGGTATATTTTAGGCAGGTTAGTTAGAGTAGATGACTAGGATACACCAATAAAATGGAATAAGCTTATATTGCAAAAGTAAAGTGACTGTTTACCAGTCATGAACTTTAGGAAACAAACGTGTACCATTAAGCTCACTGGTCTGTTGGCCTTCAGTTAAGTACCACAAAAAAGCAAAACATAATTAAATAAAGAATACTGAAATTGCTTAATCCTAAAACAATTTTCTCTGCGTGAACTGTTCTGATTAACAGGAGTATGTCTGATCGGGCCAGTGAGTTGCATGGGGGGCGCTCTGGGTCTGGCGGCTTGAGTGAGCATCTGCCCGGACTGGCGCACACATCAAGTGGCAGTGGGGAAAAAAGCTTTGTTTCATCTTTTTGTCATCTTTTTTTTACAAATTCTGTTGGTGTCTTGCAGTCATGACTTTCACCGTTTACTGAAGCATTTTGAACCCAAATGTAAAGCAGCTTGGATGAAAGTCAGCTCTATTGTTTCTGAGGCTAAATTTCTTAATTGGAAAAAAGAAGTACTGCTTCCTCTTCGTTGGGTGTCAGTTTATATCTCAAGTGGTATCTTGTGGTTTTGTTCATGAGTAACTTTAGGACAGATTGGGAAGTGGAAACTATTAAATGGGGTCTCATCTGCTAACCAAAGAAAGGCCAGCTTTTGATTTACTAGGTGTGTTGAGTTACTCACGTATGGTCATGAGATATGTATCATTACTGAAAGAACAATATCCCAGATACAAGTGGCTGGAATGATCTTCAGCCATCATCCCAGGTGTGCCTGAAGCAGAGCTACTACTCCTGCACACTGAAAGGAGTTAGCTGAGGTGGCTTGGACATCGGATCTGAACACATATACAGGGGTTGGACCTGGTTTTAGACCACAATAATTTATTAGTATGGTGTAGGGCCTCCTTTTGCGGCCAATACAGCGTCAATTCGTCTTGGGAATGACATATACAAGTCCTGTACAGTGGTCAGAGGGATTTTAAGCCATTCTTCTTGCAGGATAGTGGCCAGGTCACTACGTGATACTGGTGGAGGAAAACGTTTCCTGACTCGCTCCTCCAAAACACCCCAAAGTGGCTCAATAATATTTAGATCTGGTGACTGGGCAGGCCATGGGAGATGTTCAACTTCACTTTCATGTTCATCAAACCAATCTTTCACCAGTCTCGCTGTGTGTATTGGTGCATTGTCATCCTGACACACGGCACCACCTTCAGGATACAATGTTTGAACAATTGGATGCACATGGTCCTCAAGAATGGTTTGGTAGTCCTTGGCAGTGACGCCCCCATCTAGTACAAGTATTGGGCCAAGGGAATGCCATGATATGGCCGTCCAAACCATCACTGATCTACCCCCATGCTTCACTCTGGGCATGCAACAGTCTGGGTGGTACGCTTCTTTGGGGCTTCTCCACACCGTAACTCTCCCGGATGTGGGGAAAACAGTAAAGGTGGACTCATCAGAGAACAATACATGTTTCACATTGTCCACAGCCCAAGATTTGCGCTCCTTGCACCATTGAAACCGACGTTTGGCATTGGCATGAGTGACCAAAGGTTTGGCAGCCCGGCCGTGTATATTGACCCTGTGGAGCTCCCGACGGACAGTTCTGGAGGAAACAGGAGAGTTGAGGTGCACATTTAATTCTGCCATGATTTGGGCAGCCGTGGTTTTATGTTTTTTGGACACAATCCGGGTTAGCACCTAAACATCCCTTTCAGACATCTTCCTCTTGCGTCCACAGTTAATCCTGTTGGATGTGGTTCGTCCTTCTTGGTGGTATGCTGACATTACCCTGGATACCGTGGCTTTTGATACATCACAAAGACTTGCTGTCTTGGTCACAGATGCGCCAGCAAGACATGCACCAACAATTTGTCCTCTTTTGAACTCTGGTATGTCATTCATAATGTTGTGTGCATTTCAATATTTTGAGCAAAACTGTGCTCTTACCCTGCTAATTGAACCTTCACACTCTGCTCTTACTGGTGCAATGTGCAATCAATGATGACTGGCTACCAGGCTGGTCCAATTTAGCCATGAAACCTCCCACACTAAAATGACAGGTGTTTCAGTTTCATCGTCCAACCCCTGTATATATATATATATATATATATATATATATATATACCTTCTGGCCTAGGAATACTTTTGAACCACCTGAACATATTATTTTCAAGACCTGATCACAGATAAGCAGATGATGATTATGGATGGATGGATTGATGGACAGACAGACAGAAAGATGGAGGATGGATGGATGGATTGTTTTGCTCACAAATCCTGTATTTAACATTTAGAGTGCTGAGCAGCTCTTATGTAACATGTTACTGTAACATGTTACAGAACCTCTACATAAATACTTTTATTTTTTAATGTTTTATTTTCATTGGCTATTTCAATCATGTATGCATTGAAAGAAATCTTATCAGCTGTGGTTTCCAGACAAACCTATTACCCCACAGCAAGGAAACAAATTGACTCAACAGTCAGACGAAATATCTAAGGTGTAATGAAATAGCAGCTCAGTGTGGTTATCAGGGTTGCAGTCAGGCCTTATCTTCCAATATCACGTTGAGAAACTCTTTAATACTCTTGTGACTGAATTGGAGCAAATCCCTGAAGCCAAGTTCAAATAAAACCTTTCAAGGTAAGAAAGATGATTTTCTGCTTATATTAAATTCCATTTTCCTAGTGACAGTTAGTGAGAAAGATTTTTTTTTTTCTTTTCAAAGGTAGCAATGCATAAACTTTTATACTTACATAATCAGTTAAAACAAAATATCTATATCCACTGTATTTAAATAAAAAACGTATTTAGGTCAGTTAGGATAAAACAAAATATGTTTCTATTTGCACTATTGGAGAATAAAGAGATTTTTTTTTTACTGTTTTCAAATTTAGAAGTTTACATACACCCTGTTTATTCTACCTGGAAACAAAATGGAAATCCTACATAATGATACCATGGCTTTTTAAGCTTTTAAGGGTTTCACATTTGAGTTAAATACAGATGCATCTGTGGACATACTTTAAGAAACATCTAAAATTCACTCCTTCCTTGTGTGACATCATGTAAAAATCTAACTCTAGCTGGTAGTGGAGACAACATTTTAGGCAATATTAAAATCTATTTTTAGTAGGTTAGTTCAAGGAAATTAAATAAAAACATAGATAAAATGCAGCTAATTCACATTACTGGATGATCAGTGTTTAAAACATCTAATTATAAAAAATGTTGTCATAACTTTAAAACACAACCCAGAACAAATAAACTAGCCTCAAGGATTGGAGGCCTGTTCACATTAGCACTCAAATGGTTTAGCTTTTAGCACCTCAAACAAAGCAAAACACCATGAAATAAACAATATTTAGATAGTTTTATTCTAAGTTAGCTTTCTCTGCCCAGGCACCCTCTTATGTTAACGTTCTGATGAACAGAAGTGAAGAAGGTCAAAGGGGCATTTGATTGAGTGGCCCAGTGTGGCCGCACAGTAGTGTGGGAGACGACAAACAAATAAAACTGCTCTTGGTAGCAGCTCGTTTCATGCCGTCTTCTTCAGGCAGTGGGGAAAACCGCTTGGTCCTCTCTTCTGGTGGAATCTCTGGCTCAGATTCCTTTTCTACAAAAGCTAAAAAGAAAGGTTAAAACAGCTTATTTGCTGGGTACACGAGCAGATCATAAATTTTTTGTCATTCTTCAATCAATGGGTAACCAAACAAAAGATCATAGCCAACTTTGGGTGTGGCTGGCAGAAGGGTTTTGTTAGTGGCTCCATGACATTGTAGTGGAATTTTCTTACCAAAGTGGGAGAGAAGTTAACTCACAACAAGAAACAATCCAGACTTTGTCTTTATAAGTTTTATTCAAAGGCATTCAGCGTTTGAAGACCCTGTCACTGAGGTTAGTCAGTGAAGCAGAGCCCCGATCAACATTTACACACAGTATTAAAAGAGTATGTGGGTGTTCCCTCAACTTAAAAGAGTTTGTGCTTTATGGCCCTAGACCCTCCTCGGGTCAGAGGTAACAAAGTTATCTACGAGCAGACCATCTGCTCTTCCTGAGACATCACCCTAAAGGATGGGTTTTAACCATTAAACATATTTTACTGGCTTTTACAGCTTTCTCCTCTAACACAGATGTTCTGAGGAGAGAGGTAACCTAAAGGTCCTACACTTTGGAACACTTTAGAGCACTTAATAAAAGAATTTCCATTACAGTGGCAAGAAGAAAGCAATTTCTCAAAGATATCCATAAAAAGTCTCGTTTAAAGTTTGCCACAAGCCACCTGGGAGACACACCAAACATGTGGAAGAAGGTGCTCTGGACAGATGAAACCAAAATCGAACTGTTTGGCCACAATGCAAAACGATATGTTTGGCATAAAAGCAACACAGCTCATCACCTTGAACACACCATCCCCACTGTCAAACATGGTGGTGGCAGCATCATGGTTTGGTACTGCTTTTCGTCAGCAGGGACAGGGAAGATTATCAAAATTGATGGGAAGATGGATGGGGCCAAATACAGGACCATTCTGGAAGAAAACCTGTTGGAGTCTGCAAGAGACCTGAGACTGGGACGGAGATTTATCTTCCAACAAGACAATGATCCAAAACATAAAGCCAAATCTACAATGGAATGGTTCACAAATAAACTTATCCAGGTGTTGGAATGGCCAAGTCAAAGTCTTTCTGTGGAAAGAACTGAAGACTTCTGTTCACGAACGCTCTCCATCCAACCTCGCTGAGCTCGAGCTGTTTTGCAAGGAAGAATGGGCAAGAATTTCAGTGTCTCGATGTGCAAAACTGATAAAGACATACCCCAAGCGACTTGCAGCTGTAATTGCAGCAAAAGGTGGTGCTACAAAGTGTTAACGCAAGGGGGCTGAATAATATTGCACGCCCCACTTTTCAGTTTTTTATTTGTTAAATTAGTTAAATTTCATTCCACTTCACGATGTGTCTCACTTGTTGTTGATTCTTCACAAAAACTTAGAATTTTATATCTTTATGTTTGAAGCCTGAAATGTGGCAAAAGTTTGAAATGTTCAAGGGGGCCGAATACTTTTGCAAGGCACTCTAGATAGAACCAGTCTTAATCAGTAGAACTTGTGTTTGTGAAACTGTGCGTGGTCATACCCACGATGCTGTAACATGAGTGTTTTTTCCTTTCTTCAATAAAAGGCTGGTTAAGAGAGCAGCCCCTCTGAGAAGACAGAAAATCATTGATTAGCGGCAGACTGTTTCTCCCTGGCCAGCCAATGATAACTTTGACTCGCTTGTGTCTTCATTGCATACCTTCTCTGAGTTTATCAGTGTATCTAACTGTGACAACAATACATTATAATTTTTTTCTGTAAGAGCTTCCTTTGGTTAGATTGTTTTCTTGCATGTCTGTTTGCATCTCTCATAGTTGCCACAGTCAGCTTGTAATCAGTTTCATTCAGTCCCCCTGCACCATGCCAATCAGTGTCCCTCTTTCACCTCTATAATACTCTATTTATAAGCCTCTGTTCTGTTTACTCCTCACTGGTTAATTCTGTTTGTCACACCTGGGCCTCTCACGATAACAAATTTAGCTGGGCGATTAACTGTCTCAGAAATTATTGCGATAAACAATAATTTTGTTTGGAGATCGTTTTAAACTAATGTAATGATAATGACAATGAGGATCTCTCAGGGGCAGCAATGCTTCCAGTTGTGCTAAACATTCTCTCTGAGCTGGCGCTTGTTGCACAAATACACATGTATATTTGAGCCATCAAAGTTGGCCATCAAAGGATATCTTCTTTGATTGTCACGCCACCATGTCAAGGGATAACAAGAGGCATCAGGAGCATCTTATTGAAGGAACTTGGTCAGTTCTGCATCAGCCTGCTCCCTTTTTGGATATGTAGCTTGGGCCTGACTTGTGAGTTGAGCTTTTCTGTTTTGAAGAAAGTCATCCTCATTTCCTCCAGCTGCTTTGGTGCAGCTCTCACCACTTGCCCCTTCTTCACTTTCTTCTGGCCCTTTTAATTCCAGTAGCTCCTGCACAAGCTGATGTTTGACATCATCCAATGCCCCTGGCACCTCCATGCTACCACGGTACCTAGAATCCAAGATGGTGGCCTTTCTCAGGACGACTTGGATTGCAGGTGAACTGTATTTTTCAGTCAGTATCCTGGATATGTTTCGTTTAATACTGGCTGTCAGTGTGCTGTCATCAGGGCCTGAAGAGAGAAGGTCGCCTTTAATCATTTCCAGTACAGGCTTAACAGAGGACACTGGGATATATTTTTCATCTGTAAAGTCAGCCAGTGGTTTCATTGCTGCATTGATGAATTGCAACACAAAAATATCCTGCTAGGTTGGGTTGAGGTGGCCATGTTTTCTGTCTTGAACCAGGACTCATCTTATAGCTAGGAGTTGCTCCAACACCCTCTTTACCGTCTTCTGCATAGTGCCCCATCGTGTGACAACATCCTATGGGAAAGATATATTTTTATTAGAACAATTTATAGTTATTGTGTTACACATGTAGGTTCAATCTTTGCCAAAGCTCATCTGTCACTATGGAGACAGTTATTACTCCCCATTGTGCTGACATGTTGAAATAACAAAAAATAAATTCATGATTATATTATTATCATATTAGAACAATATTCTTGTTCATTTGCTAATGTATTTCTAACTTCTTTAAAAAAATGCTACTTTTACATTTCTATTATTTCTGCTTAATAATTTGTGTGTTTGTATGTAAAATTATTGCAGTCCACACTAAGACAACAGTCTTAATTAGATTATAGAGATTATTCTACACGTTTACATGCTGCTATAAAATAAACATAACTCTTTGAAGATTTGAGCTGCAAATGAATGAATAAATCACAAACATCACTCACCAGAATGAGATTATGCTGGGAGAGATTAGCCTCACTCTGTGCCTTCCTCAGGTCTCTCTTCTTAAGGAAGCTCAGGTTGAATGGTGTTTACCAAACCTTTACAGAGTCCTATGGCACGCGCTGTCCGATCTTTGTCACTGTCCTAGACCATGGGAAACAGCAAGATGGAGGTTGTGGCCAAAGCAGTTGAGCCATGGCCAGCCAAGATTCCTTATTGCAGCAACAAATGTTAGCACTGTTGTCTGTTGTGATGCAGACTAGTTTGTGCTCATCCAGTCCCCAGTCTGCAGATTTTGGATTTTCTCCAAGGGTGTCAGCTGTATGGTTATCTGGAACATATCTGGTCTCTAAACATTTAGATGGCAGGGTCCAGTCAGCAGCTATGTAGTGTATGGTCAAGCTTATATAAGGTGTCATATTTGAACCTGACCACATATCCGAAGTGGCAGAGTAAAATGGAATGTATTTGATCTCCTTAAGTATGTCATCTTTAATACTGTTGTACAGTTGAGGTATTGCAGTTTTTGATACGTATGTTTTCCCAGGGATTTTGTACTGGCTGTTAAATGTTTGTAACTTTTTTCTAAATTCTGGCTTTTCAGCAATATTAAAAGGACAGCATCTCTTTAGTTATTAAGCAAACTACACTGTCTGTGAGCATAAACCATTTTGCACTGTTCTATTTGTATACTGTCTGTCGATTAAATGCTCTAGTGATGGTGGACTGTCGGGAACTTGAAGATGGAAACAGCCCACCGGTTGTAGTTTTCCCAGCTGGAAAAACTTCTTTGGATGATTGTGCTTTAGGTGCAGGTGCAAGTTGGTTGAACTGCTGCTCTTGTTGCTACTGTTTTATGACAAATGTGACATACTGGTTGTTGAGGTAAAATAATGCTATCACTGATATCCTTGGGGCCTCAACCTCACCCAGTCTGGATGTCGTGAGAAAGAACAGAAGTTTAATTTGGAAGATAATAAGTCCAATGATTTCCAATGCAAAATGAATACATACAGAATAACACAAAGAAAGAACATTACGTAAGGCCTTACGGAGAGATCTCAGGTTTCAGCAAAGTATGGCTGTCTTTACCCAGATGTCTGCCTCATCACAGTTGCCAGAACATCTTTATACCATCTACTTCAAAGCTTATTGACTGTGCCTCCCCCTTATGCAGTCTGGCGCTATAAATCAGACAAGCCCCCTTGTGGGTAGTTTATTATCTATACCATGCCCAAAAGTCGACATTTATTGCTTTATTGTCCATACAGCCAGCATTTACTGCTTGCAGTTGTTGAGAACTTCTTAACCTCTGTTTCACCCTTATTCCATCCTGACTCCTGCTGTGACCCTGTGATTTCTCTCCTCAAGGCTCACACATGTTAAATCTCAGTTTAATGTTCCCACAAGCAAACTAAACACATATATAAAACTAAATGATTTTAATTCTCAACACGGTTCAGCGGTTTGCCTCAGTCATTTGGTTTAAATCCGAACTGCTCCCACACTGCTGCTGTTGCATTTGACTTTGAAACCAACTCCATTTCGGGTTTTTTTTCTCCAGTATCAAATAGCCTTTCTTTAGCTTGCTAACTCCTCACGGGGCTCTAGTGCTGCAGAGGTACAAGACAATGCGCCTTAGCTAGCTACCTGATGTGATAGTTTACTCCCCCCTTACGCTAAGGAATTGAGAAAGGGAGGGGTCAGTGAAGCACTGGAGTTAAGCCTTTTGTCATCTAGTGTCTTCAGTAGAGAGAGAGAGCGACACAAAGAAGAAACAACAAAACCGATAAATGAAAGTTGCCAACCTCATTTTAAGTTATTGTGTGATTAATTGATTTATTGTTTATTGACAGGCCTAGTCATGCCAAGCCTGTCCACAACTGTTTTCAGGCCATGTCGGTCCATGCCTGTTTGCCAAGCCAATCCTGTCAATGACTGTTTTCATGCCAAGCTTCGCCATGTTCAAGCCTGCTATGAGTTTTCTTTTGTAAATAATTTTTTTTTTTACTTAACACGGTGCCTCTAACTGCCTGTATACATTTGGGTCCTTCTCCTGACAATCACCACATCCTGACAATATTCATCTTTTCTTCAGTTTTTTAATGTTTATATATCTATTACTTCAATTTATCTTTTTTCAGTTTTGTTCAAATTTGTATTAACTAGCTATATGTCCAAATATGCATATCAGAAAAACACACAGACCTTCTTAGGATGTCCTAATTTTTTCACATGACTGTAGTGATTATTCCAGAAATCTTAGGGATCATTCAGATGACATTTTACCTTTATCATTTAGGAGTCGGAAGGACAGGCCTTTTATTTTGTTTTTTAACTGTCTGAGGCATGTAGAATCTGAATTTTCTGGGTTTGTTGAAATTTTTGTGGACAAATTTATTTTTTTAAATGGCATTTGTTCGGAGACCACATGAGACGCCATGCTTCCATTTTTTCACCAGGTATCATTTGGTAGCTCCATTTTGTGGCTTTCCACCGCCCGACCCTGTCATAATTTGAGGTGAAGCAGGACCAAAGTGCAAGCAGGAGAACGAGAGCCACATGGTGAGTCGCCAAGATTTAATAATGAATGAAAACACACTTACAAAAGGAACGCAGGCAGGGTTACAGGCAAGAACCCAAAGACGTGGACCTAGGGATGTATTCAGCCGCAAATGCAGAGAATCCGGTCACTAACAATGCAAACCATGCAGAGAATTTAAATACTGAGGGAAGAGGAGTGTGAACCAATGAATTTGGAGAGGAGATAATCAGGAGGATGTCAGCTGAGGACCAGGGAACCTAAACAATACAGAGAGAACAGAACATATCCATCATCCCGTCCATCATCATGGGAAATGTAGCATCCCTTCCCAACAAGGAAGTCCAGCCTTGAAGTAACAAATGCATGGACTAGTTTTTCAGCGTCACTCCTGGAAAGGATATTTCTAATTTTGGCAATGTTCCAGAGATGAAAGAAGGAAATCCTAGAATACTGTTTAATATGGGATTTAAATGACATGTCCTGGTCAAAAATAACATCAAGGTTTTTTACTTTATTATTGGAGGTCCATTTAATGCCATCCAGGTTAAGTGATTGACTAAGCAGTTTCTTTTTTAAAGACTCCGGTCCAAAGATGACAACTTCTTTCTGAATTTAGAAGCAGAAAATTTAAAGTCATCCAAGTTTTTATGTCTTCAAGACATGCTTGTAATCTATCTAACTGGTTGGGCTCATCAGGATTCATGGATAAGTAAAGCTGAGTGTCATCAGCGTAACAGTGAAAATGTATTCTATGCTGCCTGATAATTTTACCTATTGGAAGCATATATATAGTAAAGAGAATTGGCCCAAGTACTGAACTCTGTGGTACTCCACAATTAACCCTGGAGTTTAAAGATGATTTATAATTTACATGAACAAACTGGAATCTGTCAGACAAATAAGATTTAAACCACAGGATCAAAGCAGTCCAAACACAGATCAGGTTCTACAGTTACTTCCAATGTTGTCTCACTTACTGAGGATGAAGTAATCATCTTCGGGAGAATGTCAAATATTTTCTTTTTAATAGAATCAATTTTATTTCGGAAGAATCCCATAAAGTCATGACTGCTGAGAGCTAAGGGAATGGATGGCTCAACAGAGCTATGACTCTGTGTAAGTATAGCAACTGTACTAAAGAGAAACCTAGGATTATTCTTTTTCTCTTCTATTAATGATGAGAAATAAGCTGTTCTAGCTTGGTGAAGTGTCTTTTTATACAACAGTAGGCTATTTTTCCAGATTAAGTAGGAATCCTCTAGGTGTGTAGAGCACCATTTTCTCTCCAATTTTCTAACATTGTGCTTTAAAGTACAGAGCTCTGAATTAAACCAAGGAGGTAGCCTCCTATAAATAATTACCTTCTTTTTCAGGGGGGCTGCATTGTCTAATGGACCATGCAATGATGAAGTAACACTATGAACAAGAGAATAAATTTGTGAAGGGGAAGAAAGAAAAATTATTGCCCTCCACTTTGTATTTCTGTGATAATGAGAAAGTGGAACAGATTCTTTAAAGGTTGTTACAGCATTGTCTGATAATGATCTACTATAATGAAATTGTCTTTCAGGTGTGGAGTACTCGGTTAAATTAAACTCAAAGGCTATTAAAAAATGGTCAGACAGGACAGGGTTATGAGAAAATATTGTTATGTCTTTACACTCAATGCCATATGTCAGCACAAGGTCGAGAGAATGAAGACAAAGGTGAGTAGGTTTTTTAATGTTTTGAGCAAAGCCAAATGAGTCTAAGATAGCATTAAAGACTATATTTAAGCTATCACTTTCAGTGTCAACATGAATGTTAAAATCCCCCACAATAATAACCTTATCTGTATTTAACACTAAATCAGATAAAAGGTCTGAAAACTGATCTAAAAAATTGAGAGTAAGGACCTGGTGGACGGTACAAAACAACAAACGGACGTGGTTTTAGTGCTTTGCAATTTGGATGAGGAAAACTAAGGATTAAATATTCAAAAGAGTTGTAGTTATTGATTGGTCTGGGACTAATCAATAAATCGGACTGAAAGATGGTTGCTACTCCTCCTCCTCGCCCAGTATTTCGAGGTATGTGAAAATTTAAATAATTAGTTGACTTATTTTTAGTAACATAATCCTCTTGCTGCAGCCAGGTTTCTGTGAGACAAAATAAATCAATCTGATTGTCACAAATCAGGTCACTAACTAGAAAAGTCTTTGACGAGGGAGATCTTATGTTCAGTAAGCCCCATTTAATTGTTTTAGTTTTCTTTTTAGTCTCAGTTGTGTTTATTTTTATGAGATTTTCCTGATTTCCTCGTTTTAGATTATTTTTTAATCTATTCAATTTTGTCCTTGGGCGAGACACTGTCTTAATAGGGTAATGGGTGGGTAGCAGTATAGAAGCTGCAGAGAGGAGTGTTAAACTACAACCCTGTCTCCTGGTCTGAACCCTGGGTTGTGTGATGGAAATTCTTATTGTTAAGTGTTCCAAACTGTATGACCTTTAGGTTAAGTCTCACCTCAGAACTTCTGTGTTGGAAGCTGTAAAATCATTATCAGAAGTTTAATGGTTAAAACACACCCTTTAGGGTGATGTCTCAGGAAGAGCAGATGGTCTGCTCGTAAATTACTTTGTTACCTCTGACCCGAGGAGGGTCTAGGGCCATAAAGCACAAACTCTTTTAAGTTGAGGTAACACTCACATACTCTTTAAATACTGTGTGTAAATGTTGATCGGGGCTCTGCTTAACTGACTTGCTCAGTGACAGAGTCATTCAAATGCTGACTGCCTTTGAATAAATTTTATAAAGACAAAGTCCAGACTTTCTTTTGTTGTGAGTTAATTTCTGTCCCACCTTAATAAGAAAATTCCACTACAATTTTAGCGTCACGAACAGGATCTAACATGCCAGAGGAAACCGCAGGAGGGGACACGGAAGCCTGGCCAGCCTGAAGACGTTGTCTTCAGTACACCTCCATTTTACGGAGGGGAGTCCTCATGCCCACCTGCGGCTTCTGGCCGATTGGATCCGAACTATTTGTCTTCAAATATATCTGGATGAGAAGTTGCTCTGTATGATATAAAGTATGTTATTTTTTATTACACATTAACCATCATCTCCTAACTAATTAATTAGGTTCCGGAGTTGCGAGAGGGAGGACATCAGCTGAGGGCCAAGTCACCCTGTAAAGGAATACAGGGAGGTTCTTATTGGTAACAATAAGATAAAGCCAAACACAGGGTTTTGCAGGTGTTTTTTTGCAATTTTCTGTACCTCATAAAGGAGAAAAGCCAGATGGCACATGTGCCGCTGAACGGGTAAAAAAAAAAAATGGGTTCCGGAACCTCAAAAGCATCAGGGGTGCCTCCTTCTCCAGACTTTGCGATTTATAAAATAATGAAAGAAAAAGGTGGGGTTGATTGTGTTAAATGTGCTTTAATTTGGGAGGATAAGTTTGGTTTTCCACAAGGTGGATGTTTGAGTGTAAATCAGTTGAATAAAATAAAATAAAACAGTTGATGGATGGGGATTAGGAGAAAATAAAAAATAAAAAAAGGATTAAAAAATAAGATTTCGATCAGAGGAAAATATGGGTAAAGTGTCGGAATGAATGGATTACTGAGGCTATGCGTAGGGAAAGAAAGTCCGAATTGAAACAGTTGACAGGGGGAAAAGATTTGTCCAGGGACATGGGAAACAGGTGTGACAATGCTGGTCGTGCCATTGATGACCCCACGTTTCCACCCCCATATAGACTTAGCGATGCTTCACCCTCCTGTCTATATCCATCTTTACAGACGGAGTTGCAGGCCCTCCAGATGGCAGACCTCGATCTAGACTCCTGTCCTCCTCCAGCAGCAGGTCAAGCAGCAAATCTGCCCACAAGTCAGCCAAGACAACTCGCCGGTCCGCTTCAGCATAGGCCCATGAGTCAACCCACACATCCACCTGCAGTGCAGGCTGACCTGACTGAGCACAGCGGCCCCAGCGGAGCAGAAGGTGTGATCATGCACCAGCCTACAGATGAGCAGCGACCAGGATCATCAAAGGACCAGAAAATACCTCTCCTCTCCTGTTAGCTTTCATGAGTTTACATGGCTACGAAGTGGAAGACAATGAGGAGAAGATAAAAAAGAGGCAGAAGAGTATCAATGCTCTATGTTGGAAGTAGCCGGAATGAATGAGCCTCAGTTGGTGTTTTGACTGCAGCAGACATCCAAGCAAGCGCTGCATTACTTCCGGATCCCGTAGAAGACGGAAGAAAGTTTGCTATGGAATTTAAAGCTTTATGCCATGAAATGAGACCTACCGGCACAGAAATTCACCAGCTCCTTGCAGCAAAAATCAAACCTGGAGATTTAGTCGGTCTGAGATGGCCAGATTCTGCAGTGCGCCTTGTCGTGATAACCGGTGGTGAAAATGGCGATTTAAATCATCGTAATGGGCCATGGTATAATGCCATAGAACATTTGTGCACTGACTTGATCACAAAATTTCCACAAAGGAGTGATTGTGCTGTGCTACAACAAGTCAAACAACATCCTGATGAGACTGTCGCTGATTTTCTTTACCGAATGGAAGAAGCGTTCAATAACCATTCAGGTATGGAACGCCCCACTGACTTTACTGTTTTGGGCCCCTGGAAAAAGATGCTGTGTGGATATATTATGGAAGGACTTCTCCCTGAGATCACAGCACAAACTAAGAGTCTTTATTTTGGTTGGAGACATGGGGTGCGTTTTGAGGAGCTGAAAAGACATGTTTTACACAGCGATGATGTCATCAACGACAGGAAGAAGAAAAAAGTGGACAAAACAGAGACTGATTTGCATAACGCTGCCTTTACCCTGTACTACAGTACAAATCAACGTGGTTCTTTTCCTCGAGGACGAGGCCGGGGACGCCGGGGCAGAGGTCGGGGAAGGGGACAGTGGTCCCGCTCTGCTGCTTGCCGTAACTGTGGAAAGTTGGGACACTGGAGGAATGAATGTCCAGAGAAACTGCAGCGGCAACTGACGGGGGGAGGACGGGTCCCTGGATCTGGCTGTCACTCGCATTGAGGACGGGTCTCTTAAGGAGCGTGCGGTTTCACAAACACACACGCAGTTGCATGATGATACTGATTCACATAGGTTGCTTACGGAGGCCATAATACACTTAGAAGGTGCCTCCGTAGTTTTACCAGGCATGTATCTCCATACACAGAACCCTGCTTTTAAAAGAATGCCTATGTTTTCTATGATGGTGATGGGTGAAGAAATGTCTTTTGTTGTAGATTCAGGAGCGACACACTCTGTTTTATCAGCTAAATGTATCAAAGAGCATCCAAAACTGAGTGGTCGTTATATTCATTCTGTCTCTGCTTCGGGTGAAACAGTTAGGGAAAGTTTTTATGTTCCTCTAAAGTGTTGCATTCCACAGGGAGTGCAGTTAAAACATTCTTTTTTGGTGTCTCCTTTGTGTCCTTTAAATTTGATGGGTAGAGATTTGATGTGCAGATTAAATATTGCTATTATTTCAAACCCTGATGGACTGACAGTTCACACTCAGAAGGATTTTGACTATGACTACACTGCAGTACATTGGGCCCCAGATCAACCCTTATATGCATATCAGTGGAAGCTTCCAGTTGGTCCTATACCTCAATATTTTGTCACATTGGCAGTAAATGCTGTGACACCTGACAGTGAGATAATGAGTGCAGATGATCTGCATTGTACTTCACATGTATCTGAAGAACCTGATTTTGATTATGAGGACAGTTGGTACAAAATTACAAATGAGAGAGTGCACCTCTCTGACATGTACTGGAATGATCACACAGCAGCTTTATCTGCGACTTTGACCTCTGAACAGCTGCATTTCTTTCAAGTTTCTGGTTCGGCGGTGCATGTATCATTGGCCAAGTCTGAAAATATGGAATGGAAGGATGTGCGGTTTTTTGTTAGGCGTTGTCTCCTTGCCACAGATTGGAGGGAGACAGATGTGTGTTTGTGTCTCCTTCTCAAAATGCTTTTAAAAGACATTGTCCCACTGTTGTTGCCTGTAATTGTACAGTGCAACTGATTTCACGTTCACATCTGTTTTTAGCTACTGCTTCTTCTGCGGATGCAGATCTTGCAGAGCTGCCTGATTCATTGTGGGCTACTCACAAATATGATGTTGGTCTTATTACAGATTGTGGGCCAGTTGTTATTACTCCTAAATCAAACTACAGGCCATGTCAGAAACAATAATTATTGAAAAGGAGGCTTTGGAGGGGATTCGTCCTGTTTTTGATTCCCTCCTTAAAGCTGGGGTAATTGTACCCTGTTAGGTATTATTCAATCAACTCAGAGGTAAGGAACGACACGGGTAGCTCACTTTGCAGTGCAGACTACAAAGTGTTGGCACCCCTCTCTCTTTATTTATACATGCCGGTTCACACACAGTTCAACAAACATTCAGGGTTTGTGTGTGTGTGTGTGTGTTCCTGTCTTGGCATCACAGTGAGAACCATTTTCCAGATTTCACCATCAAATTGAGGACCGTTTGTACCAAAGTGAGGACATTTTGCTGGTCCTCACGACCTATTTTGCTAACGGTTAGGTTTAGGACTAAGGTGTGAATTGACTTTAGGTTAAGGTTAGGGTTAGGCATGCACTGGTAATAGTTAGGTTTAGGGTTATTGTCAGGGTTAGGGCATAGAAAGGGTTGAAAATGACTGAAAATCAATGGAAGTCAATGGGAGTCAACACATGGTCCTCACTACATATAGCAAAACAAGCATGTGTGTGTGTGTTTATGGTTTGGAAAACCTATTTTCAAGGTTACTCACCAGCATTATGAAACCAATTGGTTTACAAACCCAATTTTGATGGTCTCGTAATTCCTGAGTTTTAAAGTCCATTATTTTTTTTTAATTATAGGTTAAAGCTATCTTTCTAGATATATGATGACTATGCAACTGCTACTACCATTTTGTATCTTTTTTCCAGCATCTTGACTTTTCTCTATGTTTCTATATATATATATAGCCCATAAAAACTTTGGTTTCCTATACCACAAGAGTGTATGGTTAACAGTTTCCTATGCTGAGTGTATGGTTAACAGTATCACCGCCCCCTGCTGGTAGAAACCCACATTGCAGGGCTGACACAATGGCGGGAACATCCACACACAATTTTGCGCTGTTCGGTCTCCGGAAAGATTTCCTGTTCCAGCATCAGCATTTTCTGTCGAAATGAGGAGATTCAAACAAAGTCAAGAAGTAAGAACTATTGTTTATTGAACTATTGTTTATGATATATATATATATATAAATATATATATATATATATATATATATATATATATATATATATATAAACGTGTATTTTAAGTGATAACTTAATAATGTAGAATATAAATACCCAGGCTACACAAATGATCTTTGGAAGTGTCTTTAACAAGATTAGCTGCTAGATCTAGCTAGCTATTTTATTTTATTTCAAAGCAATACCCCTCTCTAACTGACTGTCATGTTTGTTAAGATAAGTAATTGCTGAGTATGCTAGCACTTGTATTAAATATTATGGTTTTATCTATAGATAATTACAAAATCTGATAGCGGTATCCCTCCGCAGTGCCCACAAAACATTAACTGGAAATGGGAAATTTTTGTTTATACTATTTACAAACAAGACTTTTGTCCTACTTTATTGTTGGCTTACACTGTAGCAACAAGTGCTCGTTAATTTTCGTTGCTTCATTTTTTTGTATTATGCTGTGCTTGTAAGGTAAGGTAAATTTATTTATATAGCGCTTTTCAGTAACAAACTTTTCAAAGCGCTGTACATGAGGACGAACAATTACAATCTTGTAATTGTAATTACATCTTGTAATGTTAGTGCCTGCAGAAGTTTATGACAGTCACGTTTCCCGATGTTCCAGCATTGAGCATTGCTAACCAATCACTGGCTGTTATATTGAGTGACATCTCAAGTGATTACAAGCTTAACAGTGTTCCTTGGTATTAGTGATTTAAGTGCTGAACTGTTGATTCTGAGAAAAAGACTATTAGTGAAGCTGCGGGCCTTAACTTGAAAGTTAGCTGACAGGAAGTGGTGACCAGGACGTAAACCTCACCGCTGTCTCGAAGCCTAAGATCTGTAAATGGGGAATCCACTCTTTTCACCATGCATCTCCGGATGTGCCTTTACTGTTACAATTTGTCGCATTTTTCCTCTCATACGAAGTAACTAGAGGTTTGGATTCACATTTTACTGAAGGTAAGCATTGGGGGTCTTGTCCTCTTTAAAACGATGTAAACAATGTCCTGTCTATTTCTAGAAGATGTGAAAAAAGGCTTTTCTACCACAGTGACAGTTAACTAATATACCCAGATTATGTTCCAAATTAGCAGATCCGTCAATTTTAATACTGCAGACCGCAACGTTTAAAGTAATTGCGTATTAACTTGCTAGTTATCTAGAACAGTTGCAGTGCTAATGGTAGCACATGTGGTGTTGGTGCTGGTTAGCTTTAGAACCAGTGCTTTAAATGGGCCGGTATGCAACAGTACGCAGTGCCGTCACTTCTAGGTTTTACCCCTGAGCGTACTTGGACTTTTTTCCAGTATGCTTCTACCCGTATTTTATATTCGCTTTTATACTTCTACCCGCATCCCCGACCTGTCAACCAACCTCTCTGCAGTTTACAGCTTGTAGGCAATTTGTTGATATAAAAAAAAACATGTCAAAAGAAACCCCTTGCTTCGGCGCAAAACGCCTGCCGTACATTCATGTGGCTATACGTGTTTCGGATTAGTCAGGAAAAGCGGAGGAAATAAATGATCACGGCTGTGATGTTTACCTGGCTCTAAAACGACTCAAACGAACTTGAGCAGAGTTGAATGATAACAGCAGCACTCTGAACAGTCCTTCACTACACAAGGAAACGGAATTAGGACTCAGCTGGCTAGTAGTAGCGCATCCAACTGAGACCCTGACGCTGCAAAACACCTGTGACCACATAGGATTGCTACTGCACTTTACCGTTACTGCTTTTAGGATTGTTGGTTACCTGAGAGGTATCAATAATTCCCAGTTTGGTCTAATTTAGCCTATTTATGTGAAAGTCATAGCTGTTGGAAATTTGGTCCATATGTAAATACCAAAAAGTGATCATTATAAAGCTGATCTCCTGTCTTTTTCTCCCTTCAGCCACTTGCTCCATCAGACTGCTTGTCCACCATACCTGTCACCACAGCTAAAGAGGTCTGTACACTTTTCACCTTTCTTTTGACTCTGTTACAAAGTCAAGCCCTACTGGGCTTTGGTAGTTTGTTGTAGTTCAGGCCAGTGTTGTTCAATCATGGTGCTTCAGGGCCAGCGTCCCGATGTCTTTACATATATGTTTGGTCCAACACGTGGTGTGAATGATTAGATGAGTAACATTTAGAGAACTTGAAGACATGCAGAACTCGTAGTTCTGAACAGGGAAACCAATAAACATGCAGGGATGTGGGCTCTAATGGACAGGGACTGAACACAACTAGTTTAAATGCAATTTTTGTGTGAGTTGGTTGTGTTGACTGATAGCGGTATACAGGGACGTTAACATGGTGTGTGAGGGCACTGCATTTATGTTGTACAGGTCCTTCTCAAAATATTAGCATATTGTGATAAAGTTAATTATTTTCCATAATGTCATGATGGAAATTTAACATTCATATATTTTAGATTCATTGCACACTAACTGAAATATTTCAGGTCTTTTATTGTCTTAATACAGATGATTTTGGCATACAGCTCATGAAAACCCAAAATTCCTATCATAAAATTAGCATATTATTAAAAGGGTCTCTAAACGAGCTATGAACCTAATCATCTGAATCAACGAGTTAACTCTAAACACCTGCAAAAGATTCCTGAGGCCTTTAAAACTCCCAGCCTGGTTCATCACTCAAAACCCCAATCATGGGTAAGACTGCCGACCTGACTGCTGTCCAGAAGGCCACTATTGACACCCTCAAGCAAGAGGGTAAGACACAGAAAGAAATTTCTGAACGAATAGGCTGTTCCCAGAGTGCTGTATCAAGGCACCTCAGTGGGAAGTCTGTGGGAAGGAAAAAGTGTGGCAGAAAACGCTGCACAATGAGAAGAGGTGACCGGACCCTGAGGAAGATTGTGGAGAAGGGCCGATTCAAGACCTTGGGGGACCTGCGGAAGCAGTGGACTGAGTCTGGAGTAGAAACATCCAGAGCCACCGTGCACAGGCGTGTGCAGGAAATGGGCTACAGGTGCCGCATTCCCCAGGTCAAGCCACTTTTGAACCAGAAACAGCGGCAGAAGCGCCTGACCTGGGCTACAGAGAAGCAGCACTGGACTGTTGCTCAGTGGTCCAAAGTACTTTTTTTGGATGAAAGCAAATTCTGCATGTCATTTGGAAATCAAGGTGCCAGAGTCTGGAGGAAGACTGGGGAGAAGGAAATGCCAAAATGCCAGAAGTCCAGTGTCAAGTACCCACAGTCAGTGATGGTCTGGGGTGCCGTGTCAGCTGCTGGTGTTGGTCCACTGTGTTTTATCAAGGGCAGGGTCAATGCAGCTAGCACTTCATGCTTCCATCTGCTGAAAAGCTTTATGGAGATGAAGATTTTTCAGCACGACCTGGCACCTGCACAGTGCCAAAACCACTGGTAAATGGTTTACTGACCATGGTATCACTGTGCCCAATTGGCCTGCCAACTCTCCTGACCTGAACCCCATAGAGAATCTGTGGGATATTGTGAAGAGAACGTTGAGAGACTCAAGAACCAACACTCTGGATGAGCTAAAGGACGCTATCGAAGCATCCTGGGCCTCCATAAGACCTCAGCAGTGCCACAGGCTGATTACCTCCATGCCACGCCGCATTGAAGCAGTCATTTCTGCCAAAGGATTCCCGACCAAGTATTGAGTGCATAACTGTACATGATTATTTGAAGGTTGACGTTTTTTGTATTAAAAACACTTTTCTTTTATTGGTCGGATGAAATATGCTAATTTTGTGAGATAGGAATTTTGGGTTTTCATGAGCTGTATGCCACAATCATCCGTATTAAGACAATAAAAGACCTGAAATATTTCAGTTAGTGTGCAATGAATCTAAAATATATGAATGTTAAATTTTCATCATTACATTATGGAAAATAATGAACTTTATCACAATATGCTAATATTTTGAGAAGGACCTATATATGACAGATCAGTAGAACATTCTTCTGAGTCCTCGAAAGTGTTTGTGTGTATTAACTGTGAGCTTGAAAGGGTTTATAGAGTGGTATATCTGGACACCTGACTGCCTTCTTTACACAACTGACTGTCCCGTCCCATTCTGACACTATTTAAAGATTGTTATTATTACTGTGCCATCATTTAGTGAAGACAGAGGCCTTTAACTCGTCCTATTTACCAATTGCTTGTTTAATTAACATTTGGTTGGTAACCATAAACCTTTGTTAAACTCCAGGAAGTCAAACCCGGCTGTTCACATGAGCTGACACCTATTAATCAGGAAGAGAAAAAACATGAGCAAAGGTTTTGGAATCAAATTTAGGACTAATGAGTTATCATTCTCGATCCGAAGGAACTCGTGATGCTTTGTAAAAGCAAGGTTAGGAAGCAGCACAGCTGAGCTGCCGTCGGCTCATATTCTGAGACATGAAAGAGCGACAGAGAGTGCAAACTCTCTTTGAAGATGTCAGAGCTAACAGCAGGGCTGTTTTAAAAGACAGAAATTTAAGTGGAGCCTGATCTAAGGGCTCAAATCGGTCTTCAACCAGTGTGCGCAGGACGAGCGCTAAATCCCACTGAGGGACTAGGGGGCGTGACACAGGTCTGTGTCTACGTACACACCGCAGAAAACGCTTCATCAGCGGTGGTTAAAAACCATTCTGTCACCAAAAACCCTCATGACAGGAGGAAATAGCTGCAGCATAAGTTTTAATGGTGCTGAAAGCTAAATTTCTGTTCATCAGATGCTGGAGGAATAACAGCACGTAGCCTAATGGACATGAAAATGGCTCCACGCCTTTCTCTGTGCACCAGCGCTGAAAAGCTGACCACTTTGATGCTGTGGTTGAGGCGGCTTGTGCGCCCTGAATCGTGCGCACCACATCGTGTGGGAGACCTAGCCTTTCTAAGCGCTCCCATTCAGCAGCCAGACACAGAGACGCTGACCTAACTCTGGAACGCTCCTGATCGCCCCTCCCGCCTGGAGGAGTACATCCTTTCTCCACGGCAGCTGCCACGGGCGACCTGACACCAGCTGCTGCAGGCTCGGAAACCATGGTGCGCTTTTGCACTTGGGGGCTACGAGAATCACTGAGAGCTGTTCTTCTCGTACTCGATCCAAGAGCCGCCTGATCAGCAGAACTGGAGTAAAGGAGCGTTTTTTGCCACGGGCTGTGAGCAAAGGCATCCACTCCTAACGATGGATCCTCCTGTGGGCTCAGTGAAAAGATGGCATGCAGGTCTTAGCCCATAATGTAGCCGGTACTACAAGCCAGGCAAAGGCAGATAGTGCCGACGCTAGTCATGCTATCAGTGCTATTCTTAGACTGTCACTGAAGAAAAAATGGAAGCCATTTGTCCGGTCTCACCGTAATTTATACGGACCTGGGTGTGGGTCACACTTTATCACTTCTGATAAAGTTACCACTGGGGCCCCGTGCATATCACAGTTAAGTAACTGAGGTCGTGAGCACAAATACAGTCAACTTTATTTGACATGTGGAGGAGACAGATTCGGTGGCTCTGCGGCTTTTGAAAGGTTTGGTGCGAGGGACTGGACAGGAATGGGGGTTGTGAGGAGAAGATGTAAGATTTATATGAGGATTTAGTTGTGTTCCAATCTTGAAAAGGTGTTGAAGATGTTGTGGGTCTTGGCTACAGGGGGCCAGCGGGACCACGTCATCCGCAAAAACAAAAGACGAAATCCACTGGTCCCCAAACCAGACCCCCTCCGGCCCTTGGCTGCGCCTAGAAATCCTGTCCATAAAAGTTATGAACAGGTCCGACTTAGTGCCGGCAATGCGGACCAAACTCCTGCTCCGCTTGTACAGAGACCGGATGGCCCCTAATAAAGGGACCCCAATTCCATACTCCTGGAGCACCCCCCACAGGGCACCACGAGTCGAATGCTTTCTCCAGGTCCACAAAAACACATGTGGACCTGTTTGGCAAACTCCCATGAACCCTCGAGTACCCTGTGGGTATAGAGCTGGTCCAGTGTTCCACGGCCGGGACGAAAACCACATTGCTCCCCCTGAAGCCGAGGTTCGACTATCGGCCGGACTCTCCTCTCCAATACCCTGACGTAGTGCTTACCAAGGAGGCTGAGGAGTGTGATCCCCCTGTAGTTGGAACACACCCTCCGGTCACCCTTCTTATGAAGAGGGACCACCACCCCAGTCTGCCAGTCCAGAGGCACTGTCCCCAACCGCCATGCAATGTTGACGAGTCGTGTCAACCATGACAGCCCCACAACATCCAGAGACTTGAGGTCTCATCCACCCCGAAGCCCTGCCACTGCGGAACTTTTTATCCACCTTGGTGACTTCAGCCTGGGTGATGAAAGAGTCCAACCCCGAGTCCCCAGCCTCTGTTTCCACCAGGAAATGCGTGATGGCAGGATAGAGGAGATCCTCGAAGTACATCTTCCACCGCCCGATATGTCCCCAGTCAAGGGCAGCAGCCTCCCACCCCCACTGTACACAGTGTTGGCGAAGCACTGCTTCGCCCTCCTGAGGCGCCGAACTGTTTGCCAGAATCGCTTTGAGGCCAACTGGTAGTCCTTCTCCATGGCCTTACCAAACTCCTCCCAGGCCCAGGTTTTTGCCTCTGCAACAGACCGGGCCACGGCACGCTTGGTCTCACAGTACCCGCCAGCTGCCTCAGGAGTCCCACAAGCCAACCACAGCCGATAGGACTCCTCCTTCTTCAGCTTGACAGCGTCCCTTACTGCCGGTGTCCACCACAGGGTTCGGGGATTGCTGCTGCAACAGGCACCGCAGACCTTACGGCCGCAGCTATGGGCAGCAGCATCAACAATAGATGCAGAGAACATGGTCCACTCGGACTCTATGTCTCCAACATCCCCCGGAATCTGGTCAAAGCTCTCCCGGAGGTGGGAGTTGAATACGTCCCTGACCGAGGCCTCTGCCAGACGTTTCCAGCAGGCCCTTACTATGCGCTAGGGCCTGCGAAGCCTGTCCGGCTTTCTCCTCTTCCAGCGGATCCAACTCACCACCAGGTGGTGATCAGTGGACAGCTCAGCCCCTCTCTTCACCCGAGTGTCCAAAACATTCGCCCGAAGGTCTGATGATACGACAACAAAGTCGATCATTGACCTCCTGCCTAGGGTGTTCTGGTGCCAAGTGCACTGATGGACACCCTTATGTGTGAACATGGTGTTCATTATGGACAATCCGTGACTAGCACAGAAGTCCAATAACAAAACACCGCTCGGATTCAGATCGGGGAGGCCATTCCTCCCGATCACGCCTCTCCAGGTGTCACTGTCATTTCCCACTTGGGCGTTGAAGTCCCCCAGCAGAATAATGGAGTCCCGGGGAGGGGCACTATCCAGCACTCCCGACAGAGACACCAAGAAGGCTGGGTGCTCCGCATTACCACCCGTCCGTAGGCTGAAATGATAGTCAGAGACCTCTCCCCAACCCGAAGGTGCAGGGATTCGACCCTCTCATCCACTCGGGTAAACCCCAACACGAGACGGCTGAGCTGGGGTGGCAACAAGCAAACCCACCCCAGCCCGCCTCCTCTCCCCATGGGCCACTCAAGAGTAGATGAGAGTCCAGCCCCTCTCAAGGAGATGGGTTCCAGAGAACACGCTGTGTGTGGAGGTGAGCCCAACTATTTCTAGTCAATATCTCTCGACCTCCCGCACAAGCTCAGGCTCCTTCCCCCCCAGTGAGTTGACATTCCACGTCCCTAGAGCCAGCCTAAGCATCCGGGGATCGGGCCGCCTAGGTCTCCACCTTCGTCTGCTGCCCAATCCTCTTTGCACCAGAATATGAGTGTATAACATTTAATTTCCCTTTGGGATTAATAAAGTAATTTTGAGTGGAATGAACTTGAACAGTCCAGTTCTTTTCCTCCTTAGCCTTGTTACAATGCTTGTAGCCCATGTGTAGGATTGGTCTGTGCATAGTGGCTCTTGGTGAGCTGACTTCAGTTTCAGTCCACCCCTTATGAAGCTCTTCCAAATTCTTCAGTGGATTTTGTCTGACAATCTTCTTAAGGCTGTTTATCCCTGCTGATTGTGCACCTTTACCTCATGTTTTCCTTCCACCTAAAATTTTTTAACAGTGTTCAAACACAGCACTCTGAACAACCAGCACCTTTAGCAATGGTCTTTTTTAAATTCCCCTCCTTGTGGAGGGTGTCAAAGAGTATCTTCTGGACATCTTTCCACTAAGCAGTCTTCCCCATGATTATGTAGCTTACTGACCTGGACTAAGACACTATTTACAGTTTCCAATATTTAACTTTTTCATAATGTTCTAATTATACTATTTGGATTTTACTTAACTATTAAATTACAGGAAATTAGGAACTGAAATATTTCACTCTGTGTAATGAATTTATGTAATTTCACTTTCTGAAATGAAATATTAAACTTTTTCAAGAGATTCACATTTTTATAGATTTACCTGTGTAAAAGATATTTGCAACATTTTTGTTCTGGCATCAGTGTAGGTTGGGGTGCTCTTTTGATAGGATAGGCAGAGAGCTGAATTTCCTGACTATTTTAACAACAAATAAAATGTCTTTTTTCATGGCATGGTCACACTCCTGCACATTTCAAGCTACAAGCTTTTACTCTAGATGTAAATAAAACAAATGGAAATTCAATTCAGTTTAGTTATATAGCTTCAATTCACAACACATTGTCTCAAGGCACTTTACACAGTCAGTTCAATCCAGTCATACAAATGACAAATTAAGTACACTCAGTTGTTCCTAGTTATAAACAATGGCATCAAAAAACAGTTGAACAATTTAATTTGTTAAAAAGTTTTTCTTAAAGGACGTCTAGACGTAGAGACAGTGAACAGTCACTGGCATCGTGTTGCTAACTTTGCAGCAATCTCTCATACTGAGCAAAAATCTTCGGTACTAGGAAGATGGTGACAGTTTTGAGGCACATGAGAACAACAGCCTGCCTCGGGGAGATGTTGAATATGTCTTCGAAAACATCTGAGTTCCCCAGCACAGTGTCAGTACATGACGAAGTATGTTGTCGGGGCCTGGAGCCTTGCGTGCAATAATCCTGCTGAAGGCTCGCTGCATGCTTTCCGGGGACAGTGTCAGCAGCGGGTCCTTAAGAGGAGGAGTCTTTTGTACAGGGCGATATAAATGGCAACAAGCAGCATGGCCTTTATTTCCCTGCATTGGTAAAAAGTACTGCACTTAATAATCATGAACTTTACAAGCGGTGAGCAGTGACCGCAGACCTTAGAGGCATCACAGCACAAGATGTCATTGATGTAGACACAAAGTCCCCTACAGCGGGTCTTACCTCCCGTAATAAGAGCTCTGTCTGCTCTACGGCATGTTAGCCTTTCTTAGCCTACAGTCTGGGATTCTGCTGTTGAGCCTGCAATTACAGTATCAGATCTCTGCTTTTTGCAGATGATGCGGTCCAGCTTGCTTTATCAGATCATGTTCTTCAGCTTTCGCTGGAGCACTTCGCAACCAAGTGTGGAGAGGCCGGGATGAGAATTAGCACCTCCAAATCCGAGACCACAGTCCAGAGCCGGGTAAAGTGCCATCTCTGAGTTAGGGACAAGATCCTGCCCCAAGTGGAGGAGTTAAAGTATTTCAGGGTCTTGTTAACAAATGAGGGGAAAATGGAGCAGGAGATCGATAGGTGGATTGGGTGCATCTGCAGTAATTCGAGCGGCTTACCAGTCGTGTTGAAATTAGAGCTGAGCTAAAAGCGGAAGTTCTCAATTTACCGACCTTTCTATGTTCTTACTCTCATCTTTGGTCACAAGCTTTGAGTAGTGACCAAAAGAACAAGATTAACAGAGGCCAAAATGAGTTTTCTACGCAGGGTGTCTGGGTTCTTCCTTAGAGATAGGGTGAGAAGCTTGGTCATCAGAGTAGAGCAATTGCTCTTCCATGTCGCGAGGAGCCAGTTGATGTGGCTCCAGCATCTGGTTAGGATGCCTCCTGGACGCCTCCCTGTAGAGGTGTTTGGGGTATGTCCTAATGGGAGGAGACCCAAAGGACCAGAGAAGGACATGCTGGAAGGGCTGTTTCTCAGCTGGCCTAAGAGCGCCTTGGGATTCCCCCAGAGGAGCTGGCCCAAGTGGTTTGGGAGAGGGAAGTCTGGGTCTCTGGCTAGGCTGCTGCCCATGCGACCTGCTTGGATAAGCGGAAGATAATGGATGGATGGACCCAGGAGCATGCATATAATGAATCTTGGTTTTGTTAGTCTTCTAAACCTACCAGTAAATTATTTACCATGTGGTAATAGGATTTCTACCAAAAACGGCGATTGATCTGGATAGTGTAGTTGGACTTCAATTGTTTTATAACATATCTGTATTCTAGTTTTGTTGGATATTCTTACGTATTTAGGGTAAAACAAAATGGCTTCTTAATTAGTAAACTGTTTTCAAACAAATTTATATAATTGTGTTTACTGCAATTAACTGGACAAACTATTTGGGTAAAAATTGTCTTATCAGTAAATTGCAACATCCTTGTCTCCCTGCTTTAGATTCACCTGAGGTGAACCCCTGCAAAACTGCTGAAACTTCATCCATTAAAGGTAACAAATGTCTGACCTTCAAATCAATATTGTGTTAATTTTACTGATATTTTGACATTAAATATCCAAATCTCAACAATGGAACAGATTAAAAATTTAAATTATGCTTAAACATTTATTTAGAAAATAATAAAATTATCTATACATTATGTATATGTTGAATTTTAATTTGATTCTTTTTAAGTACAACATAAAAACTTTCTTTCTCTTTTATCATATTGTTTGATTTTAGTCACTACCAGAAGGAAGATGACTTATGCAAGGAGACCGTGGAGCACTGCAAAAGTCACTGCTGTGATGAAACACTTTAAAACTCATGTAATGAAATCCCACTTGGCAACTAAAGGAGAATGTGACCTGTGCAAAACGTGTGAGCATCCAGTTTTGAAAGACCGGACCTGGCAAAACATTAGAGATTTTGTTAGGAACAAGGGACTTGCCTTCAAACGCAAGAAAACTTAAATTGAGTTTGAAATTTTTTTTTCTGTCATGAATCCTCCCTGTTTGATTGTTTTTTTGGGCTGGCTGGCTGTTTACCACTCTCTGCTCCACTCTGTTAATAAGAGTGAGCAGATGCACCTGCCTTTCTCCTCATTACCCTCATTCCTCACAGCTGTACCATGTCTATTAATACCTGCCTCTTTCTGCCGGTCTTCACCAGGTTGTCTCATCCTTGCCAGTATGAGGATCGTTCCAATTTCAGTGTGCACCGCCTGCCTTTCTGTGTTCGGACTGTCCTCACTGGATTCCCTTTCAGCTTCTGACTCTGGTCACGTCCTGGACTGTTTCTGCCTGTCACCAGTTTGTTCAACCTGCCTCCAGTCTGCTCAAAGCCAGTCATCAGTCTGTTCTGCCATTATCCGTCAGCTCAAAGCCTGCATCAGCTTGTCACCAGCGGTTTCTGCCTTCATCTGCCTCCTCAAGACTGCTACCTGCCTGTTCAGCTTGTTCTCAGCTGGTTCTATTGTCACCTACCTGTTCAAGCTCCCTACCAGTCTGCCTGCCTGAATTTCCTGATTATCATTATAACAAACTTTCAGTAAACCTTTCAAAAGCATCACCATGTCTGGCTGAATATTGGGTTCTCAGAGGCTTTCCCGCAACTGTACCAGGTGCCATTCTTCTGAGGCTGGCACCAACAACCATGCCACGTTCAAAGTCACCTAAATCACCTTTCTTCCCCATTCTGAAGCTCGGTTGAACTGCAGCAGATTGTCTTGACATGCATTGAGTTGCTGCCATGTGATTGGCTGATTAGAAACCTGCGGTAACGAGCAGTTGGACATGTGTACCTAATATTGTGGCCAGTGAGTGTACACACACATATATAATGTATGTATGTGTATATATATGGTATGGTAATGTGTGTGTGTGTGTGTTCATGTGTGTGTATGTAATGTTTTTATTAACAGTGAAGTTTGTGTGCACAAACTTGGAGAATAAGGCTGATTCTGATCTCATTCTGAATTAAACAGTACTGTACGGCAGTCTAAATCTGACTGTACTGGCTTAAACTGTATTAAATGCAATAAACAGGATTGAACTGGCCTGCATGAACTGGAAGTGAATTCAAATTTTCTCAATGGTGTTGTGACATGAACTGTGCATTTGCACTACAAAATAAACAATCTAAACTGAAGTTAATTTCTTATGAAACAATGACAAAAGGTTTTATATTAATGATCATAATAAAGCTTTTATATAAGCAGGATTTTTTTGCAATGTCTTTTGAAGTTGCACTCTACATTTGAGGCTCATTAAAATATATGTGTTGCAAGGAGCTCACTTCCAGAACTTTAAGAATACAATAGGATTTGTGGTGAAGCACCAGTCACGTTTGTGCGGATGTAACGATGTGCTGCTACCCTGACCTTGGTCACCATTTTAGATTCCAGATGAGGAAGTGAAAGATCGCATGTGGGTTGGGGCTATCATGCTTTTACTTGCCACTGCAGTTGCAGATCAATATGACTTCCCCTGAGTATAAGAGGTCACTGGTCAGAGGTTGCAGGCAGCCCCATTAGAGAAATGTTGAAGTCACCATGTTGTTCTCCTCACAGCTCAGTGACAGTCTGGGTCCTTCGCCCACTACAGAGCCTCCAGCACCTGCCTTTCAGTCTGGAATCCAATTAAGTGACCGCTGCTGTTTGGTTATTGTCAGGAAACTGCCTGAGATTCCTAATAAAACATGCCCGAGTAAGGCTCCCAGAGACAGATTAACAAGAGTGCTAGAACAAAGATGCCAACGGCAGTCATTTACCAAAGGATGAACATTTTATATTTCCTGGAAATACAGGACAGGTTCAGGGAATGTTTGCAGGACAGATTGTTGTACATTGATATTTATTTGCTATGAAAAAACAGGAGAGTTACCAAGGAAATGAAAAGTATAAAGATGGATGACTATTAGCAGCTTAGAGACAAATCAATATAGACTTTTTTATTTGACTGTAAATATCTGTTTTTTGACTGTCTCGTAGCATTAAGAAACACATAGAAAAAAATAATTAATCATACACATGTTGACACTTCACTATTCTAACCAAGACTGTGCAAACTGCTTCCAGGTCATATTACTTGAACTAAAAGCTTCTGTTCCACAGACTGTACTGTGTGTCACGTTTTCATCACAAAAGATTGTTCTTTAATACTAATGATTTTTCTTGTGAGGCTAAAACTCTGAGCTTTTTAACACGATTGATTTCTTGCTTTTCTTTTAGGAAGAGTGCAAGCACTAGACTATAAATACACTGGCTCCAGCTAGTGATATCTCAACAGTTATCACCTTTGTGCCGAACACATGTACTAAACCTCCCCTTGCCTGATGACATCACTACGGGTGCCTTCTGTGTGTGTCACTGATGATGAAAAGAGATGAGAGTAGACAGGAAAGGCAATGATGGACTGACTAGCTGACACACAGAACCATAAAGCTTTGCCCAATCAGACTAACCAAGTCTGGATCACCTGGGTTAAAGTTTGGTTTGTTATTTTTATTCACCATAATCTTTTTTTAAGCTTTCAGACATATAGTTTTATGATTTGCTTACAATTTGTTTTGAAATTTCAAAGAGAGAAATTGATGAACATCTAACAGTATGCAAGCTTTAGACTTGGGAACCACTTCAGTTTGTCTTGTGTTTGGATGATGGAATATAAGTAAACTTGCCTTGCCTACAATAACTTCCCCCTTCAGATGGCAACCGTGACCCAAAGCTGTCAAGCCTTCTGGCTAAGAGCGACAAAACTGAAAGACCTGATAGGAACCATAGTAGAGGCCAAACTGGCTCCTGAGAAAGGGCACAAACAGCATGTGACCCACCAGGAGGTACTCCATAATTAAACTTTTTCTCAGACAGTCAAACCCAAACGCAATGAATCCCCTCCCCACAGCACATGGGCACACTCCCACAGGTGAGCTTCATCCCCGAAAAGCCAACGAAGCGACACCCACACAGCAGACGCTCCACACACAGCCCTATTCCAAGCAGACCTGCCGTGTCCCACCCCCACCACACAGCGCGGCGCAATGGCAAGGCAAGGGCCCCATGCAACGTTACCCCAGCCCCTGCCCACAGGTGAAACAGCGCAGACACCATCGAGCACCGAGCCCACAACGGAACCCTCGACCCCACACCAAGATTTGACAAACTCACCCGGCAAGAGGTCCCCAGCCAGCGGGAAGCACTCAGGGTGGCATCCCCCACCATGCCCCACAACCTCACAGGTAGATCCATTATCCAACTCAGCTCTACCACCGCCGCTCAGCCGATCCAAATGGCAGTGACCCCACATCCAGGAAGAGGACACAACCCCCTCCACCCCACAAGCTGCACTCTAGCCTCCCGCCTTGACCCCCTGACACAACAGCCAGCAGAGCAGCACACCGCCAATGTCGCCCAACTAATTCTGTTCAGTTTGTTTATAAAGCGCCATTCACAACACATGTCAGCTCAAGGCACTTCACAAAGTCAGGTACATACATTCCAATTTACCCTAATCATTGAACAGTGCAGTCAGATTCAGTCATTTATTCAAATTGGATAAAAGCCATTCGGCCAGCGCCAGCAGCCCCAGCCCATCCGTTCGTGAGATGGAAACATGCACCAGCCGGGGTACCAGGCCTGGCAGGCCAACCATTCCAGGCCAAGCACATCCCACAAGTCGCCACAGTGCAGGCACCAGACTGTGGAGGACCAATCCTGACAAAATTTAAAATAAAAGCAGAAATATATATATATTTTGTTTTTCCTTTTCCTTAAACATGCGTTTTCTTCAAGAAATGTATATATTTTCTTTTTCCTTTTCCTTAGATGTGCATTTTCATCAAGAAATGTATATATTTTATTTTTCCATTTCCTTAAACATGCGTTTGTTGTTTTTACATTTACTCGTCTCGTCTTCTTCCTTTACCGTATGCATTTCTCCTTCATTATGCAAATGAGGAGGGCTGCCTTCTTCTCTCCAGCTCCTCTACTATTGGTCAATAAACAGGAAGGAGGAGGATCCATGTGCAGGCCGAGGGTGTGTCCCAAGGCCTTCCAAGGCCGTACTTGTAGCCCGATTACATCACAGCGCGGCGCGGAAGGTCTGTCAAATGCGGCAGACAAATGTGTCCTTCTTTTGCCCAATTTGAAAGATGGGTTGTGTTCTGTTTATGTGGTTTTAAAGTCAAGACAAACTTTTCTTGAAGGGTGATTTTAAACACAGAAGATTGATCATAACGTGCCGTCCGCGCTTATGCATTTTAACCCTTTTATTGATGGTATTTTTAAAGGTGTGTATTTGATTCTGGTGCGAAGCTATCAGCCTCTTTAGTTAGCCCTAAACTGCTAACAGCTTAGGACACGTGCTTGCCTGTTAAAGAATATTTACCCAGAAAGGGTGTTAGTTTTCAAGCTAGTAAATAATAGTCCCTAAACATTATTTTACTAAATCTGATAACTAGAAGTAAACACCATTAAGCCCCATTTCTCCAGAAAGATTTGGCTCTTTTCCAAAATACTTCCTTAAATATTTTACTATACCCTTAATAATATTTCTTTGAATATTATTTTAATAAGTAAAGGCAGCTAAAGAGACACCATTGAGAATTAGTCATCCAGAAGGTTGGTTTTATTCAGCAGATCATTATTTTAAACATTATTTTATTTTGTGAATGGTTGTCTAAAGGTGTACGGATTATTGCCTAAGTTAGTTCCAAGACTTACTTAACTTCACTTCCAGATTCTTCAAGATAATCTTTGGTTCTCAAACATAAACATTGCATAGTAATGTTGCATCACTCCTTCGGTCATGATTTTCAGGCATCTTTAATTATAATTTGTTTGTATTGTACATAGCACATTAGTCTTCCCTATTCTTTAATTCTGCTTGGTAGTTTAGTTGGATTGTTTTAGCATTGTAAAGAGTTTGTTGATTGAAATATGTTTGACTTTGTGTTGACGTATTTTTGTTAATAAATTCTTGTATTTTAAGAAATTGTGTGAATTCATTCCATGTGTGTGCAGAGTTTGGCTGTTAAATAATGTCAGAGCAGGTCGCACAGCGCATGCTCGCCGACCAGATACTGAGTGTGGAGCGGACCAACCCGGACTCCTTAGTAATCGTCGCTGGTGACTTTAACAAAGGTAATCTCACCCACGAACTCCCCAAATATAGACAGTTTATAAAATGTCCGACCAGAGAGGACAACATTCTGGATCACTGTTACACCACCATCAGAGACGCTTATCACGCCGTCCCACGTGTTGCACTGGGCCAATCTGACCACATCATGGTCCACCTGATTCCATCCGGACCAAAACCTCACGCCACAAGAACAGTTTTTTCCCATCTGCCACCAGCCTGGTTAACAAAGCCCGGAAACCACACTGACACTCTCCCTTTCCCCCACACCCCCCCTTTTTTTGCTGACAGGACACCTGTAACCTGTAACTCTATGCGTTACATTAACGCTCAGCTTGGACTCCTGCTTACTTGCACAATGATCACCTGCACTGTTGTATTGCTCTTGCATCTTATACTGCTCTATATTTACTCTCACTCACTTAAAACTGTGCACTTATATTTATATTATATTGTAGATATGTTTGTACTGTTTAATTTGTACTGTATTGCACCGACTACGCCAAAACAAATTCCTTGTATGTCCAAAAACGTACTTGGCAATAAAGCTTTTCTGATTCTGATTCTGATTCTGATACAGGCAGAAACTAAAGCTCTGCAAACCTGTTGTGAGGACGACAAGGAAGTGGAGCAGTGAGGCTGTGGAGAATCTCCAGGCGTGTTTAGGCTGTACAGACTGGGATGTGTTCAGGACTGCTACCAACAGTCTGGACGAGTACACAGAGGCTGTGACTTCCTACATCAGCTTCTGTGAGGACAGCTGTGTACCATCATGCACCAGGGTGAGTTACAACAACGACAAACCCTGGTTCACAGCTAAACTCAGAAGGTTAAGACTGGATAAGGAAGAGTCCTTCAGGAGTGGGGACAAAGACATATACAGAGAGGCAAAGTACAAGTTTGGCAAGGCAGTGAATGAGGCCAAACGACTGTACTCTGAGAAGCTCCAAAACCAGTTCTCAGCCAACGGCTCTGCGTCTGTCTGGAAAGGGCTCAAGCAAATCACCAACTACAAGCCGAAAGCCCCCCACTCCATCAACGACCGACGCCTCGCCAACGACCTGAACGAGTTCTACTGAGGCTTTGAAAGACAAAGGGACAGTCCTGCAACCATCCCCCACGACACCCCCCAACAGCTGCAGCCACAATCCACCACCCCCACCTCCCCAACCTCAAGAGGGGCCTTGGCACCTCCAACCCCCACCCTGAAGTTCCCCCCCACCAGCCCCCTACCCACGCCGAGGACGGCTCTTTCCATCCAGGAGAGGGACGTCAATAAACTCTTCAGGAGACAGAACCCCCGGAAAGCTGCTGGTCTGGATTCTGTCTCACCAGCCAGCCTGAAAGCACTGCGCTGATCAGCTGTCTCCAGTCTTCACAGACATTTTTAACACCTCACTGGAGACATGTCATGTGCCAGTCTGCTTCAAGTCCTCCACCATCGTCCCTGTTTCCAAGAAGCCAAGGACCACAGGGCTTAATGACTTCAGACCCGTCGCCCTGACCTCTGTGGTGATGAAGTCCTTTGAGCGCCTTGTGCTCTCACACCTAAAAGACATCACCGACCCCCTCCTGGACCCCCTGCAGTTTACCTACAGAGCCAACAGGTCTGTAGACGATGCAGCCAACCTAGCCCTTCACTTCATCCTCCGGCACCTGGACTCCACAGGAACCTACGCCAGGATCCTGTTTGTGGATTTCAGCTCTGCCTTCAACACTATCGTCCCAGCTCTGCTCCAGGAGAAGCTTTCCCAGCTGAGTGTGCCCGACTCCACCTGCAGGTGGATCACTGACTTCCTGTCTGACAGGAAACAGCGCGTGAGGCTGGGGAAGCACGTCTCTGACTCCCTGACCATCAGCACCGGTTCCCCCCAAGGCTGTGTTCTCTCTCCTCTGCTCTTCTCCCTGTACACCAACAGTTGCACCTCCAGTCACCAGTCTGTCAAGCTTCTGAAGTTTGCGGACGACACCACACTGATCGGACTCATCTCTGATGGTGACGAGTCCGTCTACAGATGGGAGGTGGACCATCTATTGGACTGGTGCAGCCAGAACAACCTTGAGCTCAACGCTCTAAAGACAGTGGAGATGGTTGTGGACTTCAGGCAGAACCCAGCCCCACCTGCCCCCATCACCCTCTGTGACTCCACAATTGACACTGTGGAATCTTTCCGCTTCCTGGGAACCATCATCTCCCAGGATCTCAAGTGGGAGCCAAACATCAGCTCCCTCATCAAGAAAGCCCAGCAGAGGATGTTCTTCCTGCGGCAGCTGAAGAAATTCAACCTGCCAAAGACTATGATGGTGCACTTCTACACAGCCATCATTGAGTCCATCCTCACCTCCTCCATCACCATCTGGTACGCCGCTGCTACAGCCAAGGATAAGGGCAGGCTGCAGCGTGTCATTCAGTCTGCTGAGAAGGTGATTGGCTGTAGTCTACTGTCGCTCCAGGAACTGTGCACCTCCAGGACCCTGAAGTGGGCAGGGAAGATTCTGGCTGATCCCTCCCACCCCGGTCACAGACTCTTTGAAACTCTCCCCTCTGGCAGGAGGCTGCGGTCCATCCGGACCAAAACCTCACGCCACAAGAACAGTTTTTTCCCATCTGCCACCAGCCTGGTTAACAAAGCCCGGAAACCACCCTGACACTCTCCCTTTCCCCCACACCCCCCCTGTTTTTGCTGACAGGACACCTGTAACCTGCAACTCTATGCGTTACATTGTTGTATTGCTCTTGCATCCTATACTGCTCTACATTTACTCTCACTCACTCAAAACTGTGCACATATATTTATATTATATTGTAGATATGTTTATACTGTTTAATTTGTACTGTATTGCACCGACTACGCCAAAACAAATTCCTTGTATGTCCAAAAACGTACTTGGCAATAAAGCTTTTCTGATTCTGATTCTGATCTGATCTGAGCTCGCCTCACACCTTTCTATTTTGTCCTAATACCATTGCCTTACTGGGCTGGTATTCACAGGACAACCCTTAACAGACCAAAATATTATTTGATAAAATATTAAAATATTAATATTAAATATTAAATAATATTCTCCGATTCATAATCACAACAGTCCTCCATACAAGACATGCTCCACCGCCCCACCCACCGGACCGCCAACCGTAGCCTGGCGCTTGGCCAGGTCAAGAGCCACAGAGCTTACAGAATGAAATGTTGGTTGTTCGCATCTCAGAGTTGACATTTTTTTTTTAACTATTTTGTGAGTTTTTCACACAAATACTGAGTTATAAGACTAGTGTATAATGTTTTAAAGGTTGCTTCTGCATTAATCCACACACATTATAAAAAGTAGTTTTTATTACGGTATTGTGTTTTCCTCACACCAGTGTTGTGGTTTGCCTTATATTACATATGACTATTCACAGAGTAGTCAAAACTGCTGCAGACCACAGCTAACAGCATTTTGTGTGAAGCCTGTCATGTAACGAGGCCAGGACAGGGACCCAGAGGATCACCCATGCTACTTCCTCACAAACTGTGGGAGATAAAGTGACGTTGTTTATGATGAAATATGGATTTTCAATTAATTGTTGATTTCGGGACATTGTGTTGTACAAAACACTTTACAATATTTTTGTTGAAAAACCATTACATCTAGGGACAGTCTAAACAATGCATATCATTGCCATTACAAATGTTGGAATAATTGTATATAGTTTTTATCTTTTATTTTTTCCTTTTCTTTAAATTGACTATTTGATTTTATAACCTTTCATGATGTTTGTGTGAGTAAGGATGTGATGAGTGTGTCAGCAGGCAAGGATCAAAGGTGGAGCTAGGAAGGAAGCAGTCACAGTTGAGGAGGTCATAAAGATGAAGGCTGATTGCGCTGAACAGAAGACACACTGATCTTAAGATGGGGGAGACTGTGGAAGTGTGTTGTTACAAGATAATGGTGTTTATGACCTGTTTACAATGAAGCTGTTTTTCCCATCCTTAGAGAGGAAGGTTTTTTGTAACTAGGGACCCCCGAAAGATAATAAAAAGAGAGGTGCGGACAAATGGTTTTCAGAGCGGTAGGAGATTTGTAACTAAAAGCACATCTCTGTCCGTTCTCCTCGCAGCGAGTAAATAACTAATTCTTTGTCTTTCTCTTCTTTTTGTGATGTTATAAGTATTTTAGGTTGTTTAAACCTGACATTAATTTGGTCCTCCGGAGCCGGATTCCAACTACGCCTGAGGATTCCAGCAGGTTGGTGGATTCCAGTAAAGACCGTGCGCACGGCAGGCTTCATCAGGGAGACTCACAGACCCTTTCCGGGACTGGATCTCGGCCCGCCCGCTGGGGTCTGATGGCTGACGGAACTCTTAGAGAGAGGGGAAGACAAAGTGGTGAGTTGAGTTTGGATTAAAAAGTGTGACGAATGACTGGGGGTCATTGCGTGAAATAAAACCCTGTGAATCCTAGGCCCTAACAGGTAAAAGTAGGATGGCGGAGTCCTGAAAAAGTATTAAGAAGTAATACTGAAAATTCCGTATTTAGGGGATGGCGGAGTCCTCTTAAGTATTAAGAAGTAATACTGAAAATTCCGTATTTAGGGGACGGCGGAGTCCTCTTAAGTATTAACAAGTAATTCTGAAATTCCGTGTTTTCAGGACGGCGGAGTCAAAATTCCGCGTTTAACAATGTGTGCATGTGAGAAATGAATGGAGGATTTTTGTGGATGTAAAGGCAAGAATTCTCCACTCGAAAGAGTTGAAGTGAGAATTACCACAAAAGGAGATTACCCTACTGAGCAGAATAATCCAGCATTTAGAATACCCTAGCTATTGAGATACTGAACCAAATAAAAAAATAAATAAAAAAATGGGAAAAGGGGCGAGTAAAAATAAACTAAAAAACGAATTACAATGCAAAGATTGGAAGTTCATAGAAGCACAAGATCCGAGTAAATTAAAATATTTAGAAAAATGGATAACCACATATAATTATGATGGTCGATTAAACTCTCAAAAATTAGTCAATCTACAGGATGCAATAATTAAAAGAACAAAACGTGAAGCACAGATAGATGAGCAACCACAGGCACATGCAACAGCTGTAACCTCATCTATTTATCCAGGTTTGCCCCTACAAGATCCACCACCTGAATACCCCACTCCACCGCAGACTAGATCAAATAAGATCTCCCTAAGATGGTCTAGACGTTTTGGGAGAACTTTTTCTCCAACTTTAACTCACTCCCCAAGAATTGTCCCCACAGCTCCTAAATTATCTCATGACGAAAACCCTAGTCTAGCAGAAACATATCCCATGAGACAGGTGGCCAATCCAAACGTTGGAAATAATCAACCTCCTGCCATCTTGGTATATAGAACATGGACAATGGAGGATGTTAAAAAGGCTGTGGAGGGAGTAACCTCCCCCAGAGAGGATCCCATTCAGTGTGGAGAAGATTTGGAGAGTCTTAGGAGATCTTATCATTTGAATGGTGAGGAAGTTCAACTAGTATGGATGACAGTCACAGGAAGTGACTGGCATCACGTTAGGGGAAATTGGAACCCTATACACAATAACGCAGTACTTGCACATAATGACCAGGAACTAACAAACAGAGTGAGGGGATTAATCGATAGGCTTACTGTTAGATACAGACGCAGAGCTAACTATGCAGAAATAGCCAGAGTGAAACAAAAAAAGGAAAAACCTTTTGAAGAATATATGATTAGACTGACAAAAGTCTTTAAAATACAGTGGTCTACAAGAAGATGAAAACGAGCATGTTAGGTATTATTTAGTCAACTCAGAGGTAAGAACGATACAGTCATAGTTACTTGTGACAAGGGTAGCCCACTTTGCAGTGAAACTACAAAGTTTTGACACCCTATCTCTTTATTTATATGCACAGTTCAACAGACAGTTCAGACAGGGTGTGTGTGTGTGAGACGGAAAGGAGGCTGGTTCACACAGAGATAACAATGATCTCACACACACAGGGAGGAAGGCATAGTGCAGGTGCCTTGCAACCCAAGGTTTTTACATGAGTGATAACAAGTTTTTGCACCCATCCAACAGAGCAAGGAGCTTATCGACAGCAGTTAAGAAATGCACTACATGCTGGTTCCAGGGATGCAATTAATACCTGGGTAAGGATACATTTTATAGGGTTCCCCACAGCAAATCTAGAAGACTATGTAAATCATGCCCTCCATGCAGAAAAAGTAATGAAGGATAAAAAACAAAAAAAGATAGCCAACACCTTTTTTCAGCAAGAAGAAGAAGAAGAAGAGCAGATTTATTATCAAAACAACAGAGGAAGAGGAGGATTTAGAGGCAGAGGACAAAATCGCAGGGGTCAGAAAGGAGGAGTTGGCAGAGGAAATTACAGACAATACACCTCAGGGTGTTGGTGCTGTGGGAAAGAAGGACATCTGGCCAGAGACTGTCCTCAGAGGAGAAATAATAATTCAGCATGACTAGGACAGAAAACAAGTGAAATTGTTCCTAGTACCTCAGACACTGATGAAAACCAAAAACTAAGAACACAGGGGCAGGATGTCCTCCTAAATTTCACGGACCTTCTCTCCCTAGATAGCATAAAAACTGAAGTTACCTTACTATTGAGTGGAAAATCAATTACTTTTCTTTATGATACCGGAGCATGCAGGACCACCTGTAGAGAAACAATCCCAAATTCCAGACTTAGTGATCAGCAAATAACAGTAAGGTCGGCTAGTGGGAAATTGACACAAGTCTGTGAGTCTGAACCAGTTTGGATAAGAGATCCCAATGGACAGTCATGCCAGCTATGTATTCTAATGTTCCCTGAGTGTCCGGTGAATCTATTGGGACGAGATGGATTACTACATCTGGGGCTAGCATTACTTCTAACCTCAGAAGGACATATTGTAGTAAAGAGAAAAGCAGAACTCAGCCAAGGAGATTATTTCGTGTTAAAAGGAGTGGGACCACCTTATTACCACTACTCACTGGATGTTCCGAATAAGCCACCCCTAGACATAGGGACAGCTTTATTAAGAGAAGGAAGAAATGTCATTACTCGACTACAAGATCAGATGACACCAGATGATCTACATATTACTATGTGGTATAAAAATACTCCTGTACCAGATACAACTTATGAAGAAGCATTAACTAAAGTAACCCCAACCAAAGTCATGGTAACTCATGTTTATGCAGAAGGGAAGAGTACGTCAGTTGCTGAAGTTGTTAGAGGAAGACACTAGGATGCTCTGCAAAATGTGGACACCTCCACACATATCTTTATTCAAGGATAAAGAACTCAAGTGGCAGGACATGGGAAGAATAGTGCAGAGGGAAAAAGATGCCACAGACTGGTTTGCAACAACAATGAATACAGAAATCAGTGCATCCACAGGATTAACTAGGAAGCCATTATTCTGGACAGTGACAGTGCAGGAAGGGATACATTTGCATACAAAGCAACAATGAGAAATATTCCTTACTGAACAGGAGGAACAGTTATTGAGTGAAGTCCCTGATAGGTTTTGGTCAAAAGACCCTGCTGACGTAGGCTTAGTAAAAGGAGCGTTACCTGTCCAAATCAGGGCAAAAACAGAATACAGGCCCAGTGTAAAACAATACCCTTTGAAATATGATGCACGTGAAGGAATAAAACCAGTAATAAAGGATTTAATAACTGCAGGGGTAATAATAAAATGCGAGGATTCACCATGTAACACCTCCATTTTACAGTTAAAAAACAAGCTCCATCAACAGGATGGCGCATGGTACAAGACCTACAGGCAGTTAATAATGCAGTTGTTCAGAGAGCACCGTGTGTTCCTGATCCTTATTCATTATTAAATTCCCTAAGACCAGATGCTAGAATATTTACTGTAGTTGATATAAGCAATGCATTTTTCTCTGTACCTATAGATAAAGATAGTCAGTTCTGGTTTGCATTCACCTTTGAGGGACAAAGATATACTTATACCAGACTACCTCAAGGCTACTGTGAAAGTCCAACTATATACTCTCAGGTAATGAGTGCAAGTATGGCCAAGTGTGACCCTCCAGGAGGTAGTCAGGTTTTACTATATGTTGATGATGTGCTATTAGCATCTCCTGATGAGGAGACCTGTAAAAATGACACAATAGCATTATTAAAACATTTAGCAGAAGAGGGACACAAAGTCAGTAAAAAGAAACTTCAGTTGTGTAAAAATGAGGTTAAATACCTAGGCCACAATCTTAGCGCAGGGGGACGCAAAATTGTAGAAGAAAGAAAGACTGCAATATTACAAGTTCCAAAACCAGTAACAAAAAAGCAAATGATGTCCTTCCTTGGACTAACTAATTATTGTAGAAACTGGGTGCTAGAAATAGTAGCTCCATTAAACAAACTAATGTGCATACATTCGCTCTATATTGGAAAAATAGAGGTATGGTAACATCTACTGGGAAACCAGTAACGCATGCTGATTTGTTAAAAAACTTACTGAAATCAGTATACCTCCCTAGAAAATTAGCAGTCTGTAAGTGTGCAGCTCACACTTCTGGCACAGGTGATGTCATAAAAGGGAATGCATTTGCAGATAAGACAGCAAAAGCGGCTGCAGCTGGACAAATCAAAATATTAGTAATGGAAAAACAACATAATATAGACAATATTGTGTTAAAAGAGATGCAACAACAAAGCCCACCACAGTAGATAGCAATGTGGAAAAAACATGGAGCTGCATTAAAAGATTAAATCTATATGTGACCAGATAACAAGCCTATCTTACCAAAGAACCTATACAAATGGGTAGCAGTATTGAGCCATGGTGTTTCACATGTCTCAACAGGGGGTGTGGTAGGACAGATACATCAATATTATACAACATATGGATTTAACTCTTATTCAAAAAATTTTGTAGAACATGTTAAACATGTGCAAAACATAATCCATCAGGGAATTTAAGACCACGAAGGGGACAATTTCCAAAACCAAGATACCCTTTCCAAACAATTCATATGGATTTTATTGAGCTAAACCACAGTGAAGGGAAAAGGTTCTGTTTAGTCATTATATATGCATTTACTGAATGGATAGAACTATTTCCAACTAAACATCCAGATGCCTTGACTGTAGCAAAAGCACTGTGTAAAGATATCATTCCCAGATATGGGATTCCAGAGAAAATATATAGTGATAATGGAGCCCATTTTGTAAATCAAATAATAAAGAAAATAGGAATTATGTTTCACATAAATCTGAGAAACCATTGCGCTTACCACCCTCAAAGTGCTGGATTAGTGGAAATAATTAATGGGACTATAAAGAACTGCCTGAAAAAGTGTATTGAAGAGACAGGAAGACCATGGACACAGTGTCTGGATCTAGTAAAACTATATATAAACATTACAAGCACCTCAGGGCTAACACCCTATGAAACGTTATTTGGAAGACCATACAGATTACCACAGTTTATAAATCAGTGGGAGTTAGATGAAGAAGCTAACCTAGCTGATTATATGAGGAGTATGTTAGAAAAACAACAGATAGGAAGTAACTGTAGAACCTGATCTGTGTTTGGACTGCTTTGATCCTGTGGAGCTTCCTGAATTTTTAGAAACATTAGCTTCATCTAAACCTTCAACTTGTATGTTAGACCCAATCCCAACCAAATTATTTAAGGAAGCGTTCCCTCTGATTACCAGCCCCATTTTAGATATGAATAATTTATCCTTAGTAAATGGATATGTACCACAAGCTTCTAAGGTAGTTGTAATTAAACCTTTGCTTAAGAAACCTTCGCTTGATCGAGATGACTTTAAATTACAGACCTATATCCAATATTCCATTCTTATCTAAAATTCTTGAGAAAATAGTTGCTAATCAAATGTGTGAGCATTTACACAGCAATGACCTGTTTGAAGAGTTTCAGTCAGGTTTCAGAGCTCATCATAACACTGAAACAGCTCTGCTGAAAGTCACTAATGATATTCTTATGGCCTCAGATAATAGACTTGTGTCTGTACTTGTCCTGTTAGATCTCAGTGCTGCATTTGATACAGTCGATCACAATATTCTCTTAGAAAGGCCGGAATATGCTGTAGGGATCAGGGGAACAGCGCTAGGCTGGTTTGAATCTTATCTGTCTGACAGATTCCAGTTTGTTCATATAAATGATAAATCATCTTTAAACTCCAGGGTTAATTGTGGAGTACCAGAGGGTTCAGTACTTGGGCCAATTCTCTTTACTATATATATGCTTTCAATAGGTAAAATTATCAGGCAGCATAGAATACATGTTCACTGTTACGCTGATGACACTCAGCTTTAATTATCCATGAATCCAGATGAGCCCAACCAGTTAGATAGACTATAAGCATGTCTTGAAGACATAAAAACTTGGATGACTTTAAATTTTCTGCTTCTAAATTCAGACAAGACAGAAGTTGTCATCTTTGGACCAGAGTCTTTAAAAAAAAAAAAACTACTTAGTCAATCACTTAACCTGGATGACCTCCAATAATAAAGTAAAAAACCTCGGTGTTATTTTTGACCAGGACATGTCATTTAAATCCCATATTAAACAGGTTTCTAGGATTTCCTTCTTTCAACTCCAGAACATTGCCAAAATTGGAAATATCCTGTCCAGGAGTGACGCTGAAAAACTAGTCCATGCATTTGTTACTTCAAGGCTGGACTATTGTAATTCGTAACTATCAGGATGTCCACAAAATGCAGTTAAAAGCCTTCAGCTGATTCAAAATGCTGCAGCAAGAGTTCTGATGAAAATTAAAAAGAGAGATCATACTTCCCCTACTTTAGCTTCCCTTCATTGGCTCCCTGTTAAATCCAGAATATAATTTAGTTACGGTTGAGGGGCAAACACACCATCCATTTCTGCTACCTGTATGACCCCCTCTCTTTTCCACTGATTATGGTCAATCTGACAGAGAGAGGTATCCCAATTGTTGTGGTTTTTAGTATAACAATGGCTATCAGTGGGCTCTAGATGGACAAACTGTCTACTTTTAAGGCTAGGCTTAAAACTTTCCTTTCTGATAAAGCTTATAGTTAGAGTGGCTTAGGTTATCCTGAGCTTTCTCTGTAGTTATGCTGCTATAGGCTTAGGCTGCTGGAGGACATAATGACCACTATCACCCTTTTTCTACATTTTCACACTACTCTCCAATTTTGCATTATTTGCTGTTATTTCAGCTTTTAACTTTGTTCTCTCTCTTTTCTCTTCGTAGAAGCTACACCTGGGCTGACTCTGTGTCTACCTGTGACACCTTTCTGGAGAGTGGCATCGTCCAAGCTTCTGCTGGCAACAACTTATTGCTCACCCTCTACCGATGATCCACATGGCCCTGTCTTTCAGTGTTTAACCCTTTCTCTCTCCTAGACATGGCAATTGAATGGGCTTTTACTGTGACTAACTCTATGTGCTCTCTTTCAGACTCTAACCTTGAAAACTGAGTTTATCTGTTCTTTCTTTCTAGGTGAAAACGACTAAAGGAGCTACATCCATTAACATTTACTTTTCCTTCCCATAGAAAGGACTCCTGGATCAGTGCTTCCGTGCTCTTTGTGTGTCTCTGCTCTGTTCTCTCAAATCCCCAGTTGGTTGTGGCAGATGGACGCTCACACTGAGCCTGGTTCTGCTGGAGGTTTCTTCCTGTTAAAAGGGAGTTTTTCCTCTCCACTGTCGCTGCATGCATGCTTAGTATGAGGGATTGCTGCAAAGTCAACGGCATTGACTGTCCACTGTCGCTACATGCTCATCCGGGAGGAGGGAATGCTGCAAGTCTCTGACTGGATGCAATCTACTGGGTTTCCTTTGACAGAAAAACTTTATATCCAATTTGAATAAATAACTGAATCTGACTGAACTGTTCAATAATTAGGATTAATTGGAATGTATGTACCTGACGTTTGTGAAGTGCCTTGAGACAACGTGTTGTGAATTGGCGCTATGTAAATAAACTGAATTGAATTGAATTGAATTAAAACATATTTGGTCTAAGGCCATGGGACCTTTTATTATACTTCTGTCATTAAATGCTTATTCTAGCAATATTTTAAGAATTTAAGGAGACACTGGATTCTCCATAATTATTTAAATTGTTTTTCCAATGTTACAAGTTTACCACAGTCCAATAAGTCTGTGAGGTCAGAGTGCTTTTGTAAGCAAGTTCTGACCTGACTCTATGGAAACTGTGGTCATATTAATTGATGATCACATGCGGGGCGCGTGACATGGTGTGCTGGGAGGGGCGGGACTGGGGGCAGTCTTGCTGGGAAAGGCTTGGAACCCGTTTAAAACTGCTTGCTTTTTGCAAAGTTGGGACCATGGAATTGTCCAAAATCTCTTGGTATGCTACTGCATTCAGAGTTCGAACGAAAGGGGCCGAGCCATGCTCCTGAAAAACAACCCCACAGGATAATCCCCCCCCCCTCCACCAAACTTTACACTTGGTACAATACGGACAGACAAGTAGTGTTCTGAAGGCAAATGCCAAACCCAGACTCATCCATCAGATTGCCAGATGGAGAAGCGTGATCCGTCACTCCAGAAAACCGGACTTCACTGCTCTGGAGTCCAGTGATGGCATGCTTTACGCCACTGTATCCAATGCTTTGCATTGCACTGGGTGAAGGATGGTTTGGATGCAACTGCTCGGCCATGGAAACCCATTCCATGAAGCTCTCTATGAACTGTTCTTAAGCTAATCTAAAGGCCACATTAATTTTAGAGGTCTCCAGCGACTGACTCTGCAAGAGTTCCTGACCTCTGTGCACTATGGGCCTCAGCATCCGTTGCCTCCGCTCCATCGGTTTACCCGGCCTGCCACTTTCCATTCATAGTTGGCTGTGGAATTTTTATAAAAAGTGATTTCACATCTGGACTTCTGGCACATCTGGCATCCTATCACAGTACCATGCTGGAATTCACTGAGCTTCTGAGAGCAATCCATTCTTTCACACTAGGTGCTCAATTTAATACACCTGTGGCCATGGAAAAGATTGAAACACCTGATTTAATTTTGGATGGGTGAGCGAAAACCTTTGACAATATAGTGTGTGTCTGCTTTTTCAATTTGGGCAAATTGTATGAGACACCTAGACTCTCATGTTACCCATATCCTCTTCATATCAAGGTGTGCTTTTAAGAGTTTGCAAGCACATATAACTTGACATCATAATTTACCCATGCTCTATGCCCTGATCTACTCCATTCATGCAGGCGAGCCTTACATCTAAATTAACGCTCATAGTTTAATTAGTTTCCCTTTGGCCTAATAGTTTGTCTCTCATTTGGTATCTGTGTGAAGACCTCCCACCACCATTGGATGTCTGGAATGGAATCAGTGCATGCCTCTTGGTCTTGTGAATGTCAGTTACACTTATGCATATATATAAAGTTAGATCATAATGTGTCTCTCAATATCAAGTCAAAGTCTAACTGTAAAGAAAACAGTAAACACACCTCAGTGTATTGTAGTTTAGTTGAACATTGCCCAATATCATTTCACAGTGACACTGTAAGCAATGATTTATTATGTCAACTTTGACAATACTTAATTTATTTTAAAATAATTAACTAATGATATGAGTGAAAGGACAAAACATTAAATTAAAAAAAATTTTTTTTTACTTTTCTGACACAAAATGACAGCTCTTTTGATAGAGTTGTCCTATTAATTCTTAAAAAAAACCCTGCCAAATTCTCTGAATAGCAGCCCACATTGTAGCAACCTGTCCAAAGCTATTTTTTAAGCCCAACATGTTCAAAAGAAGTCCAATTGGGTGGAAACCCACCCAATCTCGCAAAAGTGGCCATGCAGGGGCTAAACAAAGCAGCGAACCGACAATCTTTGCTTGTGATTGACGCATTCTGCCTCCATTGGTGATTGGTTTAAAGTAGCCAATCAGAAGCAGAATAAGGCGGGCGTGCACATTTCACCGCTGAAAACCGCTGAAATCTGCAGACTCTTCACATGACAGTGCTGCTCAACAGGTATGGTATTGATAAGTAATTGATATATGTAAATAATTTTTTATTCATATGTTTACAATCAGTGAAGATATAAAGCTTATCTCTAAATGCCCCCTATTTTGCTGTAACTGGTAATTACACTAATTACTAAGAAGTAGAGTGTTTTTAATAGAAAAATGACTCATCAATCCAGGGCTAAGAAATGCCACAAGGGTCCACAACAACTGTTTGTGTCAATTCCAAAGCAGTCATTACTGTGGCCACCAAGACTTGCAAGTCTTGCCATGTGATACATCCAAGGAAGCAGAGACTTGCAAAGTAAATAGAAAAATTTGAGCGAAGAAAAGAGGACTGGCTCAAAACACAGAGGAAAAACAAAACCACGTCCCATTTGATTGACGTTGCATCAGTTTTGGTATGTGTCAACTGCGTCTCACAAAATTAAGGACTGATATTTCTATATGACCTTTTTATTCACTTTTTTGATAACTAGCTTGAAAAGTTACATGCACTGGGACACAGGGCCATACTTTTTATTTGCAAACCAGAGAAGAAGGCTGGCACCTGGTTTAAAAATGAGCTGCACCCTAAATGGCAGCTGTCAAGCCAGGTTGCACAGTGCATTCACAGAATAAAGGCCCTATACTAGGTGTTGCTCAAAGGTAAGCTGATAAATTCTATTACTGTATAACTTAAAATCTGCACATAACAAACTACAAAAATCTTTTGTAGAGTTTATTAACGTTGATGATCATACAGTTAATTTCATTTTTACACTTACAGATAACTGCTGCTCAGTTATTCTTTGGAGCACATTTTAAGGCACATGCATATAAATACATGTTTTAGTGGGTGTCTTTCTAAATATACATTGCAAGTAACAAATGGTTTGTAGCATGCAGAACAAATTAACCTCACAATTTTGTGTTTGGTTTCATTTAGGTTGGACTAATGAGCAACCATCCACCAGCCTCATCATCAGCAGTCCAGTACTACTCCTGCAGCCCAGCCATTCACCAGCCTCATATTCCAGACCACTGCAACACCTCCCACTAGTTCATCCACTACTTCCCCTGCAGTCCAACCATCCACCAACTCCTTCAGCACCAGTTCCGCTGTGCTGTGGCCTTTGGCTTGCTGGGCCAGCGTCTTTCCCTTGGGCATGGTGGTCGCGGTCTGCTTGACTGCCTGGCTGGACCTGGTGGTTTTGGTTCATTTGTCTATTGGGGAGTGCATGTGCATTTGGGTGGTCCTGCCATTTTGATTCGGGTATGGCTTATTGGCGGCCTCAGTGTTGGTGTGGGAAGTGTATTGTTGCCCCGCTGGCCTGGTTGTGGCTGTGGTCCGGTGCCAGGCATTAGGGACTGGGCACTCTGTTGGCTCTGCCCCGTGGGTTTGGGGGTGGTTGGGCATGTTGGTCATGTGCCCTCCTTTTTGAGGCATATTCTTGTTGTGCTGGGCCGGCTGGTCTGCTCTTTTTTTTTGGAGTGGGGCCGCACTCTTAGTCGTTGCTATGCATGCGGGCAGGCAGACAGGCAGGTAGTGTCAGGATCTGCCATTTTGGGTTGTGTGTTTGTTTATTTTCTCAGTTAGGTGTTTCTATTCCTTTGGGTTTAGTAGTTATGTTTGTTTATCCCTTCTGTCATCCTGATAGTTTTGTTCTCTCTCCTGCCCCCTAGGTTTAGTAGTTATTCTCTCTTGGCCATAGTTCTCTTGGTGGTTGCTTTCTCATTTATTTATTACTTAGAAAGGTTTTCTCCTCTGGTTATTATTAGAACAGTTCTCTTTGCTTTTTTAGATTTTCTAGTTTAGTTTCTCGCTTAGTGTTTCTGTGCTTGTTTACTGTGAGGTTATTTGCTCTTGCTGCATTCGTCTAGTTTATTAGTTCCCCTTTTCCCTTTGGCCTAAGACCCATTTTTGTCATTATTTACCCAGTTGCTTGTTCCCCTTAAGATTAGTTGTTCTTTCCCAGCCTAGCTCTTTAGTATAGTTCTTCATGTTCCTGCTTTGTCAAATTAGTGTTCCTTCCAGATTTAGCCTTGTGTTTTATGTTAGGGTTTATATTATACAGGTCCTTCTCAAAATATTAGCATATTGTGATGAAGTTCATTATTTTCCATAATGTCATGATGAAAATTTAACATTCATATATTTTAGATTCATTGCACACTAACTGAAATATTTCAGGTCTTTTATTGTCTTAATACGGATGATTTTGGCATACAGCTCATGAAAACCCAAAATTCCTATCTCACAAAATTAGCATATCATTAAAAGGGTCTCTAAACGAGCTATGAACCTAATCATCTGAATCAACGAGTTAACTCTAAACACCTGCAAAAGATTCCTGAGGCCTTTAAAACTCCCAGCCTGGTTCATCACTCAAAACCCCAATCATGGGTAAGACTGCTGACCTGACTGCTGCCAGAAGGCCACTATTGACACCCTTAAGCAGGAGGGTAAGACACAGAAAGAAATTTCTGAACGAATAGGCTGTTCCCAGAGTGCTGTATCAAGGCACCTCAGTGGGAAGTCTGTGGGAAGGAAAAAGTGTGGCAGAAAACGCTGCACAACGAGAAGAGGTGACCGGACCCTGAGGAAGATTGTGGAGAAGGGCCGATTCCAGACCTTGGGGGACCTGCGGAAGCAGTGGACTGAGTCTGGAGTAGAAACATCCAGAGCCACCGTGCACAGGCGTGTGCAGGAAATGGGCTACAGCTGCCGCATTCCCCAGGTCAAGCCACTTTTGAACCAGAATCAGCGGCAGAAGCACCTGACCTGGGCTACAGAGAAGCAGCACTGGACTGTTGCTCAGTGGTCCGAAGTACTTTTTTCGGATGAAAGCAAATTCTGCATGTCATTCGGAAATCAAGGTGCCAGAGTCTGGAGGAAGACTGGGGAGAAGGAAATGCCAAAATGCCAGAAGTCCAGTGTCAAGTACCCACAGTCAGTGATGGTCTGGGGTGCCGTGTCAGCTGCTGGTGTTGGTCCACTGTGTTTTATCAAGGGCAGGGTCAATGCAGCTAGCTATCAGGAGATTTTGGAGCACTTCATGCTTCCATCTGCTGAAAAGCTTTATGGAGATGAAGATTTCATTTTTCAGCACGACCTGGCACCTGCTCACAGTGCCAAAACCACTGGTAAATGGTTTACTGACCATGGTATCACTGTGCTCAATTGGCCTGCCAACTCTCCTGACCTGAACCCCATAGAGAATCTGTGGGATATTGTGAAGAGAACGTTGAGAGACTCAAGACCCAACACTCTGGATGAGCTAAAGGCCGCTATCGAAGCATCCTGGGCCTCCATAAGACCTCAGCAGTGCCACAGGCTGATTGCCTCCATGCCACGCCGCATTGAAGCAGTCATTTCTGCAAAAGGATTCCAGACCAAGTATTGAGTGCATAACTGTACATGGTTATTTGAAGGTTGACGTTTTTTGTATTAAAAACACTTTTCTTTTAATGGTCGGATGAAATATGCTAATTTTGTGAGATAGGAATTTTGGGTTTTCATGAGCTGTATGCCAAAATCATCCGTATTAAGACAATAAAAGACCTGAAATATTTCAGTTAGTGTGCAATGAATCTAAAATATATTAATGTTAAATTTTCATCATGACATTATGGAAAATAATGAACTTTATCACAATATGCTAATATTTTGAGAAGGACCTGTATAGGTTTCCTTATGTCTGATTAGCTTTTCCCCATGCCCATTTAGTCCTTCCTAGTATTACTATTTATGTTCCTGTCATAGTTCTAGGAACAGATTTGACCCACATGCAGTAAGCAATCAGGAGACAGAGAATTACGGCAAGGATCTTATTAAACGAGGAGGTGCAGGGAACCGGAACCGGGATATCAACTGTAAGGTAAGTAGAACTGGTAAGTAAGGAGTAAATCTTAGAGAAAATATTCTAAACAATAAATCTGTCTTACTAGAATAGTGGTGAGATCCGCCAGGAGGGGGGAGAGACCAATAAATTGTGCACCGGTGAGACCTGAGAAGGTCAGTCCTTGATACAACTGTTTGGTACTGAGGCTCTGGTGGTGGTGCTGCAGTAGGTGGAGGGTGGACAGGGTTCACTTGAGGAGGTCCGAGTAATGATGGAATCAGGAAACTGCCAGCCAGTTGTGTTAGATGAAGAAACAGGAAACTTGGGTCTCTTCCATGAAGCTGGAGATCTCATCTTCAAAAGTCAAAAATCCAAAACAGCACACAATGCTGAGGGCGAAGTCAGGTTCAGGTAATTCAGCCTGCGAAGGAGCACATACGATGATTATGTAGAGCAACAAAGCAAAGATAAATTGTGGCTTGAGCTTATACCACTAAGGGCAACTCTCTGGTGATGAGTTGCTGGCATCCTCCTTCTTAAATACCCCTCCAGGGATGATCAGGGAAATAGGAAACACCTGTCACCTCTCCTCACGGTCTCCAGTGCCATCTAGAGGCTAAGCACAGTAAACAGCACCAGCAAACAGACATAGCACTCAGGTCCTGACTACAACCTTTCTGCAGTTGTAGAAGCAAGCAGGGTGTTATCTTGTACTCTCTTCATCCTTCTTTCTTTCCTCCGTTCTATTCTCCTCCTCTCCCCTTTTCCTTTTTGCCCCCCCCTTTCTCTTTTTCATGCTTCTTTTTTTTTTTCCGTTTCATTTCTGTCTCTGTGTCCGTAACAACTGAAATAATCCCAGTCTCTAATAAAGTTTCTTTTTATTAATACCAAGCAGAGCTTTAAAGTGTTAGTTGTAATGCTCCACTTGTGAAAGTAAATCTGTTGGGCTTTTTCTTGGCACTCAGACAACAATTCTGAGCGCTACTTTGCCGGACAGGGCACGGTTAAACAAAATTAGATAAATAAAATGAATTTGGCGTCAACAACATGAAAGCATGGATCCATCCTGCCTTGCATCAACGGTTCAGACTGGTGGTGGTGGTGTAATGGTGTGGGGGATATTTTGTTGGCACACTTTGGGCCCCTTTGTACCAATTTAGCATCGTGTCAACGCCACAGCCTATCTGAATATAGTTGCTGACCTTGTCCATCCCTTTATGACCACAATGTACCCATCTTCTGATGATTTCTTCCAACAGGATAATGCACCATGTCATAAAGCACGAATCATCTCAGACTGGTTTCTTGAACATGACATTGAGTTTACTGTACTCAAATGGGCTCCACAGTCACCAGATCTCAATCCAGAGCACCTTTTGGATGTGGTGGAACAGGAGATTCGCATCATGGATGTGTAGCCGACAAATCTGCAGCATATGTGTGATGCTATCATGTCAATATCGACCAAATCCTCTGAGGAATGTTTCTAGTACCTTGTTGAATCTTTGCCACGAAGGATTAAGGCAGTTCTGAAGACAATAGGGGTTCCAATCCGGTACCAGCAAGGTGTACCTAATAAAGAGACCGGTGAGTGTATACCTGTACTTCTAAAAATTATTAAACAGTTCTATTTTCTATCAGGATACAAGGTTAACTGGACCAAATCAGATGCTCTCCTTATTACATCTTATTGCCCAAAGACTATTCACACCTGGTGACCTAAATTGGCCACAGTCAGGATAGATATCTAGGACTTATTTTTTTTTCCGATTTAACTAGTTAACTTTGAACCATTATTTGTCATGATCTGCCATTGTTAGGTTTTTGAGTTTGTGTTTTGTTCATTTCCTCCTTCTCAGCCAGTGTCAGTGTTGTGTTTTTTTTTTTCGTTTCTCAGCCAGGTGTTTTCTGTTCATTCAGGTCTAGCGGATCTTATGTTTAGTTTTGTTACTTTCTGATTCTGATGTCTAGTTACATTTCCCTTTAGATTTGTGTTTCCATTGGTTTTGTTATTTAGTCTAGTTCTTTGTTTACCTTCTGTTCAGTTCCTCATGTTCCTGTTTTCCCCCTGCTCGTCATACTAATTGGTCACACTCCCTTGGTCTCCCTGCAGCCCTGATACGCACCTGTTCCAGATTACTTCTTATCAGCCTGTCTCTCTGTTCATTGGTTCATACTCCACTTCCCTCAGTATATTAGCTTCCTGGTTTTCATTGTTCCTCGCTGGTTCCTTCTGTTTGTTACCCAGAATACTACCATGCTATCAGCCTGCGAACCACACCATATGCTACTTGGCTCCATGTCCGTTTTGCTCTGTAAGTCTTTTTTTTTTCTGTTCGTTATGAAAATAAGCTCTTCAACTCATCATGCTGCTCCTGAGCTTTCATCTGCGCTTTGATCCTACAAAAACTCAGCACATTATGACATTATAAGACACATTATTAGACACATAATTCTATGTCATCTTTGATGTCTCTAATAATGATTCTAAAACAACGATGGTCTCCCCTATATTTGTCTCTCTGGGGCAGGGTTAATGTTATTAAGATGAGCGGTGCCCCAAGGTTCAATTTTCTTTTACACACCCTTCCTGTTAAGATCTCGCCTGGCTATTTCTGTCAATTCAATAGACTCTGCAATAAGTTTATATGGAATGGCAAACGCCCCAGAATTTACTTACAATGGCTGCAGGATCAAGCAGATAAAGGCGGGCTGGGTGTCCCTCTCAGTTTTCGGTGTACAGTAATTTACATTACTTGGAGTTTCCCCAAGATTCAGGTCTTCTGGAAGGAAATTTGTTAATATACTATTCAAATTATTAAACAAAATGTACCTTTCACCAAGAATATATATTATATTATATTGGGTGACCTATCTGCCCTTGACACTCTGCCCATTGCCGAGGCAGAATGGGTTCAAGGGGCTCTCGAGATGGGGCGCAAACTTATTCTGTCTCATTGGAATTTCCCTCAGCTCCTCCTATAGTTATTTGGCACCGGGAGCTCGACAAATTAGCAGCCTTAGAAGATCTGCTAGTCAGACCCTCAAAACGTAAGTGGGGGCCACTCTGGATGCCTGGATGCCCCGAAGACAGATGTCACTGACTACCGGAAATGGACTGGAGGCATTAAGAAGGCCCTGAAGACATGGAGTTAAAGCCCTGGAGACTGAAGAATTTGGTTCAGTACCTATTGGAACCATGATGTCCAAGGAACTACAGTGGAACTCAACCCTACATGGCAGGTCAGGAGTGTTTAGGTCCTGATGGCAATGATGGTGGCAGCAACAGTGATAAGACAGCTGTGCTGTTAAAGACTGGAGCTCGTATGGAGAAGTTGGTAAATGTGTATGAGAGAATCAGTGATGTTGGTCAATAAGAAAAATCCAGCCCTGACCATCTCAGCTTTCTGTAGTAGCTTAGCTCGGCCATATGTTTTTGAGACAGGATGCCTCTCCTGCAACAATAACCAATTAACAACAACACTGCAAACCAATATCATTTCAGTTTTAGAAAAATTTGGCTTTATCTGTGCTCCTCCTTCAAAGAGGGTTTACCTGCACTGTTATTTTCTAACTTTACTGTCATGTGCAGCAGCTTGTCTTCTGCTATCTTCCCTGAAACATTTAAAAAGCTGTGGTGCAACCACTGACAAAATAAGTGCAAGTTTATCTTATTTTTAAAACACAACACAGAAGAAACAACCAGCCTCATGACTGAAAGACTTGTTCACATTAGCTTAGCAGATAGGCCTGCTAGCACTTAAAATAAGTAAGTTTCACTCCCTTTTGAGAAAAATAAGCTGGATAGAGGTGAAGGCATACACAGCCAACGATGTTCTTGTCTGGCTACATGGAGCACAAAGAATACAATGCATTCATTCAGGCCACTTTTTCTGGGGGGATAATATAAAACAACTTCTGTATATTGCTAAAAAGGAAAATATTTTTTGCTTTTACATTGAGTTTTACCAAATAGAATTTTAAGACATGCAATTTAATGACCATTTTTGACCAGTTGCATCATAATGATCTGAACCGTTAGTTCTTACAGCTCTCTTCTGTAGCATATACATTAGTCCAGTAATGGTTTTATATGTACTACCACCAGTAATGGGAATAATTGTGTTAAAACAAATGGCATTATTAATGGCGTTACTTTTTTCAGTTACAGGTAATGAAACAAATAACTTTTTCAGACATTACTTTTTGACACACCTTGTTAGTTTCCCAGGCTTTTTGACAACTTATTATAATGGGACACATTTATTTTATCAGGACCCATGGCATGTCTTGTATATGAAGTAAGTAAGCATGAAGCGTTATAGATGCCTGCAGTAACTCAAGCAGCAAAGTGAAACTGAAAGACATAATTAAATAAAAAAAGGAGAATCGCATTGTCAGGGTTGGTATGCGGTTCTCTCGTTTCGAAGCTCTGAGATGTATCCTCGATTCTCTGTAACCACCGTATTAGTACTGTGTAGCTTGTTTGTAGTAGTAAGTAATCACTTCATGAAATTTGTTCTGTTTGTTGTGAACAGCTTAAACTGCCAATACCAATGTGTTTTGACACAGTGTGTAGAGCCCTAAGATGCAGAGTCATTAGGTTGAGAATATATGAACAAATAATGCACAGCTGTTGGATAATGCACAGCCAGCTGAGTATTAAGGGCAGACTGTGGGTGCTTCCCAAAGACCTACGCTCATACCTACGCTCATATATGCGACCCATGTGTCCTCCTGCACTCGCAAAGCATCATTACTTGCAGCCTGAGTGCTGTTTAAAATTGAATCACGGAAAGTACTGTTAACATGCTCCAGTTCTGCTAAAATATTGAATAATTTAGGATTAAGATTTTTTATAGCAAGAGACCGATTTTAAAACTTTACATCTACTGTGATATTGTAAGGATTGAGGCCGCTCATTTTCAGACAGGTTTATGTTAGTAAAACACCATTGGCAGGGAAGCTGACTGTCCTTGATAGCTGCTGAACTAAGTCGTGGAATTCAGAGAAATTCTCTGAATCACATTACTCTGTGTCTCTGAGAAGTAACACTGCATATCACCTTGAACTCATCATTGCCACAATATCGCACGGTGGTGGCACCATCAGGCTGTGGGGATTCTATTCTTTAGCAGGGACAGAGAAACTGTTCAGGGTTGAAAAGAAGACGGATAGTGTTAAATCAAGGACACTCCTAGAAAAAACCTAATAGAGGCTTCAGAATATTTGAGACTCGGGTGGAGGTAAACTTTCAGCAGGACAAACACCCAAAATATACAGCCAGAGGTAAAATGGAATGGTTTAAATCTAAGCATATTCATGTGTTAGAGTGACCTAGCCAATGTATGGACCCAATTATAACCAAGAATCTGTGGCAAAACTTGAAAACTGATCAGAATCTCTGTACTATTTGTACAATAATGCTCACATATTCAGTCTAATAACAAAGCCTGAAACCAAATGTCCATACCTTTTCCACATGGAATTTAAACACCTCAGTCTTACCACCAGTTAGTGAATAGAGAGCACAGGATCACCTAGTGACATGTAAATGAGGGTCTTTCAGTGTCACAGGACTGGCAGGGCTAAATGAACTTTATGATTTCCCATCACTGACTCTGATGCCCCCAAAGGAAAACTTATTGGATCTGCTCCTGGATTGTCAATTTGTTCCAACACATCCAATGAACTATTGATCTCCAATCTTAGGGTTAGCTTATCCATGTGTTTTTCATTATTTCAACATGATTGCAGTTTTAATCCACTCATACAAACATTGAATACAATGACTTTAGCCTGTTTGTTTAAAATTGATATGGGTTGCTTAACATCTAATTTAGTCCATTGATGTGGAAAGATGATAGAGGCATACCCCTACAGCAACTTGGTGCAACTAGGTGGTTCTACAAGTAATTGACTGAGGAACACTGAATATGAAAGCATGCCATACTTTTTAGTTTATTATTTAAAAAAGAAAAGCCTGTATTTTACAAACCACTTCACTATTTTTCACTGTTTGGTCTGTTACACATAAAAACATTAAAGTTCACAATGAAAACAGAAACACTTAAATAGAGTATGAAACAACACAAAAGTAAAGCCTTTTGAGATATTTACAGTGCTCCTGTAGGTGATAATCTCTTGAGCTACAATTGGTGTTACAGTGTTAAACTCCAAATTTGTCTGAATGCTAAAAAAGCCAGCAAGAGTAGTGAAAATGAAAATGGTGTAATTTATTTTGCAGTATTCAGGCTCTCTGCTACAGATGACCCCGTGAGTGTTGGGTTGGGCAGCCCAATGCAATTATCATTCAGCATGAGTGAAAGACTCTGTTTGATATCTGTCAAAGTAATTTACGGAGAATGATTGAACAGAGCTTGTATTTTTTCCCTTCAGGATTGTGGTTGACCCCTCTGCACATGAAGCTGCCTTATCTCAGCTACCATGTGTTTGTGAAAGAGCTTAGCATACTCAGAAAAAAAGAATAGCTCAAATGTTTACCTCACTCAGGTTTAATGTTGATCATAAATTCTTTTATAAATCTATTTAAACCTAACCTCAACCGTTCCACTGTGGCAATATTTATAATCCAATCCTAATGCCAGAGTGACATAGTGTGAAAAATTAATCACGCCATATTATTACATATATACGCATTACATATGTACATGTTATTATCTGTGATTATAAGCAATCAACATAACCCCGCCTGTGATCAGAGAGCCCATTTTTATTACATGTTGGGGAAAAGGAAGAGGTTCAGGCCACTGATTTCAAGTCAAATCAGGTGTTCAAAATGTACATGTAGAATGTATGCCATACAGAACAAGGGAGGCAGAAAACTGAAACCGTCACAGTAACCATTTGGAAGAAACATCAAAGATCCTAAAGTAGATCAGTAAAATGCCCCGCAATGATGAACTGCTAATAAGTTATCTGTGCTGGATTGCAGGACAGTACGGAGGCACTCATATAAGACAAGAACAAACAAACAACAAATCAGTACAGCTGACTGTCATGTCATCTGGCTGTGTGCAGGTTGGTGTGTGTATGCAGTGCTGTGTTCTCTCTTACTCCCTACAGGTTGAGACTGGCAAGTACAGCACCACTGGTGTCTTCCATGAGGTCTAATTAGGAGGTGTTCATAAGGAGCTGGAACCTAGAGGGAGGCATCAGACTGTTAGCTCACGCAGAGTAGTAATCTGACCTGCATTCCCTGCTTCCTGACTGATCTTTTGCTCCCAAATCTTACTTGAGTCTCTGCTCCTCCTTCTGAAGGATTCTCCTCCAATGTTGGCTTCTCCCATGCTCCTGTGCTCTGTGTCTACTCTGTGGGGTCTTACTGAGGATGACACTGGTTGTTGGTTTCCTTTCCACTAGTGGAATTAACCTCCTGGAAACTAAGAACCATTCTCCCTGCTGTTCGCTCACCTGCCTATACACCCTTCACCTCATTCTTGAAACACCTTCCGAAAAGGATCAGATGACAGAGAGAGACACAGCTTTCCCACAGATTCACACTGCCCGCCAGCCTCAGCGGATAGACCCCCCTTTTCCAGAACCTTCAACTCCAACTCCAACTCCGACAGTAAGCCTCATCTCTATCCCCCCATTCCTCACCATCCATCCATTGTCAGATTTAACATCTCAGCTCTCTTCCATAGTGCCCAGTCTGATTGTCCTCAGACCTCCTGATGTCCAACCAAACCATTTACATTGCTTTTCAATAAGACTGTTAAACCTGTCATCCTCCCTCTGTATCTGTGCTTACTGTCAGAGTCCAACAGCTGAACATTATGACACAGATGTGTTCTGTCCATTAGGGTATATGTATGGAAGCCCTAAAAGGCAAGTGAGAAAAAAAATCTAGATTAAAGACCTGACTGCCATCAATAATATAACAATATAACTAACTCTGTCCATTGCAATATACATAGAAGAAGTAGTTTTTAATATTCAGCTACCTGTAATTATCAAACACAAGACCTTTGTATCTCACATACATCAACTATAAACATTAAATATGTAGTGTCAAAATAACCTGCCAAGATCAGGCCATACCCCGCAGGATGAGCAAGTGTTGGAGAAAACCTCTCACCTCTCCTGATGGATCTTATATTCTGGAAGCAAGGCTGGTAGTTAGCAAAAGAATCACAAGAAAATGACATTTAATCATTCAAACTGTATTGGACCAGAAAAAAGTATATTAACAGATTATATGGATACAGTGACCTTTTTCGCTCCACTGACCACAGTCAGCTCCTTCGAAGCCAATAAGGATAAAAAAAAGTCCACACAGTTCTCTTATACTAGAATACACTAGGGGGTGGGGCAAGAATTGATAAGAAAGTTTCAGTTGACGTTGGTGAAATTCACGGACCGTGGATTTGGCGTCCTCCTCTGCCCGTTCCGGGATACTGGAGAAAACAAGGTTGTCCCGCATGCCCCGGGCCTGTATATCCAGGATGGTCTCCTTAATTTTTTTTATTTTCTCTGGACAGCTGCGTCATTCCATCGGTGAGTGTTTTCACGCTATCCCTGTGTTTGGTTCTCAGCTGTGAGCAAAGAGAGTTGTTCTTGGCTAAACTCCAGAGACTCCCTCAGAGCTTGAAATGCCCTGTGGAGAACTTCCACCAGGCTGGATAGCTTCTTATCAATAGAGTCCAGGACATCAGCGTAGCTTTTCTCTGGAGATATAGTGGAGGTGCTGGCCGAGCACTCTGAATGGGTGCGTTTTGATGTTGGTGTGGCCATGGGTGGAGATTTTTGTGGCTTGCCCATTACAATGTTATCAAAACATACATCCACGTAGCTCTCCAGGCTGTCCAATGTTTCCTCGTCCAGTTTGTTTTATTGGAAAAATATGAGACAGTGGACCACATCACCCCGGTTCTGTATTTTACACGTTTCTATGTTCGGCTTGAATTTATTGGCTTGTTTTACCTGAGTTCTGTCGTGTTTGTTTACCAATATACTGCCATATTACGTACGCACAACTCTCGCGAGATCTCAGCCCCTCCTATTCAATATCGACATACTCCCCCTAACTCAGATTTTAATAAACAACAACGTAAGTTATCATAACTATGCAGACGACACACAGCTATACGTTACGATGTCACCAGGTGACCATAAACCCATTCAAGTGCTGGGTAAATTCTTAGAAGAAATCAATCCATGGATGGGCCTACATTTTCTTCAGCTCAATCAAAACAAAACTGAAGTAATAATCTTTGGACCAAAGGAAGAGTGTTTAAAAGTTAGCACACAGCTTCAGTTAATACAGCTAGAAACCACCAGTCAGGCTCGAAACCTGGGTAATGGTAAATGGACTGAATTTATATAGCAGTCATACAGACCGCTCAAAGCACTTTACACTAGAGCCACATTCACCCAATCGCACTCACTAAAGCTCACACATTCATACACCGATATGCAGATTGGTAGGCAACTTGAGCTTAAGTACCTTGCCCAGGGGCACATCTACATACAGCAGGAGGAAGCTGGAATCGAACCCACAACCTTCCGATTGCAAGACGACTACTCTTCCTACTGAGGCAACGAAGTTGAGAAAAGCTTCCACAGTGAACAAAGGGTTAACTGCAGCTAACTTCCGTAGTTGTGGGGTAGGGCGGCTCGCTCTGCCGGGCCAGCCAAACTACATGTTACTGCTGTAGCCACGGTGATGCGGTCCCATTGTACTTCCTTCAGATCGGGAAAACTACTCCACTCGGCGTCGTAGAGACATGGTCTCTGCTGGGAACTCTCTGGAACGCAGTTTGCTTCTGTAGACCTCAGAGAGAAAGTCAAGCCATGCTTGTACCTTTATTATCCCCGTTCATGAATGAATACCAGATACACAAACAGCAATTCATTTCTACTTAACTTAATGCATATGATCTTCTGATCGTATGACACTCTTAGATCCAGTTTGACAAGTTATGTCTGTTTACCTGCAAAGAGACATTAGCACGCTGTGTCCCTCCGTCCACTTCCTCTGGGGACCTGCGTGGAAGAGGTCAGTTTATTGCAAAAGCTGGATTTTTATTTGGACAGTGACGTCACAGGAAGTCCGCTGTTACTCCGTTTCTGGCTGTGCTGGAAGTAGGTTAATGCGATTTATTTTGAAAGTTCTAGAAAAGTTCTTATCATGTTGTCCCCATGGCTGGGGTCCCAACAAACCCTAACCCTGTTCTGGAGGGGTTTGAAGACGAACCGCCTCCTGTTGTTCCTGTTCCCATTCTGGAGGGGTTCGAGCAGACCAAGTATTAGATTTGGTGAGCAAAATAAAATACTTTGTCATGATGACACTGATCACTTCTGATGATATGGCCGGAGTGTAGCAGCTTACTGAGGAAATTTACCCTTGAATGAATGGACCTTTTGTTTGATTAAAAAGATGCTCATAATGGTATATTCAGTAGGTGTTTGGGTGTTGGTTTTCTTTTGTGTCTCTGTTTCATCATCTCCCTGTTGTTTATTATGTTCTAAATGTTCTTGCCATTTATTTGTGGTCATTAGTGTCAGTAAGGTCTTATAAGTTTATACACAAGGAACAGACCACAAGAAATAGGTTTAGTTTCTTACCTATTTCTTGTGGTCTGTTCCCTGTGTATTCCAGTTTATTCCCTTATATTTGTATTTGTCTCTTCCCCTTGGTTAAATGTGTCCTTTTGTCTTAGTTCAGTTCAATTCAAGTTTATCTTGTGTCTCTCTTTCAGTCTCTGTGTTTACTTTCTGGCTCATGTGCTTCACGTTATCCGCTGATTAAAACACCGGGATCAAATGTCATTCTCCACACTTTACTCAGTGTTGGTTAATGCTCTTAACTAGATCTTCCTGTTAGTATACCTGTTACACTTCCCATTGTTTCATTATCCCTGTCTGTTCCTCTGTTGTCCCATTTTACTGCAAGTGTCTCTGCCCATGTTTCAATGTCCTGTATTATTGCATCCTTATTATGCACATGGCTCATTCCTGTTTACACATGGGTTCTACTTCAAACTCACTTTCAATCTTACAGAAGTGCAGGAACAAGTTTTAATATTTTTAATTGCTGCAGTTCTTATGAAATACAATATTTTTATCTAATGTTTGCTTGATTGTACATTTTTTTAATCGACTATTATATCTGGAATCAAAGTGAATACAAACGTAGGAATATATCTATTATGCAAACTCTATGCAAAGACAATGCCTTTTTTCCTACTGTCCAACACTAAATTAGACTAAACTTTTGATTTTTTATGTCCGTTAGCCAAACTTTTTTTCTGTCTGCTAAATGCCAAAGAGGAAGAATTTTTTGTATCACTATCTTCCAATTTAGAAATGTTCATGCACTGTGATTACTATGCCTTATAATAATGCAGGAAAGCCCAGAGCACACATTATTTTCAGCTGAACCTGGTTCAGCTGCAGGTTACTTCATTCTACAAAGAAATAATTGCTGTTCCAGTTGCCTCCTATTGACTCAAGATAGAGATTTTGAGCAAGTAAAGTCAATAATTCGATGCAGATGGCTGCCCTTACTTAGGGAGACACTCTTTTACCAAGTAGCGTTAAATAATCAACTGAATTTTCATGTGGTTTTTTTTCTATTATTTTGTCCAAATAGGGACAAAATAATAGATTTCTGCAATTGTATTAAATTATCGGTTTAAATTTGGCTCTGGGCTGTGCTCAAGGGGAACTGTGTGGTCCCATGGCTCCCGCAATGGATTCTGATGTAACTAAAATTGAAGTGTTTGACCAGAAAGAGTATTGTTATTGTGATAAAAAAACTTAAATTGCTTTTGTCCTTTCGAGGTGGCGATCCATCTGACCATCTGACAATGGCTTCCACCTTCCTTTCTGCTCCCTCCTGTTGGTCATCCCCACTGCATTTATAAGCTAAAGGGGAATTGCGCCTGAACAAAAGGTGTTTCGTTTCCCTTCCTGCCCCTGGAACCCCTGCTGGTTCAACACAAGAACTTTTGTTGCAGAGGAGTCAAGATGTCTGCATGAAAGTTAGATTGTTCTCACCTCTGCTTTTCCTAGAGGAGGTGCCAGGCCACATGGGGTTTTTGCTAAGCTGATAGAAGGAGGTGTCAACCTTTGTCTCAGCTCTGCTCAGTAATACATCGGATGCTGAAAAACCTGTCTCCCTTGTAAGGCTAAATAAATAAAGCTGATTGAATGGTTATCATCGTTCTCTTTCTTTAGAAAATAAAATTTTTCTTCAACAAGTTGGCGTTGCGTGGCAGGATTCCTTGACTGAATTCCTCTGAGGACATCAACGGAAAAGGGCTAGGCCAGCCTTGGAACAGTTTCTTTGTCTCATACCCCGATTTACTGTTACAGGGAAAGAGGACTTCTGCATTGAGGTTCTTGGAGACTCAGCACTGGAATCTGGAAAGAACATGACTTTTTCTCACAGATGGTGACATCCTGATTCAGCATAATTTAATAATTACTATCATTATTTGTTTTACCAAGCGTGGGTTTAAACCTAAAAGCAAATTAGAACAAAATATCCAGATTTGACATTTGACATTTCTACAAAATTAAAAAGGTCCTACTAATTAAATTGAAAGCTTAAATTTATAAAACTTTTTTTACTGAGTATGAGGGTGTGAGTGTTATAGGATTGTTCCACCTTAGAACATACAGCTTAAAGGACGTAGCTATGGATGCAGTTGAGCAACGGTTCCGTCCATGTCCTATTCCTTGGTGGTTGAGATGACTGCGAACGGATCAGTAGCTCACTGGCAGTCCCCTTCATTTGTGTTTGAGAGAGGCTCTCGTGGCCAATTGATTAGGAGCCATTAGGTGATTGAATAAGGCTCTCCTGATTACTTGGCTGCGAGGAAGACGATCAGAGTGCCAGAAAGCTTTGAACTCATGTGGAGACGTCCGCAGGTTTTATGGAATAGTCCCCCATTAACCGGTGCGTACTGGGTCTGACGAGTTCTTTTCTTTTTTTTTTAACCGTGTCCTGTCTGGCAGAGAAGAGAGTCCCGAGAAAAAGCCCAACAGATTTACTTTCACAAGTGGAGCATTACAGCTAACGCTTTAAAGCTCTGCTTGATATTCATGTAAAGAAACTTTATTAGAAACTGCTTTGGCAATATTTCACTTGTTATGGACATGGAGAGAGAAATGGAAAGGAAAAAAAAAGAAGCACGAAAGAGAGAAAGGGAGGCAAAAAGGAAAAGGGGAGAGAAGGAGAATAGAATGGAGGAAAGAAAGAAGGATGAAAAGAATACAAGATAACACCCTGCTTGCTTCTACGCCTGCTGAAATGTTCGTATTACCAGCCTTTTTACCAAAAGGTGCACGGTACTTATGCAAGATGTATTTAGTGGTAAATGCAACTCAATATAGAACATTTGTGTATCTGTTAACATCTGAATCTAAACACCTGTGGGTCTGAGTGTGAGCGCACATGTGCATACAAGGCTTCTCCATAAAAATATGCAATAGTGAGTGTGTGGACAGATACGGAGGAGATCCGAGCCACAGACATCCAAAGGCCCGCCAGAGCACAGGCACCCCAGGAGAACCACCGGGACTACCGTAACCCCCACAAAGACAGGTAGGGGAGAGTCCCAGGGGAACCACCCAGCAGCCACAGTGCAAAAGCCCCAGGCAGCTGCAGCGATGAGCCAACAGGCCCCGCCGGCAGCCGTCTACGCCCGAGCAGATCCAGCCATGGACCCAGAAACCCCAGACCCCAGGACATATCAGTCCCCAAGAAAAGGCCTGACTGAGCCCAGGGGTCCAGGCCCCGGCAAGCAGCCACCAGGAGTGAGCCAGCACACACCAAAGCACCCAGCCCCAGATACCAAGACCACAAGTACACCGGCGAGCAAAGATACCAACCACCGTCAGGTAGTGTGGTGGGGAGGGAAAAGACCCCACATTCGATGGGGGCCTAAACTGTTCCAGAAGAGGGAGCAGCCCAAGACCCAACCTGACACAAAAAAACAGGCACACACAATCACACATCCCCACCCTCATGCGTACACATAAAAACACTCACACCCACGCACCCAACGTGAAGACAAACAACAGTGGACGTCATACAGTCATTCATACTCCCCATACATACCCTATACTGCAAGGTCCAGTAGCCGATGCCCCATATGGGCAACCAGCCCCCGGAACCAGGAGGTGGTCCCTACCGTCCAGGGGTGGAGACAGGCAGACCGCCCCAGCACCTGAACCTGGTCTGGGCTAGCCCAGGCTCGTGCCTGAACCTGAGCAACCTGCGCACTGCCCAGCCAAGACCCCCTCGATGGAGCCCGACGCCTCCCCAACCGACGGCCCGGGCACTGAAGCCGGGGACCGAGATCCAAAGATATCCAAACAATCCCAAGATGGCCGAAGAGCCAGCACCAGACAACCCCAAGACCCGAACCTCAATCCCAGCCCAGATCCCGACCAGAAGGCCCGCTCCCTCTTCCAGCCTTCGACCCCAGACGGCAAAAAGCAAACGAGGTTGGGAAAAGACCCCAAGCTTACCTCTGCCCGCTCAAATGTGGTGTTGATGCGTGTTGTTGTAGTGTGCATTTGAAAAGAAAAATGGGTGGGGAAGAAGGTCTGCCACACCGCCCCCCACCCCACCCACAACCCTAAATTTCTACATGCAACTTAACACTTAAGAGGTGAGCGCAGGCACCAGAGGTTAGGGTAGTAAAATACCCTCCCTCTTAGTGCCATTGAGTGTACTCACACCCAAGGCCCTACATATGAATGCCATGAAAGTGTTATAAATGAGTGTCTAAGTTGTACAATAAAATTGGGGCACAGGCAGCCATGGGACCACAGAGATGGAAAACCCTTGTGGCACTCCAATGGTGCACCTGCACCCCAAGGCCCTACATGAGTGGTAGTGTGATGGAATGGGTGGAGGGAGGTGTCCAGGGGAGGGAAGGACTGGGGGGAAAAATGCTCTCCCAGGGAGCCAGCTCCCCGGCTGACCCCAATGGGCACCCCCGTTCGCTGAGTTCCAACAAGGGACAGAGGCATAGGCACATCTATCAGGCAAAATGCTAGGGACAGGGACCAGGCCCCGAGAAACGACCAAAAACCAGGACCAACAACCCGAGCCCCCTCGGGAACCAGCTAAACTCTCAAATCCCAATCCCCAGCCCCGACGCCCAGTCCCCCGCCCGAAGGAGCCACCCACCCACAACAAAAAGGAGCCAGCAGGAAGCGTGCGCAGCATCGACCAAGAGTGCAGCCCCACCACAGAAAAAAGAGCAGACCAGCTGGCCCATTGCATCCAGAATACGCCATATAAAGCAGGGCACATGACCAACATGCCCAACCACCCCCGAACCATGGGGCAGAGCCAACAGAGCGCCCAGTCCCTGATGCCCGGCACCAGACCCCAGCCACAACCAGGCAAGCAGGGCAACAAAACACGTCCCACACCAACACCGAGGCCGCCAACAAGAAACACCCGACCCAAAATGGCAGGCCCACCCAATTGCAAGCTCCAGACCAGCATAGACACATGCACACCCCACAGACAATCAAGCTGAGACCCCCTGGGGCAGCCAGGCAGTCGAGCAGACCCCGCAATAACCCACACCGCCAACCACCGTGCCCAAGGGAAAGACCCCAGCCTAACAAGCAGAAGGGCGGGAAAAAAAGGCCACAGCACGCACAGCAAAGAGGCAACTCCCAGATCACATAAGACATTAGACACCCAGGTTGACCACGCCCTGCCCGCTCCCACAGATCCTCCGCCCCGCCAGCAGAGTGCACGCCTTGAAGGAGAGAGCACCTGCAATGAGATGGTACCTCCCTGCCAGTTTAGGAGGTCCTTATGCCCATCGATGCACCGAAGGCCCCTAGACCGGTGCTGGATGCCAGAGCATGCGCCGGCCCAAAACTCTGGTGACATACCCCCCCGGACCCAAGCCCCCCCCAGCCCAGGCAGGACCCCAGCCCGGGGGAGACACGACCCAGGAACCCAGAGCCCCGAAGTCCATCCCAGATCTGCCTAGGAGCAGCCTGGCCACCAGGTCAGTAACCTATGTCCGCCGGTACAGGCTCCCCAAAAGCATCGCATGTAGCCACCAGATGCCGCCCCAGAGAGCCACCAAAGCCCCACCCCAGTTGGGGCCACAGCCCCCAGCACCAGACCCCCAGAGACCCCAGCCCAGGGACACCCCAAATTCCCCAAACCCAGACACCCCCCTGCATCCACCACAATGCCCCACAGGACGAAGCCAAAGGTGCCCCGTCCCCACTAGGTGATGGAGCCGATTAAAGGAGTTCAGAGAGATTGATCTGGTGAGGAGGCAGAGCGTGTCTCAAGACTTATAAAATATCCAACAGAAGGTTTCTGTACTTGTTAATATTAAAAAGGTTTTTATTTTTCCAATTCATTAGGATAGTTTTCTTAGCAATATATAAGGCAGTGAAAACCATGTGAGCTGAATTTGTCTCTATGGTGACATCATCTAAGTTGCCCAACAAGCAAACTGAGTGGGAAGGTGAAATATTACATCTCACACACTTTGATATGTCTTCACATATCAGGAGCATCATATTATTTTTTTTGTAGGATGTCAGGGTTGTTCCAGATGGGTGTGCGTCTGCATGGGATTAGTGAAGACCCTGTCATTTTTAGATATTCTCACCATGCTGTCAGAGAGGTGCTGATATTGAGGCTTTTAAAGCATTCATGCCGTTTTATAGTTGAGCTAATAAATGGTAGATCTGAAATCTTGATATTATTGCTGAATGTCTGTTCTATGTCTAGCCAGGGTTCATCTAGAGGACTGTGTTTAAACCATTTCGAGATGTATTGTAGCCTGTTGGCTAAAAAGTAATGATGAAAGTAAGGCAAATCTAGTCCTCCTTTATCTTTGGTCTTTTGCAGCATTTTTAAGCTAATACGCGGGGGTTTATCTTTCCAAAGAAATTTAGTGATGGAGGAGTCCAGAGATCTAAACCAGTCAGATGATGGTTTATTGGGGATCACTGAGAATTAGTAATAGATTTTTGGCAAGACCATCATTTTTACTGCAGCAACCCTGCCCATGGGTGATATGGGTAGAGATTTCTATCTAGCGAGATCATCTTCCACTTTTTTTAAAAGCGCGATGTGGTTTAGTTTTGTTAAGTCTGCCAATCTAGAAGAAACATTAATACCCAAGTATGTACTATTCCCTGACTGTAGTTGTATATTAAGGGAATTGTGGAAAGAATAGTTAATTGGAAGAACTGTCGATTTCAACCAATTTATAGAATAATCCGAAATTCTTGAGAAAGAATTTATCAATCCAATTACCTGAGAGACAGAGGTTTGCGAATGCTGGAGAAAGAGTATTACATCATCTGCATAAAGACTGATTTTATGTTCAATATTCATGCATTTTATGCCTTTAATATCATTAGTTTGCCTGATTGCTGCTGCGAGTGGTTCAATAAAAATTGCAAATAATGAGGTCGGAAGTTGCATCCCTGCCTGGTGCCCCTCTGAAGATAGAAGCTGGAAGATGTTTGGTTATTGGTAATGATATGTGCTGTTGGGGATCTGTAAAATATTTTTAACCAGTTTATAAAAGAGCTTCCGAAACCAAATTTAGTCAAGGTTGCAAAACAAGAATTTCCAGTTAACTCTATCAAATGCTTTTTCTGCATATAGTCTCAATATTTTTTACTGTAGAAATAGTCTATTAAATTAAGTAATCTGAGTGCATTTGAGGATGAATGCCTCCCTTTTATGAAACCAGTTTGGTCAGGGTGTATTATGAGAGGAGTTACCTTTTCTAGTCTTTTTGCACGGGCTTTACAGATTATTTTGAGATCAACATTAATAAGGGATATGGGACGGTAGCTGATATCGGGTTATTTTTGTTTCTGAAGGTAAGAAAGAATCTGATTGGACAGTGGTACCACAAAATATAACTAATTTCATGTTCTCTGAAAGACTCATGGAAAAGGCGTTCGTCCAGAACAGTGGAATTATTTCCAACCACAGTACCAAATCTTTAAGCATGCTTTTCCTTTATTTTAAAACAGATCTGTGATTTTGTTTTGTTTTTGTGTTTTAGCACAATGTGTGTCTGAAACTTCTTCTGAACTGGGTTAGGAGCAAATATGATGTGGGGCCAATTAGGAGCTGTGAACTAGAGGCTGACATTTTTTCGGGAGTCCCACGGGTCACGGGATTCCCACGGGAATCCTGCGGGACGGAAGACAGCATCAGTAAAGATCACGTGATTGGGACGGTACAGGATAAAAAATGAACGGGAGCAGACGGGAGCGGGAACTAACCAATAGGAGGGAAAATAAACTAGGATCAATTGTCCTTGGAAATGTAAAACTGAGACTTTGTTATAAACTTTAAGAAAAAAAAACTTGGATCGACGCCGCCATTGCGTAGTCTTTTTTCCAAGAAGCCTATACTATAATGTGAGTCAAACGAACTACACGACCCACAAGCCAACAGTGCTTCTGCTCGATGTTTTCCACCTGCGTTCAGAATGGAGGGAGCAAACGCAGGTGGAGAACTGGACGTGGTAAAATTGGATTGGTAATGTCAAGTCAGAAGTAAGGACTTATCTATTAAACTCATAGAGCTGACAGGAAAGTCGCAAATATTACCGGACTTCAGGAGAGTTGAATGCAGCGCTGTTAACACACAGTATGATGCTTGTAAAACGTGTTTAGTTGTAATCAAGTTCATTATGGATTAAATCAGCCCTGCATCTCTTCATTCATCAAACCAAAAGTACCATCATGTGTCAAGTCTCATCTGACCAACAAAATTGCTGCATGTGCACTAAAGATTTAAGAGGTAAGGTACGGAAGCCTGTGAGGGGACATGGGGAAATTGATTACTTTTGCATCCCCACGCAATACTTTTGCGTTCGGCATTTTGGAACAGCAGCACAGATGACAAACTGCTCATAAAACAAACAGCACTGATATGTCATTGATATGGATTATTTGTCATATGCAGGTTAACACGCAGTCAACAATGCGATTAAATGCTTAGGATAAGAAGAACCGTTCAAATCACGATAAAAACAAAAACACTAATGGCGTACAAAAAAAAAGTACACATCATGCAGCAGTAATAAGCAAACAAAGTGTCACAGATGTGATTTTGTGCAGTATTATTGTTCAGAGTTCAGTAGTTTGTTTGACAGCTTGTGGATAAAAACTGTCTTTTAGTCTGATTTGAAGATAATTTTATTTAAGACTGATTTCAAAATAAAACTCAATAAATCTCAAAACGGGTGTAGTGTTTGTTTCATTTTGCAGTTATCTGGTTTGGAAACTATCCCACAAAGTATTGCGAAATAACGCAAAGACTATTGCGTGGGGACACAAAAGAGAAAACAAATCCCCCATGTCCCCTCGCGGACTCCGTAGAAAGGCTTCATCAAGGGAAGATATTAAATAAATATGTTGTGAAATAGAAAAAAATTGAATGTACCATTAAATGTACAATTTATTTAATACATCATTACATATTAAGTGTACAACTAATTACGTCATGTCGTCTTTAAAATTATACTTAATTATTCAGTGGCACATTTAATTGCATAATATTCAATTTCATGATATAATGGTACATTTATTGTTTCTAATGATGTATTAAATAAATAAATGGTACCTTTAATTTAATGGCACATTTAATGTTACATTTCTTTCATGTTACATTTACTTCACTTATGGGACATTCACAACATTCATTTATTTAATGATGATTTTATTGTATTAAATTTGTCCAGTTTGACCCTCCATTCTTGATGCCTGTATAGGAGGTCATGTCAGAATTTGAATCAGGTGTGCTGGAGCAGACACACATCTAAAACCTGCAGGGAAGAGGTCCCTGAGGACCAGGGCTGTGAACCATTGAGGTACAGTTTCTAAATTGTGAAGGTAATGCCTTTTTGGCCTTTTGTTCAACAAGTACAGTTCTCTTACTAGGTGCATTTTTCTTTCGTTTCAGCAACTTGAAACATAAAAGTGATGTCATTGTTCAAAGGAAACGATCACTTAATAAATGAGTAAAATACAACTATGTACATTTTGTTTATTCAACTAAGATAGGCATGGTCTGTTTCCTTGTTTGATATTTTATTATTTCTTCATTATTATTCTTTTTACTTTAACTGGCCTTTACTACAGCTAAAAACAGGGACCTAACTGGTCCTTCAAAGAAAGAAATTGCCAAAAGACTAAATGAAGAAAACAAAAATGGGAGTGGCACAGGAGTGTGAGTCGTTCTGAATGGGAGCAGGATGGGAGTGGGAGTCAATTTACCAGGAGTGGGACGGGACAGGATTTTTTTCGTTATGCTGGCCTGGGATTGGGATGGGACAAGACATTTTTCTGTGGGAGCGGGATGGGACAGGAGAGAAAATCCACTCCCGTGTCACCCTCTACTGTGAACTAATGATTGCAATCCCTAAATCTGATTATTGTCCAAGCTAGAAATAATACATTCTTAAGTCTGGAGATATTTAGCCAATCCTTTAATCTCTGCAGAAAGCTGGCATCATTGTTCAATGCAGCGGTCCTCAACTTGTGGTTCCTGGACTCCCGAAGCACGTGAGCCATAGATTTTGGGTGCATAAAATTATAATACTTAATTAAATGTAGACCAATTGCCTATTAAAAAACAGATCTGAGCCAATGATGAGTTCCAGTCATTTTGATAGCTTTGAAATGCATTAATACTCGAAATTTCTACTCTGAGGAACACAGATTGGGGCTGAAGAGTTTTGTTGTGGAGCCAGGGCTAGGATTCTTTATAATGGAATAAAGACAAGTAAAGTCCTTTATTTTAGAAAAAAAAAAGAAAAAGAAAAGGAATAAAGGCCCTCTTAACACTAAAGAGGGCGGTTGGCTCAAACTCCAGTCTCCTTGTTAGGGTTTAAAGATTAAAAGAATATAAAGGAGTACAAAGGTTTCCCATGAATTTCAGATTACTGATAAATAAAATATTGGAACATTTATCAGCATTTAGACTGTAAAAGAGGGGTTCAAGTAATAATTTTCTCCCCAACTCTCAAAATTTAATTAGCCCAAATTAAGGAAAGTTATGTCTGTCCTCCTTTTGAAACACTATGTGGGAACAAAGTCCAGTTTGGAGTCAAGTTTCTTAGATTCATTTCTGGTTAAGTCTAACACTGCAGTTTTGTTTTGTTTGGGTATACCATAAAAATGTCAAAGCCGGCTTAAATACTTCTTTGCAATTAACCTGAGCAGAAAAAATTCTTGAATACAGCTGTGATCAAATTGAGCCAAATCACTTCTCTGTGATACAGTCTGGGTCCCAGTGGTAACTATCAGAAATGACCATGTCTAGGAATACGTGGGCCCCTTATAGGAGATAGTTGTAAAACCTCTGTGCTTATACGTGACAGAAAGTACAACGCTAAAAGGATAAGACACAGTAACAAACAATCAAACTTAAAACCCATAAACTGTCAGGTACAACCAGACACAGAGTTAATATCAGTAACTCAGTCATATAAACTGGCTTTATTGAACATTAGATCTCTGTCAGGAAAATAATTTTTAATCAATGACTTCATTACTGACCAGAATCTTGATGTTGTGTTTTTAACAGAAACATGGTTACATGAATTTAATGAACCAGCCATTCTGATAGAGTCAACGCCTCCAAGCTACAATTTTCTTTGTGAGAGCAGACAGCAAAGAAAAAGCGGAGGGGTGGCCACTTTGTTTAAAGATTCACTAAAGCATAAAAAGGTATTATTGGGCAAATTTGACTCTTTTGAATATATGGCTCTCCAGGTAAAGAGCCTGGTCCGAACTATGTTCTTGAATATTTACAGGCCTCCTAAGTCAAAAACAAACTTTTACAGTGATTTTAATGAGCTTTTTGTCAGAGTTCTCTCTGTTTGTGTTCTCCTTACTTGCTACTAACTGTGTTTCAACCCTAGTAGGGCACTGGAATTCCAGGTTTCCTGGGTAACAGGTGCAAATCATCTCCAGACTAATGTCTGGGTGTATTTAAGCAGGAGACTGCCAGTACCTCATCGCTTGAGTGATTTGCCAACAGTGGTAACATTACCAGGCCAGCTCTATGTCTAAAAACCTAAGACTTCTCTGAGTACTTCGACTCATTATTGTTGTCTTCTCCTTCAGGTGACTGACCACGTTTGATTCCAGTCTCCAGTCTTTCGATAACACTAAAGCACAGTGAATGTTCTGGATTTTGGCCAAGGTCTTCAGTTCAGGATTCAAGCCTCAAGCACCCTCTTCGGACAACTACCTAGCTGGCAGCTTCCTGGCTACACACCAACACCCAAGTCGTCAACAGCCTGTCCACCCTCCAACACACTCAAATCCGGACATAACTCCAGCCCCTCTGATTCAACTTACCTTCTCACAACAACCTCAGTATTGAGCTTCCCGAATCTGCACCTCCAATTCCCCTGGCGGTTCTGGTCACACTCCCCTGTAAGATACAAACTTTATTTAGCTACTAGTTTTCTCACGGAAGTATTAAACTCACCTGCTCTTCCTGTTTTTACACAGTTGGCGGTTCCAGGTCCCAGACTTATCACCTCACCGGTTACAATAAATATCTTAAACTTCTATGACTGATCTCCTGATTGCATGTGGGTCAAGTTCGTACCTAAAACTATAAAACTTTTATCTGTGATATGTGTTGAATATGACTGTTTTAATTATTGTGGGAGACTTCACATTCACATGGACAATCTTGAAGACAGACGTGCCATGGATCTATGTGACACTCTTAGAAATTTTGGTTTGACTCAACATGTTAAACAGCAAATGCACAAACAGGGACATATTTTGGACTTGATCATCACTAAGGGTCTGAACATTTCCAAGGTGTCTGTAACTAATGTTGCTCTATCTGACCACTTTCTGTCATTTTTGAAAACACTATCTCCAATGACTCAGTTAACCAAAGAGACATTATAGAAAAACACATCTTTAAGGACGGTGCTGCTGTAACCTCTAACACCATTTACTCTTCTATCTGCCAACTACTTCACTGAAAAAACCCAAAAGATCAGAGGGGCAGTCAGCACATCCACATAAACTCCAGTACCAGAGCTGTCTCCAACTAGAACTGATTTTGACAAAATTTCCCAATTTCATCAAATAAACTACAAAAACTTAGAAGTTGTACAGCAACTAAGCTCTTCTCTTCCTGCTGTCTCGATGTTTTACCCACAGCTTTCCTTAAGAAAGGCTGTCAAAACATCTGATTTAACTCAAATAATAAACGCGTCCATTTTGTCAGGTGTTTTCCCCCCTAACCCTAAAAACAACAATTATCAAACCTCTATTCAAAAAGAGCAACTTGGACAGGCTGCTACTGCAGAACTACAGGCCTATCTCAAACCCCCCTTTCATCAGTAAGATAATTGAAAAAGCTGTGTTTCAACAGTTAAACAACTTCCTAACAATGACCAACCGCTTCGATATCTTCCAGTCAGGCTTCCATGCTCACCACAGTACAGAGACATCGCTTGTCAAGGTGTTCAATGACATCCGTATATATGCAGACTGTGGAAGTACCACAGTGGTGGTATTATTGGACCTTAGTGCACCATTTGACACTATTGATCACTTTTTTGTGTCGGTAGGTAACTTTAAATCAAAGACCACAAAAGTCATGTGGTGTTCCCAAAGGGTCCATCTTAGGGCCCCTCATATCCAATATATACATGCTCCCCCTAACTCAGATTATAATAAACAACAATGTAAGTTATCATAACTATGCAGACGACACACAGCTATACGTTACGATGTCACCAGGTGACTATGAACCCATTCAAGCGCTTTGTAAATGCTTAGAAGAAATCAATCCATGGATGTGCCAAAATTTTCCTCAGCTGAATCAAAACAAAACTGAAGTAATAATCTTTGGACAAAAGGAAGAACATTTAAAAGTTAGCACACAGCTTCAGTTAATACATCTTGAAACCACCAATCAGGTTCGAAATCTGGGTGTAGTGATGGACTCAGACCTGAACCTTCAGAGGCACATAAAGACAGTAACAAGGTCGGCTTTCTATCACCTAAAGAACATCTCCAGGATTAAAGGACTAATGTCTCAGCAGGACCTTGAAAAACTCATTCATGCGTTCATCTTTAGTAGAATTGATTACTGTAACAGTGTCTTCACAGGGCTGCCAAAAAGTCGATCAGACAGCTGCAGTTGATCCAGAACGCTGCTGCACCCATCCTCACTAGAACTAAGAAAGTGGAGCACATCATCCCGGTTCTAAAGTCCCTACACTGGCTCCCTGTAGCTCAGAGAATAGACTTTAAAACACTTCTGTTAGTCTATAAATCACTGAATGGCTTAGCACCAAAATACATTACAGACTTCTTGTCAGTGTATCAACCACCCAGACCTCTCAGGTCTTCTGGGTCAAATCTACTCTGCATACCCAGAACCAAACATGGAGAAGCAGCTTTTAGTTCTTATGCTTCATGAATCTGGAATAAACTACCAGAAAACTGTAAAAGCGCTGAAACCCTAAGTTGCTTCAAATCAAGATTAAAACTTATTCGTCTAGAGTGGCCTTTGACTGTGCCATCTAAACATTATTAGTTTTCAGTCCAACTTTCCTTTCATTTTCTTATCCATCATTCTATTCACTTTATTTTTAAATTACTTTTATGTCACTGTAATGTACAGGGGTTGGACAATGAAACTGAAACACCTATCATTTTAGTGTGGGAGGTTTCATGGCTAAATTGGACCAGCCTGGTAGCCAGTCTTCATTGATTGCACATTGCACCTGTAAGAGCAGAGTGTGAAGGTTCAATTACCAGGGTAAGAGCACAGTTTTGCTCAAAATATTGAAATTTTGTGCAAGATTCATAAAACCACAGCTGCCCAAATCACGGCAGAATTAAATGTGCACCTCAACTCTCCTGTTTCCACCAGAACTGTCCGTCGGGAGCTCCACAGGGTCAATATACACGGCCGGGCTGCTATAGCCAAACCTTAGGTCACTCATGCCAATGCCAAACGTCGGTTTCAATGGTGCAAGGAGCGCAAATCTTGGGCTGTGGACAATGTGAAACATGTATTGTTCTCTGATGAGTCCACCTTTACTGTTTTCCCCACATCCGGGAGAGTTACGGTGTGGAGAAGCCCCAAAGAAGCGTACCACCCAGACTGTTTCATGCCCAGAGTGAAGCATGTGGGTGGATCAGTGATGGTTTGGGGCTGCCATATCATGGCATTCCCTTGGCCCAATACTTGTGCTAGATGGGCGCGTCACTGCCAAGGACTACCGAATCATTCTTGAGGACCATGTGCATCCAATGGTTCAAACATTGTCTCCTGAAGGCGGTGCCATGTATCAGGATGACAATGCACCAATACACACAGCAAGACTGGTGAAAGATTGGTTTGATGAACATGAAAGTGAAGTTGAACATCTCCCATAGCCTGCACAGTCACCAGATCTAAATATTATTGAGCCGCTTTGGGGTGTTTTATATTATTATTTTTTTTTTCCTTCACGTGAAGCACTTTGAATTGTCTTGCTACTGAAATGTGCTATATAAAAAAACTTGCCTTGCCAAGGGTTTCAGCATCAGTAAATTTGGATTCATGTAAGAGAAAACTGTTGTTGTGCTTCTAAATAGTTTGAGATCCCTTTGGACTATGTGCACTCATCTTAAAACAGGATCCTGACGGTTGTCATAACAAAATTTATAAATTACAGCATTAAGAGATATGGCTGAGAAAACATATTTTGAAAAGAGATTGTTAAAAAGTTCTTTGAATTCTTGAAACTTAAAATTTGGCCATTTGTCTGTCTTTGACGTTTTGTCTTTATGTTGGAATGAATGTTTGTTTATGTGTTGCATGTGTCATGCATTTGTCCCTTTTTTCGGATGAAAGCAAATTCTGCATGTCATTCGGAAATCAAGGTGCCAGAGTCTGGAGGAAGACTGGGGAGAAGGAAATGCCAAAATGCCAGACGTCCAGTGTCAATTACCCACAGTCAGTGATGGTCTGGGGTGCCGTGTCAGCTGCTGGTGTTGGTCCACTGTGTTTTATCAAGGGCAGGGTCAATGCAGCTAGCTATCAGGAGATTTTGGAGCACTTCATGCTTCCATCTGCTGAAAAGCTTTATGGAGATGAAGATTTCATTTTTCAGCACGACCTGGCACCTGCTCACAGTGCCAAAACCACTGGTAAATGGTTTACTGACCATGGTATCACTGTGCTCAATTGGCCTGCCAACTCTCCTGACCTGATCCCCATAGAGAATCTGCGGGATATTGTGAAGAGAACGTTGAGAGACTCAACACCCAACACTCTGGATGAGCTAAAGGCCGCTATTGAAGCATCCTGGGCCTCCATAAGACCTCAGCAGTGCCACAGGCTGAATTGGGGTTTTGAGTGATGAACCAGGCTGGGAGTTTTAAAGGCCTCAGGAATCTTTTGCAGGTGTTTAGAGTTAACTCGTTGATTCAGATGATTAGGTTCATAGCTCGTTTAGAGACCCTTTTAATGATATGCTAATTTTATGATAGGAATTTTGGGTTTTCATGAGCTGTATGCCTAAATCATCCGTATTAAGGCAATAAAAGACCTAAAATATTTCAGTTAGTGTGCAATGAATCTAAAATATATGAATGTTAAATTTTCATCATGACATTATGGAAAATAATGAACATTATCACAATATGCTAATATTTTGAGAAGGACCTGTACTCATCTTTATACAAGACAAATCAGGATGATGTGTGACTTAATTCTAAGTGAGACATTGATGAAATGCACAACAACTGAAAGTTGTGTTTGGTTGTTAAGGGAACTGAATTGCAGTTAAAAACAACTGGGTTTTCTTGTTGCTTTCGGTAAATTCATTGTGGCACATAGTCATGTCAGAATTTATTTCTTTGGTTCTATGTAAGGTGATCCTGGTTACCAGAATTTATTTTTAAACATTTTGCTAGATTGCCGCATTGGTTGGACCCTGCGTCAGAAGAGGGGAATGTCAGAATAAAGTAGCACTGGGTTAAAAATGTTTTAGCATTCATGGGAAAAAAGGTATCTCATATCTCCAGTAAGGACTTAATGATAATGCGAGAGACGCATTGTACTTTTTTTATATAACTGGTGCCCAGCTCCCCGAGACCACATTCTGAAAACCTTGTGAAATTTTACATCTCCACAGATTAGACCATTTTTGAAATTCTCTTTTTGAAATTCTCGTGGTAACAGTCTGATTATTTTTATATCTCATGGTTACATGGAGTTCAGTATCTAGCATGTACTGTGCCTCTTGGGAGCTTTGTTTTTCTCTGGTTCTCCTCAGCAGTTCTCGAGCTGTTGGTGTGGAGCCTAGATCGAGGGACCAGTAATAATGTGGCTGTGAGAGTTCATTTAGGACTAGGGCATCTTCTTCCACTACAGCTTTCATACCTGTTTCTGTTGATACTATATTTATATGCAACTTTTGCATAAGATCTCTTCCCAACAGGTTCACTGGACATTTTTGACTTATCAGAACGGGAGCCTGACAAGTAAGTTTTGTCTCAGGTTCTGTTATTGTTACTGGTGCACTTAGGTAATGTATCTCTGATGTGCCAGCTGCTGATCTAACATGCACTGCGGTGTTAGAATATTTTACTCCGAGTGGAGGTTTAGTTAGCACAGTTCTACATGCCCCTGTATCACACAAACAGCTTTATACTTTGCCATTTATTATTATATTTTTATATGGCAAATCTTGCGTCCTACTCAGTGCTATAAGTTCCAGTGCTGCTTGTATGTCTACTTCCTCCATTTCACTACTGTTTTTCTCTGCTAGTGGGGGAGGAGGTGGGGGATGTGGCTGTAATTGTCAATTCTGGGTAGAGTTGGGGTTATACACCCGCTTTTCATTACATTCTCTTGCAAAATGTCCTGGCTCATTGCAAATCCAGCAATTGTCATTTCTTGCGCCAGGGTTTTGTAAAATTCTCCTACATTCTCTAGCATAATGCCCTATTTTTCCACACCTCAGACACACATTGCTCTGTGTGTAACTGTGCCGTGGCCCCCCTCCTCCTCCTCCTCTGTGACCTCTAAATCCTCTCCGTCCTCTTTGCCCGCTTGCCCCTGAGCGATGCAAAGCCATTAAACTGTCTTGCATTCCAAACGTATCTGTCTTCCTATCTCTCTGTGTTTTATGAGCGTGCTGCGCATACTCTAAAGCTTGTGTAACAGTTCCTGTATTTTGATGAACCCAGTGTTTAACTATATACCGTCTGAATTCAATTTTAAGGCCTTGCAAAAAGGCTCTCTTCAACTGTTGCTGATAGGCTCCTGCCTCTGCTTCATCATATGGTATAGCAGAGTTTGCTCTAAAAACACGTCTCATCCTATCCAATAAATCTTGCGGGTCTTCTTCCTCCTTCTGTTTGCATTGTGAGATTTTACCATAATCTGCTGTCTGTATATAAACTCTTCGAATTCTTTCAAAGAGTAAGCGTAAGGCGTCCCTTAAATCTAGTGAATTATGTGCTAGTATGTCACCATTATCATCACATCCAGTGAAACCTCCTGCTACTCTGCACCAGCGATGACCAAACAGCTGGGTAAAACACTGGAGCATCTCTCTGCCATTAAGATGAAAGCTTCCTCTGAGTTCTGTAATAGCGTCTAGAAATTCTTCCACGCCTTCTTGTATCGATGGGATACCTTAATTTTCTGGGATTAAACCCGACCTTTATCTCCAAGAATCACCAATACGTCTTTCTATTCTGGGCAAAAGAAAACACAAGACCAGCAGAATCCTACTAAGATTCTTCCAAAATGCTTAGTCTTCCAAACATACAAAACACAGTCACACAGTTAGTATTTTAACATATTTATGTCCCTTCAGCAATATGTATGGTCGACCTAGCTTAGTTTATGAGCTCCCTTTATTATTTAACACTTAATTTCATTCCCTTCCGGCAGAATGTTACCAACCAAATTATCCAGTTCACTTTACGGCGCCTAGTAGTTTTTAATCTCTTTACGGCGAGATAACGACCCAAATTTATCACTATTTCTTTGCGGCAAAATAAAACCTTTCCAATGCAGTGTCCTTGCGGCGACACACTACCAAACGACTTCTAAATACTTTTCGTCTTTCATTTATATAGCGCTTACTCTTATCTCATGTATTGTACTTTAAAACTATCTCACCTCGGAGTTGACTTCTAGGTGACTCTGTCGGACCTCCAGAGTCACCCGGCGCCGAGTAAGACAATAATCCACCGGCCAGATGCGAATGTCACACACCGGGACTTTCAGCCACCAGGCCTAGATGCGGCTGTGCGGCAGAGCTTAACTCGACGTCAGGCTGTTCCCGGAGATCCGCCAGTCACTGCAAAGAAAGATAAAATCAGTTTAGTTCTTATAATATCCGGCTCCGAAGGACCAAATTAATGATAGGTATTATTTAGTCAACTCAGAGGTAAGGAACGACACAGAGTCAGTTATACTTGCGGCAAGGGTAGGTCACACTCTGCAGTGCAAAACTACAAAGTGTTGGCATCCCTCTCTCTTTATTTATATACATGCTTGGTCACATAAAAACCCTAACATCATCAGACTCGTCCGTGAAACTCCTTAAGTTTGCAGACGACACCACTGTCATTGGACTGATCCAGGACGGTGATGAGTCTGCATAGACAGCAGGTGGATCGGCTGGTACACTGGTGCGGTCAGAACTACCTTGAACTGAACCCACTCAAGACTGTGGAAATGGTGGTGGACTTTCGGAGAACACCACCCCCATACACCCCCGTCACCATCCTCAACAACGCTGTATCGGCCGTGGACCACTTCAGGTTCTTAGGAACCACCATCTCTGAGAACCTGAGATGGTCTTCACACATAGACACTGTTCGAAAGAAGGCCCAGCAGAGACTGTACTTCCTGAGGCAACTCAAGAAGTTCAACCTTCCACAGGAGCTGTTGGTCATCTTCTACACTGCCATCATTCAGTCTGTCCTGTCTTCATCCATCTCAGTGTGGTTTGGCTCATCCACAAAACAGGACAGGTGCAGACTGCAACGAATAATCAGGAATGCAGAGAATAATTAGAGCTGACCTTCCCTCCATCCAGGACTTATACAAGTCTAGGGTCAGGAAAAGAGCTGCTAAAATCTCTGTCGACCCCACACACCCTGCACATAAACTGTTTAGAGTTTTACCTTCAGGCCGCCGCTACAGAGCACTGTTTACTAAAACCAGCCGCCACAGAGACAGTTTCTTCCCCCAGGCTGTTTCTCTGATGAACATTCAATAGATTACAAAACAACAGCATACAGATGTTGCAAATGCACCTTTTCTGTTAGATATGTGTATATTGTACATTGTAAATTTGTATATTCTGTAATGCAGAATATTGCATTGTACATTGTATATTGTACATTGTAAATTGCAAATTTGTCTATTCTGTAATGCAAAAACAGAACAAAAGAGCAAAGTGTACCGGAGTCAAATTCCTTGTTTGTATGTACGAACTTGGCAATAAAGCTGATTCTGATGTAATTAAGTACCTAGGGTAATAATGAACCACTGCATTTACATTACACAATCCAGAAGGAAAGACATAGGCTTCATTTTGTTGGTGTTGTGAAAACACAGAATAATTTGTTTCTTGCATTGTTTAAGGCCACAGAATGGTTGTGATTACTCTGTAGATGCAATGATGGGGGAGATATGCATATCACCCACAGAGTGATGGAGACATGGAGCGTAACAATGGGATTTTATTAGCCAAGTGTTGTGAAGGGTCTGCCTATCATTCTCACTTACCTGAGAATGAGTCAAAAGGCACGAGCAAACCTCAGTCCTTTTGAAGTGCTGTTTGGCAGGCCTCCTAATTTAGGCATGGGGATATTGCCAAGACCATTGCCTTCCACATCTTTGTGTGAAGATAGGATGTTGTCTGTCTGTCAAAACCCCTCAACTGTGTTTTCTCAAGTTTCACAGATACAGCCACTTCTACCCTCCAGTCCTTTGTTCCTGGCGACTGGATTCTGGTCAGAGAATTTAAGAGAAAACAATGGAAGTCCAGGCGCTGGAATTGCCCATATCAGATCCTGCTGGTCACCCACACCGCCGTCAAGGTAGCAGAGCGTGTTACCTGGATACATGCATCACACTGCAAGAAAGCTCCACCTCCTCCAGATTCGTCTGGCTCCCAGGACACAAGTCATCTTTCAACTGGATCATCTACTGCCTAAAAGGTGCGAGGACAGCGGACCACCACAAGACAACTGTAAGCTGATCACTGGCGGGTGATTGAAGAGGTGATTGATAAACACTGTTTATCAGTTGTAAACAAGGGCACAATAATCCCTTGGACAGTGCAATGTTATTTCTGTCTGAGCTACCCCACCCTGTTGGCGGTCAGATGCCTCGGAGCTCCTCCGGTCCTTGGTCCCCAGAAGTAATCACACACTCTATCTAAAGACTCTTAAACGAACAACTCTCATACAGTTTCTTACTTTTAGCTCCTTTAATCTAAATTTAGGCAGATAAATTATTACAGAGATCAGCGCTGAGGCTCCCGTCTCAGACCGGTGCTGTCTGTGTAAGGATGATGAAGAGCCCCGATAGAAGGTCACATGTAGTTTTATATCTGGCACTCCAATGCAATGGATGTGCCCTCCCTCAGTAATTATCAGTAGACTATGTGTCACCATTGTGGTGTCTTTCTGTTAGGTTGTGAAGTAGCAGGTGTCCATCCTTAATATAAGTGTGCCGTGGCTTTCTAATCAAACCACGTGCTCCACTATCAACCCCAGTGCCCCAGCCTCAGGTCGTTCATGACAAACCTTGGGCCATGTATCCTTATGTGTGTCGATGAGCATTCTTATCCTATTATAACAAAAGGGAAACATTAGAACTTATATTTTATATTACTATGGTATAAATGGGAAAAACAGCTATGGGTCATATTAATAAAGGTTATTTCTAACAACCCCCCTGATGAGGTGTCATTTAAAGGCACCTCACTAATTTAGATCAGTTAACCCCCTAGGCACTGGGTACCCAGCCCCCAAAACAATCATTCAACCCTGTATGTGTGTGTTAAACCTATAGATGACCAAGGAATCTCCTTCCAGCTCTCACGTGGTTCCTCCCCAAGGAGGAATGCCATCTCTCTGGTAGACCCCTAGTTGTGTCTAAGCAACAGATGATACACCTAGTGGAGACAACTCTAACCCCATCAAACCGGTATGTGTATGATTTAGAGAAAAGAGAGAGAAAGGACAACAGCCTGAAGCACAGCAGAAAATTCCATAACATCATGTGAATCAGTTAATGTAGACTAAATGTTTATTGTCTCCGTCCATCTTCGGTCCCCCTCTGAGCGACATCCATCCCCAAACGTCCTTTGACAGGCTCAGCTAACTGAAAATGTTAGTCTTAAAATGGAATATAGAATCATATGTTCATACCGGGCAGATTATGCCCAATTGTAGGTAATTATCAACTGCCATTATTATCATTAAAGCAGGCCACATTGTGGCTTAATGAAATGGATCTTCGTCAAAAATATATCATTATCAAAAACAATGCATCGGTTTAGCACTATTAGAAAACTTTTGTACTTTATAGCAGCCTCCATTTATTACCTAACACACGTTCTAAAAATCAACTTATGGAGAGTGAACACATAACCAAAAATAACTATTAATACACTCATTCATGACATGTGCTTAACTTATTAATTTCACTAAATCAATCTGTCATTAACTTATCTGATACAGCATTCATATCATTAAACCAAGTATTCTGATACCTTTCATGTCAACATTATTCATTAAGTCATAGAAATCACTGTAAAGGATTTCAGTTCAACCCTTTCACTTATGGGTTATCCTCTGTCAATCCTGCGAGCCTGATCACGGCCCCCTCTTTCTCGAACCCCTGTTGGAATTATGAATCTGAGAATATTATTTAATATTTAATATTAAATCAAATATTTCGGTCTGTTAAGGGTTGTCCTGTGAATACCAGCCAAGTAGGGCGATGGTATTAGGACAAAATAGAAAGGTGTGAGACGAGCTCTGACATTATTGAACAGCATAAACTCTGCACACATATGGAATGAATTCACACAATTTCTTAAAATACAAGAATTTATTAACAAAAATAAGTCAACTCAAAGTTTAACATTTCAATCAACAAACTCAATCAACAAACTCAATCAACAAACTACTCTGCTAAAACAATCCAACTAAACTACCAAGCAGAATTAAAGAATAGGGAAGACTAATGGGCTATGTACAAAACAAGTTGATTAAAGATGATTGAAAATTATGACCAAAAGAGTGATGCAACATTACCATGCGATGTTTATGTTTGAGAACCAAGGATTATCTTGAATAATCTGGAAGTGAAGTTAAGTTAGTCTTGGAACCAACTTAGGCAATAATCAGCAAACATTTAGACAACCAATCACAATGCGAGATCAGATAGAATATTATTTTAATAAAATGTTTTAAATGATGATCTGCTGAATAAAACCAACCTTCTGGATGACCATTTCTCAACGGTGTTTAATTAGCTGCCTTTATTTATTGAAATATTTGAATAAGTATTAAGAGAGTATTTTGGAAAAGAGCCTTTGAGCTAACAAAAGAAGCTAATAGCTTAGCACCAGAATCAACACATACCTTTAAAATACCGTTAATAAAAAGGGTTAAAATGCGTAAGCGTGGACGGCGCGTTATGAGCAATCTTCTGTGTTTTAAAATCACCCTTCACGTAAAGTTTGTCTTAACTTTAAAAACACACAAAGAAAACAACCTGGACACGTGTGCTGCAGATAGTCTGCTAGCACCAAGATAGCTGAGTTCAACACAAACAAAACTTCATAAAATGAAAAATGTTTAGATCATTTAATTCTAAATATGTTAATCTGCCCAAACCTAACCTCATGAACCGTGGTGAGGAAACGTTGTCCAAGGGCGAAGTTTGAAGAAACGTCCACAGTCAACAAGCGGTTAGCTTTCAGCTAACCTGACCTCCGGAGCTGTGGCTTGAAAGACGGCTCGTTCTGTCCGTCAACCAGCTGTTCATTACCGTAAACACGATGGTGCGGGCCGTTGTCCTTGCTTCAGACTCGGCTTGTAGAAACAGCTTCTCTACTGGGGATTTCTCTGTGACACAGTTTTGGCAGGCCTCAGAGAGAAAAGGTAAGCAACTCTTACACCTTAATTTCCCCGTTCATGAATGAAAATACCGGATACAAAGACAGTATTTCATTCATACTCATCTATGCATATGATCGATGATCGAATGACACTCTTGGATCCAGTTTGAAGAGTTTGTCTTTTTGCCAGCGGTGTTGAAGAGGGCGGATGTGGCAACAGCTGTGCTTTTCTTTGGGCAGTGGCATCACAGGAAGTCCGCAGTTATCCCGTTTCCTGGCTGTGCTGGAAGAAGGTTAATGCATTTTATTTTGAAAATTTCCAGAAGAGTTAGTACCGGAGTTTAATGTTGAAATCCATGGCTGTGGGTCCCAACACCCCTGATTCGAGGGGCCCGACCCCTTAACTTTCGACATCTGATAGGCCAGTCCCCATGAGTCCATGGTTGTAGTCATGCACCTAAAGGTGAGAGCTCAAATACAAGATGCACAACTGCATGCACAAACTGCGATCATCAGAACAACAGTCAAGAGGTGGATATGCTCACCAGTAGGTATCCCCATTTTCCAAACCACGTCTCGAACATGTTTGTGAATTGTTCGTAGATTCCTGAGTGCGATTTTAATTCAAAGGATTGTGATTGTGATTCTTTTAGGGCCTTCGTTAGAGATCATCAGGTGCTGTAATTGTTGGGAATAAAAGAACAAGCCTCTCCAAAAACACCACACAACCGTTCTTTTGCCAGGATCATATCCAAAGCTATTCTATTTTGACAAGAAATTATTTCAATATCCTGGTTACACAGCTTTCAGCTGTCTCTCCTGTTTTGCCGTGGTGTCATTTAAAAGATTAGCATTGGTTCTAAGAGGAAGCAGTTTGTATTCTAGTAGATATATCAAATTAAAAAGCACATTTTCTGAAAGGTTCCCCCTGACGAAGTGGGCCAATCGGTGTCAGGGCATCCTGGATGGAGAGGGTAACCAGGGAACATCTTTCCTGTCCAGTCAATAGGTAGTCAACCCCTAAGCAAATATTCCCGATAATACACTTCTGTTCAGCAGCAAGTAAAAGTTCAAGGCCTTGTATCAAGTTAATTTACAATCTAAGTTGCAAACATCATCTATAAATAAATAATTCAGAAGCACATAGGAAGTTATAATTTCTATTCATGAAGTTATTCAAATTGATTAACACTCCTTTAACCTTTCATGAAAATTATTCAAAAATTTCCCACATTCACAGAAGTAAACATTTGTTTGTTGATTATTCACACAATTTTACTTTAGAAATCCTTCTCCCCTCTGATTTTTGATTTTGTGACCTTTCAAATTTACCAGGACATACTCCTTCAAGCTTTAACCCAACAAATAGAATTCTTACTGTTAATTTCTTTATCACGTTCCCTCTGTTGAAGTAACCCAGCCCACTCAATAATGTATGAAACAGGTTCCACATTGCATTTTGTTAGTTGAAAGCAAAAAGATGAGTTAATCTTACCTTATGACATTATGGTTACTGGAATAAATTAAATTCCACAAGCACATTTTTGATGTGTTGGCTGGAAATTAAATGTTAAGTCAAAAGATATCCAATTGAACCTATTCGTATGTATTTCCTCAGGTGCTTTCTGATTTCTCTGAGGTTTCCTTCGGAGGATGGCTCTACCTTCCTGCAATATGATCTGCTTACCTTAGATTTGCCCTCATCCAGAGTTCCATTTGTTTCTCCTGTTGGTTCTTTGGTTAGAGCCTCCTGTGTGTTATAAGACAAAAACTTCACAGCAGCTTGAAATCATTGAACATGCCAGTTGCTCTCTCTGAATCCAGACTGGGTTCACACCCCGACTGAAGAGAGGAGGTGAAAGGTCAGGGCATGGTTCTTCCTGTCAGCAGCTCATGGGGAGTTAAACCCATGAGCTCAGTGGGTGATTATCTTATGTAAAACATAACCAAGGGCAGCACATCTAGCCACTTCATTATTTTTTTTTTTTTTTAAATCAGCACAAACTTTAGCCAATCGTTTTTTGATTGTGTGATTAGCCCTCTCAGCCGACCTGGTGAAAGTGTCAAGGACATCTCTACATCCTTTCAGTATGTTGTCAGTACCCATAAAATCAACAATTTCCTTTAGGGCTTGTCGGGAAAAAGGAAATGCTCCAAACCTGTTTTCATGAGAATCTTATATGTAGATAATATAATAGTCATCTTCTCACCTTTAACCAAAAATCATATTTATATTGTAAACCAGTGAGTTGCTAATTTATTGTCCGTTATCTAACACTGGCTACTAGTTATGTTCAAACCTTAATTTTCCATAATAATTTTTTTAATCATCCCCAGAACAAAGTATTCGCATCATTTACCATGAAGGTGTCCAGTGTTTTGGACAACCTACTTTTTAAGCACGTTGATAATTTGGTTATATCTACCTAAATTAGACCTTTAGGGTCCTTCTGTCATTGTGTTTGCAATTGATCTAACCCACATACAGAGAACACTCCGGAGAACAGAATATATAAAAGATGTTTGTGACAAAGATAATCAGGAACATAATGGATGATTCTCCAACTGTATGGAAAGAAGGGAAGAGAACTGGAGAAAATAGGGAACTGAATGATGTCGAACAAGGAATTAATGCAATCAAGAGAACAGCTTACTAAATAGGTGTGGTCAGGTCAGCAGGGGAAGAGGCATTCAGGATCCAGGTTTGTAGAAGTTTGTTTAGGTGATGTTTAGTGTGATCTCGGAGCAAACAGGAATGAGTTCGGTGTGCAGATGCTTACGTTGGAGGGTGGACAGGGTACATTTACAGCTTGGTCCAGGAGGCGAAGGTAGCAGGAAACTGCCAGCTAGATTTGAATCCAAACAAAGACAGTAGATACAAAATGAAATCCTCTGAACGTAGATAGCCTTGATCATCCAGGAAGAACTCCGAACACGTAGTCAGTATTCAATGACATAAATCCAGGGTTCAGGTTTACTTAGCCTGTGAAGGAGCATAAACAAAGTTACACGAGGTCGAAGAACAAAACACAGACTAGTGTTTGGCTTGAGCTCGTTACCACTGTGGGCATCGAAGTGCTGGCAGCCTCCTGCTTAAGTACTCCTCAAAATAATCAGTAGAATAAGTCGCACCTGTCACCCAGCACACCTGAGAACTCCAGCACTGTCTGAGAACACTGAACACATGTAGCAAGCACAAAACACAAACACAACCCAGATACTGACACCTTCCCCGTAACCTCTACCCCCAATACTAGATTAAAGTAATTAGCATATTCTGTACACCCTTAATCATACCATTATTTTGTTATTCATTCCTGTTAAATATTCATTTTTTCCCCGATATATCCATTTCCATTTTTCCATTCTATGATTTGGTTCTGTTGTCATTCCAAAGAGAATTTAGATCCAATTTCACCTCAAGCAACTTAATAAGAAATTTAAGTTTTCACCCTTTGAAACCAAAACTCAGAAAACTGTTCCAACTTACGAGCATCTGAACACATATAGGGAACACTGACATTAGAGAAAAAACAAATGAAAAACAAAACTTGGTGCACTCCAAAATGTTCATTAGTTGTCCGAACACAACTATGAATCAAAACCCAAAACAAATAATGAACTCACAGAAACTAAAACATACCATTCGATTCATGAACCTTTCACTCATGTGGCCCACATCATTCCTCATTCATACCTTGGGCCTTCATTCATTCCTGTCACACCCTTCTCAACCACACGTTTTCAGCCCTCAAACAAAGTCTTTCGATTCCTATTGTTCCTGAAGCCCAGAGATCTTATGTCCTAAGTAATAATGAGTCAATGGACCCATTTGTCAGGCTGGTCTCAGCCACCTTTTCAGGCCTTCTTCACCTAGGAGAAAATATATGTTTAGGGTTATCGCTCACATCATCAGGCAATATAGTGGGACGACTCTTCATCAACCTTTCCTGAGAAATCATGAGTATCGTGAAAATAATTTGATCATACAGTCATCCCAGTACAACAAATGAACACAAACAAGAAATCACAACTTGGGTAGTGAAATCAGCATTTTTCTTTCTTTCGCCATCTTCATTTCACAAGACATAATCATATTTGACAAAAATAAATGACATTACAGTCTTGCTGTGTACCAGCTTATGACGGAATAAAAGAAGATAAAAAGGCAAATAGAGGAGTTATAAACAGAATCATTTCATGAAAAAGAAAAAGAAATGGATAGCCCACCCTTGTAGCACCTGGTAGTCTGACAAAAAAAATATGGATACTTGGCCTCTTGTCACCCTTTTGCGGCATCAAGTAGTAAAAGTTGGAAAATGTATTTGTACTTCTGCCTACCACAATGAACCTATTTATGCATAAATTGGTATGCATAATCTGCCAGGTATTTTATTGTTTTTAATTCCATCAATTAAATGATCTGTATCATTTAATGCCACTACCACCTTTGGTGAAAACCAAGTTTTGATATAGGACATCAATTTTTATTTTGTCAGAAGGCAATGGTAGATTTATTCTTTTCAAATTATACAAAGTTAACAGCCTTTTTCCTCCTGCGGTAAGTCTTAAATGAGTGAAAGTTTTTCCAAGTTTAATCACTGCAATTATTTGTTGTAAAGCTTTCAAAAAATCATCTTTTGGAGTCGGAAAGAATCTGAGTCTAACTGGGCGAGCTAAAATCCTATATATTGTTTAGAAACCTGTTGCCTTAAAATTGTCATATCATCGTTCTGACAATATTTTTCCCTTCCAGCTCGTAAAAGAGTTTTTTACACAATTGGTGCTTCCAGTCCTAGAACATGCTGATGTTATTTATGGCCATGCCACAGAAACTAATCTTCATCCCCTCAAACTTTCAAATACTCTGTATTTAGAAATACGTAATCCAATTTAATTCACAATATGGCCTGAGAAATACTGATCAGTTATCTTTATGTGTTTTACACCAAGAATTAAGAAAAATAAGATGTTTTGCATTTCCATTTAAAGCTTCATTAGCTTGGAATACTTTGTCTCACTTACTTAGCTGTGTCACTGCTATTTATATTTCTAAGTTGTCTTTACTTTATTGTACAACATCTTTCTCTTGCTTTCTGTAAGAAGAAAGGTTAATTTATTCTGGACTTAATCCTCACAGAGATATGAACATGAACTCTGCATCTATACGTGTTGTCTTATTTTGTGTCTTGATGTTAAGTGTATGCGCCATGCAGTTGCTATGCTGGTGGTTGTGAGAGTGTGAGAGTGCATGTTTGTGAGAGTGTGTTTGTGGGTCCTTAAGAATGTGGGAATTTCTGTGTGATTTTTCACATTTGTTTGATTCATATTACTGTTGTTTATCTTCCTGTCCTGCAAGGATCCTCTCAAAATGAGGTGGTACATCTCAAGGGGTTACCCTTGAAATAATGAATTGTCAGTGTAACCAATTACACCTTTTATTTCTTTCCATACATAATATGGACCATAATAGGGTTAAATAAAGTCAAAATCAGGTCGAAGGACATTGGATCTTCCCTGCAAATGTTTCTGTTTGGCCATGATAAAGCTGCTCTCTTGTAATCATCTGGTTCCATAACAATTTTTGTGGTATTCATCAGCAAGATTATAACGGCTCTGAATGTTCTATTATAATTTAGCTTTGTTTAGATCTGTCTATATTTTCTAATGCAGTAAGTCCTTATTATATTTAAGAATGAGGTCACTAGTTTTTATTAGTTGCTATTATTGTAATGTGCTATTTAAAGTGCTAATTTCATTAGTGCTAGTGCTTATTTTAATCTCTTCCCATACCTCGATTAGTTTCTTCTTATGTGTAGTGTAGGCATCAAAAAGGGTCAGAGTATTGTGTTCATTAAATTGTGAATGTAAGTATTAAATCTGAGCCATAGATACCATTTTTAAAATCTGGTTTGATTACATTTAACTGTAACTGAGTACTGTGGAAAAAACTCACGCCTCATCCATTTAGAAGGCTTGAATGAAATCGATGAACACAAAAATGAAGGGTATGTCAAGACTTATAATCTTAGTTTGTCTTGCCCAGTTTTACAAACACACTGTACAGTTTCCTTTTTAATTACACTTTGCATTTATTTCAAGTAACTAAAGTTTGTTTCAGTTAACTCAAGTTTTTTCCATTTCAGTTCAGTCCAGTAATTCTGTTAAGGTCCATTTCATCTTGTGTTAAGTTTGAGTCTAATTTGATCATTCTGAACCTGACTGGAAAAAGTCAAGCCATCTGTTAAAATCATGTTTTGAGGGGAGAGATTGTCCCTTTCTGGCACTTCCTTTCATGTTATCATAAAGACTTGACCTAATATTATTATGGTCCTGTTGAGGATCAGACCTGCTCTTGTAGTCTCTAATTATTATTGTGATACCTTATTTAATAAATAACACTAAGCGTCAGACAGTTTGAAATGTGTTTACCCTTCAAGCAGGCGGTCCATGGCCTGGTCAGGACTGGTTCCCCAGTTTACCTCTTGTTTGAACTGTTTCCCCAGACCTAAAAACTTAAAATTCCAATTAGTTTCATATCAGAAAACAATTTAAATTAAATGTATCCTGCCACATATACCCTAATGTTTACATAACATGAAACAGACATTCATTTCACAAAAACAGGCAGACAAAATGGACAGACATTGGCCACATAAAAGTTTGATTACCTGGTAAATACCAAATTTTAGAGTGGGACCACTTTGTCACTTAATGGTTAAAAATAATTTCTTACCATTTTCTGGTGAGTCGACAATTATTTTGGGACCCAAACTAGCTCCATCAAACTGTTGTTTTAACTTGTTAAAGCATCTTTGTGGGTGAAACTTGCTAATCTGTTTCTCTTCCCTGTCTCCAAGCCTGCTCCTAGAGAACAAGCAGGGTGCTTATTTTCTAGTGATGTCTCAGTCATTCTCTCACTTCACACAAACTTTCACACTCTCTGGGCAACCAGGCGGTACAGCACCGTTTCCTGGTCCAAATGAGAGCTTATTTAGTTATCTCTCAGACACCAAAGCTTATTTACAGTAGAGTTTATTCAGTGAGCTAGGGTCTGTTAGCTTAGCATGTAGCAGTCAAAGTCCGTCAGTAATGTGTAATGTGTCCCCCGTCACTTCCGTCAGCTCGCTGTTATCGACTCACACACATTCACACTGGCCAGTTGATGTTACACTTATATTTATACAGCTGTTTACTCAAAATAATAAAAAGGAGTGGGCGGCTTTTAAATCTTTTTCTTTAACAAGGTTAGAGAGGCCTTTTAAACTCGTATCATTCCCCCCGGCAGTATCTTTTCACCCTTCTTATGGAATGGTCGGGACCTGTCAAACCCCTAACCCGGGTATGCGAATCTATATCCCTGCGTGTTGTGAAAAGTGGAAAAAGACATTAGAGATGGGAAAAGAAAGTTGTTTTAGAAAGGAGTATAGTGCATGTTATGAAAGGAAGTGACAGGCAGGTGGACAACTGACTGACTGATAATATTTCTGTGTGCAAAATCTGAACCTATACTAAACGTTTTCTTCTGCCTCTCTCACACACATACACACACATATATGGGATTTGAGTGCAACATCTGCGTTTTTGAGTCTGGACTTTAGAAACCTGCCCTTCCCTACTCCATCAGAGACGCTTCTCCAGCATGGCCTGAAAGAGAGAGGATCTGCCTTCCTGCCTGTCTGCCTGCTGCTGCAAATCACAGTGTGAGTTTCCACCAGAACGAAACTCAGAAGAAGTCTGGTCCAAACCCACTGAGATGGACAACGATCCATGCTGTTTGCCAGAGCCAGAAGAGCGATAGACTGGATTTATATTGAAAGCACATCTTATCCGGGCAGAAGAGAAACAGGCTGGAGCAAAGTTCTTTCTCCCTCCTGGAGAAGTTAAAGTGGACAAGGAGTGAATGTCCCACCAACAGACCTGGGAAGGGCCTGGGTTGTTTTTTGAACTGATAGAGGACTGTGTGACAGTCTGACTCTGGAGCGATTAAGAAACTGATGGGGGTAACGTACAAACACACACACATTTGCATAAATCTTTTCCTATTTTCTGCAACAAAGAACGCTTATTAACCACTGCTCATGTGACATGCTGGCTCGACGTTGACAGATATAGCGGGTTAAAATATTATTTTAGGGTTAGAAAAGTATCTTCAAAAGGGTGATAAGTTAGCTCATTTGATACTTTCCAGTTAATTCTTTTAAAGAAGCAAGTTCTCTTTTGTCGTGGAATATTCAGGGTCAAGTATTCTAGTTATTAAAAGTTATTAAAAAGCAGAGAAAGTTACATCTCCAAAACTCAGCAGTAACCATGTGTTTCTATGTTATTCTCAGGACAGATCTCATGAAGGAGCATTTTTAAAACCCATCGCATGCGTAAAACCTGATGGGCTTCTCCTTCAGGCATTATGTTCTGTTTTCAGAGTTTGTATCCCATAAATCTAATGGGTAGAGACCTCATTAAAACAGGCTTAGTTTTACTGCAGATGGTCTTCATACAGTCTCTGACACAGTACTTACAGTTTGGTGCAGTTTTTGTCCGCAAGTGCTAACTTACGCTTATGGAAGGTACAAATTCATTGTTTTTCACAGCAGCTGCTGAAAAGAGGTTATATTAGGTTTTTTCTTCCCTCTTCTGATTCATGCAGCATGTTGATTTACACTGTGCCTTATATCAAGTCCTGACAAAAACTATGAAAAGCGTGGTTCTGCAGTTTCTTTTTTCTCCCTTTGGAGAAGGAAAGATAAACCTAATCAGTTCTCTGTTGCATAGGAATCTTAAAACACTTGTTGTTTTCTAAGATATCACCAGCTAAAACTTTTAAAACTTTTGAGAGTAATTGGTTTTGTTGAACACATTTTCCTTGGTAAAACAAACCTTTAAAATGAGAATGGAAAAAATTGGGTTATTTGTGAAGGTTAGAAAGATTCTGATTGGACAGTGGTACCACACACAAAAAAAAAAGATTTAACTATTCTCATGTTCCCTAAAAGACTCTGCATGAAAAGGCCTTCAGAACCGTGGAGTTATTTTCCACCACAATACCAAGTCTTTTAAGCATGCTTTTTCTTTATTTTAAAACAAATCTGTGTTTTTTGTTTTGTTTTTGGCTTTTTAGCATAATGTTTGTCTGAAGCTTCTTATGAACTGGAATAGGAGCAAATATGATCTGAGGTAAATTAGGAGCTGTGAACTAGTAATTTTAAAATCTGATTATCGTCCAAGCAGAAATAATACACCAACAGGTCCGGGGATATTTAGCCAATCCTTCAATCTCTGCAGAGAGCTAACATCATTGTTCAATGCAGCAGTACTCAACCTGTGGTTCCTGGACTCCTGAAGCCCGTAAGCCATAGATTTTGGGTCCATAAAATTATAATACTTAATTAAAGGTAGACCGATTACCTATTAAAACAGATCTAAGCCAATGATGGGTTCCAGTCATTTGGTGGCTTTGAAATGCAATAATGCTCAAAATTTCTACTCCGGGGAACACAGATTGGGGTTGAAGAGTTTTGTTTTGGAACCAAGGTTAGGATTTTTATAACCCATCAAGACAAGTAAAATCCTTCATTTTAGAAAAAGAAAAGAAATAAAGGCCCTCTTAACAGTAAGAGGATGGTCGGATCAAACTACAGTCTCCTTGTTTGATTTCTTAGGGGTTTTAAAGATTAAAAGAATACCTAGGAGTACAAAGGTACACAAGGTGATTTCAGATTACTAAGAGATAAATATTGGAACATTTATCAGCATTTGGATTGTAAAAGAGGGGTTCTAGTAATAATTTTCTCCCCAACTTTCAAAATTCAAATAGCCCAAATTAAAGAAAATTATGTCTGTTCTCCTTTTGAAACACTATGTGGGAAACAGTCCAGTTTGGAGTCAAGCTTCTTAGCTTCATTTCTGGTTAAGTTTAACACTGCATAAAAACGTCAATGCCGGCTTAAAATACTTCTTTGCATTTAACCTGAAATTCTGTAATGCAACTGCGATCAAATTGAGCCAAACAAAAAGAGAACAATAACTCTCAAGGTTGTAGTTATTATTATTACAGAGTTACAGTACACATAATTGGCAAAAGGTTTCAGCATCAGTAAATTTGGATTCATTTAAGAGAAAACTGTTGCTGTATTTCTAAATACTTTGAGATCTCTTTGGATTATGTGTACTCATCTTAAAACAGGATCCTGAAGATTGTCATAACAAAATTGATCAATTACAGCATTAAAAGAAATGGCTGAGAAAACATCTTTTGAAAAGAGATTGTTAAAAATTTCTTTTAATTCTTGAAGCTTCAAATTTGTCTGTCTTTGATGTTTTGTGTTTGTTTTGTTGGAATGAATGTTTGTTTGTATGTTGCATGACAATAATCCATGTTTAGAATAATGTTTCTAAATCCCAGATTGATTAAAACTTTGAGTTTTCAGGAGAGTTAAGAAGCAGCTTGTTTCTGAGGTAGGTGCATGTTAACAGTTTTGCAGTTTAAGATTCACTAAGATGGGTTGGAATGAAGTAACTGTGGGTCCGCCCATAGGCTGCCCATCATAGGTTAGTTCTGCCTGACTCCGCCCACCTACCAGGTTGGTTCACACCTTTGCTCCCATGGTAACGCTCAGCACCTCCCTTCCTGAGTTTTAACACTGTTTAATAGACAATAGAATCAAAATGCTTGTTGTGATTGTTGCCTTAATAACATGTTTTTTTTGGATGTAGCATGACTTTTAGATTTATGTGTTTTACTATTAAAAGGTTAATGAAATAGTTTAAACTAGTTGAATGTCGGATGCTTTTATCTAACTTTCATGTTTATTGCTTGATATCTATAATTATGGTATTATTACAAATTTGAATGTGTTCATTTACACCGTTGTTTAGTTGGACTATGGAACCCTAACTTCCAGCAGGTTAGAGTTCCTGTTTCTAAACATATTTCTGGAGGAGCTGCCTACGACCGCTCACCTGTACCACCCGGTCAACAACCGAAAGAACGAGATCCCGGATACAAGCGGCGGAAATTAGCTTCCTCCGTAGGGTGGCCAGGCACTCCCTTAGAGATAGGGTGAGGAGCTCGGCCATCCGGGAGGGGCTCGGAGTAGAGCCGCTACTCCTCCACATTGAGAGGAGCCAGTTGAGGTGGCTCGGGCATCTATACCGGATGCCTCCTGGACGCCTTCCTCGGGAGGTGTTCCAGGCACATTCCACCGGAAGGAGGCCCAGGGGACGGCCCAGGACACGCTGGAGGGACTATGTCTCTCGGCTGGCCTGGGAACGCCTTGGGCTCCCCCCGGAGGAGCTGGAGGAGGTGTCAGGGGAGAGGGACGTCTGGGCGTCTCTGTTGAGTCTGCTGCCCCGCGACCCGGTCCCGGGTAAAGCGGAATACAACGAGTACGAGTACGAGTACAGACCCCACCTCCTGTGTTTTTCTCAGAGAGTCCACTTGAAACTGCTGGAAGCCCATCATTTGAAATGCGGTGCCCGGGATGTGCTCACCGAGCACACCTTGTTATATCAGAGGGCCGCAGATTCTCGGAGGTCAGAGTTTAGTTTTTAGAGTGGAGAAGAGCAGAACAAACACACAGAGAAATGCAAAGTACAACCAAGTGAAGTACAGAAACTGCTGTCCATGGGCACCATCTTGGATCTTAGGGTGTGAGACGATAACTTCCGAGGATGACGGGAGTTCCTGGCAGTACCCACCCCCATCAGAATTTGACCACTGTTAAAATTGATCAAAGCCTTACATTTACACATTTTTTTACCTGCTTTTTTACATTTTTCCTTCCTGCCTAATATACCCCAATATAATACCAACTAATATACTTAAGGTACCATGAGGGAGATAATCAGTCCTGGAAGCTAAAAGTTGGTGTGGTCTCTTTTTACAATGATTATTCAACACCTTTTAAGAGAACAAGTATCATACAATACAGAAGCATTTTATTTTTCTGTTTTTCTACATGGTTTAAAATAGTATCTTAATCATACATTATTTGAAGTGTTACTGTACAGAACAGCTTTTTAAAACTATATATGCTTCAAACAACTAGAGCCAGAACACAGCACCTACTTTTTAGTAAGAAAAATAAACCTCCAGTGGTGGTGGAATTACCTTTTCTGGTGTAAATCGAATGCAGCTTAGGCTGAGTGATGGACCGCAGCAAGACAAATCTCGGTCTTCTGAAAACTGCTGACTTTAAGGCAAAAAATGGTAATAGATTTCCAAAGTGAGGGGCCATTACGGGAGCAGCATGCAAATGATGGGTGAAGAAATAATCTACAAGGTGTTATTGAGCCCTCGGTTTAAGGAGGAAGGGAAGGCCTCTTTCCATTTGCCTGGAGAAGCACCGCAATGTGCGGCTTGTAATTAGATATTGATTCACTTTGTCAATGACTATTTCAAACTAGTGTCTTCCTTTTCTAGAGAGGGGGATGCATAAAAGCCTGAACACACCCTGTAAGGACTGAAACATCATGTTGATAAGAAATTGCTTCACAAGCATATGTATGACATATAAATGAAAAACTGGTTATGTGTTAGCTTCAAGTAAGCAGTTTCTTTAACCTTGACAAAAGCATTTATGTTTCATCTGTAAAATCTTGGAAGTGTGATGTAAGCATGAAATGTTGGACATGTTTTATTAAGAAACAACTAAGTTTTGACATGAGGAGTTGTCATTGTTAGAATGAAAGGGCACTGATTTAGGGAAGCATGAAAATCAAGTTCTATTGTTTTTAGTTTTTTTTTTTTTTTTCTGGCAATATGAAACTGTCAAGCATACTGTGGAGACCAGATATTTACATCCATTGTAAAAAGACAGATAACCTGTTTTTTCAATGTCTGGAATTGAATTAGACTAAAGAGTTCATGCTTTGGGTCAGGTAGGGTTACCAAAACTATTTCTATTTGCTCAATGACAGAATGAGAGACAGAATTTTGAAGTAAATGTATGACATTCTACAAATTCAATAGTTTAATTACATATTTCCTTAACATTTGATGGAATTGTCTTTAAAACCTCATGACTTATATGTGTATACTTCAACAAGCTGCTGGAACTGGGTCAGGTTAGTAGGCCCACTTGCTCGTAAACATCTTTTAACTATGATCACTAGTTTTTTCTCTGATACTGAGATCAGGACTTTGGGATGGCCACTCCAAAACATTGACTTTGTTGTCCATAAGACATTTTGTAACTAATTTGGTGGTGTGCTTAAGGTTATTGTCCATTTGGAAGAAACATTTTTTGTCCAAGAAGAAGATATATTATTTTTTATTCTTAACACATTACTTCTCACTTATCTCAACGCTCTGCAGCCAGAGGACAAATAATACAGTTCAGAAAACGAATATCTTAAAGTGTTCCCAAATTTCTGGTCTGTCTGCTGTTCATACCTAGAGTATGTATAGAAAGAAAGTTCTGTTTATAGGGGCTGAGGATAAATAATCTGAGCCGCATGTGCAGGTGTTGAACATTAACTGTCAGATTGATGTTGCAGCCCATGATCACTAGCAAATTAGAGTCAGCGCTTTGGCTTCTTGGGCAAATCTGTCAGGAGTTTGATTGGTCTGCACTTGCATAAACTGATGTATCTGTCCTCCTAAATGAAACAGACAGCCAAGGCTTTACCTGGGTGATTTAGGCAGGAACTGAGTCAGCAACCTGTACTAATGGCTTTCAGCTTCAGTGTATGGCTTAAACTAAATAGTCTGTTTTTAAACAAAGTGTGTGAATGGAATCAGCAAATATAATTTTTTTTCTCTTAGCGTCTTAGCTATGTAATTGTTAAGTATGTAAATGCATTAGGTGTGCTGGTTTTATTTGGTATATTGCAGGCAAATGACTGACCATGGTACATCATTTGGATATCAGTCAGACCATACCTCTGCAACTCCTAAGCAGAATTGATCTTTTATCTTCCATTTCTTGTTTTGTTCTGTCTTTTGCAGCTAAGCTTATTTCTTATTTCTGTCACCCTTTCCTTTCTCTGCCGACAAGAAAACTGAACCACAGATGGGACCTTTCATCAGTTTAGTACTGCCAAACATTCTTTTAGACATAGACAGTTGAAGGGTTTTTACCTTTCCCAATGCGACACTGAGATGACAAATCCCTGTTCCAGCTAAGAGCATCCCCACAGCATAATGTATGATAGTCTATTCTGGGTTATGTGCAAATGTTCCTCCACACATAACATTTTGCATGTAGGCCAAAACGTTCAACTGTAGTCTAATTTGAACAGATCACTCTCTTCATTATGTTTGCCATGTCCAATACATGGTTCTGAAAAACTGCAAAACGGACTTCCTATGACTTTAGAATTTCATGCACCATTTCAGTTTTAATCTATAGTTTCTGAAGGTAGAGTTTGTTAAAGTGTCAAATGGCTGTGTGTAGGTTGGTGTGTATGTGTGTGTGTGTGTCTATACCTGATTGTAGGGTGTGACTGGCAGGTATGTCGTCAAAGCCGGAGCTCATCAGGCGCAATCAGGAGGAGCTTAACGAGGGACAGATTCCCTCATGCAGACGCCAGATTGTTTTGCTCCATGAGTGGTAAATAGGAGCAACTACCTCTTTGCTCCTGTGTTCTTTGATGTTCCATGTTGTTCCCTCATGAAACCAGTTTTTCAGTTCATGCTCTGTTTCTGAATTCCAGTGTTCTGAACCATATCCCACTTCTTATAACAATACCTTAACCCTCCTCTTCAGTGCCATCCTGGATTTCTCCTTTGAACCCAGAAGAACCATTCATTCACTTGTCTCAATAAACTGTTCAAACTTCTCTTTAGTGTCCATAATTATTGCATGCATGACATTCTCGAGCAAAACCTACATTGCAAGTTATACCCCTGTCACCCTTCTCACAATCTGTTTAATGTCCTCTATCTGAGAAAAAATCTTTTTAGCAATTTATTAATATGATATTTCAACAGAATTGGATAGAAATTGGACTTATTCGAGCAACTTCTTTTTGTGTCTCCTACATGGTTTGAAGCAAACTGCAAAAATAATTTCAAATGGCATTCTTTCACAAATCGCATTCTTCTGGCCACTTTATCACAAAGGCCAGATTTTTTGAGTGCATGGCAAACAGCTGTCCTGTTAGCAGATGTTCCCTGCCATTATTCTCTATGGGGTTCAGGTCAGGAGAGTTGGCAGGCCAATTGAGCAGTGATACCATGGTCAGTAAACCATTTACCAGTGGTTTTGGCACTGTGAGCAGGTGCCAGGTCGTGCTGAAAAATGAAATCTTCATCTCCATAAAGCTTTTCAGCAGATGGAAGCATGAAGTGCTCCAAAATCTCCTGATAGCTAGCTGCATTGACCCTGCCCTTGATAAAAAAAACAGTGGACCAACACCAGCAGCTGACACGGCACCCCAGACCATCACTGACTGTGGGTACTTGACACTGGACTTCTGGCATTTTGGCATTTCCTTCTCCCCAGTCTTCCTCCAGACTCTGGCACCTTGATTTCCGAATGACATGCAGAATTGGCTTTCATCCGAAAAAAGTACTTTGGACCACTGAGCAACAGTCCAGTGCGGCTTCCCTGTAGCCCAGGTCAGGCGCTTCTGCCGCTGTTTCTGGTTCAAAAGTGGCTTGACCTGGGGAATGCGGCACCTGTAGCCCATTTCCTGCACACGCCTGTGCACAGTGGCTCTGGATGTTTCTACTCCAGACTCAGTCCACTGCTTCCGCAGGTCCCCCAAGGTCTGGAATCGGCCCTTGTCCACAATCTTCCTCAGGGTCCGGTCACCTCTTCTCGATGTGCAGCGTTTTCTGCCACACTTTTTCCTTCCCACAGACTTCCCACTGAGGTGCCTTGATACAGCCCTCTGGGAACAGCCTATTCGTTCAGAAATGTCTTTCTGTGTCTTACCCTCTTGCTTGAGGTTGTCAATAGTGGCCTTCTGGACAGCAGTCAGGTCGGCAGTCTTACCCATGATTGGGGTTTTGAGTGATGAACCAGTCTGGGAGTTTTAAAGGCCTCAGGAATCTTTTGCAGGTGTTTAGAGTTAACTCGTTGATTCAGATGATTAGGTTCATAGCTCGTTTAGAGACCCTTTTAATGATATGCTAATTTTGTGAGATAGGAATTTTGGGTTTTCATGAGCTGTATGCCACAATCATCCGTATTAAGACAATAAAAGACCTGAAATATTTCAGTTAGTGTGCAATGAATCTAAAATATATGAATGTTAAATTTTCATCATTACATTATGGAAAATAATGAACTTTATCACAATATGCTAATATTTTGAGAAGGACCTGTACATGAAAAAAGAGAAAAAAAAAAACATAATGGGAAAGGTACATTGCAGTGGCATAAAGGTAATAAAATAATTAAAGAGAATAGAAAAATGAATAATTAAAAAGATGATAACAAAATAAAATAAAAAAATAATGATAAATTGATTGATAAGAAAATGAAAGGAAAGTTTGATTGAAAACTTAACTAATAATGTTTAGAGCTATCTAAACAAATAACTTTTTAATCTTGATTTAAAACAACTTAGAGTTTCAGCACTTTTACAGTTTTCTGAAGTTTATTCCAGATCAGTGGAACATAAGAACTAAAAGCTGCTTCTCCACGTTTGGTTCTGTTTCTGGGTATGCAGAGTAGATTTGAGCCAGAAGACTTGAGAGGTCTGGGTGGTTGATACACTGACAACAGGCAGTTTGATAATCATTTTCAGGGCCTGGGGGAATACACCTAACAAAAGGGATGTTTTATTATTTGAGTTAAATCAGATATTATGATAGGCAAAGCTTTCTTAAGGAAAGCTGTGGGTAAACCATCGAGACAGCAGGAAGAAGAGCTTAGTTGCTGTCCAATTTCTTCTAAGTTTTTGTAGTTTATTTGGTGAAATTGGGACATTTTGTCAAAATCAGTTTGTCAAAATCAGTTCTGGTTGGAGAGAATTTTGGTACTGGAGCTGATGTGGATGTGTTGACTGCCCCTCTGATCTTTTGGTTTTTTTCAGTGAAGAAGTTAGAAAATTTGGTAGAGTGGAGTTCAGATGCTACAGTTACAGTAGGGTTAGTTAGCCTGTTGACCGTGGCAAATAAGGCACGAGCATTATTGCTGATGTTTGCTGATGATATCAGAGAAAAAAGATTTTCTCGCATTTCAGTTGTAAATTATATCTGTGGAGTCTCTCTTTATAGATGTTATAGTGAACCTGGAGTTTAGTCTTTCACCACCTGCATTTAGCTTTGCGGCACTCCCTTTTTTCTCTTCTGACGGATGGAGCACTTCTCCATGGAGACTTTTTTTTCCCAGAAACGACCTTCACTTTAATTGGAGCAATTGAATCAATGATGTCCGAGATTTTAGAATGAAAGTTATCTACCAGCTCATCCACAGTGTTAGACAGGGCAAAATGGAGGTAGCACAGTAAATCTGGTTTCAGCAGCATCGTCCTTAAAGATGTGTTTTCTTATCATGTCTCTTTGACAAACTGAGTCATTGCAGATGATGCTTTCAAAAATAACAGAAAAGTGGTCAGATAGGGCAACATCAGTTACAGACACCTTGGAAATGTTTAGACCCTTAGTGATGATCAAGATCAAAATATGTCCCTGTTTGTGCGTTTGCTGTTTAACACGTTGAGTCAAACTAAAATTTGAGCAAATTAATAGAGTTAAGGTGAAATTTGAAATTTTGCTTTGACTTTAGAATCTAACTAATAACGTTTCTCATTTCTGTAATGCTGTTATGATGTTTACAGTATATCGCGACGCTTTACTACAACTCAGTAAGCGGGGTTTAAGAAGAGCACAGTCTGCTGCTGCTGAGAGATATGCTTTTCTCTCGCAGCTGCAGTGAGTGTCTTTTAAAGCTCTCCACGGAGAAAGAAGGAGGTGGAGGAGTGGGCACAGACAAATAGCGGCATACGTGATGCCGCTTGGCTGAGAAGTCATAAGTTAGGCAGGTTTTCACCACACAGACAGAGTAAACCAACAGCAAGAGAGAAACATGACAATGGAGGTGAGTCTTGCAAATTCAAAAACAGCGTTCAAAAGTTGGAAGCATAGGCAATATTTCACACTCGCTGAAGATAAAAGCAAAAATTTGCATGTGATTTGCAAGTTATGTCCGGTAACAAATAAATTATCCAGGTTCATGACCAGCAACCTTATGAAGCACCTCGCATCCTCCCACCAATACTTGTGGCGAACAACCCTAGCCCTGCTGCGGCCAGCACAAGCTCCAAGAATCCTACACCGTGCACACAGGCTTGATTTTTCTGGTCAGCAACTTGTAACATCATTTTAGATTGTAAAGAGTAACTGAATAGTTACTTTGCCTAGTAACTAGTTACTTTGATAGTGCAGTAACTGAGTTACTAACTCAATTACTTTTTGGGGGAAGTCACTAGTAACTATAACTTCTTACTTTTTTAAAGTAACGTTCCCAACACTTCCTATTTGTAACTGTTATTGTATCTCATCACAGATTTATAACATAAATATATTCCTTTTTAAAATTGACAACAAATATTCAACAATGTACGAGTTATTCTCAGGATGCGAAGGGCCTGTCACATTTGTCTTAATCGGGACTGTGTCCTATGTGGCTTCAACAGTCCACACCTGCAGAATGTTACATGCCCTGGCTTGGTCTAGGGTATATAAGGGACTAACATCAATTCTGACTGTGAAAAGGGGAGTCAATGTGGCATTTAAGTGGTTTATTTTACACCATTTTAAGTAGTTGCTACGGTGGCCGGGGGGTGCAAACCAACATTAAAAAATATAAAACACTTTTACAAACCTAAAGACAAATTTACATTTCAGAAAACAAAATTACATTTCAGAAAACAAATTTACATTTCAGAAAACAATTTAACAAGATGCAAAACACTTTTGCAATTACCGAAAAAAACTTTACATTTGACAAAATCAACCGGAAAGGGAATGTACCAACGCCGAGGCTGACCCGGAAGTCAGCATCAGGGGCTGCATCCTTCGAAGGACCCGGTCTACGTGGGCTGGGTCCTTCGTTGACCGCTAAAACCAGCACCATAGAAAGAGAAAGGGTCCTTCTATGGCGCTGGTTAAAACCACGGAGGCCGGAAGTGAGCAGCTGTGGATTGGGACGGTCTAGCCTTTACCAGCTGTTCCCGCCCTCACCTCAGGGTAACAGCTGTCACCTAGCAACCGTAGCTGCGAGGAGAAAAAAGCAGTTAAAGCAGAATGGAGCAGAACTTCTGATAGTTTTATTTTTAATTTTTGAGGAACTTCAGCAGTTTTATCGTCGTCGCAGACATGTCCTTTATTTTATCTCCGGCTGAGAGACAATCATGTTCAGGTAAAAAAGATGTTTGATTTAACTTAAAGCTTCTAGCCAATAAACAAAGAAATAGCAACTTTATGGCTAATGTATGTCGACATATTTTATATATATATATAAACAACAACTTTCAATTTTAAGATAGATGGGAATTATAAAGTATTTGATCCCCTCTGGCTGTTCTTAGATAATTATATAATAATGCAGTGTTTTTGGTGTATTAGTATCTACTTGCTTTGATCACTTAAAATATCTAGAAGCATGCCTTAAAAATAATGTGTTTTTCCATCTCCATTCTTCCCTTTTCTAGACCAGACCCCTTTACTGCAGGATCTACCTGAGTGTCCCAGTCCTGAAACGCTTCTTCAACCAGGACACCAGGCCTGATTTTCGGGTGAGCAGGGAGTCTCTGGCAGTGCTGCTTAATCTTTTGCACCAGGATAGGCAACATGGAGGGGGTGCTACTATTGAGACCTTGGTTTTTTTTTTCTGGCTGGCAAGTGGCACATCCTACAGAGTGGTCTGCAGAGTGTTTGGGATGCCTCGCTCTACTGTCCATCGCATCGCCCACAGAGTTACAGAGATCGTGGCTATTCGTCACCAGGTCATCTACCTTCTAAAGACCCCTGAGGACTTGAAGGCAGTGTCCCGTGAGTTTGCAAGGCTGGCACGCCACAGAGCTTTTCTTAAAGCTGCAATTGACAGCTGCCATATCCGCTTCAGGTGTTCAAGCAGCCCTGATGGTCAGTGCTACAGGAACAGGAAACTCTTCCCTTCCATAATCCTGCAAGCAGTTTCTGAGAGCCATTTTATGGACACATATGTGGGCTGGCCTGGGTCAGTGCATGACTCTAGGGTGGTCCGCCACAGCCCACTGTACAGTTTATCCTCCTCCGGGGCATTTTATCCTTGCTGATGGAGGGTACCCATGCACAAGGTGTGGGAGCCCAGCGCTTTAACAGCCATCATTCCAAAAAAACGCTCTACTATAGAGCGTGTTTTTGGAATGATGAAAACCAGATTCATGGCCATATTCCTGCAAGCGCTGGAGGTGCACGACACCTGTGTACCTCACGTAAGTTTTGACATAGATCCATTTTATATATACATTGTACATAATATATACACATACACATATATGCACCCTCTTTTAAATTGTTTTCAGGTCATAACAGCCTGCAACATCCTCCACAACATCTGCCTTGGTGTTGGGGATGTCATGGCCCCAGAGGAGGCTGTAGAAGAGAATTGAATTGAATGTAGCACCTTATTTTGGTGCCAGTCTTTGGAAAACAGTCTGTCCATTCTCTGTGCCCTCATGTCCTCCCTGATTAAATCCATCATATCTGTCCCTCTTTCTTTTCTGATCCCTTCCTGCTGGCTCACTGTCTTCCTTCTCCATCTGGTTGCCCACCACTCCGCTTGGCCCTGGAGTGTCCTCAGGGATGGAGGCAATTAGGACAGGAGGTGTTGTGGAAGGCCTCTGTCCCAACACCTCATCCATAAGGAAAAATCAGGGCCAAGTAGCAGCAGTGGGGTTTTCACTGACTCCCTCTCCTGACCCTGGATACTTGCAATCCTAAAGTTAGATGGAATAAAAAAAAGAGTTGACTAAACAGAGAAACCAACAAGACTTTAGAAATATGTTTTTATTTGTGTGTGACATGAGAACTTCTGAACATACTCTAATTCTTTTTTTTTTTTTCAAATTGTCCCACATTGTTTTGGCCTGCGAAGGAGGTGACCTTCCCTTGTTGGTCCATCTTCTCCAGAATTGTCCTAAACCGAAAGAAGTATGTTAATCACTGGATGGATATTTATGAAAGTTAGAAAGATAGGAGTTTATGAAACTGGACAGAAACCGACTGCAAAGAATGTTATTGTACGTCCAAGCCACAGTGGCTGAGGTTTTAGCTCCGGTAAAAAGGTGATGGTTCTCACCCCTGAGCTTAATAAATTGGACCGTCTGCTCCTTTGTACCTAAAAAACATATGAAAATACCAAAAAAAAAAAACATCTTGCTTAATATCAGAGCAAAAATAAAGCCTTTTTTAATTTTACATTTATCTTAATTTGAAGAAAATATTAAAATATATCTATGCAAATTTCTAAAACAAGCCCTTTCAAACTTTTAACTTCTTTACTGAGATTCACTTACATTTGGAGGTGTATTCCTCATCGGGTGTACCTGGAATCAGAAATTATAATGCTAACTGAATTATAAATAAACTTTTAAAACATATAGCACATTTCTTCATTAAAAATTCATATTGTAAAGCTTATTTATTCTCAATCACACTCTCCAGCGATACAGTTGGATTACATAAAACTGTCCATTTATTCTGGTTAACCTTAATATCACCTGAAATGTTAAATCGATTTTCAGTAACAATTAAAATAATAACATAAACTGTTAGAAATCACTTGTGTTAAACGTTCACTGTGATGACTGCCAGCGGGAGCTTAGTGCCGGGAGTCTGGTCAGATTTCTCCAAGTTTAGCTCGCCTCACTGCCGGGCAGGCTGGCGAGGCAAGCCAGTTACTACGCCGGGAATGGAAAACTCCGAACACGTGGGAGCACGTTTGAAATTAAGCGATGTCTAGATAAATCAAGCAGATATTTCACGTCTACATAGTTATATTCCCGCACTAAAAACATTGTAGAAGTTAATTTGTGTCACAGAAAGTGTAATTTTCCACAATTTACTCACAGCTTTTGCCGTTATGGTCAGCCATGGCTTCCCCTGCTTGACCAATCCGCTTCGACCCGCAATGAATCATGGGAAATGATGGGCCACGAAGGATACTCACGACCCATCCTTCAAATCGGGCAAAAGAAGGACATATTTGTCGGCCACATTTGAGGGAGTCTCGGAATGATTCATGAATTGGGACAGCCTTCGTCGCCGCGCTGTAACGTAATCGGCCTACAAATACGGCCTTCGAAGGATGCAGCCCCTGAGGCTGACTTTCGGGTCAGCCTTGCCGTTGGTACATTCCCTTTCCGGTTGATTTTCTCAAATGTAAATTTGTTTCAGTACTTGTAAAAGTGTTTTGCATCTTGTTAAGTTGTTTTCTGAAATGTAAATTTGTTTTCTGGAATGTAAATTTGTTTTCTGAAATGTAAAATTGTGTCGCATCTTGTTAAATTGTTTTCTGAAATGTAAATTTGTTTTCTGAAATGTAAATTTGTTTCGCATCTTGTTAAATTGTTTTCTGAAATGTAAATTTGTTTTGTAAAATGTATATTTGTTTTGCATCTTGTAAAAGTGTTTTGCATCTTGTTAAATTGTTTTCTGAAATGTAAATGTGTTTTCTGAAATGTAAATTTATTTTCTGAAATGTAAATATGTTTTCTGAAATGTAAATTTGTTTTAGTACTTGTAAAGTGTTTCGCATCTTGTTAAATTGTTTTCTGAAATGTAAATATGTCTTTAGGTTTGTAAAAGTGTTTTATATTTTTTAATGTTGGTTTGCACCCCCCGGCCACTGAAAGTTGCATTTTAGACTGATAAAAACTCCCATAAAAGCAAAAATACAGAGACCTACAAAATAACCTTCCTAACAAACACATAAACAGGAGAAAACTGGAATTAAACAAACAGGCAGCTCTCCCCTACCAAACAGTCTGACCAGGTTTTACATCTGACCCAATTATACCGAAAGGCATTCAAGCCTACACAGACAAACAGGGTGTATGGCAGACAAATGGCCAAAAGGCATTGAAATGCAGCTTCACAGCCATTAAATAGCATTCAGATGATTACTGATTGGGTGGAGGCCGAGGAAGCAACAACCAATCTTGGAGGAGGTGGAGCCTACAACAGAGCAAGACATTACTTCAAATGCATGAAAACAAAAACATCCAACTTGGGGGATGTAACACTCCCACCCATAAGAACAAACACTAAAGTTTGTTAACCTTACACATGGTCAGGTTCAAACAACCTAAAATACTTATAACATCACAAAAAGAAAAGACAAAGAATTTGTTAATTTACTCGCCGCGAGGAGAACGGACAGAGATGTGCTTTTCAGTTACAAATCTCCTACCGCTCTGAAAACCATCTGTCCGCACCTTATCTTTGGGGGTTCCCTAGTTACAATGAATGTCGCTCTCTAAGGATGGGAAAAAACAGGTCATAAACACCATTATCTTGTAACAACACACTTCCACAGTCTCCCCCATCTTAAGATCAGTGCGTCTTCTGTTCAGCACAATCAGCTTTCATCTTTATGACTTCCTCAACTGTGACTGCTTCCATTCCAGCTCCACCTTTGATCCTTGCCTGCCGACAAATTCATCACATCCTTACTCAAACAGACATCATGAAAGGTTATAAAGATCAAATTGTCAAGTTAAAGAAAAGGAAAAAATATAAGATAAGAAGAAAAATAAAACATAAAAACTATATACAATTATTCCAACACACACAATAGAGACTAAATGGACATCCTTCAATCAAACAAGGTGTGAAAATGTTGACAGGTGGGTGGGACTTTCGGTGGGGGGGCATCCGGTGGCGTAACCGGATGTCGTCATTAACCGGATGTTGTCATCACAAGGGAGCGAATCTTTCTAATTGTATGTTTTTTAGATGTTTTTACATAAAAGAAAAGCCATGTAGTTTCTCCACTTTAAAGGTCATTCGGGTTAATGCAGGCACGTCACACAAAATTCTGATAAAAAGAGAACCTGACAGAATTGTAAATTCATTTTGTTTTAACACAGGGGTTATTTCAATGGATGTTTTTACATCTAAAAAACAAGGAAGACAAAAAGTAGATACAGAACCTTTTTTCCCCTGCTCAAATGTTTGAGTAATCTAATCTGCACCAGCAACTTGTAGAGATGATCTAAAACAGAGAAACAAATGAACTGAAAACAATAGTTAAAAAGTAAGCCAAACATGGAATTATCTAAAATTTTGTGAGTGCTCAGTATGCTGTTTCCAAATTAGAAATGGATTCCACAGCTAAAAGACTTTGTTTGGAATCATGAGAGACTCCATTTGGTAAAATGGATGATAATTTTAGTTACCTTAAGCTTTTCTTTTTTCATCTTAGAGCAAAACGTATTGAGGATATAGAGAAAACAGTTATCCTTTAACTGCTGCCTCGTCCTTCTGATTCAAAGTCTTCTTCTCATCCCACGTGGGAGGCGAAGGTTGTATCCTGTAGCTGTGGTCTATGTTAATCGTCACAAGAAACTGAAAAAAAAAAAAAAAAGTCCTCAGACGTGTCACTATTTATTGTGGATTGTCTCATACAAAGTCTTCACACTGACTGTAGTCGAAGTAATTAAGAGGACCGTGCTCTTTCCTGACCTAAAGTTCAATTCAATTCAATTCAGTTTTATTTATATAGCGCCAACACATGTTGTCTCAAGGCACTTCACAACAGTCAGGTACATACATTCCAATTAATCCTAACCATTGAACAGTGCAGTCGGAGTTAGCTTTTTATTGAAATTGGATAAAACGTTTTTCTATCTAAGGAAACCCAGCAGATTGCATCCAGTCAGAGATTTCCAGCATTCCCTCCTCCTGGATGAGCATGTAGAGACTGTGGACAAGTGTCGAGCATTGTCTCAGTCGATACACATCCACTGTTTATTGAATAGGTGATCAGACCTCTGATGTGTCACTGTTTATTGTGGATTGTCTCAGACAAAGTCTTCACGCCAACTGTAGTCAAAGTAATTAAGAGGACCATGCTCCTTCCTGGCCCAAAGTCTCAAGCATTGTCTCTGACAATACACATCCACTGTTTATTGAATTAACGCGTTTGGGGGGGGGGGGGGTGTGGTGTCAAGGGGTGTAACCATGCACTGATTGGTTGTTGTCATTAGGGGGGAGAAAAGCAAGGCGTGCCGAGATGATGAGCAGAGTGAAAACGATTGCAGAGACGGTTTTATCAATTCAATTCAAAGATACTTTATTGATCCCCGAGGGGAAATTAGAATTCCAGTACAACCCATCCAAACATACATCATGACACAAGACAAGGGGGGGACGGGTCACCGAGGCTTTGCTGCCCACTCACAGGCGCTGCCCTTGCTAGATGAGAAAAAAGGCCACATTATGTAAGTAGAAAAATCATATTTCACACTTTATCCTTAGCAGGATACAGTTTGAGATTGCAAAAAACCTCAGCACAAAGAAGCAACAAGTTTACAAAACAACATCATGCCAGGAACGGTGAAGGTGGTGTGAGGGGGTGCATATGTTTATCTTGAGCATGTGTGTGTGTGCAAGTGAGTGTGTGCAAGTCCATGAAGCACTGTCACAGAGGCCATTGTCCTTGATGGTACGTTGGAATGAGCGGTAATGACAGTGTCAAGCAGCTTAACTCTGTTTCAGAGTGCTATGGTCCGATCTCAGATGTTTGATGACTTGTTTTGTCTTTTCTGTATTCTCTCTCGGCTTTCTACTAGTATACATATATAACAGTTTTTTTTTTTTTAAAGATTGCAATGTTTGAATTGATCTTTATTATGTGAATGTCTTTTTCCTGTTTCTCTATTAAATACGGGTAAAAATAAAAAAGAAGTATAAATATACCCTCCGGTGTTTTTTTCATTATTTAACAAGTAGTCAGGAGAGTGAGCATAAGACTGGGATGGCTGAAAGAAGGTTGATGAAGAATATACATTACAACCCATCAAATCCGGGAAGTTTAGGGGGTATAGAAAGGTTGAGGTTTTGCAAGATGGAACGGAGAAGAAGGTAGCGGTTGAAAAAGTTAAAGATTTTTTATCGGGAGAAGATACCTATACTTTACATAAACCTGCAAGAATAAAATTCCTGAGAAACGGAGTTTTTGTCACCAGACCATTGAGACAGTTCCAAGCCGATCTCTATGACATGCAAGCTCTGGCCAAGGAAAACAACGGTTACAATTATTTATTAACAGTCATTGACATCTTTTCAAAAAGGGCGTATGTTCGGGTTTTGAAGAGAAAAACTGCTGTAGAGGTGTTAAAGCCTTTTGAATCAGTTTTTAAAGAAAGTCAGGTCCCTAAAAAACTTCAGACTGATGCAGGTAAATAATGTTTTACAGGAAATTTAAGCTTCTAATGGAGAAACACGGTATTGAACATTTTGCCACAGCGAGTGAAGCAAAAGCCTCTGTGGTTGAGAGGTTTAACCACACGTTAAAAACAAGGATGTGGAGATATTTTACTGCTAACAACACCCGGCGGTACATTGATGTCCTGCAAAATTTAGCTAGAAGCTTCAACCACAGCTACCAGACCAGCATTAAAATGAGCCCTATGGACGTGACCTCAGAAAATGCCTTTCAAGTGTTTCAAAATCTGTACGGTGTTACCTCCAACAGATATTGCAGGGCCTCAGTGACAATGTTTAAACAGGGGGATCTTGTCAGAATATCCAGGGTACGTGGAGTGTTTGACAAAAAATTCAAACAGAGCTTTACGGATGAAGTGTTTACAATGTATGAGCGGATACCCCGTTCTCCTCTTGTATACAAACTCAAAGATTTGGATGGAGAACCTATCGAGGAATCTTTTTACGCAGAGGAACTTCAAAAAGTAAAACTATTTAAGGACAAGATGTATCAAGTGGAGAAAATATTAAATCTACATACAGTCAAGGGAGTCAAACAGGTTTTTGTGCGCTGGAAAAGTTTGCCTGAGAAATTCAACAGTTGGATCAATGATGAACTTCGAGACGTATAAAATAGGTCCACGCTAAAACCTTATGATTCATACAGCATCACGGACAGCAAGATAGAGGATGCCGGTTTTTACGTTACCCTTCCCTCTAACGCTAACAAGGAAGTGTTTAAAAATAATACCAGTTCAAGTTTCCGTGTAAAGTTTGCTCAACATATTGATTTAGAAGGCCAATGGTTGGTTACACTAGCAGAGATTTCATATCCCCATACTTGGTATAATTTACCGAATAATGTAGCCTACTTTGAACGGAGGAAGGTTGGTGATGTGGAGATCAATACGCAAAGGATCAGAGGTGGCTACTATAACAGCGTTATTCAACTCGAGACAGAGATGGAAATGTTTTTCAAAAAAATTAACTTGGGTATCCGCATCAGCACAGTTCAAAAGAGATTTGCATTTCAAGTAAGCGGTCAGTATGAAATACGCTTCTTCAGTACTCTAGCTTATATGCTGGGTGTGAAACCAGGGGAATGGATTCATGTAGCTGAACCAACCCTGACTCCTTTTCCGGCGGATATAAAGGCTGGTTTCTATCACCTACACTGCTAAAGCGACGTGGTCAGCCCGCAAATGGCAGGCAATGCTTTTGCACCTGTACTGAGGACCTTCAAAGTACAAGGCAAATAAAGTAATATGGTTACTCTGATGTTTAACCCCGCCCACTACCTTCCAGTTTCCAGAAGACATTTTGAAAATATCCATATAGAAATTAAATTGGACCAAAACGTTCCTGTAAATGTCGTCTACAGAAAGACCGTCATAAGACTATACTTCAAACCGGTGATATCACAACGTAGCCTGAGATAAATTTTATTTGTATAAACAGAGATATATATAACGTCTAAGACCGATTGGTTATCATTAATTTTCCCCTGGTCCTTCAACACTGTGCACCAAGCAGGCAAGAGAGAACATAGCACAGCTAAGTCTGAGACATGATCCAAATCGCTTTGTAAATTACTATGTAAGTCAATCAGGTGGTAATCTGCCAGGTTTTTATGGGGCTCCGGTAATGTACGGATTGGATCATTATTTTCAAAATTATTCCGCTTCGTATCCCCTCTGGTTAAAAAAGGATTTGCTATTGCAAAACCCCATCTTAAAGCGGCTGCATCAAATATCGCTTTGGATGTCATAGGTAGAGCCGTGAGTAAAATGAGTGGTTCTACACACTCCGACAGTCAAGAAGGTTCAGGAATTATGGTTTTATCCAAAAGACCCAGAACAAGACCACCTGGTAATCGTTTAAGGATGGTTAAAAAACAACGACAAGCATGAAAAAGGAGATCAGTCGGATCTGAAAAACAAAGAGGACGGAAGTCTTCCGCAAGTTTTGATATATTTAAATAATTGCTCTTTTACATAACAAATCATCAGAGTGCACGCTGGCAGAGCTGGACTTATTTTCTGCCCCGATGACGCAGCTATCAATTGAAGATAACATTTACACCGAGATCCAGCCTTTATCAGCAATCACCGATGGAGGCCCGATCGAGTTTTTCCTTCCTGGAGACAGAGAAAAGTATCTGGATCTCAATGATACGCTGTTGCATCTCAGAGTGAAAATTACTAACGAGGATGGAACAAACCTGCCGGATGATGCACCTGTAGGGCTCATCAACTACGCGTTAAACACCATCTTCAGTCAGTGTGATGTCACTCTCGGAGATCAAATGATTTCACAATCCAGCGCCACCCATCCATATAGAGCGATGATTGAGACATTGTTAAACTTTTCTGAGGATTCTTTAAAAAGCCAGTTTAGCTCTGGTCTTTTTTTCAAAGACACTGCAGTGGCTCTGAACTCTATTGTTACAACTAAAGGCCCTAACCAAGGTCTTAACAGCAGAGCAGGTTTTACGGCAAATTGCAGGGAGTAACATCTTCTAGGACCCTTGCATGCAGACATATTTTTCTGCGAGAGACTTCTTTAAACTCTGTTGACCTCAAAATTAAACTTACAAGAGCCAACGTTTCTTTTTGTTGCATGGCAGCAAGAGACTCCACTTTCAAACTCAGGATATTAGAAGCATCTCTTTTCATCAAAAACGTTACCGTCTCTCCAGCTGTACGACTGGGTCACACTACAGCTTTAATGAAAGCAAATGCTCTCTATCCACTTTGAATGAATGTAAAAACATATTCCATCCCTGAAAATTCAAGGGTATGCAACCAAGAGAATCTTTTCTTAGGTGTCTTTCCCAAGTATGTGGTGATTGCTTTAATGGATCATGACGCTTTTACAGGAACACGCGATCTCAATCTGTTTGATTTTGATAATTTTGATATGGAATATTTAGCCTTATGCATGGATGGTAGACAAATTCCTGCTAAGGCCTTCCAACCCAATTTTAAGAGTATTTTAAGAGAGTATTACAACTTGTTTACGGCTACAGGATGACATCTAAAAGATCTTCCGCTGAGCATAACACGTCAAGAATTTAATCAAGGATACTCTCTATTCGCATTTAATCTTAACCCGGGTGAGGACACAGATGCTCTATCTCCACTTTCCAGCGGGAATTTAAGATTGGAAATGCAATTCAGGCAACCATTGCCTCATACAACCACGCTGATCATATACGCTTGTTATGACTCTATTTTAGAGATTGATTCAAAAAGGCGTGTGCTGGTGGATTATTATTAATCTAATCAGACATGAATAATCATGAAATTAAGGATCTACTGCATCATCTGCTGGGAGATTTGTTTTACGGTGTATGGGCGTGGGACCAGCTGCCGCTGCTCGCTGACACATTCACAGGACCCGCATACTTTATAGTGAACACTGGTTGGCTCTGACTCTGGAAGAGAATGGCGAAGCCAGCTTTTTTAACTCTTATGGGTTCCCTCCGAATTTTGGTTTGTTCCCGTCAAGCATCGTAACATTTTTAAAAGACAAATCCTCAAAAATATTTTATCACAATAACCAGCTTCAAAACACTTCAAATCACCATTGTATTTATTACCTCTGTCATAGAGCATGCGGATTATCACTGCAGCAAGTGTTGTCTAAATACACCGGAGATGTGTTTAAGAATGATTTAATGGTATCTAACTTTGTAAAAAAAATACCAGAAATGTGTCATTAATCAGAGTTCTGCATTTTTCACTCACAGTGCATGCTCCTTGGAGATGTTTCCGGATTGTTATTGAATTTAAATCGTCTTTTTTTTCTGATTTTAATTTTTGTTTAAATTCTAATTAAAATATATATCAGTGTGTGTGTGTGTGTGTGTGTGTGTGTGTGTGTGTGTGTGTGTGTGTGAAGTAGAGCATGATGCTAGACATGAAAATATAATCAATAAAGATTTTGTTGCGTGTTCAGCGCTCGTAACCAGCGCACCGTGCTTCCGCCGCAGGAGACCATGAAAGCTCAAACAACGTGTTTCGGCGAAGTTGTCCCACTTTTTTGCAACTGTGCTCTCATCATAGATAGATAGATAATAAATAGACAGACCGACCGACCGACCGACCGACCGACCGATCGACAGATCGATCGATCGATCGATGGATAGATAGATAGATTAAAAGGAATGTGTTCCTGCAAACTGCCTACTACAGTGCCTCACTACAGTCTCGGGAAAAGGCGAAGTGTCAGTCCAGTGGAACAGCAGAGAGGTGGATGCAAGTTCTTCAGGCAGCTGACATCCCCAACATCCAGGCTGTACCCTTTGTCCTCAGCATTCCTTCTTCTAGTGGGTTTGTGGAAAACATTTTCTCCATCATGAAAAATAAGTTGACTGATGTGAGGAACAAATGTTCTACAGAATTAATGAGAAGTGAGCTAATTGTCAGTCTAATTAATGAAATGTCCTGCTCAGAGTTTTACTCGGTAGTCCTGAAAAGCAAACAACTCCTTGCAGCAGCAAGAGCTCAAATGAAATATAAATGGAAAAAATAGGATGTTTCCACATAATTCAGCACTGCAGTTTTTAGTTCACTAGTTCAATATTTTTTTCACTACACCTTTAAGGCACAAGTGTTTATGTTTACAACTTTTCTACAGACCTTTTGTTTGCACTAAATGCACTATTACAAAAATGTTTTGCATTATACTGTTATGCTTTTTTATATTGTTTTAAGTTAAGCAGGACAGAGGTCTTTTCAATAGTGGTTTATTTATTTTAGAAGGATATTTGTTTTTGTCTAGTAATTTTATTTTGCAAAAAGAATACATTATTTTATAAATTGCTGAATAATTGTTTTTCCATGGATATTTGTATCAGTCAAAAACATCCATCGAATTAAACTTGGGTTCGAGTTCAATGTTTCCAAAGTCATTTCACACAAAGAAAAAGGGTGAAAAAAATCACCAGGCCGGTAGAGGTGCAGACAGTGGGGTTGGATAGCCCTACCAGGAGGTGTCCCTTATTTATTTATCAAGGAGTTGGCAACCCTAGGTTACCATGAAGTAAAGCTCAACGCCATGGAAAAATTACATTTTAATATTTTACTAATATTTTAAAACACTTATTAGATGTCCAGGTAGAAAATTACCTATGTTTTTTAATTTTTTTTGGAAAGGTGCCCAATAAGCTAACTAGTTCCCTTAAAAATTAAACATAAATATAGTATGAAATACAGAATTAAAAGCGTTAGACGACTGTTTAAAACAAAAACATAGTTAAATCAAACAGTGTTCTCAAATAAATCCTATAAAGTATTGAATTAAAGTCTACTTACTCTGGAAGGATGAGAGATCCAGTGAGAAAGAAGATGGTAGCGAATCATCCTGAAAATGTTCTGATGAGCGTACCATGTGACAGTTGACGTTACGTAATGGCGCATGCGTGTTCAGTGGATCACAGCTGGAACTACTTTTCATAAGTGTGCAGAATGGATTATTTGTAGTTTCTCTCTCTCTTTTTAAGTTGACGTTCTTATAACAGATTTTAATCGGTTCAATGAAGTAATGTGTACAGACAACTTGATTAAATAAGCTCAGCTGACAAAAACCCATAATTGTTTATTACAGTGCAGCCTTTCTCTATAGTAGAGAACACAGGGTTTCGTTGGCTCATGGAACAAATTGAGTCCCGCTACAGCATACTGAATTGCCATTTTTTTTCCGACACTGGACTACCTGAACTATGCAGAGGACAAATTTTGTTGTGATGTACATGTGCAATGACCAATAAAGATTATTATTATTATTATTATTATACAAGGTTGTTGCTGCACGCATTCGTGAGCAGTTGGATGGAAATGTGACTGCTATCAATGGACATCTGGAGCTCCACTGTCAATCAAATAAGTATGTTAAGTCTCACAGCTCAGTGGATTGATGAGAATTTCAAACTAAAACGAGCTGTGTTGCATGCCCACAAATTCATAGGCTCACACACAGGCACTGCAATTGCCGCTGCGTTTGACGACATGTTGGCTCAGTGGAACATTTCTAAAGAGAAAGTGTATGGAGTCCTTCATGACAACGCCGCCAATATGCAAAAGGGACTTGACGAATGTGGTATTAAATGCCTTGGTTGTATGGCACACAAACTTCAGTTAGCTGTACACGATGGACTTATTAGCCAGCGTAGAGTCTCTGACTGTGTTGCTATGGGAAGACGTTTAGTGGGACATTTAAAGGGTTCACAGCTTGCTACATCATGACTGCATGACATCCAGACAGAGCTGGGCTTGCCTAACAAGACCCTCCAACAAGATGTCACAACTTGTTGGAATAGTACTATGTACAGGTCCTTCTCAAAAAATTAGCATATTGTGATAAAGTTCATTATTTTCTATAATGTAATGATGAAAATTTAATATTCATATATTTTAGATTCATTGCACATTAACTGAAATATTTCAGGTCCTTTATTGTCTTAATATGGATGATTTTGGCATACAGCTCATGAAAACCCAAAATTCCTATCTCACAAAATTAGCATATTTCATCCGACCAATAAAAGAAAAGTGTTTTTAATACAAAAAACGTCAACCTTCAAATAATCATGTACAGTTATGCACTCAATACTTGGTCGGGAATACTTTTGCAGAAATGACTGCTTCAATGCAGCGTGGCATGGAGGCAATCAGCCTGTGGCACTGCTGAGGTCTTATGGAGGCCCAGGATGCTTCAATAGCGGCCTTTAGCTCATCCAGAGTGTTGGGTCTTGAGTCTCTCAACGTTCTCTTCACAATATCCCACAGATTCTCTATGGGGTTCAGGTCAGGAGAGTTGGCAGGCCAATTGAGCACAGTGATACCATGGTCAGTAAACCATTTACCAGTGGTTTTGGCACTGTGAGCAGGTGCCAGGTCGTGCTGAAAAATGAAATCTTCATCTCCATAAAGCTTTTCAGCAGATGGAAGCATGAAGTGCTCCAAAATCTCCTGATAGCTAGCTGCATTGACCCTGCCCTTGATAAAACACAGTGGACCAACACCAGCAGCTGACACGGCACCCCAGACCATCACTGACTGTGGGTACTTGACACTGGACTTCTGGCATTTTGGCATTTCCTTCTCCCCAGTCTTCCTCCAGACTCTGGCACCTTGATTTCCGAATGACATGCAGAATTTGCTTTCATCCGAAAAAAGTACTTTGGACCACTGAGCAACAGTCCAGTGCTGCTTCTCTGTAGCCCAGGTCTGGGGAATGCGGCACCTGTAGCCCATTTCCTGCACACGCCTGTGCACGGTGGCTCTGGATGTTTCTACTCCAGACTCAGTCCACTGCTTCCGCAGGTCCCCCAAGGTCTGGAATCGGCCCTTGTCCACAATCTTCCTCAGGGTCCGGTCACCTCTTCTCGTTGTGCAGCGTTTTCTGCCACACTTTTTCCTTCCCACAGACTTCCCACTGAGGTGCCTTGATACAGCACTCTGGGAACAGCCTATTCATTCAAAAATTTCTTTCTGTGTCTTACCCTCTTGCTTGAGGGTGTCAATAGTGGCCTTCTGGACAGCAGTCAGGTCGGCAGTCTTACCCATGATTGGGGTTTTGAGTGATGAACCAGGCTGGGAGTTTTAAAGGCCTCAGGAATCTTTTGCAGGTGTTTAGAGTTAACTCGTTGATTCAGATGATTAGGTTCATAGCTCATTTAGAGACCCTTTTAATGATATGCTAATTTTGTGAGATAGGAATTTTGGGTTTTCATGAGCTGTATGCCAAAATCATCCGTATTAAGACAATAAAAGACCTGAAATATTTCAGTTAGTGTGCAATGAATCTAAAATATATGAATGTTAAATTTTCATCATGACATTATGGAAAATAATGAACTTAATCACAATATGCTAATTGTTTGAGAAGGACCTGTACATGATGAGAAGCTTACTGGAACAGAAATGCGTTCTCGGAGTGTATGGGGCAGATCACGAGCTCCCCGTGTCATTGACTGTGAAGCAATGGAGTCTTATCGAAAACATGGCCAAACTGCTCGGCCCATTTGAACAGCTGACGCGAGAAATAAGTTCACAATTGGCATCTACTGTGATACCCTCCGTTGTGGCACTAAAACGTTTACTAAAGCAAGAACACGGACACAGATGCCGGAGTCAGCACTGCAAAGGCCACCTTATTGGAAGCAGTTAATAAGCGCTTCACGTCAGCTTTCTGTGAACCGCTTTACAACCTGTCAACCATTTTGGACCCAAGGTACAAAGATTGTTACTTTGACACTACACTGAGGGCAACTGCCATTAATGAACTACAGCAAACAGTTTACATGATGACAAATGACGAGGATACAGACAAGGCTCCTGCAGAAGAGGAGGGACCAGGGCACAGAATGAGCGATGAAAGCGGGCATTCACTGATGAACATGTTCGATGAGATTTTAGAGGAAAGGAGGAGCTCAGAGCAGCACACACTCCAAAGAAGCCCATCAGTTGGCCAGCTGAGTCTTTTGTACAAAATTTCCTAAATGTCACTTTTAAATTTAGTGATGCAATTTTATAAATATAGGTGCATAGTGCCCTCTTGTGTTGAATTGTGGTAATTGCATTTCTCCAGAACACTGAGGATCGTGATTTAATGTTAAAAACATTTTACTAGCAATGTAGATGCTGGTAGTCCTTTTAAAGCGGGCATTCACTGATGAACATGTTCGATGAGATTTTAGAGGAAAGCAGGAGCTCAGAGCAGCACACACTCCAAAGAAGCCCATCAGTTGGCCAGCTGAGTCTTTTGTACAAAATTTCCTAAATGTCACTTTTAAATTTAGTGATGCAATTTTATAAATATAGGTGCATAGTCCCCTCTTGTGTTGAATCGTGGTAATTGCATTTCTCCAGAACACTGAGGATCGTGATTTAATGTTAAAAACATTTTACTAGCAATGTAGATGCTGGTAGTCCTTTTAAATGTGTTAAAAATGTGATCTTGATTTTGTTTTCATAGGTACAGAATTATTAGACTGAGCCAACCATATCTAGAGCAGAGGATCCCCTGCTTTTTTGGAAGAACAACTGTTCTCACTTCCTGGCACTTGCTCAACTTGTACGCAAGCATCTTTCGACTGCATGCACCAGCGTAGAGTAGTTGATGAAAGAAGAAACAGAATCCATTGTGAGAATGCAGAAATGCTTCTCTTTGTTAAAAAAAATTTACTTTGTTATGAAGTAGTGGATTTCAAACATTTAACAAAAGCACTTTGCTTCACTGATACTTAAGTTCACATTGAAATTGTAAGCTTAGGGTTCAAAGTCATAGTGTAATGCACACTTAAGTTCATACCTAAAACTGAAGGTGTATGTTGACGCTTACATTAAATAGGTTTACAGTCAGATAAGCAGAGCTTCTATTTTTTTTATGGCTGTTGTTTGTTGTTACAGGGACTTCGTAAATGGTCCTGCTACATCTTTGCCTAAACGTTTTAAGGCCAGTGCAATATTATTGTACAATTTAAAGGCAATTTAAAGGCAAATTTTCAATTAAAGAAAGAATCAGAATTTGTCCTATTACTATTATTATTAGTATGACTATTGAAAATTTCCATTCATTTTATTATCGGCAAATATCGGATATCGGCCATAGCAGCAATACAAATATCGCACATCGGTATCGGCAGAAAAATATTATATTGGACCCTCCCTACATTTAACACAATTCAATCTGATTTGCTGTGTCAGAAACTCCAAAGAGTAGTGGGATGGATCGGAGATGGGCAAGAAGATGAGTACAGGGAGCTGGTGGACCGCTTTGTGGCATGATGTACAAACAATCATCTCATCTTGAACATGAACAAAACAAAGGACGTGATCAAATACTATTTCAATCATGAGAGAAGAAGTGGAGTTGGTGGAAGAGTATAAATACCTCAATGTTTACCTGGACAACAGACTGGAGTGGAGATGCAACTGTGAAGCCATCTACAAGAAGGGACAGAGCAGACTGTAATGTTTGAGGAAGCTTAGGTCCTTTGGTGTTTGATGCAAGAGTGCATTGTCTTCTATAAATCTGTTGTGGAGAGTGTGTGAGAATATTCTGCCATCATCTGCTGGGGTAGCAGCATCCGAGCCAGGGACTTAAAAAAGCTCAACAACTTAATAAAGAAGGCTCTGTTCTAGGGACTCCTCTGGAACCTCTGGAGATCATTGTGCAAAGAAGGATTCTTCATAAAATGAAGAACATTATGGAGAGCCCTGAGCATCCCCTTCATGAAACTGTCGTACAACAGTACAACAGACTGAAGACAGAGTGTCTTCAGTCAGAGGTTTCTTCAGATCTGATGTAAGACAGACCGCTAGAGGAGATCCTTCCTGCCCACAGCCATCAGCATCTGCAACAGCTCTTTGAAGAAACCTGTGTATTATGAGCTACAACAACATTAAATTGTTCTTTGGGATTAATAAAGTATTTTTGAATTAGAATTTAAAAATATATGGAAGCAATGTTCCAGCCTATATCATTAATAATGACATATAATATGTACTCATGTAAAAAAGCAAAAACAAAAAAACCCTACTTTTTTTGCAGGGAGAAATTATTTTGTTTATAGATTATTGACTATCCCTTAACAAGCACCACTGATCATATTTTATGCTAAAAGTCTTTCAAAGTAAGAGAAAATGTCCCAAGTATTTCATAATGAATTTACGTCTGCTTTCTTTATCATGCAACTTTCAACCAACATGTCTGAGTGTCACTTCATCACCATAATGGCAAACAGACTGATGCTGAAATGGGAAATGTGTAATCCATGCTGATAACAAGGTAAAACTGAACCTGAGCATAATCAAACTATTTCATGCTCCATCACAAATCACCTCCTGCCTCAGACTTAGCTTCCATGATACAGGAGGAATAATCAGCTAGGTGAGATAAAGGAGGAGTAATCTGTCTTCAAACTGCAGGGCAGCAGGGTTTCCAAGCTGATGGCATACGGCCGTTTAAGAATGCAATCCATCATTTACCATGCTAAGTAGGCCAGGGATTTTAACACAAAAGATAACATAGGTGACTGGTTATCAGGCATTTTCAAGTATGTGTGTTTTCTCTGACAGGGATTGCTCCCTTATCTAAGTCAGAAAGAAAACTGACCAGTGGGACAAAAAGATATTTCCCTATGCTCAAATTAAAAACACTAACATCCCTTATTTAGCTGGATTTTAGGTAAAAACCTGCTTATTCCTAGTATTTAAACACAAAGTTTGGCCTTGCTGCTGTTAGAGGGAATTCTTTGTATAATCAGCCCAAGATGTGAGAAGATTATCTTTTTACAGGGCTGTGAAAAAGTATTTCCCCCCTTTCCGGATTTCTTCTATTTTGCTTTATTTGCACATTAAAATCTTTCACATCATTAAATTAATTTTAATATAAGACAAAAATTAGCTGAGTAAATATAAAAAGCAGTTTTCAAACTATGATTTAATTTAAGCAAAACAAATTATCCTAACCAACCTGGCTATGTGTAAAAGTATTCGACAGAAGCTGAATTCAAGTGCAATTCAAAGCATTGAATGCAGCGTTGAAAAGCACACGGTAACTGGAAACAAGAGCCATGACGACATGTTCTCAGGAGGGACAAATCATACGTCTCTGCCTGATCATCTGTTGGATGAATATTGGTTTGATGGCTGCCAGAAAAACAATACTGTCCTAACTGGATTGTACCAAGGGTAATGTTTGGTGGGGGAGGGATTATGAAGTGGGGTTGTTGTGTTAGGAGTTGAGGTCGACTGTGACCTCAACCTAAAAGAGCACATTTGGGTTGAATTACAGTGGAATCTGAAAGCTAAGCAAAACGCTGTTAAATACTCAATTAGACAAATGGCCAAATATTCCCCATAAAATATTTCCAAAGCTTATCAACACAAAATAGTTCTAGTGGTCATAAGTGTTGAGTGGAAAATGTCCGTATTAAAGGCTATGTATCAAGGATGGGATACCATTAAAGTCATGTGTAAAGACAAACACCTCAATACTTTTGACAAAACATTAATTTATGGTTATTGAGGGACTGATCAGTTACTCACAAGGTTCACTTTGCACTGATTATATGTTAGAGATCCTGCACAGATGCAATTTCTATTGCTAAGCAAGCAAATCATCAGTGATGAATCTATTGACCGTGGTGTCTGTTGCCCATTTTAGACAAGATTACCATTTGTTTGGAGATTTTATTTGATGGAGCTCCAGATGGGATTTAGAAGCCTGCAGGATTTTGTGATTTTGACAGAAGACAGCAGTTGACTGTGTGCAGCCGCTTCAGATTTGGCCTGGCATCATAGAAACCAAAAGTTCAGTGGTGATAGATTGTAGAGTGTTTTAAATCTTCTTTACTAATGTCCAGAATATTCATAAATAGTTTTTATTTCTTTGCTCATTTATGCATGCAACTCTGTTTTTATCCGTTAAATTGTGAAATGTGATCAATAACCAGTAGATTCTTGGATATCAGATTCTGATTATTGTTCTATCAGGTACTTTCTAGTAAACAGCCAACTGAATTGAAAAAGGTCCAAGCCATCAACACATATGTATAATCCATTGTAATCCCAGCTCTTAGACTGTACACCAAGTCATTTTGTTCATTACCACTCTTTGGTTTATGTGCTAAAGCCTCCATTTTGTAATGTCCCTGGAGATTTGAAGTGCAGTTCAAGTCAGGCAACTGTGATAGACACTCTAGTATCTTCCAGGACTTCTTCTGAGACCATGCTGTCAGACATGCGTTAGGATCATAAACATGTTTTGAGGGTCTGATGACTCCCAAGTTTCTGCTTCTGTACTATATGTGCAACTTGGAATTCCTAATACCTGTGTCGAAGCCGTCTCTGCTTCCCCGGGTCCATTGATTTGGGTACAGGTTTCAAAAGAGTGAAATAAACACAAGTACAATCAGCTTATGTTCGCCTCTGCAGAGTGAGAGAAAGATGATCCAGTCAAAACCTGCGAGCCCAACTCTGCTATCCTCTGTTTCCAGCTCGTTTTATTCAGTCTTAAGGGTGTGTTCAACATATACATACAGGTCCTTCTCAAAATATTAGCATATTGTGATAAAGTTCATTATTTCCATAAAGTAATGATGAAAATTGAACATTCATATATTTTAGATTCATTGCACACTAACTGAAATATTTCAGGTCTTTTATTGTCTTAATACGGATGATTTTGGCATACAGCTCATGAAAACCCAAAATTCCTATCTCACAAAATTAGCATATTTCATCCGACCAATAAAAGAAAAGTGTTTTTAATACAAAAAACGTTAACCTTCAAATAATCATGTACAGTTATGCACTCAATACTTGGTCGGGAATCCTTTGGCAGAAATGACTGCTTCAATGCGGCGTGGCATGGAGGCAATCAGCCTGTGGCACTGCTGAGGTCTTATGGAGGCCCAGGATGCTTCGATTGTGGCCTTTAGCTCATCCAGAGTGTTGGGTCTTGAGTCTCTCAACGTTCTCTTCACAATATCCCACAGATTCTCTATGGGGTTCAGGTCAGGAGAGTTGGCAGGCCAATTGAGCACAGTGATACCATGGTCAGTAAACCATTTACCAGTGGTTTTGGCACTGTGAGCAGGTGCCAGGTCGTGCTGAAAAATGAAATCTTCATCTCCATAAAGCTTTTCAGCAGATGGAAGCATGAAGTGCTCCAAAATCTCCTGATAGCTAGCTGCATTGACCCTGCCCTTGATAAAACACAGTGGACCAACACCAGCAGCTGACTGTGGGTACTTGACACTGGACTTCTGGCATTTTGGCATTTCCTTCTCCCCAGTCTTCCTTCAGACTCTGGCACCTTGATTTCCGAATGACATGCAGAATTTGCTTTCATCCGAAAAAGTACTTTGGACCACTGAGCAACAGTCCAGTGCTGCTTCTCTGTAGCCCAGGTCAGGCGCTTCTGCCGCTGTTTTTGGTTCAAAAGTGGCTTGACCTGGGGAATGCGGCACCTGTAGCCCATTTCCTGCACACGCCTGTGCACGGTGGCTCTGGACGTTTCTACTCCAGACTCAGTCCACTGCTTCCGCAGGTCCCCCAAGGTCTGGAATCGGCCCTTCTCCACAATCTTCCTCAGGGTCCGGTCACCTCTTCTCGTTGTGCAGCGTTTTCTGCCACACTTTTTCCTTCCCACAGAAGTGCCTTGATACAGCATTCTGGGAACAGCCTATTCGTTCAGAAATTTCTTTCTGTGTCTTACCCTCTTGCTTGAGGGTGTCAATAGTGGCCTTCTGGACAGCAGTCAGGTCGGCAGTCTTACCCATGATTGGGGTTTTGAGTGATGAACCAGTCTGGGAGTTTTAAAGGCCTCAGGAATCTTTTGCAGGTGTTTAGAGTTAACTCATTGATTCAGATGAGATTAGGTTCATAGCTCGTTTAGAGACCCTTTTAATGATATGCTAATTTTGTGAGATAGGAATTTTGGGTTTTTATGAGCTGTATGCCAAAATCATCCGTATTAAGACAATAAAAGACCTGAAATATTTCAGTTAGTGTGCAATGAATCTAAAATATATGAATGTTAAATTTTCATCATTACATTATGGAAAATAATGAACTTTATCACAATATGCTCATATTTTGAGAAGGACCTGTATATCATGTCACTCATGTATATAGCATAACATTTCCTTAGGCCCAAATAAGGAGTGCTTCTGGTAATTCTCTTCTAGCAAACTCATCCTCCCCTGTCTCCTTCACCCCCATCCATTTATGACCTTGCCCTCTCTCTACCCTTTCCTCCCTTGTCATTCACCAATTTATCACTTTGCACTTTCTATGCTTCTCACTCCCTATGTTTTCACTCCCCTCTGCTCTATCTGCACCTTCCAGTTACACACATAGATAGTTTATATTCTACAATCCACACATAGTTTATATTCTACAATCCCCCTTTTGAACTCTTTAAAAAGAGTTTACAATCTAAAATGTCCTTTAACCAAGTACTTCTAAGAATAAGTAAAAATAAGTAAAAATAGTACTGTACCACCTGTAAAACGAGAAAATCATTAAGAAAACATGCATCCATCTTAGTCTACGTCCATGAATTCACACTCTGAGTCCTCATCCTGGTTAGAGTCAATTTGCAACAGTGGCATCGTTATCGTTGGATCCCTCTGCTCAATTGCAGAGGTGATGAGGTGCACCATCAGAGAACGAATGCATGGCACACAACAACATCCACAGGTCACCATTATAGCTACAAATACTGCAATAGAAATCATCAAAGACATTATCAAACCCTTCCAGTGTCCAAATATGCCTGTCATCCACCCCTCCAGGGGATTATCAATTCCAGAATGTTCATACATGGTGGCGGAGAGGGTCTTAAGTCCCTCTAAAGCCTTTGACACTGAACAGTCCGGTGCAGTGTTATTAGGAATGAAAGTACAACACATATCTCCAAACATGGCACATACGCCACCTTTTTCAGCTAACAACATATCCAATGACATCCTGTTTTGAACTGCCATGAGGGAAGTTGTGGCCAATTGTTCAGATAAACCTTCTACAGTGTCTCGAGTTAGATTGACCAGATGCAAAACATTATAATGAATATAATTAATGTGGTCTACATTTTTGTTGGGCGTTACTGGGAACAAGACAGCTATAATAGGGATGTTTTCAAATCCAGCTGATATTTGGTCTGCAAGTTTATACTCATTTGGGAGTCCTCGCGGAACTCCAATTGCATCTATATAGGTGGGGGAACCCTGACTCAGGTCAAAAGTGGTTGGGGCGCTACTTTTCATATGTCTTCTCCTCCTACGAGTGAGTGCCAGTGCCTTATCTTGTTGATATGTCACAGAGGTAATATTAGGACCAATTAAAATCAACGGGGCCTGCAATCTGACCATTGCACATACTCCTATGGTGTTATTTGGTATATTAGTGAGATGTTTATATCCTCCACAGTAGTAATATGATCCTGATCGTGCCCAAAGTCCTATCACTTTTCCAGACGTGGTGGTATTACACCAGTCCGAGGGAATTTGTCCTACATTCACCTTTGGGGTGTTTGAGGTGAACTTGAAACAAGAATATGTCCAATTCAGCCTCTGGGGAGTGAATGGTCCTGTCTTGGTATTGTTTGGGGTGGGTGGAAAGATGCCATCTAGCATGGTACAGTTGGCTGGGATGGCTTCTTTAGTTAGTTGTAACATGCAACTGTACCCCCAAGCATCTTCCGGATATAAAGGGGCTGGGTCCGTGGTTAAGTGTGGCATTGCAGATGCACATGCAATGCAGTCAGACCTGCTTTGTTCCTTTGCAGTTTGGGTCATCCATTGCAACCAAAGATTATCATCTGTGTAACCTGTGGCCATCTGGATTATTTCTAGAGGCTGCAGGGTGGAGTAATCTACTTTCATCACCCCTTCTAGTTGGTCTTCTGGTTCTGGGACTGTAGAAGTGCTGGTGGCCTGTACCTGAGGGGTTGGTTTATTTAGATTGACTTTGATTAGTACCTGGGGGTCTGTCCCTGTTACCTCTACTCCTACAGTGAAATACATCACCTCATCCCACTTGTGAGAGATGCGATGCAAACCTTCTTGTAACGATTTTATGGACAAAAATTGTGGATTTTCACCCCAAGTGTGTTATGCGTCACCGCTCGTACCAGGCTGATTTGTTTGGCTTTTTCTCGATTCCGTAAATTTATATATGTCAGGGTGGGTGTCCAACTACTCATATACCCCACTGCGTGACCCCAGTTTCCGCAAAGCTCGTTTCCCCCATATAAACTCATGGTCCTGCTTGCAGCGCATTGGGTGGATACGTCGAGATTGGCACACAAATACACATTATACCCCAACCAGGCAGTCGGATTCTTCCCGCACTTCATGACATCACACAGGTCAAACCGAAAAGTGGTAGTTGCTCCTAACGTGTAATTTAGTTCTAATCCCCCATAACGCTTAAGGCATACGTCCTTGGATGGAGTTACCCTAGACCTTTTGGACACCTTCCCGGAGTGGTTTTCAGAACATGTCTGGAATGGAAGTTCACAAAAATACCATAAGATAAACGTAACAATGAATAATGAGAGTAACACTCCACCTATGATGAAACTCCTAGAGTCTAGTTCCCTTACTTTGGGCACTAATTTTTTTTTTTTACTTATGAAACTTAAAACATAAACATATACAGTTAAAACATAACCTGAAAAAAGATACAAAAAATCAAAATGTAATATAAAATATAAAATGTTCGCCGAACAGAGTCTTCTGGGGTGGGAGGGAAACTCTACCACTCCTAGTGAGAGGGAAACTCAATCACTTCTGCCTCTTCTTCCGTCTTCAGCTCTCAGGGCAGACTGACCCGGGCTAATTTCTCTCACCCGGGGATTATTCTGCCCCTTCTTGGGTGAGATAAGTGAGATTATCTTCTCCTGTGTTTTCGCTCAGATCTTCCTGGACCTGAGAAAGGTAATCGTTGAGGTGGTTCTGCTCCTGCACACTGGCTCCAGTGATACCAAGTAGCGCCTTTGCCCTTCAGCCTGACTGCATGGGTTGTCCTCTCTGTGACCTGAAATGGACCAGTTCACCTTGGCTCTGACCACTTTCTTTTGATGACTTTCAGGAAGACCCAATCGGCTTCCGATGTGGTGGTTCCAACCCTGGTCTCTGGTTCTGCTGGGATCTGTTTGGAGAAAGCTGTAACAAGACTGTGGAGAGATCTGTAATAATCACTCAGTGAGAAACGGTAACCTTGTTTGTGGGCCTGGAAATGGCCTCCCTGTTTGCAGCTCATGTGGAGTTAAACCATGTTTCTTATTTACAGAAATCCATACAGACATCAGAGCTAATGGCAAGGCAGTAACCCAAGTCATTTTGGACTGTGCACAGACCTTCGCCAATTTGGTTTTAAGGGTTTGATTCATTCTTTCAACCTTCCCCTGTGACTGTGGATGGTACACAGTGCCAAATGAGTGTTTCAGTCCCAGAAATTTTTCCACTTCCTTGAGTTCCTCATTTTTGAAATGTGTTCCATTGTCAGACCTTATTTTAGCTGGAAAACCGTGTCTAGGGATATAATGATTTATCAAACACTTCACCACAGATTTGCTGTCTTCCTTTTTTGTAGGCCACGCCTCCGGCCATCCAGTAAATGCATCCACACACACCAACAGATATCTGAACCCATTTAATCTCGCAGTCATTTCTGTATAATCAATGATAACCTCTTTTCCCGCTATTGGGTCTAATGGGAAATTTCCAGGTGCTGGCTTCAAGGTTGGTCTAACATTGAACTGCCTGCACATCTCACAAGAATTAATCCAATGCACTGCCATTGGTTTCAAAAAAGGGTGCCACCAGTGTTCAAGATTTTTCAACATTTGCATTGTTCCCACATGTCCTACTCCGTGTGCTTCTTCTAGGGCTACTTTGGTAAGACCTGGTGGCAAAATGGGACATCCGTCTGGGCTTCTCTAGAGACCATTCTGAGCCTGTGAGCCTCCTCGGGCCTTCCAAACTGATTTTTCCTCAGTAGAGGCCCCCTTTTGTAGTTTCATTACTTCTTCCAGGGTGGGTTCTGGTGTCCACCCTGCTTCTGAACACAGCATTATTTGCCTGGGCTGATATCCTGCACACTGTTTAGCAGCCTGGTCCGCTGCCTGATTACCTTGTGCTACTCTGGTGTTACTGCTGTCATGTCCTCTGCATTTAATGACGGCTACTTCTTGAGGGAGCCACAAAGCTTCAGCCAACTTTCTCATTTCCTGTTCATGTTTAATGGGTTTCTGTCCTGCAGTTCTGAATCCTGTCGTCGGCCACTGTTTGAGTTCTACATGTATTGCTCCTGCAGCATATGCAAAATCTGTGTAAATGTTAACCTTCTGTCCTGCTCCTAGTTCCAGAGCAGCTATCACTGCCAAAACGTCTGCTCTCTGCGCTGATTGTGCATCTGTCAGTTCATCTGCCTGTACTGTGACAAAATCTGTCCCTGTGTCTTCCACCACCGCGTATGCTGCCTTAAGTTCTTCTGTGTCATGTCTGAAGCAGCACCCGTCTGTGTACAGGTTTCGGGCGTCTGTTAAGGATGTACTTTGTAGATCTGGTCTGATTTTTTTATTCAACTCCACTTTTTCAGCGCAGACATGTGGTGTACCGGTAGTTATTCTATCTGCCATGTTTATTCCTTCATGTGTGTATGTGATGTTTGGTACCTCCAGCGCCTTACTCAGCCTCTGTTGTCTCAGTGGTGAGAATGTGAAAGTCTGAGAGTTTACATAGGCCACCACACCATGTGATGTCAATATGTTAAGAGGACGTCCCATCACTACATGAGCTGTTTTTTGAATTATTTTAGCCATCCCTGCTGCGTGTCGGGTGCACTCATGATGTCTTTGTTCCATGTTGTCCAGCATTACACTTATGTACATGAGGACTGTCCTAAACCCCCCCTTTTTTTTTTCTGGAACATCACACAATTTGCTGTGTGTGCTGTTACAGAAACATCCAGCTGAAATGGCAACGTGTAATCTGGGTGTGCCAAATGTGCAGCTTGCGAGAGGCTGGTTTTTAAGTTAATGAATGCTTCTTCAGCTTCTCTGGTCCATTCAAGTGGGGCAGTGAGGTTTCTCATGCCCTGTTTTTTGACAAGATCTCTAAGGGGTGCAGTGAGGTTGGAGTAGCCGGGCACAAAAGATCTGCTATACCCTGTGAGCCCTAGGAAAGACAACATGTCCTTAACCAGGAGCGGTTTTGGGTGGGACAAAACTGCACATTGGTGAGCTGGGGACATCCACGTGCCAGGTTGGGCAACAACTCTGCCCAGAAAGTCAACCTGGCATCTGCAGATTTGGAGTTTGGCTTTGCTAACCTTGTAGCCTTTTTTAGCCAAATGTGAAAGGACAATTGCTGTTGCCTCTAAGCATTCATCCACAGTGGGTGTTGCGAGGAGAATGTCATCCACGTACTGAATCAGAGTGGTGTTTGGTGTTAATAGGCAATCTTGGAGAGAGTCTTTTAGAACCTGATTGAAGATTCCTGGAGAAAGTGCGAATCCCTGCGGCAAACGAGTGTATCTATACCTATGAGATTTATAGGTAAATGCGAAAATGTCCCTGCATTCCTCAGCTAAAGGAAGGCAGAAAAATGCGTTGGCCAGATCAATGCAGGTAAATCAGCAATGGTCAGGGTTAAGATTTGTCAGAGCAACATAGGGATTGGGCACGGGAACGGTAGGGGTGGCCAAAGCTGCATTTATGGCCCGTAAATCATGTGCCATGCACCATTTACCTGTCCCTTTTTTCTCCACTGGCAAAATGGGTGTGTTCCATGAAGAGGAATGTGCGGACTCTAAAACACATGAGTTCCAGAGGCCTACCACTGTATCTTTAATGCCTAATTCTGCTGCTGGTTTGCGAAGGTTTTGGGGCTTCCATATTGGTTGGTTGGTGGTCAACTGAAAGGTAATGGAGGAACATTGAATCAGGCCTACATCTGTGGGCCCCTCTGCCCAGAGGGTGGAAGGCATTTTTTCCACAATAGCAGCTGCCAGCGGATGGTCTGTTTTTTCCCTACCATGGTGTCTGTCTAACTGAACGTGCTCCAGTGTGCCCACATCCGTGGAGTGGTTGAATATGCGATAAGTGTTCCCTGAGGGCAAATAAAAAAGGTTGGGGGTTGCCAAAGGCTGCCAATCCTGTAGGTTCAAGGAGCATTTTAACACACCTCCAAGTTCACGTGCTTCATAACCTGGGTGCAGAGCCAAAGAGACATGGTACGCCATCAGACCACATCCTAAACCACACTTCCTGCTCTTCAGTCAAGTGAACCTCGGCCACCACTCCTTCTGGTGCTACATAAATGTCTGTGGTGGCAATGTCCCAGTGTGTACCCTCTAACTCGTCAGCAAAGCTTTCCTGGTAGCATTCACAATTATTTCTATCATAAAACAAGGTGACATGCGGGGGTTCAGGAGGAGGTACATAGGGCGCCAGAGTGGAGACCCAGGATTTCCACCGATGGAAAGCCGAGAGAATGCCTCTGTGCACGGTGGTTTCCCAGTATATATCAGCCATTGAGTCCTGCAGTGGCTGGAGGAGGTACTGTCCATGTGAAAAATAAGTGTTATTGCCACAAAATAACTGAATGCCATTGGCAGGTGAACCTGCAGTCCATCAGTCCCGCATAAAATGGTTGCTCCCAGTTTTATTAACATGTCTCTACCCATTAAATTTACTGGTGTGTCAGTGGAGACTAGATAACTGTGATTCAGTGTCTGTCCACCAATTTCAGTCTTTAAAGGCTTGGTATATGACAGGACCTGTTTTGCCCCCAAGAACCCCATGACAGTTGTAGTCCTGGTGGAGAGTGTGTTTAGAGGAGCCTGTTTGATGGTTGAACATGTGGACCCAGTGTCCACCAGAAAAGGAAGGCTATTTCCGGACACAGTCACAGACAGCAGGGGGTCCGCAGTCCCACTGTCTTCTGGGGTCGGTGGGGACCTTCAGTGGTGCCCAGGCCAGAGACTAGGCTCGTCCCAGGCCGGCAATTGGAGTTGTGGTCCATGTGCACCGCGTGCTGGACCACCTCTGCCACTGTATGGACGGGCCATGGCGGGACCCATACCCTCCGGGTGGACCATTCTTATGGGTCCACCCAGGCCCAATGTCCAGACTCATTGCAGTAATAACACACATCAGCATTACCCAGCCTCCTCTGTGGTCCTCTCTGGAATCCCCTTGCTCTTGGCCCTGTCCGTCCCCCAAAACGACCAGCATGTCCCTGATATGGGACCGGGGCCTGATGCCACTGTCCTGCTGTTTCTCTATTTCCAGGAAATGGAGGAGCCTGAGGGGGCTGAGACACTGCACCTTCATACATAATTTTAGGTGTTTTACCCTCCTTTTTCTTTTCCCCGACCTTCTGTTTAGCTTCTGCTAATTGCATTTTCAGGAGTCGAGTTTGTAACGTTTTTAATTCACTCTCCTCATCTTGTTTTGCCTCTTTGAGTTTAGATAAATGATGCATCAAATGTGTTGTAAATATGAATCTGAGAATAATATTTAATATTTAATATGAATATTTTAATATGAATATTTTAATATTTTACCAAATAATATTCCGGTCTGTTAAGGAATGTCCTGTGACTACCAGCCCCATTACGGCGATGGTATTAGGACAGAATAGAAAGGTGTGAGATGAGCTCAGGCATTATTGAACAGCATAACCTCTGCACACATATGGAATGAATTTACACAATTTCTTACAAGAATTTATTAACAAAAATAAGTCAACTCAAAGTCAAACATATTCCAATCAACAAACTCTTTACTATGCTAAAACAATCCAACTAAACTACCAAGCAGAATTAAAGAATAATGAAGACTAATGGACTATGTACAATATAAACAAGTTGATTAAAGATGATAGAAACCATGATCAAAAGAGTGATGCAACATTACCATGCAATGTTTATGTTTGAGAACCAAGGATTATCTTGAAGAATCTGGAAGTGAAGTTGAGTTAGTTTTGGAACTAACTTAGAAAATAATCAGCAACCTTTAGACAACCCTTCACAATGCAAGATCAGATTAAATATTATTTTAATAAAATAATGTTTTAAATAATGATCTGCTGAATAAAACCAACCTCCTGGATGACTAATTCTCAACGGTGTCTAATTAACTGCCTTCATTTATTAAAATAATATTTGAAGAAATATTATTGAGTATTTTGGAAAAGAGCCAAATCTTTCTGGAGAAATGGGGCTTAATGGTGTTTACTTAGTTATCAACTCTAGCAAATGATGTTCAGGGACTATTATTCACTAGCTTGAAAACTAACAACCTTTTTGTTGACTAGCCTTAATGCTAGCACACGTGTTCTTACCGGCTGGCCGTTGGGCTAACAAAGAAGCTAGCTAAAGTGCTAAGCTAGAGATAGCTTAGCGCCAGAATCAACACATACCTTTAAAATACCAGGGTTAAAATGCATAAGCGCTGACGGCGCGTTATGAGCAATGTTCTGGTTAAAACCACCCTTTAAATAAAGTTTATCTTAGCTTTAAAACATACAAAGAACACGAACCGGCCTGGGTGCTACAGGTAGCATGCTAGCACCAAGATAGCCGAGTTCCACAAAACAAACTTCATAACATGAAAACGTTTAGACCATTTCATCCTAAACCAATCTGTTAATCTGCCCAAAACCCAACCTCTGAATCTGTTGAGTGAATGTTGTCCAAGGGCGAAGTTTGAAGAAGATATCCGTCGTGAACAGAGTTAGCTTCCCGCTAACTTCTTCAGTTTCTTCCGATCCGAAAGTGTGTTTGTTCTGTGAACAAAGGTTAGCTTCCCGCTAACTTCCTCAGTTTCTCCCGATCAGAAGGTGACCAGCTGTTCGTTACTGTAAACACGGTTGCGGCCGTCGTCTTTCCTCCAGACTCGGCTTGTCGAAACAGCTTCTCCACCGGCTTCTCTCGGAACACCGTTTGCTTCTGTGGGGCCTCGAAGAGAAAATGTAAGCAACTCTTACACCTTAATTTCTCCGTTCATGAATGAAAATACCGGATACACAGACAGTATTTCATTCTACTTAACTTTTGCAAATGATCAGTGATCGGTCCTTGGATCCAGTTGTATTTATGTCTTTTTGCCAGCAAAAGACATTCAGCGCGCTGTGTTCCCTCCTGACCGGTCCCTCTGGCAGGCCGTATGGAAGAGAAAGACTTGTGGAAAGGTGGGGCTTTTATTTGGGTATTGGCACCACAGGAAGTCCGCAGTTACCCCCTTTCCTGGCTGTGCTGGAAGAAGGTTAATGCACTTTATTTTGAAAGGTTCCAGGAAAGTATGTACCGGAGTTTTAGTGTTGAAAACCCATGGCTCTGTGGTCCCAACAAATGGCAATCCCATAATCCAGGCTCTGATCCAGGGAGGTCGGGATTATCCTCCATATTAGTTTTAGCCTGCAAGGGTAACCCTCTTAAAATAGCATCCCGGAACCAGTCCCTTTGGGGACCTTCTCCGTCTGGATTAGTTTCTGTCTGTGTTTGCCACACGGATTTGCACTGATCTATATATTCTCTAGGATTTGTGTTTGCATTCCACTCAAATTTTGGAATGGTACGTCCTCTGGTTACTGGATACATTTGTCTAAGAGCTATGCCTATGAAAGTGGAATATAAAGTAAATGGGACCCCATTTGGTGCTGCTGTTGTACCCGCAAGAAGCTCTATGTCCCTACAGGTGTGTGGCTTCATGCATCGTCCTGCAATGGCCCTGTAATCACCTAGAGCTAACGTGGTGCCTGCTGTCAGGGAGTCTAGTGTCTGTAACCATATAGAGGCACCTTCTGAGATCTTGGGCAATTTATCACACAAAGTGGTAAAATCTCCCAGTGTGAATGGCTTGTATCTGTTTTCCCCAAATGGTTGTTGGAACAGTGGACCCATATAAGAAGGTTTGGGCAGGGTTCGGGGTCTCATGTTATGGTCATGTCCAGCAGGGGGAGGAGTAGCCTCAGGTACTAGTGGCATTGGGTTTGAGGGAGATAACATAACTTCCTCATTTTCAATTGGTAACTGATTCTGTACTGTAATAGGTGGTGCCTGCATAGCAGCGTCACAATAAGTTACTGCAGTCAGTGGTTCTTCTTTTATCAATTGTCCTGACACTGTCATATTAACTGAGCCCTCAGTTACATCTGGTTTCAGAGGTGTGACCAATTCCATATCGCTAGGTGAATGGGAAATATACGGGGTGGAACACTTTATTGGGCCAGAAACTGGCTGCAATTTGTCCCGTAATACCCGGTCAGCAAATGGGTCAGTTAGTGGAGCCTGTGAAATTAAGGAACCTCCGGATGAGAGTACAGACCCAGCAGTGGAATGTGAGCAGACAGAGGTAGGGGCCAAGGGAGAAGGGTCAGGCGGTGATGGGCCATGAGCGGGCCGGGCAGTTACTGGCGGTAAAACACACACGCTCACTTTTCCCCCAGTAACTTGCAACGTGGGATATAAACCGGTAAGAGGAGAAGTGTGGGCTGTAGTGGGCTGATATGCAAAACGTTAATATTGTGGTGGCATTTCAACTGCACTGTTATCTTTAATCTGTCTGCTTTTCCTGTCAGTCATCGCATGGTCGCTACTTTGCCATAACAAACCCATTTGTGACCAACATTTCTCATCACTTTCTGTTTTTTGTGCAAGTTGCTTCCATTTCCCTCTGCCCAACCATCTGCTGTCTCTACACTGTTTGTCAGCCAAGTTTCTCTCCTGTTTTAATTTATTCACCTTCAACCAAAACCACTTACCAAGATTCTATCTATCTGTCTTGCTCTTTCCATCTTTTGACAATTCTTCATTTATTTTAGAGTCCATCCCTTTAACCAACTTTTGTCCTTCTCTGCATTCAAGTGATTTTTTAATAGCAGTCTTCATTATTAACAGCTGATTCTCTATAGTCTTCCATGAATCATTCCGTTTCTCTCCACTATTATCAAATTCACCTTAGATTGTTATGACAACTACTATCCTTTTTTCTAAAATATATATTTTTAATGCGTTATCTCAGTCACTCACTCATTCAGTTCTGACCAACCTTCAAGACACCAGAACACATTCAACCCCCAGAAGCCTGTTTTTAGTGGCCAGTGTGTGTGTGTGTCTCACAGCTCATGGACTTAAACTATAAATCTTGTCTAATTTCTGCTGGTGTGTTTGTGTCCAGCTCATTCACTCTAACAATGTCTGTTGTTGGTTATTCATCTCCAACTTTAGAGCTCATTAATTTTTAACCCTAACAACGTCTGATGTCGTTGGTTATTCGTCCAACTCTCAGCTCATTAATTTTTATATCTTACGGTGTTATCTCCACCGCTTATATTGTTCCTTCTGTGTTTATGCAGACGTCTGTAATCTGAGTTTTCACAAAGAAATATTTCCGTTACTCATCAAAAGCAGCAATCAGCAGTCTGTCCTTGTTATCACCGTTAGGTTTACTGGACAGAAAACTGCATTCAGTCACCTGCTATGAGAGTCGCTCTGCACAGCGCTGCTCTCCAGTCACTCAAATTTTCACTCACTCCGCCTAATAATGTCTGTAACACAGATTATTTCCTCTGCGCTACGGTGGCGGGGGGTGCAAAACACTTTTACAAGTACCGAAGCAAATTTACATTTCAGAAAACAAATTTACATTTCAGAAAACAATTTAACCAGATTCGAAACACATTTACATTTCAGAAAACAAATTTACATTTCAGAAAACACTTTTACATTTCTGAAAACACTTTTACATTTCAGAAAACACTTTTACATTTCAGAAAACAAATTTACATTTCAGAAAACACTTTTACATTTCAGAAAACAAATTTACATTTCAGAAAACACTACATTTCAGAAAATCAACCAGAAAGGGAATGTACCAACGCCAAGGCTGACCCGGAAGTCAGCCTCAGGGGCTGCATCCTTCGAAGGCCGTATTTGTTGGCCGATTACGTTACAGCGCGGCGACGAAGGCTGTCCCAATACATGAATCATTCCGAGCAAATGCTGCCGACAAATGTGTCCTTATTTTGCCCGATTTGAAGGATGGGTCGTGAGTATCCTTCGCGGCCCATCATTTCCCATCATTCATTGCAGGTCGAAGCGGATTGGTCAAGCAGGGGAAGCCATGGCGGACCATAGCAACAAAAGCTGTGAGTAAATTGTGGAAAATTACACTTTCTGTGACACAAATTAACTTCTACAATGTTTTTAGTGTGGGAATATAACTATGTAGACGTGAAATATCTGCTTGATTTATCAAGACATCGCTTAATTTCAAACGTGCTCCGACTTGTTCGGAGTTTTACGTTCCCGGCGTAGTAACCGGCTCGCCTCGCCAGTCCTACCGGCGGTGAGGCGAGCTAGCCCGGTAGAGATCTGACCGGACTCCAGGCACTAAGCTCCTGCTGGCAGTCATCACAGTGAATGTTTAACACATTTTATGTTATTATTTTAATTGTTACTGAAAATCGATTTAACATTTCAGGTGATATTAAGGTTAACCAGAATATATGGACAGTTTTATGTAATCCAACTGAATCGCTGGAGAATGTGATTGAGAATAAATAAGCTTTACAATATGAATTTTTAATGAAGAAATGTGCTATATGTTTTAAAAGTTTATTTATAATTCAGTTAGCATTATAATTTCTGATTCCAGGTACAATCCAGAGACAATCATGTTCAGGTAAAAAAGATGTTTGATTTAACTAGCCAATAAACAAAGAGATAGCAACTTTCTGGCTAATGTATGTCGACATATTTTATTTATATATATATATATACATATATATAAACAACAACTTTAAATTTTAAGATAGACGGGAATTATAAAGTATTTGATCCTCTCTGGCTGTTCTTAGATAATTATATAATAATGCAGTGTTTTTGGTGTATTGGTATCTACTTGCTTTGATCACTTTAAATATCCAGAAGCATGCCTTAAAAATAACGTGTTTTTCCATCTCCATTCTTCCCTTTTCTAGACCAGACCCCTTTACTGCAGGATCTACCTGAGTGTCCCAGTCCTGAAACGCTTCTTCAACCAGGAGGACACCAGGCCTGATTTTCAGCTGAGCAGGGAGTCTCAGGCAGTGCTGCTTAGTCTTTTGCACCAGGATAGGCAACATGGATAGGGTGCTACTATTGAGACCTTGGTTTTTCTTTTCTTGGTGGCAAGTGGCACATCCTACAGAGTTGTGTGCAGAGTGTTTGGGATGCCTCGCTCTACTGTCCATCGCATTTGGGATGCCTCGCTCTACTGTCCATCGCATCGTCCACAGAGTTACAGAGGAGATTGTGGCTATTCGTCACCAGGTCATCTACCTTCTAAAGACCCCTGAGGACTTAAGGCAGTGTCCCGTGAGTTTGCAGGGCTGGCACGCCACAGAGCTTTTCTTAAAGCTGTGGGTGCAATTGACGTTTGCCATATTCACTTCAGGTGTCCAAGCAGCCCTGATGGTCAGTGCTACAGGAACAGGAAACTCTTCCCTTCCATAATCCTGCAAGCAGTTTCTGAGAGCCATTTTATGGACACATATGTGGGCTGGCCCGGGTCAGTGCATGACTCTAGGGTGCTCCGCCACAGACCACTGTACAGTTTATCCTCCTCCAGGGCATTTTATCCTTGCTGATGGAGGGTACCCATGCCTCCAATATCCACTCCCCCTCATCACTCCCTACAAGAGGACAAGACAAGGTGTGCGAGCTCAGCGCTTTAACAGCCATCATTCCAAAAACACGCTCTATTATAGAGCGTGTTTTTGGAATGATGAAAACCAGATTCAGGGCCATCTTCCTGCAAGTGCTGGAGGTGCATGACACCTTTGTACCTCACCTAAGTTTTGACCTAGATCCATTTTATATATACATTATACATAATATATACACATACACATATATGCACCCTCTTTTAAATTGTTTTCAGGTCATAAAAGCATGCGCCATCCTCCACAACATCTGCTTTGGTGCTGGGGATGTCATGGCCCCAGAGGAGACTGTAGAAGAGGATGAGGGTGAGGTCGGGACTGAGGCTGTCAGCGTTGCTCTCTGGCGGGACCAGCTTTCAGCTGAGGTGTCTGCCCTGGAGGAGGTACCATCAGAACATGACTACTGTGTCAGCCAAGTATAATATTATAGATGTTATTAATGTTTGAGGGGTATAACTAATTGTAATATTTTGTGAGCACCATCTTCTAATTCTGCATTTTTCCGATTACCTCTTAATGATGTGGCAGCCGTCAATTCAGCCAGCCCTTTAAACCCACTTGATGGACGATACCGTGGACAGTGGAGAGAGGCATCACAAACATCTGCAGACCACCTGTGTGATGCTTCGCTCACCATCCAGAAAGACAAACCACAGGTCTCAGTTGCAGCATCCATCCAAGTCTCTGACCTTGTGAAAGATTTAGCCACATCGCCAGACTTTCTGTTCAGAAAGAAATCTGCCTCTTTGTTCTGTTGAAGAAGTTTTTCCAGGAACCGGTCACTCAGGTTGATCCTGCTGTCACCATTGTAAATACTTGTACATAGTTTTATTTTATGCCTTTTGTCTTGTAATCTTGATCTGTTTGAATGTTTTCTTCCCCCATTCTGTTTAAAATGCTGTTTGTATTTTTCATAATAAATTCTGTTTATAACTTTAAATTAAGTTGATGTATTGTTAGATCAAATGTAAATAACATTAGTGACAAAAACAATTTTGAAATTTATTAGAACACCTTAAAACTTTAAGAAACAATCTGAAGAAAACTTAATATTATTTCTTATATAGCACCTTATTTCAGTACCATTCTTTCTAAGATGGAAAACAGTCTGTCCATTCTCTGTGCCCTCATGTCCTCCCTGATCAACTCCATCATCTCTGTCTCTCTTTCTTTTCTGACCCCTTCCTGCTGGCTCACTGTCTTCCTTCTCCGTCTGGTTGCCCACCGCTCCGCTTGGCCCTGGAGTGTCCTCAGGGATGGAGGCAATTAGGACAGGAGGTGTTGTGGAAGGCCTCTGACCCAACACCTCATCCATAAGGACAAACCAGGGCCAAGTAGAAGCAGTGGGCTTTTCACTGACTCTCTCTCCTGACCCTGGATACTTGCAATCCTAAAGTTAGATGGAATTAAAAAAAGGAGTTGACTAAACAGAGAAACCAACAAGACGTTTAGAAATATTTTTTTTATTTGTGTGTGACATGAGAACTTCTGAACATACTCTAAATTCTTATTTTTTTTTTTTCAAATTGTCCCACATTGTTTTGTCCTGCAAAGGAGGTGACCTTCCCCTGTTGGTCCATCTTCTCCAGAATTGTCCTAAACCAAAAGGAGTATGTTAATCACTGGATGGATATTTATGAAAGTTAGAAAGATAGGAGTTATTGAAAGCGGAGCAAAAATATCAGAGCAAAAATAAAGCCTTTTTTAATTTTACATTTGTCTTAATTTGAAGAAAATATTAAAAATATTTCTAAGCAAATGTCTAAAACAACCTCTTTCAAACTTTTAACTTCTTTACTGAGATTCACTTACATTTGGAGGTGTATTCCTCGTCGGGTTTACCTGGAATCAGAAATTATAATGCTAACTGAATTATAAATAAATTTTTAAAAACATATAGCACATTTCTTTATTAAAAATTCATATTGTAAAGCTTATTTATTCTCAATCACACTCCCCAGCGATACAGTTGGATTACATAAAACTGTCCATTTATTCTGGTTAACCTTAATATCACCTGAAATGTTAAATTGATTTTCAGTAACAATTAAAATAATAACATAAACTGATAGAAATCACTTGTGTTAAATGTTCACTGTGATGACTGCCAGCGGGAGCTTAGTGCCGATAGTCCGGTCAGATCTCTAACGGGCTAGCTCACCTCACCGCCGGTAGGACTGGCGAGGCGAGCCGGTTACTACGCCGGGAACGGAAAACTCCGAACGCGTCGGAGCACGTTTGAAATTAAGCGATGTCTAGATAAATCAAGCAGATATTTCACGTCTACATAGTTATATTCCCGTACTAAAAACATTGTAGAAGTTAATTTGTGTCACAGAAAGTGTAATTTTCCACAATTTACTCACAGCTTTTGTTGCTATGGTCCGCCATGGCTTCCCCTGCTTGACCAATCCGCTTCGACCCGCAATGAATGATGGGAAATGATGGGCCGCGAAGGATACTCACGACCCATCCTTCAAATCGGGCAAAATAAGGACACATTTGTCGGCAGCATTTGCTCGGAATGATTCATGAATTGGGACAGCCTTCATCGCCGCGCTGTAACGTAATCGGCCTACAAACACGGCCTTCGAAGGATGCAGCCCCTGAGGCTGACTTCCGGGTCAGCCTCGGCGTTGGTACATTCCCTTTCCGGTTGATTTTCTGAAATGTAAATTTGTTTTCTGAAATGTAAATTTGTTTTCTGAAATGTAAAAGTGTTTTCTGAAATGTAAAAGTGTTTTCTGAAATGTAAATTTGTTTTCTGAAATGTAAAAGTGTTTTCTGAAATGTAAAAGTGTTTTCTGAAATGTAAATTTGTTTTCTGAAATGTAAATTTGTTTTCTGAAATGTAAATTTGTTTTCTGAAATGTAAAAGTGTTTTCTGAAATGTAAATTTGTTTTCTGAAATGTAAAAGTGTTTTCTGAAATGTAAATTTGTTTTCTGAAATGTAAAAGTGTTTTCTGAAATGTAAATTTGTTTTCCGAAATGTAAATTTGTTTTCTGAAATGTAAATTTGTTTCGCATCTTGTTAAATTGTTTTCTGAAATGTAAATTTGTTTTCTGAAATGTAAAAGTGTTTTCTGAAATGTAAATTTGTTTCGGTACTTGTAAAAGTGTTTTGCACCCCCCGGCCACCGTACTGCGCACAGCTCATGAGTTTTTTACCAAAAGGCCTGGTCTTGCTGAATTCCTGTATTTCAGCTCACAGTTCATTTATTTTATCACAAACCTGGTCTTGTTGGATTATTTCTCCAACTCACAGTTTATCACTTTACAGGACTTATTCTCAGACTATGTGCTTGTGCTTTTATAACGACTGTAATCCGGTTTTACTGAGGAAGAACTCACGTAAAACACGGCATTCACACTCAAGTGTTTATGCCTGATCTCAGTGTATTTACTTTTCTGTAGAATTTGAGGTTTCTCACTCCCTTGGGCCTCAAACCCAGCTAAACAGTAGTCCCCCGTCGAGGACTACTCTGAACCGCCACATTCGAGAAATTACTATATTTTTCCACACAACACCACCACAAAATCTTGTAATTCTCTTAAAACAACATCCTATTCACCAGTGTAAATCCTAATCAACATTTACAACACTCTCTTTCTTAGGTTTTGGCAGACATCGGACACAATATTAATTTAGCCTATCGAAAATCCAAAAGCAGAGTTTGATTAAACAGGTTCTGCTTACCTTTTCTGTAGTTTTTGGCTAGCCCATGTCCGATGTCTGTTGGTCTTTGTCAGTGATCCCAATTTTTCACCTAGTCTTCCAAATCCCGGACGAGCCTCCAATTGTCGAAGCTGTCTCTGCTTCCCCGGGTCCGTTGATTTTTTGCAATTCTGCTCCCTCAAAATTTCAGTGTGAATGTTGATCGCTCTGCAGATCTCTTCACATAAGCTGGGCAGCCTTACAATGGCCAGAACTGCTGCCAACGTTTCCCAGTTTCACGATATACCAGGTAACCCCAAACTCTGAAAAGCAGAAATCCTTTTATCAGAAATCCAATTATGTACACATCTTCCACGTCCTTGACTGACATCATTGTCAGGAACACAATCCTCCACTTCTGCCAGGAGTCCATTGTGTATCCGGAGAAGAATGGACAAGAGGGCTCTCCCTTACCCTGTCTTCCCGTCGAGAAAATTTTATCAATTGCGTTGAGAGACCAGCTGAATAGATCCATAATTCACAGTTTGAAAGATATGGAAAGAGATGCTCCGAAAGAAGACAAGACACAGAGCAGAAGCAGGGCAGACAGGGGAGGGTGCGGGAGACTGGAGAAAAGCGTCCTCCACCACCGAGAGCAGAAACAGAGGTTAACTCCTGAATCTAAACAGCTGTGGGTTTGAGTGAGAGCGCTCTTGTGTATACAAGGTTTATCCATAAAAATATGCAATAGCGAGTGTGAGAAGGCACAGACCTGCCCCCCTAGACTTGAGACAGACATAAGATCTGAGCCACAGATATCCAAAGGTCCCCTAGAGCACAGCAGAACCACCGTCAGGACTACCACAACCCCCCAGAGAACAGCAGGGGAGAGTCCCAGGGGAACCATCCAGAAGCCACAGTGTAGAAGCCCCAGGGAGCTGCAGCGACAAGCCCACAGGCCCTGCCGGCAGCCGTCTATGCCAAAGCAGATCCAGCCATGGACTCAGAGACCTGAGACCCCGGGACACATCACTCCCCAAGCAGAGGCCCGACAAAGCCCAGGGGCCCAGGCCCCAGTAAACAACCACCAGGACTGAGATTATGTGGTTATTGTTTACATTTGTTTTATTCTGACTTATTCAGCTTGTTTTCCAGCTGAAATTTCTTATTTGTTTTGGCTAAGTAAAATGTTTATCACAAGAAGTAGTGGATACTGGAAACAGCAGCTATGATACAGTATGACTCAACTGTGTTTTCACTTCGAAGAATAGGTTAAGTGGTGACTTTGGTAAAATTTTGTTAAAAATGTTTACACAAATTTTTGCTGTAATACTGTTAGGTTTAAACCCCAACACTCATTACAACATCTGCACAAAGAAAGACACAGAGAAGTTAGTTTGTTTTAACTTGCAAGGAGAGTGTCCCGGAGACTGTCTCAGTTACAATCCTCCAAACACACTCTGAAGACAGTCTCCGCTCTTCATGCTTTTATTAGAAAAGGAACGCCCTAGTTACATGAGGTTTCAACTGCTGAGGGAGTTTATCTTTATGTGAAAACAGACTGTTCTCACATCCTGTGCTCATGTTGCAACATCATATTCCTCTATGCATATAAGGAGATAACAACCATTCTCAATCAGTAATATAAACAGCACATCTAGATAGTAAATAAGTAATGTAGAATGAAAACTGAGTAATGTATGTACATTTATCTAACATTTCCCTCCTGTTTATTCAATTTAGCATTATATCAATTTTAAACATCATTCAGTGACTACTTCTTTTCAGATTTTCAGTCATGAAATCATTGCAATGCATAAAAATTTACACTCAGAGGACCTCCCTAATAACCATCAGGGTCTGGATACAAGTCTGGAAAATGCAGAGACGTCTCTTCGTTGCTTGTCTCATCAGGGTCTTCATCTGAGTCCTCGTCTGGTCTTATAAGGGCATACATCTCTGAGAGCTCTGTTTTAACTGGTTGTATAGCAGAGGTGATTATTCGAGAACACAAGGCTCTTATACAAGGAATACAACAACATCCACATAAGGTGAGAATAGCTGCAAACACAGCAATAGACGTTAATATAGAAAACACTAGTTGTTTATATTTTCCAAACATTTCCCCAAAACCATCCCACATTGAGGTGTCAACTCCAGAATGGTCTTTCATTTTGTCGTTGAGTGATCTAAGGCCTTCCAACGCTTTAGTCAGGCTTCCATCAGCTGCGGTGTTATTTGGTATAAAAGTGCAACACTGACCACCAAATATGGAACAAACACCTCCTTTCTCAGCTAAGAGCATGTCAACGGCAATTCTATTTTGGAAAGCCATAAGTGAGGTAGCTGACAGTTGTTCATGGATAGCGGAGAAACCTTCTTCAGTTTTGTTTCCTAATCTCTGCACATTATAATGGATGTAGTTGATTCTGTCTACATTTTTATTGATTGTACACCACCAACATATGGTGGATTCAAAGCCTGCTGCTACTTGATCTGCTAATTTATATTCATCAGGGACCCCTCTTGGTATTCCTATGCTGTCTATGTAAGTAGGGTCATCTTTACTCCATCCTGATCTTTTTGCTCTGTTTTTCCAAGTGTGTGGAAATATGCTGCTCACTGAAGCCAGTAAATCAGCTACTGAGAGTGGAATGACAGATACAGGAAAAATTAATGACACTGATGCACACAAACCAGTTGTGTTGTATGGCAACCTGTCATACAGTTTATCATCCCCACACCACCACCAGATGTCGCTGCGTGCCTTAGATTTAAAGCTTACGTCTACTGCTACGATAGATTGACATTGATCTTTATTGAGCCTGCTTATGTTTGATCCTACACCTGTTCGGTTTATACAGGAGAAGTTTCCTGGAGCAACCTTATTTGAAAACATTGGTTTTTGTTTCTCGGCAGTAGTCAGAGGATAAATCTCATCCCATATGGTGCAGTTTGTCGAAGGTCTTGTGCTGTTCATTACTTCTACTAGGCATTCTTTTGTTAATGCTGAGGGAACCACTTGTAGCAGAGGTCTGGCTCCCATGCATACTACACAATCTGTTTTTGCCGCCTGGGCAGCCTGTTCTGCCATTAAGAGCCAGTTGTTGTCTATTTTAGATATTCCTGTAGTTATTTTAAACCAGTCATCTGTCTCGGGTTGTACAAAGATTTTAGGTTGGATGGGCGAGTCAGATTTTGGTCCTCTGGTAATGTCCGGTCTCTTTTCCAGGGTCACATTGACCACTGTGATGTTAGGACACAATAATAATGTTATACAGGGATCTTGTGCATGTGTTCTCCTCACGCATAGGGCCAATCCATGGCACGGGGGGTTCTGGTGTTCACCAAAACTCTTGGGTACACCAAAAGGAATTAGGGTCGTGTTAATGTTTAACATTAACTGCTTATTTGTTTTGGTTAATGAGACCTGTTTCCCCCAATCCCGGCACTCTGTGGAGTATCCATATGTTCCCTTTTCCCATGATCCTGTAGTGGCAAAGACATTTTCCCACCAATGTCCTGATTGTTTCATACCACTACAATCTAGATACCAGTCATATCCATCCCAGCTGTTTGCCCCATAGCCCCCTATTTGCAAGTTTCAATCAAAAGTGAACACAGTCTGTGTTCTGTTAGTTTGATAACAGAAATACAGTTCTTTTGTTCTACTGCTATCCCCATCTGTAGTTTTACAGGGTTTTTTTAATATTTCATGTTGGATTTTGGATCGATTAGGATTATAGTACCCTGCTCTTCTTTTTTGCATTTTGTGATTTCTTTCCCATATTAACAGGGCACTTACAACTATGATTGAGATGATGCTTCCTATTATCAATATCTTTTTGTGTGTAGGGGTGAACATCTTTCTGTAGATTGGAGCCCTTCCTAAAAACCTGTAGCAGAGCTGTGGACAATCTTCACCGGTTTGAGACAACTGCAAACTATAATTGCAGCCTCCTTTGTAGCCGGACTACCTCTGAAGGTCAGATGAAGAGCTACAATGCTACAACAGATACCACAATGCTATTACTACAACACAAACAATGATAGTTAGGGTAAACACTGCTATTGAGAAATTTATTTTAGTCATGTTCTATTATTCTTTTACAATGTGTTAGATGGATCCATGAGTTCCTTTCTGCAATCTTAATCGCAGTTCCAGTAGTCAACAACACCTGATAGGGCCCTTCCCACTTAGGTGAATGCCAATGCTTCTTCTTTATGCTTTTTATCAGGACCCAGTCACCTGGTTCAACTAACGATATTCCCTGCGTAGACACAGAAGTTTCATCATCATTAGTTTTCTCATTGTTTTGCTGTCTTTGTTGTAACATCTTTCTCATATAATCTGCCAGTGTGCTTTCATCATCTGTTTCCCACATATTTTTAAAATATGGCAGTCTGTAAGGTCTCCCAAACACAGTTTCATATGGTGTTAATCCATCTGAGCTAGTTATGTTGATATAGAGTTTTACTAAATCCATGCATTTAGTCCATGGTCTTCCAGTTTCTTCCATGCATTTTCTTAACCTGTTCTTTATAGTCCCATTCATTCTTTCTACTAGCCCAGCGCTTTGTGGATGATAAGCACAGTGATGTTTTAGGTCTATGTGGAAGGCTTGTCCTATTTTGTTAATGATTTGATTAACAAGGTCATCAAGGACTGTTCTCACATCCTGTGCTCATGTTGCAACATCATATTCCTCTATGCATATAAGGAGATAACAACCATTCTCAATCAGTAATATAAACAGCACATCCAGATAGTAAATAAGTAATGTAGAATGAAAACTGAGTAATGTATGTACATTTATCTAACAAATACAAATAAAAAAGGGAATAAATATTGTAAAGTTTTGTTTTATGGGATGTGAATTTCTTAAAGCACAATGTCTTGTTTCTTTATGACTGAAAGGTCATCAAGGGCTCTTTAAGTTAACTGATAAATCAATGCACTCAAACATGAGAAATGTGAGACCATGGTGAACAAGTGACCTATTTTTATTACTTTTTATTAATTAAAAAGAATGCTGTTTTTGATTTAAAGGTTTGATGCCGGTAAGAGCTTAGAAATAACATAGTCAAATTTTGATGATTCTGGACTGTTTGTCCACACCACCTCTGTCTGCCTGCTGATTATCCCTGTGTTGCAGTTATTATGAAGATTGCTTTCACCTGCTCTTTTTCAGCAAGCTTCTAATCACGTTTCACCTGCTCCACCTATTCACCTGGCTTTATGAGTAGCACGCTGGCAGAAAAACAGCACCAGATTATTGAAAGCCTTAGTGTGAGTGGCCAGCGTTCTTTCCTTGTCTGATTGCTGATCCTGATCTCGTTTTTGCCTCTTGGATTTCTCTGCTCTGCCTTGCCCATGTCAGATATCTCCCTGGCTTCTAATTTCTGGACATCGACCTTGCTCCTGCCTCCTGACTACTGCCCTTTAACCAACCCTCGGATCCGCCTTCGTGAATCGCATGACATTGTTTCTGTGCCGACCACCGATTCAAGCCTCTCCCTCAGATACTGTCGCCTGAATCAGTCTTCCCGGGTCTGACCTAGTTTCTGTCCTCTGACCACCGCATTCTGCCTACTCAGTGAGTTTGCAAACCTGATAACCCGTTCCTGGGTGATGCTGAGGAGCCGAGAATCAGTTTCCTTTTTCTCCCACGGTTTCAGAGAAGTTTAGTGGCTTTATTTCTGAGCTTATCATTATTCTCAGTATTCTACTAAGCCACAGACCGGTCTGCGGTAGTTTGCTGCCCAACGTGACCCAGAGGTTTCAATAAACCTTTTGATTTTGATCTGTTGTATCTGTCTGAAATTTCGAGTCTTCTGTACAATCCATTCCACAAATTATATATTAGTTTGTTTTTGTTTTTTGGTCACTTGATATAAATGTTAATGATTGTGTTCGTTAGGCGTATTGTTCGAAATATTTATCGAAATCTTATCAAAACAGACATTCTATCAGCAAACACCGTCACCCAAAATTGATATATCGTATGATGATAGCTGGTGATTTACATTCATACTCTATATATGTATTGTCTATATTTATTTAAAACTGAGTAGAGATTGAACTTCGAAACAAATACATGATGTTTATTTTTAAGCCTCCAAAAGAAAAAAAAAAGATATATTTCTGTTGTGTGCTGTGGTCTAATCCATATTTCAAGGACAATTGTTTACTGCCTTCATGTTAGTAGCTGCTGGGTTCCCACCATCTGGATCTATAATCAATATCTTCAGAATATGACCAGCTCTACCTGCTTTGTGGAAGAACAATAACCTTTCAAGAAGTCCAGCACAAAAGTGATACTTCCAATCTTCTCTCTCTTCGGCTCCATTTCTCAAGGACAGAACAGTTGGGAGCTGATACCATGGTCCAACCTGATCTATATTCTGGTCAGACGACATACTATATAAAGGGAGAGATTGGCCTCTGTGTGCATACCTGCCCCACTTTTCTCTAAAACCTCCTGAAGCTTCCACTACAAGTGAGCATCAGATAAAGCTGGCTGTTGAGAGGCGAAAGGCTTGGCACAAACAGCTTTTTCTTCAAAACATCCCCTTAGTCATTCAAAGGCTGTTTTCACTGTTTTTGTGCCTCTTCTACTTTATCTTCTCAACTGACACAGCAATACATTTTCTTGTACAGGTCCTGTTTTATAAAATCGTGTTTGAAACGTTAAACACATTGTGACTGTGCTCTTTATTTTCAACATGAAGTTTAAAGCGTACAGTTCCATATGGAAATACAGAAAATGTGTCCTGACAGATGCTGAAATGCTGCCCAGCTTTTCAATTATTTCCAAGTTAAAACAACCCTTGTTTTAGATCATACATCCACAATTCTCTGTGACTGCTTTAAAAAAGATAACGGTTCAAATTTATTACAAATTGCTCGTAGCCGATGGTTGTTTGCTATCTGTTCTTAAGACTGACACTATAGGAAACTTTGATGCCTTATTAAGTATGGCCACATTTCTGAAATGCCATTTATAAGCTTTGCTTAAATCAAATTCAAATTGCAGACTACCAAATTGATGACTATTATCTAGATTGTAAATTACCTTAGATTTGATCTTTATTATCGGGACTACTGGACTTATTTTTGAAATCCGGTATTTACAGTACATTGGATCCCCTGGCTCAAGGCAGGGGAAATTGTTTTACCACTTGGCTTTTTTGTCCTATAACTTTCGGAATATTTTTATAAAATCAAAATGACTGTCTTACGTAGGACTGCAGATCATTAGCTATATGTATGATTACACATTTGGTAATTGTGGACGTGCACACAAAACTTTAACAAGCAATTATGAACTCCACAAGGTGTCATAACCTCTCATTGATCAGAAAGGGATTTTTTTTCTATGCTTCTGGGCAATGGAAGCCATGGGTGGAGCAACAGAGTAAAAAAGTGTCCTGAACACAGAAGGACAATTTCTGTCAAAGCTTTTGCGCTATGGAGGATTAGTCCCAAAGCAAGGGCCATTTGAGTATGTGGGCTTTCTTCACTGAGTTAAAGTCATTTACCAATCTTTGGAAACACATGGGAGGGTCACCATGGAGTCATCTGAAAATGGTAATACTTTAGGGGAAGAATAGCTAATTAAAATGGTGTCAACATCAGCAATAATTAGTGTTGTGGAAAAATTCGTATCCAGAGACTGATGATTGTCACTCAGAATCAGCTTTATTTTAATCTTGCAAGAGAGAAGGATTTTACAGCACTGGAGATGTGCTCAGTAGTGCAGCCAAATCATTCTGACTAGACAAAGTAAAGGGTCTCCTTATAAGCTACAACAGTTTTCAAGGTAACTCTCATGAGACCCAGAGAGAGGGTCTCATGCTGGTCCTAGACATAATCTTAACAGTGTGGCATACATATTATCTCACACAGCTGCAAGCAGAAGGCTGAGAAACCATTACTCTAAGACTAAATAAGAGAAGAATGGAACAACACTGAAGGGTTCTAATACTTTTGTCAGTTCCTGTAGAGTATCAAGGAGCAGATCAAGCAAGGCACTAAAATTTTCTATAACAATCCACCCTCTTCGATCATAATGAAACAAGTTTCATATGTTATTGAACACCCAAGAAACGTTTTACTAAATGACAACGAAGGAAAGTACAAGAAAATGAATTTCAAAAATGTGAATTGATTAGTAATAAAATGAATAAAAACGAATCAAAAATTGATTATATGAAACAAGTAGTAATAAAACTTGACTAAATGATGTAAAATGAATAATGAAACATTATTACAAAGCTAAACACTACAACACTAAACTACTATAACTGTCATCCTCTTTGTTGGAAATAATCTGTCATTCGGATGGAAACAAAACATCTCTCCAATCAACAACCTTTTAAGGAATGATCAGATAAAATGAATACGCTCATAATATTAGGAATTCAAACACTCAAAAAATTAAATGAAGAACATAGAAAATATAGTAGAATATATTAGTACACCAATATACTAGCAAAAATAAATCATGAGTTATCATCTACCCTGTGTGTGTTGGGTACAAATCTCCATCATTGGAATTAGGAGGTGTTGAGAATTAAAATAATTTAGTTTCATATATGTGTTTAGTTTGCATGTGGGAACATTAAACTGAGATTTAACATGAGTGAGCCTTAAGGAGAGGAATCACAGATCACAGCAGGAGTCAGGATGGAACAAGGGTGAAACAGAGGTTAAGAAGTTCTCAACAACTGCAAGCAGTAAATGCTGGTTGTATGGACAATAAAGCAATAAATGTCAACTTTTGGACATGGTATAGATACCACAAGGGAGCTTGTCTGATTTACAGCGCCAGACTGCATAAGGGGGTGGCACAGTCAGTAAGCTTTGAAGTAGATGGTATAAAGATGTTCTGGCAACTGTGATGAGTCAGACATCTGGGTAGAGACAGTCATGCTTTGCTGAAACCTGCGATCTCTCCGTAAGGCCTTACGTAATTTTCTTTCTTTGTGTTATTCTGTATGTATTAATTTTGCATTGGAAATCATTGGATTTATTTTCTTCCAAATTAAACTTGTTCGTTCGTTCGTTCGTCGTCTTCCGCTTATCCAGGACCGGGTCGCGGGGGCAGCAGACTCAGCAGAGACGCCCAGACGTCCCTCTCTCCAGACACCTCCTCCAGTTCCTCCAGGGGGAGCCCAAGGCGTTCCCAGGCCAGCCGAGAGACATAGTCCCTCCAGCGTGTCCTGGGCCGTCCCCTGGGCCTCCTCCCGGTGGGACGTGCCTGGAACACCTCCCGAGGAAGGCGTCCAGGAGGCATCCGGTATAGATGCCCGAGCCACCTCAACTGGCTCCTCTCGATGTGGAGGAGCAGCGGCTCTACTCCGAGCCCCTCCCGGATGGCCGAGCTCCTCACCCTATCTCTAAGGGAGTGCCCGGCCACCCTACGGAGGAAGCTCATTTCAGCCGCTTGTATCCGTGATCTCGTTCTTTCGGTCAGGACCCAAAGTTCATGGCCATAGGTGAAGGTAGGAACGTAGACCGACCAGTAAATTGAGAGCTTTGCTTTTCGGCTCAGCTCTCTCTTCACCACAATGGACCGGCACAGCGCCCCCATTACTGTGGCAGCTGCACCGATCCGTCTGTCGATCTCCCACTCCATTCTTCCCTCACTCGTGAACAAGACCCCGAGATACTTAAACTCCTCCACTTGAGGCAGGAACTCCCCTCCAACCTGAAGAGGACAAGCCACCCTTTTCCGGTCGAGTACCATGGCCTCGGACTTGGAGGAGCTGATCCTCATCCCAGCCGCTTCACACTCGGCTGCGAACCGCCACAGCGCATGCTGTAGGTCTTGGCTAGAGGGGGCCAGCAGGACCACGTCATCCGCAAAAAGAAGAGACGAAATCCACTGGTCCCCAAACCAGACCCCCTCCGGCCCTTGGCTGCGTCTAGAAATCCTGTCCATAAAAGTTATGAACAGGACGGGCGACAAAGGGCAGCCCTGCCGGAGTCCAACATGCACTGGGAACAGGTCCGACTTAGTGCCGGCAATGCGGACCAAACTCCTGCTCCGCTCGTACAGGGACCGGATGGCCCCTAATAAAGGGCCCCCGATTCCATACTCCTGGAGCACCCCCCACAGGGCATCACGAGGGACACAGTCGAATGCCTTCTCCAGGTCCACAAAACACATGTGAACCGGTTGGGCAAACTCCCATGAACCCTCGAGCACCCTGTAGAGGGTATAGAGCTGGTCCAGTGTTCCACGGCTGGGACGAAAACCACACTGTTCCTCCTGAAGCCGAGGTTCGACTATCGGTCGGACTCTCCTCTCCAATACCCTGGCGTAGGCCTTACCAGGGAGGCTGAGGAGTGTGATCCCCCTGTAGTTGGAACACACCCTCCGGTCCCCCTTCTTATAAAGGGGGACCACCACCCCAGTCTGCCAGTCCAGAGGCACTGTCCCCGACCGCCACGCAATGTTGAAGAGGCGTGTCAACCATGACAGCCCTACAACATCCAGAGACTTGAGGTACTCAGGGCGGATCTCATCCACCCCCGAAGCCTTGCCACCGCGGAGCTTTTTAACCACCTCGGTGACTTCAGCCTGGGTGATGAAAGAGTCCAACCCCGAGTCCCCAGCCTCTGTTTCCACCACGGAATGCGTGATGGCAGGATTGAGGAGATCCTCGAAGTACTCCTTCCACCGCCCGATAATGTCCTCAGTCGAGGTCAGCAGTCTCCCGCCCCCACTATAAACAGTGTTGGCAGAGCACTGCTTCCCCCTCCTGAGGCGTCAGACGGTTTGCCAGAATCGCTTCGAGGCCAATGGAGGCCTTCTCCATGGCCTCACCGAACTCTTCCCAGGCCCGAGTTTTTGCCTCTGCCACAGCCCGGGCCGCAGCACGCTTGGCCTCACGGTACCCGTCAGCCGCCTCAGGAGTCCCACAAGCCAACCACAGCCGATAGGACTCCTTCTTCAGCTTAACAGCATCCCTTACTGCCGGTGTCCACCACCGGGTTCTGGGATTGCCGCCACGACAGGCACCGCAGACCTTACGGCCGCAGCTATGGGCAGCAGCATCGACAATAGATGCAGAGAACATGGTCCACTCTGAGTCTATGTCTCCAACATCCCCCGGGATCTGGTCGAAGCTCTCCCGGAGGTGGGAGTTGAATACATCCCTGGCCGAGGGCTCCGCCAGGCGTTCCCAGCAGACCCTCACTATGCGCTTGGGCCTGCCGAGTCTGTCCGGCTTTCTCCTCCTCCAGCGGATCCAACTCACCACCAGGTGATGATCAGTGGACAGCTCAGCCCCTCTCTTCACCCGAGTGTCCAAAACATGCGGCCGAAGGTCTGATGATACAACAACAAAGTCGATCATCGACCTCCTGCCTAGGGTGTCCTGGTGCCAAGTGCACTGATGGACACCCTTATGTTTGAACATGGTGTTCGTTATGGACAATCCGTGACTAGCGCAGAAGTCCAATAACAAAACACCACTCGGATTCAGATCGGGGAGGCCATTCCTCCCGATCACGCCTCTCCAGGTGTCACTGTCGTTCCCCACGTGGGCGTTGAAGTCCCCCAGCAGAATAAATTAAACTTGTGTTAATCTTAATTTCCTGCTCTTCATCTGTTCTTTCTCATGACATCCGGACTGGATGAGGTTGAGGCCGCAAGGATATCAGTGATATTTTACCTCAACAGAGGATTATTTGAATAGATGTAAATTGAATATCGATGACTTATTAGAAAACGTCATCATCATGAGAGTCGCAGTCAGACTCATCAGAGCAATCCATGGGTTCCTCTACACCTGTGAGGAGAGGCATCTGATATGACCTAGAGGAGTCCTCCTTTGACAGAGCTGTGTTGGGACCCAGCCATGGAAACAACATTAAAACTCCAGTATACACTTTTCTGGAACTTTCAAAATAAATTGCATTTAACTGACTTCCAGCAACTGAGGAAAGGAGAGTAGCAGCAGACTTGCCATGATAAGTGCACCCCCTCTCCAACAAGCCGACCTCTCCCACTGTTCCTCCTTGTGGGACCGGGATCGGAGAGGCAGCGCTCTGATTTCTCTTTGCTGGCTAACAGACATAAACTCTTCAAACTGGATCCAAGGATGTCATACGATCACTGATCATATGCAAAGTTAAGTACGAATGAAATACTGTCTGTGTATCCGGTATTTTCATTCATGAACGGGGAAATTAAGGTGTAAGCATTGCTTACTTTCTCTCTGAGGCCTGCAGAAGCAAACGGTGTCCCAGAGAAGTCCCTGCAGAGATGCTGTCTCTACAAGCCAAGTGAAGCAGTTTCCTTGCCTGAGAGGAGGACCAACAACGGAGACCGCATCACCGTGTTAACGTTCAGTGTGGTTGGCGGACACAATGAGCCGTCTTTCATCCACAGCTACGGAGGTTAGCTGGAAGCTAACCCCTTTTGTTCACACAGCGGCCACAACTTCAACCCCCCCCCCCCTCACAGCTACGGAGGTTAGCTGAAAGCTAACAGTTTGTTGACTGGACGTTTCTTCAAACTTCATCGTCGCTTGGACAACGTTCCTCACCACAGTTCATGAGGTTAAGTGTTTGGGCAGAGCAGAATAATATAGAAGTAATTTAGATTGGAATGATTTAAACATTTTTCATTTTATGAAGTTTGGTTTTGTTTATGTTGAACTCAGAATATCAGAATATCTGCAGCACACATGTTCAGTTATGTGTTCTTTGTGTGTTTTTAAGGTTAAGACAAACTTTGTTTAAAGGGTGATTTTAAACACAGAAGATTGGCCATAACGTGCTCATGCATTTTAACCCTTTCATTAACCCTGGTATTTTAAAGGAATGTGTTTGATTCTGGTGCTAAGCTATCAGCTTCTTTTGTTAGCTCAGCGGCTAACCGGTAAGAACACGTGCTTGCTACTAAAGAGTATTTAACAGAAAGGTTGCTAGTGAATAATAGTCCCTAAACATCATTTTACTAAATTTGATAACTAAGTATTAAGTCCCATTTCTCCAGAAAGATTTGGCTCTTTTCCAAAATACTCCCTTAATAATATTTCTTTAAATATTATTTTAATAAATAAAGGCAGCTAATTAGACACCGTTGTGATATGGTCATCCAGAAGGTTGGTTTTATTCAGCAGATCATTATATAAAACATTATTTTATTAAAATAATATTTTACCTGATCTTCCATTGTGAATGGTTGCCTAAACATTTGCTGATTATTGCCTAAGTTGGTTCTGTTAGGGTTTGATTGTTTATCACTCATGTCTGCTCTAAGTGCCTTTCCCTCCTTGCATGTCACAGAAAGGGAGATGGGGAGAGGAATGAGTTATGCTTTTATCAGCAACATCTAGGGACTGGTACGTGCACTCACTCAATCCCTCTCTGTTTAAAATCAAGACACATGAACCCTAACCTTTCTGACCCCACACACACACACACACACACACACACACCCTGAATGTTTGTTGAACTGTGTGTGAACCAGCTTGTATAAATAAAGAGAGAGGGGTGCTAATACTTTGTAGTCTGTACTGCAGAGCTACCATTGCCGCAAGTAAAAACTGACTCTGTGTCGTTCCTTGCCTCTGAGTTAGAGACTAAATGTACATCCTTCAATCAAACGAGGTGTGAAAATGTTGACAGGTGGCTGGGACTTCTGGTGGCTGGGATATCCTAGGGCGGGACTTCCGGTAATTGCCCTTCCTGTGTCGTAACCGGATATCATCATTAATCGGATGTTGTCATTAGCCGGATGTTGTCATTACAAGGAAGCGAATCTTTCTAATTGTATGTTTATAGATGTTTTTTACATCTAAAAACAAAACATGTAGTTTATCCACTTTGAAAGGTCACTCAGGCATGTCACACAAAATTCTGATAAAAAGAGAGAACCTGACAGAATTGTAACTTCGTTTTGTTTTAACACAGGGGTTATTTAGATGGATGTTTTTACATCTAAAAAAACAAGAAAGACAAAAAGTAGAACAGAACCTTTCTTCCTCTGGGCAGGTAGGCGTAAAATTGATGATTAAATATCCATGAGCGTCTCTTTTCGCATCTTCAAAACTCTCCAAGAAGAGACCCTTTTGAGATGGAAACATTTGACGGGCCAGTATATTCAGCTGGAGTTTATCTCTCGGGTTTTTAAACAACACCATATAATTACAGTTCAAACTAATAGTGCGACTGAACTTTCCCTGATGAAAAACATTCTGAGTCAGCATCATGACGCTCATATTATGATGGTGACGAAACTGGGAAAGACCTTCATCACGTTTTTATCATCTGAGGTTTGAGCGATAACATCGTCTAGAATGATCAGATGATTCTGATCAGGAGGAAACAGGTTTTCATCTTCAAAAGAATGAGGCAATCCTTCCACAAATTTAATATTTTTATTTATCTTCTGCAATTCAGCATACATCGGCTGAAAAGAAGTGTAAATCCACACATTATTTTCTGGAACAACATCCATGACATGGTTACAGTTCTGCAAAACACTTTTTACAAAAAAGGTTTTTCCACAACCACTGGGTCCTATTATCATACATGAGAAAGGCGTTCTAAATCTAGGATCAAAATCAACCTGTAAATCCATGGAACATTTTTATTTTATTTTTTTATTTTATCTTTCTTCTTCTTCTTCTTATGCTCTAATAACCAAAAGGCAGAGTTGTCCCGTCAGAAAAAAGGCATCTCTTGTCATACACCAACCGAAACCTTTTAACAAATGCACCATTTCTTAAGAGGAATCTCTTTTTATCCCTCCTGATTGTGTGCTGAGGAATTTCAATGACACTCTCACTTGACCCCTGTAAGTAGCCCTCGACCAGCCCTTTGATGCTGTCTAAATTGACCCTTTCGCTGCATTCATGCGTCTGAGTGATGCCTTTAGCACGTATCACTAGCTTTTTCTGGTTTTTGGTTTGATATGCATAACTCTTGGGTCCTGTTGATGCAAACTCCGAAAGGCTGTCTCCCGCGAGCTCGTCAATAAGATCACCCAGATAATTTCCCAGCTCCAAAGGAGTTTCACCACTTTTTGTCACATAAATCAAACTGTCCGTGTCAATATAAATCAATCTGTCCTGCAATTGCTCCATGCTGCTGAGAAGTTTTAAACGCGCATAAGCGGTGGTGAATGCAGCAATAAACACATTGTTTACCTTGCTTGGGGGAGAGATGACACGTTTGCTGTATTTCCACTGCATTACACACATTTCAGGGTTGAAGAAATGGAAATAGTTAACCCTGTATTTACTCGAGAACATGAAGCTGAACAACTCATCAGGGTTAGTGATGACTGTGGTCTGAGACAGATCACTTCGCTGTGCAAACTTTCCCCAAAAGCTGTTTAAGCACAGTTTTGCAACCTGTTTTTTGGCAAGGTTCACCTCGAATTTGCCTGCGTCTAATTGGATACCCTGGTGGAGTTTGTAGTCTGCTACATACTTTGACCTGATCTCCTCATCCACCGCTTCAGAAGGGTAGCCTGAAGCCTCCTGCTTACCCTTTAAAAAGCAGTGAATGTAACCTTTAAAGATTGTGTCACTGGTCTTCTCAAAATGCCAAACTTCAGTGATTTTGGCAAGGCTATAACCACACTGCAATGCTTTACAAAACTCTACACTCACCCACACACCTGTCAGAGCTCTGTCCTCATCATTATGCCTGCAGGGACCTGACTGGTTATTTATTTCAGCACATGTGCGGCAGAGAGTAAACACCAGTTTACCATGGGATGTTCTGTAAGGCAAAACAGGGAAAAAAAAGACCTCGTGGGGGGTAGACCACAGCTCTGATGAGGCCAAAGTAGCTGCTGGGGTCATCAAAATCTTTGTAAATGATGGTGGGGTGCCCGAGGGGAAAGACGCGGATAGCATTTACGTAATGGTATGGAGATGTGTAATCCACATAGTGTACAGTTTTACCCGGCCCCGCTGTGTACCTCAACCTCATAAGGCAGGTGCATCCACCATACAGAGCATCTCGGGGTGAAAGCGGTTCGGGTGCATTAACTTTCTCAAGAAAGCTGATCACCCCCGGGTCTGATTTTTTCATTTCAGTCCACTCATGCTCCCAAATGACCTTGAGATGAAGGCCGTACACAGTTTGGAGTACCTTGCTTCTCTCAACAGTGGCTGCATAAAACTGTTCAAATGCTACCCCTCTCAAAGGACACTTGTCATGAGGCATGTAACACTTTTTACAGCCGTGGAAAAAACAGCCGTAAAATTCAAACGCAACTTTGACACCGTTAATCTCTGCATACCCATCCACAGAATACGGACCAATTTTCTTTTCCCCCATGTTTAATGCATGTTCGATGTCAATTTTTCTGCTGTCTGAAATCCAGCCAAGCCATTGAATGGACGTGCTGGAAAACGTCTTACTACTACGCCTGTAGTCCAGAGGTGAGGGGATAGCCAAGGTTTTAGGAGGAAGGAAATTGGTTACAAAAACCTTCATGCAGGCTGAGGCTATTGTGATGCATTTAAGCGGATCCACATTTGTCTCCTTAAAGAACTGTGGAGATATATTATGTGTGTGCATCATTATTATTATGTTCATAACCAGTGTGGGAAATAAAATGTATAACATGTGTTAGTATAAAGACATTGTGCATTGTGTGGTCTGCAAAAGTATTTCTCACAAGGAGGTGAATTGGAAAATTACTGAAGAACTGCAGGAGTGTGTGAAAAGTAGAGACTGACTTACTCCCTTCTCATATTAGTAGATACGGGGTGCAGCTGGTGGACAATGACTGTCTAAATATGGTAAAGCTGGAAAAGTGTGGACGTGACTACATGTGAGAAAAAAACTGTAAACAGGGTGCTGCCCATTTTCATGTGTGTTTTAATAAAAACAATGTGCTCAGTGGGAAGCTCCGAAGTCGTCTCGGTGTGTGGTCAGATCACATGAGAGCTTCCCCTGGTCCAGGTATTTTGAATGACATACAGCTGTCTCCGTGTGATTTATTCTAATGTGTTGTGAATTCCTCCAGGTTACGGTGAATAAACGAAGGCACAGAAGGCCTCTTTAAAAGGGGCACTTTTTTAATGTCAATTAATGTCAACAATTTGGTGACCCCCGACGTGGACAAAAACAGGGTGTGACAGACGGAATCTTCTGACACCGGGCGCCCATAAATCATCAAAGGTGAGGTAGAACGTATTTTATTAAACTCTCCGATTGAATTTATATATAGGCTAAATTAACCAGGTGTCAGTTGGTTCTGAATGTCATTTTGCTCTGCAAAACTGTAAAAGAGTGTGCGTTAACTGGACATCTTAAAATGGAATCAGATAAGATTTGCTGACAGAGTCGGCAAAATAAGGCAGCTTGAAAGTTCATTTAAAGCTGAATAAAGGTTAAAGTCCTTCAAGGTTAAAGTCCTTATTTGCTGAGATTGGCGTCTCCACTTATTGTTTGACGGAGCAGTAAGATATAGCTAGGTTCAAGGCCTGTGACTTGGCAAACCACAAAGAATATTTTTAACGGGGGTTAAAGGCCCCATAGAAGTCCATCTGAATATTTTTAAACCGGTGACTGCTTCATTCAGAAATCTTATGAAGGGTTAGAGTCCCATCTAGTGGTCACACGGAGGAATTACACAACTGACTGGGGGTGCAGTCCATGTTAAATCTTTGAACACACATTCTGACTTAAAAATGGGGTTGGATTTTTGATTATTTGAGGGAAAATGAAATGCATTTATTGAATATAGGGTGAAGTGGCTTGTAGTGGATTGTTTCTGCATATTTGTGCATATTTCCTGTGTGCGAGTGTCTGTCACAGACAGTTGTGTTGAATTGAGACAGTACGAGCTGGAATGTGTGTGCGACTGATGCTGGATGATTATTTGGGGTAAAATAAAAGACAAAGTACTAGATATAGCTATCTGTGGTGCGGATTATAGAAGAAATATGAATGTTAAGTGTTTTTGCTGATATTAAACGGGAATGACTGTGACAAGCGCTGACTGACTGATTGTATGTGTGTGTGTATCTGGGTGGCGCCCGCACAGAGCGGGCTTGCCATGGCTGTTTATTAAATACACTGTATTGTCTGCTCAACCTTGCGTTGTTAACAAAGGACAATACAGTGATAAGCGGATTTTATATGCATATTGTGAAGCGTTGATTGCACATTAATTTCACGAGATTTTAAACAACATGGAAGGTAAATTTCCAGACACAACAGCATGGGTGGATTTAGAAACACAATGAAATAACATACAAGCACTGGTTCTCCAAACGAGGGGTAAAGACGACGCTGATAAAATGAAAAACAAAATCGAAAAAAAGGTAAGACAAACGATGAAGGCGGATGGAAATAATTTGACGGACAAGTGGAATTTAGGTGATTGGTTTAGAAAGAAACTGAACACAGCGAAGAAAAACAAACACAAGGTAAGTTGAATGACGCTTCTGTCTGGTCCAAAGGTAAGCACAACACAAACATACATAAATATGAAGAAGACGAACGCTTCTGGGGAGATATACTTTTGATTTACCAAGGAGGAATTCACACAATGCAGTGGAAAAAACCCGGAAAAGGAGACAAGAAGGAGGGGTCAAAATCAGCCCAGGGGATGAGCACAGAGGAACCGCCACCATATATAGACTCCTCCCCATGCAGCTCGCTCACTGTTGCGCCCACACCGCCCCCTGGTGGATTGTACCCCATATTGGAAGTAGAAAATGGAACACCTGTACTGCATGGCTTGGACATTCCAAAAGAGGGGAATGAATCTCAGTGGAACTTCCGGATTATCTATGCCAGCATCTGATGGGTCATTTCAGGATGCAGAAAAAGCAGCTTTTCAGGACAGAGAGGTAAGAGAAAGACAAGAACAACAACAAAGAAGCCTGGGCAAAACAAATCCCTTTCGCTCACCCACACAACAATCCTCCCAAACAGCTTCTCTAATTTCAGAGGCTTGGGCACGGGGGCCAGGCTCTGGCTTACAAGGAGCAGGGACTGATCCGGAAGGTTTGGTGGCTTTAAAGTGGATCCTGGAGGCCCAGGATCCACTTTGTGTCCCAATTCTACCCCAGCTGTAGAAGTGCAGGTAAGCAGGCACAGCATGCCACAGGAAAATGGAGAAGACAGAGCAGATCCGCAGCAAAACCATCCTGAGGACGGATCCCCAATACGCAGTCAGACAGTTGGACAGTAAAGGGAACATTTACCCCACAAAGCTGCAGCTAAACCAAGGCTTTAGTTATGCCCCAAAAACCAATTATCCCCTTTTACAGCAACAAGGCTCTGGAGCCCCCTGTATGTATAAACCTTTCTCTCTGGGCGACATTACGGCTCTCTGTGACAAACTGCCCCCCATAACTGAAGGAGCAGCAGTGTGGCTCCAGACTTTAGACACCCTGACGGCAGGCACCACGCTAGCATTGGGAGATTATAGAGCAGTGGCAGGACGGTGCATGCCACACCACACATGTAGAGAGATTGAGACTGCTGCTTACACCTCAGGAGCCCCGGATTCTGACCTCTTCACCCAGCATGTCCACTGGCTAGGTGATGCATTGAGAAAAGCATACCCTGTAACCAGGGGATGCACCATTCCTAAGTTTGAATGGGACCCTAAAATTAACCCCAGGGAATACCTGGACCAGTGCAAATCCATGTGGCAAACTCAGACAGGAACTAACCCAGCTAATGAGGGGGCACAGCGAGACTGGTTCAGAGATGCTGTCCTTAAGGGACTGCCCCAACAGGTGAAGGCCAGTATGGACGGCAATCCTGACATGGCTGGAGCGTGGGTATGGACCCAGAGGAGGCCCAGGGCGACGCCCGTATCGAGGACGGGGTGGTCCACCACGTGGAGGTCAACAGAAGCAACCTTCACTTCAGCTGTCAGCCTGGGATGAACCCAGCTTTGGGCCAGAGCACTACTGAGGGCCCCCACAGAACCCCCCGGACAAAGGGATTGAGGACCCCTTACTGTTCGTGACAGTGTATGGACAAACTCTTCCTTTTTTGGTGGACACTGGGGCCACATGCTCAACTATTCAACGAGCCCCTTCTACCACCCTTTCCACAAGGACTACCACTGTCATGGGGTTTTCTGGGGTTAAACAGGTCCTACCTTACACCACACCCCTAAAAACCGAGATAGGGGGACAGACTTTGAACCACAGCTATTTGGTGTCAGCGGACACCCCTGTCAACTTATTGGGCAGAGACATGTTGATTAAAATGGGTGCCACCATTTTATGTGGACCTGATGGACTGTCTGTGCATCTGCCCAATGGAACTCAACTAGCCTGTGGCAACAATTCCCGCCTCTCTCACGGACAGTATCTCATACAACCCCTGGCTGACCCTATGGCTGACATATATTGGGTCCTCCTGCATCCAGAAACCACAGCGGGCGGAGGCATCCTCTCATCCTTCCTTCGGTGGAAATCCTGGATCTCAACCCTGGCGCCCTACGTCTCTCCCCCTGACCCGCCACATGTCACCCTCTTCTATGACAGGAATAACTGTGAGTGTTATCAGGAAAGCTTTGCTGAGGAGCTGGAGGGGACTTCCTGGGAGATCGCCACCGCAGATATTTATGTAGCCCCTGAAGGTGTTGTAGCCTCCGTGCAGCTGTCTACAGAACAAGAGAACTGGTTTAAAATGTGGTCTGATGGTGTACCCCATGTTTCACTGGCGCTCCACCCTGCTCACAAAGCCCGCGAGCTGGGAGGAGTGTTAAAACGCTCCTAGCTCTCACTGACTGGCATTCTTCATCCACACACAATCCATCTTATTCCCCCTCTTGTAACACCTAACGCATTACTAACATGTCCACAGACGTTGGCACCTTGGAACATGTGCAACTTGAAAGACATCATGGGAGAGAAAAAACAGATCATCCAATGGCTGCAGCTGTAGTTCAGAGCATGCCATCTTCACTTTGGGCAGAGGGCCCCACGGACGTGGGTCTCATTCAGTGGTCTCCCATCACTTTCCAGCTTAACACTGACCGACCCATTTGGAAATCCCAGTACCCTCACAAACTAGCAGCTGAAAGTGGAATTTCTGACACCATAGAAGGTCTGTGGAATGCTGGGGTGCTGGAACCAGCTGACGGCTCTTCTTGGAACACACCCATCTTACCAGTAGAAAAGAAGGGCACTGGGAAATGGAGAATGGCCCACAACTTGAGAGCTTTAAATGCAGCATTTCCATTCCTACAGTTTCAGTGCCCAATCCCTATGTTGCTCTTACCAATCTAAACCCCGAACATGCATGGTTCACCTGCATCGATCTGGCCAACGCTTTCTTCTGCCTGCCTCTAGCTGAGGAGTGCAGAGATATTTTTGCATTCACATATAAGTCAAACAGGTACCGCTACACTTGTTTGCCGCAGGGTTTTGCTCTGTCACCAGGAATATTTAATCAGGTCCTTAAGGAATCCCTCCAAGACTGTCCCCTTCCACCGAACACCACATTAATTCAATATGTGGATGACATTCTTTTGGCGACACCAACTGTTTCTGAATGCTTGGAGGCCACGGCTGTGGTGCTCTCACTCCTAGCTAAAGTTGGGTACAAGGTCAGCAAAGCCAAACTACAAATTTGCCGGAAACAGGTGGATTTCTTGGGCAGGGTGATCTCCCAGCCTGGGACTTAGTGAAGACACAGGGCATGCGCCATTTGACAGCGCCTTTAGAATGGACAACAGAAGCAGAGGAAGCATTTATTGCTCTTAAAAACAGCCTTTTCCAAGCTGCTCACTTGACACATCCAGACTACACATTGCCCTTTCACTTGGATGTTTCTGTAAAAGCACATACCGCGAACAGAGTGCTGTTCCAGAAAAAAGGGGGAGTAAGAACAGTGCTAATGTATATTAGCGTGATGCTTGACAACATGGAACAAAGACACCATGAATGTACCAGACATGCAGCAGGGTTGGCAAAAATAATTCAAAAAACAGCCCATGTGGTGATGGGACATCCACTACACATTTTAACATCACATGGAGTAGTGGCATTTGTCAATTCCAAAACTTTACCACTCACCATTGAGACAACAGAGATTGAGTAAGGTGCTGGAGGCGCCAAATATCATCTACAGCCATGAAGGGATCAACATGGCAGACAGAATGACAGAAGGAGAGCCCCATGTATGCGCCGAAAAAGTTGAGGTAAGTGACAAAATCAGACCAGACCTACAAGGAGAACCACTGACAGAAGCAAGAAAGCTGTACACAGATGGCTGTTGTTTTAGACATGACACAGAGGGTCTGAAAGCAGCCTATGCGGTGGTGGAAGACACAGGAACGAACTTTGTGACTCTTAAGGCAGGCAGAAGGGCTGACAGATACCCAATCAGCACAGAGAGCAGAGGTGCTAGCAGTAATAGCAGCCCTAGAACTAGGGGAAGGACAAAAAGTGAACATCTACACAGACTCAGCTTATGTCACGGGAGCAGCGCACGTGGAACTAAAGCAATGGATGAGAACAGGGTTTAGAACAGCAGGACAGAAACCCATTAAACATGAGCCAGAAATGAGAAGATTAGCAGAGGCCCTACTACTTCCCCAAAAAGAAGCGGTCATAAAATGCAAACGACATGATAACAGCTACACTAGGGTGGCTCAAGGAAATCAAGCTGCAGACCAAGCAGCCAAAACCAAAGCTGGATATCTGCCCATACACATCTTGATGAACTCTGAAGTTGAATGGACACCAGAACCGACTCTGGAGGAGGTGAGTAGACTGCAAAAGGGGGCCTCACCGGAAGAGAAATCAGTCTGGAAGGCAAGAGGGGGAAGAAAAGACCAGGATGAACTATGGAGAAGTCCAGACGGACGTCCCATCCTACCCCCAGGGTTGACCACAGCAGCGCTGGAAGAAGCACATGGACCAGGACATGCAGGAACTGCACAAATGATGAAGAGTCTTGAGCACTGGTGGCATCCATACATGAAACAGACGGTAGGTCATTGGATAAGCTCGTGTAGCACCTGCCAGCAATTCAATGTGAGACCCACTCTGAAGCCTGCACCAGGTAAGTTCCCTGTGGACCCGGTAGCAGGTAAGGAAAACATCATAGACTACACAGACATGACTGAAAGAGTGAATGGGTTCAGATATCTGTTGGTGTGTGTGGATGCGTTCACCGGTTGGCCAGAGGCCTGGCCAGCAAAAAAGGAAGACAGCAAAACAGTGGTGAAGTGTCTGATTAATCACTACATCCCCAGGCACGGTTTTCCTGCGAAAATCAGGTCAGATAACAGCACACATTTAAAAAATGAAGAACTTAGAGAGGTTGAAAAGTTTCTGGGACTGAAACATTCCTTTGGAACAGTGTACCACCCCCAATCTCAAGGGAAGGTGGAAAGGATGAACCAGACAATCAAAACCAAATTGGCTAAGATCTGTGCACAGACCAAAATGAATTGGGTCACAGCATTACCTTTAGCTTTGATGTCAGTAAGAAGCTCAGTGAGCCAGAGACATGGGTTGACGCCCCATGAACTGCAGACTGGAAGACCTTTTCCAGGCCCAAAAACCAGGTTACCTTTTCTGACTGAATGTGAACAATCTATGTCTCACCGTGATCACTATAGATCTCTCCACAGCTTGGTTGCAGCATTCTCAAAACAGGTGGCCGCCCAACCATCCGAGGCTCGAGCCACCACCTCAGACGCGGAGTGGATCCTTCTGAAAGTCATCAAACGGAAGTGGTCAGAGCCCAGGTGGACGGGTCCATTCCAGGTCACAAAGAGAACCTCACATGCGGTGAGGGTCAAGGGCAAAGGAGACACGTGGTATCATTGGAGCCAGTGTGCAGCAGCAGAGGCACCACAGAGATCGCTGCCAGAGGTCCAGCAGAACCTGAGGGACAACACCAGCACACCAGAAGACCTTTCTCACCCAATTCAAGGGGCAGAATAATCCCCTAGGGTGAGAAAGCGTTCATTTACACATAAAGGTTAGTCTACACCTTAGGTGCACCGTCAGATCAGTGGTCCCACCAATAAGGGCAGAATAATCCCCTGGTGAGACCACTTAGCTACAGGTCAGTCTACACCTGTGAGTGAAGACCAGGACATCACACAGAAGAGGAGGATGTGATTGAGCTTTCCTCTCTTTCACTGGTGGTCGTAGCTGCTCTCCCACCGAAGAACTGAACTGAACACTCTGAACTTTAAAAAAAAAAAAAAGAGGTATTTTGTGTTTCACCATATTGTTAATCCTTATCTTCCTTTACAGGTACCTTTGAAAAAAATGGGAGATCAAAAGTTAGGACCAGGCCCCTTAAGGGTTGGGTCACGGGAGGTATAGGTGTTTTAGCATTTTTCATTGTCACATTGATTCTAGGTTTGTATTGTGAACTTCCATTCCAGACATGCTTTGACAGCCGCCAAACTGAGCAAATGTTCAAACGCGCAACCAATAAGGGAAAAGCGGACTGGTGCCTGGCTAAATACGAGGGGATAGAGCTCAATTATGTTTGTGGGGCCACCACCACCTTTTCTTTTGACCTCTGTCTGGTAGTGAATTGCGGGAATGGCGGAACCGGGTGGGAAGGTTATGCCATTTATTTATGCATGGACGAAAGATGGTCTAAGCACTGTAAACAATGGGGGGACTCCTGGCCCATACCACTACCATGCGGCTCTTGGAGCGGGGTGACTAGTTGGACGGGCTCGGGATGGACTCCTGATAAAAAGGCAGTACCCGGTAATTTGACAATTATCTGCATCCAGCGCGGCACGCCAGGTGGAGCCATTACCAACGGACGTAACCCCCTTATGCTCTCCATGAACGTTAACTGCACTCGACCCTCTGTAGAGTATTTTACTCTTGGAGTATGGCAGTCAGGAACAGACACATGGGGACCAATAAAAATTAATTTTCGAACACTGTCTGTGCACCAGGACAACACAATTACCGTCCCACCAACAGTGAGGCCAAAAAATAAACCCCAGGTGATGGAACTTGATTACTCCAAATTGAAACATATAGAGGTAATCCAAATGGCCACAGGATATACCGAAGATAACCTTTGGCCTCAGTGGATAACACAAACAGCAACATAACAAAGTAGAGCTGAGTGTGTGGCCTGTACCTCGGCCCGACCACATCTTACCACAGATCCAGAGGACACGTGGGGTTACAATTGTATGATACAACTAACTAAGGAGGCCACACCAGCTAACTGCACCACACTAGCCAGCATTTTTCCTCCCATTCCCAATAACACCAAAACAGGACCATTTACCCCTCAAAAAGGGAATGGTACTTATACTTGTTTTAATTTTACTGCTCAGAACCCTAAAAACAATGTGGGACAGATCCCTTTAGATTGGTGTAATAGGACCACTTCAGGCGCGGGCATTGGACGTTGGGCAAGATCAGGACTCTCCTATTATTGTGGAGACCATAGACTGCTCACTAATATCCCACAAGATACTGTAGGATTGTGTGCCATGGTTAGGCTACAGGCACCACTGGTCCTGTTAGGACCTAATATAACATCTGCCACTACCACTCATGATAAGACCAGGGCATTAACATGTAGAAAAAGAAGGCACGTCATGAAAAGGAGCGCAGGAACCTTTGACCTAAGTCAAGGCTCCCCCACTTACATTGATGCCATAGGAGTACCTCGGGGAGTGCCAAATGAATATAAAATTGCGGATCAAATCTCAGCAGGTTTTGAAAATATCCCAATAATTGCAGCCTTTTTTCCGGTGACCCCAAATAAAAACGTAGACCGCATCAACTACATCCATTACAATGTTTTACGTCTAGCTAACCTAACCAGGGATGCAGTAGAAGGCCTGTCCGAACAATTGGCACCAACCTCCCTCATGGCTGTGCAAAACCGAATGGCATTAGATATGTTGTTAGCAGAAAAAGGGGGCGTCTGTTCGATGTTTGGGGATATGTGTTGCACGTTTATTCCCAACAACACTGCACCTGATGGTTCCGTCTCAAAAGCTTTAGAAGGGTTAAAAGCACTTTCCGCGACCATGCATGAGCACTCAGGAATAGACAATCTGTTAGAAGACTGAATGACGGGCATGTTTGGACACTGGAAAGGGTTGATTATGTCATTGTTTATATCCATTGCTGTTTTTGTAGGATGTTTTGATGAAGTTCATGTAGTTAAGCACTTAGGTTTGAGAATGGGACTTTGAATTGAAAATCAGCCAAGTGTTGTGAAGGCTCTACCTATTGTTCTCACTTATATGAGATTGAGACAAAGGACATAGGCAAATCTCAGTCCTTTTGAAGTGCTGTGTGGCAAGTCTCCTAATTTGGACATGGGGATATTGCCAAGATAATTGTCTTCCACATCTTTGTGTGAAGATAGGATGTTGTTTTACTGTCAAAACCTGTCCACTGTGTTTTCTCAAGTTTCACAGATGGTGAAGGCTGCATTACCAGAAACAGCCACTTCCACCCTCCAGTCCTTTATTCCTGGCGACTGGATTCTGCTCAGAGATTTTAGGAGAAAACACAGGAAGTTGAGGGCTGGAATGGCCCATATCAGATCCTACTAGACACCCAGGAAAGCTGCAGGAAAGCTCTAGCTCCTCCAGCTTCATCTGGCTTCCAGGACAAGTCATCTTCCAACTGGATCATCCACGGCTGAAAGGTGTGAGGACAGCGGACCACCACAAGACAAAGAACTGTAAGCTGATCACTGGCGAGTGATTGAAGAGGTGGTTGAAGAACACTGAACTTACAAGGGCACAATAATCCCTTGGGCAGTGCAACGTTATTTCAGAATCTACATAAGGCCATCGCATTGCCTGAAAGTTAGAAATCATAAGGTCATTTGCCTCACTGCACACACACCACAGTGAGAGATTCTTTCCTCCCACTTTGACAGCGAGACTGACTCTGAGGAAATCTCGGATGCTTTTATCTAATTTTCATGGTTATTGCTTGATATTTGTCATTATGGTATTATTACAAATTTGAATGTGTTCATTTCCACTGTTGTTTAGTTGGACTATGGAAGCCTAACTTCCAGCAGGTTAGAGTTCCTGTTTCTAAATATATTTCTAGAGGAGCTTCCTACGACCGCCCACCTGTATCAGACTGGTAACAGGGCAGCTTGAAGCGCAGAAGCCACTCAGGAGAGGCGGCAGGATTTTTTTTTTTTTTTAAGTTGTTTATAATGTGTTTTCTTTGAGGAAAAAAACTGTTTGCTTTCTGTAGCAGAAGAAAGGACATTCCACTTCAAGGTCACGATGCAGTTATATGGAAGATGGTCTGTTCTGATGCTAATGATTGGTATTGCAAGTATTGTTATACAGGTCCTTCTCAAAATATTAGCATATTGTGATAAAGTTCATTATTTTCCATAATGTCATGATTAAAATTTAACATTCATATATTTTAGATTCATTGCACACTAACTGAAATATGTCAGGTCTTTTATTGTCTTAATACGGATGATTTTGGCATACAGCTCATGAAAACCCAAAATTCCTATCTCACAAAATTAGCATATCATTAAAAGGGTCTCTAAACGAGCTATGAACCTAATCATCTGAATCAACGAGTTAACTCTAAACACCTGCAAAAGATTCCTGAGGCCTTTAAAACTCCCAGCCTGGTTCATCACTCAAAACCCCAATCATGGGTAAGACTGCCGACCTGACTGCTGTCCAGAAGGCCACTATTGACACCCTCAAGCAAGAGGGTAAGACACAGAAAGAAATTTCTGAATGAATAGGCTGTTCCCAGAGTGCTGTATCAAGGCACCTCAGTGGGAAGTCTGTGGGAAGGAAAAAGTGTGGCAGAAAACGCTGCACAACGAGAAGAGGTGACCGGACCCTGAGGAAGATTGTGGAGAAGGGCCGATTCCAGACCTTAGGGGACCTGCGGAAGCAGTGGACTGAGTCTGGAGTAGAAACATCCAGAGCCACCGTGCACAGGCGTGTGCAGGAAATGGGCTACAGGTGCCGCATTCCCCAGGTCAAGCCACTTTTGAACCAGAAACAGCGGCAGAAGCGCCTGACCTGGGCTACAGAGAAGCAGCACTGGACTGTTGCTCAGTGGTCCAAAGTACTTTTTTCGGATGAAAGCAAATTCTGCATGTCATTCGGAAATCAAGGTGCCAGAGTCTGGAGGAAGACTGGGGAGAAGGAAATGCCAAAATGCCAGAGGTCCAGTGTCAAGTACCCACAGTCAGTGATGGTCTGGGGTGCCGTGTCAGCTGCTGGTGTTGGTCCACTGTGTTTTATCAAGGGCAGGGTCAATGCAGCTAGCTATCAGGAGATTTTGGAGCACTTCATGCTTCCATCTGCTGAAAAGCTTTATGGAGATGAAGATTTCATTTTTCAGCACGACCTGGCACCTGCTCACAGTGCCAAAACCACTGGTAAAAGGTTTACTGACCATGGTATCACTGTGCTCAATTAGCCTGCCAACTCTCCTGACCTGAACCCCATAGAGAATCTGTGGGATATTGTGAAGAGAACGTTGAGAGACTCAAGACCCAACACTCTGGATGAGCCAAAGGCCGCTATCGAAGCATCCTGGGCCTCCATAAGACCTCAGCAGTGCCACAGGCTGATTGCCTCCATGCCACGCCGCATTGAAGCAGTCATTTCTGCAAAAGGATTCCCGACCAAGTATTGAGTGCATAACTGTACATGATTATTTGAAGGTTGACGTTTTTTGTATTAAAAACAATTTTCTTTTATTGGTCGGATGAAATATGCTAATTTTGTGAGATAGGAATTTTGGGTTTTCATGAGCTGTATGCCAAAATCATCCGTATTAAGACAATAAAAGACCTGAAATATTTCAGTTAGTGTGCAATTAATCTAAAATATATGAATGTTAAATTTTCATCATGACATTATGGAAAATAATGAACTTTATCACAATATGCTAATATTTTGAGAAGGACCTGTAACTCTTGTGTTCATTTTGGGAAAGGTACAGCAAAGACAATGTGTGGTTAATCTGACTAATAATACTCATCAGCGGATTCGAAGAGAGATTCATCACTTTTCTGACTACTATGATCATACTGATAATGTTTGGTGGCAACTGATGCATCAAAACTGTGAGGAATTATAGTGTAAGGGAAAGCAGAAATGTTAGTAGATTTTCTAGTGAGACTAATTTAACGTGTGCGTCTACAGGACTTCTTTATAGAATTCGGGGTAATAGAAATCCGATTAAAGATCCAGATATTTGTATTACACAGGAGGAAAGTACACCTTATTTCCTTGGGAAGACAGTAAGGTTGCGAAGCTATTATATCTGTTTTATGTGCTTTGATCAACAGACATAAATTTGTGTCATGTCCTATCAGAACTGATCCTTATACTATTTCAGGATCTTTGGCTCCTGATCCCTTTGTGTTAACTTTTAATCTTACTGCTTTATCTGAGGAAGGTTGCACTGTTCTAACTACGGAGCAGCAGGCTATTAGACCGATGAGTTTGCAAATAGAATGGCTTTGGATTATCTGTTAGCTGAGAGGGGTGATGGTTTTGAAGAATTCTCCTTTAGTTGTGATTATCTTGTAATCAGAAGAAGGGAGTGTGATGGAAATTATTTTATTAAGTGTTCCAAAGTGTGTGACCTGTGGTTTACCTCACTCCAGTGAACATCTGTGTTAGCGAGTAAGCTGTAAAGCCATTATCAGAAGTTTAATGGTTAAGGACATTTGTTACGGTGATGCCTCGGGGAGAGTAGATGGTTGTTCCTAGGTAACCTTCTCACCTCTGACCCGAGAAGGGTCTGGGGTTGTAAAACACAGAGTCTTTTAAGTTGAGATAACACTGTCATGTTCTGGTATAAATACTGTGTGTAAATGTTGATCGGGGCTCTGTTTCACTGACTAACCTCAGTGTCAGGGTCTTCAAATGCTGAATGCCTTTGAATAAAACTTATAAAGACAAAGTCTGGATTTTCTCTTGTTATGAGTCAACTTCTACCCACTTTGATAAGAAAATTCCAAAACAATTTGTTTTCTTTGAAAAAAAAAACTGTTTGCTTTCAGTACCAGACGAAAGGACATTCCACTTCAAGGTCACGATGCAGTTAAATGGAAGATGGTCTGTTCTGATGCTAATGATTGGTATTGCAAGTATTTTTATAACTCTTGTGTTCATTTTGGGAAAGGTACAGCAAAGATAATGTGTGGTTAATCTGACTAATAATACTCATCAGCGGATTCGAAGAGAGATTCATCACTTTTCTGACTACTATGATCATGCTGATAATGTTTGGTGGCAACTGATGCATCAAACTGTGAGGAAGATAAGAAATGACAGTTGCTATGTTTGTTGTTTGATTCCACGTGTAATTAATGATCAACCATTTTTAGTACCTGTTCTTATTAATACTACTTTCTTTCCAGATATGCAACATAACCAGCTGGTGGAGGTCATTTTTCCTTGGGTGAGGAATTATACTGTACGGGAAAGCAGAAATGTTAGTAGATTTTCTAGTGAGATTAATTTAACGTGTGCGTCTACAGGAACTCTTTATAAAATTCGGGGTAATAGAAATCCGATTATAGATTCAGATATTTGTATTACACAGGAGGAAAGTACACCTTATTTCCTTGGGAAGACAGTAGGTTGCGAAGCTATTATATCTGTTTTATGTGCTTTAATCAACAGACATAAATTTGAGTCATGTCCTATCAGAACTGATCCTTCTACTATTTCAGGATCTTTGGTCCCTGATCCCTTTGTGTTGACCTTTAATCTTACTGCTTTATCTGAGGAAGGTTTCACTGTTCTAACTACGGAGCAGCGTAGTGATTATCTTGTAATCAGAAGAAGGGAGTGTGATGGAAATTATTTTATTAAGTGTTCCAAAGTGTGTGACCTTTGGGTTACCTCACTTCTGTGAACATCTGTGTTAGGGAGTAAGCTGTAAAAGCCATTATCAGAAGTTTAATGGTTAAGGACATTTGTTACGGTGATGCCTCGGGGAGAGTAGATGGTTGTTCCTAGGTAACCTTCTCACCTCTGACTCGAGAAGGGTCTGGGGTCGTAAAACACAGACTCTTTTAAGTTGAGATAACACTGTCATGTTCTGGTATAAATACTGTGTGTAAATGTTGATCGGGGCTCTGTTTCACTGACTAACCTCAGTGTCAGGGTCTTCAAATGCTGAATGCCTTTGAATAAAACTTATAAAGACAAAGTCTGGATTTTCTCTTGTTATGAGTCAACTTCTACCCACTTTGATAAGAAAATTCCACAACAGTTGTCTCAGAGCTGTCATGGTGAAACTTTGAGAGTTCACATATGCCACCACACTGTGAGTTGTTAAAACATTCAGAGGGTGTCCCATCACTAAGTGAACTGTTTTTTAAATTAATTTTGCCAACCCTACTGCATGTTGTGTATATTGTGGGTGGCGTTTTTCCATGTTATCCATCATTACTGAAATGTACATCAGCACTCTCCTCTCTCCCCCTTTTTTCTGAAACAAAACTCCATTTACTGCCAGTTTTGTTACAGAAACATCCAAATAAAATGGTGTGGTGTAGTCTGGGAGCGTAAGTTCTGCAGAAAAAGCATTAGCTAGATCAATACATGTATACCACTGAGGTGAAAGTCCAAGGTTGGAGAGAACAACATAGGGATTTGGGATAGGAACAGTAGGAGTCACCAGAACTGAATTTATTGCTCTTATGTGCCATGCGGTATTTTCCAGTACCTTATTTCTCTACAGGAAGGATGGGCGTGTTCCATGCTGAGGCTGAGGTGTCTAACACACCTGCTGCCTTCAGGCCTTCAATGGTGTCTCTGACGCCTTCCTGAGCTTATTTTTTGGGCGGATACTGTGGAACCCAAAAAAGCAAGGGAGATGCAACCTGAACAGAAACTTAAGTTGGTGACTGAGGTGTCCTGCCAGTCCCCAACTGCCAGAGAGCGCTTTACCACTCCTCCCAATTCCTTAGATGATGCTCAGGATGCAAAGAAAGAGAAACATGTGGAACAGCTTCGTCAGACAGTAAATATCATTCTGCTTGGTCAGGTGTTAAATCAACTGTTGCAGCCACACCCTCAGGGGCCACATAAATATTTTTGGATGAAATAAACCATGTCCTACCTTCTACTGTTTAATTAAACAAATCCTGGTACCATTCAGTGTGACAACGGTCGTAGAACACAGTGACATGGGGCGGGTCAGGCGGAGAGGTGTAGAGGCAGAGACTTTGAATCCAGGGTTTCCACAGCTGATACACAGAGAAGATGCTGCTTGGAGAAGAAGGAGAGGTCAGCATATTCCTCTGCAACTGGCTGTAAAAAATATTGTCCATGCTGAAGCATTTGTCCACATGCCAAAAAAGAACCATCTGGAAAAGTTACCATTAACCCATCGGTACCACACAGCACTGATGCCCCCAGCTTCACTAATAAGTCTCTGCCCAACAAATTAACAGGTATCCAGACTGACCGCAGTTGTAGCACACATCTCCCAGTGCCCTGCTGGCTCCACCCCGTCCTCTGGGTGCCCCACACCATCCACCATGACCAACTGACCACCAACATGCCATCCGCCTCCAGGACCGGGGACTCTATACCTGTAATTATAAAAATAGATAGGGTGGAGGAGGGGGTAACCCCCCTCCTTGCCACTGATCAGTCACAGACGTAGGGGTGTGTGCTGATGGAGATGCAGCCGGAGGAACAGGTTGAGCTGCAGCTAACATTACATTTTCAGTTATATCACTTTTTCTCTTATTTAATTTGTCTTTGGCCTCTTTAAGCAGCATTTTAAGGAGCTGATTCTGTAAATGCTCGTTCTCCTCTTTTCTTTTTATCTGCCTCCTGAGCTGTATGTAAATGGTGAATTACATGTTTTCCCCACTTTGTAAAATCTGCTCCCTGCAAATCAGGATTATTTTTCATCTTTTGACACATGTCAACAGGAACTCCTTTTAATATGGCTTTTTAAACAGCTGTCCCATTCCTGTCCCATCACCCTTAGGATTAACTCCTGTGTGTCTCATTCTCGTGTCCACTGCAACACTAATGTGCTCTTTAGGATGCTGATTAGGGTCCCAATCGAATTGAGGGACTGCAACGGAGGCGGGTACTGATTTCTTATGGCCTTCCCTAGGGCTGTCATTACACGTGTCAGGGGTGTGTCATCAGGACCCTTACTGCAATCAGCATTCTGTCCTATCTCCCTAGCCACCGAGGGACGCACAGATCGTCCCAAAATTGCTCTAAAGTCACCCAAGGCCAGTGTCATGCCTTTAATCAATGTATCTAATTCCTGTAACCAGACCCGTCCGCATCCTGCAATAGGTGGCAACTTATCCACTAATGCCTGTACATCTCCTAATGAAAAAGGGACATATTTTGTCATTCCAACTGATGAGGTCAACAACGGACATTGAAATCTGGATTGACCGCTCTGGCTACGAGTAGTCATGGTGTGTGTTCTTCCAGAATCTAAGTTAGACAAATACGAAAACACAACAGGATATATAGCTTGCGCGCGCGGAGGGCCTATAACTTTTCCACTCAGCGGGACTTTTTCAATCTCTCCTGGTCCAACCGCTATGATGCCAAACCCGGTTTGACACCTGGGAATCAACTCTCCGTTGACTCCCTGGAATTCCTTTTACTTAATCTTATTATTACAGTTTCACTATTTAAGTATCTCAAATGTCTTCCTTCACCTGCCAGTTCAGGGTCTTGGGGTCCTATCCCTGGCCACTTTGAGGCTTTTCAGGTTGCATCCCAGTCCCTCGGGGAGGCTCTTACTAATCCCAGCCTAAATACTCCAGTCCTCGTCAGGAATGAGTTTGGATTGCCAAATCCGGAACTTATTTACTTCAACACCGTCACAATTTAAGTATCTTCGGTGAAAAGTATGTTACAGCCTCAACATTCAAGTATCTCGGCTAAAATTTATCTTGTGTCAACCAACAAGTATTTTACCCAAAACTGATCAAGACTGTAAATTTAAGAGAAAACAGATTTATATTCTATTCCACAACACCACCTACACTATTAGCAGGCAAAAGGAGAATAAATATAGATCTCCTTACCTTTTGTTTTGGGTCGACCCTGTGGTGTTGTAGAACGACGTCTGCCTCGTAGTCAATTAATTATCCTTTAGTTAGTGCCAAATCCCGGTCCTTTTTTGAATTTTTTTTTTCTTTCAAACAAAACCACTTGTGAACACTCTCTATCTGTCTTGTTCTTTCTATCTTATGACAATTACTATGCTTTTTTCTAAAAGATATATTTAATGCGTTATCTCAGTCACTCACTCATTCAGTTCTGACCAACCTCCAAGACACCAGAACACATTCAACCCCCAGAAGCCTGTTTTTAGTGGCCAGTGTGTGTGTGTGTGTGTCTCACAGCTCATGGACTTAAACTATAAATCTTGTCTAATGTTTGCCGGAGTGTATGTGTGTCCTGCTCATGCACTTTTCTAACCCTAACAAGTCTGTTGTTGGTTATTTCTCCAACTAACAGTTTATCACTTCACAGGACTTATTCTCAGACTGTGTTTGTGCTTTTATTACGTCTGTAATCCGGTTTTACTGAGGCAGAACTCACGTAAAACACGGCATTCACACCCAAGTGTTTGTGCCTGATCTCAGAGTATTTACTTTTCTATAGAATTTGAGGTTTCTCACTTCCTCGGGCCTCTAACCCAGCTAACAGTAGACCTCCGTCGAGAACGTACTCTGAACCGCCACGTTCGAGAAACTACTATATTTTTCCACACAATACCCCACTATGTCTTGTAATTCTCTTAAAACAACATCCTATTCACCAGTTTAAATCCTAGTCAACATTTATGACACTCTTTTTCTTACGTTTTGGCAGACTCGTTTTATTCAGTCTCAAGGGTGTGTTCAACATATACATATATCATGTCACACATGTATAACATAACATAACATAACATAACATAACAGTCCCTTAGGTCCAAATAAGGTATACTTCTGATTGTAACATGCAACTCATCCTCCCCTGTCTCTGGCCTTCCCTGTCCTCTTCTAATTTATGACCTTGCACTCTCTATGCTTCTCACTCCCTATGTTTTCACTCCCCTAGGGCCCTTCTATGCTTCACTCCCTAAGCTTGACCCCCCTATTTCCACACATTCCAGTTACACACATAGATAGTTTATATTACACACATATATAGTTTATATTCTACAATAGATATATAGATAGATAGATAGATAGATAGATAGATAGATAGATAGATAGATAGATAGATAGATAGATAGATAGATAGATAGATAGATAGATAGATAGATAGATAGATAGATAGATAGATAGATAGATAGATAGATAGATAGATAGATAGATAGATAGATAGATAGATAGATAGATAGATAGATAGATAGATACACATAAACAAACATCCAACAACCGCTTTATTAAGTATGCTTTTAAAATTTTGATTCAATCTTGATTGTAGTTTGCCGAAGTTCAAACTGAGTATAAGAATGAGGAAGAGAGGAAATTTAAGTGTTTCATGGTTGTTGGCACCAGAGAGAATGATGTCAGTGTTTCAGAACCTGCTGACCTATATAAGATTTTCTCACACAAAATTTGCTGATGTTTCCATGGTTTGGTCTAAAGAGGAGGAAATACCCTATGAGGAGCAGCTGTGTGGACAAAATTCCCTTTTTGATGTCAAAGATCATTGGAAAATGGGCAGACAGGTTCCACAAGAAACAGTAGTTCAAGTAAGGACTGGTTACAACCAACTTATGAAAAATAGCATTTCTGAATGCACAACAGGATGGGCTACAGCAGCAAAGAACCACACCTGTCGACTAAGAATAGGAATAATTCAATGTAAGTGACTGTCCACTCTTGCAACATGCTTATCCAGGAGAAGTGAATGTTGCAAGTCAATAACTCAATGGAATCTGATGGGTTTCCTTTGATAAAAAACTTTATGAATCAGAATCAGAATCAGAAAAGCTTTATTGCCAAGTAACAGTGTCAGGGTTGTTTCCGGGCTTTGTTAACAATGCTGGTGGCATTTGGGAAAAAACTGTTCTTGTGGCGTGAGGTTTTGGTCCGGATGGACCGCAGCCTCCTGCCAGAGGGGAGAGTCTCAAAGAGTCTGTGACCGGGGTGGGAGGGATCAGCCAGAATCTTCCCTGCCCGCTTCAGGGTCCTGGAGGTGTACAGTTCCTGGAGCGACAGTAGACTGCAGCCAATCACCTTCTCAGCAGACCGAATGACACGCTGCAGCCTGCCCTTATCCTTGGCTGTAGCAGCGGCGTACCAGATGGTGATGGAGGAGGTGAGGATGGACTCAATGATGGCTGTGTAGAAGTGCACCATCATAGTCTTTGGCAGGTTGAATTTCTTCAGCTGCCGCAGGAAGAACATCCTCTGCTGGGCTTTCTTGATGAGGGAGCTGATGTTTGGCTCCTACTTGAGATCCTGGGAGATGATGGTTCCCAGGAAGCGGAAAGATTCCACAGTGTCAATTGTGGAGTCACAGAGGGTGATGGGGGCAGGTGGGGCTGGGTTCTGCCTGAAGTCCACAACCATCTCTACTGTCTTTAGAGCGTTGAGCTCAAGGTTGTTCTGGCTGCACCAGTCCAACAGATGGTCCACCTCCCATCTGTACGCAGACTCGTCACCATCAGAGATGAGTCCGATCAGGGTGGTGTCGTCTGCAAACTTCAGAAGCTTGACAGACTGGTGACTGGAGGTGCAGTTGTCGGTGTACAGGGAGAAGAGCAGAGGAGAGAGAACACAGCCTTGGGGGGAACCGGTGCTGATGGTCAGGGAGTCAGAGACGTGCTTCCCCAGCCTCACGCGCTGCTTCCTGTCAGACAGGAAGTCAGTGATCCACCTGCAGGTGGAGTCGGGCACACTCAGCTGGGAGAGCTTCTCCTGTAGCAGAACTGGGACGATGGTGTTGAAGGCAGAGCTGAAATCCACAAACAGGATCCTGGCATAGGTTCCTGTGGAGTCCAGGTGCCGGAGGATGAAGTGAAGGGCTAGGTTGACTGCATTATCTACAGACCTGTTGGCTCTGTAGGCAAACTGCAGGGGGTCCAGGAGGGGGTCGGTGATGTCTTTTAGGTGTGATGCAGATTTAATTTTCCAACAGGACATGGCACCTGCACACAGTGCCAAAGCTACCAGTACCTGGTTTAAGGACCATGGTATCCCTATTCTTAATTGGGCAGCAAACTTGCCTGAACTTAACCCCATAGAAAATCAATGGGGTATTTTGAAAAGGAAGATGCAATATGGCCAGACCCAACAATTCAGAGCTGAAGGCCACTATCAGAGCAACTTGGGCTCTCATAACACCTGAGCAGTGCCACAGACTGATTGACTCCATGCCACGCCACATTGCTGCAGTAATCTAGGCAAAAGGAGCCCCAACTAAGTATTGAATGCTCATACTTTTCAGTATGAGCATGTACAGCATTTATAAAAATTATAAAAAAAAAAAATTTGTATTGGTGTTAAGTAATATTCTACTTTTCTGAGATACTGAATTTGGGGTTTTCATTATGTTGGGACTATGAATGTGAGAATATTATTTAATATTTAATATTAATATTTAAATATTTTATCAAATAATATTTCGGTCTGTTAAGGGTTGTCCTGTGAATACCAGCCCAGTAAGGCGATGGTATTAGGTCAAAATAGAAAGGTGTGAGATGAGCTCTGACATTATTGAACAGCATAAACTCTGCACACACATGGAATGCATTCACACAATTTCTTAAAATACAAGAATTTATTAACAAAAATAAGTCAACTCAAAGTCAAACATATTTCAATTAACAAGCCCTTTACTATGCTAAAACAATCCAACTAACTACCAAGCAGAATTAAAGAATAGAGAAGACTAATGGGCTATATACAATATAAACAAGTTGATTAAAGATGATAGAAACCATGATCAAAAGAGTGATGCAACATTACCATGCAATGTTTATGTTTGAGAACCAAGGATTATCTTGAAGAATCTGGAAATTAAGTTAAGTTAGTCTTGGAGCTAACTTGGGCAATAATCAGCAAACGTTTAGACAACCATTCACAATGCAAGATCAGATAAAATATTATTTTAATAAAATAATGTTTTAAATAATGATCTGCTGAATAAAACCAACTTTCTGGATGACCATTTCTCAACGGTGTCTCATTGGCTGCCTTTATTTATTAAAATAATATTTGAAGAAATATTATTAAGGGAATATTTTGGAAAGAGCAAAATCTTTCTGGAGAAATGGGGCTTACTGGTGTTTACTTGGTTATCAAATTTAGTAAAATTATGTTAGAGACACATTATTTACTGGATTGAAAACTAAACCTTTCTGGGTAAATATTATTTAGCAGCATGTCCTTAGCTGTCAACAGTTAAGCTGCTAGCTTAGCAACAGATTCAAACACACACCTTCAAAAAAATACCGTTAATAAAAGGGTTAAAAAACATAAGTGCGGACGGTGCGTTATGATCAATCTTCTGTTTAAAATCACCCTTAGAGAATTTAAGTACACCCTTTCGTCAAACTTTTTGACAGGTGGGCGGGACTTCCGGTGAGGGCGGGACTTCTGGTTGGTGCCATGTGGGGGCCATGTGGGCGGGAGGTCACGTGGTCAAGCAGGGGGGTGTGTCCAAGGGGCGTAACAGTGGATGCTGATTGGTTGTCGTCATTAGTGGCGATACCTTAAATGAGTCAATTAAAACACAGAGGTGTGTTTGTTATAAATAGAACAAGACAAATATGGTATTATCGGAAACTGTTTGGCATCAGCACCAATTAAAAATAGAGGGATGTGTTTGTAAGCATCGTTAAACCTTGAATAACCCAATGAAAACAATAAGGCATGCTTTAGTGTTTACTTTAAATACAGAGATAAAACTCTGCACTTTACATGTAGCATTCGTTGGAAAAGAACACCCGTTCAACAATGGCTAGAGTTAAGAGTTTATCGTCAAGCGGAGGAGAAACGCAACGCGTGCCAAGATGATGATGAACAAGCAACTGCATCATATACTTCCTCAACTGAGATACCTATCGGAATTCCCGTCATGACATACTCTACCGATGATGAGGATCCAACATCAACTTCAACAACCATGGTTGAAAATCAGACCTCGGGTCGGCCAAGAGGTATGTCAGTTCTGTGCGAAACCCCAGTGACCGTCTACCAGCATTCATCCCGTGAATTGAATGCTCCTAAGAAGTCAACATACTACATCTGCAGGGTACAAAGACCCCCGTTCGACACTCTGCAGGAAGAATGGTCTTTGGAGCCATAGACGATTGCCAAGACGGTTTTATATGAACTGAAATCGGTACAAGGCATCCACAGTGCAATAGCGCACGTTTATGATCGCATGGTCGATGAGAAACATCTCAAACAACTTAACTCTGTTTCAGAGTGCTATGGACTGACAAACTGATCTCACATGTTTGATGACTTGTTGTATCATTTTTTTTTTAGTATTCCAGTACTTTAATTAATCTGCATTATATGATTTTTCTTCTTTTTTTCTTTTTACTATTAAATACAGTTAAAGTAGGAACATAGTAACCTTTCCCAGAAGTGTTGTTTAAAAGCTAGTAGTGTTTGAATTCATCTGCATTAATCTGCATTTTATCTGATTTTGTTTTTTTTGTTTTGTTTTTTTTGTTGTTTTTTTTAATATTAAATACAAAAATACAAAAAAATAAGGATAAATCTACCCTCCTGTGTGTTTTTTCTCATTATTTAACAAGTAATTGGCAGAGTGAGCATAAGGCAGAGATGGCAGGAAGACGGCTGATGAAGAAAGTATATTATACCCCTTCAAATCCGGGAAGGTTTGGGGGTGTAGATAAGCTGAGGAGAGTTATGCAAGATGAAACGGGAAAGAAGGTTGCGGTTGAAAAAGTTAAAGATTTTTTATCAGGAGAAGATACCTATACTCTACATAAACCTGCAAGAATAAAGTTCCCGAGAAACAGAGTTTTTGTCACCAGACCATTGAGGCAGTTCCAGGCTGATCTCTGTGACATGCAAGCTCTGGCCATGGAAAATGATGGTTATAATTATTTATTAACAGTCATTAACATCTTTTCAAAAAGGGCGTATGTACGAGTTTTGAATAGGAAAACAGCTGCTGAGGTGGTACAGGCATTTGAATCAGTTTTTACAGAAAGTCAGATCCCCAAAAAACTTCAGACTGATGCCGGTAAATACTTTTGTAACAAGAAATTTAAGGTTTTAATGGAGAAACACGGTATTGAACATTTTGCCACAGCGAGTGAAGCAAAAGCTTCAGTGGTCGAGAGATTTAACCGCACATTAAAAACAAGGATGTGGAGATATTTTACAGCTAACAATACCCGGCGGTAGGTCGATGTACTGCAAAACCTAGCTAGAAGCTACAACCATTCCTACCACTTTAGCATTAAAATGAGCCCTATGGAAGTGACCTCAGAAAATGCCTTTCAAGTGTTTCAGAATCTGTATGATGTCAAGTCCAACAGATATTGCAAGGACTCAGTGGCAATGTTTTAACAAGGGGATCTTGTCAGAATATCCAAGGTCCGTGGAGTGTTTGACAAAAAATACGAACAGAGTTTTACGGATGAAGTGTTTACAGTGTATGAGCGGATACCCCAATCTCCTCCTGTATACAAACTCAAAGATTTGGATGGAGAACCTATCGAGGGTTCCTTTTACGCTGAGGAACTTCAAAAAGTAAAAATATTTAACGACAAGATGTATAAAGTGGAAAAAATATTAAAACGACGTACGGTCAAGAGAGTCAAACAGGTTTTTGTAAGCTGGAAAAACTGGCCTGAGAAATTCAACAGTTGGATCAAGTTTGATGAACTTCGAAACGTATAAAAAAGGTTTGCACTAAACCTCACAGTTGACACAGCATCATGAACCGTCAGGTAGAGGATGATGGCTTTTACGTTACTCTTCCATCTAATGCTAGCATGGAAGTGTTTAAAAATAATACCAGTTCAAGTTTCCGTGTAAATTTAGCTCAACATATTGATTTAGAAGGCCAATGGATGGTTGCATTAGCAGAGATTTCATACCCTCATACATGGCATAATTTACTGGATTATGATGCCTACTCTGAATGGAGGAAGGTTGGTGATGTGGAGATCAATACGCAAAGGATCAGAAGTGGCTACTATAACAGCGTTATTCAACTCGAGACAGAGATGGAAATGTTTTTCAAAAAATTGAAATCGGGTTTACGCAATAAATTCAGCAAAGTTCAAAAGAGATTTGCATTTCAAGCAAACAGTCCGTATGAAATACGCTTCTTCAGCACTCTAGCTTATATGATGGGCGTGAAACCAGGGGAATGGATTCATGTTTCTGAACCAAAACTGGCTCCTTTTCCGGCGGATATAAAGGCTGGTTTCTATCACCTATACTGTTACAGCAACGTGGTCAGCCCTCAAATAGTAGGCGACACTTTTGCACCTTTACTGCGGACCGTCAAAGTACAAGGCAAATTCAGTGATATGATTACTCGGACGTTTAACCCCGCCCACTACCTTCCAGTCTCCAGAAGACATATTGAAAATATCAATATAGAAATTAAATCAGACCAAAATGTTCCTGTAAATTTCGTCTATGGAAAGACCGTCATAAGACTACACTTCAGACCGGTGATATCACAACGTAGCCTGAGATAAATTTTATTTGTATAAACTATTCCAGAGATATGTATATAACCTCTAAGACTGATTGGTTATCATTCATATTACGCTGGTCATTCAACACTGCATCAAGCAGGCAAGAGAGAACATGGCACAGCTAAGTCTGAGACATGATCCAAATCGTTTTGTAAATTACTATGTAAGTCAATCAGGCGGTAATCTGCCAGGGTTTTATGGGGCTCCGGTCATGTACGGACGCGGAATTGGATCATTATTTTCAAAATTATTCTGCTTCGTATCCCCTCTGGTTAAAAAAGGATTTGCAATTGCAAAACCCCATCTTAAAACGGCTGCATCAAATATCGCTTCGGATGTCATCGGTAGAGCCGTGAGTAAAATGAGTGGTTCTACACACACCAACGGTCAAGAAGGTTCAGGAATTATGGTTTTATCCAAAAGACCCAGAACAAGACCCCCTGGTGATTATTTAAGGACGGTTAAGAAACAATGACAAACGCGAAAAAGGAGATCAGTCGGAGTAGACAAACGAAGAGGAAGGAAGTCATCCGCATGTTTTGATATATTTAAATAATGGCTCTTTTACATAACAAATCATCAGAGTGCACGCTGGCAGAGTTGGACTTATTTTCTGCCCCGATGACGCAGCTATCGATCGAAGATAAAATTTACACCGAGATCCAGCCTTTATCAGCAATCACCGATGGAGGCCCGATCGAGTTTTTCATTCCGGGAGACGGAGAAAAGTATCTGGATCTCAACGATACGCTGTTGCATCTCAGAGTGAAAATTACTAACGAGGATGGAACAAACCTGCCAGATGATGCACCTGTAGGGCTCATCAACTACCCGTTAAACACCATCTTCAGTCAGTGTGATGTCACTCTCGGAGATCGAATGATTTCACAATCCAGCGCTACACATTCATATAGAGCCATGATTGAGACATTGTTAAACTTTTCTGAGGATTCTTTAAAAACCCAGTTTAGCTCTGGTCTTTTTTATAAAGACACTGCAGGTGCTCTGAACTCTATTGTTACAATTAACGGGCCAAATCAAGGTCTTAACAGCAGAGCAGGCTTTACGGCAAATTCTAGGGAGGTACATCTCCTAGGCCCCCTGCATGCAGACATATTTTTCTGTGAGAGACTTCTTTTAAACTCTGTTGACCTCAAAATTAAACTTACAAGAGCCAACGATGCCTTTTGTCTCATGGCAGCAAGAGACTCCACTTACAAACTCAGGATATTAGGAGCATCTCTTTTCATCAAAAAAGTTACCGTCTCTCCAGCTGTACGACTGGGGCACGCTTCAGCTTTAATGAAGGCAAATGCTCTGTATCCACTTTCACGTGTGAATGTAAAAACATATTCCATCCCTGAAAATTCAAGGGTATGCAACCAAGAGAATCTTTTCTTAGGCGTCTTTCCCAAGTATGTTGTGATTGCATTACTGAATCATGATGCTTTTACAGGAACACACAATCTCAATCCGTTTGACTTTAATCATTTTGATATGGAATATTTAGCTTTGTGTAAGGATGGCAGACAAATTCCTGCTAAAGCCTTCCAGCCCAATTTTAACCAAGGTCATTCAGTGAGAGAGTATTACAACTTGTTTACGGCTACAGGACGACATCTAAAAGATCTTCCGCTGAGTATAACACGTCAGGAATTTAATCAAGGATACTCTCTATTCACATTTAATCTTAACCCGGGCGAGGACACAGATGCTCCATCTCCAGTTTCCAGTGGAAATTTAAGATTGGAAATGCGCTTCAGAAACCCGTTGCCTCATACCACCACGCTGATCATCTACGCTTGTTATGATTCTATTTTAGAGATTGATTCAAAGAGGCGTGTGCTGGTGGATTATTATTAATCTAATCAGGCATGAATAATCATGAAATTGAGAGCCTGATGCATCATCTGCTGGGAGATTTGTTTTGTGGTGAAAAAATATCAGAAATGTGTCGTTAATCAAAGTTGTACATTTTATACTCACGGAACATGCTCTTTGGAGATATTTATTGATTGTTATGGAATTTAAATTGTCTTATTTTTTTTTCATTGTTTGTTATTTTTTTTCTTATGATTTAATATTTGTGTAATGATATCATATGTTAGTGTGTGAAGTAGAGAACGAAGTTAGACTTGAAAAATATAATCAATAAATATTTTATTGAATAAAAGAAATAGGCTACATGTTTCATTTTCTTATAACGGTTTATGGTGAAAATGTAATCCATCGGGGTGGTAGTTTCGTCTTACGAAGAGACCTTTTTGATCCCCCATCAGCATTTTTTGGATCTTCCAGCTCAGATCTCGACCAGTAGGGAGAATGAGTTATCTGCCTTCTTCTTCTTTTTCTTCTCTGCTTAATGCTGGGGGGTGTACCTCCATTTTCAATCAATGTACCCTCTGTTTTGAAACGTCTATATTCTTCACGAGCATAAGGGTTAATGACTGAAGATATAGGGATGTTTACCTCTGACAAGGTGTGTAGAAAGTCAGACCATCCTCGGGTTTGTGATGCTCCAGATTTTTTAAACGGAAGCATGAGATTTTTCAACAAATCAATCATGTGGGACCCTTTTACAACATTTCCTTTAAATACAAATTCACCTCGCGAAGTCCAACTCTCACTTCTTTCGGATAATTTCTTCAAAATGTACTTGGCATTTTTACGGTTGTGTTTAGGTAGGCTTTTCAGTACTTCCGTAAGAACCTGATCCTTAGGGGCCTCATCCTGCCCTGGGCCTTGTTTTTCTTGGGACCGCTCATGTTCAGGAACTTCTGTGTCACGCTGCAGCGTTAAACTTACCCGTTGTTTTTCTTCTTTGACACCTTGCTTAAGTAAAGTCAGATACCTCTGGAGAAGAGCATCGTATCTCTTGATTTTTTCATAAGAAGTCAAATCCGGCTCGTTTAATATCGCTCTCATTTCAGCATCCAAATTCTCCTCCGCCGTCTGTCTGATGGACGTGTCTGACTGGGTCAGACGCTTGAATTGATGAGGTGAAATGAGAAACATCTTCTGCGATGTTCTGAGAGACATTATCTCCTGATGATTCCACCCACTAGATCACCGATCAAGGGTGCAAGAGCCGTTAAGATGGGGAGAAAAAAACCACCTCGTTGCTTTTTGAGAGCTAACTGTTTAGTTTTTATCCCGGTTCTTTTATCACCCAACAATCTGATGATATTTCTTTGTTTCTTCAATTGTCGGTGTTGAGAGGGTGATAGTTTAATGTTACCTTTTAGGATATTCAGTGCAATCTCGCACAGAGCCTGAATAAAGTCGGGAGAGCAGTGTGTGAGAATATCTTTGCGCTTCTGCGGGGTGGCCTCAAACAAGGCTCTGAATAATGGTACATTCCTTTTTATACGCGCAGACATGATGACTTACTTTGTTCTGGGCACGTACACAGCAGGCCACTGCTGAGGAAGTATGCCCGTTCTCAGTCTGAAATGTTCTGGGCAGGTAGGCGTAAAATCGATGATTAAATATCCATGAGCTTCTCTCGTTGCGTCTTCAAAACTCTCCAAGAAGAGACCCTTTTGAGATGGAAACATTTGGCGGGCCAGTATATTCAGCTGGAGTTTATCTCTCGGGTTCTTAAACAACACCATATAATTAGCGTTCAGGCTAATGGTGCGACTGAACGTTCCCTGATGAAAAACATTCTGAGTCAGCATAACAACGCTCATATTTCGATGATGTCGATACTGGGTAAAGACCTTCATCACGTTTTCATCGAGGCTTGAGCAATAACATCGTCTAGAATAATCAGATGATTCTGATTAGGAGGAAACAGGTTTTCATCTTCAAAAGAATGAGGCAATCCTTCCACAAAGGTAATATTTTTATTCATCTTCTGCAATTCAGCATACATGGGCTGAAAAGATGTGTAAATCCATACAATATTTTCTGGAACAACATCCATGACATGATTACAGTTTTGTAAAATTTTCCCGCAGCCGCTGGGTCCAACTATCATACATGAGAATGGTGCTCTAGGATCAAAATCAATCTCCTGTAAATCCATGTGACTTTTTATTTTATTTCTTCTTCTTCTTCAACTCTAATAACCGAAAGGCAGAGTTGTCCTGTCAGAAAAAAGACGTCTCTTATCATACACCAATCGAAACTTTTTAAGAAATGTCGCGTTTGTCAAACGGAATCTCTTTTTATCCCTTCTGATCGTGTGTTGAGGGATTTCAATGACACCCTCACTTGACCTCTGTAAGTAGCCCTCGACCAGCCCTTTGATGCTGTCAAAATTGACCCTCTCGCTGCATTCATGCGTCTGAGTGATGCCTTTAGCACGTATCATTACATTTTTACGGTTTTTGTTCTGGTATGCATAACTCTTGGGTCCTGTCGATGCAAACTCCGAAATGCTGTCACCATCTAACTCGTCAGTAAGATCACCCAGATAATTCCCCAATTCCAGAGGAGTTTCACCACTTTTTGTCACATAAATCAAACTGTCCGTGTCAATATAAATCAATCTGTCCTGTAACTTCTCCATGCTGCTGAGAAGTTTTAAACGTGCATAAGCGGTGGTGAATGCTGCAATAAACACATTGTTTGCCTTGCTTGGAGGAGAGATGACACGTTTACTGAAATTCCACTGCACTACACACATTTCAGGGTTGAAAAAATGAAAATAGTTAACCCTGTATTTACTCGAGAACATGAAGCTGAAAAAGTCTTCAGGATTAGTGATGACTGTGGTCTGAGACAGATCACTTCTTTGTGCAAATTTCCCCCAAAAACTGTTTAAACACAATTTTGCAACCTGCCTTTTGGCAGGATTCACCTCGATTTTCTCAGGGTCTAATTGGATGCCCTGATGCAGTTTGTCGTCGCTTATATACTTTGACTTACTCTCCTGATCCACTGCTTCAGACGGATAGCCTGAAGCCTCCTGCTTACCCTTTAAAAAGCAATGAATGTAACCTTTAAAGATTGTATCACTGCTCTTTTCAAAATGCCACACCTCTGTGATTTTAGCAAGATGATAACCACACTCCAACGCTTTACAGAGCTCTACACTCACCCATACACCCGTCAGAGCTCTGTCCTCATCATTATGCATGCAGGGACCTGACTGGTTATTTATTTCAGCGCATGTGCGGCAGAGAGTGAACACAAGTTTACCTTGGGATGTTCTGTAAGGTAAAACAGGGAACAACAGGTGACGTGGTGGGTAGACCACAGCTTTGATTATCCCGAAGTAGCTGCTGGGGTCATCAAAATCTTTGTAAATGATGGTGGGGTGTCCGAGGGGAAAAACGCAGTTGGCGTTTACATAAGGGTACAGAGATGTGTAATCCACATAGTGTACAGTTTCATCCGGTCCCGCTGTGTACCTCAACTTCATAGGACAGGTGCGTCCACCATACAGAGCATCCCGGGGGGATAGCGGTTCGGGTGCATTAACTTTCTCAAGAAAGCTGATCACCCCTGGGTCTGATTTTTTCATTTCAATCCACTCATGCTCCCATATGACTTCGAGACGAAGCCCGTACACAGTTTGTAACACCTTGCTTCTCTCAACAGTGGCAGCGTAAAACTGTTCAAATGCGACCCCTCTCAACGGACACTTGTCATGAGGCATGTAACACTTTTTACAGCCGTGGAAAAAACAGCCGTAAAATTCAAACGCAACTTTGACACTGTTAATCTCTGCATACCCATCCACTGAATATGGGCCGATTTTCTTTTCACCCCTATTTAATGCATGCTCGATAAATATGGCTCTGCTGTCTGCAATCCAGCCGAGCCATTGAATGGACGCGCTGGAGAACGTTTTACTGCTACGTCTGTAGTCCAGAGGTGATGGAATGGCTAAGGTTTGAGGAGGAAGGAAATTGGTTACAAAAACCTTCATGCAGGCTGATGCTATTGTGATACTTTTAAACGGATCCACACTTGTCTCCTTAAAGAACTCGTCTCTGAATTTTAAGCATCCTTGAGAAAGAATTTCAACGTCATTTTTACAATAACGAATAGCTTCTTTCTTAAAGTCAAAGACATCTTTGCTCGCTTCTCTGTACCAGCTGCTAAACACCTGTTGTTCTTGAACACTCATGCGTTCTACAGCGTAGCAGGATGGAGGAGGAAAAGGCCCCACATACTGGAGACGTTGTTCAGAGGAAAATAGGTGGGGAAAATAAAACCTTGCTTTGATCGGTAAAGCCTAACGCTTTCGGCATGGCACTAAGCTTCATACACATGAAGGACAGGCTATCAATGTATTTTAACCTGTAATCAGGGTCGGTTAAACAGAGAACTTTACTTCCTAGCATGATGAGATGAGGTTTAATGCCTAACTGCAGCATTGTTGTAAGGATCAGGTAACCATCATACCCACGCGCATTGTGCGCTATTAAGGTGAAGCCTCTGCACTTCGGCCTCCTGAAATGCAGGATAAATTTTTGGGTGCAATTCAGTCCATAAGCATGCCATTTATCACCTTTCAACGTTTTAGCACAGACCAGAAAGGGGGTATGCACGCCGCTCTCATTGACGAGGCATTCGAAATCATAACAAATCAGTTTATCATCAAGCTGATTAATTGCACTGCAAGGCTGAATGTAACACTTATGATCATCACATGTAATGTCTAGGCTGGGAGGTACATTTTCACCGCAAATACTGCATTTTACATTACACACGTGTGGTTTATTCGGTTTACTGATTGGAATAACGTATATCCATTTGCATACTTTACACAGTTTTACCAACTCACAGTCACTCATAGGACGGTGAGCACTATTTCTGATGCGCGGTTCCCTGTGTCTGCTGAAACATGAGGAATTACGACAGATTCTTTGACAGCCTGCACAGCTTACAGGATTGCTAATCTCTTGCATACATTTATATGTTCGACACACTGGACAATAACCTTCACAATGGTGTGTGTTTACATTCTCATAGCTGGTGTAACAGTAATTACAAATATATCTGCACCCCATAAAACCTTTGAGATTTTTTATCCCATAGTAATGACCTTGAAATAACAGCAAAAACACAGGGTTTGAACGATCAGGGAAACTGGTCTCAAATTTACACAGAGCAGTAGAGCTCGTGGTTCTGTGAAACACTACAATTTTTCTCTTCAGAATGGTTTCAAATTTACCAATATCACTAAAAGTAACTGCTGTTTGCTCGTTGAGGCCTGCCTGATGCTGCCATCTCCTCCCCTGTTCTACAGCACGGTGATCCGTGAGCTCAGGATCAGAGACGTGTGCGAGGCTGATTGCAAAACATAACTGATTACCGGTATTGTTTATAATATACAAATGACGCATTTTCTTATTAAACAGTTCACAGTCTAACGTTCCTGCAGCTTTACGCTTAGAACCTCCTGCTGGGTCATTAACAACCTGAAGAACAAATTCCATGTTATTATCTACAGGTATATTTGCAGTCGATTGTACTAAATCGTCGAGGAAGTTCTCGAAAGCAGGCAGGATCATATTTACATCATCTGTAACAGTAAATGTGATGTGACGATTGAGATTTTCACCCACTAATTCCAGCTGCACAACGTCGTTACGTCTGGTTAAAGATCTTGCAGCGTCGGCTAATTCAATGAGAATACGCATGATGTTTGTATAGAATGCGGCTAAATCTGGAACGTTACTTGGACAGGGCGGCGGTATGGTAAAAGGCCTCCTTATTTCATGGTTATTAAAATGTTCACGTTCAACCACGGGTGGTGGATCTCGCCCTATTTGATCAGAACTAACCGCTACTTCCGTATTGAAATGACCCCCGTGCTGATCTGCGGCGTGTGACGTAGAAGGATTTTGATGACTGTCAGGTGAATCATTTTGCTGAATGCTGAGTGGAGACGGTGCTCTATTTAAATCTTCAAGAGCCTGATTGATTACGTTTAAAAAGTCACCATGCCGATCTGCGGCGTGTGACGTAGAAGGATTCTGATGACTGTCAGGTGAATCATTTTGCTGAATGCTGAGTGGAGACGGTGCTCTATTTAAATCTTCAAGAGCCTGATTGATTACATTTAAAAAGTCACCGTGCCGATCTGCGGCGTGTGACGTAGAAGGATTTTGATGACTGCCAGGTGAATCATTTTGCTGAATGCTGAGTGGAGACGGTGCTCTATTTAAATCTTCAAGAGCCTGATTGATTACGTTTAAAAAGTCACCGTGCCGATCTGCGGCGTGTGACGTAGAAGGATTTTGATGACTGTCAGGTGAATCATTTTGCTGAATGCTGAGTGGAGACGGTGCTCTATTTAAATCTTCAAGAGCCTGATTGATTACATTTAAAAAGTCACCGTGCTGATCTTCATTTATTACATTTTCACTGTTAGCAGGAGATGCATTTAAAACGATGTTATCTGCTACTTCTGCATTAACGGGAATTTCGTTAAGTTCAATAACTAAATTTCTTATTTCATCCAGGGCAAGTCTGATTCGGTTATCCATTTCTATGAACATAAGAAAAAAATAAAATAAACCTAACCTACAGAAATTTTTTTTTTAATAAAACACAGTGATCAGTTCAGTTTAAAATCACCTTGATGTCACCAAAATGCTTCTTTAACAGAATCTGACATGCTGCCAGAAGCGTTAACGATGAGGCCTTATTACGAAGATCCCGTGAGGCTGTAGAGACTGTCTTCCTGCGCTGTCCGTTTCTGTAGCCAATCTGTCCTACCATCAACGTTACCTCTGTAAGGAGAATGAACAAAAATAAATAAATAAATAAATAAAATATGTATATATATATATATATATATATATATATATATATATATATATATATATATATATATATATATATATATATATATACATATATATTGAAATAAACACATTAAAACTGAAAAAAAAAGGGGAATTCAAATTAATTCAGTATGTATGAATTAAAACGTACCGTTCATTAAACCTCTCACTAGCGTAGCTCTGCTTTGTAGCGCAGAGAGTCGCTGTCTTTTGGCCGGGGTTAAATATTCTGTAAAAACAGAAGACAATAAAAGTTATCTTACACTGCGCAGCACAGCGTTCATAAATAAACGATAATAGTTTTTAAAATACACAAGTTTTTTTTTTTTTAAGGGGAAAAAAAAACCAAACAAAATCTTACTCCGTTTCTGTGCGGTAAAACCTCCAGATTTCGCTTCTTGTTGGACTGAAACGGTGCCTCTCTGCTGAAAGCTGTCTTGATCTTTGAAAAGCGACCTTCTGGTGGGCGGATTCAGTGTGGCATCTGTAAACAGGTTTTTATGATATTTTATTGAACTATGCTTAAAATACATATATATTGTTGTTTTTATTTTATTTAAAAAAAATTTCTACCCTGCTGCTGCTGCTCGACAGCTGTGTCTTCCACAGAGCTCTCTGTCGAATCTGTAAACAGTTTTATCTGAGGTTTAAAACAAAGTCTCTAATAACACATAAATAAAATACGTTCACTCAAAGAAAAACAGTTAGTTCTTAGGACTTACTTTCTGGAGGTGCCGGTAACTTATCCGGTGTGTCTTCAGGGGAAATGATGATAATTGGCAGAGGAGTATTCAAATAATCAGTTTTAATTTCTGTGTTAGAAGAAAGTTCAGATGTTGTTGGGGGTTTTTCTTGTTTGGAAATAATTTGCCTTCTCAATTTTGACTGTCGATTCCAGCCGCTGAATCCTCCAACTTGATCATTCGGGTTTACCTCTCTCATCAAATCTATAAATTGAAACATTGTCAAGGGTTAACTATAATATATATATATATATATATATATATATATATATATATATATATATATATATATATATATATATATTATTGCATTTAACATTTACTTACCATATTCTGATTGTGTCAAGATGAAATCATCAAGGTCATCAGCGGTGGGTTCTATGACAAAGAAACAAATATATATACATATAAACAATATATATAAACAATATTAGAGAACATTCACATGCATTTAATGATTTCTTAAAGATGAATACTTACTTACTTACTTTTAAAGATGTCATTGTACTTTTGTGAATTATTAGAAGTAGAAGCCACAATTTCCAGGTTTCCTGAAATATTTACTGACATTTTTTCTTGTCAGTACTGACACAGTGTTGTGTTTCAAAGACATTCAGCATTTGAAGACCCTGACACTGAGGTTAACCAATGAAAAAGAGCCCCCGAACGACATTTACACACAGTATTTATACCAGAACATGACAGTGTTATCTGTTGTGGAATTTTCCTAACCATCAAAACTTCTGATAATGGTTTTTGCAGCTTTCTCCAATAACACAGAGGTTCAGAGGGATGAGTCAACCCAAATGACAGTGTTATCTCAACTGCAAAGACTCTATGTTTTAAGACCAAAACCCTTCTTGAGTTCAAAGGTGATATGGTTATCTAAGGAACAGACCTAACTGCCCTTCCTTACATCGCCCCTAACAGATGGATATAGAATAACTGTAACCCCCTGAATAACCTTTTACTCTAAGATGAAAAAGTAAATGTTTTAGAAAAGCTATAGGTAACTAAAATTATCATTCCTTTTTCCTAAAATGGAGTCTCTCATGATTCAAAACAAACACATCATTGCTAGAGTCAATTTATAACTTGGAAACAGTATACTGAGGGATTGTAAAGTTTTTTTTTTGTTTTTTTTCTGTTAATCTCATATTCGTCTTACCTCTTTCATCTGCTTTCCTGTCTGTTGACGCAGAAGCTGAAGGTTTTCTTGTTCCATCGATGTAGGGAAGCACAATCTTTTATTTACTTTTGTTAGGTCTTTTCTATTTTGAACTGATTTAGACTGGCTCATATATTCAACAAATAGGTCCTGCTGTAAAGCAAAATGAACTTACAGTTCTGTCAGGTTACATAGTTCATTTATTAGGATTTCATGTGATAGGTCAACATTAAGTTGATTATACCTTTAAAATATAAAAGGATGCATGTCTTTTTGTTTTTAGATGTATTAACGCCTGAAAAACATACAGATTATTAATAACACCCTTAAACACACCCCTGTGTGTTTTAATTGGCTCATTTAAGGCCTTCCCCGTAACCCTTAAACACACCCCTGTGTTTTAATTGACTCACTTAAGGTATCGCCCCTAATGACGACAACCAATCAGCATCCACTGTTACGCCCCTTGGACACACACCCCCTGCTTGACCACGTGACCTCCTGCCCACATGGCCCCCACATGGCGCCAACCGGAAGTCACGCCCTCACCGGAAGTCCCGCCCACCTGTCAAGAAGACGAAAGGGTGTACTTAAATTCTCTACCCTTTAATAAAGTTTGTCTTAACACACAAAGAACACAACCTGAGCATTTGTGCTGCAGATAGTCTGCTAGCACCAAGATAGCTGAGTTCAACACAAACAAAACCAAACTTCATAAAATGAAAAACGTTTAGATCATTTCAATCGAAATCACTTCTATGTTTTTTTGCCCAAACACTTAACCTCATGAACTGTGGTGAGGAACGTTGTCCAAGCGACGATGAAGTTTGAAGAGACGTCCACAGTCTTTAAACGGTTAGCTACAGCTAACCTCCTTTGCTGTGGGGAGTGGCGGCTGTTCTGTCGGCCGGTCTGAGAACAAACGGTAGCTTCTAGCTAACCTTTGTAGCTGTGGATGAAAGACGGCCCGTTCTGTCCGCTAACCACACTGCACGTTACCGATACCACGGTGATGGGGTCTCTGCTGTCTTCCTTCCAGACTGGGAGACCGCTCCGCTCAGCTTCGTAGAGACCGCTTCTTTGTGGGGAACTTCTCTGGGACAGTTTGCTTCTGCAGGCTTAACTTTGCATATGATCAATGATCGTATGACATCCTTGGATGCAGTTGAAGAGTTTATGTCTGTTTGCCAGCAAAGAGACATCAGCGCGCTTGTCTCCCCTATCCGGTCCCTTTCGAAGGCCATGTGGAAGAGAGCGGTTGTAGCAACAGCTGTGCTTTTATTTGGGCAGTGGTGCCACAGGAAGTCCGCAGTTATCCCGTTTCCTGGCTGTGCCGGAAGAAGGTTAATGCACTTTATTTTGAAAGTTCAGGAAAGTCTGTACCGGATTTTAATGTTGAAATCCATGGCTGGGTCCCGACAATTAGTTGTCAATTATAATCATCAAGTTTAAAAGAAATAAACATTTGAAATATATCAGTCTGTGTGTAATGTATGAATATAATATACAAGTTTCACTTTTTGAATTTAATTACTGAAATAAATAAAGTGTTTCATGATATTCAAATTTTATGACCAGCAGCTGTATTTATAACCACATTGGACCCATCTTCTGATGGCTACTTTCTGCAGCATGAACACATACATATACATTTAAATATCATACACAGTGAATAGTCAAATTGTAGCTTGTTCCTGCGCAGTGAGTATTTGCTTCAGATTAACTACAGCTTCCTCCAGCAGCAAAAAGCCTGAAACAGTTTATGTCCGGGGTGAAAGGAAATGATCACAAGGTTTCCTGGCCATCTTGATATCTTGGAAACATAAAGGTCCTTTATTTTATCAAAATCAGTGGCAAAATTATGGGTACCCTTGCGGTTAAAACTTTGCACTATGCCTTTTCTCCTATAAAACTGCATATTGTCTTCTGCTGCAATTCTTCACAATTTTGGAGCATGTAGAGAGTGATATTTGTGACCATTCCTCTTTGCATGATGTCTTTACATTGCTCATCATGCTGCTTTCTTTCTTATATTCTCTTCAGCTTACCCTATAGGTTTCCTATAGGAATTACTTCTAAAGACAGAAATGGCCATGGCAGAAATTAGATTTTGAATTGGGTGAACAATTTGTGTTTACGGGATCTTGGGTTTTAGATCTTTGTATTGCTGAAAGCCCAAAGGATGACATTTTCCAGCTACTGGTAGAGGCCAGCAAATTTTTATTTTAAATGTTCAGGTATTTCAAATACTCCTTGATATTCAGCATCTTCACAGTTTTGACAGCATTTAGCCCCAGGTTGTTATCTCTAAACCATGTCATCAGGATGTGTATCTCAGATCTGTAAGTTGACTCCTCCCCTTGTGAGATGAGGATGGTATGGTCAGCAAACTTCAGGAGAGTTTACGGAGAAAGGACATGCCTTGACACCAACTGGTGCTGATGGTCCACAGGCTTGACATGTGCTTGTCCAAGTGTATGCCCATGGTTTTGAGTGTGAGTGGAGTAAGGGTTCTCTCTCTGTAGAGGATCTCTGTTGGAGGGAGTTTTCCCGCTGACAGCAGCTTCACACACCTGTCGGCAATTTCCCTCATCTGATGCTTAGCTTTCTTTTTAGACTCGAGCCAGCCTGTATCTCTCAGAGAAACATGTTTTTGAATTTACCTTCCTCAAGCTTAATCTGTTAAACCCTAAGGGATTTTAGACCAATTTCCACCTGAAATTACATGCCTTAACAAAATCAAATACAGCTCCACGACTACAAGGTCTACATGCAAAGTTTTGGTACCTGTGTAAAGGTAAGACAAAAATGAATATATTTCCAGTGGAACCACTGTTACAACTGTATGTCTGATTTATGCATGATTGAACACAGAAAAGTTTTTATTTTTTGGCCCTCGCCTACATTTTTTTCTAAATAAACATTGTGAAACACCGTGAAAATCTTTTGGAAATTCTAGGAGAACCCACAGGTTGTATTCAACAACATTCTGGCTATAACTGCAGCATATTTGGACTGAATCAGTTGAAGCATTTATTTTCTATAAAGGTTTTAGTGGGAAATGTGCCAGGCAGACATGGGATTTTGGCACAATTTAGCCAAATGTGGCAAAACGGTGCCAAATGTTTTTTTCACCTCATAAAAGGGAATAATGGTCAAATAAAAGTGCTGATTTCCATTGTAGGACTCCTTTTGCATATAACATAACCTTTGGCCATGACATTTACCCTGTGTATCATCAAAATGTACCATTGTGCAGAGCATAATATCAATATAATGAATAGAAAACAAGCTGAATTATATAGAATTATCTCCAAACAGAGAGGTTTTATTGAAAACAATCATTTTCAATAAAAAAGAAACAGGCTGACTGTTTTAGTGGTGTCAATCCTGGGTCCTGGAGGATCACTCGGTGAAAATGCAGGAGATCGTGGCTCAGTGTCAGGCTCACCTGGAGAGTGCCACCTGTCCTCGCTGTCGTCACTAGGTGGAGGGGCAGCCCTACTCACCTGTCTGGAGACTGGCCTGATTGAAGTGCTCCTTGTTTTTGTGGCAGATGCAACCTTGCGCTTCACGGGTCTTGAGGCGGACCGTAGCTGACGAGCAGGTGGCTGATACATTTCATCTTCTTCTGCACTATTTTCACTGGGGAAACAGAAATGTTGGGATTATGAATCTGAGATTATTTAATATTAATATTTTATCAAATAATATTTCAGTCTTTTAAGGGTTGTCCTGTGAATAGTGTTGTGGAATTGTCTTATCAAAGTGGGTAGAAGTTGACTCATAACAAGAGAAAATCCGGAGTTTGTCTTTATAAGTTTTATTCAAAGGCATTCAGCATTTGAAGACCCTGACACTGAGGTTAGTCAGTGAAACAGAGCCCCGATCAACATTTACACACAGTATTTATACCAGAACATGACAGTGTTATCTCAACTTAAAAGAGTCTGTGTTTTACGACCCCAGACCCTTCTCGGGTCAGAGGTGAGAAGGTTACCTAGGAACAACCATCTACTCTCCCCGAGGCATCACCGTAACAAATGTCCTTAACCATTAAACTTCTGATAATGGCTTTTACAGCTTACTCCCTAACACAGATGTTCACAGAAGTGAGGTAACCCAAAGGTCACACACTTTGGAACACTTAATAAAATAATTTCCATCACACTCCCTTCTTCTGATTACAAGATAATCACTACGCTGCTCCGTAGTTAGAACAGTGAAACCTTCCTCAGATAAAGCAGTAAGATTAAAGGTCAACACAAAGGGATCAGGGACCAAAGATCCTGAAATAGTAGAAGGATCAGTTCTGATAGGACATGACTCAAATTTATGTCTGTTGATTAAAGCACATAAAACAGATATAATAGCTTCGCAACCTACTGTCTTCCCAAGGAAATAAGGTGTACTTTCCTCCTGTGTAATACAAATATCTGAATCTATAATCGGATTTCTATTACCCCGAATTTTATAAAGAGTTCCTGTAGACGCACACGTTAAATTAATCTCACTAGAAAATCTACTAACATTTCTGCTTTCCCGTACAGTATAATTCCTCACCCAAGGAAAAATGACCTCCACCAGCTGGTTATGTTGCATATCTGGAAAGAAAGTAGTATTAATAAGAACAGGTACTAAAAATGGTTGATCATTAATTACACGTGGAATCAAACAACAAACATAGCAACTGTCATTTCTTATCTTCCTCACAGTTTGATGCATCAGTTGCCACCAAACATTATCAGCATGATCATAGTAGTCAGAAAAGTGATGAATCTCTCTTCGAATCCGCTGATGAGTATTATTAGTCAGATTAACCACACATTATCTTTGCTGTACCTTTCCCAAAATGAACACAAGAGTTATAAAAATACTTGCAATACCAATCATTAGCATCAGAACAGACCATCTTCCATTTAACTGCATCGTGACCTTGAAGTGGAATGTCCTTTCGTCTGGTACTGAAAGCAAACAGTTTTTTTTTTCAAAGAAAACAAATTATAAACACAACTTAAACAACCAAAAAAACAAAAATCCTGCTGTCTCTCCTGAGTGGCTTCAAGCTGCCCTGTTACCAGTCATTTTCTTTAATTTGGGCTATTTAAATTTTGAGAGTTGGGGAAAACTTATTACTAGAACCCCTCTTTTACAATCCAAATGCTGATAAATGTTCCAATATTTTATCTCTTAGTAATCTGAAATCACCTTGTGTACCTTTGTACTCATATGTATTCCTTTAATCTTTAAACCCTAAGAAATCAAACAAGGAGACTGGAGTTTGAGCCGACCATCCTCTTTAGTGTTGAGAGCCTTTATTTCTTTTCTTTTCCTAAAATGAAGGATTTTACTTGTCTTGATTCTGTTATAAAAAATCCTAACCTTGGTTCCAAAACTAAACTCTTCAACCCCAATCTGTGTTCCCCAGAGTAGACATTTTGAGTATTATTGCATTTCAAAGCCACCAAATGACTGGAACTCATCATTGGCTTAGATCTATTTTAATAGGTAATCGGTTGAAGGATTGGCTCAATATATTATTTCTGCTTGGACAATAATCAGATTTAAAATTATTAGTTCACAGCTCCTAATTTACCTCAGATCATATTTGCTTCTAACACAGTTCATAAGAAGCTTCAGACAAACATTATGCTAAAAAGCCAAAAACAAAACAAACAAAAACCAGAGCTGTTTTAAAATAAAGAAAAAGCCTGCTTAAAAAAACTTGGTACTGTGGTGGAAAATAACTCCACGGTTCTGAAGGCATTTTCATGCAGTCTTTTAGGAAACATGAGATTAGTTACATTTTTGTGTGGTACCACTTTCCAATCAGATTCTTTCTAAATAACCCCATTTTTCATTCTCATTTTAAAGGTTTGTTTTACCAAGGAAAATGTGTTTAACAAAACCTATTACTCTCGAGGTTTTAAAAGTTTTAGCTGGTGATATCTCAGAAAACAAGTGTTTTATGATTCCTATGCAACACAGAACTGATCAGGTTTCTCTTTCCTTCTCCAAAGGGAGAAAAAAGGAAACTGCAGAACCAAGCCTTTCATAGTTTTTGTCAGGACCTGATATAAGGTACAGTGTAAATCAACACGCTGCATGAATCAGAAGAGGGAAGAAAACCCTAATATAACCTCTTCCCAGCAGCTGCTGTGAAAAAAAAAATGAATTTGTACTTTCAACAAGCGTCAGTTAGCACTTGCGGACAAAAACTGCACCAAACTGTAAGTACTGTGTCAGAGACTGTATGAAGACCATCTGCAGTAGAACTAAGCCTGTTTTAATGAGGTCTCTACCCATTAGATTTATGGGATACAAACTCTGACAACAGAAAATAATGCCTGAAGGAGAAACCCATCAGGTTTTACGCATGCGCTGGGTTTTATAAAAATGCTCCTTCATGAGAGCTGTCCTGAGAATTACATAGAGACACATGGTTACTGCTGAGTTTTGGAAATGTTGTAACTTCCTCTGCTTTTCATAACTTTTAATAACTAGAATAATTGACCCTGAATATTCCACGATGAAAGAGAACTTGTTTCTCTAAAAGAATTAACCGGAAAGTATCAAATGAGTTAAGTTATCACCCTTTTGAAGATACTTTTCTAACCCTAAAATAATATTTTAACCCGCTATATCTGTCAACGTCAAGCAAGCGTCACATGAGCAGCGGTTAATAAGCGTTCTTCATTGCAGAAAATAGGAAAAGATTTATGCAAATGTGTGTGTGTTTGTACGTTACCCCCATCAGTTTCTAAATCACTCCAGAGTCAGACTGTCACACACACAGTTCTCCATCAGTCCAAAAAACAACCAGGCCCTTCCCAGGTCTGTTGGTGGGACATTCAATCATTCTTTGTCCACTTTAACTTCTCCAGGAGGGAGAAAGAAGAAACTTTGCTCCGGTTTCTCTTCTGCCCGCATAAGATGTGCTTTCAATATAAATCCAGTGTATCACTCTTCTGGCTCTTGCAAACAGCATGGATTGTTGTCCATCTCAGTGGGTCCAGACTTCTTCTGAGTTTCGTTTTTTTTTTTTTTTTGTAGAAACTCACACTGCGATTTTCAACAAGCAGTTAGGCAGGAGGGCAGATCTCTCTCTTTCAGGCCGTGCTGGGGAAGCGTCTCTGGCGAAGTAGCCATGGAGAAGGGCAGGTTTCTAAAATCCAGACTCAAAAACGCAGATGTTGAACTCAAATCCCATATATGTGTGTATTTGTGTGTGAGAGAGGCAGAAGAAAAACTTTAGTATAGGTTCAGATTTTGCACAAAGAAATATTATCAGTCAGTCAGTCAGTTGTCCACCTGCCTGTCACTTCCTTCCACAACATGCATTATACTCCTTTCTAAAACAACTTTCTTTTCGCATCTCTAATGTCCCTTTTCACTTTTTTACCTTCTTTTCCGACTGAGCGCAATATTTAAGACAAACGAAACTTCCTTCAGGAAAGTTTTAACTCTTTAACCCCTTAATTGATGCACTCTGTGCTTTTTAATCTTTTCCTTATGTTTTTTTTTATTTTTCCATCAACTGTTTTACTTGAAACTATTTAAACTATTTAACTTATTTACACTCAAACTTCCACGCTGTGAAAAACCAAACTTATCTTCCAAATTAAAGCACATTTCACACAATCATCCCCACTTTTTCCTTTCATTATTTTATAAATCAGAGTATGAAGAAGGAGACACCCCTGATGCCTCAAGGTTCCGGAACCATTTCTTTTTCCTTTTTACCAGTTCAGCGGCACGTCTGCCCTCTGGCTTTTCTCCTTTATGAGGTGTAGAAAATTGCTAAAAACCACCCGCAAAACCCTGTGTTTTGCTTTATCTTATTGTTACCAATAAGAACCTCCCTGTTATTCCTTAACAAGGTAACCGGGCCCTCAGCTGATGTCCTCCCTCTCGCAACTCTGGAACCTAATTAATTAGTTAGGAGATGATGGTTAATGTGTAATAAAAATAATAATATACATTATATCATACAGAGCAACTTCTCACCCAGATATATTTGAAGACAAATAGTTCGGATCCAATCGGCCAGAAGCCGCAGGCGGGCACCAGAACTCCCCTCCGTAAAATGGAAGTGGACTGAGAACAACTATCAGGCTGGCCAGGCGTCCATGTCCCCGTCCTGCGCTCTCCTCTGGCATGTTAGATCCTGTTCGTGACGCTAAAATTGTTGTGGAATTTTCTTATCAAAGTGGGTAGAAGTTGACTCATAACAAGAGAAAATCCGGACTTTGTCTTTATAAGTTTTATTCAAAGGCATTCAGCATTTGAAGACCCTGACACTGAGGTTAGTCAGTGAAACAGAGCCCCGATCAACATTTACACACAGTATTTATACCAGAACAAGACAGTGTTATCTCAACTTCAAAGAGTCTGTGTTTTATGACCCCAGACCCTTCTCGGGTTCAGAGGTGACTAAGTTATCTGGGAACCCATCTGTCCTTCCCAACACATCATCCTAACTGTGGGTTTTAACCATTAAACTTCTGATAATGGCTTTTACAGCTTACTCCCTAACACAGATGTTCTCAGAAGTGAGGTAACCCAAAGGTCACACACTTTGGAACACTTAATAAAATAATTTCCATCACAATACCAGCCCAGTAAGGCGATGGTATTAGGACAAAATAGAAAGGTGTGAGACGAGCTCTGACATTATTGAACAACAAAACTGCACATATATTGAATGAATTCAGGCAATTTCTTAAAATACAAGAATTTATTGACAAAAATAAGTCAACTCAAAGTCAAACATATTTCAATCAACAAACTCTTTACTATGCTAAAACAATCCAACTAAACTACCAAGCAGAATTAAAGAATAATGAAGACTAATGGGCTATGTACAATATAAACAAGTTGATTAAAGATGTTTGAAAACCATGACCAGAGGAGTGATGCAACATTACCATGCAATGTTTATGTTTGAGAACCAAGGATTATCTTGAAGAATCTGGAAATGAAGTTAAGTTAGTCTTGGAACCAACTTAGGCAATAATCAGGAAACGTTGAGACAACCATTCACAATGCAAGATCAGATAAAATATTATTTTAATAAAATAATGTTGTAAATAATGATCTGGTGAATAAAACCAACCTTCTGGATGACCATTTCTCAACAGTGTCTAATTAGCTGCTTTTATTTATTAAAATAATATTTAAAGAAATATTATTAAGGGAATATTTTGGACAGAGCCAAATCTTTCTGGAGAAATGGGGCTTAATGGTGTTTACTTAGTTATCAAATTTAGTAAAATGATGTTAGGGACACATTATTTACTGGATTGAAAACTAAATCTTTCTGGGTAAATATTGTTTGGCAGCAAGCACATGTCCTTACCCTTTAGCAGTTGAAGCTAACAGCTTAGCACCAGAATCAAACCCACACCTTTAAAAATACCGTCAATAAAAGGGCTAAAATGCATAAGTTTGTATGAACTGTGTTGAGGAAAAGCTGTCCGGGCGACAATTAAGTTTGAAGAGAGCTCTGTGAACAAAGGGTTAGCTTCTAGCTAATCTCCTTCGCTCTGGCTGGAAGACGGCTCGTTCTGTCCGCTGACCACACTGCACGTTAACTCCCGTAATGCGGCTACTCGTTTGTCCTCCTCTCAGGCAAGGAAAACCGCTTCACTCGGCTTGTAGAGACAGTGTCTCTGCAGGGACTTCTCTGGGACATCGTTTGCTTCTGCAGGTCTCAGAGAGAAAGTCAAGCCAGGCATGTACCTTAATTCCCGTTTTTATGAATGAATACTGGGTACACAAACAGTTATTCACTCATACTTAACTTGTGCATATGATCGTGTGATCTTATGACACTCTTGGATCCAGTTGAATAGTTATGTCTTTTTGCCAGCAAAGAGACATCAGCGCGCTCTTCCTCTCCGATCCCGCAAAGAGGAACAGTGGAAGAGGTCGGCTTGTTGGAGAGGGGGTGCTCTTATTCAGACAGTGGTATCATAGGAAGTCTGCTGCTACCCCCCCCCCCCCCCCCCCCCCCCCCCCCCTGCAATTTATTTTGAAAGTTCAAGAAAGTCTGTACCGGAGTTTAATGTTGAAATCCATGGCTGGGTCCCAACAGAAAGATATATGAAGACTAACTTTGACTCTGTTTATCTAAAGGGCAAGCTAAAAATGAAGTTGCGTCTCACAATGACTTATAATAGGCCTATGAACACACAGAAGGAAGATACACGAAGGTTAGTTGAGGCTCAAAGAAAATACGAAACTAAGTTACTAAGCAGAGTTCTGGCGAGAGTCTGTTACCACTGTTGGCTAACACTCAGGTGGAGAAGTGCTGGCAGCCTCCTGCTTAAATGCTCCCAGTAGCAATCAGCAGATCTGAAATGCCTGTTACCTCTGCACCCATGAGCTCTGACGGACTGAGCAAAGTAAACAGCTGGCAACAAAAACAGAAAACAAACAGAAACTCCCAGACCCCGACAATTCAATTCAAAAAGTCAAACTCATATATTATATACAGTTAAAATCTGATCTTTTGGAAAATTCCCTCTGTCATTATTCTGGCAATTAGTAAATAGTCAGGAGTACCTGACCTAAAACAGGAAATGTTTAGTCTCATTTAATGACAGACATTGATATTACATTTTTTATGCAGTGTATGTAAATATGTGGTTTCATTGTGGTTGATCATTTCAGAATGGGTGCTGCTTGGTATTTGAAAGACCCAAGCTTTACTTCTACTGCCTTTCTCTTTGATGGACAATCAAAAAATCTTTTGTTTTATTGCCTAATTGTCATCAATGATGGTTTTAATGGTAATTTTATTTAGAACGGTAATGCTAGTTTTCTCATGGAAATCACTCCTTACTATTTAATTCCTGTTGCTAAGTAGCCTCTTTTCCACGTTGCAGTATATAAGTAATAAGTAATAAGTAATTTAGTCAATCACATTTAACTTAACATCTGTTTTTATCTTTGTCTCTAGCGCGTCTGGTTGTAGTTCTCCTCTGTTGTACAGACTGCAGACAGATCAGACATCCTTTAAGACCCATGCAGTATGAGATCATTGTTAGTGTAAAACTGACAAATTATTTGACCGAGCAGAGCAGCACACCATTTCAAAGGAATGCAAATCCCATTTCATGACATGTAAAATGGATCTTAGATTTGTACTGTCATATTTCTTAGCACACTTTGAAAGACCTAATGTTCTGCTCTTCTCTGTAGGATGGATAAACACAGGCAGATTCCTGTAAATGGATTCCAGCCTGCTTCTGCCTTCACTGCATCTTGCATACAATCCTGCCAAAGCAAAAAGTAATTAAAACTAAAATAAAACATGATGGTCTTTTAAAAGTCATGCCTTTAATGAACAAAAGGACTAATTAATTGCATTGTTTCAGGAAGTGCACATGCACTGAAATACAGATGAGTTGATGGGGGTGGCAGACCTCATGTAATAAGCTCTGATGTGCAAAAGTACATTTAAACGAGGTAAATAGAGTCCAGACATACCGCATGTTTCTTTCTTCTGATCTGACTTGTCTAAAGTGGAGTACTGACAGAAATGATAAATTCATGAAACGTTTAATGATTTAGGAATTAACTTATTCTTGCGATAAATCTGCAGATCACTAAGCATTCAGCAACAGTCAAATACAGCAGCATTTAGAAGATTTATTACAACTAATCGAATGCAACAGAAATAATTTAATAAACATGAAATGGTTGATTTTGTAATAAGCACAAATTCACCAATAATACACATTTAAAATCTTAGATCTAACTTACTTTTAGATTATCATCACTTTGTGCAAATTAGTGTTAATAGTAAGATTCAGCAAAGACATTCTTCATGTGGTAGCATGTTTCACTACTTTCCACATGAAAAAGCCTCTAATTCTGATTGCAAGGTCCCATTGTACTATTGCACCAACGATACAGTAAGTCTGTTTTTTCTCTGGCTTTGTGAAGATTTTGGGTTTAATAAACACCTAGATTACAGGATGTGGCCGCATATGACCTTTTACTACAATAAATGATGATTTGTTTTTTAAGTTGGATGGATAGTTATGGCAAAAAATAAAATGGAATAGCTCTTTCTGAAAAAAGAAATGTTTTTGGGGGGGAGAGGTTTAAGTCTTTTTATACTCAGTAAATTAGTTTTAATCCATTAATCTTTATACAACATTGGGTGATGATTCAAGAAAACAAATTTATACCAACCTTCTGCTGCTGAACAGATGACCTGACATCTGATTCCAGAGTAGTGTAAGAGTTTATGTTCGACCACATAACTTTAAGGACCTGTACTATGGGTACCAAACAAGCCAACACTTACAGATTTCCTTTACCCTGCCTGACAGTTGGTGTATGATGTTTGTTCTGATATGCTGTGTTTGTTTCTTTACATGTTCTACTTTGGTCTCATTTCCCAGAAATGTTCTTCCAGATGTTTATTTTGCAAACTTAATTTGTTAATTTGACGCATTCCCTGGTGGAAACAGAGGCTGGGGACTCGGGGTTGGACTCTTTCATCACCCAGGCTGAAGTCACCGAGGTGGTTAAAAAGCAGGGCTTCGGGGTTGGATGAGATCCGCCCTGAGTTCCTCAAGTCTTTGGATGTTGTGGGGCTGTCATGGTTGACACGCCTCTCCAACATTGCGAGGCAGACAGGGACAGTGCCTTTGGATTGGCAGACTGGGGTGGTGGTCCCCCTACATAAGAAGGGTGACCAGAGGGTGTGTTCCAACTACAGGGGGATCACACTCCTCAGCCTCCCTGGTAAGGCCTGCGCCAGGGTATTGGAGAGTAGAGTCCGGCCGATAGTCGAACCCCGGCTTCAGGAGGAGCAGTGTGGTTTTCGTCCCGGCCGTGGAACACTGGACCAGCTCTGTACCCTCTACAGGGTACTCGAGGGTTCATGGGAGTTTGCCCAACCGGTCCACATGTGTTTTGTGGACCTGGAGAAAGCATTCGACTGTGTCCCTCGTGATGCCCTGTGGGGTGCTCCAGGAGTATGGAATCGGGGGCCCTTTACTAGGGGCCATCCAGTCTCTGTACAAGCGGAGCAGGAGTTTGGTTCGCATTGCCGGCACTAAGTCAGACCTGTTCCCGGTGCATGTTGGACTCTGGCAGGGCTGCCCTTTGTCACCGGTCCTGTTCATAACGTTTATGGTCAGGATTTCTAGGCGCAGCCAAGAGCCGGAGGGGGCCTGGTTTGGGGACCAGTGGATTTCGTCTCTTCTTTTTGCAGATGACGTGGTCCTGCTGGCCCCCTCTAGCCAAGACCTACAGCATGTGCTGGGGTGGTTCGCAGCCGAGTGTGAAGCGGCTGGGATGAAGATCAGCTCCTCCGAGTCAGAGACCATGGTACTCGACCGGAAAAGGGTGGCTTGTCCTCTTCAGGTTGGAGTGGATTTCCTGCTTCAAGTGGAGGAGTTTAAGTATCTCGGGGTCTTGTTTATGAGTGAGGGAAGAATGGAGCGGGAGATCGACAGACAGATCGGTTCGGCTGCCGGAGTAATGGGGGCACTGTGCCGGTCCATTGTGGTGAAGAGAGAGCTGAGCCGAAAAGCGATGCTCTCGATTTACCGGTCGGTCTACGTTCCTACCCTCACCTATGGCCATGAACTTTGGGCCTTGACCGAAAGAACGAGATCCCAGATACAAGCGGCTGAAATGAGCTTCCTCCGTAGGGTGGCCAGGCACTCCCTTAGAGATAGGGTGAGGAGCTCGACAATCCGTGAGAGGCTCAGAGTAGAGCCACTGCCCCTCCACATCGAGAGGAGACAGTTGAGGTGACTCGGGCATCTATACTGGATGCCTCCTGGACGCCTTCCTCGGGAGGTGTTCCAGGAACGTCCCACCGGCAGGAGACCCAGGGGCCGGCCCAGGACATGCTGGAAGGACTATGTCTCTTGGCTGGCCTGTGAACGCCTTGAGCTCCCCCCGGAGGAGCTGGAGGAGGAGTCTGGGAAGAGAGACGTCTGGGTTTCTCTGCTGAGACTGCTTTCCCCGCGACCTGGTCCCAGATAAGCAGAAGAGTACGAGTAAGAGTACGAGATGTTTGGTGGTATAGCTCTATAATTTACATATTTTGCTCATAAACAAGTTTGAATATCTCAATAAAATCTTACCTATCACGAATGAAATCCTGCAGAGGGAAATTCTGATCACAATACAATATTTAATACTTATGTGCATGGTGCTGTGTTCTATATTATAGCTGTCCCTAGATTTTATTCAAATGTATATCTCTTCGCTTACTATTTTGTAGTATATCATGGTACACTGAACTAGAAAAGCTGGGTTAGATTCTTGCCAATGGTGCGCCCTAAAATCAAATTATCTGTGCCATGTTTTTGCTTTAAGGTCCTGCCCCTTTAGTGGTCTCTGCACTGTGGTGACCCAACTCTCCTGTTTGTGCAACTTCCAAACCACAATATATGGCATTCATCTTCTTTTTGAATTTCAGTAAGTCAGTTGTTGTATATACATAGATATATAGAATCTACTTTGTAGTGTGATTCTGAATTGATTATTTATGACCTGGTTTTGATGAATGTGAAGAACAAAATCATGTCATTTTAATACATAAATAATGTAATTAATGGTTTATTTGCACTTCACAATTATACACTATTTTGTGTTTGTCTTTCAAATATTCCTATTAAAGTGGAATGTAGAAAAGTTTAAAGGTAATACTTTTGCAAAGGAATTACATCTGGGCTGATGCCAGTTTTGACTTACAAGTATTCTAACTGAAGTCTTGGAGCTTATAGATCTTCTTTCAGCGATGCACCTTTTAAACCGTAGGCACCATCAACCATTTTATGTCCTAAAATGATAATCAAACTTTGCACACAGTCAAGACAAGCCGTGTTTCTCTTTTGCTAAGTTCCACAGCAGGTGTTAAAAGCAAAAGCTCTTTTCTCATCTGCAAACATGAGGTCTACAATCCCTGTATTTTGAATTATGCTGTTATCTTTTTTTTTCCAGCTCATTCTATTACTCCACCTGGAGGAGAGCTGAAGAGTAGAAAGTGAGAATGAAACTAATCCAGAATGCAAGATAGTGTCTACTATTTTGTGGCATATTTTGACTGATGAAAAATGCCAAGTGATGTTCATACTTATCTGTAATAAGCACAACTGTAGTGATCTTAATAAAGTTTGATATTAGAAGCTCTCCATGGGCACTGAAAGATGTTTTTGCTGCAGGGAGATGGATCGGATTTCCTTACAGCATCATGATCCTCTGTAGCTTTTGCAGGAGAATGTAATCCTGTTAGACATATCATAACACAACAGGCTCCATTTTGTAAAACAGGTTTTTAATTATTATAATTATTTAAGTGGTGGCTTGTATGCATCCTCCATGCTGGATTACTAATTGATCTTGTTTTACATTGCAACTGAGTCTTTCATATTAGTGTTGGCTCTCATTCAAAGGGAGGGTACAGTGGTCTTATCCAGATGCTGCAGGAATTGATTAGCATTGCACAGAGTGAGACGTGGCAACATTAGACACAAGCCTGCAAATTTGAGTGAATAGCTGGTGGATGGCCATGAGGATGTTTGTCTCATGATGGGGAATTCCGACAGGAACGCTTTTAGGACTATGAACAGAGACAGACCTGATCTCTTCTGTTGCAGGAAGGAAATGATACACCTCCAGTTTAATGTGTGGGATTACAATACAAAATGTATGCTGTCTGATTAACTGGGCAGAGAGCTGGTTCTGCTGATCATTTCATTATGTGACCTACATTAGCCTTGATGCTAGAAAAGATGGGGAAAGGTTATTTTCATGTTTTATTAACTTCCTGTGCATCCTTATAACATGGCCTGAATCTCCAGCCATCTGTCACACAGAAAGCATGTTGGTTCACTGGAATGAGATGTGTGGTGCTCTGTCTGCCTTTGTCTGCTCAAAAGCTGCAGTCATTATTCCTCAAGAGGGAGCTGGGCTTTGGCTGCAGTGAATTTTAAAGTTTGCATGACACATAAAAAAAAGCTTCCATGTTAGTGTGAGTCCATGATGCTGGGTGCAAGTCTTTCAACTCTTGACATTGGTTACATTCATTTGCATTTAATAATAGATAACATAATTATTAATATTTTGTATTTCTATTTGAAAATAGGAAATACAACTTAAAACATTACAATTGGTTATCTTTTTTTTATGCTGAAACACAGAGGCCTCAATGAGTGAAGAGATTAAAATGAACAACCTGCTATGAACTCCTCCCTCCTCCAGCTTACTCGAATATAACTAACCTCTTCCATGTTCTTGCTCATGAAATAGCAGAGCAGCCCCAACTTGTTCACTCTCCTCTTTCAACTCTACCAACACTGTGGGGGTGAGAGAATGACAGAGAATGATTGTGTTCTCTCCACTAAACCAAAATGCTCTAGCCAAATCCCCTGGTCCCACCTCTTTTGGTTTGGGACTACATAATCAAAACACATCAAACATGTAAGGATTATGATTATTGATTAATTAACATTTATCAACAATTATAATTAAAAATCATAATTCAGTAAAATAATTTCTTAACCACAAATCATTAATTACGAATTGAAATGAGATGTCCTCTGGTGTTATTATGGTTCCAAGCTCTTTATAATTACAAATAGTTATTTATCATTAATAATTGATAATTATTAACCAAATGTCACTGTTAACTAAATGTCACTGTTTATTCAACCGCTTCACCGACAGTGGCGGAACTTAGACCTTATTTTGAGAGATAAATCACTCTTGCACGAAATAAACACAAGTGCTTCTCTTAATTATATATATATCTATATATGAAGATTTATTGAAGCCATATAATTCTGATATACCACCATACTGGTCCAAAAACATTCACCTAACTAACAAGCACTATTCTACACAAAAGGCATAAAAATGACTACCTAACAATAATGATCAAAGAAAATATATGCATTGAGTGTCTATGAAGATCAAACCAGCAGTTTCATGGACAAAATGTGCAATTTGGGTTAACTTGGAAAGAGAAGCCCTCCTCATGTACTGATGTCTCGATTGCAGGGACCAGCTGGTAGACAGTGGGCTGTGCCCTTAGCCACTAGCAGCTGATTGCCCCAAATCTCGAACAAAGAGTCATAAAACTCAGAGGCGGGAACTCAGTGGAAAAACTCCAGCAATAAAACTGGAACAAAGGAGTGGTCAGGCGAGGCCCAGACCGCAGTTGCCTTGAATGGAAAAACTTTAAAAGTCCAACTTCTAACTCCTGGCTGATTTGGGATCAGCCACACAAAAACATGAACATGCACCTTGCTGATTGCATCCGCGCTTCAGCACACTTGCAGAGCAAATCGAAACTGCTCAGCATAAAACACTTCAATCAGTATTGCATGCTATAAGTTGATACCTTGCATTAATTAATGGTGATTCTAAATCACCTTAACTATGCCTCATCTTGCCCAGACTTCTAAATGCATAATTTAATTTAAAAAAATAACAAAATTACTTTGACGTTGATTTCTTCTCTCCACCGGTTGAGGATGGGTCAGGTCTGAAGAAAAACGAAGGGGGGATCACACGTCCGTGATCAACTCAAAAGAACAACGGTAAACTTCTCATCCGTCCAAAAGGGGAAAATATGAAGAACCGTTTAGTTGACTGAATCAACAAGTAGGAAAAATCATCTCCTTGGAAATAAAACCTCTGTGTATTTTTCACCTGCACCGGGTGTCGGCAGAGTCTTCGATCGGTATATGAATCTTCTGACCTCCTTGTATCAGACATATTTCCAGCTTTCAAGCTCTTCTGTGAATGGCCATGTGGATCAAAAGTTCGCCTGCGAGCTTTTGTCTCTACAAATATGCTCCTCCGTTGCGTCATCCCGTGAGACACGCTGGGAATGGCGGTTTAAAAGTTTGTTTCATCAGCTTTTATAGCTGTGATGACATCAGCTTTGATGTCCGTCACTGCATCGAAGTCTGAGCTGCGCATGTTCAACTCCGCAGCCGAGTCGGCCCAAATGGATGACCCCAACAAACATTTGAATCATCAGATGCTTTTCAACAGCTACCATTCCTGTTATTATCGATTGTCGTTGTGGTCTGCTAAGCTCCATATTAATTTGTTTTGAAGGAGTGTTCATTTATGTTCAGATGACATAAATTACTTGACAGCCTTGGGCGCTGATGGTGTAGGGGTTAAGCGCGCAACCATATACAGAGGCTACAGTCCTCGACACAGCCGTCCAGGGTTCAAGTCTCGGATCTGGCAACATTTGCCAAATGTCTTCCCCTCTCTCTACCCCTCTTTCCTGTCTGCCTACTGTCAAAAAATAAAAATAAAGGGCAGTAGTGCCAAGAAAAAAAAACTACAAATAAATTACTTGACAGCCTAAAAGAAATTACAAAGTGAACTTTGGGAAGACAGAATGTCCAAATGACAAAATGTTTGGACATTGCCCTAAAGATCATGATTTATTTGATCAGGCAACAGATTACACTTGAGTTTTGCTGTCAGACCAAAGCTGAGAAATTTAGGTGTTGGTCTCTTGAAGGTCACTCAAAAACACTTTTCAAAAACTGTTTATTATTAACAAAATACTTCCAATAAAAGAAGATTGGTGTAAAAAGAGAAAGTTGAGATGGTTGTTGATGCCTGTTTTCTCTCTTGTCTAGACGTTAACATGTATTAAAAAAGATCTTCCCTCCAACTGGTCCAAGATTCTTAACTGTAGAAAAAAAAAAGCCATGGATATTTTTGGATATGGACCTAGAGCAGAGCAGGTGACAACAGTTACATTTTGAATTTGAGGTTTTATGGTAAGAAGACTTACAAAGCCAAGGAACAGGCATAATAGAAACAGGGGAATATCTGATGGAAAACAAACCAGCATTGCTGATGACGAACACAGAAATATGGACTAGAGCACTACAGGTTATGGAAAACGGAACAACTGAAGAATCCGGGGAAGAGATAAACTGACTGGCTTTTAAACTACTGAAAATGTAGATTTGAGGGAAGAGACCTAGGTGGGTCTAATTTGTGGAATGCAGGGCAGTTGCAGAAGAACCTCCGTAGGGAAGCTCACTAAGAAATACAGAAATTAACATAGAGGGAATAGAACATGGCAAACAGGGTCCAGTGAAATGATAAACTAAAGAATTCTCTCACAGAGGTGTACTTGACTCCGTTGATATCCGTGAGTACTCGAGGCGCACTCAAAGCACACTTAAAGCTGACTTCCAGTGGACACGTCCGCAGAAAGCTAAATTTTGTGTCACACAATAACCTGCTTGGCTTGGAAGAGTATTCAGATCAAACTTTTTTAGAAGTGAGGCACTGCTCTGACCAACCAGTGCCACGCTCTGCGCTGCACTGACATAAATATGTATATATATGTATAATATATATATTTGCCCTATGTCTTTTAACTCAAAATCAACAGCCACCAGAGACCAGAGAACCAACCATCCTGTAAAGGGATATTAAAGGAGAAACAAAAAATAAAAAGCAATGTCTTGTACGCTTCTGAAAACATCTGGTGCGCCCAACATTCTGGTTCGCAAGAGATAAGTTTTTCTATTTTTTTTCTCCTTCAATGTCCTTTCATGAACAACACTAATGTTCTATTAAATAAGTTTGACAGTGTGAGTATCTGTCTGTCTGTCTATCATATAAAATTACTGTATATTTAGCAAGTCTGTTCCATTACATGTTCTAATAATGTGTGCCCCAGGGTGCTATATTTGGTTAAAGCCTGATATATAAATATTCAATATCTAAAATTGAAGAATTAAACATTTCTTACCCTTCAAGCACATTTGTATGCTTGAGTTTCATTAAGGGGTACTGGCTACACACAACAAACATAGCCCACATATGAGCAGACATTTCCCTCCCCCACTCGGTGTGACTCAGTCAGGGTCAGAGAAGGTCAGTGAGACTGACCTTCTAAAGGATAACAATAGCTCATGTCTTCTGTCTTGTTGATTATGCAGGCTCCAAAATCACTCCAATGACATCTCAGTCTGTCACTGGATCTCTTCCACTACAATGTGCTTGGAAAAACACAAACGGGGAAAATCTTGATTCAGTTCAATTCCTTTTATAGGAAGAAACCTCCAGCACAATTAGAACTTGACTCAGTGTGTGCGGCCATCTTCTACAACCAAATGAAGATTTGAGAGGACAGAACAGACCCACAGAAAGACACTGAAGCACTGATCAAGCAGTGCCTTCTATGTGCTGGGACCCCAGCCATGGGTTACAACATGCATGAACATGGACTCTGAACATAATCAAAGGCCAGTATGAACTTTTACATAACATTAACCTACTTCCAGCTCAGCCCAGGAAGAGGAGGAGTCAGAGCTGAAATCTCTGACCCAAATATACGTTCCCCCTTCCACTCGGCCACAATCTGGCTGCAGCCTGGCAGCTAATGGAGGCACATGCGCGTCAGCTGAAGGCCTTTAAACTTGCGGGCTAGTATAAGACTACTACCTTCGAAAAATGTTTGGATCCAAAGTGGTTACAATCAGACGGCTGAACACTCACCGATCGTGTGCAATGAAGTTAAGTATGACCTGCTGCTCAAAATACTCTACCATTCATACGAAAAAGGATTAAGTACAAGCACTGCCTGACACTAACTTAACCTCATGTCCACATTCCTCAAGATAATTCTTGGTTCTCAAACATAATTAACATTGAATGGTAGTGTTGCATTATTTTGTTGGCCATGGTTTTTTAACCATCTTTGATTCATTTGTTCATATTGTATATAGTTGGTCTTCCTTATTCTTTCATTTTGCTTGGTAGTGTAGTTGGATTGTTAGTAAATTGTTGTTGATTGAAATATGTTTGACCCTGAGTTAAAGTAGTTTTGTTAATAAATTCTTGTATTTTAAGAAATCGTGTGAATTTATTCCATGTGTGTGCAGAGTTTTGCTGTCCAGTAATGCCAAATCTTGTTTAACCCTTTTCTTTGTTGTCCTAATACCACCGCCTTATTGGGCTTTTATTCACAGGTCAACACTTAGCAGACTGAATTATTATTTATTAAACATTAAATAATATAATCATAATAAAAATCACAACATATGTTAAAGAAACAGTAATGAAGTAATTGCTGCAGTAGCTCATTCATGGCTTCATCTAGGAGAGAAACTCAGCTAAAGAGATCAACTCTGAGCAAAATTTCAGTAGAATTAAAAGGAGCGCATGCAGATCTTTTTTTTTTTTTTACAGAAAATGCTCCAGGAGAGAGACAGATCTAAACACAGAAAGATATAAACAGCTGTATAATCTATGTACATGATCAAATCATTATCTTAATTGATGTAGATATAACTTCATGTTACTCATTTTGATACATAGGACCAGTGGCTGTTGTCCATCATTATTCCAGGTAAACAAAATTCATAGTTATGACCAAGCCTGTGCCCTGCCATCTAACGAGGCTAACTCATTTCAGTCCCTTGCATACACAACTTTGCTTGTTTGGTTTTAATTATAATCAATGTCATGAACACAGAGGTAACAGTAAAGCAAGAGCTTTGCTTTTTTGCTCAGTTATTCCCACCGTAGACTTTGAATATGGAAAGAGCCCATATTTTGACCTCTGGTTGGGGAAAAGCATTTCTTCAAACTTTTACAAGACCCTTTTATAATTAAATTATGGTCTAACATCTACTAACCACTTTACACATGGCTGCCAATCTCATCAGTTGGTACTGAAAGTGTTTCAGAACTTCTTTTACCCCCAAAAGCCAAAATTAGATACTGAGGGTGGTTTGGTACAGCTTGTTGTCATTTGTGATTTGCAGTAAAAAGTTCATGAGTTCAAACCCCTATCAGGACCTTTCTTCATTGTATAGTCATGTTTTCGATTTGCATGAGCACTTGCTTAACATCATGCTTGCTTGTTTAAAAACATTCTTTTGATTTTATTTTTATTTTCTGATTTTTTTATTCAACACACAGATGCTCAACTCCTTCCTCATACAGCACTTGGGCTTGTGCATCTGGAGGGGGGGTCTTGACGTGTCTGTTTGGAACATGCGTCATTTTTGTTTTTTTGCAGAGCAGCTTGATAAACATTTGCCTGGACTGATGTATTAATTAGAACGACAGTGAAATGTATAAATCCAGAGTTTTCATCAGGAATATCAGCTAATATGGGGAGAAAGTGAGCTATTTTATATACTATGGACAAAGTTAGGAATAGACAACAGGTTAATGTTCCTGAACTTTCTATTACATGAAATAGTAACAGACCCACCTTGCCTGTGAAAAAATTGAGTGACATACAGTCTACATTTTTGTCTTGTCTGACCTTTTTACTTTCCTTTTTTGGCTGCCTGACTTATGTGGCATCTTGACGTCTCCGCCTCCACTTGCTGTCTGTGAAAAGTTGCCTGCGCCTTTCTGACGGAGCAGATGGTGGACTAAACCATTTTAGGTAAATAGGGGGGGCATTATTGAGAAATGTTTCCAAAACAAATAAACTTAGTGTTGCTAATAAATTTTATATAAAATATATGTTTGATTGAAAGTTTATTACTGTGTGTCATATTACTTTGTCAATAATAATTGTCAGGGGCATCTCTGGGCCCCTGTCATCATGGGCCCCTAGAATACTTCTCCTTTTTCGCCACCCCTGACTCTGGGAGAAAGCTGAAGTACATGGGGAGGACCCATATGCATGCAAAGGGAAAACATGAAAACTCCACACAGAAATGCCTCAGCTATGATTTGACCCCAGGACCTTATTGCTGCAAGGAAACAGTGGTAACACCTGTTAAAAAATACAGCACAATACTCGAATATGAAAATTTCTAAGAAAGAATTAGCAACGATTATTTGCCAGCCTAACAATGTGCTAAGGTATCTTGGGCAAGGTTCAATTGTGTTTTCAATGTAGATAAAAACACATAGCAAATGTAGACTTCAAATAAATAACTCCTCTATACTGATTATCAGATACTTATTTCTCATTTATCTTTAAAAAAAAACTTGATAAAGCTTTAATGTTAAGCATGTTTCTTGTCTTGTCTCACCACTGTTTCACTGCAGTCTCTAGATATGTGACATATTGTAGTTTGAAAAACTGGGAGGAGTTTCCCTTACACAGTATATTAACTCTGCCCTCTGAATCAGCAGCTCTGAAAATAGCCTCTGAACACATTATCATTTTGCTTGATCCTCTTTATATCCTGTGTTATACAGGGGTTGGACAATGAAACTGAAACACCTGGTTTTAGACCACAATAATTTATTAGTATGGTTTAGGGCCTCCTTTTGCAGCCAATACAGCGTGAATTCGTCTTGGGAATGACATATACAAGTCCTGCACAGTGGTCAGAGGGATTTTAAGCCATTCTTCTTGCAGGATAGTGGCCAGGTCACTACGTGATACTGGTGGAGGAAAACGTTTCCTGACTCGCTCCTCCAAAACACCCCAAAGTGGCTCAATAATATTTAGATCTGGTGACTGTGCAGGCCATGGGAGATGTTCAACTTCACTTTCATGTTCATCAAACCAATCTTTCACCAGTCTTGCTGTGTGTATTGGTGCATTGTCATCCTGATACACGGCACCGCCTTCAGGATACAATGTTTGAACCATTGCATGCACATGGTCCTCAAGAATGGTTCGGTAGTCCATGGAAGTGACGCGCCCATCTAGCACAAGTATTGGGCCAAGGGAATGCCATGATATGGCAGCCCAAACCATCACTGATCCACCCCCATGCTTCACTCTGGGCATGCAACAGTCTGGGTGGTACGCTTTGTCGAACCCGTCTCTGCTTCCCCAGGTCCGTTGATTTGGGCACAGGTTTCAAAAGAGTGAAATAAACACAAAATACAATCAGCTTGAGTTCGCCTCTGCGCAGAGTGAGAGAGATGCTCCAGCCAACACCTGCAAGCAATAACTCTGCTCTCTCTCTGGTTCCAGCTCGTTTTATTAAGTCTCCAGGGTGTGTTCACATTTCCTTCTTTACATATATCATATCACTCAGTTGTATAACATAACAGTTCCTTATGTCCAAATAAGGAGTGCTTCTTGTTATTTCTTCCAGCAAGCTCATCTTGTCTTGTCTCCGGCCCTCCCTGTCCTTCACCAATTTATAACCTTGCACTCTCTATCCGCTACTCCCCCTGTCCTTCACCAATTTATGACCTTGCACTCCCTATCCTCTACTCCCTGTCCTCTATCTGCACATTCCAGTTACACACATAGATAGTTTATATTCTACAGCTTCTTTGGGGCTTCTCCACACCGTAACTCTCCCGGATGTGGGGAAAACAGTAAAGGTGGACTCATCAGAGAACAATACATGTTTCACATTGTCCACAGCCCAAGATTTGCGCTCCTTGCACCATTGAAACCAACGTTTGGTATTGGCATGAGTGACCAAAGGTTTGGCTATAGCAGCCCGAGCGTGTATATTGACCATATGGAGCGCAGTGAGGACTGTGCTCCAGTCCTCACTGCGCTCTGGGGCTATTACTTAAAATAAAAAAGAAATGTCACAAATATTTCAGCTGGCCAAGGACCTTTATCACCAACGGTGGATTTCATCATTAAGAACTAATGTACAATTTCAAAAAGAGAAAGGACAAAATAAATCTGATACTCTGCTGTCCTTACAAAAAAATCGTAACAGCTCTCCTGAGATCTGGCTGATATTTTTGCTAATATATTTTTTTAGCTATTCAAGCTATTGTTCCACATTGTTCTTGTCAGATCCTGGTTATTTTTGCCTGCTACTAACCCTTTTCCACCAGTAGGGGCGTTAGGAGCTGAGTTCAGGGTGGTCAGGTGTATCGCATGAGTGTCATCAGCTGGAGGACTATAAGAAGGAGGCGAGCCAGTACTTCGACACCTGAGTGGTTTTCCTCCTTGTGGTATTCAGCCTGGCCAATTTCATGATTTTGTGAAGTTTTTGATCTTCTGTGAAGACTCTGTTTATTCCCTTGACTAATGGTCTTATCTGTCTCAGGATACCAAAGCCTAGTTCCTAAGAGATCGCTGGAAGACTTCTAACAGTTTATGGATTCTGGATTCTTGCTCTTCTACCCGCTGGCTGCCGGATCAGACGTTTGCTTCATAGCTCCAGGCGAACCCTGTCCACCCTCCTCCGAACCTCTCAGGACTACCTTGCTCCAACGTTGCAGTGTTGCTCACAGCCCCTCCAGCATCATAACCTCTCTCCCTGGCGGACCTAACTCAGCTCTCACATAGAGCACATTGTTAAGGTTTCTTTGGTGGTGTCTTACCTGCGTTCGCTTTTCTCTTGCAGTCGCTCAGCATCCTCGGTTTGCAGTACCTGGTTCTGCAAATAAAACTTCTTACTAAACGCTTCTCTGTTTAGTTGTGTTTTTCTGCATGTGGGTCAAGTCAGCCATTAACACTATGACAGTTCTTTCCCTTTTGCATATTCAGAATGAAAACCTTATGGTTATAGGACACTGCATGGAACTATCATTGTAATCACTAGTAACACTTTGTTATTCTGTTATAGGTACAAAATTGCAGAGTATACAGTGGAAAGAACACGTATTTGATACACTGCCGATTTTGCAGGTTTTCTATGGAGGGAATCTTATTATTCAATCAAACAAAAAATACTATTTAATCAAACATAAAACATAATTTCAATCTAAAAAAATTGTGATCAACACTTTTAAAAATGAAATTATTTCTTTTTAGAAGTAAAGTTTTGTCTGCAAAATATGTCAGAAATCTATTACGAATGTCAAACTTTTTGTTTTTGAAGCTCCCTCTTTTTTGGTTGAAGCTTGCTTTTTTTTGGTTGAACTTAACGAATTTTGAGTCCTGAGAACATGAACATCCGTAGCGGGGCCTAAGGAGGAACGATGTAAGATGTCTCCCTATTGGTTGGTGCTGACTGAAGCAACAGGGTGTGATTGCACTGCAGGTCAAGGCTTCAATGAGTGGACATACCAGGAAAGAGCGGGACTTGTGAACAGACAAGGCCTGAAGTTCTCCCACATGCTTTCCCTATGCCATGGCCAGGAGGAACACTGTCCTTTTAGACAGGAACCTGCAGGGCAGTGAAAACAACAGAAAGATCCCACACAGGCACCACAGGCTGAGTGGGAGGTTACAACCACCAAGCACCTCTCAGGAATAACAACACATCCCTATGGCGGCCTACAGTGTCACCATCCACTGTCTCATGCTGGCAAGATATAGCAGTGACATACACCTTGAGCGTGGACGGAGACCGACCCCAGTCAAGAGGCTCCTGGAAAAAAACAACAATATCCCAAACGGGGCAACAAACAGGATTAACAGTCCTAGGACAGCACCAACTGTAAAAAACCTTCCACCGACAAGCATACAGCTGATGCCTGGAGGGAGCTTTGGCCATTGTATGGCCGACTTGGTTGCCGCACCGCACATCGGCAACGCTGGGCCCTGTAGAGGCCAAGCCCAAAGCTGCAGGATCCGACCACCCAGCTGTTACAGATGGTCCCTCCTTGGGGAAAGAGGCATGGGAGAGCTGCAGCAGAGCCTGTGCAGCAGAGGAAACTAGGTTCTCCCGAGCCAGAAGGGGGCCACCAAGAGCAGGCGGTGCCCAACCTGAAGGACTCTCAGGAGCATCAGGCCCAACAGGGGCAGCGAAGGGAAGGCATTTAGGAGACCAAGGGGCCAGTCGTAGGCCACTGCGTCCTGACCCAGGGGACTGGTGTTGTCTGCCAGAGAGAACCAGAATCTGCAGTGCGTTGTCTCCCTGGAGGCAAACAGATCCACATCCGCCCTGCCGTACCTCACCCAAATGGTCTCCACTACCTCGGAGTGCATTATTTGGAGAGGGTGAAGAGACAGCAATCCCAGAGGGACCCCCACCGGGTCTGCGGTCAGCATGCCTAACAGATGGAGGTATGCAATCAGAGGAGGTGCCCTGCCGAGCAGGAACCTGGACAGCACCTCCAAAATCCTTGCAACCCATTGAGATGAGAGACAAGCAGTCATAACCCTCAAATTCAGGACAACACCGATAAAAACTGTCACCTGAGACAGAACCCTGACATTCTTCTCCTGGTTAACACAAAGACCCAATTGGTCGAGGTGACCGCGAATGACCACTGTATCGGCTGCAGCCTGATCCCTCGTGGGAGCACTGATCAGCTAATCGTCCAGGTAGGGAAGGATCTTCAAACACTGAGCTTGCAACAGAGACAAGGCTGCTGCTAGGCATCGGGTGAACACCTGAGGAGACAGAGAGAGACCAAAGGGAAGAACTCTGAAATGAAAATGCCTCACTGAAAGGCAAAACGGAGAAACCACCAATGGTGAGGGGCAATTGGCACATGGAGGGTGAGCAGCAGTCTGAAGCATGGACGGATCATCAGGACCAAGAGCAGGTCCAGAGGGCGCACGTGGCAGGTCCGGGAAAGTGTTGAGCAGAGCCACCCTGGCATGAGCCAGTATTCACACCCAAGAGCTGCGGCCGCCTCCGATGAAGCCCCGCCAAATTGCTGGGGAGCTTGAGCACAGCTTAACGGCTGATTGGCGACCTAGAAATCAGGCTTGCTGACATATGCATCTGAAAACTAAATACTTATGAATAAAATATTATTTCTCACATGAACATACATATACCCTGAGCAACTGCTGTGAGTTTCATACTTAGTTCTGATTTTTCAGTGCCGTTCGCATCGCGTGCTTCGTGTCCATCGCAGGTTTTGCTTCTCTCTTGCTTCGCTCTATTCGAGCTAATCGCGCGATTCGCATAATGTCCTTCACGTTGCTTTGCTCCACAACATGCCTTTACATAGGGTTAACATCTAAATCGCTTGCTCCTGTCTCGTCATTCGCGTTCGGTCGGAACACACCTTTAGGCTACATCTGCACGTTTTCGCATCTCAGAGGTATTAGTGAGCGATAATGGTTGGCCCACAGTTGGCTCCACGCCTAGGTCTTACATAGTGAAAACAGCAAATGAAGAGCACTACAGAAGGAACAGGCGCCATCTGTTGGCTGTTCTGAAGCATCTCCCATCAGATGATAAAGATTCTGATTTGACTGGTTAACCAGCGGATAGAAACCAAGGACATGGAGACAGCTGTCCTCGCTATGGCAGACGGAGAAAATCAACTGTTAAACGTAACCTGTAATCAAGCATGTTTAGCAAGGGTTTGTCACTTTTATGCAAGTGCAGATGTTAATGTGCTGTAAGGAACGGTTTTCTTTGCCATCAGTGGTTCAAATGTGTTGTATACCTGATGCTTGATTTGCTAATTGATTTGGTGTTTGTGTAACGTTGGACATGGAATGTCTGCATGATAAAGAATGATGCAAAATAGCTGATTATAGTTAAATAATTATCTGTTATTACTGCCCTTTTGGCTTCATCAAGAATGGGAACAACAGAAAAATATGTGTGTCATTGAGTAAGGGGTATGAATATTTTCTGTTATACAGATGTTATCTTTTAAGGAGGGGAGATGCAATGTAGGGCACACAGAGTATAGGGTACTGCCACTTTAAGAGAGACATGCATGTAAAGCGTGCTGGATACTTGACATGAAAGAAAACTAGCAGTTAGCAGTTGTTTGAATAAAATGAAGCTGTTTGAATAAATTGAAGAGATGTTCAAATTACCACCTCTTTATTGTGTCTCGTAAGGAAACATATGGACATTACAATCAAAAATACACAGTGTTTAGTAGAACCCTTTGAAATTCTAGTTTACCCAACAAAAACAGGAAGCAACTCATTTTTAACTTTCACAAGAAATGCTGCTGATGTGCCTGTGCACTTCCACAGGTGCACAGGCTGATGTGCCATGGGAACAGTTTACGTTCCACCTTCCGCTGTTGCCGAAACTGCATGTGATGCCATCAGCTCAGTTGTTGCTAAGCTACAGACACAAAACCCCAATGCTTTTGTGGCAATTTCTGGTGATTTTAACCATGCTTCACTCTCTGCTACACTTCCAACGTTTCAACAATTTGCTGCTCTACCAGAGAAAACAAAATATTGGCTTTGTTTTATGCAAATGTCAAGGACTCACATCTCTACAGCAAGACCTCCTCTAGGCAAATCAGATCACAATCTTGTTTTTCTCTGCTCAAAATATAAGCCCCTTGTTCAGAGGCAACCTGTAATAAAAAGGACTGTGAGAAAATGGTCACAGGAAGCTGAAGAAGCTCTGCAAGGTTGCTTTGAGGCTACAGACTGGGACGCACTGTGCCAGCCACATGGAGAGGACATCAATGCCATGACTGAGTGTGTAACCGACTATATAAACTTCTGTGTGGATAACATCATCCCCACCAGAACCGTGAGATGCTTCCCCAATAACAAACCTTGGATCACCAGTGACCTGAAGGACCTGCTTAACAAGAAAAAAAGAACCTTCAGAGAGGGAGACAGATAATTGTTGAGGAGTTTACAGAAGCAACTTAAAGTCAAGATAAGAGACAGCAAGGAGGTGTACAAGAAGAAGCTGAGAGCAAGCTCCAGCAAAACAATATCAGAGATGTGTGGACAGGAATGAAGAAGATCACGGGCTTCAGGCAGATGGATGATCGGACCGATGAAGGTCTGTACAGAACCAATGAACTGAACACATTCTTCAATAGGTTCAGTTCAGAAACAAGCTGAGCATTATCCTCTCCTGCTCACAGCCAAACAGACATCCCACCCTTCTTTGACCCACAGGACCCACAGCTGTCCAGTAACACCTCAAATTTTTTATCTTCCACCTCAGCCCTAGACCCTTCTGCTTCTACATGTTTGCCTTCAACCATATTAGAAGATGCTGATGCTTCCTTTGCTTCCCCCTTCCACCTGTGTGTCTCAAGAAGTCAAGTGAAGATGCAACTAGAGAGACTGAATCGGAATAAGGCTGCAGGTCCAGATCATTTCAGCCCTAGAGTCCTGAAGGCCTGTGCAGAGCAGCTCTGTGGGATTCTGCAGCGCCTCTTCAACCTTAGCCTGGCCCAGAAGAAGGTTCCGGTGTTGTGGAAGACTTCCTGTCTTGTTCTGGTACCAAAGAAAACTCACCCATCAGTCCTCAATGACTATAGACTTGTTGCCCTGACATCCCACATCATGAAGGTTGTAGTGGAATTTTCTTATCAAAGTGTGAGAGAAGTTGACTCACAACAAAAGAAAATCCGGACTTTGTCTTTATAAGTTTTATTTAAAGGCATTAAGCGTTTGAAGACCCTGTCACTAAGGTTAGTCAGTGAAGCAGAGCCCCGATCAACATTTACACACAGTATTTATACCAAACATGACAGTGTTATCTCAACTTCAAAGAGTCTGTGTTTTATGGCCCCAGACCCTCCTTGGGTTCAGAGGTGACAAAGTTATCTAGGAACAAACCATCGGCTCTTCCTGAGGCATCACCCTAAATGATGGGTTTTAACCATTAAACTTCTGATAATGGCTTTTACAGCTTCATCCTCTAACACAGATGTTCTGAGGAGTGAGGTAACCTAAAGGTCATACACTTTGGAACACGTAATAAAATAATTTCCATTACAAGGTCCTAGAGAGACTCCTGTTGGCCCACCTGAGTAAGCAAACAGTAAACCATCAGGACCCCTTTCAGTTTACTTATTGCTGTGGAGTTGGAGTTGAAGATGCCATCATACACCTGCTTCAACAAACCCACTGTCATCTGGACAAAGCCAGCAGCACTGTGAGGATCATGTTCTTTTATTTCTCCAGTGCATTTAATACAATCCAACCTGATTTGCTTTGTCAGAAACTCCAGAAGACTCAGGTGGAGGCCTCAACAATCTCCTGGATCAAAGACTACCTGACAAACAGACCACAGTTTGTGAGACTGAAGGGTTATGAGTCTAACCAGGTAGTCAGCAGCACAGGAGCACCTCAGGGGACTGTACTCTCACCATTCCTTTTCATTCTGTACACCTCAGACTTCCAGTACAAGACTCCTGTCATCTGCAGAAATACTCGGATGATTCAGCAGTCGTGGGGTGGATCAGAGATGGACAAGAAGCTGAGTACAGGAAGGTGGTGGAACGCTTTGTGACATGGTGTGGAAACAATCATCTCATTTTGAACGTGACTAAAACAAAGGAGATGATTGTAGATTTTAAGAGAAACAGGAATAAGTCAAAAACTATTTCTATCATGGGAGAAGAAGTGGACTTGGTGGAGGAGTATAATTACCTCGGTGTTCACCTGGACAACAGACTAGAGTGGAGATGCAACTGTGAAGCCATCTACAAGAAGGGACAGAGCAGACTGTACTTCTTGAGGAAGCTTAGGTCCTTTGGTGTTTGCAGCAAGATGCTGCAGATCTTCTATAAGTCTGTTGTGAAAAGAGTGATCTCTTCTGCCATCATCTGCTGGGGAAGCAGCATCAGAGCCACGGACTTAAAAAAGCTCAACAAGCTGATAAAGAAGGCTGGCTCTGTTCTGGGGACTCCTCTGGAACCTCTGGAGATCATTGTGGAAAGACAGATTCTTCATAAAATGAAGAATATTATGGAGAACCCTGAGCATCCTCTTCATGACTGTTCTACAACAACAGAGTGTCTTCAGTCAGAGGCTTCTTCAGATGTGCTGTAAGACGGAGTGCTACAGGAGATCCTTCCTGCCCACAGCCATCAGCATCTACAACGGCTCTTTGAAGAAACCCTCATAATGAGCTACAACAACATTTAATTGCCCTTTGGGATTAATAAAGTATTTTTGAATTGAATTGAATTGAATGAAAATTGGGTCAATTAAATAAATTTATTCAGAAAAAAATGTCACTGATCCCTCTTTATTCAATTTAGTTCAGTTCAATTAAGTTTTATTTATATAGCACCAATTCACAACACATGTTGTCTCAAGGCACTTCACAAAGGGTTTGGAATGGTGTGGGATTTTTGGGGAAGTGTTATGCGCACATATTTTTATTGTCAGGTTCAAACAACCTAACAATATGTATAACAACACAAAAAGAAGAGAGAGAGACAAAGTATTAGTTATTTTATTCGCACGAGGAGAACGGTCAGAGATGTGTTCAGTTACAAGTCTCCCAACCGCTCTGAAACCCATCCAACCGCTTCCTCTTTTTATTGTCTTTTGGGGGTCCCTAGTTTACAAAAACATTAATCTTTAAAGGATGGGAAAACAACAGCTGCATCGTAAACAGGTCATAAACAGCTTTATCCATTAACAACACATTTCCACAGTCCTCTTTCAGCTTCCAGGGTCAGTTGCGCCTTTTGTTCAGTGTAATCAGCCTTCATCGTTATGACCTCCTCAACTGGACTGCTTCCTTCTCTGCTAGCTCAGCTCCATTTATGATCTTTGCCTGCAGACAACTCATCAGATCATTTACTCACATACATCTTGAATGATTATAAGACCAAATAGTTATATTAAAAAATAGGAGAAACTATAAGACAAATCTTTATTCAATTATTCCAACATTTCCCTCCTGTTTGTCTTATATTTGCTCACATTCTCATATCACTTAAACATCCACTTCTCTCAGATTTTTAACTGTAAGATTATCTTCATGAGTACAAAGACAATTATACTCAGAGGTACTTACTGACATTTAAATCACAGAATCATATAGAAATGGATATGCGTACAGGTCAGAAAAGTGGTCAGTCCCATCCTCGTCATCTTCATCATCCTGATGTTTAAATAATGGATAGAGTTGTGTAACTCTGTTTTCCATAGGAGAAATAGCTGTGGTCATGAGACGGTTAAACAGAGAACGAAGGCAGGGGATACAACAACATCCACACAATGTCAAAATTGCAGCAAACACTGCAAAGGAAATTATTACTGATGATACTAAAATTTTATACTTCCCAAACATATCCAGCCAGGAGTCCCACATTGAGGTGTCTACTCCAGAATGCTCTTTCATTTTGCCATTTAGAGATCTCAAACCTTCTATGGCTTTCATTTGGCTGCCATCAGCCAGCATCAGTGTTGTTAGGTGTGAATGTGCAACATTTTTCTCCGAACATAGCACAAACTTCACCTTTTTCAGCTAACAACATGTCCAAAGCAATTCTATTCTGGAATGCCATCAGGGAAGTTGAAGCCAATTAGTCATGGACAGTTCAAACCCGCTTTGTCCAATTTCCTAGTTTTTGTACATTGTAATGAATATAGTTGATCCTGTCTACGTTTCTGTTCAACGTACACCACCAGCAGATACTTGATTCAAATCCTGCAACTACTTGATCAGTTAATTTATCTTCATCTATAGCATCTATGTATGTAGAGTCTCCCTCAGTCTACCAAGCTGCTTCTCTGCACTTTCTATCACGCCAATCATGTGGATTTAACACTAGATAGTCCATCTGTTACTTAATCTGCTAACATAGGATATAACCATAAAGTAATTAAGCACAGAGTCCTGTTACTTTTGAAAGTGATCAATCAAACAACCTGTCGTCATCACACCACCACTAAATGTCTCCTCTAGAGACTGGTTTAAAACACTTATTTACTTTTACAATTGTAATACACCATACTGCAATGAGATTTCCCAATTTATTGCCTCTCTCTGTCATATTTATACAGGTATAGTTTCCAGTGGTGACTCGCTTATGGAAAAAAGATTTATCCTTATCTGCTCTAATTACAGGAAAAACAGAATCCTTGTGCTAACACATTTCATTAGGATAAGTTTGATTCATTACTTCCATCACACAGAGTTGTGGTATCACAGCTGGAATTATTTGTAACAAAAACCTAGGACCCATACACACAACACAATCTCTTTTAGTCATGTTAGCTGCTTGCTCTACCATCAATAACCAGTTATTATTTGTTCCTAATACTCCAGTAATAACCTGGAACTTAGTCATTTGTGGTTAACTTTCATAACATAATTTTTACTCTCTTCGCTTTGTTACTTGGATTGCATTATCAGCTTTACGGAGCTTAAACAACTTATTTTGATGACTAGCATAAGCAGTGGTGCCCCACTCTGGTGTCCAATTGTTTCTTTCATCAGCTACCATCATGGACCATGAGGTGTCTCTTCTATCATTAGTTAAGTACCATTTATAACTTCTATAATCCTGTCCTTTCCTTCCTCGTTTGGTCAAGCTAATGAGTGGGATCAGCACCACAGCTATGGTTTTAGATTTCACGCACACTTGAATACCATAAGTATAAGACGTTTGTTTAGTGCACATAGTTAGGTTATCTTGCCTACCTTGATTTAGCGCTACTTGTTTCATATGACTCATAGCAGATGTTGTTCAATTCTAATTCATCTTGACTGGTTCCCAGAAATACCAGAAAAATAAAAATCAATATAAGAAAAAAATATATAACCACCCAGCATCGGAAAGCATTGTTCATCCATCTAGAAATCATTTTGGCTGAAATTTTCACTCCTCTAAATGGTTCCAGTGTCTTAATTGTCTTCACTGACATTCGGGTCTCTCCAGCCTCTAAATGTCTGGGTCCACCCTATTATCAGTCTATAAATCACTTCCCCTGTCAGAGCTTTCAACCGAAATTATCTTTTTACAATGTGTAAGGTGAATCCAGGTTTATCTCTCAGTTATTTTACTGCCCTTGCAGTGGTTAATAATAACTAATATGGATCCTCCCACTTAGGTGAAATACCAATGCTTCTTCTTTACACTCCTTATTAACACCCAGTCTCCTGGTTTCACTAGTTAGTTTTCCTGCTGGGAAATAGAACATTCCTCATAGCTTAAATTTGTTTCTGTTGGTTTCTAACATACTCCTCATATAATCAACTAGGTTAGCTTCTTCATCTAACTCCCACTTATTTTTTAGCTGTGGTAATCTGTATGGTCTTCCAAATAACATTTCATAGGGTGTTAGCCCTGAGGTGCTTGTACTGTTTAGTTGGAAATAGTTCTATCCATTTAGAAAATGCATCTATAATGACTAAACAGAACTTTTTCCCTTCACTGTAGTTTAACTCAATAAAATCCATATGAATTGTTTGAAAAGGGTTTCTTAGTTTTGAAAATTGTCCCCTTCGTGGTCTTAACTTCCCTTGTGGATAATGTTTTACACATGCTAAACATGTTTTACAAAAAAAGTTTTTTTAATAAGAATTTAGGATTTAATCAATATGTTATATAATATTAATATATCTGTCCTACTATTCCCCCCTGTTGAGACATTATGTAACACGATGGCTCATATATTGCTTCCCTTTATAGGTTCTATGGTAGGACAGGTTTATTATCTGGTCAAATATAGTTTTCATCTTTTAATGCAGCTCCATGTTTTTTCCACATTGCTATCTCCTGTAGTGAGCTTTGTTGTTGCATCTTTTCTAACACTATATCCATTGTCACCAATGCATATCCTGTTTGTGTCTTCTCCCTCTCATCTTTTTAGAGAAATCATTCACATAAACTATTTTGTGATCCTGCAAATCACTTCTAATTTTTTCTTTCTTCTTTTTTTTTTCTAATTCTGCAGTATTAATGCTGAAACTGCATGGGAAACTCTTAAGGTTAAAAGGTGAAACAACACTATTGTAGCACTGCAACTGTCATTTTAGGCTGCAATTACAGCTCTCACATAATATGGTTACACACACGCAACACTATTTAATTTTGAAAAGAAATAGGCTATTATTTTCATTTTATCTCCATATTGTTGAACCAGAACTGAAGTCATAAAATGTCCCTTGCAATCTACCATCTGAACAAACGGTTTACTATAGTCTGGTAATGCCAAAGCAGTACTGGAAACTAGAACTTGTTTTATGTTGGTAAATGCTTCTTCAGCTTCTACACTCCATCTTAGTTCAGACGTCATTTTCAGCTCTTCCTCATACATTAATTTGTTTAATGGAGCTACTATTTCTGCATAATTTGGCACCCAGTTTCTACAATAATTAGTTAGTCCAAGGAAGGACATCATTTGCTTTTTTGTTACTGGTTTTAGAACTTGTAATATTGCAGTCTTTCTTTCTTCTACAATTGTGCGTCCCCCTGCTCTAAGATTAGGACCTAAGTATTTAACCTCATTTTTACACAATTGAAGTTTCTTTTTACTAACTTTGTGTCCCTCTTCTGCTAAATGTTTTAATAATGCTATTGTATCATTTTTACAAATCTCCTCATCAGGAGAGGCTAGTAGCACATCATCAACATATAATCAACTCTGACTACCTCCTGGAGGGTCAAACTTGGCCATACTTTCACTCATTACCTGAAAGTATATAGTTGGACTTTCACAGTAGGCTTGAGGTAGTCTGGTATAAGTATATCTTTGTCCCTCAAAGGTAAATGCAAACCAGAACTGCCTATCTTTCCTGTTGATGGAGCTTGTTTTTTAACTGGAAAAATGGGGGTGTTACATGGTGAATCCTCGCATTTTATTATCACCCCTGCAGTTATTAAATCCTTTATTACTGGTTTTATTCCTTCACGAGCATCATATTTCAAATGGTATTGTTTTACTCTGGGCCTGTATTCTGTTTTTGCTCTAATTTGAACAGGTAATGCTCCTTTACTAAACCCACATCAGTAGGGTCTTTTGACCATAACTTATCAGGGACTTCATTCAAAAACTGTTCCTCCTGTTCAGTGAGGAATATTTCTCATTGTTGTTTTGTATGCAAATGTATCCCTTCCTGCACTGTCACTGTCCATAATAATAATTTTCTAATTAATCCTGTGGATGCACTAGTTTCTGTATTCATTATTGTTACAAACCAGTCTGTGGCATCTTTTCCCCTCTGCACTATTCTTCCCATATAATGCCACTTGAGTTCTTTATCCTTGAATAAAGATGTGTGTGGAGGTGACCACATGTTGCAGAGCTTCTTAGTGTCTTCCTCTAACACTACTTCAGCAACTGACGTACTCTTCCTATCTGTAAAAACATAAGTTACCATGACTTTTATAGGGGTCACTTTATTTAATACTTCCTCATAAATTGTATCTTGTCCAGGAGTATTTTTATACCACATGGTAATATGTAGATCATCTGGTGTCATCTGATCTTGTAGTTGAGCAATGACATTTCTTCCTTCTGTTAGTAAAGCTGTCCCTACGTCTAGGGGTGGCTTATTCAGAACATCCAGTTAATAGTGGTAATAAGGTGGTCCTACTCCTTTTTAACATCAACACCCTGATGTGTATTGTCTGTAATTTCCTCTGCTCACTCCTCTCTGACCCCTGCGGTTTTTGTCCTCTGCCTCTAAATTTTTCTCTTCCTCTGTTGTTTTAATAATAAATCTGCTCTTCTTCTTGCTGAAAAAAGGTGTTGCCTATTTAATTATTTATTTATTTATTTCCTTTTTTTTTTATCCTTCATAACTTTTTCTGCATGGAGGGCATGATTTACATAGTCTTCTAGATTTGCTGTGGGGAACCCTATAAAATATCTCCTTACCCAGGTATTAATTGCATCCCTGGAACCAGCATGTAGTGCATTTTTTTAACTGCTGTTAATAAGCTCCTTGCGCTTCATCTTCTTGTAGACCACTATGTATTTTAAACACTTTTGTCAGTCTAATCCTATATTCTTCAAAAGGTTATTCCTCTTTTTGTTTCACTCTGGCTATTAAAAAGACTAAAATATTTTCTAAGGTTACACAGAAAAAAAAAAACCATGTAATGCCATGAACCTCCGTGACACGCTGTATCAACAGCCTTCAGTGTCTCAAAACAATAATAATAAAAAATAAACACAAATAAAACATACATGAGGTACAGCCATGGTGGGGATGGATTTATTCACCAATGGGACTCATTTTAGCCCATCCAATCCTGTCGAACCTCATCAGATCTTTGGTACAAAACAAAAACTTTCCACCTACTCGTTTTACTCCCCTTCTTCTGTCCTGCATCATGTCCAGGAGGAGTCCCCAATGAGCTGTACTACTTACCACACAGGTAAAACTTTAGCAATAAAATCTTTTTTTTCATACATTTAAATAAATGTAATCATATCTTCTGTTTAACATAGGTTTGACTCCAGAGACTGTGGATTTAACATTGAACAGTCTGAACTGGATACCTTTCCTGAGGCTCACCTGACAAGAGTTCCATGTGGGGACCCAAACATGCAGGCTCATGAAATTGAAAAGGTTGCTGACCCCTGCTCTCTAGGGATTATCCAGCCATATGGTTTACAAACAAGCAAATCCTGGACTATTTTGAATTCCAAAGTCCATTTGTGATTTAAACACGCTGTATGAATCCAGGAGTGGTAATTTCAACAGCTTTGAACATGTGTTTGCCATTGGGAATGGGGAGTCATCCAGGAACTCTATTTGTGGCAATGGTTCCAAGCCAGATGGGGGAAGTGATGTCAGGCCAGTTGCAAACATCAAAATGTTCTCCACAGAAACTGCAGCCTTTCCTTCTGCAAAAAAATAAAATTTCAGGTATACCAAGGTAATGTGGTTTTCCAAGTAGGTACAGAAAAACCTTACAAACCTTCACAATCAAGGAGATAGTCTGCCCAGTAGGCCAAGGTTAGACTTTCTTTTAGTCTCCTATTACTTCCTGAAGGGCTGAGTTTAGGTTTGAAGAGTGTCTCAAGTTCAAAGCCGGTGAGCTGCTTTTCAAAGTGGCACAGGACAGGGGTCAGCAAAGTAGGGTGTTGCTGTAGTGCAGTCAGGAACTCAAGGGCTGAAAGACCATCTATGAATCTACAAGGTGAACAAAGACACTTTTACTGCTGTGTAGTTTTTACACACCTAGGCAAAAATGTTTGGCACAGTGACTAACTGGGAACAGATACCAATGCCATGAGGCTTTTCCAACCCAAAAAATCATGTACATATAATAATATAATAATATACCATCGGAGGTAGTCTGCCACAACTTCTTTCTTTTCTTCTAAAGCAGCCACATGCCTGAGACAGCCTGCTGTCTGTAGCATTGTGCTGTGTCTCATGATACATTCCTGTAGAGCATCCAATGAAGCAGCATTCTCAATCTGAAAGACAAAAAGAGGCATAAACAACCCAGTAAATAACTGTATGCACTAACCTTTGCCTTTTTTATTCAGTGACATACATATCATGCTGTAAGGCTACAGTATCAAAAAATTGATAATTCTGCTGATGTATATGCAATATAGGAAGTAAACATTGTCATGAAACAGTGCAGGAACTATGTTTAACATCTGTTCTACCACACTGTAAACTTATGCTATCCTTACCTCTTGCAAAGCTTTCCCTATTTCTTCATCAGTTATTAAATTAACTGTTGGTTTGAATGAAGGCTGGCCAGCAAGATAATGTACAAGATCTTCAGACAGGAAATGGGGTCCCGGACCTCCATGTACAACTGAAACTGCTATCATCTTTCCTGCTACGAAGTATTCATCCTCCCTAACAGTTGTGAATGAATTCATATTGCAAAATGAAAACATACGTTATATACTTTAAGATATTGAGGAGAAAAATATGCTGTGTCATATATATGTTTAGTGATCATTAACCAACCACTAGTATAGCACATATCTAACCCTGTGCATACCATTTGCATTGTAGACCAAGAACCGATGTCCTTCTGGTCCATCAAAAATGGGCCTGTCTTTCAGATGTTTCATGAGCAGGGTTAAAAATTCTCGTCTTGGGCCACCTGTGTCAATTCCCTCCTCATAAATCCCAGCATCATCGGTAAATCTGACAAGCATGTCACAGGATTCTGAATCTGTTGAACGCTTGAAACCTCTGACAGCTCCCTCCCAAACATTAGCTCTTGAGATATTGAACCTGCTGACTCTTGTGATCAATAGGAAGTGACAGGTTTGCTACAATGTCAGGTAGTGTACTGTGCATCTCCGTCCTGTAAAGACAAAAAGTGATTCAATAAAAGAATATCCCAAACAGTGCACACTTTTACAACAATTATTTAAATACCAGCTATATTGCACAAAGAACAAACTGGAATGCCACAAATAAGCTAAGTTTACACTGTGTGTTGGAAATTCTCCGCATTGAATGCAATCAGCTCCTCATCTTCTTCCTCAACACCTGGTGCATACAGATCCGTGTATTTACTGTTGGGGAAACAACAATTTTCATGTTAAAACACACATTTTTCCCAATTAATTTTATTTTATTTTTTACCTGTAGCAACTCTTATCTGGATTTGTTTCAGACGGATCCATATCCTGAGCAAAAGATATTTCAATCTTAAAATCAAACTAAAATGACCCAAACTACAATAATAAGAAATCTCAGGCTGCCACATTGTGCCCTGTTACCTGTTCAGGCTGAATTGTTGCTGAACGTTCCTGTGCATCTCTAAAACACAATGAAAATAACAAAATGATTACTGTTCTTCAGGCCTACAATAGTGATATAAGAATGTAAACAAATATAGGCAAGATTCCTATTGGTCGATAGACCATTGCAAAGGACCTCTTATTAAAAAGGTTTGACTCAGTGAAAAAAGCTAAAATGTACTTGCCTTTCATCTTCAGGTGTGTCTTTGGGAGTACTTTGGTTTTGTGGTTCAAAAACCTGTGAGGAAACATCAAATTACCAGGAATTTATAATAGCTTCCATAACTGTCCCCTTACAACAAACACACACACACATACATATGTACATACACACACACATATGTATATATATATATATATATATATATATATATTATGGCATGCCGTTCAGGAAATTATTTATATTTATATTCAAAAATCTGAATATATGGAATGAAAGTCTGAATATGTGGAATGAACCTTGAATATAGTGAATGAAAGTCTGAATATATTGAATGAACCTTGAATATATGGAATGAAAGTCTGAATATATGGAATGAAAGTCTGAATATATGGAATGAAAGTCTGAATATATTGAATGAAAGTCTGAATATATGGAATGAAAGTCTGAATATATGGAATGAAAGTCGGACTGCCCTCGAGGACTTATGGGTAATGTGGTTCAAAACATGCATAGTTGTCTGTAGGAGTGTTTTTGCGTGCTTTTGACACTTCATCGGCAGTGGCTCAAGCACTGTTCCAACCCTAAGTACGCATCAAACGAAGTACTCTAAAAGAACCCATAGATATTCTTATTTCATCCATTTTATTGAGGATCCATCCTTCTGCGGACTTGGGCCAGCATCATATCCCACAATGCATTGCACCACCAATCGTCGTAAACAGAGGAGGCGAGCGTGGACACTTAGCATTTTCATACTTTTCTGAATTTGTCGCAGAAACGTTCGACATGTTTTAAGCATAGAAGTATAACAAAAATCTTTGTGTGACCAGTCGGTTCATCCACAATGGACAACCTTTGAAATATGTTCTGGGGTTTTGGGAGCGGCACAGGTTAGTTCACAAGCCGGTCAGCCTGCGAAGTTAAGCTAAGCTAAACTAAGCGAAGTTGGAATGGGATCTCACCTCTCATCCCTGCCTTATCTCGGATAGGCACGCTGTCATTTCTTGCTACCTGTTTTCTGTTTGTGGCCGCTGAAAGTGAGATAGTACACATTTTTTATATAAGGTGAATAACTGCAAGTACCAAATTATAAAATGTATGATTTTCTTGCTAATTTGTTAATACTTTTTCTCAGTTTACATATTTCATTTGTGTCACATTATCCTCCCAACATTTTTGCCATCTTCACCCTCTTGTCTTGACATTGTCTACTCCCCTTCTTCCTCATGTTCTTCATTTAATTATTTGCTGATGTTTTGACATCCAAGATATCAATTCCCTGTACTTGCTGACTATCTGTAATTCCAATAAAGTTTTCACTAAAAACATTTTTCCTACATTTGTGCTATATATGTGAAATGAGCTTACCAGATGGTAATAAAAGAAAACATAGTGTGTTCATAAGTGTTTAGTAGTGCCAAGTGCAGCGTGCGGGATTTGGTTGGCATTACATTTTTGCTTTGTATTATGTTAGCCCTTGCAGCAAGAAGGTCCTGGGTACAATTTCAGCCTGGGGTCTTTCTACATGGAGTTTGTATGTTCTCCCCATGCATGCGTGGATTCTTTCCGGGTACTCCGGCTTCCTCCCACAGTCCAAACACATGACTGTTAGGTTAATTTGTCTCTCTAAATTTTCCTTAGGTGTGAGTGTGTGTGTGCATGGTTGTTTGTTTGTTCTGTCTCTCTGTTGCCCTGCGGTGGACTGGGGACCTGTCCAGGGTGTACCCGGCCTCTCGCCCAACGACTGCTGGAGATAGGCACCAGTAGACCCTCGCGACCCCAAAAGGATAAGCGGTTTGGATGGATGGATGGATGGATTATGTTAACCACTTAAGATCAAAGGTTTGTCAATTGATTTTATCTGGAATGAGTCTTCTGCAAACTCACTTACCTGATTGTAGAGACTGAATTTGATTATTTTGCTTTTGTCTACAAATGTTTACAAGGTAAAAAGATGAGAGATTCAAATTTGGAAATGTGGTCTATCCTCTTGAAAAAAAATCAAAAACAATTAAGAGTTCACACAAGGTGGGTTTACAGGAAGTCAAACTTAGAGATTTTTTTTTCTGTTATGTACAAGGAATGGTTAAAGTGTTTGATCACCACGGTATACAACATACATACCTACGGTTTCTATGAATTTGACCCAAAATTATTTTGGGGACATACAAAAAATTGATTTGAGTTGAGAGATTACAAAATGTGAAAATTAATTGAAAATATCAAAACTTTAAGGAGAAAAATAATATATTCTATATTCTGGTTGTTGCTGTTATTCGCCACAAAACTGAAATTTAACCGCCACTAACGAGTAACGGGTAACGGGAAATGACAGCCTGCTTATCCAACATACGATACGTGAGAGGGGAAACCCCACTCCAACTGTTCAGTTAGTTCAGCAGCCAAGGCGATCTGTGAACCAAGCTCTGCTGTTTCGAAAACCCCAGACTAAATTTCAAATTATGCTCAATGTTGATTAACTGAATGGTCAGATAACATATTAAGGTCTATTATCTTGTTTAACACATCTGGAAAACATTTAATTTAGCGACAACGTCATGATAGTATAAAAACTTGAAGTTTCTGCCCTTCCCTTCTCTGTTTAGGACCATGGACCACATTACCCATAATTCCTTGATGACATTCATTCCATATATTCAGACTTTCATTCCATATATTCAAACCAACGAATGAACCTTGAATATATGGAATGAAAGTCTGAATATATTGAATGAATCTTGAATATATGGAATGAATCATGAATATATGGAATGTAACTCTGAATATATGGAATTAATCTTGAATATATGGAATGAAAGTCTGAATATATGGAATGAATCTTGAATATATGGAATGAAAGTCTGAATATATTGAATGAATCTTGAATATATGGAATGAATCATGAATATATGGAATGTAACTCTGAATATATGGAATGAACCTTGAATATATGGAATGAATCATGAATATATGGAATGAAAGTCTGAATATATGGAATGAACCTTGAATATATGGAATGAAAGTCAATATATGGAATGAACCTTGAATATATGGAATGAACCTTGAATATATGGAATGAATCATGAATATATGGAATGCAACTCTGAATATATGGAATGAATCTTGAATATATGGAATGAAAGTCTGAATATATGGAATGAATCTTGAATATATGGAATGAAAGTCTGAATATATGGAATGAACCTTGAATATATGGAATGAAAGTCTGAATATATTGAATGAATCTTGAATATATGGAATGAATCATGAATATATGGAATGAAAGTCTGAATATATGGAATGAACCTTGAATATATGGAATGAAAGTCAATATATGGAATGAACCTTGAATATATGGAATGAATCATGAATATATGGAATGAAAGTCTGAATATATGGAATGAACCTTGAATATATGGAATGAAAGTCAATATATGGAATGAACCTTGAATATATGGAATGAACCTTGAATATATGGAATGAATCATGAATATATGGAATGCAACTCTGAATATATGGAATGAATCTTGAATATATGGAATGAAAGTCTGAATATATGGAATGAACCTTGAATATATGGAATGAAAGTCTGAATATATTGAATGAATTTTGAATATATGGAATGAAATACAATAAATCTGTTAGCTTACTAAACTTGTGCTTCTTAAACGTCCTTGTTTATAAAATGGCAGTAGAGGGAATATTTCATTATTTTGTTGAACTGGAAAGCTTTTTGGCAATGGAAATTCATGCTTTTCATGATACAAACACTTTGGAGTCCATATCTCGACAGGGTGAAGATCATATATCAATAATTAGCACATTTGCAGAGCTTATGAGCTACTTTGTCCCCCAAAACGTGGCTCAGAGAAGAATATGCATCATTCTTCAAGAACTTTGTGAGTCTCTTAGGGAAATATTGGCTGAAATAACAGTTCAAATGGAAACTAATGCACTTTCATCTCAGAGAAGACCTAGGTAAGCCATGTGACACAGAATGTATTGGATAGATAAGAGATTGATTCAGATTAACACCATGTAACATAAGCAAATACCGACCTTACAAATATTAGATATTAATATTCACAATAGATGAAGTAATACATTTGTATGTTTTTCTCTTTAAAGATAGGAGTTGATGGCTTCAGCCGCTGCATCACCTACCTGAGATGTTGCACAGACAACAGAGCATCCACTTCCTTGCAAGTGTTTCAGGGTGCTGTTGAACAATATGGACTTCCACATCATGTCCGGGGTGATGCTGGCATTGAGAATATTGATATTGCAAGGTTTATGATTGAAAACAGAGGAGCAAACAGGGGAAGTTTCATGGTTGGACGTAGTGTTCACAATCAAAGGATAGAAAGATTTTGGGGAGAGCAAAACCGGGTGGTGTCATTCTATTTCAAAGACCTTTTCCTCTTCATGGAGAATACTGGAATTTTAGATAGCACCAACCCCCTCCACATTAGGTCTCTTCACCATGTTTATCTTCCAAGAATAAACAGATCTGTGGATGAGTTTAAAAGCCAATGGAACCACCACAGCTTAAGGACAATGGAAAATAGGTCTCCACTTCAATTGTGGACTACTGGGATGCTCCAACTTCCTGTCTACGAAAGGCAATCTATTGCTCATGTACAACATGGTTACCACACTCACCAATGGGTTGCAGAGCTACAGCAAATTAATCCCTTACATGATGATGGAAACCATGGAATATAACTTCAACATGCTTAGTCAGGTAAGTGGTTATATTTCTGTTTTCAGTGGTGTATTTTTTTGTTTTCCTGAATATTGTAAGGTTTTCAAATTCTTGCATGAAAAACAGTATACAGGACTAAGAACAATGAATTACACCTAAGTTTGCCTTCTTATAATCAGAGGCGACTGTGGCTCAGTAGGAAGAGTAGTCGTCTTGCAATCAGAAGGTTGTTGATTCCAGCTTCCTCCTGCCATATGTCAATGTGCCCCTGGGCAAGGCACTTAACCTCAAGTTGCCTACCGATCTGCGTATCGGTGTATGAATGTGTGAGAGTTAGTGAGTGCGATTGGGTGAATGTGGCGCTAGTGTAAAGCGCTTTGAGCGGTCTGTATAACTGGAAAAGCGCTATATAAGTTCAGTCCATTTACCATTTAAAGGATATAACTGACATCAGCACTTCAACAAGTGTATTACATATTTCACTGTCATTATATGGGCATGATTAACCACTGTCATAATTTCTCTCCACAGTAAACATTGTGCTGAATATATTATGACTTGAATATTTAGTTTTTAAATTAACGAATTTGTTATCAGTGACTCATGTAAAAAATGTAAACTAAATCTGTAGAACTACGGGATTTTTAGCACAAGACAAAAATACCAAGTACAAGGTTTTAACTCAGCAGATATTTATTTGAACAGTCTGACTGAAACCCAAAAAGAAGGGCTTAATACTGTGCCCATCAAAACTTCAACCCAATGCACATTATAGGTGTAAAAAAATTAACTTTTGAAGATTTTCAGGTTAATATGCAAACATAAACTTGATTTGGTTTAGTCTTTTACTTTCATGGAGCATAGGCTTAATTTTTGTCTATTTGTATTGATTACAATGTGTACAATAACACCAGTTCCTCAACAAACAAAAAAAGAAACTAACACTGAAACTAAAGGTAACTGAACCTTCATATGATAAGACCTCTCATGCTCTGCCAAAACCGGGTGAATTACGTATGGCGAAATCCATGTCAGTTTTAAAATCACTGTATGCATTGTGTAATGGTATGCGAAGAATGTTTTCACAAGTATTGGCCATTGGAAAACGAGAATAACTGATGAACTCAAGGCTTGGCTTGGGAGAAAACCCTAGTGCTGGAATGCTGTCACATCCAGAGAAGAAAACCAGAATATCCTCCAAAGAGACACTGTCTTGACCTGCAAAACAGAGAAACAGAATGAACAATGCTTCATCACATAAAATTTCCTGATATTTTCAGAACAATTAAATATTATCGAAAATTTCATTAAAACAACTATATTATTTATTCAGGACATCCAAAGAAATTTCAAAGTTTTCTAAAAACTCATATGCACAACACATTCTGGTAAATAGAAAAGAACAATAACCATCATAAAAAACAACAATAGCAAAAAAAGAAAATAATGATTGTTGAAAAAGTATCATATTTGTATATACAAATAGGCCTGCTCTCAAAGTTTAAAAACACGATTGTTGATCTAAATACCCTTTAGATGTGAGTGCCTAGCTGCTTGACCTGTGCGAATCTGTGTTGCCTTATAATGGACTGGTGACCTGATCAGTGTGTATCCTGCCTCTCTCGAAATGACCACTGAGTGGGCGCAAGTCCCGCCCATAACCCTCCAATGACAGTATTATACAGTTGATGGATGTATAGATGTCATATGAGATGCTATTTTTTTCTCTGGTTCTCTACATATCCATAAATATACAGCTTTGATGCCTAAACCCAATCTTTGAAATGGTCGCTCAACCAGATCTGTTAACAATGGACACTTGTCATTGCCAGCAAACTGTTACAGTCAGAGATCACTTTTCTTTGTCTATACTAAAGTAGGGCTGAAACGATTAATCAGATTAATCGTCATAAACCGATCATTGAAATGGTTGTCAACTACTTTAGTAATCGGTTAATCGTTAACTGGAGAATACAGGCAAAAAAAAAGGTCAATAGCTGAAAAAAACAACACACCAAGAGCAGTAATTATGCCAAAACTGTTCAATCTATTCATTTTGCATTTAAGACAAAAAAAATCTTTGTCAGTAAATATGTTCTACCTAAAACTCATTAAGTGGCATAGTTTTAGCTACATCTGGTACAAATTCTGTAAACAAAAAAAACAAAAAAAAGAAATCTCCTATTAGGCACCTTTTGCAATACAATTATTAACCGGTTAATCCAAAAAATAATCACCAAATTAGCCCTACACTATTTTGATGTTAATCAATCAGAAAGGGTTGAGCTGAAGAATTTTTTTTTTGCTGCAGATGCATCCTTTGCTACAGATGATCAAGCATTCACTAAAGGAATTCTATTTGTTTGAATGTATTTCTAATATTGCATAAAAAAGGCTTCAATGAAAAATCTGCACAATGTGTCAGTTTTTTTTATCCGATTAATCAAGTAATCGTCAGAATAATCAATAGATCAATTGATAACTAAAATAATCATAAGTTGCAGCCCTATACTAAAGCATGGGATGACATTCCACAACATATAAAGTCCATGTCAACATCTGCACTTTTTAAGAAGACTTCTGCCCATCATTTTTGGTAATCTTTTTCTGCAATCACTGTTAGGTATATGTTGTGTAAATGCTGCTATTATTCTATTTTGTACATTGATATGTCTGAGTGTCTATAAATGTGATGTGATGTTGAATGTTTGTGTGGTTTTTTTCTATGTTCTGCAGAACATAAAACCTCCTGTAAAACAGCAATTATGCTGAGTCAGGCCAGATTCTTTCTAATATTTTCCTGATTATGACTGATGTGACAACCTGTGCATTTTTACTTTAACTTAAATATGTAAATTATGGTGTATGCTGAAAACTCCTGCCAAATGGCAAACTTCCATTCAGCATCCTGAAGATAGTCTTGCCAGAAAGCCAGTGTTCGACTCTCTTTGTGGAATTTGTTGCTCCCTCTTTCAGACCGTCTGATGTGAAAGAGGTTCTCTACTTCAGCTGCCATCACGCCCTTTTCTGGCTTTGTGAAAAGGCTCTTCAGTTGTACAGGATATCTCAGGAGCTCATCCAGTACTCCAAGAGCCTTTAAGCCATTTCTGAACCTAGTTAAACAAACACAAACAAATTGTAATAGCTACTTTACACAATAAGGTGCATGTTGTAGAAAGCACTGTTTTTATTGTTCAGTTTTACTGCGGTCACACAATGAATACCAGATAAAATCATAGCTGCTGTCAGAGAAATTGTGACCTTTTTCAAAAGGGTCATAATTTATGGACAAAATCTGAACATCACTTACAGACCATTAGATCTTATAACTAAGGAAATGTATTTGACATTGCAAAGGCATTGTTTTTGAGGGATTTTGTATGATATACTAATAATACTAAGTAGTGAATACAAGTCGAAGTTGAAATAATGGTGCTGTATAGCTACTCCTACAATTTTTTCTACTTTCTTAATTTTTCAATTAAGATAATGTAAACATTATTAGATCTTAAACACGTCATTATAGCTCTGGCAATTGTTTCAAGGCGGTAGTCCTGTTGAGCTCAGTTTCAAGTCTTTTGCAACCTCTAATAGTCACTATTTAGCTCCATCTATGTTCCCAAAAATGCTGACAAGCTTGACACTTTCAGTTGTTCCATTCTGTTTTCATTTTAGAAGATTTATTACATGCTTAGCAAAATGTTCAAAACTTGATATATACTTTTCAAACATAACCCTGCTAAATCTTTGGAACAGCATTTTCATTCTGTTCCTTGGTCTTCATGGTGCTCTTGGTTCTCTTCTGTAACACACTTCTCAGGCCTTCATAGACCATCTGAATTTAAACTGAGCATTAAAACATACAGGTGGACTATATTAATTAATGATAGGACATCTCCAGATTGAAATGGATGTTTTTTTTAAAGAGTAAAGAAGATAGAATAAATATCTTCCCTGCACTTTTGTTTGTAAAATTGTAGAGTACCAATTTATAACTTACAATACTCTACACAATTGCATCTGTCTTCAGCAAGCTTCTGTAACAACCTTCCAGCAGGTTTTATTTACCGGTAAATCCTTAATGTTTTTAGCATTATTCTGTTAAGAGACCTTACCATCCATATTCTGTCATTACGCTTATAATCTTTAAATCCACCATTTTCATAAACCACAAATTACTTGATAGTCACTCAAAGAAGTGTTAACTGTTGGTTATTTTCTGTCTTTCTCTGTCTTTATCAAGAGCCGGTAACTCTCTGCCAAGGTACAATAACTGTTGTGTGTGTATAGACATCATACCTCTCAAAAGGAGCACGGGTCCATTGAAGCACATACCAGTGAGCCAAGTCGAAAGCCGTCTCTTGTTTGTTTGCTAGAGTTATGTGCACACTATGACCAGCAAAACTGATCAAGAGCGCTGCCTGCATAACTGCATCTTGTAGTTGTGATTCAGTGTCCGCTTGCAAGATCTAAAGATCAAATGAAACAAACCGTATTAATAGGATGCCCAGTTCAGCTCCTCTGAGTTCAGTCTTGCTTTTTTTTTTTTAAGTCCATCTATGTTTATTTTTATTCACTGTTTGTAATTTGCCATTGTTTTTCTAATGTGGGTTTAATAACAAAAATTGTACATAAAATCTTTTTATTTCTTACACTTGTTTCAAGTTTTTTGGCTGTTTCCCTTCCATTGTTTCAGATCCCCTTCCGCACTGCCCTGTTTGCCATCATTTGTGATTAACTGGCTCTGCCCTAATTTGTTGCTCTTGCTTACCCCCTCATTTATAGTTAGTTGCTTTTTAATAAAACAGTAAAACATACATAATTTCTAGTATTTATGCTTTGAGTCATTAAAAGTAACCAAGTTGCCCAAGTTGGTTTTAAGAGAGCTGATTTGTTTTCTTTAGCTGAGCTTGTTAAGAAGGATGTCAAGATATTAAAGAGCCTTTCCTTTCTATCGAAATGCATGTATTCAGCTCTAAGCTTTAATTAGTACATTTGTTTGTTAATGAGTGCTAAAATTTAAAGAAATAATGTTTCAAAACAACTTAATTAAAACTTATACTCACAGACATAACCTTTGATTTAATGTCTTCATCAGGAATGTCTTCTGGTGTGACCTTGATGTTATCTGGACCCTTGATGTTATCTGGACCCTTGTGAAGACAATCATATAAGAGTCCAGATAGAAAGCATGGACTCTGCCCCCCATGGCCAATCGACATTGCCATGATCTGGCCAACATAGTAGTATCCGTTGTCTTTCATTGCTATTTAAAAATAAAATAAAATAAAACTCAGATTTCAGTTTCTGTATAAGACTTTTCTTTGAAATGTATCAATAGAAATCTCTCACAATTGGTGCATTTCCACAAAAGTAACTGTACAACAGCATATAAGAAATATATAAAAAAATAGGAACCATTTAGACCAATACTGCTACATTCATTTATCAATACCTTTGGAGTTGCATGTCAGAATTTTGGAATTAGATGGTCCCTCAAAGATGCCAATCCTGTCCTTGATTTTATGTAAACAAAGTCGGAAAAACTCCCGCGTAGGGCCTCCATTGTCTACAGCACCTTCCGATATTCCATAATCATCCGTAAACTTCACATCAACTTTCTTCTCAGGCGCAAAGTTTGATCTGCCCATGGCTCTGGATGCTCCATCCCACACATTTCTTCTTATGATGTTGAACCGTACAGTGCCTTCATCATTTACACGAGAAGCCATCTGCTCCACAATCCTTTCAACTGGTATCTTTCGGTCACTGAAACCATAATAAATAAACAACACAGTTAGAGTAAAATGCAATAACACTGCCCTGTGAACTATCTAGAGTTTTCCAAATGTTATTCACCTGAGCACAAATTCTTATTTTAATTGAAAAGAATTCCAAAATTTAAGTGGTCTGACTTTAGCTTTGAATTGTATTTGAAGTAATGTTGATGTTTGGAACATACAGAAATAACATGATCATTTTATGCAGTCATTATATTTTTCCCTCTGGTGTGTATGTTTCCTACCTTCTCATTAAATAATAATTTTCTATACATTGAAAAGCATTTGTTATCATTCTTTTTATTCAAAATGACACCTTTAAATATTTCAAGTATGTTTTATATCTTATTAATATCTATACCTTTCACTGGCACTGCTGTCTAAAGACCTTGAAATGGCTTCCTGGAGATCTGGGTCATCAGAGGGATAGCCTTCCTCAAATAGGTCAAGGTATGTGCTTCAAGATATAATTGAATGTATAAGACATTTATTTACATATGGTAAACATACGGAAGTTATACAGCCTAAATCTATTCTAATAAAAATCTGTAATCACAACGGGTCCATAGTGATAAAGTTATATAAACATTGTAGAATCAATAAACACATATCATAAATGATATAAAAATTATCAGAAACTAAGAAAATACCTGTAGGGTGTAATGGATGAGCTATTTTCAGGTATGCTGTGTTGGGGCAAACCGTTGGACACAGCAGAAAGGCGATCATTGTCAGCACTGGTAAAACAACAACTTGAGGGTGCCTGGGAGTGACCCCTAGTGGTGACTGAGGTTCTACCAGACAAGCTGAGATTGTCATCAATAGTGATAACAGTGGCACTAGTAGACATAGTGGTGGTGTCAGATGAGAAGGCACCAGTGCAAATATCTTGGGTTGCAACACACCAAACAACATCATCACCAGTAGAGATGGAAGGAATATCACTGTAGAGAGACTGGCCCTCTACAGTGGGAATGGATGAAGCGGCTTCTTTGGGAATGTTACAGACTCTTCCAATTACTGAAAAAAAACATGCAAAGATACTTACTTAGTATTTCATTGCTTAATGACCATTTATTTATATGTAAACCAGAGTTTAAAACAACACAATTATTCAAATACTATTTGTTATTGTTCAATGCTGTCCCGTGAAAAAAGCTGTTGCTCCTTAAGGAAATATTTTTTCAGCTATTTTAATCAGTGTTTTAAATCACTCAATAATTTTCAATTTAAATGGAATCCATGGAAGAGTTCCAAGGCCACATACACTGCTTACCCAAAAGAACACAAAGCCCTGCCTCACATCTGCCAAACAAAATCTTGATAGTACTCAATGCTTTTGAAAGAAAATTCTTTGAACTGACGAGATAAAAGTGGAACTTTTTGGTAGGTCCCATTATATCTGCTGTAAAATTAAAACAATATTTTGGAAACATTGTCATGTGACAGTGATATTGAGATTATTTTAAATCTGGATAAGTTTTGCAAATAGATGCAATCATGATTTCACATCTTTACCAGAAAATCCAGTACAAGATTGTCAGTCCATCAATTCATGACCTTAAGCTCCAGGACGGTTTAGTTATGGAGCAGGACAATGAACAAAAAAAACCCCATCAAGTCCTTCTATGAATGGGTAAAAAAGGAACATTTTTGAGTTTCATAGTCACACTCTAAACTTCAATCTGATAATGATTGTGGCATGACTCTAAACAGAGCCATCATACTTACTAACCTGCAGTTGTAAGTGTATGAAGACAATTCTGCCAAGAAAAGTAGGCCAAACTTCCTCCAAGGTAATGAGAATGACTCAGTGTCAATTATTGCAAATGTGTGAAGGCAGTTAATCCTGCCAAGTGTGATACAACCAGTTTGAGATTAAGGGAGTAGTTGCTTTTTACCAAAGGGTCGGGTATATTTTGTATTGCTTTCACCCTAAAAAATGTATTTCAACATGTCAAATTTGTATTTTTCTTATATAGAAGTTCTTGATGATCTGATTTCTTAGTTAAAGCTGCAGTAGATTTCTGGTGGAAATTTTTTATTGTAAGGAAACACAATATGAGTTTGATAATCTGATGGTCATGCTATGTTATGTCTTTATTATAAATCCATAACTCTCACCAAATGAACCACTCTGGGCTATACACCCTAGGTTAGATGTTGTTTTCTCCAGCTGCATGGGAACCAGACTGTCTCTCCACTGTTTTGGATTCATTATCCATGGTATAAAACTGTTGTGTTGTCGGCCTGTTCACAGAGCCAATACAGAACCCACTCTGAGGTTTACATGGAGCTTTAATCTGACCTGTTCAGGAGTTTTGATTTTGTGCCTCTCATCTCTTGTGCATGGTATTAAATAAACCTGAGTGATTTTCTCTTAACAGTGATTGTCAATATTGTTTTCCACAACAAGGTTAACTTTATAACAAATATATTTATATATGTGTTAAAACTGTCATATCTTCACAGTATAATATAAGATACATTATCAGTGAAAACATGTAGCTCCTCTACCTCCTTCCTGAGGTCCTACAGCCATCTGCAGCAATACACCGCTCAGTCAAAAACAACCAATCAAATCCAGGAATGTCTTAGCACTGTCAATCAGGCTCATGTACACACTGCTCGCACCCTCCCCCTTATTCTGTGCTACACTACAGCTGCTTCACCACAGCGGAGCCTCAATGAATGAGCAGGATTGTAAACATGGCCACCAAAGATGCCGGATAAACAGTTTTCCTGTAAGGTTAGGTTGTTTCTTCACCATTAGCACAGCAGCAGAAAACCATCAATCTTTAGCTTTTTACATATTTGTTAAAACTGCCTGATAGTGACAGTTTTAAGAAAAACATATTTTTCTAAAAACTACCTACTTCAGCTGCAAGTGTGATAAAAAAACAAACAACTCAACAAACTTGCAAGGGGGACAATACTTTCTTATTGCACAGTGTAATAATTACATATTTTAAAATTAACTTTCAAAAGATTGATTTATATTTGTATTAATACTTACTTAATTTGTCACTGTCGAATACCTCTTCAAGATCACAGCTCTTCGCGTCTCTAGTGTCTTCTTCTGAACTTGACTGGTTAACAACAAAAATAAAAAAATAGAGCAAGATTTATATTTAAAATTTACATAATTATTTTAATTTTAATAATTTTAGGTGGCAACAAACTGCAAGAAGCAGAAAGCAACTGTTGTTGCTGTCATATGTTTTATAAAACTATGACTTACAGATGATTTTTCCTCAGTTACAATTACTTTATCAGGACTGACATAAATGGACTTCTGATGAAACAGCTTTTCAGAAGGTCTCCTGTCAAACTCTGGTTTGTTGTAAGGGAAGGCTCTACCAGTTTGTTGTGGCAGGGCATCAAGATTTGTAACCTAGGTGAGTGGAAACCATAATGTCAATAAAACTTTATTTTTCAAATGACTACATGACACTACATGTAAAGGTTAATGCTTTAATAACTCTCGTCTCTCTCGTCTCGTCGTCTTCCGCTTATCCGGGACCGGGTCGCGGGGCAGCAGATTCAGCAGAGACGCCCAGACGTCCCTCTCCCCAGACACCTCCTCCAGCTCCTTCGGAGGGAGCCCAAGGCGTTCCCAGGCCAACCGAGAGACATAGTCCCTCCAGCGTGTCCTGGGCCGTCCCCTGGGCCTCCTCCCGGTGGGACGTGCCTGGAACACCTCCCGAGGAAGGCGTCCAGGAGGCATCTGGTATAGATGCCCGAGCCACCTCAATTGACTCTTCTCGATTTGGAGGAGCAGCGGCTCTACTCCGAGCCCCTCTCGGATGTCCGAGCTCCTCACCCTATCTCTTAGGGAGTGCCCTGCCACCCTACGGAGGAAGCTCATTTCCGCCACTTGTATCCGGGATCTCGTTCTTTCCTTACCTATGAGTTGATTAAATAATACCTATCATTAATTTGGTCCTTCGAGCCGGATATTATAAGAACTAAACTGATTTTATCTTTCTTTGCAGTGACTGGCGGATCTCCGGAGACAGCCTGACGTCGAGTTAAGCGCTGCCTCACAGCCGCATATAGGCCTGGTGGCTGAAAGTCCCGGTGTGTGACGTTCGCACCTGCCCGGTGGATTATTGACTTGCTCGATGCTGGGCGGGTCCGGGAGATCCGACAGAGTCACCTGAAAGTCAACTCAGAGGTGAGACAGTTTTAAAATACAGTACATGAGATAAGAGTGAGCGCTATATATATGAAAGAAGAAAAGTACTTAAAAGTCGTTTGGTAGTGTCTCGCCGAAAGGAGACTGCATTGGAAAGGTGTTATTTCGCCGCAAGGAAATAGTGATAAATTTAGGTAGGATCTCGCCGCAAGGAGATCAGAGACAACTAGGTGCCGTAAAGTGAACTGGATAATTTGGTTGGTAACATTCCGCCGGAAGGGAATGAAATTAAGTGTTAAATAATAAAGAGATCTCATAAACTAAGCTAGGTCGACCATACATATTGCTGAAGGGACATAAATATGTTAAAATACTAACTGTGTGAGTGCTATATTATTGTTCTTCCTATTTTTATTACACATTAACCATCATCTCCTAAACATCAAAGTGGGGATGATTGTGTTAAATGTGCTTTAATTTGGAAGATAACATTGGTTTTTCACATTGTGGAAGTTTAAGTGTAAATGAGTAAAAAAAAAGTTAAAACTTTCCTGAAGGAAGTTTCGTTTGTCTTAAATATTGTGATTTGTCGGAAAAGAAGGTAAAAATGAAAAGGGACATTAGAGAGTTGAAAAGAACGTTTTTTTAGAAAGGAGTATAGTGCATGTTATGAAAGGAAGTGACAGGCAGGTGGACAACTGACTGACTGATAATATTTCTTTGTGCAAAATCTGAACCTATACTAAACTTTTTCTTCTGCCTCCCTCACACACACATACACACATATATGGGATTTGAGTTCAACATCTGCGTTTTTGAGTTTGGATTTTAGAAACCTGCCCTTCTCCATGGCTACTCCGCCAGAGACGCTTCTCCAGCACGGCCTGAAAGAGAGAGATCTGCCTTCCTGTCTGCCTGCTTGTTGCAAATCGCAGTGTGAATTTCCACAAAAAACGAAACTCAGAAGAAGTCTGGCCCGAACCCACTGAGATGGACAACGATCCATGCTGTTTGCAAGAGCCAGAAGAGTGATACACTGGATTTATATTGAAAGCACATCTTATGCGGGCAGAAGAGAAACCGGAGCAAAGTTTCTTCTTTCTCCCTCCTGGAGAAGTTAAAAGTGGACAAAGAATGATTGAATGTCTCACCAACAGACTTGGGAAGGGCCTGGTTGTTTTATGGACTGATAGAGGACTATGTGTGTGACAGTCTGACTCTGGAGCGATTAAGAAACTGATGGGGGTAACGTACAAACACACACACATTTGCATAAATCTTTTCCTATTTTCTGCAATGAAGAACGCTTATTAACCGCTGCTCATGTGACGCTTGCTTGACGTTGACAGATATAGCGGGTTAAAATATTATTTTAGGGTTAGAAAAGTATCTTTAAAAGGGTGATAACTTAACTCATTTGATACTTTCCAGTTAATTCTTTTAGAGAAACAAGTTCTCTTTTGTCGTGGAATATTCAGGGTCAATTATTATAGTTATTAAAAGTTATTAAAAGCAGAGGAAGTTACAACATCTCCAAAACTCAGCAGTAACCATGTGTTTCTATGTTATTCTCGGGACAGAACTCATGAAGGAGCATTTTTATAAAACCCAGCGCATGCGTAAAACCTGATGGGTTCTCCTTCAGGCATTATTTTCTGTTGTCAGATTTTGTATCCCATAAATCTAATGGGTAGAGACCTCATTAAAACAGGCTTAGTTCTACTGCAGATGGTCTTCATACAGTTTCTGACACAGTACTTACAGTTTGGTTCAGTTTTTGTCTGCAAGTGCTAACTGACGCTTATGGAAAGTAAAAATTCATTGTTTTTCACAGCAGCTGCTGGGAAGAGGTTATATTAGGTTTTTTCTCCTCTTCTGATTCATGCAGCGTGTTGATTTACACTGTACCTTATATCAGATCCTGACAAAAACTATGAAAGGCTTGGTTCTGCAGTTTCCTTTTTTCTCCCTTTCGAGAAGGAAAGGAAACCTGATCAGTTCTGTGTCGCATAGGAGTCTTAAAAAACGTTGTTTTCTAAGATATAACCAGCTAAAAACTTTTGAAACTTTGAGAGTAATTGGTGTTGTTAAACTCATTCTCCTTGGTAAAACAAACCTTTAAAATGAGAATGAAAAATGGGGTTATTTAGAAAGAATCCGATTGGACAGTGGTACCACACAAAAACTAAAATAATCTCTTGTTTCCCAAAAGACTCTGCATAGAAAAGGCCTTCAGAACCGTGGAGTTATTTTCCACCACAGTACCAAGGTTTTTTAAGCATGCTTTTTCTTTATTTTAAAACAGATCTGGTTTTTGTTTTGTTTTGTTTTTGGCTTTTTAGTATAATGTTGTCTGAAGCTTCTTATGAACTGGGTTAGAAGCAAATATGATCTGACGTAAATTAGGAGCTGTGAACTAATAATTTTAAATCTGATTATTGTCCAAGCAGAAATAATATATTTAGCCAATCCTTCAATCTCTGCAGAAAGTTAACACCATTGTTCAATGCAGTAGTACTCAACTTGTGGTTCCTGGACTCCTGAAGCCCGTAAGCCATAGATTTTGGGTCCATAAAATTATAATATTTAATTAAATGTAGACCGATTACCTATTAAAATAGATCTAAGCCAATGATGAGTTCCAGTCATTTGGTGGCTTTGAAATGCAATAATACTCAACATTTCTACTCTGGGGAACACAGATTGGGGTTGAAGAGTTTAGTTTTGGAACCAAGGCTAGGATTCTTTATAACAGAATCAAGACAAGTAAAATCCTTCATTTTAGGAAAATAAAATAAATAAAGGCTCTCTTAACAGTAAGGGGATGGTCGGCTCAAACTCCAGTCTCCTTGTTTGATTTCTTAGGGTTTAAAGATTAAAAGAATACATGGGAGTACAAAGGCACACAAGGTGATTTCAGATTACTAAGAGATAAAATATTGGAACATTTATCAGCATTTGGATTATTAAAGAGGGGTTCTAGTAATTTTTCTAATGTTTCTCCCCAACTCTCAAAATTTAAATAGGCCAAAATAAAGAAAATGATGTTTGTTCTTTTTGAAACACTATGTGGGAAAAAGTCCAGTTTGGAGACAAGCTTCTTATCTTAATTTCTGATTAAGTCAAACACTGCAGTTTTGTTTAGTTTGGGTATACCATAAAAATGTCAATGCCGACTTTTCTAATTTCCCCTCGGGGATCAATAAAGTATCTTTGAATTTGAATTGAATTGAATTAAAATACTTCTTTGCATTTAACCTGAAATTCTGCAATACAGCTGCGATCAAATTGAGCCAAACAAAAAGAGAATTATAATAATAACTCTCAGGTTTGTAGTTATTATTATAGAGATACAGTACAAAGAATTAGCAAAAGGTTTCAGCATCAGTAAATTTGGATTCATTTCAGAGAAAAATGTTGCTGTGCTTCTAAATAGTTTGTGCACTCATCTTAAAAAGGATCCTGAAGATTGTCATAACAAAATTGATCAATTACAACCTTAAAAGATATGGCTGAGAAAACATATTCTGAAAAGAGATTGTTAAAAATTTCTTTGAATTCTTGAAGCTTCAAATTTGGCCATTTGTTTGTCTTTGATGTTTTGTCTTTGTTTTGTTGGAATGAATGTTTGTTATATATGTTGCATGAAACAATAATCCATGTTTAGAATAATGTTTCTAAATCCCAGATTGATTAAAACTTTGAGTTTTCAGGAGAGTTAAGAAACAGCTTGTTTCTGAGGTAGGTGCATGTTAACAGTTTTTGCAGTTTAAGGATCACTAAGATGGGTTGGAATGAAGAAACTGTGGGTCCGCCCATAGGCTGCCAATCAGAGGTTAGTTCTGCCTGACTCCGCCCACCTACCAGGTTGGTTCATGCCTTTGCTGTCATGGTAACGCTCAGCACCTCCCTTCCTGAGTTTTAACACTGTTTAAGAGACAATAGAATCAAAATGCTTGTAGTGATTGTTGCCTTAATAACATGTTTTTTGTATAATGATTAAGGATGTAGCATGACTTTTAGATTTATGTGTTTTACTATTAAAAGGTTAATGAAATAGTTTAAACTAGTTTGAAGAATTCGTTTTGCATCCAGAATCATTGGTGATTTATTAGATTGAAAGTTTCCCTGGTACCATTAAACTAGCTGACAGTTCAAGATATGCAAAAGTAAGGAATATATTTTTGATAAAGAATCTGAGTCATGACTTTATACTTGGTGGGAATTATATATTAGATTCGAATTTGTAGGGTTTATGCATCAGAATTACATTAGATGTCCATTAATCTAATACTCATCTTTATACAAGACAAATCAGGATATGTGACTAATTTCTAAGTGAGACATTGATGAACTGACTAATTAAAGTTTGTTTTTTGTTGTTAATGGAACTGAATTGCAGTTAAAAACATCTGGATTTTCTCTATGTTGCTTTCATTAAATTCATAGCGACACATAGTTATGTCAGAATTAATTTCTTTGGTTCTAGGTAATGTGATCTTGGTTACTAGAACATTTTTGTACAAACTTTTTGCTGAATTGTCGCATGGGTTGGACCCTGCGCAGAAGAGGGGAATGTCAGAATAAAGTAACATGGGGTTCCAAAAGTTGTAGCACTCATGGGAAAAAGGGTAGCTCAGACCTCCAGTGAGGACTTAGTGATAATGCGAGAGAGACGTTGTACTTTGTTTATATAAATGGTGCATAGCTTCCTAAGACCACATTCTGACAACCCGTCTGAAATTATGGTGTTGATTCTTTTGTGAAATTTTATATCTCCACAGATTAGACCATTTTTGAAATTCTTTTTGGGTATTCTGAAAGTATGAAATATTGACCTGTAATCAGACCTTCCTCAAACATCATGTCACATTTTTGATATTCAGAATATTTAGCTGATGGTCACTGCTAGTATATCAGGTGAAGTCTGAAGATCAATTCTTTTGAGTTTGTTGGATGTTTTGATGAAGTTCATGTAGTTAAGCACTTAGGTTTGAGAATGGGACTTTGAATTGAAAATTAGCCAAGCGTTGTGAAGGCCCTGTTCTCCTTTATATGAGATTGAGACAAAGGACACAGGCAAATCTCAGTCCTTTTGAAGTGCTGTGTGGCAAGTCTTCTAATTTGGACATGGGGATATTGCCAGGATCATTTTCTTCCACATCTTTGTGTGAAGGTAGGATGTTGTTTTACTGTCAAAACCTGTCCACTGTGTTTTCTCAAGTTTCACAGACGGTGAAGGCTGCATTACCAGAAACAGCCACTTCCACCCTCCAGTCCTTTATTCCTGGCGACTGGATTCTGCTCAGAGAATTTAGGAGAAAACACAGGGCTGGAATGGCCCATATCAGATCCTACTAGACACCCAGGAAAGCTGCAGGAAAGCTCCAGCTCCCCCAGCTTCATCTGGCTTCCAGGACAAGTCATCTTCCAACTGGATCATCCACGGTTGAAAGGTTTGAGGACAGCGGACCACCACAAGACAAAGAACTGTAAGCTGATCACTGGCGAGTGATTGAAGAGGTGGTTGAAGAACACTGTTCTTACAAGGGCACAATAATCCCTTGGGCAGTGCAACGTTATTTCAGAATCTACTTAAGGCCATCGCATTGCCTGAAAGTTAGAAATCATAAGGTCATTTGCCTCACTGCACACACACACCACAGTGAGAGGGAAAACCTCTACACATTGCACATGATGGATGATGGACTGGTGACGTCTGCAAAAGAAAGACATGATGCTTATTCTCCTTAATTTCTTAACATTTGGTGGCTACTAGGGGCTCCTTTGCCTGGACAGCAAGGGTCAGCCAAATTCTTTTCTCCCACTTTGACAGCGAGACTGATTCTGAGGAGGAAATCTCAGATGCTTTTATCTAACTTTTATGGTTATTGCTTAATATTTATCATTATGGTATTATTACAAATTTAAATGTGTTCATTTCCACTGTTTCTAAATATATTTCTAGAGGAGCTTCCTATGACTGCCCACCTGTCCCAGACTGGTGACAGGGCATCTTGAAGCCACTCAGGAGAGACAGCAGGATTTGTTGTTTTTTTTGTTTTTTAAGTTGTGTTTATAATTTGTTTTCTTTGGAAAAAAACTGTTTGCTTTCAGTACCAGAAGAAAGGACATTCCACTTCAAGGTCACGATGCAGTTAAATGGAAGATGGTCTGTTCTGATGCTAATGATTGGTATTGCAAGTATTTTTATAACTCTTGTGTTCATTTTGGGAAAGGTACAGCAAAGACAATGTGTGGTTAATCTGACTAATAATACTCATCAGCGGATTCGAAGAGAGATTCATCACTTTTCTGACTACTATGATCATGTTGATAATGTTTGGTGGCAACTGATGCATCAAAACTGAGGAATTATAGTGTAAGGGAAAGCAGAAATGTTAGTAGATTGTCTAGTGAGACTAATTTAACGTGTGCGTCTACAGGAACTCTTTATAGAATTCGGGGTATTAGAAATCCGATTAAAGATCCAGATATTTGTATTACACAGGAGGAAAGTACACCTTATTTCCTTGGGAAGACAGTAGGTTGCGAAGCTATTATATCTGTTTTATGTGCTTTAATCAACAGACATAAATTTGAGTCATGTCCTATCAGAACTGATCCTTCTACTATTTCAGGATCTTTGGTCCCTGATCCCTTTGTGTTGACCTTTAATCTTACTGCTTTATCTGAGGAAGGTTTCACTGTTCTAACTACGGAGCAGCAGGCTATTAGAACGATGAGTTTGCAAATTGAATGGCTTTGGATTATCTGTTAGCTGAGAGGGGTGATGGTTTTGAAGAAATTTCCTTTAGTTGTGATTATCTTGTAATCAGAAGAAAGGAGTGTGATGGAAATTATTTTAAAAACATTCCACAGTGTATGACCTTTGGGTTACCTCACTCCCCTGAACCTCTGTGTTATTGAAGAAAGCTGTAAAAGTCATTATCAGAAGTTTAATAGTTAAGGCCATTTCTTAGGGTGATGCCTTTGGGAGAGTAGATGGTTGTTCCTAGGTAACCTAGTCACCTCTGAACCCGAGAAGGGTCTGGGGTCATAAAACATAGACTCTTTGCAGTTGAGATAACACTGTCTTGTTCTGGTATAAATACTGTGTGTAAATAGCGTTCGGGGCTCTGTTTCACTGACTAACCTCAGTTTCAGGGTCTTCAAATGCTGAATGCCTTGTATATACATATACATATATATATACCTATACATATATATATATACATGAATATATTGAATGAATCTTGAATATATGGAATGAAAGTCTGAATATATTGAATGAATCTTGAATATATGGAATGAAAGTCTGAATATATGGAATGAAAGTCGGACTGCCCTCGAGGACTTCAAAACATGCATAGTTGTCTGTAGGAGTGTTTTTGCGTGCTTTTGACACTTCATCGGCAGTGGCTCAAGCACTGTTCCAACCCTAAGTACGCATCAAACGAAGTACTCTAAAAGAACCCATAGATATTCTTATTTCATCCATTTTATTGAGGATCCATCCTTCTGCGGACTTGGGCCAGCATCATATCCCACAATGCATTGCACTACCAATAGTCGTAAACAGAGGAGGCGAGCGTGGACACTTAGCATTTTCATACTTTTCTGTATTTGTCACAGGAACTTTCGAGATGTTTTAAGCATAGAAGTATAACTAAAATCTGTAGTTGTATATATATATATATATATATATATATATATATATATACTCGATTGAATTCAGCCATGCTCCTTGATGTGATGATAATTTCACAATCAGAGTCTGACGTATCATCCACTGCTGTTAAAAACAAACAACAGATCATGTAGATGCATTATTTGGTAAAGTATCTAAAATATGTAAAAATATGGAATGGCATCTACTAACCTCCTTTAAAATATGTTTCTAGGCAAATACAAAATGTGATCCTGGAATATGGCCTTCCTAATTCCTTTTTATAGTCTGACAATTTGAATGGCCTTTCTGATCCGGGGACAAGGACTACCTCTGAGCAGTCTGGATACAAAAGGATGTACGATCGTTCTTGTATGTCCTTGTGAAATATTCTCATTTTCTGGACAGCTTGTTGCAGTTCCTCAGGTGCTCCCACCTCTGGGTAAACAAATAAAGGGACTGTTTTCCCTCTTACAGGTTTTAAATCTGTTCCATTTGGTGACATCAATCCAATGTTTATCTATGAGAAAGATGAGATTAATTCAATGTATTAAACATAGGTAAAAGTAAAGGCGATACATACATCTCTGTTTCTATGGAGAATGCGGTGCCCCTCTATGGTCTAATTTATGCCACCAGTTTCACAGTGAACCGAACCAGTCTATAAGCTACACTCTCCAAATCGTTACAGCGTTTTGCCTCGTGGCTTTAGCAAAGCATCTCGGCCTGCAAGAGAGCTTCTGTCTACCTAGAGCGCTATATTCCACATATCTACAAAAGATATCCACTTCAAAAGATTTTCTTTTCAACATAATTCCATCTGTAAAATAAATTTACTATGATACAAATCCATTTATAAGTCCCCTCGGGTCAGAAAGTCGAGTATTGATAAGATTGTCAGTACTGTACAACTTACCTGGACGTGTTTTCGTTCTTTAACCCGATGTCTTCCTCTCGGTCCGTAGTTAAAAGACTGACGCTCTTTGGACTTTGAGCTTCTGTACTCCAGGAACTGTATGTATGATGGGCAAGGTTTTTCTGCTGAAATGAACAAAACTCAAACTAAATATACAAAGTGAGCTAACAAATAGTTTCACTCACTTAGCGAGCGTTATGCTGAACTTACTTTGTTTAGCATTATCTGACTGTTGAGATGTCCCCTGTGCTTCTGGTCCTTCCACCTGTTCTGTGCCACTTAAAAATTGTAATGAAACGAAAAACAAAATGGCGTTAAACTTTTAATTTGTGTCCCACAAAACGGGCAAAACGCCACTTGACCGCGCTCCATCTTAAGTCACTGTGAGCGCTCCCGTTGTCACTTCCAGGTCAGCCTCGCCGTTGGTACATTCCCTTTCTGGTTGATTTTGTCAAATGTAAATTTGTTTTCTGAAATGTAAATTTGTTTCGGTACTTGTAAATTTGTTTTCTGAAATGTAAATTTGTTTCGGTACTTGTAAATTTGTTTTCTGAAATGTAAATTTGTTTCGTGAAATGTAAATTTGTTTTCTGAAATGTAAATTTGTGTCGGTACTTGTAAATTTTTTTCGTGAAATGTAAATTTGTTTCATGAAATGTAAATTTGTTTTCTGAAATATAATTTTTTTTTTCTGAAATGTAAATTTGTTTCGTGAAATGTAAATTTGTTTTCTGAAATGTAAATTTGTTTCATGAAATGTAAATTTGTTTTCTGAAATATAAATTTTTTTTTCTGAAATGTAAATTTGTTTTGTGAAATGTAAATTTGTTTTCTGAAATGTAAATTTGTTTTGTGAAATATAAATTTGTTTTCTGAAATGTAAATTTGTTTCGGTACTTGTAAAAGTGTTTTGCACCCCCCGGCCACCGTATTGATGTCACCAAACTGCTTCTGTAACAGAATCTGACATGCAGCCAAGAGTGTTAGGGATGAGGCTATATTTCGACGGTCCCGTGCAGCTTGCGAGGCCTTCTTTCTGCGAGGTTGCTGCCCGGGTCTGGGACAAATCTGTCCTACCATTAACGTTACCTCTGAACAAAAAAAAATATATTGAAATAAACAAATTAAACCTGAAAAAAAAAGGGTGGAATTCAAATTAAGTCAGTAGGTATGAATTAAACGTACCGCTCATTAAGGCTCTCACAAGCGTTGCTCTGGTATGCAGAGCAGAGAGTTGCTGCCTTTTGGCTGGGGTTAAATATTCTGAAAAAAATAAAATAAAGTTACTTACGCTGCACAGCACAATGCTCATAAATAAACGATAATAATAGTTTTAAAATAAACGAGTTTTTTAAGGGGGAAGTGAACCCCTATAACTTTATTACTTGTAGGTTTATAAACGAATTTTGAAATACTATAATTTACTCCGGGGCCAGGTCTGTGCGATAAAACCTCCAGATTTCGCTTCTTGTTGCACTGGACTGATGCGCTTGTGTTGAACGCTGTCTTGATCTTTGAAAAGTGACCTCCTGGTGGGCGGCTTCAGGTTCGCATCTTTGGGTGCATCTGTAAACAGATTTACATGATATTATTTTATTGAACTATGCTTGCTTAAAATACATATATATATTATTGTTCTTTTTATTTATTTTTACTCACCTTGCTGCTCCACAGCTGATGGCTGTATTCCAAGTTTGTTATTGGCTTTAGTCTGCTTGATCAAATCAGCTGCTGCTGCCGTTTCTTTCAGAGATACGTTCTCCGTCAAATCTGTAAACAATTTTATCTGAGGATTAAAACAAGTCTCTAATAATTACACATACACTCTCAAACAAAACAAATAGTTTTTTAGGGCTTACTTTCTGGCCCGGGAGCAGCTGGTAACTTATCCGGTGTGTTTTCAGGGGAAATGATGATAATTTGCGGAGGCGTATTTACCGATTCAGATTCTACAGGTCCTTCTCAAAAAATTAGCATATTGTGATAAAGTTCATTATTTTCCATAATGTCATGATGAAAATTTAACATTCATATATTTTAGATTCATTGCACACTAACTGAAATATTTTAGGTCTTTTATTGTCTTAATACGGATGATTTTGGCGTACAGCTCATGAAAACCCAAAATTCCTATCTCACAAAATTAGCATATCATTAAAAGGGTCTCTAAACGAGCTATGAACCTAATCATGTGAATCAACGAGTTAACTCTAAACACCTGCAAAAGATTCCTGAGGCCTTTAAAACTCCCAGCCTGGTTCATCACTCAAAACCCCAATCATGGGTAAGACTGCCGACCCGACTGCTATCCAGAAGGCCACTATTGACACCCTCAAGCAAGAGGGTAAGACACAGAAAGAAATTTCTGAACGAATAGGCTGTTCCCAGAGTGCTGTATCAAGGCACCTCAGTGGGAAGTCTGTGGGAAGGAAAAAGTGTGGCAGAAAACGCTGCACAACGAGAAGAGGTGACCGGACCCTGAGGAAGATTGTGGAGAAGGGCTGATTCCAGACCTTGGGGGAACTGCGGAAGCAGTGGACTGAGTCTGGAGTAGAAACATCCAGAGCCACCGTGCACAGGCGTGTGCAGGAAATGGGCTACAGATGCCGCATTCCCCAGACCTGGGCTACAGAGAAGCAGCACTGGACTGTTGCTCAGTGGTCCAAAGTACTTTTTTCAGATGAAAGCAAATTCTGCATGTCATTTGGAAATCAAGGTGCCAGAGTGTGGAGGAAGACTGGGGAGAAGGAAATGCCAAAATGCTAGATGTCCAGTGTCAAGTACCCACAGTCAGTGATGGTCTGGGGTGCCGTGTCAGCTGCTGGTGTTGGTCCACTGTGTTTTATCAAGGGCAGGGTCAATGCAGCTAGCTATCAGGAGATTTTGGAGCACTTCATGCTTCCATCTGCTGAAAAGCTTTATGGAGATGAAGATTTCATTTTTCAGCACGATCTGGCACCTGCTCACAGTGCCAAAACCACTGGTAAATGGTTTACTGACCATGGTATCACTGTGCTCAATTGGCCTGCCAACTCTCCTGACCTGAACCCCATAGAGAATCTGTGGGATTTTGTGAAGAGAACGTTGAGAGACTCAAGACCCAACACTCTGGATGAGCTAAAGGCCGCTATCGAAGCATCCTGGGCCTCCATAAGACCTCAGCAGTGCCACAGGCTGATTGCCTCCATGCCACGCCGCATTGAAGCAGTCATTTCTGCCAAAGGATTCCCGACCAAGTATTGAGTGCATAACTGTACATGATTATTTGAAGGTTGACGTTTTTTGTATTAAAAACACTTTTCTTTTATTGGTTGGAAGAAATATGCTAATTTTGTGAGATAGGAATTTTGGGTTTTCATGAGCTGTATGCCCAAATCATCCGTATTAAGACAATAAAAGACCCGACATATTTCAGTTAGTGTGCAATGAATCTAAAATATATGAATGTTAAATTTTCATAATGACATTATGGAAAATAATGAACTTTATCACAATATGCAAATGTTTTGAGAAGGACCTGTATTTCTTTGTTAGAAGAAAGTTCAGATGTTGTCGGGTTTTCTTTTTTGGAGATAACCCGCCTTCTCAACTTTGACTGTCGGGAGGAAGGTCGATTCAAGCCGCTGACCCTCCAACTTGATCATTCGGGTTTACCTCTCTCATCAAATCTATAAATTTGTTCAATGTTAGCTGATTTTTTTGTTAACTATAAAATATTGTTGCACTTAACATTAATTACCATATTCCGATTGTGTCAAGATGAAATCCTCAAGGTCATCAGTGGTGGGTTCTATACATATATATATATATATATATAGTTTCTTTGTCTAATATTGTTTATATGCATATATATATATATGCATATAAAGAATATTAGAGAACATTCACATGCATATAATGATTTCTTGAAGATGAATACTTACTTCTAAAGATGGCATTGTACTTCTGAGAATCATTAGAAGCAGATGCTGCAATTTCTTCGTTTCCTGAAATATGTACCGACATTTTCTTTTTTTTTTTTCTGTACAATGTAACAAGTTTTTAAACTAGAGTTTTACTAGTATATTCAATGTAACAATTTTAAACCTTTTGTAGCAGTACCAGACTTGACCTTTGACGATGTAGACAACTCTGATATCTCTGCTCTGGGCTTACTGTGAAACTAAACTTGTTTTATTGCCAGCACCTTGAAATGCAAAAAAAAAAAGAGGTCCAATTACCATATTAGCTATTCATTGCACTGTTTCTTGTGGACATAACTCATTGAGCTCTGACATGGGAAGCTGTCTCTATAAACTTTACCAAAATCAAAAAAACGAGAATTTCCTTTTAGAAGCAAGTATAAGCAATGAGAAACCAGCTAACGTTGACATACATCAGGCCCCTGGTGGTCTCACCTGTTCATGAACCTATGTATTGACTCTTTTGGAGGGGGGTTGAGAGAGTTGTAATTACTTTATTGCCCTGTGTCACACACTTGATCAGGAAATTGAATCAGAAGGTCGAGGGTGATGTTGACTGGGAGTTCAGTTACAGAATAACTGTTTCAATAAGTCTCTCAATAACATTTGCTCTAAGATGAAAAATAAATGTTTTAGAAAAGCTACAGGTAACTAAAATTATCATTCCTTTTCCTAAAATGGAGTCTATCATGATTCAAAACAAACACATCATCGCTAGAGTCAATTTATAACTTGGAAACAGTATACTGAGGGCTCGTAAAGTTTTTCTATTAATTTCATATTTGCCTTACCTCTTTCTCCTGGTTTCCAGTCTGTTGATGCAGAAGTGGAAGGTTTGCTCCTTCTACCGATGTAGGGAAGCACAATCTTTATACACTTTTAGGTCTTTCTATTTTGAACTGATTTAGACTGGCTCGTATATTCAGAAAATAGGTCCTGCTGTAAAGCAAAATGAACTTACAATTCTGTCAGGTTACACAATTCATTTATTAGGATTTCATGTGACAGGCCAGCATTAAGTTGACTATACCTTTAAAGTATAAAGGTTGCATGTATTTTTTAGATGTATTAACTCCTGAAAAACATACAAATTATTAATAACACCCTTAAACACACCCCTGTATTATAATTGGTTCATTTAAGGTATCCCCCCTCATGACGACAACCAATCAGCATGCGCGGTTACGCCCTTCAGACACACCCCTGTTGACTCCATGACCTCCCCGCCCCCATGGCACCATGACCCCCTTTAAGGTCAAAGGTCACCTGTCAAAAGTTTGATTAAAGGGTGTATTTTAGTCTCTCCCTACCATGCCCCCACAATGCCCCCGTCAGCCACAAAAGAAAAAGAAAAACAAAAAATCACTACATCCCTGCCACTGCCACAAATATATGGAACAATCAGATCTCTGATGTATGATGGAGTTAGATCATTAAGGCTTTATATGTGAGAAGGAGAATTTTAAATTTTATTCTGGATTTAACAGTCAATGAAGAGAAGCTAAAATAGGAGAAATACGATCTCTCTTTTTAATTTTCATCAGAACTCTTGCTGCAGCATTTTGAATCAGCTGAAGGCCTTTTACTGCATTTTGTGGACATCCTGATAGTAAAGAATTACAATAGTCCAGCCTTGAAGTAACAAATGCATGGACTAGTTTTTCAGCGTCACTCTTGGATAGGATATTTCTAATTTTGGCAATGTTCCGGAGGTGCAAGAAGGAAATCCTACAAACCTGTTTAATATGGGATTTAAATGACATGTCCTGGTCAAAAATAACACCAAGGTTTTTTACTTTATTACCGGAGGTCAATTTAATGCCATCCAGGTTAAATGATTGACTAAGCAGTTTCTTTTTCATAGACTTCGGTCCAATGACGATAACTTCTGTCTTGTCTGAATTTAGAAGCAGAAAATTTAAAGTCATCCAAGTTTTTATGTCTTCAAGACATGCTTATAGTCAATCTAACTGGTTGGGCTCATCAGGATTCATGGATAAGTCAAGCTGAGTTTCATTAGCATGACAGTGAAAATGTATTTTATGTTGCCTGATAATTTCACCTATTGGAAGCATATATATAGTGAACAGAATTGGCCCAAGTACTGAACCCTGTGGTACCCCACAATTAACCTTGGAGTTTAAAGACTGTTGTTTTTCTTTGATTTGATTTCACCAAACCTTTACGAGATCGCCGACCAAGATCATTCAGGATTTTTTTCCAGCCACATTTCTTCCTCGAAGACGATGGGTCCCCACTATCCTTTTAATAATGCGTTGGACAAATCTTAACCCAAATTTGGTAGTTTCTGCAATCTCCTTAGAGGTTTTCTTTCCTTGAAGTATTCCAATGATTTGATCCTTCTGAAAGAGACTAACATCGTTGTTTAAGAAATGAGAAGGAACTCATTGCCCAAGTTGGGGTTAAATAACTTGGTGCCAGCTGAAACATAATCGCCCATGCATAATCGCCCATGCAATGGGAGGCTCATACTTATTTCCTTAGTTAAATCCAGGTGGCGACTTTATTTTGGCCAGGCAGTGTATATAGTGAAGATGATTTATCATTTACATGAACAAATTGGAATCTGTCAGACAGATAAGATTCAAACCAGCATAGCGCTATTCCCCTGATCCATACAGCATATTCCAGCCTTTCTAAGAGAATATCGTGATCGACTGTATCAAGTGCAGCGCTGAGATTTAACAGGACAAGTACAGACACAAGTCCATTATCTGAGGCCATAAGAATATCATTAGTGACTTTCAGCAGAGGTTTTTCAGTGCTATAATGAGCTCGGAAGCCTGACTGAAACTCTTCGAACAGGTCATTGCTGTGTAAATGCTCACACATTTGATTACCAACTATTTTCTCAAGAATGTTAGATAAGAATGGAAGATTGGATATAGGTCTGTAATTTTTCAAGTCATCTCGATCATGCGAAGGTTTCTTAAGTAAAGTTTTAATTACAGCTACCTTAAAAGCTTGTGGTACATATCCATTTACTAAGGATAAATTAATCATATCTAAAATGGGGCTGGTAATCAATTAAATAATTTGGTTGGGATTGGGTCCAGTATACAAGTTGAAGGTTTAGATAAAGCTAATATTTCTGATAACTCAGGATGCTCCCCAGGATCAAACAGTCCAAACATCAGGTTCTACAGTTACTTCCAATGTTGTCTCGCTTTCTGAGGATGAAGTAATCATTTTCGGGAGTATGTCAAAGATTGTATTTTTAATAGAATCAATTTTATTTAAGAAGATTTCCATAAAGTCGTTTCAACCTGGAAAGACTCACATATTGGAGAAACAACAAGAAGACGGTTAAAGAGTTTATTAATGAAATATTATTTATTTGGCGCTCGGACCCCTGAGGGAGACGTGAACGCTGAGGATGAAAATGAGTTTGAATAAACATCCAATGATTTTCATTAGGTACGTCTTACCCCCTTGGGATCCGATCCTGGTGGTGGCGTAGGCCTTGGTATGGAAGGAGTTGGGAGCCTATGGTGGAGAAGGGGTGGAGGAGGGTCGAAGCTCAGCAGAAGAGCGTTGTCTTCCATGCAGAAGGTCTTTAAAAGTGATGCCCTGGGAGATGATTGGCCGAGGAGGAGTGCGGACCTGCCGTTGATTGGAGCAGCCAGTGAGGAGTGATTGGACAAGACGGGGTGGTGAGTCTTCCTTGTTGAATTTTCATTTAAACTCCATTTCAACCTGGAAAGATTCACATAATGGAGAAACAACAAGAAGACAGTTAAAGAGTTTATTAATGAAAGATTATTTCTTTGGCGCTCGGACCCCTGAGGGAGACGTGAATGGTGAGGATGAAAATGAGTTTGAATAAACATCTTATGATTATGATTAGGTACGTCTTCCCCCCAAAAGGGCCGAGGCCAGGCTGAGGTTGAACTGAAGGAAAACGGAGATTAGTTATGGTTGATCTGAGATGAACGGGGAGTAAAAACTCAGACCAAAATTTTTTATGGATTAGACTCGAATGGGCTTAGCCTGAGTTATAACTGAATAATGTGGCTGGCCGATGCCAGGTCGGGTGAAGATGGGCTGCACCTGACAGGCGTCAAGGTGGCTAGATGAATGCCTGACAAGGCATAGGATTGAGATGCCTGCCAAGGCATATTTGTAGACACCTGCTAATGACGTGTGAGAGTCCGACGGCTGAATGAAACACCTGCCAATGGCTGAGATCATGAAACCCTAACTATTTAAATGGGAATGCCTGCCATGGCATGATTGAAAGCGCCTGAAGATGGCGGAGATAGAGAAGCCTAACCATCTAGATTGAGATGCCTGTCAAGGCATGAATAAAAGCGCCTGTAGATGGCGGATATAGAGAAGCCTAACCATCTAGATTGAGATGCCCGTCAAGGCATGAATAAAAGCGTCTGTAGATGGCGGAGATAGAGAAAGCCTAACTATTTAAATAGATATGCGTGTCAAGGCATTAATGAAAGCACCTGCCAATGGCGGAGATCATGAAAGCCTAGCTATCTAAATGGAAATGCCTGCCAAGGCATGATTGAAAGCGCCTGAAGATGGCAGAGATAGAAAAAGCCTAACCACCTAAATGAGATGCCTGTCAAGGCATGATTGAAAGCGCCTGGAGATGGCGGAGTTAGATAAGTCTAACCATCTAGATAGAGATGCCTATAAAGGCATGAATGAAATGCCTGCCAATGGCGTGAGTTAGCCCGATGGCTGATTGAAACGGCTGCCAATGGCGTGAGTTAGCCTGACGGCTGATTGAAACGCCTGCCAATGGCGTGTGTGAGCCCGATGGCTGATTGAAACGCCTGCCAATGGTGTAGATAATGATGAGCCTAAAGAGGCAGGATTGCTATGCCTGCCAAGGCATATTTCGATATGTTTGTCAATAGTGTTGACTGATGGGCCAGAAAAGGCTGAATGAGGAGCATGACGAGGCTTGGTGGGATATGCCTGCCAGTGGCAAACATCCAGGTGTATTTGAAAGAGAGAAAACTCAAATAAAACTGTCTAAAAACGTGGTAAATGAATTGAAATAGGAGAATAGGCAGATTTAAAAAGGTTACATATGAGAGCCAGGAATAGAGAAGAAAGATTAATAATTGATCTAGCAAGAGGAAAGGATTGGATAAGGCCAACCATCACCAGTTATTGTGAGAGTTCTTACCTAAGAACTGATAAATTGTTGTGCGAATAAGACAGATAGGAGGACAGGACAGACATACAAAGAGAATGCTGATGAGGACCAGCGGCCGAGTTGTTGGAGCAAAGCTGTTGAAACTTCTAGTGAGGCGGCTGTAGTGGCTGCCCCAATTCGAAATGAGTGACCTGAGAACTGACTCAGGGGAAGATTGCATGAACTAAAATTGGTCTCAGATGGTTGAAGAACCAAGAAGCAGTCATGGGAACTCCTTCGGAGTAAGGAAGAGCGGCAAGGAGGTTGGAAAGAGTACGTGGCGTTTGATGGCGAATTTAAAAATGGCATTAAAAGGACAGAATGGACCGTTTAAATGAGCAATGAAGATGAAGCAAGGACCTTTTCCTTTGTAATGTTTAAGATACATTTTAAAATGATCAGGATAGAACTTTAGATCAGAAATAGTTAGGTCTCTTGCAGGATCGAATGAGCTTGATGGGTAGTAAATTCCCCTATTCTGAGGAAGCCATAAAAAGCTAAAAGCCAGGTGCTGGAGAGAAGAAATTTAGGTAGGATGAAGAAGGGCCTGACTCTAGCTCTAGGAGGAGATCTTTTAAGATGGAAAGAGTGATAGGTCTCCTGGAATGCTCTGATTTTTTTAGACCTTTGAGTAAAAGTTTGATAGATGGTTTGAGAAAGGCTTGGAGTTGTTTCAAAAAGTGGCCTTTAGAAAATAAATTTATGCCGGCTAAGAAACTCTTAATATAAGGGAGTTTGAAATGCTGGACATCAAACCAATAAGTAATAAGCTACGACGGTAGGAATGAAAACAGAAGAAAGAGGATTATTATGAGCTACGCAGATTTTGAAAAGTTGGCCAAGAAAGAAGTAAGACCTGAGAGTGGAGGGAGCCAAGCCTGAATTATATTAATAATTGGCTGATTGGAGAAAAGGAATGAGGGATGAGATTAGTCCATTATCAGGTCTTTGAGAGGTGGTAACTGAGTTGGATTACATTGGCTGAAGGGCAGAGACGACAGAAGACCTGGAATTTTGAATGAGAAAGAGCATCGTAAGTGAGTTAAGATGACCAGGAATATTGCAGGAAGTTATGATAAATTGTGAGTTACAGCTGCCAGGTGATGCGGCGCATGAAGGGCATGATTGACTAGAAGAGGAGCGGCCTTTATTTATTACTTCGACTACGGCTGCATTGTCGCATAAAGCAGCTATGCATTTTCTTTTCCATTGGTTGCCCCAGACACAGCATGCAATAGTGATGGGAATTATTTCATAAGAGGTTGATGAATCAGATTGGGGAAAGAAAGGTGGCCAGATGCCAGCAAACCGTACACCCTGAAGAAATCCCCCAAAACCCACAGACGGAGCTGCGTCTGTGAAAACTGAATGGAATCTGCTGACGTGACGACGACATCATAGAAGAAAGATATTTTGCTGTGGCAGTAATGCAGTTAATGCTTAGAATGAAAACACTTAATTCGGGAAGGTGCTGTAAATCAATTGTCTCAAACTGAACAACGCAGCACCGACCCGATATGCAGAAAGAAAGTGTGCTCCACCATTAGACGGGATAAGATAGATAAGATGTATATTAAAACAGTAAATGGTTCCTTAGCACCTGGTTAATAAAGGCAGAAGGTTGGTTTAAATGTTCGAATGCGTAAATTAATATTTTGATATTCTACAGAGCAAACAGGTTGCTTTTAAAAGTACATCCTCCTAGTAGAGGGAGCTAATACGAAGGTTTACAAGTTTTAATATAATAAACTAAGTAAAGACAGACAATAAAAATAATTTGCCTAGCATTTAATTTGGCAGAGAAGGATTTGTGATATGATAGAAAAATCTGGAAGCCATGTTTGAAAAGATGGTCGACAATGAGAGAGGAATAAGTATTGCGCTTATTCTATGCTCAGATAACAGAGCAGAAGACGTCACTGAAATGCTTAAAGGCGGCCGAAAGCTCGCCGAAGGGGATTCTTAGAAAGGTGGGGAGTAGATAATTTAAACACAGCATTAAAGCCATCGGTAAAGAGAAACAGTGATCAACCTCGGGAGATAGTAAAATGAGAGAAACCAGATGAATGAGCTGCCCCTGCGGGATTTGGAGCATCGCCAGAGTGAGATGTTAGAATGCACGGAAGCATATGATCTACCTGGATGTAAAAGAGAAGTGGGAAACAGCGTGCTTAAAGGGCATATGAATGAGCAAACAGTTCAGAAAAGAGAAAGGAGTGATACATCTCACCCTTAGAGACTAGCCAGGACGAACGTTGCCATGGTGAATGTCAGTGGGAGGAGCCAGGAACGGGTTGAACATTGTCGGAGCGGAGGAAATGCTGATGTGGCAGAATTGGAGGCGAACTTCTGGAGAAGCTGATTAAAAAAGATATGAAGCTCTGGAGAAAATCTATGGATGAGATGAATGAAGCAGGGAAGATTGTGAGATGACCGGAGTAGAAGAAGACGTCGGAGCCTGGGGAGCGGGAAGATCAGTTTGAGAGACGAGATCGGAGGAGAACCACTGGAGAAGCCGGGCCGGTGACATGGTGGCGGTAGCCGGGGTGATGGCAGGGCGACCTTGGCGAGGATTGGAGGAGTTCTTAAGGATCTTTCCACATGCCCGGAGCTGAGACAAGGGGAAAAGGGGCCATCAAGGCAGGAGGCCAGTCAAACGCTCCTACAAGCAGAGGAGGAGGAAGGAGGGTGGAATTCATCACAAAGCGAGGAACCACCAAGGCGCCAGAAACTTGTCGGACATGTCGCAGCTGATCGCCGAAGCTCAGCAGAAGAGCGGTGTCTTCCATGCAGAATGTCTTTAAAAGGGATGCCATTGAGATGATTGGCCGAGGAGGAGTGCGGACGTGCCGTTGATTGGAGCAGCCAGTGAGGAGTGATTGGACGAGATGGGGTGGTGAGTCTTCCATGTTGATTCTTTGTTTAAACTCTATGACTGCTGAGAGCTAAGGGAATAAGGGCAACATGTCTATAGTCATTGAAGACTAATGGGTGAGTTTTCTTAGGTACAGAAACAAGACAAGAGGTCTTCCACAACACTGGAATGTTCTTTTGGGCCAGGCTAAGGTTGAAGAATGAATAGTTGAAGAAATGTAAGAATGCTGGTACGGAGGTTGTGCACACAATTCATGCTAACCATCATGGTGAATATCGTAATACCGCTAAATGGCCCATGCCTAATTACAGCTCATTTGATTGATGTTTAGTCAGTTGTTTTACAATGTAATATTGGGGAGTGGTGGCCTAGGACATTTGTGTTCCAGAGGGGACACAAGGGGCAATGTTCGTATCCCACATATTGCCACTCTGGGTCCCTGAGCAAGACCCTTAGCCAGAGAATGCTCCCCGGGCGCCGCACAATGGCAGCCCACTGCTCCCTTTAAGGGATGGGTTAAATGCAGAGGACAGATTTTGTTGTAATGTACATGTGCAATGACCATTAAAGATGATGATTATTAAAAAGAAAAACTCTGACACTGTGAAACTTTACGCACACACACAAAGCCATCTTATTTCCAAATTAATTTAAAACTATAACTATTCATTTACAAAGAAAGGATTCCAACCCCAAAACATAGACATGCTGATGAAATCATATACAGGTCCTTCTCAAAATATTAGCATATTGTGATAAAGTTCATTATTTTCCATAATGTCATGATGAAAATTTAACATTCATATATTTTAGATTCATTGCACACTAACTGAAATATTTCAGGTCTTTTATTGTCTTAATACGGATGATTTTGGCATACAGCTCATGAAAACCCGAAATTCCTATCTCACAAAATTAGCATATCATTAAAAGGGTCTCTAAACGAGCTATGCACCTAATCATCTGAATCAACTAGTTAACTCTAAACACCTGCAAAAGATTCCTGAGGCCTTTAAAACTCCCAGACTGGTTCATCACTCAAAACCCCAATCATGGGTAAGACTGCCGACCTGACTGCTGACCAGAAGGCCACTATTGACAACCTCAAGCAAGAGGGTAAGACACAGAAAGAAATTTCTGAATGAATAGGCTGTTCCCAAAGTGCTGTATCAAGGCACCTCAGTGGGAAGTCTGTGGGAAGGAAAAAGTGTGGCAGAAAACGCTGCACATCGAGAAGAGGTGACCGGACCCTGAGGAAGATTGTGGAGAAGGGCCGATTCCAGACCTTGGGGGACCTGCAGAAGCAGTGGACTGAGTCTGGAGTAGAAACATCCAGAGCCACCGTGCACAGGCGTGTGCAGGAAATGGGCTACAGGTGCCGCATTCCCCAGGTCAAGCCACTTTTTAACCAGAAACAGCGGCAGAAGCGCCTGACCTGGGCTACAGGGAAGCCGCACTGGACTGTTGCTCAGTGGTCCAAAGTACTTTTTTCGGATGAAAGCAAATTCTGCATGTCATTCGGAAATCAAGGTGCCAGAGTCTGGAGGAAGACTGGGGAGAAGGAAATGCCAAAATGCCAGAAGTCCAGTGTCAAGTACCCACAGTCAGTGATGGTCTGGGGTGCCGTGTCAGCTGCTGGTGTTGGTCCACTGTTTTTTTTTATCAAGGGCAGGGTCAATGCAGCTAGCTATCAGGAGATTTTGGAGCACTTCATGCTTCCATCTGCTGAAAAGCTTTATGGAGATGAAGGTTTCATTTTTCAGCACGACCCGGCACCTGCTCACAGTGCCAAAACCACTGGTAAATGGTTTACTGACCATGGTATCACTGCTCAATTGGCCTGCCAACTCTCCTGACCTGAACCCCATAGAGAATCTGTGGGATATTGTGAAGAGAACGTTGAGAGACTCAAGACCCAACACTCTGGATGAGCTAAAGTCCGCTATCGAAGCATCCTTGGCCTCCATAAGACCTCAGCAGTGCCACAGGCTGATTGCCTCCATGCCACGCCGCATTGAAGCAGTCATTTCTGCCAAAGGATTCCCGACCAAGTATTGAGTGCATAACTGTACATGATTATTTGAAGGTTGGTGTTTTTTGTATTAAAAACACTTTTCTTTTATTGGTTGGATGAAATATGCTAATTTTGTGAGATAGGAATTTTGGGTTTTCATGAGCTGTATGCCACAATCATCCGAATTAAGACAATAAAAGACCTGAAATATTTCAGTTAGTGTGCAATGAATCTAAAATATATGATTGTTAAATTTTCATCATGACATTATGGAAAATAATTAACTTTATCACAATATGCTAATATTTTGAGAAGGACCTGTACAAAAAAGGAAGCACAATTTTACCAAATCAAGTCTAAAATTTATTACAGAACTGCAACCAACCTGAAGAGCCCAGAAGTACAAGCGGTTCAAAGCTCAGATACATGTCCAATATGGGGAAAGCTGGAACCTGTTGGAGAAAACTTCTCACCTCTCCTGATTAATTTTTTACTTTGGAAACAAGACTGGTAGTTAGCAAAAGAATCACAGGAGAATGGAGTGTAATTGTTTAAACTGTAATGGATTAGAAAAAAGTATATTAACAGATTGTATGCAGACAGCGACCTTTTTTGCTACACAGTCAGGTCCTTCAAAGCCAAAAAGAATAAAGAGTAGAGTCAACACAGTCCCTATAGAAGCATGCACTAGGAGATGGGGCAGGAACTGATAACAGAAGCCCCCAATACCAATTACACCCAGTGCATCATGGATAGCCCAGGTTCCCCACATTCCTTGGCAAAAAATTACTCCTTATATTTTGTTTATATTTTTGTACCAGAGTCAAATTCCTTGTTTGTATGTAGGAACTTGGCAATAAACTGATTCTGATTCTTATATGGTCACAACATTAGATCAAGTTGGAGCAAACATCTAATTTAGGAGGAGATGGGCTCATATATCATCTCCATCCAAGACATCTGGGAGGGTGTGAAAGCTTCTAGGGATGTGTCTTTAACACAACTGTTGACCCTTATGCAAGCCCGAGAGGTCACAAGAATGTATGTAGAGGGCTGCATTTCGATCTCCTCTTTTCCTTTAACCTGAAAATAATTACCCATTCTTCTAATAACTATTAAACATAATAAACACATGGATGCTAATAAAAAATATTCTCACAAACCCAACCACCACTGAACAAGATGCATAAGTTAAAATGTCAATACAGGGTCAAGAAATGTCTTAAGACAGATTTTTCAAAGGTTTTAAGGGCTGAAAAGATGGGTGTGACCCTTCATGGACCAGATAGATGGGTCCCTCCCATCTGGGAGGCTGTTGCTACACACAAAGTTGAAACAGATTAAACAGAAACCGATTAAGTAACTGACAAACTTAATGAGCAAAAGGCTTTTAACTGTTATTCAAAACTCTTGAGCACGATTTATGGCTACCCATCCCACCTTTCATCATTTCATGACTAAAGAAAATGCACATTTTAATGCAAAATCTTAACACACACACACACAACCTTTTATCGTTTCTGCTTCATCACCAACAGAGGAGCAGTCTGAGCGGAAAGGGGCTGAAACACAACACACACACACAGGGAAGAAAACAAAGAGGGCTCTATGCTCTTTGGGCCTGATACATTAACAAAATAGCAGAAACTGGGATGCATCGTCTCAAACATGCATCTCATTTACAAAAACAGCATCTAATATCAAAAAAGAAACGTTATTTAACTGTGAGTGAGAGGACCATTTGAAGTACATAAGTGACAAGGTTCATGTCTTAAGTCGAATAAGAGGGGAACCCTGAGCTTATCTGTGAAGCCTGAACAACTCATCTAAGTGTTCTGATGTATCTTTCTGATCAAAGGGGGGTTAAGTCACAAGTTTATGAGATCAATTTAAGAATAAAATAACACGAGGTGAGGTCACACACGGTTTTATAAGATGACTAATTTCTGCATGTTAATAAAATGCGCACTAGACATACTATTGTCAGGCATTGGACTTTTCAACTTATTTTGACTTACTGTACAAAAACACAGGAGTTAGCAACGTCAATCTATCTCTTTTCAGGATAATGTCTGAGAAGTTCATAGCTTAGAACAATATCTGTGCTGTTAGGGTGAGGCAGAATGACATTAAGCATGTTTCCAGGGGAAAAGGTGTTTGCTTAAACGATCCTTGTTAACTTCTGTTTCTTTCTTTTGCATGAAAACCCTGAGTGAATATAATTGATTATCACTGCTAAAAGGAGCAGTTCAGATCTCTCTATCAATAGCCTTTTACAGGTGATGAGAGGGAACCAAATTGACCTATAGAACGTTACCCTTCATTGATGTGGAGGCTGGACCTGGGTTGTCGTTCAGAGAGCTTTTAGATGTTCTTTCTGAATTGAAAATGGTTAGACCATTTATTCTATTTCTTAAGAGCCTTATGTATTGTATATTTGCTGCAGCAAAATCTAATCTAGAAGAATTACATTGCTAAGTTTGGTTTTAAATTTTCATCCCTTATTTTGTTTTCTGAGATTCCTATGTACTCGGGACTGGAGTTTGAGCACTGCTGTGAAAGTCATCACACCCATTTTCTTATCATTATCACATTGGACTATGATAAAGGAGAACGTTGAGGAAATACAGGACAAAGGACACTAAGGAAATACAGAAAAGATGATGCTAACGATGCAACGACACCAATTTACATATGACATTTATGTAGCATATCTGTAAAGATAACAGTATACTATATTTTATATCAATGTAAATGGATGGTAACCAATAAGGTCAATGGGCTAGTTTTTCTCAGAAGATAGATACGACTCATAAAAGGAGCAGACAAACTAGAAGTTTGCAGATGCAAGTGCCTTGTATTTACATTGAGAAAAAAATGATATACATATTTACAACATCAATGAAACATCCGAATGGCCATATAAAATGCGCAAAAGAAAAACAAAATTAATCAAGCAATCTCACAGTTCCTTAATTGATAGACCCACACTCTTCAGTTCATCCACCCCAAGCTGGGGTTGGTTACAGGTCCCACACCAATTAATTATAGAGGGCTTGGTGCCGTGCAGGTCATGGACTTACATAAGTCAGATCAGAGTGGGGACAAATTGTTCGCTGGCTGTAAGGAGCCTCCTACCAGCCTGGCAGGAGAATCAGAAGTCTTCATGCACCAGAAGTGCAATCGTTCTTAGGCTCTGGATCTTCAGCTCGCCATCAAAACCTGGCCTAAATGATAAAATAAGACCATTTTTCCTATATATATATATATATATATATATATATATATAATATATAATATATAATATATATATTATATATATATATATATATGTATATATATTAAAAAAAAATCAAAACATTCCATTGTACACACAAATTCAATAAATGGCACTCTTTGCACTATAAATAATTTCAATCATTTTCAGTCAATATGCATATTCAATAAATATAAAGTTCAATATAAATGACATTAATGAAGAAAAATCTAATAAATATGCACCATATAAATTAGTTGACATGAAATGTAAAAAAAAAACAACTAAACAAGTGCTCAATAATTATTTAAAGGACTTCATTGTCCACCAAATGGGTAATTCAAACTAATATGGGCGTCTGAATTTACATAATCAGTAGTTTAGCAGCTACATCAACAAACAGTGACATCAATGAGCTAACGCTAAGTCATACACAGAAATACTCACCAATTCCTCAGTTTATATCTCACACAACCGGGTTTTTCTCATCTCATCTCATCTCATCTCCTCTCGGCTCACAGTAGTTGGCTCCTACAGGTCTGCTCCTCCCAACGCGTCCTAATCTTTCATACTTCCCCGCTCCAGCTAATATACCTAGCAAATAGGCTGCGGTGGTACATGTGACCCCGATACTCAACAGCGATTGGCAGTGTAGTAGTCTCGCGAGACATGCTGACATTATATTAAAACTATCGTGAGATTTGAGAGATAAAGGGCCTAAAGAGTGGAAAAATTGGAGAATGAGGAAATGGAAGTTAAAATTTACACCCGGGTTACACTTCTGTTACAACTATGATCTGAACAAGGCCCCTGACGTCTAATGCTTGGATAACACGTATGATGTAGTAACTAAGAGGAGATTAGTAAGGGTCTAACTGCCATTTTTGTTGAACAACGTTTTCTCCTGTTTTTGTTAATTTAGGAAGGTAAGATGAATGTATTTGGTTTCAATTTCTTTTATCAGGTACGTTTTATCCATAAAAGGCAGATCTGTTTTGGTTGTTATTTTGGCCTGGGTTAACCCTGAAGTTACAACAATCTCCTTTTTGCACAACTTAAGTTTTGATACCAAGTACATTAGTTAGTTTCATATTTGTTTTTATTTTTTAGAGCTTTGTATGGTTTAGAGGGGAATATGTTGAGCAGTTAATAGGACACAAACAGTAATCGGACTGTGGAGACATCAAGAAAGGATGTTTAATTAGACATGTGGTACTCTAATGTCATGAGTTGGCACAATACTGGTCAGTATTCTCTGTCTTCTCAGAATGACACCAATCCAGAGACTGGCTGTACAAGTAACCTTTTTGGGCGTTGGACTCAGAGACCTATGGATACATGAAGACTTTGTTGGACCCTGAACCAGGATAAATGTGATGGCAGAACTATAAAGTTGAAAAGACCAATCTAGGAGACTACAGAATGTTCTAGGAAGACCAAGGACAGAGACTGAACTACACTGTTTTTCTGCTGCGAATTTTACTGATGTTTTTCTATTTAGGTCCGAGCAGCAAAGCAGCTGCGAAGGCCTATTGTAATCGCTCGAATTCTTATTATTCTTTTTTCCAGGGACTTTTGGCGGGGCAATATGGGGACTTTGCCATATCCCAAAACTCACCAAATTTTACCCAAAATTGTCCCCAGCGTGAAATTTTTGTTCTTTAATGTCGTTGTCAGTATGCGTGGCCAAACCACTTAGCCACACCCCCAAACGTGAGATAGCCCGAACTGTAAGGCGTAGAGATCTGAAATTTGGCACACTGCTAGAACTCCTCAAAACAAGAAAAAAAGTATCTTGGGGGTATGCCCTAAATGCACAGGAAGTCGGCCATTTTGGGTCAAAGGCCGATTTTTGCCTGTTTTTCACTTTTACTCACCTCGAACTTTAACGAACTCCTCCTAGGGATGTTGAGCTATCGGGTTCATATTTGGTCTACATGCAGTTAAGGGATGGGGGATTAAAAGTTAACAAAATCGTGAGTTTTTGGCCATGTTTAGGGGGCATGGCCGGGGCACGAACTTGGCGTTCGCACCGAAAGTGAAAAATTGTAATAACTTTCCCAAAAAAATTCCAAATCACACCAAAGTTGGTAGCAAGGAGGACCTTCGGGTTCCCGACAATCCTATGGTATGCTGACATAATCAAAGCCACGCCCCCTCAGAACCGGAAGTCACTTTTTTCACTTGGAAAGGTGCCTCTCTGACCCTCTTGACCCAATCAACTTGAAAGTGTGTCAGAAGACAGATAACTAGTGGGTCTAACTTCGTTTGAAGCACAGTGACTTTTCATAAAAGGGCAGACGTCTCGCCATGGCCATACGTTTGCCTCTAAATTCCACATATATCACCTGATCTGCACCAAATTCAATGTGATTGAACCTTGTCAAGTCCCCAACAGAGATCTGATGACATATTCGGTGGGCGTGGCCTAATTCGTACACAGCGCCCCCTAGAAAAGTTCAAAAAATGACCCCCAAGCCATGCTTTGACCGAGAATTCTGAAATTTGGTACACATATGTAACTTCTCAAGACCTACAAAAAAGTATATTGGAGCATTGGTCCAAACACCACAGGAAGTCGGCCAGTTTGGATTGAATTTGCCATTTTTACAATTTTTTGGGCGATTCTAGCCCGTATATCTGAGCAAACTCCTCCTACAGATTTTGACTTAGAGACTTTAAAATCACTCAGTATACTCTTAAGGGATTGGGGATCAAAAGTTATCAAAAGAGTTTTGATACATGAAAGCGTGTGGGCGTGGCCATGCCTCAAAATATGACTTCTCGCCATAAAACACTACATTGATATAGCTCCTACAAGGAAAGTCACAGACAAATGAAACCTTCTGGGATTGATCTGCCTCTAGGCCTCAACAATATTCACTGATCACATGCTGACATCATCGAAGCCCCGCCCCCTGAGAACAGCAAGTGTCCCGTTTTCCTTTAGAGAATCAATGTTTGATGATCTTCACCTTATCAATGTTAAACTGTCCCAAGTAACAGATAACATTATGCTCTTAGACAGTCGACAGTACTTACTGCTTTAGCTGGAGGGTGTGAATATGATGGCGTGGCGAATTCTGATGTCACGCCACGGCCATACGTTTGCCTCTAAGTTACACATGCATGGTCCGATTCACTCCAAACTGAATATGCTTGGTCTTTGTCAGACCCCAGACAGCTCTATTGGATTACATTTAAATTTGGATCAACAGCGCCCCCTAGGACAATTCAAGGGCTATATCTCCCTCATTCATCTTCGGATCCACTTGAAATGTAGTATACATGATCATGACTTAATGATGGACAATTTGACACAGTCAATTGATGATGTTGTTTTAGCCCCGACCACAAACAAACAAGTGAGTGCAGCTTCCAACTGGAAGGTCAGATTTACTCAAAATTTTGAATGCTTTTTTCCAGACTGAAACTCTGCATGACCGAAGATAATATGACATGTTGCTCAAAGTGCCACCAACTGGCAACGTCTTGAAGTGACGCGGTGTCATCGTATGTGGCGTGTAGGAGGCGATGCCAGGCTCCTGCGGTCGCTCGACAGCCCGAGTTGCGCTGAGGGGTGCAAGGGCCTTCAAAGCTGCTTGCAGGTTTCTAGTTTCTGTTATAACTTCAAATTTGTCTTTTGTTGTTTTAATGTTCTGAATTGATTCAAGCTGTTTATGCACTCTGATAGAATGGGAGCATCCATTCTTGTGATATTCAGCTCCAGAGTTTCAACATGGTCAGTGTCTTTTGTCACGTATTGTGGTAAATAGGAATAATGAACCAGGACCTGATTGGCATGAAAGGTCCTTAAAATAGATGACAATGATACGTATTAGATTCAAAAGAGATCTCTTGTTCAGATTGGCCAAGAATGAGATTTCTCTGAGGCCTCCAGACGTTTTCTCCCGCCTTTTAGGATGGGTGGGTTTTTCGACTGGTGTGCCCTAAGCCGACCTGAAGGTCCCCTTCATCAACACATAGTTTGTGAGTTTGACTGACATGGATGTTTGTCCATGGGTAAGTTGATGAGATGTGTTCCTGAAGGAGACTTTTGGGAAGAGCTACAGAGTAGCCGGATTTGGTCTAATTAGTGAATAGGTTTAGTCTAGCATAGTCTAACACAGTTAAAATAATGTGCGTATAGGAGCTATAAATAGGATCTTACTTAATTAGTTGAACCCAAACTTTCAGACCTAAACAAGAGCAATCATTTAAGGTTGCTTAATTTTGTACATAAAGTATCTTCACTACCTTTCATAATCGTTCACATTTTAATTAATTTTACTCACTCCAATACATCACTTATACTCACAAGATATTTACAATATGAATATAAGACATCTCTCAGCTGTTAATTAGCTTAAAAACCTAATTAAGGGGGGAATATGTTGAGGCTTAAAGCTTAAAGTGTTATTATTGTTTTTACCATCACAAGATGTGAAGAATTGTTCACTCTGAGTAAACATACAAGCTGATTATATTAGGGAAACTTCTTGGCGAGAGGAAAAGACTGATGGTCTTGTTAGTGCAGTTCAGCCAGGAAATCTCATGACTGCAGCCAGGTCACTGTGACATTGGAATACAGCATCCAGATAAGTCATGAGAATGTTATTGTAAACTCACTTAGGCCAATCTGATTTATTCCAGATGTTGGGCTGAAGTTGTATTCCCGGAAAAGTAGAGAAAGCAATGTTGTGTGTGTGTGCGCCTGCACACACGCAATGTTGTGGGTGCCAAGATGTGTTGCGTAAATGAGTATGATGTATTTCAATTGGTCAAGAGGATCCAAATACACACCAATGCTTTGTATCTGTATAAAAAGTCGCCCGTTTAGAACTGAGGGGGGGAGACTTCTGGAATTTTTGATGAAGATGATTCTGTGCGCTTTTTGAAGAATAAAAGTTGATGTGTTTTATTATCTTAGCTCAGTGATCAGACCGCCCGCTCCTAAATCATCTATCAAGCAATGTCATTTTGGAGCTGCAGCGTTATAATTCCGGCGCACCATCACTTTATGGGATTATACTGTTATGTCTGGATGCACTGAGGAGCACTGTATAACCAAGAAAAGGTGGCGAAGATAACAATTCTCTATTGCATGTTTGCAGCGGGACTTCAGACAGTATTTATGAAATTAATACCATTACTGAAACTAAATATTGTAGCATGTAGATAAACAAACAAATCTGAACATCAATGGCCACGAGAAACCTGAAAAGGAGTAAATTGTCACAATGTGGTTTTTTTTTATGTGTTTTTGTACGTGTTTGAGTCTGTCTGTCAAGAGGAGAGCCACTGAGTGGCTTAATGCCTCACACCTGGGAGCAATCCAGACTGAGGCTCTTATAAGGAGCTGCAGGACATGCATTCATCGCCTGATGATCCCACATGAGTGGTAACCTCAAGCCCCCGAGCCATCTTTGTTTCAGAAGAATTAAGAAACCTGTCTAGTCTCCTGTTAAGCTCTGTTCAGCCTGTCTAAAGTTTATTTGTGCTGCAACCTCCAGGTCCAGTAAGCTGTCTACTTTCTGAAAACCATCTCCATCCCTCGAAGATCATAACCCGCCAGACAAACCAAGCCCTGGCAGTTCACTCTGCAGCTCCTACCTGTGCCAGACGCCCTGCTCGCCCCCCACGGACTCACTTTCTTGGAAAAGTTGTGCCCGCCAGCCCACTCGCTCTCCGACGCTGCCCAGGGACTTTTCAACTTGGACTCCTGGTATAAACCTTCACAGAATAAACCCCCGCATCAATGATCGTTCCTCCCAGTCTTCCTCTCTGACCAGCATCAGTTCCAGGTTCCAGCCCCAACCAGTACCAGGTTTCTGACTCGCCCCAGTGTATTAAATAAACAAGTTACAAAATACTCTGGTTTTCTGCTCATAGTTCTGCATGTGGGTCAAAAAGTTACCTTCCAAATATGTCCTAAATATCATGAATTGCTTAAATAGTCGAAGTAGAACAAAAACCAGAGGATGAAACAGACTCAGCACACAGGATAAGACGGTAAATGAGGTTTATTTCTACTGTAGACTTTGTTTAAGGAATCTTGAGTTGGAGTTGTACAGAAGCCAGAGGAGGAGGAGGTAGACCCAGGAATCCAAGGAGAGAGAGAGAGTACTGGTGATGAGAATATTTACAGTGCAGTCCTTAGGAGGGAGTATTACCAGATGTTGGCAGGCAGGTAGGCTGATAGGCAGGTCGACAGGCAGACAGGCAGGCAGACGGATAGGCAGGCAGACAGGAGTCCACATAACTGAGGTTATGTTCCAGCAAAGGTCTGTATTAGCAGCTACCTTAAGAAGCCCATGAGCTCATTAGGAGAATGCGTTGCAGCTGCAGACAATGAGCTGCCAGAACCAACCAGAAGGGGAGGAGCAGAGATCCTACAGTACCCTCCCCTCAACGATTGCCTCAAGAGTTCTGATGAAAATTAAAAAGATAGATCATATCTCTCCTATTTGAGCTTCCCTTCATTGGTTCCCTGTTAAATCCAGAATAGAATTTAAAATTCTCCTTCTCACATATAAAGCCCTTAATAATCTAGCTCCATCATACATCAGAGATTTGATTGTTCCATATATTTCTAACAGTTATCAGGCTCCTCTCCTGTGGAACCAGCTCCCAGTTTTAGTCCGTGAGGCAGACACCCTGTCTACTTTTAAGGCTAGGCTTAAAACCTTCCTTTTTGATAAAGCTTATAGTTAGAGTGGCTCAGGTTATCTTGAGCTATCTCTGTGGTTATGCTGCTTTAAGCTTAGGCTGCGGTAGGTCATAATGACCATTTTCACTCTCTCTGCTACATTCTCATACTACTCTCCAATTTTGTGTTATTTGTTGTTAATTTAGCTTTTAACTTTATTTTCTCTCTCTTTTCTCTTCCTAGAAGCTACGCCTGGCCTGACTCTGTGTCTACCTGTGAAACCTTCCTGGAGGGGGGCATCGTCCAAGCCTCTGCCGCAAATAACTTAATGCTCACTTTCTTTCGATGATACACCTGTCTTTCAGTGTTTTACCCTATTTTTCTCCTAGACATAGCTACTGACTGAGCTTTTACTGTGACTAACTGTATGTGCTCTGTTTCATACTCTATACTTGAAAACTAGCTCAGAGTCCATCAGGACCCCCTTCAGTTTGCTTATCACTGTGGAGTTGGAGTTGAAGACGCCATCATACACCTGCTTCAACAAACCCACTGTCATCTGGACTAAGCCAGCAGCACTGTGAGGACCATGTACTTTGATTTCTCCAGCGCATTTAACACAATTCAACCTGATTTGCTTTGTCAGAAACTCCAGAAGACACAGGTGGAGGCCTCAACAATCTCCTGGATCAATGACTACCTGACAAAAAGACCACAGTTTGTGAGACTGAAGGGTTGTGTGTCTAACCAGGTAGTCAACAGCACAGGAGCACCACAGGGGGAATGTACTTTCACCATTCCTCTTCACTCTGTACACCTCAGTCTTCCAGTACAAGACAGACTCCTGTCACCTGCAGAAATACTCGGAGGATTTAACAGTTGTGGGGTTAATCAGAGATTCAGAGATGGACAAGAAGATGAGTACAGGAAGGTGGTGGACTGCTTTCTGGCATGGTGTGGAAACAATCATCTCATCTTGGACGTGACTAAAACAATTAAATTTCAATTCAATTCAGTTTATTTATATAGTGCCAATTCACAACACATGTTGTCTCAAGGCACTTCACAAATGTCAGGTACATACATTCCAATTAATCCTAATCATTGAACAGTGCAGTCAGATTCAGTTATTTATTCAAATTGGATAAAACGTTTTCTGTCTAAGGAAACTCAGCAGATTGCATCCAGTCAGTGACTTGCAGCATTCCCTCCTCCCGGATGAGCATGTAGAGACAGTGGACAGTCACTGGCGTTGACTTTGCAGCAATCCCTCATACTGAGCATGGATGTAGTGACGGTGGAGAGGGAAAACTCCCTTTTAACAGGAAGAAACCTACAGCAGAACCAGGCTAAGGAGATTATTGTAGATTTTAAGAGAAACAGGAAAAGGTCAAAAACTATTTCCATCATGGGAGAAGAGGTGGAGGAGTATAAATACATCGGTGTTCACCTGGACAACAGACTAGAGTGGAGATGCAACTGTGAAGCCATCTACAAGAAGGGACAGAGCAGGCTGTACTTCTTGAGGAAGTTTAGGTCCTTCAGTGTTTGCAGAAAGATGCTGCATATCTTCTATTAGTCTGTTGTGGAGAGTGTGATCGCTTCTGCCATCATCTGCTGGGGAACTTAAAAAAAGGTCGACAAGCTGATAAAGAAAGCTGGCTCTGTTGTGGGGACTTCTCTGGAATCTCTGGAGACCATTGTGCAAAAAAGGATTTTTCATAAAATGAAGAACATTATGGAGAACCCTGAGCATCCTCTTCATGAGACTGTCTTACAACAACAGAGTGTCTTCAGTCAGAGGCTTCTTTAGATGTGCTGTAAGACAGACCGCTACAGGAAATCATTCCTGCCAACAGCAATCATCATCTACAATGGCTCTTTGAAGAAACCTACATAATGAGCTGCAACAACATTTAATTTCCCTTTGGGATTAATAAAGTTTTTTTGAATTGAATTGAAGTTCTCGTGGATCAGTGCTTCTGTGTTCTATTTGTGTCTCTGCTCTCTTCTCTCAAACCCCTAGTCAGTCATGGCGGATTGCCGCTCACTCTGAGCCTGGTTCTGCTGGTGGTTTCTTCCTGCTAAAACGGAGGTTTTCCTCTCCATTATCGATACATGCATGCTCAGTATGAGGGATTCCTGCAAATTTGATGCCAGTGACTGCCCACTGTCGCTACATACTCATCCAGGAGGAGTGAATCCTACAAGTCACTCACTCAATGCAATCTGCTGGGTTTCCTTAGATAGAAAAACTTATTAACCAATTTGAATAAATAACCTGACTGCACTGTTCGATAGTTAGGATTAATTGGAATGTATGTACCTGACTTAAAATCTGTATGGTTTGATTTAATTGACTTTGTGAAGTGCCTTGAGACGAAATGTGTTGTGAATTGGTGCTATATAAATAAAACTGAATTGAATTGAAGATAAACTGACTTCCAAAACCGCTTCTCCAAATACAAACATTGAAATCAATGTCTAAAATACACAGAACACTGTCTAATATAGTTGACTCAATTTCCCTTCCTATTATGAAATGGGAGGTGGCTTTATCAGTCATCTTAGACCAAACATTCTGGTCTCAGATATGTTCCAGAACTTTTAAAATAACTACTGACCCCAGTTTACAATTAATACATAGAAATTCCTTCATAGAGTATACTATACAAGTCAACGGATGTTCAGGATGGGTTTTGCACCATCTAATACTTGCTTACACTGCACAGGAAATACGCCTGACAATTACGTCCATGCACTATGGTTATGTACACCTGTTCAGAAGGTTCTTGTGTCTGATATGTGAAGACTTATCTAAGTGTCTGAGATGTAATATTTCACCTTCCCCCTTTAGTTTACTTGTTGGGCGACTTAGTTGAGTGAAATTCAGTGTACATGGTTTCCACTGCCTTATGTATTGCTAAGAAAAGAACTAGGTGTCTGGGTTCCTGGGGCGTCAAGCCCGGGCGGGTATGTTGCCAGGATTTTGGGCCAGTGCATGCTCTGGCACCCGGCCCTGGCCTGGGGGCCTTCGGTGCATCGGTGGGCTAAGGGTCACTCCTAAACTGGTGGGCAGGTACCATCTCATTGCTCTCTCCTTCAAGGAGTGCAATGTGCTGGTGGGGCGGAGGGTCTGTGGAAGGGGGTGGGGCGAAGTTAAAATGAGTGTCTAATGTCTTATGTGTCCTTGGAGTTCCAATGTTAGGGTGGGTGTTGGTTTTCTTCTGAGGTGGGGGTGGGTAGTTGGCCTTTGGTGGGGATAGGCATCGTTTGGATCTGGGTGGTTCTGGTTCGGATTCTGGTTCCTTACAGGTACAGTGGTGCGTCGCAGGGTCTGCTTGACTGCCTGGCTGGCCCTGGTGGTTTTCAGTTTGTTCGTCTATGAGGGGTGCATTTGTCTATGCTGGCACTTAGCTTGCATTTGGGTGGGCCTGCCATTTTGGATACGGTGTGGCTTATTGGCGACCTCAGTGTTGGTGTGGAATGCGTTTTGTTGCCCTGCTGGCCTGGTTGTGGCTGCGGTCCGGTGGCACGGTACTCAGTGGTGTCTGCCTTGTTGCGCCTGTGAGCTGGGGCTGGGGTGGCGTTGCGCAGGGCCTCTGTCTTGGCATCGCGGTGCACTGTGTAGTGGGGGGCAGGATGCAGCGGGGGTGCATGGAGTGGGGCTGTGTTTGTAGCTTGCGGTGTATGGGTGTGTCTTCGTCTTTTTGGGAATGGAGTTCACCTGTGGTGGTTTGTACCTGTGGGGAGCGGATTCATGATGTTTGGGTTCAGGGACATGTGTTTGATATCTGTGTCCTGGTTGGGGGTGGCGTTGTGGGGAAAGACTCAGTGCCATGAGCGAAGACGGCATGGGCGGAGCTGCATTGAGCCTGGCAGACAGTGCTGTGGCAGGTGAGGATGCGGGACTACAAGCTGCAGCGAGCCTGGGAGACAGTGCTGTGGCAGACAAACATGCGGGCTTACTTGCCGCAGTGGAGAGGGTAGAACCTCCAGGTCGGTCGGCAGATTCCTCATCGCCTCCTCCTTCTGCCGTTCAATGCAGCGATCCAAGGCGTCTGCCTTCTGTTTCTCCGCGGGGTCCATGGTTGGCGGAAACATTCTGTAACGACTTGCGAGACATAGGACCCCAGAATGCATACTAGAAGGCAGCATGTCGGTAAGTAAAAAGGTTTAATAACAAAAACTCACTCACAACAGGACGCAGGAACAAAACAACAAACGGGCAGGCAAGACAGGCATGGCATAATCAAAAAAAGAAAGACTTGGTTTGAAAAATGTTTCCACGATGACTAACTGAACAGGTGTGTATATATGGAATGAAAACCAGGTGGAGCAAGGAGACAGATTAACTTGGAGCAGGTGAACCGAATAAACTTAATTGACAGACAGAACAAAACGTGGCTGCGGCAAAAACAGAGACTCTAATATACAAACAAAACCAAACTTGACAAAACATGAACAAGACTAAAACGTGACCAGAAAAATAATAAACAGAAGCATGATTCAAAACTTGAGCAGTGAAAAACATATAAGGAAAAAACCCAAAACCAAAAACCAAACAACCCCAAATCATAACATAAAGACCTCCTTTAGGTCCAGATACTCCTCAGGAACTGCCAATAAGTCAGGAAATTCTGTGTCTTTGACTTCAGTGACTGGTTGTTTAACGGACAGCAGACTGTAGACAGGATGATAGGCAGCTAGGAGACCAGGAATCACTGAGACAGTTAAACCAGTTGAGATCTGAGTTGTGTCTTTGAAGCCAAGGAAAACCTAGAACAATGGGGTGTTGAGAAATTGGAAACACTAGGAAGAATGTGGTTTCTCTGTGATAACCAGAAATGATTAGTTCCAAAGGTTTGGTTGTATGAGTGATGCTCAGAAGTCTCTTACCGTTGATAGCTGATACGTGATGAGGACTGGGTAGCGGAACTGTGTCAATTTGTGTCAATTTTGTCCCACAGATGAGTCGATGAGGTTCTGCTCGCTCCCAGAATCAATTAATGCTGACAGGCTTAGAGACTCTTGGGAGAATAGGATGGTGGCTGGAATGGTGAATGAGTGAATGAACGAGTTTAACTGTTGGTCTGCCAGTTCACCCCCATCTACTAGCGGACCCTGTCTTTTGAACGCATGGGGCAGGCAGCGATGAAATGTCTGGATGTCCCACAGTATAAACACTGTTTTGATTGCATCCGCCGTTGGCATTCTTCAGGGGTAAGTCTTGGCCTTCCTATCTGCATGGGTTTGGATTCAGAACGAACAGGATTCGGATTAGATGGTGGAGAGGGACCAGATACATTCTGGGGTGGCTGATGTCTCTCAACAACTCTCTCACTCCACGACCTTCGTCTATGTCTGATCCTGTTGTCTATTCCTGTGGCTAATGCTATTAGGTCATTTAATGTCTCAGCTTCATCTAATATTGCAAGTTCCTCTTTTAGAGATTCATCCAGGGAATGGAAAAAAGCTGCTTTAATAGCATAGGATTTCCAACCTGAAGCAGCAGCTAGAGTACAAAACTCAATTGAGAACTCGGAGATAGGTCTAATTCTTTGTTTAATTGCCCAAAGACGACGGGGACTATTGGTCTGGTCAGCCTCAGTGGCGAATGTTAACTTAAATTCACGTAAGAATTCATCATATTTACAACCAAACTGGTTATAGTCAGTAAAACGGGCCTCAGTCCATTTTAATAACCTCCTTGTGAGAAGTCCGAGAATAAATGATATTTTCACATTGTCATGTGAGAATGATTGAGGAGAACAATTAAATACTAGGGAACATTGAAGGAGGAAACCTCCACAACTACAGAACTCGCCGGAGAATCTTTACAGGTTCGGGGAAGTGATGTCACGAGAATGAGTAAGTTGTTGTGAGACTGCAGAGTCAGTTGTGCCCTCTAGTGAAGTGGGGTTTAGGCTGTTCAGGGCATGTTGGAGAAGGGAGGACATCTGGTCTATCTGTTGGTTGGTTTGATGTTGTTCCAGCAGGGAACAAAGAGAATTGCCGTGGGACTGGATTTGAAGGCTGTGATCTGAAAGGGTCCTCCTGAGAGAATCTGCTGGGTCAGTTGGCCCTGGGTTTTCTGTAATGCGGGCTCTAGCTGCTTTGATCCACATGCAGAATACACTCAGGAGACAGGGGAAAGGTTAACAAGTTTATTGAATATAAACATAGGTCTGCAGGAACCAGGAACTTGTCACTCCGTGGAAGGTGGGGAGTAAATGGTGAGTCGAAGTATTGGTTCCAGAATGTAAATAATATTGAATGTAAATAAATAAAGCTGCTTACAGCAAGGCTTGAGATTATTGTCGGGGGGTAATTACTGCTGGAGTCCAGGAGTTTCGGGAGGAGATGGGATTATGTCAGGAGGTAAGTGATCTTGTTATTTTGTGGATGAATGAAAACTGGAACTAACCGGTTTCTTTCTATGTTGAAAGTTTGCTCACTGGAATGCCTTGGTGGGCCCAAGTCTGATCCAGAAGGAGTGGTGAGTATCAATAGATGGTGATTTGATCCAGGTAAGTTGTTTCTCTTGCTTGGGGGATGAACTTGGCACCTGGTGGATGTTCTTGGAGAGGGAGCACAGTGGAGGGTGAGCAAGGTTCGTTCGTAGGAGAGCCAGAGGAGCCTTGGAACCAGAGACAGCCAACTGAAAACGACATACGAGGACAATCCTCTTGAGAAGTGTAAGTCAGAACTTCTGCTGGATGGCAGAACTAGATACTGGGTACAGGACCACAAGGTAACCTGGAAGGAGGACACAAGAAGTTAGGTTTCTGTAAATAGCTTTCACAAGGAGAGTTAAGAATCAGCCAGCTACACCTGTGGCTCAGTTCCTCTTAGATTCTGGCGCCATCTAGAGACTGAAGAAGGTAGTTAGCAGGCACAGAAAACAGAGAACTCCAGAACTCGACAATTATAACCACTGGAAAAGAGAAGAGGTCGCACAGGTAGAAGAAATGGAAGGTGTGTTTGCACCTCAACCATAACTGAGCCGTTTTAGGCTAAACCTGACTCCCCCTTACTCCACCCAACAGGGAGGGAGAAAGGCAGAGGTAAAAATAATTGGAGAGTGTTGTTTTCTGTTGCATTGTGTGAAAGGTGGGTAACTTTAAAATAGGCTAGGTCAATTCAATCGAATTATATAGATTTAAAGTCAGGTACATACATTCCAATGAATCCTAATCATTGAACAGTTCAGTCAGATTCAATTATTAATTCAAATTTGATAAAAAGTTTTTCTATCTAAGGAAACCTAGCAGATTGCATTGAATCAGAGACTTGCAGCATTCACTGTAGCAGTCTCCTCCTGGAAGAGCGTGTACCGACAGTGGACAGTCACTGGTGGTGACTTTGCAGCAATCCCTCATACTGAGCATGCATGTAGCGACAATGGAGAGGAAAAACTCCCTTTTAACAGGAAGAAACCTCCAGCAGAACCAGGCTCAGTGAGAGCGGCCATCTGCCACGACCGACTGAAGGTTAGAGAGAACAGAGCAGAGAAGGAAAAAGAACACAGAGGCAGAACACAGAAGCAGAAAAGAGGAGCAGAACACAGAAGAAGAAAAAACAGATACACTCTGAACCTGTTTTCAAGGTTAGAGTATGAAAGAGAGCACATACAGTTAGTCACAGTAAAAGCTGTCAGTAGCTAGGAGAGACAGGGTTAAACACTGAAAGACAAAAATGTATTTACAATTGTACATATAATTTAGCTGATTAAATTGACTATACATTTAGTTGACTAAATTCTTATGATAATTAGTTTACTAAAATTAGACTAAAACTAAAACAATTCTAAATAATAGTTTAGTCAAAAGACTTAGACCAAAACTAAATAAAAATTTGCTATCAAAATTAACACTGAACCATGCAACCCTTTTCAACTCATCAGGGATTTGGGGTTCTAGTTTAAGTATTATTTGAGCTTTTGAGATATTAATCAGTTGCTCCCAGTTGTACAAACCACATTGTTGCTATGGCTATGTATCATAACAAATGTCCTAAAGTAAAATGTATCAGCAAAAATATTTGCAGCTCCACAGCATTCAATACCGGAGAGGATAATCATTCAAAAAAATCTTCTTTTATCCACTACAAGAGGAATTAGAATAATCAAAAAGAGTATATCAGCATAGAATTAACAGGTTATAATCAATCTGACAGAGAGAAGTATCCCAATCGTTGTGGTTTTAAGTATAACAATGGCCATCAGTGGGTTCTAGATGAACACCCTGTGTACTTTTAAGGCTAGGATTAAAACTTTCCTTTTTGATAAAGCTTATAGTTAGAGTGGCTTAGGTTATCCTGAGCTATCGCTGTAGTTATGCTGCTATAGGTGTAGGCTGCTGCAGGACATAATGACCACTTTCACCCTCTTCGCTACATTCTCACACTGCTCTCCAATTTTGCATTATTTGCTGTTATTACAACTTTTAACTTTGTTCTCTCTCTTTTCTCTTCCTAGAAGCTACACCTGGCCTGACTCTGTGTCTACCTGGGACACCTTTCTGGAGAGGGGCATTGTCCAAGCTTCTGCTGGCAACAACTTAATGCTCACCCTCTACCGATGATCCACATGGCCCTGTCTTTCAGTGTTTAACCCTTTCTCTCTCCTAGACATGGCAATTGACTGAGCTTTTACTGTGACCAACTCTATGTGCTCTCTTTCAGACTCTAACCTTGAAAACTGGCTCAGAGTTTATTTGTTCTGTCTTTCTGGATGAAACGACTAAAGGAGCTACATCCATTAACATTTACTTTTCCTTCCCATAGAAAGGACTCCTGGATCAGTGCTTCTTTGTTCTCTTTGTGTCTCTGCTCTGTTCTCTCAAACCCCCAGTCAGTCGTGGTAGATGGCCGCTTACACTGAGCCTGGTTCTGCTGGAGGTTTCTTCCTTTTAAAAGAGAGTTTTTCCTCTCCACCGTTGCTACATGCATGCTCAGTATGAGGGATTGCTGCAAAGTCAACTCCAGTGACTGTCCACTGTCTCTACATGCTCATCCGGGGAGGAGGGAATGCTGCAAGTCACTGACTGGATGCAATCTGCTGGGTATCCTTAGATAGAAAAACTTTTTATCCAATTTGAATAAATAACTGAATCTTACTGCACTGTTCAATGATTAGGATTAATTGGAATGTATGTACCTGACCTTTGTGAAGTGCCTTGAGACAACATGTGTTGTGAATTGGCGCTATATAAATAAACCTAATTGAATTGAATTGAATAAAACTACTCCAAGATGCTGCCACCTTGAGGTTCTGGTTTCACAATGGCTTTCATGTTTTTTGTGATGGTGGGTATGCAGCTCAAAGATCATGCAGGGGTTTAACAATGGTAGAGTAACCATGTAAACATCTACTGTAGTAGCCAGCGAAAGAGAGGGAGGATCTTAATTCCTTTGAATTTCTGGGGAATGGCCAAGTTTTCAGGGTGGCAATTTTGTCTGTTTCTGTTTCAACTCCATAACAAGAAACGGCATGACCCAAATTATGGACAGATATTTGAAAGAACATGCATTTCCTGATAGATACCTTTAGTCCATATTCTTTCAAACGATTCAATACTTTAATCTGTGTTTCTTCATGTTATTCAAGCAAAAATATTCAGATCATCGATAAAGACAAGCACTTCCTGCACACAAAGGCCATTTTTGGTTTCTCAGTTCAATTTTTCTTCAATTTCAGTTTTGTAGAATCCATACTTTAAGTCAAGTACTGAAAACCACTCTGATCAAGAAAGCGATGAAAGAAAGTGTCCTCAAGTTTTTGAAAGGCATATGCGTCTTTTAATTTACTTTCCTTTAATCAATGCAGAGTCAAACACTGGCATTCTTTTTCTCATAACAACAATAGGTGATGGAAGGTGAGATTCTGATTTTCTGATTACTCCAGCCTTCTGAAGTTCTTTAAGATGTTTGGGAACAGCATCATTGTCTTGTGAATGAATGGGATTTGGGGTATGCTTAAATGTTGTTTCATCAGCTAGCTTCATTTTATAAGTCACTTTGTCATTTCTGCCAAATTCAACATCATGATTTGCAAAGACCTCAGGAACACTGCTTAATCTAACAGCAATGTCTTCCTCCAAAGGGGTGAATCACCAAAGTTGAAACTCAGATTTTGCCTTGAGATATTTGAATCTAATCGGTCAAAGGCATTTTGCTGATTAGCATAGCAGTCTGAAAAACACTCTGTCTGAGTCACTGGAATGGTGACATCATGGTCTGATTAATTAACTAATATGACTGGCAACTGGTATGGCTGGCTGTTGGGAAGTCTTGATTAAGCCACCTAGTAAAGAGAGGTTGGATGGATGTTCAACAAGAACAGATTTCACAGACTGTAAATCATGAACAACAACTCCCTCTAGCACAACTGTTTTCCCAGTTTGTGAGAGCTTTCCATGCATTTCAATAACGCCATGACAAGTTTCAACTGACAGCTTATCAGCTCTATATCCATAATGAAATGTATATCTAAGAGGTACATGATCAGCAAGGTGTCTCTCAAGAGTGTTAGTCCATATAAGAAGACTGGAAAGCTTTTGCTTCAGGCATGACCAAAGCAACGAGCCGTTGTAGATGCTGATTGCTGTGGACATGAAGGGTCTCCTGTAGTGGTCTGTCTTACAGCAGATCTGAAGAATAGAGGGTGTCACAGGAGTGGATTTTCTATCCTGTAAAATCCCACTCCCACAGAAAAATGTCTTGTACCATCCCAATCCCAGGCCAGCATAACAAAAAAAAATCCTGTCCCATCCCACTCCTGGTAAATTGACTCCCACTCCCATCCCGCTCCCATTTAGAACGACTCCCACTCCTGTGCCACTCCCATTTTTGTTTTCTTCATTTAGTCTTTTGGCAATTTCTTTGTTTGAAGGACCAGTTAGGTCCCTGTTTTTAGCTGAAGTAAAGGTCAGTTAAAGTAAAAATAATAATAATGAAGAAATAATAAAATATTAAACAAGGAAACAGACCATGCCTATCTTAGCTGAATAAACAAAATGTACATAGTTGTATTTTACTCATTTATTATGTGAGTGTTTCTTTTGAACAATGACGTTACTTTTATGTTTCAAATTGCTGAAACGAAAGAAAAATGCACCTAGCAAGAGAACTCTACTCAGTGAACAAAAGTGCAAAAAGGCATTACCTTCACAATTTAGAAACTGTACCTCAATGGTTCACAGCCCTGATCCTCGGGGACCCCTTCCCTGCAGGTTTTAGATGTGTGTCTGCTCTAGCACACCTGATTCAAATTCTGACATGACCTCCTATACAGGCATGAAGAATGGAGGGTCAAACTGGACAAAATTAATACAATAAAATCATCATTAAATAAATAAATGTTGTGAATGTCCCATAATGGAAGTAAATGTAACATGAAAGAAATGTAACATTAAATGTGCCATCAAATTAAAGGTACCATTTATTTATTTAATACATTAGAAACAATAAATGTACTATTATATCATGAAATGGACTATTATGCAATTAAATGTGCCACTGAATAGTTAAGTATAATTTTAAAGATGACATGATGTAATTAGTGGTACACTTAATATTTAATGATGTATTAAAATAAATTGTACATTTAATGGTACATTCAATTTTTTTCTATTTCACAACATATTTATTTAATATCTTCCCTTGATGAAGCCTTTCTACGGAGCCCGCAAAGGGACATGGGGGAATTGTTTTTACCAGGTCCAGTTGTCCACCCGCGTTTGCTTCATCCATTCTGAACGCATCTGGAAAACATCGATCAGAAGCACTGTTGGCTTGTGGGTTGTGTAGTTTGTTTGACTCACATTATAGTATAGGCTTCTTGGAAAAAAAACTACAAAATGGTGGCGTCGATCCAAGTTTTTTTTTTCTTAAAGTTGCAGTCGTTAAGCAACATCTCTAGCCAGATGCAGGTTAGATACAAATTTTATAATAATAAGAAAAAAAAATTACTTTTACTGCTTATGGATCCAGTACAACTTAAGGAATAATGGAAGGATTTAAGCAACTGTATAACTAAAGCTCATCATCTATTATTTATCAGTTGACACAATAAAATATTTATTTGCTAATAGTCTTTAAATAGAGCAAATAAGTAAAACCATCTAGTTCAATAAAGGTGTAGTGCAGTTTTTTCACAACCTCCCCATTTGTCATTAGGCTGATTTAAATAAATGGTCCCTGGCCTCTCAAGGCAATGGAAAAAAATTTTAAGAATTCTCCGGGATTCCTATTACCTGGGTAAAACAAATCCTGGGGCTTTTGATGTAAAAGGGGCTTATGTAAACAATCGTCAGAGGAAAATAAACTCATTTAAGAGGAGCTTTAGTTTAGCAGTTAGGAACACACCTTAAATGCAATACTGATGAGCTGATGGGATTTAGCTGTGGAGACTGTAACTAAGGATTGGAGCTCCCCAACTGGAGGCAATAGGCAACCCATCTGAAAAAAGGAAAAAAACGAGAAAGGATGAAAGAAAGTAATGGAAAGAAGAGCAGTGAGGGAATCCAAGGAGATTCCCCCAGTAATTTGCTGGAAATTTGGCCCAATCCTCCTGACAGAACTGGTGGCACTAGGTCAGGTTTGTAGGGGTCCTTGCTCACACACACCTTTTCAGCTCTAATCAGTAATGTTCTCTGGGGCTGAGATCAGAAATTTGTGATAGGCACTCCAAGACATTGACTTTGTTGTCCTTAAGCCACTTTGTAACTATTTTAGTGGTATGCAGAGGGACATTGTCCATTTGGGACACAGAGCCCATTTCCTTCTTGTAGCTTTTAAAGCCATGACATTATTGTTAAAACATTCCAAAATATTTTAAAGACACAGTAGCCTTACTATCTGAAGGAAGTGATGAAAATATTTTTTTAAATATTCTGTCTCTTATTACTCTGGCATTAAATCATTTTGGTAACTTTAACTGACCTAAAGCAGCAAGGTTTAGTCTAATTTAATGTCAGACAGTGAGAAAAAAAGTGTATGAATTTTCTTTATAGTTTATGTAAATATTTGGTATTAACTGTATGTAACCTAGCAATAGCCAATACAATAAAACTTCTTGAAGCAATAGTCCAAGAGAGAACATTGTTTGAACTTCCCGCATGGACTATTATAGCAAAACCCTTCTTCAGATTCCTTGTTAGTGACTTATATTGTTTGTGTTGCTGATGGTTATCAAAATACACCGCTAAAGGTCACCAAATGCATTCTTTTTCAAGTTTAATGATCATTGCTTTTTTGTCCTTTTTATTTTAGATCAAATTGCACAGGAAAACAAAACAAAACTGAGTATTTCTGACTGAGAAACCTCTAATAAATAAAAAAGCAAGCCTAAAAATAAAGCACAAAAATTATCCTATTTATTAGAAGGTTTGTCCTTGGGTGTTAACGCTTTGGTTTTCATTTGTATGAGTTTTGATCACTTCTGAGTTCCTTATTGTTTAAAAGGTCTTGCTGTATTATATATTTGCTTTAAATAAGTGATAATCTTTTTCCCCTTGGTCTGTAGTTTTTTTGAGTGTCTAGTTCGGCTTCCTTTGTGTTAATTATTCACCTTCCCTCAGTCTGCCTGTTTTTTCTCCTCCACAGCTGTTCCTAATCCTCTGATTAACTCACCTTCATTCAATGTCATTCTCCACACCTCCCTTAGCATATAAGGTCACTGGTTTTTATTGTGCTTTGTTGGTTCCTTCCATTACACTATCTGTGCTTAAGTCCTGCTCTTCATTTGAATCCACTGTAAGAGCACCTTTCTGTTTATTTTTAAAGGACTCAGTTTTTTCCACCAACATGACAGTTTTATGATGTAAAATAAATGTTCGGTGTTTTTTTGCAACTCCCCAACTTTGGATGTATTTAAGTTTTTAGTGCAACATCTAAAAAAACCTAGACAAATCAAACTGACTCAACTGAGTCATTCAGAAAACCTTAGTGGCACTACCTAATCAGCTGTTTTAATTTTTTTTTTCACAGGGACATAAGTAAGGCACGGAAGGTGACTCCAGCAGTCACTATCATATCAACCCACCTGGTCCTGGTAATAGTCTACATAGTACTCCAAATTATTTATTCCATTACTTACTGATCCACCAGACTCACCTTTGCTGCTGCTTTCTATGCTGCTCTTGCATGTAAATTTGGAGATGCATTCCCTCCTCATTACAGAAAATGGTAATGAAAAACAGGGAAAAAAGCATGTACTTGTCACTATTGGCTGCAGTATGGTGATAAATAGTCCTATTTAGCTGTAACCTTGAAGGACTCACTTGAGGTTTCAGCACCAAATCAGCGTTGTTTGTCTGGAACAAGCCCTCATGATTACGCATTGAACTTCTCTAACTGCAAGAAACTAAGTGTATCTTTAGCTGTGGATGTCTTAAGAGTAAGCTTGATCTAAGCTGTGTGACATACTTCTAATGAGTCGATCTTTTCAACACCAATTTGAGCGTATTGATTATTTTACAAAAAATGGTGGTTGTACCTTATATCCTGTTTTTGTTGAATGTGTCTCCTGGACTGCAGACACACCTGGAGAGTAAGTTAGTTTAAAGAGAAGTTGATCACCTAAGAACAAGTGAGAGCCAGAATAGTAATTATACTTTGTTATAAAAGGTTGTATCTCGCCAACTGTTTACATATGCACTTTATCTATTAAAATCTCAACATACTACTGGAGGAAATAAGAGAGTAAAAGGAAATAAAACAAGCACTGGAAGCAGGACATTCAAATAACATCTAAACACTATAGCAGGAGTCTCCAACTAAAATAGCAGGAGGTCCATTACCTCCATCATACAAACACTTTGGGGTCCAAACATTTTGAATCAATTGACAAATATGTTTTCTTTCATTTTTATTTAACATTTAATTAACAATATAGATTTTTTGTTTTTTAACTATTGAATAATTATTTAGTTGTGAGTAAATCACCTGCAGAACAGAATGATGCAATCCAATGTAAGTAGCAATATTACAGTGAAGCTATGTCTGTACATCTAGGTATAACAATTCTGCTCTCCTTGTTGTGCTTGTGGCAGGCAGGGAAATTTGTTTAACCTTTTCCTTAAAATGTTGTCCTTCTTTTCCATCTAATCGTGTTTCTGCCACAGCTTCCATGATCGTTTCCCAGTTAGTCAAAGGCTTTTTCTGTTTTCCTAAACTCCACTATACTCACAGTGAACATTTGTAAACTTGCTGATGTGGAAGACGGCGGTCTCACTACTGAGCTAAAAGCAATTAACACAAAACTCAGAGAAATCTCTCTTCCCAGCCTTCACAGGGGGAACTTTTATTTCTCACAGCGCACAAAACATCTTCATCAAAAATTCCTACCATGACCCAACCCTACCTGGACAACATGAGGAACAGCTTCATCTGACAGTAAATACCATTCTGCTTGGTCGGGTGTTAAATCAACTGCTGCAGCCACACCCTCAGGAGCCACATAAATATTTTTGGATGAAATAAACCATGTCCTACCTTCTACTGTTTCATTAAACAAATCTGGTACCATTCTGTGTGACAACGGTCGTAGAACAGAGTGACATGGGGCGGGTCAGGCGGAGAGGTGCAGAGGCAGAGACTTTGAATCCAGGGCTTCCACAGCTGATACACCGAGAAGATGCTGCTTGGAGGTTCGGTCAACAGTCTCCAGTAGATATCAGCATATGCCTCTGCAACTGGCTGTAAAAATATTGTCAATGCTGAAGCATTTGTCCACATGCCAAAAAGGAACCATCTGGAAAAGTTATCGTTAACCCATCAGTACCACACCACACTGATGCTCCCAGCTTCACTAATAAGTCTCTGCCCAGCAAATTAACAGGTGCGCTGGGTGAATGCACAAAAGGGTGAGTTACTCTCTGAGTCCCAATCGAAACAGGAAGTGGTACAGTCACAGGCAGAATTTGTGCAGCCCCTGAGAAGCCCATCACAGAAACAATCTTGGTAGAGAGCAGTGGTTTAGGAGGTTGCTGTGTTATGGTGGAATAAGTAGCTCCAGTGTCCACAAAAAAATTCAGCCAGTTCTCTCCCACCTTTGCAGGCAACATGGGATCTGCTGTGCCCACGCTGCACAGTTGTAGCACACATCTCCCAGTGCCCTGCTGGCTCCACCCCTTCCTCTGGGTGCTCCACACCATACACCACGACCAGCCGACCACCAACATGCCATCCGCCTCCACGACCGGGGACACTGTACCTGTAATTATTAAAATACATAGGGTGCAGGAGGGAGTACCCCCCTTCTTGCCACTGATCAGTCATAGACATAGGGGTGTGTGCTGCTGGAGGAACAGGTTGAGCTGCAGCTAACATTAAATTTTTTCAGTTATATCATTTTTCTCTTATTTAATTTTCTCTTTGGCCTCTTGCAGCTGCAATTTAAGGAGCTGAATCTGTAGCTGCTCTTTCTCCTCTTTTCTTTTTCTCTGCCTCCTGAGCTGTATGTAAAAGGTGAATTAAATGTTTTTCCCACTTTGTGAAGTCTGTTCCCTGCAAATCAGGATTATTTTTCATCTTTTGACACATGTCAACAGGAACTCTTGTTAATATGGCTTTTTAAACAGCTGTTCCATTCCTGTTGTGCTTTCTCTATTTCATTCATGTCAGAGGGCAGAGAAAACGGTCTGCCATGTACTATTTCTTTGAGAATACGAATTTACATCAGCGACTTGGTGTCACGTGATCTCAGACTCAGAATATAGTGGGTGGAGTTATACAATGATGTACAGTAGGTGGCAAATGGAGTAAGACCAGTTTGATTTGGAGTTATTCTCATCCATAATTAACCAGGGATAGGCATTCGGGCCATGGCCTCCCTGTTTCTTCTATTGTTTTCCTTAATCTTTAACTGAACCCCTAATGCTTTAGAACTTAGTTCTATTAGTTTATTTACAAAATGAGTTCCATTATCTGACATTATAATCTGTGGGATACCATATGTGGGGAATAAATGTGTCACTAGGTTAATCTATTACCACTAGGCAATATTTTTTCCCCCATGTTTGCAACAAATTATGCATGATCTGCAAAAATTCTTTGCATAGTCAGAAAAATTTATAGTGTAGGATTAATGCTTTACCAGATGTAACATATATATACCCCCCTTGACACATGGGTCTTCCCAATGTGTCACTGTAGCCGCTGTCCTTATTGGGGCCTGCCATAGCAATGCATAGGAGAGCACTGCCTCCCATGCAATGCATGGCAGGCACCTATTACTATTCACCTGGTCAAAACCTATCTCCGTTAATGCGGCCCAAACCGCAGCGCGCACCCCCACAATATATACATCAAAACGTCCGGCTCGGTCCCGGGAGGTGTGCTATTACTTTTATTGGCGTTTCGAGTTACCGTGGCGACGTAATTAACGAAAAACCACCCCCCCAAAATCCCCATAGGAATGAATGGAGTCAGGGGCGGAGGAATCCTCAAAATTCACTGTTTTTGAGGCTCTACTGTATCGCCATACTTTTGCCTAGAAACACAGTTTGACTTTCAGTTTGTAGGAAAATCCGCCGGCTTTTCGGAAGTGAAAACGGTTTGTTGATAACTGCTACGGTTTCTCTAAAATTACACTCCAAGCGACACAAAGTTTGCAAGAAAATCGCACTCTGCAGATGGCAGTTTAACTAGAGTGTACAAAGGGGATTTTTTCAGGAAAAAATTATTTGTAACTGGCACTCACGGCCACAGATTTCGCTCTAAAGTCACAATTTTCAGTCAGTTTGTAGGGCCGGGCCTCTGCTTTCACACAATAACTTCAACATTGTTCTAGGTCTCATAGTTTTCTGTCAAAACCCCCTCGACTGCCAAGAGTCAGCAGATTTCTGTAGGCCTTCTCCCATGTATTTTCAATGACAGTTTGACCAGTAATCCATGAGTGACACTATGTCTTTCCTTCCTCCTATTTTATACTGTAAATGACATAGAGCTATGAAAATCTCCATGATTGGGGACAAGGGATGGCTTTCGCCCATAGTTTAACAATTATTCAAATACCATGTACGGTTTCCGAGATATTAGACTTTGTTCGGTAGCATGTTCAGGCGTTTTTGCCTTTTTCGCCATTTTCCCTCTCTTTTCACCCAGTGTTGTGTCTTTATTATTATATTTTCACTAATAAAGAATGAATATTAATGTTCCCCTGTCCATTCTGATAAAAACGGTCCAAGAATGACATCGATCGCCCCTACGGTTTCCGAATTATGGCCAGAAGTTCGGGAGCATGCGCCTCCATGTTATAATGCCTAGACCAGGGGAGACACAGAGTGAGGTGCTGCGTGAGTGAGAAACAGCAGGTGTCAAGTTACACTGACGCTCTTTGCTGATTGGCTGATTCATTCCTCACTGTTCTATTTATAGCTCTGTGTATCTCCTACAGTATATGTCTGTATATGATTCTGTGTTTCTTTCTGCATCTCTTCTCTCTGTGTCTCACACTCGGACACACACACACACACACACACACACACATCCAAGGATTACTATCTTTTTGAGGACTTTGCATTGACTTCCATGATTTTCATTAATTTCTATGGCTTAAACCTGACCCGACCCCTAACCCTGTAGGAGGCAACTACATGGCGGCCATTTTGTGTTGAGTACTTAAACAGCATGTACTGCTGTTCCAATACCCAGACAACAGTTATTAAATTTAAAAGGCAATTTCATAGACTTTCGCATACAGGCTTTTAGCACATAAGAACCTGGAACAAATCTCTATCAGAACCAGACCCAAACTCCATCAGAACCAAGAGGTAACCTCTATCAGAACCAGGTCCAATATCCATCAGAACCTGGAACAAATCTCCATCAGCAGCGGATTCAAACTCCGTCAGAACCAGTTAGGGAACCTCCACCAAAACCAGGTCCAATTCGCCTTCAGGACCTTGAGGAACACTTCTATCAGAACCGGGTCTGAACTCCATCAGAGCCAGGAACAACCCTCTATCAGAACCAGGTCCAACATCCATCAGAACCTGGAACAAATCTCCATCAGAACCTGGTAAAAATCTCCATCAGAACTAGTTAGGAACCTTCCATCAGAACCAGGTCCAAACTCAATCAGAACCAGGAAGAAACCTCTATCAGAACCAGGTCCAGAATTAATCAGAACCTGGAAAAAAATCTCCTTCAGAAACAGACCCAAACTCCATCAGAACCAGGCGACTGTGGCTCAGTAGGAAGAGTAGTCGTCTTGCAATCGGAAGGTTGTGGGTTCGATTCCAGCTTCCTCTTGCTGTATGTCGATGTCCCCTTGGGCAAGGCACTTAACCTCAAGTTGCCTACCGATCTGCGTATTGGTGTATGAATGTGTGAGCGTTAGTGAGTGCGATTGGTTGAATGTGGCTCTAGTGTAAAGCGCTTTGAGCGGTCTGTATGACTGGAAAGGCGTTATATAAAATTCAGTCCATTTACCATTTAGAACCAAGAAGAAATCTCCGTCAGAACCAGTTAGGGACCCTCCACGAGAACCAGGAAGAACCTTCTATCAGAACCAGGTCCAAACTCCATCTGAGCCAGGAAGACACATCTATCCGAGCCAGGTCCAACATCCATGTGAACCTGGAAAAAATCTCCATCAGAACCAGACCCAAACTCCATCTGAACAAAAACAGTTAGGAACCCTCCATCAGCACCAGGTGCAAACCCAATCAGAACAAGGAAGAAAACTCCATCAGAACCAGACCTAAACTCGATCAGAACCAAGAGGAAATTACCATCAGAACCAGTTACGAACCCTCTATCAGAACCAGGTCCAAACTCAATCAGACCCAGGAAGAAACCTCTATCAGAACCACGTCCAAAATCCATCAGAACCTGGAACAAATCTCCATCAGAACCTGGTTACAATCTTCATCAGAACCATGTACAAACCTCCACATGAACCAGCTCCAAAGTCAATAGTGAGGTGCTGCGTTAGAAATGCTGCAGGTGTAAAGTTACACTGACACTCTTTGTCGATTGGCTGATTCATTCCTCACTGTTCTATTTATAGCTTTGTGTATCTCCTACTGTATTTGTCTGTATATGATTCTGTCTTTGTTTCTGCATCTATTCTCTCTGTGTCTCACACTCGGACACACACAAACTTAGACACACCCACACACACATTCATGGATTACTATATTTGTGAGAACTTTTCATTGTCTTCATTTCTATGGCATAAATCTGACCCTACCACTAACCCTTTGCCAGTGGGACACACGCACACACATTCACACATCCATGGATTACTATCTTTTTGAGGACTTTGAAAATGGATGGAAGTCAATGTATTCATTTCTATGGCCGAAACCTAACCCGACCCCTAATCCTTTGACCATCTTCATAGGAGGCAACTACATGGTGGCCATTTTGTGTTGAGTACTTAAACAGCTTGTACTGCTGTTCCAACAGCTAGACAACAGTGATTTAATTTAAAAGGCAATTTCATAGACTTTTGCATATAGGCTGTTGGCACATCAGAACCTGGAACAAATTTCTATCAGAACCAGACCCAAACTCCATCAGAACCGGACTCAAACTCCATCAAAATCAGTTAGGTACCCTCCACCAGAACCAGGTCCAAATCCCCTTCAGAACCAGGAAAACCCTTCTATCAGAACCGGGTCCGAACTCCATCAGAGCCAGGAACAACCCTCCATCAGAACCAGGTCCAAACTTAATCAGAACATGGAACAAATCTTCTTCAGAACCAGACCCAAACTTCATCAGAACCAGGAAGAACTCTCTATCAGAACCTGGTACAAATTGGAGGCAACTACATGGCGGCAATTTTGTGTGTGGCACTTAAACAACATATACTGCTGTTCCAACAACTAGACAACAGTGATTACATTTAAAAGGCAATTTCATAGACTTTGGCATATAGGCTGTTAGCACATCAGAACCTAGATCGAATTTCTATCAGAACCAGATCCAAACTCCATCAGAATTAAGAGGAAATCTCCATCAGAACCAGTTAGGAACCTTCCACCAGAACCAGGTCCAAACTCTGTCAGAACCAGGAAGAAGCCTCTATCAAAACCAAGTCAAAACTGCATTAGAACCAGGAGGAAATCTGCACCAGAACTTAGTAGAAATATACATCAGAACCAGTTAGGAACACTCCACCAGAACCAGGTCCAAATTTATCAGAATCAGTGAGAAAGCACTACTCTGTGACTTATGATGGTGAGACCATCTTCATAAGTCCCAGGGGAGCAACAAAACAGCAGCCACTTGATATCAGGTGCTTAAACAGCTTCTACTGCCATTCAAATACCTGAACAAGAACGAATCATTTTAAAGGGCAATTTAAAGACTTTTGCATATGGGCTGTAGTAAGCATTATAGATGGACTGAGTTAATATTAGCCAACATGCTAGTCTTACTACATTAACATTTAGCTAGCCTTAGCATTTTAGCTAATTTCAGCTTTTACACCGCTTTTTGCATACTAGAAGGGGTAAATCAATGTCAGCCTTCATAGTAGTGATAGCCAATATGCTACTGTTAGTATTTTAGCTTCTCTCTTTCTATCCTTTCTGCTTTTGTCCCTCCCTTTTCTTGTCTCACTTTATCTCCTTTCTGCCTCTTTCTTCTCTCTTTCTATTCATTTTGCTTCTTTCCCCCTTTTTCCTTTTTCTCTTTCTATTCTATCTGTTTCTTTCTCTTCTCTCTCTTTTCTGCTTTTCTCTTCTTTCTGGCTTGTTCTCTTTCTTGTGTTCTTCAACAAAGTGTTGATCATTTTTACTATGTCACATTTTTTCAGCATCTTCTGCTTCGTTAATTCAGCATTTACATTTTCTGCTTCTTTTTCACCGTTCTGCCTCTTTCTGTTTCATGTGTTCTTCAGCTAATTGTTGGTCATTTTTGCTCATTTTTACTTTTTCAAATTTCTTTGGCATGTTCTGCTTCCTTCATGTAGCATTCATATTTTCTGATTCTTTTCATCTTCTTTCTCTTCTTTCTGCCTCCTTCTATTTCATGTGTTCTTCAGCTAATTATCGCTTATTACTTTTTCAAATTTCTTCAGCATCTTCTGCTGCGTTTATTCTGCAGAATGCATTCTCACGTGCGGTTTCACAGAAACAGCAATTTTTCTAGTTATTATATTTTCTTGATAAAATGATTAATATTAAAATGGTCCAAGAATGACTTCAATAGCCCCTACGGTTTCCAAGTTATGGCCAGTAGTTCGGGAGCATGCCCCTCCAAGTTATAAAGCCAGGCCAGGGGCAGACACAGAGTGTCGTGCTGCGTGAGTGAGAAACGGCAGGCGTCAAGTTCCACTGACACTCTTTGCTGATTGGCTGATTGATTCCTCACTGTTCTATTTATAGCTCTGTGTATCTCCTACTGTATATGTCTGTATGTGATTCTGTCTTTCTTTCTGGGTCTATTCTCTCTGTGTCTTACACTCGGACACACACACACACACACACACATGGATTACTATATTTTTGACGACTTTCATTGACTTTCATCCATTTCTATGGCTTAAACCTGACCCGACCCCTAACCCTTTGACCATCTTCATAGGAGTCAACTACATGGCGGCCATTTTGTGTTACATATTTAAACAGCAGATACAGCTGTTCCAACACCCAGACAACAGTGATTAACCCTAAAGGGCATCTTCTTTCATCAACCTTCCATGGCTACTAATGATTTTTTAAATCTGATAATTGCATACACAATGGTTTCAGAAGAGCAAGCATTGTTCTATATATATAATGGAAGTAACCCAGGCCTGACAGGACAACCATGCTGGATTTTCAAAATAAGACAAAACATGCTCTACAAAATAAAAGCCTTTACACTTTAAACAATATATCATTGCAGGACTGGGCTTCACACTAATGTTGGAGCTCACCCAGTTTTGGAAATAGGACCATGTTGGCCATTTAAAATAAAGCTTAATTAATCTTTCAAAATACAAGCCTGAATCTTTCATAATTACTAATGATTTGTTGAGCTGATAATGGCATACATAATGATTTTTAAATAGCAAGCAACTAATGGAACTAACCCAGACCTGAAGGGACAACCATGCTGGATTTTCAAAGTAAGACAAATCATGCTGTACAAAATAAAAGCCTTTACATTTTAAACTATAGATCATTGCGAGACTGGGCTTAACACTATTTTTGGAGATCATCAAGTGTTTGGAAATGGGACTATCTTGGCCCTTTTTAAAATAAGGCTTACAGAAAATTTCAAAATAAAAGCCTCAGTCTTCCAGAGATACTAGTAATTATTTAAGCTGATAATAGCATACATAATGAATTTAGAATTGCATCCAGGTTCTATATAACTAGTGGAACTACGCCAGCCCTGAAATGACAACTATATTGGACTTTAAAAATAACACCGACACATACCCTACAAAATAAACATCTTCATATTTAACACAGCCATTATTGCAGCACTGGTCTTAACACTACTGCTGGGACTCAGTGATGTAAATTGGTCTACTTTATCCTTTCAAAATAAAATGTACTGATCTTTGAAAATAAAAGACTCAAGATTCGTTAGTTGGGACTTGCCACAGCAATAGAGGGAGAGGAGTGAATGGGCTTGCTTCACTGCTTCCAGTGCTATTGCAAAGAGTCACCTTTTATTATCCACATCTAAACTGGATTGTTTATTATGTGTAGTTATTGGGACCTGCCATGGTAATGCAAGGAGGCATAAGATGCATTACAATGAAATCAGTCATTCCCATTCACACACATTCACACACTACTTACTTATTTCTCTGTCAGAGTAATTTTATTTACAAAAATATGAACATAATTTGACTTCTATTATTCTTAAAATGCACATTGTTTCCTCATAACCCCTTTTGTTTCCACTAGGTCTGTTTTGAACGCTTCAATTCTTTTTTATTCACCAAGAATCAATAAGGTGGTCTTAGTGGGGTCCACCTTAAAGGTGTTGTCTGTTGGGTGTCATGTTATCATTGTCAGGTCAGTGAGGTTCATAAGTCAGTCAGAACCTTGGTCATTTGGTCTGTGCACATAATGTTTCATAGATCCAGCCTATGATTAGTCAGCAAAACTTCCACCTATAGGAGAAAAATTGATTGTTAATGAATGAGCGGCATTTCCTAGGAACACTGTCTTCCTCCTGGATGAGCATCACCTGTTGAAAAACTTTCATCATTGTTTGTTTCACATATTCACTCAGATCTTTATATTATACCAGTAGGTGAAGTTGTTAGTATCTCATGTAGACTGACATATACTGTTGCATTTGGAGAGGATCTCAGATTAAATAAACATAGTTCGAGCTTCAATCCACATTCATTTTGTGTCTGCAGACTTAGCCAATTCCTCTTTTTTTTTTTTTACATAAAGAGCAAGATTCAAAACATTTTCAAAAGGCAGATTGTGGCAGAATGTAGACAAAACTGCTTATTGATTGACAAGATAACATTCAAGCACACAACCACCATATCAAAGGCTCTACTTCTAGAGAATCACTAAACTTCTGGGGTCCAGTTTTGGCCCGTGGACCTTGAGCCTGACACATGCAGGGTAGAGTTACAATCCCCATCTCTCCGCGGAGACAGGCTTCTGCCTTTTGTGCAGAAGTGTTATCTCTGTTCTCAGGCAGCTGCATCTCTTTGTCAAGGTCGCCTCACAGAGCTGAAAACTAACTTCTCTCAAAGAGGAAAAAATCAAGAATGCACAAAATCTGAGCCAAATATGAAATTATTTCCCTGTAAAATGAATCTTTTGCATTTTATCATGGTATTGTTGGTAGTATAACAATTAGCACCCTAAAGAGTTTTCACACCTTACAAAAGTATTCACACTTTCAAATGTTTTCACACCCAAACAAGTTTTCACACCCAAACAAGTATTAGCACTCACAAAAGTATTAGCACTCAAAAAAGTATTAGGACTCAAAAAAGTATTAGTACTCAAAAGGTATTGGCACTCTGAAAAGTATTAGCACTCAGAAAAGTATTGGCACTCAAAAAAGTATTAGCACTCAAAAAGTATTAGCACTCAGAAAAGTATTCACATTTTTCTTCACTCCACTCTGTTCATTCACTGGTCAACTGAGGCCATCCAGAAATATGGCACGCTGTGTCCCTGGTATCTGGACTATTTTGAGAGTGACATTAACACGTCTCGAGACACCTCAGTTTCCCCACTTACAATCCAAACAGCAATCAGCACTCTGTCATTGTTGACACCAGTTAGGTTTCCATACAGGAATGCTACATTCATTCACCTGCAATGAGAGTCTGGCGAACCGCTGCGCCTCTCTCCAGTCACTCCGTATTTTTCACACACTCCTCCTAACAAGTCTGTCTCACAGATTATTCTTCTGAGGACAGCTCATTTGTTTTATGTGTCTTTATGTTTGTGCACTTTTATCTATTATTGGAGTGCACTAAATGCGCTCCAGTTTCTGACTAGTCTTGCTGAATTATCCTATTCAGCTCATAGTTTTCTCATGCTGGTCTTGTTACAAATGTCATTTATAACTCACAGTCATGCTCTCACTGTTACTGGTCTTACAGATTCATACAAACTGTTCACAGTAACTTATAGCTTCACGGGACTTCAGACTATGTGTTTTATGAATTACCACATCTGTAATCTGGTTTTATTGAGACAGAACTCGAATAAAACACAGCATTCAAACCTTTGTGTTTTTGCCCGGTCTTAGCTTTCTGACTCCAGAATACAATGAACAACCTTCTTTCAAAACTCAAGAAAATTGTTTACACTTCGGAGGTCCCCACCCTCCAGGACTTCAACCCAGCGAAATCATGAATTCTCGTCAGAAAACATGTGGAGTTGCCAAACTCAGGAAACAGAATTTGTAGAATCTTCAAACTACAGGCCTCAAACCTTATTTTCTCACTTTACTTTACTTGACCTCTTTTATATTATCTTAACACACTGGTCTACACATTTTAAATTTAGCTGAACATTTCACTTACTCAGACATCTGACACCAAGAATTTAGGCCTATCGACAATGCCAAAAGTGCAGAGTTCATTTTAAACAGGTTTCTGCTTACCTTGTAAGAAGTGCGGGGGTACCCCAGTGTCAGAGTCTTTTGGTGAAGTTCTGATTTAGCCAAAAGTCCTCGCTTTTCCCAAATCACGTCGAGGGTCACTGTCAGGTTTATACAACCTACAATACTTATAACAACACAAAAAGAAAAGAGAGACAAAGTATTAGTTATTTTACTCGCTGCGAGGAGAAACGGTCAAGATGTGCTCAGTTACAGATCTCGCACCGCTCTGAACAGCATCTGTCCGTACCTCTCTTTTTATTATCTTTCGGGGGTCCCTATTTACAAAGAACGTTGCTCTCTAAGGATGGGAAAACAACAGCTGCATCGTAAACAGGTCATAAACAGCTTTATACATTAACAACACATTTCCCACAGTCCCCTTTCAGCTTCCAGGGCCAGTTGTGCCTTTTGTTGAGTGTAATCAGCCTTCATCTTTATGACCTCCTCAACTGGACAGCTTCCTTCCAAGCTTCATTTATGACCTTTGCCTGCAGACAACTCACACTTCCTTTACTCACACAAACATCATGAAAGGTTATGAGATCAAATAGTCAAGTTAAAGAATAGAAGAAAATATAAGATAAATCTATATTCAATTATTCCAACATTTCCCCCCTGTATATCGTATATCTGCTCATATTCTCATATCACTTAACAGCCACGTCTGTCAGATTTTTTTAACTGTAAGATTATTTTCATGAGTACAAAGACAATTATACTCAGAGGTACTTACTGACATTTAAATCACAGAATCATATAGAAATGGATCTGGATACAGGCCAGAAAAGTGGTCAGTCCCATCCTTGTCATCTTCATCATCCTTATGTTTAAATAACGGATAGAGTTGTGTAACTCTGCTTTCCATAGGAGAAATAGCTGTGGTGATAAGACGGTTAAACAGAGAACAAAGGCAGGGTATACAACAACATCCACACAATGTCAAAATTGCAGCAAAAACTACAAAGGAAATTATTACTGATGATACTAAAATTTTATACTTCCCAAACATATCCAGCCAGGAGTCCCACATCAAGGTGTCTACTCCAGAATGCTCTTTCAGTTTGCCATTTAGAGATCTCAAACCCTCTATGGCTTTCGTTAGGCTGCCATCAGCCGCCGTGTTGTTAGGTATAAATGTGCAACATTTTTCTCCAAAAATGGCACAAACTCCTCCTCTTTCTGCTAACAACATGTCCAAAGCAATTCTATTCTGGAATGTCATCAGGGAAGTTGAAGTCAATCGGTCATGGACAGTTCAAACCCGCTTTGTGTCCAATTTCCTAGTTTTTGTACATTGTAATGGATATAATTGATCCTGTCTACGTTTCTGTTCAACGTACACCATTTACAGATACTTGATTCAAATCTTGCAGCTACTTGATCAGTTAATTTATCTTCATCTATAGCATCTATGTATGTAGAGTCTCTCTCAGTCTGCCAAGCTGCTTCTCTGCACTTCCTATCACGCCAATCATGTGGATTTAACACTAAATAGTCCATCTGTTACTTCATCTACTAACATAGGATATAACCATAAAGTAATTAAGCACAGAGTCCTGTCACTTTTGAAGGTGATCAATCAAACAACCTGTCGTCATCACACCACCACCAAATGTCTCCTCTAGAGACTGGTTTAAAACACTTATTTACTTTTACAATTGTAATACACCATACTGCAATGAGATTTCCCAATTTATTACCTCTCTCTGTCATATTTATACATGTGTAGTTTCCAGTGGTGACCCATTTATGGAATACTGATGTATCCTTATCTGCTCTAATTACAGGAAAAACAGAATCCTTGTGCTAACACATTTCATTAGGATTAGTTTGATTCATTACTTCCATCACACAGAGTTGTGATATCACAGCTGGAATTATTTGTAACAAAAACCCTGGGACCCATACACACAACACAATCTCTTTTAGTCATGTTAGCCGCTTGCTCCACCATCAATAACCAGTTATTATTTGTTCCTGATACTCCTGTAATAACCTGGAACTTAGTCATTTGTGGTTAACTTTCCTAACATAATTTTTACTCTTTTCACTCTGTTACCTGGATTGCATTATCAGCTTTATGGAACTTAAACAACTTATTTTGATGACTAGCATAAGCAGTGGTGCCCCACTCTGGTGTCCAATTGTTTTCTTCATCAGCTACCATCATGGACCATGAGGTGTCTCTTTTGTCATTAGTTAAGTACCATTTATAACTTCTATAATCCTGCCCTTTCCTTCCTCGTTTGGTCAAGCTAATGAGTGGGATCAGCACCACAGCTGTGGTATTAGATTTAACGCACACTTGAATACCACAAGTACAGGTCCTTCTCAAAATATTAGCATATTGTGATAAAGTTCATTATTTTCCATAATGTCATGATGAAAATTTAACATTCATATATTTTAGATTCATTACACACTAACTGAAATATTTCAGGTCTTTTATTGTCTTAATACGGCTGATTTTGGCATATAGCTCAGGAAAACCCAAAATTCCTATCTCACAAAATTAGCATATTTCATCCGACCAATAAAAGAAAAGTGTTTTTAATACAAAAAACGTCAACCTTCAAATAATCATGTACAGTTATGCACTCAATACTTGGTCGGGAATCCTTTGGCAGAAATGACTGCTTCAATGCGGCGTGGCATGGAGGCAATCAGCCTGTGGCACTGCTGAGGTCTTATGGAGGCCCAGGATGCTTCGATAGTAGCCTTTAGCTCATCCAGAGTATTGGGTCTTGAGTCTCTCAACGTTCTCTTCACAATATCCCACAGATTCTCTATGGGGTTCAGGTCAGGAGAGTTGGCAGGCCAATTGAGCACAGTGATACCATGGTCAGTAAACCATTTACCAGTGGTTTTGGCACTGTGAGCAGGTGCCAGGTCGTGCTGAAAAATGAAATCTTCATCTCCATAAAGCTTTTCAGCAGATGGAAGCATGAAGTGCTCCAAAATCTCCTGATAGCTAGCTGCATTGACCCTGCCCTTGATAAAACACAGTGGACCAACACCAGCAGCTGACACGGCACCCCACACCATCACTGACTGTGGGTACTTGACACTGGACTTCTAGCATTTTGGCATTTCCTTCTCCCCAGTCTTCCTCCAGACTCTGGCACCTTGATTTCCGAATGACATGCAGAATTTGCTTTCATCTGAAAAAAGTACTTTGGACCACCGAGCAACAGTCCAGTGCTGCTTCTCTGTAGCCCAGGTCTGGGGAATGCGCCACCTGTAGCCCATTTCCTGCACATGGTGGCTCTGGATGTTTCTACTCCAGACTCAGTCCACTGCTTCCGCAGGTCCCCCAAGGTCTGGAATCGGCCCTTCTCCACAATCTTCCTCAGGGTCCGGTCACCTCTTCTCGTTGTGCAGCGTTTTCTGCCACACTTTTTCCTTCCCACAGACTTCCCACTGAGGTGCCTTGATACAGCACTCTGGGAACAGCCTATTCGTTCAGAAATTTCTTTCTGTGTCTTACCCTCTTGCTTGAGGGTGTCAATAGTGGCCTTCGGACAGCAGTCAGGTCGGCAGTCTTACCCATGATTGGGGTTTTGAGTGATGAACCAGGCTGGGAGTTTTAAAGGCCTAAGGAATCTTTTGCAGGTGTTTAGAGTTAACTCGTTGATTCAGATGATTAGGTTCATAGCTCGTTTAGAGACCCTTTTAATGATATGCTAATTTTGTGAGATAGGAATTTTGGGTTTTCATGAGCTGTATGCCAAAATCATCCGTATTAAGACAATAAAAGACCTGAAATATTTCAGTTAGTGTGCAATGAATCTAAAATATATGAATGTAACATTTTCATCATGACATTATGGAAAATAATTAACTTTATCACAATATGCAAATTTTTTGAGAAGGATCTGTATTTTCCACCACAGTACCAAGTTTTTTAAGCATGCTTTTTCTTTATTTTAAAACAGATCTGGTTTTTGTTTTGTTTTTGGTTTTTTAGCATAATGTTGTCTGAAGCTTCTTATGAACTGGGATAGAAGCAAATATGATCTGAGGTAAATTAGGAGCTGTGAACTAATAATTTTAAATCTGATTATTGTCCAAGCAGAAAAAATATATTTAGCCAATCCTTCAATCTCTGCAGAAAGTTAACACCATTGTTCAATGCAGTAGTACTCAACTTGTGGTTCCTGGACTCCTGAAGCCCGTAAGCCATAGATTTTGGGTCCATAAAATTATAATATTTAATTAAAGGTAGACCGATTACCTATTAAAACAGATCTAAGCCAATGATGAGTTCCAGTCATTTGGTGGCTTTGAAATGCAATAATACTTTAAAATTTCTACTCTGGGGAACACAGATTTGGGTTGAAGAGTTTAGTTTTGGAACCAAGGCTAGGATTCTTTATAACAGAATCCAGACAAGTAAAATCATTCATTTTAGGAAAAGAAAAGAAATAAAGGCTCTCTTAACAGTAAGAGGATGGTCGGCTCAAACTCCAGTCTCCTTGTTTGATTTCTTAGGGTTTAAAGATTAAAGGAATACATATGAGTACAAAGGTACACAAGGTAATTTCAGATTTCTAGACAAGCTTCTTATCTTAATTTCTGATTAAGTCAAACACTGCAGTTTTGTTTAGTTTGGGTATACCATAAAAATGTCAATGCCGACTTTTCTAATTTCCCCTCGGGGATCAATAAAGTATCTTTGAATTTGAATTGAATTGAATTAAAATACTTCTTTGCATTTAACCTGAAATTCTGCAATACAGCTGCGATCAAATTGAGCCAAACAAAAAGAGAATTATAACAATAACTCTCAGGATTGTAGTTATTATTATAGAGATACAGTACAAAGAATTAGCAAAAGGTTTCAGCATCAGTAAATTTGGATTAATTTAAGAGAAAACTGTTGCTGTGCTTCTAAATAGTTTGTGCACTCATCTTAAAAAGAATCCTGAAGATTGTCATAACAAAATTTATCAATTATAGTATTAAAAGATATGGCTGAGAAAACATATTCTGAAAAGAGATTGTTAAAAATTTCTTTTAATTCCTGAAGCTTCAAATTTGGCCATTTGTCTGTCTTTGATGTTTTGTCTTTCTTTGTTGGAATTAATGTTTGTTTATTTGTTGCATGAAACAATAATCCATGTTTAGAATAATGTTTCTAAATCCCAGATTGATTAAAACTTTTAGTTTTCAGGAGAGTTAAGAAGCAGCTTGTTTCTGAGGTAGGTGCATGTTAATAGCTTTGCAGTTTAAGTTACACTAATATGGGAAACTGTGGGTCCGCCCATAGGCTGCCAATCAAAGGTTAGTTCTGCCTGACTCCGCCCACCTACCAGGTTGGTTCATGCCTTTGCTGTCATTGTAACGTTCAGCACCTCCCTTCCTGAGTTTTAACACTGTTTAAGAGACAATAGAATCAAAATGCTTGTAGTGATTGTTGCCTTGATAACATGTTTTTTTGGATGTAGGATGACTTTTAGATTTATGTGTTTTACTATTAAAAGGTTAATGAAATAGTTTAAACTAGTTTGAAGAATTAGTTTTGCATACAGAATCATTGGTGATTTATTAGATTGAAAGTTTTCCCTCGTGCTATTAAGCTAACTGACAGTTCAAGATATGCCAAAAGTAAGGAATATATTTCTGATAAAGAATCAGAGTTATGATTTCATACTTGGTTGGAATTATTTATTAGATTCGAATTTGTAGGGTTTATGCATCTGAATTACATTAGATGTCCATTAATCTAAAGCTTTTCTTCATACAAGACAAATCAGGATGATATGTGACTTATTTCTAAGTGAAATATTGATGAACTGTATGACGACTGAAGTTTGTGTTTTGTTGTTAATGGAACTGAGTTACAGTTAAAAACATCTGGATTTTCTTTATGCTGCTTTTGTTAAATTCATAGTGGCACGTAGTTATGTCAGAATTCATTTCTTTGGTTCTATCTAATGTGATCTTGGTTACTAGAACATTCTTGTTTAAACCTTTTGCTGGATTGTCGCAGGGGTTGGACCCTGCGCCAACAGGGGGGAATGTCAGAATAAAGTAACATGTAGATATTTCCAAGATAATTTTCTTCCACATCTTTGTGTGAAGGTAGGATGTTGTTTTACTGTTAAAACCTGTCCACTTTGTTTTCTCAAGTTTCACAGACGGTGAAGGCTACATTACCAGAAAAAGCCACTTCCACCCTCCAGTCCTTTATTCCTGGCGACTGGATTCTGCTCAGAGAATTTAGGAGAACACACAGGAAGTCCAGGGCTGGAATGGCCCATATCAGATCCTACTAGACACCCAGGAAAGCTGCAGGAAAGCTCCAGCTCCTCCAGCGTCATCTGGCTTCCAGGACAAGTCATCTTCTAACTGGATCATCCACGGCCTGAAAGGTGTGAGGACAGCGGACCACCACAAGACAAAGAACTGTAAGCTGATCACTGGCGAGTGATTGAAGAGGTGGTTGAAGAACACTGTTCTTACAAGGGCACAATAATCCCTTGGGCAGTGCAACGTTATTTCAGAATCTACTTAAGGCCATCGCATTGCCTGAAAGTTAGAAATCATAAGGTCATTTGCCTCAATGCACAGACACCACAGTGAGAGATTCTTTCCTCCCACTTTGACAGCGAGACTGACTCTGTGGAGGAAATCTCGGATGCTTTTATCTAACGTTTATGTTTTTGCTTGATATTTATCATTATGGTATTATTACAAGTTTGAATGTCTTCATTTCCACTGTTGTTTAGTTGGACTATGGAAGCCTTGTTTCCAGCAGGTTAGAGTTCCTGTTTCTAAATATATTTCTAAAGGAGCTTCCTACGACCGCCCACCTGTACCAGACTGGTAACAGGGCAGCTTGAAGCCACTCAGGAGAGACAGGATAAACAAATGTTTATCATTTGTTTTCTTTGAAAAAGCTGTTTGCTTTCAGTACCAGAAGAAAGGACATTCCACTTCAAGGTCACGATGCAGTTAAATGGAAGATGGTCTGTTCTGATGCTAATGATTGGTATTGCAAGTATTTTTTATAACTCTTGTGTTCATTTTGGGAAAGGTACAGCAAAGACAATGTGTGGTTAATCTGACTAATAATACTCATCAGCGGATTTGAAGAGAGATTCATCACTTTTCTGACTACTATGATCATACTGATAATGTTTGGTGGCAACTGATGCATCAAAACTGTGAGGAATTATAGTGTAAGGGAAAGCAGAAATGTTAGTAGATTTTCTAGTGAGATTAATTTAACGTGTGCGTCTACAGGAACTCTTTATAGAATTCGGGGTATTAGAAATCCGATTAAAGATCCAGATATTTGTATTACACAGGAGGAAAGTACACCTTATTTCCTTGGGAAGACAGTAAGGTTGCGAAGCTATTATATGTGTTTTATGTGCATTAATCAACAGACATAAATATGTGTCATGTCCTATCAGAACTGATCCTTATACTATTTCAGAATCTTTGGCTCCAGATCCCTTTGTGTTAACTCTTAATCTTACAGCCTTACCGGATGGAGGTTAAGTGTACGGCCAGGCAGGTAAATTAACCAGGGTTTTTGTTACTTTTCCTTTATGAGATGGGTACTCGTGTCCTCAGAACATGGGTTGGATGTGTGGAAATAGATTATATTTGTATCTGCCTGCTAATTGGTCTGGAGTATGTTATCTAGCTCATTTACTACCTACAGTCACAACTTATACTTCAATCAGCCTAAGCTATTAGAACGATGAGTTTGCAAACTAGAATGGCTTTGGATTATCTGTTAGCTGAGAGGGGTTATGGTTTTGAAGAATTTTCCTTTAGTTGTGATTACCTTGTAATCAAAAGAAAGGAGTGTAACGGAAATTATTTTATTAAGTGTTCCAAAGTGTGTGACCTTTGGGTTACCTCACTCCTGTGAACATCTGTGTTAGGGAGTAAGCTGTAAAAGCCATTATCAGAAGTTTAATGGTTAAGGACATTTGTTACGGTGATGCCTCGGGGAGAGTAGATGGTTGTTCCTAGGTAACCTTCTCACCTCTGAACCCGAGAAGGGTCTAGGGTCGTAAAACACAGACTCTTTGAAGTTGAGATAACACTGTCATGTTCTGGTATAAATACTGTGTGTAAATGTTGATCGGGGCTCTGTTTCACTGACTGACCTCGGTGTCAGGGTCTTCAAATGCTGAATGCCTTTGAATAAAACTTATAAAGACAAAGTCCGGATTTTCTCTTGTATGAGTCAACTTCTACCCACTTTGATAAGAAAATTCCACAACACGTCCAGGAGGCATCTGGTATAGATGCCCAAGCCACCTCAACTGGCTCCTCTCGATGTGGAGGAGCAGCGGCTCTACTCCGAGCCCCTCCCAGATGGCCGAGCTCCTCACCCCATCTCTAAGGGAGTGCCCGGCCACCCTACGGAGGAAGCTCATTTCAGCCGCTTGTATCTGGGATCTTGTTCTTTCGGTCATGACCCAAAGTTCATGGCCATAGGTGAGGGTAGGAACGTAGACTGACCGGTAAATCGAGAGCTTCGCTTTTCGGCTCAGCTCTCTCTTCACCACAACGGACCGGCACAGTGCCCCCATTACTGATGCAGCCTCACCGATCCATCTGTCAATCTCCCGCTCCATTCTTCCCTCACTCGTGAACAAGACCCAGAGATACTTAAACACCTCCACTTGAGGCAGGAACGCCCCTCCAACCTGAAGAGGACAAGCCACACTTTTCCGGTCGAGAACCATGGCCTCAGACTTGGAGGAGCTGATCTTCATCCCAGCCGCTTCACACTCGGCTGTGAACCGCCCCAGTGCATGCTGTAGGTCTTGGCTAGAGGGGGCCAGCAGGACCACGTCATCTGCAAGAAGAAGAGACAAAATCCTCTGGTCCCCAAACCAGACCCCCTCCGGCCCTTGGCTGCGCCTAGAAATCGTGTCCATAAAAGTGACGAACAGGACCGGTGACAAAGGGCAGCCCTGCCGGAGTCCAACATGCACTGGGAACAGGTCCGACTTAGTGCCGGCAATGCGAACCAAACTCCTGCTCCGCTTGTACAGAGAATGGATGGCTCCTAGTAAAGAGCCACCGATTACATACTCCTGGAGCAACCCCACAGGGCATCACGAGGGACACAGTCGAATGCCTTCTCTAAGTCCACAAAACACATGTGGACCGATTGAGCAAACTCCCATTAACCCTCGAGTACCCTGTAGAGGGTATAGAGCTGGTCCAGTGTCCCACGGCCGGGACGAAAACCACACTGCTCCTCCTGAAGCCGGACTTCGACTATCGGCCAGACTCTCCTCTCCAATACCCTGGCGTAGGCCTTCCAAGGGAGGCTGAGAAGTGTGATCCCCCTGTAGTTGGAACACACCCTCCGGTCACCCTTCTTATGTAGGGGGACCACCACCCCAGTCTGCCAATCCAAAGGCCCTGTCCCCGTCCGCCACGCAATGTTGAAGAGGCATGTCAACCATGACAGCCCCACAACATCCAAAGACTTTTTGCCTCTACCACCGCCCGGGGCGTGGCACGTTTGGCCCCACGGTACCCGTCAGCCGCCTCAGGAGTCCCACAAGCCAACCACCGCCGATAGGACTCCTTCTTCAGCTTGACAGCGTGCCTTACTGCCGGTGTCCACCACCGGGTTCGGAGTTTGCCACTGCGACAGGCACCGCAGACCTTACGGCCGCAGCTACGGGCAGCAGCATCGACAATAGATGTGGAGAACATGGTCCATCAACCTCCTGCCTAAGGTGTCCTGGTGCCAAGTGCCAGGTGTCACTGCCGTTTCCCACATGGGCGTTGAAGTCCCCCAGCAGAATAATGGAGTCCCCAGGAGGGGCACTATCCAGCACCCCCGACAGGGACGCCAAGAAGGCCGGGTACTCCGCACTACCACTCGGCCCGTAGGCTGAAATGATAGTCAGAGACCTCTCCCCAACCCGAAGGCAGGGATGCGACCCTCTCATCCACTGGGGTAAACCCCAACACGAGACGGCTGAGCTGGGTGGCAACAAGCAAAGCCACCCCGGCCCGCCGCCTCTCCCCGCGGGCCACTCCAGAGTAGAAGAGAGTCCAGCCCCTCTCGAGGAGATGGGTTCCAGAGCCCGCGCTGTGCGTGGAGGCGAGCCCGACTATTTCTAGTCAATATCTCTCAACCTCCCGCACCAGCTCAGGCTCCTTCCCCCCCAGCGAGGTGACATTCCACGTCCCTAGAGCCAGCCTAAGCATCCGGGGATCGGGCCGCCACGGTCTCCACCTTCGTCTGCCACGCAATCCTCTTTGCACCGGTCCCTCACGGTTCCCCCTGCAGGTGGTGGGCCCACTGGGGGATGTTCTCACGTCTCTCGTTCGGGCTTGGCCCGGCCGGGTCCCGCGAGGAGCAACCCGGCCACCAGGCACTATCCGACGAGTCCCGACCCCAGGCCTGGATCCAGGGTGGGACCCCGGCTCCGCCGTACCGGGTGACGTTACGTGCCTCAATTTTGTAGTCGTCATGAGGGATTCTCGAACCGCTCTTTGTCTGACCCATCACCTAGAGCCTGTTTGCCATGGGAGACCCTACCAGGGGCATTTAAGCCCCAGACAACATAGCCTCTAGGATCATTCGAGCACTCAAACCCCTCCACCACGTTAAGGTGGCGGTTCAAGGAGGTACTAAATGAAGTATGTGCATAAAGCCGAAAGGAAGTATAGACATGGATGACTTGTTTTAAACTAATCAATATTAAACAGCACGGAATGGTTGGAAGATTTGTACATGAATTAATTCAGTTCAATTCAGCTTTATTTATATAGCGCCAATTCACAACACATGTTGTCTCAAGGCACTTCCCAACAGTCAGGTACATACATTACAATTAGTCCTACGCATTGAACAGTGCAGTCAGAGTTAGTTATTTATTCAAATTGGATAAAAAGTTTTTCTGTCTAAGGAAACCCAGCAGATTGCATCCAGTCAGTGACTTGCAGCATTCCCTCTTCCCGGAGGAGCATGTAGAGACAGTGGACAGTCACAGGCATTGACTTTGCAGCAATCCCTCATACTGAGCATGCATGTAGCGGCAGTGGAGAGGAAAAACTCCCTTTTAACAGGAAGAAACCTCCAGCAGAAACAGGCTGAGTGTAAGCGGCCATCTGCCACGACCGACTAGGAGTTTGAGAGAAAGAACAGAGCAGAGACACACAGAGAACAAAGAAGCACTGATCCAGGAGTCCTTTCTATGGGAAAAGTAAATGTTAATTGATGTAGCTCCTTTAGTCGTTTCACCTAGAGAGAAAGAACTCTAAGCCAGTATTCAAAGTTAGAGTCTGAAAAAGAGCACATATAATTAGTTACAGTAAAGCTCAGTAAATCGCCATGTCTAGGAGAGAGAAAGGGTTAAACACTAAAAGACAGCCATGTGGATCATCGGTAGAGGGTGAGCATTAAGTTGTTGGCAGCAGAAGCTCGGACGATGCCCCTCTCCAGAAAGGTGTCACAGGTACACACAGAACCAGGCCAGGTGTAACTTTTAGGAAGAGAAAAGAGAGAACAAAGTTAAAAGCTGAAATAACAGCAAATAATACAAAATTGGAGAGTAGTGTGAGAATGTAGCGAAGAGGGTGAAAGTGGTCATTATGTCCTCCAGCAGCCTAAGCCTATAGCAGCATAACTACACACATTATTTAGTTAAATGGCGCTTATTTACAACAATGTTGTCACAAGGCACCCCACAAAGGGTCCCACTGATGGTCATTAGTGTACTAAAAACCACAAGGATTGGGATACCTCTCTGTGTCAGACTGATTATAACCATTGGAAAAGAGAAGGGGTCATACAGGTAGCAGAAATGGAGCGTGTGTTTGCACCTCAACCATAACTGAGCCGGTTTAGGCTAAACCTGAATCCCCCTTACTCCAATCAACAGGGAGGGATGAAGACGGAGGTAAAAAATAAGGAAGATAGCTCAGGATAAACTAAGCCCCTCTAACTATAAGCTTTATCTAAAAGAAAGGTTTTAAGCCTAGCCTTAAAAGTAGACAGGGTGTCTGCCTCACGGACTAAAACTGGGAGCTGGTTCCACAGGAGAGGAGCCTGATAACTAAAGGATCTGCCTCCCATTCTACTTCTAGAGACTCTAGGAACCACCAGTAAACCTGCAGTCTGAGAACGAAGTGCTCTGTTAGGAATATATGAAACAATCAGATCTCTGATGTATGATGGAGCTAGATCATTAAGGGCTTTATATGTGAGGAGGAGAATTTTAAATTCTATTCTGGATTTAACAGGGAGCCAATGAAGGGAAGCTAAAATAGGAGAAACATGATCTCTCTTTTTAATTTTCATCAGAACTCTTGCTGCAGCATTTTGAATCAGCTGAAGGCTTTTAACTGCATTTTGTTGACATCCTGATAGTAACGAATTACAATAGTCCAGCCTTGAAGTAAAAATTACATGGACTAGTTTTTCAGCGTCACTTCTGGACAGGATATTTCTAATTTTGGCAATGTTCCGGATATTAAAAAAGGAAACCCTAGAAGCCTGTTTAATATGGGATTTAAATGACATGTCCTGGTCAAAAGTAACACCAAGGTTTTTTACTTTATTACTGGAGGTCAATTTAATGCCATCCAGGTTAAGTGTTTGACTAAGCAGTTTCTTTTTTAAAGACTCCGGTCCAAAGACAACAACTTCTGGCAAAAAATTTAAAGTCATACAAGTTTTTATATCTTTAAGACATGCTTGTAGTCTATCTAACTGGTTGGGTTCATCAGGATTTATGGATAAGTAAAGCTGAGTATTATCAGCGTAACAGTGAAAATGTATCCTATGCTGCCTGATAATTTGACCTATTGGAAGCATATAGATAGTAAAGAGAATTGGCCCAAGTACTGAACCCTGTGGTACTCCACAATTACACCTGGAGTTTAAAGATGATTTATCATTTACATGAACAAACTGGAATCTGTCAGACAGAAAAGATTTAAACCAGCCTAGCGCTATTCCCCTGATCCCTACGGCATATTCCAGCCTTTTTAAGAGAATATCATGGTCGACTGTTTCAAATGCAGCACTGAGATCTAACAGGACAAGTACAGACACAAGTCCATTATCTGACGCCATAAGAATATCATTAGTGACTTTCCGCAGAGCTGTTTCAGTGCTATGATGAGCTCTGAAACCTGACTGAAACTCTTCAAACAGGTTATTGCTGTGTAAATGCTCACACATTTGATTAGCAACTATTTTCTCAAGAATTTTAGATAAGAATGGAAGATTGGATATAGGTCTGTAATTTTTCAAGTCATCTCGATCAAGCGAAGGTTTCTTAAGTAAAGGTTTGATTACAGCTGACTTAAAAGCCTGTGGTACATATCCATTTACTAAAGATAGATTAATCATATCTAAAATGGGGCTGGTAATCAATTAAATAATTTGGTTGGGATTGGGTCTAACATACAAGTTGAAGGTTTAGATAAAGCTAATATTTCTGATAACTCAGGAAGCTCCACAGGATCAAAGCAGTCCAAACACAGATCAGGTTCTGCAGTTATTTCCAATGTTGTCTTACTTGCTGAGGATGAAGTAATCATCTTCGGGAGTATGTCAAAGATTTTATTTTTAATAGAATCAATTTTATTTAAGAAGAATCCCATAAAGTCATGAATGCTAAGGGAATGGATGGCTCAACAGAGCTATGATTCTGTGTAAGTTTAGCAAATGTACTAAAGAGAAACCTAGGATTATTCTTGTTCTCTTCTATTAATGATGAGAAATAAGCTGTTCTGGCTGGAATTATCATTGATTAGTTTAAAAAGGTTCTTTATCATTATCTCTTACCATTAAAATACATTTTCATTTATTTATTTGGGTAAACTTTGATAGATGCCACATTAAGTAGTACTTTTATCATCTATTAACACAATTGTAATCTTGTCTTAGAGTTGCATTTGGGTGGTTGCTATGCAGACTGAGCAGGAACTTGTGTGTATGCGGAGGAGTTTGGGAAGCAGTCTGTTCGCACTCCAGCCAATCTTGAATCCTTCAATGCCACATGTGGACGTGTGTGCTGTATCAGTATGTGGCCAGAACCAGTTTGATTTAGTAGGACTCCTATTTGTGAAACTGTGTGTGGCCACACCCACGATGCTGTAACATGAGTGTTTTTTCTTTCTTTCTTTAATAAAAGGCTGTGACACAGGGCAGCTCCTCTGAGAGAATGGGCTGTCTCTCACTGGCCAGCCGAAGATAACTTTGACTCGCTTGTGTCTTCATTGCATACCTTCTCTGAGTTTCTTAGTGTGTCTAACTCTGACAGTTTTCAATATAGGAAATAATATTTCCCTAAATGTTATTTTACTAAACTTGATAACTAATTAATACCGTTAAGACCCATATATTCTGAAAGATTTGGTTCTTATTTCTTTAAACATTATTTTAACAAATAAAGGCAGCTACTTAAACACCATTGAGAATTGGTCATTCAGAAGGTTGGTTTTATTTAGCAAATCATTCTTTAAAATATTATTTTATTAAAATAATGTTTTATCTGATCTTGCATTGTGAATGGTTGTTTAAAGGGATACCAATTATTGCCTCAGTTAGTTCCAAGACTAACTTAACATAATTTCCAGATTCTTCAAGATTATCCTTAGTTCTCAAACATGGTAATATTGCATCACTCTTTCGGTCATGGTTTTCAACCATCTTTGATCAACTTGTTTATATTGTACATAGCCCATTAGTCTTCCTTATTCTTTCATTCTGCTTGGTAGTCTAGTTGGGTTGTTTTGGCATTGTAAAGACTTTGTTGATTGCAATATGTTTGACTTTGAGTTGACTTATTTTAATTAATAAATTATTCTATTTTAAGAAATTGTGTGAATTCATTCTGTGTGTACAGAGTTTTGCTGTTTAATAATGCCAGAGCTTGGCTTATCCCTTTCAATTTTGTCCTAATAAAACCATCTTATTGGGCTGGTATTCACAGGACAACCCTTAACAGACCAAAATATTATTTAATAAAACAATAAAGTATTGATTATAAATTTGAACGAACGAATAATTATACATATTAAATAATATATTCATATTCATGATCACAACAGAGGTGAGTGTTGTGGGTGCACAAAATATATCCAAGCCAGGATCTGAGAGTGCCTGGAACACCTCACCAGGGTTGCATCCAGGAGGCATCCTAACCAGATGTCCGAGCCAGCTCAACTGAGTCCCTCCCGGATGACCAAGCTTCTCAACCTATCTCTAAATGAAAGCCCAGACACCTTGCGGAGTAAACTCATTTTGGCCGCTTGTATCCGTGATCTCGTTCTTTCGGTCTTGTCCCAAAGCTCATGACCATAGATCAGGGTAGGAACATAGATCGACCGGTAAATTGATAGCTTCGCTTTTTGACTCAGTTCTCTCTTCACCAGACACTAGTACAGCGCCCGCATCACTGATGACGCAGCACCAATCCATCTATCAATATCCTGCTCCATTTTTCCCTCATTTGTGAACAAGACCCCAAGATACTTGAACTCCTCCACTTGAGGCAGGACCTCCGCCTCAACACAGAGAAGGCACTCTACCCTTTTCCAGCTCAAGACCATGGCCTCGGACTTGGAGGCACTCATTCTCATAGCTTTTGTGAACTGCTCCATTGAGAACTGTAGATCACAAGCTGATGAAGCCAATACGACCACATCATCCGCAAAAAGCAGAGACGCAATCGTAAGGCTACCAAAACAGATCCCCTCAACACCTTGGCTGCGCCTAGAAATTCTGTCCATAAAAGTTATGAACAGAATCGGTGACAAAGGGCAAGCTTGGCAAAGTCCAACCCTCACCGGAAAAAAGTCCGACTTACTGCCAGCAATGCGGACACCGTTCATACAGGGACCAAACAGCCCATATAAAAGGGCCTGGTACCCCATACTTCCGGAGTACCCCCCACAAGATTCCCAAAGGGACACGGTCAAACGCCTTCTCCAGGTCCACAAAGCACATGTAGACTGGTTTGGCGAACTCCCATGCACCTTCCAGGACCCTGCAGAGGGTGTAGAGCTGGTCCTGTGTTCCACAGCCAGGACGAAAACCACACTGCCCTTCCTGAATCCGAGGTGTGACTATCTGACGGACCCTCCTCTCCAGAACCCTCAAATAGACCTTACCAGGAAGGCTCCCCTATAGTTGAAACACACTCTACGGTTCCCCTTTTTGAATAGGGGGACCATCATCCCGGTCTGCCAATCCAGTGGAACTGCTCCCAATGTCCACATGATGCTGCAGAGTCACGTTAGTCAACACAACCCTACAACATCCAGAGCCTTAAGTAACTCCAGGCGAATCTCATCCACCCCCAGGGCCTTACCACCGAGGAGCTTTTTAATCACCTCGGTGACCTCAGCACCAGAGATGGGAGAGCCCCACCGCCAGGTTCCTCAGTGGAAGACGTGCCAGTGGGATTAAGGAGCTCTTTAAAGTACTGTGTCCACCGACCCACAAAAGTTGAGGTCAACAGCAGACCCCCCCTCCCCAAGACGCCGCATGGTGGACCACAATCGTTGAATCTATCCCTCACGGGACGCTTCTCCAGGCATTCCCAGCAGACCCTCAAGAATCTTTTTGGTGTCCCAGGTCTGACCACCATCCTCCCCCACCATCGGAGTCAGCTCACCACCAGATAGTGGTCAGTGAAAAGCTCCGCTCCCCTCTTCAGTGTCCAAGACATGCGGCCGCAGATCAGATGACACGACAACAAAGTCGATCATCAAACTGCGCCTCAAAGATTACTGGAGCCACGACCACATATGGACACCCTTATGCTTGAACATGGTGTTAGTTATGAACAATCCATGATGAGCACAGATGTCCAATAACAAAACAACACTCGGGTTCAAAACGGGAGGGCCATTCCTCCCAACCACACCCCTCCAGGTCTCACTGTCATTGCCAACGTGAGCGTTGAAGTCCTCCAGCAGAGCAAGGGAGTCCCCCAGTGGAGAGCTCTCCAACAACCCTTTCAAGGACTCCAAAGAGGGTTGGTAGGCTGAACTGCTGCTTGGTGCATAAGCACAAAAAATAGTCAGAACCTGTCCCCCCACCCGTAGGTGGAGGGAGGCTACCCTCTCATTCACGTACAGGCAATGAGATGGGGTGCAACAAGTATGCCCGCCCCAGCTCGGCGCCTCACACCAGGGGCAACTCCAGAGTGGAAGACTGTCCACCCCTCTCAAAGAGACTGGTTCCAGAGCCAGAGCCGTGTGTCGAGGTGAGCCCAACTATTTCTAGCCGGAACCTCTCTACCCCGCACACCAACTCAGGCTCCTTCCCCACCAGAGAGGTGACATTCCATGTCTCAAGAGCCAGCTTCTGCAGCCGAGGATCAGACCGCCATGGTCTCTGCCTTCGGCCGCCACCCATGACACATTGCACCCGACCCCTTTGGCCCCTCCCACGGGTGGTGAGCCCATCGGAAGGGGGACCCATGTTTCCTCTTCGGGTTGTGCCCATGGGTGAAAGCCCGGCCACCAGGCGCTCGTCAGAGTGCCCCAACTTCATGGCCTGGCTCCAGAGTGGGGCCCCGGTGCCCTGCGTCTGGGTGAGGGAACACTTTGTCCATTTTTGGCAATCATCATAAGGGGTCTATGGGCTGCGCTTTGTCTGGTTCCTCACCTAGGACCTGTTTGCCTTGAGTGACCCTAAAAGGGGCATAAAGCCCCTGACAACATGGGTTCCTGAGCAGGCACAGAGTTCAGTCGGACGACCAGGAGGTCATCCCGAGCAGGCACAGAGTTCAGGCAGATGACCGGGAGGTCGTCCCGAGCAGGCAGAGTTCAGGTGGGCGACCGGGAGGTCATCCCAAATAGGCACAGAATTCAGGCAGGCGACCGGGAGGTCGTCCCGAGCAAGCACAGAGTTCAGGCAGGCAACCGGGAGGTCGTCCTGAGCAAGCACAGAATTCAGGCGGGCGCCAGGACCCGCAACAGAGTCCTGGGTGGTCGGTGGCGAAGGCGTGGAGACCGGCGACAAGGACGTGGAGGCCGACAGAAGCATAGAAACCATGGCGGCCTGCGACGGAAACCTGCAGGTTGGTTAGGAGCCCGACCGAGCAGAGTAGAGGACCCCCAAGAAAATCTGAGGAATTTCGGAGGCGGGGAGCCAGGCGAACCATCAGAGGCTGAAGCGGAGCCAGGGGAACCATCAGAGGCTGAAGCGGAGCCAGGCGAACCATCAGAGGCTGAATCAGAGCCAGGCGAACCCTCAGAGGCTGAAGCAGAGCCTGCGGGGCTGCAGGAGACAGGAACAGAGTCTGGAGAACCCTCGGTGAACAAAACGAGGAAAAGCTACTCCTTGAACTCCCCAGAGACAGGATCCAGCGGTGCTTCCTCCTCAAAACCTTCGTCTCTGGGTTCTGAGGCCAGAACGAGGACAAGCTGCTCCTTAAAGCCCTCAATGACGTGAAGAGGGTCCGGGGGTGGTTCGTCCTCGAACCCTTCATCTGGGGATTCAGAAACCAAGACAAGGACCAGACTCTCAGAGAACCCCTGCAGACTAGGAGCAGAAGCTGAGGTGTCGGCGGGACCCTCAGCGGCGTGAGCAGGAGCTGAGGCGCCACCGAGACCCTCAGTGGCGTGTGCAGAAGCTGAGGCGTCGCAGAGACCCTCAGTGGCGTGCGCAGGGGCTGAGGCATCGCAGAGACCCTCAGTGGCGTGCGCAGGGGTTGAGGCGTCGCAGAGACCCTCAGTGGCGTGCGCAGGGGCTGAGGCATTGCAGAGACCCTCTGTGGCGTGAGCAGATACATCGCCGGGAACACCGATGACTTCAGCCAAGGCGCCCCTTTTACGACGTCCTCTGCGGCGTGTGGAGGAGGTTGAGGCAGACTTAGGGTCAGACTTGGGATTACCTCCTCCTTCCTGGGGAGTCATTAGAAACAGAGAAGGTGGCATAGTCAGTCATCCTGGTTCTATCGAGAGATACAACGCAATCTTTACTGGGAGATCGGCTTCAAATCTGGTAGCTAAAAGTTTATTTTTAACCAATTACACTGAAATATAACACTTGTAAGGAGAAGCAAAAAAAAATGTCGGAACATATTTCAGGAAACGAAGAAGGTGGTGAACATTCTGCTGTAAGCCAGACACACACCATTGTGAAGGCTATTGTCCGGTGTGTCACTCATACCAGTGAATGCGTGAAATTAACGAACCTGTCACCTGTGCAGGTTGTCACAGAATCTGTCGTAATTCTTCATGTTTCAGCCGACACAGGGAACCCCGCAAAAGACCTAGTGCTGACAGGCCTATGAGTGACTGTGCGTTGGTAAAACTGTGCAAGGTGTGCAAAAGGATATACATTATTCCAATCAGCAAGCAGGATAAACCACACGTGTGTAATGTAAAATGCCGTATTTGCGGTGAGAATATACCTCCTGATTTAGATGTGACGTGCGATGGTCATCTGTGTTACATTCAAACCACCCAAGCCTGTAATCAGTTAGATGATAAACTGGTTTTTTATGATTTTGAATGCTTCATCGACGAGAACGGTATGCACATCCCCTATCTGGTCTGTGTTAAAACGCTGAAAGGTGTGGAATGGCATGCTTATGGATTGAATTGCACCCAAAAATTTCTTCTCCATTTCAGGAGACCGATGTACAGAGGCTTTATCTTAATAGCACACAACGCACGTGGGTATGACAGCTACCTGATTCTCACAGCTATGCTGCAGTTAGGCATTAAACCTCATCTCATCATGCAGGGAAGTAAAGTTCTCTGTTTAACCGACCCTGATTACAGGTTAAAATTCATTGATAGCCTGTCCTTCATGTGTATGAAGCTTAATGCGATGCCGAAAGCATTAGGTTTTAGTGATCAGACCAAAGGTTTTTTCCCCCACCTATTCTCCTCTGAACAACATCTCCAGTATGTGGGGTCTTTTCCTCCTCCATCCTCCTACGCTGTAGAACGCATGAGCCTTCAAGAACAACAGGTGTTTAACAGCTGGTACAGAGAAGCGAGCAAAGGGGTCTTTGACTTTGAGAAGGAAGCTCTTCGTTATTGTAAAAATGATGTGGACATTCTATTTCAAGGTTGTGTTAAATTCAGGGATGAATTCTTTAAGGAGACAAGTGTGGATCCGCTTAAATGCGTCACAATAGCCTCAGCCTGCATGAAGGTTTTTTTAACCAATTTCCTTCCTCCTAAAACCTTGGCTATCCCCTCACCTCTGGACTCCCGGCGTAGTAGTAAGACGTTTTCCAGCACGTCCATTCAATGGCTTGGCTGGATTTCAGACAGCAAAAAAATTGACATTGAACATGCATTAAACATGGGAGAAAATAAAATTGGTCCATATTCTGTGGATGGGTATGCAGAGATTAACAGTGTCAAAGTTGCGTTTGAATTTTACGGCTGTTTTTTCCACGGCTGTAAAAAGTGTTACATGCCTCATGACAAGTGTCCGTTGAGAGGGGTCGCATTTGAACAGTTTTATGCAGCCACTGTTGAGAGAAGCAAGGTACTCCAAACTTCGTATCGAGGTCATCTGGGAGCATGAGTGGACTGAAATGAAAAAAATCAGACCCGGGGGTGATCAGCTTTCTTGAGAAAGTTAATGCACCCGAACCACTATCACCCCCAGATGTTCTGTATGGTGGACGCACCTGCCCTATGAGGTTGAGGTATACAGTGGGGCCAGGTGAAACTGTACACTATGTGGATTACACATCTCTGTACCCTTATGTAAATGCTAGCTGCGTCTTTCCCCTCGGGCACCCCACCATCATTTACAAAAATTTTGATGACCCCAGCAGCTACTTTGGCCTCGTCAGAGCTGTGGTCTACCCCCCACGTGGTCTTTTTTTCCCTGTTTTGCCTTACAGAACATCCCATGGTAAACTGGTGTTTACTCTCTGCCGCACATGTGCTGAAATAAATAACCAGTCAGGTCCCTGCAGGCATAATGATGAGGACAGAGCTCTAACAGGTGTGTGGGTGAGTGTAGAGTTTTGTAAAGCATTGCATTGTGGTTATAGCCTCGCCAAAATAACTGAAGTTTGGCATTTCGAGAAGACCAGTGACCCAATCTTTAAAGGTTACATTCATTGCTTTGTAAAGGGTAAGCCGGAGGTTTCAGGCTACCCTTCTGAAGCGGTGGATGAGGAGAGCAGGTCAAAGTTTGTAACAGACTACAAACTCCACCAGGGTATCCAATTAGACACAGGCAAAATCGAGGTGAACCCTGCCAAAAGACAGGTAGCAAAACTGTGCTTAAACATCTTTTGGGGAAAGTTTGTGCAGCAAAGTGATCTGTCTCAGACCACAGTCATCACTAACCCTGATGAGTTTTTCAGCTTCATGTTCTCAAGTAAATACAGGGCTAACTACTTCCATTTCTTCAACCCTGAAATGTGTGTAGTGCAGTGGAACTACAGCAAACGTGTCATCTCTCCCCCAAGCAAGGTAAACAATGTGTTTATTGCTGCATTCACCACCGCTTATGCACATTTAAAACTTCTCAGCAGCATGGAGCAATTGCAGGACAGATTGATTTATGTGACAAAAAGTGGTGAAACTCCTTTGGAGCTTGGAAATTATCTGGGTGATCTTACTGACGAGCTCGTGGGAGACAGCATTTCGGAGTTTGCATCTACAGGACCCAAGAGTTATGCATATCAAACCAAAAACTAGAAAAAGCTAGTGATACGTGCTAAAGGTATCACTCAGACGCATGAATGCAGCGAGAGGGTCAATTTGGACAGCGTCAAAGGGCTGGTCGAGGGCTACTTACAGGGGTCAGGTGAGGGTGTCATTGAAATTCCTCAGCACACGATCAGGAGGGATAAAAAGAGATTCCTCTTAAGAAATGCTACATTTGTTAAAAGGTTTCGGTTGGTGTATGACAAGAGATGCCTTTTTTCTGACGGGACAACTCTGCCTTTTGGTTATTAGAGCATAAGAACAAGAAGAAGAAAGATAAAATAAAAAAAAATTAAAATGTTGCATTCTGCCGATTTACAGGAGGTTGATTTTGATCCTAGATTTAGAGCGCCTTTCTCAAGTATGATAATAGAACCCAGCGGTTGTGGAAAAAACTTTTTTGTAAAAAGTGTTTTTCAGAACTGTAACCATGTCATGGATGTTGTTCCAGAAAATATTGTGTGGATTTACACATCTTTTCAGCCGATGTATGCTGAATTGCAGAAGATGAATAAAAATATAAAATTTGTGGAAGGATTGCCTCATTTTTTTGAAGATGAAAACCTGTTTCCTCCTGATCAGAATCATCTGATCAGGAGGAAACGATGTTATTGCTCAAGCCTCAGATGATGAAAATGCGATGGTCTTTACCCAGTTTCGTCACCATCGTAATATGAGCGTCATGATGTCGACTCAGAATGTTTTTAATCAGGGAAAGTTCAGTCGCACTATTAGTTTGAACTGTAATTATATGGTGTTGTTTAAAAATCCGAGAGATAAACTGCAGTTGAATATACTAGCGTGCCAAATGTTTCCATCGCAAAAGGGTGTCTTCCTGAAGAGTTTTGAAGACGCAACGAGAGAAGCTCATGGTTATTTAATCATCAATTTCACGCCTACCTGCCCAGAACATTTCAGACTGAGAACAGGCATACTTCCTTACCAGTGGCTTGCTGTGTACGTGCCCAGAACAAAGTAAGTCATCATGTCTGCACGTATAAAAAGGAATGGAGCACCGCTACCCCAATGATGGTCAGACTTTCTACATACCTTGTCAGAGGTAAACATCTCCATATCTTCAGTCATTAACCCTTATGCTCGTGATGAATATAGACGGTTCAAAACAGAGGGTACATCTATTGAAGCGTTAAACAGAGAAGAACAAGAAGAAGAAGGCAGATAACTCTTTCTCCCCATTGCTCGAGATCTGAGCTGGAAGATCCAAAAAATGCTGATGGGAAGTCAAAAAAGTCTCTTCGTAAGACGACACTACCACCCGGATGGATTACATTTTCACCATAAACCATTATAAGAAAATGAAACATGTAGCCTATTTCTTTTATTCAATAAAATATTTATTGATTATATTTTCAAGTCTAGCTTCATCCTCTACTTCACACACTAACATATGATGTCATTACACAAATATTAAATCATAAGAAAAAACAAACAATGAAAAAAAAAGACAATTTAAATTCCATAACAATCCAGAAACATCTCCAAAGAGCATGCGTGAGTATAAAATGTACAACTTTGATTAATGACACATTTCTGATATTTTTTCACAAAGTTAGATACCATTAAATCATTCTTAATCACATCTCCGGTGTATTTTGACAACACTTGCTGCAGTGATAATCCGCACGCTCTATGACATAGATAAAAAAAATGCAATGGTGACCGCACACAATGGACAGAGTGTTTTGAAGCTGATTATTACGATACAATATTTTTGAGGATCTGTCTTCTAAAAATGTTACAATGCTTGATGGGTAGAACTCGAAATCCGGAGAGAATCCATAAGAGTCAAAAAAGCTGGATTGACCATTCTCATCCAATGTCAGAGCTAGCCAGTGTTCTCCAGGCATGTGTGAAGGATGTGTGTTCACAATAAAGTAGGCCGGCCCTGGGAATTTGTCAGCTAGCAGCGGCAGCTGGTCGCACGGCCACACACCGCAAAACAAATCTCCAAGCAGATGATGCAGTATGTTCTCAATTTCATGATTATTCATGTCTGATTAGATTAATAATAATCCACCAGCACACGCCTCTTTGAATCAATCTCTAAAATAGAGTCATAACAAGCGTAGATGATCAGCATGGTGGTATGAGGCAACGGGTTTCTGAAACACATTTCCAGTCTTAAATTCCCACTGGAAACTGGAGATAGAGCATCTGTGTCCTCACCCGGGTTAAGATTAAATGCGAATAGAGAGTATCCTTGATTAAATTCCTGACGTGTTATACTCAGCGGAAGATCTTTTAGATGTCGTCCTGTAGCCGTAAACAAGTTGTAATGCTCTCTCACTGAATTACCTTGGTTAAAATTGGGCTGGAAGGCCTTAGCTGGAATTTGTCTGCCATCCTTACACAAAGCTAAATATTCCATATCAAAATGATTAAAGTCAAACGGATTCGCGTGTTCCTGTAAAAGCGTCATGATCCAGTAATGCAATCACCACATACTTGGGAAAGATACCTAAGAAAAGATTCTCTTGGTTGCATACCCGTGAATTTTAAGGGATGGAATATGTTTTTACATTCACACGTTAAAGTGGATAGAGAGCATTTGCTTTCATTAAAGCTGTAATGTGACCCAGTCGTACAGCTGGAGAGACGGTAACGTTATTGATGAAAAGAGATGCTCCTAATATCCTGAGTTTGAAAGTGGAGTCTCTTGTGGCAAAAGAATCGTTGGCTCTTGTAAGTTTAATTTTGAGGTCAACAGAGTTTAAAAGAAGTCTCTCGCAGAAAAATATGTCTGCATGCAGGGGGCCCAGGAGATGTACCTCCCTGGAATTTTCCGTAAAGCCTGCTCTGCTGTTAAGACCTTGGTTAGGGCCATTAGTTGTAACAATAAAGTTCAGAGCCCCTGCAGTGTCTTTGAAAAAAAGACCAGAGCTAAACTGGCTTTTTAAAGAATCCTCAGAAAAGTTTAACAATGTCTCAATCATGGCTCTATACGGATGTGTGGCGCTGGATTGTGAAATCAATCGATCTCTGAGAGTGACATCACACTGACTGAAGATGGTGTTTAACGGGTAGTTGATGAGCCCTACAGGTGCATCATCCGGCAGGTTTGTTCCATCCTCGTTAGTAATTTTCACTCTGAGATGCAACAGCGTATCGTTGAGATCCAGATACTTTTCTCCGTCTCCCGGAATGAAAAACTCGATCGGGCCTCCATCGGTGATTGCTGATAAAGGTTCTCGGTGTAAATTTTTATCTTCGATCGATAGCTGCGTCATCGGGGCAGAAAATAAGTCCAGCTCTGCCAGCGTGCACTCTGATGATTTGTTATGTAAAAGAGCCATTATTTAAATATATCAAAACATGCGGAAGACTTCCGTTCTCTTCGTTTGCCAGCTGCGACTGATCTTTTTTGTGTTTGTCGTTATTTTTTAACCATCCTTAAACTATCACCAGGGGGTCTTGTTCTGGGTCTTTTGGATAAAACCATAATTCCTGAACCTTCTTGACCTTCGGTGCGTGTAGAACCCCTCATTTTACTCACGGCCCTACCTATGACATCCGAAGCAATATTTGATGCAGCCGTTTTAAGATGGGGTTTTGCAATAGCAAATCCTTTATTAACCAGAGGGGACACGAAGCGGAATAATTTTGAAAATAATGATCCAATTCCGCGTCCATACATGACCGGGGCCCCATAAAACCCTGGTAGATTACCGCCTGATTGACTTACGTAGTAATTTACAAAGCGATTTGGATCACGTCTCAGACTTAGCTGTGCCATGTTCTCTCTTGCCTGCTTGATGCAGTGTTGAAGGACCAGGGTAATATGAATGATAATCAATCAGTCTTAGAGGTTATATATATCTCTGGAATAGTTTATACAAATAAAATTTATCTCAGGCTACGTTGTGATATCACCGGTTTGAAGTGTAGTCTTACGATGGTCTTTCCATAGACGAAATTTACAGGAACATTTTGGTCCGATTTAATTTCTATATGGATATTTTCAATATGTCTTCTGGAAACTGGAAGGTAGTGGGCGGGGTTAAACGTCAGAGTAACCATATCACTGAACTCGCCTTGTACTTTGACGGTCCGCAGTAAAGGTGCAAAAGTGTCGCCTACTATTTGCGGGCTGACCACGTCGCTGTAACAGTATAGGTAATAGAAACCAGCCTTTATACCTGCCGGAAAAGGAGCCAGTTTTGGTTCAGATACATTAATCCATTCCCCTGGTTTCACGCCCATCATATAAGCTAGAGTGTTGAAGGAGCGTATTTCATACGGACCGCTTGCTTGAAATGCAAATCTCTTTTGAACTTTGCTAAATTTAATGCGGATACCAAGTTAATTTTTTTGAAAAACAGTTCCATCTCTGTCTCGAGTTAAATAACGCTGTTATAGTAGCCACCTCTGATCCTTTGCATATTGATCTCCACATCGCCAACCTTCCTCCATTCAAAGTAGGCATCATGATCCGGTAAATTATGCCATGTATGAGGGTATGAAATCTCTGCCAATGCAACCATCCATTGGCCTTCTAAATCAATATGTTGAGCTAAATTTACACGGAAACTCGAACTGGTATTATTTTTAAACACTTCCTTGCTAGCGTTAGAGGAAAGGGTAACGTAAAAACCGCCATCCTCTGCCTTGCTGTCCATGATGCTGTATGAATCGTTAGGTTTTAGCACACACCTATTTTATACGTTTCGTAGTTCATCAAACTTGACCCAACTGTTGAATTTCTCAGGCCAATTTTTCCAGCGTACAAAAACCTGTTTGACACCCGTTGATTTAATATTTTCTCCACTTGATACATCTTGTCCTTACATATTTTTACTTTTTGAAGTTCCTCAGCATAAAAAGAACCCTCAATAGGTTCTCCATCCAAATCTTTGAGTTTGTATACAGGAGGAGATCGGGGTATCCGCTCATACACTGTAAACACTTCATCTGTAAAACTCTGTTTGTATTTTTTGTCAAACACTCCACGTACCTTGGATATTCTGACTAGATCCCCCTGTTTAAACATTTTTTTTATTTTGTACCCGTATTTAATTGAGAAACAGAAAAAAAACACATTCAGATAATAAAGATCAATTCAAACATTGCAATCTTTAACAAACAAAACTGTTATATATGTATACCAGTAGAAAGCCGAAAGAGAATAAAGAAAAGACAAAACAAGTCATCAGTAATCTGAGATCGGATCGTAGCACTCTGAAACAGAGTTAAGCTGCTTGAGACAGTCAGTACCATTCATCTTATCATACATATCCGTGATTGCACTATGGAAGCCTTGTACCAATTTCAGTTCATATAAAACCGTCTCTGCAATAATTTTCACTCTGGCGTCATCTGCTTGTATGCGTCGAAGTGTCAGAAGTTTCTGAAAAGCAGGAAGGAGCTTGAGGTTTATGAGTCATCGCACAATGCGTTGAAAGTTGATTTGGTAATACTCCTCCTCCAATATCTCCAGGCACTGATGCTGTCATTGGATCAGGTGGTTTGTTATGCACCCGTAACAAGTTTCTTTGACATAGTTCAAACAGGTTATGTTGAATAAATGAAGTATCGCTGTTTTCACCGTATTGATGAGTGAGAGCTGTTGAGATCCAGCCGTCAATTTCATCACCCTGATTACTCTCCTCCTCCTCTGGTGAAGGCTGAGGGGCAGGTATCGGGTCTGGAGTTTGTGGGGAGGGTGAGTAGCTGATGGTTGCCTCGTCCTCCACGATCACCCTCTTGTCTTCAGGTTGGATATCTGCGTGTACAGACTCAGCCACGCATAGCGGTGAATAGAGGTCGGGAGAAGGCGGATAATACGATCTGAGGTTGTATCCTGTCGGTGTCCCTGGACTGAATAGGGACTCAAAGAGCTATGACGATGAGGTGGCTGGTGAGTAGGGGTCTGGAGAAGGTGGATGATACGGCCCGGTGTTGAAGCTTTCATCATAATCGGGAGAGAAGACGGTCGCTTCTTGCTGGTTGTAGAGTTCCCAGTATGGTGTTTTCCCGTACGCTCCATACATTCTCAAGGTCTGCCACTCGCCGTTGTGAAGAAGAAGAGTCTGTGAGCTCACAGTTAGACCCTGATATATAGCGCAGGAAGGTGGGAGGGTCCTCAAGAAGGGGAGTGGGTCCTCAAAAGAGGGTGAGCTTTAGATCCACAACAGGGAACATCAGCACTCTTGTCAATGACATAACATCAATCCAGCAGCGTGAGTTCTGGAAAAGGTTGGAAAGACGCTGTCCAACTTCATTCATCTTCTCAACCCAAGCATCATATGGTAGAGCCAGCACAGTCTTGAATACACCGCAGTTCTGATTGAATGCTTCCAACACAAACAGATCTGAGGGGGTCGTCTGGTTATTCTTGCGTTTGCTTGCCTGAAAAGACCAGCGGCCATTTGCTGTGATTTTTGACCCCCACACAGGTTCTCTCGCAGCTATTTCAACATCGGAAGGACACATTCTCATCCTTTTTGCTGGTTGAGGAGAGCTTTCACCTTCATCCTCCCTCTCGTACACTGAGACTGATTCAGGTTTATCGTTAAGGTGTGTGATTGCCAGCAGTAACACAGCCCAGTCGTTGTGGGTGAGAGTACACAGAGCCAATGATCCATTAAATACCTTGTCTTGATCCAATTGATACAGGCAGAGCTCTCCTATTTCGTACATGAAAATATACCCCCAGCTACCACTCAGGCCATATGGATCCAAAGACCACTCTTCCTGCAGAGTGTCGAACGGAGGCCTTTGTACCTTGCATAGGTAATATGTTGATTTCTTCGGGGCATCCAATTCACGGCGCGTATGCCTGTAGACGGTTACTGGGGTTTCACACAGAAGAGACGTACATCTTAGCTGACCTGAGGCCTGTTTTTCATCCATTGTTGTTGGTGAAGTTGGATCATCATCTGCAGAGTATGTTACGATAGGAATTCCAATAGGTATCTCAGACGAGGAAATAGATGATGTAGATGGTTGTTCATCATCTTGGCACAGCTTGCTTTTCTTCCCGGTTTGATGAAAAACTCTCTTAACTCTAACCATTGTTCAACGAGTGTTCTTTTCCAGCGAATGCTGCAGGTAAATTGTTGCATTTTCCGGTAGTATTTAAAACAAACACTGAAGAACGCCCCTCTGTTTTTTTAATTAATTGATTTTAGATTCGCCCCCTAATGACGAAATCCTATCAGCGCGCATAGTTACGCCCCTTGGCCACACCCCCCTGAGACACCTCAGCAACAGCGCAGACGTGTTAATTCAATAAACAGGGGATGGGAATTGTCAGAGGCAATACTCGAGACTTATGGCCAGGAAAAGAGCACAGTCCTCTTAATTACTTTGACTACAGTTGGTGTGAAGACTGTCTGAGACAATACGCAAGAAACAGCTGTGGATGTCTGCCTTAATTCAATAAACAGTGACATGTCTGAGGACTTTATAACCTTTATTTTTTTCAGTTTCTTGTGACGTTTTACATAGACATACAGGTTACAACCTCTGGCTCCCACGTGGGATGAGGAGAAAACTGTTTTATCTAAATCCTCAATAACTATTGCTCTAAGATGAAAAAAGAAAAGCTTAAGGTAACTAAAATTATCATCCATTTTACCAAATGGAGTCTCTCATGATTCCAAACAAGGTCTTTTAGCTGTAGAATACATTTCTAATTTGGAAACAGCATACTGAGCACTCATAAAATTTTAGATAATTCCATGTTTGGCTTACTTTTTAACAATTTTTTTTCAGTTCATTTGTTTCTCTGTTTTTTAGATCATCTCTACAAGTTACTGGTGCAGATTAGATTACTCAAACATTTGAGCAAAGGAAGAAAGGTTCTGTATCTACATTTTGTCTCCTTGTTTTTTAGATGTAAAAACATCCATCTAAATAACACCTGTGTTAAAACAAAATGAATTTACAATTCTGTCAGGTTCTCTTTTTATCAGAATTTTGTGTGATGTGCCTGCATTAACCTGAGTGACCTATTAAAGTGGATAAACTACATGTTTTGTTTTTAGATGTAAAAAACATCTAAAAACATACAAGAAAGATTCGCTTCCTTGTAATGACAACATCCGGCTAATGACAACATCCGATTAATGACAACATCCGGTTAATGACGATATCCGGCTAATGACAACATTCGGTTAATAACGATATCCGGTTACGTCACCGGAAGGCCCACCACCGGAAGTCCCGCCCTAGGATGTCCCAGCCACCGGAAGTCCCGCCCATCTGTCAAAATTTGCACACCTCGTTTGATTGAAGGATGTACATTTGGTCTCTACTGCTGACTGTAAACAGGAGGAGAGACAGTTAGTGGACCAAGACTCAATACAGCTTTCTGCACAGTTGATGTGAGGGTTATGTTTCTTTAACCAAGGAAAACCCAAAAATATAGAATTTAAAGCTATGGGAAACACAAAAAAAGAAACCTCCTCCCTATGATTTCCCGAGAGGATTAAGGTCAATGGTTTGGTTCTATGTGTTATTCGGGGTAATCTCTTCCCATCTAAGGATGAAACAGACTGAGGCAAATGGTCAGATGAGCCACAGTAATAACACTGATTAGATCTGCGACGTCTCAATCTTTCCTCTGTGGAAAGCTGAGTACGCCCTATCTGCATAGGTATAGCTCCATAACTCTGTGGGGCAGAGGTGGAGCGAATAGGTTCAGGTGAAGAACTAGGTAAATGAGTCCTAATTGCACCCCGTTCAAGTCGGGATCTCTTTCTTTCTCTCATTCTGTTATCTAATCTGACGGCTAACTTGATTAGTCCATTTGAAGTCGAAGGCTCGTCGACTGATGTTAACTCATCTTTCAATGATTCATTTAAAGACTGGAAAAAAGCAGCTCTTCCAGTCATTCCATCCAGAAGCAGCTGCCAAGGTGCGGAAATCGATGGAGAACTCAGCAACAGACCGGTCTCTCTGTTTAATCGACCAAAGGCTTCGAGTGTTTGCAGTTAAATCTTTCTCACTGTCGAAACTCCTCCTCAAACTCTGAAAAAGTGCATCCAAAATCTAAACAGTTTGAAAAACGGGCCTCTGCCCATCTCTAAGCCCTTCCAGAAAGTAAACCAAGAATAAACGAGATCTTGACTGAATCATGAGGAAAGGATTGTGGGGAACAATTGAATACTAAAGTGCATTGTAAAAGAAAACCCCTACAATCTTCCTTCTCACCAGAGAACTTCTCAGGATTCGGGGAAGTGATGATACGTGAATGCAGAAGTTGCTGGGAAACCTTTGAGACTGAGGCGCCCTCTACTGCCGAGGAGGGGAAATTACTCAGGGTGTGCTGAAACAAGGTGGCCAGTTGTTCGATCTGCTGATTGGTCTGCTTTTGCTGTTCAAACAGAGAACAGAGGGAAGAGTCATGAGTTATGATTTGGTGGTGTTGTTCTGATAGAATTCTCATGAATGCTTCTGCTGGGTCTGGTTCAAACCCTCTTCAGAGTTTCTGAAGAGGGTTTGAAGGTACGGTGCTGGTTGGTGTATGGGAAGAATGTCTGTCTGAATGGATGTGGAGGAGTTTAATTGAAAACTGAACTGCAGTCATTTCCTTGATTTACCAGGCAAGGACTTTGCTCAGGGTATGGGGAAGGTTTCCTGTAGGCACTCAGAGACGCTTATCACGCCGTCCCACGTGCTGCACTGGGCCAATCCGACCACATCATGGTCCACCTGATTCCTGCATACAGGCAGAAACTAAAGCTCTGCAAACCTGTTGTGAGGACGACAAGGAAGTGGAGCAGTGAGGCTGTGGAGAATCTCCAGGCGTGTTTAGGCTGTACAGACTGGGATGTGTTCAGGACTACTACCAACAGTCTGGACGAGTACACAGAGGCTGTGACTTCCTACATCAGCTTCTGTGAGGACAGCTGTGTACCATCATGCACCAGGGTGAGTTACAACAACGACAAACCCTGGTTCACAGCTAAACTCAGAAGGTTAAGACTGGATAAGGAAGAGGCCTTCAGGAGTGGGGACAAAGACATATACAGAGAGGCCAAGTACAAGTTTGGCAAGGCAGTGAAAGAGGCCAAACGACTGTACTCTGAGAAGCTCCAAATCCAGTTCTCAGCCAACGACTCTGCGTCTGTCTGGAAAGGGCTCAAGCAAATCACCAACTACAAGCCGAAAGCCCCCCACTCCATCAACGACCGACGCCTCGCCAACGACCTGAACGAGTTCTACTGCCGCTTTGAAAGACAAAGGGACAGTCCTGCAACCATCTCCCACGACGCCCCCCAACAGCTGCAGCCACAATCCACCACCCCCACCTCCCCAACCTCAAGAGGGGCCTTGGCACCTCCAACCCCCACCAGCCCCCTACCCACGCCGAGGACGGCTTTTTCCATCCAGGAGAGGGACGTCAACAAACTCTTCAGGAGACAGAACCCCCGGAAAGCTGCTGGTCCGGATTCTGTCTCACCAGCCAGCCTGAAGCACTGCGCTGATCAGCTGTCTCCAGTCTTCACAGACATTTTTAACACCTCACTGGAGACATGTCATGTGCCAGCCTGCTTCAAGTCCTCCACCATCGTCCCTGTTCCCAAGAAGCCAAGGACCACAGGGCTTAATGACTTCAGACCCGTCGCCCTGACCTCTGTGGTGATGAAGTCCTTTGAGCGCCTTGTGCTCTCACACCTAAAAGACATCACCGACCCCCTCCTGGACCCCCTGCAGTTTGCCTACAGAGCCAACAGGTCTGTAGATGATGCAGTCAACCTAGCCCTTCACTTCATCCTCCGGCACCTGGACTCCACAGGAACCTATGCCAGGATCCTGTTTGTGGATTTCAGCTCTGCCTTCAACACCATCGTCCCAGCTCTGCTCCAGGAGAAGCTCTCCCAGCTGAGTGTGCCCGACTCCACCTGCAGGTGGATCACTGACTTCCTGTCTGACAGGAAGCAGCGCGTGAGGCTGGGGAAGCACGTCTCTGACTCCCTGACCATCAGCACCGGTTCCCCCCAAGGCTGTGTTCTCTCTCCTCTGCTCTTCTCCCTGTACACCAACAGCTGCACCTCCAGTCACCAGTCTGTCAAGCTTCTGAAGTTTGCGGACGACACCACCCTGATCGGACTCATCTCTGATGGTGACGAGTCCGCGTACAGATGGGAGGTGGACCATCTGTTGGACTGGTGCAGCCAGAACAACCTTGAGCTCAACGCTCTAAAGACAGTGGAGATGGTTGTGAACTTCAGGCAGAACCCAGCCCCACCTGCCCCCATCACCCTCTGTGACTCCACAATTGACACTGTGGAATCTTTCCGCTTCCTGGGAACCATCATCTCCCAGGATCTCAAGTGGGAGCCAAACATCAGCTCCCTCATCAAGAAAGCCCAGCAGAGGATGTTCTTCCTGCGGCAGCTGAAGAAATTCAACCTGCCAAAGACTATGATGGTGCACTTCTACACAGCCATCATTGAGTCCATCCTCACCTCCTCCATCACCATCTGGTACGCCGCTGCTACAGCCAAGGATAAGGGCAGGCTGCAGCGTGTCATTCGGTCTGCTGAGAAGGTGATTGGCTGCAGTCTACTGTCGCTCCAGGAACTGTACACCTCCAGGACCCTGAAGCGGGCAGGGAAGATTCTGGCTGATCCCTCCCACCCCGGTCACAGACTCTTTGAGACTCTCCCCTCTGGCAGGAGGCTGCGGTCCATCCGGACCAAAACCTCACGCCACAAGAACAGTTTTTTCCCATCTGCCACCAGCCTGGTTAACAAAGCCCGGAAACCACCCTGACATTCCCCCTTTCCCCCACACCCCCCCTTTTTTTGCTGACAGGACACCTGTAACCTGTAACTCTATGCGTTACATTAACGTTCAGCTTGGACTCCTGCTTACTTGCACTGCTTTACTTGCACAATGATCACCTGCACTGTTGTATTGCTCTTGCATCTTATACTGCTCTATATTTACTCTCACTCACTTAAAACTGTGCACTTATATTTATATTATATTGTAGATATGTTTGTACTGTTTAATTTGTACTGTATTGCACCGACTACGCCAAAACAAATTCCTTGTATGTCCAAAAACGTACTTGGCAATAAAGCTTTTCTGATTCTGATTCTGATTCTGATTCTAAACCATTCCATACAACATAAGGGTCTTTATTTGTGATGCTTTTCTATAGCTTCTCTTAGTAGCTTCTCTTTGCTGCTTTGATCTCCTTGGTCAGTTTTTGTTCCTGGCCCAGTCCCCACTGTTGTGAGCCTCTTCCTTATCCTTACTTGGCTTCCACAGATGAGAAGTGAACCAAGGTTTTGTGAAGAAATGAAAAGGGGACCAGAAATTTCAGCCTGACCCAACAGATGAAAGTTTAAAGTTTTATTGAGATCTGTAGACATAGCTTGGCAGGAAGCCAACATGAGACCAGGAACCTCTGAGAGCAGACAGACATGTTAGCGGCTGAGCAGAGAACTGTGGGCATTCAACCCTAATCCGGGTGAGGGTAAGGAAGCCAATTTGTGGCTCCTCGGGGCTGTAGGCTGGTGATAGCGGGATGATGTCACAGAGGCTATGCCAGACTTTAAATGAGACTCCATTGTTTAACATAACCCAATAGGTTAGTGGAATTCAGTAGTCAGGAGACAGAAACAGGGTTGAAGTCGGGGACGTGGTAACAGGCAACAGCATGAGGGGACTTGGCTTGAATCGGTAGACAAGGCACAAAAACAGGGTCAGATATGGAGGCAGGTACAGGCAGACAGATCCAGGGGTTAGGCAGGAGGCGGCAGTCAGGAGGCAGAAACAAGGTCGATTTCCAGAGATCAGAGGCCAGGGAGATATCCAACAATGCTGTGCGCTGACAAAACAGTGCACAGCATATAAAGCCAGGACAACAGGTGGAATGAGTGAGGCATGATTAGGGTGCTGCTAGGGGAGAAGCAGGTGAAAACAATGTGATTGCTTCTGCACACAGAGGTTTAGAGGCAGACAGGGGTGGTGCAGACAAACAGACCCTAATCATAACAGATTTATTGTTATTGTAAGTATTTTGCAAAAGTTCTTTGTCTGCTCACACATGTCACATCATCATTTCTGTTCTGTACACTATAAAACAAACAAAATCAATGCTGCTGGAGGAGCCATGACTGTCTAGTCAATATGGATTTTATGGAACCAAATAGTGCTCAATGTTCCCCGAAGCATTTTGTTTGGGGTGCTTAGGGAGCATGTAGTTATCATTCGGTTTTATAGTCTATACGGTCCCTGTACAACCAAAGCAAAAGCTATGTCCAGTTTATGTGTTTTTGGTAGCAATGACAGACTTTCCAATGCAGGATAAATTCTGCCGCGAATGTCCCTCATCATTGTTTCTGTTGGAGTAGTCATGAAGAGAAGGGATCTTATGGACCCCCAAATATATCATATAAATAAAAATACTGAAGATACTATCAAGCTGAACTTAACATCCTCCATATGGATGGCAGGGCTTATTCTGAGAAATCCAGTAAGTAGGGGGAGTTCAGACTAAAGCAAATGGTTCTCCAAATCAAAAAGTCAGCTTTGATAGTTCAGGATCAGAATTTTTTATTTTTTTTTATTTTTTTTTTATGAAGCTCCCATTTAGTGGTTCTCAAATTCCCAAAGATGGTGGATTGATGGATTAGTGGGTTAAGGATACGAGTGTTTGTATTGAATCACAAATCACTCATTCAGTGATTTATAAATTAACCGAATAATTTTAAAGTCTATGCTCTGGGATACAGGGAGCAGCTGTAAGGAATTGAGAATTGGGGTGATGTGCTCTACTTTATTAGTTTTAGCGACAACTTGGGCTGCAGCCTACTGGATAGGCTGCAGCTCTCTGATTGACTATTTAGGCTGACCTGTGAAGACACTGTTGCAGTGATCAATTGGTATTTAATGTAATCAGTTAATACTTTTTCACTTTCTCTTTTTACTATCAATCAAATTATGTAGACTGATGGTAATTAAAATAAAATGTGGGAAGTTTGAAAGTTTTGGTCAGTCGTCAATGGAAACAATCTAGTAAACAGATCATCACTGGGTGTAGTTTTTGAACAAATGACAGAGAAAAGAATTACTCATGGCATAAAAGGGCTTAGAAAAGAGGAAACCAGTGAAACAATTACAGTGTAGCCAGAACATTGCAGATTTTGGTAGCAAAATGAAATCCTTGTAATGACAATGAGGAACAATATCACAATTGAGTTTATCCTGCCAAACCTTTTCATGCATTTGTGTCAGAAGACCTTGTACTTTTCAGCAGGAAACAAAACAGAGGAAGTGAGAGATATGACACATTTTCCTCCTTTTCAAAATGCATAACTGATTATGACAGGATGTGATATTATTGTAGCACTAGTTATTTGCATCTCACTGCAGTGAAATGAACTCATTTCATGGTCTGCTGGGTGGTTCGGGGAGAGCACAAATAAGTGAGAATTGCCACTTGTCCTGCATTTCGATTGTTGGGGCTCGGAGCAGTACTAAGATGAGTGAGTAGGAGAAATGTGAAAATTAAGTCTCAATAATGCCCAGCCACAGTGCACATCACTGCTTAGACATTTGCATATTGCTTTCCTTCTCATGTACAAAAATAAGATGGATCATTTCCTGAGTGTTTTAGCCCAGAGGAGGTAGGAATTGGAAGGAGCTCTCCTATTACTGATGTCAGTTTCAACCTTCTGCACTGAGTTGAGATTTGTGAACTCATCTAGAACTCCTACAATCTAATGAGGCAATGTAATTTTCAGTTGCTACTTTTAGTATTCATCTTCAAGAAATCATTGCCATATTAATTCCAAGTGTTATAATTATTGCAGACGAATGGGACTATGTGGAGGCAGGCAGTCTGCAAGTCTACTCAAGATTTACAAAGATAAATTTGATTTTGTTTTACATTCTTGAGCCACAACATGGTATTTTACCTAAAAGAGACACATTATATATAGTTTAAGTTTTATTTTTATTTTCATTATAACTTGTGGTTTTTGTAGCTGTGGAAGAGTGGACTAGATATTTACCCTTCTAACTTCTAAGGGGGTCATGGCAGTTTGGTTGTATGGTCCAGATTGTGTTTTGTGGATCTGAGGATGTTCTCCTGAATCATTTTGTGCTGCGTAATATGCATGCAGGGGGAGATTTTAACCAGAGCACAACCTGAGATTCTTCCCACCATATCTACCACTTTGTTTCTAATCCTGTTTGTGCTGTTCTAGAACAGGACCTAAAAGGTGTAGTCATTCAGAAGACATTATAAACATGGTTTTCAATCGGAAAAAGGTGGACTGCTCCTTCCAGGTAGAGGTTTTAATTTAGCTTCTTGCAGATTTGCTTAATATTCCTGGGGTCTTGTTCATGAGTGATAATAACACAGACAGAATGTGGCCTGGTGTCATATAGCAGGCACTTCTCCAATTTGTCATGGTGAAGAAAGAGCTGATCCAAAAAGAAAAGCTCTTGAATAAATCTGTCAATCTGCATTGCGACCGTGATGACCATGAGATCTGGATAAAGACTGAATGAAAACCTGGACACATCCATTCATCTATTGTCTACACCTGCTTATCCTTGCAAGTCTGAGATGGTGCCCATCTCCAGCAGTCATTTACCATAAAGTAGGGCAAACCCAGAACTCATTGGAGAGAGTGCATATCCTTTCTAACCTAGTAATGTCCAGGTATCCTCTAAAATGAGCAAGAGAGTACTGCCATGTCTGGGTTTCTTAACTGGACCCATTACTGCTGTGACTCATCTCAGATAACGTTGGATGGAAGGACAGATCAATGAACCTCTTTTTTTATAAAACAAATTGTATTAAATCTTAATGCAACATACTGCACCAAATACGGCTCTCTTTTATACCTCTTTTTGGCAGCTAGCTCAAGGAGGTTGAGTAACATTCTAATGATTAGATAAATAGATACATAATCAATTGGTTGTTTGATTCACAAGTATTTGAAACTTTCTGATCTCCGTTTTGGGCGTGCTTAGCAAGTATTCACAATTTCATGCATTCATTGTCATGACCACAGAACCAGGAGACTCTAGAGCAGCGCACAGGAGAAACATTAACGTTTTAAAACTGTTCATTGAAAATAATGTTTCTGGGCAGCGTCAGGACTTGGTAGCCGGTTGGCTTCAGGAAACGGCTCACTAGGGGAAAGAGAGCGATTACTATCAGGCAGATGAGCTTGGATATGAGGAAGAGTAGTTTGAGGCTTACTTGTGGGTAAGGGTGGTGAGTCCGGGGAGAGATGAGCAAGCCACCTAGGTGGAGGTTGGCTGGCAAGGGTGCCGTGTGAGCGGATTGCTCCAGATGGTGTACGATTTTGGAAGGTGGACAGGCAGAGCAGGTGAAGCGAGGAGCGAGTGTTGAATTAGATCTGGTGGATCCAGAGAGGTCCTTGGGCAGGAGTGAATTCAATGAAGTTTTCACCATAAGCGGGAGACTAGCCACAGCAGTTATCAGGGAACGGGCTTGCTGACAGCCAACAGGGAAAACGACCAGAGCCACAGAGGGTTATCCAGAGTAGGACTGCTGACAGCAACCTTGAGGCAGTAACAGAGCTGGGTTAGATGCAGGCGACACAAAGGCAGGTTCAGAGCAAGGTTGATTTGGTCTGATTACGATCCAACACCTCCTCCAGAGTCCCAGCTGCTTAAGTATCCACATGCTGATTGCTCCAAATGCAGCACAGCTGTGAGCTGTTGGGCTGCTCCAGCGCCTGCCTGCCGCACCCTGGTGAAGAAAGGGAGAATAACACTCACACAGTACACAATACCTGCACTCAGCTCCGTGGCCTGACACTCATGCATTGTTTTGACAAATTTCAGCTATATTTATATTCATTTTTCAGACACTTCTTACAGTGCCACAATTATATTGTGACTCATAGTGCATTTAATAATGAACATTAAAATTTCCATCTTTCAGACTAAAATATTTCCTAAAAGTTGTATTTTGAAGTCATGATATTAAACATTAGACTTAACACCAATGTAATTTGATTTGCTGATTTATTCCTGAAATTAGCAAAACTATGGAACTGCTGATACAATCTTGGTGTTAAGAACTGATCTATAGTCCCTGTCAGAAGTTTGCATATACCCACCCATAATTTTGGGGTAAGTTTTCATTTGAAATGTTAATGCATCACACAACTACATAGACTTTTACAATAAAGAATTGGGTACACAAGTTTGAATTTATTATGGATTTTTTCTAATCTACACAGAATAGAAATCCTCACATTTGGATGGCTGGCTAGGTTGCGAATAACCTTTCCTATCATTATTTATAGATGAGCTTTCACACTTACACCATAATGATAAGGTATACAAGCTAATGTTTTCACTATATTGATAAGACTCATTACTGACACACATTATAAGGACAAATTACCTACTGTTTGACATAAATTCAGTACATTGGGTTTGTTTGTGAAAAACTCTATATAACCGTGTTGATTAGAATGTTGCAGCCACACTTAGATTAAAGATTGGACAAGTGCTTTTACACCTGCTTTTACACAGCAAGTGTAACCCACTCTATCAGATAGACACCACAATTTACAACAGCGCTTTGAGTGCCTTGTTGCTGAAAAGCGCTATATAAATAAATTTGACTTGACTTGACAATTGTGACACATGGTCTACTGATAAACACTGAGGGGGTGTACATCCCTTGGATGGGAATGCCACATATAAATTGCATGTGACCTTCTTTCCAGGCTGTTTTGTCTCTTTGACCACCGAGCGGATCCAAGACGGGAACCTCAGCCCTGATCTCTGTAACCATTCCTCTGCCTTATTTAGATTAGAAGTGTTAAAAGTATAGCTCTGACCTCATCCCTTTTAGAAAATGTATGTACTATGTTTAAAGCCAGGTCTGTACCCGAACTCTAACCAATTTAGACGGCCTCTACGAATTCTATCAAGAAGAGTGGTGAAATATCTAGCAAGAACAATGCTAGGAGCTGGTTCATGGCTGAGAAAAGTGTGGTTAAGGTAACTTTCTAAGGGACTTAAACATACATAAAGGACAAAAACATACATACACCTATAAGGGTGTATATATGTATTTGAGCCTGTATACCTAGATTTAAACGTATTTGGATTTAAAAAAATGAACAATAAATTTGATAAACTTTTAAACCAAAATCCAAATATTTTTAAAATGATTGTATATTAATTCAGCTTCAGAAAAGATAGCCTTAATGCATCATTTAACATTTTGTCACATTTCATGTCATGCTGCAAATACAAACTTCAATGGATTTTACTCGGATTTTATATGATGTACCAACTTCAATTCTTCTGCAGCTTTTAACAATTTGTTTTCCTGGATTTTCCAGTATTTAGCTTTATCAGTTTCCCCATCAAGGCTGACCACCGTCCCCACAGCATGATGCTGCTGCTCCATGTTTCATGATGGAGATGTTCTGCTCAGGATGCATCAAATTGAAATAAAATACAATGAGGTTTGTCATTTGAATGTGACAAAAAAGTTCAAGGTGTATGGATACCTTTGCAAGCCACTGTAGGTTAGTAAATAAAGTCTACACCAAAACCAAGGTAAAAAATTTTTCAAAATTTATTTTTGAAATAAATATAATGTGTTTTTCATGTTAAAAGAAGATTTGCTCTGTTGAAAAGCAAATGAAATAGGGGTTGGGGCTGGAGCTTTATGTGGGCTCAGACTCTTTTTAAAAGTTTAGAAATTAAATTTTAGACTCATTATGGTCTGTTCAGCATGATAATTCCAACTCAGTGTAACCCATTTTAGTGTCTGTCTAAGGGAAAATAATTTCTGACAGTAACTTGATTACACCATCTTTTATCGCTGTGATGTTCTGCTGAAGTGACTTTTCAAATGTGTAAGCAGTCTGTGCCTAGCCTCCAGCATGTGCTCCATTTCAAAGCACATCTCCATCAACTTGAGCTGTTAGCTGATGTTGTGTACTAAGCTTACCTTGTCACAAAAATCATATGCACTGGTGTTCTAACCTAGCTCAGCTGCACGTGCATTCAGACAGGAATGGATTAATGTCTCTAAGAGTTACCACTGAGGAGGACGGGAAGATCCCACCAGGCACCACTATTTGACTCTAGGTCCAGAACAGGTCCTAGAGTCAGGTATACACCAAATACAGTATTCCATGAAATGTGAAATATGGAGCTGGAAGTGTCATGGTTTTGGGGATACTTTGCTATTGCAGGACCTGGCAGTTCACCATTATAGAATCTATAATTTCTACTATGTATATATCAGAGGGGGGTTGGTAAAAATGTTACACCATCTGTAAAACAATAGAACAGAATAGAATAGAATAGAATAGAATAGACTTTATTGTCCTCCAGGGAAAATTTGTCATGTACTCAAGGGTGCATAGTAGTAGGTGACCTTACAGACAATAAATACACCTAAAATACATGTAACAGTTGTAGAGATACACATAGGCTACACGTGCACATGTAAAAGATATGTATTTAGATATATAACCTTATTTAAAACGGTTCAATTTGGTTTCTCGGATTCTGTACCTTCTGCCAGACAGTAACCTTTGCTCCTGCCTGAGTACAGACTGCTCATAGACGGACTGAAAGACAAACTTTCCCCAAACTAAAGTCCTTAATGGTAGAAGGTTACAAGAAACGTCTTATTCTTATTGAAGCCAAAGGTAGTAGATGTTCAGGTGTTTTGAAATTTTTCCACAGTTGAAAAACATGCTTTTATTGATGGATTTAGTTTCTATAGATAGATTTAGTTTCCATCCGTCCGATTGTCCGTTCGTCTATAGCAAGAAAGGTTATTGGTTTATCATTAGTTGCAGCAATTTATTAAGCAACTTAATTATATACACAACCAGTCAAACATTTGGATACACTGTCTCATTCAATTGAATATAGTGTACATGTACTTTTCTCATTCATTGAATGAAGGGTGGTGAAATAATTCACACCTCAATCATGTTATTACAGGCTCCCAAAATATAAATATTTATGGCATTTTTGGGCATGTAATTTTACACATAGTTCCCTTATATTTAATTGATACTTGGTTATAGAAAATAATCAGCAAAACAATAAGGTTTCTACATTTTATCATTTTGTCTCTAAACCCAGGCCCAAAATGAAAAGCTTATGTCGAATAAGTATCTCATTTAAGCCTTTGGCTGAATTGGTTTAAAAAGTCCCTATCTCAGTCATACTCAGCCACTCTAAATCCCTATTGAGTTTTGAATATCAAAGCCTCATACGAGGGAAGATGTAGATGTTTGCGAACCTCCAAAGCAAAGTACTTTCTGATCCACACTTTTCACGACTGTCTTGTGTCTTCTGTGGGTTAACCTCCCACAGATGCAGGCTTTCCGATGACTTTAATAATCTGCTCCAGACAGAACTCTTTGAAGTGCTGGCCCATCAGTGCTGTTGTGAGCACCAGATGCAGCTTGAGGCCAATAACTCTGAGTCTATTTTGGTTGCTAGGTGCCTTAAAATAATGGATGTTCTGAGGGAAGTGTGAAGCTGCCCTCAAACATGTTCTGTTCAGCACTAAATGTTGCATACACACACACATACACACACACACATACAGAAAAATCTATGTAGTCTCAAAATACAGTGAGTTCACTCAGACTGCTATGCTGTATTGGATTATCTGACAGTGCTGCTTTACTCTTATTTATGTTGGAAATTTTATGGAAACGTTCTCTTTATCTGTGAAAAATAAAACACAAGGGGTGGCCTTTTAAGGAGGTATTTAAGGTATTAATTCTCGTACTCGTACTCATACTCGTACTCGTCGTCTTCCGCTTTATCCGGGACCGGGTCGCGGGGGCAGCAGACTCAGCAGAGACGCCCAGACGTCCCACTCCCCAGACACCTCTTCCAGCTCCTCCGGAGGGAGCCCAAGGCGTTCCCAGGCCAGCCGAGAGACATAGTCCCTCCAGCGTGTCCTGGGCCGTCCCCTTGGCCTCCTCCCGGTGGGACGTACCTGGAACACCTCCCGAGGAAGTCGTCCAGGAGGCATCCGGTATAGATGCCCGAGCCACCTCAACTGGCACCTCTCGACGTGGAGGAGCAGCGGCTCTACTCCGAGCCCCTCCCGGATGGCCGAGCTCCTCACTCTATCTCTAAGGGAGTGCCCGGCCACCCTATGGAGGAAGCTCATTTCAGCCGCTTGTATGCGGGATCTCGTTCTTTCGGTCATGGCCCAAAGTTCATGGCCATAGGTGAGGGTAGGAATGTAGACCGACCGGTAAATCGAGAGCTTCGCTTTTCGGCTAAGCTCTCTCTTCACCACAACGGACCGGCACAGCGCCCCCATTACTGTAGCAGCCGCACCGATCCGTATGTCGATTCACGCAAACTTTTGACCTGCCGTGAAGATGTTCAGAAGCCACACAAACTTTTTCAGTCTACAATAATAAACTACAGAGAACTCAACTTTACCTAAATACACTGAAATATGACTCCATTCAGTTTTGTTCAATCCATTAATGCTTTTTTTCATGAGTTAGAGTTGTTATGGTTTAAACACAAGTGATTAAACTAAATCACACTCAGTCTCATACAACAACATAACACACCTCAAAAAATGGTGGAAACAACCTCTGTCGGATGTAATCTGTGAAACTTCCTCTTTTTTTGTCACCTGTAGATGTTAATGCTCATTGGTCTGTGTGCTGAGGGGCACAAAATGCATGTGAATCATCTAAGGCGCACTTTTATTCTCGCTGAAAAAGAAAACTGTGTCCATACATAGCTGCATAGAGTTGCACCTAATTGTGGAAGGATGGCAGCTTTGGCACAGCTAGAGATTAGAAGACTTCAGAGAGAGCTTTTTATTTAGAGATCGTAGTGATCTCTTGGCACATGGTGATGCATGGCTAATAAGCTGGTTTAGATTGTCCAGGGCAATTCTTTTTGAGTTCTTTATGGAGCTGGCACCAGGGTTGCAGAGGGAAACCAGGAGGAACATCTGCATCTGCGGTGCCAGTTCTAGCTCTCACTATGCTGCAGTCCTTTCAACCAGAGCTTCTCAGAGGGAGTTAACTGACAGGTCAGGTATTTAACAGTGATCCCTGAGCCAGGCCATACCAGCCATGTGGACCAGCCTCATCCATATTGCTTACCTATAAAAAGTTCCCCTAAACAGTGGCTCTCATTTGTTGCAAGGAGCCAATTTCTGAATGTAATCAGAGCTATGAGTGCACTCACACTGCTATAAGGGCCCCATCTGTAAGTTAATATGAATTTATGAACAGAAGGCATTTACATTCAATATATGTGCAACCTATTTATGACACACTAATGTGTCTCATAATGCGATGGCACGTTGGCCTCTTCAGTTCATGATTCCTTGATACTATAATAATTATTTAAAGGAACAAACCTTAAGCAGACTCCGTGCGTGATGGGTGGCTTCTAGGTGATTTTCTATATTTTATATGGCGTCCTGGATGGTTTTAAAGATTTAAAGTACTTTACATAGTGTGTATGGTGACAGTCTTCCTAATATAATTATGGGAGGCATATTCACGTCATTATAATGATCAACAGTGAGCTGTAATGTAGCTTAGTGAAGCAATTAGAGTGCTGTGTGGATTTCATGCAGACATTGTAGTAGAACTTAACCAACAAGCTTTTTATTTTAAGCCAGGTTCTAGTTGTCATTCAAGAAGTTCTTGGTTTGCTTTAATTCACTACAAATCTCCCTCATGATGTGTAGTCAAAGTCTCTCAGTGTTTTTCCGCCGACAGGAACCGGTTCTTTGACTGTCACAGCACCGTTCCCATGGTTATTTGGACAGGTGCTGGGTGACTTCCGGCCACTTGTGCTACTTTGCATATGTATGTAGGGGCAGGGACCTGGCGGTCCAAGTGCCACCTGCAGCTATCTAAAATCCACTGCAAATTGGGAAGTATGAAGGCTACGTGTGCGCTGACATGTCTAAGCACAGTTTCGTACATCTGAATTTTTTGGTGCTTCGGCAGTTTCAGAATTTCTCCCTACCGCCAACTTTTTGTATGAAAGCTGTGCACTATTTTGTACATGAGGCTCGTAGTCTTTATAGAAGAGTGGGAAAAGCAAAGCCATTGTTGATATCTTCCTTACCTGGGTGGACATTCACCTTCCACCAGGACAGCCACCATAAAAACAGACAGCTAGAGCTACAATGGGATGGCTTACATTAAAGCAGATTCATACCTTAAAATGGTCTAGTCAAAGTCCAGGCCTAAATCCAACTAAAATATAATGCCTATAATGCAATAAATATAATAATATTTTATTATAAAAGGAGGGGTAGGGTTGAACTTATAGACACAGAGGAACACAAGAATCTGGTAATCGCAATCAGCAATAGCGACGACAACAGACGACAGGGACAGAAAACAGGAACTTAAATACACTGAGGTGGAAGAAGTATATGAAAAACAGGCAAGTGCAATCAACAGAAACAGGGGTAAATCATGACATTACCACTACTTCAGTTGAAAGTGCCAGATGATGAGTTAATGAAAGAAAAAAACAATTACCTGAACTGGATGGGTGGAGGGGGCCTTCTGGAATGCCTGGATTGTGTTCCACAGATGGGTGCACTGATACATGGTGATGGGGAGCACCTGACCTTTGCACTGGCACATGCCAAGAAGCTGGTTGTTTCCCCAGAGACTGCAGAGAGGCAAGATGGTTGTGGCGTGGAACACTGCTGACCATGGCGGAGAGCATGTGGGGCATCAAGCCATGGTTCCAACATGGAGGAGGGCTTGAACTCCTGGCGTCCTCTTTGGTGGGCTGACAACCACACCGAGGAGGCAGAGAGGAGGCATACCGCCTCAGCCATACCCTGGTTGCACTAGCCTAGAAATGACAATGAAGGGACAGAAAATGGGAACCTTAATACACTGAGGTTAAAGAAATGCATGAAAATCAGGTGAGTGCAATCAACAGAAATCCAAAGGTGCAGATCATGACAGGTAGAGACAAACCCCAAAATACCTTCAACCATGCCCTATTTTTAAAAGACATTAACATGCTAAAAGGCTGAAATAAAATCTGTTCTCATTTTGACAAGTACCATAACTTCAACTTAGCCTTTCACAAAATCGCTGTTACATAATTTTCATTATGTTAAGGTTTTGAGCCTTTTTTTTCTTGGTATTGATTGCAGCCAGATAATGAAAAAAATGTCCCTGAGTTCTGTGGATTATGCTCTTCATGAAAAATCTCAGTAGCAGCCTTTTTCTCATAATTCAGCTTGAGGAGGAGTGGAGGTCTTCATTAATTTCTCATCATGACAAATAGCACTGATAAAAGACACTGGAGAAAAGAAAAAAACACTCTCCTTTGGATTTATTTACCCACAATGTTTTTGATGAAGATGCCTATTTGCATGTGATCTCTTACATTTTGTCCCCTTTTTTCCATTTTCTTTCAATCTTTTACATATTCTCATTCTTAATTCATCCTGTCACTTTCATTTTTCTTTTCTTCCCTTTCTTGTCCTATTTTCCTACCTCTTCTTTCTGTGTTACTCCTCATCCTTTTCAATTTTTCTGTTCCTGTCTCCTGCTCACAATTACCAAATGTTACAAGTAAACTGTCCTGCAACCCACTGGGGTGCAGGTGGGGCATTAGACTTTGGATGATGATTTTTGCCTTCTTTCTGTCTTTTTTCACTCTGGCCTGTAATCTCTATTCCAGTAGAAAAACTCCTTGAGCTCCCAGTGGAAACTAGCTTGAAACTGTTTCAGAGTCAGAATCTAGTAAAACAGGGATTTTTAGACCCCACATTGAAAAACTGCTGTAACATCACTATACCTCCTGGGTGATAAATAAATAAAAAAGAAAATTCATAAAGAATGCTGTTTTTCATGTTTTAGGGGTTGAACCTGATTTTGATGGCCTGTGTTGTTGCTGGTTGTTTGGGATGGAGAGAGAGTTTGTGAGTGCTGGGATGTGGATGTGTCACTGGTGGGAGGCATGAGCAGCTTGGTAACATCCCAGCTGCTCTGTCAGCAAATTTGTTCAAGTAGAGGGCGTGCTGTGTTTAGCTGTGTTGAGAATGGAGAAGTTTGCAGAACATTAATCAGTGCATTAATTCATTACTTTTAAAGTCAAAAAGGTTGAAGTTATGGATCTATTCAAAACAATTCAAATTATGTACAAAAAAGGAGGTTTATGAGTTTAGGGGAGACCTTCATTTTAATTCCATTCAATTCAATTCAGTTTATTTATATAGCGCCAATTCACAACACGTCGTCTCAAGGCACTTCACAAAGGTCAGGTACATACATTCCAATTAATCGTAACCATTGAACAGTGCAGTCAGATTCAGTTATTTATTCAAATTGGATACAACGTTTTTCTGTCTAAGGAAACCCAGCATATTGCATTGAGTCAGAGACTGGTAGCATTCACTCTTCCCGGATGAGCATGTAGAGACAGTGGACAGTCACTGGCATTGACTTTGCAGCAATCCCTCATACTGAGCATGCATGTAGCAACAGTGGAGAGGAAAAACTCCCTTTTAACAGGAATAAACCTCCAGCAGAACCATGCTCGGTGTGAGCGGCCATCTGCCACGACCGTCTGGGGGTTTGAGAGAACAGAGCAGAGACACAAAGAGAACAAAGAAGCAAACATAAAGCATGGAGAACAATAAGGAGTACGGGGGGGACGGCTAAAAAGGTGTATGAATATATCAATTTAAAAAAATAGATATAAAAGCCATAACATACAATCGGTGGGTTGCCGGTTCCATTTGCTCTGTCTCATTTGTTGTGTCCTTAGGCATGACACTTCCCATGCCTTACCTGCTGATGGTTGTCAGAGGGCCCTGGGGCACTGATTGTATGGCACCCTCGCTTCTGACATTCTGCCCCAAGGCAGCTTCAATGTACAGGGATTGGACAATGAAACTGAAACACCTGGTTTAAGATCACAATAATTTATTAGTATGGTGTAGGGCCTCCTTTTGTGGCCAATACAGCGTCAATTTGTCTTGGGAATGACATATACCAGTCCTGCACAGTGGTCAGAGGGATTTTAAGCCAATCTTCTTGCAGGATAGTGGCCAGGTCACTACGTGATACTGGTGGAGGAAAACGTTTCCTGAAAACACCCCAAAGTGGCTCAATAATATTTAGATCTGGTGACTGTGCAGGCCATGGGAGATGTTCAACTTCACTTTCATGTTCATCAAACCAATCTTTCACCAGTCTTGCTGTGTGTATTGGTGCATTATCATCCTGATACACGGCACTGCCTTTAGGATACAATGTTTGAACAATTGGATGCACATGGTCCTCAAAAATGGTTCGGTAGTCCTTGGCAGTGACGTGCCCATTTAGCACAAGTATTGGGCCAAGGGAATGCCATGATATGGCAGCCCAAACCATCACTGATCCACCCCCATGCTTCACTCTGGACATGCAACAGTCTGGGTGGTATGCTTCTTTGGGGCTTCTCCACACCGTAACTCTCCCGGATGTGGGGAAAACAGTAAAGGTGGACTCATCAGAGAACAATACATGTTTCACATTGTCCACAGCCCAAGATTTGCGCTCCTTGCACCATTGAAACCGACGTTTGGCATTGGCATGACTGACCAAAGGTTTGGCTATAGCAGCCCGGCCGTGTATATTGACCCTGTGGAGCTCCTGACGGACAGTTCTGGTGGAAACAGGAGAGTTGAGGTGCACATTTAATTCTGCCGTGATTTGGGCAGCCGTGGTTTTTTGTTTTTTGGATACAATCCGGGTTAGCATCCGAACATCCCTTTCAGACTGCTTCCTCCTGCGTCCACAGTTAATTCTGTTGGATGTGGTTCGTCCTTCTTGGTGGTATGCTGACATTAACCTGGATACCGTGGCTCTTGATACATCACAAAGACTTGCTGTCTTGGTCACAGATGCGCCAGCAAGACGTGCACCAACACTGTGTCCTCTTTTGAACTCTGGTATGTCACCCATAATGTTGTGTGCATTGCAATATTTTGAGCAAAACTGTGCTCTTACCCTGCTAATGGAACCTTCACACTCTGCTCTTACTGGTGCAATGTGCAATCAATGAAGACTGGCTACCAGGCTGGTCCAATTTAGCCATGAAATCTCCCACACTAAAATGACAGGTGGTTCAGTTTCATTGTCCAACCCCTGTATCTTGTATTACTGACTTAATACCTTCTTCAGCTTCTGGCTTTAAGGGGTATTGACGGACTAATGGCCTTTTTTCAGATATTAGTTTAACCTTGTATGGTGGGAACCCCTTTATTAGCCCTACATCAGTTGATGATTGTGACCACAGTTCAGGTGGGACAGCAGGTAGGGCAGGGTGCATGTTGCTCTCTTTGCTCTCAGCTAAGCCCTATATTTGTCCCTCTGCCTCATCTAAATGTGTCCTTGGATGGACTTTGACTGTCCACGCCAGAGTGAGCTTCCAGATTTCTGTATTAGGATCCACTTTCGACAGTGTCAGTGCTGTTCCTGCAGAAGTTTAAAGCCTCTGTTTTTCCAAATTCTTATTATTCTTTTTTATCATATTTTATATGTCCTTATTACATTTAAAAATGAGATCACTATTTCTGGTAGTTGCTATTATTTTAAATAATGCTTGGTTTAGTTCTTATTAAAAATAAAAAATAAAAACTCACTCACTGATGAACACAAAAAATGAAGGGCATATTATATCTTATAATCTTAGTTTGTCTTACCCAGTTTTATAGATACACCATACAGTTTCAGTCAGCTTTGTATTTAGTTCAAGTAACTAAAGTTTATTTCAACTAACTCAAGTTTTCTCTATTTCAGTCCAGTCCAGTAATTCCGTTAAGGTTCATTTCATCTTATGTTAAGTTTGAGTGTAATTCAGTCATTTTGAACCTGACTGGAAAATGTCTAAACATTTGTTAAAATCTTTTTGTTTTACCATAGAGAACTGACCTAATATTATTATGGTAATGTTGAGGACTCTAATTTTTACATAACATGAATCATACATTTATTTCACAAAAACAGAAAGTCAAACACAGACATTTGGCCACATGAAAGTTTAAATACCTGGTTTGTAAAAGAATTGTGAAAAATTGAAGACGGATCTATGAGCTTTCTTATGGTTATCAGTATTTTCAATACAGGTAGAACCTTTGCTATCTTTATATGATTTTTCAAAAAAGATTCTGGAAACCTTATTAAGATATAAATTTGGCAATGATCATCAGAACATCAGACCTTTATTGGCACTTTTAAAGTCCCTCAAAGACGTATTACAATGAAATCAGTCATTCCCATTCACACACTACTTACTTATTTCTCTGTCAGTCATTTTATTTGCAAAAATTAGAAAATAATTTGACTTCTATTATTCTTAAAATGCACATTGTTTCCTCATAACCCCTTTTGTTTCCACTAGGTCTGTTTTGAACGCTTCAATTCTTTTTTTTTATTCACCAAGAATCAATAAGGTGTTAAAGGTGTTATCTGTTGAGTGTCATGTTATCATTGTCAGGTCAGTGAGGTTCATAAGTCAGTCAGAACCTTGGTCATTTGGTCTGTGCTCATAATGTGTCATAGATCCAGCCTATGATTAGTCAGCAAAATTTCCACCTATAGGAGAAAAATTGATTGTTAATGAATGAGCTGCATTTCCTAGGAACACTGTCTTCCTCCTGGATGAACATCACCTGTTGAAAAACTTTCATCATTGTTTGTTTCACATATTCAATCAGATCTTTATATTATACCAGTAGGTGAAGTTGTTAGTATCTCATGTAGATTGACATATACTGTTGCATTTGGAGAGGATCTCAGATTAAATAAACATAGTTAGAGCTTCAATCCAGGTTCATTTTGTGTCTGCAGACTTTAGCCAATTTTTCTTTTTTTTTTATACATAAAGAGCAAGATTCAAAACATTTTCAAAAGGCAGATTGTGGCAGAATGTAAACAAAACTGCTTATTGATTGACAAGATAACATTCAAGCACACAATCACCATATTAAAAGGCTCCACTTCTAGAGAATCACTAAACTTCTGGGGTCCGGTTTTGGCCCGCGGACCTTGAGTTTGACACATGCAGGGTAGAGTTACAATTTTTTTTTCAGACCTTTCAGCAGAGACAGGCTTCTGCTGTTTGCTGAAGTTTAATCTTTGTTTTCAGGCAGCTGCATCTCTTTGTCAAGGTCGCCTCACAGAGCTGAAATTTAACTTCTCTCAAAGAGGAAAAATCAAGAATGCACACAATCTGAGCCAAATATGGAATTATTTCCCTGTAAAATGAATCTTTTGCATTTTATCATGATAATGTTGGTAGTATAACACCATAGAATGATTTTTAAAGCACCTGTTTCTCACTAATGCTTGCCTACAAAATCTTTTACTCTCAGATTACTTCTTTAACAACATTCTGTTCTCTCTTCTCTAGTCATTGTTCACTGGGTTGTCCAGTTGGACAGTTTCCATGTTGTCCACATTGTCACCTCCTCTTTTAACTTCCTTTACCACGTCCTCTAAAACCACCTCTTAGTCTTTATAATTTGGGGCTACCTTGGTATTCTAAACTGGGATGGGTGGCGGTCCACCCCCTTATTTGTTTTCAGTTAAGATGAAAGTTTTTTGTTGTTGTTTTTTTTTCTGTGCTTTTCTTAAGGCCTCAGTATTATGTCTATGTCAGTTAGAGGCTGCTCTTGTTGTTTTTTTAATTCATCTTTTTGTTTTAATCTGTTTATTAACTGTGTGCACTCAGGGACTGAAAGGTCCCCTTTGAAATTATAATCTGGCAAGGTTTTTTATTGTCTCTTGAATCTTTTGAATGCATAATCTCCAGTTTAAGATCCCCGTGTAGTTTTAGGATTTCAGTGATAATTAAGTTACCTGAAAATCCGTATTTTTATGCCATCGTGTACATATTTCTGTTAAATCAGAGCTTTTTCCCTGTCCCTTCCCCATTGTTCTTTGTTATTTTTCTCTTTTTAGTTTTCATTATTTCTAATTTTAGATCCACTTGTAATTTTAAGACATCCTTTGTATCTAATTTGCCCAAAAACCCATGTTTTTTATTTTTTATTCCATCTATGACAGATCATACCTGCTCCTTTTACATAGTTCTCCATAAACTTTACATCCCCTTCTAAGTCAATTATTTAACTTTGTTTCTTCCCCATTATGTTTTGTGTTAGTTTAATTGTAGTATGAATGTCCCAGATAAAAGGTCACTGGCATGAGACTTTAAGGAGAGGACATTAACACGCCCTTCTACTGCGACTAATTCGCAGCGGTGTTAATTTTCTGGAATGAAATCCGACCTGAATCTCCAAAGTCACCAGTACGTAGTTTTAATCTGGGCAAAAGAAAACACAGGACTAGCAGAATCCTGCTGATTCTATTAAAATGCTTAGTCCTCCAAACACACACACACAACACAGTCACACAGTTAGTTTCAGGTACCTTGTAATTTTTCTAAGTCAACTTGGTGTTATTTTATGAGCTCAATTTACTCCGTTCTTTTTACTTTTATAGCGCTTATTCTATTCCCTCGCAGGAGAATAACCGTTAGTCATTTTATTTGGCCCCCTTCTTGGCGGGGCCCTACCTTAATTTGTCACTATTCCTTTCACGGTGGAATAAAACCATTCCAATGCAGCGTCCTTCCCGGCGACGCACTACCAACGACTTTTAAGTACTTTTCTTCTTTTATTTATATAGTGCTTTACTCTATTCCCTCGCAGGGGAATAATCCTCAGTCGTTTTCTTTAATCCCCTTCACGGCGGGATTGTACCAAATTTGTCACTATTCCTTTCACGGTGGAATAAAACCATTCCAATGCAGCGTCCTTACCGGCGACACACTACTAACGACTGTTAAGTACTTTTCTTATGAACTGTATTTTAAAACTGTCTCACCTCGGAGTTGACTTCTTGGTGACTCTCTGAATCCTGTGAGAGTCACCCCGCGCCGAGGAAGGCGATAACCCACTGGCCAGGTGTGAATTCACACACACCGGGACTTTCAGCCACTCCGGCTAATGGAGGCTGTGCAGCAGTGCTTCGCTCGACGTCAGGCTTCCCCCACGGATCCCAGAGTCACTGTTAAAGCAAAGAGAAATAAGGTTATTGAATTACGAAGGACCAAGTAATGTTAGGTATTATTCAGTCAACTCAGAGGTAAGAACGATACAGTCAGTTTTACTTGTGACAAGGGTAGCCCACTTTGCAGTGCAACTACAAAGTTTTGACACCCTATCTCTTTATTTATACAGGTCCTTCTCAAAATATTAGCATATTGTGATAAAGTTCATTATTTTCCATAATGTAATGATGAAAATTTAACATTCATATATTTCAGATTCATTGCACACTAACTGAAATATTTCAGGTCTTTTATTGTCTTAATATGGATGATTTTGGCATACAGCTCATGAAAACCCAAAATTCCTATCTCACAAAATTAGCATATCATTAAAAGGGTCTCTAAACGAGCTTTGAACCTAATCATCTGAATCAACGAGTTAACTCTAAACACCTGCAAAAGATTCCTGAGGCCTTTAAAACTCCCAGCCCGGTTCATCACTCAAAACCCCAATCATGGGTAAGACTGCCGACCTGACTGCTGTCCAGAAGGCCACTATTGACACCCTCAAGCAAGAGGGTAAGACACAGAAAGAAATTTCTGAACGAATAGGCTGTTCCCAGAGTGCTGTATCAAGGCACCTCAGTGGGAAGTCTGTGGGAAGGAAAAAGTGTGGCAGAAAACGCTGCACAACGAGAAGAGGTGACCGGACCCTGAGGAAGATTGTGGAGAAGGGCCGATTCCAGACCTTGGGGGACTTGTGGAAGCAGTGGACTGAGTCTGGAGTAGAAACATCCAGAGCCACCGTGCACAGGCGTGTGCAGGAAATGGGCTACAGGTGCCGCATTCCCCAGGTCAAGCCACTTTTGAATCAGAAACAGCGGCAGAAGCGCCTGACCTGGGCTACAGAGAAGCAGCACTGGACTGTTGCTCAGTGGTCCAAAGTACTTTTTTTGGATGAGAGCAAATTCTGCATGTCATTCGGAAATCAAGGTGCCAGAGTCTGGAGGAAGACTGGGGAGAAGGAAATGCCAAAATGCCAGAAGTCCAGTGTCAAGTACCCACAGTCAGTGATGGTCTGGGGTGCCGTGTCAGCTGCCGGTGTTGGTCCACTGTGTTTTATCAAGGGCAGGGTCAATGCAGCTAGCTATCAGGAGATTTTGGAGCACTTCATGCTTCCATCTGAGAATCTGTGGGATATTGTGAAAAGAACGTTGAGAGACTCAAGACCCAACACTCTGGATGAGCTAAAGGCCGCTATCGAAGCATCCTGGGCCTCCATAAGATCTCAGCAGTGCCACAGGCTGATTGCCTCCATGCCACGCCGCATTGAAGCAGTCATTTCTGCAAAAGGATTCCCGACCAAGTATTGAGTGCATAACTGACATGATTATTTGAAGGTTGACATTTTTTGTTTTAAAAACACTTTTCTTTTATTGGTCGGATGAAATATGCTAATTTTGTGAGATAGGAATTTTGGGTTTTCATGAGTTGTATGCCAAAATCATCCATATTAAGACAATAAAAGACCTGAAGTATTTCAGTTAGTGTGCAATTAATCTAAAATATATGAATGTTAAATTTTCATCATGACATTATGGAAAATAATGAACTTTATCACAATATGCTAATATTTTGAGAAGGATCTGTATACACAATTCAACAGACAGTTCAGTATGTGTGTGAGACAGAAAGGAGGCTGGTTCTCACGGAGATAACAATAATTCACACACACAGGGAGGAAGGCATAGTTTTTACATGAGTGATGTACATGAGTGATGAGTGATAACAAGTTTTCGCACCCATCCAACATTTAGATAACACTGTCATGTTTGTTATAAATGCTGTGTGTAAATGTTGATCGGGGCTCTGCTTCACTGACTAACCACTGTGACAGGGTCTTCAAATGTTTAATGCCTTTGAATAAAACTTATAAAGTCTGGATTTTCTTTTGTTGTGAGTCAACTTCTCTCACACTTTGATAAGAAAATTCCACTACACGAATTACAATAGTCCAGCCTTGAAGTAACAAATACATGGACTAGTTTTTCAGCGTCACTCCTGGACAGGATATTTCTAATTTTGGCAATGTTCCGGAGATGAAAGAATGAAACCCTAGAAACGTGTTTAATATGGGATTTAAATGACATGTCCTGGTCAAAAATAACACCAAGGTTTTTTTACTTTATTATCAGAGGTCAATTGAATGCCATTCAGGTTAAGTGATTGACTAAGTAGTTTCTTTTTTAAAGACTCCGGTCCAAAGACGACAACTTCTGTCTTGTCTGAATTTAGAAGCAGAAAATTTAAAGTCATCCAAGTTTTTATGTCTTCAAGACATGCTTGTAGTCAATCTAACTGGTTGGGCTCATCAGGATTCATGGATAAGTAAAGCTGAATGTCATCAGCGTAACAGTGAAAATGTATTCTATGCTGCCTGATAATTTTACCTATTGGAAGCATATATATAGTGAAGAGAATTGGCCCAAGTACTGAACCCTGTAGTATTCCACAATTAACCCTGGAGTTTAAAGATGATTTATCATTTACATGAACAAACTGGAATATGTCGGACAAATAAGATTTAAACCAGCCTAGCACTGTTCCCCTGATCCCTACAGCATATTCCAGCCTTTCTAAGAGAATATTGGGATCGATTGTATCAAATGCAGCACTGAGATCTAATAGGACAAGTACAGACACAAGTCCATTATCTGAGGCCATAAGAATATCATTAGTGACTTTCAGCAGAGCTGTTTCAGTGCTATGATGAGCTCTGAAACCTGACGGAAACTCTTCAAACAGGTCATTGCTGTGTAAATGCTCACACATTTGATTAGCAACTATTTTCTCAAGAATTTTGGATAAGAATGGAAGATGGGATATAGGTCTGTAATTTTTCAAGTCATCTCGATCAAGTGAAGGTTTCTTACGTAAAGGTTTAATTACAGCTAACTTAAAAGCCTGTGGTAAATATCCATTTATCAAGGATAGGTTAATCATACCTAAAATGGGGCTGGTAATCAGAGGGAACACTTCCTTAAATAATTTGGTTGGGATTGGGTCTAACATACAAGTTGAAGGTTTAGATGAAGCTAATATTTCTGATAACTCAGGAAGCTCCGCAGGATCAAAGCAGTCCAAACACAAATCAGGTTCTACAGTTACTTCCAATGTTGTCTCACTTGCTGAGGATTAAGTAATCATCTTCAGGAGTATGTCAAAGATTTTCTTTTTAATAGAATCAATTTTATTTTGGAAGAATCCCATAAAGTCATGACTGCTGAGAGCTAAGGGAATGAATGACTCAACAGAGCTATGACTATGTGTAAATTTAGCAACTGTACTAAAGAGAAACCTAGAATTATTCTTGTTCTCTTCTATTAATGATGAGAAATAAGCTTTTCTAGCTTGATGAAGTATCTTTTTATACAACAGTAGGCTATTTTTCCAGATTAAGTAGGAATCCTCTAGGTGTATAGAGCGCCATTTCCTCTCCAATTTTCTAATGTGTGCTTTAAAGTACGCAGCTCTGAATTAAACCAGGGAGCTAGCCTCCTATGAGTAATTACCTTCTTTTTCAAGGGGGCTGCATTGTCTAATGCACCACGCAATGATGAAGTAACACTATGAACAAGAGAATCAATTTGTGAAGGGGAAGAAACAAAATTATTACCCTCCACTGTGCTTTTCTGTGATAATGAGGAAATCAAAAGTGGAACAGATTCTTTAAAGGTTGTTACACCATTGTCTGATAATGATCTACTATAATTAAATTTTCTTTCATGTGTGGAGTACTCGGTTAAATTAAACTCAAAGGTTATTAAAAATGGTCAGACAGGACAGGGTTATGAGAAAATATTGTTATGTCTTTACACTCAATGCCATATGTCAGCACAAGGTCCAGAGAATGAAGACAAAGGTGGGTAGGTTTGTTAATGTTTTCAGCAAAGCCAATTGAGTCTATAGCATTAAAGGCTATATTTAAGCTATCACTTTCAGTGTCAACATGAATGTTAAAATCCCCCACTATAATAACTTAATCTGTATTTAACACTAAATCAGATAAAAGGTCTGAAAACTGATGTAAAAATCGAGAGTAAGGGCCTGGTGGACAGTACAAAACAACAAACAGAAGTGGTTTTAGTGCTTTGCAATTTGGATGAGGAAAAATAAGGATTAAATATTCAAAAGAGTTGTATTTATTGATTGGTCTGGGAGTAGTTAATAAATCGGACTGAACAATGGTTGCTACTCCTCCTCCTCGCCCAGTATTTTGAGGAATGTGAAATAATTAGTAGGAGTTGATTCATTTATAGTAACATAATCCTCTTGCTGCAGCCAGGTTTCTGTGAGACAATATAAATCAATCTGATTGTCACAAATCAGGTCACTAACTAGCAAAATCTTTGAAGAGAGAGATCTTATATTCAGTAAGCCACATTGTTTTATTTTTATTTTTAGTTTGAGTTGTTTATTTTTATTAGATTTTCCTGATTTCCTCCTTTTATGGTTGTCAGAGTTTTGGAGAACTAATAAATTCGGCCAGATTCCTAGAAAGAAGAGCTGCTCCCTCCAAAGTGGGATGGATGCCGTCTCTCCGGATCAGACCAGGTTTTCCCCAAAATGTTCGCCAATTATCAATGTAGCCGACATCGTTTTCTGGACACCACCTAGACAGCCAGCGGTTGAATGACAGCATGCGGCTAAGCATGTCGTCACTGGTCAGATCGGGGAGGGGACCAGAGAAAATTACGGAGTCCGACATTGTTTTGGCAAACTTACACACCGAAGCAACACTAACTTTGGTGACCTCCGATTGACGTAACCGGGTGTCATTATCGCCAGCGTGAATTACAATCTTACTGTATTTATGCTTATCCATAGCCAGCAGTTTCAGGTAGGATTTGATGTCGCCCGTTCGGGCCCCTGGCAGACATTTGACTATGGTCGCTGGTGTCTCTAGTGCCACATTTCTGACTATGGAGCTGCCAGTTACCAGAGTTGGCTTCTCAGCGGATGTGTCGCTGAGTGGGGAAAATCTGTTAGAAACGCAGACAGGTTGGTGGTGACCTGTGGGCTGGAATCTAGGACTATGCTTTCTACGTACCGTCACCCAGCCGGCATGAGGCCCCGGCTCTGCGGACTCTGCTGGAGGACTGCTACGGGGAGCTACCCTCGGTGGCTCCATGCTGGCTAAGGGGCCTCGGCTATCTGCTGGTTTTTCAACAGCGCAGAGCCGGGCCTCCAATTCCGACACCCTTGCCTCCAAAGCTACAAAAATGCTACATGTATTACACGTACCATTATCACTAAAGGAGGCAGAGGAGTAACTGAACATCTGACAGAGAGAGCAGGAGAGAGGAGGAGACTCAGAGAGAGAGAAACAGCAGAACGGGTAGCCATGGTGGAGCTAAAGCTAACGCTAAGCTAGCGACTCCTTACCACTACTAGAAAAAAACTTGTAAAACACGGAGAGTCCCCAAACGTTAAAAGCAGCAACAGAAAGTATGTGTTTTAACATGCTTATGTATTAGAACAAGTAAGAGGTATCACAGTAGAGAGAAATCAGATCAAACGAGAGAGCCTTCACACAACAAACAATCCACCGAGTGCAGCAGCGAAAACAGGAAGTGACGAATACGCCTTACCACGCCTGTCTAGCAGAGGCCACAAGGCTAAGTCTGTCACAAGGCTAAGACACAACCATCAGACTCCAACTCATTTAGAATCACTAATCAGTCTGATATAGAGGATCAAGAAGCAAGATAAAGTTTGGTATTTATCTATTTTAAATATGTTGTCACGAGAACACAATCACACTAAATTGCTGTCTGTACTGTGGCTTGTGAAAATAAATGGAAAAAGTTTAAATTGTAACATGTTTACAGTTAGATTAAAAAAAATGTACTTAAAGCATGTTTTAAAACTAGTATAGTTAAAGTCTGCTGTTTTGGCTTCATACACTGCCTGGGCAAAAAAAAAAGTCGCCACCAAAAGAGGTCACACACTAATATTTTGTTGGACCGCCTTTATCTTTGATTACGCATTCGCTGTGGCATTGTTTCGATAGGCTTCTGCAATGTCAATGTAAGATTTATTTCCACCCAGTGTTGCTTTAATTTTTCACCAAGATCTTGCATTGATGATGGTGAAGTCTAGCCGCTGCGCAAAGCCTTCTCCAACACATCCCAAAGATTCTCATTGTAGTTAAGGTCTGGACTCTGTGGTGGCCAATCCATGTGTGAGAATGATGTCTCATGCTCCCTGAACAAATCTATCACAATTCGAGCACGATGAATCCTGGCATTGTCATCTTGAGTATGCCCATGCCATTAGGGAAGAAAAAATCCATTGATGGAATAAACTGGTCATTCAGCATATTCAGGTAGTCAGCTGACCTCCTTCTTTGAACACATACTGTTGCTAAACCCAGACCTGACCAACTGCAGCAATCCCAGATCATAGCACTGCCCCCACAGGCTTGTACAGTAGTCACTAAGCATGATGGCTGCATCACTTCACATGCTTCTCTTCTTACCCTGATGCGCCCATCCCTCTGGAACGGTAAATCTGGACTCATCAGACCATATGTCCTTCTTCCATTCACTGGACAAAAAAGGTTGGAATCCGGGAAGATATAATAAAATAACAATATATGGATCTGTCAGATATCCGGTAAGTTTCCTGACAAATCCGGACATATCTGATCTGTGAAAGATCCATTCATATACATATATATTATCTCTCTTGATCTGAGTGTTGTAAAATTTAGTAATTTTTAATTCAATCTAAAAACTTGAAAATGTTTTCTATGGACATCAATGCAGTGATTGGAAGATAATAACTCAACAAAAAGACAATTACGAGCATGGTGAGTTCATTGAACATCATATCTGATGATATATATGAGTCAGATATACAGGTAATATCCTGAAAAATCCAAAAACATTAGATCTGTCAGGTATCTGTCAGATCTTTGTGGATCTGAGTATTCAAAATTATAGTGGAGTAGAAAGTACAGATACTTGCTTCTAAATGTAAAAATATAAGGTATATTTTTAAAAATTTACTTAAACAAAGTAAAAATACCTGTAATTTGTACTTTTTAAATATATTTTAACTTTTTTGTTTGTTTCCACCACTGGTTTTACTCAGATTAATCTTTTAAATGCAAATAAAATAATAGTCTGGATCAATGTCAACCAAGTATTTTAGTACCTAAAAGAAAAATTTACAATTATTTTCATGGGAACAAACTAAATATACAAAATATAAAAGACGTATATGAAATAAACATAAGTGTACTTACTTGACTGAAGTGACACTACGGGAAACAAAAATGGGATCTCAATGACTTTGTCAATGTAAAACCAAAAAAAAAAACATTTCTCTATGGCGGGGACATGATTACAAGCCAATCAAATGTACTGGCATTAAAAAAAACAACTTAAAGAGCGGGAACAGTTTGTGTTCACGCATGTGTTGGGACCCAGCCATGGATTTCAACATTAAACTCCGGTACGAACTCTTCTGGAACTTTTCAAAATAAAGTGCATTAACCTTCTTCCAGCACAGCCAGGAAACGGGATAACTGCGGACTTCATGTGATGCCACTACCCAAATAAAAGCACAGCTGTTGCTACATCCGCTCTCATTCCACACGGCCTCTAGTGGGACCGGTCAGGAGAGGCCCAGCGCGCTAATGTCTTTTGCTGGCAAAAAGACATAAACTCTTCAAACTGGATCCAAGAGTGTCATAAGATCACGCGATCATATGCACAAGTTAAGTATGAGTGAAGCACTGTTTGTGTACCCAGTGATTTCATTCATAAAGAGGGGAAATTAAGGTATAAGCATTGCTTACTTTCTCTTTGAGGCCTGCCGAAATTGTGTCGCAGAGAAATCCCCAGTAGAGAAGCTGTTTCTACAAGCCGAGTCTAAAGGAAGGACAACGGCCCGCATCACCGTGTTTGCGGTAATGAACAGCTGGTTGACGGACAGAACGAGGCATCTTTCAAGCCACAGCTCCGGAGGTCAGGTTAGCTGAAAGCTAACCTCTTGTTGACTGTGGACGTTTCTTCAAACTTCGCCCCTAGGACAACATTCCCTCAGCATGGTCAGAGGTTAGGTTTAGGCAGAAAAATAATAGAACGATTTAGATTGAAATAATCTAAACGTTTTTCATCTTATGGAGTTTAGTTTTGTTTGTGTGAAACTCGGCTATCTTAGTGCTAGCAGGCTATCTGCAGCACACGTGCCCTGTTTGTGTTCTGTTTGTGTTTTTAAAGTTAAATAAAACTATACTTCAAGGGTGATTTTAAACACAGAAGATTGCACAGAAGAATATCTCATGAGGACAAAAATATCGAGGCACGTGACGTTGCCCGGTACGGCGGAGCCGGGGTCCCACCCTGGAGCCAGGCCTGGGGTCGGGACTCGCCGGAGGGCGCCTGGTGGCCGGGTTGCTCCTCGCGGGACCCGGGCCAAGCCCGAACGAGAGACGCGAGGCCATCCCCCAGTGGGCCCACCACCTGCAAGGGGAGCCGTGAGGGACCGGTGCAAGGAGGATTGGGTGGCGGACGAAGGTGGAGACCTCAGTGGCCCGATCCCCGGATGCTTAGGCTGGCTCTAGGGATGTGGAATGTCACCTCGCTGGGGGGGAAGGAGCCTGAGCTTGTGCGGAAGGTCGAGAGATATCGACTAGATATAGTCGGGCTCGCCTCCACGCACAGCGTGGGCTCTGGAACCCATCTCCTTGAGAAGGGTTGGACTCTCTTCTACTCTGGAGTGGCCCACGGGGAGAGGCGGCGGGCTGGTGTGGGTTTGCCTGTTGCTCCCCAGCTCAGCCGACTCGTGTTGGGGTTTACCCCAGTGGATGAGAGGGTCGTATCCCTGCGCTTTCAGGTTGGGGATAGGTCTCTGACTGTCGTCTCGGACTATGGGCTGTCAAAATAAGGTGAGATCTTTCCATGCAACATTCATTAACTGCTCACAGTTAAATCCATAAAAATTACAATAAATATCATTATATCCTTATGTGTAATCCATGTAATAATTATTATAAATACACAGTTGAAGCAGTGGAGAGTGAAGCTTGTTCTCATATTCTGGAGCTGAGAGGCCTGTGTGGAGGCACATATTATCTGCCACATGTTATCTGTCTTATCTTTTGCAAAAATATAAACAAGTATATCCAAAGAAATGACGTATGATGATTTTATATTGTTTCACATGTATTGAATAAAATTAGTAATATTTGATTAACAAGTTAAAAAATGTATGATTGAAATGTGGTTAAGAACTGAGAATTAGAGTTAAAAAAAACAAAAAAACTTTAAGGTTTGACATTCTCAATCAGCTATATATGAAAGAGATAATGTTGTGTGGTGTATGAATAAAAAGGATGAAGTTTAAGTAATGGTTTTAAACTGTAAATGAAGTAAATGCTGTAACTAAAAGTTTGAGCAGCACCAATGTAAGAATTAAAGCCTCTGTTTAAGAGGAAGTGTAACTGTTGGATGGGTGCGAGGACTTGTTATTACTCATGTAAAAACTTTGTGCTACAAGGCACCTGCACTCCGCTTTGTATCATGCTCTGGTATGCCTTCCTCCCTGTGTGTGTGAGATCACCGTTATCTATTTCACACACTAGGCCGTGAGAACCAGCCCCTTTTCAGCCTCACACACACACACATACACCCTGTCTGAACTGTCTGTTGAACTGTGCATATAAATAAAGAGATAGGGTGTCAAAACTTAGTAGTTGCACTGCAAAGTGGGCTACCCTTGTCACAAGTAAAACTGACTCAAGGACACTGCATTAGAAAGGTTTTATTTCGCCGCAAGGAAATAGCGATAAATTTGGGTTGGATCTCGCCATAAGGAGATTAAAAACGATGTTGCATTATAAGGGAGCTCATAAACTAAGCTAGGTCGACCATATATATTGCTGAAGGGACATAAATATGTTAAAATACTAACTGTGTGACTGTGTTGTGTGTGTATGGAGGGCTAAGCATTTTAATAGAATCATAGTAGGATTCTGCTAGTCCTGTGTTTTCTTTTGCCCAGATTAAAACTACGTACTGGTGACTTTGGAGATTAAGGTTGGATTTCATTCCGGAAAATTAACACCGCTGCGGACTAGTCGCAGTAGGAGGCCGTGTTAATGTCCTCTCCATAAGTCTCATGCCAGTGACCTTTTATCTGGGACATTTATACTACAATTAAACTAACATAAAACATAATGGGGAAGAAACAAAGTAAACTAATTGACTTAGAAGGGGATGTAAAGTTTATGGAGAACTATGTAAAAGGAGCAGGTATGATCTGTCATAGATGGAATAAAAAACATGGTTTCTTGGGTAAACTAAATATTAACGATATCTTAAAATTACAAGGAGATTTAAAATTAGAAATAATGAAAACCAAAAAGAGACAAAATAAAGAACAAAGGAATGTTGAATATAAACTCTCAGAAAAATGGTTGTAACAGAGCAAGCTGAGAGACATACAGAGGCAGGATAAGAGGGAGAAGCGAAAAGAAAAGTTAACAGTCGCAGTTTTGGTGCAGCCAGAGGAGGAGACTACAGCTTCCTTCAGACAGCAGAGGCAGCAGCCTCCAAGAGCGCAGTCGCCTGCTACACAGGCAGTGGTACAGCGTGAGGAGGAGGAAGAAGGCGTAGCCGCAGCACCTCCTCAAACCCCCGAGAAAAAGCCAGATAAATCAAGCAACCCTTTTAAAACAGAAGAACAGAGCCCCTGCTCTCCCAATTTCTGGGAGAGCACAGGTGTATGAACTAGGAGTAAAAAAAAAATTCAAACCACTACTGACTACTGGCTTATACCCAAATGATGCCCTACTGGCTTGCGAACAGAAATATCACCCATCTGGGAAAAATATTGTTAGGGTTTTTATGACTTTTTGTATTCTTTATCACTCATCTAAGTGCTTTTCCCTCCTTACATGTTGCAGGAAGGGAGATGGTCACAAGAATGAGTTATGCTATTATTACTAGCAGCATCTGGGGGCTATACACCAGGTGCCCACTTCCCACTTCCTCTGTTTGTTTATAATCAAGACAAATGAACCCTAACCTTTCTGACCGCACACACACACACACCCACCCTGAATGTTTGTTGAACTCAAGCATGTATAAATAAAGAGAAATGGGTGCCAACACTTTGTAGTTTTGCACTGCAGAGTGTGACCTACCCTTGCCGCAAGTATAACTGACTGTGTCGTTTCCTTACCTCTGAGTTGACTAAATAATACCTATCATTAATTTGGTCCTTCGGAGCCGGATATTATAAAAACTAAACTGTTTTTATCTTTCTTTGCAGTGACTGGCGGATCTCCGGGAGCAGCCTGACGTCGAGTTAAGCTCTGCGCACTTAGGCCTGGTGGCTGAATGTCCCGGTGTGTGACGTTCGCATCTGGCCGGTGGATTATTGTCTTACTCGGCGCCTAGAAGTCAACTCCGAGGTGAGACAGTTTTAAAATACAGTACATGAGATAAGAGTAAGCGCTATATAAATGAAAGAAGAAAAGTACTTAAAAGTCGTTTGGTAGTGTGTCGCCGAAAGGAGACTGCATTGGAAAGGTTTATTTCGCTGCAAAAAAATAGTGATAAATTTAGGTAGTTATCTCGCCGTAAAGAAATTAAAAACGACTAGGCGCCATAAAGTGACCTGGATAATTTGGTTGGTAACATTCCGCCGGAAGGGAATGAAATTAAGTGTTAAATAATAAAGAGAGCTCATCAACTAAACTAGGTCGACCATACATATTGCTGAAGGGACATAAATATGTTAAAATACTAACTGTGTGAGTGTTGTTTTGTGTGTTTGGAAGACTAAGCATTTTGGAAGAATCTTAGTAGGATTCTGCTGGTCTTGTGTTTTCTTTTGCCCAGAATAGAAAGACGTATTGGTGATTCTTGGAGATAAAGGTCGGGTTTAATCCCAGAAAATTAACACCGCTGCGAATTAGTCGCAGTAGAAGGGCGTGTTAATGTCCTCTCCTTGAATTTTATGCCAGTGAACTTCTATCATGGGGAAGAAACAAAGTAAACTAATTAATTTAGAAGGGGATGTAAAGTTTATGGATAATTATTTAAAAGGAGCAGGTATGATCTGTCATAGATGGAACAAAAAACATGGTTTCTTGGGTAAACTAAATATTAACGATATCTTAAAATTACAAGGAGATTTAAAATTATAAATAATAAAAACCAAGAAACCAACTAAAAAGGAAAAGAGAAAGGTTGAGTATAATTATAATTATAATGAGTATAATTCTCAGACAAATGGCTGGAACAAAGTAAATTAAGAAACATGCAGAGGCAAGAAAAGGAGGAAGCGACAGGAGAAGCTGACAGCTGCAGTCTTGGTGCGCCCACATGAGGAAACAGTGGTCGCATCCAGACAGCGAGGTGTTCAGCCCCCTGCCGTGCAGACAGCTGCAGGGCAGACAGCTGGAGCACAGCAAATTGGAGGAGAGATAGAAGGAGCAGTTCCTACAACTCCTATAAGTAAAACAGAAGAACAGAGCTCTTCTAGTGAGCCCTGGTCTCCTAATTCCTGGTGGGACACAGAAGTGCGAACTAGGAGTCAAAATAAGAAAACTACCCCCAGCAAGTACCCAGGCGAAGCCTTAATGGCTCACGAACAGAAATTTCATCCATCTGAAATAAATTTAGGGGGAGACACATTCCCTCTAGTTGAGGTAGCAAATCCAAACATAGGTGACGCCAATCACCGACAGCCGCCAACTATTCTAGTATATAGACCATGGACACAGGAAGACAGAACTGCTGCTTTAAAAGGTATTCCACAGATACAAGAAGGCGTGGAAGAATTTATAGACGCTATTACAGAACTCAGAGGAAGCTTTCATCTTAATGGCAGAGAAATGCTCCAGTGTTTTACCCAGCTGTTTGGTCATCGCTAGTGCAGAGTAGCAGGAGGTTTCACTGGATGCGATGATAATGGTGACATACTAGCACATAATTCACTAGGTTTAAGGGACGCCTTACGCTTACTCTTTGAAAGAATTTGAAGAGTTTATATACAGACAGCAGATTATGGTAAAATCTCACAATGCAAACAGAAGGACGAAGAAGACCCACAAGATTTCTTGGATAGGATGAGACGTGTTTTTAGAGCAAACTCTGCTATACCATATGATGAAGCAGAGGCAGGAGCCTATCAGCAACAGTTGAAGAGAGCCTTTTTGCGAGGCCTTAAAATTGAACTCAGACGGTATATAGATAAACACTGGGTTCATCAAAATACAGGAACTGTTACACAAGCTTTAGAGTATGCGCAGCACGCTCATAAAACAAAGAAAGATAGGAAGACAGATACGTTTGGAATGCAAGACAGTTTAATGGCTTTGCATCGCTCAGGGGCAAGCGGGCAAAGAGGACGGAGAGGATTCAGAGGTCACGGAGGAAGAGGAGGAGGAGGAGGGCCACGACACAGCCACACACAGAGCAATGTCTGAGGTGTGGAAAAATAGGGCATTATGCTAGAGAATGTAGGACAATTTTACAAAACCCTGGCGCAAGAGATGAAAACTGCTGGATCTGCAATGAGCCAGGCCATTTTGCAAGAGAATGTAATGAAAAGCAGGTGGATAACCCCAACTTTACCCAGAATTGACAATTACAGCCACAGCCCCCACCTCCTCCCCCACAGCAGAGAAAAACAGTAATGAAATGGAGGAGGTTGATATACAAGCCGCATTAGAACTTATAGCACTAAGTAGGACGCAAGATTTGCCATATAAAAACATGATAATAAATGGCAAAGTATATAGCTGTTTGTGTGATACAGGGGCATGTAGAACTGTGCTAACTAAACCTCCACCCGGAGTAAAATATTCTAACACCACAGTGCATGTTAGATCAGCAGCTGGCACATCAGAGATACATTACCTAAGTGCACCAGCAACAATAACAGAACCGGAGACAAAACTTACTTGTCAGGCTCCCGTTCTGATAAGTCAAAAATGTCCAGTAAACCTGTTGGGAAGAGATCTTATGCAAAAGTTGCATATAAATATAGTATCAACAGAAACTGGTATGAAAGTTGTAGTGGAAGAAGATGCCATAGTCCTAAATGAACTCTCACAGCCACATTATTACTGGTCCCTCGATCTAGGCCCCACACCAACAGCTCGAGAACTGCTGAGGAGAACCAGAGAAAAACAAACCTCCCAGGAGGCACAGTACATGCCAGATACTGAACTCCATGTAACCATGAGATATAAAAATACTGCAGGGCCAGATTATCAGTATGATACTCTTTTTCACAGAGAAAATAATCAGACTGTTACCATACAGCATCTGTATGTTGACCCCAAAACAGAGAAATCTTCCACCTCAATCATACTGTCAGGAAGACAGCTTCAACAGTTTAAAGGCAGTACACCTCATCTGTCATTAACTAAACCTGTGGGGGGTCAGTGGGAATAATTAGAAAACTTTATACAGCGTGCTGAAAGAGGGAAATATGAGGCATTAACAAGCTCTGACTGGAAAGTAGATCCTAACACAGGAATCTGGAAACTCACTTTTGGGTGGATAGTCAAAGTTCATCCAAAGACACATTTGGATGAGGCAAAGTGACAAATACAGGGCCTAGCTGAAAGCAAAGAGAGCAACAGGCACCCTGCCTTAGCTGCTGTCCCACCTGAACTGTGGTCCCAATCATCGACTGATGTAGGACTTATAAAGGGGTTTCCACCATATAAGGTTAAATTAATATCTGAAGAACGGCCAGTAGTTCGCCAGTATCCCTTGAAACCAGAAGCTGAAGAGGGTATTAAGCCAGTAATACAGGATATGTTGAAGTCAGGAATATTAAGGGAAGCACCTGATGCTACATGCAACACACCTATCTTTCCAGTGCAGAAAGCCAGCACAGGAAAGTGGAGGATGGTTCAGGATCTTAGACCGATAAATGAAATAGTGTGACATGCGATTCCAGACGTCCCGAATCCACATACATTACTGCATTCATTAACTCCAGATAAAAAATATTTCTCAGTGGTATATCTTAGCAATGCTTTCTTTACAGTACCACTGCATGAAGAGTCACAGCATTTATTTGGCTTTCAGTTTAAAGGGAAAAAATACACGTACACCAGACTACCACAAGGCTTCAGTGAAAGTCCACATGTATATATACAAGCCTTAAGATACTCTATGAGCACCTGTGAGGTGCCTGAATATAGTCAAGTCCTGTTGTATGTAGATGATATTCTTATAGCTTCAGACACTCAACAACACTGTGAGGAAGCTACTATAACAGTTTTGAAACACCTCTACCAGACGAGGCACAAAGCCTCTAGGGATAAACTGCAGTTTTGCAAGGAGAAAGTGATTTATTTGGGACATATGTTATCACAGCATGGCCGTTCCCTCCTAAGTAGTAGAAAAACAGCCATACAAGAAGCCCCAAAACCACGAACTAAACAACAAATGATGTCCTTTCTGGGACTGTGTAATTCTTGCAGAGAATGGCTACCAGACTATGCAGCACAGGCAAGTGGAGAATGGTCCAAGATCTCCGACAAATAAATAGTATTGTAGAGCATGCAGCCCCTGATGTTTCAAATCCACACGCATTGCTGCATTCACTGACCCCAGATATAAAGTATTTCTCAGTAATAGATCTTAGCAATGCTTTCTTCACAGTACCACTGCATGAAGAGTCACAGCATTTGTTTGGTTTTCAGTTTAAAGGAAAGAAATACACCTATACTAGGCTTCCACAAGGTTTCAGTGAAAGCCCACATGTTTATACACAAGCATTAAGGTACTCAATGAGCACCTGCATAGTACCAGAACACAGTGAAGTTCTGCTATATGTGGATGACATTTTAGTAGCATCAGACACAGGTAAACACTGTGAAGAGGCCACAATTACTGTGTTAAAGCACCTACACCAAACAGGCCACAAGGCTTCAAGAGATAAACTGCAGTTTTGTAAAGATGAAGTGATTTATTTAGGGCACACACTGTCACAGAATGGACGCTCCCTGCTGAATAGCAGAAAAACAGCCATACAGGAAGCCCCAAAACCAAAAACAAAGCAGCAAATTATGTCCTTTTTAGGACTTTGTAATTTCTGTAGAGAGTGGCTGCCCGATTATGCAACCATAGTGCAACCATTACAATCTATGATTTATGGAACAAACATGACATTAAGGGACAAAATCATTTGGGCAGAAGAGGGGGAAAAATCATTTATTAACTTAAAGAACTTACTGCAAACCACAGTTACATTAGCCTTACCAGACCACAGCCAACCATTCACGCTGTGCGTGGACTCATGTCAGGGCTACATGAAAGCTGTACTGACACAACCCTTTGGGTCTAAAGATAGACCCCTAGCCTTTTACTCAAAGAAGCTCGACACGGTGGCCTGGGGTTTTCCTGCTTGTTTGCAAGCATGCTCAGCTGCGGCTGAAGCAGTGAAGCAAACAGCTGAAATAGTTCTATGCCACCCGCTGACGTTAAAAGTTCCCCATTCTGTCTCACTTGTTTTACTACAGACCTCACTTCCCTTTTTGACACATGCAAGACATATTGCATTAACTTCTCTACTACTCTCACAACCAAATATCACCCTGCCAAGATGTGGCCCGTTAAATCCAAGTACCTTAATACCTACGGCAGAGGATGGACAGCCACATTCATGTAAAGCAAAAGTAGAAGAGGACACCAAACCCAGACAGGACATTTCCCAAACACCACTGCCTAACTCACAAACTGTGTTTGTAGATGGGTCAGCATCAAAAGATGAATATGGGAAAAATAGAGTTGGTTACGCAGTGACAGCATAATAGAAGCTAAATCCTTGCCCAAAACATGCTCAGCCCAGACTGCAGAGTTGTATGCTGTAATGAGAGCATGTGAACTACATGAGGGACAGATACTTACTATATACACAGACAGCCAATACGTTTTTGGATCAGTACATCACCATGCTAAAATCTGGCAGAATAGAGGTTTTAAAACATCCTCATGAACAGAGTTAACACATTTTAATCTTTTGAAAAGATTATTATCAGCAATACAGCTACCTGGTAAAATAGCACTCTGTAAATGTAAGGCTCACCAAACAGATTCTAGCACAGAAACAAAGGGGAATACTTTTGCTGACATAACTGCAAAGAAAGCTGCAACAGAACCCCTAACACTAAAAATGACTGACCTGCTATTTATAGACATGTCAGTACTGAAAGATGTGCAACAGACAGCACCCAGTACTGAAATAAAGGCCTGGCTGAAAAGAGGGGCTGAGAAAAAGGATGATATATACCACATAGAAAACAAACCCGTTTTACCAAAAAATCTATATAAAACGGCGGCGGTGGTGACTCATGGCAAATGCCACGTGTCACAGAGAAATATGTCACATCTGGTGAAACATCACTTCTACGCTATAAATTTTTCTGACTATGCAAAGAATTTTTGTAGATCATGTATTATCTGCTGCAAACATAATCCACAGGGAAATATGAGACCCAAAAGAGGCCAGTTCACAGCAGCAATTCATCCCTTTCACACGATACACATGGATTTCATAGAGTTATCATGGTCAGGGGGAAAGAAATATTGTTTAGTGGTTATACAGGTCCTTCTCAAAATATATTAGCATATTGTGATAAAGTTCATTATTTTCCATAATGTAATGATGAAAATTTAACATTCGTATATTTTAGATTCATTGCACACTAACTGAAATATTTCAGGTCTTTTATTGTCTTAATACGGATGATTTTGGCATACAGCTCATGAAAACCCAAAATTCCTATCTCACAAAATTAGCATATTTCATCCGACCAATAAAAGAAAAGTGTTTTTAATACAAAAAACGTCAACCTTGAAATAATCATGTACAGTTATGCACTCAATACTTGGTCGGAAATCCTTTGGCAGAAATGACTGCTTCAATGCGGCGTGGCATGGAGGCAATCAGCCTGTGGCACTGCTGAGGTCTTATGGAGGCCCAGGATGCTTCGATAGTGGCCTTTAGCTCATCCAGAGTGTTGGGTCTTGAGTCTCTCAACGTTCTCTTCACAATATCCCACAGATTCTCTATGGGGTTCACGTCAGGAGAGTTGGCAGGCCAATTGAGCACAGTGATACCATGGTCAATAAACCATTTACCAGTGGTTTTGACACTGTGAGCAGGTGCCAGGTCGTGCTGAAAAATGAAATCTTCATCTCCATAAAGCTTTTCAGCAGATGGAAGCATGAAGTGCTCCAAAATCTCCTGATAGCTAGCTGCATTGACCCTGCCCTTGATAAAACACAGTGGACCAACACCAGCAGCTGACACGGCACCCCAGACCATCACTGACTGTGGGTACTTGACACTGGACTTCTGGCATTTTGGCATTTCCTTCTCCCTAGTCTTCCTCCAGACTCTGGCACCTTGATTTCCGAATGACATGCAGAATTTGCTTTCATCCTAAAAAAGTACTTTGGACCACTGAGCAACAGTCCAGTGCTGCTTCTCTGTAGCCCAGGTCTGGGGAATGCGGCACCTGTAGCCCATTTCCTGCACACGCCTGTGCACGGTGGCTCTGGATGTTTCTACTCCAGACTCAGTCCACTGCTTCCGCAGGTCCCCCAAGGTCTGGAATCGGCCCTTGTCCACAATCTTCCTCAGGGTCCGGTCACCTCTTCTCGTTGTGCAGCGTTTTCTGCCACACTTTTTCCTTCCCACAGACTTCCCACTGAGGTGCCTTATTACATGGATTACACATAAGGATATAAGGATATTTATTGTAATTTTTACAGCACTCTGGGAACAGCCTATTCGTTCAGAAATTTCTTTCTGTGTCTTACCCTCTTGCTTGATGGTGTCAATAGTGGCCTTCTGGACAGCAGTCAGGTCGGCAGTCTTACCCATGATTGGGGTTTTGAGTGATGAACCAGGCTGGGAGTTTTAAAGGCCTCAGGAATCTTTTGCAGGTGTTTAGAGTTAACTCGTTGATTCAGATGATTAGGTTCATAGCTCGTTTAGAGACCCTTTTAATGATATGCTAATTTTGTGAGATAGGAATTTTAGGTTTTCATGAGCTGTATGCCAAAATCATCCGTATTAAGACAATAAAAGACCTGAAATATTTCAGTTAGTGTGCAATGAATCTAAAATATATGAATGTTACATTTTCATCATTACATAATTGAAAAAAATGAACTTTATCACAATATGCTAATATTTTGAGAAGGACCTGTACATTGTATTTCATAAAATGACCTTACAGCGGAAAATCGAAAGAAGTTGTTGCTTAAGTGAAATGAGAAAAAGTACAATGATGACATAAACAGGGCAGATTTTTAAATTATTTTATTTTTGTTTTCATGTATTATCCTTTTATTTGTTTGTTTTCAAGTATTATTCTTTTATTTTTATGTTTTCAAGTATTATTCTTTTATTTTTATGTTTTCAAGTATTATTCTTATATTTTTATGATCTCAGGTTTTATTCTTTTATTTTTATAATTTCAAGTATTAATCAACATTTAACTTTTAATGGTTGCCGAGGGCGGCGGGGCCATATGAGTATTTCCCACAAAATATAATCCCGTCCGTGGGTTTGTGCTCATACAGAGTATTTTTCTTATTTATTTTTATATTAAATGTTTTTACTTGTGATAAAAGGAGGGACTGTTGGATAGGTGCGAGGACTTGTTATCACTCATGTAAAAACTTTGTGCTGCAAGGCACCTGCACTCCGCTTTATATCATGCTCTGGTATGCCTTCCTCCCTGTGTGTGTGAGATCACCGTTATCTATGTCACACACTAGGCCATGAGAACCAGCCTCTTTTCAGCCTCACACACACACACATACTGTCTGAACTGTCTGTTGAACTGTGCATATAAATAAAGAGATAGGGTGTCAAAACCTTGTAGTTGCACTGCAAAGTGGGCTACCCTTGACACAAGTAAAAGTGACTCTGCATTGGTCTTACCTCTGAGTTGACTAAATAATACCTAACAGTAACGTTGAGTGAGACAGGGATAGAGCAGATGTTTGGGAATTGGGAAGTGAGAGCTGTAGCTTATAGCACAAGACTGATGACTGATCCGGTGGCACAGGGCATAGAAAAGGCCAGCAGACAGCTCAGGAATGAGGTGATGATGGCATGTCTGATATGGACACTCGGGAAATTCCAGAAAATCGCCTTATGTCATGGGTGACCAATGGGACAGCCATGGCAACAACCACTGGCCAATGAGCACAAAGGGTTTGGTGGAAATGCTCTATAAAATGGGCAAGAATAGAGGAACTAGTTGGTTGTTTCCTCGCAGAAGACCAGCGAACAAGATCAGAGAGATGCTACAGATGAATCAGAGGACCAGAAACACAGCCCAGCTGATCGACTGCATTAATAAGAGGATCAACCCGTTTGCCTTAGAAGGACTGTGCCTCAAGATTAAGAATCTGATTTCATCTAAAGCCTTTCTATCCAGACAACAGAAGTGAACTTGATAGGTGAACAGCTGATTGGTCTAAGTTTCAGGCTTCTGGAAGTCCTGAACCAACCTTATTTGTGTCTCCTGGTTTCCTTCAACTCTTCAGCCTCTGGAAACTACTGTCTTCTGAGACATATGACAACAAAGATCCTGTTTAACCATTGAAGCCTGGAGCATCAGTACCTGCCACTTAAAGGAAGAAAACTGAAGATTAAGTCGTATTCCCTTCAAGAAACCACTCGTTACCAGAAGAATTCTTCTCCGTCAGGTGCATGGATGAGCCTCCATCTTCAAAGCCTCTCCAAACTAATTAGTTTCAGCATCAGGGTAAGACAAGCTGAATTGATTGATTTATTTTTATTATTGAAATTATTACATGTTGCCGAATTGAAGTTGTTACTGACCCCTGCATAAGCGTTGCTAATTAAAGAAAGCATATTAAATTCTAGTTAAATCGTGGACATTCAATTAATTGAGTCACCTTATTTTTGGTTTTTCATTGGTGGTAAAAAGTATTGTTGCCTGGTTCTAAGATATTTTAGGAGATTTTTATTGGTTGCCTTAGCCAAGTTTGTTAAAACATCACCCTGGGGGCCCATGCTGAGCCACTAAAATTAACCTAGCCCATATACCAAAAGCCAGTTGTAAAAATAGGGAATAAGCAGCCGTGAACAAAAGTGACTGTCGAAGGTGTGGATGACTGCGATAGGCTACTCGGTCGTCCGGACCTCCAGTTGAAGAAGGGCGAGACTTTTGGATGAAGGCTGTCAGAGGCTAGGCGAGTCATTTCCCGACACCAGCTTAAACAGAACTTTCAGTAAACCTGCTTAGTAAGATCTTTCAGGTTTAGGGAAGTCCGGACCCGTTAGATGGAGAGCTGGACTGAGCAATCCCTTTAGACATAGGGAAGTAGGAGGGAGGGGTTAGCTCATCGGACAACGAAAGGGCCGAGCGGTAGTGCGGAGTACCCGGCCTTCTTGGTGTCCCTGTTGGGGGTGCTGGATAGTGCCCCTCCGAGGGACTCCATTATTCTGCTGGGGGACTTCAACGCCCACGTGGGAAACGACAGTGACACTTGGAGAGGCCTGATCGAGAGGAATGGCCTCCCCGATCTGAATCCGAGTAGTGTTTTGTTATTGGATTTCTGTGCTAGTCACGGATTGTCCATAATGAACACCATGTTCAAACATAAGGGTGTCCATCAGTGCACTTGGCACCAGGACACCTTAGGCAGGAGGTCGATGAACGACTTTGTTGTTGTTTCATCAGAGTGGGGTGGTGGTCCCCCTTCATAAAAAGGGGGACCGGAGGGTGTGTTCCAACTACAGGGGGATCACACTCCTCAGCCTCCCTGGTAAGGCCTACGCCAGGGTATTGGAGAGGAGAGTCCGGCCGATAGTCAAACCTCGGCTTCAGGAGGAGCAGTGTGGTCTTCGTCCCGGCAGTGGAACACTGGACCAGCTCTATACCCTCTACAGGGTGCTCGAGGGTTCATGGGAGTTTGCCCAACCGGTTCACATGTGTTTTGTGGACCTGGAGAAGGCATTCGACTGTGTCCCTCGTGATGCCCTCTGGGGGGTGCTCCAGGAGTATGGAATCGGGGGCCCTTTATTAGGGGCCATAAGGTCCCTGTACGAGCGGATCAGGAGTTTGGTCCGCATTGGTACGAAGTCCGACCTGTTCCCGGTGCATGTTGGACTCCGGCAGGGCTGGGGGCACTGTGCCGGTCCGTTGTGGTGAAAAGAGAGCTGAGCCGAAAAGCAAAGCTCTCAATTTACAGGTCGGTCTACCTTCCTACCCTCACATATGGCCATGAACTTTGGGTCATGACCGAAAGAACGAGATCCTGGATACAAGCGTCTGAAATGAGCTTCCCCCGTTGGGTGGCCGAGCACTCCCTTAGAGATAGGGTAAGGAGCTCAGCCATCCAGGAGGGGCTTGGAGTAGAGCCGCTGCTCCTCCACATCGAGAGGAGCCAGTTGAGGTGGCTCGGGCATCTATTCTGGATGCCTCCTGGACGCCTTCCTCGGGAGGTGTTCCAGGCACGTTCCACTGGGAGGAGGCCCAGGGGACGGCCCAGGACACGCTGGAGAGACTATGTCTCTCGGCTGGCCTGGGAATGCCTTGGGCTCCCCCCGGAGGAGCTGGAGTCGGTGTCTGGGGAGAGGGACGTCTGGGCATCTCTGCTGAGTCTGCTGCCCCCGCGACCCGGTTCCGGTTAAGTGGAAAACGACGAGTACGAGACTGCTCATAACGCGCCGTCCGCGTTTATGCATTTTAACCCTTATATTAACTGAGGTATTTTAAAGGTATGTGTTTGTTTCCGGTGCTAAGCTATCAGCTTCTTTTGTTAGCGCAACGCTAACCGGTAAGTACACGTGCTTGCTGCTACAGAATATTTATATTATAAATATTTATAAACAGGAAGGTTGTTAGTTTTCAAGCTAGTGAATAATAGTCCCTAAACATTATTTTACTAAATCTGATAACTAAGTAAACATTATTAAGCCCCATTTCTCCAGAAAGATTTGGCTCTTTTCCAAATATTCCCTTAATAATATTTCTTCAAATATTATTTCAATAAGTAAAGGCAGCAAGTGAGACACTGTTGAGAATTAGTCATCCAGTAGGTTGGTTTTATTCAGCAGATCGTAATTTAAAACCTTATTTTATTAAAATAATATTTTAACTTATCTTGCATTGTGAATGTGTTAGGGTTAATTAATGATTATATATGTTTTAACTTTAATAGAAGTGAAGCTTGCTGTTCAGAGTGATTATATCTTATATGTACAAGAGCTGCAAGATAGAGACAGGATGTTCTAGAACATTCTGTCGGTGCAGCTGTTTCCAATCTTATGAGTGTGCATCCCTCCCTTTAGTGGTTGGAGCATTTTGTAACCAGGGCGTTTTTCTCTTATCTCTTATCAATAAAATGCAGAGGGAGCAGAGGCTGTCTTCAGAGTGTGGTTGGAGGATTGTAACTGAGCAGCCTCTGAGACACTCTCACCTGCAGGTTAAAATGAACTAACTTCTCTGTGTCTTTCTTTGTGCAGAATTGTAAAAGTGTTTGGTGTTTAAACCTAACAAAATGGTCCTTCGAGCCGGAGACCAAGATGCTTGACGATCCCAGTGGGTGAGTGAGATTCCAGACAAATCTGTGGCCACAGTACTAATACCCTTTCCGGGACTGGTCCCTCCCTGACAGGCTGGGGTCTGACGGCTGACGGTACTCCCGAGGACACAGAGAACCAGTGAGTAGGTCTTTCATTTAAAAGGAATGAGTGATGAAATGCAAATGACCTAAAATAGTACAGTATAGAGAAACCCTGACAATTCTAGACACTATCAGGTGAACTAAAATAGACAGTTAAATTCCGCAGGAGGGTAGACTCCCTTAGTTGAAATAGACTAATTAAACTCTACACAGGACGGCGGAGTCCTCTGTTGTATTTTTGTGAAGATACTTAAAGTAAGAGTAAAACGCGTAAAAAGTGTGACTGAAAAACGAGTGGAAGAATGAATGGAATCGTAACGACCACTAGGTCCTTACTTTTCATATAAACTGGAAACAGATAGTAAATGGTGAGCCTTTGTGGATGCTTGTAGGCAAGAAAATCCCACCTGAACAGGGTTGAAGTGGATTTTACCACAACTGACTTCTTGATCACCATCCTGTTTTCAAATACACAAATCCAGTATTTAGAATACACCAGGTATTAAAAAACATACTGGATCTAAATCTAGTTCAAAATGGGAAAGGGGCAAAGTAAAGAGAAACAAAAGTTACTTGATAACCTTACATGCAAAGATTGGAAAGCGGTAGAAAAAGAAAATCAAGATGCAGTAGAACCCCTATGTTATTGGATAAAAACCTATAATTATAATGGAAAGTTGTCTACAAGTGCCCTAACAGAATTACAGAACAAAATAAAAATTAAATGCAAAAATAATGAAAAACAAATGAGAAAGGAAGGTTATGCACAGACTCAAGTCTGGGTTAAAATAGCAAAACAAAACAAAAAAGAGAAAAAGAGGAAGCAAAATGGAAAGAAGCAGGACATGAGAACATAATGTTTCACAGAAAAGAAGATAATGAATATTCTGGTCCCTACTTAGCGTTGCAACAGCAGTTAGTGCAACAACAAGGAGGAGCAGTTGGGGGACACGATGTGGTTGAACCCACTGCTCCCCACGAGGTTCCACATCCTGAACCTGAACAACCACCTAGTTATACACCACCCATGCCACCCACTACTCGGAGTGCTGGTCCAGTGGGTACGTGGTCCACAAAACTAGGGGGTATATTATCTCCACCCAGAGTAAACCCCAGTTCTGTCTCCCTAGATGTAGGAGGGGATGTACAAACTTTTCCCTTAATAGAACTCCCAAATCCACGAGCGGGTGTAGATAATCAACCAGAAGTAATTAGAGTATATCGAACCTGGACCCAGGATGACATTAAAAAAGCTGTAGAAGGTATTCCACACCCAAGAGAGGATGTGGAAGAGTGCATGAGGCAGATGGAGGATCTTAGGAGGTCCTATCATCTAAATGGAATAGAAGTCCAACAAGTCTGGATGTGTAAACTTGGTCCTGACTGGTATCATGTGAAAGGAGCTTACACTCCCACAACTGCAGCAGGTAATCACCAAGCCGCTGACAGCCAAGAATTAGAAACACAAGTCAAACCTCTCCTGGAGAGAATAAAAGGAAAATATAAAAAGAGAGCAAACTATACTGAAATAGGAAGATGTAAACAAAAACCAGACGAACCTTTTGATGAATATAGAGTAAGAATGGCAAAGGTTTTTAAAGTTCACAGTGGACTGGAACCAAGCGAGGATGAAAATGGTGCTTATCAGCAGCAACTAAAAAATGCACTCCACTCAGGCTCAACACCCGACATACATGGCTGGGTGAACCGGCATTACATAGGTATGAGTGGAGGCTCACTCACAGATTATATAAATCATGCGCTGCATGCTGAGAAAGTTATAAAAAGCAAAAAGGGTAAAAAGGACACAGTCAGAGACGCAGTATTTTACCAAGAGGAGGACAACACAGTGTACTATCAACAGTCTCAGGGCAGGGGAAGAGGCAGAGGTCGAGGTAGAGGAAGAGGTAGAGGACATTTTGGAGCACAAAATCCAAGAGCATGCTGGTCCTGCGGTAAAGAAGGACACCTTGCTAGAGATTGTAGGGAAGGTCCACCCCCATTAACCAAAAATGTGTGACTAGGATCAGAAACAAACGAGATAAAAGTTGATCAAAACTTAATACAGGAAAAAACTACCTCAGAAGATGAAGAAATATTAAACCTAGATGACCTGTTCTATGTAGAAAAAATAAGACCTGAGATAACCCTGATAGTACAAGGCACACCTATCACATTCCTTTGTGATAGTGGAGCATGCCGAACAACAATTAGAGAGCAACTACCATATGTGAGACCTAGTGGGAAATGTACCACAGTCCAGGCCGCACAAGGGAAAATTAAACAAGTAAGTAAAACAGAGCCCTTATGGATAAGAGATCCAGAAGGGAAAGCATGCCAGTTATCAGTTTTGATGCTACCAGAATGCCCAGTGAACTTATTGGGAAGAGATGGTTTAATAGCTCTCTGCCTAAGCCTGACACCAACCCCAGAGGGTTTGAGAGTCGTTAGAGACAAACCTGAGGAAGTCTATGTAGTACAAGGGACGGGGACACCAAATTATTACTACACTTTAGACATCCCTAACAAACCGCCAACTGCAACAGGGGCATCACTAGTAGATGAAGGCCGACAATCAATGCGGAGCCCACAGGATGTTATGTCACCGGATGAATTACATGTGACAATGTGGTATACTGCAAAGCCAGATACAAAGTACATGAGTGAATTGAACAGAATAACTCCAACAAAGATAACAGTGTCATATGTGTACTCAGATGTAGAAGCAAATGCAGCAGCTGCAGTGATATTACCAGAAACCGTCAAACCACTATTCAGGCAACTTTCCGGGCCACACATATCGTTATGTAAAAGTAAAAAGGAAGAATGGAAAAACTTAGCCAAAATAGTGGACAGAGGTGAAAGAGCAAGGGACTGGGTAGTAACCGGCATGAACACATGGTATAGCCAGTCCACTGAAATGACCAAAAAGGCATTGTTCTGGACAGTAACTGTCCAGGCTGGAGTACACCTAGATCCAAAACAAAAGTGACACATCTTTTTCACAGAAAAGGAAGAGGAACTACTTAAGCAAGTTCCTGAGAGACTATGGTCACAAGGGCCTACTGATGTTGGCCTGGTAAAAGGAGCACTTCCTGTTGTGATAAGACCAAAAACAGAATACAGACCCAGAGTAAAACAATATCCTCTAAAACCAGATGCAATGGTGGGAATAGAACCTGTTATTGAAGATTTAAAGAAGGCTGGAGTATTAATTGAGTGTGCTGAATCACCCTGTAACACACCAATATTCCCTGTAAAAAAGGCACCCCCATCTGTGGGATGGAGGATGGTTCAAGATTTACAAGCAGTAAATAATGCAGTAATACAAAGATCCCCGTGTGTAGCAGATCCACACACGTTACTAAACTCCTTGAACCCGAAAGCAAAATATTTCACGGTAGTGGACATAAGTAATGCATTCTTTTCTGTACCACTACACAAAGACAGTCAATACTGGTTTGCTTTCACATTTAAAGGGAAAAGATACACCTATACCAGATTGCCACAGGGATATTGTGAAAGCCCCACGATCTACTCCCAAGTTCTTACATCCAGCCTGGCCACCTTTGACCCTCCACAACAGAGCCAATTGCTCACGTATGTGGATGACATACTAGTTGCATCTGAAACCGAAGAAATATGCAAAAAAGACTCTATAGCACTCCTGAAACATTTGGCTAAAGAAGGTCATAAAGTCAGCAAAAATAAATTACAGTTTTGCAAGGAAAGTGTAAAATATCTGGGCCATCAACTCAGTTCAGGGGGGAGAACAATAATGGAAGAAAGGAAAACTGCAATTCTGCAAGCACCAAAACCATTGACAAAGAAACAAATGATGTCTTTTTTAGGACTCACTAATTATTGCAGAAGCTGGGTGCCAAATTATGCGGAGTTAACAGCACCCTTACAAAGCCTAATGTACAAAGAAGAACTTAAAATGTCTGATCACCTAAAATGGAGTCCTGAAGCAGAAGATGCACTTTGTAAACTAAAACAAACTATGGTAGGAAGTTGTGTGCTGGCATTACCAGATTACAACAAAGACTTTGTACAAATGGTAGACTGTAAAGGAAATTTCATGACCTCCGTGCTGACACAACTACATGGAAGTAAATATAAACCAGTAGCCTATTACTCAACCAAAATGGATGCTGTGGCATGTGCCCTTCCGCATTGCGTTAGAGCAGTGGTGGCTGCCTCCCTAGCAGTCACGTCTAGCGCAGATGTTGTACTTTTCCATCCACTCACCTTGAAAGTACCCCATGCAGTTTCAGCACTGCTCTTGCAAACTAAAATGAGTTTTCTGTCACCTGCAAGACATCTTTCCTGTATGTCTATCCTGCTGTCACAACCACATCTCAAAATAGAACGGTGTACAGCACTAAACCCAGCAACATTAATCCCCACAGAGGAGGATGGAGAAACTCATGATTGTGAAACATTATCTGAAGAAATAGCAAAAAGCCGAAAAGACTTAAAAGATACCCCTCTGACAGATGGAGAAACATTATTTGTAGACGGGTCTTCCAAAAAAGATGAGAAAGGTAAAACAAAAACCGGATATGCTGTAGTAACTCTTGATAAAGTACTGAAAGCAGAAGCACTCCCTTCACACTACTCAGCGCAAGCTGCTGAGTTAGTAGCTTTAACTGAAGCATGCAAATTAATGACAGGAAAAAGTGCAACAATATACACTGATAGTCAGTATGCATATGCAACAACGCATACTTTTGCACAACACTGGAAAAATAGGGGTATGATTACCTCCACTGGAAAACCTGTAACACATGCAGCACTATTAACAGAGTTATTGCAAGCAGTCCAACTGCCAAAAAAGCTTGCAATATGCAAATGTGCGGCACACACCACAGGAACAGACACTGTGACTAAAGGCAACGCCTTTGCTGATAAAACTGCTAAAGCAGCTGCAGAACAACAACCAAGTAGTCTTCTCCTAGTAACAATAGAACTAAAAGATGAAACATTACTGGAAATGCAACAACAATCACCCCAAAATGAAATACAAACCTGGCTAAAAAAGGGAGCTCAACTTAAAGAAGGGATATACACCTGACCAGAAAATAAACCTATCCTACCAAAAAACCTATACAAATGGGCAGCAATTTCGAGTCATGGAGTTTCTCATGTCTCGAGAGGAGGAATGGTAGGATTAGTGAACAAAATATACACAACATATGGATTTAACTCTTATTCAAAAAATTTTTGTAGAACATGTTTGATCTGTGCTAAACACAATGCACAAGGGAACTTCAGACCAAAAAGGGGACAGTTCCCCAAAGCAGAATATCCTTTCCAACACATACATATGGATTTCATAGAATTAAATAAAAGTGAAGGAAAAAAGTACTGTTTAGTAATAATAGACTCTTTTTCTAAATGGATAGAGTTATTTCCTACACAAAATCCTGATGCATTGACCGTAGCAAAAGCACTATGTAAAGATATCATACCTAGATATGGAATTCCAGAAAAAATATATAGTGATAATGGAACTCATTTCGTCAATCAAATGATAGAAAAAATAGGAGAAGCCCTACAAATGGATCTTAGACATCACTGCGCTTATCACCCTCAAAGCGCTGGTCTAGTAGAACGAATGAATGGAACAATAAAAAATCGATTAAAAAAGTGCATGGAAGAAACAGGAAGACCATGGACTAAATGTTTAGACTTAGTAAAACTCTACATAAACATCACAAGCACAGGAGGACTAACACCCTATGAAACCCTGTTTGGGAGGCCATATAGATTACCATTCTTTAAAAATAAATGGGAAACTGATGATGAAAGCACACTAGCAGATTACATGAGAAAAATGTTACAGCAAAAACAACAAACAGATGAACACGCGAGTGACCATGAGCCTTTTGTGTCTACACAGGAAAAACCATTAGTTGAACCTGGAGACTGGGTCCTGATAAAAAGCATAAAGAAGAAGCATTGGCATTCACCTAAGTGGGAAGGGCCCTATCAGGTGTTGTTGACCACTGGAACTGCAATTAAGATTGCAGAAAGAAACTCATGGATCCATCTGACACATTGTAAAAGAATAATAGAACATGACTAAAATAAGTTTCTTAATAGCAGTGTTTATTCTAACCATCATAATTTGTGTTGTGGTCATAGCATTGTGGTATCTGCTGTAGCATTGTGACTTTTCAACAAACCTACAGAGAAAAGTCCGGCTACAAAGGGAATTGTAATTATAGTTTACAATTGTCTCAAACCGGTGAAGATCTCCACAACTCTGTTTAAAGGTGCTTAGGAAAGGTTCCAATCTATAAGTAAGATGTTCACCCCCACACACAAGAAAATAGTGCTAGTAGCTGGAATAATCTCAGTGGTAATTGTAGGAGCTATTTTACTATGGGAACGTTTTTACGAAGAAAGAAAAGATTTGAGTAAAAGACAAATAAATGTTAATTCCTGCCCAAATGATGTAGGCATCAGAACCACAAAACTATGTGTACCAGTACAGAAAACCACTACAGTAAAAAGATCAATGTCACTCCATCATAGCAGTAGGTGTCAGCTTTAAACCTAAAGCACGCAGCGACATCTGGTGGTGGTGTGGAGACGATAAACTGTATGACAGGTTGCCATACAACACAACTGGTTTGTGTGCATCAGTGTCACTAATATTTCCCGTGTCTGTCATTCCACTCTCAGTGGCAGATTTATTGGGTACAGTAGACAGCATATTTCCACATACCTGGAAAAATAGAGTAAAAAGATCAGGATGGAGTAAAGACGACCCTACTTATATAGATAGCATAGGAGTACCAAGAGGGGTTCCTGATGAATATAAGTTAGCAGATCAAGTAGCAGCAGGTTTTGAATCCACCATATGCTGGTGGTGCACAATAAATAAAAACGTTGATAGAATCAATTACATCCATTACAATGTGCAACGACTAGGAAATAAAACTGAAGAAGGATTCTCAGCCATCCATGAACAGTTGTCAGCTACCTCTCTAATGGCTTTCCAAAATAGAATTGCTGTCGATATGCTCTTAGCTGAAAAAGGTGGAGTATGTTCAATATTTGGGCATCAATGTTGTACGTTCATTCCAAATAACACCGCAGCTGATGGGAGCCTCACCAAGGCCCTGGAGGGCCTTAGGTCACTTAACAGCAAAATGAAAGATCATTCTGGAGTTGACACCACAATGTGGGATGGGTTTGGAGAAATGTTTGGTAAATATAAACAATTAGTGCTATCTATCCTTATGTCAATAGCAGTCTTTGCAGCTATTCTCACTTTGTGTGGATGTTGTTGTATTCCATGTATAAGAGCTTTGTGCACCCGTATAATAACCTCTGCTATTCAGCCAGTCAAAACAGAAATGTCAGAGATGTATGCTCTCCTGAGACCTGATGAGACAGAAGGAGACAGCGAAGGTGATGATGACCAGGAAGAAGAAGAGACTTCTCTGCATTTCCCTGATCTGTATCCTGACCCTAACGACAATTAGTTGTATACAGTAAACTTAAAGACCTCCTGCTACTTTTTCAATGACATGTACAGATAAAACACACCATGATGTCTTAACTGAAAATCTGAGAAGAAAAGGTTAATGATTGATGTATCAAGTGTTAAAACATTTATAAAGAGGAGGAAAATGTTAGGGTTAATTAATGATTATATATGTTTTAACTTTAATAGAAGTGAAGCTTGCTGTTCAGAGTGATTATATCTTATATGTACAAGAGCTGCAAGATAGAGACAGGATGTTCTAGAACATTCTGTCGGTGCAGCTGTTTCCAATCTTATGAGTGTGCATCCCTCCCTTTAGTGGTTGGAGCATTTTGTAACCAGGGCGTTTTTCTCTTATCTCTTATCAATAAAATGCAGAGGGAGCAGAGGCTGTCTTCAGAGTGTGGTTGGAGGATTGTAACTGAGCAGCCTCTGAGACACTCTCACCTGCAGGTTAAAATGAACTAACTTCTCTGTGTCTTTCTTTGTGCAGAATTGTAAAAGTGTTTGGTGTTTAAACCTAACAGAATGGTTGTCTAAACGTTTGCTGATTATTGCCTAAGTTAGTTCCAAGACTAACTTAACTTCATTTCCAGATTCTTCAAGATAATCCTTGGTTCTCAAACATAAACATTGCATGGTAATGTTGCATCACTGTTTTGGTCATGGTTTTCAATCTTCTTTAATCAACTTGTTTATATTGTACATAGCCCATTAGTCTACCTATTCTTTAATTCTGCTTGGTAGTTCAGTTGGATTATTTTAGCATAGTAAAGAGTTTGTTAATTGACATATGTTTGACTTTGAGTTGACTTATTTTTGTTAATAAATTCTTGAATTTTAAGAAATTGTGTGAATTCATTCCATGTGTGTGCAGAGTTTTGCAATAATGTCAGAGCTCGTCTCACACCTTTCTATTTTGTCCTAATACCATCACCTTACTGGGCTTGTATTCACAGGACAACCCTTAACAGACCCAAATATTATTTGATAAAATATTAATATTAAATAATATTCTCAGATTAATAATCACAACACATGCGCAGAGGATAGTCAGGGCTACAGCAAACAACATGACAAAACTAGCTAGAGCAAACTGAGAAGAGGAAAGAAACTGTCAATACGTAAACGGAGATATATTCTATCAGATTCCGAACATCAGAATCAGAATCAGAATCAGAATCAGAATCAGAAAAGCTTTATTGCCAAGTACGTTTTTGGACATACAAGGAATTTGTTTTGGCGTAGTCGGTGCAATACAGTACAAATTAAACAGTACAAACATATCTACAATATAATATAAATATAAGTGCACAGTTTTAAGTGAGTGAGAGTAAATATAGAGCAGTATAAGATGCAAGAGCAATACAACAGTGCAGGTGATCATTGTGCAAGTAAAGCAGTGCAAGTAAGCAGGAGTCCAAGCTGAGTGTTAATGTAACGCATAGAGTTACAGGTTACAGGTGTCCTGTCAGCAAAAAAAGGGGGGGTGTGGGGGAAAGGGAGAGTGTCAGTGTGGTTTCCGGGCTTTGTTAACCAGGCTGGTGGCAGATGGGAAAAAACTGTTCTTGTGGCGTGAGGTTTTGGTCCGGATGGACCGCAGCCTCCTGCCAGAGGGGAGAGTCTCAAAGAGTCTGTGACCGGGGTGGGAGGGATCAGCCAGAATCTTCCCTGCCCGCTTCAGGGTCCTGGAGGTGTACAGTTCCTGGAGCGACAGTAGACTGCAGCCAATCACCTTCTCAGCAGACCGAATGACACGCTGCAGCCTGCCCTTATCCTTGGCTGTAGCAGCGGCGTACCAGATGGTGATGGAGGAGGTGAGGATGGACTCAATGATGGCTGTGTAGAAGTGCACCATCATAGTCTTTGGCAGGTTGAATTTCTTCAGCTGCCGCAGGAAGAACATCCTCTGCTGGGCTTTCTTGATGAGGGAGCTGATGTTTGGCTCCCACTTGAGATCCTGGGAGATGATGGTTCCCAGGAAGCGGAAAGATTCCACAGTGTCAATTGTGGAGTCACAGAGGGTGATGGGGGCAGGTGGGGCTGGGTTCTGCCTGAAGTTCACAACCATCTCCACTGTCTTTAGAGCGTTGAGCTCAAGGCTGTTCTGGCTGCACCAGTCCAACAGATGGTCCACCTCCCATCTGTATGCGGACTCGTCACCATCAGAGATGAGTCCGATCAGGGTGGTGTCGTCCGCAAACTTCAGAAGCTTGACAGACTGGTGACTGGAGGTGCAGCTGTTGGTGTACAGGGAGAAGAGCAGAGGAGAGAGAACACAGCCTTGGGGGGAACCGGTGCTGATGGTCAGGGAGTCAGAGACGTGCTTCCCCAGCCTCACGCGCTGCTTCCTGTCAGACAGGAAGTCAGTGATCCACCTGCAGGTGGAGTCGGGCACACTCAGCTGGGAGAGCTTCTCCTGTAGCAGAACTGGGACGATGGTGTTGAAGGCAGAGCTGAAATCCACAAACAGGATCCTGGCGTAGGTTCCTGTGGAGTCCAGGTGCCGGAGGATGAAGTGATGTGGACACTGTGAGAAGGATGCCGAATAAGACTCCAAAGTCAAGAGTTTCAGAGCAATACCGTCATCGGCGCAGCATTACTACTCCTGGGACAGGCACCATTGGTAGCAACACCACTGTTGTGGATTTTCTTATCAAAGTGGGAGAGAAATCAACTTATTAACAAGAGAAAGACCGGACTTTGTCTTTATAAGTTTATTCAAAGGCATTTCAGCATTTGAAGACTCTGTCACTGAGTTTAGTCAGTGAAGCAAAGCAACGAACAGAAGTCACAAACAGTATTTATACCAGAATGAGGGTGTTTTCTCAACTTGAAAGAGTTTAGAAATATGGCCCCTAGACCCTCCCTGGGTCTGAGGTAACCAGTAACCAATAATTACTCCAATCTTTATTAACCAGGATGTCCAACCACCAGTAATGAACCAGGACCAATGATTCCAAGAAGAACCCACATTTTATTTCTGTTGAGTTATCAGCAACTCCTCTAATTTAAAGAAAAGAAAAGGAAAAGTTCAGAGCACTAAAATAATTTTCCACAACAACCAACACCGGTCTCACATCAGACGAAATATGGACGTAAGTAAGCATGTTTTTATCACTTTTAGATGAAATCAGGGGCTTGATGTCGGATTGTGTACATGTTGTACAGTACCAGTGCCTCCCCTCCCGCCTCCCTCCTGGCATCAGCATCAGATAGGCGTTTTTCTCAGCACCTAGCTAATAGCTGGATAGTACCCAGCTAATACCTGCGTGCAGCCTCAAAGGAGTCTCTCACCGTCTAGCAGCACCTCTTCCCTACATCCCCTCATTTCCCCCGTTTCTGTGTTCTGGGTTGTTCCTAAAGTTTGAGAATATCTGTGATTGTACCCACATGTAAAACTGCGCAACGCTGCTGTTTGAGGAGCTGAAATATTTCCACACATTACCGCGACGCTTCGGATTTACAGATGAGAGATCAGTGAAGGAGCGGAACATGCCGCTATTATTGTAATTCAGTCATTTTAGCTCGACCACAGTTCAATGTAAAAAAATCCTCATCACAGTGAGCGTCAAGTAAAAACCTAATGAGATGACATGTGTTGTGAATTGGCACAATATAAACAAACTGAATTCAGATAGCAGAATATGTATATGTGTGTTTGCTTCTTTCAACTCAAAGAGCATTTATTTGGGCTAACCCTATCTTTTTTTTCCTAGATCAATATGTAAAGTACTTAATGCCGTGTCCAACCTTGGAGGAAAAATAGAAGAAATCAATCAAAACATTGATCCATTGCAAGAGAAGGTCCTAACACTACCAGAAGGAGCTCAACATATTAAAATAAAAACTCCAAAGGCATTATCAGTAAGTCTACATAGTCTGTCACTGTGCAATTGCAGTCGCAATCGTTGCATCACATTATCACAGGTATTAGTACACACCCATATTTTAGTGTTCCTGACAATTTAATAGATTTGATCCTATCTTTAAAAACAATATTAGGTGAATGTTACTGCTTAAGGATCTAGGACAGTACACAATTTTAGTAATGATCCAGTTGTGGTGATCCTTGGAAAGCCAAATGTTTTATGGGGTACGTTAATAAGTTTTAATTTTGTTATTTACTGCGATACATGGCCATTCTTACAATTTGCCCTCTTTTTCAGCGAGAGATTAAAAGACTGCATTCTGCTCTATGGGAGGACATGAAGTACAAAGGAAATGAAAGGTGAGAAAGTAACAAACAACAGTTTGTTTGGAAATAGTTAATCATAGTTAATCTGTGGCCCACCGTTTAGCACTACAGCTTTGCAACAGGATGATTTCTGGTTCTGTGGAGTTTGCATTGTTTCCATTGTTTATTTATATTCTCCAAGCCTCAGATAATGGACTTATGTCTGTACTTATCCTGTTAGATCTCAGTGCTGCATTTGATACAGTCGATCACAATATTCTCTTAGAAAGGCTGGAATATGCTGTAGAGTTCAGGGGTTCAGGCTGGTTTAAATCTTATTTGGCTGACAGATTCCAGTAAGCAATATAAAATCCATCCTCATCCATACTGTCTGTTATCTCAAATGCAAAATCACCATAGTCATTACAAACACAAATTAAGTCTACATCCATATCAACTTTTACCATGGAAACATTTATCAGTCTCATTACCATTCCTTTAACCATTGGAAAAATGCAACATGAAAGAAACATCAAAATCAAAAATAAAATAATTACTCCAATCTTTATTAACCAGGATGTCCAACCACCAGTAATGAACCAGGACCAAGGATTCCAAGAGGAACCCATATTTTCTTTCTGTTGAGTTATCAGCAACTCCTCTAATTTATCATGGATTCTTATCATGTTGTTAGACAAATCCATTTCCAATATGGAATCCTAGCTTTCTTTTGCTGTTTGAGCATTGTCCTTTCTAATAATGGGGTGATTGAATCATAAGTAGTGACTGTAGGTAGTACATAAGCTAAATAACATACTCCAGACCAATTAGCAGGCAGATACAGATGTGATCTCTTTCCACACATCCAAACCATGTTCTTCAGACACAAGTACCCATCTCTACTAGGAAAGTAACAAGAACAACCCTGATTAATTTACCTGCCTGGCCATTCAATGTACTTCAATTTGGTAAGCCTGTCAGAGTAAGAGTTAACACAAAGGTTCTGGGACCAAAGATCCTGAAATGGTATAAGGATCAGTTCTGATAGGACATGACTCAAATTTATGTCTGTTGGTAAAGCACATGAACCAGGTATAATAGTTTTGTAACCCTCTGTCTTTCCAAAGAAATAAGGTGTGTTTTCCTCCTGAGCTATACAAATATCTGGATCCCTTATTGAATTTCTATTACCCCAAAATCTATAAAGAGTTCTTGTATTAGCACATATTAAATTAGTCTCACTAGAAAATGTACTAACATTTCTGCTTTGCCTTACGGTATAATTCATCACCCAAGGAAAAATAACCTCCACCAGCCGAGTATAAGCAGTATCAATAGGAACAGGTACCAAAAAGGGTTGATCATTAATAGCATGTGGAATCAAACAACAAACATAGCAACTATCATTTCTTATCTTCCTCACAGTTTGATGCATCAGATGCCACCAGACATTATCAGTATGATCATGGTAGTCAGAGAAGTGATGAATCTCTCTTCGAATCAGCTGATGAGTATTATTGGCTTAATTACTCAGATTAGTCACAAATTGTCTTTGCTGTACCTTTTCCAAAATAAACACAGGAGTAAAAAAACGTGCAATACCAATCATCAGCATCAGAACAGACCATCTTCCATATAGCTGCATCATGACCTTGAAGTGGAATGTCCTTTCTTCTGGTACTGAAAGCAAGCAGTTTTTTTCCCCCTTTTTTTTCAGAGAAAACAAATCATAAACAAAATTTTAAAAATCCTGCCTCCTCTCCTGAGTGGCTTCTGTGCTTCAAGCTTCCCTGTTACCAATCTGGTACAGGTGGGCGGTTGTTCGAAGCCCCTCTAGGCAGGGGGTTCAGAACCAGGATGCTGCTCAGGTGGTGTTCCCATGAACACCTTGCAGTGCAGCATAGACCCAGGTAACATGCTCTGCTACCTTGTCAGCGGTGTGCGTGACTAGTAGGATCTGATATGGGCAATTCCAGCATCTGGACTTCAAGTGTGTTCTGCTGGAACCAAGGAGTGAAGTTTGGAAGTGGCTGTTTCCAGTATGAAGCATTCACAGTCTGTGAAACTTGAGAAAGCACACTGGATAGGTTTTGACAGTAAAACAACATCCTCTCTTCACACAAATATGTGGAAGGCAGAGATCTCAGCAATATCCCCATGCCCAAATTAGGAAACCTGTCAAGCAGCACTTCAAAATTCTCAATTTTAAGTGAAAAAAAGAAACAGAGCCCTCACAACATTTGGCTAATTTTTTTAATTTCAAAATCCCATTCTCAAGCCTAGGTGCTTAATTACATGAATTTAATCAAAACATCCAGCAAAATCAAAGAGAATTAATCTTCTGACTCCACCTAGTATACTAGCAGTGACCATCAGCTAAATATTCTGAATATAAAAATGTGACGTATGATGTTTGAGGAAGGCCTGATTACAGGTCATTATTTCCATAGTCCCCTCCTTGAACTGCCACCTTAACATGGTGGAGAGGTTTGAGTGCTCAAATCATCCTAGAGGCTATGTTGTCTGGGGCCTAAATGGCCCTGGTAGGGTCTCCCATGGCAAACAGGCTCTAGGTGATGGGTCAGACAAAGAGCGGTTCAAGAATCCCTCATGAGGACAAAAATATCGAGGCATGTGATGTCGCCCGGTACAGCGGAGCCGGGGTCCCACCCTGGAGCCAGGCCTAGGGTCGGGACTCGCTGGAGAGCGCCTGGTGGCCGGGTCGCTCCTTGCGGGCCAAGCCCGAACGAGAGAGGCGAGGCCATCCCCCAGTGGGCCCACCATCTGCAGGGGGAACCGTGAGGGACCGGTGCAAAGAGGATTGGCTGGCGGACAAAGGTGGAGACCTCAGCGGCCCGATCCCCGGATGCTTAGGCTGGCTCTAGGGACGTGGAATGTCACCTCGCTGGGGGAGAAGGAGCCTGAGCTTGTGCGGGAGGTCGACAGATATTGACAAGAAATAGTCGGGCTCGCCTCCACGCATAGCGTGGGCTCTGGAACCCATCTCCTTGAGAGGGGTTGGACTCTCTTCTACTCTGAAGTGGCCCATGGGGAGAGGCGGCGGGCTGGGGTGGGTTTGCTTGTTGCCCCCCAGCTCAGCCGTCTTGTGTTGGGTTTACCCCAGTGGATGAGAGGGTCGTATCCCTTCGAGTTGCGGATAGGTCTCTGACTGTCGTCTCGGCCTATGGGCCGAGCGGTAGTGCGGAGTACCCGGCCTTCTTGGTGGCCCTGTCGGGGGTGCTGGACAGTGCCCCTCCCGGGGACTCCATTATTCTGCTGGGGGACTTCAACGCCCACGTGGGAAATGACAGTGACACCTGAAGAGGCGTGATCGGGAGGAATGGCCTCCCCGATCTGAATCCGAGTGGTGTTTTGCTATTGGACTTCTGTGCTAGTCACGGATTGTCCATAATGAACACCATGTTCAAACATAAGGGTGTCCATCAGTGCACTTGGCACCAGGACACCCTAGGCAGGAGGATGATGATCGACTTTGTTGTCGTATCATCAGACCTTCGGCCGCATGTTTTGGACACTTGGGTGAAGAGAGGGGCCGAGCTGTCCACTGTTCACCACCTGGTGGTGAATTGGATCCGCTGGAGGAGGAGAAAGCTGGACAGACTTGGCAGGCCCAAGCGCATAGTGAGGGTCTGCTGGGAACGCCGGGCGGAGCCCTCGGCCACGGATGTATTCAACTCCCACCTTTGGGAGCTTTGACCAAATCCCGGGGGATGTTGGAGACAGAATGGACCATGTTCTCCACAGTTCTCGGCCATCTCGGAGGGGCTCGGAGTAGAGCCGCTGCTCCTCCACATCGAGAGGAGCCAGTTGAGGTGGCTCAGGCATCTATACCGGATGCCTCCTGGACGCCTTACTCGGGAGGTGTTCCAGGCACGTTCCACCGGGACAGCCCAGGACACGCTGGAGGGACTATGTCTCTCGGCTGGCCTGGGAACGCCTTGGGCTCCACCCAGAGGAGCTGGAGGAGGTGTCTGCGGAGAGGGATGTCTGGGCGTCTCTTCTGAGTCTGCTGCACTCGCGACCTGGTCCCGGATAAGTGGAAGACGACGAGTACGAGTACGAGTATTTCCATAGTTTCAGAATACCCAAAGAAAATTTCAAAAATGGTCTAATCGGTGGAGATGTAAAATCTCACAAAAGAATCAACACCAGACGGCAGACATGCCGCTGAGCAGGTAAGAAAAAATGGGTTCTGGAACCTCAAAGGCATCAGGGGTTCCTCCTTCTCCAGACTCTGATATTTATAAAATAATGAAAGAAAAAGGTGGGGATGATTGTGTTAAATGTACTTTAATTCGGAAAGATACGTTTGGTTTTCCACAGGGTGGAAGTTTGAGTGTAAATTAGTTAAATAAAGTAAAACAGTTGATGGATGGAGACTGGGAGAAAAATAAAAATAAAATAAAGATTAAAAAATAAGATTTAGATCAGAGAGAAATATGGGTAAAGTGTTGGAATGAATAGATTACGGAGGCTATGCGTTGGGAAAGTTCGAATTGAAACAGATGGCAGGGGGAAAAGATTTGTCCGGGGACGTGGGTAACAGATATGACAATGCTGGTCATATGGCCCCATGTTTCCACCCGCATATACACCTAGTGATGCTTCACCCTCCTGTCCATATGCTTCCTCTTTACAGACGGAGTTGCGGGCCCTTCAGATGGCAGACCTCGATCTAGACTCCCGTCTTCCTCCAGCAGAAGGTCAACCAGTAAATCTGACTGCAAGTCAACCAAGTCAACTCGCCAGTCCGCCTAAGCATCAGCCATCAGTCAACCCACACATCCACCTGCGCTGCAGGGTGACCTCACCGAGGAAAGCGGTCCCAGTGGAGCAGAGAGTGTGATCATACACCCTCCTTCTCCTCTAACTCCATTCCTTCCTAAGATAAAACAGCCTACAGACGAGCAGCAACCGGGATCATCGAAGGACCAGAAATCACCTTTACTGTGGTCTCCTGTTACTTTTCCTGAGTTTCCATGGCTACGAACTGGAAAGCAGCGAGGAGATGAAAAAAAAGAGGGAGAAGATTATCAATGCCCTATGTTGGAAGTAGCCGGAACGAATGAGCCTCAGTTGGTGTTTAGACCGTGGACTGCAGCGGACATACAAGCCAGATCCCGTAGAAGACGGAAGAAAGTTTGCTATGGAACTTAAAGCTTTATGCCATGAAATGAGACCTACTGGCACAGAAATTTGCCGGCTCCTTGCAGCAAAAATCAAACCTGGAGATTTAGTTGGTCTGAGACTGCCACATCCTGCAGTGCGCCTTGTCGTGACAACCGGTGGAGAAGATGGTGATTTGAATCACTGTAATGGGCCATGGTATACTACCGTGGAACATCTGTGCACTGACTTGAACAGAAAATTTCCATAGAGGAGTGTTTGTGCCGTGCTACAACAAGTCAAACAATGTCCTGATGAGACTGTCGCTGATTTTCTTTATTGTATGGAAGAAGCGTTCAATAAACATTCAGGTATGGAACGCCCCGCTGACTTTACTGTTTTGGGCCCTTGGGAAAAGATGCTGTGTGGATATATTATGGAAGGACTTTTCCCTGAGATTGCGGCACAAACTAAGACTCTTTATGTTGGTTGGAGACATGGGGTGCGTTTTGAGGAGCTCAAAAGATATGCTTTACACAGCGATGACGTTATCAACGACAGGAAGAAGAAAAAGTGGACAAAAGACAGACTGATTTCCATAACACTGCCTTGACCCTGTACTACAGTACAAATCAACGTGGTTCTTTTTCTCGAGGACGAGGCCAGGGATGCCGGGTCAGAGGTCGGGGAAGAGGACTGTGGTCCCGCTCCAATGCTTGCCATAACTGTGGACAGTTGGGACACTGGAAGAATGAATGTCCAGAGAAACTGCAGCGGCCTGATAGCGGCAACCACTGAGTGGCCTCCTCAAAGCCACTCGCACTGAGGAGGGGTCTCTAAAAGAGCGTGAGGTTTCTCACACACACACACACACTTGCATAATGATACTGATTCACATAGGTTGCTTACAGAGGCCATAATACACTTAGAAGGTCCCTCTGTAATTTTTACAGGCACATATCTCCATACACAGGACCCTGCTTTTAAAAGAATGTCTATGTTTTCTATGATGGTGATGGGCGAATAATTTTTTTTTGTTGTAGATTCAGGAGCGACACACTCTGTTTTATCAGCTAAATGTATCAAAGAGCAGCCAAAACTGAGTGGTCGTTATGTTCATTCTGTCTCTGCTTCAGGTGAAACAGTTAAGGAAAGTTTTTTTGTTCCTCTAAAGCATTCCACTCTGCAGGAAGTGCAGTTAAAACATTCTTTTTTGGTGTCTCCTTTGTGACCTTTAAATTTGATGGGTAGAGATTTGATGTGCAGATTGAATATTGCTATTACTTCAAACCCTGATAGACTGACAGTTCACTCTCAGAAGGACTTTGACTATGACTACATTACAGTACATTGGGCCCCAGATCAACCCTTATATGCATATCAGTGGAAGCTTCCAGTTGGTCCAATTCCTCAACATTTTGTCACATTGGCAGTAAATGCTGTGACACCTGACAGTGATATAATGGATGCAGATAATCTGCATTGTACTTCACATGTATCTGAAGGAACTGATTTTGACTATGAGGACAGATGGTACAAAATTACAAATGAGAGAGTGCACCTCTCTGACATGTACTGGAATGATCACACAGCAGCTTTATCTGTGACTTTGACCTCTGAACAGCTGCATTTCTTTCAAGTTTCTGGTTCGGCGCCGCGTGTATCATTGGCTAAGTCTGAAAATTTTTTTGTTAGGTGTTGTCTCCTTGCCACAGATTGGAGGGAGACAGATGTCCCATATGTGTTTGTGTCTCCTTCTCAAAATGCTTTCAAAAGACATTGTCCCACTGTTGTTGCCTGTAATCGTACAGTGCAGCTGATTTCACATTCATATTTGTTTTAGCTACTGCTTCTTCTGCGGACACAGATCTTGCAAAGCTGCCTGATTCATTCTGGGCTGCTCACAAATATGATGTTGGTCTTTTTACAGATTGTGATCCAGTTGTTATTATTCCTAAATCAAACTACAGGCCATGTCAGAAACAATACTTACTGAAAAAAGAGGCTTTGGAGGGGATTCGTCCTTAAAGCTGGGGTAATTGTACCCTGTCCAAATTCACCTGTTGAACACCGTTGTTCCCTGTAAAAGAAATTAGGGCCCCTGGAGAACCTGACGAATGGAGATTTGTCATGGACATTCAGGCTGTTAACCAGTCTGTTGTGGCCCGTGCACCATCAGTTCCGAAACCTTCTGCGATTTTGTCTCAAATTCCGCCAGAAGCTAAATATTTTTCAGTGATAGACCTGGCAAATGCATTTTTTTCTGTCCCTGTACACAAGGACAGTCAGTGTTGGTTTGCTTTTGAGTTTGATCGGAATCCATATTGTTTTACCCATCTTTGTCAGGGCTACACTGTGAGTCTGACTATTTTTAACACAGTTCTGAAGGACTCTTTGGCTGATTTGACTGTGTCTCCTGGAACTATCCTTACACAGTACGTTGATGATTTATTATTATCAGCAGGATCAGCGGATCAATGTAGGAAAGATACCTTAAAACTGCTTCAACATCTTCATAAAAAGGGTCACAAAGTTTTAAAATCTAAAATGCAGTTTGTGCAGGAAGAAGTGACATTTCTTGGTCATGTTCTCTCACATAAAAGCAAAAAACTGTCCCCTCAGCGCATTGAAGCAGTTCTGAAAATCCCAAAAAACCTGTCACAAAGATACAAATGATGTCATTTTTGGGTATGACAGGCTATTGCAGAGCTCACATTCTGAATTACTCTGACCTGGAAGCGCCTTTGGCCAGTTTAATATATGGGCAGAGCCTGGCAGCTGCAGATAAAATTAAATGGACAGATGAGGCATAACTGGCTTTCATTGATTTAAAAACAGCCCTGTCTTCTGCACCTGCATTGGCTTTACCAAACTCTGACAAGCCATTTATTCAAAAAATCTGGTTTCATGTCATCAATGTTGTTGCAATGCCATGGTGATAAATTGCACCCTGTGGCTTATTATTCCAGTAAGCTCGATGCAGTTGCAGCCGGCTTACCTGGTTGTTTGCGTGCTATGGCTGCAGCTGAGAAAGCAGTGTTAGCGTCACGTGACATTGTTGGATATAATCAATTGACAGTTTTGTTCCACATTCTGTTTCCATCATCCTCCTGGAACAAAAGACGTCTCATCTATCAGCAGCAAGGTGGCTTAGGTATTCCTCAATATTATTGGACATGCCTGACATTACAATTAAACGTTGTAACACTTTAAACCCAGCCGCACTTCTGCCTACCGAGGAGGATGGTGAGAAACATGACTGTCTTAAATGTTGTTTGTACCCCTCGTCCTGACTTGCAAGACACCCCTTTGTCTAACCCTGATCTTATTTTATATGTAGATGGGTCTTCCTCCCGTTCTGTTGTGGGTCTGAATCAAGTAGGGTTTGCAGTGTGCTCCGACTCAGCTGTTTTGCGCTCAGGCCCTTTGCCGGCGCACTACAATGCTAAAACAGCTGAATTAATTGCTCTAACTGAGGCTTGCAAATTGGCAGAAGGAAAGACTGTGACTATTTACAAAGACTCAAGATATTCTTTTGGAGTGGTACATGATTTTGGGGCATTGTGGAAACATCGCTCCTTTTTGAAATCAGATGGAAAACCTATTTTGAATGAGTAATGGAAAATTATTTTAAAGTGCTCTGATCTTCCCTTCACCCCCTTCATTTGATTCTGTGTTTTATCACTCAGAGGTGACCTTCCATCTACCTCTCTCCTCTGACCTCTGTGTTTTATTACTGTTGTGTTATTTAGAACAGATGGACTCTAAATTCATTAGCAGGAGGTTTATGGTTAACACTCCCTCATGTGTATGCCTCAAAGGAGGGTATATAGGTGCCCTAATAAATAACCTTGTTACCTCTGACCTGGGGAGGGTCTGGAGGCCATAAAACTAAACTCTTTGAAGTTGAGATAACACCCTCATTTTTTGTATAAATACTTGTATGTGATTTTTGTTTGTTGCTCTGCTTTTCTGACTTGCTCAGTGACAGTGTCATTCAAATGCTGAATGCCTTTGAATAAAATAAAGATAAAGTCCGGTCTTTCTCTTGTTTAATGAGTTAATTTCTCTCCCACTTTGATAAGAAAATCCAGCACAAATGCTAGACAAGTGTCTGATCTTTTGGATGCTATTTTGTTACCCACATGTTTGGTTGAAGAGTGCTGCGCATACAGGACATTCTGATTCTGTTTCTAGGGGTAATGCAGCAGCGGACTCAGCAGCAAAGGCCGCGGCTTTGAGGCCTTTCCTTACAGATGACACTTTTCTTTCTCTGACTGATCCGCATGCTGTCACTGTTCCTGAAATGCAATATTTTGCTACTCCACAGGAAAAAGAAAATTGGTGAAAAGCTGGCTGTATCTTTAACAACAGTTCTGGTTGTCATTTCTCTTATGGTAGACCATGCGTGCTTAAACATTTTTTTCCCTGGTTTGCTAAATGGACGCACGGATTGCATCATGTGTCCAAAGGGGGAATGCTGGATATGGTTAAAAAATATTGGTATACAATGTGTTTTCAGTGGTAGCTGAAAAATATTGTAAAAGATGTTTGATCTGTGCTTCTCACAACCCCTCCAGGGTTCCTGCACTATCAAAAGCAGCACATTCGCCTCCACAGTTCCTGTTAGGTATTATTTAATCAACTCAGAGGCAAGGAATGATACAGTCAGTTTTACTTGTGGCAAGGGTAGCTCACACTCTGCAGTGCAGACTACAAAGTGTTGGCACCCCTCTCTCTTTATTTATACATGCTGGTTCACACACAGTTCAACAAACATTCAGGGTGTGTGTGTGTGTGTGGGGTCAGAAAGGTTAGGGTTCATGTGTCTTGATTTTAAACAGAGAGGGAGAATGGGACTTGGTTGAGCAGCCCTTAGATGCTGCTGATAAAAGCATAACTCACTCCTGTCCCCATCTCCATTCCTGTGGCATGTAGGAGGGAAAGGCACTTAGAGCAGACATGAGTGATAAACAATACAAAAGTTTTCAAACCCTAACAGTTCCCATTTCAGCATTTGATGATGGATTTCATTGAGTTGACACCTGCTGAAGGGAAGAAATATTGTTTGGTGGTCGTGGACATGTTTTCTAAATATGTTGAAGCGTTTCCAACAAAACACGCAGACAGCAGTGCTGCTGCGAAATCTTTGTTGACAGAGATTCTTCCCCATTGGGGGGTCCCAGAGGTGATTTCCAATGATAACGGGACACATTTTGTTAACAAAGCTATGCAGGACATTAGTAAGCTTCTAGGTTTCCATTTGAAGACACATTGTGCTTACCACCCACAATCAGGTGGAGCAGTAGAACGAGAAAATGGAACAATAAAGAATAAATTGGTTAATGCTGTGAAGAAACAAGGTCGTCCTGGCCAAAAGCTCTCCCTCTGGTTCTTATGTATATGCAGATGAGAAATAGATCCAGAGCTTATTTGATTCCTTTCGAAATCCTTTTTGGGAGACCTGCAAATACAGGTGGAAGACCGAGTACACTATCAACTGCTCAATTTGAACATTTCATGTTGGAATATTGTAAGGTTCTGTCACGTTCTCTCTCTCTCTCTCCCATCAGACGGTGAAAGCTGCCTTACCCCCAGTAGCTGACAGACCCCTGCACCAGTTCCAGCCAGGACAATGGGTGCTGATTGGAGATACCAGGAGACCTCACTGGAGAGACAAACGGTGGAGAGGTCCCTTTCAAATTCTGCTGGTGACTCACACTGCCTTGAAGGTCCAGGGACGGGACACCTGGGTCCATGCGACACACTGCAAGGTGTTCACCAGAACACCACCTGAGCAGCATCTTGGTTCTGAACGTCCTGCCTAGAGGGGCTGGCTTCCAACGACTGCCCGCCTGTACCAGATTAGTAACAGGCCAGCTTGAAGCGCAGAAGTCACTCAGGAGAGGCAGCAGGATTTTTAAGTTTTGTTTATGATTTGTTTTCTTTGAAGAAAAACTACTGTTTGCTTTCATTACCAGAAGAAAGGACATTCCACTTCAAGGTCACGATGCAGCTGTATGGAAGATGGTCTGTTTTGATGCTGGTGATTGGTATTGCAAGTATTTTTATTACTTATTTGGGAAAAGGTACAGCAAAGACAATGTGTGACTAATCTGAATAATTACGCCAATAATACTCATCAGCTGATCCGAAGAGAGATTCATCACTTCTCTGACTACCATGATCATACTGATAATGTCTGGTGGCAACTGATGCATCAAACTGTGAGGAAGATAAGAAATGACAGTTGCTATGTTTGTTGTTTGATTCCACATGCTATTAATGATCAACCCGTTTTTATTCAGGTCCTTCTCAAAAAATTAGCATATTGTGATAAAGTTAATTATTTTCCATAATGTCATGATGAAAATGTAACATTCATATATTTTAGATTCATTGCACACTAACTGAAATATTTCAGGTCTTTTATTGTCTTAATACGGATGATTTTGGCATACAGCTCATGAAAACCCAAAATTCCTATCTCACAAAATTAGCATATCATTAAAAGGGTCTCTAAACGAGCTATGAACCTAATCATCTGAATCAACGAGTTAACTCTAAACACCTGCAAAAGATTCCTGAGGCCTTTAAAACTCCCAGCCTGGTTCATCACTCAAAACCCCAATCATGGGTAAGACTGCCGACCTGACTGCTGTCCAGAAGGCCACTATTGACACCCTCAAGCAAGAGGGTAAGACACAGAAAGAAATTTCTGAACGAATAGGCTGTTCCCAGAGTGCTGTATCAAGGCACCTCAGTGGGAAGTCTGTGGGAAGGAAAAAGTGTGGCAGAAAACGCTGCACAACTAGAAGAGGTGACCGGACCCTGAGGAAGATTGTGGAGAAGGGCCGATTCCAGACCTTGGGGGACCTGCGGAAGCAGTGGACTGAGTCTGGAGTAGAAACATCCAGAGCCACCGTGTGCAGGAAATGGGCTACAGGTGGCGCATTCCCCAGACCTGGGCTACAGAGAAGCAGCACTGTACTTTTGCTCAGTGGTCCAAAGTACTTTTTTCGGATGAAAGCAAATTCTGCATGTCATTCGGAAATCAAGGTGCCAGAGTCTGGAGGAAGACTGGGGAGAAGGAAATGCCAAAATGCCAGAAGTCCAGTGTCAAGTACCCACAGTCAGTGATGGTCTGGGGTGCCGTGTCAGCTGCTGGTGTTGGTCCACTGTTTTTTTTATCAAGGGCAGGGTCAATGCAGCTAGCTATCAGGAGATTTTGGAGCACTTCATGCTTCCATCTGCTGAAAAGCTTTATGGAGATGAAGATTTCATTTTTCAGCACGACCTGGCACCTGCTCACAGTGCCAAAACCACTGGTAAATGGTTTACTGACCATGGTATCACTGTGCTCAATTGGCCTGCCAACTCTCCTGACATGAACCCCATAGAGTATCTGTGGGATATTGTGAAGAGAACGTTGAGAGACTCAAGACCCAACACTCTGGATGAGCTAAAGGCCGCTATCGAAGCATCCTGGGCCTCCATAAGACCTCAGCAGTGCCACAGGCTGATTGCCTCCATGCCACGCCGCATTGAAGCAGTTATTTCTGCCAAAGGGTTCCCGACCAAGTATTGAGTGCATAACTGTACATGATTATTTCAAGGTTGACGTTTTTTGTATTAAAAACACTTTTCTTTTATTGGTCGTGTGATGGAAATTCTTGCAGTAAGCATTCCACAGTGTATGACCTTTGGTTTACCTCACTCCAGGAGAGTAGATGGTTGTTCCTAGGTAACCTAGTCACCTCTGAACCCAAGAAGGGTCTGGGGTCGTAAAACACAGACTCTTTGAAGTTGAGATAACACTGTCATGTTCTGGTATAAATACTGTGTGTAAATGTTGATCAGGGCTCTGTTTCACTGACTAACCTCAGTGTCAGGGTCTTCAAACGCTGAATGCCTTTGAATAAAACTTATTGAGACAAAGTCCGGATTTTCTCTTGTTATGAGTCAACTTCTACCCACTTTGATAAGAAAATTCCACAACAGTCGGATGAAATATGCTAATTTTGTGAGATAGGAATTTTGGGTTTTCATGAGCTGTATGCCAAAATCATCCATATTAAGACAATGAAAGACCTGAAATATTTCAGTTAGTGTGCAATGAATCTAAAATATATGAATATTAAATTTTCATCATTACATTATAGAAAATAATGAACTTTATCACAATATGCTAATTTTTTGAGAAGGACCTGTATCTGTTCCTATTGATACTGCTTATACTCTAGCTACTTTCTTTTAAGATAACTGGCTGGTGGAGGGTTTTTTTCCTTGGTTGAGGAATTATACTGTAAGGGAAAGCAGAAATGTAAGTAGATTTTCTAGTGAGACTAATTTAACATGTGCTAATACAGGAACTCTTTATAGATCTTGGGGTAATAGGAATCCGATAAGGGATCCAGATATTTGTATAGGTCAGAGGGTTGCAAAACTATTATACCTGTTTCATGTGCTTTAACCCACAGAAATACATCTGGGCCATGTCCTATCAGAACTGATCCTTATACCATTTCAGGATCTTCGGCCCCAGAGCCCTTTGTGTTAACTCTTAATCTGACAGCCTTACCAAATGGAAGTAAATTGTATGGCCAGGCAGGTAAATTAACCAGGGTCCTTATTACTTTTCCTAGTAGAGATGGGTACTCATGTCCTAAGAACATGGTTTGGATGTGTGAAAATAGATCATATCTGTATCTGCCTGCTAATTGGTCTGGAGTATGTTATTTAGCTCATTTACTACCTACAGTCACTACTTATGATTCAATCACCCCATTATTAGAGAGGAAGACAATGCTCAAACGGCAAAAGAGAGCTAGGATTTCATATTGGAAAGGGATTTTGGGTACACTTATTCCTAGTTATGGTGCTGCTAATGCAGCCCATAGGATTAATGAGTTGTCAGTTGATTTAGAAAATCTTCCTGCTTTAACTGAGGAAGGTTTCACTGTTCTGACCAAGGAGCAGCAGGCTATAAGAACTATGAGTTTGCAAAACAGGATGGCTTTGGATTACCTGTTAGCTGAGAGGGGTGGTGTTTGTCATTTAATTGGGGAACAATGTTGCACTTTTATTCCTGATGTGTCTAACAACATGACAAGTATCCATGATAAATTACAGGAGTTGCTTACAACTCAACAGAAAGAAAATATGGGTTCCTCTTGGAATCCTTGGTCCTGGTTCATTACTGATGGTTGGACATCCTGGTTAATAAAGATTGGAGTAATTATTTTATTTTTGATTTTGATGTTTCTTTCATGTTGGATTATTCCAATGGTTAAAGGAATGGTAATGAGACTGATTAAGGTTTCCATGCTGAAAGTTGATATGGATGTAGACTTAATTTCTGTTTGTAATGACTATGGTGATTCTGCATTTGAGATAACAGATGGTATGGATGACGATGGATTTTATATTGCTTAAGATGCTATAATGATGTAATAACTCTAAACTGTTTGGGGAGTTAATACTGATGTTCAGCATTCTAGTAGTATATATAGAGATTTGGAGATTTATTCTTTTAAAGTGTTGCTATCCTTATTATTTTAGCGTTTTGTTTTGCTAGTAATTTGAGAAAATTAGATCTTAGAGAAAGACCATAAAAATAACACGTGTATTTGTTGTATATTCTTTTTTAGTTTTACTTTGATTATTATCCTGGGTGATGGTTTTGTAGAATTTTCCTTTAGTTATGTGATTATCTTGTAATCAGAAGAAAGGAGTGTTAAGGGAAAATTATTTTTTAAAGTGCTCTGGTCTTCCTTTCACCTCTCTCCTCTGACCTCTGTGTTTTATTACTCAGTGGAGATGGACTCTAAATTCAAATGCTGGAGAGTTTTATGGTTAATACTCCCTGAAGTGTTATATCTCAAGGGAGGGTAGATGGGTGCCTTCATAAATAACTTTGTTACCTCTTACCGTGGAGGGTCTGGGGACCATATTTCTAAACTCTTTTAATTTGAGATAACACCCTCATACTGCTATAAATACTGTTTGAAAATTATGTTTGTGGCTCTGCTTCTCTGACTTGCTCAGTAACAGAGTCTTCAAATGCTGAATGCCTCTGAATAAACTTATAAAGACGAAGTCCGGTCTTTCTCTTGTTAATGACTTGTCTTCTCTCCCACTTTGATAAGAAAATCCACAACAATTTTGGCGTCACGAACAGGATCCGACGTGCCAGAGGAATCCGCAGGAGAGGATAAGGACGCCTGGCCAGCCTGAAGACTGTGTCCTCAGTGCACCTCCATTTAACAGAGGGGAGTCCTGGTGCCTGCCTGCGGCTTCTGGCCGATTGGATCCGGACCATAGATCTGCAAATATATCTGGGTGAGAAGTTCCTCTGAATGATAATATATATTATTTTATTACACATTGACCATCATCTCCTAACTAATTAATTAGGTTCCAGAGTTGGGAGAGGGAGGACATTGACTGAGGGCCAGTTAACCCTGTAAGGAATACAGGGAGGTTCTTATTGGTAACAATAGGTAAAATTATCAGCATAGGATAAATTGTCACTGTTATGCTGATGATACTCAGCTTTACTTATCCATAATTCCTGATGAGCCCAACCAGTTAGAGAGACTACAAGCATGTCTTGAAGACATAAAAACTTGGATGACTTTAAATTTTCTGCTTCTAAATTCAGACAAGACAGAAGTTGTCATCTTTGCACCGGAGTATTTGAAAAAGAAACTGCTTAGTTAATCACTTAACCTTGATGGCATTAAATTGACCTCTGATAATACAGTAAAAAACCTTGGTGTTTTTTTTGACCAGGACATGTCATTTAAATCCCATATTAAAAAGGTTTTTAGCATTTTCTTTTTTCACGTCTGGAACATTGCCAAAATTAGAAATATCTTATCCAGGAGTGACTGAAAAACTAGTCCATTCATTTGTTACTTCAAGGCTGGACTATTGTAATTCTTTACTATCAGGATGTCCACAAAAAATGCTGCAGCAAGAGTTCTGATGAAAATTAAAAAGAGAGATCGTATTTTTCCTATTTTAGCTTCCCTTCATTGGCTCCCTGTTAAATCCAGAATAGAATTTAAAGTTCTCCTCCTCACATATAAAGCCCTTAATGATCTAGCTCCATCATACATCAGAGATCTGATTGGTCCATATGTTCCTAACAGAGCACTTCTTTCTCAAACTGCAGGTTTACTGATGGTTCCTGGAGTCTCTAAAAGTACAATGGGAGGCAGATACTTTAGTTATCAGGCTCCTCTCCTCTGGAACCAGCTCCCAGTTTTAGTCCTGTCCACATAATGACCACTTTCATTCTCTTCGCTACATTCTCACACTACTCTCCAATTTTGCATTATTTGCTGTTATTTCAGCTTTTACCTTTATGTTCTCTCTCTTTTGTCTTCCTAGCTACACCTGATCTGACTCTGTGTCTACCTACCTGTGACACCTTTCTAGAGACATTGTCCAAGCTTCTGCTAGGAACAACTTAATGCTAACCTTCTACCAATGATCCACATGGCCGTCTTTCAGTGTTTAACCCTTTCTCTCTCCTAGACATGGCAATTGACTGAGCTTTTACTGTGACTAACTCTATATGCTCTCTTTCAGACTCTAACCTTGAAAACTGGCTCAGAGTTTATCTGTTCTTTCTTTCTAGATGAAACGACTAAAGGAGTTACATCCATTAACATTTACTTTTCCTTCCCATAGAAAGTACTCCTGGATCAGAGCTTCTGTGTTCTCTCTGTGTCTCTGCTCTGTTCTCTCAAACTCCCAGTCGGTCGTGGCCGCTCACACTGAGCCTGGTTCTGCTGATGGTTTCTTCCTGTTAAAAGGGAATTTTTCCTCTCCACTGTCGCTACATGCATGCTCAGTATGAGGGATTGCTTCACAGTCAACGCCAGTGACTGTCCACTGTCGCAACATGCTCATCCAGGAGGAGTGACTGCTACAAGTCTCCGACTCGATGCAATCTGCTGGGTTTCCTTAGATAGAAAAATATTTTATCCAGTTTGAATAAATAACTGAATCTGACTGCACTGTTCAATGGTTAGGATTAATTGAAATGTATGTACCTGACATTGTGAAGTGCCTTGAGACGACATGTGTTGTGAATTGGGGCTATATAAATAAACTGAATTGAAATTGAATTGAATTGTTTGAGTGGGTTTTCTCTGGTTTCCCCATCACTAAAATAAGCACAATAGGTTAATCCCTCAGCACTTGTTTCTGACCATTAGCCTGGCTCAATATCTATCTGTTAGGATTGTGTTCTGTTGGAGGACATGTTTGTTGTTTCCTTACCTTCCAGAGTCAGAGTGGCAGGGGCGGAGCCTTCTTCACACACCTGTCCTGGATCCTGCTAATGAGTGCAGTTGGCATTTATGCTCCTGGATGTGATCCATTCCTTGCCGGATTATTCAGTGACACTGGTACTGAATGAGACAGCTAACAATCGACCCTTGAGATATTCTTGAGTAATCTTGTGTTTTCTTGAGGACACTTTGTGAAGTCTGGAACTCACTTTTTCCTGGAGCTTAAGGACTCTTGGATGTGGACTCACTCTCCTGGAAACTCTCACCTGAAGGTCAACAATCCTCCGTCCTGCCACTCTCTCTCTCTCTCGGAACACAAACTTACCCCGAAAACGGAATCACTTACCTTCTGGATATCCTTTGCCTCCTCCTCCGAGCTTACCTCCCTCCCAAGAGCTTGTAAGAAAGAAAGATACATTCTCCTCTTCATACTCACTTATACTCCTTTGGATTATTCATTTAACATCCTCCTATTCCCTTGCAGGACAAATCAACTTCCATCATTTCTTTTGTAAATAAACTTCACTTAAACTTTTCATCAGTCTCTGCCTCATTGTTCTGGTTTTGCCTGTACTTGGGTACTCCTCCTGTTACAACTCAACACTATCTTTATAATGTTGCTTCATGTGCTTGCCCATATAGCTCTTTACAGGTTCCCCCAATAGCATCAAAGTATGGGTCAAATGCAGTGGACTTATACCAGTGTGGACAATCAGAGAAAAAAAGAAGTAGAAAAAATTGTCAAAATGAACTATCCCTCACTCTACTCGTTTAAGGACCTCCTGGCTGTTAATCACTTAAAACCCTATCCACATTTAAGTACCAGTGAATAATACTGAGCTGTGATCAGCTGTTTGTCCAAAAAACAACTGTCTAATATCTGGCTGATGATGCATTCACTCTGGACCTCCAAGAGCACTGCAAAATAGTGTGTCCAACTGCAAGTAAACTTTGGGCCTCTGTCATCCTACTCAGGTGCTTAAATTCTTAAGAAGTTCAGTTTATTTGTACCTTGCATTATACATTTGATTTAAATTATGGATTCTAATTTTAATGATGATTATTCTTTTAATCTTGGACCCTAGATATTAAACCCTTTTTTTCCACATTATTTGCATAGTGAAATTATTCTACTCCCTCTCTCTTTAATTGTCTTTGTTATGTTTTGCCAAAAGGTTTGCCCCTACACACAACATGGCATTAACTCTTGCCATATTGCAAGCAATTGAAGATCAGCAGCAGTATGACCATGATATTATACACAGTAAGTTTAGCACATTAATTGTTATTTTGTTTAAATATATATAAAAAAAAGTACAATAAATATCTGGCAGTTTGGGCTGTCAAGGTGTCAGATTTTCCCTGCAGTTATATTGCGCATCTCAGTATCGCGGTCTGGGTTAGGGTTACCTGCAGTCTTCGGTATAATGCGGTAGTTGCTTGTCATAATTAAAAAACTCAAAAAAGCTGCAAAGCCATGTTTCCTCTTTGTTCGACCACATCAAATTAAAGCATTGAATCAGCAACACCCCGTTGATGGCTGATCGGATTTTGACCAAATTCTACAGATACCTTCCAGACCTAGCCCAGAGATCAGGTATCAGATATGGTAATGATTGACAGAAGTTATTAGCTTATAAATAAAAGTTTGAAAAATCCTTAATTACAGCACTTAATGCAGATCGTCAGAAATAAGCATGTAATTCTTGGATGGTGCCAGAGTACTGTAACAATAATTTCCTTTGAGTATTGAGACAGTTTCTCACCATTTGCCAAAAAAGGATTCATAATTATACCAGGTTAAAGGCAAATGTAACTTTTACCGTATTAATTTACTAACCCTGATCTATGATGTCTCTTCCTCAACAGCCCCTCTGACTTCCGGTGTGCCTCAAGGTTCCATTCTTGGTCCTGTATTTTTCTCTTTATACTAAAGGCCTTTAGGTCCTGTGATAAATCATCATAATATGTCTTTCCATCTGTATGCATATGATCTACAGTTCTTTTTCTCCTTGTCCTCAAACTACTCAGACACATAATCTATCCAAGCATGCATTAATGACATCAAAATGGGTTTATCACTAAACTTTCTTTGTTTGAATGAATCTAAAGTTCATACTCCTTGGTCCTTCTAGCCAAGCAAATGCATCTCTGAATCAGGACCCTCACTTCAGCCAATCTGTCAAAAATCTCCGATTGACTTTAGACGTCAGTTTAAAATGTAAAATTAAATGTGCAAAACTACTATGCCCTCTTTTAATAGGTTCATCATTTTCTTGAGTAAAGGTAAAACAGGCTAAATAACATTTGCTTGCTTGCTCAGTTTTATGAGTTGCTTCTGGGAGCGAATTCATGTCTGATAATGTACAGTTATGCTCAATTACCGGTCCTTCACAATAAATTAGACATTTCAATGCAAACATGTTTAAAATAGTGCTTTTGTGCCTAAAACTGTTTGTTTTTTCCTCCCTTAAAATGCAACATAATTTACGACATGTGATTTTCCTTGTTGGTTGCTGACATAGATGCTGACGCAGAGAGTAGAGGGCTATGTCATCAGCACTGCCACAAGGCCTACCTGTTGCCCCTCCAATGAGTGCATAAAATCTGCTTGCTGATACATCCCCCTCAACGCTCTCCATTGCGTGTCAGTGCACTCTCACCCTCCTGTAGGTCCCACAAGGCCTCTGGCCGTTTTCTCTTCTGATGTGACTGGATGTAAGCTGACATGGCCCGAGAGTGTTACTGTAATATTTACATCTCAGATATTTGTGAAGAGTTGGCGTTTATCTTTTTATCTCCCTCTCAAATTTCTTATTTCCAGGGATAGTGCATCATGGTCAAGAAAGAATTATTGACCTTATAAATGCAGCATTGCTATTTTTACTCATTTTGGCTTTTTGATTTATATGAGCATGCAGTCGTTATTATGAACATTGTAAGAGGGATCACAGACTGATTGAAGAGAACAAGATCACACAAAATAGAAGACTTAAAGCCCTGAATAACAGGAGGCACAGAGTAAGGGAATAACTGTACTATTTTTGGACAAGAGAATTCTCAGACGACACTGTTTTTCTATCCCTTCTCCAAGATGCTGACAATAAGCATGGCCTGGCCTTTTCCTCTTTCATCACCTGGTGTTATGGAAATAATTTAGACTTTAAATTCTCAAGAACAAAAGAGCATATTATAGATGTGTCAATACTGTGTGCCACACAGTAGCACAAAATGTGTCATCAACTGTTTTCTTTGTTGTTTTTTTTTTTACTCTATTTTAATTGAGACTTTTTCTTCATACAGGTGATGGACAACTTCTGATAGAATAATTTTGAATTTTAAATGATGATTTATTTTTTTATGTACTGACCAATAAATGAGATAAACCTTACAGAGCTAGTGTCGACACAGATTTGTGTCTGACCACATTTGTAAAATCAGTAAACACTTAATTGGTAAGAAATTAATGCCTGAAGCTTATATACGCACAACAAAGTGATGTTGTGAAAATTAATATTAAGAATTTAGCATTTTCTGCATGCCTTTTTAGATATGAGGGTAAGTTTTTGAATGCAGATAGCTTAGTATTTTGATGCAAACACAGGTGGCTTCAGAAACAGATAAATATTCTAAAATGTAGTGAAGTAAAAAGTTCAGAAGACAATACATCCACTTAGTCAGTTGTTGTCATTGTTTGTGTTTATACACATTTTTATTACTAAATTTGACTTGCATTTTTGTAATTTTCCAGCTAATTAATGCACGCAATGAGGTGTCCAGAAGGTTGCTGAGCACTGAAGATCTTCTATACATCAAAGGGGTGGTGGTGGCAATACAGCGTGGAAAGTCAGCCCACCAACTTGGAGGGCTGACAAACTCACTGATATTATCAAAAAGTGCCAGGGAGCTCTTGAGGAAAGGTTGACGTTCAACTCAAGGCTGACCCACTATAGAGTGACCAGTGGTTTGGTCAGCCTGAGAAAGGTTCCCAACCGGATTAACCCCATGTATCTTAAAGGAATATAATATGTAAAACAGGGTGTGGTTTGTAATGTAAAAATTTAAATTGCTTTTGTGCTTCTGAGGTGATGACCAAGTTTGAAATGACAATAGCTGTCACCTTCCTTTCTGCCCCCTCTGGCTGGTCTTCCCAAGGCATTTACAAGCTGAAGGTGAAATGTGTCTGAAAACAAAATGTGTTTTGTCTCTCTTCCTGTCCCTGGAACCCCTGCAGGTCCAACAAACAATCAGTCGCAGAGGATTCGAGATGTCTGCGAGAAAGTTAGGTTGATTTCTCACCTTTGTTTCTCCTAGAGGGGGGGTGTCAGGACCAGACTGATATAAGGAGGGGTCAGCACTTGTCTCATCAGATTTGATCTCGGCTCTGTTCAGTAACCTGTCTGATGCTGAAAGATCTGTCTCCCTTATAAGGCTAAATTAATAAAGCTGGTTGAATGGTTATCATCGTTCTCTTTCTTTGGAAAATACAAGTTTTCTACAACAGGTTCAAGGAACATTTTTGTATAGCGTTTTAAGTGCTTATGAGAGGTTGTCAAGTGTTTGTAATTCTTCTCATTTTGGTGTTGAAAAAATCTAATGCAAAATCGAGGTTAAAACTAAGTATTGATTTTTTTTTTTTATTTGCAATCTTTTTGAGAAAATTTTGAGTTTTACATAGTAAAACTGTTTCAATGTTCTCTGTGTTTTGAGCCATTGTGCGTTACAATTTATGTGCCTACTCCACAGTGGCTGTTGGTTCGTGATAAACAGTACTTAAATACAGCAAATTTTCTCTAATATGTAACTTATATTTGTATTCAAAATACTTTGCTATTGGTTAGTGATTACGTTACAATATTACAATATAGATTCCGATCAGTACCACATAACACTTTTTCAGTGGCATATGCATGGCCCCATAGCCAATATGCAGAACTATAGAAAATTAATATAAATCTGTTTCAACTGTGAATTTTCTACCCCCGCAGTTGTTTTTTACTTAAAAATGTTGAATATTTTTGTAATAAAAAAAAAAATGTTAAACTAGATATTTCAGTTTGGAATACTTAATGTGTTACAGGAATAAAAAAAACATCTTGCATATGTCATGAAGTATGTGAAGATCCCAGGTGGGATTGTTTAAGGGTTTGGGTTCACTGTAGGATATGTATCAGGATCTTCAGAAGATCCAGAAAAAAATGCAAGAAAATCCAATTTGGGATCTTCTGAGAATAAAAACTCAGCATATCTATCTATGCGTAAGGATAACAGGAAATCTTCAAAAGATGCATTTAATATACAAATAAATCTTTAATAGGATCTTATGAGAATGCAGGCCCAGGATATTAGCGTATACTTCAGGATACGTGTCGAGAGATCTTTGGAAAATCCCTTTAAAATGCAAGAAGATCGTGGGTGGATCCTCCGAAAATCCGTGTCCTGGATTTTATCCATATACTCCAGGGATAAGTATCCGAAGTCCGGATATCTCCAGATGCAAGGTAGTCCCGATCCTGAATTATCCGAAATTTGCGTTCCTCAAATATGCATTTTGCATATCTTCGGATATGTCCTTTATCTTTGAAAAATATGGAAAAAATACGGGTCGCATCTTCCTGGATTCCAACTCTTTTTGTCAAGTGATTGCTCCAGAGTCCAATCCTTATTCTCCCTAGCAAATTGAAGCCTTTTTTTCGGTTAGCCTCACTGATTAGTGGTTTTCTTAAGGCTACCCAGCTGTCCAGTTCCAATCCCTTGAGTTCCCTTCGCATTGTGCATGTGAAAATGCTCTTACTTACACTATTAAACATAACCCTGAGTTCTATTGTTGTTTTTCTTCAATTTGATTTCACCAAACATTTAAGTGATCGCCTAACACGATCATTCAGGATTTTTTTCCGGCCACATGTCTTCCTCGAAGATGATGGGTCCCCACTATCCTTCCAGTTTTTAATAATGCGTTGGACAGTTCTTAACCCAATTTTGGTAGCTTCTGCAATCTCCTTAGATGTTTTTTCTGCTTGATGCATGCCAATGATTTAACCCTTCTGAAACAGACTAACATCTTTTCCACAACCACGGGATGCGTCTTTCGACATGGTTGTTTAAGAAATGCGAAGCAACTCATTGCTCCAGTTGCGGTTAAATAACTTGTTGCCAGCTGAAACATAATCGCCCATGCAGTAATTATCCAATGGGAGGGTCGTACCTATTTGCTTAGTTAAATCCAGGTGGCAACTTATTTTTTTGGCCAGGCAGTGTACCATGTAGTATGGTTCGTTGGTATACTGGAAATACATGATCAAATGTCAAAAATTGCACTTTCGATACATTAAGGTTAGAGTACATTTGACATATTATTGTTAGTATAAAAGCGTTAAAGATAATTTCTGCTCCCGGATTTATGTATAACTTTTAACATGTCATTTATTAAATAAAGCATATATATTTTTGATATAAGTCAGTTCAAAGATGTTGTCCTCCAGATCTGACTGAGTCTGAGATGTTTTGAAAAGAAAAACTGACAATATTTTTCGGTCTCTAGATTACAGGTGTCAAACAAGTCCTCAAAGGCCAATGTCCTGCAACTTTAAAGGGTGCCTCTGTGTCAACACACCTGAATCTTCTGCAGGAACTTGAGTGCACAAGGAAGTGATTATGTTATTTGATTCCGGTGTGTTGGACTTTGGAAACATCTAAAAGTTTGATACCCCAGTTCTAGATGAACAGAGCTGGTAGAGATGTAACTGCAGCAAGAGGTGGTTTACAAAAGTATGGACTAAGGGGGCTGAATACCATTGCCCACCGCGCTAATCAGATAGTGGTTTCTTAAAAGTCCTTTAACCATGTATTACTGTCCTTCACAATGGTTCACCACTTTATGTTGGTGTGTCACATAAAATCCCACTAAAATACACTGTCGCTTGTGGTAAATGAGAAGCAATCTCAGACTGATGTAACTTGAGTCTTTACGGAGTCAAACTGTCTATCCTGGCTCTGTCTCACCACTTAGTGGTCCTAAATGCTATAAGTATGAGCCAGTTTTGCCTGATTAGGTTCAGGGTGAAAATTGTCCCAACATGCATCAAGAACCCAATGAATAGCCTTGGACTCTTCTATACTCTGTGAGTGTGTTGTGCATAATGTATTGCAGCAGCAGGACAACTGTAATTACCACAATCAGAGGAAAGGAGCATCAATCTCAGGTGAACCACAGAGTGTAAACGAAGCAGAGAGGAGAAGAAAGCAGAAAAGATAAATCTCTCAAGGAGACAGAGAAGAGGGTAAGCAGGCGATGACCTCATGCATGGGTTGACTTACCTAAAATGGTTTTAGTATCAGAAAAAGGTTTTGTGAATAATTCTTCAATAAAAAAAAAACTATCTCCCCTCTGCCTTTTAAAATTGTTGTTCCTTTCTTTTGCACTGACATCAAACCTGGTAATTGTGTCTGACAGCAGTTTTTTCAATATGATTCTTTAATCTGATTTCGGTTTAATGTTCCTCACCTTTTAACTGCCTAGAGCTCTGCTGTGAGGGGTTTTGTTCAAGCTGACTTTCACAGTTTCAAACAACTCTAACAAAGAATTATCATGTGTGATAATCAGTGATATATGAGTGGATACTAACAGCCTACACTTTCACAGGAGACTGTTATCACAGGGCTGTGAAATAGTAATGCCACAGCATCTACTTGAATAAAATTTAAGTCCAGGATTTCACTAGGCAACTCTAAAACATCTTCAACTTAGTTTTTTCAGCCATTAGGAGTTGTACTTGGTGTACTCCATATAATGATCTCAGTGCATAACTCAAGAGCATTTGCTGAAGCTCATAAACTGATGGCCACACATTCTACTTCAGGATTGTCTGCTAGAGAGCAGAACTCATGGTTCTATTAATTATGCCAACTTGTCCAGGTTCAGAAGCAGCAGAACAGCCCCAGAACATCACACTGTCACCATGTTTGAATGTTTAAATAAATGCCAAATGTAACAGAACACACATCTTCCAAGAAGTTCCACTTTTGTCCATAAAATATTTGCCAAAGAGTTTTATATGTTCTTGAATTTGTTTAGATCAGGGAATGGTGTTTTGATTTTAAGATCATGTGGCCTACCTCATGTTGTTAGTCAGGTTCATTTTAAGAGATTTCTTGATTCTGTATGTCTGGCAGTAATCAGGGCAGATATCTGACTGCACTGTTTGATAGTTAGGATTAATTAGAATGTATGTGCCTGACTTGGAATCTGTATGATTCGATTGAATTGACTTAGCCCATTTCAAAGTTACCCACCTTTCACACAATGCAACAGGAAACAACACTCGCCAATTATTCTTACCTCTGCCTTCCTCTATCCCTGTTGGATGGAGTAAGGAGGAGTCTGGTTTAGCCTAAAACAGCTCAGTTATGGTTGAGGTGCGAACACACACACCATTTCTGCTACCTGTGCAACCCCTTCTCTTTTCCAATGGTTATAATCAGTCTGACAGAGAGAGGTACCTCCAATCCTTGTGGTTTTTAGTATAACAATGGCAACCTGAGGGTTCTAGATGGACAAACTTTATCAGTTAATTATTTTTCCTAGTACCCCTACACATAGCCTATTCTAAAAGGGCCAAACTCTAACACTCAGTAGTTTATTCTAACCTACCCAACAACCCCGGACCATTCCAAACCCTTTATGAAGTGCCATAGATGCCATAGAGTCCAGTTTTTTAGAATAAAATGCTAAAGGTCTGTTTTTGGAGCCAAATGGCTGGGTTAATACAGCTTTCATATAACCCTTACATGCATCTACACAAAGTGTGAAAGGCTGGCTATAATCCGGCAGAGCTAAGGTAACTGTTGTTTGAAGCAGATATTTTAGCTCTGTGACTGCTGCTTCTTCCTCCTTAGTCCATGTGATTTTGTCTTTTAATGTCATGTCTTTGCCATAGATCATAGATTGCAAGGGTTGTACAATGGCTGCATAGTCTGGTAGCCATTCTCTGCAAAATTTACACAGTCCCAGAAAGGACATCATTTGTTGTTTAGTTTGTGGTTTTGGGGCTTCCTGTATGGCGGTTTTTCTGCTGCTTAGGAGGGAACGGCCATGTTGTAATAACATATGTCCCAAATAAATCACTTTCTCCTTGCAAAACTGCAGTTTATCCCTAGAGGCTTTGTGCCCTGTCTGGTAGAGATGTTTCAGAACTGTTATGGTATCTTCCTCACAGTGTTGTTGAGTGTCTGAAGCTATAAGAATATCATCTACAAACAACAGGACTTGGCTATGTTCAGGCACCTCACAGGTGCTCATAGCGTATCTTAAGGCTTGTGTATATACATGTGGGCTTTCGCTGAAGCCTTGTGGTAGTCTGGTGTAGGTGTATTCTTTCCCTTTAAACTGAAAGCCAAATAAATGCTGTGACTCTTCATGCAGTGGTACTGTAAAGAAGGCATTGCTAAGATCTACCACTGAGAAATATTTTTTATCTGGAGTTAATGAATGCAGTAATGTATGTGGATTCGGGACGTCAGGAGCTACATGTTTCACAATTTAATTTATCAGTCTGAGATCCTGGACCATCCTCCACTTTCCTGTGCTGGCTTTCTGCACTGGAAAGGTAGGTGTGTTGCATGTAGCATCAGGTGCTTCCCTTAATATTCCTGATTTCAGCATGTCCTGTATTACTGGCGTAATACCCTCTTCAGCTTCTGGCTTCAAGGGGTACTGGCGAACTACTGGCCATTTTTCAGATATTAATTTAACCTTATATGGTGGAAACCCTTTTATAAGTACTACATCAGTCGATGATTGGGACCACAGTTCAGGTGGGACAGCAGCTAAGGCAGGGTGCCTGTTGCTCTCTTTGCTTTCAGCTAGGCCCTGTATTTGTCACTTTGCCTCATCCAAATGTGTCTTTGGATGGACTTTGACTATCCACCCTAGAGTGAGTTTCCAGATTCCTGTGTTAGGATCTACTTTCCAGTCAGAGCTTGTTAATGCCTCATACCTCCCCCTTTCAGCATGCTGTATAAAGTTTTCTAATTCTTTCCACTGACCCCCCATGGGTTTAGTTAATGACAGATGAGGTGTACTACCTTTAAACTGTTGGAGCTGTTTTCCTGACAGTATGATTGAGGTGGAGGATTTCCCTGTTTTGGGGTCAACATACAGGTGCTGTATGGTAACAGTCTGATTATTAACAGTGTCATACTGATGATCTGGTCCTGGAGTGTTTTTGTACCTCATAGTTACATGGAGCTCATTATCTGGCATGTACTGTGCCCCCTGGGAGGTTTGTTTTTCTCTGGTTCTCCTCAGCAATTCTCGAGCTGTTGGTGTGGGGCCTAGATCGAGGGACCAGTAATAATGTAGCTGTGAGAGTTCATTTAGGACTAGGGCCCCTTCTTCCACCACAGACTTCATACCTGTTTCTGTTGATACTATATTTATATGCAACTTTTGCATAAGATCTCTTCCCAACAGGTTTACTGGGCATTTTTTACGTATCAGAACGGGGGCCTGACAAGTAAGTTTTGTCTCCGGTTCTGTTATTGTTACTGGTGCACTTAGGTAATGTATCTCTGATGTGCCAGCTGCTGATCTAACATGCACTGCGGTGTTGGAATATTTTACTCTGGTTGGAGGTTCAGTTAGCACAGTTGTACATGTCCCTGTATCACACAAACAGCTATGTGCTTTGCCATTTATTATGTTTTTATAAGGCAAATATTGCATCCTTCTTAGTGCTATGAGTTCCAGTGCTGCTTGTATGTCAACTTCCTCCATTTCTCTACTGTTTCTCTCTGCTAGTGGGGGAGGAGGTGGGGGCTGTGGCTGTAATTGTCAATTCTGGGTAGAATTGGGGTTATACACCCGCTTTTCATTACATTCTCTTGCAAAATGTCCTGGCTCATTGCAGATCCAGCAGTTGTCATCTCTTGCGCCAGGGTTTTGTAAAATTGTTCTACATTCTCTAGCATAATGCACTATTTTTCCACACCTCAGACACGCATTGCTCTTTGTGTGGGTGTGTCGTGGCCCTCCTCCTCCTCCTCTTCCTCTGTGACCTCCTCTTCCTCCCCGTCCCCTTTGCCTGTTTATCCCTGAGCGATGCATTGCTATTAAGCTGTCTTGCATTCCAAATGTATCTGTCTTCCTATTTTGCTGTGTTTTATGGGCATGCTGTGCATACTCTAAGGCTTGGGTAACAGTTCCTGTATTTTGATGAACCCAGTGTTTATCTATCTACCGTCTGAGTTCAATTTTAAGGCCTTGCAAAAAGGCTCTCTTCAACTGTTGCTGATAGGCTCCCGCCTCTGCTTCATCATATGGTATAGCAGAGTTTGCTCTAAAAACACGTCTCATCCTATCCAAGAAATCTTGTGGGTCTTCTTCATCCTTCGGTTTGCATTGTGAGATTTTACCATAATCTGTTGTCTGTATATAAACTCTTTGAATTCTTTCAAAGAGTAAGCCTAAGGCGTCCCTTAAATCTGGTGAATTATGTGCTAATGTGTCACCATTGTCATTGCATCCAGTAAAACTTCCTGCTACTCTGCACCAGCGATGGGCAAACGGCTGGGTAAAACACTGGAGCATTTCTCTGCCATTAAGATGGAAGCTTCCTCTGAGTTCTGTAATAGCTGCTAAAAACTCCTCTACTCCTTCCTGTATCGGTGGGATACCCTTTAAAGCAGCAGTTCTGTCTTCCTGTGTCCATGGTCTATATACTAGAATAGTTGGCGGCTGTCGGTGATTGGCGTCACCTACGTTTGGATTTGCTACTTCAACTAGAGGAAATGTGTCTTCCTCTACATTTTTTCCAGATGGATGAAATTTCTGTTCGTGAGTCATTAAGGCTTCGCCTGGGTATATGTTGGGAGTAGTTTTCTTATATTTACTCCTAGTTCGCATGCCTGTGCCCCCCCAGAAATTAGGAGACCAGGACTCACTAGAAGAGCTCTGTTCTTCTGTTTTAAAAGGATTGATTAACTTTTCTTGCTTACTTATAGGAGTTTTAGGAACTGCTACAGCTCCTTCTATCTCTCCGCCAATTTGTTGTGCTGCAGCCACCTGTCCTGCAGCTGTCTGCACGGCAGGGGGCTGCATTCCTCACTGTCTGGATGCGACCACTGTTTCTTCATGTGGGCGCACCAAGACCGCAGCTGTCGGCTTCTCCTTTTGCTTCTCCTTCTTATCTTGCCTCTGCATGTCTCTTAACTTACTTTGTTCCAGCCATTTGTCCGAGAATTTATACTCGACCTTTCTCTGTTCCTTTTTAGTTGGTTTCTTGGTTTTCATTATTTCTCATTTTAAATCTCCTTGTAATTTTAAGATATCCTTAATGTTTAGTTTACCCAAGAAACCATGTTTTTTATTCCATCTATGACAGATCATACCTGCTCCTTCTACATAGTTCTCCATAAACTTTACATCCCCTTCTAAGTTAATTAGTTTACTTTGTTTCTTCCCCATGATGTTTAATTTTAGTTCACAATACTATAAATGTCCCAGATAGAAGTTCACTGGCATGAGATTCAAGGAGAGGACATTAACACGCCCTTTTACTGCGACTAATCCGCAGCAGTGTTAATTTTCTGGGATTAAACCCGACCTTTATCTCCAAAAATCACCAATACGTCTTTCTATTCAGGGCAAAAGAAAACACAAGACCAGCAGAATCTTGCTATGATTCTTCCAAAACGCTTAGTCTTCCAAACACACACAACAGCACTCACACAGTTAGTATTTTAACATATTTATGTCCCTTCAGCAATATGTATGGTCAACCTAGCTTAGTTTATGAGCTCCCTTACTATTCAACATTTCATTTCATTTCCTTCTGGCGAAATGCTACCAACCAAATTATCCCGTTCCCTTACGGCGGAACTACCTAGTCGTTTCTGATCTCCTTGCGGCGAGATCCTACCTAAATTTATCGCTATTTCCTTCCGACGAAATAAAACCTATCCAATTGCTGTCTCCTTATGGCGAGACACTACCAACGACTTATTATAACCTTTCTTTAATGTTAAACAAAACGTCTCACCTCTGAGCTGACTTCTAGGTGACTCTGTCGGACCTCCCAGAGTCACCCGGCGTCGAGCAAGATGATAACCCACCGGCCAGATGCGAATGTCACACACCGGGACTTTCAGCCAACAGGCCTAGGTGTGGCTATGCGGCAACGCTTAACTCGACGTCAGGCTGTTCCCGGAGATCCGCCAGTCACTGCAAAGAAAAATAAGATCAGTTTAGTTCTTATAAAATCCTGCTCGAAGGACCAAGTTAATGTTAGGTATTATTCAATCAACTCAGAGGTAAGGAACGACACAGAGTCAGTTTTACTTGCAGCAAGGGTAGCTCACTGTTGCAGTGCAAACTACAAAGTGTTGGCACCCTCTCTCTTTATTTATACATGCTGGTTCACACACAGTTCAACAAATATTCAGGGTGTGTGTGTTGGGTCAGAAAGGTTAGGGTTCATGTGTCTTGATTTTAAACAAAGAGGGAGAGTGGGGACCTGGTACGAATAGCCCCTAGATGCTGCTGATAAAAGCATAACTCACTCCTCTCCCCATCTCCCTTTCTGTGGCATGTAGTTGGAAAAGGCACTTAGAGCAGACATGAGTGATAAACAATAAAAAAGTTTTCAAACCCTAACAATTTGTTTATCCAATAAAAAAAATTTTTTTTTTTCTTTGTTCTTTATTTTTTATCATTTATTAGCAGAGGTTTCACTCAACTGGCTCCTCTCGATGTGGAGGAGTAGTGGCTCTACTCCGAGCCCCTCCCGGATGGCCGAGGTCCTCACCCTATCTCTAAGGGAGTGCCCGGCCACCCTACTGAGGAAGCTCATTTCCGCCGCTTGTATCCAGGATCTCGTTCTTTCGGTCATGACCCAAAGTTCATGGCCATAGGTGAGGGTAGGAACGTAGACCGACCGGTAAATTGAGAGCTTCGCTTTTCGGCTCAGCTCTCTCTTCACCACAACGGACCGGCACAGCGCCCCCATTACTGTGGCAGCCGCACCGATCCGTCTGTCGATCTCCCGCTCCATTCTTCCCTCACTCGTGAACAAGACTCCGAGATACTTAAACTCCTCCACTTGAGGCAGGAACTCCCCTCCAACCTGAAGAGGACAAGCCATCCTTTTCCCGTCGAGAACCATGGCCTCGGACTTGGAAGAGCTGATCTTCATCCCAGCCTGCTTCACACTTGGCTGCGAACCGCCCCAGTGCATGCTGTAGGTCTTGGCTAGAGGGTGTTAGGTTAAAACAGAGATCCAATCATGGTGCATTCAGGGATTATTATGCAGATTGATCCCTGTTATACCAACTACAGAGAGAGACAGTTTGAACTCTGAGGAATTATGAACATTCTTGTGATAAAAGTCGTCCAACAACAACTGGAAGCAGACAGCATTTGGCTCAATTTCATGTGTTGTATGACAGGAAGCATGAAATATGTCAAGGAATTAGACCTCTTTAATACTGTTGCATAGGAAACAACCTTATTTTCTTCACAATGACAACAGAACAATATTTCTAGAAATATGGAAGTAGAACCATGAGCCACAATTATGACAAAACGACTGATAAGGGACAATAACTTTATCCCAATCCTCTTGCATGAATACATTTTAAATTAGTTAATAAAATTAAGGTGATTAGATTTATACACTACATGTTAAGGACTAACAGATGAGAAAATAAAAAATTTAGGGCTAGAACTAACAACTACGTTCAAATGAAAATAATATAACAATAGTGATGGCAAATTAGGACTGTTTTAAGGTTTGAATGTGTTACCCTAGATCCCAAGAAAACTCTGTGGGAAGTTTAACTTCTAACATATTAGCTGACAATGTAAGTCCAGTAAATATTCTTCAGAAGGCGAGTAGGGTCAGGAAATGGTTTTTGGATTAGATTCCAGAACAGAGATAGAGATAAAAGCATGTACAGAACAAGGCTTTGACTTAGGAAAGTTGCTAAAAAAAATAAATAAATAAATAAATCATCTCCAGGAGAACATAAAACAATATTCAGAGGTGAGACTCCTACGAAATAAACATTAATAGTGGACTTAATTGCATTGAATGTACTTTAAATGTCAAAAACTCGAATCAACAGAAAATTAGAACAGGAGGACGGAAGTGCTTAGAGAATTTAAAACGGGAACTTGAATAAATGTACAATCCTGCACGACTGGAAGGTTTTTACAGTCTAGGATACTGGATTGTAAGTCTTCGCAAGTCAGTCTTTCACAGATAAATAAGTGTTTCAGATGCACAAAGGCAGTCTATATGTACATAATAGAATAGGTTTGTTCTCTTTAAACAATGAATTTTAATAAATGTTCATCACCGAAAGGAAGGTCTTCGGAAAAAGCGTTCCCTTTAAGGCAAAATATAGCTTTGACATCTCTTTCGCAAACAGAACAAGTACAATGTGATCTGGATGGTGAACGTTTTGATTGTGTGTACAGACAATTATAAATTAACATAATCTTTGTTAGTGAAAAACAGCAGCGGTGTTTGACGTGGCTATAAACAAAGTCTCAGAATGTCAGCAAACTAAGAGGTTTATATCATAGGAGGGAGGAATGAACTGCCTCCTTTGGCACTCATTATCTTCTTTTTTGAGAAGTCCCAGGCGTTGGAGAGACAACGCCAAACGTCATATTCCTTGCACAAAGCCCAAAATTGCAGACTCCATTAAGTATTCGCACCCCGAATACAGACGAATAAGGGCTAAACGCATGGCATAGAAGTTAAAATTAATCTTTTAGATTAGAGAATGTGTGGAGGAACAAACCCTAACAGAGCTGTGATCTCTGGTACTGGCTGCCAGCTTTTAACTGAAAGAAAACTGACAATACTGGCAGGAGAGACGAAGTATAATATATTTTGAAAATTAGTAAAGATGCAGTGGTTAAGTTAAGTTAGTATCATGAAGATACAATTGTACAAATATTATTCAAACACCCAATAACACAGGATGTAGATAAACAAGAAAACTTTGAGTGTTGAAAGCTGACTTCTCCGTCTGATAGCTTGCAGTGACAAGATGAAGTTTACTATAGAATATCAGCTGAAATCTGATAACTTAACAAAATAGCAGAAACTGGAAAGCATAATCTCAAACATGCATCTCTCATTTACAAAAACATAATCTAATATCAAAAAAGAAATGTTATTTAACTGAGTGAGAGGACCATTTGAAGTATATAAGTGACAAGGCTCATGACTTAAGTCGAATAAGATGGGAAACCTGAGCTTATCTGTGAAGCCTGAATAACGCATCTAAATGTTCTTATGTATCTTTCTGATCAAAGGGGGGTTAAGTCAGAAGTTTATGAGATCGATGTGAGAATGGAATAACATGAGGTGAGGTCACACATGGTTTTATAAGATGACTAATTTCTGTAAGATAATAAAATGCGCACTAGACATACTATTGTTAGGCAATGGATCAAACTGAGGATTTGTTGGATGGGTGCGAAAACTTGTTATCACTCATGTAAAAACTTTGTGCTGAGTGCAGCTGCACTCCGCTTTGTATCATGCTCTGGTATGCAGTCCTCCCTCTGTGTGTGGGATCATTGTTATCTGTTAGCCTGACGTCGAGCGAAGCACTGCTGCACAGCATCCATTAGCCGGAGTGGCTGAAATCCCAGGCGTGTGAATTCACGCTTGTTGGGAGTTATGATTGTTGATTTATTAATCTTGATCAATAATTATAATAAAAAATCATAATTTGACAAAATCAATTTCTTAACCAAAATCCTCATTTATGAATCGAGCCCAGAGATGTTTCTGGTGTTGTAATTGTGGCTCAACGCCTTTGACAATTACAAACATTAAAAACTCCGTAATAATTAATAACTATTGCCGGAGATGTCACTGTTTAATCGAAGTTCCACACACTTCTTCCGAAGTGTGTGGAACTTTTAACCTTATCTTAACTGACGAATCACTTTTGCACAAAATAAACACAAACGCCTTCTGTTACCATCTATGTGAATATTTATTAAATCACAGCCAGATACCATCCGTTCTTCCGATTTAATAATCTTCACCTACTCAAAATGCAAAGTTCTACATAAAAGGGGTAAAATATCTAGGAGGTTAACTGTGCGTCCACACAATTAACTTCAGGGAAAGCAGTCAGTCATGGTAGCGGTTCGTCTCCTTGAAACTCCATGTTCTTAGTTACGTGTTAAGCTCACATCTTCGATTGACAAAGTTAAATTTCTGGCCTTCTCATTCCAGAAACCTCAGTTGGGAATTGTTCGTTGTTGTTCGAGAGAGAATAAATTAAATCCGCAAGGAACTCTTCTGCAGATGTGATGCAGATTCAGTTGCTGGTCCGGTCTCCAGCTGAAGGCAGGGTGTTCAAAATGGGTGCCTCCATATATAGCGCCCTGTGACGTCAGACTTGGGGCGTCCCATCATATTAGTCGCAATGTCCTGGATACAAAATGGCCGAAAACACCAGGAGGCCTAGTGGCGTCCCGCACCGTGCAGGTAGTCCAATATTCAGCAACAAGTGGTCCAACATTCCCCCCTAGGTTCAAAGGGTGAGATGAATTGTAGTCTTTGAAGCTACTGGGACCATTCTGTCCTTTGCTGAACAATCAGTGATCCGTGGCGAAGCAGAACAAACAAATCTGTCTCTGTGTTCCTCAAAACCTATGACTGGGCAGTATAGAGGTTAACCTGGGCAGGACTAAACTCTGACTAACTCATACCTTTCTACGTTGTTCAATGAGAAAATACAGGACAATACATTCATATAATCATTACATTCTTTTGGTCATCATCTTTGGTACACACACACCAGAGGCTGAATCACATTCTGTGAGAACCAGCCTCTTCTCAGCCTCACACACATACACCCTACCCTGTCTGAACTGTCTGTTGAACTGTGCATATAAATAGAGAGATAAGGTGTCAAAACTTTGTAGTCTGCACTGCAAAGTGAACTACCCTTGCTGCAAGTAAAACTGACTCTGTATCATTCTTGCCTCTGAGTTGACTTAATAATACCTAACAGACTTTTCAACTTATTTTGACTTACTGTACAAAAACACAGTAGTTAGCAATGTTAATCAATCTCTTTTCAGGATAATGTCTGAGAAATACAAAGTTTAGGACAAAATCTGTGCTGATAGGGTGAGGTATAATGACATTAAGCATGTTTCCAGGGGAAAGGTGATTGCTTAAACTATCCTTGCTAACTTCTGTTTCTTCCTTTTGCATGAAACCCCTGAGTTAATATAATTGATAATCACTGCTAAAAGGAGCAGTTCAGATCTCTCTATCAATAGCCTTTTACAGGTGATGAGAGGGAACCAAACTGACCTGCAGACCTCGGTTCTCGTTAAGATAGCTTTTAGAAGAATGTTCTTTCTGAATTGAAAATGGTTTAACCTTTATTTTCTTTCTTAAGAACCTTATGTAATTTATATTTGCTGCAGCACAATTATAATCTAGATGATTTACATTGTTAAATTTGGTTTTAAATTTTCATTTCTGCTCATAATTATTTTGTTTTCTGAGATTCCTAAGTACTCGGGGCTGGAGTTTGAGCACTGCTGTGACAGTCATCACGCCCCTGTTTCATATCATCATCGCATTGGACTATGATAAAGGGGACGCTGAGGAAATACAAGAAAAAGGATACTAAGGAAATACAGAAAAGGTGATGCTACCGATGCAACCACACCCAATTTACATATGACACTTCTGTTACAACTATGATCTGAACAAGGCCCCTGACGTCTAATGCTTGGATAACATGTATGATGTAGTAACTAAGAGGAGATTAGTAAGGGTTTAACTGCCATTTTTGTTGAACAACGTTTTCTCCTGTTTCTGTTAATTTAGGAAGGTAAGATGAATGTATTTGGTTTCAGTTTCTTTCAGCAGGTAAGTTTTATCCATAAAAGGCAGATCTGTTTTTGTTGTTATTTTGGCCAGTTAACCCTGAAATTACAACAATCTCCTTTTTACACAACTTAGGTTTTGATACTAGATACATTAGTTGGTTTTAATATTCTTGAATTTTTTAGAGCTTTGTACGGTTTAGAGGGGAATATGTGGAACAGTTAATTGGACGTGAAAGTGAACACAAACAGGAATCGGACTATGGAGACATCAAGAATACAATCATATACGGACGAAGGATGTTCAATTAGACATGTGGTAATTTAATGTCATGGGTTAGCAAGATACTGGTCAGTATTCTCTGTCTTCTCAGGATGACACCAGTCTAGAGACTGGCTGTACAAGTTACCTTTTTGAGCGTTGGGCTCAGAGACCTATGGACACATGAAGACTTTGTGGGACCCTGAACCAGAATAAATGCAATGCCAGAACAATAAAGTTGAAAAGAACCAATCTGAAGAGACTACAAAATGTTCCAGGTTAGACCAAAGACAGAGACTGAACTACATTGTTTTGCTGCTGATAATTTAACTGATGTTTTTTCTATTTTCTGTTATAACTTTAAGTTTGTCTTTATGTTGTTTTAATGTTCTGAATTGTTTCAAGCTGTTTATGCACTCTAATAGAATGGGAGCATCCATTCTTGTGATATTCAGCTCCAGAGTTTCAACATGGTCCATGTTTTCTGTTACATATATTGTGGTGAATAGGAACGATGAATCAGGACCTGATTTGCATGAAAGGTCCTTAAAATTGATGATAATGATACATATTAGATTCAAAACAGAGCTCTCTCGTTCAGTTTGTTTGATTAGACTAAAAAGTAAGTCATTATTGTTTTTACCATTATAAGATGAATTCTGTTAAGAATTGTTCACTCTGAGTAAACATGCAAGCCTTCTGATAATAGATTAAATTAGGGAAAAGTTCTTGGCATGAGAAATGATTAATGGGCTTGTCATGGTTGTGAACTGGGCTTGCAGTAAATGGTTGTGAACTTCAGGCAGAACCCAGCCCCACCTGCCCCCATCACCCTCTGTGACTCCACAATTGACACTGTGGAATCTTTCCGCTTCCTGGGAACCATCATCTCCCAGGATCTCAAGTGGGAGCCAAACATCAGCTCCCTCATCAAGAAAGCCCAGCAGAGGATGTTCTTCCTGCGGCAGCTGAAGAAATTCAACCTGCCAAAGACTATGATGGTGCACTTCTACACAGCCATCATTGAGTCCATCCTCACCTCCTCCATCACCATCTGGTACGCCGCTGCTACAGCCAAGGATAAGGGCAGGCTGCAGCGTGTCATTCGGTCTGCTGAGAAGGTGATTGGCTGCAGTCTACTGTCGCTCCAGGAACTGTACACCTCCAGGACCCTGAAGCGGGCAGGGAAGATTCTGGCTGATCCCTCCCACCCCGGTCACAGACTCTTTGAGACTCTCCCCTCTGGCAGGAGGCTGCGGTCCATCCGGACCAAAACCTCACGCCACAAGAACAGTTTTTTCCCATCTGCCACCAGCCTGGTTAACAAAGCCCGGAAACCACCCTGACATTCCCCCTTTCCCCCACACCCCCCCTTTTTTTGCTGACAGGACACCTGTAACCTGTAACTCTATGCGTTACATTAACGCTCAGCTTGGACTCCTGCTTACTTGCACTGCTTTACTTGCACAATGATCACCTGCACTGTTGTATTGCTCTTGCATCTTATACTGCTCTATATTTACTCTCACTCACTTAAAACTGTGCACTTATATTTATATTATATTGTAGATATGTTTGTACTGTTTAATTTGTACTGTATTGCACCGACTACGCCAAAACAAATTCCTTGTATGTCCAAAAACGTACTTGGCAATAAAGCTTTTCTGATTCTGATTCTGATTCTGATTCTGAAATCTTGTGATATGCTGGCCCCTGCCAGGTCAATTTGACCTGAGAGTTTGCATCCAGATAAGTGATGAAATTATTATTGTAAAACTGTCACGTACGCCAATTTGATGTTTTCCAGATGTTTGGCTAAATGTGTATTCCTGGAAAAAGTAGAGAAAAGCAATGTTGAAGGTGTTGCGCTGTTGCGCCGGTGGGCGGGGGTGGTGTTGCGCGAGGTCCTTGCCTTGCCGTTGCGGCGCGCTGTGTGGTGGGGGAGCGGGGTGCGGCAGGGGTGCTTAGAGCGGGGCTAAGTGTGGAGCTTGCGCTGTGTGGGTGTGGCTTCATCAGCCTCTCGGCTATGGAGTTCACCTGTGGGGTTTTCCCCTGTGGGGGAGGGGATTCATGGCGTTTGGGTTCGGGGGCATGTGTTCGATATCGGTGTTCTTGATGGGGGTTGCCCTGTGGGGAGGTTCATGTTGGGGTTCACTGGGGGTGGGAGGCTCATGGGGTTGGGATCGGAGCTCATTGGGGAGTCGGGACTGCTCTGTCCTGGGGCGACTCTGGTTGGCGGGCTGGTGTGGGCCATGTGGACCCCTCTTTTGTACATAGCCCCTTCTCCGGAGGTGGATAGGGGTTGTTGGGGACTGGGTTCGGGGCGGGGGCCGGGCCGGGCCGGCGCTGCCTGTCTCTGCCCCAGGAGGGAAGGGGACTGTTAGGGTTTTTATGACTTTTTGTATTGTTTATCACTCATCTAAGTGCTTTTCCCTCCTTACATGTTGCAGGAAGGGAGATGGTCACAAGAATGAGTTATGTTTTTATTACTAGCAGCATCTGGGGGCTATACACCAGGTGCCCACTTCCCACCTCCTCTGTTTGTTTATAATCAAGACAGATGAACCCTAACCTTTCTGACCCCACACACACACACAAATACACCACCACCCTGAAAGACGTTTGAACTGTGTGTGACCAAGCATGTATAAATAAAGAGAGAGGGGGCTAATACTTTATAGTCTGTAGTGCACAGCTACCCTTGCATGTAAAACTGACTCGGTGTCTTTCCTTACCTCTGAGTTGATTAAATAATACCTATCAGCTTTCCTGGGTGACTAGTAGAATCTGATATGGGCCATTCAAGGGCCAGGACTTCCAGTGTTTTCTCCTAGATTCTCTGAATCCAGTCGCCAGGAATAAAGGACTGGAGGGTGGAAGTGGCTGTTCCTGGTAATGCAGCTTTCACCGTCTGTGAAACTTGAGAAAACACAGTGGACAGGTTTTGACAGTAAAACAACATCCTATCTTCACACAAAGATGTGGAAAAAAATTATCTTGGCAATATCCCCTTGTTACTTTAATCTGACATTCCCCTCTTCTGGCGCAGGGTCCAATCCATGCGACAATCCAGCAAAAGGTTTAAACATAAATGTTCTAGTAACCAAGATCACATTACATAGAACCAAAGAAATGAATTCTGACATAACTATGTGTCACTATGAATTTAACAAAAACTACATAAATAAAATCCAGATGTTTTTAACTGCAATTCAGTTCCATTAACAACAGAACACAAACTTCCGTCGTTGTACAGTTAATCAATATTTCACTTAGAAATAAGTCACATATCATCCTGATTTGTCTTGTATGAAGATAAGTATTAGATTAATGGACATCTAATGTAATTCAGATGCATAAACCCTACAAATTTAATCTAATAAATAATTCATGTCAAGTATGAAATCATAACTCTGATTCTTTATTAAAAATATATTCCTTACTTTTGGCATATCTTGAACTGTCAGTTAGCTTAATGGCACGAGGGAAAACTTTCAATCTAATAAATCACCAATGATTCTGTATGCAAAACTAATTCTTTAAAAAAAGTTTTAACTATTTCATGAACCTTTTAACAGTAAAACACATAAATCTAAATGTCATGCTACATCCTTAATTATTATACAAAAAACATGTTTTTAAGGCAACAATCACTACAAGCATATTGATTCGATTGTCTCTTAAACAGTGTTAAAACTCAGGAAGGGAGATGCTGAGCATTTCCATGAAAGTGAGGGCATGAACCAACCTGGTAGGTGGGCGGAGTCAGGCAGCACTGATCTCTGATGGACAGCCAATGGGCGGGACCACAGTTTCTTAATTCCAACCCATCTTAGTGTACCTTAAATGACAAAACTGTTAACATGCAACTACTGCTTCTTAACTCTCTGGAAAACTCAAAGTTTTAATCAATCTGGAATTTAGAAACATTATTCTAAACATGGATTATTTTGTCATGCAACATATAAACAAACATTCATTCCAACAAACAAAGACAAACAAATGGCCAAGTTTGAAGCTTGAAGAATTCAAATAAATTTTTAACAATCTCTTTTCAAAATATGTTTTCTCAGCCATATCTTTTAATGCTGTAATTGATCAATTTTGTTATGACAATCTTCGGGATCCCGTTTTAAGATGAGTGCACATAGTCCAAAGAGATCTCAAACTATTTAGAAGCACAGCAACAGTTTTCTCTTAAATGAATCCAAATTTACTAATGCTGAAACCCTTTTGCCAATTCTTTGTACTGTAACTCTGTAATAATATTAACTACAATCCTGAGAGTTATTGTTATAGTTCTCTTTTTGTTTGGCTCAATTTGATTGCAGCTGCATTCAAGAATTTCTCTGCTCAGGTCAAATGTAATGAAGTATTTTAAGCCGGCTTTGACATTTTTATGGTATACCCAAACAAAAAAAAACTGCAGTGTTTGACTTAATCAGAAATTAAGATAAGAAACTTGACTCCAAACTGGACTTTTTTCCACATAGTGTTTCAAAAGGAGGACACATATAATTTTCCTTAATTTGGCTATTTAAATTTTGAGAGTTGGGGAGAAAATTATTACTAGAACCCCTCTTTAATAATCCAAATGCTGATAAATGTTCCAATATTTTATGATTTAGTAATCCGAAATTACCCGGTGTACCTTTCTACTGCTATGTATTCTTTTAATCTTTAAACCCTAAGAAATCAAACAAGGAGACTGGAGTTTGAGCCGACCATGCTCTTTAGTGTTGAGAAAGCCTTTATTTCTTTTCTTTTCCTAAAACGAAGGATTTTACTTGTCTTTATTCCAATATAAAAATCCTAACCTTGGTTTCAAAACAAAACTCATCAACCCCTATCTGTGTTCCCCAGAGTAGAAATTTTGAGTATTATTGCATTTCAAAGCCACCAAATGACTGGAACCCATCATTGGCTTAGATCTGTTTTAATTTTTGTGTGGTACCACTGTCCAATCAGATTCTTTCTTACCTTAAAAAATAACCCAATTTTTCCCATTCTCATTTTAAAGGTTTGTTTTACCAAGGAAAATGTGTTTAACAAAACCAATTACTCTCAAAAGTTTAAAAAGTTTTAGCCAGTGATATCTTAGAAAACAAGTGTTTTAATATTCCTATGCAACAAAGAACAGATTAGGTTGCCTTTCCTTCCCCAAAGGGAGAAAAAAGAACCTGCAGAACCAAGACTTTCATAGTTTTTGTCAGGACCTGATATAAGGTACAGTGTAAATCAACACGCTGCATGAATCAGAAGAGGGAAGAAAAAAACCTAATATAACCTCTTCCCAGCAGCTACTGTGAAATACAATGAATTTGTACCTTCCATAAGCGTGAGTTAGCCCAAAAACTGCACCCCACTGTAAGTACTGTGTCAGAGACTGTATGAAGACCATCTGCAGTACAACTAAACCTGTTTTAATGAGGTTTCTACCCATTAGATTTATAGGATACAAACTCTGACAACAGAAAACAATGCCTGAAGGAGAAGCCCATCAGGTGTTACGCATGCGATGGGTTTTGAAAATGCTCCTTCATGAGATCTGTCTTGAGAATTACATACTGCTGAGTTTTGGAGATGTTGTAACTTCCTCTGCTTTTTAATAACTTTTAATAACTAGAATAATTGGCCCTGAATATTCCATGACGAAAGAGAACTTTCTTCTCTAAAAGAATTAACTGGAAAGTATCAAATACGTTATCACCCTTTTGAAGATACTTTTCTAACCCTAAAATAATATTTTAACCCGCTATATCTGTCAACGTCTAGCAAGCGTGTCACATGAGCAGCGGTTAATAAGCGATCTTCGATCTTTGCAGAAAATAGGAAAAGATTTATGCAAATGTGTGTGTGTTTGTACGTTACCCCCATCAGTTTCTAAATCGCTCCAGAGTCAGACTGTCATGGCACACAGTCCTCTATCAGTCCAAAAAAACAACCCAGGCCTTTCCCAGGTCTCCTGGTGGGACAGTCAATCTTTCCTTGTCCACTTTAACTTCTAACTTCCAGGAGGGAGAAAGAACTTTGCTCTGGCCTGTTTCTCTTCTGCCTGCATAAGATGTTCTTTCAATATAAATCCAGTGTATCGCTCTTCTGGCTCTGGCAAACAGCATGGATCGTTGTCCATCTCAGTGGGTTTCGGGCCAGACTTCTTCTGAGTTTCGTTCTGGTGGAAACTCACACTGTGATTTGCAGCAAGCAGGCAGGCAGGCACACCCTCTCTCTCTTTCAGGCCATGATGACGAAGCGTCTCTGGTGGAGTATCCATGGGAAGGGCAGGTTTCTAAAGTCCACACTCAAAAACGCAGATGTTGCACTCAAATCTCATATATGTGATATATGTGTGTGTGTGTGTGTGTGAGAGAGGCAGAAGAAAAAGTTTAGTATAGGTTCAGATTTTGCGCACAGAAATATTATCAGTCAGTTGTCCACCTGCCTTTCATAACATGCACTATACTCCTTTCTTTTCTGACTGATCGCAATATTTAAGACAAATAAAACTTCCTGCAGGAAAGTTTTAACTCTTTAACCCCTTAATTGATGCACTCTGTGCTTTTTAATCTTTTTCTTATGTTTTTTTTATTTTTTCCCATCTCCATCCATCAACTGTTTTACTTTAAACTATTTAAACTATTGTTTTTTTTTTTTACTATTTAACTTATTTACACTCAAACTTCCACGCTGTGAAAACCTAAACTTATCTTCCAAATTAAAGCACATTTAACACAATCATCTCCACCTTTTCCTTTCATTATTTTATAAATCACAGAGTGTGGAGAAGGAGGCACCCCTGATGCCTCTAAGGTTCCGGAACCTTTTTGTTTTCCCTTTTTACCCGTTCAGCGGCACGTCTGCCGTCTGGCTTTTCTCCTTTATGAGGTGTAGAAAATTGCAAAAAACCACCCGCAAAACCCTGTGTTTTGCTTTATCTTATTGTTACCAATAAGAACCTCCCTGCCATTCCTTTGCAGGATAACCGGGCCCTCAGCTGATGTCCTCCCTCTCGCAACTCTGGAACCTAATTAATTAGTTAGGAGATGATGGTTAATGTGTAATAAAAAATAATATACATTATGTCATACAGAGCAACTTCTCACCCAGATATATTTGTAGACAAATAGTTCGGATCCAATTGGCCAGAAGCCGCAGGCGGGCACGAGGACTCCCCTCCGTAAAATGGAGGTGCACTGAGGACAACTTAGTCTCCAGGCTGGCCAGGCGTCCGTGTCCCCTCCTGCGGTTTCCTCTGGCACGTTAGATCCTGTTCGTGACGCTAAAATTGTTGTAGAATTTTCTTATCAAAGTGTGAGAGAAGTTGACTCACAACAAGAGAAAATCCGGACTTTGTCTTCATAAGTTTTATTCAAAGGCATTAAGCGTTTGAAGACCCTGTCATTGAGGTTAGTCAGTGATGCAGAGCCCCGATCAACATTTACACACAGTATTTATACCAAACATGACAGTGTTATCTCAACTTCAAAGATTCTGTGTTTTATGACCCTAGACCCTCCTCGGGTTCAGAGGTGACAAAGGTATCTAGGAACAGACCCATCTGCTCTTCTTGAGACATCACCCTAAATGATGGGTTTTAACCATTAAACTTCTGATAATGGCTTTCACAGCTTCCTCCTCTAACACAGATGTTCTGAGGAGTGAGGTAACCTAAAGGTCATACACTTTGGAACACTTACTGCAAGAATTTCCATCACATTCATTACTATCAGGATGTCCTCAAAATGCAGTTAAAAGCCTTCAGCTGATTCAAAATGCTGCAGCAAGAGTTCTGATGAAAATTAAAAAGAGAGATCATATTTCTCCTACTTTAGCTTCCCTTCTTTGGCTCCCTGTTAAATCCAGAATAGAATTTTAAATTATCCTCCTCACATAAAGCCCTTAATGATTTAGCTCCATCATACATCAGAGATCTGATTGTTCCATACGTTCCTAACAGAGCACTTCGTTCTCAGACTGCAGGTTTACTGGTTGTTCCTAGAGTCTCTAGAAGTAGAATGGGAGGCAGATCCTTTAGTTATTGAGCTCCTCTCCTGTGGAACCAGCTCCCAGTTTTAGTCCGTGAGGCAGACACCCTGTCTACTTTTAAGGCTAGGCTTAAAGCTTTCCTTTTTGATAAAGCTTATAGTTAGAGTGGCTTAGGTTATCCAGAGCTATCTTCCTTATTTTTTACCTCCGTCTTCTTCACTCCCTGTTGGATGGAGTAAGGGGGAGTTAGGTTTAGCCTGAAACGGCTCAGTTATGGTTGAGGTGTAAACACACCCTCCATTTCTGCTACCTGTATGCGTCCCTCTCTTTTCCAATGGTTATGGTCAATCTGACAGAGGTATCCCAATCGTTGTGGTTTTTAGTATAACAATGGCCATCAGTGGGCTCTAGATGGACAAACTGTCTACTTTTAAGGCTAGGCTTAAAACTTTCCTTTTTAATAAAGCTTATAGTTAGAGTGGCTTAGATTATCCTGAGCTATCTCTGTAGTTATGCTGCTATAGGCTTAGGTTGCTGGAGGACATAATGACCACTTTCACCCTCTTCGCAACATTCTCACACTACTCTCCAATTTTGCATTATGTGCTGTTATTTCAGCTTTTAACTTTGTTCTCTCTCGTTTCTCTTCCTAGAAGCTACACCTGGCCTAACTCTGTGTCTACCTGTGACACCTTTCTGGAGAGGGGCATCGTCCAAGCTTCTGCTGGCAACAACTTAATGCTCACCCTCTACCGATGATCCACATGGCCCTGTCTTTCAGTGTTTAACCCTTTCTCTCTCCTAGACATGGCAATTGACTGAGCTTTTACTGTGACTAACTCTATATGCTCTCTTTCAGACTCTAACCTTGAAAACTGGCTCAGAGTTTATCTGTTCTTTCTTTATAGGTGAAACGACTAAAGGAGCTACATCCATTAACATACATTAACATTTACTTTTCCTTTCCATAGAAAGGACTTCTGGATCAGTGCTTCTTTGTTCTCTTTGTGTCTCTGCTCTGTTCTCTCAAACCCCCAGTCGGTTGTGGCAGATGGCCGCTCACACTGAGCCTGGTTCTGCTGGAGGTTTCTTCCTGTTAAAAGGGAGTTTTTCCTCTTCACTGTCACTACATGCATGCTCAGTATGAGAGATTGCTGCAAAGTCAACGCCAGTGACTGTCCACTGTCTCTACATGCTCATCCGGTAGGAGGGAATGCTGTAAGTCACTGACTGGATGCAATCTGCTGAGTTTCCTTAGACAGAAAAACGTTTTATCCAATTTGAATAAATAACTGAATCTGACTGCACTGTTCAATGATTAGGATTAATTGGAATGTATGTACCTGACTTTTGTGAAGTGCCTTTAGACAACATGAGTTGTGAATTGGCACTATATAAATAAACTGAATTGAATTGAATAGCTAAAATGACAACAAAGAAAATATATTGGTATGCAGGAAACTACATATTGTAGTAGTGGTGAAGATGGCCTTATAGTAAAACTGCCTGCACCACACATTTTGCACAAGATGGGAACCAGGTGCCCAAGATTTGCCCTGATCTCAAGTTGAGCGTGCACACCTCTGGCCTCCACAACAAATTCTGCAGAACTATCAAATGGCAGGGATAGCCCACTGAGAAACTCACAAACCTAACCCACCTCAACACTTCTCCTCTATCTTCCTCCTCAGAAGCAAAATTTAAAACTTTTTAGAGATCCCCCCAAAATGTCATTTAATACACACCTACTCCTACACGTCTACACCCTAAAAAATAAAAAAAAAGACGATAACAATAAGGAATTAAACAAAAAACAAAAACAAATAAACATATTCTCGTCCCATAAAATACACTATATAATCCAACTGTAATGGAAAATTCTTTTAAAGTGCTCTGATATTCCCTTCACCTCTCTCCTCTGACCTCTGTGTTTTATTAGTGTTCTGTTATTTAGAGCAGATGGACTCTAAATTCAAATGCTGGAGAGTTTTATGGTTAACACTTCCTGAAGTGTATATTTCAAGGGAAGGTAGATGGGTGCCCTCATAAATAACTTTGTTAACTCTGACCTGGGGAGGGTCTAGGGGCCATATTTCTTAAACTCTTTGAAGTTGAGATAACACCCTCATTTTTGGTATAAATACTGTTTGTGATTTCTGTTCGGGGCTCTGTTTCACTGACTAACCTCAGTGTCAGGGTCTTCAAACGCTGAATGCCTTTGAATAAAACTTATAAGACAAAGTCCGGATTTTCTCTTGTTATGAGTCAACTTCTACCCACTTTGATAGGAAAATTCCACAACAATTTTGGCGTCACGAACAGGATCTAGCGTGCCAGAGGAGACCGCAGGACGGGGACACGGACGCCTGGCCAGCCTGAGAGTTGTTCTCAGTCCACTTCCAATTTACGGAGGGGAGTCCTCATGTCCGCCTGCGGCTTCTGGCTGATTAGATCCGAACAATTTGTCGTCAAATATATCTGGGTGAGAAGTTGCTCTGTATGACATAATGTATATTATTTTTTTTATTACACATTAACCATCATCTCCTAACTAATTAATTAGGTTCCAGAGTTGGGAGAGGGAGGACATCAGCTGAGGGCCCGGTTACCCTGCAAAGGAATGGCAGGGAGGTTCTTATTGGTAACAATAAGATAAAGCAAAACACAGGGTTTTGCGGGTGGTTTTTAGCAATTTTCTACACCTCATAAAGGAGAAAAGCCAGTGGGCAGACGTGCCGCTGAACAGGTAAAAAAAAAAAAAAAGGTTCCGGAACCTTGAGGCATCAGGGGTGTCTCCTTCTTCAGACTCTGATTTATAAAATAATGAAAGGAAAAAGTGGGGATGATTGTGTTAAATGTGCTTTAATTTGGAAGATAAGTTTGGTTTTTCACAGCGTGGAAGTTTGAGTGTAAATAAGTTAAATAGTTTAAAAAGTTTCAAGTAAAACAGTTGATGGAAAAATAAATAAAAAAAACATAAGAAAAGATTAAAAAGCACAGAGTGCATCAATTAAGGGGTTAAAGAGTTAAAACTTTCCTGAAGGAAGTTTTGTTTGTCTTAAATATTGCGATCAGTCAGAAAAGAAGGTAAAAGTGAAAAGGGACATTAGAGATGCGAAAAGAAAGTTGTTTTAGAAAGGAGTATAGTTCATGTTGTGGAAGGAAGTGACAGGCAGGTGGACAACTGACTGACTGACTGATAATATTTCTTTGTGCAAAATCTGAACCTATACTAAACTTTTCTTCTGCCTCTCTCACACACAAATACACACATATATGGGATTTGAGTTCAACATCTGCGTTTTTGAGTCTGGATTTTAGAAACCTGCCCTTCTCCATGTCTACTCCACCAGAGACGCTTCTCCAGCACGGCCTGAAAGAGAGAGATCTGCCTTCCTGCATGTTGAAAATCGCAGTGTGACTTTCTACAAGGAAAAAAAAAAACGAAACTCAGAAGAAGTCTGGACCCACTGAGATGGACAAAGATCCATGCTGTTTGCAAGAGCCAGAAGAGCGATACACTGGATTTATATTGAAAGCACATCTTATGCGGGCAGAAGAGAAACCGGAGCAAAGTTTCTTCTTTCTCCCTCCTGGAGAAGTTAAAGTGGACAAAGAATGATTGAATGTCTCACCAACAGACCTGGGAAGGGCCTGGTTGTTTTTTGGACTGATAGAGGACTGTGTGCCATGACAGTCTGACTGTGGAGCGATTTAGAAACCGATGGGGGTAACGTACAAACACACACACATTTGCATAAATCTTTTCCTATTTTCTGCAATGAAGAACGCTTATTAACCGCTGCTCATGTGACGCTTGCTTGACGTTGACAGATATAGCGGGTTAAAATATTATTTTAGGGTTAGAAAAGTATCTTTAAAAGGGTGATAACTTAACTCATTTGATACTTTCCAGTTAATTCTTTCAGATAAACAAGTTATCTTTCGTCGTGGAATATTCAGGGTCAATTATTATAGTTATTAAAAGTTATTAAAAGCAGAGGAAGTTACAACATCTCCAAAACTCAGCAGTAACCCTGTGTTTCCATGTTATTCTCAGGACAGATCTCATGAAGGAGCATTTTTAAAACCCAGCGCATGTGTAAAACCTGATGGGCTTCTCCTTCAGGCATTTTCTGTTGTCAGAGTTTGTATCCCATAAATCTAATGGGTAGAGACCTAATTAAAACAGGCTTAGTTCTACTGCAGATGGTCTTCATACAGTTTCTGACACAGTACTTACAGTTTGGTGCAGTTTTTGTCCGCAAGTGTTAACTTACGCTTATGGAAAGTACAAATTCATTGTTTTTCACAGCAGCTGCTGGGAAGAGGTTATATTAGTGTTTTTTTCTTCCCTCTTCTGATTCATGCAGCGTGTTGATTTACACTGTACCTTATATCAAGTCCTGACAAAAAACTATGAAAGGTTTGGTTCTGCAGGTTCTTTTTTCTCCCTTTGGAGAAGGAAAGGACACCTGATCAGTTCTGTGTTGCATAGAAATATTAAAACACTTGTTGTTTTCTAAGATATCACCAGCTAAAAACTTTTAAAACTTTTGAGAGTAATTGGTTTTGTTAAACACATTTTCCTTGGTAAAACAAACCTTTAAAATGAGTATGAAAAATTGGGTTATTTAGAAAGAATCTGATTGGACAGTGGTACCACACAAAAATTAAACTAATCTCATGCTTCCTAAAAGACTCTGCATGAAAAGGCCTTCAGAACCGTGGAGTTATTTTCCACCACAGTATCAAGTTTTTAAGGATGCTTTTTCTTTATTTTAAAACAGATCTGGGTTTTGTTTTGTTTTTGGCTTTTTAGCATAATGTTTGTCTGAAGCTTCTTATGAACTGGGTTAGGAGCAAATATGATCTGAGGTAAATTAGGAGCAGTGAACTAATAAGTTTAAATCTGATTATTGTCCAAGCAGAAACAATATATTTAGCCAATCCTTCAATCTCTGCAGAAAGTTAACACCATTGTTCAATGCAGTAGTACTCAACTTGTGGTTCCTGGACTCCTGAAGCCTGTAAGCCATAGATTTTGGGTCCATGAAATTATAATACTTAATTAAAGGTAGACCGATTACCTATTAAAATAGATCTAAGTCAATGATGAGTTCCAGTCATTTTGGTGACTTTGAAATGCAATAATACTCAATATTTCTACTCTGGGGACACAGATTGGGGTTGAAGAGTTTAGTTTTGGAACCAAGGTTAGGATTTTTATAACAGAATCAAGACAAGTAAAATCCTTTATTTTAGGAAAAGAAAGGAAATAAAGGCTCTCTTAACAGTAAGAGGATGGTCGGCTCAAACTCAAGTCTCCTTGTTTGATTTCTTAAGGTTTAAAGATTAAAAGAATACATATGAGTACAAAGGTACACAAGGTGATTTCAGATTATTAAGAGATAAAATATTGAAACATTTATCACCATTTGGATTATTAAAGAGGGGTTCTAGTAATAAGTTCTCCCCAACTCTCAAAATTTAAGTAGCCAAATTAAAGAAAATGATGTTTGTTCTTTTTGAAACACTATGTGGGAAAAAGTCCAGTTTGGAGGCAAGCTTCTTATCTTAATTTCTGATTAAGTCAAACACTGCAGTTTTGTTTAGTTTGGGTATAACATGAAAATGTCAACGCTGACTTTTCTAATTTCCCCTCGGGGATCAATAAAGTATCTTTGAATTTGAATTGAATTAAATAACAAAAATACTTCTTTGCATTTAACTTGAAATTCTGCAATGCAGCTGCGATCAAATTGAGCCAAACAAAAAGAGAATTATAACAATAACTCTCAGGATTGTAGTTATTATTACAGAGTTACAGTACAAAGAATTAGCAAAAGGTTTCAGCATCAGTAAATTTGGATTAATTTAAGAGAAAACTGTTGCTGTGCGTCTAAATACTTTGAGATTTTTTGGACTATGTGCACTCATTTTTAAAAAGGATCCTGACGATTGTCATAACAAAATTTATCAATTATAGCATTAAAAGATATGGTTGAGAAAACATATTCTGAAAAGAGATTGTTAAAAATTTCTTTGAATTCTTGAAGCTTCAAATTTGGCCATTTGTCTGTCTTTGATGTTTTGTCTTTGTTTTGTTGGAATGAATGTTTGTTTATATGTTGCATGACAATAATCCATGTTTGGAATAATGTTTCTAAATCCCAGATTGATTAAAACTTTGAGTTTTCAGGAGAGTTAAGAAGCAGCTTGTTTCTGAGGTAGGTGCATGTTAACAGTTTTAATTTTAAGTTACACTAATGTGGGATGGGATGAAGAAACTGTGGGTCCGCCCATAGGCTGTCAATCAGAGGTTAGTTCTGCCTGACTCCGCCCACCTACTAGGTTGGTTCATGCCTTTGTTGTCATGGTAACGCTCAGCACCTCCCTTCCTGAGTTTTAACACTGTTTAAGAGACAATAGAATCAAAATGCTTGTAGTGATTGTTGCCTTAAAAACATGTTTTTTTGCATAATAATTAAGGATGTAGCATGACATTTAGATTTATGTGTTTTACTATTAAAAGGTTAATGAAATAGTTTAAACTAGTTTGAAGAATTAGTTTTGCATACAGAATCATTGGTGATTTATTAGATTGAAAGTTTCCCTGGTGCCATTAAGCTAGCTGACAGTTCAAGATATGCAAAAGTAAGGAATATATTTTTGATAAAGAATCAGTCATGCCTTTATACTTGGTGGGAATTATTTATTAGATTCAATTTGTAGGGTTTATTCATCCAAATTACATTGGATGTCCAGTAATCTAATACTCATCTTTGTACAAGACAAATTAGGATGATATGTGACTAATGTCTAAGTGAGACATTGATGACGTGAATAACTAAAGTTTGTGTTTAGTTGTTGATGGAACTGAATTGCGGTTAAAAACATCTGGATTTTCTTTATGTTGCTTTCGGTAAATTCATAGTGACACATAGTTATGTCAGAATTAATTTCTTTGGTTCTATGTAATGTGATCTTGGTTACTAAACATTTTTGTACAAACTTTTTGCTGGATTGCCGCAGGGGTTGGACCCTGCGTCAGAAGAGGGGAATGTCAGAATAAAGTAACATGGGGTTCCAAAAGTTTTAGCACTCATGGGAAAAAGGGTAGCTCAGACCTCCAGTGAGGACTTAGTGACAATGCGAGAGAGACGTTGTACTTTGTTTATATAAATGGTGCATAGCTCCCTAAGACCACATTATGAAAACCTCTCTGAAATTATGGTGTTGATTTTTTGTGAAATTTTATATCTCCACAGATTAGACCATTTTTGAAATTCTTTTTGGGTATTCTGAAACTATGAAATGTTGACCTGTAATCAGACCTTCCTCAAACATCATGTCACATTTTTGATATTCAGAATATTTAGCTGATGGTCATTGCTAGTATATCAGGTGAAGTCAGAAGATCAATTCTTTTGATTTTGTTGGATGTTTTGATGAAGTTCATGTAGTTAAGCACTTAGGTTTGAGAATGGGACTTTGAATTGAAAATTAGCCAAGTGTTGTGAAGGCTCTGCCTATTGTTCTCACTTATATGAGATTGAGACAAAGGACAGAGGCAAATCTCAGTCCTTTTGAAGTGCTGTGTGGCAGGTCTCCTATTTTGGACATGGGGATATTGCCAAGATAATTTTCTTCCACATCTTTGTGTGAAGGTAGGATGTTGTTTTACTGTCAAAACCTGTCCACTGTGTTTTCTCAAGTTTCACAGACGGTGAAGGCTGCATTACCAGAAACAGCCACTTCCACCCTCCAGTTCTTTATTCCTGGCGACTGGATGCTGGTCAGAGAATCTAGGAGAAAACACAGGAAGTCCAGGCGCTGGAATGGCCCATATCAGATCCTACTAGACACCCAGGAAAGCTGCAGGAAAGCTCCAGCTCCTCCAGCTTCATCTGGCTTCCAGGACACAAGTCATCTTCCAACTGGATCATCCACGGCCTGAAAGGTGTGAGGACAGCGGACCACCACAAGACAAAGAACTGTAAGCTGATCACTGGCGAGTGATTGAAGAGGTGGTTGAAGAACACTGTTCTTACAAGGGCACAACAATCCCATGGGCAGTGCAACGTTATTTCAGAATCTACTTAAGGCCATCGCATTGCCTGAAAGTTAGAAGTCATAAGGTCATTTGCCTCACTGCACACACACCACAGTGAGAGACACATAGGAAACATACAGGGAAGACTTCTACACATTGCACATAACCTTTCTCTGGATGATGAACTGGTGACGCCTGCAACAGAGAGACAATCAAATATGCGCCACGATGCTTAATTTCTTAAGCAGGTTAGAGTTCCTGTTTCTAAATATATTTCTAGAGGAGCTTCCTACGACCGCCCACCTGTACCAGACTGGTAACAGGACAGCTTGAAGCCACTCAGGAGAGTCAGCAGGATTTTTTGTTTTTTAAGTTGTGTTTATAATTTGTTTTCTTTAAAAAAAAAACTGTTTGCTTTCAGTACCAGAAGAAAGGACATTCCACTTCAAGGTCACGATGCAGTTAAATGGAAGATAGTCTGTTCTGTTGCTAATAATTGGTATTGCAAATATTTTTATAACTCTTGTGTTCATTTTGGGAAAGGTACAGCAAAGACAATGTGTGGTTAATCTGACTAATAATATTCATCAGCGGATTCGAAGAGAGATTCATCACTTTTCTGACTACTATGAACATGCTGATAATGTCTGGTGGCAACTGATGCATCAAACCGTGAGGAAGATAAGAAATTATTGTTGTTATGTTTGTTGTTTGATTTCACGTGCTATTAATGATCAACCATTTTTGGTACCAGTTCCTATTGATACTACTTATGCTCTAGCTACTTTCTTTCCAGATAACCGGTTGGTGGAGGTCGTTTTTCCTTTGGTGATGGTTTTGTAGAATTTTCTTTTAGTTATGTGATTATCTTGTAATCAGAATAAAGGAGTGTAATGGAAAATTCTTTTAAAGTGGTCTGATATTCCCTTCACCTCTCTCCTCTGACCTCTGTGTTTTATTAGTGTTCTGTTATTTAGAGCAGATGGACTCTAAATTCAAATGCTGGAGAGTTTTATGGTTAACACTTCCTGAAGTGTATATTTCAAGGGAAGGTAGATGGGTGCCCTCATAAATAACTTTGTTAACTCTGACCCGGGGAGGGTCTAGGGGCCATATTTCTTAAACTCTTTGAAGTTGAGATAACACCCTCATTTTTGGTATAAATACTGTTTGTGATGTCTGTTCGGGGCTCTGTTTCACTGACTAACCTCAGTGTCAGGGTCTTCAAACGCTGAATGCCTTTGAATAAAACTTATAAGACAAAGTCCGGATTTTCTCTTGTTATGAGTCAACTTCTACCCACTTTGATAAGAAAATTCCACAACACAACCACTACACTAGATCAACAATACCCCAAGGTATTGAAAATCTACAATGGGGAGTCAACTGCATAGAGTACCGTCACAGAAGTCAGGGTCAACACAACCTATTTTCCAACCAAACCAACTGCTCAACACCTCAACTTGTCATGGGACCAGGAGAACGTGTGACATTTAAGAGGGGACAACTAGAACTAGACTAGTAGAACCTGGACTTCAAAAAGGAGCAACTTCAACCATGACCTTTTTTCAGAGCTACTGTAGAACAATTAAGTTTTATTTGCCTTGTCCATTGCTTTTTCTTGCTGAGCACAGTCTCCACTGCATGGATTCACCAAGAGCGATGCAACCCAGGGCAGAGTCCACCTTGAAGGATGCTATGGACTTTCAGGGTAGGCTGGTTCCACCTTGCGGTGCTAACGCACAGTGTGTTTTCAAAACCAGAGGCACTGTACGTATCTGCCCTCCCAGGCTCCGCCTTTAGGAACGGCATGCGTGAAAGGTGACTCCAAGGCCTAAGGAGTCTTAGAAGCAGCCCAATCTTCTAAGAGGAATAGCCCTAACCACACACGGCACACTCTTTTTCACATCCACTATTATGCTTAGAGGTTAGCGTGGATGCAATTGGACCTACTACTAAAACTAAATATTTTATAAATGTTTTAAAGTTTCACTTTGTCCAACCTTTTGCCTCTTCAACATTGGAATCTTGTGTAAAAACAACAAAATATAACCTACCAATTGAGCCATTTCCAAATTTTGCGACTTAAATTGTTAATTCTACACATTTGCTATTAGAAAGTCTAATAATAAATCACCACTCAATTGGCTACAGGACCAATCTTGGGATTTGATCACCCTGAGGGGCCCACTCTGATGAGTGTCTGGTGATAACTGGGCAAAACACTTGTAGACCCAGCAGACACTACTGATGATTTAGCTTTAGTAAGGAGGTAGTGCAGGAAGAGTACTGCTGCCCCTGTACTAACTACGAAAACAACTTTATGCTACTTAATTTTATTAGTGAGATTGCAAAAAAGAATAAACATTTAAGAAACATCCTCTCTCCTGAAGACACAAACCAGTAATCTAATAGAATCTTTCAGAAATGACCTTGGTGGACTGTAGCCAACCACTGGCGGCAGTATTCTTCTCCAAAAATAATCAAATAGTCATATTATTCACAGAACAACGCAACTCTGCTGTTCAAACTACTGCTGACTTATGCTTTCCAGGGGACAGATGTGGATTACTCCGCTCTCTATTCTTAGTGGATCTAAAACCGAGCCTTGAGAGATTCTCTAAACCTAAATCAGTCTTGATATAGTCCACTCTGGACCTCCTGAGAACAGTTTGCACTATTTTACAAACCTTTTTGTACGGTGGCCGGGGGGTGCAAACCAACATTACAAAACCTAAAACACTTTTACAAACCTAAAGACAAATTAACATTTCAGAAAACAATTTAACAAGATGTGAAAACATTTTTACAAGTACTGAAACAAATTAAGATTTTAGAAAACAATTTAACAAGATGCAAAACCCTTTTAAAAGTACTGAAACAAATTTACATTTCAGAAAACAAATTAATATTTCAGAAAACAAATTTACATTTCAGAAAACAATTTAACAAGATGCAAATCACTTTTACAAGTACTGAAACAAATTTACATTTCAGAAAACAAATTTACATTTCAGAAAACAATTTAACAAGATGCGAAACATTTTTACAAGTACTGAAACAAATTTACATTTGACAAAATCAACCGGAAAGGGAATGTACCCCCGCCGAGGATGACCCGAAAGTCAGCCTCAGGGGCTGCATCTTTCGAAGGACTACGAAAGATGGTCTACGTGGCCTGGGTGCTGAAAAGAACTATTCAACCGGCAGTACAGCAACCTCGACCACCAGTAGGAACACCAAGTGCAGCTTCAGCAAGTAGTCCAAGATATCGTTCGCCAACTCCAGCCTCACGTCAACCCGTTTTGTCAGAATCATCTTCTTCCTCACCCCCAAGGGAGTCCAGAAAGAATCGGTCAAGACAAAGGTCTTTTTGGGAGAGTCATTCGGATCCAAAGATTCTTTCATATACAAATGGTGAAGATATAGTGGACTATCTTATGGGTTTTGAGCCCATCGCTCAAACTTGGTGTTGGATGGGTGCAAAAACTTGTTATCACTCATGTAAAAACCTTGGGTTGCAAGGCACCTGCACTATGCCTTCCTCCCTGTGTGTGTGAGATCATTGTTATCTCTGTGTGAACCAGCCTCCTTTCCGTCTCACACACACACCCTGTCTGAACTGTCTGTTGAACTGTGCATATAAATAAAGAGATAGGGTGTCAAAAACTTTGTAGTTTCACTGCAAAGTGGGCTACCCTTGTCACAAGTAACTATGACTGTATCGTTCTTACCTCTGAGTTGACTAAATAATACCTAACATTTATTGGTCCTTCGAAGCCGGATTAATTCAATAACCTTATTTCTCTTTGCTTTAACAGTGACTCTGGGATCCGTGGGGGAAGCCTGACGTCGAGCGAAGCACCGCTGCACAGCCTCCTTTAGCCGGAGTGGCTGAAAGTCCCGGTGTGTGTGAATTCACACCTGGCCAGTGGGTTATTGCCTTCCTCTGCGCGGGGTGACTCTCACAGGGTCCAAAGAGTCACCAAGAAGTCAACTCCGAGGTGAGACAGTTTTAAAATACAGTTCATAGGAAAAGTACTTAACAGTCGTTGGTAGTGCGTCGCCGGTAAGGACGCTGCATTCGGATGGTTTTATTCCACCGTGAAAGGAATAGTGACAAATTTGGTACAATCCCGCCGTGAAGGGGATTAAAGAAAACGACTGAGGATTATTCCCCTGTGAGGGAATAGAGTAAGCGCTATATAAATAAAAGAAGAAAAGTACTTAAAAGTCGTTGGTAGTGCGTCGCCGGTAAGGACGCTGCATTGGGATGGTTTTATTCCACCGTGAAAGGAATAGTGACAAATTAAGGTAGGGCCCCGCCAAGAAGGGGGCCAAATAAAACGACTAAGGGTTATTCCCCTGCGAGGGAATAGAATAAGCGCTATAAAAGTAAAAAGAACGGAGTAAATTGAGCTCATAAAATAACACCAAGTTAACTTAGAAAAATTACAAGGTACCTGAAACTAACTGTGTGACTGTGTTGTGTGTGTTTGGAGGACTAAGCATTTTAATAGAATCATAGCAGGATTCTGCTAGTCCTGTGTTTTCTTTTGCCCAGATTAAAACTACGTACTGGTGACTTTGGAGATTCAGGTCGGATTTCATTCCAGAAAATTAACACCGCTGCGAATTAGTCGCAGTAGAAGGCCGTGTTAATGTCCTCTCCATAAAGTCTCATGCCAGTGACCTTTTATCTGGGACATTTATACTATAATTAATCAACATTTAACTTTTAATGGTCGCCGAGGGCGGCGGGGCCGTATGAGTATTTCCCACAAAATATAATCTGTTTACCGTCCGTGGGTTTTCGCTCATACAAAGTATTTTTCTTACTCGTTTTTATATTAAATGTTTTTACTTGTGATAAAAGGAGGGACTGTTGGATGGGTGCAAAAACTTGTTATCACTCATGTAAAAACCTTGGGTTGCAAGGCACCTGCACTATGCCTTCCTCCCTGTGTGTGTGAGATCATTGTTATCTCTGTGTGAACCAGCCTCCTTTCCGTCTCACACACACACCCTGTCTGAACTGTCTGTTGAACTGTGCATATAAATAAAGAGATAGGGTGTCAAAAACTTTGTAGTTTCACTGCAAAGTGGGCTACCCTTGTCACAAGTAACTATGACTGTATCGTTCTTACCTCTGAGTTGACTAAATAATACCTAACACTTGGAAATGGCCAGAGACTGAATGGGTATGCCGACTTGTTCCATTGCTTTCTGGTAAGGCGTTATCGGCCTACATAGCAATGGATGAAGAGAGAGCCCACTGCTATACTGAACTGAAAGCAGCCTTATTGGCCAAATTTGACATATCCCCAGAGACCTACAGGCAGCGGTTCTGGTCGACCATGGTTCCACCTGATGAAAGCCCTGCAGAGACTTACTTCCGACTGAGAGGGCTTTACCGACGCTGGGTTTGACCTGAACTGCACACTAAGGAGCAGATTGGAGAGGCCATCATTCTGGAGCAGTTCCTGCAAGTTCTACCTCCTGAGATGAGGACGTGGGTGAAGGAGCATGAGCTGGAAGATGGACAACAGGCGTAAATTCCATCGGCAGGAGTCGCAGAGCCACATTACAGCCTGTCCAGATAAAATCGACAACTGAACAGATCAGCCCGGACTTCCCAGGTAACCCCTCCCGGGAGCCAAACCACCATCAACCGGGTAAGAACTTTGTTTGTTATTATTGTCAACAACCGGGCCACAAAGCCTCTGTGTGTCCAGTGCGTAAAGCTAAGGTCACCGGTGCCTGTTATCCACCCCGGCTTGAAGAGGGGGTTATTGGAACTGAAAACATTGGCCAACATTATCATCGAATAACTGTTAATGGACAAAATGTAAATGTTCTTTTGGACACTGGTAGTTTCATGTCACTTATAAAGCAGAGTCTGGTACCAATGGGTAAGATAGATTATGGAAGACAAGGGCACATTTTGTGTGTACAAGGTGACAAACATGCATACCCGAAAACAGACTTAACAGTTGTTATTGATGAACAATCATATATGTTGACATTTGGGGTTATTGAAAACTTGCCAGTGGATGTAATTTTTGGACGGGATTTACCGGTGCTTTTTGACTTGTTAAAAGAAAAACAGTCCAATCAGATGTGTTCTGATAAGGACATCAAATCACCTGTAAATGTGAATGTTGTTTCTTGTCCAGGGGTCACTAGAGCCCAGGCCGGTGTCCAACCATTACCAGACATTGACAGTAGTCTGTGTGAGGGTGGCACAAAAGGACCCAAAAAAACACGGAGCCCACTGCGTTTTGAGAAACAGTTAAGGTTAAAAGAATCTGGTAAAATAGATTCATTGTGGGATATACCATCTCTCTTTTACAGCAAGAGGATGAAAGTTTGAAACCACAGTTTGTCAAAACTGAAAGAGAAGAAAATGGGAATTGTGTGGGTGAACCAAGGTTCCTTGTTGAAGGTGATGTGTTGTATAATATTGAAAATGAGTGTAAACGATTGGTTATCCCTGCTAGATGTAGACCACTCGTCATGCATTTAGCACACACACTGCCATGGGCGGGACACTTGGGTCATCATAAAACATATCTACGTACAGGTGCACGCTTTTATTGGCCAACAATGTACACTTATATTCAGACTTACTGCGCCACATGCCGGATATGTCAAAAAACATCAACCACCAGTAAAGCTGACAGGGCATTGCTTCAACCCCTGCCAGTTATTTTCCCACCGTTTTGCAGGATTGCAATGGACATTGACATTGTGGGTCCATTAATAAAAAGCGGTAGCAGCCATCAGTACATCTTGGTTATGTCTGATTATGCTATGTGGTTTCCTGAGGCATTTCCGCTTCGTACCATCTTTGCCCCCATGGTTCTTCGAGCTTTGATGCAGCTGTGTTCAAGGGTTGGGATCCCAGATGAAATTACAACTGACCAAGGCACAAATTTTACCTCCAAGCTAATGCAACTCTTTTACAAACAGCTTGGTATTGCTCCAATAAAAACTACACCATACCACTCACAAACTGACGGTCTTGTCGAAAGATTTAATCAGACATTAAAAAGGATGCTCCAGAAGTTTGTGGATGACACTGGAAAGGTCTGGGATCGTTGGCTGCCATTCCTCCTGTTTGCTTATAGAGGTTCCACAGGCATCTACTGGTTTTTCACCCTTTGAATTACTTTTTGGGTGGGATGTCCAGGGGCCTTTGGATTTGCTCCGAAAAAAGTGGAAGGCACCACCTGCATGTAAAAACGATAAAGAGATTATCCAGTTTGTGCTGGAGATGCGAGAACCAGAAAGAAGCACAACTTAACTCACGTGAGGCACAGAAGAACCAAAAGGCTTGGTATGATCAACATGCCTGTTATTGTGAGTTTCAACCTGGGCAAAAGGTTCTGTTGCTTCTTCCCACCTCCAGCAATAAACGTCTTGCGAAATGGCAGGGACCATATACAATCAACCGGAAGATGGGCCCTGTTACCTATGAGGTACACCATCCAGACAAGAAAAAGAGAGACCAGACTTACCACTTCCAAAAAGAATGGAAAGAGTCACCATTTCACCATAGCATGAAAGCTCTGATGGTTCAGAGGGTCAGCATAGAAGATGAGGAGGTCACAGAAACCGAAGGTCTAGTGACCACTGCTACTCCTAGATTGACACATCTGGAAGTTTCACAGCTTCAAGATGTATTTAAAGAAGTCTCCGCCCTTTTTTCACCCATTCCAGGCAAAACCACCCTGACTAAACACGACATCCAGCTGAAGAACAAGATGCTTATTTGCCAGCCCCTTATAGGGTCCCCCAACAACTGGTGGGGAAATTGCACATTGAAATAAAAGAAATGCTGAGACTTGGAGTCATTGAACCTTCTAGTTCAGAATGGTGTAGTCCAGTTGTCATCGCATTCAAGAAGGATGGTTCACTGCGGATATGTATTGACTTCAGAAAACTCAATGCAATCTCAGAGTTTGATGCTTAACCAATGCCTCGAGTGGACGATCTGTTGGAGAAGATTGGAACTGCCAAATACATCATGTGAAGTACCCCTTTAACGGGGTCTTCTGCGCGTTCGTTTATTCACCGTAACCTAGAGGAATTCACAACACATTAGAATAAATCACACTCAGACACCGTTGTATTCAATTTAAATACCTGGGCCCAGGGGAAGAGAGAGCTGATGTGGTCAGGACACACCAAGATTTCTTCTGGCCCTCTCTCACTGGGCTCATTTCTTGTATTAAAACACACACGAAAAAAGGGCAGCGCCCTTGTTTACAATATTTTCTACACATAGTCACGTACACACTTTTCCGGCTGACCATATTTAGACAGGCATTGTCCCACAGCTGCCTCCCATATCTACTGATATAAGCAGGGATTAACTCAGTCAGTTGTACTTATCACTAATTTTCACACACATGCAGTTCTCAGTAATTTTCCACTTCACCATACCCCTGTGAGAAATACTTCTGCAGGCCACACAATGTCTTATACTAACACATGTTACACATTTTATTTCCCACACTGTTTTGAATCATAGTAATAGTGCACACACATAATATATCTCCACAATCACCACACTTGACCAATGTGAAGGGTACTAGCAGATTGCGCTTGAGAAGAGTTCCAGGCATTATACAGCTTTCAGAGTGCCAGCTGGACTGTTTCAGTTTACGGTGATGCCTTTTGGGCCACATGGTGCACCAGCCACCTTCCACATGCTGATGGACCAAGTTCTCCAGGGTTGTGATCACTGCAGTGCAGCTTACCTTGATGATGTGGTGGTTTTTAGCATTTCATGGGAAGAGCATATCCAACATTTGTCCCTTGTTTTGAGAAAGATCCAGGAAGCAGGATTAACCCTCAACCATTCTAAGTGTGAGTGGGCACAAAAGGAGGCACAGTACTTGGGCTATTGCTTGGGAGGAGGAGAGATCCGGCCCCAAGTGGATAAAGTGAAGGAAATCAAGAACTGTCCTAGACCTCGTACCAAGAAAGAGGTCCGATCGTTCCTGGGATTAGCCAGTTGGTACCGACACTTTGTACCCCACTTTGCAACTATTGTAGCTCCACTTACATTGCTGACCGGAAAAGACCAACGGAATCCAGTAATATGGTCAGATGAATGTGAGAAGGCCTTCAATATCCTGAAGACACTGCTTTGTTCTTCTCCTGTGTTGGTAAAAGGTTCGTGGTACAGGTGGATGCCTCCGCAGTTGGCTTGGAGGCAGTTCTGGCCCAAGAACATCCCCTGTTATATCTTAGCCGCAAGCTGCACCCACGTGAGATCAGGTATTCTACTGTAGAGAAAGAGGACCTCCAGATCAGCTGGCATATGTCTCAATGCCTCCTCCATCTCCTGCTAAACCCAGCGATCACTGGCGCTCTCTTGCTTACCGTCTGTGAGGTCCAATTTTGGCAGAAACATTCTGTCAGGTGCGGTCAATGGAGGACCCCAGAATGCTGATGGACAGGAAGCATAGGTGGTGAGTAAATGGTTTAATAAATAAAACTTACTTTGGAACGTGGTGGCAAATATAGGCTTGGAAAGGCTTGGCATGAACACAGAATGACATGATCCGTAATGTTTCCGCGAGAAATGAACAGAACAGAGGTGTATATATAGAGCAGGAACCAAGTGAAACGAGGACACTGAATGCCAGGTTCAGATGAACCAAATAAAGTTAATTGACAGACAGGAGTGAACAAAACGTGGCTGGAGCAAAACAGAGACTCTTGAATACAAACTTAAAACACAACTAGTAAACCATGAAACTAAAGCATAACCAGATCCAATAAACCTAACTTGACAAAACATGAACTAGAAAACAAAAACTAAAGCATGACCATGAAAATAACAAAAGCATGATTCAAAACCTATTAAGAATAATAATAAGAACCCCAAAACACCCATAAATCATGATAGTTTCCTCTAATTTCTGATGCAAACTTTAGTTCAATGCAAGTTTCCCCCTAGTCAATTCTCAGGTCACTCATTCAGAATCAGGACAGCTACTTCAGCAGCTACCCTAGGAGTTTCCACAGCTTCCCTACAACAACTTCTGGCCTCTGGTCGACTTCAGCATTCTCTTCACATGTCCACCTAAACTTCTATTCTCTGCTATTTGTTCAATGATCAATCAGCTCTTAGGTAAAAGATTCTGCATTAACTGGTGGTGGTTGGCCTTTTCAGTTTAAACTTATCCTTTCTACGTGAGATCGTTTCATGAAACCTCATTCTCTCCCATCATTCTCTTCAAGGTCCCAAACCTCAAACATCCGTCAGGTGATGTTATCTGTTATGTCTCCCACATTTCTTCTTATCACTTCAATCTCGCCAGATAAATTTCCCTCTACGCCTTGTCAGGCAAACTTCACTCCCTCTCAACACCTTGTCAGGCACGCATCAACCCCTCTCTATGGCTTGTGAGACACACGCCATCCCTCTCTCCGCCTTGTCAGACACACGCCACATCCCTCTCTACGCCTCGTCAGGCACAGTCTATCCCTCTCTACGCCTGGTCAGGCACACCATATCCCTCACGACGCCTTGCCAGGCACTGTCCAGCCCTCTCACGCCTTGCCAGGCTCACTAATTTTCTTTGCTATCCTTTCATCACTCCCTCTCAACACCTTGTCAAGCACGCATCAGTCCCTCTCAATGCCTTGTCAGAAATGCATCAATCCCTCTCTACGCCTTGTCAGGCACGCACCATTCCCTCTCTACACCTTGTCAGGCACGTATCAGCCCCTCTCCATGCTTTGTCAGGCACATGCCACATCCCTCTCTATGCCTCATGAGCCACAGTCTATCCCTCTCTACGTCCTTGCCAGGCTCACTAATTTTCTTTGCAATTCTTTCAGGCACAGATCCTCCCTTCTCTACGCCCCACCAGTCAGACCAACATCATTCATACTAACTCCCATACTGTTTCTATTTCAGCCTTGGCCCTGGACTCGGCCCGTTTTTGAAAGTGGTCATTCAGAATCATGCAGAATCATTGTCATTCAGTGGTCATGCTCCTATAGGAGCATAACCACAGTGATAGCTCAGGTTAACCTAAGCCCTCTAACTATAAGCTTTATCAAAAAGGAAAGTTTTGAGCCTAGCTTTAAAAGGAGACAGAGTGCCTGTCTCACGGACTAAAACTGAAAGCTGGTGTCAGGTTTAACCAACCTAACAATACTGATAACAACACAAAAAGAATAGAGAGACAAAGTATTAGTTCCTTTTACTTGCTTTGCGAGGAGAAACGGTCAAGATATGCTCAGTTACAGATCTCGCACCGCTCTGAACAGCATCTGTCCGCCTCCTCTTTTTATTGTCTTTCGGGGGTCCCTAGTTTACAAAAACATTGTTCTCTAAAGGACGGGGGAAAACAACAACTGCATCGTAGACAGGTCATAAACAGCTTTATACATTAACAACACATTTCCCACAGTCTCCTCCAACTTGTAGGGTCAGTTATGTGTTTTGTTGAGTGTAATCAGCCTTCATCTTTATGACCTCCTCAACTGGACTGCTTCCTTCTCTGCTAGTTCAGCTCCTATTTATGATCTTTGCCTGCAGACAAACTCACACATCCTTTACTCACACATACATTATGAAAAGTTATATAATCAAATAGTCAAGTTAATAAATAGGAGAAACTATAAGACAAATCTTTATTCAATTATTCCAACATTTCCCCCCTGTTTGTCTTATATCTGCTCATTTTCTCATATCACTTAACAGCCACTTCTGTCAGATTTTTTAACTGTAAGATTATTTTCATGAGTACAAAGACAATTATACTTAGAGGTACTTACTGACATTTAAATCACAGAATCATATAGAAATGGATCTGCATACAGGTCAGAAATGTGGTCAGTCCCATCCTCGTCATCTTCATCATCCTGGTGTTTAAATAACAGATAGAGTTGTGTAACTCTGTTTTCCATAGGAGAAATAGCTATGGTGATAAGACGGTTAACAGAGTACAAAAGCAGGGCATTCAACAACATCCACACAATGTCAAAATTGCAGCAAACACTGCAAAGGAAATTATTACTGATGATACTAAAATTTTATACTTCCCAAACATATCCAGCCAGGAGTCCCACATTGAGGCGTCTACTCCATAATGCCCTTTCATTTTGCCATTTAGAGATCTCAAACCTTCTATGGCTTTAATTTGGCGTCCATCAGCCAGCAGCAGTGTTGTTAGGTGTGAATGTGCAACATTTTTCTCCGAAAATAGCACAAACGTCTCCTTTTTCAGCTAACAACATGTCCAAAGCAATTCTGTTCTGGAATGCCATCAGGGAAGTTGAAGCCAATCGGTCATGGACAGTTCAAACCCGCTTTGTGTCCAATTTCCTAGTTTTTGAACATTGTAATGGATATAATTGATCCTGTCTACGTTTCTGTTCAAAGTACACCACCAACAGATACTTGATTCAAATCCTGCAGCTACTTGATCACTTAATTTATCTTCATCTATAGCATCTATGTATGTAGAGTCTCCCTCAGTCTGCCAAGCTACTTCTCTGCACTTCCTATCTCACCAATCATGTGGTTTTAACACTAGATAGTCCATCTGTTACGTCATCTACTAACATAGGATATAACCATAAAGTAATTAAGCACAGAGTCCTGTTACTTTTGAAGGTGATCAATCAAAAAACCTGTCGTCATCACACCACCACCAAATGTTTCCTCTAGAGACTGGTTTAAAACACGTATTTACTTTTACAATTGTAGTACACTATACTGCAATGAGATGTCCCAATTTATTACCTCTCTCTGTCATATTTATACATGTATAGTTTCCAGTGGTGACTCGCTTATGGAAAACTGATTTATCCTTATCTGCTCTAATTACAGGAAAAACAGAATCCTTATGCTGACACATTTCATGAGGATTAGTTTGATTCATTACTTCCATCACACAGAGTTTTGGTATCACAGCTGGAATTATTTGTAACAAAAGCCTGGAACCCATACACACAACACAATCTCTTTTAGTCATGTTAGCTGCTTGCTCTACCATCAATAACCAGTTATTATTTGTTCCTGATACTCCAGTAATAACCTGGAACTTAGTCATCTGTGGTTAACTTTCCTAACATAATTTTCACTCTCTTCGCTCTGTTACCTGGATTGCATTATCAGCTTTATGGAACTTAAACAAATTCTTTTGATGACTAGCATAAGCAGTGGTGCACCACTCTGGTGTCCAATTGTTTCCTTCATCAGCTACCATCATGGACCATGAGGTGTCTCTTCTATCATTAGTTAAGTACCATTTATATCTTCTATAATCCTGTCCTTTCCTTCCTCATTTGGTCAAGCTAATGAGTGGGATCAGCACCACAGCTATGGTTTTAGATTTCACGCACACTTGAATACCATAAGTATAAGAAGTTTGTTTAGTGCACATAGTTAGGTTATCTTGCCTACCTTGATTTAGCGCTACTTGTTTCATTTAACTCATAACAGATGTTGTTACATTCTAATTCATCTTGACTGGTTTCCAGAAATACCAGAAAAATAAAAATCAATATAAGAAAAAAAATATATATAATATATATATAACCACCCAGCATCGGAAAGCATTGTTCATGCATCTAGAAATCATTTTGGCTGAAATTTTCACTCCTCTAAATGGTTCCAGTGTCTTCATTGTCTTCACTGACTTTCGGATCTCTCCAGACTCTAAATGTCTGGGTCCACCCTATTATCAGTCTGTAAATCACTTCCCCTGGCGGAGCTTTCAACCAAAATGACCTTTTTACAATGTGTAAGGTGAATCCAGGTTCATCTCTCAGTTATTTTACTGCCCTGGCAGTGGTTAATAATAACTAATATGGATCCTCCCACTTAGGTGAATACCAATGCTTCTTCTTTACACTCCTTATTAACACCCAGTCTCCTGGTTCCACTAGTTAGTTTTCCTGCTGGGAAATAGAACATTCCTCATTAGTTTAAATTTATTTCTGTTGGTTTCTAACATACTCCTCATATAATCAACTAGGTTAGCTTCTTCATCTAACTCCCACTTATTTTTTGAACTGTGGTAATCTGTATGGTCTTCCGAATAACATTTCATAGGGTGTTAACCCTGAGGTGCTTGTAATGTTTAGTTGGAAATAGTTCTATCCGTTTAGAAAATGCATCTATAATGACTAAACAGAACTTTTTCCCTTCACTGTGGTTTAGCTCAATAAAATCCATATGAATTGTTTGAAAAGGGTATCTTAGTTTTGCAAATTGTCCCCTTCGTTGTCTTAAATTCCCTTGTGGATAATGTTTTACACATGCTAACATGTTTTACAAATTTTTTTAATAAGAAGTTTTTAGAATTTAATCAATATGTTATATAATATTAATATATCTGTCCTACTATTCCCCCCTGTTGAGACATTATGAAACACGATGGCTCAAATAATGCTTCCATTTATAGGTTCTTTGGTAGGACAGGTTTATTATCTGGTCAAATATAGTTTTCATCTTTTAATTCAGCTCCATGTTTTTTCCACATTGCTATCTCCTGTAGTGAGTTTTGTTGTTGCATCTTTTCTAACACTATATCCATTGTCACCAATGCATATCCTGTTTGTGTCTTCTCCCTCTCATCTTTTTAGAGAAATCATTCACATAAACTATTTCGTGATCCTGCAAATCACTTCTAATTTTTTTTCTTCTTTTTTCCTAATTCTGCAGTATTAATGCTGAAACTGCATGGGAAACTCTTAAGGTTAAAAGGTGAAACAACACTATTGCAGCACTGCAACTGTCATTTTAGGCTGCAATTACAGCTCTCACACAATATAGTTGCGCACACGTAACACTATCTAGTTTTGAAAAGAAATAGGCTATTATTTTCATTTTATCTCCATATTGTTGAACCAGAACTGAAGTCATAAAATGTCCCTTGCAATCTACCATCTGAACAAATGGTTTACTATAATCTGGTAATGCTAAAGCAGTACTGGAAACTAGAACTTGTTTTATGTTGGTAAATGCTTCTTCAGCTTCTACACTCCATTTCAATTTAGAAGTCATTTTCAGCTCTTCCTCATACATTAATTTGTTTAATGGAGCTACTATTTCTGCATAATTTGGCACCCAGTTTCTACAATAATTAGTTAGTCCAAGGAAGGACATTATTTGCTTTTTTGTTACTGGTTTTAGAACTTGTAATATTGCAGTCTTTCTTTCTTCTACAATTGTGCATCCCCCCGCGCTAAGATTATGACCTAAGTATTTAACCTCATTTTTACACAACTGTAATTTCTTTTTACTGACTTTGTGTCCCTTGCAGTTATTAAACCCTTTATTACTGGTTTTATTCCTTTACGTGCATCATGTTTTGTTTTACTCTGGGCCTGTATTCTGTTTTTGCTCTAATTTGAACAGGTAACGCTCCTTTTACTAAACCCACATCAGTAGGGTCTTTTGACCATAACTTATTAGGGACTTCATTCAAAAACTGTTCCTCCTGTTCAGTAAGGAATATTTCTCATTGTTGTTTTGTATGCAAATGTATCCCTTCCTGCACTGTCACTGTCCGAAATAATAATTTTCTAATTAATCCTGTGGATGCACTAGGTTCTGTATTCATTATTGTTACAAACCAGTCTGTGACATCTTTTCCCCGCTGCACTATTCTGCTTTCCACAAAAACGTCCATTCTTGTCTCCTGCATCACACTTCTCTCTTTTTAGTTACTTTTAAGCAATAATCTACATCCTCATCTACATTACTGCTTTGTCCATTTTTCTTAAATCACGTTTACTTTTAATGTACTTTTAATTATTGCATCCTATAGATCACCTAATTTTTTTTAGAGTTTAAACGACCATCATAATGATATGTGGTTATCCATTTATCTAAATATTTTAATTTTAATATTTTAATTTGATCCTGTGCTTCCATAAATTTCCAATCTTTACATTATTATTCATTTTAGTGTATTTAAAACACCCTTTTCCCATTTTTTTTATTTAAATTTGGTCCAGCATATAAATACCTAGGGTATTCTAAATCCTGGATTTTTCTCTTCAGTAGGGTGACAGAAAAATCTCCTTTTGTGGTAATTCTCACTTCAACTCTTTTGAGTGGAGAATTCTTGCCTTTGCTTCCACAAAAGTTAGTCACTTACAATCCTACTGCTTTGGTATGAGGCAAAACCTAGTGGTTTAAATCCTCCATTTATTTCTCACATACACACATTTAAACGCGGATTTTACTTAGTATGTTTTTGTTGTTTAAAATACTTAAACTCAGACTCCGCCGTTCTGGAAACACGGAATTTTAGTATTACTTTCTTAATACTTAAGAGGACTCTGTCGTCCCCTATAACCTCGGAATTTTCAGTATTTTTTACTAATACTTCAAGCAGAACTCCGGCGCACTGCTGTTAACCTCGGAATTTTCAGTATTTTCACTAATACTTTAAGCAGGACTCCGGCGCACTGCTTGTTACCTGTTAGGGCCTAGGATTCACAGGGTTTGTTTACTTCACGCAATGACCCCCAGTCATTCGTCACACTTTTGTTTTAAATCCAGATTCAACTCACCACTTTGTCCTCTTTTCTCTCTCTCAGAGTTCCGTCAGCCGTCAAACTCCAGCGGGCGGGCCGAAATCCAGTCCCGGAAATGGTCTGCGTGTCTTCCTGTTGAAAACAGCCGTGCGCACGGTCTTTTCCTGGAGTCTACCAACCCGCTGGAACCATCAGGCGTAGTTGGAATCCGGCTCTCGAAGGACCAAATTAATGTCAGGTTTAACCAACCTAACAATACTTATAACAACACAAAAAGAAAAGAGAGACAAAGTATTAGTTCCTTTTACTCGCTTTGCGAGGAGAAACGGTCAAGATATGCTCAGTTACAGATCTCGCACCGCTCTGAAGAGCATCTGTCCGCCTCCTCTTTTTATTGTCTTTCGGGGGTCCCTAGTTTACAAAAACATTGTTCTCTAAAGGATGGGGGAAAACAACAACTGCATCGTAGACAGGTCATAAACAGCTTTATACATTAACAACACATTTCCCACAGTCTCCTCCAACTTGTAGGGTCAGTTGTGCCTTTTGTTCAGTGTAATCAGCCTTCATCTTTATGACCTCCTCAACTGGACTGCTTCCTTCTCTGCTAGTTCAGCTCCTATTTATGATCTTTGCCTGCAGACAAACTCACACATCCTTTACTCACACATACATTATGAAAAGTTATATAATCAAATAGTCAAGTTAATAAATAGGAGAAACTATAAGACAAATCTTTATTCAATTATTCCAACAGCTGGTTCCACAGGAGAGGAGCCTGATAACTAAAGGATCTGGCTCCCATTCTACTTCTAGATACTCTAGGAACCACCAGCAAAGCTGCAGTCTGAGAACGAAGTGCTTTGTTAGGAATATATGGAACAATCACATCTATTATGTATGATGGAGCTATATCATTAAGGGCTTATATGTGAGAAGGAGAATTTTAAATTATATTCTGGATTTAACAGGGAGCCAATGAAAGAAAGCTAAAGTAGGAAAAATATGATCTCTCTTTTTCATTTTCATTAGAACTGTTGCTTCAGAATTTTGAATCAGCTGAAGGCTTTTAACTGCATTTTGTGGACATCCTGATGTAAACAATGACAATAGTCTAGCCTTGAAAAAATAAATGCATGGAGTAGTTTTTCAGCATCACGCCCAGACAGGATATTTCTAATTTTGGCCGTATTCCGGAGGTGAAAGAAGGAAATCCTAGAAACGTTTTTACTAGGGCATTTAAATGACATGTCCTGGTCAAAAATAACACCCAGGTTTTTTATTTTATTACCAGAGGTCAATTTAATGCTGTCCACATTAATTGATTGATTAAGCAGTTTCTTTTTCAAAGATTCTGGTTAAAAGACGTTGGGCTCATCAGGATTTATAGATAAATAAAGCTAAGTATCATCAGCATAACAGTAAAAAAGTATCCCATGCTACCTGATATTTTTACATATTGGAAGCATATATATATATATATATAGTAAAGAGAAATGATCCTGTAACTGGCCGGGGCGCAGCTTGGGCAGCTCCAGCTTCAGGCTGTCCTTCTCCCTCTTGAGACCATGGCAGCCGCCACACAGTCGAGTCTTGGATGTGTGTTAGGGTGCCCTAGATCAGCCGCTTCTCTTTGCCACTCCCCAGATCCAGAGCAAAAGACATTGGAGGAGTCGGGTTTGTGGCCCTCAGCTTCCCAAGTAGCTACCTGGGTTTGGCGGCCTTGACCACGTCAACGTAGGCCTTTTTCTGGCTCTCACTCAGCTCAGAATGCCCCGCCTTTAGATTTTTGTCACACATTCCAGACTGTCATTGGCAGCTGGGCACAGGGCATGCGATGCTGTGAATGTTTACTCTCCCCAACTACCTACCACCGATTCTCTAAATTTAAAAAAACTGTGTGAGCGCTTCACCAACAAACATCTACAAAATGGTTAAATATAATAATAATAATAATATTATGATAATATAATAATAATACTTTATTAAACAAACTTTAGCTATCCCTGGAAAATATCTAAAAACACATTTCCACTCCTAGATTTAAATCTAAAATACTAAATCCTAAAGTACAAATCTTTCCCATTCTCAATCCAGAAATAGTCTCTTCTGAAACCTTTAAAAGGTGCTCAAGCCCTGGGGAAACTTTTAGCTAGTGATGACGAGATGAAGCCTCTTGAAGCACTGTGGCTTTCCATCCAATGAGGGGTTTTCAAACAGGGTTGGGGTCACATGACCGCACTTCGCGATCGCCGTCTCAGGTGGCAGCAGCAGCCTGTTCTCGTTGTTTTAGACTGTGGCTGAATTGGATGTCCAGGGCAGATTTGGATGGCTTGAACCTCACTCACGCCTGAGTGTGCAGTGCAAATTTTGTGACAGGTAAATACATAGATAGTAAACAGTAGTTTACATCCCTGATGTTTTTGCACAGTTTTATTCAATTATTTGTCAAGTCTGCTGTTCTTTATGCACAATTATACATGTGCATTTTGTACATTTTCAAAATCACCCTACTCAGTTGCACATTTCATTTAATCTGAATATGTTATTTTCAAAAACTGTATAGTTTTTTCTTATCTTGTACATTTTTCCCTTACTGTGCAGTTAATTTCTATTCTTTGTTTTCTTTTTATAGTTTTTACCTTTGTGTGTATCTGAATGCATCCATTTGCTTTTTACTTGCTCCTGATACACCTGAATTTCCCAACTGTGGGACAACAAAGAATATTTCTATTCTATTTATATTCTAATAATACTCTACTTGCCCAGCCTGTCAGTTAAGGTTGACATCCATCGTAGGTCTGCAGAGAGGGCCATCCCCTCTCCATGTTCAGATGATAGATGGAACAGAACTCTGTAAGATGTTCAAAGCTTGGGATATTGTTTAAGGAACCTAACCCTCCTTTAAAGGTCTCCACAACATTCTCCCTGATCTATCTGCTGTGTTCCTTGGTCTTCATGATGCTGTTTGTTCTCTGATGTTCTCTAACAAACCTCGGGGGCCAGAAACAGAACAGCTACATTTAAATTACAGGCAGCTGAGACTGCTGAAGGCATCTGGTTGCATTTAATTTTATCCAAGTCCACCAGAGTAAAGGGGTTTAACGCAAATGTTGGCTGTCACATAAAATAATTATTGTGTAATTCAGATTTTGTTTTGTTTTATCGCCCCTTTAGTTCATGGAGATAGCTCCTCTTCTCTCCTTCATCTCACTGCTTGTTCTAGTTCTTTTTTGAAAACACAGGAAATGCACAAGGTATGTGAATCTATAATGAAGGGGCTGACCCTGAAGCAATTTGTGCAGAGTCTTCTCATCATCTCTTATCTCATATCACACTTCCATTCTGCTGCATTGCAGTTTTTATAAAGATCATTATCAGCACATTTAAAACAATTAATGTATGCATTTATCTCTGGGGGCGAGCTGGACGTTGCTAATTAACATCATTTTCATTCTTTCGTTGCTTTGTTGGAGGGAAGCAGCAGTTAGAACAGAGTCTTAGAGGAGGTAACTGTCATAGTGTTACGCAAGGATCTGACCCACATGCAGAATGACGTTCAAGGGAAAACCAGGAAACAATTTTAGGAAGTTTATTTCAATGAGTAAGCAGGAACGGAGTGCAGGAAAAGCTGTAGGAGGGGAATTGACAGGTAAGTGATGAGGCAAAACGAAGCTGGATAAATAATTATGCAATGTCTCTTACTAGGTAGGAAGTGTTTATCCGCCAGGAGGAGAGGCACACAGACTGGATCAAACAATGATGACAACGAAGACGGTAAGTCCAAAGTTCACTTAGATCCATTGACTCTTCTACTTGGTGGGTAGGCGGTGTGTTAGCGGTTCGGTGGAGGGTGGACAGGTGGGGATGAGTGAGCACGATGAAGTTCAAGGTACAGGAGCAGCCAGCCAGAATGAGTTCCAGGATATGGTCGAGCATTGTAGATCCGTAGGTGAATATATCCTTAGGAGATCTCAGGAACAAAGGTAGCTTAAAGGTTAGGCCACCGGGGCCAGCCTGGGTATCCTCCAGGTAGTTGCCGGTGAGTTCACTAGAAAGAGCAAAGAGTGGTTAAACCTGGTCGAAGACAAAGTGTACATAGCTTGGAATGTAGGTTGGCTGAGTAGCTACCACTGAGGCTAATACTCGAGCAATGAGATGCTAGCTGCCTCCTTCTTAAGTACTCCAGGCTCAATCACCGGGAATAGGTAACACCTGTCTCACCACAGCCGCAACATATCAGCACCTACTAGGAAATGAAAACACAAACCACAAACACACAAAAACTCCAGCCCTGACAGTAACTGCTGAATGCAGTATCTATTGGGGTTTTTAATACAGTGTAAAGGAAATCAAATTTTTTTATGATGTCATCTTTAATTGACAAATTTTAGGCAAAAGGCATTTTTCCCATTTCTTTTGTAAAATTAAGTATTGAGGAGAAACCATTTTTTAAGATATAGACTTCCAGTTGTTGGCACAGTCTGACATTAAATAAGACAAAACATTTTCTGTTTTAGGTGAGTCATTATTACCAACATTATTACAGTTTACTAAAAATCAGAATAAGTTTTATTTTGTATGCTTAAAATTTCGGAAGTTTTCATTAATTTCCTCAGTATTTCGTAAAATTGCCTCTTAAACTGCTTATCTTGGGTAAAACTTTTTTGGTTTTCCTTCAGCAAGCATCTCACAATAGGTTTCAGGTGTTTTGGTCCATTCTTGCTGACAGAACTGGTTGAACTGGGTCAAATTTGTAGATCTCCTTGCTTGCACAAACCTTTTCAGCTCTGCCAGCAATTTGTTCTTGGACTGATATCACGACATTGTGATAGCCACTCCAAAACATTGGCTTTAGTGTCCTACATCCCCTTGTGACTAATATGTTGGTATACTGAGGGACATCGTCTATTTGAAAGATCCAGTTCTGTCCAAGCTTTAACTTGCTGATGTCTTGTGATATTGCTTCCATATTTTTACAAGTGAGGAAAGTCCATCCGATAGCAGAACAGACAGATGCTGCTATCCACATACTTCAGAGTGGGGATGGTGTTGTCGGACCTTTCCTCCAAAGGTAACAAGTCATTTTGGCCAAAATACTCAATTTTAGTTTAATCAGAAAACAGGACATGTCTCCAAAAATTAAGACCTTTGTCCTCTCTGAGAGGCCTTTCAGCCCATGTCAGTACAGCACAGTCAAACTGTGAATAATGAGCCAGGATCTTACAAAGGTCTGTAGCTTTTGTTCTGGGTTTCACTCACACGTTTCATACTAGAAGCCGTTTATTTCTGGGACTGAATCTGTCTCCTTCTTTAACAGTATGGTGGCTGGACATTACCATGCTGTTTATACATGCATATAAATGTTTGAACAGATTAACCATGGAACCTACTGACTTCTGGAAATTGGACACAAGGATGAAACAGACCTGTGGAGGTCTACAGTTTCTGACATCTTGGCTGATTTTATTTTTATTTTTCGATGAGGTCACACAAAGAAGCAGGTGTTGCCTTAAAATACATCCACGTGTGTCTCCAGCTGAATGTTGTGACTAAATTGAATTAACAGAAGCCCACCAGGTCATAACATTAGTATATAGGTGTTCCCAAATACTTTTAAGGTATAATGATATCAGTGTATGTACAGGGGTTGGACAATGAAACTGAAACACCTGGTTATAGACCACAATAATTTATTAGTATGTTGTAGGGCCTACTTTTGCAGCCAATAAAGAGTCAATTAGTCTTGGAAATGACATATACAAGTCCTGCACAGTGGTCAGAGGGATTTTAAGCCATTCGTCTTGCAGGATAGAGGCCAGGTCACTACATGATACCAGTGGAGGAAAACGTTTCCTGACTTGCTCCTCCAAAACACCCCAAAGTGACTCAATAATATTTAGATCTGGTGACTGTGCAGTGCCATGGGAGATGTTCAACTTCACTTTCATGTTCATCAAAACAATCTTTCACCAGTCTTGCTGTGTGTATTGGTGCATTGTCATCCTGATACACGGCACCGCCTTCAGGATACAATGTTTGAACCATTGGATGCACATGGTCCTCAAGAATGGTTCAGTAGTCCTTGCCTATCTAGCACAAGTATTGGGCCAAGGGAATGCCATGATATGGCAGCCAAAACCATCACTGATCCACCCCCATGCTTCACTCTGGGCATGCAACAGTCTGGGTGGTATGCTTCTTTGGGGCTTCTCCACACCGTAACTCTCCCGGATGTGGGGAAAACAGTAAAGGTGGACTCATCAGAGAACAATACATGTTTCACATTGTCCACAGCCCAAGATTTGCGCTCCTTGCACCATTGAAACCGACGTTTGGCATTGGCATGACGACCAAATGTTTGGCTATAGCAGCCTGGCCACGTATATTGACCCTGTGGAGCTCCCGACGGACAGTTCTGGTGGAAACAGGAGAGTTGAGGTGCACATTTAATTCTGCCGTGATTTGGGCAGCCGTGGTTTTATGTTTTTTGGATACAATCCGGGTTAGCACCCGAACATCCCTTTCAGACAGCTTCCTCTTGCGTCCAGTTAATCCTGTTGGATGTGATTCGTCTTTCTTGGTGGTATGCTGACATTACCCTGGATACTGTTGCTCTTGATACATCACAAAGACTTGCTGTCTTGGTCACAGATGCGCCAGCAAGACGTGCACCAACAATCTGTCCTCTTTTGAACTCTGGTATGTCACCCATAATTTGTGTGCATTTCAAAATTTTGAACAAAACTGTGCTCTTACCCTGCTAATTGAACCTTCACACTCTGCTCTTACTGGTGCAATGTGCAATCAATGAAGACTGGCTACCAGGCATGTCCAATTTAGTCATGAAACCTCCCACACTAAAATGACAGGGGTTTCAGTTTCATTGTCCAACCCCTGTAGGTAATCCTAACTGAGAAAAATGAAAATTTGAATCTGAATGTATGTCAGACTGAGGAAAAAAAGGTTATATGTGTTTAAAATGGACTGAATTTATATGACGCTCTTTCTGTGAGACCAACCACTCAAAGCGCTTCATACCACAGCCACATTAACCCAGTCACATTGACTAGTGCGCGCACATTCATACCCAGATATGCAGATTAGTAGGTGACTTAAAATGAAGTGCCTTGCCTAGATATGTGACAGGAGGAAGCTGGAATAATACACATAACATTCGTACTGCAATACAACCACCGAGCCACAGTCACCCGATTTAACAATCTGTTGATAATAAAGACAAACGACATCATGAGGATGGTCTCAGCAGTGTCTTCTGGGATGTAATAGGAATGCAGTGGCCTTCTCACGATGCATGTCTAAGCAGAGAATGGTTCTTTGAGTGCTTTAAGCATTCATAAGTCTTCAGTAGTCATGTCTTAGTGCCTTATTGTTTTGGTATCGATGTTTTGGGATCCTGGAAGAACAGTGGTGTGACTTGATGATACAGTGCCTTGCCAAAGTATTCACCCCTCCCCTTGGCTTTTTACCTGTTTTTTGACATTCCAACCTGGAATTTAAATATTTTATGTGATGAATCTGCACAAACTAGTCTAAGTTGATGAAGTGAATAGACAAAAATAAATATAAAAAACAACAAAAATTAAATAAAATTAAAAAAAATGGCATGTGAATATGTACCAAACCCTTTGCTATGAAGTCCCTAAAAAGTTCTGAGGCAACCATTTAACTTCAATTAACTGCTCCTGGGACCTTTAGATGTCTGTGGGTCAGATCTCCTCCATGTCTCTTTTGGTTCCAGGGGGCAGGTCTGTGGCTCCTCACATTCGCTATTGCATATTTTTATGGGGAAACCTTATATTCACAAGCTTGCTCACACATAACCCATAGGTGTTTAGATTCAGGTGTTAACAGATACACAAGTACAGTCTATATTGAGCTGTGGTTGTCCCTAAATACCTCTTGGATTCATTAGTAAATGGTAAATGGACTGAACTTATATAACGCTTTTCCAGTCATACAGACCACTCAAATCGCTTTACACTAGAGCCACATTCACCCAATCGCACTCACTAACGCTCACACATTCATACACCAATACGCAGATTGGTAGGCAACTTGAGGTTAAGTGCCTTGCCCAGGGGCACATCGACATATGGCAGGAGGAAGCTGGAATCGAACCCACAACCTTCTGATTGCAAGACAACTACTGTTCCTACTGAGCCTCGTACAGTGTACTTTTCGGTAACGTTGTTACCGACCACCATTTGCGTTTCTAACAGATTTTCCCTGTTCAGCGACACACCTGCTGAGAAGCCGAGTCTGGTAATTGGCAGCTCCATTGCAAAAACATGGCACTAGAGACACCAGTGACCAAATTCAAATGTTTGCCAGGGGCGAGAATGGGCGATATCAAATCCTCCCTGAAACTGCTGGCTAAGAATAAGTAAATACAGTAAGATTGTTATTCATGATGGCAGTAATGACACCCAGTTACACCAATTGGAGGTTGCCAAAGTTAGTGTTGCTCTGGTGCGTTAGTTTGCCAAAACAATGTTGGATTCCGTAATCTTCTCTGGTTCCTTTCCCTGATCTGAACCGGTGACGACATGTTTAGCATGTCGTTATTCAACCACTGGCTGTCTAGGTGGTGTCCTGAAAAGGATGTGGGCTACACTGATAATTGGCAAACATTTTGGGGAAAACCTGGTCGGATCCAAGACGGTATCCATCCCACTTTGGATGGAACAGCTCCCCTTTCTTGGAATCTGGCCAAATTTAATAGTTCTCAAAAACTCTGACAACCCAGGGTACAGACCTGGAAGCAGGGTGTCACAGTTAGACACACTGATAAACTTAGAGAAGGTATGCAATGAAGACACAAGCGAGTCAAAGTTATCTTTGGCTGGCCAGGGAGAGACAGTCCATTCTCTCAGAGTAGCTGCCCTGTGTCACAGCCTTTTATAAAAGAAAGAAAAAAAAACACTCATGTTACAGCGTGGGTGTGGCTATACACAATTTCACAAATACAAGTCCTACTGAATAAAACTGGTTCTGGTCAGATACTGATACAGCACACACGTCCACATCTGGCATTCAAGGAAACGAAGATTGGCTGGGGTGTGAACAGACTGCTTCCCAGACTTCCCCCGCACACACACAAGTTCCTGCTCAGTCTGCATAGCAACTCTAAGACAAGATTACTCGTACTCGTCATCTTCCGCTTTATCCGGGACCGGGTCGCGGGGGCAGCAGACACCTCTTCCAGCTCCTCCGGGGGGAGCCCAAGGCGTCCCCAGGCCAGCCGAGAGACATAGTCCCTCCAGCGTGTCCTGGGCTGTCCCCTGGGCCTCCTCATGGTGGGACGTGCCGTGAACACCTCCCGAGAAAGGCGTCCGGTATAGATGCCCGAGCCACCTCAACTGGCTCCTCTCGATGTGGAGAAGCAGTGGCTCTACTCCGAGCCCCTCCCGGATGGCCGAGCTCCTCACCCTATCTCTAAGGGAGTGCCCGGCCACCCTACGGAGGAAGCTCATTTCAGCTGCTTGTATCCGGGATATCGTTCTTTTGGTCATGACCCAAAGTTCATGGCCATAGGTGAGGGTAGGAACGTAGACCGACCGGTAAATCGAGAGCTTCGCTTTTCGGCTCAGCTCTCTCTTCACCACAACAGACCGGCACAGCGCCCCCATTACTGTGGCAGCCGCACCGATCCGTCTGTCGATCTCCTGCTCCATTCTTCCCTCACTCATGAACAAGACCTCGAGATACTTAAACTCCTCCACTTGAGGCAGGAACTCCCCTCCAACCTGAAGAGGACAAGCCACCCTTTTCCGGTCGAGAACCATGGCCTCGGACTTGGAGGAGCCGATCTTCATCCCAGCCGCTTCACACCCGCCCCAGTTGCATGCTGTAGGTCTTGGCTAGATGGGGCCAGCAGGACCACGTCATCTGCAAAAAGAAGAGACGAAATCCTCTGGTCCCCAAACCAGACCCCCTCCGGCCCTTGGCTGTGTCTAGAAATCCTGTCCATAAAAGTTATGAACAGGACCGGTGACAAAGGGCAGCCCTGCTGGAGTCCAACATGCACTGGGAACAGGTCCGACTTAGTGCTGGCAATGCGAACCAAACTCCTGCTCCGCTTGTAGAGAGACCGGATGTCCCCTAGTAAAGAGCCACCGACTCCATACTCCTGGAGCACCCCCCACAGGGCATCACGAGGGACACAGTCGAATGCTTTCTCCAGGTCCACAAAACACATGTGGACCAGTTGGGCAAACTCCCATGAACCTTCGAGTACCCTGTAGAGGGTATAGAGCTGGTCCAGTGTCCCACGGCCGGGACGAAAACCACACTGCTCCTCCTGAAGCCGGGGTTCGACTATCGGCCGGACTCTCCTCTCCAATACCCTTTTAGATCAGTTCTCAGACTTCTTATCAGATTTAGTGTTAAATATAAATAACGTCATTATAGTGGGGGATTTTACCATTCATGTTGACACTGAAAGTGATAGCCTAAATATAGCCCTTAATGCTATCTTGGACTCAATTGGCTTTGCTCAAAACATTAACAAACCTACCCATCTTGATCTTCATTCTCTGGGCCTTGTGCTTACATATGGCATTGAGTGTAAATAAATAACAATATTTCCTCATAACCCTGTCCTGTCTGACCATTTTTTTAAAAACCTTTTAGTTTAATTTAACTGAGTACACCATGCCTAAAAGAAAATGTCACTATAGTAGATTATTATCACACAATGCTTTAACAACCTCCCTCACGCAGTCCTGACTTAGCACTTGTACAGAGCGAGGCAGATATCACGGGAGCCACAAGCCATAAAGACAAAAAAAAAAAAGCCAGGGTCCACCCGACCTCTCAGGGACAGCAGGGAGAGCTGAGCAAAACGAAAAAAATTATTAAATAAATAAAGAACAAAACAAGTAATTAGATTGAGCCTCCCCAATGTCTCCTCGATGCACGGAGCCCAGCCTAATGGCTCGAGAAACAGCCTGCTCTTGCTCCTCCCCGTGAATAGCAAATTTTGTTGTAATACCCCGGAGTGTGTGTGTGTGTGTGTGTGCATGTGAGATGACACAACAATATGAAACCAGTATATGGGGGGAAGGGGAAAACCTTTTATTCTCCTTTCCTTGGAATACACTTATATGCAAGGTCACACAGAGATACGTGTTAAAAGGCAATGTCATGACACACGTAAGGAGCACCTCTCACTCTCCACTCAGAGGCTATTGATTAAAACATAAAGAAAAAGCAAAAAACTTATAATGCGAGCCACTTTGTTTCAAGGGACAGCCTCAGGACGCTTTCCTGCACCCACGTGGTACAAGAAGCACTAACGTTAGACGAAAACAGGTATTACCTTTTGCACTGTGTGCATCATGAGGCGCGCAAGGACATTTGACAGGACCTCGGCTGTTATTTCAGCTTTTAACTTTATGTTCTCTCATTTTTCTCTTCCTAGAAGCTACTCCTGGCCTGACTCTATCTGGCCTGTGACACAACCCAGTCGTTCGTGGCAGATCAACGTTCACACTGAGCCTGGTTCTGCTGGAGGTTTCTTCCTGTTAAAAGGGAGTTTTCCTCTCCACTGTCGCTACATGCATGCTCAGTATGAGGGATTGCTGCAAAGTCAATGCCAGTGACTGTCCACTGTCACTATATGCTCATCCAGGAAGCGTGACTGCTACAAGTCAGTGACGATGCAAGCTGCTGGGTTTCATTAGTTAGCGAACCTTTTTAACCAATTTGAATAAATAACTGAATCTGACTGCACTGTTCGATAGTTAGGATTAATTTGGAATGTATGTACTTGACTTGAAATCTGAACGATTCGATTGAATTGACTTAGCCTATTTTAAAGTTACCCACCTTTCACACAATGCAACAGGGAACAACACTCGCCAATTATTTTTACCTCTGCCTTCCTCCCTCCCTGTTGGATGGAGTAAGGGGGAGTCAGGTTTAGCCTAAATTGGCTCAGGTATGGTTGAGGTGCAAACACACCCACCATTTCTGCTACCTGTGCGACCCCTTCTCTTTTCCAGTGGTTATAATCTGTCTAACAGAGAGAGGTACCCCCAATCCATGTGGTACCACCAATGGCCAACAGTGGGCTCTAGATGGACAAACTTTATCAGTTTATTATTTTACTTAGTACCCTTACTTATTTTACGTAGTACACTTACACATAGCCCATTCTAAAATGGCCAAACTATAACACTCAGTAGTTTATTCTAACCTCCCCAACAACTACGCACCATTCCAAACCCTTTGTGAAGTGCCTTGAGATGACATGCGTTGTGAATTGGCGCTATATAAATAAAACTCAATTGAATTGAATTGAATTGAATTAGATGGCGGTCCACACCACTTTTGATTATTGCGGCCCCGACCTACGGCTTCTATCGAATCCTTCCTTCCTGGATCGCGTAGACCTCAGTGTCCAGGTTGTCGAGGTATACTCTACTGCTACGTGAAAGTCGCACATGTACATTACACATTATGCCACAAAGTGTACATGTATTTGATAAAAAGTCTTACGCAAGGTTTCTTTTTTATGTACTTTTTTTAAATTATTATAATTTTGTTTTTTTTTTTCTTCACATGCAAGGTCACCAAAACATGGTACATGGTACAAGGCATTGAGACTTTTTTACTATTCACTCTGGAAACTCAGATCAGTTGTATCGGTTAAGGCTGACTCAATCCTGTTTGTACCCGAGACCATGAAATAAAGAGAGAAAGCACCCAAATAATAAAAAAGTGGATGAGGGGGCATCTGTGGCCGTGTAAGCAGAGACGTCGAGGATGTTGTGAAAGAGGACCGCAGTCCAGCAGTTCGTCATCCTACGACAGCTGTAGGAAACGAGGAGCTTGTCGAGGTTGTCGACTCTACCCTTGTTGGCATTGTTGTGGAGCAGGACCAGAGGCTTCTTGTGCCAGTGCTCATGTGCGGGGACAAGCACGACACAGGGCGTGAAGACGCAGGCTATGAAGACGCAGGCTGTGAAGAGCGCGCTCCGGTCCCTGGCAGAGAAGTGCAAGAGTGCGGGCAGCAGCTCTGGTTTGCTTTTCGGGATGTACTGGGCTTTGAGTGCTTTGTCGCTGAAAAGTGCTATATAAATAAACTTGACTTGACTTGACTTGACTTGACTTGAATTGGCTTGGCCTGGTGCCCATCAGGGCTGCTGCTGCTGCTGTAGTTATTGTTGTTGCTGCTGCTGCTTCCTCCTACTCCTCTTCTTCCTCCTCTGGCGAGCAGACACAAGATGAAAAAGTTGTCGCATGTCATGTTGCGTGCCTCGAGTCCTCGAGTCAGGTCAAGCACCCCGTGCATCCTCAGATCCCTGACGGGGTCTTGCTCGTGTACATGCTCATCCTCCACGCGTAGGTGGACTTGGCGTCAGCTTGATCCCGTACATGCCCATCTTGCTGGGTATGTACTGGCACAAGGAGCATCGTACTGGAAGAGGGCAGACGCGGGGACAATAATTTTGTTTCATCCACTTCGCAAATTGGTTTTCTTGTTTGTTGCGTTACTTCCTCACTGTGTGGTGCATTAGACAATATAGCCCCCCTGAAAATAAGGTAATTATTCATAGCAGACTGGCTCCCTGGTTTATTTAAAGGGTGTGTATTTTAAAGCACATTGTTAGAAAAATGGAGAGAAAATGGTGCTTTACACACCTAGTGTACTTCTACTTAATCTGGGAAAATTCTATACTGTTGTAAATAAAGACACTTCGTAAAACCTAGAAGAGCTTATTTCTCACCATCAATAGAAGAGAATAAAAATAATCCTAGGTTTCTCTGAATGTACAGCTGCTAAACTTACACAGAGTCATAGCTCGGTTGGATCATCCATTTCCCCAGCTCTCAGCAGTATAGAAAGTAAATAAAAGTAAATAAAATTGTAAATAAAAAGTAAATAAAAAGTAAATAAAATTGATTCTGTTAAAAAATAAAATCATTCGCATACTCCCAGACATGATTACTTCATCCTCAGTAAGTAAGACTGCATTGGAGGTAACTGAAGAATCTTATCTGTGTTTGGACTTCTTTGATCCAGTGGAGCTTCCTGATTTATCCCTTTGATTACCAGCCCCATTCTAGATTTGGTTAGTATCCTTAGTAAATGTACCACAGGCTTTTAAGGTAGCTGTAATTAAATCTTTACTTAAGAAACTTTTGCTTGATCAAGATGATTTACTAAATTACAGACCTATATCCAATATTCAGTTTTTATCTAACATTCATAAGAAATGAGTTGCTAATCAAGTGTGTGAGCATTTAGACAGTAATGATCTGTTTGAAGAGTTTCAGTCAGGTTTCAGGGTTCATCATTACATACGATATTCTTATGCCTCAGATAATGGACTTGTGTCTGTACTTGTTCTGTTAGATCTCAGTGCTGCATTTGATACAGTCGATTACAATATTCTCTTAGAAAGGCTGGAAAATGCTGTAGGGATCAGAGGAACAGCACCAGGCTTATTGGTCTGACAGATTCCAGTTTGCTCATGTAAATGATCAATCATCTTCAAACTCCAGGGTTCAGTGCTTGGGCCATTTCTCTTTACTATATGTATGCTTCCAATAGGTAAAATTATCAGGGTGCATGGGATACATTTTCACTGTTATGCTGGTAATACTCAGCTTTAATCAGTCACTTTCTACCGCTTCTTCCAAAGTGGCTCACGGGGAAGCTGGTGCCTATCTCCAGCTGTCTATTGGCGGGAGACAGGGTACACCCTGGACAGGTCGCCAGTCCATCACAGATACTCAGGTTTATTTATCTATAAATCCTGATGAGCCCAACCAGTTAGACTACAGGCATGTCTTGAAGACATAAAAAAACTTGGATGACTTCAAATTTTCTGCTTCTAAATTCAGACAAGACAGAAGTTGTCATCTTTGGATCAGAATCTTTGAAAAAGAAACTGCTTAGTCAGTCAGTTAATGTGGATGGCATTAAGTTGACCTCTGGTAATAAAGTAAAAAACCTTGGTGTCATTTTTGACCAGGACATTTAATTTAAATCCCATGTTAAACACGTTTCTAGGATTTCCTTCTTTCAACTCCGGAATATTGCCAAAATTTGAAATATCCTGTCCAGGCATCACACTGAAAAACTAGTCCATGCTTTTGTTACTTCAAGGCTGGATTACTGTAATTCTTTGCCATCTGTCATAATGTATTTTATGTGATTCTGGACACAACCACAAGGACAAAAACAGCGTTTTAACAGTTTATTTAGAAAACACAGGTTGAAATGAATCAGAGCCCGGACTGGATCTGCTGGAGGGATCTGGATTGGCACTGAGGAAGGAGTGGAGAGAGGTTACTGAGGCTCCAGGGAGGAAATGGCAAATAGAACAGAGAGGTTCTGAAGTTGACTTACGGATGACGAGGCTGGAGACTTGTTGAGGAAGAAGTATTTTCCATGGTGGCTGAGGATGGCAGAGAGTGAGGAATGGAGTGGTGAGATTCGTTACTTCCACTGTGTGTTTCTTGGGTAGCTCTGCTGTGATCGGGTAGGCAGTGTTGGAGGGTGGACAGGCAGGTGAGCGAGAGTCAGGTGTTCCCACAAGGAGGCTCTTGAGCAACTTGGCTGGTGTTAGGATTAGTGCAGCGTAGGACCCCAGAATGCAGACAAGCAGGCAGCATGACGGTAGGTGAAAAAGATTTAATCTTGGAAAAACAAAAACTCACTCACTAGAGGAGGTAGGAACAAAACCAGTGAACAGGCAGGCGAGACAGGCATGGCAATGATCCTTAAAACAAGGTGACATGATCTGAAAATGTTTCCACGATGAGTAACTGAACAGGTGTGTATTTATGTAGCGTGAACCAGGTGAATCAAGGACACAGTTTAGCTTAGTGCAGGTGAACAGAATAAAGTTAATTGACAGACATAACACAATGTGACAGGAGCAAAACAGAAATTCAAGGATACAAACTAATAGAAACATAACCAGAAAAACATTAAACTAAAGCATAAACAGATCCAAAAACCTAACTTGACAAAACAAGAACTAGAAGACAAATCTAAAGCATGACCAGGAAAATAATAAACAGAAGCATGATGCAAAACCTTAACTGTGAGAAACATATAAGAAAAAACCCGAAACCAAACAACCCTAAATCATAACAGCTGGAGGTTGGAGTGGGATGGAGACTCACGACTGGATCAACGGGGCTTGGGTTCAGATGTTCGTCTGAGGAGGACACAAAGAAAACAGGAACTCAGGAATCCAAAACTCTGCAAAGAATCACATCTCCAAGGTGGGGAAAAACAAGGTGATCAGAAACATTTCAGGAGAACTGCAGAACTGCAGTTCACGGTAAATTTTCCACCCTGGTTGAGACAATGAGCTGATGCTTCCTTCTAGGTTCCAGCTCCATGTAAAACCCAGCTGATTGCACTTAGATAAGGAACACCTATACAGCAGCACCTGCCAGTCACACCCTGAGCAGAAGGAAAAAACACAGCACACACACAAAAACTGCACACAGCCACCGTGGATCTGACACTATCAGGATGTCCACAATTATTTTCTGTATTTATTGATATTTAGGGGCATTTTGTTCTGCTTTTCTTTTTTATGTTTAAATAGTTCATATGTGGGTAGTGTACATCTGTGATTCCAAAATATGTTTGAATGATGCAGAAGATGTCAGCTAAAAATAGAGATGCTTCTGGATGGAAATTCCCCTTATCTTTTTCTTCTTTTTTATCTGTTTCAATATACAAGCCCACACACATTGTCAGCAAAAACAAAACACTATAAACTACTAAAGGGTAAAAAGATGATCAATGTCTTTATCCAATCTTACTTTATCCATTGGCATTTTATTCATAATTAAAAAGGAAGATTGATTGCATAATATGGCCTACACATGGTTGATGGGCTGGATCTGTTGTTGCTGTTTAAAGTTGCTCTCTATTTAGCATATGTTAATGCCAAGACCCTGGAAATAATAGGGAGAGGTTCACTTGCGTGTGACCTTGTAGAGTCACGATGTTAACTGGTGGGATTTATGTTTGTAAGGAATAAAATAAAATGCTGACAGTCTGCTGTGACCTCTCTACACATTGGCTGTCAGGAACAATTGGATCACGGCATGAAATCATGCATAGGCATTAGATCTGAGATAAATATATGCAATGCAAGCCAATGCAGTGCTGTTAAATAGGCTGCTGTAATACTTGTTACAACTTTGACAAATATTAGGTTGTACATGAATAATATTTAAATATATCTGAAACCTGTCAACACTGTGAAAATACTATTATATTACATATCATGTAACAACCAGAGCCGATAGCAAGCAAACCATGTCCATATATAGTACATTTCTTTTTATAAAAGCACACACCATTATTCTCCTTTTTTGATATCTAGGACTGCTTTGCATCTTGTTCTGTATTATTGCTTTGTTTAAACAGTTCAAGCTCGGTATTAGTGCAGCTGTTATGTGAAGGCCTCAGAGTTTTATTACAGAAAATAAAAAAACAATACAACATTATAAAGACTAATCATGCAGCATCATGCTATGGAGATGAGAAAGCTTTGAACATCTCCTAGAGCTCTGTTTAATCCATCGTATGAACATAGAAAAAGGATGGACCATCTGAAAACCTATTAAGACATAGAGGTTCACCTAAACTGACAGCTGATCAAAGAAAACCCTGGTCACATTGGAGGGGCTGCAGAGATCAGCAGCTCAGAAACAGCTTTCAGAACTTGAAAATTGGACAACTACCATCATTTCTTAACAAAGATGGCCTTTATGAAAGAGTGGCAAGAAGGGACACAGCAAACATGTGGAACAAGATGTCCTGCTGAACTTTTCAAACAAACTGCTATGTCTAGTAGAAAACCCACAACACAAATTACTACAGACTATCCCCATTGTGAAACATGGTGGTGCCAGCATCATTCTGTTTGAATGCTTTTCTTCAGCAGGGACAGAAAAGCTGGTCAGTGTTGATGGGAAGATGGATGAAGCTTAAATTAAGAAAAGTCCTGGAACACAACCTGTAAAAGGCAGCAAAAAACTTCAGACCGATGTGGAGGTTCACCTTCACATACAGCCAGAGATACAATTAAATGGTTTACGTTAAATGATGTCCATATGTTAGAAAGGCCTAGTGAAAGCCTAGCGCTAAATCTATCTGTGGCAAGACTTATGGTGCGTTCAGACTGAACGTAATTTGAGTGTGAAAAAGGCGTCCAACGCCTCAAATTGGACACTTTGAAGTCAGATATGGCAAGCCAACAGTGCCACAGTGACCTAAAAAACGATTTTTTTTGGCGGTCAGCGGGGGCTCTTAAAACGCTCATTAAACAGCGCTTTAATAGGATTTTTGCAGTATTTTACAGCATCCTGACTTACAAAACTGTGTTTTTTGCGTGATGTTTTAACCAGACACATGGTAAAAGCGGCGTTTTGTGGCACTGTTGGCTTGCCATAGTCAGACGCTCTAGACGCATGTCCCAGCAAAGTTTGGACTGACGCGCGTTGTGAGGAGCTACTCTTGGTTATTTTCCTTTGCCGGTCTCTTGTGTACAATGGCATTTGAGAGAGTGGCCTGGCTTTATTGCTGAATAATGACATGATGGGCACAAACCGCGGCAATAATGCCCCTTTTCCACTGGCTCGTTTTAGGTGCTGCGGGTCTGAATGGGGTGTGACGGGAGGCGGGTGAAGCATCGAGGAGAGACGCTGCTGTTTAGACTGGTGAAGCTCCAGAGTTTGCCTAAACAAGTTTCAATTTTATGAGAAAGTTTTTGTCTCAGTCATGGCAATAATACAGACACAGACTTTAAAACGCAAAAACTGCGGACTTCTCACCGCGGTTAAAGTTAGTTTTAGGCTGGATATTGGATATCTGTGCTCCGTAGATACAGCAGCACTTCCTCCCGTTTGATCCGAGGCAGATAGTGTGATTACAGGCAGCTGCTCTTTGCCTGCTCCTTCCTCCTGCAGATGTCAATAAATTTCAAAACCAAACATGCAGTTTCATGGTGGTAGTGTTTTGTGTGTTTTGTGGGATATGTTGTCAGGATCTGTCTGTGTGTTTTTTCTGTTTTGGTTTATTCAGCAGATTCCGTTGGAGGGTGGAGCTGTGCTGCTGCCGTCTCACACTCCTGTGAGTTTTCAGGCTCGTTAAGGCAGCTTTTAAGGAGCAGGTTGCTGATCGTTCGTCGAGTGTCGTTCTCTGTGGTTCCTCATTCCCTTGAATCTTGATCCTGACTTAAACCTTGTGTTGAAACCGTTGTAACCTCAAGTTCTGTTCCGTCCTCTAAGGTGCCTCCTGAGGCATCTTCCTGGAACCTTCCGGTGTTTTCCGTACTGTCTGGTCCAACTGATCTCAGGGAATACACGTTTCCGACCTGCCCTAAGCGCTCCTCCGGCCTAAACCTGTCCGCCCTCCAAAGAACTGCTTGCCTCTGCAAGCTACCTGAGCGAACCTGACCTCCCCTCCCCGATTCCACATTCTCCTGCAACCGTAAGCAATCCTCACCCTGACCATTCCTCCTCATTGCTGCATCCTAGCTCACCTTTCTGCTTTCCCTTCCCAGAAGACGGACCGCAAGAGCTGCCGAAAAGTTCCCAAAACTTTTTGTGATCCTTGTAAATAACTATATCTTAAATCTTCCTAGAGTTTCTGCATGTGGTTCAAAAAGCTTAGTAGAACGATGACAGAACATTCAGGCCAGACTGACCCAGCAGAAACTTTTAGATTGGCATTAGATGAACAAAAATCACAATTACTCACCCATGAAAGCATCCTCCGCACCCTGGTGAAGCAACAGAACCAGATAACTCTCAACATGGAAAAAAATTGTTGCCTTGTTAAACAAGATGCTGGCTAATCCCTCTGTTACTCCCTCTCCCACAGCGCCTCCTGGTGCTCCGGATCCACTCATACAACCTCCTTCGACCTCCCATGACGTCACCTCACCTACTCCCGAGTTGTTCTCAGGGGAAGTAGGTAGGTGTGGAGGTTTCCTGTTGCAGTGCACTCTGGTTTTTTATCATTCACCTCACTCCTTTCCCAGTGATGATGCCAAGATTGCCTATATGATAGGGTTATTCAGAGGGAAGGCCCTAAAATGGGCTGAGGCCCGTTTCCAAAAATATCCCCATTTTGGATGCTCTTCTCAAGAGTTTGTAAATGAACTGAAGCTCACGTTTGACCACCAATTAAGCGAAGCAGAGGTTTCTAGGAAGACCTGGAAGTTAAAACAGAGGCGACAAGCTGTTTCAGAATACTCAATTGAATTCCGCACTCTAGCCGCGGCTTCAGGCTGGAATCCTAGTGCTCTTAAAGGAGCTTTCTTCCACTTCCTCAACAAGACTTTAAAAGATGAACTGGTTCTAAGAGACGAACCCGATTCACAAGATGAACTGATTAGTCTGGCAATTGGATAATCGACTGATGGAGATGAAATAGAGATAAATCTAGAAGGGTTCCTCCCCAGTATTGAGTTCTGAAAACCTCAACCTGCCTCCTCGCAATTCTCTGAGCAGGGCGTCGCCTGAGTCACCCGAATCTGAACCCATGCAGGTGGGACGTACACAGTTAACCCCAGAAGAACGGCAGAGAAGATCTGAACAGAAGGAGTGCTTGTACTGCGGTGGCAAGAGACATTTTATTGTCACCTGTCCCATGCGGCCAAAAGAACAGGTCCGCCGGTAATCACGGGATCACCGGTGGACCAAATCGAATCAGGTGAGCAATCCCGAGCTACACTCCCTGCCACCATTATGATCAACCAAAAGACTGTCTCCATCCCTATACTTATTGATTCAGGCTACGAACAAGACATCATTGACTCAGCATTCATGTCATCTCATGCTATTGTTGGGATTATGAATCTGAGAATATTATTTAATATGTAATATTAATATTTTAATATATTATCAAATAATATTTCGGTCTGTTAAGGGTTGTCCTGTGAATACCAGCCCAGTAATGCGATGGTATTAGGACAAAATAGAAAGGTGTGAGACAAGCTCTGACATTATTTAACAGCATAAACTCTGCACACACATGGAATGAATTCACACAATTTCTTAAAATACAAGAATTTATTAACAAAAATAAGTCAACTCAAAGTCAAACATATTTCAATCAACAGAACCCTTTACTATGCTAAAACAACCCAAATAAACTACCAAGCAGAATTAAAGAATAAGGAAAAGTAATGGTCTATGTACAATATAAACAAGTTGATGAGAGATGATTGAAAATCATGACAAAAAGAGTGATGCAACTACAATTACCATGCAATGTTATTTATGTTTGAGAACCAAGGATTATCTTGAAGAATCTGGAAATGCAGTTAAGTTAGTCTTGGAACCAACTTAGGCAATAATCAGCAAACGTTTAGACAACCATTCACAATGCAAGATCAGATAAAATATTATTTAATAAAATAATGTTTTAAAGAATGATCTGCTGAATAAAACCAACCTTCTGGATGACCATTTCCCAACGGTGTCTATTTAGCTGCCTTTATTTATTAAAATAATATTTAAAGAAATATTATTAAGGGAATGGTAAAACATTCAAGGACGTATTTTGGAAAATAGCCAAATCTTTTTTGGAGAAATGGGGCTTAATGGTGTTTACTTAGTTATCAAATTTAGTAAAATTATGTTAGGGACACATTATTTACTGGATTGAAAACTAAACCTTTCTGGGTAAATATTACCTTACCTGTTAGCAGTTGAAGCTAACAAAGAAGCTGATAGCTTAGCACCAGAATCAAAACACACACCTTTAAAAATACCGTCAATAAAAGGGTTAAAATGCATAAGCGCGGAGGGCGCGTTATGGCCGATCTTCTGTGTTTAAAATCACCCTTTAAATAAAGTTTGTCTTAACTTTAAAAACACACAAACACAGAACACAACCTGAACACGTGTGCTGCAGATATTCTGCTAGTACCAAGATAGCTGAGTTCAACACAAACAAAACGAAACTTCATAAAATGAAAAACATTTAGATCAGTTCAATCTAAATCCTTCTATTTCTCTGCCCTGCCCAAACCTAACCTCTGACCATGCTGAGGAGTTCTCCGGGTGAAGACGAAGTTTGAAGAAAGTATCCACAGTGAACAATGGTTAGCTACAGCTAATCTCCTTAGCTGTGGAGGGGTTTGAAGGTGTGGCTCGTAGTGTGGACAAAAGGGGTTAGCTTCCAGCTAACCTCCGTAGCTGTGGATGAAAGACAGCTCTTTGTGTCCGCCAACCACACTGCACGTTAACATGGTGATGCGGCCTCCGTTGTTTGTCCTCCTTTCAGGCAAGGAAACCGCTTCACTCGGCCTGTAGAGTGAAGTTCCTCTGCAGGGACTTCTCTGGGACACCGTTTGCTTCTGCAGGCCTCAGAGAAACATGGTGATGCGGCCTCCGTTGTTTGTCCTCCGTTCAGGCAAGGAAACCGCTTCACTCGGCTTGTAGAGTGAAGTCCCTCTGCAGGGACTTCTCTGGGACACCGTTTGCTTCTGCAGGCCTCAGAGAGAGAAAGTCAAGCTAGGCTTGTACCTTAATTCCTGTTTTTATGAATGAATACTGGGTACACAAACAGTTATTCACTCATACTTAACTTGTGCATATTATCGCGTGATCTTATGACACTCTTGGATCCAGTTGAAGAGTTATGTCTTTTTGCCAGCAAAGAGACATTAGCGCGCTTTGTCCCTCTCCTATCCCGATGTGTTGAAGAGGGCGGATGTGGCAACAGCTGTGCTTTTATTTGGGCAGTGGCGTCACAGGAAGTCCGCAGTTATCCCGTTTCCTGGCTGTGCCGGAAGAAGGTTAATGCACTTTATTTTGAAAAGTTCCAGAAGAGTTCGTACCGGAGTTTAATTTTGAAATCCATGGCTGGGTCCCAACAATATTAAAATTGTTCGTCTTCCTTCCCCTATTAAGGTGTCAGCTCTGGGAGGTCAGGCGCTCCCTCACATCACCCATTGTACCATGTCCCTGGAAATCATCATTTCGGGCAATCGTCATGAAAGAATGGAGTTTTAAATTTTTTACACCCAAGCTACCCCCATCGTCCTTGGCTTCAGCTGGCTACAGAGACACAATCCCCAAATTAATTGGGCAAAACTCTCAGTAGAATCCTGGTCAACTCCTTGCCTCTCCTCCTGTCTTCAGTCCGCAGCTCCACCGTGTGCCCCGCCGGCAAATGGGAAGGAGGCAGACCCCTCTGATTTAAGCCAGGTTCCCGAAGAATACCTAGACCTGAAAGAAGTGTTTAGCAAGTGCCAAGCACTCTCACTTCCACCCCCCACACCGTAGTGACTGTGCAATCAATTTGCTCGCTGGGGCCCCTCTACCCTCTAGTCGACTCTTTACCCTCTCCAAACCTGAAATGGAGGCCATGTCCAAATATATAAATGAGTCGTTGGCTGCAGGAATCGTTCGCCCCTCCTCTTCACCCTTGGGAGCAGGATTTTTTTTTCGTCTCCAAAAAAGACGGATCACTCTGTCCTTGCATAGATTATTGTGGTCTTAATAACATTACTATCAAAAACAAATATCCACTTCCCTTAATCTCGTCGGCATTTGAACCAGTTCAGGGATCCACTATTTTCACCAAACTTGACCGCTGTAATGCATAATATCTAGTCGGTATTAGACAGGGAGACGAGTGGAGGACTGCTTTCCACACCCCATTCAGTCACTGAGTATTTAGTGATGCTTTTTGTTCTCACTAATGCACCTGCAGTATTTCAGGCATTAGTTAATGATGTTCTACGTGACTTCTTGGATATCTTTGTTTTTGTATATTTAGATATTATTCTCTTCTTCTCCAAGACCCTACATGAACATCAGACACACGTCAGACTAGTCCTCCAATGCCTTTTGGAAAACAGATAGTACATCAAAAAAGAGAAGTGTGGCTTTCACCTCAAGTCAGTGATGTTCCTAGGCTACATCTTTGAGGGCAGACAGGTGAGGGTGGAGCCAGAAAGAATCAAAGTGGTCATAGATTGGCCGGTTCCTGAAAGCCGCAAGCTGTTGCAATGCTTCTTGGGGTTTGCCAATTTTTACAGGAGATTTATAAGGAACTAAAGCCAGACAGACACTAAAACCACCTTCTCCTGGTCCCCTGCAGCCCAAGCAGCCTTCCTAGAGCTTAAGAATCATTTCTCCATGGCCCCCTGTTAGGTTTAAACCCCAACACTCATTACAACATCTGCACAAAGAAAGACACAGAGAAGTTAGTTTGTTTTAACTTGCAAGGAGAGTGTCCCGGAGACTGTGTCAGTTACAATCCTCCAAACACACTCTGAAGACAGTCTCCGCTCTTCATGCTTTTATTAGAAAAGGAACGCCCTAGTTACATGAGGTTTCAACTGCTGAGGGAGTTTATCTTTATGTGAAAACAGACTGTTCTCACATCCTGTGCTCATGTTGCAACATCATATTCCTCTATGCATATAAGGAGATAACAACCATTCTCAATCAGTAATATAAACAGCACATCTAGATAGTAAATAAGTAATGTAGAATGAAAACTGAATAATGTATGTACATTTATCTAACATTTTCCTCCTGTTTATTCAGTTTAGCATTATATCAATTTTAAACATCATTCAGTGACTACTTATTTTCAGATTTTCAGTCATGAAATCATTGCAATGCATAAAAGGTTACACTCAGAGGACCTCCCTAATAACCATCAGGGTCTGGATACAAGTCTGGAAAATGCAGAGACATCTCTTCGTTGCTTGTCTCATCAGGGTCTTCATCTGAGTCCTCGTCTGGTCTTATAAGGGCATACATCTCTGAGAGCTCTGTTTTAACTGGTTGTATAGCAGAGGTGATTATTCGAGAACACAAGGCTCTTATACAAGGAATACAACAACATCCACATAAGGTGAGAATAGCTGCAAACACAGCAATAGACGTTAATATAGAAAACACTAGTTGTTTATATTTTCCAAACATTTCCCCAAAACCATCCCACATTGAGGTGTCAACGCCAGAATGGTCTTTCATTTTGTCGTTGAGTGATCTAAGGCCTTCCAACGCTTTAGTCAGGCTTCCATCAGCTGCGGTGTTATTTGGTATAAAAGTGCAACACTGACCACCAAATATGGAACAAACACCTCCTTTCTTAGCTAAGAGCATGTCAACGGCAATTCTATTTTGGAAAGCCATAAGTGAGGTAGCTGACAGTTGTTCATGGATAGCGGAGAAACCTTCTTCAGTTTTGTTTCCTAATCTCTGCACATTATAATGGATGTAGTTGATTCTGTCTGCATTTTTATTGATTGTACACCACCAACATATGGTGGATTCAAAGCCTGCTGCCACTTGATCTGCTAATTTATATTCATCAGGGACCCCTCTTGGTATTCCTATGCTGACTATGTAGGTATGGTCATCTTTACTCCATCCTGATCTTTTTGCTCTGTTTTTCCAAGTGTGTGGAAATATGCTGCTCACTGAAGCCAGTAAATCAGCTACTGAGAGTGGAATGACAGATACAAGAAAAATTAATGACACTGATGCACACAAACCAGTTGTGTTGTATGGCAACCTGTCATACAGTTTATCATCCCCACACCACCACCAGATGTCGCTGCGTGCCTTAGATTTAAAGCTTACGTCTACTGCTACGATAGATTGACATTGATCTTTATTGAGCCTGCTTATGTTTGATCCTACACCTGTTCGGTTTATACAGGAGACGTTTCCTGGAGCAACCTTATTTGAAAACATTGGTTTTTGTTTCTCGGCAGTAGTCAGAGGATAAATCTCATCCCATATGGTGCAGTTTGTCGAAGGTCTTGTGCTGTTCATTACTTCTACTAGGCATTCTTTTGTTAATGCTGAGGGAACCACTTGTAGCAGAGGTCTGGCTCCCATGCATACTACACAATCTGTTTTTGCCGCCTGGGCAGCCTGTTCTGCCATTAAGAGCCAGTTGTTGTCTATTTTAGATATTCCTGTAGTTATTTTAAACCAGTCATCTGTCTCGGGTTGTACAAAGATTTTAGGTTGGATGGGCGAGTCAGATTTTGGTCCTATGGTAATGTCCGGTCTCTTTTCCAGGGTCACATTGACCACTGTGATGTTAGGACACAATAATAATGTTATACAGGGATCTTGTGCATGTGGTCTCCTCACGCATAGGGCCAATCCATGGCACGGGGGGTTCTGGTGTTCACCAAAACTCTTGGGTACACCAAAAGGAATTAGGGTCGTGTTAATGTTTAACATTAACTGCTTATTTGTTTTGGTTAATGAGACCTGTTTCCCCCAATCCCGGCACTCTGTGGAGTATCCATATGTTCCCTTTTCCCATGATCCTGTAGTGGCAAAGACATTTCCCCACCAATGTCCTGATTGTTTCATACCACTACAATCTAGATACCAGTCATATCCATCCCAGCTGTTTGCCCCATAGCCCCCTATTTGCAAGTTTCGATCAAAAGTGAACACAGTCTGTGTTCTGTTAGTTTGATAGCAGAAATACAGTTCTTTTGTTCTACTGCTATCCCCATCTGTAGTTTTACAGGGGTTTTTTAATATTTCATGTTGGATTTTGGATCGATTAGGATTATAGTACCCTGCTCTTCTTTTTTGCATTTTGTGATTTCTTTCCCATATTAACAGGGCACTTACAACTATGATTGAGATGATGCTCCCTATTATCAATATATTTTTGTGTGTAGGGGTGAACATCTTTCTGTAGATTGGAGCCCTTCCTAAAAACCTGTAGCAGAGCTGTGGACAATCTTCACCGGTTTGAGACAACTGCAAACTATAATTGCAGCCCCCTTTGTAGCCGGACTACCTCTGAAGGTCAGATGAAGAGCTACAATGCTACAACAGATACCACAATGCTATTACTACAACACAAACAATGATAGTTAGGGTAAACACTGCTATTGAGAAATTTATTTTAGTCATGTTCTATTATTCTTTTACAATGTGTTAGATGGATCCATGAGTTCCTTTCTGCAATCTTAATCGCAGTTCCAGTAGTCAACAACACCTGATAGGGCCCTTCCCACTTAGGTGAATGCCAATGCTTCTTCTTTATGCTTTTTATCAGGACCCAGTCACCTGGTTCAACTAACGGTATTCCCTGCGTAGACACAGAAGTTCCATCATCATTAGTTTTCTCATTGTTTTGCTGTCTTTGTTGTAACATCTTTCTCATATAATCTGCCAGTGGGCTTTCATCATCTGTTTCCCACATATTTTTAAAATATGGCAGTCTGTAAGGTCTCCCAAACACAATTTCACATGGTGTTAATCCATCTGAGCTAGTTATGTTGATATAGAGTTTTACTAAATCCATGCATTTAGTCCATGGTCTTCCAGTTTCTTCCATGCATTTTCTTAACCTGTTCTTTATAGTCCCATTCATTCTTTCTACTAGCCCAGCGCTTTGTGGATGATAAGCACAGTGGTGTTTTAGGTCTATGTGGAAGGCTTGTCCTATTTTGTTAATGATTTGATTAACAAAGTGTGTACCGTTGTTTCTCTGGAATACCATACCTTGGTATTATGTCTTTGCATAAGGCTTTTGCCACTGTTAATGCATCTGGTGTTTTTGTTGGAAATAGTTCTATCCATTTTGAGAATGGATCTATTATTACTAAACAATACTTTTTCCCTTCGCTGTTGTTTAGTTCTATGAAATCCATGTGGATATGTTGAAAAGGGTATTTGGCCTTGGGAAATTGTCCCCTTTTTGGCCTTAAGTTCCCTTGGGCATTGTGTTTTGCACATACTAAGCAGCTTCTACAAAAATGTTTTGAATAGGAGTTGAATCCATAGGTTGTGTATACTTGGTTTACCAATCCTGTCATCCCTCCTGTTGAGACATGTGACTTACCATGACTCAATATTGCTGCCCATTTGTATAGGTTTTTTGGTAGGATTGGTTTATTTTCTGGTCAGGTGAAAATACCATTTTTTAATTGTGCCCCTTTTCTTTGCCATTGTTGTTGTTCCTGCTTTGGTGATTGTTGTTGCATGCCTTTTAATGTTTCATTTTGTAAATCAGCTCCTGTCATCATTAGAACTTGTATTTGTTTCTGTGCTGCTTCCTTTGCTATCTTGTCTTGTTTTGGTGCTTGTAATATTGTTGTTTTTCTCTCTTCCATTATTGTTCTTCCTCCTGAACTTAATTGATGACCCAAATACTTTACTGTTTCTTTGCAAAATTGCAACTTGCTTTTGCTTACTTTATGGCCTTCTCCTGCTAGATGTGTTAGGAGAGCTAAAGTGTCCTGTTTACATGCTTCTTCTGTTTCTGATGCCACCAGTATGTCATCTACATATGTTAATAGTTGACTGTTTTGTGGAGGCTCAAAGGTGGACAGACTGGAGGTCAAAACGTGAGAGTAGATTGTTGGACTCTCACAATATCCCTGAGGTAACCTTGTGTAGGTGTAACTTTTTCCTTTAAATGTGAAAGCAAACCAGTACTGACTGTCTTTATGCAGTGGCACAGAGAAAAATGCATTGCTTATGTCCACTACAGTGAAAAACTTAGCTTTTGGGTTCAGAGAATTCAACAGTGTGTGTGGATCTGCTACACACGGCGATCTTTGAATGACTGCGTTATTAACTGCTTGTAAATCCTGAACCATCCTCCACCCTACAGATGGAGGTGCCTTTTTTACAGGGAATATAGGAGTGTTACAGGGTGACTCAGCACATTCAATCAACACTCCTGCCTTTTTCAAATCTGTAATAACTGGTTCAATTCCTATCATTGCATCAGGTTTTAGCGGGTATTGTTTCACTCTAGGCCTGTATTCTGTTTTGGGTCTTATTACAACAGGAAGCGCTGTTTTGACTAGGCCAACATCTGTTGGCCCTTGAGACCATAGTTTTTCAGGAACCAGCTTCAACAGTTCCTCTTGTTCCTTAGTAAAGAAGATATGTCACTTTTCCTTTTTGTCTAGATGCACTCCGGATTGGACAGTCACTGTCCAAAACAATACCTTTTTTGTCATCAGGGTTGATTGACTGTACCAGGTGTTTACACCTGTTGCAACCCAATCTCTTGCTCTTTCACCACTGTTTACTAATTGGCCCAAGTTTTTCCACTCTTCAGTTGTCTCTTTACACAGTGAGATATGAGGTTCTGAGTATTGTCTAAACAACCTTTTGACTGTATCTGGCAGTATTACTGCAGCTGCGGCATTTGCCGTCACGTCTGAGTACACATATGACACTGTTATTTTTACTGGAGTGATTTTGTCAAATTCGCTTTTGTATTTGGTGTCTGGTTTTTTTGTGTACCACATTGTAACATGTAGGTCATCAGGTGACATTACATCCTGAGGGTTTTGTATGGAATTTTTTCCTTCATCTACGAGAAATGACCCCGTGGAAGTTGGTGCTTTATTTGGGATGTCCAATGTATAGTAATAGTTTGGGCTTCCCACTCCCTGCATTACATATACATTTTCAGGCCTTTCCCTAGCTATTTTTAATCCATCAGGAGTTGGCAATATGATTAGTTGTAAGGCGACCATTGCATCTCTACCTAATAGATTTACTGGACATTCTGGCAATATCAGTACCGAAAGTTGGCATGTTTTTCCTTCCGGGTCTCCTAGCCATATGGGTTCAGTCTCAGTAACCCTTTTTGTCACTCCTTGGGCTGCTCTGACCACAGCATAATTTCCACTAGGCTTTGCATGTGGTAGTGGCTCTCTGAGGGTGGTTCTACATGCTCCAAAATCACAAAGGAACGTGATAGGTGTGCCTTGTACTATCAATGTTATTTCTGGTCTAATTTTTTCTACATAGAACAGTTCTTCCAGATTTAATATATTTTCTCCCTCCTCAGTCAAAAGTACCCTTTCTGTCATTTCACCAAGGGGTTGTCTGCTCAGTTTCCCCTGCGGCTCTGGTGCTAGTCACGCACTATAGTTTTGTTGGGCAGAGCTACTTTGGCAGTCTCTAGCCATATGTCCCTCTTTTCCACAGGACCAGCATGCTCTTGGATTTTGTGCTCCAAAATGTCCTCTGCCTCTACCTCTTCCTCGACCTCTACAACGCCCCCTGCCTCGTGTTTGTTGATAATAAACTGCATTATCAAAACAGGCTGTCTCTTCCTCGTGGTAGAACACTGTGTCTTTTTGTTTGGTCTTTTTACTTTTTATAACTTTTTCTGCATGCAGGGCATGGTTGATGTAATCCTGTAATAAGCCTCCACTCATTCCTATGTAATGGCGGTTTACCCAGCCATGTATTTCAGGTGACGAACCTGAATGGAGTGCATTTTTTAACTGTTGTTGGAAGGCACTGTTTGCATCTTCACTTGGTTCTAGACCACTGTGAACCTTGAACACCGTTCCCATTCTTGCTCTATATTCATCAAATGGTTCATTTGGTTTCTGTCGGCACCTTCCTATTTCAGTGTAATTTGCTCTCTTTTTATATTTAGCTTTAATTCTTTCCAATAGGGGGTTCACATGTTCTGTCAGATCATCACTTTTCTACTACTTTCCAATCTTTGCATGATAAATTATCAAGTAACTTTTGTTTTTCTTTAGTTTGTCCCTTACTCATTTTTAGGCGACTTTTAGTTCCAGTATGGTTTTAACACCTGGTGTGTTCTAAATACTGGAAATACCTTTTAAACAAGATGGTGATCAACTAACCTGTTGCGGTAAAATTCACTTCAACCTGTTAAGGTGGAATTTTCTTGCCTACATGCATCCGCAACGGCTCACCATTTGTTCCTTGTTTGATTTATATGAAAAACAGTCACCTAGTGGTGGCTATTTTTCCACTCTCACACTCACTCGCTCCTTTTATTAGTTTCCTAACAGAGGACTCCGCCGTCCTTAACGTAGAATTTAATTAGTCTATTTCAACTAAGGGAGTCTACCCTCCTGCGGAATTTAACTGTATTCTTCTCTTGTACCTGATAGTGTCTAGAATTGTCAGGGTTTTACTATTTTATTCTTTTGTCATTCATCCCTCTTTTTAATCATAAGATTTACTCACACTTCTCTGCGTCTTTGGAGTTCCGTCAACCCTTGGATCCCAGCTTGCCAGGGAGAACCAGTCCCGGTCTCTCTGGATCTCTCTCACCCGCTGGGATCGTCAGGTATCTTGGACTCCGGCTCGAAAGGACCATTTAAATGTTAGGTTTAAACCCCAACACTCATTACAACATCTGCACAAAGAAAGACACAGAGAAGTTAGTTTGTTTTAACTTGCAAGGAGAGTGTCCCGGAGACTGTGTCAGTTACAATCCTCCAAACACACTCTGAAGACAGTCTCCGCTCTTCATGCTTTTATTAGAAAAGGAACGCCCTAGTTACATGAGGTTTCAACTGCTGAGGGAGTTTATCTTTATGTGAAAACAGACTGTTCTCACATCCTGTGCTCATGTTGCAACATCATATTCTTCTATGCATATAAGGAGATAACAACCATTCTCAATCAGTAATATAAACAGCACATCTAGATAGTAAATAAGTAATGTAGAATGAAAACTGAATAATGTATGTACATTTATCTAACACCCCCGCTTTGATCCAGCCTCAGACTTCAAAACAGTTTATTTTAGAAGTTGACGCTTCAGACTCCGGGGTGGGGGCAGTGCTATCACAGCGCTCGAGTACAGACCACAATCTCCACCCTTGTGCCTTTTTGTCCCAACATTTGACCCCCATGGAAAGACGTGGGGGATTATAACGTAGGGGATCGTGAATTGCTGGCCATTGAACTAGCTTTTGAGGAATGCCGCCACCTTTTGGAGGGATCAGAAATCCCGGTGAAGATTTTTACAGATCACAAAAACCTTTCATATTTGCAATCTGCCAAACGCCTCAACCTCAGACAGTCAAGGTGGTCCCTATTCTTCTCACGATTTAACTTTAACATAACTTATCGCCCAGGATCCAAGAACACTAAACTACACTCTCTGTCCCGACAGTACTCCCCCCAGGACAATGAACAACCGGAACCCATCCTACTGCCCCACTGCACCATAGGGACCCTAACTTGGGAAGTTGAGGTTTGGGTCAACCGGGCCCTACTGTCAGAACCAGACCCTGGTACAGGTCCCCCCAACCGCACCTACATCCCCTCCTTCGTTCGTTCCAAACTCATCCATTGGTTCCATATTGCCAAATTTACCCGTCACCCTGGGGTGGGCCGCACCATCGCCCTTATCATCCGCTGGTTCTGGGGCCCTCTTTAGACCGGGACGTCAGGTCCTATGTACTAGCTTGTACCATGATTTCTAGGAACAAAACCAAAAATCAGCCCCCGTCATGTTTGTTGCAACCTCTCTGTTCCTAAGAGGCCCTGGTCCCACATCGCCCTGGACTTCGTGACAGGCCTGCACAAGTCTAAAGCTATGACCACCATTGTCACAATTATTGACCGCTTCATCAAAGCCTGCCATCTTGTCGCCCTCAGGAAGCTGCCCACTGCACTCCAGACCGCCCAGATCCTAGTTAAACATATTTTCCGCCTCCACACCATCCCTCAGGACATTGTTTCTGACCATGGACCACAATTCACCACCCAGGTATGGAAATAGTTTTGCTCAGCCTTGAATGCAACTGTCAGTCTCTCCTCAGGGTTTCACCCACAGTCCAACGGCCAAATGGAGAGAATGAACCAGGAGTTGGAAGTCGCTCTGAGGTGTGTAACCTCCTCGGCCACCTGGGATTGGAGCATCCATCTCCCCTGGATCGAGTATGCCAATAATGCATACGTGTCAGCAGCCACGGGTTTTTCCCCTTTCGAGTCCTCTCTGGGATATCAGCCCCCCCTATTCTCCACCAGACGAGAAGGAGACCTTGGTCACCTCTGTCCAACATCATGTAAGACGCTGCAAGCATCTTTGGCATCTAACCACCGCAATGCTTCACTGCTCCATGGAAACAAACCGCCGCCTTGACAACCGAAGGAGGGTCCAGGCTCCTCCTTACACCCCTGGACAGAAGGTATGGCTCTTTTGGCGCCACATTCCCCTAAAACTTGTACCCAGCAAACTCTGCCCCAGATACATTGGTCCCTATGTCATTGATGCCATTATCAGCCCAACTGCTATCTGCCTCCGATTACCTTAACACCTGCGCATCCACCCCACGTTCTATGGAAGAGTGCTACTGAGCTAAAAGCAATTAACACAAAACTCAGAGTCTTCTCTCTTCCCAGCTTTCACGGGAGGAACTTTATTTCTTACAACACAAAAAATTTTCATCAAAGGTTCCCTACTTTCAGTTCTTACAGGGCGTTTTTTTATACAGATACATTGGTGTGTATGGGGTCCTCTTGACCAATTGAAATCATCATACTCATTAATGTAAAACTTTTGGCATCCACAACAATAATTCTCAATCACAGTTCCAGGAATACAAATCCAGCGAACATCTGCAAAAGATCAGATTGGCCTATGTAACCGTTACACAATAACAATCTCATCATTTTTGTCAACTCCTCATTCCTGAGCTAAACCGGACTGCTGAACTAATGTCAAAGTGACCTGGCAAGAGTCAGGGTATCATGAGATTTCCCGGCTGAACTACAATAACAAGCCCATCAGTCATTCCTCACGCCAAAACTTTTCCCTAATGTAATCTGTTCACAGATGGCTTGCATGCTGCTCAGAGTGACCCTTCCCTTATTCCCAGAACAATTCTTCACATAATTCATCTTGCATATGGTAAAAACAATAATAATACTTTTAATCTAACAAACAAAGCTTTAAGCTTCCACAGACCAAAAGTTTTGACACACCTTCTCATTCAAAGAGTTGTCTTTATTTTCATGACTATGAATATTGCAGCTTCACACTGAAGGGATCAAAACTATGAATTAACTCATGTGGAATTATATACTGAACAAAAAAGTGTGAAACAACTGGAAATATGTCTTATATTCTGGGTTCTTCAAAGTAGCCACCTTTTGCTTTGATCACTGCTATGCACACTCTTGGCATTCTGTTGATGAGCTTCAAGAGGTAGTCACCTGAAATGGTTTTCACTTCACAGGTGTGCCCTGTCAGGTTTAATAAATGTTATTTCAAGCCTTATAAATGGGGTTGGGACCATCAGTTGTGTTGTGCAGGAGGTGGATACAGTACACAGCTGATAGTCCTACTGAAAAGACTGTTAGAATTTGTATTATGGCAAGAACAAAGCAGCTAAGTAAAGAAAAACAAGTGGCCATCATTACTTTAAGAAATGAAGGTCAGTCAGTCCGAACAATTGGGAAAACTTTTAAAGTGTCCCCAAGTGCAGTCGCAAAAACCATCAAGCGCTACAAAGAAACTGGCTCACATGAGGACCGCCCCAGGAAAGGAAGACCAAGAGTCACCTCTGCTGCGGACAATAAGTTCATCCAAGTCACCTGACTCAGAAATAGCAGGTTAACAGCAGCTCAGATTAGAGAACAGGTCAATGCCACACAGAGTTCTACCAGCAGACACATCTCTAGAACAACTGTTAAGCGGAGACTGTGTGAATCAGGCCTTCATGGTAAAATAACTGCTAGGAAACCACTGCTGAGGACAGGCAACAAGCAGAAGAGACTTGTTTGGACTAAAGAACACAAGGAATGGACATTCGACCAGTGGAAATCTGTGCTTTGGTCTGATGAGTCCAAGTTGGAGATCTTTGGCTCCAACCACCGTGTCTTTGTGTGGCGCAGAAGAGCTGAACGGATGGACTCTACATGCCTGGTTCCCACCGTGAAGCATGGAGGAGGAGGTGTGATGGTGTGGGGTGCTTTGCTGGTGACACTGTTGGGAATTTATTCAAAATTGAAGGCATACTGAACCAGCATGGCTACCACAGCATCTTGCATGCTATTCCATCTGGTTTGCATTTAGTTGGACCATCATTTATTTTTCTAAAGGACAATGACCCCAAACAAACCTCCAGGCTGTGTAAGGGCTATTTGACCAAGAATGAGAGTGATGGCGTGCTGCGCCAGATGACCTGGTCTCCACAGTCACCAGAGCTGAACCCAATCGAGATGGTTTGGGGTGAGCTGGACCACAGAGTGAAGGCAAAAGGACCAACAAGTGCTAAGCATCTCTGGGAACTCCTTCAAGACTGTTGGAAAACCATTTCAGGTTACTACCTCTTGAAGCTCATCAACAGAATGCCAAGAGTGTGCGGAGCAGTAATCAAAGCAAAAGGTGGCTACTTTGAAGAACCTAGAATATAAGACATATTTTCAGTTGTTTCACACTTTTTTGTTAGGTATATAATTCCACATGTGTTAATTCATAGTTTTGATCTCTTCAGTGTGAATCTACAATATTCATAGTCATGAAAATAAAGACAACTCTTTGAATGAGGTGTGTCCAAACTTTTGGTCTGTACTGTACATCCCCTCTTTAATTAGGTTTTTAAGCTAATTAACAGCTGAGAGAGGTCTTATATTCATATTGTAAATGTCCAGTGAGTATATGTGATGTTTATGAGTGAGTTAAAAAGAATAAAAATGTGAACGATTATGGAAGGTAGTGAAATTACATTATGTACAAAATTCAGCAACCCTAAATTACTGCTCTTATTTAGGTCTGAAATTGCGGGTTCAACTAATTAATTAAGATCCTATTTACAGTTCCTATGTGCACGTTATTTTAACTGTGTTAGACTATGATAAACTAAGCCTATTTACTAATTAGACCAAATCTGGCTACTCTGTAGTTCTTCTCAAAAGTCTCCTTCAGGAACATACAGGTCCTTCTCAAAATATTAGCATATTGTGATAAAGTTCATTATTTTCCCTAATGTAATGATGAAAATTTAACATTCATATATTTTAGATTCATTGCACACTAACTGAAATATTTCAGGTCTTTTATTGTCTTAATACGGATGATTTTGGCATACAGCTCATGAAAACCCAAAATTCCTATCTCACAAAATTAGCATATCATTAAAAGGGTCTCTAAATGAGCTATGAACCTAATCATCTGAATCAACGAGTTAACTCTAAACACCTGCAAAAGATTCCTGAGACCTTTAAAACTCCCAGCCTGGTTCATCACTCAAAACCCCAATCATGGGTAAGACTGGCGACCTGACTGCTGTCCAGAAGGCCACTATTGACACCCTCAAGCAAGAGGGTAAGACACAGAAAGAAATTTCTGAACGAATAGGCTGTTCCCAGAGTGCTGTATCAAGGCACCTCAGTGGGAAGTCTGTGGGAAGGAAAAAGTGTGGCAGAAAACACTACACAACGAGAAGAGGTGACCGGACCCTGAGGAAGATTGTGGAGAAGGGCCGATTCCAGACCTTGGGGGACCTGCGGAAGCAGTGGACTGAGTCTGGAGTAGAAACATCCAGAGCCACCGTGCACAGGCGTGTGCAGGAAATGGGCTACAGGTGCCGCGTTCCCCAGGTCAAGCCACTTTTAAACCAGAAACAGCGGCAGAGAATTTAAGTACACCCTTTCATCAAACTTTTTGACAGGTGGGCGGGACTTCCGGTGAGGGCGGGACTTCCGGTGGGGGCCATATGGGCGCCATGTGGTTGCCATGTGGGCAGGAGGTCACGTGGTCAAGCAGGTGGTGTGTCCAAGGGGGCGTAACAGTGGATGCTGATTGGTTGTCGTCATTAGGGGCAATACCTTAAATGAGGCAATTAAAACACAGGGGTGTGTTTGTTATAAATAGAACAAGACAAATATGGTATTATCGGAAACTGTTTGGCATCAGCACCAATTAAAAATAGAGGGGGTGTGTTTGTAAGCATCGTTAAACCTTGAATAACCCAATGAAAACAATAGGGCGTGCCTTAGTGTTTACTTTAAATACAGAGATAAAACTCTGCACTTTACATGCAGCATTCGTTGGAAAAAAAGAACACCCGTTCAACAATGGCTAGAGTTAAGAGAGTTTATCGTCAAGCGGAGGAGAAACGCAACGCGTGCCAAGATGATGATGATGAACAAGCAACTGCATCATATACTTCCTCAACGGAGATACCTATCGGAATTCCTGTCGTGACATACTCTACCGATGATGAGGATCCAACATCAACTTCAACAACCATGGTTGAAAATCAGACCTCAGTTCGGCCAAGAGGTATGTCAGTTCTGTGCGAAACCCCAGTGACCGTCTACCAGTATTCATCCCATGAATTGAATGCTCCTAAGAAATCAACATACTACGTCTGCAGGGTACAAAGACCCCCGTTCAAGACTCTGCAGGAAGAATGGTCTTTGGAGCCATATGGCCTGGTTGGCAGCTGGGGTTATATTTTCATGTATGAAATAGGAGAGCTTTGCCTGTATCAATTGGATCAAGATGAGGTATTTAATGGATCACTGGCTCTGTGTACACTCACCCACAGCGACTGGGCTGTGTTAAAGCTTGCAATCCCGCACCTTAATGATAGCCCTGAAACAGTCTCAAGGCAGGAGAGGGAGGAAGAAGAAGAAGAAGAAAATGAACTGTCTCCTCGACCTGTAAAACGGGCGAGAATGTTTCATATACCATCCGATGTTGAAATAGCTGAGAGAGAACCTCTCTTTAGCGCAGTGTGGGGGTCAAAAACCACAGCAAATGGCCGCTTGTCTTTTCGGGCAAGCAGACTCAGGAACAACCGGACGAGTCCCTCAGATCTGTTTGTGTTGGAGGCTTTCAATCAAGACTGCGGCGTATTCAAGACAATGCTGGCTCTGCCGTTTGAAGCTTGGGCAGAGAAGATGAGTGAAATTGGACATCCTCTTTCCGACCTTTTCCAAAAGTCACGAAGTTGGATCGATGTCATGTCAGTGAAAAAAACGCTGACGTTTCCTGTTTTACGTTTAGAACGAACCCTCTTCTGAGGACACGCCCCTTCCTATGATATATATACGGGGGGATAACTGCAAGCTCACAGACACTGAGAATCGTATCATGAGAATGAGTGGACCGACACCATACAGGGATCTCTACAACCACCGAGCAGAGATCCACTTCTCTCCTGAGCACGATGAAAGCTTCAACATTGGACCATATCATCCGCCTTCCCCTGACCTCTTCTCACCATCCACCTCAACATCCTCATTCTCAGAGAACCACTACAGTCCTGCATCACCTACAGGATACAACATGAAATATCTACCGCTTTCTCCAGACCTCTGCTCACCATCACCGCTATTCATTGCTGAGTCTGTAGACGCGAATGTCCTGCCTGAAGACATGAAGGTGGTCGTGGAGGAGGAGGTAGCCACCGGCTACTCACCCTCTACCGAAGCCCCTACACAAACCCTGGAACCGATGGAGGACCCTCAGCCTTCAGCAGAGGATGAGAGTAACCAGGAGGACGAAATTGACGGTTGGTTCTCAACCACCCTCATCAATACGGTGAAAACAGCGATACTTCATTTATTCAACATAACCTCTTTGAACTATCTCAGAGAAACCTGCTATGGATGTATAACGAACCACCCAAGCCAGCGTCAACACCATTGCCTGGAGGTACTGGGGGAGGATTATTACCAAGTCAACTTTCAACGCATCGTACGACGACTCGTAACCCCCAAACTCATTCCTGCTATTCAGAATCTTCTGGTACTTTGAAGCATACAAGCGGATGACTTCAGAGTGAAGACGATTGCCAAGACGGTTTTATATGAACTGAAATCGGTACAAGGCATCCACAGTGCAATAGCGCACGTTTATGATCGCATGGTCGATGAGAAACATCTCAAACAACTTAACTCTGTTTCAGAGTGCTATGGACTGACAAACTGATCTCACATGTTTGATGACTTGTTGTTGTATCATTTTTTTTTTTTAGTATTCCAGTACTTTAGTTAATCTGCATTATATGATTTTTCTTCTTTTTTCTTTTTTACTATTAAATACAATTAAAGTAGGAACATAGTAACCTTTCCCAAAAGTGTTGTTTAAAAAGCTAGTAGTGTTTGAATTCATCTGCATTTTATCTGATTTTGTTTTCTGGTTGTTTTTTGTTTATATTAAATACAAAAATAAAATAAAAAAAAATAAGGATAAATCTACCCTCCTGTGTGTTTTTTCTCATTATTTAACAAGTAATCGGCAGAGTGAGCATAAGGCAGAGATGGCAGGAAGACGGCTGATGAAGAAAGTATATTATAGCCCTTCAAATCCGGGAAGTTTTGGGGGTGTAGATAGGCTGAGGAGGGTTATGCAAGATGAAACGGGAAAGAAGGTTGCGGTTGAAAAAGTTAAAGATTTTTTATCAGGAGAAGATACCTATACTCTACATAAACCTGCAAGAATAAAGTTCCCGAGAAACAGAGTTTTTGTCACCAGACCATTGAGGCAGTTCCAGGCTGATCTCTGTGACATGCAAGCTCTGGCCATGGAAAATGATGGTTATAATTATTTATTAACAGTCATTGACATCTTTTCAAAAAGGGCGTATGTACGAGTTTTGAAGAGGAAAACAGCCGCTGAGGTGGTAAAGGCATTTGAATCAGTTTTTACAGAAAGTCAGATCCCCAAAAAACTTCAGACTGATGCCGGTAAAGAATTTTTTAACAAGAAATTTAAAGTTTTAATGGAGAAACACGGTATTGAACATTTTGCCACAGCGAGTGAAGCAAAAGCTTCAGTGGTCGAGAGATTTAACCGCACATTAAAAACAAGGATGTGGAGATATTTTACAGCTAACAATACCCGGCGGTACGTCGATGTACTGCAAAACCTAGCTAGAAGCTACAACCATTCCTACCACTCCAGCATTAAAATGAGCCCTATGGAAGTGACCCCAGAAAATGCCTTTCAAGTGTTTCAGAATCTGTATGATGTCAAGTCCAACAGATATTGCAAGGACTCAGTGACAACGTTTAAACAAGGGGATCTTGTCAGAATATCCAAGGTCCGTGGAGTGTTTGACAAAAAATACGAACAGAGTTTTACGGATGAAGTGTTTACAGTGTATGACCGGATACCCCGATCTCCTCCTGTATACAAACTCAAAGATTTGGATGGAGAACCTATCGAGGGTTCCTTTTACGCTGAGGAACTTCAAAAAGTAAAAATATTTAACGACAAGATGTATCAAGTGGAAAAAATATTAAAACGACGTACGGTCAAGGGAGTCAAACAGGTTTTTGTAAGCTGGAAAAACTGGCCTGAGAAATTCAACAGTTGGATCAAGTTTGATGAACTTCGAAACGTATAAAAAAGGTTTGCACTAAACCTCACAGTTGACACAGCATCATGAACCGTCAGGTAGAGGATGATGGCTTTTACGTTACTCTTCCATCTAATGCTAGCATGGAAGTGTTTAAAAATAATACCAGTTCAAGTTTCCGTGTAAATTTAGCTCAACATATTGATTTAGAAGGCCAATGGATGGTTGCATTAGCCGAGATTTCATACCCTCATACATGGCATAATTTACCGGATTATGATGCCTACTTTGAATGGAGGAAGGTTGGTGATGTGGAGATCAATACGCAAAGGATCAGAAGTGGCTACTATAACAGCGTTATTCAACTCGAGACAGAGATGGAAATGTTTTTAAAAAAATTGAAATCGGGTTTACGCATTAAATTCAGCAAAGTTCAAAAGAGATTTGCATTTCAAGCAAATAGTCCGTATGAAATACGCTTCTTCAGCACTCTAGCTTATATGATGGGCGTGAAACCAGGGGAATGGATTCATGTTTCTGAACCAAAACTGGCTCCTTTTCCGGCGGATATAAAGGCTGGTTTCTATCACCTATACTGTTACAGCGACGTGGTCAGCCCTCAAATAGTAGGCGACACTTTTGCACCTTTACTGCGGACCGTCAAAGTACAAGGCACATTCAGTGATATGATTACTCAGACGTTTAACCCCGCCCACTACCTTCCAGTCTCCAGAAGACATATTGAAAATATCAATATAGAAATTAAATCGGACCAAAAGGTTCCTGTAAATTTCGTCTATGGAAAGACCGTCATAAGACTACACTTCAGACCGGTGATATCACAACGTAGCCTGAGATACATTTTTATTTGTATAAACTATTCCAGAGATATGTATATAACCTCTAAGATTGATTGGTTATCATTCATATTACGCTGGTCATTCAACACTGCATCAAGCAGGCAAGAGAGAACATGGCACAGCTAAGTCTGAGACGTGATCCAAATCGCTTTGTAAATTACTATGTAAGTCAATCAGGCGGTAATCTGCCAGGGTTTTATGGGGCCCCTGTCATGTACGGACGCGGAATTGGATCATTATTTTCAAAATTATTCCGCTTCGTATCCCCTCTGGTTAAAAAAGGATTTGCAATTGCAAAACCCCATCTTAAAACGGCTGCATCAAATATCACTTCGGATGTCATCGGTAGAGCCGTGAGTAAAATGAGTGGTTCTACACACATCGACGGTCAAGAAGGTTCAGGAATTATGGTTTTATCCAAAAGACCCAGAACAAGACCCCCTGGTGATCGTTTAAGGACGGTTAAAAAATAACGACAAACGCGAAAAAGGAGATCAGTCGCAGCTGACAAACGAAGAGGAAGGAAGTCATCCGCAAGTTTTGATATATTTAAATAATGGCTCTTTTACATAACAAATCATCAGAGTGCACGCTGGCAGAGTTGGACTTATTTTCTGCCCCGATGACGCAGCTATCGATCGAAGATAAAATTTACACCGAGATCCAGCCTTTATCAGCAATCACTGATGGAGGGCCGATCGAGTTTTTCATTCCGGGAGACGGAGAAAAGTATCTGGATCTCAACGATACGCTGTTGCATCTCAGAGTGAAAATTACTAACGAGAATGGAACAAACCTGCCAGATGATGCACCTGTAAGGCTCATCAACTACCCGTTAAACACCATCTTCAGTCAGTGTGACGTCACTCTCGGAGATCGAATGATTTCACAATCCAGCGCTACACATCCATATAGAGCCATGATTGAGACATTGTTAAACTTTTCTGAGGATTCTTTAAAAACCCAGTTTAGCTCTGGTCTTTTTTATAAAGACACTGCAGGTGCTCTGAACTCTATTGTTACAACTAACGGCCCTAACCAAGGTCTTAACAGCAGAGCAGGCTTTACGGCAAATTCCAGGGAGGTACATCTCCTAGGCCCCCTGCATGCAGACATATTTTTCTGTGAGAGACTTCTTTTAAACTCTGTTGACCTTAAAATTAAACTTACAAGAGCCAACGATGCCTTTTGTCTCATGGCCGCAAGAGACTCCACTTACAAACTCAGGATATTAGGAGCATCTCTTTTTATCAAAAAAGTTACTGTCTCTCCAGCTGTACGACTGGGGCACGCTTCAGCTTTAATGAAAGCAAATGCTCTGTATCCACTTTCACGTGTGAATGTAAAAACATATTCCATCCCTGAAAATTCAAGGGTATGCAACCAAGAGAATATTTTCTTAGGCATCTTTCCCAAGTATGTGGTGATTGCGTTACTGGATCATGACGCTTTTACAGGAACACGCAATCTCAATCCGTTTGACTTTAATCATTTTGATATGGAATATTTAGCTTTGTGTAAGGATGGCAGACAAATTCCTGCTAAAGCCTTCCAGCCAAATTTTAACCAAGGTCATTCAGTGAGAGAGTATTACAACTTGTTTACGGCTACAGGACGACATCTAAAAGATCTTCCACTGAGTATAACACGTCAGGAATTTAATCAAGGATACTCTCTATTCACATTTAATCTTAACCCGGGCGAGGACACAGATGCTCTATCTCCAGTGGGAATTTAAGATTGGAAATGCGCTTCAGAAACCCGTTGCCTCATACCACCACGCTGATCATCTACGCTTGTTATGATTCTATTTTAGAGATTGATTCAAAGAGGCGTGTGCTGGTGGATTATTATTAATCTAATCAGGCATGAATAATCATGAAATTGAGAGCCTGATGCGTCATCTGCTGGGAGATTTGTTTTGCGGTGTGTGGCCGTGCGACCAGCTGCCGCTGCTAGCTGACAAATTCCCAGGGCCGGCCTACTTTTATCGTGAATACACATCCTTCACACATGCCGGGGGAAAACTGGCTAGCTCTGACATTGGATGAGAATGGTCAATCCAGCTTTTTTGACTCTTTTGGATTCTCTCCGGATTTCGAGTTCTACCCGTCAAGCATCGTAACATTTTTAGAAAACAGATCCTCAAAAATATTGTATCATAATAATCAGCTTCAAAACACTCTGTCCACTGTGTGCGGTCACCATTGCATTTTTTATCTATGTCATAGAGCGTGCGGATTATCAATGCAGCAAGTGTTGTCGAAATACACCGGAGATGTGATTAAGAATGATTTAATGGTATCTAACTTTGTGAAAAAATATCAGAAATGTGTCAATAATCAAAGTTGTACATTTTATACTCACGGAACATGCTCTTTGGAGATGTTTCTGGATTGTTATGGAATTTAAAATGTCTTATTTTTTTTTTCATTGTTTGTTTTTTTTCTTCTTATGATTTAATATTTGTGTAATGATATCATATATTAGTGTGTGAAGTAGAGAACGAAGTTAGACTTGAAAAATATAATCAATAAATATTTTATTGAATAAAAGAAATAGACTACATGTTTCATTTTTCTTATAACGGTTTATGGTGAAAATGTAATCCATCGGGGTGGTAGTGTCGTCTTACGAAGAGACCTTTTTGATCTCCCATCAGCATTTTTTGGATCTTCCAGCTCAGATCTCGACATGTAGGGAGAATGAGTTATCTGCCTTCTTCTTCTTTTTCTTCTCTGCTTAACGCTGGGGGGTGTACCCCCATTTTCAATCGATGTACCCTCTGTTTTGAAACGTCTATATTCTTCACGAGCATAAGGGTTAATGACTGAAGATATAGGTATGTTTACTTCTGACATGGAGTGTAGAAAATCAGACCATCCTCGGGTTTGTGATGCTCCAGATTTTTTAAACGGAAGCATGAGATTTTTCAACAAATCAATCATGTGGGACCCTTTTATAACATTTCCTTTAAATACAAATTCACCTCGCGAAGTCCAACTCTCACTTCTTTCGGATAATTTCTTCAAAATGTACTCTGCATTTTTACGATTGTGTTTAGGAAGGCTTTTCAGTACTTCCGTAAGAACCTGATCCTTAGGGGCCTCGTCCTGCCCTGGGCCTTGTTTTTCTTGGGACCGCTCATGTTCAGGAACCTCTGTGTCACGCTGCAGCGTTAAACTGACCCGCTGTTTTTCTTCTTTGACACCTTGCTTAAGTAAAGTCAGATACCTCTGGAGAAGAGCATCGTATCTCTTGATTTTTTCATAAGAAGTCAAACCCGGCTCGTTTAATATCGCTCTCATTTCAGCATCCAAATTCTCCTCCGCCGTCTGTCTGATGGACGTGTCTGACTGGGTCAGACGCTTGAATTGATGAGGTGAAATGAGAAACATCTTCTGCGATGTTCTGAGAGACATTACCTCCTGATTATACCACCCACTAGATCACCGATCAAGGGTGCAAGAGCCGTTAAGATGGGGAGAATAAAACCACCTCGTTGCTTTTTGAGAGCCAACTGTTTAGTTTTTATCCCGGTTCTTTTATCACCCAACAATCTGATGATATTTCTTTGTTTCTTCAATTGTCGGTGTTGAGAGGGTGATAGTTTAATGTTACCTTTTAGGATATTCAGTGCAATCTCGCACAGAGCCTGAATAAAGTCGGGAGAGCAGTGTGCGAGAATATCTTTACGTTTCTGTGGACAGGCCTGGTACAAAGCTCTGAATAATGGTAAATTCCTTTTTATACGCGCTGACATGATGACTTACTTTGTTCTGGGTACGTACACAGCAGGCCACTGCTGAGGAAGTATCCCCGTTCTCAGTCTGAAATGTTCTGGGCAGGTAGGCGTAAAATCGATGATTAAATATCCATGAGCTTCTCTCGTTGCGTCTTCAAAACTCTCCAAGAAGAGACCCTTTTGAGATGGAAACATTTGGCGGGCTAGTATATTCAGCTGGAGTTTATCTCTCGGGTTCTTAAACAACACCATATAATTACAGTTCAAACTAATAGTGCGACTGAACTTTCCCTGATGAAAAACATTCTGAGTCAACATCATAACACTCATATTACGATGGTGACGAAACTGGGTAAAGACCTTCATCACGTTTTCATCATCTGAGGCTTGAGCAATAACATCGTCTAGAATAATCAGATGATTCTGATCAGGAGGAAACAGGTTTTCATCTTCAAAAGACTGAGGCAATCCTTCCACAAAGGTAATATTTTTATTCATCTTCTGCAATTCAGCATACATGGGTTGAAAAGATGTGTAAATCCATACAATATTTTCTGGAACAATATCCATGACATGATTACAGTTTTGTAAAATACTTTTTACAAAGAAAGTTTTCCCGCAGCCGCTGGGTCCAACTATCATACATGAGAAAGGGGCTCTAAATCTAGGATCAAAATCAATCTCCTGTAAATCCATGTGACTTTTTATTTTATTTCTTCTTCAACTCTAATAACCGAAAGGCAGAGTTGTCCCGTCAGAAAAAAGACGTCTCTTATCATACACCAGTAGAAACTTTTTAAGAAATGTCGCGTTTGTCAAACGGAATCTCTTTTTATCCCTCCTGATCGTGTGCTGGGGGATTTCAATGACACCCTCACTTGACCCCTGTAAGTAGCCCTCGACCAGCCCTTTGATGCTGTCAAAATTGACCCTCTCGCTGCATTCCTGCGTCTGAGTGATGCCTTTAGCACGTATCATTACATTTTTACGGTTTTTGGTCTGGTATGCATAACTCTTGGGTCCTGTCGATGCGAACTCCGAAATGCTGTCACCATCTAACTCGTCAGTAAGATCACCCAGATAATTCCCCAATTCCAGAGGAGTTTCACCACTTTTTGTCACATAAATCAAACTGTCCGTGTCAATATAAATCAATCTGTCCTGTAACTTCTCCATGCTGCTGAGAAGTTTTAAACGTGCATAAGCGGTGGTGAATGCTGCAATAAACACATTATTTGTCTTACTTGGTGGATATATGACACGTTTGCTGTAGTTCCACTGCACTACACACATTTCAGGGTTGAAAAAATGAAAATAGTTAACCCTGTATTTACTCGAGAACATGAAGCTGAAAAATTCTTCAGGGTTAGTGATGACTGTGGTCTGAGACAGATCACTTCTTTGCGCAAATTTCCCCCAAAAACTGTTTAAACACAATTTTGCAACCTGCCTTTTGGCAGGATTCATCTCGATTTTCTCAGGGTCTAATTGGATGCCCTGATGCAGTTTGTAGTCGCTTATATACTTTGACTTACTCTCCTGATCCACTGCTTCCGACGGATAGCCTGAAGCCTCCTGCTTACCCTTTAAAAAGCAATGAATGTAACCTTTAAAGATTGTATCACTTCTCTTTTCAAAATGCCACACCTCTGTGATTTTAGCAAGACGATAACTACACTCCAACGCTTTACAGAATTCTACACTCGCCCACACTCCCATCAAAGCTCTTTCTTGATCATTATGCATGCAAGGACCTGACTGGTTATTTAATTCAGCGCATGTGCGGCAGAGAGTGAACACAAGTTTACCTTGGGATGTTCTGTAAGGTAAAACAGGGAACAACAGGTTACGTGGTGGGTAGACCACAGCTTTGATTATACCGAAGTAGCTGCTGGGGTCATCAAAATCTTTGTAAATGATGGTGGGGTGTCCGAGGGGGAAAACGCAGTTGGCGTTTACATAAGGGTACAGAGATGTGTAATCCACATAGTGTACAGTTTCATCCGGTTCCGCTGTGTACCTCAACTTCATAGGACAGGTGCGTCCACCATACAGCGCATCCCGGGGGGATAGCGGTTCGGGTGCATTAACTTTCTCAAGAAAGCTGATCACCCCTGGGTCTGATTTTTTCATTTCAATCCACTCATGCTCCCATATGACTTCGAGACGAAGGCCGTACACAGTTTGTAACACCTTGCTTCTCTCAACAGTGGCTGCGTAAAACTGTTCAAATGCGACCCCTCTCAACGGACACTTGTCATGAGGCATGTAACACTTTTTACAGCCGTGGAAAAAACAGCCATAAAATTCAAACGCAACTTTGACACCGTTAATCTCTGCATACCCATCCACTGAATATGGCCCGATTTTCTTTTCACCCCTATTTAATGCATGCTCGATAAATATGGCTCTGCTGTCTGCAATCCAGCCGAGCCATTGAATGGACGCGCTGGAGAACGTTTTACTGCTACGTCTGTAGTCCAGAGGTGATGGAATGGCTAAGGTTTGAGGAGGAAGGAAATTGGTTACAAAAACCTTCATGCAGGCTGATGCTATTGTGATACTTTTAAACGGATCCACACTTGTCTCCTTAAAGAACTCGTCTCTGAATTTTAAGCATCCTTGAAAAAGAATTTCAACGTCATTTTTACAATAACGAATAGCTTCTTTCTTAAAGTCAAAGACCTCTTTGCTCGCTTCTCTGTACCAGCTGCTAAACACCTGTTGTTCTTGAAGACTCATGCGTTCTACAGTGTAGCAGGATGGAGGAGGAAAAGCCCCCACATACTGGAGATGTTGTTCAGAGGAAAATAGGTGGGGAAAAAAACCCTTGCTTTGATCGGTAAAGCCTAACGCTTTCGGCATGGCACTAAGCTTCATGCACATGAAGGACAGGCTATCAATGTATTTTAACCTGTAATCAGGGTCGGTTAAACAGAGAAGTTTACTCCCTACCATGACGATATGAGGTTTAATGCCTAACTGCAGCATTGCTGTGAGAATCAGGTAACCATCGTACCCCCGCGCATTGTGCGCTATTAAGGTGTAACCTTTGTACATTACACACGTGTGGTTTATTCGGTTTACTGATTGGAATAACGTATATTCGTTTGCATACTTTACACAGTTTTACCAACTCACAGTCACTCATAGGCCTTTCAGCACTATTTCTGATGCGCGGTTCCCTGTGTCTGCTGAAACATGAAGAATTACGACAGATTCTTTGACAGCCTGCACAGCTTACAGGATTGCTAATCTCTTGCATACATTTATATGTTCGACACACTGGACAATAACCTTCACAATGGTGTGTATTGGCATTCCGATAGCTGGCGTAACAGTAATTACAAATATATCTGCACCCCATAAAACCTTTGAGATTTTTTATCCCATAGTAATGACCTTGAAATAACAGCAAAAACAGAGGGTTTGAACGATCAGGGAAAGTGGTCTCAAATTTACAAAGAGCAGTAGAGCCCGTGGTTCTGTGAAACACTACAATTTTTCTCTTCAGAATGGTTTCAAATTTACCAATATCACTAAAAGTAACTGCTGTTTGCTCGTCGAGGCCTGCCTGATGCTGCCATCTCCTCCCCAGTTCTACAGCACGGTGATCCGTGAGCTCAGGATCAGAGACGTGTGCGAGGCTGATTGCAAAACATAACTGATTACCGGTATTGTTTATAATATACAAATGACGCATTTTCTTTTTAAACAGTTCACAGTCTAACGTTCCTGCAGCTTTACGCTTAGAACCTCCTGCTGGGTCATTAACAACCTGAAGAACAAATTCCATGTTATTATCTACAGGTATATTTGCATTCGATTGTACTAAATCGTCGAGGAAGTTTTCGAAAGCAGGCAGGATCATATTTCCATCATCTGTAACAGTAAATGTGATGTGACGATTGAGATTTTCACCCACTAATTCCAGCTGCACAACGTCGTTACGTCTGGTTAACGATCTCGCAGCGTCGGCTAATTCAATTATAATACGCATGATGTCTGTATAGAATGCTGCTAAATCTGGAACGTTACTTGGACAGGGCGGCGGTATGGTAAAAGGTCTCCTTATTTCATGGTTATTAAAATGTTCACGTTCAACCACAGCTGGAGGATCTCGCTCTATTTGATCAGAACTAACTGCTACGTCCGTATTGAAATGACCCCCGTGCCGATCTGCGGCGTGTGACGTAGAAAGATTCTGATCATTTTCCTCAATGCTGCTGTGTGGAGACGGTGCGCTGTTCAAATCGGAAAGAGCCTGATTGATTACGTTTAAAACGTCACCGTGCTGATGTTCATTTATTAAATTTTCACTGTTAGCAGGAGATGCATTTAAAACGATGTTATCTGTTACTTCTGCATTAACGGGGATTTCGTTAAGTTCATTAACTAAATTTCTTATTTCATCCAGGGCAAGTCTGATTACTTGATCAGAACTAACTGCTACATCCGTATTAAAATGACCCCCGTGCCGATCTGCGGAGTGTGACGTAGAAGGATTATGATAATTTTGCTCAATGCTGTGTGGAGACGGTGCGCTATTTTCTTCTGCATTAACGGGAATTTCGTTAAGTTCATTAACTAAATTTCTTATTTCATCCAGGGCAAGTCTGATTCGGTTATCCATTTTCTATGAACATAAGAAACAAAATAAAAATAAAACTAACCTACAGAAAAAACAAAAAAAAAACAAACAAAAAAACACAGTGATCAGTTCAGTTTAAAATCACCTTGATGTCACCAAAATGCTTCTTTAACAGAATCTGACATGCTGCCAGAAGCGTTAACGATGAGGCCTTATTACGAAGATTCCGTGAGGCTGTAGAGACTGTCTTCCTGCGCTGTCCGTTTCTGTGACCAATCTGTCCTACCATCAACGTTACCTCTGTAAGGAGAATGAACAAAAAATAAATAAATAGATAATAAATATATATATATATTGAAATAATCACATTAAAGCTGAAAAAAAAATAAAGGAATTCAAATTAATTCAGTATGTATGTATGAATTAAAACGTACCGTTCATTAATCCACTCACTAGTGTTGCTCTGCTTTGTAGCGCAGAGAGTCGCTGTCTTTTGGCCGGGGTTAAATATTCTGTAAAAACAGAAGACAATAAAAGTTATCTTACGCTGCGCAGCACAGCGTTCATAAATAAAACGAAAAATAGTTTTTAAAAGAAAAAAAAGGTTTTTTTTATTTATCTTACTCCGATTCTTTGCGGTAAAACCTCCAGATTTCACTTCTTGTTGGACTGAAACGGTGCCTTTCTGCTGAAAGCTGTCTTGATCTTTGAAAAGCGACCTTCTGGTGGGCGGATTCAATGTGGCATCTTTGGATGTATCTGTAAACAGGTTTATATGACATTTTATTGAACTATGCTTAAAATACATATATATATATATATATATATTGTTTTTATTTAATTTTTATTTCCTTACCTTGCTCCTGCTCGACAACTATGTCTTCCACAGAGCTCTCAGTCGAATCTGTAAACAGTTTTTTATCTGAGGTTTAAAATACATTCACTCTCAAAGAAAAAATAGATAGTTCTTAGGACTTACTTTCTGGTGGTGCTGGTAACTTATCCGGTGTGTCTTCAGGGGAAATGATGATAATTGACGGGGGGGTATTCAAAGAATCAGTTTTAATTTCTGTGTTAAAAGAAAGTTCAGTTGTTGCGGGTTTTTCTTGTTTGGAGATGATTCGCCTTCTTAATTTTGACTGTCGATTCCAGCCGCTGAACCCTCCAAACTTGATCATTCGGGTTTACCTCTCTCATCAAATCTATAAATTGAAACATTGTCAAGGGCTAACTATAATATATATATATATATATATATATATATATATATATATATATATATATATATATATATATATATATATATATATATATATATATATATATATATTTTATTGCATTTAACATTTACTTACCATAATCTGATTGTGTCAAGATGAAATCATCAAGGTCATCAGCGGTGGGTTCTATGACAAAGAAACAAATATATATATATATATATATATATAAACAATATATATAAACAAAATTTGAGAACATTCACATGCATTTAATGATACTTACTTACTTACTTACGTTTTAAGATGTCATTGTGCTTTTGTGAATTATCAGAAGTAGAAGCCACAATTTCCGGGTTTCCTGAAATATTTACCGACATTTTTTCTTGTCAGTACTGGTATTTTTCAATGTAACAAGTGTTATGGTTCAAAGACATTCAGCATTTGAAGACCCTGACACTGAGGTTAACCAATGAAACAGAGCCCCAACATTTACACACAGTATTTATACCAGAACATGACAGTGTTATCTCAACTGCAAAGACTATGTTTTTAAGACCAAAACCCTTCTTGAGTTCAAAGGTGATATGTTATCTAAGAAACAGACGTAACTGCCCCTTCCTGAAATCGCTCCTAACAGTTGGATATGGTATAACTGTAACCCTGTAACTCTAAGATGAAAAAGTAAAATGTTTTAGAAAAGCTACAGGTAACTAAAATTATAATTCCTTTTTCCTAAAATGGAGTCTCTCATGATTCAAAAACAAACACATCATTGCTAGTCAATTTGTAACTTGGAAACAGTATACTGATGTTCTTTTTTTTTTCTGTTAATCTGATATTCGTCTTACCTATTTCAGCTGCTTTTCCAGTATGTTGACGCAGAAGCTGAAGGTTTTTCTCGTTCCATCGATGTAGTGAAGCACAATTTTTTTTTTTTTACTTTTTTAGGTCTTTTCTATTTTGAACAGATTTAGACTGACTCATATATTCAACAAATAGGTCCTGCTGTAAAGCAAAATTAACTTACAATTCTGTCAGGTTACACAGTTCCTTTATTAGGATTTCATGTGATAGGTCAACATTAAGTTGATTATACCTTTAAAAATATAAAAGGATGCATGTCTTTTTTTTTTGTTTTGTTTTTTAGATGTATTAACGCCTGAAAAAACATACAGATTATTAATAACACCCTTAAACACACCCCTGTGTGTTTTAATTGGCTCATTTAAGGCCTTCCCCGTAACACCCTTAAACACACCCCTGTGTTTTAATTGACTCATTTAAGGTATCGCCCCTAATGACGACAACCAATCAACATCCACTGTTACGCCCCTTGGACACACCCCCCTGCCCACATGGCAACCACATGGCGCCCACATGGCCCCCACCGGAAGTCCCGCCCTCACCGGAAGTCCCGCCCACCTGTCAAAATGTTTGATGAAAGGGTGCACTTAAATTCTCTAGCGGCAGAAGCGCCTGACCTGGGCTACAGAGAAGCAGCACTGGACTGTTGCTCAGTGGTCCAAAGTACTTTTTCGGATGAAAGCAAATTCTGCATGTCATTGTCAGGTTGACAGATATAGCGGGTTAAAATATTATTTTAGGGTTAGAAAAGTATCTTTAAAAGGGTGATAACTTAGCTCATTTGATACTTTCCAGTTAATTCTTTTAGAGAAACAAGTTCTCTTTTGTCGTGGAATATTCAGGGTCAATTATTATAGTTATTAAAAGTTATGAAAAGCAGAGGAAGTTACAACATCTCCAAACTCAGCAGTAACCAAGTGTTTCTATGTTATTCTCAGGACAGATCTCATGAAGGAGCATTTTTAAAACCCAGCGCATGCATAAAACCTGATGGGTTTCTCCTTCAGGTATTATTTTCTGTTGTCAGATTTTGTATCCCATAAATCTAATGGGTAGAGACCTCATGAAAACAGGCTTAGTTCTACTGCAGATGGTCTTCATACAGTCTCTGACACAGTACTTACAGTTTGGTGCAGTTTTTGTCCGCAAGTGTTAACTGACGCTTATGGAAAGTACAAATTCATTGTTTTTCACAGCAGCTGCAGGGAAGAGGTTATATTAGGTTTTCTTCCCTCGTCTGATTCATGCAGCGTGTTGATTTATACTGTACCTTATATCAAGTCCTGACAAAAACTATGAAAGGCTTGGTTCTGCAGTTTCCTTTTTTCTCCCTTTGGAGAAGGAAAGAGAAACCTGATCAGTTCTGTGTTGCATAGAAATATTAAAACACTAGTTGTTTTCTAAGATATCACCAGCTAAAAACTTTTAAAACTTTTGAGAGTAATTGGTTTTGTTAAACACATTTTCCTTGGTAAAACATACCTTTAAAATGAGAATGGAAAATGGGGTTATTTAGAAAGAATCTGATTGGACAGTGGTACCACACAAAAAAAATTAAACTAATCTCATGTTTCCTAAAAGACTCTGCATGAAAAGGCCTTCAGAACCGTGGAGTTATTTTTCACCACAGTACCAAGTTTTTTAAGCATGTTTTTTCTTTATTTTAAAACAGATCTGGTTTTTGTTTGTTTTGTTTTTGGCTTTTTAGCATAATGTTTGTCTGAAGCTTCTTATGAACTGTGTTAGAAGCAAATATGATCTGAGGTAAATTAGGAGCTGTGAACTAATAATTTTAAATCTGATTATTGTCCAAGCAGAAATAATATATTTAGCCAATCCTTCAATCTCTGCAGAAAGTTAACACCATTGTTCAATGCAGTAGTACTCAACTTGTGGTTCCTGGACTCCTGAAGGCCGTAAGCCATAGATTTTGGGTCCATAAAATTATAATATTTAATTAAAGGTAGACCGATTACTTATTAGAATAGATCTAAGCCAATGACGTGGAATGTCACCTCGCTGGGGGGGAAGGAGCCTGAGCTTGTGCGGGAGGTCGAGAGATATCGACTAGAAATAGTCGGGCTCGCCTCCACGCACAGCGTGGGCTCTGGAACCCATCTCCTTGAGAGGGGTTGGACTCTCTTCTACTCTGGAGTGGCCCACGGGGAGAGGCGGCGGGCTGGTGTGGGTTTGCTTGTTGCCCCCCAGCTCAGCCGTCTCGTGTTGGGGTTTACCCCAGTGGATGACAGGGTTGTATCCCTGCGCCTTCGGGTTGGGGAGAGGTTTCTGACTATCATTTCAGCCTACGGGCCGAGTGGTAGTGCAGAGTACCCTGCCTTCTTGGCGTCCCTGTCGGGGGTGCTGGATAGTGCCCCTCCCGGGGACTCCATTATTCTGCTGGGGGACTTCAACGCCCACGTGGGGAACGACAGTGACACCTGGAGAGGCGTGATCGGGAGGAATGGCCTCCCCGATCTGAATCCGAGTGGTGTTTTGTTATTGGACTTCTGTGCTAGTCACGGATTGTCCATAACAAACACCATGTTCAAACATAAGGGTGTCCATCAGTGCACTTGGCACCAGGACACCCTAGGCAGGAGGTCGATGATCGACTTTGTTGTCGTATCATCAGACCTTCGGCCGCATGTTTTGGACACTCGGGTGAAGAGAGGGGCTGAGCTGTCCACTGATCATCACCTGGTGGTGAGTTGGATCCGCTGGAGGAGGAGAAAGCCGGACAGACTCGGCAGGCCCAAGCGCATAGTGAGGGTCTGCTGGGAACGCCTGGCGGAGCCCTCGGCCAGGGATGTATTCAACTCCCACCTCCGGGAGAGCTTCGACCAGATCCCGGGGGATGTTGGAGACATAGAGTCCGAGTGGACCATGTTCTCTGCATCTATTGTCGATGCTGCTGCCCATACCTGTGGCCGTAAGGTCTGCGGTGCCTGTCGTGGCGGCAATCCCAGAACCCGGTGGTGGACACCGGCAGTAAGGGATGCTGTTAAGTTGAAGAAGGAGTCCTATCGGCTGTGGTTGGCTTGTGGGACTCCTGAGGCGGCTGACGGGTACCGTGAGGCCAAGCGTGCTGCGGCCCGGGCTGTGGCAGAGGCAAAAACTCGGGCCTGGGAAGAGTTCGGTGAGGCCATGGAGAAGGACTACCGGTTGGCCTCGAAGCGATTCTGGCAAACCGTCCGGCGCCTCAGGAGGGGGAAGCAGTGCTTTGCCAACACTGTTTATAGTGGGGGCGGGAGACTGCTGACCTCGACTGAGGACATTATCGGGCGGTGGAAGGAGTACTTTGAGGACCTCCTCAATCCTGCCATCACGCATTCCGTGGTGGAAACAGAGGCTGGGGACTCGGGGTTGGATTCTTTCATCACCCAGGCTGAAGTCACCGAGGTGGTTAAAAAGCTCCGCGGTGGCAAGGCTTCGGGGGTGGATGAGATCCGCCCTGAGTACCTCAAGTGTCTGGATGTTGTAGGGCTGTCATGGTTGACACGCCTCTTCAACATTGCGTGGCGGTCGGGGACAGTGCCTCTGGACTGGCAGACTGGGGTGGTGGTCCCCCTTTATAAGAAGGGGGACCGGAGGGTGTGTTCCAACTACAGGGGGATCACACTCCTCAGCCTCCCTGGTAAGGCCTACGCCAGGGTATTGGAGAGGAGAGTCCGACCGATAGTCGAACCTCGGCTTCAGGAGGAACAGTGTGGTTTTCGTCCCAGCCGTGGAACACTGGACCAGCTCTATACCCTCTACAGGGTGCTCGAGGGTTCATGGGAGTTTGCCCAACCGGTTCACATGTGTTTTGTGGACCTGGAGAAGGCATTCGACTGTGTCCCTCGTGATGCCCTGTGGGGGGTGCTCCAGGAGTATGGAATCGGGGGCCCTTTATTAGGGGCCATCCGGTCCCTGTACGAGCGGAGCAGGAGTTTGGTCCGCATTGCCGGCACTAAGTCGGACCTGTTCCCAGTGCATGTTGGACTCCGGCAGGGCTGCCCTTTGTCGCCGGTCCTGTTCATAACTTTTATGGACAGGATTTCTAGACGCAGCCAAGGGCCGGAGGGGGTCTGGTTTGGGGACCAGTGGATTTCGTCTCTTCTTTTTGCGGATGACGTGGTCCTGCTGGCCCCCTCTAGCCAAGACCTACAGCATGCGCTGTGGCGGTTCGCAGCCGAGTGTGAAGCGGCTGGGATGAGGATCAGCTCCTCCAAGTCCGAGGCCATGGTACTCGACCGGAAAAGGGTGGCTCTTCCTCTTCAGGTTGGAGGGGAGTTCCTGCCTCAAGTGGAGGAGTTTAAGTATCTCGGGGTCTTGTTCACGAGTGAGGGAAGAATGGAGCGGGAGATCGACAGACGGATCGGTGCAGCTGCCACAGTAATGGGGGCGCTGTGCCGGTCCATTGTGGTGAAGAGAGAGCTGAGCCGAAAAGCAAAGCTCTCAATTTACTGGTCGGTCTACGTTCCTACCCTCACTTATGGCCATGAACTTTGGGTCATGACCGAAAGAACGAGATCACGGATACAAGCGCCTGAAATGAGCTTCCTCCGTAGGGTGGCCGGGCACTCCCTTAGAGATAGGGTGAGGAGCTCGGCCATCCGGGAGGAGCTCGGAGTAGAGCCGCTGCTCCTCCACATTGAGAGGAGCCAGTTGAGGTGGCTCGGGCATCTATACCGGATGCCTCCTGGACGCCTTCCTCGGGAGGTGTTCCAGGCACGTCCCACCGGGAGGAGGCCCAGGGGACGGCCCAGGACACGCTGGAGGGACTATGTCTCTCGGCTGGCCTGGGAACGCCTTGGGCTCCCCCTGGAGGAGCTGGAGGAGGTGTCTGGAGAGAGGGACGTCTGGGCGTCTCTGCTGAGTCTGCTGCCCCCGCGACCCGGTCCTGGATAAGCGGAAGACGACGAGCGAGCGAGCTAAGCCAATGATGAGTTCCAGTCATTTGGTGGCTTTGAAATGCAATAATACTCAAAATTTCTACTCTGGGGAACACAGATTGGGGTTGAAGAGTTTAGTTTTGGAACCAAGGCTAGGATTCTTTATAACAGAATCAAGACAAGTAAAATCCTTCATTTTAGGAAAAGAAAATAAATAAAGGCTCTCTTAACAGTAAGAGGATGGTCAGCTCAAACTCCAGTCTCCTTGTTTGATTTCTTAGGGTTTAAAGATTAAAAGAATACATAGGAGTAGACAGGTACACAAGGTGATTTCAGATTACTAAGAGATAAAATATTGGAACATTTATCAGCATTTGGATTGTAAAAGAGGGGTTCTAGTAATAAGTTTTCCCCAACTCTCAAAATTTAAATAGCCAAATTAAAGAAAATGATGTTTGTTCTTTTTTAAACACTATGTGGGAAAAAGTCCAGTTTGGAGACAAGCTTCTTATCTTAATTTCTGATTAAGTTAAACACTGCAGTTTTTGTTTTGTTTGGGTATACCATACAAATGTCAATGCCGACTTTTCTAATTTCCCCTCGGGGATCAATAAAGTATCTTTGAATTTGAATTTATTTAATTAAAATACTTCTTTGCATTTACTTGAAATTCTGCAATACAGCTGCGATCAAATTGAGCCGAACAAAAAGAGAACTATAACAATAACTCTCTGGATTGTAGTTATTATTATAGAGTTACAGTACAAAGAATTAGCAAAAGGTTTCAGCATCAATAAATTTGGAAACAATTAAGAGAAAACTGTTGCTGTGCTTCTAAATACTTTGAGATTTTTTGGACTATGTGCACTCATTTTTTAAAAAAGGATCCTGACGATTGTCATAACAAAATTGATCAATTATAGCATTAAAAGATATGGTTGAGAAAACATATTCTGAAAAGAGATTGTTCAAAATTTCTTTGAATTCTTGAAGCTTCAAATTTGGCCATTTGTCTGTCTTTGATATTTTGTCTTTGTTTTGTTGGAATGAATGTTTGTTTATATGTTGCATGAAACAATAATCCATGTTTAGAATAATGTTTCTAAATCTCAGATTGATTAAACTTTGAGTTTTCAGGAGAGTTAAGAAGCAGCTTGTTTCTGAGGCTGCCAATTAAAGGTTAGTTCTGCCTGACTCCGCCCACCTCCCAGGTTGGTTCATGCCTTTGTTGTCATGGTAACGCTCAGCACTTCCCTGCCTGAGTTTTAACACTGTTTAAGAGACAATAGAATTAAAATGCTTGTAGTGATTGTTGCCTTAAAAACATTTTTTTTTTTTTTGTATAACGATTAAGGATGTAGCATGACTTTTAGATTTATGTGTTTTACTATTAAAAGGTTAATGAAATAGTTTAAACTAGTTTGAAGAATTAGTTTTGCATGCAGAATCATTGGTGATTTATTAGATTGAAAGTTTCCCTGGTACCATTAAAACTAGCTGACAGTTCAAGATATGCAAGAGTAAGGAAGATATTTTTGATAAAGAATCTGAGTCATGACTTTATACTTGGTGGGAATTATTTATTAAATTCAAATTTGTAGGGTTTATGCATCTGAATTACATTAGATGTCCATTAATCTAATACTCATCTTTGTACAAGACAAATCAGGATGATATGTGACTAATTTCTAAGTGAGACATTGATGAACTGAATAATTAAAGTTTGTGTTTTGTTGTTAATGGAACTGAATTGCAGTTAAAAACATCTGGAATTTCTTTATGTTGCTTTTGTTAAATTCATAGAGACACATGGTTATGTCAGAATTCATTTCTTTGGTTCTATGTTATGTGATCTTGGTTACTAGAACATTCTTGTTTAAACCTTTTGCTGGATTGTCGCATGGGTTGGACCCTGCGCCAGAAGAGGGGAATGTCAGAATAAAGCAACATGGGGTTCCAAAGGTTTTTGCACTCATGGGAAAAAGGGTAGCTCAGACCTCCAGTGAGGACTTAGTGACAATGTGAGAGAGACGTTGTGCTTTGTTTATATAAATGGTGCATAAGCTTCCTAAGACCACATTCTGAAAACCTCTCTGAAATTATGGTGTTGATTCTTCTGTGAAATTTTGTATCTCCACAGATTAGACTATTTTTGAAATTATTTGTGGGTATTCTGAAACTATGAAATATTGACCTGTAATCAGACCTTCCTCAAACATCATGTCACATTTTTGATATTCAGAATATTTAGCTGATGGTCACTGCTAGTATATCAGGTGAAGTCAGAAGATAAATTCTTTTGATTTTGTTGGATGTTTTGATGAAGTTCATGTAGTTAAGCACTTAGGTTTGAGAATGGGACTTTGAATTGAAAATTGGCCAAGTGTTGTGAAGGCCCTGCTCTCACTTATATGAGATTGAGACAAAGGACACAGGCAAATCTCAGTCCTTTTGAAGTGCTGTGTGGCAGGTCTCCTAATTTGGACATGGGGATATTGCCAAGATCATTTTCTTCCACATCTTTGTGTGAAGATAGGATGTTGTTTTACTGTCAAAACCTGTCCACTGTGTTTTCTCAAGTTTCACAGATGGTGAAGGCTGCATTACCAGAAACAGCCACTTCCACCCTCCAGTCCTTTATTCCTGGCGACTGGATTCTGGTCAGAGAATTTAGGAGAAAACACAGGAAGTCCAGGGCTGGAATGGCCCATATCAGATCCTACTAGACACCCAGGAAAGCTGCAGGAAAGCTCCAGCTCCTCCAGCTTCATCTGGCTTCCAGGACAAGTCATCTTCCAACTGGATCATCCACGGCCTGAAAGGTTTGAGGACAGCGGACCACCACAAGACAAAGAACTGTAAGCTGATCACTGGCGAGTGATTGAAGACGTGGTTGAAGAACACTGTTCTTACAAGGGCACAATAATCCCTTGGGCAGTGCAACGTTATTTCAGAATCTACTTAAGGCCATCGCATTGCCTGAAAGTTAGAAATCATAAGGTCATTTGCCTCACTGCACACACACCACAGTGAGAGATTCTTTCCTCCCACTTTGACAGCGAGACTGACTCTGAGGAGGAAATCTCGGATGCTTTTATCTAACTTTTATGTTTATTGCTTGATATTTATCATTATGGTATTATTACAAATTTGAATGTGTTCATTTCCACCGTTGTTTAGTTGGACTATGGAAGCCTAACTTCCAGCAGGTTAGAGTTCCTGTTTCTAAATATATTTCTAGAGGAGCTTCCTACGACCGCCCACCTGTACCAGACTGGTAACAGGGCAGCTTGAAGCGCAGAAGCCACTCAGGAGAGGCAGCTGGATTTTTGTTTTTTTTAAAGTTGTTTATAATTTGTTTTCTTTGAGAAAAAACTGTTTGCTTTCTGTACCAGAAGAAAGGACATACCACTTCAAGGTCACGATGCAGTTAAATGGAAAATGGTCTGTTCTGATGCTAATGATTGGTATTGCAAGTATTTTTTATAACTCTTGTGTTCATTTTGGGAAAGGTACAGCAAAGACAATGTGTGGTTAATCTGACTAATAATACTCATCAGCGGATTCGAAGAGAGATTCATCACTTTTCTGACTACTATGATCATACTGATAATGTCTGGTGGCAACTAATGCATCAAACCGTGATGAAGATAAGAAATGATAGTTGCTATGTTGGTTGTTTGATTCCACATGCTATTAATGATCCACCATTTTTGGTACCAGTTCCTATTGATACTGCTTATACTCTAACTACTTTCTTTCCAGATAACCGGTTGGTGGAGGTAATTTTTCCTTGGGTGAGGAATTATGCTGTACGGAAAAGCAGAAATGTTAGTAAATTTTCTAGTGAGACTAATTTAACGTGTGCGTCTACAGGAACTCTTTATAGATTTCGGGGTAATAGAAATCCGATTAAAGATCCAGATATTTGTATTGCTCAGGAGGAAAGCACACCTTATTTCCTTGGAAAGACGGAGGGTTGTAAAACTATTATACCAGTTTCATGTGCCTTGACCCACAGAAATACATCTGGACCATGTCCTGTCAGAACTGATCCTTATACTATTTCAGAATCTTTGGCTCCAGATCCTTTTGTGTTAACTCTTAATCTTACAGCCTTACCGAATGGAAGTCAATTGTATGGCATGGCAGGTAAATTAACCAGGGTTCTTGTTATTTTTCCTAGTAGAGATGGGTTCTCGTGTCCTAAGAACATGGTTTGGATGTGTGGAAACAGATCATATCTGTATCTGCCTGCTAATTGGTATGTTATCTAGCTCATTTACTACCTACAGTCACGACTTATGATTCAATCAGCCCATTATTAGAGAGGAAGACAATGCTCAAACAGCAAAAGAGAGCTAGGATCCCACATTGGAAAGGGATTTTGGGTACAATGTTTCCTAGTTATGGTGCTGCTAACGCCGCCCATAGGATTAATGAGTTGTCAGTTGAGTTAGAAAATCTTACTGCTTTATCTGAGGAAGGTTTCACTGTTCTAACTACGGAGCAGCAGGCTATAAGAACTATGAGTTTGCAAAATAGAATAGCTTTGGATTATCTGTTAGCTGAGAGGGGTGGTGTTTGTCATTTAATTGGGGAACAATGTTGCACTTTATTCCTGATGTGTCTAAGAACATGACAAGTATCCATGATAAGTTTGAGGACTTGCTGACGACCTAACGGAAGGAGAATATGAGTTCCTCTTGGAATCCTTGGTCTTGGTTCTTTACTGGTGGATGGACATCTTGGTTAGTAAAGATTGGGGTTATTCTTTTATGTTTCTTTATGATTTTGATGTTTCTTTCATGTTGTATTATTCCAATGGTTAGGGGAATGGTAACTGATACATTTTTCCATGTTACATGTTGATAAGGATGTGAACTTAATTTCTGTTTGTCATGATTGTGATGATTCTGCATTTGAGGTGACAGAAGGTATGGATACCGATGGATTTTATGTTGCTTAAGATGCTTTAATGATGCGCTAACTCTAAAGTGTTTGGGGAGTTATTACTGATGTTTAGCATTTTAGTGGTATACATGGAGTTTTGATGGTTTTTTTCTTTTGTGGTGTTGTTATTCTTGCCCTTTCAGTTTATTTTCCTGGTGATTTGCGAACCTTAGGTCTTCGTGGGGCCATGACTATACGGCGTTTGATTTATATATTTTTCTTTTTCGTTTTTTTCTTTTCTTTTGATTATTTTTCTGGGTGTTGGTTTGCTAGAATTTTTATATGATTGTCTTGTAATCACAAGGGGGGAGTGTTATGGAAATTTTTGCAGTAAGCATTTCACAGTGTATGATTTTTTTTCATCTTACTCCTCAGAACATCTGTGTTAGGGAGTAAGCTGTAAAGCCATTATCAGAAGTTTAATGGTTCAGACCCATCTTTAGGACAATGTCAGTTAGGGCAGTTAGGTCTGTTCCTAGATAAGCTTGTCACTGTTGAACTCAAGAAGGGTTGGGGTCATAGAACATGGACTCTTTGCAGTTGAGATAACACTGTCATGTTCTGGTATAAATACTGTGTGTAAATGTTGATCGGGGCTCTGTTCAACTGACTTGCTTGGTGACAGAGTCATTCAAACGCTGAATGCCTTTGAATAAAACTTATAAAGACAAAGTCCGGATTTTCTCTTGTTATGAGTCAACTTCTACCCACTTTGATAAGAAAATTCCACAACAATGGACATCCAGCAAAATGGGGGTAATCAAGATAAGCAGTCTTAAACCCTCCTTTCTGAGCTTCTGTAGAAACAAATCTGAGCCAGATATTCACCCAGAAGAGAATGTCTCTAATAACATCGAGTAAAGTGGCTTTCTCCTTCCACTGCCCTTGTGTGGGACCCGACAGCATCACGTGCATTCCTGTGTGCCGGTCCAGCAAGCAGAACCCGCCCAAAGCTGCAACCAAGAGCAGTCCTTTTTCTTCACCGCCTGTCATGTAAGTCATCGCCCCTTTTGAACCTCCCGTCCTCCTGTTTTTCAGAATGGTTAACTTAAGAGGTGGTGTCTGGGCAGAGAAAATAGGTTTAGGATAAACCAATCTAAATGTTCATGGTGCTTTGCTAAGCTACCTGCTAAGCTAATTGTAACAGCCATTGAGCCTGAGAACTTTGTTTTACTTCTGGTTTTTGGTATGCAGGTCTGTGCAGTAAAAATGCAGAAAATAGACTGAGGTTGTGTATCAGCAAATGGTTTTAAATAGAGCTGTGCAATATATCACAAATGTATCGTTATTGCAAAATAACTAAGAACTGCTTAGACTGTAAAAAACATCAGCTAATTATTAAAGTCCCATGACTTTCTTTGCCTGTAATGAAGGATTTCAAAGTAGAGGTCATAAGTTGGTCAAATCAAACTGCATCTAAGTTATTTCATTGCTAAAACAGAAAATGTCAGTCAGAAGCAAAAAGGAATTCAATCTGTTATTGAGATGGGATTTTTTTTTATTTTTAGTAGCTGGACAGGCTACTCATTATCAGGGGTCAATGTTTTCCTGAACCCAAACAAGAAAGATAGAAGCACTTTTTAATTTTTTGTTTATTTAGTGCAAGGCATACCGTTAACACAGCATTCACCAATATCATCCCTTCCTCATGCTTACATGAAGATAACTTGAATAACTGATGCTACTGCAGGTTACCAAAATGATCAAATGGCTTATGGTGTTGAAGTTCTGCAATGTAAAAAGAAAAGGCCCACACATCTCATTTGTTGACAGCTGGAGCTGCCCATTGGCCATGAACAGGAGAAACAGGGCTTGGAAAATGAGGATGGATGGATAACAGTCATGGGGAGATGTTCTATGCAGAGCTGGGTTCTCAAAGTGTTGCCTGCAGTACTTTAGTTAGCAGTGCTGTGGAAAGTGCTTCCTGTCCTGCAAAGCTTCAAATGCTCCTCTGACATCTGACAAATGATGTGTCACCGAACATGAGTGGCAGGGTGGTTAGATATATGGACCAAGTTATGAAGACATTATTGCTTTTGTGTCACAAGTTGTCCTACTTTGCTCTTTCATCATTTCAGCTCTCTTCCAATAGATAGATAAAACACTGTGTGAGTGTGTGCCCGTCAGGTAATGCTTTCTGAGAATAGATTATTTGGCTCAGTTACTTTGATAGATTACTAATAACCATTAGTGTAATTGTTGTTGACAAATTGGGACTTGAAGGTCTTTGTGAGTGTTGAAGAGTCATAGTAACACAAGTAACAGACATTTTCAGAATAACAATCAGAATCGGCATCAGCTTTATTGCCAAGTTTGTACAGACAAACAAGGAATTTGACTCCAGTACACTTTGCTCTCAGTGAAGATTTTTACGGGAAATGACAGTTTTTTTTTTCCATATGACAATGAAAGAATAGATATTTATGTACACATCCAAGAGACTGGACCAAGAGGCAATATTGTCACTAATTGTTCCATTTTAGGAAAAATAAATTTCTTTTACCAAATATACATTTATTATATGTTTTTATGTTTGTATTGTTTAAATATTTGGTATAAATTGGAACATGTTAAATTGAAAAATGCTAACCATACTGTAACCACAGCTTGTTTTTATGCTCTCAAAATGAGACCATTAATAATAAAAAAAAAACTTCTAATACAATGAATTTTTTGTTACCATAAGGAAATATGTAAATAACGATGTGTCATCAACTAATGAGTGATGTCATTAATATCATCATGATACATGTTCTTTCAATTCTTACTAAAATGACCTGTGAAAAAGAAAACCTTTGTCATTGTACATAAATTAAAAAAAATCCAAAAGCAACTGACCAGGATGTTTACAGCATATTTTTCATTTATTTGTGCAATTCGTTTTCCAGGCTAAATTCATACTAAATCTTTCAAATGCAGTGCAAAATTCTTAAAAAATAATAATAATAAATCAAAGTAAGGATTTGAAATAAAAAAATATATATATGCTAAATTTCAAATCCTTACTTTGATTTATTATTATTAAAAAAAAAAACAAATATGCTCCCCTCCTTGAACCGCCACCTTAACGTGGTGGAGGGGTTTGAGTGCTCGAATGATCATAGAGGCTATGTTGTCTGGGGCTTAAATGCCCCTGGTAGGGTCTCCCATGGCAAACAGGCTATAGGTGATGGGTCAGACAAAGAGCGGTTAAAGAACCCCTCATGACGACCTGGCCGGCCCAAGCCCGAACGAGAGACGCGAGACCATCCCCCAGTGGGCCCACCACCTGCAGAGGGAACCGTGAGGGAGCGGTGCAAAGAGGATTGGGCGGCGGACGAAGGTGGAGACCTCGGTGGCCTGATCCCCGGATGCTTAGGTCGGCTCTAGGGACGTGGAATGTCACGTCGCTGGGGGGGAAGGAGCCTGAGTTTGTGCGGGAGGTCGAGAGATATCAACTAGAAATAGTTGGACTCGCCTCCACGCACAGCGTGGGCTCTGGAACCCATCTCCTCGAGAGGGGCTGGACTCTCTTCTACTCTGGAGTGGCCCACGAGGAGAGGCGGCGGGCTGGGGTGGGTTTGCTTGTCGCCCCCCCCACTCAGCCGTCTCATGTTGGGGTTTACAACCCCTGTGCCTTCGGGTTGTGGAGAGGTCTCTGACTATCATTTCGGCCTAGGGGCCGAGTGGTAGGGCGGAGTACCCGGCCTTCTTGGCGTCCCTGTCAGGGGGGCTGCATAGTGCCCCTCCAGGGGACTCCATTATTCTGCTGGGGGAATTCAACGCCCACGTGGGAAACGACAGTGACAACTGGAGAGGTGTGATCGGGAGGAATGGCCTCCTTGATCTGAATCCAAGTGGTGTTTTGTTTGTGGACTTCTGTGCTAGTCACGGATTGTCCATAATGTACACCATGTTCATACATAAGGGTGTCCATCAGTGCACTTGGCACCAGGATACCCTAGGCAGGAGGTCAATGATCGACTTTGTTGTCATATCATCAGCATGTTTTGGACACTCGGGGAAAGAGAGGGGCTGAGCTGTCCACTGATCACCACCTGGTGGTGAGTTGGATCCGCTGGGGGAGGAGAAAGCCCAAGTGCATAGTGAGGGTCTGCTGGGAACGTCTGGCGGACTCCTTGGGCAGGGATGTATTCAACTCTCACCTCCGGGAGAGCTTTGACCAGATTCCGAGGGATGTTGGAGACATAGAGTCCGAGTGGACCATGTTCTCTCTATTGTCGATCCTGCAAAAACTTGGACCTAGGAGGAGTTCGGCGAGGCCATGGAGAAGGACTACCGGTTGGCCCCAAAGCAATTCTGTCAAACCGTCCGGCGCCTCAGAAGGGGGAAGCAGTGCTTCGCCAGCACTGTTTACAGTGGGGGTGGGGAGCTGCTGACCTCGACTGAGGACATTATCGGGTGGTGGAAGGAGTACTTCGAGGATCTCCTCAATCCTGCCGTCACGCTTTCCCTGGTGGAAACAGAGGCTGGGGACTCAGGGCTGGACTTTTTCATCACCCAGGCTGAAGTCACCGAGGTGGTTAAAAAGCTCAGCGGTGGCAGGGCTTCGGGGTTGGATGAAATCCGCCCTGAGTACCTCAAGTCTTTGGATGTTGTGGGACTGCCATGGTTGACACGCCTCTTCAACATTGCGTGGCAGACGGGGACAGTGCCTTTGGATTGGCAGACTAGGGTGGTGGTCCCCCTACATAAGAAGGGTGACCGGAGGGTGTGTTCCAACTACAGGGGGATCACACTCCTCAGCCTCACTGGTAAGGCCTACGCCAGGGTATTGGAAAGGAGAGTCTGGCCGATAGTCGAACTCCGGCTTCAGGAGGAGCAGTGTGGTTTTCGTCCCGGCCGTGGAACACTGGCCCAGCTCTATACCCTCTACAGGGTACTCGAGGGTTCATGGGAGTTTGCCCAACCGGTCCACATGTGTTTTGTGGACCTGGAGAAGGCATTCGACTGTGTCCCACGTGATGCCCTGTGGGGGGTGCTCCAGGAGTATGGAATCGGGGGCCCTTTACTAGGGGTTATCTGGTCTGTGTACAAGCGGAGCAGGAGTTTGGTTTGCATTGCCGGCACTAAGTCGGACCGGTTCCCGGTGCATGTTGGACTCCGGCAGGGCTGCCCTTTGTCACCGGTCTTGTTCATAACTTTTATGGACAGGATTTCTAGGCGCAGCCAAGGGCCGGAGGGGGTCTGGTTTGGGGACCAGAGGATTTTGTCTTTTCTTTTTGCAGATGACGTGGTCCTGCTGGCCCCCTCTAGCCAAGACCTACAGCATGCACTGGGGCGGTTCGCAGCCGAGTGTGAAGCGGCTGGGATGAAGATCAGCTCCTCCAAGTCTGAGGCTATGGTTCTCGACCGGAAAAGGGTGACTTGTCCTATTCAGGTTGGAGGGGAGTTCCTGCCTCAAGTGGAGGAGTTTAAGTATCTCGGGGTCTTGTTCACGAGTGAGGGAAGAATGGAGCGGGAGATCGACAGACGGATCGGTGCGGCTGCCACAGTAATGAGGGCGCTGTGCCGGTCCGTTGTGGTGAAGAGAGAGCTGAGCCGAAAAGCGAAGCTCTCGATTTACCGGTCGGTCTACGTTCCTATCCTCACCTATGACCATGAACTTTGGGTCATGACCGAAAGAACGAGATCCAAGCGGTTGAAATGAGCTTCCTCCATAGGGTGGCCGGGTACTCCCTTAGAGATAGGGTGAGGAGCTCGGCCATCCGGGAGGGGCTCGGAGTAGAACCGCTGCTCCTCCACATCTAGAGGACCCAGTTGAGGTGGCTCGGGCAGCTATACCGGATGCCTCCTGGATGCCTTCCTCGGGAGGTGTTCCAGGCACGTCCCACCGGGAGGAGGCCCAGGGGATGGCCCAGGACACACTGGAGGGACTATGTCTCTCGGCTGGCCTGGGAACGCCTTGGGCTCCCCCTGGAGGAGCTGGAGGAGTTGTCTGGGGAGAGGGACGTCTGGGCGTCTCTGCTGAGTCTGCTGTCCCCGTGACCTGGATAAAGCGGAAGACGACAAACGAACGAACGAACAAAAAAATATACTTTAATAGTAGTGTCAAGCCAACAGGTGACAACACTGTTGAAATACAGAGATTAAATGAGTTTTCCAAGACAACTGCAGTTCACTTGCCATTTACTTGTTTTTAAGCAAGTCATAGTTTAATTGTTGAATTTACTGAAGCCAATTATTATCAGAAGGAAGGGGAATGAAGGCCAAAGGTTGAGCTAATCCTGGTAAACTGATCTTTAGATCTTTGTGGATTTTGGTGGATAGACTGGTATGTTTAGGTTAGTTGAGCATGGTAGACCAGTAGTAAGCTCAGGGGAGAAGGTCAGTATTCAGATGATCTTTGCAGAGGTAGCTTAAACTAGTAATTAACCAGAAGATTGCATAAATGCTCTCATGAACACACCAGGTAAGCAACAGGCAAGAACATCTTGGGCACAATTGATCAGAAGGCAAACACAGTATGGGTTGTCTTGCCAAATGGTACACATTATTTGGAGCTTTTAAAAAAAACCTAAATGGGTCATGCTGAAATGTGCGGAAACAAGAGATTACTGGATTTGAGCTGTAGATTTATTAGAGGTGTTAACACTTTTGGGTAACAAAAGGGTCCCATCACCGCACTGCTTGTGTAAGTTGTTTACTACAATTCAGTAGGAGGCCATATTTGCCCTTTTTCTATCTTATTGGTGAATCATGAACTCTGACCTTAATTGAGGCAAGTGAGGCCTGTAGAGCTTTAAGTCATGTTCTGGGTTCTTTGTTGACATCCTGGATGAGACATTGTAGAGCTCTTGGAGTAATTTTGGTCAGTCTTGGGAAAGTTTTCTCTAAGGTTCCATGTTTTTACCATTTGTGGATAATGATTCTCACTCTGGTTCTCTGGAGGCCCAAAGCCTTTGAAATTACTTTGTAACCCTTTCTACACTGTTAGATGTCAATGACATTGTTTCTCATCTTTTTCTATAGATCAGGCACGAATCAGGCCAGAATCAAAAAGACAAAACCAACAATACTAAATTCTGATGTTCTGTCTTGGTAGAATGGTAAAACATGGTTGTTATACTTTTTTTTATTTTTACCTCAATTTGTACTTGTTTTTGGTGATTGCAGCACTAATTTCCTATATTTACAGTTAAATGTAAAATAATTACAGGCAACCTAAGACCTTCACACATCAGTAGCTGTTGTTCTGTGCTTTATTGCTTCTTTCATTCTGTTTAAAGCGCTGTTTCTGTTTTTCTTTAATTTCATCTGAAACATAAACCACTGGTTAAACAACCTGTGAAGCTTACCTTATTTTAATAGGATAAAAAAGCACTCTTTTGAGCTTGTGAATATTGTGTATTAGGAAATATTGCTGTTATTATTTGATTTTATGTTCAATGACATTCTGAAGGGATAAAAAGGACATTAGATCAACTCAATGCCCATTGGCAAAATATTTCTGGCTTACACTCTCAAGTGATGTTGATCATAGTTTTACAACCATCCACAAACAATTATTAATCACGACAGGATGTAGAATTTATTGTGCGCAAAAGACAAATTTACACAGGTTTTCACAGGTGTGCAGTATGACTTTTTCCTTTTTTATGATATTGACCAGGACATGAGCTCTGTCATGTCTGTGAAGGAAAGTCCTGAGGTATTTTAAAAATGAAACAATTTCTGAAACACTAAACAGCTTTCAGCTTGCTGTAGCCAGCAATACACTGACCACATTAACATCTAGCTTGCAAAAGTGTTCACACATTCAAACCATAAACCTCTGTGTATTTTCTCGGGGTCTCATGTGATGGAGCAACACAAGGCAGTGCATAATGGGAAAGTGGAAGAAAAATGATAATGGCTCCCTTTACTTTGACACACCTAAATAAAATGTGCTGTAATTGCCTATAGAAATCATCTGATTAGTAAACACTTCATAACTGATTCTCACAAAAAATGCAGGCAGGTATTCTGTTTCTGGCTTCAGAGGTTTGTTAGAGAACATCAGAGAACAAACAGCATAATGAAGAACAAGGAAGACATTAAACAGATTAGGGAGAAAGTTGTGGAGAAAGCAGAGCTAGGTTCTAAAAGCTTTGAGCATCTCACTGAACTCTGTTCAATCCATCATCTGTAAATGGAAAGGATCGACCAACTTCACACTAACCTATTAAAAAAAATTTTAAATCTAAAGTTTTGTTTTATAATCAAGTGGATAATAAATTACATAGAGATTTGTCATTCTATAATAGTAAACAATGTGCTTTTGCTATTTAAGATGCAAATTAGTGAAATGAGGCCTAATTGAGCATATCTGTAACCCTTACTGTCAGATGCAATGTGTTTCCAATATGGATCAACCAACAAGAGTTGAATACATAAGTTACTTAGCTTCATTAACATCATAAGTGGTCTAATAGAAATCTGTCCCTTTTAGAAGAAGGACAAGACCAAAGACGTCATAACAAGTCAAGACTGCAGTTGTCCACCAACTATGTAAGTGACACAGCAAAAACAGGGAAGAAGGCAGTCTGTCCAGATCAGACCAAAATTTTGCGTTTAATTTTATTTTACTTTTTGCTTTGTATAAAAAATACCATGTTAGAGAAAACATTGAATATAATCCTGCACACACCATCTCTGCAATAAAACAAAGTGGTTGCAGCATCATGGGCAGCTACAACAGTTGGTTTTACATCTAAGAATACTCCTGTGTTAGAATGGTCTATTTAAAGTCCACACCTAAATGCAACTAAGATTCTGTGACAAAGCTTGAAAACAGATGTTTACACATGTTCTCCATCTAATATGACTGAGCTTGAGTTATTTTACAAAAGAAAACAATCACAGTGTGAATGTGCAAAGCTGGTAGTCACGTACCCCAAAGGACATGAAGCTGCTACTGCAGCAAAAGGTGATTCCACAAAGTATTGACCAAGAAGGACTGAACACAAATGTATACCACACTTTTTTGGATTTATTTTCCTTCCACTTCCCTCTGCACTACTTGGTGTTGGTGGATCACATAAAATTTCAATAAAAATCTATCAAACTTTTGGTTTGTACATTACAAGAGTGTGAAGCCTTTAACAAGTCATAGTACTGATTTATATTCTGACTGACCAGTTCTCAGAATCTTTTCTCTTTCTGTTTATAATTATCTGTCTTTATTGGTGAACTGAGGAATATGGTTGAGGGTGCTTCCGGTACCAGCCGAACACATCTCCTAGCCAGAGACCACAGGCGAGTTCCAACCTTGAAGCACCTTGTTGCTGGACACTGGCCCTGCACTGATGTGGTGATGCTAACAGAATCCAAATTCCCACTGTAGCCTTCCTAAAGCATCTCTGACTGATAGCACTGTTTATATAATTAATCATGTTGCAAGAATAATCTCCCTCAGGTAAAAACTGAATATATTATCTGTAAATTCATTTGGACACAATGTCAGTTTTTGTCACGGTCTGAGGTTGTTTCGGACCGAAATGCAGAGAAGAACTGGACAGCAGCATGTTCAGAGAAGATCAGTTTTAATACAACTACGCTGGGAGAAAAACTCCATAGGTACAAATGCAGGAGAACACGAGGAGCTTGAGGAGAGACAGGACATTATACAAGGAACCAACGGGGAATGATGAGCACAACCAGGTATATAAGCAGGGAGTGGAGGAGAATGGACCAACGAAAGGAAGGCTAAGGTGATCAGAGGAATAATGGAAACAGGTGCGAGGACCGTCTGTAGAGACGGTGGGAATAAGTGGTTACTATGACAACAGAGCAGAGGGAATGCAAGGACAAAAGGAACTAAACTGTTATGATTCTGGCACGTCTGCTCTACCCTGTCTCCCTGGCTGCAATCAGCAGATTAGATGCACCTGGTGGCTGCTGCAGTGTAGTGCAATCTGTGGAATGCCAAGCACCTGTGTCTTCCCTGATATATACTGACTCTGACAAGCAGATGGTGCCAGATTTTTGAAAGCCATCGTGTGAGTAGATATCCAGCGTTCCTTCCTGTCTGATCATTGTTCTTGACCTTGCCTTGCCTTTTGGATTTATGCCTCTGCCTGCTCCCTGTCGGACTATTTGGATTTTGGTTGTCGACCTTGTTTCCTGCATCTGGTTTACGCCTCTGCTTGCCCCTTGCCTGACGCCTCTTGTTTCGATCGTTGACCCTGTTTCTGTCCTTGGATTATTGACCCAGCAAAACAGTGGGGAACTGATGAATGGCATAACAGGTCTGAATAAACCTTTTCTTGTGTCTGGCTGAATCTTGGGTCCGCCTTTTTCTGATTCATAGCACTAAACTAGACTGAAAGCGTTAACCAACTAGAAACCTGGAAGTGGGAGACTGGGTAAAAGAGACAATAAATACAGAACTAGCAGGGGAAGCAGAGAATGCGAAGACCTAAGATAATAGATGACCTAAAAAAAAACTATAAGTGGAAACTAAACCTAGCTGGAACAAATAATCAAATACAGCTAACTGCCAGAAAGGAACTGAAACATAAGGGACTGTTGGATGGGTGCAAAAAACCTGTTATCACTCATGTAAAAACTTTGTGTTGCTGCACTATGCCTTCCTCCCTGTGTGTGTGAATTATTGTTATCTCCGTGAGAGCCAGCCTCCTTTCTGTCTCACACACATACACCCTGTCTGAACTGTCTGTTGAATTGTGTATATAAATAAAGAGATAGGGTGTCAAAACTTTGTAGTTGCACTGCAAAGTGGGCTACCCTTGCTGCAAGTAACTCTGACTGTATCGTTCTTACCTCTGAGTTGACTAAATAATACCTAACATTATTGGTCCTTCGTAGCCGGATTCATTCAATAACCTTATTTCTCTTTGCTTTAACAGTGACTCTGGGATCCGTGGGGGAAGCCTGACGTCGAGCGAAGCACCGCTGCACAGCCTCCATTAGCCAGAGTGGCTGAAAGTCCCGGTGTGTGTGAATTCACACCTGGCCAGTGGGTTATCGCCTTCCTCGGCGCGGGGTGACTCTCACAGGATCCAGAGAGTCACCAAGAAGTCAACTCCGAGGTGAGACAGTTTTAAAATACAGTTCATAGGAAAAGTACTTAACAGTCGTTGGTAGTGCGTCGCCGGTAAGGACGCTGCATTGGTATGGTTTTATTCCACCGTGAAAGGAATAGTGACAAATTTAGTACAATCCCGCCGTGAAGGGGATTAAAGAAAACGACTGAGGATTATTCCCCTGCGAGGGAATAGAGTAAGCGCTATATAAATAAAAGAAGAAAAGTACTTAAAAGTCGTTGGTAGTGCGTCGCCGGTAAGGACGCTGCATTGGCATGGTTTTATTCCACCGTGAAAGGAATAGTGACAAATTAAGGTAGGACCCCGCCAAGAAGGGGGCCAAATAAAACGACTAAGGGTGATTCCCCTGCGAGGGAATAGAATAAGCGCTATAAAAGTAAAAAGAACGGAGTAAATTGAGCTCATAAAATAACACCAAGTTAACTTAGAAAAATTACAAGGTACCTGAAACTAACTGTGTGACTGTGTTGTGTGTGTATATGGAGGACAAAGCATTTTAATAGAATCAGCAGGATTCTGCTAGTCTTGTGTTTTCTTTTGCCCAGATTAAAACTACGTACTGGTGACTTTGGAGATTAAGGTTGGATTTCATTCCAGAAAATTAACACCGCTGCGAATTAGTCGCAGTAGAAGGGCGTGTTAATGTCCTCTCCTTAAAGTCTCATGCCAGTGACCTTTTATCTGGGACATTCATACTACAATTAAACTAACATAAAGCATAATGGGGAAGAAACAAAGTAAACTAATTGACTTAGAAGGGGATGTAAAGTTTATGGAGAACTATGTAAAAGGAGCAGGTATGATCTGTCATAGATGGAATAAAAAATAAAAAACATGGGGTTTTGGGCAAATTAGATACAAAGGATGTCTTAAAATTACAAGGGGATCTAAAATTAGAAATAATGAAAACTAAAAAGAGAAAAATAACAAAGAACAATGGGGAAGGGACAGGGAAAAAGCTCTGATTTAACAGAAATATGTGAACGATGGCATAAAAATACGGATTTTCAGGTAACTTAATTATCACTGAAATCCTAAAACTACACGGGGATCTTAAACTGGAGATTATGCATTCAAAAGATTCAAGAGACAATAAAAAACCTTGCCAGATTATAATTTCAAAGGGGACTTTTCAGTCCCTGAGTGCACACAGTTGATAAACAGATTAAAACAAAAAGATGAATAAAAAAAAAACAATAAGAGCAGCCTTTAACTGACATAGCCATAATACTGATGCCTTAAGAAAAGCACAGAAAAAAACTTTCAGCTTAACTGAAAACAAATAAGGGGGGCGGACCGCCACCCATCCCAGTTTAGAATACCAAGGTAGCCCCAAATTATAAAGACTAAGAGATGGTTTTAGAGGACGTGGTAAAGGAAGTTAAAAGAGGAGGTGACAATGTGGACAACATGGAAACTGTCCAACTGGACAACCCAGTGAACAATGACTAGAGAAGGGAGAACAGAATGTTGTAAGTAAATGTTGAGAGTAAAAGATTTTGTAGGCAAGCATTAGTGATAAACAGGTGCTTTAAAAATCATTCTATGGTGTTATACTACCAACAATATCATGATAAAATGCAAAAGATTCATTTTACAGGGAAATAATTCCATATTTGGCTCAGATTGTGTGCATTCTTGATTTTTCCTCTTTGAGAGAAGTTAAATTTCAGCTCTGTGAGGCGACCTTGACAAAGAGATGCAGCTGCCTGAGAACAAAGATTAAACTTCAGCAAACAGCAGAAGCCTGTCTCTGCTGAAAGGTCTGGAAAAAACAAATTGTAACTCTACCCTGCATGTGTCAAACTCAAGGTCCACGGGCCAAAACCAGACCCCAGAAGTTTAGTGATTCTCTAGAAGTAGAGCCTTTTAATATGGTGATTGTGTGCTTGAATGTTATTTTGTCAATCAATAAGCAGTTTTGTTTACATTCTGCCACAATCTGCCTTTTGAAAATGTTTTGAATCTTGCTCTTTATGTATATAAAAAAAAAAGAAAAATTGGCTAAAGTCTGCAGACACAAAATTAACCTGGATTGAAGCTCTAACTATGTTTGTTTAATCTGAGATCCTCTCCAAATGCAACAGTATATGTCAGTCTACATGAGATACTAACAACTTCACCTACTGGTACAATATAAAGATCTGATTGAATATGTGAAACAAACAATGATTAAAGTTTTTCAACAGGTGATGCTCATCCAGGAGGAAGACTGTGTTCCTAGGAAATGCAGCTCATTCAGTCATTTTCTACCACTTATTCCATAGTGGGTTGTGGGGGAGCTGGTGCCTATCTCCAGCAGTCTATGGGCAAGAGGCAGGATACACTCTGGACAAGTTGCCAGTCCATCACAAACAACCATGCACACACTCATTCATACACCTAAGGGCAATTTAGAGTGACCAATTAACCTAACAGGCATGTCTTTGGACTGTGGGAGGAAGCCAGAGTACCTGGTGAGAACCCACACATGCACAGGGAGAACATGCAAACTGCATGCAGAAAGACCCCTGGTCGGGAATCGAACCCAGGACCTTCTTGCTGCAAGGCAACAGTGCTACCAACTGCACTACCGTGCAGCCTGCAGCTCATTCATTAACAATCAATTTTTCTCCTATAGGTGGACGTTTTGCTGACTAATCATAGGCTGGATCTATGAAACATTATGTGCACAGACCAAATGACCAAGGTTCTGACTGACTTATGAACCTCACTGACCTGACAATGATAACATGACACCCAACAGATAACACCTTTAAGGTGGACCCACTAAGACCACCTTATTGATTCTTGGTGAATAAAAAAAAAAAAGAATTGAAGCGTTCAAAACAGACCTAGTGGAAACAAAAGGGATTATGAGGAAACGATGTGCATTTTAAGAATAATAGAAGTCAAATTATGTTCAACATTTTGCAAATAAAATTACTCTGACAGAGAAATAAGTAAGTAGTGTGTGAATGTGTGTGAATGGGAATGACTGATTTCATTGTAATGCATCTTTGAGGGACCTTAAAAGCGCTAATAAAGGTCTGATGTTCTGATGATCTTTGCCAAATTTATATCTTAATAAGGTTTCCAGAATCTTTTTCGAAAAATCATATAAAGATGGCAAAGGTTCTACCTGTATTGAAAATACTGATAACCATAAGAAAGTTCATAGATCCGTCTTCAATTTTTCATAATTCTTTTACAAACAGGGTATTTAAACTTTCACGTGGCCAAATGTCTGTATTTGACTTTCTGTTTTTGTGAAATAAATATCTGTTTCATGTTATGTAAAAATTAGAGTCCTCAACATTACCATAATAATATTAGGTCAGTTCTCTATGGTAAAAAAAAAAGATTTTAACAGACGTTTAGACTTTTTCCAGTCAGGTTCAAAATGATCGAATTACACTCAAACTTAAGACAAGATGAAATGAACCTTAACAGAATTACTGGACTGGACTGAAATAGAGAAAACTTGAGTTAATTGAAACAAACTTTGGTTACTTGAACTAAATACAAAGCTGACTGAAACTGGATGGTGTATCTATATAACTGGGTAAGATAAACTAAGATTATAAGATAAGAGAATTTAAGTACTTTCATCAAACTTTTTGACAGGTGGGTGGGACTTCCGGTGAGGGTGGGACTTCCGGTTGGCGCCATGTGGGCGCCATGTGGGTGCCATGTGGGCAGGAGGTTACATGGTCAAGCAGGTGGTGTGTTCAAGGGGGCGTAACCGTGGATGCTGATTGGTTGTCGTCATTACCTTAAGTGAGTCAATTAAAACACAGGGGTGTGTTTAAGGGTGTTAGGGGGAGGGCCTTAAATGAGCCAATTAAAACACACAGGGTTGTGTTTAAGGGTGTTATTAATAATCTGTATGTTTTTTCAGGCGTTAATACATCTAAAAACAAAAAAGACATGCATCCTTTATATTTTAAAGGTATAATCAACTTAATGTTGACCTATCACATGAAATCCTAATAAAATGAACTGTGTAACCTGACAGAAATTGTAAGTTCATTTTGCTTTTACAGCAGGACCTATTTTGTTGAATATATGAGCCAGTCTAAATCAGTTCAAAATAGAAAAGACCTAAAAAGTAAATTAAAAGATTGTGCTTCACTACATCGATGGAACGAGAAAAACCTTCAGCTTCTGCGTCAACATACTGGAATTGCAGCTGAAAGAGGTAAGACGAATATGAGATTAACAGGAAAAAAAAAAAACTTCAGTATACTGTTTCCAAGTTATAAATTGACTCTAGCAATGATGTGTTTGTTTTTGAATCATGAGAGACTCCATTTTAGGAAAAAGGAATGATAATTTTAGTTACCTGTAGCTTTTCTAAAACATTTACTTTTTCATCTTAGAGTAAAAGGTTATTCAGGGGGGTTACAGTTATTCTATATCCAACTGTTAGGGGTGATGTCAGGAAGGGCAGTTAGGTCTGTTCCTTAGATAACCATATCACCTTTGAACTGGAAACGCAGCTGAAAGAGGTAAGACGAATATGAGATTAACAGAAAAAAAAAAGAACTTCAGTATACTGTTTCCAAGTTATAAATTGACTCTAGCAATGATGTGTTTGTTTTTGAATCATGAGAGACTCCATTTTAGGAAAAAGGAATGATAATTTTACTTACCTGTAGCTTTTCTAAAACATTTACTTTTCATCTTAGAGTAAAAGGTTATTCAGGGCGTTTCAGTTATTCTATATCCAACTGTTAGGGGCGATGTCAGGAAGGGCAGTTAGGTCTGTTCCTTAGATAACCATATCACCTTTGAACTCAAGAAGGGTTTTGGTCTTAAAACATAGAGTCTTTGCAGTTGAGATAACACTGTCATTTGGATTGCCTCATCCCACCGAACCTCTGTGTTATTGGAGAAAAGCTGCAAAAACCATTATTAGAAGTTTTGATGGTTAGGAAAATTCCACAACAGATAACACTGTCATGTTCTGGTATAAATACTGTGTGTAAATGTTGTTCGGGGGCTCTGTTTCATTGGCTAACCTCAGTGTCAGGGTCTTCAAATGCTGAATGTCTTTGAACCATAACACTTGTTACATTGAAAATACCAGTACTGACAAGAAAAAATATCGGTAAATATTTCAGGAAACCTGGAAATTGTGGAATCTACTTCTAATAATAATTCACAAAAGTACAATGACATCTTTAAAAGTAAGTAAGTAAGTATTCATCTTTAAGAAATCATTAAATGCATGTGAATGTTCTCTAATTTTGTTTATATATATTGTTTATATATATATATATATATATATATATAATAGTAAACCCTTGACAATGTTTCAATTTATAGATTTGATGAGAGAGGTAAACCCGAATGATCAAGTTGGAGGATTCAGCGGCGGGAATCGACAGTCAAACCACCACCAGAAAGTAAGTCCTAGGAACTAACTATTTTTCTTTGAGAGTGAATGTATTTTAAACCTCAGATAAAACTGTTTACAGATTCGACTGAGAGCTCTGTGGAAGACACAGCTGTCGAGCAGCAAGGTAAGGAAATAGAAATTAAATAAAAACAATATATATATATATATATATATGTATTTTAAGCATAGTTCAATAAAATGTCATATAAACCTGTTTACAGATACATCCAAAGATGCCACATTGAATCCGCCCACCAGAAGGTCGCTTTTCAAAGATCAAGACAGCTTTCAGCAGAAAGGCAACGTTTCAGTCCAACAAGAAGCGAAATCTGGAGGTTTTACCGCAAAGAATCGGAGTAAGATTGAAAAAAAAAACTTGTGTATTTTAAAAACTATTTTCGTTTTATTTATGAACGCTGTGCTGCGCAGCGTACGATAACTTCTATTGTCTTCTGTTTTTACAGAATATTTAACCCCGGCCAAAAGACAGCGACTCTCTGCGCTACAAAGCAGAGCAACGCTAGTGAGTGGATTAATGAACGGTACGTTTTAATTCATACATACTGAATTAATTTGAATTCCCTTTTTTTTTTCAGCTTTAATGTGATTATTTCAATATATATATATATACATATTTTTATTTATTTATTTTTTGTTCATTCTCCTTACAGAGGTAACGTTGATAGTAGGACAGATTGGATACAGAAACGGACAGCGCAGGAAGACAGTCTCTACAGCCTCACTGAATCTTCGTAATAAGGCCTCATCGTTAACGCTTCTGGCAGCATGTCAGATTCTGTTAAAGAAGCATTTTGGTGACATCAAGGTGATTTTAAACTGAACTGATCACTGTGTTTTGTTTTTGTTTTTCTGTAGGTTAGTTTTATTTTATTTTATTTATTTTTTCTTATGTTCATAGAAATGGATAACCAAATCAGACTTGCCCTGGATGAAATAAGAAATTTAGTTAATGAACTTAACGAAATTCCCGTTAATGCAGAAGTAGCAGATAACATCGTTTTAAATGCATCTCCTGCTAACAGTGAAAATGTAATAAATGAAGATCAGCACGGTGACTTTTTAAACGTAATCAATCAGGCTCTTGAAGATTTAAATAGAGCGCCGTCTCCACTCGGCTTTCAGCAAAATGATTCACCTGACACTCATCAGAATCCTTCTACGTCACACGCCGCAGATCGGCACGGTGACGTTTTAAACGTAATCAATCAGGCTCTTGAAGATTTAAATAGAGCACCGTCTCCACACAGCAGCATTGAGGAAAATGATTCACCTGACAGTCATCAGAATTCTTCTACGTCACACGCCGCAGATCAGCACGGGGGTCATTTCAATACGGAAGTAGCGGTTAGTTCTGATCAAATAGGACGAAACCCTTCAGCCATGGTTGAACGTGAACATTTTAATAACCATGAAATAAGGAGACCTTTTACCATACCGCCGCCCTGTCCAAGTCACGTTCCAGATTTATACAAACATCATGCGTATTATCATTGAATTAGCCGACGCAGCAAGATCTTTAACCAGATGTAACAACGTTGTGCAGCTGGAATTAGTGGGTGAAAATCTCAATCGTCACATCACATTTACTGTTACAGATGATGGAAATATGATCCTGCCTGCTTTCGAAAACTTCCTCGATGATTTAGTACAATCGAATGCAAATATACCTGTAGATAATAACATGGAATTTGTTCTTCAGGTTGTTAATGACCCAGCAGGAGGTTCTAAGCGTAAAGCTGCAGGAACGTTAGACTGTGAACTGTTTAATAAGAAAATGCGTCATTTGTATATTATAAACAATACCGGTAATCAGTTATGTTTTGCAATCAGCCTCGCACAGGTCTCTGATCCTGAGCTCACGGATCACCTGGCTGTAGAACTGGGGAGGAGATGGCAGCATCAGGCAGGCCTCGACGAGCAAACAGCAGTTACTTTTAGTGATATTAGTAAATTTGAAACCATTCTGAAGAGAAAAATTGTAGTGTTTCACAGAACCACGAGCTCTACTGCTCTGTGTAAATTTGAGACCAGTTTCCCTGATCGTTCAAACCCTGTGTTTTTGCTGTTATTTCAAGGTCATTACTATGGGATAAAAAATCTCAAAGGTTTTATGGGGTGCAGATATATTTGTAATTACTGTTACACCAGCTATGATAATGCAAACACACACCATTGTGAAGGTTATTGTCCAGTGTGTCGAACATATAAATGTATGCAAGAAATTAGCAATCCTGTAAGCTGTGCAGGCTGTCAAAGAATCTGTCGTAATTCCTCATGTTTCAGCAGACACAGGGAACCGCGCATCAGAAATAGTGCTGAAAGGCCTATGAGTGACTGTGAGTTGGTAAAATTGTGTAAAGTATGCAAACGGATATACGTTATTCCAATCAGTAAACCGAATAAACCACACGTGTGTAATGTAAAATGCAGTATTTGCGGTGAAAATGTACCTCCCAGCCTAGACATTACATGCAATGATTATAAGTGTTACATTCAGCCTTGCAGTGCAATTAATCAGCTTGATGATAAACTGATTTTTTATGATTTCGAATGCCTCGTCAATGAGAGCGGCGTGCATACCCCCTTTCTGGTCTGTGCTAAAACGTTGAAAGGTGATAAATGGTACGCTTATGGACTGAATTGCACCCAAACATTCCTCCTGCATTTCAGGAGGCCGAAGTACAGAGGCTTCACCTTAATAGCGCACAATGCGCGGGGGTACGATGGTTACCTGATTCTCACAGCAATGCTGCAGTTAGGCATTAAACCTCATATCGTCATGGTAGGGAGTAAACTTCTCTGTTTAACCGACCCTGATTACAGGTTAAAATACATTGATAGCCTGTCCTTCATGTGCATGAAGCTTAGTGCCATGCCGAAAGCGTTAGGCTTTACCGATCAAAGCAAGGGTTTTTTTCCCCACCTATTTTCCTCTGAACAACATCTCCAGTATGTGGGGGCTTTTCCTCCTCCATCCTGCTACACTGTAGAACGCATGAGTCTTCAAGAACAACAGGTGTTTAGGAGCTGGTACAGAGAAGCGAGCAAAGAGGTCTTTGACTTTAAGAAAGAAGCTATTCGTTATTGTAAAAATGACGTTGAAATTCTTTTTCAAGGATGCTTAAAATTCAGAGACGAGTTCTTTAAGGAGACAAGTGTGGATCCGTTTAAAAGTATCACAATAGCATCAGCCTGCATGAAGGTTTTTGTAACCAATTTCCTTCCTCCTCAAACCTTAGCCATTCCATCACCTCTGGACTACAGACGTAGCAGTAAAACGTTCTCCAGCGCGTCCATTCAATGGCTCGGCTGGATTGCAGACAGCAGAGCCATATTTATCGAGCATGCATTAAATAGGGGTGAAAAGAAAATCGGGCCATATTCAGTGGATGGGTATGCAGAGATTAACGGTGTCAAAGTTGCGTTTGAATTTTATGGCTGTTTTTTCCACGGCTGTAAAAAGTGTTACATGCCTCATGACAAGTGTCCGTTGAGAGGGGTCGCATTTGAACAGTTTTACGCAGCCACTGTTGAGAGAAGCAAGGTGTTACAAACTGTGTACGGCCTTCGTCTCGAAGTCATATGGGAGCATGAGTGGATTGAAATGAAAAAATCAGACCCAGGGGTGATCAGCTTTCTTGAGAAAGTTAATGCACCCGAACCGCTATCCCCCCGGGATGCGCTGTATGGTGGACGCACCTGTCCTATGAAGTTGAGGTACACAGCGGAACCGGATGAAACTGTACACTATGTGGATTACACATCTCTGTACCCTTATGTAAACGCCAACTGCGTTTTCCCCCTCGGACACCCCACCATCATTTACAAAGATTTTGATGACCCCAGCAGCTACTTCGGTATAATCAAAGCTGTGGTCTACCCACCACGTAACCTGTTGTTCCCTGTTTTACCTTACAGAACATCCCAAGGTAAACTTGTGTTCACTCTCTGCCGCACATGCGCTGAATTAAATAACCAGTCAGGTCCTTGCATGCATAATGATCAAGAAAGAGCTTTGATGGGAGTGTGGGCGAGTGTAGAATTCTGTAAAGCGTTGGAGTGTAGTTATCGTCTTGCTAAAATCACAGAGGTGTGGCATTTTGAAAAGAGAAGTGATACAATCTTTAAAGGTTACATTCATTGCTTTTTAAAGGGTAAGCAGGAGGCTTCAGGCTATCCGTCGGAAGCAGTGGATCAGGAGAGTAAGTCAAAGTATATAAGCGACTACAAACTGCATCAGGGCATCCAATTAGACCCTGAGAAAATCGAGATGAATCCTGCCAAAAGGCAGGTTGCAAAATTGTGTTTAAACAGTTTTTGGGGGAAATTTGCGCAAAGAAGTGATCTGTCTCAGACCACAGTCATCACTAACCCTGAAGAATTTTTCAGCTTCATGTTCTCGAGTAAATACAGGGTTAACTATTTTCATTTTTTCAACCCTGAAATGTGTGTAGTGCAGTGGAACTACAGCAAACGTGTCATATATCCACCAAGTAAGACAAATAATGTGTTTATTGCAGCATTCACCACCGCTTATGCACGTTTAAAACTTCTCAGCAGCATGGAGAAGTTACAGGACAGATTGATTTATATTGACACGGACAGTTTGACAAAAAGTGGCGAAACTCCTCTAGAATTGGGGAATTATCTGGGTGATCTTACTGACGAGTTAGATGGTGACAGCATTTCGGAGTTTGCATCGACAGGACCCAAGAGTTATGCATACCAGACCAAAAACCGTAAAAATGTAATGATACGTGCTAAAGGCATCACTCAGACGCAGGAATGCAGCGAGAGGGTCAATTTTGACAGCATCAAAGGGCTGGTCGAGGGCTACTTACAGGGGTCAAGTGAGGGTGTCATTGAAATCCCCCAGCACACGATCAGGAGGGATAAAAAGAGATTCCGTTTGACAAACGCGACATTTCTTAAAAAGTTTCTACTGGTGTATGATAAGAGACGTCTTTTTTCTGACGGGACAACTCTGCCTTTCGGTTATTAGAGTTGAAGAAGAAATAAAATAAAAAGTCACATGGATTTACAGGAGATTGATTTTGATCCTAGATTTAGAGCCCCTTTCTCATGTATGATAGTTGGACCCAGCGGCTGCGGGAAAACTTTCTTTGTAAAAAGTATTTTACAAAACTGTAATCATGTCATGGATATTGTTCCAGAAAATATTGTATGGATTTACACATCTTTTCAACCCATGTATGCTGAATTGCAGAAGATGAATAAAAATATTACCTTTGTGGAAGGATTGCCTCAGTCTTTTGAAGATGAAAACCTGTTTCCTCCTGATCAGAATCATCTGATTATTCTAGACGATGTTATTGCTCAAGCCTCAGATGATGAAAACGTGATGAAGGTCTTTACCCAGTTTCGTCACCATCGTAATATGAGTGTTATGATGTTGACTCAGAATGTTTTTCATCAGGGAAAGTTCAGTCGCACTATTAGTTTGAACTGTAATTATATGGTGTTGTTTAAGAACCCGAGAGATAAACTCCAGCTGAATATACTAGCCCGCCAAATGTTTCCATCTCAAAAGGGTCTCTTCTTGGAGAGTTTTGAAGACGCAACGAGAGAAGCTCATGGATATTTAATCATCGATTTTACGCCTACCTGCCCAGAACATTTCAGACTGAGAACGGGGATACTTCCTCAGCAGTGGCCTGCTGTGTACGTACCCAGAACAAAGTAAGTCATCATGTCAGCGCGTATAAAAAGGAATTTACCATTATTCAGAGCTTTGTACCAGGCCTGTCCACAGAAACGTAAAGATATTCTCGCACACTGCTCTCCCGACTTTATTCAGGCTCTGTGCGAGATTGCACTGAATATCCTAAAAGGTAACATTAAACTATCACCCTCTCAACACCGACAATTGAAGAAACAAAGAAATATCATCAGATTGTTGGGTGATAAAAGAACCGGGATAAAAACTAAACAGTTGGCTCTCAAAAAGCAACGAGGTGGTTTTATTCTCCCCATCTTAACGGCTCTTGCACCCTTGATCGGTGATCTAGTGGGTGGTATAATCAGGAGGTAATGTCTCTCAGAACATCGCAGAAGATGTTTCTCATTTCACCTCATCAATTCAAGCGTCTGACCCAGTCAGACACGTCCATCAGACAGACGGCGGAGGAGAATTTGGATGCTGAAATGAGAGCGATATTAAACGAGCCGGGTTTGACTTCTTATGAAAAAATCAAGAGATACGATGCTCTTCTCCAGAGGTATCTGACTTTACTTAAGCAAGGTGTCAAAGAAGAAAAACAGCGGGTCAGTTTAACGCTGCAGCGTGACACAGAGGTTCCTGAACATGAGCGGTCCCAAGAAAAACAAGGCCCAGGGCAGGACGAGGCCCCTAAGGATCAGGTTCTTACGGAAGTACTGAAAAGCCTTCCTAAACACAATCGTAAAAATGCAGAGTACATTTTGAAGAAATTATCCGAAAGAAGTGAGAGTTGGACTTCGCGAGGTGAATTTGTATTTAAAGGAAATGTTATAAAAGGGTCCCACATGATTGATTTGTTGAAAAATCTCATGCTTCCGTTTAAAAAATCTTGAGCATCACAAACCCGAGGATGGTCTGACTTTCTACACACCTTGTCAGGGATAAACATCCCTATATCTTCATTAACCCTTATGCTCGTGAAGAATATAGACGTTTCAAAACAGAGGGTACATCGATTGAAAATGGGGGTACACCCCCCAGCGTTAAGCAGAGAAGAAAAAGAAGAAGAAGGCAGATAACTCATTCTCCCTACTGGTCGAGATCTGAGCTGGAAGATCCAAAAAATGCTGATGGGAGATCAAAAAGGTCTCTTCGTAAGACGACACTACCACCCCGATGGATTGCATTTTCACCATAAACCGTTATAAGAAAATGAAACATGTAGCCTATTTCTTTTATTCAATAAAATATTTATTGATTATATTTTTCAAGTCTAACTTTGTTCTCTACATCACACACTAACACATGATATCATTACACAAATATTAAATCATAAGAAAAAAAAAAACAATGAAAAAAAAATAAGACAATTTAAATTCCATAACAATCCATAAATATCTCCAAAGAGCATGTTCCGTGAGTATAAAATGTACAACTTTGATTAACGACACATTTCTGATATTTTTTCACAAAGTTAGATACCATTAAATCATTCTTAATCACATCTCCGGTGTATTTCGACAACACTTGCTGCATTGATAATCCGCACGCTCTATGACATAGATAAAAAATGCAATGGTGACCGCACACAGTGGACAGAGTGTTTTGAAGCTGATTATTATGATACAATATTTTTGAGGATCTGTCTTCTAAAAATGTTACGATGCTTGACGGGTAGAACTCGAAATCCGGAGAGAATCCATAAGAGTCAAAAAAGCTAGATTGACCATTCTCATCCAATGTCAGAGCTAGCCAGTGTTCTCCAGGCATGTGTGAAGGATTTGTGTTCACAATAAAGTAGGCCGGCCCTGGGAATTTGTCAGTTAGCAGCGGCAGCTGGTCGCACGGCCATACACCACAAAACAAATCTCCCAGCAGATGACGCATCAGGCTCTCAATTTTATGATTATTCATGTCTGATTAGATTAATAATAATCCACCAGCACACGGCTCTTTGAATCAATATCTAAAATAGAGTCATAACAAGCGTAGATGATCAGCGTGGTGGTATGAGGCAACGGGTTTCTGAAGCGCATTTCCAATCTTAAATTTCCACTGGAAACTGGAGATAGAGCATCTGTGTCCTCGCCCGGGTTAAGATTAAATGTGAATAGAGAGTATCCTTGATTAAATTCCTGACGTGTTATACTCAGCGGAAGATCTTTTAGATTTCGTCCTGTAGCCATAAACAAGTTGTAATACTCTCTCACTGAATTACCTTGGTTAAAATTGGGCTGGAAGGCTTTAGCAGGAATTTGTCTGCCATCCTTACACAAAGCTAAATATTCCGTATCAAAATGATTAAAGTCAAACGGATTGAGATTGCGTGTTCCTGTAAAAGCATCATGATCCAGTAACGCAATCACCACATACTTGGGAAAGACGCCTAAGAAAAGATTCTCTTGGTTGCATACCCTTGAATTTTCAGGGATGGAATATGTTTTTACATTCACACGTGAAAGTGGATACAGAGAATTTGCCTTCATTAAAGCTGAAGCGTGCCCCAGTTGTACAGCTGGAGAGACAGTAACTTTTTTGATAAAAAGAGATGCTCCTAATATCCTGAGTTTGTAAGTGGAGTCTCTTGCTGCCATGAGACAAAAGGCATCGTTGGCTCTTGTAAGTTTAATTTTGAGGTCAACAGAGTTTAAAAGAAGTCTCTCACAGAAAAATATGTCTGCATGCAGGGGGCCTAGGAGATGTACCTCCCTGGAATTTGCCGTAAAGCCTGCTCTGCTGTTAAGACCTTGGTTAGGGCCGTTAGTTGTAACAATAGAGTTCAGAGCACCTGCAGTGTCTTTATAAAAAAGACCAGAGCTAAACTGGGTTTTTAAAGAATCCTCAGAAAAGTTTAACAATGTCTCAATCATGGCTCTATACGGATGTGTAGCGCTGGATTGTGAAATCATTCGATCTCCGAGAGTGACGTCACACTGACTGAAGATGGTGTTTAACGGGTAGTTGATGAGCCCTACAGGTGCATCATCTGGCAGGTTTGTTCCATCCTCGTTAGTAATTTTCACTCTGAGATGCAACAGCGTATCGTTGAGATCCAGATACTTTTCTCCGTCTCCCGGAATGAAAAACTCGATCGGGCCTCCATCAGTGATTGCTGATAAAGGCTGGATCTCGGTGTAAATTTTATCTTCGTTCGATAGCTGCGTCATCAGGGCAGAAAATAAGTCCAACTCTGCCAGCGTGCACTCTGATGATTTGTTATGTAAAAGAGCCATTATTTAAATATATCAAAACTTGCGGAAGACTTCCTTCCTCTTCGTTTGTCTGCTCCGACTGATCTCCTTTTTCGCGTTTGTCGTTGTTTTTCAACCGTCCTTAAACGATCACCAGGGGGTCTTGTTCTGGGTCTTTTGGATAAAACCATAATTCCTGAACCTTCTTGACCGTCGGTGTGTGTAGAACCACTCATTTTACTCACGTCTCTACCGATGACATCCGAAGCGATATTTGATGCAGCCGTTTTAAGATGGGGTTTTGCAATTGCAAATCCTTTTTTAACCAGAGGGGGTACGAAGCGGAATAATTTTGAAAATAATGATCCAATTCCGCGTCCGTACATGACCGGAGCCCCATAAAACCCTGGCAGATTATCACCTGATTGACTTACATAGTAATTTACAAAGCGATTTGGATCACGTCTCAGACTTAGCTGTGCCATGTTCTCTCTTGCCTGCTTGATGCAGTGTTGAATGACCAGGGTAATATGAATGATAACCAATCAGTCTTAGAGGTTATATACATATCTCTGGAATAGTTTATACAAATAAAAATTTATCTCAGGCTACGTTGTGATATCACTGGTCTGAAGTGTAGTCTTATGATGGTCTTTCCATAGACGAAATTTACAGGAACGTTTTGGTCCGATTTAATTTCCATATTGATATTTTCAATATGTCTTCTGGAGACTGGAAGGTAGTGGGCAGGGTTAAACGTCCGAGTAATCATATCACTGAATTTGCCTTGTACTTTGACGGTCCGCAGTAAAGGTGCAAAAGTGTCGCCTACTATTTGTGGGCTGACCACGTCGCTGTAACAGTATAGGTGATAGAAACCAGCCTTTATATCTGCCGGAAAAGGAGCCAGTTTTGGTTCAGAAACAGGAATCCATTCCCCTGGTTTCACGCCCATCATATAAGCTAGAGTGCTGAAGAAGCGTATTTCATACGGACTATTTGCTTGAAATGCAAATCTCTTTTGAACTTTGCTGAATTTAATGCGTAAACCCGATTTCAATTTTTTTAAAAACATTTCCATCTCTGTCTCGAGTTGAATAACGCTGTTATAGTAGCCACTTCTGATCCTTTGCGTATTGATCTCCACATCACCAACCTTCCTCCATTCAAAGTAGGCATCATAATCCGGTAAATTATGCCATGTATGAGGGTATGAAATCTCGGCTAATGCAACCATCCATTGGCCTTCTAAATCAATATAAATTTACACAGAAACTTGAACTGGTATTATTTTTAAACACTTCCATGCTAGCATTAGATGGAAGAGTAACGTAAAAGCCATAATCCTCTACCTGACGGTTCATGATGCTGTGTCAACTGTGAGGTTTAGGGCAAACCTTTTTATATGTTTCGAAGTTCATCAAACCTGATCCAACTGTTGAATTTCTCAGGCCAGTTTTTCCAGCTTACAAAAACCTGTTTGACTCCCTTGACCGTACGCCGTTTTAATATTTTTTTCCACTTGATACATCTTGTCGTTAAATACAGGTCCTTCTCAAAATATTAGCATATTGTGATAAAGTTAATTATTTTCCATAATGTCATGATGAAAATTTAACATTCATATATTTTAGATTCATTGCACACTAACTGAAATATTTCAGGTCCTTTATTGTCTTAATACGGATGATTTTGGCATACAGCTCATGAAAACCCAAAATTCCTATCTCACAAAATTAGCATATTTCATCCAACCAATAAAAGAAAAGTGTTTTTAATACAAAAAACGTCAACCTTCAAATAATCATGTACAGTCATGCACTCAATACTTGGTCGGGAATCCTTTTGCAGAAATGACTGCTTCAATGCGGCGTGGCATGGAGGCAATCAGCCTGCGGCACTGCTGAGGTCTTATGGAGGCCCAGGATGCTTCGATAGCGGCCTTTAGCTCATCCAGAGTGTTGGGTCTTGAGTGTCTCAACGTTCTCTTCACAATATCCCACAGATTCTCTATGGGGTTCAGGTCAGGAGAGTTGGCAGGCCAATTGAGCACAGTGATACCATGGTCAGTAAACCATTTACCAGTGGTTTTGGCACTGTGAGCAGGTGCCAGGTCGTGCTGAAAAATGAAATCTTCATCTCCATAAAGCTTTTCAGCAGATGGAAGCATGAAGTGCTCCAAAATCTCCTGATAGCTAGCTGCATTGACCCTGCCCTTGATAAAACACAGTGGACCAACACCTGCAGCTGACACGGCACCCCAGACCATCACTGACTGTGGGTACTTGACACTGGACTTCTGGCATTTTGGCATTTACTTCTCCCCAGTCTTCCTCCAGACTCTGGCACCTTGATTTCCGAATGACATGCAGAATTTGCTTTCATCCGAAAAAAGTACTTTGGACCACTGAGCAACAGTCCAGTGCTGCTTTTCTGTAGCCCAGGTCAGGCGCTTCTGGGGAATGCAGCACCTGTAGCCCATTTCCTGCACACGCCTGTGCATGGTGGCTCTGGATGTTTCTACTCCAGACTCAGTCCACTGCTTCCGCAGGTCCCCCAAGGTCTGGAATCGGCCCTTCTCCACAATCTTCCTCAGGGTCCGGTCACCTCTTCTCATTGTGCAGCGTTTTCTGCCACACCTTTTCCTTCCCACAGACTTCCCACTGAGGTGCCTTGATACAGCACTCTGGGAACAGCCTATTCGTTCAGAAATTTCTTTCTGTGTCTTACCCTCTTGCTTGAGGGTGTCAATAGTGGCCTTCTGGACAGCAGTCAGGTCGGCAGTCTTACCCATGATTGGGGTTTGGAGTGATGAACCAGGCTGGGAGTTTTAAAGGCCTCTGGAATCTTTTGCAGGTGTTTAGAGTTAACTCGTTGATTCAGATGATTAGGTTCATAGCTCGTTTAGAGACCCTTTTAATGATATGCTAATTTTGTGAGATAGGAATTTTGGGTTTTCATGAGCTGTATGCCAAAATCATCTGTATTAAGACAATAAAAGACCTGAAATATTTCAGTTAGTGTGCAATGAATCTAAAATATATGAATGTTAAATTTTCATCATGACATTATGGAAAATAATGAACTTTATCACAATATGCTAATATTTTGAGAAGGACCTGTAGTTTTACTTTTTGAAGTTCCTCAGCGTAAAAGGAACCCTCGATAGGTTCTCCATCCAAATCTTTGAGTTTGTATACAGGAGGAGATCGGGGTATCCGCTCATACACTGTAAACACTTCATCCATAAAACTCTGTTCGTATTTTTTGTCAAACACTCCACGGACCTTGGATATTCTGACAAGATCCCCTTGTTTAAACGTTGTCACTGAGTCCTTGCAATATCTGTTGGACTTGACATCATACAGATTTTGAAACACTTGAAAGGCATTTTCTGGGGTCACTTCCATAGGGCTCATTTTAATGCTGGAGTGGTAGGAATGGTTGTAGCTTCTAGCTAGGTTTTGCAGTACATCGACGTACCGCCGGGTATTGTTAGCTGTAAAATATCTCCACATCCTTGTTTTTAATGTGCGGTTAAATCTCTCGACCACTGAAGCTTTTGCTTCACTCGCTGTGGCAAAATGTTCAATACCGTGTTTCTCCATTAAAACCTTAAATTTCTTGTTAAAAAATTCTTTACCGGCATCAGTCTGAAGTTTTTTGGGGATCTGACTTTCTGTAAAAACTGATTCAAATGCCTTTACCACCTCAGATGTCAATGACTGCTAATAAATAATTATAACCATCATTTTCCATGGCCAGAGCTTGCATGTCACAGAGATCAGCCTGGAACTGCCTCAATGGTCTGGTGACAAAAACTCTGTTTCTCGGAAACTTTATTCTTGCAGGTTTATGTAGAGTATAGGTATCTTCTCCTGATAAAAAATCTTTAACTTTTTCAACCGCAACCTTCTTTCCTGTTTCATCTTGCATAACCCTCCTCAGCCTATCTACACCCCCAAAACTTCCCGGATTTGAAGGGCTATAATATACTTTCTTCATCAGCCGTCTTCCTGCCATCTCTGCCTTATGCTCACTCTGCCGATTACTTGATAAATAATGAGAAAAAACACACAGGAGGGTAGATTTATCCTTATTTTTTTATTTAATATTTAAAAAAATCAACCAAAAAACAAAATCAGATAAAATGCAGATTAAAGCAGATGAATTCAAACACTACTAGCTTTTAAACAACACTTTTGGGAAAGGTTACTATGTTCCTACTTTAATTGTATTTAATAGTAAAAAGAAAAAAGAAGAAAAATCATATAATGCAGATTAATTAAAGTACTGGAATACTAAAAGAAATGATACAAGTCATCAAACATGTGAGATCAGTTTGTCAGTCCATAACACTCTGAAACAGAGTTAAGTTGTTAGATGTTTCTCATCGACCATGCGATCATAAACGTGCGCTATTGCACTGTGGATGCCTTGTACCGATTTCAGTTCATATAAAACCGTCTTGGCAATCGTCTTCACTCTGAAGTCATCCGCTTGTATGCGTCGAAGTACCAGAAGATTCTGAATAGCAGGAACGAGTTTGGGGGTTACGAGTCGTCGTACGATGCGTTGAAAGTTGACTTGGTAATAATCCTCCCCCAATACCTCCAGGCAATGGTGTTGACGCTGGCTCGGGTGGTTCGTTATACATCCATAGCAGGTTTCTCTGAGATAGTTCAAAGAGGTTATGTTGAATAAATGAAGTATTGCTGTTTTCACCGTATTGATTAGGGTGGTTGAGAACCAACCGTCAATTTCGTCCTCCTGGTTACTCTCATCCTCTGCTGAAGGCTGAGGGTCCTCCATCGTTTCCAGGGTTTGTGTAGGGGCTTCGGTAGAGGGTGAGTAGCCAGTGGCTACCTCCTCCTCCACGACCACCTTCATGTCTTCAGGCAGGACATTCGCGTCTACAGACTCAGCCATGAATAGCGGTGATGGTGAGCAGAGGTCTGGAGAAAGCGGTAGATATTTCATGTTGTATCCTGCAGGTGATGCAGGACTGAAGTGGTTCTCTGAGAATGGGGATGTTGAGGTGGATGGTGAGAAGAGGTCAGGGGAAGGCGGATGATATGGTCCAATGTTGAAGCTTTCATCGTGCTCAGGAGAGAAGTGGATCTCTGCTCGGTGGTTGTAGAGATCCCTGTATGGTGTCGGTCCACTCATTCTCATGATACGATTCTCAGTGTCTGTGAGTTTGCAGTTATCCCCCCGTATATATATCATAGGAAGGGGCGTGTCCTCAGAAGAGGGTTCGTTCTAAACGTAAAACAGGAAACGTCAGGGTTTTTTTCACTGACATGACATCGATCCAACTTCGTGACTTGTGGAAAAGGTCGGAAATACAATGTCCAATTTCACTCATCTTCTCTGCCCAAGCTTCAAACGGCAGAGCCAGCATTGGCTTGAATACGCCGCAGTCCTGATTGAAAGCCTCCAACACAAACAGATCTGAGGGACTCGTCCGGTTGTTCCTGCGTCTGCTTGCCCGAAAAGACCAGTGGCCATTTGCTGTGGTTTTTGACCCCCACACTGCGCTAAAGAGAGGTTCTCTCTCAGCTATTTCAACATCGGATGGTATATGAAACATTCTTGCCCGTTTTACAGGTCGAGGAGACAGTTCATTTTCTTCTTCTTCTTCCTCCCTCTCCTGCCTTGAGACTGTTTCAGGGCTATCATTAAGGTGCGGGATTGCAAGCCTTAATACAGCCCAGTCGCTGTGGGTGAGAGTACACAGAGCCAGTGATCCGTTAAATACCTCATCTTGATCCAATTGATACAGGCAAAGCTCTCTTATTTCATACATGAAAATATAACCCCAGCTGCCAACCAGGCCATATGGCTCCAAAGACCATTCTTCCTGCAGAGTGTCAAACGGGGGTCTTTGTACGCTGCAGATGTAGTATGTTGATTTCTTAGGAGCATTCAATTCACGGGATGAATACTGGTAGACGGTCACTGGGGTTTCGCACAGAACTGACATACATCTTGGCCGACCCGAGGTCTGATTTTCAACCATGGTTGTTGAAGTTGATGTTGGATCCTCATCATCGGTAGAGTATGTCATGACGGGAATTCCAATAGGTATCTCAGTTGAGGAAGTATATGATGCAGTTGCTTGTTCATCATCATCATCTTGGCACGCGTTGTGTTTCTCCTCCGCTTGACGATAAACTCTCTTAACTCTAGCCATTGTTGAACAGGTGTTCTTTTCCAACGAATGCTGCATGTAAAGTGCAGAGTTTTATCTCTGTATTTAAAGTAAACACTAAAGCACGCCCTATTGTTTTCATTGGGTTATTCAAGGTTTAACGATGCTTACAAACACACCCCCTCTATTTTTAATTGGTGCTGATGCCAAACAGTTTCCGATAATACCATATTTGTCTTGTTCTATTTATAACAAACACACCCCTGTGTTTTAATTGACTCATTTAAGGTATCGCCCCTAATGACGACAACCAATCAGCATCCACGGTTACGCCCCCTTGGACACACCACCTGCTTGACTATGTGACCTCCTGCCCACATGGCACCCACATGGCGCCCACATGGCGCCAACCGGAAGTCCCACCCTCACCGGAAGTCCCACCCACCTGTCAAAACGTTTGATGAAAGGATGTACTTAAATTCTCTCTAAGATATAATATGCCCTTCATTTTTTGTGTTCATCAGTGAGTGAGTTTTTATTTTTTATTTTTTATAAGAACTAAACCAAGCATTATTTAAAATAATAGCAACTACCAAAAATATTGATCTCATTTTTAAATGTAATAAGGACTTACTTTATAAAATATGATAAAAAAGAATAATAAGAATTTGGAAAAACAGAGGCTTTAAACCTCTGCAGGAACAGCACTGACACTGTCGAAAGTGGATCCTAATACAGGAATCTGGAAGCTCATTCTGGCATGGACAGTCAAAGTCCATCCAAGGACACATTTAGATGAGGCAGAGGGACAAATACAGGGCTTAGCTGAGAGCAAAGAGAGCAACATGCATCCTGCCCTAGCTGCTGTCCCACCTGAACTGTGGTCCCAATCATCAACTGATGTAGGACTTATAAAGGGGTTCCCACCATACAAGGTTAAAACTAATATCTGAAAAAAGGCCATTAGTCCGTCAATACCCCTTCAAGCCAGAAGCTGAAGAAGGTACTAAGCCAGTAATACAAGATATGTGGAAGTCAGGAATATTAAGAGAAGCACCTGACGCTACATGCAAGGCATAGCACACTGACATCGCTATTATTATCACAGCCAAACATAATTCTAAAAAGATGTGCCCCTTAAAACCAAGTATTCTAATACCTACTGCAGAAGATGGAAAACCACATTCTTATAAAGCAAAAGTTGAAGAAGACACAAAACCCAGACATGACATTTCTCAAACCCTTATACCAGATTCATGTGTTGTGTTTGTAGATGGCTCAGCATCTAAAGATGAATATGGAAAGAATAGAGTTGGTTATGCAGTAACAACCATCGATAGGATAATAGAAGCTAAATCTCTACCCAATACATGCTCAGCCCAAACAGCAGAATTATATGCTGTAGTAAGAGCATGTGAACTACATGAGGGACAAATACTTACTATATACACAGACAGCCAATACGTTTTCGGATCAGTACATCACCATGCTAAGATTTGGTAAAATAAAGGTTTTAAAACATCATCAGGGACAGAACTAACTCATTTCAACCTATTAAAGAGAAAATGTCAGATCTGCTATTTATAGACACAGACGTGCTGAAAGACGCTCAACAGTCAGCACCCAAGACAGAAATAAAGGCCTGGCTAAAGAGAGGAGCACAGAAAAACGATGACATCTATCAGATAGAAGATAAACCAATCCTCCCAAAAAATTTATACAACACAGCGGCTACAGTGACACATTGGGAAGACCCACGTGTCAAGGGGGGAATATGTCACATCTGGTAAAGCATTAATGCTACACTATAAATTTTTCTGACAATGCAAAGAATTTTTGCAGATCATGCATAATTTGTTGCAAACACGGGGGAAGAAATATTGCCTAGTTGTAATAGATGAACCTAGTGACACACATAACATTCCCCACATATGGTATCCCACAGATTATAAGGTCAGATAATGAAACTCATTTTTTAAATAAATTAATAGAACTAAGTTCTAATGCATTAGGATTTCAGTTAAAGATTAAGGAAAACAATGGAAGAAACAGGGAGGCCATTGCCCGAATGCCTAACCCTGGTTAAATTATGGATGAGAATAACTCCAAATCAAACTGGTCTTACTCCATTTGCCACCTACTGTACATCATTGTATAACTCCACCCACTATATTCTGAGCCTGAGATCACGTGACACCAAGTTGCTGATATAAATTTGTATTCTCAAAGAAATAGTACATGGCAGACCGTTTTCTCTGCCCTCTGATATGAATGAAATAGAGAAAGCTCAACAGGAAACTTCATTAGCTGAGTGGATGAATAAATGTTGCAGACAAAAGAAAAACAAATGTCCAGTGGTCTGCCGATAATCTCTGCTCCTATCCCACAGAATGACCTGAGGCCTGGAGACCTGGTCCTGATTAAGACACTCCACCGGAAGAATTGGAGCACTCCTTGGTGGAAAGGGCCGTTTCAAGTACTCCTGACAACGCCCACAGCTCTGAAAATAGCAGAGAGGCCTTCCTGGATCCATAAAAGCCACTGTAAGCCAGTTTTGCCGTTACAGGAGCCAGATCAACCGACGGGGTAAGCAGAAGGAAGTCCGGGTTCAAAGGAGTTGGAGGACCCATATGGCCCAGCGTCTCAAACCGGTGAAGAAAACAGCTGATCTGCGCCCAATTATAAAATGGCTCTCTGTAACATGTGGACAGGACTGATAAGCCTGAGCTTAATTCTGGTAGCAGGACTCTTTCTCTATCTAAAGCAGGATCCACAGGAGGTGATACCGAACCAGAAGAGATGGACATCAGATGGGACCCATCTCAGACCACTGACGGAAGGACATGACACACACCCATTTCTGCAAAATTACTGGTATCGTTATGTGTATGACACAGCTAAAACTCAAAATAAAACTGATTGTTATGTGTGTTCTATAATGCCCGTGCATTCCCAAGGCCCCACTATATATGTCAAAGCTATGAACCTCACCGAGACAAGTTGCGCCATATCAATGGACCTGATAGGATACACAAATAAAAAGTTATTTCTTATGCCAAACCAATCTTTCATATTTAACACTTCTGAAATGTGGACAGATGAAAATCAGATCGTTGTGAATTCTACACTGCACAGTAACCAGAGATTAAATTATAGTTGTGACCCAGAAAACTGCACTTGCGACAGAAAACAATGGCAACCTCTCAACATTACAGGATTGAATAACACCTGTTGCACATATATCCCAGATAATATACACTCTGCAAACATAACGGGAGCATTAAACAACCTACAGAATCTGCAAAATGTCATGGCACATGACCACCCAGATCCTAACTCTTCTTGGTTAGATTGGATGCTCACAGGGGGATTGATAAATCTGTTTAAGGTTCTCTTAGTTGCAGTAATAGCATGCATAGGCCTTCTGTGTCTCCTGTCAATATGTATTATCCCATGTTGCAAATGCATGGTACAAAGAATAGTAACTCAGTCAGTCACGGTGGCATATGCAACACTGAACCAGGTGGAAATGCACGAAAATGAAGGGGACGATTATGATGACATGTTGTAAATAAATCACATCGAAAGCCTGAGTGTACTCATACATTGTATTTCATAAAATGACCTTACAGCAGAAAATTGAAAGACGTTGTTGCTTAAGTGAAATGAGAAAAAGTACAATGATGACATAAACAGGGCAGATTTTTAAATTCCTTTATTATGTTTCACTGTTTTCATTAAGTATTATTCTTTTATTTTTATGATTTCAAGTATTATTCTTTTATTTTTATGATTTCAAGTATTATTCTTTTATATTTATGATTTCAAGTATTATTCTTTTATTTTTATGATTTCAAGTATTAATCAACATTTAACTTTTAATGGTTGCCGAGGGCGGCGGGACCGTATGAGTATTTCCCACAAAATATAATCTGTTTACCGTCCGTGGGTTTCTGCTCATACAGAGTATTTTTCTTATTTGTTTTTATATTAAATGTTTTTACTTGTGATAAAAGGAGGGACTGTTGGATGGGTGCAAAAACTTGTTATCACTCATGTAAAAACTTTGTGTTGCAAGGCACCTGCACTATGCCTTCCTCCCTGTGTGTGTGAATTATTGTTATCTCTGTGTGAACCAGCCTCCTTTCTGTCTCACACACATACACCCTGTCTGAACTGTCTGTTGAATTGTGTATATAAATAAAGAGATAGGGTGTCAAAACTTTGTAGTTTCACTGCAAAGTGGGCTACCTTTGCTGCAAGTAACTCTGACTGTATCGTTCTTACCTCTGAGTTGACTAAATAATACCTAACACAAACTTTAACCTTTTTGTTTGTGAAGTAAAAACTGAAATGACTCTCTCCCCGAAGACTACAGCGAAGAGAGTAAAAATTATGTTAGGAAACTTAACAACAGATGACTGGTTCCAGGTTATTACTGGAGTATCAGGAACAAATAATAACTGGTTATTGATGGTAGAGCAAGCGGCTAACATGACTAAAAGAGATTGTGTTGTGTGTATGGGTCCCATGCCTTTATTACAAATAATTCCAGCTGTGATACAACAACCTTGTGTGATGGAAGTAATGAATCAAACTAATCCTAATGAAATGTGTCAGCACTGGGATTCTGTTGTTCCTGTAACCACAGCAGATAAGAACAAACCAGTATTCCATAAACGGGTCAACACTGGAAACTACACATGTACAAATATATCAGAGAGAGGCAATAAATTGGGGAATCTCACTGCAGTATGGTGTACTCCAATTGTAAAAGTAAATAAGTATTTTAAACCAGTCTCTAGAGGAGACATTTGGTGGTGGTGTGGTGACGACAGGTTGTTTGATCAATTGCCTTCAAATGTAACAGGACTCTGTGCTCTAATTACTTTATTGTTACCAGTTTCAGTATATCTTATGTCAGTAGATGAGGTAACACGTGGACTATCTAGTGAAACCCCACATGACTGGCGTAATAGAAAACGCAGAGCTGCAGCTTGGCAGGCTGAGGGAGACCCTACTTACATCGATGCTATAGGTGTACCTCGCGGGGTACCAGATGCATATAAATTGGCTGATTAAGTAGCTGCAGGATTTGAATCAAGTATCTGTTGGTGGTGTACAATGAACAAAAACGTGGACAGGATCAAGTATATCCACTACAATGTGCAAAAACTAGGAAATTGGACACAAAGTGGGTTTGAAGCTGTCCATGACCAATTGGCTTCAACTTCCCTGATGGCATTCCAGAATAGAATTGATTTGGACATGTTGTTAGCTGAAAAAGGAGGAGTTTGTGCCATTTTGGAGAAAGATTTTGCACATTTATACCTAACAACACTGCTGCTGACGGTAGCCTCACTAAAGCCATAAAAGGTTTGAGATCTCTAAATGGCAAACTGAAGGAGCATTCTGGAGTAGACACCTCGATGTGGGACTCCTGGCTGGATGTGTTTGGGAAGTATAAAATTGTAGTATCATCAGTAATAATTTCCTTTGCAGTGTTTGCTGCAATTTTGACATTGTGTGGATGTTGTTGTATTCCCTGACTTCGTTCTCTGCTTAACCGTCTCATCACCACAGCTATTTCTCCTATGGAAGATAGAGTTACCCAACTCTATCCGTCACTTAAACATCAGGATGATGAAGATGATGAGGATGTGACTGACCACTTTTCTGACCTATACCCAGATCCATCTCTATATGAATCTGTGATTTGAATGTCAGTAAGTGCCTCTGAGTGTACTTATATTTGTGCTCATGAAAAATGATCTTGCAGTTAAAAATCTAAAAGAAGTGGCTGTTTAAGTGATATGAGAATATGAGCAAATATAAGACAAACAGTGGGCAAATGTTGGAATAATTGTATATAGTTTATATCTTTTGTCTTATATTTTTCCTTTTCTTTCATTTGACTATTTGATTTTATAACCTTTCATGATGTTTGTGTGAGTAAGGATGTGTCAGTTGTCTGCAGGCAAAGGTCATAAATGGAGCTGAGAAGGAAACAGTCACAGTTGAGGAGGTCATAAAGATGAAGGCTGATTGCGCTGAACGAAGACGCACTGATCCTAAGATTGGAGGAGACTGTGGAAGTGTGTTGTTAAAAGATAATGGTGTTTATGACCTGTTTACGATGCAGCTGTTTTTCCCATCCTAAGAGAGTAACGTTCTTTGTAATTAGGGACCTCCGAAAAGATAATGAAAAGAGAGGGTCGGACAGATGGTTTTCAGAGCGGTAGAGAGATTTGTAACTGAAAACACGTCTCTGTCCGTTCTCCTCGCTGCGAGTGAAATAACTAATTCTTTGTCTTTCTCTTCTTTTTGTGATGTTATAAGTATTGTAGGCTGTTTAAACCTGACAGAGAGTCCGGCCGATAGTCGAACCTCCACTTCAGGAGGAGCAGTGTGGTTTTCATCCTGGCTGTGGAACACTGGACCAGCTCTACACCCTCTACAGGGTACCTGAGGGTTCATCGGAGTTTGCCCAACTGGTCCACATGTGTTTTGTGGACCTGGAGAAGGCATTTGACTGTGTCCATCGTGGTGCACTGTGGGGGGTGCTCCAGGAGTATGGAATCGAGGGCTCTTTATTAGGGGCCATCCGGTCTCTGTACAAGCGAAGCAGGAGTCGGACCTGTTCCTGGTGCATGTTGGACTCCAGCAGGGCTGCCCTTTGTCACTGGTCCTGTTCATAACTTTTATGGATAGGATTTCTAGGCGCAGCCAAGGACCGGAGGCGGTCTGGTTTGGGGACCAGTGGATTTCGTCTCTTCATTTTGCAGATGAAGTGGTCCTGCTGGCCCCTATACCCAAGACCTACAGCAGGTGCTGGGGTGGTTCGCATCTGACTGTGAAGCGGCTGGGATGAAGATCAGCTCCTCCATGTCCGAGGCCATGGTTCTCGACCGGAAAAGGGTGGCTTGTCCTCTTCAGGTTGGAAGGGAGTTCCTGCCTCAAGTGGAGGAGTTCCAGTATCTCGGGGTCTTGTTCACAAGTGAAGGAAGAATGGAACGGGAGATTGACAGACGGATCGGTGCAGCTGCCGCAGTAATGGGGGCACTCTGCCACCATTGTGGTGAAGAGAGAGCTGAGCCGAAAAGCGAAGCTCTCGATTTACCGGTCGGTCTACGTTCCTACCCTCACCTATGGCCATGAACTTTGGGTCATGACCGAAAGAACAAGATCCCGAATACAAGTGGCGGAAATGAGCTTCCTCCATAGGGTTGGCGGGCACTCCCTTAGAAATAGGGTGAGGAGCTCGCTGCTCCTCCACATCGAGAGGAGCCAGTTGAGGTGGCTCGGGCATCTATATCGGATGCCTCCTGGATGCCTTCCTCAGGAGGTGTTCCAGGCACGTCCCACCGGGGGACGGCCCAGGACATGCTGGAGGGATTATGTCTCTCGGCTGGCCTGGGAACGCCTTGGGCTCCCCCTGGAGGAGCTGGAGGAGGTGTCTGGGGAGAGGGATGTCTGGGCGTCTCTGTTGAGTCTGCTGCCCCCGCGACCCGGTCTCGGATAAAGCAGAAGACGAAGAGTATGACGAGTACGAAAAGTGTGAAATAACTCTAAACATTTTTATATTTTGGATTTACTACAAAATAGCCACCCTTTGCTTTGATGACTGCATTGTTCTCGGTATTCTTTACAAGAGCTTCATGAGGTGGTCACCTGAAATGGATTTCCAAGAGGTCTTGAAAGAACTTCCCAGACAAGACAGCCAGAGGTTAATATTACAAAGTCATTACAGCAAAGGGCAGTTACTTTAAGAATTCTAAAATATAACATATTTATATTTTACAATTTTTGATTTGCTACATAATTGCACATGTGTTCATTAACTGCGTTGGCAAACTATCCATGACATGGAGTGTGACTACAATTTATGTTTCCTACTTTTGTTGTAGCTTTTACATCGCCAGGTCATAAGGACATTAGCAAAATACATTTTTATTCATTCTTATCTATACTTGCGGCTTATAAAGTCACTATAATTAATTTAACAGTCACACAGTGTACACACAGACATTTATGACATGGTGCGTTATCCTGCTGAAAGTAACCATCAGAAGATGGGTGCACTGTGATCATTGAGAGATGGACAAGATCAGCAACAATACTCAGGTAGGCTGTGGCGTTCACACGTCGTTCAATTAATACTAAGGGACCCGAAGTGTGCCAAGTAAATATCCCCCACACAATTAAACCACCAATAACAGCCTGAATCGTTGATACAAGGCAGGATGGATCCATGCTTTCATGTTGTTGACGCCAAATTTTGACCCTACCATCCGAATGTCGCAGCAGAAATCGAGACTCATCAGACAAGGCAACGTTTTTCCAACATTCTATTGTCCAATTTTGGTCATTCTGAGCTTTCATTGTATCTTGCAAAAATACAAGGGTCCTTGGGCCAGATGTAGAAAAGAAGCCCTAAAACAAGATCAGGCTCCCTCCATGTTTCACAATAATTATTGTGTCCTTTTTTCACAGATTTATTTTCCTCCTGTAAGCATAACTGATATGATTGACCGAAAAGGTCACACTGCACAATAGTTAGAGAAACTATTAAACACCTAAGCAACCGACCACTTTATTAGGTACACCTGTCTAACTGTTCGTTAACGCAAATTTCTAATCAGCCAATCACATGGCAGCAACTCAATGCATTTAGGCATGTAGACATGGTCAAGACGATCTGCTGCAGTTCAAACCGAGCATCAGAATGGGGAAGAAAGGTGATTTAAGTGACTTTGAAAGTGGCATGGTTGTTGGTGCCAGATGAGCTGGTCTGAGTATTTCAGAAACTGCTGATCTACTGGGATTTTCACACACTACCATCTCTAGGGTTTACAAAGAATGGTCCGAAAAAGAGAAAATATCCAGTGAGCGGCAGTTATGTGGGCGCAAATGCCTTGTTGATACCAGAGGTCAGAGGAGAATGGCCAGACTGGTTCGAGCTGATAGAAAAGCAACAGTAGCTCAAATAACCACTCGTTACAATCAAGGCATGCAGAAGAGCATCTCTGAACATGTCGAACCTTGAGGCAGATGGGCTATAGCAGCAGAAGACCACACCACGTGCCACTCCTGTCAGCTAAGAACAGGAAACTGAGGCTACCATTCACACATCCTGTCAGGTTTGAACAACCTAAAATACTTATAACATCACAAAAAGAAGAGAAAGACAAAGAATTAATTATTTCACTCGCTGCGAGGAGAACAGACAGCTCCACCTTTGATCCTTGCCAGCAGACACACTCATCACATCCTTGAAAGGTTATAAAGATCAAATAGTCAAGTTAGAGAAATGGAAAATATATAAGATAAATCTATATTCAATTATTCCAACACATCCTCACCAAAATTGGACAATAGAAGATTGGAAAAACGTTGCCTTGTCTGATGAGTCTCGATTTCTGCTGCGACATTCGGATGGTAGGGTCAAAATTTGGCGTCAACAACATGAAAGCATGGATCCATCCTGCCTTGTATCAATGATTCAGGCTGTTGGTGGTGGTGTAATGGTGTGGGGGATATTTTCTTGACACACTTCGGGTCCCTTAGTATTAATTGAGCGACGTGTCAACGCCACAGCCTACCTGAGTATTGTTCTTATATAGCACTTTTCCAGTCATACAGATCACTCAATGCGCTTTACACTAGAGCTACATTCACCCAATCGCACTCACTAACGCGGAGATTCGCATCATGGATGTGCAGCCAGTGCAAATCTGCAGCATCTGTGTGATACTATCATGTCAATATGGACCAAACTCTCTGAGGAATGTTTCCAGTACCTTGTTGAATCTATGCCACAAAGGATTAAGGCAGTTCTCAAGGCAAAAGGGGGTCAAACCCGGTACTAGCAAGGTGTACCTAATACAGGTCCTTCTCAAAATTTTAGCATATTGTGATAAAGTTCATTATTTTCCATAATGTAATGATGAAAATTTAACATTCATATATTTTAGATTCATTGCACACTAACTGAAATATTTCAGGTCTTTTATTGTCTTAATACGGATGATTGTGGCATACAGCTCATGAAAACCCAAAATTCCTATCTCACAAAATTTGCATATTTCATCCGACCAATAAAAGAAAAGTGTTTTTAATACAAAAAACGTCAACCTTCAAATAATCATGTACAGTTATGCACTCAATACTTGGTCGGGAATCCTTTTGCAGAAATGACTGCTTCAATGCGGCGTGGCATGGAGGCAATCAGCCTGTGGCACTGCTGAGGTCTTATGGAGGCCCAGGATGCTTCGATAGCGGCCTTTAGCTCATCCAGAGTGTTGGGTCTTGAGTCTCTCAACGTTCTCTTCACAATATCCCACAGATTCTCTATGGGGTTCAGGTCAGAAGAGTTGGCAGGCCAATTAAGCACAGTGATACCATGGTCAGTAAACCATTTACCAGTGGTTTTGGCACTGTGAGCAGGTGCCAGGTCGTGCTGGAAAATGAAATCTTCATCTCCATAAAGCTGTTCAGCAGATGGAAGCATGAAGTGCTCCAAAATCTCCTGATAGCTAGCTGCATTGACCCTGCCCTTGATAAAACACAGTGGACCAACACCAGCAGCTGACAAGGCACCCCAGACCATCACTGACTGTGGGTACTTGACACTGGACTTCTGGCTTTTTGGCATTTCCTTCTCCCCAGTCTTCCTCCAGACTCTGGCACCTTGATTTCCGAATGACATGCAGAATTTGCTTTCATCCGAAAAAAGTACTTTGGACCACTGAGCAACAGTCCAGTGCTGCTTCTCTGTAGCCCAGGTCAGGCGCTTCCGCCGCTGTTTCTGGTTCAAAAGTGGCTTGACCTGGGGAATGTGGCACCTGTAGCCCATTTCCTGCACACGCCTGTGCACGGTGGCTCTGGATGTTTCTACTCCAGACTCAGTCCACTGCTTCCGCAGGTCCCCCAAGATCTGGAATCGGCCCTTCTCCACAATCTTCCTCAGGGTCCGGTCACCTCTTCTCGTTGTGCAGCGTTTTCTGCCACACTTTTTCCTTCCCACAGACTTCCCACTGAGGTGCCTTGATACAGCACTCTGGGAACAGCCTATTCGTTCAGAAATTTATTTCTGTGTCTTACCCTCTTGCTTGAGGGTGTGAATAGTGGCCTTCTGGACAGCAGTCAGGTCAGCAGTCTTACCCATGATTGGGGTTTTGAGTGATGAACCAGGCTGGGAGTTTTAAAGGCCTCAGGAATCTTTTGCAGGTGTTTAGAGTTAACTCGTTGATTCAGATGATTAGGTTCATAGCTCGTTTAGAGACCCTTTTAATGATATGCTAATTTTGTGAGATAGGAATTTTGGGTTTTCATGAGCTGTATGCCAAAATCATCCGTGTTAAGACAATAAAAGACCTGAAATATTTCAGTTAGTGTGCAATGAATCTAAAATATATGAATGTTAAATTTTCATTATTACATTATGGAAAATAATGAACTTTATCACAATATGCTAATATTTTGAGAAGGACCTGTAAAGTGGCTGGTGAGTGTATATGTCACACTCAACACTTCTTAGTTTGCATGCGAATTGTTACAGTTTATGGTAATTTTCAATTGTTTGAAAAGGGTAAGAATAAGTTGCAAAGTAACGTCTGAATGGGATACAAGACCTCTGTGACAATGTCCTTTGGACAGAAGAGACCAAAGTAGAGATTTGATGATGAACGGCACCATGTTTTAGAGGACATAGCAAATAAGATGCTTTGTCCGTTTTTGTTTTTGAGCTTTGCATCATTCTTGAATTTGGTTTTTGTTCAGGTTTGTATTTGTACTTGTACATTTTACTGGGTTTTGTGGCAGTTTCTATTCAATTATTAATTCTACTGGTCTTCCTCTGTTTTTTAGTATGCAGGCATCTTTGAACAAGGGAAACTGTTTTTTACAGCTTCTTATCCCTCCTGCAGTCCCGGCTCAAAAAAAAAAACATAGCCAGGGTCCACCCGACCACTCTGGAACAGAAGTGTGAACTAAAAATAAATAAATTAATAGCAGAGCAGCCAGCACCCTGCCAAGCTGCTCGAGAAACAGCCTCTGCCTGTGCCTCATCTGAGACATCCACCCGAGGTTGGTCTCCCGCCAAAACACAAAGGCGTTGTTGGTGGATATGTCAAGGATGTTGTGAAAGAGGGCCACGGTGCAGCGCCACATAATCCTATGACAGATGTAGGCAGCTTGGAGGTCGTCGACTCCTCCCTTGTTGGTGTTGTGGTGGAGCAGGACCAGAGGCTTCTTGCCCCGGTGCCCTTGCACCAAGTCGACGCCCCCACGGTGCAGCGGTTTCTGTCCTTCTTTTTCACGTAGGAGATGAGCTCGGCGCAGGCATAAAGGCATAGGCGGTGAACGCGCAGGCCATGGAGAGCGCAACTCAGTTCCTGGCGGAGAAGCGCAATATCGCAGGCAGCACCTCGGGTTTACTTTTGCGCATGGTGTCAATCAGGGTCAGGCTGCTGCTTCCTCCTTCTCCTCCACTGAGCAGACGGTCCGTGAGCCGGTACGAGGTGAAAAAGTTGTCGCACGTCACATTGCGTGCCCTGAGTCCTTGAGTCAGGTTTAGCACCATGCACATACCCAGATGCCTCTCGGGCCTTGGGCGTCCAGCGGCTTGCCCGTGTACATGCTCATCCTCCAATGTGTAGCTGGACTTGGCATCAGTCGACCACGGTGACCTCCAGTCCCGGCACATACATGGCAGGGAAAAGCGCAGACCACGGGTCTCACAGCTCCCTGACCACGTCGAGCTTGTCCTTGTTTGCCTCTCTGCTCGTGTGCTCCGATCGTCAAACCTCACCAGCACAGACAACGCGTAGAAGCCCCGAGAGCGAAGCACGCTGGCCAGGAGCAGCAGGCCCACAAAGCCTTGCAGCTCCAGCTCGTCCGGGGCGACCACCACCTCTCCTGCCCACTGCTCGACCCCTTTCTCCGAGGCCTTGAGCACCAAGTGCTCCACCTTAGGCGAGTAAAACACCAGGAAAACAGAGAACACGTCTCAGTCCGCCAGGGTCGGTCCCCTCCGGTGTGGCCCCGGCACGAGGGGATCGGGAGCCTGGTTGACTTGAGCCGCAACAGTGGAGCTCGCGTGACTCTGAGCAGTCAACCCCACTTTACCCCGGGTGTGATGACGGCGCAGGAGGGGTTGTGCGTGAACGCAACACACACACAATACACTTCCACGGACGGCAGCAGTGTGACAAGAACACTAGTGGTCCTTGTTACCCCCCTTTGGGGAAGATGCAGACAAATGAGACCGATGCACACAGGGTCCTTGCAACCCCACCTTCCCCTTTTCAGGAAGGCACAGGGTGTGAGATGAAAGTCCCAGGGTTCCCTGTTACCCCCGCTCCCCTTTGGGGAAGGCGGTGAGACATGGGATCGCACTAGGGGTCCTTAGGGGACAACATGGAACATCTTTCACTCACAAGATTAAGTAGAGGGAGCTGTGGCGATTATAAGTGACTGGGGGAGAGATTACTGCTGGCTCCAAATATCAATTCATAATTACTGTTCATGCAAATCAGTTGCACTTATAAGACTAAGGCCTAGTCATCTTTGTCAAACAGGTAAATATCTCTGGAGCTGACTTCCAACTGACAGCAGAGATTTCCTTTCAACTTATGGGAGCTCTATGAAACAACTACCCAACTTTTTGTATAATGGTCTGGTCCAAAAAGCTGAACTGAACTAGTCCACCACGCCTCCCCAAGGACTCAGGCCCAGCCATTGGGGCTTGTTAGATGACAATGTGTCATGTGTCACACAGCTTTACCTTAATGCTGGTTATTATGCAGAAGATAATATTTTTGAAAGGATGGATTTAATATTGTCGGTTCACATGCCTTTGTGGATTGTTTTAGTTGTAGGAACATAGTGTACCTGGGAACCTACCAGTCTTTTTGACTATAACTCTGTATCACTGTTTTTAAGGCTCAGTATTTTCCATTAAATTCAAGTACTGAAGTGATCTAAATACATGTTCCATAACTGAATTAGCTCATATTCTTAAAGGCTAGGCTAGAATTATTCATACCCCTGGAAGACTCAGGTTTAAATTAATCGTTTAATGTGGCCAACCTGTTTTAAATGACTGGAAGTAACTTTAATGTTTTGGAGCAGCCAAATTACTAAAATAGCTGCTCTTAATTTATTTTAATGCTTTTGTCATCAGACAACAAAGTTAATCTAACATACTAGATGATTTCATGCCTAATTTTGGCCAATATTCCAAGTCAGGAAAAGTCTGTATTAGTGTGCACTAGTTTGGCTCAATTCACAGGGCAATTGGAAGACAACGTCAGCTGGGAGCTGAACTTCATTTGAAAATATTCAAAATTCTCTCCATAAACACAAAATAACAAAGCATAACAAACGTTTAACAAATTGGTTCAGTGACAATTTAAGATTGCATGGGGTTAACCCTAACGTGATATTACCTATTAAACCAACCGTTTACTTAGCTACAGAATAACATCTCTCTATTCTGGTGAATTAAAAGTTGAAAATGCTTCGGTTTCATATTGGTGGCCCCTTGACACATATCTTTTTCCACAAAATGTTGTCACTATAAATTAACATTGGAAAATAAGTTACAAACAATGTCTGGCACTGTTGTCATAATGCAAGATTAATTATGAACCTCTTCATAACACAGATGTGGTCTTTTGAATAAATCAGTTCCAGGAAACAATGGGCTGATCTAACAGAGCTTAATTGGACTCCATTAATTGGCTTCATTAGTGAGCTGAGTGCACAACGGTCAAAGCAGATTCAAAAGTTTGATTTACAAAAACACTGGAGGCCAGTTTGAAGATAATTTGACTGCTGCAAGGAAAATAATGTAACAGCTCTGACATTCAATTCTGCTGAAGAAGATTAATTAGCAAGTATGGTCCAAATGTTACTAGGCAACAAAGAATGCTTTGAGCAAAAGTGACCTTTGACCAACAACAGTTGATCAGAATCTGCAGTCAGCATGGCATAGAGAGGGAAAGAGGGAGGAATGAATGAGAGGTGCATTTTATTGGCCCATCACACTGAATGGGATACATAAGCAGGAAGTGAATCATGGAGGCGAGGTGGCAACAACCTTGAAAGCTCCATCTGATATTTTGATTTGTTTGGTGCTGTGCTCCATTGTAGGCTCCCCACATCATTATTTCCTAAGTTGGCCTGCATTAAAAGAAGGCAGCAGCAAGATATCTGACAACAACGATTTGGTAGGCGAGATATCTGACTACATCTAAGCTGTAAAGGCTCTTAATCAAACGCCTCCACTTGTGTCAAGGACACTGAGGAGTCTCAATATGGCTTTGTGTCTCTTTTCATCAAATTATCACCAGATTAGTTTATTGAGGACAGAAATCTAGTACATTAAGCCTGGTGATGGAAATTCTGAAGGTTAGCCAATTAATCTAAGTCTAGCTTGGTTCGGAAACACATCTGCATGCCTGGATGTCAGTTTTGTTTTTGTTTTGGTGATGTCCAGGGTGTACCCCACCTCTCGCCCAATGACCGTTGGAGATAGGCATAATGCCCCCCACTCACCACCACCCCCACAAACCAAGGAAGAACTAGCAAGTACAGGGGTTGGACAATGAAACTGAAATACCTGGTTTTAGACCACAATAATTTATTAGTATGGTGTAGGGCCTCCTTTTGCGGCCAATACAGCGTCAATTCGTCTTGGGAATGACATATACAAGTCCTGCACAGTGGTCAGAGGGATTTTAAGCCATTCTTCTTGCAGGATAGTGGCCAGGTCACTACGTGATACTGGTGGAGGAAAACGTTTCCTGACTCGCTCCTCCAAAACACCCCAAAGTGGCTCAATAATATTTAGATCTGGTGAATGTGCAGGCCATGGGAGATGTTCAACTTCACTTTCATGTTCATCAAACCAATTTTTCACCAGTGTTGCTGTGTGTATTGGTGCACCACCTTCAGGAAACAATGTGTGAACCATTGGATGCACATGGTCCTCAAGAATGGTTTGGTAGTCCATGGCAGTGACGCGCCCATCTAGCACAAGTATTGGGCCAAGGGAATGCCATGATATGGCAGGCCAAACCATCACTGATCCACCCCCATGCTTCACTCTGGGCATGCAACAGTCTGGGTGGTACGCTTCTTTGGGGCTTCTCCACACCGTAACTCTCTCGGATGTGGGAAAAACAGTAAAGGTGGACTTATCAGAGTACAATACATGTTTCACATTGTCCACAGCCCAAGATTTGCGCTCCTTGCACCATTGAAACTGACGTTTGGCATTGGCATGAGTGACCAAAGGTGTGGCTATAGCAGCCAAGCCGTGTATATTGACCCTGTGGAGCTCCCGACGCACAGTTCTGGTGGAAACAGGAGAGTTGAGGTGCACATTTTATTCTGCCGTGATTTGGGCAGCCGTGGTTTTATGTTTTTTGGATACAATCCGGGTTAGCACCCTGCTAGGGTTTGATTGTTTATCACTCATGTCTGCTCTAAGTGCCTTTCCCTCCTTGCATGTCACAGAAAGGGAGATGGGGAGAGGAATGAGTTATGCTTTTATCAGCAACATCTAGGGACTGGTACGAGCACTCACTCACTCACTCCCTCTCTGTTTAAAATCAAGACACATGAACCCTAACCTTTCTTACCACACACACACACACACACACACACACACACACACACACACACACACACACACCCTGAATGTTTGTTGAACTGTGTGTGAACCAGCATGTATAAATAAAGAGAGAGGGGTGATAATACTTTGTAGTCTGTACTGCAGAGCTACTCTTGCCGCAAGTAAAAACTGACTGTGTGTCGTTCCTTGCTTCTGAGTTGACTAAATAATACCTAACACACCCGAACATCCCTTTCAGACAGCTTCCTCTTGCGTCCACAGTTAATCCTGTTGGATGTGGTTCGTCCTTGGTGGTATGCTGACATTACCCTGGATACCGTGGCTCTTGATACATCACAAAGACTTGCTGTCTTGGTCACAGATGCGCCAGCAAGACGTGCACCAACAATTTATCCTCTTTTGAACTCTGGTATGTCACCCATAATGTTGTGTGCATTTCAATATTTTGAGCAAAACTGTGCCCTTACCTTGCTAATTGAACCTTCACACTCTGCTCTTACTGGTGCAATGTGCAATCAATGAAGACTGGCTACCAGGCTGGTCCAATTTAGCCATGAATCCTCCCACACTAAAATGACAGGTGTTTCAGTTTCATTGTCCAACCCCTGTATTTGCTGAATATATGAGCCAGTTTAAATCAGTTCAAAATAGAAAGATCTAAAAGTAAATAAAAATTGTGCTTCCCTACCGTGATAGAATGAGCAAACCTTCCACTTCTGCATCAACAGACTGACTGACTGACTGACAATCTGCACCAACCACTTGTAAAGACCTGGGGAAAAGCAGGAGAAAAGAGGTAAGACAAAATATGTAATTAAAACAAACCTTACAAATCCTAACCCTAGCCCTGTTTCCAAGTTATAAACTTTAAAAGAAACTTTACAAACCCTCAGTATACTGTTTCCAAGTTATAAACTGACTCTAGCGACGATGTGTTTGTTTGGAATCATGAGAGACTCCATTTTGGGAAAGGAATGGTAATTTTAGTTACCTTTAACTTTGCTAAAACATTTTTTTTCTTCCAACTTAGAGCAAAAGTTATCAAGGGGTTTTAGAGAAAAAAATAAAAAAATAAAAACTGTTATTCTGTATCTGAACTCACTACCAACCTTTTCCTTCTGATTCAGTCTCCACACTGAGTGTGTGACTTCAGCAATAAAGTAATTAGAGCTCTCCCACCCCCTTATTCGATTCAGAGGTTCGTGAGCAGGTGAGGCCTGGTGTATGTCAAAGGTCACTGGTTTCTCACTGGTAATACATGCTTCTAAAATGAAATTGTTGTTTTGGGGTATTGGGAATGTTTATACAGACAGCTTCCCATGTCAGAGCTAAGTGAGTTATGTTCACCTTCAGTGCAATCCTCTAGGTGTCTCAGACAATCCACAAGAAACAGCTGAATGAATGTAATTCGGAAATTGGACCTCTTCTGCGTTTCAGGAAGCTAGTGGTAAAAGACTTTCAGTAGTCCAGGACAGAGTTGTCAACATCGTGAGCAAGAGCAGCTTCAGATCTGGTACAGCTAAAAGCCTAATTTAAACTTGTTGCATTGAAAATACCAGTACAGAAAAAAACAATGTCACTACATATTTCGGTAAAGGAAGAAATTGCTGCATCTGCTTCTAACGATTCTCAGAAGTACAATACCATCTTTAGAAGTAATTAATCATCTTTAAGAAATCATTAATTGCATGTGAATGTTCTCTAATATTGTTTAATATATATATATATATATATATATATATATATAGTTTCTTTTTCTTAGAACCCACCAATGATGATCTCGACGACTTAATCTTGACACAAAGCGAAAATGGTAATTAATGCTAAGTGCAACAACATTTTATAGTTAACAAATAAATCAGCTAACATTGAACAAATCTACTAATAGATTGAATGAGAGAGGTAAACCCAAATGATCACGGCTCTCTGCTCTGCATACCAGAGCAACCACAATGAAGATCAGCACGGTGACTTTTTAAACTTACTAGAACAGGCTCTTGAAGATTTAAATAGACCGTCTCCACCTGACCAAAATTTAAACTTACTAGAACAAGCTCTTGAGGATTTAAATAGACCACCGTCTGGCAGTCATCAAAATGAAGATAACTTACAAAACCCTTCAACATCACACAGTGCGGCACAGCATGGGGTAATGTCAATCAGGAGGTAGCCGTCAGCTCTGATCAAATTGAGGGAGATCCTCCAACGGTTGTTGAACGTGAACATTTTAATAACATTGAAATAAGGAGACCTTTTACAATCCCACCATCCTGTTCGGCTAACGTTCCAGATCTAGCAGGATTCTATATACCGTATTTTCCGCACTATAAGGCGCACCGGATTATAAGGCGCACCTTCAATGAATGGCCTATTTTAGAACTTTTTTCATATATAGGGCGCACCGGATTATAAGGCGCATAGAATAGAAGCTACTGCAGTCAAACGTTTGACTGGGGTTGCGTTATGCATCCACTAGATGGAGCTGTGCTAAAGAAAATGTTGTTGTGCAGCTGGAATTAGTGGGTGAAAATCTCAATCGTCACGTCACATTTACTGTTACTGATGATGGAAATATGATCCTGCCTGCTTTCGAGGAATTTTTGGACAACTTAGTACAGTCAAATGCTGATGTGCCTGTAGACAATAACTTGGAATTTGTTCTTCAGGTAGTTAATGATCCAGCAGTAGGGTCGAAACATAAGGCTACAGGAACGTTAGACTGTGAACTGATTAATAAGAAAATGCGTCACCTGTATGTTGTAGATAATACCGGTAATCAGTTATGCTTTGCCATCTGCCTCGCACACGTCTCTGACCCTGAGCTTCTTATGATTCTGGCACGTCTGCTCTACCCTGTCTCCCTGGCTGCAATCAGCAGAATAGATGCAACTGGTGGCTGCTGCAGTGTAGTGCAATCTGTGGAATGCCAAGCACCTGTGTCTTCCCTGATATATACTGACTCTGACAAGCAGACGGTGCCAGATTTTTGAAAGCCATCGTGTGAGTAGATATCCAGCGTTCCTTCCTGTCTGATCATTGTTCTTGACTTTGCCTTGTCTTTTGGATTTATGCCTCTGCCTGCTCCCTGTCGGACTATTTGGATTTTGGTTGTCGACCTTGTTTCCTGCATCTGGTTTATGCCTCTGCTTGCCCCTTGCCTGACGCCTCTTGTTTCGATCGTTGACCCTGTTCCTGTCCTTGGATTATTGACCCAGCCTAGCCCTCGGATTATTCAGCCTGGAGTCACTTCTTACCTGTGCTGTGGAGATCACCGTCTGCCGCCCACTGAGGTTTCCCCTCTGGGTTTCAAGTTCCACTCAAGACAAAAGCAGGTTAGTGACTTCTCTGATCCCTGCAAAATCTGGAGAGACTAACCCCTCACTAACCCCTCTTTCTGCCTCGGTGATTCCTGGAAGCTGTGAGGAGTGTTACCTGTGTGACGTTTTTCTGTGGCTGAATAAACCTTTTAAACTTTCAGTACTGTGTCCGGCTGAATCTTGGGTCTGCCTTTTTCTGATTCATAGCAGAGCTTACTGATGACCGTGCTTTAGAACTGGGGAGGAAGTGGCAGCACCAGGCAGGCCTCAATGAGCAAACAGCAGTTACTATTAGTGATATTGGTAAATTTCAAAACATTCTGAAGAGAAAAATTGTAGTGTTTTACAGAACCACAGGTGTGTACATTTGAAACCGGTTTCCCTGATCGTTCAAACCCTCTGTTTTTGTTGTTATTTCAAGGTCACTACTATGGAATAAAAAGTCTTAAATGTTTTATAGGTTCCAGATATATCTCTGCATACTGTTACAGCAGCTATCAAAATGCACACACACACCATTGTGAAGGGTATTGTCCCGTTTGTCATTCATATCAGTGTATGCAAGATATTAACGAACCTGTCGCCTGTGCAGGCTGTCAAAGAATCTGTCGCAATTCTTTATATTTTGCTAGACAATGAACTAGACTGATCTAATTCCGACAGGCCTATGAGTGACTGTGAGTTGGTCAAACTGTGCAAGATGTGCAAAAGAATATACGTTATATCCAGGGGTGAAAGTGAGCCAGTACGGTCTGGTACTGCATACCACTGAAAGATTCTGCGCCGGTACGCAGTACCGGGAAGAGGGAGGAACAGCTATCTGCTATGAAGCCGTCGTCCAGAACCAGTTACAGCTGCAAAAATTCACGAGCACACAAAAAACATCAGATCCGCTATCAACAGGCAGTCTAACACAGGACTTAATCTGTTTATAAATATAGTTTTTTCCCCTCATTCCAAATAGTTTCTGAACTGTTCTGCTATGCTGGAGCCTCAATGCTCTTGCTTTGCTTCTCTCCCCTCGGAGGTCGAGGTTTTTGCGAACGGCCAGCCTTTAAAACGAGCACCGCTACGTTTAATGTCTGTCTGCTCACTGCTAAATACTCCAGTTAAAAGCAAAGGGAGAGAAACTAGTTGTATTACATGTTATTTTGCTGAATTACAACACAGTACAGCTCGAAAACACCGCTTATGACCAGAGATTTCACATACACTACACGAGAGCATATGCGCGCTTACCTCCAAAACAGAACGTTTGCCAAGGAGATTGGTGCGTTCGATTTAATGGACTGGAAGATTTTACACAGGTGGTGCACAGACATAAAAAAAACAACCATTGCATTAGGACAGGACGAACAATGAATCACTTACCATCTACAGACTTTTAAATAAAAACCGCAAAAACAACCGAACTTTCAACTTTTTTATTTAAATGAAATCAAAACTTGACCCCAATGCAGAGAACAATAACTTTTTTGTTCAAAAGAAAAGACGGAAAATGAAGATGAAAAGTTATGCTTCAGAAAATGGTTTATCATTTTTTCATACATGGCAGTTCTGTAACAATTGATATATATATATATATATATATATATATGCATGCATATATGCCCCCAGTGCCTCCCCAGCCCCCCCCCTCTAGCTCCGCCCATGAGTACCGGAAAGAATTTAAAACTGCTTTCACCCCTGGTTATTCCAATCAGCAAACCCAAGAAACCACATGTGTGTAATGTAAAATGCTGCATTTGCGGTGACAATATTCTTCCCAGCTTAGACGTTACATGCGATGAGTATCAGTGCTACATTCAGACATGCAATCCCATTAATCAGTTAGATGATAAACTGATTTTTTATGATTTTGAATGCTTCATCAATGAGAGCGGTGGGCACACCCCCTTTCTGGTCTGTGCTAAAACGTTGAAAGGTTATGAATGGCACGCTTATGGGATAGACTGCACCCAAACATTTCTTCTCCATTTCAGGAGACCGATGTACAGAGGCTTCACCTTAATAGCTCATAACGCGCGTGGGTATGACAGCTATCTGATTCTCACTGCTATGCTGCAGTTAGGTATTAAACCTCATCTCATCATGCTAGGAAGTAAAGTTCTCTGTTTAACCGACCCTGATTATAGGTTAAAATACATTGATAGTCTTTCCTTCATTTGTATGAAGTTGAGTGCCATGCCGAAAGCGTTAGGTTTTACCGATCAAAGCAAGGGTTTTTTCCTCCACCAATTCTCCTCCAAAGAGCGCCTCCAGTATGTGGGGTCATATCCTGCTCCATCCTGCTACGCAGTGCAATGCATGAATCTTCAAGAACAACAGCTGTTTAACAGCTGGTACACAGAAGCGGGCAAAGAGGTCTTTGACTTTAAGAAAGAAGCTATTCGTTATTGTAAAAATGACGTTGATACTTGCGTCTACAGACTTCAGGCTGGATACTTGCGTCTACAGACTACAGAATAGCAGCGATAGTAAGTAGAGGTCTGGAGAACGCGGTGTTGGACCACTTGTTTGCTAAATATTGGACTACTTGCACGGTGCGGGACGTCACTATGCCTTTCCAACGGCATCGGCCATTTTGTATCCAGGAAAGTCCGCCCCGACATATCCCGTCGAACACTATGACTGATATTACGAGGCATCCCAAGTCTGACGTCACAAGACGCTATATAACAGGGCCTCCATTTTGAACACCCCGCCTTCAGCTGGAGATCATGAGATCGTGACCCGATCACCTACATTAGAAGCATCACCTGGAGAAGAGTCCCGAGTGGATTTCCTTTATTCTCTCTCGTTGGCCAACAAACACTTTATAACTGAGGTTTCTGGACTAGGAAGGCCAGAAATTTCACTTGGCCGATCGAAGACGTGAGTTTAACACGTAACTAAAAACACGGAGTTTCGAGGAGACGAACTGCCACCGTGTTTCATCCGAAGTCGACTTTGATGGTCAGATCATATTTTTCCTTTTCGCCAAGGAAGCCAGAGGATGAAGATTGACCGCTTTTCCTGAAGTTAATTGTGGACGCACAGTTAACCTCCAACTACCCCCTTCCTCGCTCAACCCCGCTCAGAAGAAAGCCGACAACAAGTAATACCCATCCTTTATTTTATTTCTTTCTTAGAAAGTCTGGGCAGAGTAGGAGGTCTTAGTGCGATGAGATTCGCTAGTTAGAATCTAATGTGTTCTGAACGATATGTGCATGTAACCTTGTTATTGAAACTTTGATGTGCTGTGTTGATGTCTGGAAGCAGTTGCGCTCCCAGCTCTGTGTGTGTTTTGTGGGGTATTTACCATCTGGTGCGCTGTGAGACTGGACTGCTAAAATAACCTCATGATGAAATTCCCCATTTTTCTTTGTCTTCAACCTCACTGCTTGCTAGCTTGCCGCCAAAAGTTTTATAACTCTTTGTCTGCTCAGGAGTTGGGGGAGGTTTTATGACTGAGTATAACTGAGTTACAGTTGGAGCTGCGCCCCACCCTCCACTCACCACCACACCCCTTCGTCATATTCTCATTTTTGCCATAACTGCTACTTGATTCAATACACACCCACTGCTGTTTTGCTTTATTTTTGCTTAGATTGATATTTTACCCCTTTTTGTAGAACTTTGCATGTTGAGTAGGTGATTTAATAAATATTCACATAGATGATAACAGAAGGCGTTCTGTGTTTATTTTGGACAAGAGTGATTTGTCAGTCAATATAAGGTTAAAGTTCCACACGTTTCGGCAGAAGCGGTCAATTAAACAGTGACATCTCTGGTAATAGTTATTAATTATTACGGAGTATTTAACGGTTGTAATTGTCAAAGGCGTTGAGCCACAATTACAACACCAGAAACATCTCTGGTCTCGATTCATAAATGAGGATTTTGCTTAAGAAATTGATTTTGTCAAATTATGATTTTTAATTATAATTATTGATCAAGATTAATCAATCAATAATCATAAATCCCAACAGCGGTTGATACATTTTCATGTTGTATCCTGTAGGTGATGCAGGAATGAAGGGGGTCAGAGAACAAGGACGTTGAGGTGGATGGTGAGAAGAGGTCTGGGGAAGGCGGATGATACGGTCCAATGTTGAAGCTTTCATCGAGCTCAGGAGAGAAGTGGATCTCTGCTCGGTGGTTGTAGAGATCCCTGTATGGTGTTGCCTCACTCATTCTCAGGATTCGGTTCTCAGTGTCTGTGAGCTTGCTGTTATTCCCCTCAAATATATATCATAGGAAGGGGGCGTGTCCTCAGAAGAGGGTTTGTTTTAGACGTAAAACAGGAAACGTCAGCATTTTTTTCACTGACATGACATCAATCCAACTGCGTGAGTTGTGGAAAAGGTTGGAAAGACGCTGTCCAATTTCACTCATCTTCTCTGCCCAAGCTTCAAACGGCAGAGCCAGCATTGTCTTGAATATGCCACAGTCCTGATTGAACGCCTCCAGCACAAACAGATCTGAGGGGTTTGTCTGGTTGTTCTTGCGTCTGCTTGCCCGCAAAGACCAGCGACCATTTTCTGTGGTTTTTGAACCCCACACTGCGCTAAAGAGAGGTTCTCTCTCAGCTATTTCAACATCGGATGGCATATGAAACATTCTCGCCCGTTTTGCAGGTTGAGGAGACAGTTCATTTTCTTCTTCATCCTCCCTCTCCTGCATTTAGACTGTTTCAGGGCTATCATTGAGGTGCGGGATTGCAAGCCTTAACACAGCCCAGTCGTTGTGGGTGAGAGTACACAGAGCCAATGATCCATTAAATACCTCGTCTTGATCCAATTGATACAGGCAGAGTTCTCCTATTTCATACATGAAAATATACCCCCAGCTACCCCTCAGGCCAAAGACCACTCTTCCTGCAGAATATCCAACGGGGGTCTTTGTACCTTGCAAAGATAGTGTGTTGATTTCTTAGGAGCATTCAATACATGGGATAAATGCTGGTAGACGGTCACTGGGGTTTCGCACAGAACTGACGTACCTCTTGGCCGAACCGAGGTCTGATTTTCAACCGTGGTTGTTGAAGTTGAAGTTGGATCCTCATCATCATCGGTAGAGTATGTTATGACGGAAATTCCGATAGGTGTCTCAGATGAGGAAGTAGATGATATAGATGATGCAGTTGCTTGTTCATCATCTTGGCATGCGTTGCGATTCTCCTCCGCTTGACGATTAACTCTCTTAACTCCAACCATTGCTGAACGGGTGTTCTTTTCCAACAAATGCTGCATGTAAATGCAGAGTTTTATGCCTGTACTTAAAGCAATAGTCATACACACCCCCTGTGTTTTCATTGGTTTCATTCATGGGTTCACCCATAACGTCCCTTAAACACAACCCTCTATTTTAACTGGTGCTGACGCCATAAAATGTCAGATATTTCCATATTTGGTCTTGTTCTATTCATATCATCCCACACCTGTTGCCACCTGTTCTTAGTCCCCCATGACCCCCGTTAAGGTCAAAGGTCACCTGTCAAAACTTTTTGATTAAAGGGTGTAGTATTATCTCTGTAATGTTTTACCTGATCTTGCATTGTGGATGGTTGTTTGAAGGTATACCAAGTATATACTTATAATTGGTATATAATAACTCAATGATATACTTATATATACTTATATACTAAGTTACTTTCAAGACTTACCTAACTTAATTTCCAGATTCCTCAAGATAATCCTTGGTTCTCAAACATAAAAAAACATCGAATGGGAATGTTGCATCATTTTATTGGCCATGGTTTTTAAAATGTTTGACAGTGTAAAAACGTTTGGATGTCCAGCTTCTGTGATTAAGCCTTTTGCAATCACAGACACGACTGAGCTCTTTCTCGAACTTTTTATTTTTCACTTCCAAAATCCACAAACCACATCTGGCCCCTTTTCACAATAGAACCTCGTCCTTTTACGCATTCTTGTTAGCAATATTAATTCTTACACTATATCTCCCTTACAGTAAGAGAAGCGTCCCCGCTTCAACCATAATTAAATTAAAAGGGCTGAGTTAGTCCAACAAAAAAAAAGAAATAAAGACAGTTTTATAAACCAGAATTATACTATAATGTAGCTGTATAGAAAAAACCCTTTATCACAGAGAAAAAAAACAAAAAAAACAATGCAACCTGAAATTCTATACTGAACAGGCTATCAATAAATGCCATACTGAACAGGCTATCATTAAACAAAGTACCAAAAAAACATACCTTTACAATAAATTTTGGTCCTATACAGCAACCCCAACCTTTACATCACCGCGGACTGGTCAACGCTTGACAATTTTACTCCGGCCCAGGGTGTGGGGGGTTGAACCGTCATGTTGGTGTGCCCGCTCAGACTCACAAACTCAACAACACGCAGCTGCTCTGTTCTGCATATTTCTGCCGTTTTTTAATGAGAAATATTATTGTGAGAGCCAAGAGCAGCTCATTCTACACCGATTTTGCAGCGTTCTATTTAAGCTCTTGGAACGGCGTCGACGAATGTGTGCTACAAGCAAGAGACGGCGTTCTCTCCCACAACGTGTTGCTAAGCAACGCCCAGCCGAACAGGTATCACTTTATACACCTTTGATACCAGCAACAAAGGCTTGTTAAGTTCGAAGAGATGTTTTGTTCCGTTTAAAGCGGACCAACAGTAGCAGGAGTGAAAACACCTGCACAGGGAGCGGTACTCTTACCATTCCTTTTCACTCTGTACACCTCAGACTTCCAGTACAAGACAGACTCCTGTCATCTGCAGAAATACTGATTCTGCAGTTGTGCAGTGGATCAGAGATGGACAAGAAGCTGAGTACAGGAAGGTGGTGGACCGCTTTGTGGCATGGTGTGGAAACAATCATCTCATTTTGAACGTGACTAAAACAAAGGAGATGATTTTAGATTTTAAGAGAAACAGGAATAAGTGAAAAACTATTTCTATCATGGGAGAAGAAGTGAAGGTGGTGGAGTATAAATACTGTTCACCTGGACAACAGACTAGAGTGGAGATGTAATTGTGAAGCCATCTACAAGAAGGGACAGAGCAGACTGTACTTCTTGAGGAAGCTTAGGTCCTTTGTTGTTTGCAGCAAGATGCTGCATATCGTCTTTATAGAAGATGTGGAGAGTGTTATTTATTCTGCCATCATCTGCTGGGGAAGCAGTATCAGAGCCAGGGACTTAAAAAAGCTCAACAAGCTGATAAAAAAGGCTGGCTCTGTTGTGGGGACTCCTCCTGAACCTCTGGAGATCATTGTGGAAAGAAGGATTCTTCATAAAATGAAGAACATTATGGAGAACCCTGAGCATCCTCTTCATGAGACTGTCCTACAACAACAGAGTGTCTTCAGTCAGAGGCTTCTTCAGATCTGCTGTAAGACGGAGCGCTACAGGAGAGCCTTCCTGCCCACAGCCATCAGCATCTACAATGGCTCTTTGAAGAAACCCTCCTAATGAGCTACAACAACATTTAATTTCCCTTTGGGATTAATAAAGTATTTTTGAATTGAATTGAATTGAATCTTTATATGAACATACTTTTTGTCAAGCTGTGGCACTCTTTGTTGTCCCATCATCTGAGAAAAACACGGTCCCGGTCTTCATTTGCCGTCCTCAGTACAAAACTCAGCCGTAATTTGGTCCAATGCTTCATCCACGGTTCAAAACTTTTTTTGTGAAGTAATTGGGCTTAAAAACCAAATAATCCAACACGAGAAATTATTAAAAAACAAACATACACGCTCAGCTGCATAATCGGTTCTGCCCTGTTTGAACTCGATATGGATTTTTGAAATACGCGCCGTTACGCATGCCCATAACTAGAGTTTGGATGGGCCGAATTCCACAAATGAGCCCTCCTTTTCATCCTTAGAGCCAGTAGAATAAAGTTATCTCCAAGTCTTTCACGTCAATCCCACCAATCAAGAAGCAGAGGCTTCCGGTGACTCAATTTTGTAGAGTGTGTTTACTTTCTGATTCAACTACTTGTAGTTTTAACTGTGTTTGGTGTTTGTAGAAATTGTTTATATCAGCTTTTACCCAATATTCTGATGTTTCAGAAGATATCACACGTCTAGGTTTAACTAAGGGAAGTTTGAGCAATAAACATAAGGGGAAAAGAAATCCTGGAGCTAGCCCATTTGCGGAGGGGTGGGGCCCAAGTTTAATTATTTCTTGTGCGGACCGGTACCAATTGATCCACGGACCAGAATCGGTCCACGGCCCAGGGGATGGGGACCACTGCTATACAGTTCTGGGTCGTATGGGACACCCTGACCTATTTCGCAGCTCCACTGGGGGCAGAAATGCAATGGCAGGTGGTCCTCTTGCTGCATCTTCAATAATGCCATCTATTCCTCCACTAGGTGGAGCCAGAGTAGCATGTGTCATATCAGGGGTACCTGTCCCCATACTCTGAAAAGTCCATGGCTTTGATCCTGAGAGGCCAGTCAGAGGGGGTGGCCCAGTAGGAGATAAGCTGGGTGCTAGATTTGGTAAGGATGACCTCGGTATAGGGAGCTAATAAGGCTTGAGGGGTTGTAGTGAATAACTTTGGGTTTAGCCCTGGGGTCTAGTTGGTCTAACACCTCATAGCCTCATAGTCAACAGCAATGTCAAAATCCAGCTGTTTAAAAAACTTTAAATGGACCAGTCCATTTGGGAACCAGAGACACAGAGGGGAGATCAACCCACATTAAATTCCCGGGATCATAAGCGACATGTTTCACTTGCCTATCATAATAGTGTTTCATAATAGCTGTAATGTAGCTGTAGTGAAAAAAGCATAACACAGTTTGTTTAGGACAGTAGTAGAATAGTCATTAGGTCTGCATGTGGATGTTTGCATAGGAACACCTATAAGAACATCAGATGGTAGACGGGCCTCAGCCATGAACCAAAAGGAATGGAATGACATTTGTAGAGGAGTAGACTCAAGTGTTGCATGCAAACTCAACCTGTTTTGTGTGTTCATCCCACTCACCCCCCTTTTCAATAAAGGTAAATGTCTAGTTGATCTTTTATTGATTTAATTGGTTAAAATCCCAAAGAAAAATCAAAAGTTGTTATAGCTCATTTCATGCGTGTTTCTTCAAGGAGCAATTGTAGATGCTGATGGCCGTGGACAGGAAGAATCTCCTGTAGCAGTCTGTCTTACAGCAGATCTGAACAAGCCTCTGACTGAAGACACTCTGTTGTTGTACGACACTCTCATGAAGAGGAAGAGGGTTCTCCACAATGTTTTATGAAGTTGAAAATGAGTGGAAAATGAGTGTTCACCTGGACAACAGACTGGAGTGGAGATGCAGCTGTGAAGCTGTCAACAAGAAGGGGCAGAGCAGACTGTACTTCTTGAGGAAGCTTAGGTCTTTCAGTATTTGCAGCAAGATGCTGTATATCTTCTATAAGTCAGTTGTGGAGAGTGTGATCTTCTGCCATCATCTGCTGGAGTAGCAGCATCAGAGCCAGGGACTTAAAAAAGCTCAACAAGCTACTAAAGAAGGCTGCCCCCATTCTGGAGACCTCTCTGGAACCTCTGGAGATCATTGTGCAAAAAAGGATTCTTCATAAAATGAAGGCTGTGCTTGTACAGTAACAGTATGCCGCCTCATCCACTCCCACACATCAGACAAACAAGTGCAATCACAGAATGCCTGGGGCTCATGGATGATTAGGGAGTATCACTTCAGTGTTTACTTGTGTTTGTTGGTCAGGGGTGATAGAATAAGATGTCACTTGGGTGGGGACTATGTGAGCTAATGTTTCACACCGAACTGATTAAGAGCAAACTGCTTGATGTCAAGTCCAAACAGACTCAAGGGGGTGAGGGGTAATGGACCAGAGAAGTTACTGTTCACTCAGTTTGGGAAAAAGTCAAAGTCCTCAGAAAAAGCTTTACAGGAGCTTTCTTTGTGTGTGGAAGCATCACGGCTGCTGTGATCAGTAAAGGATAACCTTTACACAGCTGAAATCAAATATTTTCATTCACTATATTAAAAGACACATAACTTGTTTTCCTCTCACTGTCTGAAATTAAAGAAGACTAAACATGTACTGTTTCCATAATTAAGATTACCTACATTATTTCCCAAATTCCCAAAAAATTATTACTATAATAACTGGGTCAGGTTGGTAGGCCTTCTTGCTCACACACAGCTTTTCAGTTCTGCCCAAAGATTTTTAGGGGACCTAGATCAGGACTTTGTTATGGTCTCAAAACACTGACTTTAGTTGTCCTTAATTTAACTAATGTGGTGGTATGCTGAGGGACACAGCCCCTTTTCCTCCGAAAGCCCTAGGATTTAAAGCCCAGGGATTTGTTTTACCCAGCTAAAATGAATCCTGGGGATTTGGGTACTTCTGCCATTGTTCAAGAAGGCTTTTATAATTAAATCAGACGAATGGCGAAGTTGTGAAGAAAGCTGCAGTACACCTTCAGTCCAGCAGGTGGTATAACTCCTTTACTGCGTTTTAAAGACTCTTAGCTAAGAAATCTTTTTTGTTGTTGTTTGAACTGATAAATATTAGATGATGAGCAGCTTTGAAGTTATACAGTTGATTAATCACTTCTATTATTCTGGATCCATAAGCATGAAAAGTTTAAATAGATATTTTACATTTAATTTTGTACCAATCTGCAACTGGCCAGTTATTGCTTTACAACTACATGTTTCATTTACAATAACTATTAAACACTGATTGACACACTTAGTTTTTCTTTTATTATTATCAGGTGAACTCATATCACATTATTACAGATAAATGTTTTTAATAAAATGTTATTTATCACAATAAAAAAAACTTATAATCAGTCCAAAAATACAGAGAATTGATACCTTGACTTGATACCTTCATATGCAAATATTTATATAAAGCAAAAAATGCATAGACAGTGGAGGAGATGATAGAAGGACACAAGGTTGAAGAGGATCACTGGGAGCTTCAGGAAACCTTCATCCAAACCTGGAACTGTTGTCTCTCTTCCAACGTTCTGCATAGAACTATAAAAAATAAAAAATAATAAATGGTTAACACTACACTAAGTTAAGTTTACATGAAAAGACTTAAGGAAATTGTGTATTCTTTATGTACAAGGAAAATTGTGTGTGCTCTGATCATCAGTACTGTATTATAATATTTTCTTACAGAACTGGGGCAAAACAGTTTATAATTAATGCCTATATTAATTTAAAATGTCAACACTTTCAAGCCAAAAATATTACATTGTATTTTCTGGTACTGGCAGTTATTTACCACATACTTACTAAACAACCTATAAATATTTTCAGCCGCCACACACATAACAGGTAGTGGGAAATCCCTGGTGCTGGGGCAAGATCAGGAAGCAGTTAGTGGGGAAGTCCCAGCCCAACCGCCTGGTTAGGTCAACTTACCTTAGCAGCCAGAACAGCCTGTAAGCGGAGCTCCGCTGCTCCAAAAAGTCTGAAAGAACATTTCAAAGTAGTCTCACTTTGATGAACCGACTGAACAGATGACGTTTTCAGGTCTACTTTCTCAATTAAAAACATCTTAAAACTACTTTTTGTGAAAAATTAATGGTGTACAAATGATAAATTTGTATACTCACAGCAGCCCTCGCTGCATCTGGTAGTGCAATGCCTTGCTGCACCCAACTCTGCCCCTTTAACAATCCTGGGAAAATCTGAAAAGTCCTCCTTCAGACCAGGACCTTTGACCCATTATGGTAAGGTCCGGGGAAAGTGAAATTATCGGGTAAGTTTGTATCAAATCGTGCCCTGCAATGGAAAATAGACTATTGTCCATTTGGAAGACCCACTTGTGTCCAAGCTTTACCTTGAATGACATCTTGAGATTTTGCTTTAATATTTCCACATAATGTTCTTTCTTTATAATGCCATTTAGTGAAGCGCAAAAGTCCCTCCTGCTGTTAGCCCCGAGAATACCAATACCGATATAAAAAGAGCAACACAGCACAATGCCCATTTTTCACCATCTTTAAAACTAGATCAAACGGTGCCAGTTTTTTATTTCTTAAATCCCTCACAAGAGGAGGCTTTAATGTTCACAAAACAGTTCCCTGAATGAGTATGGTACGAATACTTTTAGTTTTGCAGCAATTTAAACAGACGCAGCGAAATATAAAGGTCCCTCAGACATGACTGACTGTAAACAAAATGTAACCTTTCTATTTGCAGCAACCCCCCATATCCAGTATCATTAAATGAAACTTATAATGGCACAGAATAGGAAAATTTGTTTGGAAGTTTTGAATGACATTTAGCAGACCAGTGACATGGAAATTGAATATTCTTCAGACAGCTGTGTTAATGAGGAACAAGATGATGAAGATGAGCTTTGGAGCAGGGCGGGCTGCTTTTCAAGTGTTACTGTAGTTTATCTTGTATTATTCTTTTGTTCAATAAAAATCCTCCAGTTGGAGACAAAACAATATAATTCTGTTCAATTTCTTCTCATTATATTGATTTTATGGCGTGCAAAATGGTAAACAGGATAAATGTCATGACCAAAGGCTGTATCATATGGAGAAGGAGTCCTACAATCCTAATCAGCACTTTTATTTGACCAGATTCCCTTTTATGAGCTGAAAAATACATTCAGCACAGTTTTGGTACATTTGGCTAATATGTGCCAAAATGCCAGATCCGGCTGGCACATTGCCCACTAAAGCTTTTGTGGAACATATATCTTACCTTTAGATATCTGGAAACTGGACCCAATGATTAACCAGTCTTGTGGAGTTCCACAGTTACATACATACTGCTCTTTGATGCTGAGTGCTGCAAGGCTTCAATGCATCCTACTATTGTAACATCTTTGCACATTGTGACAAATTACATTATTCATGTAACCTGTCTACATTTATGCCAAATGTAACCCTGATATAATAGTCGATTAAGAAGTTAGAATACCATCTCCAGATATCCTGTTTGTAGAGCATAGTTGCCCTGCCATATGGAGGCGATCAGCTTCTCCGTATGCCTGAAATGCAGTAAAAGGACACATGAAACAAAGAAGTAAAGATGAACACTTCTAAGGAGCATTCAAGTGCAACTCGTATGATATATAGATATATCATAACAACTTCAAAGAAATTTACACATCTCCATTATCAAAAGTCAGCACAGTGTTATTCAAAATTTCATAAACTATGTTTTATTTAAAAACAAAATCAAACCAAACGTCCAGTCTGTATTAGACTGGCAACATTTTGAGTCCTAGAACGTATTGGTCAAAAAATTTTAACATTCTTTGTTCACTGTTAAATAAAGGAAAATAATATTTATATATTTTGTTTGTTCCCTTTAATTGAAACATATCAAACCATGGTTTTACTGGTCAATGAATTTTCTCCACTGTTACACCCCTAAGATACACTTAAATCTCTGGCTATGTGCCTGTTTTTGTCTCTATTTTCTGTCTTCTCATCCCATTAATGATCAATACAGATGTATGAGTAGTAATGCTGGTTCTGGACTTAATGTTGCCACATGGTAGGTGGTGTTTTTCACCTAAACCTACAGCCTTTTCATTCCTTGGCTTTATAACTGTTCACAAACTTGCAGAATATTGGTGTACTCAATTTATTTGTGAAAGGATTGAATTAGGTGTCCTTTAATTGGACTAAATGACATTAAGTGGAAATTCATTTAAAGTGGACTTTATTTCATTTGCACTCTAATTAACTTGTTCTCTTCTCTCTGTAAAGTGGCAAGATAACAGTTGTTAACTGATGTCATGTAGATAAAATAAACAGATGTAAACCGAAGGTTTTGTATAAACAACCCTGCTTATTTCTGTTTCACAGAAGACAACATTTTTCTTCAGTTTATATTCATTAGCAACAACGTTAGCAAGAACTAAAGGCTGCAAAGCTGTTACTATATAAACTTGAAACTAGGAAAATTGTTGCTTGACTGAAATGTGCTTGAGGCATAGTACAGTCTACGTCATTTGGTGACAGCAGTGTGACATATCAGGACTGTAAAGGATTCATGAACAAACAAAAGTCAGCTTTTAATTAATCTTCTTCACTTGTTCTAATTGCTTGGACTTGCTGTCTGGGAGCAGCAATGGAAATAACTGAAGGGGTACCACTACCTTTCAGGATGAAAATGTCAATTATTGAGTGATGTGAACAGGCAGCAGACTCTCTGATGACCCTTTTTTCTTTCAGGACAATGGTTCATTAAAGTGGTCTCAACTGGGAAGAAAGTGACAAGCAAAACTAGCGAAAGAGCAGATATCTGATGTGGAAGGTTTTGCAATAGTGCCCCAATATTACAGTGTCTCCACAAACTCCAAATATATATATATAAATCAATAAATTCAGTACAATGAGTGTAGCACGGAACTTCTACCTCCTTAGAAGAATCCTCTGCTGGCCTTCTTCCTCGGGTCATCATTTCTGCAGGTGCCTGTCTGCCCTCCAATGATCAGCCAGAACATTATCACCTACCTCCTTTCTCTCTATGTCATCTGGTTTATTATGCTCCTCAATCACCTATTCTTTAGACAGTATAAGCAAAATCAAATCCATCCAGGTTCATACCTGGAAATGGTACCTCTGGTACCGGAGAAAACCTATAAATTTCCATGGTGTTCCACGGATTCTTCAGCAAAGCTAACACTAAAAAAGCTAACAATAAAACCTTTAAAACAATCATCTTTATTTGTGGTTGGCTCCTGTGTTTGGAGCCTGTACATTTTATGGTTCTATGGAATCACTATGAACAGCAGACATGAGGGTACCCTCAAAAAGCTCAGAGAGCAACAGGAACATAATTTCCAGGAAAGACATTGTTCTCCTCTGTCCTGGGGCTCTGCTGAGATCCCACCCTGTAAGAATTTACATTCCATCCACTTTTTGCAATCCACCAAAAAATGCATTTAGAACAACTTCAATCATTATTTGAATGAGGAAGACATAACTTTAAAACTTTAAAGATTTAACAGGAAAATAGATCTGTAGTCTAGTCTGTCATGACTAAACTAAACTTGGATTCATTTTTCAAATCAGATTTATTCAAATCAGCAAACTTTTATTCTCTGATTAATCCTAACATCATTGCTGATGTTGATGACACACAGTGCTGTGAAAAGGTATTTACCAATTTACAGATTTCTTTTTCTGTTTTTGCTTTTTTGTCTTACTTAAATGTTTCAGATCATCTAACATAGCCTTTTTTCAACTAATAATATAATTTATCAAGAGTAAATAAGCATTAAATCAGCCTGGTTAAAAGTAGTTGCTCCTCCTGGTAAATAAATTACCTGATCCTGGAGGTTGGGGAAGAACCCAGAACAACATCTAAAGCTGGCCTCAGTGCCTCAGTTAAGGTCAGAGGTCATGACAGAGCTAGCTGGCCTGTTAGGAAGTATAGGCAACTACTAAGGGTGCTCTGTCCTCCTGGGGGAAGCCTCAAAATCTGGAAAAATTCACTTTCAGTATAACCATTTTAAAACTAGCTATTACTTGTTGGGACCTCAGCCATGGATTACAACATGAATGAACATGAACTCTGAACTGTACAAAATCAAAGGCTTTTTTTTTAGCCTTTATTGAGATTTAGTAGAACAAAACAGAACATGGCATACATTAAGCTGAAATACGAAAGATAACAAACAAAAACGATAACATAATAATACAACTTAAGTTTACCATAACTCAAAAATGCCAGGGGTTTCAAAATAAAAACAAAAAGGTCACATTAGGTTTACGGGGATAAATTAAACTTTTTAAAGAGATGACAGGTTTTAAATGCTTTCATATTTACTGTCTTCTATTGAAAATATATTATGTTTTGCATACAGAATTAATTCAGTGAAGTTTGGCTTGTGATTGGAAAACCTGGATTTATGTATGAGAAATTTTGAAATAATAAGAAACATATTAATTACAAAAACTGAGGTCATAATCACTGTAACCGAATAACACAATTTTCCAACATAATGAAAAGTGAGGGTAGATATTATCTACAGGTCCTTCTCAAAATATTAGCATATTGTGATAAAGTTCATTATTTTCCATAATGTCATGATGAAAATTTAACATTCATATATTTTAGATTCATTGCACACTAACTGAAATATTTCAGGTCTTTTATTGTCTTAATACAGATGATTTTGGCATACAGCTCATGAAAACCCAAAATTCCTATCTCACAAAATTAACATATTTCATCCAACCAATAAAAGAAAAGTGTTTTTAATACAAAAAACGTCAACCTTCAAATAATCATGTACAGTTATGCACTCAATACTTGTTCGGGAATCCTTTTGCAGAAATGACTGCTTCAATGCAGCGTGGCATGGAGGCAATCAGCCTGTGGCACTGCTGAGGTCTTATGGAGGCCCAGGATGCTTCGATAGCAGCCTTTAGCTCATCCAGAGTGTGGGGTCTTGAGTCTCTCAACGTTCTCTTCACAATATCCCACAGATTCTCTATGGGGTTCAGGTCAGAAGAGTTGGCAGGCCAATTAAGCACAGTGATACCATGGTCAGTAAACCATTTACCAGTGGTTTTGGCACTGTGAGCAGGTGCCAGGTCGTGCTGAAAAATGAAATCTTCATCTCCATAAAGCTTTTCAGCAGATGGAAGCAGGAAGTGCTCCAAAATCTCCTGATAGCTAGCTGCATTGACCCTGCCCTTGATAAAACACAGTGGACCAACACGAGCAGCTGACACGGCACCCCAGACCATCACTGACTGTGGGTACTTGACACTGGACTTCTGGCATTTTGGCATTTCCTTCTCCCCAGTCTTCCTCCAGACTCTGGCACCTTAATTTCCGAATGACATGCAGAATTTGCTTTGATCCGAAAAAAGTACTTTGGACCACTGAGCAACAGTCCAGTGCTGCTTCTCTGTAGCCCAGGTCAGGCGCTTCTGCCGCTGTTTCTGGTTCAAAAGTGGCTTTACCTGGGGAATGTGGCACCTGTAGCCCATTTCCTGCACACGCCTGTGCACGGTGGCTCTGGATGTTTCTACTCCAGACTCAGTCCACTGCTTCCGCAGGTCCCCCAAGGTCTGGAATCGGCCCTTCTCCACAATCTTCCTCAGGGTCCGGTCACCTCTTCTCGTTGTGCAGCGTTTTCTGCCACACTTTTTCCTTCCCACAGACTTCCCACTGAGGTGCCTTGATACAGCACTCTGGGAACAGCCTATTCGTTCAGAAATTTCTTTCTGTGTCTTACCCTCTTGCTTGAGGGTGTCAATAGTGGCCTTCTGGACAGCAGTCAGGTCGGCAGTCTTACCCATGTTTGGGGTTTTGAGTGATGAACCAGGCTGGGAGTTTTAAAGGCCTCAGGAATCTTTTGCAGGTGTTTAGAGTTAACTCGTTGATTTAGATGATTAGGTTCATAGCTCGTTTAGAGACCCTTTTAATGATATGCTAATTTTGTGAGATAGGAATTTTGGGTTTTCATGAGCTGTATGCCAAAATCATCTGTATTAAAATAATAAAAGACCTGAAATATTTCAGTTATTGTGCAATGAATCTAAAATATATGAATGTTAAATTTTCATCATGACATTATGGAAAATAATGAACTTTATCACAATATGCTAATATTTTGAGAAGGACCTGTATACTAAAATGAGAAAAATGACTCCAGAAACGCTTCATATATGGGCAATACCAAAATAAACTATTGTTTCTTTTTGAACGTCACACAAAGTGCAATTAACATTAATATCACTTTTGAGTCTTTGAAGGTAGTGGTTGGTTGGATAAATTCTGTGGAGCATTTAAATGAAATTTCCTTAACCTTATTGGTCAAAAGACACTTGTGAGGTAAAAGTCAAATTTTACTCCAATAAGTGTTCTTAATAAAACTGGACCTGTAGTGAGAAGTAGAGCAAATAACCTCCTGGAGAAAAAACTTCCGAATTGTCCTGTTCTTCTGTTTGGAAGATCATGATGACAAAAAACAAGCCTTTCCAATGTGACAGTAACCTGGGGAAGAGAAAGTTGAGTATGGCTACCTACTACACCTCTGAGAAGAGATATACCCGAGGGGATGGCATCGAAAACGATAGAAAATTTCTTTGGAGGAACAGGAATTCAATAATGTTGTAAATATTCAGCATAATTGCACAGATGCCCATCCTGGTTGAAGAGTTGGCTTACTGTAATGATGTTATCGATTCAGTTTTGAAGGATTATAGACTTGTTTTTATATGGATTGAATATATTATTCCATATGTAATAGTTATGTGGGCTAAAGTTGTGCTTATAAATTAGAGACCATGTTAACAGCATATGCTTATGAAAAGTTGATAATTTAAGGGGAATTTATTAATATTGTAATTGCAAACTAAAAGAAAATCAAGACCACATACCATGGAGAATACATTATGAGGAATTACATTCCATAATGAGGTTGGACATTTTAAATAATGTTTTATCAAATTTAGTTTTAAAGTGTAATTTATTGTTGTGAAATCAACAAAGTTGAGTCTTCCTTTAGAGTAATCATTCATCACAGCAGTCTTCTTCAAAAAATAAGTGTGATTCTTCCAAACAAAATCGAAAAGGGCTCTATCTATATTTCTGTTTCTATGAGGGTCTAGATCTAGTGATTGTGCAGCATACGTTAACCTTTGTAGACCTTCAGCCTTTGAGAGCAGAATTCTTCCTCTTACAGACACGCAGAAGCCATAAGTTTAATTTTCTTAGTTTTTGCATTTATAGGAATACAATTATTGAGGCATCTTTTGTATCGTTTCACTCAATATTTATACCCAGAGTTTTATAACAGAGTTTTTGACAGGCATATTTGAAATAGAATCAGCATCACACTCTTTTGACATATTTCACATTTTGTAAGGTTAAGGCAGAGACCAGCGGCTTTGGAAAATGATTCGAGTAGGGTAGGAACTTGAGAACTGTTTTTTGTTTTTTTAAAGATTTATTTGCAGCACTAGTGGCCTTTATTTTTCCAAGTATATATATATATATTTTTTTTTTTTTACAGTAGCTAGACAGGAAATGGGGGCAGAGAGAGTGGGGAAGACATGTGGGAAATGTCGCCGGGGCCAGGACTCGAACCCAGGACGGTCGAGGACTAAAGCCTCCGTATATGGGTCGCGGGTTTTAAACCCCTACAACACCAGTGTTGCATCCTTGCGAACTGTTTTTTTTGTGGGTTTGTTTTTTTAAGTGTTGTATCATCAGCCAGTTGACTGATAAGTGTCCTATTTGCACCAGTGAGACCCTGTAAATTACTTGATTCGATGCAGGAGCATAACTGTTGTAATTATGAATATGAATATATTATTTAATATTAATACTTTCTCATTCTGTCGTCCGGCCAAACTGCACGTTACAGCTGTAACCACGGTGATGCGGAACTTTCTGGAAACCAGTTTGCTTCTGTAGACCTTAGAGAGAAAAGTCAAGCAACGCTCGTACCTTAATTACCCCTGTTCATGAATGAATACCGGATACACAAACAGCAATTCATACCTACTTAACTTAGTGCATATGATTGTGTGATCGTATGACACTCTTGGATCCAGTTTGGAGAGTTATGTCTGTTTGCCAGCAAAGAGACATTAGCGCACTGTGTCCCTCCGTCCAGTTCCTCTGGGGACCCATGTGGAAGAGGTCAGCTTGTTGCAAAAGCGGTGATTTTATTTGGACAGTGACGTCACGGGAAGTCCACTGTTACCCCTATTCCTGGCTGTGCTGGAAAAAGGTTAATGCGATTTATTTTGAAAGTTCCAGAAAAGTTCATACTGGCTTTTCATTTTGTACCCATGGCTGTGGGGTCCCAACATAACAGTTGGGCAACAAGCAGAAAAAAAGATATGGAGATATTGGGCAGCCTTGCCTAAAATCCTTGTTGAACATAAAATCTGTCTGATAATCCATGTTTGACTTTAATTGAGCAATTGGAATTTTTATATAAAGTTCTGATGGTATTAGAAAAAAAATCTCCAAACCAAAGCTTTTTAAGAGAGGCGTAAAAATTGATGTTCAACAATGTCAAAAGCCTAAAAGAAATCCAAAAATAAAATAAAGCCATTGTCTGGGATAAAATATGTGTCATAATTCTATTTTTGGAGTGGACCAAAAGGCAGACAAGCACGGAGAAAAGCAGAGAGGTGGTCGAAAACTACTTTAATTTAAAGTGAGTCCACTTACATGCAGGCGAGGTTCTGGATGACAGGATAATCCTGATTACAAGGCACCTTCAAAACAGAATTTAACAGGATCCGCAGTTAGAACAAAATCCAAAGAGACATAACGACACCGCGTGGAACAAAGGACGAAGGCAAACTTAAATACAGACAAAGGTGGACAAGAAACAATAGGGCAGGTAATCAGAGGAACAGGGAACAGGTGACACAATGAGGCTGGGAGGCAGAGGGAGCAGGTGAAACAGATTAACCAATAAGGAGAAACACAGACCCAAGCAGAACAGGAGAAAAGATGACTAGAATAAAAGTAAACAGTAACTAAAGCTAATCTGTTAAAGGAGGAATTGGAGAATAAAGATAAACAGAAGAAACAGAGCTAAGAGGGACAATGAATGTAAAGGGAACAGAAACTGAGTAATTATCAACTAAAAGAGGAAAACTAATGATGAGAGGAGAACAGACAGGGAGGCAAAAGGAAACCAGAATTGTCAGAACACAAAGTGATGAACAAGAATACAAAAACGTCAAACAAGAGCATCTAGTAAAACAAAAACACCAAACCACAAACAAAGTCCAAAATCTCACATCCTGACAATATGAGTAATCCAATAAATCTAAAACAAGCCTGATATTATTTGAAATGTGTCTGTTATTTAAAAAACCCGGTTGTGTTTCATCTATTATAGAATCCAAAACTAGTTTAGTTCTTTGTGCAAAGATAAGGGCTACAATTTTATTATTGTTATTTAACAAACTTATAGGGTGCCAGTTGCCAAGATGAAGTACCGGTAAGCATTTGGGAATTAGTGTGAATAATCCTTGGGCCATACTCCAAGGCAAAATCCTGGCTAAAATACACTCATTAAACAGTGGAAACAAAAAAGGTGCTAATTGGGGAGCAAACCTCTTATATAACTCAGAAGATATGCCATCAGTCCCAGGGGATTTGTTATTTTTCAGACAACCTATAGAATCTTCAATTTCTTTGATTGATAACAGGACATTACATAGTTCACATATGTTGTCTTTATTACTCCAGGTGAAGGAGATCGAATCTGGAAATTTACTCCCCCACATGTCTACTAGTTCAAATCTTTCAATGAAATCTTTAAGGAATGTATTTCTACTATTACTAGTAGGTGGCCATTTATCAATCAAAGGATTAATAATGACATTGAACTCTCCCCCGATAACAATGTTTGGGAATTTTGTTAACCAACACTTATGTTTGTCACCAGTAACATTAATGACTGATTTTCTGCATGTGATTCGTACTCATAAACAATAATAATAATAAATGTAATTTATTTAAGCTGATTTCATGACAGATAAAATGATCTTTTGGGTCTATAGATGTAAGTACTGTAGAATGTCTCCTTCAAAAGTATTTGTCATTGTTAACACACCTGCTGAACGTTCTGATCTATTAGAAAACCACTAAGTCATTACCCTATTGAGTTCTTCAGAAGTTAGTATGTTCTGCTAATCAAAGGCTAGTATGAACTTTTCTACACCTTTCAGTGTCACACAAACTTGCACCTGACCCAGCCCAGGAAGAGGAGAAGTCAGAGCTGACTCCCTGTGATGTCACTTTTTGAACAAAAGCACTGTTTTCAACATGGCGGCCACACAGATTTCCAGAAAGTGAACTGGACGGAGGCACAAAACGTGCAAATGTCTCCTTGCTGACGAGCAGACATAACTTTTCAACTTGGATCCAAAAGTGACTATGATCACGCCGTTAGTATGAGCAAAGGTAAGTAATGAATTGCTGTTTGAGTACCAAGAATTCATTCATAAAAAGAGTGTAATCAGACAAGCGTGACTTGACTTTCCTTCTGAGGCCTCCAGAAGCAGCCCTAATTAAGGCAGATATTCCCCTACGGCCATTGAGAAGAAGGCATGGCCTGGTATTGAGAGCTACCCCGCTGCAACGTGTGCCTTTGTTTTACGGTTCAGTCCACACGTGCATGACCGGACAGCTTCGCTTGCCTCAACTCAATGCATAGAAACCTTTTCCTCAGCACTGTTCACGTTAGAGGTAGTTTTTGAGCAGATTAGTTTAGAATGAAATAATCTAAACAATGTTCGTTTAATGACGTTTGTTTTTTGTTTGTGTTGAGAAAACTCAACTAAGTGCTAGCAGACTAGCTGTTCAGCTAATGATGTGTTCTGTGTTGTGTTTTTAAAGTTAAGACAAGCTTTATTTAAAGGGTGGTTTTTAAACACAGATCGGCCATAATGCACACTCAAAGCTTATGCATTTTTATCCTTTTATCGATGGTATTTTAAAGATGCATGTTTGATTTTAAAGAAGTGGTAAGAAGCTATAAGCTTCTTTTCTTAGGTTTAACTGCTGTCGGCTAAGGTAATACGTGACCTATGACTGCCATCTTACAAATCCATTAAAAATCATTTATCCAGAGAGGTTGTTAGTTTCCAATCTAGGAAAATAATATTTCCCTAAATATAATTTTACTAAATGTGATAAAAATTAAATGATTTTTATCACATTTAAAATGATTAAGATAATGTTTTATCCGACCATGCATTGTGAATGGTGGTTTTAAGGTATATCAATTATCGGTTAAGTTAGATTCAAGACCAACATAACTTAATTTCCAGATTCCTCAAGATAATCTTTGATTCTTAAAATAAATAACATTAAATGGTAATGTTGCATCACTTTATTGCCCTTGGTTTGAACCATCTTTGATTCACATATTCATATTGTATATAGTTTTTGGTCTTCCATATTCTTTTATTTTGCTTGGTAGTTTAGTTGGATTTTTCTAGCATAGTAAGGAATTTGTAGATTGAAATGTGTTTGACCTTGAGTTGAGTTAAGAAATTGTGTGAATTATTCCATGTGTGTGCAGAGTTTTGCTGTTTGGTAATGCCAGAGTTTAGCTCACCCCTTTCACTTAACAGATGGAATTCTTATTCAATAAAATATTGAAATATTAATATTAAATGTTAAATAATACACAACATACTATTAACTCTTAAAACAGAAAAGTTAACATAGACCTCTCCTCTTACTTCTCCTCCTCCAGTTGATCGGTACCTGCTTGCTCTCTGTGGGGGGAGGGGCCATTTCATTAATGTGACCCAAGAGATCTTTGTAAATGTCAGAATGAGCTAAACTGACTGCAGCACTGTGTCTGGGTCGAAACCAGACATTGGATGTTGATGCTGGAAAATCCTCCACTGTGTCTGAATTAATTTTGGAACTTTGCAAAATTAGGACAAAATTCCTCCACAGTGATGTTAAAAACGTATTGCCAAATATCCCAAACACTTGATGGCAGCTGTAGCTGCAGAGGGTGGAACAGCCAGTTATTAGGTTGACGGAGTGTAGCAAATGAATATAGATAATGTCTCAAAAATGATACATGGTTAGCACCAGTGTGTAATAAAAATCATGCTACCCTGATTAAGTAAAATATTTTATTTTTATCAGTCCCAAATCTTTCCACGACCTAATTCGAATGAGAGGAATACATTATGAAAATATGTTTATGTTCAGAATCACGATATTAATACTTCAGTTGGAATCGAAACTTACTGTTTAGTCATTAAAAGAATCAATAGTTGAACTATTAGCAATCAAACTAATATGATAAACCAATTAAGAAGACAAAACCAACAAACTATCTATTTAAATGGATTTCTCAAAGGTTAAAGAATGAATGTTTATGATTTCTTAAGCTAATAAAGGTTTAACTCATCACAAACTCTCTCTCTCTGAAAGGCAATGGTTTACAAGCGTAAATCGGATTTTCTAAATACCAGATTAGAGTCTGAAGGACAGTCTGAAAGAATTCCAGAGAAGAAGACCTAGAGGTCGGTACCAAAAAACAGCCTTATAATAGTACAAGATGGAGAGCATCTTCAGGTGGGTCAGATGCTGTTTATGTTCTCAGAACCAGCTTGGGCTTCTATAGGGTTCTGTCAGTTCTGTCAGCTTCATTTCTCTGAGCCTCTCATGCTCCCTACTGCTACAGTTTAGCAACCTATCAAGACTTGTGGATAATGTGTTAATCCAGTGCACATGATTAGCAGAAACTCACCTGTAAATAAAGGTGCAGAAGGTCTGCTGATATGCACAGACCTGTCAGAATGACATTGCCTCATATGCAGTCTGGCTGAGAAATGATCTTCTGGCATCAGTAGTTATGCAGCGAGGAACATTATAATCACAAAGCTACACTCAGATGAATACTAATAAGAAGCAATTTCATCTGCTGTCACAGAGTTACATTACAAATCAAGTGGAAAATTCTAAATAGATTAGCAATTTATTTAATCGACACTCAGTCTGCTACAAGTGCCTATGGAAGCCATATTTGCAAGTGTCTTTGTTTGCTAGTCAGTAGTCTCTGTTAAAAAGATAATTCATGTCTTTATTACCTCACACGTTGATTATTGTAATGCGCTGTATTTTGGGGTTAGACAGGCTTCCCTGTTTGTTCAGCTTGTTCAAAATGTAGCTGTTCTTCTTCTAATCGTGTCAAACAGGTGAGAAAACATCATTCCTGTGCTGGCTGCTCTTCACCGGCTCCCTGTTTGCTGCAGAATTGATTTTAAAAATCTTTTATTTGGTTTTAAATGTCTCAGTGGTATGGCTCCACCCATTGTCTCCTTCAAGTTCTCTAAGGTTAGCTGACCAGCTACTCCTGGTCGTTCAGAGGATGAGGCTGAAGCTCAAAGGTGCTCTGGCTTATGCCCCTTAGTTATTTTTGGTATTTTTATTAAAGTAGGCAGACAGCAAGTGGGGTGGAAAGAAGGGGAGCACATGCAGCACAGATCAGCACTCAAGCCTAGCACTCAAACATGGGAAGCTCTGTTGAGGACTGGAGCCTCCGTATAAAGGTCGCGCCACACCACAGTGTTCTATGTCTGTTTTTACCTTTTCTGTTAATGTATAGCACTTTGTTTAACCATTTGTTATTTTTAAATGTGCTTTACAAATAAATTGAGTTGGATTGGATAAACATCTGGGCCTTGATCTTAAATTTAGACAGTAGCTAAATAGATTGTACTTCATCCTGTTTAATCCAAAGATAATCATTTAGCCCTGCTGTCAAAAGCTAACAAACCTTTAGGGTTTTCACTCAACCAGTTACATCACTGTATGGTGGGACTGTCACGATCTGTGATGGCCAAACCCATGGCCACACTCCAGTAAAATCTGTAGCTCTCATACACCTTCAATTATAGTTCATTCTTTCAAACACAATGACACATTTGTGTTTGCAATAAAAGTTTATTGATTGGTTTGCCTGCATTTGTTCTATTTGTAAGCGTCTTCCTTTATATCACTTCTGTGTTTTTTTAACTCATTTCTCACCTTTGGTTTGTAATTATTACTAGTGAGTGTGCTGATGCTTCAAAGCATGAGTCAATTAATCCAGGAAGATTTTTTGTGAAGCGCGTATCGAGGCAAATGAAGCATCGGGATGAATTGCCTCATGAGTCGAGCAATTGAATGGAAAGCCTCAGAGCTTCATTTCGCCATCACTAATTATTACTAATTCTTGTTTCTTTTAATGGTTTCTTACCTTCCATGATCCCTGGGAGTTTGCCAAGACAGAAGATGATGGCCAGGGCTCAGAGTACCCTAAATAAATGGAGGGGATAATTGCACTGCACCACCAGCTCCTGCTGGATAGGGTTAGTTTGTATTTTCTTCAGTTGTCGTAGGTTTTTTAAATTTAACTAGACTTGCATTTAAAATGTCATATTTTTGATTTCCCTCCTTGGTATTTAGTACATCCACAAAATAATTTTACCTTGTTTTTTCTTGTAGTTTGTGACTATATTGTTTAGTTACCCCTATTGTGTTGTAATAGTCTAATCAGACCTCATACACTGCTCAAAAAAATAAAGGGAACACTCAAATAACACATCCTATAACTGAATGAATGAAATATTCTCATTGAACACTTTGTTTTGTACAAAGTTGAATGTGCCTTTTTTATCAGCTTGTTGAGTTTTTTTAAGTCCCTGGCTCTGATGCTGCTTCCCCAGCAGATGATGGTAGAAGAGATCACACTTTCCACAACAGACTTATAGAAGATATGCAGCATCTTGCTGCAAACACCAAAGGACCTAAGCTTCCTCAAGAAGTACAGTCTGCTCTGTCCCTTCTTGTAGATGGCTTCACAGTTGCATCTCCACTCTAGTCTGTTGTCCAGGTGAACACCGAGGTATTTATACTCCTCCACCACCTCCACTTCTTCTCCCATGATATAAATAGTTTTTGACTTATTCCTGTTTCTTTTAAAATCTACAATCATCTCCTTTGTTTTAGTCACGTTCAAAATGAGATGATTGTTTCCACACCATGCCACAAAGCGGTCCACCACCTTTCTGTACTCAGCTTCTTGTCCATCTCTGATCCACCCCACAACTGCAGAATCATCCGAGTATTTCTGCAGATGACAGGAGTCTTGTACTGGAAGTCTGAGGTGTACAGAGTGAAAAGGAATGGTGAGAGTACAGTCCCTGTGGTGCTCCTGTGCTGCTGACTACCTGGTTAGACTCACAACCCTTCAGTCTCACAAACTGTGGTCTGTTTGTCAGGTCGTCTTTGATCCAGGAGATTGTTGAGGCCTCCACCTGAGTCTTCTGGAGTTTCTGGCAAAGGAAATCAGGTTGGATTGTATTAAATGCACTGGAGAAATCAAAGAACATGATCCTCACAGTGCTGCTGGCTTTGTCCAGATGACAGTGGGTTTGTTGAAGCAGGTGTATGGTGGCATCTTCAACTCCAACTCCACAGCGATAAGCAAACTGAAGGGGGTCCTGATGGTTTACTGTTTGCTTACTCAGGTGGGCCAACAGGAGTCTCTCTACGACCTTCATGATGTGAGATGTCAGGGCAACAGGTCTATAGTCATTGAGGACTGATGGGTGAGTTTTCTTTGGTACCGGAACAAGACAGGAGGTCTTCCACAACACCGGAACCTTCTTCTGGGCCAGGCTAAGGTTGAAGAGGTGCTGCAGAATCCCACAGAGCTCCTCTGCACAGCCCTTCAGGACTCTAGGATTGACATGATCTGGACCTGCAGCCTTATTCCTATTCAGTCTCTCCAGTTGTCTCTTCACCTGACTTCTTGAGACACACAGGTGGAAGGGGGAAGCAAAGGAAGCATCAGCATCTTCTGATATGGTTGAAGGCAAACATGTAGAAGCAGAAGGGTCTAGGGCTGAGGTGGAAGATAAAAAATGTGGGGTGTTACTGGACAGCTGTGGGTCCTGTGGGTCAAAGGAGGGTGGGATGTCTGTTTGGCTGTGAGCAGGAGAGGAGGATGCGAAGCTTGTTTCTGAACTGAACCTATTGATGAATGTGTTCAGTTAATTGGCTCTATCCAGACCTCCATCGGTCTGATCATCCTTCTGCTTGAAGCCTGTGATCTTCTTCATCCCTGTCCACACATCTCTAATATTGTTTTGCTGGAGCTTGCTCTCCAGCTTCCTCTTGTACACCTCCTTGCTGTCTCTTATCTTGACTTTAAGTTGCTTCTGTATTCTCCTCCATAATTCTCTGTCTCCCTCTCTGAAGGCTCTTTTTTTCTTGTTAAGCAGGTCCTTCAGGTCACTGGTGATCCAAGGTTTGTTATTGGGGAAGCATCTCACGGTTCTGGTGGGGATGATGTTATCCACACAGAAGTTTATATAGTCAGTTACACACTCAGTCATGGCATTGATGTCCTCTCCATGTGGCTGGCACAGTGCGTCCCAGTCTGTAGCCTCAAAGCAACCTTGCAGAGCTTCTTCAGCTCCCTGTGACCATTTTCTCACAGTCCTCTTTATTACAGGTTGTCTCTGAACAAGGGGCTTATATTTCGAGCAGAGAAAAACAAGATTGTGATCTGATTTGCCTAGAGGAGGTCTTGCTGTAGAGATGTATGAGTCCTTAACATTTGCATAAAACAAATCCAATGTTTTGTTTTCTCTGACAAACTGTTGAAATGTTGGAAGTGTAGCAGAGAGTGAAGCATGGTTAAAATCACCAGAAATTGCCACAAAAGCATTGGGGTTTTGTGTCTGTAGCTTAGCAACCACTGAGCTGATGGCATCACATGCAGTGTCGGCAACAGCGGAAGGTGGAACGTAAACTGTTGCCAAAATAACACTGGTGAACTCTCTGGGTAAATAAAATGGACGAAAACTTACTGCCAACAGTTCAATATCAGGACTGCAGAGATGACACTTCACAGTAACATGTCCTGGATTACACCATCTGTTGTTCACAAGTACTGCCAGTCCACCTCCTTTACAATTGCCGCTCCTCTTTAAATCTCTGTCTGCTCGTATGGTTAAAAAGATCAGCAGAGATACGCTGGAGTCGGGGATATGATCCTGCAGCCATGTCTCAGTAAAACACATGATACTGCATGCCCGGTACTCTGGCTGGGTCCTTTGTAGGGCTTGGAGTTCATCCAACTTGTTTCCCAACGATCTCACATTGCCCATCAAAATCGACAGAAGAGATGGTTTGAACTTCCTCCTTCTCTCTCTTCTCTTAGCTCCTGCTCTGCATCCACAGTGTCTCCTTTTCAACTCATCAGGGATTTGGGGTTGTAGCTGAAGTATTATTTGAGCTTTTGAGATATTAATCAGCTGCTCCCGGTTGTAAGAAACAACCCACTGCCAAATCTTGTAGAGTCTGACCCACTGCCAAACGGGTCATGCTGAAGGATGTTGCAGGCAGCAAATCGCTCTCCACGGTGTCTCCAGACTCTGTCACATCTGTCACATGTGCTCAGTGTGAACCTGCTTTCATCTGTGAAGAGCACAGGGTACCAGTGGCAAATTTGCCAATCCTGGTGTTCTCTAGCAAATGCCAAGAGTCCTGCATGGTGTTGGACTGTGAGCACAACCCCCATTTGTGGACGTCGGGCCCTCATACCATCCTCATGGATTCGGTTTCTAACCGTTTCTGCAGACACATGCACATTTGTGGCCTGTGGGAGGTCATTTTGCAGGCTCTGGCAGTGCTCCTCCTGTTCCTCCTTGCACAAATGCGGAGGTAGCGGTCCTGATGCTGGGTTGTTGTCCTCCGACGGCCTCCTCCACATCTCCTGGTGTACTGGCCTGTTTCTTGGTAGCGCCTCCAGGCTCTGGACACTATGCTGAGAGACACAGCAAACCTTGCCACAGCTTGCATTGATGAGCTGCACTACCTGAGCCACTTGTGTGGGTTGTAGAGTCTGTTTCATGCTACTACGAGTGTGAAAGCACCACCAACTTTCGAAAGTGACCAAAACATCAGCCAGAAAGCATATTTACTGAGAAGTGGTCTGTGGTCCTCACCTGCAGAACCACTCCTTTATTGAGTGTGTCTTGCTAATCGCCTGTGAAATTGATTGTCGATCAGTGTTGCTTCCTAAGTGGACAGTTTGATTTCACAAAAGTTTGATTTACTTGGAGTAATATTGTGTTGTTTAAGTGTTCCCTTTATTTTTTCAGCAGTGTATATATACCCTTTTGTGTCATTTCTTTGTTCAGTGGGTCGGTCGGTTTGTTTGTTCACATTTTTTGAGTAAACTTTTATTTCTTTGACTTCTTTTATGAACTTGGTATTCAGTTTGTGTAAGTATAACTTTTTGGGTTAAATTAAAAATCAAATTTTTCTAATAATCTCTGACTCCTCCTACCTTTCAACTCAGTCCATTACATGATCAAACTCTTAAGACACGGGGAAAAGGTTTTAAGTTTTCACATTTCACACCTCTGGATCAAAACCGGGTTCTGACTTTATCCAAAAAAAAAAAAACTCCTTCCGGCCTGGGAAAAGGACCTTTCCAATAAATAATGAAAAATCAAAAATTATTATGACATTCATTCCCATGATGAATGAATGTAAAATCTCTGATCAGATCTGTGTGGATGTGTTATTCTGTAACACAATACGCAAACTTTCGTTGTCCGATGAGCTAACCCCTCCCTCCTACTTCCCCATGTCTAAAGGGATTGCTCAATCCAGCTCTCCATCCAACGGGTCCGGACTTCCCCAAACCTGAAAGGTCTTACTAAGCAGGTTTACTGAAAGTTCTGTTTAAGCTGGTGTCAGGAAATGACTCACCTAGCCTTTGACAGCCTTCATCCAAAAGTCTCGCCCTTCTTCAACTGGAAGTCCGGGCGACCGAGTAGCCTCTCGCAGTCATCCACACCTTTGACAGTCACTTTTGTTCACGGCTGCTCATTCCCTAATTTACAACTGGCTCTTGGTATATGGGCTAGGTTAATTTTACTAGCGCAGCACGAGCCCCAAGGGCGCTGTTTTATCAAACTTGACTAAGGCAACATATAAAAACCTCCTAAAATATCTTAGAACCAGGCAACAAGACTTTTTACCACCAATGAAAAACCAACAATACAGTGACTCAAATAACTGAATGTCCACGATTTAACTAGAATTTTATATGCTTTCTTTAATTAGTAATGCTTTTGCAGGGGTCAGTAACAGCTTAAATTCGGCAACACAAAATAATTTCAATAATAGATATTAATCAATCAACTCAACCTGTCTCTCCCTGATGCTGAAACTAGTGAGTTTGAAGAGGCTTTGAAGATGGAGGCTCATCCATGCACCTGATGGAGAAAGATTCTTCTGGTAACGAGTGGTTTCTTGAAGGGAATACGACTTAATCTTCAGTTTTCTTCCTTTAAGTGGCAGGCACTGATGCTCCAGGCTTTGATGGTTAAACAGGATCTTTGTTGTTATATGTCTCCAAAGACGGTAGTTTCCAGAGGCTGAAGAGTTGAAGGAAACCTGGGGACATAAATGAAGTTGATTCAGGACTTCCAGAAGCCTGAAACTGGGAGCAATCAGCTGTTCACCGATCAAGTTCACTTCTGTTGTTTGGATAAAAAGGCGTTAGATGAAATCAGATTCTTAATTTTGAGGCACAGTCCTTTCTGGGCTCACGGGTTGCTCCTCTTTTTTAATGCAGTCGATCAGTGGAGCTGTGTCTCTGTTCCTTTTCCATCCAAGCTTATTTTCTCCGTCCGAACTTGTTCGCTGGTCTTCTGCGAGGAAACAACCCCGTTTCTGCTCTCAGCATTGTTTTTATAGAGCTTGATGCCTTCACCGGTCAGGCCCTTATTAGTCTTCTTAATTATTGCGCAACCTATTCAGCTCAGCTTCTTGATTATTGCTCAATACTTTAGTCATGGTCATTGTGACCTACTGATTTTGCTTCTCAGCCTTGGAGATGCCAAAAATAGCCATGCTGGTCTGTAGTCGCATCCTCCCGTCGCTGTCAGCATGCAGCCAGCTCTCGTCACTCCTAGTCATCCTACAGTTCTTTCCCTAATCTGCTCAGTTTTAAACTTTACACAGTATTACACATTTCATTCTTCAGCTTTCAGCTTTCACTTTAAAACACCGTTGCAAAACCATCACTTCATTCTTTTTATTCATGCTTTACAAATGATTAATGTTATATTTCTTTCATATATAGCTGATTGAGAATGTCAAGCCTTAATGTTTTTCCTCTAATTCTCAGTTCTTAACCACATTTCAATCATACATCTTTTAACTTGTTAATCAAAGACTACTAATTTTATTCAATACATGTGAAAGAATATAAAACCATCATGCATCTTTTCTTTGGATATACTTGTTTATATTTTTGCAAAAGATAAGTCAGATAGCATGTGGCAGATAATATGTGGCTCCACACAGGTCTGTCCAGTATCTCAGCTCCAGAATATGAGAACATGCTTGTTTCACTCCTCACTGCTTCAACTGTGTGTTTTAATAATTATTGCATGGATTACACATAAGGATATAAGGATATTTATTGTAACTTTTATGGAGTGAACTGTGAGCAGTTACTAAATGTTGCATGGGTTACATGGAAGGATCTCACCTTACTTTGACAAAACCAATCCATACTCGTATATGGGAAATGTTGAATAATCTTTCAATAGTTGTAATAAAGGTATATGTTTGATTCGGATGATAAACTATAAGCTTCTTTTTTTAGCTCCAACCGCTAACAGCTAAGAACACGTGCTTGCCTGCTAAAGATCATTTTCCTGAAAAGGTTGTTAGTTTTCAATATAGTAAAATAATATTTCCCTAAATATTATTTTACTAAACTTGATAACTAAGTAACACAATTAAGCCCATTTCTCAAAGATTTTGTTCTTATTCAAAATAATATTTCTTTAAATATTTTTGCATTTTGAATGGTTGTCTAAAGGTATGGCAATTATTGTCTAAGTTAGTTCCAAGACTAACTTAACTTCACTTCCAGATTCTTCAAGATAATCCTTGGGTCTCAAACATAAATAACATTGCTTGGTAATGTTGCATCACTTTATTGGTCATGGTTTTCAACCATCTTTGATCAACTTGTTTATACATAGCCCATTAGTCTTCCTTATTCCTTAATTCTGCTTGGCAGTTTAATTGGATTGTTTTAGCATGGTAAAGAGTTTGTTGATTGAAATATGTTTGACTTTGAGTTGATTTATTGTTAATAAATTCTTGTATTTTAAGAAATTGTGTGAATCCATTCCATGTGTGTGCAGAGTTTTGCTGTTCAATAGTGTCAGAGCTTGGCTCATCCCTTTCAGGTTTGTCCTAATGCCACCGCCTTATTGGGCTGGTATTCACAGGACAACCCTTAACAGACCAAAATATTATTTAATAAAATATTAAAGTTCGTTCGTTCATTCGTCGTCTTCCGCTTATCCAGGACCGGGTGGCGGGGGCAGCAGACTCAGCAGAGACGCCCAGACGTCCCTCTCTCCAGACACCTCCTCCAGCTCCTCCAGGGGGAGCCCAAGGCGTTCCCAGGCCAGCCGAGAGACATAGTCCCTCCAGCATGTCCTGGGCCGTCCCCTGGGCCTCCTCCCGGTGGGACGTGCCTGGAACACCTCCCGAGGAAGGCGTCCAGGAGGCATCCGGTATAGATGCCCGAGCCACCTCAACTGGCTCCTCTCGATGTGGAGGAGCAGCGGCTCTACTCCGAGCTCCTCCCGGATGGCCGAGCTCCTCACCCTATCTCTAAGGGAGTGCCCGGCCACCCTACGGAGGCAGCTCATTTCAGCCGCTTGTATCCGTGATCTCGTTCTTTCGGTCATGACCCAAAGTTCATGGCCATAGGTGAGGGTAGGAACGTAGACCGACCAGTAAATTGAGAGCTTTGCTTTTCGGCTCAGCTCTCTCTTCACCACAATGGACCGGCACAGCGCCCCCATTACTGTGGCAGCCGCACCGATCCGTCTGTCGATCTCCCGCTCCATTCTTCCCTCACTCGTGAACAAGACCCCGAGATACTTAAACTCCTCCACTTGAGGCAGGAACTCCCCTCCAACCTGAAGAGGACAAGCCACCCTTTTCCGGTAGAGTACCATGGCCTCGGACTTGGAGGAGCTGATCCTCATCCCAGCCGCTTCACACTCGGCTGCGAACCGCCACAGCGCATGCTGTAGGTCTTGGCTAGAGGGGGCCAGCAGGACCACGTCATCCGCAAAAAGAAGAGACGAAATCCACTGGTCCCCAAACCAGACCCCCTCCGGCCCTTGGCTGCGTCTAGAAATCCTGTCCATAAAAGTTATGAACCAGACCGGCGACAAAGGGCAGCCCTGCCGGAGTCCAACATGCACTGGGAACAGGTCCGACTTAGTGCCGGCAATGCGGACCAAACTCCTGCTCCGCTCGTACAGGGACCGGATGGCCCCTAATAAAGGGCCCCCGATTCCATACTCCTGGAGCACCCCCCACAGGGCATCACGAGGGACACAGTCGAATGCCTTCTCCAGGTCCACAAAACACATGTGAACCGGTTGGGCAAACTCCCATGAACCCTCGAGCACCCTGTAGAGGGTATAGAGCTGGTCCAGTGTTCCACGGCTGGGACGAAAACCACACTGTTCCTCCTGAAGCCGAGGTTCGACTATCGGTCGGACTCTCCTCTCCAATACCCTGGCGTAGGCCTCACCAGGGAGTCTGAGGAGTGTGATCCCCCTGTAGTTGGAACACACCCTCTGGTCCCCCTTCTTATAAAGGGGGACCACCACCCCAGTCTGCCAGTCCAGAGGCACTGTCCCCGACCGCCACGCAATGTTGAAGAGGCGTGTCAACCATGACAGCCCTACAACATCCAGACACTTGAGGTACTCAGGGCGGATCTCATCCACCCCCGAAGCCTTGCCACCGCGGAGCTTTTTAACTACCTCGGTGACTTCAGCCTGGGTGATGAAAGAGTCCAACCCCGAGTCCCCAGCCTCTGTTTCCACCACGGAATGCATGATGGCAGGATTGAGGAGATCCTCGAAGTACTCCTTCCACCGCCCGATAATGTCCTCAGTCGAGGTCAACAGTCTCCTGCCCCCACTATAAACAGTGTTGGCAAAGCACTGCTTCCCCCTCCTGAGGCGCCAGACGGTTTGCCAGAATCGCTTCGAGGCCAACCGGTAGTCCTTCTCCATGGCCTCACCGAACTCTTCCCAGGCCCGAGTTTTTGCCTCTGCCACAGCCCGGGCCGCAGCACGCTTGGCCTCACGGTACCCGTCAGCCGCCTCAGGAGTCCCACAAGCCAACCACAGCTGATAGGACTCCTTCTTCAGCTTAACAGCATCCCTTACTGCCGGTGTCCACCACCGGGTTCTGGGATTGCCGCCACGACAGACACCGCAGACCTTACGGCCGCAGCTATGGGCAGCAGCATCGACAATAGATGCAGAGAACATGGTCCACTCGGACTCTATGTCTCCAACATCCCCCGGGATCTGGTCGAAGCTCTCCCAGAGGTGGGAGTTGAATACATCCCTGGCCGAGGGCTCCGCCAGGCGTTCCCAGCAGACCCTCACTATGCGCTTGGGCCTGCCAAGTCTGTCTGGCTTTCTCCTCCTCCAGCGGATCCAACTCACCACCAGGTGATGATCAGTGGACAGCTCAGCCCCTCTCTTCACCCGAGTGTCCAAAACATGCAGCCGAAGGTCTGATGATACGACAACAAAGTCGATCATCAACCTCCTGCCTAGGGTGTCCTGGTGCCAAGTGCACTGATGGACACCGTTATGTTTGAACATGGTGTTCATTATGGACAATCCGTGACTAGCACAGAAGTCCAATAACAAAACACCACTCGGATTCAGATCGGGGAGGCCATTCCTCCCGATCACGCCTCTCCAGGTGTCACTGTTGTTCCCCACGTGGGCGTTGAAGTCCCCCAGCAGAATAATGGAGTCCCCGGGAGGGGCACTATCCAGCACCCCCGACAGGGACGCCAAGAAGGCCGGGTACTCTGCACTACCACTCGGCCCGTAGGCTGAAATGATAGTCAGAGACCTCTCCCCAACCCGAAGGCGCAGGGATACGACCCTCTCATCCACTGGGGTAAACCCCAACACGAGACGGCTGAGCTGGGGGGCAACAAGCAAACCCACACCAGCCCGCCGCCTCTCCCCGTGGGCCACTCCAGAGTAGAAGAGAGTCCAACCCCTCTCAAGGAGATGGGTTCCAGAGCCCACGTTGTGCGTGGAGGCGAGCCCGACTATTTCTAGTTGATATCTCTCGACCTCCCGCACAAGCTCAGGCTCCTTCCCCCCCAGCGAGGTGACATTCCACGTCCCTAGAGCCAGCCTAAGCATCCGGGGATCGGGCCGCTGAGGTCTCCACCTTCGTCCGCCACCCAATCCTCTTTGCACCGGTCCCTCACGGTTCCCCCTGCAGGTGGTGGGCCCACTGGGGGATGGCCTCGCGTCTCTCGTTCGAGCTTGGCCCGGCCGGGTCCCGCGAGGAGCAACCCGGCCACCAGGCGCTCTCCGACGAGTCCCGACCCCAGGCCTGGCTCCAGGGTGGGACCCCGGCTCCGCCGTACCGGGCGACGTCACGTGCCTCGATATTTTGTTCTTCATGAGGGGTTCTTGAACCATTCTTTGTCTGACCCATCACCTAGAGCCTGTTTGCCATGGGAGACCCTACCAGGGGCATTTAGGCCCCAGACAACATAGCCTCTAGGATCATTTGAGCACTCAAACCCCTCCACTACGTTAAGGTAAAGTATTAATATTAAATAATATATTCATATTCATAATTACATCAACAAAAAACGGATAACATGTTATGCTGTTGAAAATTAAAACTGTACATCACACTGAATAACACCATCAGAACATAAGAGAAAACATGGTGTTGACAGGATCATGCAGTGGGAATGCTTTTCTTTACGAGGAACAGGGAAGCTGATCAGAGTTGATGGGAAGATGGATGGAGCTAAATTCAGGACAATCCTGAAGGAAAACCTGTTAGAGGCTGCAGAAGACTTGAGACTGGGGTGGAGGTTCACATTCCGGCAGGACAACCACCCTAAACATATTGCCACAGCTACAATCTAATGGTTCACATATCACATAACGTGGAAATGTTAAAAGGGTCATGTGCATTGAACTGAGATACTGCTGTCTAAAGAACTTGTCCTTTAAATTTGTGCATATGTAAAGCTGTTTAAAGCATCATCAGTGAATCATCTCAATGTTATTAAATTCAAATGTTATTTATGTTATTTATTTGAAATGTGACTAGTTTTGACATCTCTTGCCAATTTACAGTCCCTCTAGGCAATAGGCACCAGAATAACTATGATAATTGTTCAAAATCTGCACTGTGCTCTGCATCAAAGGAGGCATTTTTGCATAATATTTCCCGCAGGTTCAAAGCTGTCGTTATGCTGAACAAATGGTCCCAACTGTGGCTGCTGCTTTTTAATGCAGGGAGAGATTGGGGTTAGAACGTGGCTGTGTAATTATGTAATTAAAACAAGGTTATCAAAATTAAAGTAGAACAGTTTTCTTCATATTTTTGGCATTAAAAGCATTAGGCTCCTTGTGTGCTATGTGCTCCAGGCCTTACAGATCTTAATTGGGCACCAGTGTTAAATATTTAGGCACTTTCTAATGTGATTTCATTAATTCACTGTCCTCTAAACACAAAGACCCTGGCTGCATTAGGAAAACACCCTCTTTTTTCTGTATACTTACTCAGGACCTCTACCTGTCCAAATTTGGAGAGGAAATTTGAGCCAACGCTGATTGAGTTACGTCTCTAATCTCTTTTTGCTCTTCGTCTCCTTGACGTTAGAGAAAAAAAAAGAGTCTATCCATTTTAGAGTGAGGTGGGGTCTGGAGAGGGGGAGAGTAGTGTTGATGTGACAGACACGGCGTCAGCCTCAGCTAAGGAAGCAGAAACCCTCGGAGGTCTAGGTTGACTGGCAGTTTATCGACAAGGTCATGATAGCAGAACTGGCTGTATGCCTCAGAGCCACTGCATTAATCCCTTCACTGTGCCCATCCGCCTGCATGCACCCAATTCTGACATTTCAGCCACTCGATTACATCACACCTGTCCCTCAAAAAGGAGCACTGACAAAGCTGTATTTTACCTGTGGATCTAAAGCCTCGAATACTCACAGTAGCTTCATAAAATTACAATAAAGGGCAAATGACATGAAGTTAGCTGAACATGGCAATAATTAAACCTCCAATTGAAACCAAATATTTCCATACAATGTGGAAAAAGACAGAACCTTTTTTCTTTCTGTCTAGGATTTACTAAATTATTTCTATTTGCTATTTGCCAGAATAATGAGAGAATTCCAAACATTTGAGTTAAATCAAGCCATCGGTATGGATGTATTTTAAGGCAACGCCTCAAACACTCCTTGTGTGACATCAAGGAAAATCAAAAGAAATCTGCTCAGATATCAGGAAGAGAATTGTGGACCTCGACAAGTCTGGTTCATCCTTAGGTCCAATCTCCAGATAACTGAAGGTTTCAATTTCATTTGTTCAAACATGTATATATAAACAGCATGGAAACGTCCGGCCATCATATTGTTTAGGGAGGAGACGGGTTCTGTGTTCCAGAGATGAACAGTTTCTAGTGCAAAATGTGTGAATCAGCCCCAGAAAAAAAACTAAAGACCTCATGAAAATGCTGCTAAAGCTGGTAAGAGAGCATCATTGTCCAGTGAAACAAGTCCTATGACAACATGGGCTAAAAGGCCACTCAGAAAGAAAGACGACATTACTCCAAAAGCAACATGAAATTAGAGTTTACAAATGCACTCAGTGACAAAGTCTTTAGTTGTTGGAGACATTGCATCATGAAGAAAGAACATTCGGTGGTAATTTTAAATTAACATCTTAAGACATCAGCAGGGACCTTAAAGCTTTGACACACGTGTCTTCCAGTTTCGACAATGTCCCTCAGCATACCACCAAATTAGTTACAAATTGGCTAAAGGACAACAAAGTCAATATTTTGGAGTGACCATGACAAATGCTGCAGTTCTCTAGATCGATCTTGGTCTCATCCTTAGGTCCAATGTCCAGATGACTGAATGTTTCATTTTAATTTGTTCAAAAATGTATATATAAACAGCATGGGAACGTCCGGCCATCATAAAGTTCTCAAGATTGGTCTTGGTCTCACCCTTAGGTCAGTGACAAGGTTTTTAGTTGTTGGAGATATGGCATCATGAAGAAGAACATTCTGTGGTAATTTTAAATTAACATCTTAAGACATCAGTAAGGACCTTAAAGCTTGGACACGTATGTGTCTTCCAGTTTCAAATTCAATTCAAATTCAAAAGTACTTTATTAATCCCAAGGGAAATTAAATGTTGTTGTAGCTCATTATGTAGGTTTCTTCAAAGAGCCGTTGTAGATGCTGATGGCTGTGGGCAGAAAGGATCTCCTGTAGCAGTCTGTCTTACAGCACATCTGAAGAAGCCTCTGACTGAAGACACTCTGTTGTTGTAGGACAGTCTCATGAAGAGGATGCTCAGGGTTCTCCATAATGTTCATTTTATGAAGAATCCGTCTTTGCACAATGATCTCCAGAGGTTCCAGAGGAGTCCCCAGACAATGTCCCTCAGCATACCACAAAAGGACAAAGGACAAAGTCAGTATTTTGGAGTGACCATCACAAATGTTGCAGTTCTCTAGATCGGTCTTGGTCTTAAGACCACAATTTCCAAGTCCTGGTCTTGTAATAAACCCTTTACATTTTTTAATTGTTGTCTTGTTGTCAGAATGCAGGAGTCAGGAATTTTTCAAGAGACCAGTCAAGCCCACAGCTGCAGAAACATCCTTTGTTTTTTGCAGCTAAATCTAAACACTTAGAGCTGTATTTAAACACAGCCAATAAAGATTTTTACTTTTATTCCACAACCCTTACCTGTCACCTTAGGCAGTCTTGATTAAACACTAGTCATCACAAATTACCAATCTGTGAGGAAGGAGGCCTGCAAACCGGACCCAGTTCCAACAGTTCTGACTGGGCCAAAATACAAGCAAACTATTGTAAGAAGCTTTTGAAAGAAAAGCTAATATATCTGCCCGAAGTCAGATAGTTTGAAAGACTAAGTGACCTAAAACAGGGGTGTTGGACAGTAGTGTGACCATGTTTTACAGTGTAAGTCAATTTCTAGTTTTAACTGAAGTTTGAGAAAACAGAGTTGATAATCAGTCCCCAGGTACCTTGGATGCTTACAATTCAACAGAGGCTGTTAGGAAATGGTCTCCTTGGACCCAAATATTCATTAATTGACGAACATCGTCGCTCTTGAGCAATGAATCATACGCCCACTGTACTTGTATCAGTTATTGCAAAGAAAGAAAGTGGATGTTTCATGAATAGACACTCATTTGCCTCATTGTTTAATGTTTAATTTAAATCTACACTGCAGAGAGGGATCAGAAAGAGCATATTACAGAACAATAGGCAAAGTTCCACAGCGCACTCACATGGTTGTGAGAGTGAGATGTCTGCTCCCCCTGCAGTCGGACATGAAAGAAAGGCTCAGACAAGGCTCCTGTATGCTGAGGTGGTATAGGCGCAGAAAACAGAGTTCAGCCATAGCCTAGGGGCTTTGCTATGTTTAGCGAGGAAGTCATTATGTAAGGTGTCATTATGCAGTTGTCTAAGATCCCTCCTGGTGTCTTTCAGTGACAGTCAGCTGATATCTGATGGTAATGCAGAGGTGAGAGGAAAGGACCATGGAAATTGTCAGGGGTATGATTGTAGACATTCCTGCTGTGCAGGCATAGAGTAAAGGGAGAGTGGAAGGGATCTTCCATCTCATGCAAAACCAAGCTTTTTGTGAATTTTAAATGGATTTTATCCCTACTAATGTTTTTTCAGTATCCAGTGAACTTAAATCCTTTATTTATTCTACCTGTTTTCATCAAAGTTTAACACCACTATTAAACATTTCTTCTTTCATGTTGTGTTACACATATAATTAACTAGCTGACAGAGCATTACACAAGTGAAAATGGGAGAGGTCAGTCAAGGACTCTGTGTTAGACATCCAGTGTGATCCTGGATGTCAATACTTCTGATTAGCAATGGGCTCTTGGACTCTCTTTAACCTCAACTCATCATACAGAGACTTACAAAAGTAATCCTACCTTTTGAATGTTTTAACATCTTCAACATAGAACAAATTATTGTTTGTTTAATTAGGATTTTATGTGAAAGACCAACACAATATGGTCCAAGCCCTAAAGGCCTATTTCTGTGGGTCCTCTGGTTCCCACCGATAACCAGTCACAGCTCCTAATTTCACAAAAAACTCACAATACCCACAACTCCAGATGTAATGGGACCCACACCTTCCAAAAACGTTCACTTTTGTCTTGTCAGTCCACAGAATGTTTTCCCAACAGTCTTGGGAATTATCAAAATCGTAAATGTGAGACAGGGTTATTATAGTTAACAAAAACGAATGAAAAAATTAAACCGAAACTGGTAGAAAAAAAATATATTGACTTAAATAAATAAAACAAAAAGGGGAAAAGGGAAAGGAAACGTTGCACAAGTGTCTAAGGTTACAGAGCACAGCTTGTACTTCCAATCCATTTACTCCTGCTCCTTATAAATGAAAACAAATATTCAGACAACCATCAGCATAGGCAACTACAAAGTAAGATGCTGATTCAGATAGTTTAATTCAACTCAGTTTTATTCATATAGCAGCAATTCCCAACACATGTCAGCTCAAGGCACTTCACAAAGGGTTTGGAATGGTGGGGGGAGGTTAGAATAAACTACTGAGTGTTAGAATTGGCCACTTTAGAATGGGCTATGTGTAGGGGTTCTAAGTAAAATAATAAACTGATAAAGTTTGTCCATCTAGAGCCCACTGGTGGCCATTGTTATACTAAAAACCACAATGATTGGGGGTACCTCTCTCTGTCAGACTGATTATAACCAGGGTGTGTTTGCAACTCAACCATAACTGAGCCAGTTTAGGCTAAACCTGACTCCCACTTACTCCATCCAAAAGGGAGGAAGAAAGAGGTAAAAATTATTGGCGAGTGTTGTTTCGTGTTGCATTGTATGAAAGGTGGGTAACTTTGAAATGGGCTAAGTCAATTCAATCGAATCATACAGATTTCAAGTCAGGTACATACATTCGAATTAATCCTAACTATCGAACAGTGCAGTCAGATTTAGTTATAGTAATTGGTTAAAAAGTTTTTCTATCTAATGAAACCCAGCAGCTTGCATCGTCACTGACTTGTAGCAGTCACGCCTCATGGATGAGCATGTAGTGACAGTGGACAATCACTGGTGTTGACTATGCAGCAATCCCTCATACTGAGCATGCATGTAGTGACAGTGGAGGGGAACAACTCCCTTTTAACAGGAAGAAACCTCCAGCAGAACCAGGCTCAGTGTGAGCAGCCATCTGCCACGACCGACTGGGTGTTTGAGAGAACAGAGCAGAGACAAAAAAAGAGCACAGAAGCACTGATCCAAGAGTACTTTCTATGGGAAGTAAAAGTAAATGTTAATGGATGTAGCTCTTTCAGTGGTTTCATCTAGGAAGAAAAAACAGATAAACTCTGAGCCAGTTTTCAAGTTTAGAGTATGAGAGAGAGCACATACAGTTAGTCACAGTAAAGTTCAGTCAGTAGCTATGTCTAGGAGAAAAATAGGGTTAAACACTGAAAGACAGGGCCAAGTGGATCATCGGTAGAGGATGAGTATTAAGTTGTTGCCAGCAGAAGCTTGGACAATGCCCCCCTTCAGAAAGGTGTCACAGGTAGACACAGAGTCAGGCCAGATGTAGCTTCTAGGAAGAGAAAAGAGAGAGAACATAAAGTTAAAAGCTGAAATAACAGCAAATAATGCAAAAGTATGAGAATGTAGCAGAGGGTGAAAGTGGTCATTATGTCCTCCATCAGCCCAAGCCTATAGCAGCATAACTACAGAGATAGCTCAGGATAACCTAAGCCACTCTAACTATAAGCTTTATCAAAAAGGAAAATTTTAAGCCTAGCCTTAAAAGTAGACAGGGTGTCTGCCTCATGGACTAAAACTGGAAGCTGGTTCCACAGGAGAGGAGCCTGATAACTAAAGGACCTGCCTCCCATTCTACTTCTAGAGACTCTAGGAACCACCAGTAAACTTGCAGTCTAATAACGAAGTGCTCTGTTAAGAACATATGGAACAATCAGATATCTGATGTGTGATGGAGCTTGGCCATTAAGGGCTTTATATGTGAGGAGGAGAATTTTAAATTCTATTCTGGATTTAACATGGACCCAATGAAGGGAAGCTAAAATAGGAGAAATATGATCTCTCTTTAATTTTCATAAAAACTCTTGCTGCAGCATTTTGAATCAGCTGAAGGCTTTTAACTGCTTTTTATGAACATCGTGATAGTAAGGGATTACAATAGTCCAGCCTCGAAGTAAAAAATGCATGGACTAGTTTTTCAGCGTCACTCCTGGATAACATATTGATAATTCTGGCAATGTAACCCTGGAGTTTGAAGATGATTTATCATTTACATGAATAAACTGGAATCTGTCAGACAAATAAGATTTAAACCAGCCTAGTGCTGTTTCCCAGATCCCTACAGCATGTTCCAGCCTTTCTAAGAGAATATTGTGACCGACTGTATCAAATGCAGCACGGAGATCAAACAGGACAAGTACAGAAACAAGTCCATTATCTGAGGCTAGGAGAATATTCTTAGTGATTTTCAGCAGAGCGGTTTCAGTGCTATGATGAGCTCTGACACCTGACTTAAACTTTTCAAACAGAATATTCCTGTGTAAATGCTCACACATTTGATTGGCAACTATTTTCTCAAGAATTTTAGATAAGAACGGAAGATTGGATATAGGTCTGTAATTTATTAAATATTCTTGATCAAGTGAAGGTTTCTTAAGTAAAGGTTTAATTACAGCTACCTTAAAAGCCTGTGGTACATATCCATTTAATAAGGATAGATTAATCATATCTAAAATGGGGCTGGTAATCAGATGGAACACTTCCTTAAATAATTTGGTTGGGATTGGGTGTAACATACAAGTTAAAAGTTTAGATTAAGCTAATATTTTTGATAACTCAAGAAGCCCCACAGGATCAAAACAGTCCAAACACAGATCAGGTTCTGATGTCACTTCTAATGTTGTCTCACTTGCTGAGGATGAAGTAATCATCTTCGGGAGTATGCCAATGGTTTTGTTTCTAATAGAATCAATTTTATTTTAAAAAAATCCCATAAAGTCATGACTGCTGAAAGCTAAGGGAATGGATGGCTCAACAGAGCTATGACTTTGTATAAGTTTAGCATTAGTACTAAAGAGAAACCTAGGATTATTCTTGTTCTCTTCTATTAATGATGAGAAATAAGCTGTTCTAGCTTGGCAAAGTGTCTTTTTATACAACAGTATGCTATTTTTCAAGATTAAGTTGGAATCCCCTAAGAGTGTAGATCGCCATTTTCTCTCCAATTTCCTAACATTTTGCTTTAAACTATGCAGCTCTGAATTAAACCAGGGAGCCAGCCTCCTATAAATAATTAGTTTCTTTTTCAAGGGGGCTGCATTGTCCAATGCACCACACAATGAAGAGTGTGAATCAATTTGTGAAGGGGAAGAAACAAAATTATTGCCCTCCACTGTGTTTTTCTCTGATAATGAGTGGAATTAAACGTGGAAGAGATTCTTTGAAGGTTGTTACAGCATTTTCTGATAATGGGTTACTATAATGACATTTTCTTTCAGGTGTGGAGTACTCAGTTAAATTAAACTCAAAGGTTATCAAAATAATGGTCAGACAGGACAGGGTTATGAGGAAGTATTGTTATTTCTTTACACTCAATGCCATGTCAGCACAAGGTCCAGAGAATGAAGATAAAGGTGTGTAGGTTTGCTAATGTTTTGAGCCAATTTAACCAAAGCCAATTGAGTCTAAGATAGCATTGAAGGCTATATTTAGGCTATCACTTTCAGTGTCAGAATGAATGTTAAAATCCCCCACTATAATAACCTTATCTATATTTAACATTAAATCAGATAAAAAGTCTGAAAACTGATGGAGTAAGAGCTTTACCCAGAGCTTTACTCTTTACCTAGAGAGTTCACCACTGTTATTTTGGCAACAGTTTACGTTCCACCTTCTGCTGTTGCCGACACTGCATGTGATGCCATCAGCTCAGTTGTTGCTAAGCTACAGAAACAAAACCCCAATGCTTTTGTGGCAATTTCTGGTGATTTTAACCATGCTTCACTCTCTGCTACACTTCCAACGTTTCAACAGTTTGTCAGCTGCTCTACCAGAGAAAACAAAACATTGGATTTGTTTTATGCAAATGTCAAGGACTCATACATCTCTACAGCAAGACCTCCTCTAGGCAAATCAGATCACAATCTTGTTTTTCTCTGCTCGAAATATAAACCCCTTGTTCAGAGGCAACCTGTAATAAAGAGGACTGGGAGAAAATGGTCACAGGAAGCTGAAGCTCTGCAAGGTTGCTTTGAGGCTACAGACTGGGACGCACTGTGCCAGCCACATGGAGAGGACATCAATGCCATGACTGAGTGTGTAACCGACTATATAAACTTCTGTGTGGATAACATCATCCCCACCAGAACCGTAAGATGCTTCCCCAATAACAAACCTTGGATCACCAGTGACCTGAAGGACCTGCTTAACAAGAAAAAAAGAGCCTTCAGAGAGGGAGACAGAGAATTGAGGATTATACAGAAGCAACTTAAAGTCAAGATAAGAGACAGCAAGGAGGTGTACAAGAAGAAGCTGGAGAGCAAGCTCCAGCAAAACAATACCAGAGATGTGTGGACAGGGATGAAGAAGATCACGGGCTTCAGGCAGAGGGATAATCGGACCGATGAATGTCTGGACAGAGTCAATGAACTGAACAAATTCTTCAATAGGTTCAGTTCAGAAACAAGCTTCGCATCCTCCTCTCCTGCTCACAGCCAAACAGACATCCCATCGTCCATTGACCCACAGCTGTCCAGTAACACCTCAAATTTTTTATCTTCCACCTCAGCCCTAGACCCTCCTGCTTCTACATGTTTGCCTTCAACCATATCAGAAGATGCTGATGCTTCCTTTGCTTCCCCCTTCCACCTGTGTGTCTCAAGAAGTGAAGTGAAGATGCAACTGGAGAGACTGAATCGGAATAAGGCTGCAGGTCCAGATCATGTCAATCCTAGAGTCCTGAAGGGCTGTGCAGAGGAGCTCTGTGGGATTCTGCAGCACCTCTTCAACCTTAGCCTGGCCCAGAAGAAAGTTCCGGTGTTGTGGAAGACCTCCTGTCTTGTTCCGGTACCAAAGAAAACTCACCCATCAGTCCTCAATGACTATAGACCGGTTGCCCTGACATCCGACATCATGAAGGTCGTAGAGAGACTCCTGTTGGCCCACCTGAGTAAGCAAACAGTAAACCATCAGGACCCCCTTCAGTTTGCTTATCGCTGTGGAGTTGGAGTTGAAGATGCCATCATACACCTGCTTCAACAAACCCACTGTCATCTGGACAAAGCCAGCAGCACTGTGAGGAACATGTTCTTTGATTTCTCCAGTGCATTTAACACAATCCAACCTGATTTTCTTTGTCAGAAACTCCAGAAGACTCAGGTGGAGGCCTCAACAATCTCCCGGATCAAAGACTACCTGACAAACACACCACAGGTTGTGAGACTGAAGGGTCATGAGTCTAACCAGGTAGTCAGCAGCACAGGAGCACCACAGGGGACTGTACTCTCACCATTCCTCAACACTCTGTACACTTCAGACTTCCAGTACAAGACTCCTGTCATCTGCAGAAATACTCGGATGATTCTGCAGTTGTGGGGTGGATCAGAGATGGACAAGAAGCTGAGTACAGGAAGGTGGCGGACCGCTTTGTGGCATGGTGTGGAAACAATCATCTCATTTTGAATGTGACTAAAACAAAGGAGATGATTTTAGATTTTAAGAGAAACGGGAATAAGTGAAAAACTATTTCTATCATGGGAGAAGAAGTGGAGGTGGTGGAGGAGTATACATACCTCGGTGTTCACCTGGACAACAGACTAGAGTGGAGATGCAACTGTGAAGCCATCTACAAGAAGGGACAGAGCAGAATGTACTTCTTGAGGAAGCTTAGGTCCTTTGGTGTTTGCAACAAGATGCTGCAGATCTTCTATAAGTTTGTTGTGAAAAGTGTGATCTCTTCTGCCATCATCTGCTGGGGAAGCAGCATCGGAGCCAGGGACTTAAAAAAGCTCAACAAGCTGATAAAAAAGGCTGGCTCTGTTCTGGAACTTCTGGAGATCATTGTGGAAAGACGGATTCTTCATAAAATGAAGAACATTATGGAGAACCCTGAGCATCCTCTTCATGAGACTGTCCTACAACAACAGAGTGTCGTCAGTCAGAGGCTCCTTCAGATGTGCTGTAAGACGGAAAATGTTCGGCAATTATCAATGTAGCCCACATCGTTTTCTGGACACCACCTAGACAGCCAGCGGTTGAATAACAGCATGCAGCTAAACACGTCATCACTGGTCAGATCAGGGAGGGGACCAGAGAAAATTAAGGAGTCCGACATTGTTTTGGCATACTTACACACCGAAGGAACACTAACTTTGGTGACCTCTGATTGGCGTAACCGGGTATCATTACCGCCAGCATGAATAACAATCTTACTGTATTTACACTTATCCTTAGCCAGCAGTTTCAGGTAGGATTTGATGTTGCCTGTTCTGCCCCCTGGCAAACATTTGACTATGGTCGCTGGTGTCTCTACTGCCACGTTTCTGACTATGCAGCTGCCAATGACCAGAGTTGGCTTCTTAGCGGGTGTGTCGCTGAGTGGGGAAAATCAGTTAGAAACGCAAACGGGTTGGTGGTGACCTGTGGGCTGGGATCTAGGACTATGCTTTCTATGTACCATCACCCAGCCGGCTGCACGGGCTCTGCTGAAGAACGGCTACGGGGAGCTACCCTCGGTGGCTCCGTGTTCACCGAGTGGCCTCGGCAATCTGCTGGTTTTTCAACAGTGCAGAGCCAGTTTTCTGTCAGTTCAGCGTACATGTCAGAGTAGCATACATATAGTTAATACGCATGCGCGTGCACGTGTAATAACTAACATCCGTGACATTTGGAGGAGCTGTCAGTTCATCATACACTACAAGATACTACAAAAAGTAAGTCAGTTAAATAAAATAAAATAAAATAAAATAAAATAAAATAAAATAAAATAAAATAAAATAAAATAAAATTAAATTAAATTAAATTAAATTAAATTAAATAAAATTAACACACTATAATGTGTCTGCTGCTGATTGTGGGTCTGCACGTGGGCCAGATTTCTCTTAAAAGTTTTTAAAGGGGGCATTGCGTGGAGCAGTGGTTAGAGCACGCACCCTGTATACAAAGGCTACAGACCTCATCGCAGCTGTCCCGAGCTCGACTCCTGTCCTCAGTACCTCTGCCGCATGTCTTTTCCCCTTCTCTCTGACCCCTTCCTGTCGGCTTACCTTCAAATTAAGGCCACTACTGCCAAAAACATTCTTAAAGAAACAAAAAAAAGTTTTTAAAGAACTGTTTTCTTACCTGCATTCATATATTTCTGTTAACAATGTTTTTTGGCTGTATCCTGCCTTTGTCCAAGTACTTTTTGAAAATAATTTTGCTAATGAAAGAACTCCAATACAGGTCCTTCTCAAAATATTAGCATATTGTGATAAAGTTCATTATTTTCCATAATGTCATGATGAAAATTTAACATTCATATATTTTAGATTCATTGCACACTAACTATCACTGTTTCATCATTGTGGGAGACTTCACCATGTTGTCAACCCCAATAGAGAGGGGAAAAAGTTGTATCAATGTGATACAACTAAAAATATTGGTTTGACTCGTTGAACAGAGAACACACAAAAAGGAACTATTTAGGACGTAATTATCAGTAAGGTTCTGAACATTTCCAAGGTCTTTGTAACTGATGTTGTCCTATCTGACTACTTTTCTGTTATCTTTGAAAGCATCCATTAACTAAATTAGCCAAACAGATATAAGAAGGTGCAGTTCAATTTTAAGGGCAGTTCAACTGAAACGTAATCTTTCTTTTCTAAAATCAACAAAAACAATAATGCTCATGCCTTGTTTGCTATGGTCGACAAGTTAACAAAACCTCCTGTGTCTGTAACATCTGAACTCCACTTTAACAAAGCCTGCAATAAATTTGATAACTATTTTACTGAGAAAATTCAGAAGATTAGAAGTACATTAATATCAAGTTCAGCACCAATGATTTGTCCAACCAAAACAAATTTTGACAAAATGACACAATTCTACTAAATCAACTACAAAAATGTAAAATAGATTATACATCATTTAAGCTCTTCCTGCTGTCTTGATATTTTACTCACATCATGCATCCCCCTTTGTAGCCCTTCAATACATTTTATCATGTACTTGGACTCTGTAGGAATACACAAAAGTAAAATTTAGTCTCTTCAGGTGCTCCGTAGGTATCTTTATATTTTGTTTGGGTCATATTTTTCAGTCCGTTCAGTTTTCTCTATTTTGTCACACTATTTGTTGATCAGTCGCAACTGATCCAGAATGCTGATAAGGTGTCCCCATTGAAACTAAGAAAGTAGAGCACATAACTCCAGTTTTAAATTCCTTACACTGACTGCCTGTATTTCATAGGCTACGGTCTTAATGCTAAATTCCGATTATTTGGTGAAATACGATTTTTTTTTTTGCGTGGTCGTTCACATTTCCAAATATATGTGACTTGTAGTGATCTCCTGTGTGAACGCATTCATACAACTCAGGGGTCCCGCATGCACAGTAGACGATGCAATGACGTCACATGTAGCGAGCGTGCTTAGTGTTTGCAGAAGTAAATAAATGTTGGACTGTATCTTGTGAGTTTTAAGTTGTTTTCCAACTGGAGCCAGCACATTAACAACCACGTCTGCCATCGTTGTTGTTTTTCTTCCCGCTTCCGTGTAGCAGGACCCAGAATAGTGACGTTTGTCGAGTATCAATGACGTACAGGTCGGATGAATACGACCTGGCCATACAGACAAAGGTTGCATTTGAAAAGATCAGATACATATCGGATTTAGGACCACATATCCAAGTGGCCTGGGTCGCATTTGAAAGAAATCGGATCTGTGTCGTTCAGACTGTCATGAAATGTTTGGATACAGGTCACATACGGGCAAAAAAAATCGGATTTGGGTCACTTCAAGCTGCAGTGTGAACGTAGCAATAGACTATATTTTAAAACACTTCAGTTAGTTTCTACGTTACTGGCTGGCTAAGCACCAAAATACATTCAAAGTTTATTTCTGTTTTATCAACCTTCAAGACCTCTCAGGTCTTCTGGCTCAAGTCTACTCTGCATCCCAGAATCAGAACCAAACGTGGAGAAGAAACATTCAGTTCTTATGCTACACTAATCTGGAACAAACATTCAGGAAACTCCCAAAAAATGCTGATATCCTGAATACTTTTAATTCAGCATTAAAAACCATTTTTGTTTAGAGTTTATTTTGATTGTTCTATTCAAATTTACTAACTGAAACATCATTAATTTCAACTTGTACTTCAACTTTGCTTTTCTTTACTTTCCTGGAATATACCTTTTTGTTATGTTTTTTGTCACAGCAATGTACTTTTTTCATCAGAAGAAGCACTTTCAATTGTTGCTGAAATGTGATATAAAAATAAATCTGCCTTGCCTTGCATAAAAGAAGCCATTTGTATTTTTCAAACAGGTAAACAATGAACTGGAATAAGAGAAATGTTCTGTTTGTCAACAGGATCAACATTGTGAGACTTTTGGCTTTAGTGGGACCTGTTGTGCCAGGGGAAGACTGTAGGGAGTAATAGTGTGAAAAGCAACCAAAGAAAAGGAGACAGGTGTGGATCATTGGGTAAAGGATCATGGCTGTGATCAGCCATCATCTGCTGGCTCATAATAATTTGATCCCACATAAATGATGACTCTATTACCAAAATTGGGGTGGAGTATAGCTCTGTTGCTCAAAGATGATCCAGAACAACAGAACTGAGAGCTGTCAGAGTCCCAAGGAGCAGGGGATCATTCTCTCCTTCCTGCAGAGTTGGCAGAGTTGTAAGGGCGGAGAGAACAAGTTGGAGCAATGTGTCTGGCATCAATACTCCACGTTTGCTATACTGGAGGAACAGGTTTTGAATCATTAGTTGACTTCTCTGCCATGTCATTAGCACTGAGAGATTCAGGGGAGGTGGAGAAGGAAGGAGGTCAACAACAGGTGCTTTCCTCTGGCCAAAAAGAAGAGGGGCTTGAAGTGGAGCTACAACCTGGCGGCTATAATGAGGGTTCCTTTCAGAACTGCGTTTTGCTGCGGAGGGTTCTTTTTGGGAGACTGTTTTTCCTGTTGGGAGAAAAACAAGCTGAAACGTTATGGGAATGTGAATTCAGAGCTATCAAACAGTGCTTTCTCTCTATTCTGCAGTTAATCTCAGAGTTTTGCATATCCTCCTTACGTCCACAATCTTTCTGTTGTCCTTAAAGGTTTGTCCTTCTCATTGTGGGGAAGCAGCAGAGAGAGGTCAGACATTCTGAACAGTTTGAAGTCTACATGCAGCTTGTTGCAAGAGTTTTTGCAATCAAAAAATCAAAAGGCTATTGAAATTAAATATTTATTTAAAGCATAAATGTTTTTATACAAATGCAAATTTTAATGACATCGTGGTCATTAAGAATGCAACTGAAGACAACAAAATGGCTACATTCCTACTGCGGCTCATCTTTCTTCCTTCCATACACATACCCGCAAGACAAACACTGGCATATGCACATGCTAAAAATAGGTCAGCATCAACTGGACATTAAACCTAGTCTCTGGAGTAAAAAACTTTTTCTGACTAAGTTCTGGAGACTAGCAAGTGTATGTGAGACCAAGACTGAAGCACATGTGCAGGTGCAACTAAATTAGGATTCATTACACAATATATTTTAAGCATCTGACAATTGTGCTCATCATGGGACACAAATACTTATCACATTAAGTGTTTGAATCGGACCAAAGTGCAGAAAAGAGCTTGGCAGCCGCATGATGAGTTAATCTTGAGGTTTTATTCCAAAACCGTCAAAAGCATCACAAAAATCACTGCAGGTACATAACCGAGTTCAGAGCCAAAAACCTACATGAGTACTCAGTTCTCCAACGTAGCAAAACTGAACATCAACAAGGGTAGTGACGAGGAATAGTGACGGAGAAACCAGCGGGGAACAAAGAACACAGACCAACTAATATACAGGGAGAAAACAAAGGCAGGTAATCACAGAAACTAAGAACAGGTGTGACAAGCTGACAGGGAGGCAGAGGGGACAGGTGGAACTAATAATCAATAAAGGAAAACATAAACCTAAACACAGTTAACACAAAAACACAAACCAAGTCCCAGGATGTCATATCATGACAATACTGAAAACACAAAGTTTCAAGTTAGAATGTAACATTAGAGCAATAAAACGAGATCTTTAATGCATAAATGTTATGTTATGGCTTACCAATAATGGGGAAGACTAGTGATGTGACGGTTGTGCACCACACAGCCATTGACACCCTTCAAAAGGAGAGTAAGCCAAAACAAGTCATTGTCAAAGAATTTGGTTGTTCACAGAGTGCTACATCTAAGCATATTAATGGAAAGTTTAATTGGTTTGGTTTTATTGTATATTTCTGGTAAGCACAAAATTACATTATTTGCTTTTTTTTTTTGACTTATGTTTCACCCACACACAGTCATAACCTGTTTAATGGTTCCATCATGTCCGGCCAGGGACCTCTTGCCGAATGATTGTGTCCCTTCTTGGTGTGAGGTCAGGGGGTCCGTTGTGAGCACAGTGCTTGGTGGTGTCTGCTCTGTTGCGCTTGTGGGCAGCAGCTAAGGTGGCATTGTGCGGGGGTCTTACCTTTCCGTTGTGGCACACTGTGTGGTGGAGGGCAGGATGCGGCAGGGATGCTTGGAGTTGGGATGTGTGTGGAGCTTGGGCTGTATGGATGCGTCTTTATCGGCTTTTCGAAGGTGGAGCTCATCTTTTGGGGTGTGCCCCTACGGGGATGAGTGTCAGGTTTAAACAACCTACAATACTTATAACATCACAAAAAGAAGAGAAAGACAAAGAATTAGTTATTTCACTCGCAGCGAGGAGAACGGACAGAGATGTGTTTTCAGTTACAAATCTCTCTACCGCTCTGAAAACAATCTGTCTGACCCTCTCTTTTTATTATCTTTTCGGGGGTCCTTAATTACAAAGAACGTTACTCTCTAGGGATGCGAAAAACAGCTGCATCGTAAACAGGTCATAAACACCATTATCTTTTAACAACACACTTCCACAGTCTCCTCCAATCCTAAAATCAGTGTGTTGTCCTTTCAGCACAATCAGCCTTCATCTTTTATGACCTCCTCAATTGCACTTTTGATGGTTGCCTGCAGACAAACTCATACATCCTTTACTCACACAAACATCATGAAAGGTTATAAATCAAATAGTCAAGTTAAAGAATAGGAGAAATATATAAGATAAATCTATATTCAATTATTCCAACATTTCCTCCCTGTTTATCGAAATATCTGCTCATATTCTCATATCACTTAACAGCCACTTCTTTTGGATTTTTTAACTGTAAGATTATTTTCATGAGTACAAAGACAATTATACTCAGAGGTACTTACTGACATTTAAATCACAGATTCATATAGAGATGGATCTGGGTACAGGTCAGAAAAGTGGTCAGTCGCATCCTCATCATCTTCATCATCCTGCTGTTAAAAAGAGTAAAATATTTTCTAAGGTTTACTCAGAGAAAAAAAAAACTTACTTTAACTAATAATCTACATCATCATAACCTTCTTTGTCCATTTTTCTTAAAACACGTGTACTTTTAATGTACTTTTAATTATTGCATCCTAAAGATTAACTAATTTTTAGAGTTTAAACGACCATCATAATGATATGTGGTTATCCATTTATCTAAATATTTTAATTTTAATATTTTAATTTGATCCTGTGCTTCTATAAATTTCCAATCTTTGCATTGTTATTCATTTTTAGTTTATTTTACTCGCCCCTTTTCCCATTTTCTCTGAAAACCATCTGTCCGACCCTCTTTTTTTATTATCTTTTCGGGGGTCCCTAATTACAAAGAACATTACTCTCTAGGGATGGGAAAAACAGCTGCATTGTAAACAGGTCATAAACACCATTATCTTTTAACAACACACTTCCACAGTCTCCTTCAATCCTAAGATCAGTGTGTTGTCCGTTCAGCACAATCAGCCCTCATCTTTTATGACCTCCTCAACTGCGGACTGCTTCCTCCTCAACTGCACTTTTGATGGTTGCCTGCAGACAAACTCATACATCCTTTACTCACACAAACGTCATGAAAGGTTATAAAATCAAATAGTCAAGTTAAAGAATAGGAGAAATATATAAATCTGTATTCAATTGTTCCAAAAATGGGATTCATGGCTTTTGGGTACGGGGGCATGTGTTCAATATCTGTGTCCTGGTTGAGGATGGCCCTGTGGGTAGATTCATGTTGGGGTTAATGGAAGGTGGGACGGCTCATGGAGTTGAGATTGGAATTCATTGGGGGGTTTGGGACTGTTTCATCCTGGGACTTGGTTGGCAGGCTCATTTGGACCAGGTAGACCCCTCTTTTGTACATGGTGCCCTCTCGGGCTGGGGACAGGGGTCGTTGGTGGCTGGGGTCGAAGCGAGGAGTCGAGGTCTGGGCTTGGATCGCTTGGGTTTGGGCGGTGCCGGTACTAGTCTGGGTTGGTGCTGGGGTAGTCTGCTTGCCTCTATCCCAGAAGAAGGGGGGCCACCTCCTGGGCCCGGGGGCTAGTTGCCCCTTTGGGGTATCAGTATGTGGACCTGGGAGTATAGAGTATATATGGGAAGTGTGAGTGAGTGTACAACGTCCATTGTTGTGTGCCCTTATGTGGGGTGTGGGGGTGTGAGTGATTTTATGTGTATGTATGAGGGTGGGAAAGTGTGATTGTGACTGTGTGTCCCTGTTTCTGAGTCAGGTTGGGTCTTAGGCTTCTCCCTCTCCTGGATCAGTTGTGGGACCGATTTCCTCCCCACCATACTCCCTGCTGGTGGCTGGTGTCTCTGCCCGCAGGTGTATTGGTGGTTCTCAATGTCCGGGGCTGGGTGTTTTGGTGGCTGCCCACCGGGGCCTGGACCCCCTGGCTCTGCTATGCCTCCCCTTGGTGAGTGATGCACCCCGGGGTCCCGAGTCTTTGGATTCAGAGCTGGATCTGCTCAGGCATAGTGAGCAGCCGCCGGGCCCTGTGGGGGCGTCGTTGCAACTCCCTGGGGCTTCCGCACTGTGGCTACTGGGTGGTTCCCCTGGGGCTCTTCTCTGGGGGGTTGCAGTAGTCCCAGCAGTGGTCCTCCCAGGGTTCCCGTGCTCTAGGAGGCCATTTGATGTCTGTGGCTCAGATCTCCTTCGTGTCTGTCTCGGGTCCAGTGGGGCAGGTCTGTGGCTCCTCACACTCGCTATTGCATATTTGTTTGGAGAAACCTTGTATACACAAGCGCACTCACACTTACACCCACAGGTGTTTAGATTCAGGTGTTAACAGATACACAGATGTTCTATATTGAAGGGAAGTTACCACTAAATAGATCTTGCATTCATTCAGTCTATTCTATCCACCTCCTGCACAACACAACTGATGGTCCAACCCCATTAGAGGCTTGAAATCCCACTTATTAAATCTGACAGGGCACACCTGTGAAGTGAAAACCATTTCAGGTGACTAACTCTTGAAGCTCATCAACAGAATGCCAAGAGTGTGCGTAGCAGTAATCAAAGCAAAAGGTGGCTACTTTGAAGAACCTAGAACATAAGACATATTTTCAGTTGTTTCACACTTTTTTTGTTCAGTATATAATTCCACGTGTTAATTCATAGTTTTGATGCCTTCAGTGTGAAGCTACAATATTCATAGTCCTGAAAATAAAGACAACTCTTTAAATGAGAAGGTGTCCAAACTTTTGGTCTGTACCGTATATATATATATACATATGTATATATAAAATCACGACTGTTTATATCTTTGCAGTGAAAGTGCAAATAAGATAAATAAAATATTTATTCACATCGGATTATATTCGGGTGTGTTGGTCAGGATCGGGTAAGGCTTTTATGGTCACCAGCCCGGGCTGGTCGGGCTGGATTTTATGAGCTCGATCTATACTAAACCCCCAGCTACAGTAATACCAGTCCACACATGCAACATTTTTCTCATGCATATAATGTTAAAATCGGGGACATTTCCAGAGACAGCTTAACCTGAGGACAGCTAGTCTGAAACAGGGACTGAAATCAGACATTAGGGAGGTTTGTTCACCGTAGTTCAAACAGACCAGTAATATTTTAAATGTGTTTTACACAATTAAATTAATATATATATGAAAGGCAACCATTATTTTACGCAATATTTCCACAATAATTTTATAAAGAAATAAACATATAACGAGCCCAAATTGACTGTCACAAGTGTTCCTTCATTGTGTGATATGTGCAGCAAATCGTCCAAATTTGCGCTAAACAAACCAACAAGCAGGAAATATGGATCCACCTTTTTGATGACGGCAATTTTTTTATGACCTTATCAGGAGGCTGTAACGACTCATGATACATATCCATGGGCGAAAAAGTATGCAATCTTGCAATGTTGTGAAGAGCTGTAAAGTGATACAGAGCCACCCAAGATGGCTCACGGATGGATCACTGAAAAAAAAAAAATAAATAAAAATACAGGGATATTCTTAATTGAAACCTGCATCAGTCTGGTGGTGATTTGATAACGTCACAGAGGTTCACCTTCCAGCAGGGCAATAGTCCAAAGCATACTGCAAAAGCAACTCTAAAAGGAAATATTTAAATGTGTTGGGAAAGCCTAGTCAAAGTCCAGACCTCAATCCAATTGAGATTCTTAGTTAAACTAGAAGACTGCTGTTCACAAAAGAAAGCCATTCAACATATAGGGGCTGGAGCAGTTTTGCCTTGAAGAATGAGCATCAGCTCGTTCCAATAGAGTCTTATCCAAAGCAACTTGTACCTCTGTTATTTTTTGTTGTTTTGTCTTATTTGTGGTTTTGCTCACAATATAAAATACATCTTCAAAGTTGTACGGATGTTCTGTAAATAAAATGGTACAAACTCTCAAACAATCTATTTTACTGGGGAGTGAATACTTTTGCATGGGACTGTTGGTCATGCTTTTCTGGCCTTTGATTGTTTTGCATCTCCTGGTGTGCAGTGTATGCAGAAGCAGCTTGGATGAAAAACATACATTATTTTAAAATATTCAAAAGCAAAACCAACTGAAGAGATATTAACTGATGACAGAAAGAACCAGAAAGCTTATTAGAACATGAGTTACTAGCTGGAGGCTCAGTGATAGTACATTGTTTTTAAATGCAATCTGACTTCAAAGATTTGCATCATTTTTGAGAAGATTTTAAACACACAACTATTAGCCTTGGATCCTTAGCTATAAATTGGACTAAACTATATACAGGTGAAACAGATATTTCTATACACTAATTTTTTTCTCACAATCTGACACTAAATCAGACTAAACTTTTCCTTTGTTTGTAGGTCAGCTAGGATTAAAAATAATTCTTATTTGCTAAATGCCAAAAAAATGAGGGAGAATTTTGTTTTACTGTCTTCAAATTTAGAAGTTGACATAGACAAAGATTATTATGACTTTAAACAAATTAAGAATGGCCTATAAAAGATCAATTTACAACATTTGACATACATTTTTGATCATTAGAGTCACTTCCCAAGAGTTAAAAGTATTAAACTTATAAGTTGGAAAAAATCACTACCACAATAATTCACCCTGTTCAAACCAACTTCATTAAAAATAGAAACCTAATAGCTAATATTTCAGCTAATAACCATTTCTCAACAGCAATATATTAAAAGTGTAATAATTTAATTGGATGCATTGAAAGCCTAAAACAATGTTGACTGGACATCTTTACTCAGGTTATTACAAAAAGGGGAATTTTGACAGTCATTCATTGGATGGATAAAAAACTGCACACTTCACCAAGGGTCACAGTAAGTACTAATTTCACATTTCACAGAGAAACCAGACAATGGATGCCCCACACCCTTCCTCTCTGTTTGCTGTTTCTATGAAACCACTTGCTGTAGTAGTAAGAAAACAATTGTAAAATCTATGGATTCTGTTATACAGACATTGACCATAAAACTGGTTTATACACAGATAAAATATTTAGGAATAAATATTTCCCAAGGCTGTCATAATTATTTATTCCTAATTACATCATACAGGTGAGTGCTGGGGCAGAGGTTTACCTTCCAGCAGGACATCAACTCTAAACATCCACCCATAGCTACAATGGAATGATTGTAGCACATTAAAGCATATGAGAGACTAAATGTACATCCTTCAATCAAACGAGGTGTGAAAATGTTGACAGGTGGGCGGGACTTCCGGTGGCTGGGACATCCTAGGGCGGGACTTCCGGTGATGGGCCTTCCTGTGACGTAACTGGATATCATCATTAACCGGATGTTCTCATTAGCCGGATATCGTCAATAGCCGGATATCGTCATTAACCGGATGTTGTCATTAGCCAGATGTTGTCATTACAAGGAAGTTAATCTTTCTAATTGTATGTTTTTAGATGTTTTTTACATCTAAAAACAAAACATGTAGTTTATCCACTTTAAAAGGTCACTCAGGTTAATGCAGGCACATCACACAAAATTCTGATAAAAAGAGAGAACCTGACAGAATTGTAAATTCATTTTGTTTTAACGCATGGGTTATTTAGGTGTTATTTAGAAAAGAAGGATGAATTGGCTTCTGTTGTAGAGATGAACTGAAAAAAAAACAAAACATGTAGTTTATCCTTTTTAAAAGGTCACTCAGGTTAATGCAGGCACATCACACAAAATTCTGATAAAAAGAGAGAACCTGACAGAATTGTAAATTCATTTTGTTTTAACGCATGGGTTATTTAGGTGTTATTTAGAAAAGAAGGATGAATTGGCTTCTGTTGTAGAGATGAACTGAAAAAAAAACAAAACATGTAGTTTATCCTTTTTAAAAGGTCACTCAGGTTAATGCAGGCACATCACACAAAATTCTGATAAAAAGAGAGAACCTGACAGAATTGTAAATTCATTTTGTTTTAACGCATGGGTTATTTAGATGTTATTTAGAAAAGAAGGATGAATTGGCTTCTGTTGTAGAGATGAACTGAAAAACAAAAAAAACATGTAGTTTATCCTTTTTAAAAGGTCACTCAGGTTAATGCAGGCACATCACACAAAATTCTGATAAAAAGAGAACCTGACAGAATTGTAAATTCATTTTGTTTTAACACAGGGGTTATTCAGATGGATGTTTTTACATCTAAAAAACAAGGAGGCAAAAAGTAGATACAGAACCTTTCTTCCTCTGCTCAAATGTTTGAGTAATCTAATCTGCACCAGTAACTTGTAGAGATGATCTAAAAATAGAGAAATAAATGAACTGAAAAAAAAATAGTTAAAAAGTAAGCCAAACATGGAATTATCTAAAATTTTATGAGTGCTCAGTACGCTGTTTCCAAATTAGAAATGGATTCTACAGCTAAAAGACTTTGTTTGGAATCATGAGAGACTCCATTTGGTAAAATGGATGATAATTTTAGTTACCTTAAGCTTTTCTTTTTTCATCTTAGAGCAATAGTTATTGAGGATTTAGAGAAAACAGTTTTCTCCTCATCCCACGTGGGAGCCAGAGGTTGTAACCTGTATGTCTATGTACAACGTCACAAGAAACTGAAAAAATAAAAAATAAAGGTTATAAAGTCCTCAGACATGTCACTGTTTATTGAATTAAGGCAGACATCCACAGCTGTTTCTTGCGTATTGTTTCAGACAGTCTTCACACCAACTGTAGTCAAAGTAATTAAGAGGACTGTGCACTTTTTCCTGGCCATAAGTCTCGAGCATTGCCTCTGACAATTCCCATCCCCTGTTTATTGAATTAACACGTCTGCGCTGTTGCTGAGGTGTCTCGGGGGGGGTGTGACCAAGGGGCGTAACTATGCGCGCTGATACGATTTCGTCATTGGAAACAGAGAAGGTGGCGTAGTCAGTCATCCTGGTTCTATCGAGAGATACAACGCAATCTTTACTGGGAGATCGGCTTCAAATCTGGTAGCTAAAAGTTTATTTTTAACCAATCACACTGAAATATTTTTAGAACACTCGTAAGGAGAAGCACAAAAATGTCGGAACATATTTCAGGAAACGAAGAAGGTGGTGAACATTCTGCTTCTATCGAGAGATACAACGCAATCTTCAGTAGTAAGTAATCATCTTTAAGAATTCTTTAAGTGCTTGTGAATGCTCGTTGGATAATAATAATGTTTAACTTATATTCTTTAGAACCCACGAGTGACGAGCTGGATGGTATCGCTTTTACGCAGTCCAGCTATGGTAATTATTAATTGCAACAACATCTGGTTTAGTCAACTGGTGAATGCTATTTTGTGATTTAAAAAATAAATGAAATAAATTCTACTTACAGATTTAACAAGAGACGTATTCCTGAATGTTGGAGAGGTCAGCGTTTGTAACCGTCTGCCTCCGAAAAAATCAAAGTTGAGACGGAAACTTGTCTTTAAAAAAGACAATCCGATCCCAGCTAAACAGGAAATAGAGGGCGAAGCCATTCATGCGCCACAGTCCCCTGACCGTGCGCCGGAAAAATTAACATCTCCGGGAGAGGAGAGTAAGTAAAAAAAAAGAGAAATATATATATATATATATATATATATATATATATATATATATATATATATTTCTATGCATATGTTTTCACAGGTCTATGCGATATCGCAGACTTGTTTTAACCCCTGATAAAATATTTTACAGATATATCGAATGATTTAATCCAGAACTTAAGCCTGGATAACATTCAGCAGAACTGTACCAGTTCAGTGCAGGAAGAGTTGAAACCGCCCGGAACCGTTCAAATACCCCGTGTAAGTTATAGTATTTCAAATTCTGTTCTATCCAAATCTTCACAGAAACCAGATTTTTTTTCCCAAAAGACCTGCATTGTAAGGTAACTTTATTTTGTTTCGCAGAATATCTTAAATTGAGGAAAAGACGGCGACTCTGTGCTCTGTATACCAGGGCAAGGCTTGTTAGAGGTTTATTGAATGGTAAGTTTAATTCTTCTTATACTCATTTACCTACTGAATTAATTCGTATATTTCATAAATTTATTTTCTTCTTTATCTTTCCAGAGGCAACGTTGACGGTGGAGCAGATTTCATCGAGACCTGGACAGCAACAGCGCAGACAGAGAGTTCCCCTATCCTTACGTGACCGTTATAATAAAGCATCAAGTTTAACGCTTCTGGCTGCATGTCAGACACTGTTACTGAAACATTGCGCTGATATCAAGGTAATTTAAACTGATCCCTGGGTCTTCTTCTTCTTCTGATACTCATGTTAATATGGATAGCCAGATCACACATGCGATGAATGAGATAAGGAATGTTGTTGCTCAACTTAATGAAATTCCTGTTAATGCAGAAGTAGCAGATAACATCGGGTTAAATGCATCTCCTGCTAACAGTGAAAATGTAATAAATCAAAATCTGCACGGTGACTTTTTACGCTCATTAGAACAGGCTGTTGAAGATTTAAATAGAACACCGTCTCCACCCAGCATTCAGCAAAATGAATCAGATGGGTCTTCTTCTTCTTCTTCTTCTTCTTCTGATACTCATGTTAATATGAATAGCCAGATCACACATGTGCTGAATGAGATAAGGAATGTTGTTGCTCAACACAACTTAATGAAATTCCTGTTAATGCAGAAGTAGCAGATAACATTGGGTTAAATGCATCTCCTGCTAACAGTGAAAATTTAATAAATCAAAATCTACACGGTGACTTTTTACGCTCATTAGAACAGGCTGTTGAAGATTTAAATAGAGCACCGTCTCCACCCAGCATTCAGCAAAATGAATCTGCTGACTTACAAATTCCTTCAACGTCGCACGCCGCTGATCATACTGGGCAGCATGGCGGTAATTTCAATCCAGAGGTTGCAGTCAACCCTGATCAGATTGAGGGAGATCCTCCTGTGACAGTTGAACGTGAACGTTTTAATAACATTGAAATAAGCAGACCTTTCACCATCCCACCTCCCTGCCCTGGTAATGTCCCTGATCTCGCTGCAGTCTATATAAACATCATGCGTATTCTCACTGAATTAGCCGATACTGCAAGATCTTTAGCCAGACGTAACGATGTTGTGCAGCTAGAATTAGTCGGGGAAAATCTGAACCGTAACGTCACGTTTACCATTAACGATGATGGGAATATGATTCTGCCTGCTTTTGAGGATTTTTTAGATGAGTTAGTACAGTCCAACGCTGAAATGCCTGCAGATAATAACCTGGAATTTGTTCTACAGGTAGTTAATGACCCTGCAGGAGGGTCAAAACGTAAGGTTAAAGGAACATTAGACTGCGAACTGATTAATAAGAAAAAGCGTCACCTGTATATTGTAGATAATACCGGTAATCAGTTATGCTTTGCCATAAGTCTTGCACACGTCTCTGACTCTAACCTTACTGATAATCAGGCTTTGGAGCTGGGGAGGGAGTGGCAACACAGGGCTGGTTTAGATGATCTGACAGCAGTAACTTTCAGCGACATTGGTAAATTTGAAAACATTCTAAAGAGAAAAAATGTAGTGTTTCACAGAACCGTTACAGGCTCTGCAGCTCTGTGTAAATTTGAGACCAGTTTCCCTGATCAATCAAACCCTCTCTTTCTGCTGTTATTTCAAGGTCACTACTATGGGATAAAAAATCTCAAGGGTTTTATAGGATCGAGATACATCTGTGCATATTGTTACGAGAGCTATGAAAAGCCAGACACACACCATTGTGAAGGCTATTGTCGGTGTGTCACTCATATCAATGTATGCGTGAAATTAACGAACCTGTCGCCTGTGCAGGTTGTCACAGAATCTGTCGTAATTCTTCATGTTTCAGTAGACACAGGGAACCCCACAAAAGACCTAGTCCTGACAGGCCTATGAGTGACTGTGAGTTGGTAAAACTGTGCAAGGTGTGCAAAAGGATATACGATATTCCAATCAGCAAGCAGGATAAACCACACGTGTGTAATGTAAAATGCCGTATTTGCTGATTCTCACAGCTATGCTGCAGTTAGGCATTAAACCTCATCTCATCATGCAGGGAAGTAAAGTTCTCTGTTTAACCGACCCTGATTACAGGTTAAAATACATTGATAGCCTGTCCTTCATGTGTATGAAGCTTAGTGCGATGCCGAAAGCATTAGGTTTTAGTGATCAGACCAAAGGTTTTTTCCCCCACCTATTCTCCTCTGAACAACATCTCCAGTATGTGGGGTCTTTTCCTCCTCCATCCTCCTACGCTGTAGAACGCATGAGCTTTCAAGAACAATAGGTGTTTAACAGCTGGTACAGAGAAGCGAGCAAAGGGGTCTTTGACTTTGAGAAGGAAGCTCTTCGTTATTGTAAAAATGATGTGGACATTCTATTTCAAGGTTGCGTTAAATTCAGGGATGAGTTCTTTAAGGAGACAAGTGTGGATCCGCTTAAATGCGTCATGATAGCCTCAGCCTGCATGAAGGTTTTTGTAACCAATTTCCTTCCTCCTAAAACCTTGGCTATCCCCTCACCTCTGGACTACAGGCATAGTAGTAAGACGTTTTCCAGCACGTCCATTCAATGGCTTGGCTGGATTTCAGACAGCAGAAAAATTGACATCGAACATGCATTAAACATGGGGGAAAAGAAAATCGGTGCATATTCTGTGGATGGGTATGCAGAGATTAACGGTGTCAAAGTTGTGTTTGAATTTTACGGCTGTTTTTTCCACGACTGTAAAACGTGTTACATGCCTCATGACAAGTGTCTGTTGAGAGGGGTCGCATTTGAACAGTTTTATGCAGCCACTGTTGAGAGAAGCAAGGTACTCCAAACTGTGTACGGCCTTTGTATCGAGGTCATCTGGCAGCATGAGTGGACTGAAATGAAAAAATCAGACCCGGGGGTGATCAGCTTTCTTGAGAAAGTTAATGCACCCGAACCGCTATCACCCCGAGATGCTCTGCATGGTGGACGCACCTGCCCTATGAGGTTGAGGTATACAGCGGGGCCAGGTGAAACTGTACACTATGTGGATTACACATCTCTGTACCCTTATGTAAATGCTAGCTGTGTCTTTCCCCTCAGGCACCCCACCATCATTTACAAAACTTTTGATGACCCCAGCAGCTACTTTGGCCTTGTCAGAGCTGTGGTCTACCCCCCACGAGGTCTCTTTTTCCCTGTTTTGCCTTACAGAACATCCCAAGGTAAACTGGTGTTTACTCTCTGCCGCACATGTGCTGAAATAAATAATCAGTCAAGTCCCTGCAGGCATAATGATGAGGACAGAGCTCTGACAGGTGTGTGGGTGAGTAGAGTTTTGTAAAGCGTTGCAGTGTGGTTATCGCCTCGCCAAAATCACTGAAGTTTGGCATTTTGAGAAGACCAGTGACACAATCTTTAAAGGTTACTGTCAGGTTTAAACAACCTAACAATATTTATAACAACACAAAAAGGAGAGAGAGAGACAAAATGTTAGTTATTTTACTCGTACGAGGAGAACGATCAGAAACATGTTCAGTTACAAGTCCCCAATCATTCTGAACAACATCTGTCCGCCTCCTCTTTTTATTGTCTGTCCTGATTAAAACATTGATTGGAGAGAAGAAAACATAAACATTATTGTGAAAAAAGAGGCTGCTATGCTAAAATGAAACAAAAACTGCTGAAAAACCTTTAATATCCAATTTGAAACCAGAAAAATGAAAAGGGAAAACTACAATTCCAGTGAATGGAAAAATTACTAATGATAAGCTCCATGTAATCAAAACAGATCTACAGTTATCTGGGAGTACTGGAAAATTAGAAGATGCATATCTGAGGATAAGCTATCAGCAAAAAGCCCCATAAAGTCCAATTGTTGAAAAAGCAATGTGTGCTGAAGAGGTCCCAATTTTCCAAAGAACACTGACTAGACTGAAGGAGACTATAGTGACATTTCATGGACTGATGACAGTAAGATTGCTCTTTCTGGTTAAGAGAATTTGTCAGACTGACCCAAAAACACTGAATTTAAGTCACAGTACACTACGAAGCATGGTGGCAAAAGCATCAGAAACAGTTTTATTGGCCAAGATAGTATACACAAGGAAGAAATTTGACTTTGGTTTCAAGCACTCACTAGGCACATGCATATAGTATATATAAACTTTAGAAGAAAAACCATAAAGATAAAGGAACAGTATGTAAATGTAGGTACAGCCAGTTTTATTTTATTTTTTTTATACATACAGACATAGAATAAAGGGAAAAAAGCCAGGTTATAGGAGTGCAAATACAGTGGGGACAAGTATTCGACACAGAGCCAATTATGCGGGTTTTCCCACTTGCATGTTGAAGTCTTTAATTTTTCTCATAGGTACTCCTTAACTGTGAGTGACGGAATCTAAAACAAAAATCCAGAAAATCACATTGTGTGATTTTGAAGTAATTTATTTGCATTTTATTGCATGATGAAAGTATTTGACTTGACCACTTATTACCTGTATTAAATGCACCTGTTTGATCTCGTCATCTGTATAAAAGACACCTGTCCACACACTCAGTCAAACAAACTCCAAATTCTCCACAATGGCCAAGACCAGAGAGCTGTGTAAGGACATCAGAGATAAAATAGTAGACCTACACAAGGCTAGGACAGGCTACATGAAAAGCCGAGCAGATTGGTGAGACGGCAACAACTGTTGGCGCAATTATAAGAAAATGGAAAAAGTTCAAGATGACGGTCAATCTCCCCAGTATGGGGCTCCATGCAAGATCTCACCTCGTGGTGCATGAATGATCATAAAGAAGGTGAGGGATCAGCCCAGAACTACACAGCAGGACCTAGCCGATGACCCGAAGAGAGCTGGGACCACAGTCTCAAAGAAGACCATTAGTATTTTTGAAAGCATCATCTGCAATGACTCAGTTTGCCAAAGAAACATGATAAGAAAATGCATCTTTAAGGACAGTGCTGCTGAAACCTTTAACCAGATTTACTCTTCTACCTCCACTTTGCCCTGTAACACTGTAAATGTGCTGGTAGATAACTTTCATTCTACAATCTCGGACATCATTGATTCAATTGCTCCAATTAAAATGAAAGTTGTTTCTGGGAAGAAAATGTCTCCATGGAGAAGTGCTCCACCAGTCAGATGTGAAAAAAAGGAGTGTCGAAAAGCTGAATGCAGGTGGCGAAAGACTGGACTCCAGGTTCACTATATTATCTATAAAGGGAGACTATACAGATATAACCTACAACTGAAAAATGCAAGGGAACCTTTATTTTCTGAGATCATCAGCAAAAACATTAACAATTCTTGTGCATTATTTGCCATGGTCGACAGGTTAACAAACCCTCCTGTAATTGTAGCATCTGAACTCCACTCTACCAGGGCCTGCAATGAATTTGCTAAATTCTTTACTGAAAAAACCCAAAAGATCAGAGGGGCAGTCAGCACATCCACATCAACTCCAGTACCAATGTTGTATCCAACTAGAACTGATTTTGACAAAGGTTCCCAATTTCACCAAATAAACTGCAAAATCTTAGAAGAAATCGTACAGCAACTAAGCTCTTCTTTCTGCTGTCTCAATCTTTTACCCACAGCTTTCCTTAAGAAAGCTTTGACGGTAATAACATCTGATTTAACACAAATAATAAACATGTCCCTTTTGTGAAGTGTTTTCCCCCAGGCCCTGAAAGCACCAATTATCAAACCTCTATTGAAAAAGAGCAACTTGGACAAGCTGCTACTACAGAACTACAGGCCTATATCAAACCTCCCCTTCATCAGTAAGATTATTGAAAAAGCTGTGTTTCAGCAGTTAAACAACTTCCTAACAACGACCAACTGCTTCAATGTCTTCCAGTCAGGCTTCCGTGCTCACCACAGTACAGAGAATGCTCTTGTCAAGGTGTTCAATGACATCCGTATAAATGCAGACTGTGGAAGAACCACAGAGTTGGTATTATTGGACCTTAGTGCAGCATTCGACACTGTTGATCACTTCATTTTATTACAGCACCTGGAAAACTGGGTCGGCCTTTCTGGTACAGCACTCAACTGGTTTAAATCCTACTTGAAGGACAGGGACTTTTTTGTGTCAGTAGGTAACTTTACATCAGAGCACAAAAATCACATGAGGTGTTCCCCAAGGGTCCATCTTAGGGCCCCTCCTATTCAATATCTACATGCTCCCCCTAATAAACAACGACGTAAGTTATCTTAACTATGCAAACGACACACAGCTATACGTTACGATGTCACCAGGTGACCATGAACCCATTAAAGCGCTGGGTAAATGCTTAGAAGAAATCAATGCATGGATGGGCCTAAATTTTCTTCAGCTGAATCAAAACAAAACTGAAGTAATAATCTTTGGACCAAAGGAAGAGCATTTAAAAGTTAGCACACATTTTCAGTTAATACAGCTAGAAACCACCAGTCAGGCTAGAAACCTGGGTGTAGTGATGGACTCAGACCTGAACCTTCAGAGACACCTAAAGACAGTAACAAAGTCGGCCTTCTATCAACTAAAGAACATCTCCAGGATTAAAGGACTAATGTCTCAGCAGGACCTTGAAAAACTAATTCATGCGTTCATCTTAGTAGAATTGATTACTACAACGGTGTCTTCACAGGTCTGCCTAAGAAGTCGATCAGTTAGCTGCAGTTGATCCAGAACGCTGCTGCCCGTGTCCTCACTAGAACTAAGAAAGTGGAGCACATCACCCTGGTTCTAAAGTCCCTACACTGGCTCCTTGTAGCTCAGAGAATAGAGCTTAAAATACTTCTGTTAGTCTATAAATCACTGAATGGCTTAGCACCAAAATACATTACAGACTTGTCAGTGTATCAACCACCCGGACTTCTCAGGTCATCTCGCTCAAATCGATTCAGCATACCCAAAACCAGAACTAAACATGGAGAAGCAGCTTTTAGTTCTTATGATCCACTAATCTGGAATAAACTTCCAGAAAACTGTAAAAGCGCCGAAACCCTAAGTTGCTTTAAATCAAGATTAAAAACTTATTTGTTTAGAGTGGCCTTTGACTGTGCCATTTAGGCATGATTAGTTGCGTACTCGTACTCGTCGTCTTCCGCTTATCCGGGACCGGGTCGCGGAGGCAGCAGACTCAGCAGAGACGCCCAGACATCCCTCTTCCCAGACACCTCCTCCAGCTCCTCCGGGTGGAGCCCAAGGCGTTCCCAGGCCAGCCGTGAGACATAGTCCCTCCAGCGTGTCCTGGGCCATCCCCTGGGCCTTCTCCCGGTGGGACGTGCCTGGAACACCTCCCGAGGAAGGCGTCCAGGAGGCATCCGGTATAGATGCCCGAGCCACCTCAACTGGCTCCTCTCGATGTGGAGGAGCAGCGGCTCTACTCCGAGCCCCTCCCGGATGGCCGAGCTCCTCACCCTATCTCTAAGGGAGTACCCGGCCACTCTACGGAGGAAGCTCATTTCAGCCGCTTGTATCCGGGATCTCGTTTTTTCGGTCATGACCCAAAGTTCATGGCCATAGGTGAGAGTAGGAACGTAGACCGACCGGTAAATTGAGAACTTTGCTTTTCGGCTCAGCTCTCTCTTCACCACAACGGACTGGCACTGTGCCCCCATTACTGCGGCAGCCGCACCGATCCGTCTGTCGATCTCCCGCTCCATTTTTCCCCCACTCGTGAACAAGACCCTGAGATACTTAAACTCTTCCACTTGAGGCAGGAACTCCCCTCCAACCTGAAGAGGACAAGCCACCCTTTTCCGGTCGAGTACCATGGCCTCAGACTCGGAAGAGCTGATCTTCATCCCAGCCGCTTCACACTCGGCTGCGAACCGCCACAGCGCATGTTGTAGGTCTTGGCTAGAGGGGGCCAGCAGGACCACGTCATCTGCAAAAAGAAGAGACAAAATCCACTGGTCCCCAAACCAGACCCCCTCCGGCCCTTGAACAGATCCGACTTAGTGCCGGCAATGCGGACCAAACTCCTGCTCCGCTCGTACAGGCAGCAGATGGCCCCTAATAAAGGATGCGGAGAACAGGGTCCACTCGGACTCTATGTCTCCAACATCCCCCGGGATCTGGTCAAAGCTCTCCCGGAGGTGGGAGTTGAATACATCTCTGGCCGAGACCCTCACTATGCGCTTGGGCCTGCCAAGTCTGTCCGGAGCAGGAATGGGAGAAGTTCGTGTGGTCTAAACTCCATTCGCTGTGTCTGGAGGGAGAAGAAGGATGAGTACAAACCCAAGAAATCCATCCCTACCATGAAGCATGTAGGTGGAAACATCATTCTTTAGGGATGCTTTTCTGCAAAGGGGACAGGACGACTGCACCGTATTAAGGGGAAGATGGATGGAACCATGTATCGGGAGATCTTAGCCAACAACCTCCTTCCCTCAGTAAGGGCATTTAAGATGGGTCGTGACTGGGTCTTCCAGCATGACAATGACCTGAAGCACACAGCCAGGGCTACTAAGGAGTGGCTCCGCAAGAAGCATCTCAAGGTCCTGGAGTGGCCTAGCCAGTCTCCAGACCTGAACCCCATCAAAAATCTTTGGAGGGAGCTAAAAGTCCGTATTGCCCACCGACAGCCCGAAACCTAAAGGATCTGGAGAAGATCCGTATGGAGGAGTTGTCCAAAATCCCTGCTGCAGTGTGGGCAAACCTCGTCAAGAACTACAGGAAATGTCTAATATCTGTAATTGCAAACAAAGGTTTCTGTACCGAATATTAAGTTATATTTTTCTGATGTATCAAATACTTATGTCATGCAATACAATGCAAATTAATTAATTAAAAATCACACAATGTGATTTTCATTTTAGATTGCGTCACTCACAGTTGAAGAGTACCTATGATAAAAATTAAAGACTTTTAAATGCTTTGCAAGTCTGAAAACCAGCAAAATCTGCAGTGTATCAAATACCTGTTCTCCACACTGTATACTTATTTTGTTTCCTAGCAGAGTAGCTGACTACTCAGGCTGTGTTCAATGTGTTCATCAGAGAAACAGCTTGGGGAAAAAAACCATCCCTGTGCCGCTGGTAGCACTCTAAAGCAGTAACCTGAAGGTAAAATTCTAAACAATTTGTGATGAGGATGTATGGAATCTGCAGTGATGGTAGCTGTCCTGTACAGGTGCTGAATGGAAGGAAAGGTCAGCTCAGGTGACCTTCTCTGCAGACCTGCTTGTTCATTGCAGTTTGGGCCTGTCCAGTTTTGTGGATGAGCCAAACCACACAGTGATTTGAAGACAAGACAGAGTGAATGACGGCCGTGTAGAAGATGACCAGCAGATCCTGTGAAAGGTTGTACGTCTTGAGTTGCCGCAAGAAGTACAGTCTCTGCTTACTTATCCGGGCGTTGGGTAATTCTCAGAGATCGGCGCACAGATTGCAGAGTGGGTGGCGTGTCACAAACAGGGAGCAGACGGACACTAATCGTGACAGAAAACAGATAAAGTTGAATAACTTTATTCAGTTTATTTATATAGCACCAAATTTACAACATGTTATTTCAAAGTACTTTACAGAATCAATTCAGTTTAATCATACAAACAGATACCAAGTCAAGTACATACATTCCAATTGATCCTTGTTTTCATATAGTCCGGTCAAATTCAGCTTATTATTCACATTGGTCTAAGGAAACGCAACAGATCACATTGAGACACTTACTTGCAGCATTCCCTCCTCCTGGATGAGCATGTAGGGACAGTGGACAGTCGCTTGCATTGTGTCGTTGACTTCGTAGCAATTCCTCATAGCGAGCATTCATGTAGCAACATGAAACCTCCAGCAGAACCAGGCTCAGTGTGAATGGCCATCTGCCATGACAGACTGGGGGTCTGAGAGAACAGAACAGACACACAAAAGGACACAGAAGCAATGATCCAGTAGTACTTTCCATGTGAAAATAAGTAAAACGTTAAAAACAGTAGTAGCTCCTTTAGTGGCTTCATCTAGGAAAGGAAAAACAGCTAAGCTGATAACCTGACAGTTTTCAAGTTTATAGCATGAAAGAAAGCACATACAGTTAGTAAAATTTCAGCCTATAACCTGTCTAGGAGAGAAACAGGGTTAATCACTCAAGCACAGGGCAAAGATGTAGCTTGTATGAAGAGATAAACAAGAGTCATCATTACAGTCCTAGGTACCATGGGTGTTAAATGTGGTTTCTGGAGCTCCCACAGTTGTTACAACAGTAAGTAGACATGCAGCAAACCTGCCTCATAGACGCAGAAGATGGCATTACCAGAATGTGGCAGTTTTATGTTTGCATTACACCACTCTCCATCATATGGAACCAATTCCACATTATTAACACACTTAAGTCCATAGTTACACACATGGTTACACAGACATACAAATATATAAAAAAAGTTAAACAATAATATAAATATAATTTACAACAAATACAAATGTAGTAGCACAATTGAAAGGAATCAATGTATACACAAACACCTCAACCAGTGCTTTTTTAGATGTTTACACTAGTGCTTTAAAAATGCAAACAGCTGCAGTTAGAAACATGTGACTCTGCCTTCTGGGTATTTTAAGTAGGATTCTCATAGCATCATTGTATGCGACGTGCAACTTCTGCATGCTACATGGTTTGGAAGATGACCACAGTTGGACTGTATAGAGCGATGTGCAACATGCTTTAAATAAAGCCACTTTTACTGGAACTGAACAGAAGCTAAACTTATGTTCAACGGTATTTCCCTGAGCATAGAGTTTCCAACATTCTCTGAATAGACCATCATCATCGTCATTCATCTGATCAGTAATAAAATGACCGAGGTATTTCACCTTTTTAAAAACCTCAAGAACATTGTTGGACAGTTTAAGCACAGGAAAATTAAGTGTTTTATCTTTCTTGGTTCTACATATCAAAATAGCACTTTTAACAACATAGTTTTTTGTATCATGTTGCGGACCACATTCAGTGTTAACAAGCTGCAATAAACCAGTAGCACTTGGGCAGGAGACCGGCAGGCCATCTGTTTACATAGGATGGTTTTTCTTTTACCTAGAAAACATCCAGTATTACAGGCTCTCAGGAGCATGGATCAACCCCTAAACATGAAAATTAAACAAAACAGGAGGCAAAACTCCACCCTGTACCATTATGTTTGCGTGCTTCACTTTTTTAGCAGAGTATGTACTTATGGAGTTTAAACAAAAATTCAACATGGAAGACTCACCACCCCGTCTCGTCCAATCACTCCTCACTGGCTGCTCCAATCAACGGCAGGTCCGCACTCCTCCTCGGCCAATCATCTCCCAGGGCATCACTTTTAAAGACCTTCTGCATGGAAGACACCGCTCTTCTGCTGAGCTTCGACCCTCCTCCACCCCTTCTCCAGCATAGGCTAACAACTCCTTCCATACCAAGGGCTACGCCACCACCAGGATCGGATCCCAGGGGGGGAAGACGTACCTAATCATAATCATAAGATGTTTATTCAAACTAATTTTCATCCTCAGCGTTCACGTCTCCCTCAGGGGTCCGAGCGCCAAAGAAATAATCTTTGAATAATAAACTCTTTAACCGTCTTCTTGTTGTTTCTCCATTATCTGAGTCTTTCCAGGTTGAAATACTTATTTATACTTCCTGTATATTTGAGTTTAAAAGAAAAACCTATCCACGATGTTAGAAAAAAATTCATTTTTTTTTACTTTCACGCAAAGGAAAAATTTGGCATTAAAGTGATTGTTTGCTTCAATTAAAACTACATCTACAGTAACAGTAACAAACAAAAATGTGCAACACTGATTTGGATATCTCAAAAAAAAGCTGAGCGTACTTCGCATATCCTCATTAATAGAGGTCTCATCAAAGGACTAAAAACTGCTTCCCTAACTTGAAAAAACATTATTTGTGCCTCATAAAAAAAGAAAAAACAAATCTGTTAAAAACAATAATTGTGGAAAGTCATTGATGTAATTTATTTGGTCTAGTTCATATTTGATCACAGAAAAAAATGAACTGCATAAAACTTTTAACTGGCTTTCTCAAATAGCATCTAACACATTATTGTTGACAAGTTCATTAATATAAAAGTGTAGTATAATTCAGACTCAGGGAAACATTATTCATACCTACCGACATACACATTTTACCACACTAACACTTATATTACTTGTAAAATCTTGATATTCTGTAGTTGCTCAGCTGGTCCCTGGATGTACTTGATTTTCTCCTCTACTATATCTGGAAATCCTAGAATGAAGACGTCATTTTGCTTTTACTGTACAATTTATGCATTTACCTTTTGTCTGGCCTGTAAATTAGAGAGTTCCTTGTAAAATACACAGGTCACATATGAGTGAAAGTGTTGTAATCGTCTGGAATACAAAGAGTATTTTATAAAAATGATTTTCATGTATTTTATACTATTCTAGTCGTGCATGAGCACACTGAACCTCCTTGTTGTTGCTAAGCCTATCCTAACCTTTGATTGGCCAATAGTCAGAGACAATGTTGCTCCTGATTGGCCATTTTATGTCAACATTATGAGTTTTTGTGAAATACGTTAAGCTATTTGCACAATGACAGAAAACACAGGAAGTTTACCAGTACCAGTTTAATGTTGGCGATTTTTGTATTGTATTTTTTACATACATTATCCAAGGCTTTCAGTCGTATGGTTTGTATTACGTTTAGCGTTAAGCCTACTGATTTTTTAAAAGAAAACACTTTAAATGAATCACTGACTGGGGTTTATTAAGTCAACCTGTAAATATTGATTTTATTTTGGAAGTATTGACCAGAAGTAGGGCAGCGGGTTTTCAACGAGTTTGACGTTGACACAGGGGAGAGGCTCTGGGTGAGGTCTGTTGTAGTTCGGAAAATAATGGAGGAAATAAGGGAAGTGAAATGAGTGAAACTTGTGATTTCAGACAGGTTAGAAGCTTTGTTAGTCTGCTCTGTCCGCCTCCTGCTGAGCTGCGGGTCTCTTAAGGCTGTCTGCTGTGTTAACTGTTAGCTTCATGCCGCTACACCTGTGTCCGGCCAGCCGGCTTCTTTGTTTCATTTTATTTTCATTATTGTTCAGTTTGTCTGCCTGGGCTCAACTCTTTTGACTTTCTGCTTCCACAGGGACGACACTATCATATTAGAACCGAACGAAACAGGACCGAGTGAGACCTCTTTCCTTCTGGAGATGCATTATATTCACACTGGAGTCGTTCCGTTCATTATCATTCCTACACACAAATAGACGAGCTAGTCTTGACAAATGGCAGCCCTGAGAACCAAAACTGCAGCCAGCGGGGACATCTCCCTGAGGGATGGGAAGAGCAGTGCGGGCTGTCCCTCAGAAGCAGCGGCAAACAGTCGGATATACAGCTTGGATGAGCTGGAGAGCATGGCCACTGTGGGTAAGTTTACATGTGGGTCCGACGGGGCAGGGGAGGACAAAGTTTTCCCAGACAGAATCAGGAGAAAATTCAGTAGTTTTTATTTAAAAAAAACTGAGTTCAAATAAAAACAACCGAGATCTTGTTTTTATTTGAAACAATGACAATAGATGAGACGGAGATCATGTATGTATGTTAAGAAATTAGAAATTTACTGTGTTTAAATTAATAAATTATGAGAACATGTATGCCCCTCAATTTACATTCATGCATGAGAAATTTTCTGAAAACAAAAATTTAGATCATTTAAAGTTTTCTAAGCTATTGCTATAAAACTTTCACCTAATGTTCTTGGATAATGTTCTACTTTTCCAGGGATTGGAATAAATGTTGAAGCCTGATATTTCAATTCAGTTTTATTTATTTTGGGCTATGTGTAGGGGCACTAAGTAAAATAATAAACTGGTAAAGTTTGTCCATCTAGAGCCCACTAGTGGCCATTGTTATACTAAAAACGACAAGGATTGGGGGTACCTCTATCTGTCAGACTGATTATAATCATTGGAAAAGAGAAGGGGTCACACAGGTAGCAGAAATGGAGGTTGTGTTTGCACCTCAACCATTATTGAGCCGGTTATGGCTAAACCTGACTCCCCTTTACGCCATCCAACAGGGAGGAAGTCAGAGATAAAAATAATTGCAGAGTGTTCTTTCCTGTTGCATTGTGTGAAAGGTGGGTAACTTTTAAAATGGGCTAAGTCAATTCAATCGAATCATACAGATTTCAAGTCAGGTACATACATTCGAATTAGGGTGGGCGATATGGCCCAAAAAAATATCTCGATAATGTTTTTCACATTTTTCGATAACGATAATCTGATGATATCCTTTTTGTTTCTTCTTTGTTTTTTTTAACAAAAATTGCTGTCAAACCCTACTTGCCTACCAGGACATCTATGGATAAACACCGTGTTTCAGAACAATAGCTCTCGTTTATTTTTCAAGTGCTTCATAGATCTTCTGCAAAACATGCACACAAACATATTATGGCCTTCTGCAAAACATTGCCCAACAATGGCCATATTTGACAATGACTAACTTCAAGTTATGTCCCGGCTGTACATAAATCACAAGGGAATATACCAAATAAGGTTTTCTCAATAGTATCTTAAGCTTTTGTACAAAAATAAATAAATAAATGTAAACAAATATCATTAAATTAAGACGACATCAAAATATAAAGCAAATTAGATACTTTAAATCAAATAAACAATACCATGTATTGTCACTGGCGCACAAATTTGGCTAGAACTCTGGAGAAAGAAATGCAGGCCAACTGTTAACAAGTGCAGGTTATTTTCAGTTTTTTATTTGTTAAAAAAGTTTGACACATCCAATAAATTTCATTCCACTTCACGATTGTGTCCCACTTGTTGTTGATTCTTCACAAAAAATTAGAATTTTATATCTTTATGTTTGAAGCCTGAAATGTGGCAATAAGGTTATGAGCCAAAAACACCAGTCTGTCCACAGCATCAGCCTCGAGTGAAGCGCTGTGGCAGGTTACAACATTTCCACCTGTGCTGAAAGCCCTCTCTGACGGGCTACTTGAGGCAGGTATGCATGGATATTTTCTGGCCAGTTTCGCCAGTCTGGGGAAATTCCCCTCTTGTGATTTCCACCACTCAATAGGATTGACATCACTGTCCACCTCAGGGATCATTAGGTAGCTCTCGAGCTCATTTTCAATGGCAGTGGCTAGTGACTCCCCTTCTCTTATGTGTTGTTTTTTGAAGTAACAATGAACAAACGATTTTTTTTGGCGTTTTTGGGTGGCTCCCTGGTGTCATCACCTCTTGCTACATCCTCTGCTGTGGTGCCCTGAGCTGTTGAGGTTGAGGGGCCTGGGGAAATATGGTCTTCCTCTGTTTCCATGGCTATCAGCTCAGTGGTTATTTTTGATGAAACTGCTTCAACCTGGTCATCATCAATGTAACGGTTTTTGAAGCGGGGGTCGACTGTAGATGCCAAACTTAAGAGGTCAATGTCATCTCTGTATTTTGTGTTCAGATAGCCCAGAATTGTTTCTTTGATTGTTTTGGTCAGGTCTGTGTCCTTAGACTAACTGCCAAAATTGATGGGAAGATGGATGGGGCCAAATACAGGACCATTCTGGAAGAAAACCTGTTGGAGTCTGCAAGAGACCTGAGACTGGAACGGAGATTTATCTTCCAACAAGACAATGATCCAAAACATAAAGCCAAATCTACAATGGAATGGTTCACAAATAAATGTATCCAGGTGTTGGAATGGCCAAGTCAAAGTCAAGACCTGAATCCAATCGAGAATCTGTGGAAAGAGCTGAAGACTGCTGTTCACGAACGCTCTCCATCCAACCTCACTGAGCTCGAGCTGTTTTGCAAGGAAGAATGGGCAAGAATTTCATTCTCTCGATGTGCAAAACTGATAGAGACATACCCTAAGCAACTTGCAGCTGTAATTGCAGCAAAGGGTAGCGCTACAAAGTATTAACGCAAGGGGGCGAAATAATATTGCATGCCCCACTTATCATGTTTTTTATTTGTTAAAAAAATTTGACACACCTAAATTTCATTCCATGTCACAATTGTGTCCCACTTGTTGATTATTCACAAAAAATTAGAATTTTATATCTTTATGTTTGAAGCCTGAAATGTGGCAAGAGGTTGACCAATTCAAGGGGTCCGAGTACTTTCGCAAGGCACTGTATATATCTATCTATATATATATATATATATATAGATATATATATCTATATATATATATATATATATATATATATATGTGTACAGGGGTTGGAAAATGAAACTGAAACACCTGGTTTTAGACCACAATAATTTATTAGTATGGTGTAGGGCCTCCTTTTGCGGCAATTCATCTTGGGAATGACATATACAAGTCCTGCACAGTGGTCAGAGGGATTTTAAGCCATTCTTCTTGCAGTATAGTGGCCAGGTCACTACGTGATACTGGTGGAGGAAAACGTTTCCTGACTCGCCTAGATCTAGTGGCGGTGCAGGCCATGGGAGATGTTCAACTTCACTTTCATGTTCATCAAACCAATCTTTTACCAGTGTTGCTGTGTGTATTGGTGCATTGTCATCCTGATACACGGCACCGCCTTCAGGATACATTGTTTGAACCATTGGATGCACATGGTCCTCAAGAATGGTTTGGTAGTCCTTGGCAGTGATGCGCCCATCTAGCACAAGTATTGGGCCAAGGGAAGGCCATGACATGGCAGCCCAACCATCACTGATACACCCCCATGCTTCACTCTGGGCATGCAACAGTCTGGGTGGTACGCTTCTTTGGGGCTTCTCCACACCGTAACTTTCCCGGATGTGGGGAAAACAGTAAAAGTGGACTCATCAAAGAACAATACATGTTTCACATTGTCCACAGCCCAAGATTTGCACTCCTTGCACCATTGAAGCCGACGTTTGGCATTGGCATGAGTGACCAAAGGTTTGTCTATAGCAGCCCGGCCGTGTATATTGACCCTGTTGCGCTCCCGACGGACAGTTCTGGTGGAAACTGGAGAGTTGAGGTGCACATTTAATTCTGCTGTGATTTGGGCAGCCGTGGTTTTATGTTTTTTGGATACAATCCGGGTTAGCACCCGAACATCCCTTTCATACACCTTCCTCTTGCGTCCAAAGTTAATCCTGTTGGATGTGGTATGTCCTTCTCGGTGGTATGCTGACATTACCCTGTATACCGTGGCTCTTGATACATCACAAAGACTTGCTGTCTTGGTCACAGATGCGCCAGCAAGACGTGGACCAACAATTTGTCCTCTTTTGAACTCTGGTATGTCACCCATAATGTTGCGTGCATTTCAATATTTTGAGCAAAACTGTGCTCTTTCCCTGCTAATTGAACCTTCACACTCTACTCTTACTGGTGCAATGTGCAATCAATGAAGACTGGCTACCAGGCTGGTCCAGTTTAGCCATGAAACCTCCCACACTAAAATGACAGGTGTTTCAGTTTCATTGTCCAACCCCTGTATATACAGTACATACCAAAGGTTTGGACACACCTTCTCATTCAAAGAGTTTTCTTTATTTTCATGACTATGAATATTGCAGCTTCACACTGAAGGCATCAAAACTATGAATTAACACATGTGGAATTATATACTGAACAAAAAAGTGTGAAACAACTGAAAATATGTCTTATGTTCTAGGTTCTTCAAAGTAGCCACCTTTTGCTTTGATTGCTGCTATGCACACTCTTGGCATTCTGTTGATGAGCTTCAAGAGTTAGTCACCTGAAATGGTTTTCACTTCACAGGTGTGCCCTGTCAGGTTTAATAAGTGGGATTTCAAGCCTTATAAATGGGGTTGGGACCATCAGTTATGTTGTGCAGGAGGTGGGGTGGATACATTACACAGCTGATAGTCCTACTGAAAAGACTGTAAGAATTTGTATTATGGCAAGAAAAAAGCAGCTAAGTAAAGAAAAACGAGTGGCCATCATTACTCTAAGAAATGAAGGTCAGTCAGTCCGAACAATTGGGAAAACTTTGAAAGTGTCCCCAAGTGCAGTCGCAAAAACCATCAAGCGCTACAAAAAAACTGGCTCACATGAGGACCGCCCCAGGAAAGGAAGACCAAGAGTCACCTCTGCTGTGGGTGATAAGTTCTTCCGAGTCACCAGCTTCAGAAATCGCAGGTTAACAGCAGCTCAGATTAGAGAACAGGTCAATGCCACACAGAGTTCTAGCAGCAGACACATCCCTAGAACAACTGTTAAGAGGAGACTGTGTGAATCAGGCCTTCACGGTAAAATAGTTGCTAGGAAACCACTGCTGAGGACAGGCAACAAGCAGAAGAGACTTGTTTGGACTAAAGAACACAAGGAATGGACATTCGACCAGTGGAAATCTGTGCTTTGGTCTGATGAGTCCAAGTTTGAGATCTTTGGTTCCAACCACCGTGTCTTTGTGCGGTGCAGAAGAGGCGAACGGATGGACTCTACATGCCTGGTTCCCACCGTGAAGCATGGAGGAGGAGGTGTGATGGTGTGGGGGTGCTTTGCTGGTGACACTGTTGGGGATTTATTCAAAATTGAAGGCATACTGAACCAGCATGGCTACCACAGCATCTTGCACCGGCATGCTATTTCATCTGGTTTGCATTTAATTGGACCATTATTTATGTTTCAATAGGACAATGATCCCAAACACACCTCCAGGCTGTGTAAGGGCTATTTGACCAAGAAAGAGAGTGATGGGGTGCTGCGCCAGATGACCTGGCCTCCACAGTCACCGGACCTGAACCCAATCGAGATGGTTTGGGGTGAGCTGGACCGCAGAGTGAAGGTAAAAGCCAACAAGTGCTAAGCATCTCTGGGAACTCCTTCAAGACTGTTCTAAAACCATTTCAGGTGACTACCTCTTGAAGCTCGTCAACACAATGCCAAGGGTGTGCGTAGCAGTAATCAAAGCAAAAGGTGGCTACTTTGAAGAACCTAGAATATAAGACATATTTTCAGTTGTTTCACACTTTTTTGTTCAGTATATAATTCCACATGTGTTAATTCATAGTTTTGATGCCTTCAGTGTGAAGCTGCAATATTCATAGTCATGAAAATAAAGAAAACTCTTTGAATGAGAAAGTGTGTCCAAACATTTGGTCTGTACTGTATACATATTAGAGGGTGACACGGGAGTGGATTTTCTCTCCTGTCCCATCCCGCTCCCACAGAAAAATGCCTTGTCCCATCCCAATCCCAGGCCAGCATAAAAAAAAAAAAATCCTGTCCTGTCCCACTCCTGGTAAATTGACTCCCACTCCCATCCCGCTCCCATTCAGAACGACTCCCACTCCTGTGCCACTCCCATTTTTGTTTTCTTCATTTAGTCTTTTGGCAATTTCTTTGAAGGACCAGTTAGGTCCCTGTTTTTAGTTGTAGTAAAGGCCAGTTAAAGTAAAAAGAATAATAATGAAGAAATAATAAAATATCAAACAAGGAAACAGACCATGCCTATCTTAGTTGAATAAACAAAATGTACATAGTTGTATTTTACCCATTCATTAAGTGATTGTTTCCTTTGAACAATGACATCACTTTTATGTTTCAAGTTGCTGAAACGAAAGACAAATGCACTTAGCAAGAGAACTGTACTTGGTGAACAAAAGGGCAAAAAGGTATTGGCTTCACAATTTAGAAACTGTACCTCAATGGTTCACAGCCCTGGTCCTCAGGGACCCCTTCCCTGCAAGTTTTAGACGTGTGTCTGCTCCAGCACACCTGATTCAAATTCTGACATGACCTCCTATACAGGCATCAAGAATGGAGGGTCAAACTGGACAAAATTAATACAATAAAATCATCATTAAATAAATAAATGTTGTGAATGTCCCATAAGTGAAGTAAATGTAACATGAAAGAAATGTAACATTAAATGTGCCATTAAATTAAAGGTACCATTTATTTATTTAATACATCATTAGAAACAATAAATGTACCATTATATCATGAAATGGACTATTATGCAATTAAATGTGCCACTGAATAATTAAGTATAATTTTAAAGACGACATGACGTAATTAGTGGTACAATTAATATTTAATGATGTATTAAATAAATTCTACATTTAATGGTACATTCAATTTTTTTCTATTTCACAACATATTTATTTAATATCTTTCCTTGATGAAGCCTTTCAACGAGGTCCACGAGAGGACATGGGGAATTTTTTCTCTTTTTGCGTTCTCACGCAATAGTCTTTGCGTTATTTCGCAATACTTTGTGGGATAGTTTCCAAACCAGATAACTGCAAAAATGAAACAAACACTACACCCGTTTTGAGATTTATTGAGTTTTATTTTTAAATTGGCCTTAAATGGTCCAGCTGTTGATCCGGAGTGCACTGACAACGTTTGCACCGTTGTCGGTTGTCATGCGTTCTTCCTTCAGCGACCATGCAGCGAGGGTATCTTTCAACCCAAGTGCAATGGTGTCACCTTTGTGGTCCTGCTGGAAGTAGGACATCTGCAAGCAGAAGCTCTTCAGTAACCAGGATTCATCAATAAAGTGCACAGTCAAAGACAGATAGGGCTCGGAGGTCCTGCTCGACCACAAATCAGTGGTTGTAGAAAAGTGCGACACATTTTGCAGTTTCTCCGTGAGTTTTTTGCATGTTGATTCGTATAAGTTTGGTAGAGCAGTTTGACCATAATATTTGCAACTTGGCACTTTGTATATGGGATCAAGGACGTGAACAAGTTCTCTTAAGCCTTCCCTCCACTAATTGAATCGCCATCATTTTCTTGGGTATGAAATTAGTAATGGCATTTGTTATGTCTTGCCAACGTTTACTTGCTTTCTCGTATGGTACGTGTTTGCTGAATGACTCGGCAAGGGTTTGCTGAGTGTGTTGTGCTGAATTACTTGTCTTTTCTTTGGCCGTAGTAGTGCTCGTAGAGTCACAAACGTTTACGTAGTCCTTATACTCTTTTGTATGGTTCGTTCGCAAGTGGTGGAACAGATTTGTTGTTGAACTGCTCTTCACGGTGACCGCTTTTCGGCATATCTTGCATATAACGCTATTTTGACCAACGTCAGTCTTATCACTTCCGAAACATTTCCAGGCTTGGGACGTGGAGCCACGTCTTGCTATTAAATCATCCGCTGAGACAGAATATTGCTGCATATTTCCTCCATGTGAGAAGATTGTTCTCTTTTGGTTACTGTGAGTCACGAGACTGAATTCTGTTTGCTGATTGGCCTAGTTGCCGCCGACTCGAGTCACGAGACTGAATCCTGTCCGCTGATTGGCTTCTGAGGAACGCATTCTTTGAATGAGAATTTTCATGCACCTCTCCTTTACCGTGTATGCACCCTCCATTTGTTGTCTTTTCGAGACCTTATGAATACTCGATAACGTAAAACTGCACATTGTCAAAGCAACGTTTACGATACTATCATCGGCAATATATATTGCCCACCTCTAATTCGAATTAATCCAAACAGGTCAGTCAGATTCAGTTATTTATTCAAATTGGTTAAAAAGTTTTCCTATCAATGGCAACCCAGCATATTGCATCAAGTCAGTGACTTGTAGCATTCACTCCTCCTGGATGAGCATGTAGCGACAGTGGACAGTTACTGGTGTTGACTTTGCAGCAATCCCTCATACTGAGCATGCATGTAGCGACAGTTGAAAAGAAAAACTCCCTTTTAAGAAGAAGAAACCTCCAGGCAGAACAAGTCTCAGTGTGAGCGGCCATCTGCCACAACCGACAGGGGGTTTGAGAGAACAGAGCAGAAAAAGAAAAAGAACACAGAAGCACTGATCTAGGAGTACTTTCTATGGGAAGGAAAAGTAAATGTTAATTGATGTAGTTCTTTCAGTGGTTTCATCTAGGAAGAAAAAACAGATAAACTCTGAGCCAGTTTTCAAGTTTAGAGTTTGAGAGAGAGTCCATACAGTTAGTCACAGTAAAGCTCAGTCAGTAACTACGTTTGGGAGAAAAATAGGGTTAAACACTGAAAAACCAAGTGTGTCATTGGTAGGAGGTGAGCATTAAGTTGTTGGCAGCAGACGCTTGGAAGATGCCCCCCTCCAGGAAGGTAACACAGGTAGATACCGAGTCAGGGCAGGTGTAGCTTCTAGGAAGAGAAAAGAGAGAGAACATAAAGTTAAAAGCTGAAATAACAGCAAATAATGCAAAATTGAAGAGTAGTATGAGAGTGTAGCAGAGAGAGTGAAAGTGGTCATTATGTCCTCCAGCAGCCTAAGTCTATGGCAGCATGACTACTGAGATATGATTTAAGGCTCAGGATAACTTCAGCCACTCTAACTATAAGCTTTATCAAAATAAAATAGGAGAAACATGATCTCTCTTTTTAATTTTCATCAGAACTCTTGCTGCAGCATTTTGAATTGGCTGAAGGCTTTTAACTGCATTTTGTGGACATCCTGATAGTAAGGAATTACATTCGTCCACCCTTGAAGTAAAAAATGCATGGACTAGTTTTTCAGCGTATCTCCTTGATAGCATATTTCTAATTTTGGCAATGTTCTGGAAGTGAAAGAAGGAAATCCTAAAAACCTGTTTAATATTGGATTTAAATGACATGTCCTGGTCAAAAATAGCACCAAAGTTTTGTACTTTATTACCAGAGGTCAATTTAATGCCATCCAGGTTAAGTGATTGACTAAGCAGTTTATTTTTCAAAGTGTCCTGTCTTGTCTTAATTTAGAAGTAAAAAATTTAAAGTAATCCAAGTTTTTATGTCTTCAAGACATGCTTGTAGTCTATCTAACTGGTTGGGCTAATCAGGATTTATGGATAAGTAAAGCTGAGTATCATCAGCGTAACAGTACAAATTTATCCCATGCTGTCTAAAAATTTTACCTATTGGAAGCATATATATAGGGAGTAACCCTGGAGTTTGAAGATGATTTATCATTTACATGAACAAACTGGAATCAGAGAAGTAAGATTTAAACTAGCCTAGAGCTGTTTCCCTACAGCATGTTCCAGCCTTTCTAAGATAATATTGTGATTGACTGTATCAAATGCTGGGGCTGCACGGTGGCGCAGTTGGTAGCACTGTTGCCTTGCAGCAAGAAGGTCCTGGGTTCGATTCCCAACCGGGGGTCTTTCTGCATGGAGTTTGCATGTTCTCCCCGTGCATGCGTGGGTTCTCACCGGGTACTCCGGCTTCCTCCCACAGTCCAAAGACATGCCTGTTAAGTTAATTGGTCACTCTAAATTGCCCTTAGGTGTATGAATGAGTGTGTGCATGGTTGTTTGTGTGTTGCCCTGCGATGGACTGGCGACCTGTCCAGGGTGTACCCTGCCTCTCGCCCATAGACTGCTGGAGATAGGCACCAGCTCCCCTGCGACCCACTATGGAATAAGCGGTAGAAAATGACTGACTGACTGTATCAAATGCAGCACTGAGATCTAACAGGACAAGTACAGATACAAGTCCATTATCTGAGGCCACAAGTATATAATTAATGACTTTCTGCAGAGCTGTTTCAGTGCTATGATGAGCTCTGAAACCTGACTGAAACTCTTCAAACAGATCATTGCTGTGTAAATGCTCACACATTTGATTAGCAACTATTTTCTCAAGAATTTTAGATAAGTGGGAAGATTGGATATAGGTCTGTAATTTATTAAATCATCTTCATCAAGCAAAGGTTTCTTAAGTAAAGGTTTAATTACAACTACCTTAAAAGCCTGTGGTACATATCCATTTAATAAGGATAGATTAATCATATCTAAAATGTGGCTGGTAATCAGACGGAACACTTTCTTAAATAATTTGGTTGGGATTGGGTCTAACATACAAGTTGAAGGTTTAGATGGAGCCAATATTTTTGATAACTCAAGAAGCTCCACAGGATCAGAACAGTCCAAACACAGATCAGGTTCTACAGTTACCTCAAATGTTGTCTCGCTTGCTGGGAATGAAGCAATCATCTTTGGGAGTATGCCAATGATTTTGTTTTTAATACAATAAATTTTATTTAAAAATAATCCCATAAAGTCATGACTGCTGAGAGCTAAGGGAATAGATGGCTCAACAGAGCTATGACTCTGGTAGAATAGCATATGTACTAAAGAGAAACCTAGGATTATTCTTGTTCTCTTCTATTAATGATAAGAAATAAGCTGTACTAACTTGGCGAAGTGTCTTTTTATACAACAATAGGCTATTTTTCCAGATTAAGTAGGAATCCTCTAGGTGTGTAGAGCACCATTTTCTTTTCAATTGTCTAACATTGTGCTTTAAAGTACGCAGCTCTTAATTAAACCAGCGAGCCAGCCTCCTATAAATAATTAGCTTCTTTTTCAAGGGGGCTGCATTGTCTAATGCACCACGTAGTGAGGAAGTAACACTATGAACAAGAGATTCAATTCGTGAATGGGAAGAAACAAAATTATTGTCCTCCACTGTGTTTTTCTGTGATAATGAGGAAATTAAAAGTGGAACAGATTCTTTAAAGGTTGTTACAGCATTGTCTGATAATGATCTACTATAATGAAATTTTCTTTCAGGTGTGGAGTACTTGGTTAAATTAAACTCAAAGACAGGAAGGGGATATGAGGAAGTATTGTTATTTCTTTACACTCAATGCCATATGTCAGCGCAAGGTCCAGAGAATGAAGACAAAGGTGGTTAGGTTTGTTAATGATTTGAGCAAAGCCAATTGAGTCTAAGATAGCATTAAAGGCTATATTTAGGCAAACACTTTGGTGTCAACAAAAATCCCCCACTATAGTAACCTTATCTGTATTTACCACTAAATCAGATAAAAAGTCTGATTCAGTGTTATTTCTATCCATTTTATAAAAAGACACATAACCTTTTCCCTCATAGTCTGACATTAAATCAGACTAAAGTTTAGTTAGGATTGCCTACATGTTTGCTAAATGACAAATATAGAAGTCTCCATCAATTTCCTCAGTATTTAGTAGAATCGCCCTTTAAACTGACTTGGGTCAATCATTTAGGGATTCATTCCACAAGTTTTGGCTCATTCCTCCTGAGAGACGTGGAACTGGGTCAGGTTTGCAGACCTCCTTGGTCACACACATCTTTTCAGTTCTGTCCACCAATGTTCTCTGGGACTGAGAGCAGAACATTGTGATGACAACTCCAAAACACTGACTTTGTTTTCCTTTACCCTCTCTGTAACTAATTTGATTGTAGACTGAGGGTCTTTGTCTTTTTGGAAGACCAATTTGTGTCCAAGCTTGAACTTCCTGGTTGATGTATTGAGATATTGCTTCAATATTTTGGCATAATGTTCTTTTCTCATGATATCATCTAATTTGGGAGGTGCACCAGTCTCCTGCAGTTTACCAATAAATTAAATGGTATTTGCATTTGTATATATATACAGGGGTTGGACAATGAAACTGAAACACCTGTCATTTTAGTGTGGGAGGTTTCATGGCTAAATTGGACCAGCCTGGTAGCCAGTCTTCATTGATTGCACATTGCACCAGTAAGAGCAGAGTGTGAAGGTTCAATTAGCAGGATAAGAGCACAGTTTTGCTCAAAATATTGAAATGCACACAACATTTTGGGTGACATACCAGAGTTCAAAGGAGGACAAATTGTTGGTGCATTGCTGGCGCATCTGTGACCAAGACAGCAAGTCTTTGTGATGTATCAAGAGCCACGGTATCCAGGGTAATGTCAGCATACCACCAAGAAGGACGAACCACATCCAACAGGATTAACTGTGGACGCAAGAGGAAGCTGTCTGAAAGGGATGTTCGGGTGCTAACCCAGATTGTATCCAAAAACATAAAACTACGGCTGCCCAAATCACGGCAGAATTAAATGTGCACCTCAACTCTCCTGTTTCCACCAGAACTGTCCGTCGGGAGCTCCACAGGGTCAATATACACGGCCGGGCTGCTATAGCCAAACCTTTGGTCACTCATGCCAATGCCAAACGTCGGTTTCAATGGTGCAAGGAGCACAAATCTTGGGATGTGGACAATGTGAAACATGTATTGTTCTCTGATGAGTCCACCTTTACTGTTTTCACCACATTCGGGAGAGGTACGGTGTGGAGAAGCCACAAAGAAGCGTACCACCCTGACTGTTGCATGTTCAGAGTGAAACATGGGGGTGGATCAGTGATGGTTTGGGCTGCCATATCATGGCATTCCCTTGGCCCAATACTTGTGCTAGATGGGCGCGTCACTGCCAAGGATTACCGAACCATTCTTCAGGACCATGTGCATCCAATGGTTCAAACATTGTATCCTGAAGGCGGTGCCGTGTATCAGGATGTCAATGCACCAGTACACACAGCAAGACTGGTGAAAGATTGGTTTGATGAACATGAAAGTGAAGTTGAACATCTCCCATGGCCTGCACAGTCACCAGATCTAAATATTATTGAGCCACTTTGGGGTGTTTTGGAGGAGCGAGTCAGGAAACGTTTTCCTCCACCAGTATCACGTAGTGACCTGGTCACTATCCTGCAAGAAGAATGGCTTAAAATCCCTCTGACCACTGTGCAGGACTTGTATATGTCATTCCCAAGACGAATATACGCAGTATTGGCCGCAAAAGGAGGCCCTACACCATACTAATAAATTATTGTGGTCTAAAACCAGGTGTTTCAGTTTCATTGTCCAACCCCTGTATTTCATCCTGAGCACACTAGCACTAAGGGCTAGTTGTTAGCTGGTGCTATAGCAGATCTTATCTGGTGTGGCGTTCCACAGCCAGGGAGCCATCTCTGTCACATCATCATGTCACCACAACTTCTCTTCTGGTATATGTTGAATTCCTACAGGTTTCAGGTCCACCGGTCACCGTTTTGATCTTATTATACCAACAAACAGATGATGTGTACACTAATACACATATGAACCCAGTGATAAAGCTGCAGAAGAAACACAATCCTTACTGTAAAAACACACATTAGAGAATGAAAGTAAATGTGTATTTATACTGTATTTGCACCATTACCAGGTTTTTTCAGTGTTTCAGATCATGCGATACATTTTATATTAGACAGAGCTAACCTGAGGAAATACAAAAATCTGTTTAAAGGAGTTGTTTGTTCTACAGGTCCAGTAGTTACTAGAGATTAGTTAAGGTGTGACCAGCCCCAGTTGTCAAGGCCCAGTGTCCTGCATGTTTTAGATGTGTTTCTGTTCCATCATAGCAGATTCAAGGTTTGAATGACCTCCTCAGCATATCATCCTCTTCTGCACGAACCTGCTAATTACTCCTGGAATTGATTCAGTGAGATATAACCAGGGAATCGTCTAAAACACGCAGGACTGCCAATCTGGAGCTGGACTTACTTTGAACATCCCTAACTTAGATAAATGCTAGATACGCTTGGCTATTTTCAGGTATTCACAGGGTCCAATCCAACTGCAAGAACCCAAACAATAAAAAAATGCCTTACCATACATTTTAAGTGTTCACCGTTATGCTGAAATTAGGCAGATAAGCTCATTTCTTCATGAGTGTATCCCCCCCACCCCACCACGCTCATATACATTTCTGGTGAGAACCTTGTCTACTGAGCTGTGAACAACACCTTCAGGTGCTCCAGGGCACCAGTCCCCAGTGTCATGAATGTGTGGAGTGAATGCCAGTTTGCCTTTATACCATGTTAAGGCATATACTAATGTCCCTGAATGTGTTAGTTGTAAAATGAAAGTAGCTGTTGAAGGTTGACAGCATTTAGAGGTAAGGCGTGTTCATGCTCAGACATGCCTCCAGTCAGCGGTTAATGTTTGGCTCATTAATTACAGCTTCAGTTTCCAGAGAATCCTGAAGAACTCAATATAAAATTGCCTTTTATATCAAAGCTGCTGAAAAGGATTGTATACATCCAGTTAATGGCCTTTCTATTAGACAATGACATTCTTACAGCACTAAATCTGCACTTTAAAAGTTTAAATTATATCTTTTTAGATATCTTTGTTCTTATGCTTCTAGATTTAACTGCAGCATTTGACACAGTGGGCCACGAAATTCTTTTATCTCTTGGAGTAGTGCGTGGGCATCCGAGGAACAGCTCTGAAGTGGTCACAGATTGAACATTCTGTGTTAGTTTGGAAGAAGCTGTGTCCTCTACTGTCCTTCTTTATAGGTCCCTCACTCATCAGTTTTGGGCCTTGTCCACACGTAGGCAGGTATCTGGGAAAATGAATAACTTTTTATACGTTTTGGCCTTCCACACATAAACTTCGTTTTACATCACGAAAAATTAATAATTCTGAAAACTCCGGCCAAAGTGGAGATTTAAAAAAAACGAAGTTTTTGAGCCTGCATGTGTACATGATCAAACTGACTTTTACGGTTCGCCGCATCACTGTCTGCGACAAATATTGTGGCGCTGACGTCAAATGTGCGACCATTGTATATAGACTCGGCTGCACAGTGGACTAAAAATGAATGATGAACGATTTCCATTTGACACCATCTTGTGTTTTATCAGCTTTATATTCTAAAACTGTTTAAAAGCAGGTCAACTTCTTCTTCTGTCCGCACAAACAAACCTCCTGAGAGAGAATTTAAGTACACCCTTTCATCAAACTTTTTGACAGGTGGGTGGGACTTCCGGTGAGGCCGGGACTTTCCGGTTGGCGCCATGTGGGTGCCTTGTGGGCAGGAGGTCACGTGGTCAAGCAGGTGGTGTTTCCAAGGGGGCCTAACCGTGGATGCTGATTGCTTGTCGCCATTAGGGGCGATACCTTAAATGAGTCAATTAAAACACAGGGGTGTGTTTAAGGGTGTTACGGGGAAGGCCTTAAATGAGCCAATTAAAACACACAGGGGTGTGTTTAAGGGTGTTATTAATAATCTGTATGTTTTTCAGGCGTTAATACATCTAAAAACAAAAAAGACATGCATCCTTTTATATTTTAAAGGTATAATCAACTTAATGTTGACCTATCACATGAAATCCTAATAAATGAACTGTGTAACCTGACAGAATTGTAAGTTCATTTTGCTTTACAGCAGGACCTATTTGTTGAATATATGAGCCAGTCTAAATCAGTTCAAAATAGAAAAGACCTAAAAAGTAAATTAAAAGATTGTGTTTCACTACATCGATGGAACGAGAAAAACCTTCGGCTTCTGCGTCAACATACTGGAATTGCAGCTGAAAGAGGTAAGACGAATACGAGATTAACAGAAAAAAAAAGAACTTCAGTATACTGTTTCCAAGTTACAAATTGACTAGCAATGATGTGTTTGTTTTTGAATCATGAGAGACTCCATTTTAGGAAAAAGGAATGATAATTTTAGTTACCTGTAGCTTTTCTAAAACATTTACTTTTTCATCTTAGAGTAAAATGTTATTCAGGGGGGTTACAGTTATACTATATACAACTGTTAGGGGCGATTTCAGGAAGGGCAGTTACGTCTGTTCCTTAGATAACCATATCACCTTTGAACTCAAGAAAGGGTTTTGGTCTTAAAAACATAGTCTTTGCAGTTGAGATAACACTGTCATGTTCTGGTATAAATACTGTGAGTAAATGTTGTCCGGGGGCTCTGTTTCATTGGCTAACCTCAGTGTCAGGGTCTTCAAATGCTGAATGTCTTTGAACCATAACACTTGTTACATTGAAAATACCAGTACTGACAAGAAAAAATGTCGGTAAATATTTCAGGAAACCCGGAAATTGTGGAATCTACTTCTGATAATTCACAAAAGCACAATGACATCTTTAAACGTAAGTAAGTAAGTATTCATTTTTAAGAAATCATTAAATGCATGTGAATGTTCTCTAATTTTGTTTATATATATTGTTTATATATATATATATATATATTTGTTTCTTTGTCATAAAACCCACCGCTGATGACCTTGATGATTTCATCTTGACACAATCAGATTATGGTAAGTAAATGTTAAATGCAATAAAATATATATATATACATTTATATATTATAGTTAACCCTTGACAATGTTTCAATTTATAGATTTGATGAGAGAGGTAAACCCGAATGATCAAGTTGGAGGGTTCAGCGGCTGGAATCGACAGTCAAAATTGAGAAGGCGAATTATTTCCAAACAAGAAAAAACCCCAACAACATCTGAACTTTCTTCTAACACAGAAATTAAAACTGATTCTTTGAATACTCCTCCGTCAATTATCATCATTTCCCCTGAAGACACACCGGATAAGTTACCGGCACCACCAGAAAGTATGTCCTAAGAACTAACTATTTTTCTTTGAGAGTGAATGTATTTTAAACCTCAGATAAAAACTGTTTACAGATTCGACTGAGAGCTCTGTGGAAGACACAGCTGTCGAGCAGCAGCAGCAGCAGGGTAGGAAAAAAATAAAAATTAAATAAAAACAATATATATATATATGTATTTTAAGCATAGTTCAATAAAATGTCATATAAACCTGTTTACAGATACATCCAAAGATGCCACATTGAATCCGCCCACCAGAAGGTCGCTTTTCAAAGATCAAGACAGCTTTCAGCAGAGAGGCACCGTTTCAGTTCAACAAGAAGTGAAATCTGGAGGTTTTACCGCAAAGAGTCGGAGTAAGATAAAAAAAAAAACTTGTGTATTTTAAAAACTATTTTTCGTTTTATTTATGAACGCTGTGCTGCACAGTGTAAGATAACTTTTATTGTCTTCTGTTTTTACAGAATATTTAACCCCGGCCAAAAGACAGCGACTCTCTGCGCTACAAAGCAGAGCAACGCAAGTGAGTGGATTAATGAACGGTACGTTTTAATTCATACATACTGAATTAATTTGAATTCCCTTTTTTTTTTTCAGCTTTAATGTGATTATTTCAATATATATATATATATACATATTTTTATTTATTTACTTTTTGTTCATTCTCCTTACAGAGGTAACGTTGATAGTAGGACAGATTGGCTACAGAAACGGACAGCGCAGGAAGACAGTCTCTACAGCCTCACGGAATCTTCGTAATAAGGCCTCATCGTTAACGCTTCTGGCAGCATGTCAGATTCTGTTAAAGAAGCATTTTGGTGACATCAAGGTGATTTTAAACTGAACTGATCACTGTGTTTTGTTTTTGTTTTTCTGTAGGTTAGTTTTATTTTATTTTATTTATTTTTTCTTATGTTCATAGAAATGGATAACCGAATCAGACTTGCCCTGGATGAAATAAGAAATTTAGTTAATGAACTTAACGAAATTCCCGTTAATGCAGAAGTAGCAGATAACATCGTTTTAAATGCATCTCCTGCTAACAGTGAAAATGTAATAAATGAAGATCAGCACGGTGACTTTTTAAACGTAATCAATCAGGCTCTTGAAGATTTAAATAGAGCACTGTATCCACTCGGCTTTCAGCAAAATGATTCACCTGACACTCATCAGAATCCTTCTACGTCACATGCCGCAGATCGGCACGGTGACGTTTTAAACGTAATCAATCAGGCTCTTGAAGATTTAAATAGAGCACCGTCTCCACACAGCAGCATTGAGGAAAATGATTCACCTGACAGTCATCAGAATCCTTCTACGTCACACGCCGCAGATCAGCACGGGGGTCATTTCAATACAGAAGTAGCGGTTAGTTCTGATCAAATAGGACGAAACCCTCCAGCCATGGTTGAACGTGAACATTTTAATAACCATGAAATAAGGAGACCTTTTACCATACCGCCGCCATGTCCAAGTCACGTTCCAGATTTATACAAACATCATGCGTATTATCATTGAATTAGCCGACGCAGCAAGATCTTTAACCAGACGTAACAACGTTGTGCAGCTGGAATTAGTGGGTGAAAATCTCAATCGTCACATCACATTTACTGTTACAGATGATGGGAATATGATCCTGCCTGCTTTCGAAAACTTCCTCGATGATTTAGTACAATCGAATGCAAATATACCTGTAGATAATAACATGGAATTTGTTCTTCAGGTTGTTAATGACCCAGCAGGAGGTTCTAAGCGTAAAGCTGCAGGAACGTTAGACTGTGAACTGTTTAATAAGAAAATGCGTCATTTGTATATTATAAACAATACCGGTAATCAGTTATGTTTTGCAATCAGCCTCGCACAGGTCTCTGATCCTGAGCTCACGGATCACCGTGCTGTAGAACTGGGGAGGAGATGGCAGCATTAGGCAGGCCTCGATGAGCAAACAGCAGTTACTTTTAGTGATATTAGTAAATTTGAAACCATTTTGAAGAGAAAAATTGTAGTGTTTCACAGAACCACGGGCTCTACTGCTCTGTGTAAATTTGAGACCAGTTTCCCTGATCGTTCAAACCCTGTGTTTTTGCTGTTATTTCAAGGTCATTACTATGGGATAAAAAATCTCAAAGGTTTTATGGGGTGCAGATATATTTGTAATTACTGTTACACCAGCTATGATAATGCAAACACACACCATTGTGAAGGTTATTGTCCAGTGTGTCGAACATATAAATGTATGCAAGAAATTAGCAATCCTGTAAGCTGTGCAGGCTGTCAAAGAATCTGTCGTAATTTCTCATGTTTCAGCAGACACAGGGAACCGCGCATCAGAAATAGTGCTGAAAGGCCTATGAGTGACTGTGAGTTGGTAAAACTGTGTAAAGTATGCAAACGGATATACGTTATTCCAATCAGTAAACCGAATAAACCACACGTGTGTAATGTAAAATGCAGTATTTGCGGTGAAAATGTACCTCCCAGCCTAGACATTACATGCGATGATTATAAGTGTTACATTCAGCCTTGCAGTGCAATTAATCAGCTTGATGATAAACTGATTTTTTATGATTTCGAATGCCTCGTCAATGAGAGCGGCGTGCATACCCCCTTTCTGGTCTGTGCTAAAACGTTGAAAGGTGATAAATGGTACGCTTATGGACTGAATTGCACCCAAACATTTCTCCTGCATTTCAGGAGGCCGAAGTACAGAGGCTTCACCTTAATAGCGCACAATGCGCGGGGGTACGATGGTTACCTGATTCTAAATGCAATGCTGCAGTTAGGGATTAAACCTCATCTCGTCATGGTAGGAAGTAAAGTTCTCTGTTTAACCGACCCTGATTACAGGTTAAAATACATTGACAGCTTGTCCTTTATGTGCATGAAGCTTAGCACCATGCCGAAAGCGTTAGGCTTTACCGATCAAAGCAAGGGTTTTTTTCCCCACCTATTTTCCTCTGAACAACGTCTCCAGTATCTGGGGCCTTTTCCTCCTCCATCCTGCTACGCTGTAGAACGCATGAGTGTTCAAGAACAACAGGTGTTTAGCAGCTGGTACAGAGAAGCGAGCAAAGAGGTCTTTGACTTTAAGAAAGAAGCTATTTGTTATTGTAAAAATGACGTTGAAATTCTTTCTCAAGGATGCTTAAAATTCAGAGACGAGTTCTTTAAGGAGACAAGTGTGGATCCGTTTAAAAGTATCACAATAGCATCAGCCTGCATGAAGGTTTTTGTAACCAATTTCCTTCCTCCTCAAACCTTAGCCATTCCATCACCTCTAGACTACAGACGTAGCAGTAAAACATTCTCCAGCGCGTCCATTCAATGACTCGGCTGGATTGCAGACAGCAGAGCCATATTTATTGAGCATGCATTAAATAGGGGTGAAAAGAAAATCGGCCCATATTCAGTGGATGGGTATGCAGAGATTAACGGTGTCAAAGTTGCGTTTGAATTTTACGGCTGTTTTTTCCACGGCTGTAAAAAGTGTTACATGCCTCATGACAAGTGTCCGTTGAGAGGGGTCGCATTTGAACAGTTTTACGCAGCCACTGTTGAGAGAAGCAAGGTGTTACAAACTGTGTACGGCCTTCGTCTCGAAGTCATATGGGAGCATGAGTGGATTGAAATGAAAAAATCAGACCCAGGGGTGATCAGCTTTCTTGAGAAAGTTAATGCACCCAAACCGCTATCCCCCCAGGATGCTCTGTATGGTGGACGCACCTGTCCTATGAAGTTGAGGTACACAGCGGGACCGGATGAAACTGTACACTATGTGGATTACACATCTCTGTACCCTTATGTAAACGCCAACTGCGTTTTTCTCCTCGGACACCCCACCATCATTTACAAAGATTTTGATGACCCCAGCAGCTACTTCGGTATAATCAAAGCTGTGGTCTACCCACCACGTAACCTGTTGTTCCCTGTTTTACCTTACAGAACATCCCAAGGTAAACTTGTGTTCACTCTCTGCCGCACATGCGCTGAAATAAATAACCAGTCAGGTCCCTGCATGCATAATGATGAGGACAGAGCTCTGACGGGTGTATGGGTGAGTGTAGAACTCTGTAAAGCGTTGGAGTGTAGTTATCGTCTTGCTAAAATCACAGAGGTGTGGCATTTTGAAAAGAGAAGTGATACAATCTTTAAAGGTTACATTCATTGCTTTTTAAAGGGTAAGCAGGAGGCTTCAGGCTATCCGTCTGAAGCAGTGGATCAGGAGAGTAAGTCAAAGTATATAAGCGACTACAAACTGCATCAGAGCATCCAATTAGACCCTGAGAAAATCGAGGTGAATCCTGCCAAAAGGCAGGTTGCAAAATTGTGTTTAAACAGTTTTTGGGGGAAATTTGCGCAAAGAAGTGATCTGTCTCAGACCACAGTCATCACTAACCCTGAAGAATTTTTCAGCTTCATGTTCTCGAGTAAATACAGGGTTAACTATTTTCATTTTTTCAACCCTGAAATGTGTGTAGTGCAGTGGAATTTCAGTAAACGTGTCATCTCTCCTCCAAGTAAGGCAAACAATGTGTTTATTGCAGCATTCACCACCGCTTATGCACGTTTAAAACTTCTCAGCAGCATGGAGAAGTTACAGGACAGATTGATTTATATTGACACGGACAGTTTGATTTATGTGACAAAAAGTGGTGAAACTCCTCTGGAATTGGGGAATTATCTGGGTGATCTTACTGACGAGTTAGATGGTGACAGCATTTCGGAGTTTGCATCGACAGGACCCAAGAGTTATGCATACCAGACCAAAAACCGTAAAAATGTAATGATACGTGCTAAAGGCATCACTCAGACGCCTGAATGCAGCGAGAGGGTCAATTTTGACAGCATCAAAGGGCTGGTTGAGGGCTACTTACAGAGGTCAAGTGAGGGTGTCATTGAAATCCCTCAACACACGATCAGGAGGGATAAAAAGAGATTCCGTTTGACAAACGCGACATTTCTTAAAAAGTTTCGACTGGTGTATGATAAGAGACGTCTTTTTTCTGACGGGACAACTCTGCCTTTCGGTTATTAGAGCTGAAGAAGAAATAAAATGAAAAGTCACATGGATTTACAGGAGATTGATTTTGATCCTAGATTTAGAGCACCTTTCTCATGTATGATAGTTGGACCCAGCGGCCGCGGGAAAACTTTCTTTGTAAAAAGTATTTTACAAAACTGTAATCATGTCATGGATGTTGTTCCAGAAAATATTGTATGGATTTACACATCTTTTCAACCCATGTATGCTGAATTGCAGAAGATGAATAAAAATATTACCTTTGTGGAAGGATTGCCTCATTCTTTTGAAGATGAAAACCTGTTTCCTCCTGATCAGAATCATCTGATTATTCTAGACGATGTTATTGCTCAAGCCTCAGATGATGAAAACGTGATGAAAGTCTTTACCCAGTATCGACATCATCGAAATATGAGCGTTATTATGCTGACTCAGAATGTTTTTCATCAGGGAAAGTTCAGTCGCACTATTAGTTAGAACTGTAATTATATGGTGTTGTTTAAGAACCCGAGAGATAAGCTGCAGCTGAATATACTAGCCCGCCAAATGTTTCCATCTCAAAAGGGTCTCTTCTTGGAGAGTTTTGAAGACGCAACGAGAGAAGCTCATGGATATTTAATCATCGATTTTACGCCTACCTGCCCAGAACATTTCAGACTGAGAACGGGCATACTTCCTCAGCAGTGGCCTGCTGTGTACGTGCCCAGAACAAAGTAAGTCATCATGTCTGCGCGTATAAAAAGGAATTTACCATTATTCAGAGCTTTGTACCAGGCCTGTCCACAGAAACGTAAAGATATTCTCGCACACTGCTCTCCCGACTTTATTCAGGCTCTGTGCGAGATTGCACTGAATATCCTAAAAGGTAACATTAAACTATCACCCTCTCAACACCGACAATTGAAGAAACAAAGAAATATCATCAGATTGTTGGGTGATAAAAGAACCGGGATAAAAACTAAACAGTTAGCTCTCAAAAAGCAACGAGGTGGTTTTATTCTCCCCATTTTAACGGCTCTTGCACCCTTGATCGGTGATCTAGTGGGTGGAATCATCAGGAGATAATGTCTCTCAGAACATCGCAGAAGATGTTTCTCATTTCACCTCATCAATTCAAGCGTCTGACCCAGTCAGACACGTCCATCAGACAGACGGCGGAGGAGAATTTGGATGCTGAAATGAGAGCGATATTAAACGAGCCGGGTTTGACTTCTTATGAAAAAATCAAGAGATACGATGCTCTTCTCCAGAGGTATCTGACTTTACTTAAGCAAGGTGTCAAAGAAGAAAAACAGCGGGTCAGTTTAACGCTGCAGCATGACACAGAGGTCCCTGAACATGAGCGGTCCCAAGAAAAACAAGGCCCAGGGCAGGACGAGGCCCCTAAGGATCAGGTTCTTACGGAAGTACTGAAAAGCCTTCCTAAACACAATCGTAAAAATGCCGAGTACATTTTGAAGAAATTATCCGAAAGAAGTGAGAGTTGGACTTCGCGAGGTGAATTTGTATTTAAAGGAAATGTTATAAAAGGGTCCCACATGATTGATTTGTTGAAAAATCTCATGCTTCCGTTTAAAAAATCTGGAGCATCACAAACCCGAGGATGGTCTGATTTTCTACACTCCATGTCAGAAGTAAACATACCTATATCTTCAGTCATTAACCCTTATGCTCGTGAAGAATATAGACGTTTCAAAACAGAGGGTACATCGATTGAAAATGGGGGTACACCCCCCAGCGTTAAGCAGAGAAGAAAAAGAAGAAGAAGGCAGATAACTCATTCTCCCTACTGGTCGAGATCTGAGCTGGAAGATCCAAAAAATGCTGATGGGAGATCAAAAAGGTCTCTTCGTAAGACGACACTACCACCCCGATGGATTACATTTTCACCATAAACCGTTATAAGAAAAATGAAACATGTAGTCTATTTCTTTTATTCAATAAAATATTTATTGATTTATATTTTTCAAGTCTAACTTCGTTCTCTACTTCACACACTAACATATGATATCATTACACAAATATTAAATCATAAGAAGAAAAAAAACAAACAATGAAAAAAATAATAAGACATTTTAAATTCCATAACAATCCAGAAACATCTCCAAAGAGCATGTTCCGTGAGTATAAAATGTACAACTTTGATTATTGACACATTTCTGATATTTTTTCACAAAGTTAGATACCATTAAATCATTCTTAATCACATCTCCGGTGTATTTCGACAACACTTGCTGCATTGATAATCCGCACGCTCTATGACATAGATAAAAAATGCAATGGTGACCGCACACAGTGGACAGAGTGTTTTGAAGCTGATTATTATGATACATTTTTGAGGATCTGTCTTCTAAAAATGTTACGATGCTTGACGGGTAGAACTCGAAATCCGGAGAGAATCCATAAGAGTCAAAAAAGCTGGATTGACCATTCTCATCCAATGTCAGAGCTAGCCAGTGTTCCCCCGGCATGTGTGAAGGATGTGTGTTCACAATAAAGTAGGCCGGCCCTGGGAATTTGTCAGCTAGCAGCAGCAGCTGTTCGCACGGCCATACACCACAAAACAAATCTCCCAGCAGATGACGCATCAGGCTCTCAATTTCATGATTATTCATGCCTGATTAGATTAATAATAATCCACCAGCACACACCTCTTTGAATCAATCTCTAAAATAGAGTCATAACAAGCGTAGATGATCAGCGTGGTGGTATGAGGCAACGGGTTTCTGAAGCGCATTTCCAATCTTAAATTCCCACTGGAAACTGGAGATAGTGCATCTGTGTCCTCGGCCGGGTTAAGATTAAATGTGAATACAGAGTATCCTTGATTAAATTCCTGACGTGTTATACTCAGTGGAAGATCTTTTAGATGTCGTCCTGTAGCCCTAAACAAGTTGTAATACTCTCTCACTGAATGACCTTGGTTAAAATTGGGCTGGAAGGCTTTAGCAGGAATTTGTCTGCCATCCTTACACAAAGCTACATATCAAAATGATTAAAGTCAAACGGATTGAGATTGCGTGTTCCTGTAAAAGCATCATGATCCAGTAACGCGATAACCACATACTTGGGAAAGACGCCTAAGAAAAGATTCTCTTGGTTGCATACCCTTGAATTTTCAGGGATGGAATATGTTTTTACATTCACACGTGAAAGTGGATACAGAGCATTTGCCTTCATTAAAGCTGAAGCGTGCCCCAGTCGTACAGCTGGAGAGACAGTAACTTTTTTGATAAAAAGAGATGCTCCTAATATCCTGAGTTTGTAAGTGGAGTCTCTTGCTGCTATGAGACAAAAGGCATCGTTGGCTCTTGTAAGTTTAATTTTGAGGTCAACAGAGTTTAAAAGAAGTCTCTCACAGAAAAATATGTCTGCATGCAGGGGGCCTAGGAGATGTACCTCCCTGGATTTTGCCGTAAAGCCTGCTCTGCTGTTAAGACCTTGATTTGGCCCGTTAGTTGTAACAATAGAGTTCAGAGCACCTGCAGTGTCTTTATAAAAAAGACCAGAGCTAAACTGGATTTTTAAAGAATCCTCAGAAAAGTTTAACAATGTCTCAATCATGGCTCTATATGGATGTGTAGCGCTGGATTGTGAAATCATTCGATCTCCGAGAGTGACGTCACACTGACTGAAGATGGTGTTTAACGGATAGTTGATGAGCCCTACAGGTGCATCATCTGGCAGGTTTGTTCCATTCTCGTTAGTAATTTTCACTCTGAGATCCAACAGCGTATCGTTGAGATCCAGATACTTTTCTCCGTCTCCCGGAATGAAAAACTCGATCGGCCCTCCATCAGTGATTGCTGATAAAGGCTGGATCTCGGTGTAAATTTTATCTTCGATCGATAGCTGCGTCATCGGGGCAGAAAATAAGTCCAACTCTGCCAGCGTGCACTCTGATGATTTGTTATGTAAAAGAGCCATTATTTAAATATATCAAAACTTGCGGATGACTTCCTTCCTCTTCGTTTGTCAGCTGCGACTGATCTCCTTTTTCGCGTTTGTCGTTGTTTTTTAACCGTCCTTAAACGATCACCAGGGGGTCTTGTTCTGGGTCTTTTGGATAAAACCATAATTCCTGAACCTTCTTGACCGTCGGTGTGTGTAGAACCACTCATTTTACTCACGGCTCTTCCGATGACATCCGAAGCGATATTTGATGCAGCCGTTTTAAGATGGGGTTTTGCAATAGCAAATCCTTTTTTAACCAGAGGGGATACGAAGCGGAATAATTTTGAAAATAATGATCCAATTCCGCGTCCGTACATGACCGGGGCCCCATAAAACCCTGGCAGATTACCGCCTGATTGACTTACATAGTAATTTACAAAGCGATTTGGATCACGTCTCAGACTTAGCTGTGCCATGTTCTCTCTCTTGCCTGCTTGATGCAGTGTTGAAGGACCAGGGTAATATGAATGATCAGTCTTAGAGGTTAAATGTATCTCTGGAATAGTTTATACAAATAAAATTTATCTCAGGCTACGTTCTGATATCACCGCTCTGAAGTGTAGTCTTATGACGGTCTTTCCATAAACGAAATTTACAGTAACGTTTTGGTCCGATTTAATTTCTATATTGATATTTTCAATATGTCTTCTGGAGACTGGAAGGTAGTGGGCGGGGTTAAACGTCTGAGTAATCATATCACTGAATTTGCCTTGTACTTTGACGGTCCGCAGTAAAGGTGCAAAAGTGTCGCCTACTATTTGTGGGCTGACCATGTCGCTGTAACAGTATAGATGATAGAAACCAGCCTTTATATCTGCCGGAGAAGGAGCCAGTTTTGGTTCAGAAACATGAATCCATTCCCCTGGTTTCATGCCCATCATATAAGCTAGAGTGCTGAAGAAGCGTATTTCATACGGACTGTTTGCTTGAAATGCAAATCTCTTTTGAACTTTGCTGAATTTAATGCGTAAACCCGAGTTCATTTTTTTGAAAAACAGTTCCATCTCTGTCTCGAGTTGAATAACGCTGTTATAGTAGCCACTTCTGATCCTTTGCGTATTGATCTCCACATCACCAACCTTCCTCCATTCAAAGTAGGCATCATGATCCGGTAAATTATGCCATGTATGAGGGTATGAAATCTCTGCTAATGCAACCATCCATTGGCCTTCTAAATCAATATGTTGAGCTAAATTTACACAGAAACTCGAACTGGTATTATTTTTAAACACTTCCATGCTAGCGTTAGAGGGAAGGGTAACCTAAAAGCCATCATCCTCTACCTGACGGTTCATGATGCTGTGTCAACTGTGAGGTTTAGTGCAAACCTTTTTTATACGTTTCGAAGTTCATCAAACCTGATCCAACTGTTGAATTTCTCAAGCCAGTTTTTCCAGCTTACAAAAACCTGTTTGACTCCCTTGACCGTACGTCGTTTTAATATTTTTTCCACTTGATACATCTTGTCGTTAAATATTTTTACTTTTTGAAGCTCCTCTGCGTAAAAGGAACCCTCGATAGGTTCTCCATCCAAATCTTTGAGTTTGTATACAGGAGGAGATTGGGGTATCCGCTCATACACTGTAAACACTTCATCCGTAAAACTCTGTTCATATTTTTTGTCAAACACTCCACGGACGTTGGATATTCTGACAAGATCCCCTTGTTTAAACGTTGTCACTGAGTCCTTGCAATATCTGTTGGACTTGACATCATACAGATTCTGAAACATTTGGAAGGCATTTTCTGAGGTCACTTCAATTTAATGCTGGAGTGGTAGCTGTGGTTGTAGCTTCTAGCTAGGTTTTGCAGGACATCGATGTACCGCCGGGTGTTTTTAGCTGTAAAATATCTCCACATCCTTGTTTTTAATGTGCGGTTAAATCTCTCGACCACAGAAGCTTTTGCTTCACTCGCTGTCGCAAAATGTTCAATGTGTTTCTCCATTAAAACCTTACATTTCTTGTTAAAAAATTATTTACCGGCATCAGTCTGAAGTTTTTTGGGGATCTAACTTTCTTTAAAAACTGATTTAAATGCCTTTACCACCTCAGCAGCTGTTTTCCTCTTCAAAACTCGTACATACGCCCTTTTTGAAAAGATGTCAATGACGGTTAATAAATAATTATTACCATCATTTTTCTTGGCCAGAGCTTGCATGTCACAGAGATCAGCCTGGAACTGCCTCAATGGTCTGGTTACAAAAACTCTGTTTCTCGGGAACTTTATTCTTTCAGGTTTATGTAGAGTATAGGTATCTTCTCCTGATAAAAAAATCTAACATTTTCAACCGCAACCTTCTTTCCCGTTTCATCTTGCATAACCCTCCTCAGCCTATATATACCCCCAAAACTTCCCGGATTTGAAGGGCTATAATATACTTTCTTCATCAACCGTCTTCCTGCCATCTCTGCCTTATGCTCACTCTGATGATTACTTGTTAAATAATGAGAAAAAAACACACCGGAGGGTAGATTTATCCCTTTATTTATTTTTGTATTTAATAGTAAAAAAAAAAAAAAAAGAAGAATCAGATAATGCAGATTAATTCAAACACTACAAGCTTTTAAACAACACTTTTGGGAAAGGTTAATATGCTCCCACTTTAATTGTATTTAATAGTAAAAAGAAAGAAAAAAAGAAGAAAAATCATATAATGCAAATTAATTAAAGTACTGGAATACTAAAAATGATACAACAAGTCATCAAACATGTGAGATCAGTTTGTCAGTCCGTAGCACTCTGAAACAGAGTTAAGTTGTTTGAGGTGTTTCTCTTCGGCCATGCGATCATAAACGTGCGCTATTGCACTGTGGATGCCTTGTACCGATTTCAGTTCATATAAAACCGTCTTGGCAATCATTTTCACTCTTAAGTCATCTGCTTGTATGCATCGAAGTATCAGAAGATTCTGAATAGCAGGAACGAGTTTGGGGGTTACGAGTCGTCGCACGATGCGTTGAAAGTTGACTTGGTAATACTCCTCCCCCAATACCTCCAGGCATTGGTGCTGACGCTGGCTCGGATGGTTCGTTATGCACCCATAGCAGGTTTCTCTGAGATAGTTCAAAGAGGTTATGTTGAATAAATGAAATATCGCTGTTTTCACCATATTGATGAGGGCGGTTGAGAACCAACCGTCAATTTCGTCCCCCTGGTTACTCTCATTCTCCGCCGAAGGCTGAGGGTCCTCCATCGGTTCCAGGGTTTGTGTAGGGGCTTCGGTAGAAGGTGAGTAGCTGGTAGCTACCTTATCCTCCACGACCACCTTCTTGTCTTCAGGCAGGACAGTTGCGTCTACAGACTCAGCCATGAATAGCGGCGATGGTGAGTAGAGGTCTGGAGAAGGCTGTTGATACATTTTCATGTTGTATCCTGTAGGTGAAGCACGACTGAAGTTTGTCTCAGAGAATGAGGACGTTGAGGTGGATGGTGAGAAGAGGTCCGGGGAAGGCGGATGATACGGTCCAATGTTGAAGCTTTAATCGTGCCTAGGAGAGAAGTGGATCTCTGCTCGGTGGTTGTATGGTGTTGCCTCACTCATTCTCAGGATTCGGTTCTCAGTGTCTGTGAGCTTGCTGTTATCCCCCCGTATATATATCATAGGAAGGGGGCAGGTCCTCAGAAGAGAGTTTGTTTTAGACGTAAAACAGGAAACGTCAGCGTTTTTTTCACTGACATGACATCGATCCAACTGCATGAGTTGTGGAAAAGGTTGGAAAGACGCTGTCCAAGGCTGAGGGTCCTCCTTCGGTTCCATGGTTTGTGTAGGGGCTTCGGTAGAGGGTGAGTAGCCGGTGGCTACCTCCTCCTCCACGACCACCTTCATGTCTTCAGGCAGGACATTCGCGTCTACAGACTCAGCCATGAATAGCGGTGATGGTGAGCAGAGGTCTGGAGAAAGCGGTAGATATTTCATGTTGTATCCTGTAGGTGATGCAGGACTGAAGTGGTTCTCTGAGAATGAAGACGTTGAGGTGGATGGTAAGAAGAGGTCCGGGGAAGGCGGATGATATGGTCCAATGTTGAAGCTTTCATCGTGCTCAGGAGAGAAGTGGATCTCTGCTCGGTGGTTGTAGAGATCCCTGTATTGTGTCGGTCCACTCATTCTCATGATACGATTCTCAGTGTCTGTGAGCTTGCAGTTATCCCCCCGTATATATATCATAGGAAGGGGCGTGTCCTCAGAAGAGGGTTCGTTCTAAACGTAAAACAGGAAACGTCAGCGTTTTTTTCACTGACATGACATCGATCCAACTTCGTGACTTGTGGAAAAGGTCGGAAAGACGATGTCCAATTTCACTCATCTTCTCTGCCCAATCTTCAAACGGCAGAGCCAGCATTGTCTTGAATATGCCGCAGTCCTGATTGAAAGCCTCCAACACAAACAGATCTGAGGGACTCGTCCGGTTGTTCCTGCGTCTGCTTGCCCGAAAAGACCAGCGGCCATTTGCTGTGGTTTTTGACCCCCACACTGCGCTAAAGAGAGGTTCTCTCTCAGCTATTTCAACATCGGATGGTATATGAAACATTCTCGCCCGTTTTACAGGTCGAGGAGACAGTTCATTTTCTTCTTCTTCTTCCTCCCTCTCCTGCCTTGAGACTGTTTCTGGGCTATCATTAAGGTGCGGGATTGCAAGCCTTAACACAGCCCAGTCGCTGTGGGTGAGAGTACACAGAGCCAGTGATCCATTAAATACCTCATCTTGATCCAATTGATACAGGCAAAGCTCTCCTATTTCATACATGAAAATATAACCCCAGCTGCCAACCAGGCCATATGGCTCCAAAGACCATTGTCCCTGCAGAGTGTCGAACGGGGGTCTTTGTACCCTGCAGATGTAGTATGTTGATTTCTTAGGAGCATTCAATTCACGGGATGAATACTGGTAGACGGTCACTGGGGTTTCGCACAGAACTGACATACCTCTTCGCCGACCCGAGGTCTGATTTTCAACCATGGTTGTTGAAGTTGATGTTGGATCCTCATCATCGGTAGAGTATGTCATGACGGGAATTCCGATAGGTATCTCCGTTGAGGAAGTATATGATGCAGTTGCTTGTTCATCATCATCTTGGCACGCGTTGCGTTTCTCCTCCGCTTGACGATAAACTCTCTTAACTCTAGCCATTGTTGAACGGGTGTTCTTTTTTCCAACGAATGCTGCATGTAAAGTGCAGAGTTTTATCTCTGTATTTAAAGTAAACACTAAAGCACGCCCTATTGTTTTCATTGGGTTATTCAAGGTTTAACGATGCTTACAAACACACCCCCTCTATTTTTAATTGGTGCTGATGCCAAACAGTTTCCGATAATACCATATTTGTCTTGTTCTATTTATAACAAACACACCCCTGTGTTTTAATTGACTCATTTAAGGTATCGCCCCTAATGACGACAAGCAATCAGCATCCACGGTTACGCCCCCTTGGACACACCACCTGCTTGACCACGTGACCTCATGCCCACATGGCACCCACATGGCCCCCACATGGCGCCAACCGGAAGTCCCGCCCTCACCGGACGTCCCGCCCACCTGTCAAAAAGTTTGATGAAAGGGTGTACTTAAATTCTCTCTCCTGGCACCTAACAGTGGGCCAAGACTGTTATAAAGGATTTTGATTGGCTGACATAGCTTTCATTTTTGCAGTACACTACCCCCTGAGCATCTGGAGTGTTCAACACAACGCTCAGTGGCGTATTTCTGCAGGTTGGTTAGATGAAAACCTTTCTGAAAAACCTCACATGTGTACGATATTATTTTTAAAAGCGATGTTGGGGAGATATTCGTTTTTTTTAAATACCCTGCTACGTGTGTACAAGGCCTTAGAAACCGTTCTTTTTAGCCTATATTTACTCCCACAAGGCTCCATTCTTAGGAAGCATGGCGTTTCCTTTTAAAAACTGAAGGCATGGATGTCATAAAATGTTTCAGGCTTTAGAGAGTAAGATTGTAGTGATAGTTTTTAGTGGCTCATCAGAGAGCTTCCTTTTAGATCTGGGTTATCTTGGCCAGTATGTGAAGCCAACGGCAACTAACCTCAATAGCTTTTCTTTGATGGCCAAATGAAGGTAGTTGTAAAATCCATTTTTTCAGTTCTGACAGCTGGCTAAAGTAAAGCCGATGCTTACTGTCAAGCACTTTGAAACAATCCATGCCTTAGTCGCCACTCAACTGGATTTACTGATGCATGTCTTTTAGCCAACATGCACAAATTTGCCCACATTTCTTTAAATGGTCTTTCCCCTCCGTTCATCTCTTTGCTTTTACAGCCATATGTGCCCCCTAATTCTCGGAAATCTGCTGACCTGCTGCTCCTGTCAGTGCTGAGAAACAGAAATAGCCTCATGCTTCATATTAGGCAAGCGTCCTCCCTGATGGTTTCAAATCTCTTTTAAAAACCACCCTTTTTTCGCAGGCTTTTAATACCTAATAAGGTGTTGATTTTAAGTTTGGGTTATTTATATTTTATTTATCTGTATTTTATTCATTTTATGTCTACGCATATTTGCTTTTGATCTGCACAGTGTTTTGGTCTAACTGTTTGTTTTTAAAGTGCCTTATAAATACAGTTGGATTGTGCATTTCAGGGAAATAAGATGGGTCTAATTGGAAATCAGGCCATCACCATGTCAGCTGTTGTGCTGCTCCGTCATATCTTAGCTGTTCCATTTATGTTCCTTTACAACAAGAGCCCCCTTCCCATTACCCACGACCTCCATTGTCTAGAAAGCTGCGGTACAACAGTCTGTCCTCCGCAGAAAGTAGCAAAGGTTAATTTAGAAGCCAGCAGTTATTGGAGAACATCCCCATAGTTTTCCATAAACCTAGCAGCACGATCAGCCTGTCTGGCGTGTTTACAGATGAAACACTGTAATGAATTATAAGATATATTTCTATTATGTTGTCTTCACAACAAAATACAGAAAACATTGTGATAAAACTTTAGGTTCAAATCACTAATGTTTATTCCATATTAAAACTTCTATTTCCAGGGACTTTTCTATTAACAGTCAATTGTGAACCTGAAAAACCATGCATCTTTAGTTATGCAGTGACTTTTCATCTTAAAGGAAAACAGGTAAAACTGCACTGTGACTCTTTTTGTTTTTAACCGTGTCATGTGCAGCAGAGTAAAGCTCAGAATTGTTGTCTGAGTGCCAAGAAAAAGCCCAACAGATTTACTTTCACAAGTGGAGCATTCAGGGTACCCACGGGGTCTTAAAAGTATTAAAAAAGTATTGGAATTTTTTACTAAATAATTAAGGCCTTAAAAGTATTACATTTTGAAGACAAATCATAAAATGTCATTTACAGGTCTTAATTTATTTTGTCCTTTAGTGAGACAATAAATGCTAAAATGTCCTAAAATACTGAAGCAAAATGTGTTGTTGGTGTGTGCGAGCAATGTGAGAATTCACGCGCCCAATGACGAATATCCGTTTTATGAAGGGCACGTCAGCCGACTTTCTCCTGCGGGCTCAGTGAGTGGTGGGAAAACAAAACCACCTTGTCAGTAAGTTAGTTTAGTGTGCTTCAGAATGGGCAAGCGTCGTTTTAACCCGAAGTGGCAGCAGAATCCAAAATACAAGTGGGTTAAACCTAATTCGAACGATGACCATGAGGTCCAATGCTGTTTGTGCCGAAAATCTTTTAAGCTGGGGACGATGGGACTTATGGCTTTGGACTCCCATATGAAGAGTGCCAAACATGTCGTTTATGCTAGAGTCCACCAACAGCAGGCACCTATTGCTCAGTTCTGTTCAAAGCAAGGCTCTACTTTAACAACCAGCAACGTGGGTACTGCAAGTAATACTGAAGCCACCGCATCATCGGTAGTACAGCCAGTGAACCTGCGAGCTCATTCGCCAACTCTTCGGGCAGAGGTGATTTGGATCCTGAAAACAATTTCGGACCACCACTCATTTACTTCGAACGACGAAATTAGCGTAAAGGGGATTGCTGTACTTTTTGAACCTAATCTGCATTTTATCTCTTGTATAACCAAAAGGTTGCTTGTAAGGCAATAGTGAGTGGTGTTGACTCTTAATGTGAGAAACATGCATTTTATATTTTATTTTGTTATTGCACAGCTCACAAAGTTAATGTCTATTATATAGGAAAGTCTTAATAAAATAAGTTCAAGTACCTGGCAATTATTTTCTCAAGCTTAAAATCCATAGATTTTTTATTATATCATTCATAATTCTATCGCTATAGCTGTGAAATTGGCATTAAATTTCCTTCTAGGTGGTCTTAAAGAGGTCTTAAAAAGTCTTAAATTTCACTTGAAGAACCCTGGGGGTACCCTGAGCATTACAGCTCACACTTTAAAGCTCTGCTTGATATTTATAAAAATAAACTTTATTAGAAACTGGTTTGGGACTATTTCAATTGTTACGGACACAGAGACAGAAATGAAAAGTAAAAAATAAGAAGCACGAGAGAAAGGTGGGGCAAAAAGGAAAAGGGGAGAGAAGGAGAAAAGAATGGAGGAAAGAAAGAGGGATGAAGAGAATGCAAGATAACACCCTGCTTGCTTCTACACCTGCAGAAACGTTCATATTACCAGGTTTTTTTTAACAAAAAGTCCACGGTACTTATGAATGCAAGATGTATTTAGTGGTAAATGCAGCTCAATATAGAACATGTGTGTATCTGTTAACACCAGAATCTAAACACCTGTGGGTTTGAGTGTGAGCACGCTTGTGTATACAAGGTTTCTCCATAAAAATATGCCACAGTAAGTGAGGAGCACAGACCTGCCCCCGTGGACCCAGGACAGATACAGAGGAGATCCAAGCCACAGACATCCAAAGGCCCCCCAGAGCACAGGAACCCCAGTAGAACCACTGCCGGGACTACCGCAACACCCCCAGAGAAGAGCAGGGGAGAGTCCCAGGGGAAACAACCCAGCAGCCACAGTGCAGAAGCCCCAGGGAGCTGCAGCGACGAGCCCACAGGCCCCGCCAGCAGCCGTCTACGCCCAGGCAGATCCAGCCATAGACCAAGAGACACGAGACCCTGGGACATTTCACTCCCCAAGCAGAGGCCCGACAGAGCCCAGGAGTCCAGGCTCCAGCAAGCAGCCACCGGGAGTGAGGCAGCACACACCAAAGCACCCAGCCTGCATCGGCGGGCAGAGACACCAACCACAGGCAGATAGTGTGGTGGGAAGGAAATAGGCCCCCCATTTGATCCAGGGGGGGGGAACAACCCAAGACCCAACCTGACACAAAAAACAGGCACACACAGTCACAATCACACATTCCCACCCTCATGTGTATACATAAAACACTCACACCCACGCACCCAACGTAAAGACAAACAACAATAGACGTCATACTCTCACTCACACTCCCCATATTACTCTATACTCCCAGGTCCAGGTGCCGATACCCCATAGGGACAACCACCCCGCAGACCCAGGAGGTGGTCCCCGTCCCCCCGGGTGTGGAGACAAACACCAGGAATCCCCTCCCCACAGCACATGGGCAGGACACACCCCCACAGGTGAGCTTCATTCCCGAAAAGCCGACAAAGCAACACCCACACAGCGCAAGCTTCACACACAACCTCCACCACACAGCCCCCACCTGCCCAACCATTCAGCCAGCGCCAGCAGCCCCAGCCCATCAGTTCGTGAGAGGGAAACATGCACCAGCTGGGTTACTGGGTCCGGCAGGCCAACCGCTCCAGGCCAAGTACATCCTACCAGCCGTCCCAGTGCAGGCACAAGACATGGTCCACCGCCCCACCCACCCGACCGCCAACCGTAGCCCGGCGCCCGGCCAGGGGCAAGAGACACAGAAGGAAGCATTGGAGGAAGGCCACCACAGCACGCCAAGGACTGGGCACCCCGTCAACCCCACACCCAAACCCCGGCGGTGCCCCAGGATGCCGGACACCCACCCTCCCACACGGCACACCTTGTCGCACCAAGCAGGCTGGCTAGCCCCTCCACCAAAGCGAAGCCACATCTACATCAACACTGCACACTGCCCAGCCACGAATTCCTCGCCGGAGACCGGTGCCCCCACCCCAACCGACGGACCGGGCACCAAAGCCAAGGACCGAGATCCAAGGAAATCCAAGCAATCCCAAGAGAGCCGAAAAGCCAGCCCCAGCACCAGACAACTCCCAGGACCCGAACCCCAACCCCAGCCCAGATCCCAACCAGAAAGCCCGCTCCCTCTCCTGGCCTCCAACCCCAGATGGCAAACAGGGATGTTGATGTGTGTGGTTGTAGTATGCATTTAAAAAGAACCTCGATGTCTACATGCAACTTAACCCTTAGGGGTTAGTGCAGGCACCAGAGGTTAGGATGATAAAATACCCTCCCTGTTGATGCCACTGAGCGCGCCCACAACCAAGGCCTTTCATGTGAATGCCATGAAAATGTTATAAATGAGTGTCTAAGATGTACAAAGAAATTGGGGCACAGGCTGCCATGGGACCTGGAGATGGAAAACCCTTGTGGCATTCCAATGACACACCTGCACCCCAAGGCCCTACATGAGTGGTAGTGTGATGGAGTGGGCGGAGGGTGGTGTACGGGTAGGGGGAGGGAAGGACTGTGGGGGCAAAATGGTCTCCCAGAGAGCCAGCTCCCCGCCTGACCCCAATAGGCAGCGCTGTTCACTAAGTTCCAACAAAGGACGGAGGCATAGGCACATCCATCGGGCAAAAGGCTAGGGACAGGGACCAGGCCCTAAGAACCGATGAAAATTGGGACCAACACCCCCAGCCCCCCCAAAACCAGATCACCAGCCCCGACACCCAGTTCCCCGCCCAAAGAAGCCACCGACCCCGAACAAAGAGGAGCCAGCCGAAAGTGCACAGCAACGACCAAGAGTGCGGCAGATGAGCAGAACAGCCGGCCCAGCGCAACCAAAAATACGTCACACAAAGGAGGGCACATGACCAACGTGCCCAACCAGTTCCGAACCCACGGGGCAGAGCCAACAGAGCATCCAGTCCCCGATGCCTGGCACTGGACTGCAGCCACAACCAGGCAAGTGGGGCAACAAAACACAACCCACACCAACACTGAGGCCGCCAACAAGAAACACCCAACCCAAAATGGCAGGCCCACCCAAATGCAAGCTCCAGGCCAGCATAGGCATGGCAACCTCCGCCCCACCAGCAGAGTGCATTCCTTGAAGGAGAGAGCACCTGCAATGAGGTGGTACCTACCAGCCAGTTTAGGAGGCCCCCGGGTTGGTGCCGAGTGCCAGAGCATGCGCCGGCCGAAAACCCCGGCGACATTCAATTCAAAGATACTTTATGGATCCCCGAGGGGAAATTAGAATTCCAGTACAACCCATCCAAACATACATCATGACACAAGACAAGGGGGGGACGGGTCACCGAGGCTTTGCTGCCCACTCACAGGCGCTGCCCTTGCTAGATGAGAAAAGAGGCCACATTAGGAAGGTAGAGGGAAAAAATCATATTTTACACTTTATCATTAGCAGGATACAGTTTGAGATTGCAAAAAACCTCAGCACAAAGAAGCAACAAGTTTACAAAACAACATCATGCCGGGAACGGTGAAGGTGGTGTGATATGTTTATCTTGAGCATGCGTGTGTGTGTGAGTGAGTGTGTGCAAGTAAGTCCATGAAGCACTGTCACAGAGGCCATTGTCCTTGATGGTACGTTGGAATGTTCATCAACCGGCCACAAAGTTCTGAGCAGGTCCACAGATGTCCTCAGGGAAGGGAGGGGGCAGAGGGAGCAGAGCGTCATGTTTACATAACTTCCAGGAGAAGTTGAAGATAGCCAGCCATCAAGGCCGTGCAGAGGAGCCAGATTCAGAAAAACAATAATTATTTGGGTTACGCTGACTCTTAATTTTCCGTCAGCCTTGAGAGTCTCGCTGGTGCTTCTCAAAGGCGAATCCAAACAGCCAAAATCCTGGTCTTTCGCCAGATCCGAGCGAACAACTTTCTCCAAGATTTATCCCATTTCACCCCTGAGTCCAGAAACCGCAACCTGCCTGCGATCCTGTGTAAGGATCACATCCAGTCTGCAATTCAGCTCACGTAACATCTCAAGCTCACGTAACATCTCAATGACATACCCACCCGGACCTAAGCCACTCTGGCCCAGCCTGGACCCCAGCCCGGGGGCGACACGCACCAGGAACCCAGAGCCCCCAAGTCCACCCCAGATCTGCCTAGGAGCAGCACGGCCACTAGGCCAGTAACCTATGTCCACTGGCACAGGCTTTCCATAAGGCAGTGAAAACCATGTGAACTGAATTTGTCTCTATGGTGACATCTCTAAGTTGCCCAACAAGCAAACTGAGGGGTAAGGTGACATATTACATCTCAGACACTTTGATAAGTCTTCACATATCAGGCACCAGAACCTCTGAACAGGTGTACATAACCATAGGGCATGGAGGGGGGGGCTTGAGTTTTATGAACTCTAGTACACTTGATGGAATTTGCAACTCAGTTTTTAAGCCTACATTTTTTTTTTATTATAGATTTAATTTGTTGATATTCTAAAAAATGTATTCTTGTCCATCCCATATTGTATAATTAATCTGTTAAATGGGATGAACTGAATTCTCCTTCAAATATATGTTCCAGATATTAATTCTCTTTACTCCTCCGAGCTGGAAAGTTTATAATATTTTTTGTAGGATGTCAGGGTTGTTCCAGATGGGTGTTCGTCCGCATGGGATTAGTGAAGACCCTGTCATTTTTAGATATTCCCACCATGCTGTCAGAGAGGTACTGATATAGAAGCATACATGTTGTTTTTATGTTTGAGCTAATAAATTGTATAGCTGAAATCTTAATATTATTGCATAATGTCTGTTCTACGTCTAGCCATGGTTCATCTAGAGGAGTGTGTTTAAACCATTTAAACCAGCTTGTTGGCTAAGAAGTAATGAAAGTTAGGCAGATTGAGTCCTCCTTTATCTTTGGTCCTCTGTAGCGTTTTTAGGCTAATACATAGGTTTTATCCATATTTCAAAGAAATTTTGTGATTTAGGAGTCCAGAGAGCTAAACCAGTCAGATTACGGTTTATTTGGGATCATTGAGAATAAGTAATTGATTTTTGGCAAGACCATCATTTTCATTGAAGCAACCCTGCCCATGAGTGATATGGGTAGAAATTTCCATCTAGGGAGATCATTTTCCACTTCTTTTTTAAAGCAGGATGTGGTTTAGTTTTGTTAAGTCTGCCAATCTAGGAGAAACATTAATACCCAAGTATGTAATATTCCCTGGCTGTAGTTGTGTATTAGGGGAATTGTAGAAAGAACAGTTAATTGGAAGAACTGTCGATTTCAACCAATTTATATAATAATCCAAAATTCTTGAGAAAGAATTTATCAATCCAATTACCTGGGAGACAGAGGTTTGCGAATGCTGGAGAATGGATAATACATCATCTGCATAAAGAACATAACTGATTTTATTTTCAATATTCATGCATTTTATGCCTTTAATATCTTTATTTTGCCTGATTGCTGCCGCTAGTGGTTCAATAAAAACCGCAAATAATGAGGGGGAAAGTGAGCATCCCTGCCTGGTGCCCCTCTGAAGATAAAAGCTGGAAGATATTTGGTTATTTGTCCTGATACATGCCGCTGGGGAACTGTATAACATTGTTAACCAGTTTATGAAAGAGTTTCCAAAACCAAATTTAGTCAAGGTTGCAAACAAGAATTTCCAGTTAACTCTATCAAATGCTTTTTCTGCATCTAGAGATAATATGTCGGTCTCAATATTTTTACTGTAGAAACAGTCAATTAAATTAAGTAATCTGCATAAATTTGTGGATGAATGCCTCCCTTTTATAAAACCAGTTTGGTCAGGATGTATTATGAGAGGGGTTACCTTTTCTAGCCTTTTTGCGAGGGCTTTACAGATTATTTTGCGATCAAAGTTAATAAAGGATATGGGATGGTAGCTGGTACGAAGTATTGGGTCTTTTCCTGGTTTTAACAGGAGAGTGATGTTGTCAGAATGTATATGTTATATGTATATGACTCTTAAGGTATGTAGTTAAATGGTAATGGTAATGTTATGCAGGTGCATTTAACATTTTAATTTATGATCTCGGCTTGGAACTGTATGTAGAAAACCCCTCTCAATATATGCATTAACCTACTTACAGGGCACAAAACCTAAGCCTAATTCTTAACAGGAAGGTGTACAACTGCTAACAAAATTCCCACTGTGCTCATGAGCTCCTAAAATTAATTTTCCTGAGTATTTTGTCTGATGAGGGGGATTTTCTGCCTAAAACAGAGTAAAGCTCCTTATATGAACACTGTTGGTAAATTCTCATGAAAATCAGGACACTGCCTTTGCTCTGTTACTATTTCTTTTTTGAGGCTGGGATGGCTGGACTTCTACAACATCACATAGAGGCAAAATCAACTATATTTTACCATCAGTATAATTCCTGATTCAAACATGCTGTTTAATTTCTGTTTGAACAGACAATTTAAATTGCCTTGCTCACTTAATTATACCCCTTGAATTTAGTGGTAGTTTAAAAAAAATGCCCTGGCAAGAGGAGCCTCAATCAGTGAAGCAGCGATTAGGCCGATGTTGCCCTGAAGTAGCTGCAGAGACCCATAGCTCAGGCGGGAGAGTCTGTTCACAGGACTATTATGCATGGACTTCACAAATATGGTCTATATAAAAGAAACGCAAGAAGAAGTCCACCTCATAATTTGCCACCTGTCTTATAAGGGGAAACATGGAAGAAGGTACTCTGCTCAGAGTACTGAAACTGAAATCTTTCAAGCAAAACGTGTGGAAAACTAACCCTGGAAATCACCCCGAACACATCATCCCCACAGTGAAACAGTCGAGATGATGTGGCATCATCATGCTGTGGGGATGTATTTCTTCAACAGGGACAGGGAGGTTGTTGGATAATGGGAAAACACTAGACAATCCTGGAAAAAAAACCTATTTAAGCAGATTGATTTTCATTTCTATCACTGCTATTTTCTGGAGAAGTTGTTGTAGAAGTGGGAGGCATCCCAACGTCGTCTTGACCTTTTTCAAAAGTGATTAAAATAGAAAATCATTGAAAAGAAATCCTCGTGTGTCACTGATTGAAGTAGCTTAGTCCAACTTTTCTGTAGTTTTTGGTGTCTGTGAAAGCACTGGCAGAAGCAGATTAAAGAGTCAGAAGAATTCATTTATTAGATTTTATCTTGCACTGTGGAACTCTGCAGTTCGTCCAGAGTCACCATGGGCCTCTTGGCTGCATCTCTGATCAGTGCTCTCATTGTTCTGCCTGTACCTTTAGGTGGGCGACCTTGCCTTTGTAGGTTTAGAGTTGCCATACTCTTTCCATTTCCGGATGATGGATTGAACAGTGCTCCGAGAGATGTTCAAAGGTTAGGAAATCTTTTTATAGCCTAAGCCTGCTTTAAATTTCTCCACAACTTTATCCCTGACCTGTCTGGTATGTTCCTTGGACTTCATGATGCTGTTTGCTCCCCAATATTCTCTTAACCAACCTCTGAGGCCGTCACAGAGCAGCTGTATTTGTACTGAGATTAGATTACACCCAGGTGGACTCTATTTAGTCATTGGCAATCATCAGTCAACTTCTGAAGGGAATTGGTTGAACTCAGAGTAAAGGGGGCTGAATACTTTTGCACACTGCATTTTCACTTTTTCATTTGTAAAAAATGTATCATGTATAATTTTCGTTTCACTGCACAATTGCATACCGCTTTGTGTTGGTCTTTCACATAAAATTCCTAAATACTAAAATATATTTGTTTGTGGTTGTAATGTGACAATATGCGGAAAGGTTCAAGGGGTATGAATACTTCCCCTAAATGGTTCTGGCAAGCATGGATAATGCCTATATTCCAAATGTGTATAAGACCTTTCTTTCACCTCGCTACATGTCCAAAGAGGCTCAGCATCATGACTGCCAAGATTTCTGCAGATGTCAGCCAAAAAAGAAAAATGGCCTTTCATTCCTTAAAGTTGACATACAAGAGGTTCATCTGACTGCAGCTTTACAGCTTTCTAGTGTTGTTGCTGTTTCAACAGCAGGCCTGAGACAAAGGTTGATCGGTAACGTAGAAGAAGACAGGCAGCATATTTTGGACTGAGGTGGACTGAGGTGTGGCTGTTGTGTCACATATTGTCATCAGCCGCTAATGCATCCCTCGGTTTTTATCAGCTCCACCGGATTGAAATGCCAGACACCTCTCTCCATCTTTGGAAGGAAAATATCAAGGAGCCAAGGCCGACGCAAGGAAGCACAAATTGTAGTGATTGTAGCTCAGGAGGACACTTGTTTCTCCCCCTGCTGAATATGCAGCCATTACTGCCCACTCTCACTACTTCACCATCTCACTGTGACCCGACACCACTCTGCTTGCTCCTGCTGTCTGAAATGCCATCTTCCGTTGTCTGCCTCGTCCCACCGAGGCATGATGGTTATTTCTTATTACAAGAACAAAAGCCTCCCAACATAGCACAGTTAGCATAGCTGTAGGCTGAGCTCTGAATTACATCCTCATATTTAGTTTTACTTCTTCTTTTGTCGTATGACTGGTTCTCTAAAGTCAATGTGCCAGCATCGTCTGTGATGTCATGGTTTCAACGTCATGCTAAAATAAAAAAGGCTATATTACTGACATGTACACAAAGAGCATGCTGCCATCAGTCTATAAGCAATAAAGGCTGAGATGAAAGTGAAAAGGTGCCCAGCGGTCAGACTGTGTCTACGTTCATGAAGAAGCTGCTCATCATTTCAGAGCTTGGATGACAATGAAATCATAAAGAGGAACAACATTCATCTAAATAGTTCCTATGTGGAAGACAAACAGCATCACTGGCGAATTCTTTGAATTTTCACATAAGTCACATTAACACTGTACTGTATGCTTGGGTCTGAGTACCAGCACTGACCTGTAGGGATGGGTAATTACCCTAACGGGTGTTATTTATTGCAATAATAATAATAAAAGAGCCAATAAACAGGATTAAACAAATTACCAGTCTTTCTGGCAATTTGGACCAAAAGGTTCAGTTTTGGTCTCCTCTGACCAGAGCACCTTCTTCCACATGTTTGCTTTTCACAGAGCAGTATTTACACTGTGATCTAACCACTCATAGGTGCATTTTTCTCTGCTGAGGCAATTGGTTGTATGAGGGGTTTCAGAGTACTAGCGGCTGAATACAAATGCATGCCGCACTTTTCAGATTTTTGTCTTTTTACTGGATAGTTGTACCTAACTGGTTTCAGTATTTTTCTCTGAGAGGCGAGTATTTTGTATATCTCAAATCTGACATAAATTGAGTACACTGTTAAATGATTAAATTGTATTCAATGATGTAATCTTTTCACCTCCTTCACCTCAGGAACAGGGACCTTTGGTCGAGTCTTCCTAGTTAAGGACAAGAAAAGCAAGGCCTTCTTTGCACTAAAACAGATGAAGATTTCTGACGTGATTCGGCTGAAGCAGGAGCAGCACGTACACAATGAGAAGGAGGTGTTGACGGAAATCAGCCACCCTTTCCTCATAAGGCTGTGAGTCCACTCACAGCACAGCACATCACATCATATGCAAACTGTTTTATGAACAAAGAAGCAGCTGCAATATAGTCAAAAGGGACAAATAATGAGCAATGTCACTTTTCCTCACTGTAATAACACCAGCTGCAGTCAGAATATGACCAATTTTCACTGCAGATGACACTTTGGTTGTGTCTTTATGCACACCATTATTCGGCATTAGTGTTCTGTATTACCTGTTGCTGAGATGACTTCTCTACATCAGACATTCAACCCTGGAATATCTCAAAATGTTTTTTTAGGTTTGAGTTAACATCTGGTTAGTCCATTTTATATTGCATACAGAGTTGAAAGCTGCTGCACATTTCCCATCCACAGTTGGGTATAAGCTTTTGATTTAATCTGATTTCACCACTCATCAGACAACACTTTAGCACTTTCAGCTTCCAGCAGAATTAACTGCTTAATCAACCATGACATTATCTGACAGGTTCTGGACTCACCATGATGATCGCTTCCTCTACATGCTGATGGACTACGTCTCGGGTGGAGAGCTCTTCAGCTATCTACGCAGTCGCGGGCGATTCAGCAATGGCATGGGCCTCTTCTACACCTCTGAGATCGTATGCGCCATTGAGTATCTTCACTCCAAAGAAATAGTCTACAGAGACTTGAAGCCTGAGAACATTCTGCTGGACAATGAGGGACATATCCGCCTGACTGACTTTGGCTTTGCTAAGAAGTTGTCGGATAGGTAAGACATATAAAGAAAAGGTAAGAAAGTCATATAACAACAATCTCAGGAGCTATTACTCCTGACAATGTTGTTGTATGGGACATTTTGCTAAAGTGGTAAGCTAAGGTCAGCCTGTTTCCTCTTTTTGTTGATATACTTTAATAATAATAATTTAATACACATTTCAGTGGAGTTCTAGTTGATCCTCACGCAGTCTTGAAACATTTGAAACTTGATTTCATTATGTTCCAAGTCTGGATGAGTATGAAAAACTGAAAATTGAGTATGTAAAAAGATATGTTTGAATTTCCAGACTTTATATCTTATTTCTTACGCCCAGTCTAAGGGAGCTGGAAAGCAACATATTAAAAAGAAATTTCCCGACCCGATTCCCAAATAACAAATATGACTGTCTTCCAAATAAGTTTGCAGTTTATTTACAAAGTGAGTGACCATCCAATAGGGAACAAAGAATCAATGACCTCAGGGTGAACCCAGGCTAAAACAGCTAATCTTCCCCAGTTAATGGTACCTAAACCCTATGTGAAAGAAAACCGACCAAAGGACAACACCAGAACTGAGCTTCCTACACTAACAGAAACAGGAGAAAACTGTTCAAAGAAAATGACTGCTCACCCCCTACAGCTTCTGTGATCTGTACCAATTATAAACAGTAAAATACAGGTCCTTCTCAAAAAATTTGCATATTGTGATAAAGTTCATTATTTTCCATAATGTCATGATGAAAATTTTAACATTCATATATTTTAGATTCATTGCACACTAACTGAAATATTTCAGGTCTTTTTTTGTCTTAATACGGATGATTTTGGCATACAGCTCATGAAAACCCAAAATTCCTATCTCACAAAATTAGCATATCATTAAAAGGGTCTCTAAACGAGCTATGAACCTAATCATCTGAATCAACGAGTTAACTCTAAACACCTGCAAAAGATTCCTGAGGCCTTTAAAACTCCCAGCCTGGTTCATCACACCAAACCCCAATTGTGGGTAAGACTGCCGACCTGATTGCTGTCCAGAAGGCCACTATTGACACCCTCAAGCAAGAGGGTAAGACACAGAAAGAAATTTCTGAATGAATAGGCTGTTCCCAGAGTGCTGTATCAAGGCACCTCAGTGGGAAGTCTGTGGCAGAAAACGCTGCACAACGAGAAGAGGTGACCAGACCCTGAGGAAGATTGTGGAGAAGGGCCGATTCCAGACCTTGGGGGACCTGCGGAAGCAGTGGACTGAGTCTGGAGTAGAAACATCCAGAGCCACCGTGCACAGGCGTGTGCAGGAAATGGGCTACAGGTGCCGCATTCCCCAGACCTGGGCTACAGAGAAGCAGCACTGGACTGTTGCTCAGTGGTCCAAAGTACTGTTTTTGGATGAAAGCAAATTCTGCATGTCATTCGGAAATCAAGGTGCCAGAGTCTGGAGGAAGACTGGGGAGAAGGAAATGCCAAAATGCCAGAAGTCCAGTGTCAAGTACCCACAGTCAGTGATGGTCTGTGGTGCCGTGTCAGCTGCTGTTGTTGGTCCACTGTGTTTTATCAAGGGCAGGGTCAATGCAGCTAGCTATCAGGAGATTGTGGAGCACTTCATGCTTCCATCTGCTGAAAAGCTTTATGGAGATGAAGATTTCATTTTTCAGCACGACCTGGCACCTGCTCACAGTGCCAAAACCACTGGTAAATGGTTTATTGACCATGGTATCACTGTGCTCAATTGGCCTGCCAACTCTCCTGACCTGAACCCCATAGAGAATCTGTGGGAAATTGTGAAGAGAACGTTGAGAGACTCAAGACCCAACACTCTGGATGAGCTAAAGGCCGCTATCAAAGCATCCTGGGCCTCCATAAGACCTCAGCAGTGCCACAGGCTGATTGCCTCCATGCCACGCCACATTGAAGCAGTCATTTCTGCCAAAGGATTCCCGACCAAGTATTGAGTGCATAACTGTACATGATTATTTGAAGGTTGACGTTTTTTGTATTAAAAACACTTTTCTTTTATTGGTCGGATGAAATATGCTAATTTTGTGAGATAGGAATTTTGGGTTTTCATGAGCTGTATGCCACAATCATCTGTATTAAGACAATAAAAGACCTGAAATATTTCAGTTAGTGTGCAATGAATCTAAAATATAAGAATGTTAAATTTTCATCATTACATTATGGAAAATAATGAACTTTATCACAATATGCTAAAATTTTGAGAAGGACCTTTATATCATCTACTTCCTCATCTGAGATACCTATCTGAATTCCCGTCACAACATACTCTACCGATGATGAGGATCCAACATCAACTTCAACAACCACGGTTGAAAATCAGAGCTCGGGTCAGCCTAGTGGTACGTCAGTTCTGTGCGAAACCCCAGTGACTATCTACCAGCATTCATCCCGTGAATTGAATGCTCCTAAGAAATCAACATACTACATCTGCAAGGTACAAAGACCACCGTTCGACACTCTGCACAAAGAATGGTCTTTGGAGCCATATGGCCTGAGTGGTAGCTGGGGTTATATTTTCATGTATGAAATAGGAGAGCTTTGCCTGTATCAATTGGATCAAGACGAGGTATTTAATGGATCATTGGCTCTGTGTACTCTCACCCACAGCGACTGAGCTGTGTTAAGGCTTGCAATACCGCACCTTAATGATAGCCCTGAAACAGTCTCAATGCAGGAGAGGGAGGATGAAGAAGAAGAAGAAAATAAACTGTCTCCTTGGCCTGCAAAACGGGCGAGAATGTTTCATATGCCACCCGATGTTGAAATAGCTGAGAGAGAACCTTTCTTTAGCGCAGTGTGGAGGTCCAATACCACAGAAAATGGTCGCTGGTCTTTTCGGGCAAGCAGACGCAAGAACAACCGGACGAACCCCTCTGATCTGTTTGTGCTGGAGGCTTTCAATCAGGACTGTGGCATATTCAAGACAATGCTGGCTCTGCCGTTTGAAGCTTGGGCAGAGAAGATGAGTGAAATTGGACAGCGTCTTTCCAACCTTTTCCACAACTCATGCAGTTGGATCGATGTCATGTCAGTGAAAAAAACGCTGACGTTTCCTGTTTTACTTCTAAAACAAACTCTCTTCTGAGGACCTGCCCCCTTCCTATGATATATATACGGGGGGATAACAGCAAGCTCACAGACAGTGTTTACAGTGTATGAGCGGATACCCCAATCTCCTCCTGTATACAAACTCAAAGATTTGGATGGAGAACCTATCGAGGGTTCCTTTTACGCAGAGGAGCTTCAAAAAGTAAAAATATTTAACGACAAGATGTATCAAGTGGAAAAAATATTAAAACGACGTACGGTCAAGGGAGTCAAACAGGTTTTTGTAAGCTGGAAAAACTGGCTTGAGAAATTCAACAGTTGGATCAGGTTTGATGAACTTCGAAACGTATAAAAACGGTTTGCACTAAACCTCACAGTTGACACAGCATCATGAACCGTCAGGTAGAGGATGATGGCTTTTAGGTTACCCTTCCCTCTAACGCTAGCATGGAAGTGTTTAAAAATAATACCAGTTCGAGTTTCTGTGTAAATTTAGCTCAACATATTGATTTAGAAGGCCAATGGATGGTTGCATTAGCAGAGATTTCATACCCTCATACATGGCATAATTTACCGGATCATGATGCCTACTTTGAATGGAGGAAGGTTGGTGATGTGGAGATCAATACGCAAAGGATCAGAAGTGGCTACTATAACAGCGTTATTCAACTCGAGACAGAGATGGAACTGTTTTTCAAAAAAATGAACTCGGGTTTACGCATTAAATTCAGCAAAGTTCAAAAGAGATTTGCATTTCAAGCAAACAGTCCGTATGAAATACGCTTCTTCAGCACTCTAGCTTACAGGTCCTTCTCAAAAAATTAGCATATTGTGATAAAGTTCATTATTTTCTATAATGTAATGATGAAAATTTAACATTCATATATTTTAGATTCATTGCACACTAACTGAAATATTTCAGGTCTTTTATTGTCTTAATATGGATTATTTTGGCATACAGCTCATGAAAACCCAAAATTCCTATCTCACAAAATTAGCATATTTCATCCGACCAATAAAAGAAGAGTGTTTTTAATACAAACAACGTCAACCTTCAAATAATCATGTACAGTTATGCACTCAATACTTGGTCGGGAATCCTTTGGCAGAAATGACTGCTTCAATGCGGCGTGGCATGGAGGCAATCAGCCTGTGGCACTGCTGAGGTCTTATGGAGGCCCAGGATGCTTTGATAGCGGCCTTTAGCTCATCCAGAGTGTTGGGTCTTGAGTCTCTCAACGTTCTCTTCACAATATCCCACAGATTCTCTATGGGGTTCAGGTCAGGAGAGTTGGCAGGCCAATTGAGCACAGTGATACCATGGTCAGTAAACCATTTACCAGTGGTTTTGGCACTGTGAGCAGGTGCCAGGTCGTGCTGAAAAATGAAATCTTCATCTTCATAAAGCTTTTCAGCAGATGGAAGCATGAAGTGCTCCAAAATCTCCTGATAGCTAGCTGCATTGACCCTGCCCTTGATAAAACACAGTGGACCAACACCAGCAGCTGACACGGCACCCCAGACCATCACTGACTGTGGGTACTTGACACTGGACGTCTGGCATTTTGGCATTTCCTTCTCCCCAGTCTTCCTCCAGACTCTGGCACATTGATTTCCGAATGACATGCAGAATTTGCTTTCATCCGAAAAAAGTACTTTGGACCACTGAGCAACAGTCCAGTGCTGCTTCTCTGTAGCCCAGGTCTGGGGAATGCGGCACCTGTAGCCCATTTCCTGCACACGCCTGTGCACGGTGGCTCTGGATGTTTCTACTCCATACTCAGTCCACTGCTTCCGCAGGTCCCCCAAGGTCTGGAATTGGCCCTTCTCCACAATCTTCCTCAGGGTCCGGTCACCTCTTCTCGCTGTGCAGCGTTTTCTGCCACACTTTTTCCTTCCCACAGACTTCCCACTGAGGTGCCTTGATACAGCACTCTGGGAACAGCCTATTCGTTCAGAAATTTCTTTCTGTGTCTTACCCTCTTGCTTGAGGGTGTCAATAGTGGCCTTCTGGACAGCAGTCAGGTCGGCAGTCTTACCCATGATTGGGGTTTTGAGTGATGAACCAGGCTGGGAGTTTTAAAGGCCTCAGGAATCTTTTGCAAGTGTTTAGAGTTAACTCGTTGATTCAGATGATTAGGTTCATAGCTCGTTTAGAGACCCTTTTAATGATATGCTAATTTTGTGAGATAGGAATTTTGGGTTTTCATGAGCTGTATGCCAAAATCATCCGTATTAAGACAATAAAAGACCTGAAATATTTCAGTTAGTGTGCAATGAATCTAAAATATATGAATGTTAAATTTTCATCATGACATTATAGAAAATAATGAACTTTATCACAATATGCTAATTTTTTGAGAAGGACCTGTATATGATGGGCATGAAACCAGGGGAATGGATTCATGTTTCTGAACCAAAACTGGCTCCTTCTCCGGCAGATATAAAGGCTGGTTTCTATCATCTATACTGTTACAGCGACATGGTCAGCCCACAAATAGTAGGCGACACTTTTGCACCTTTACTGCGGACCATCAAAGTACAAGGCAAATTCAGTGATATGATTACTCAGACGTTTAACCCCGCCCACTACCTTCCAGTCTCCAGAAGACATATTGAAAATATCAATATAGAAATTAAATCGGACCAAAACGTTACTGTAAATTTCGTCTATGGAAAGACCGTCATACGACTACACTTCAGAGCGGTGATATCACAACGTAGCCTGAGATAAATTTTATTTGTATAAACTATTCCAGAGATACATTTAACCTCTAAGACTGATCATTCATATTACCCTGGTCCTTTAACACTGCATCAAGCAGGCAAGAGAGAGAACATGGCACAGCTAAGTCTGAGACGTGATCCAAATCGCTTTGTAAATTACTATGTAAGTCAATCAGGCGGTAATCTGCCAGGGTTTTATGGGGCCCCGGTCATGTACGGACGCGGAATTGGATCATTATTTTCAAAATTATTCCGCTTCGTATCCCCTCTGGTTAAAAAAGGATTTGCTATTGCAAAACCCCATCTTAAAACGGCTGCATCAAATATCGCTTCGGATGTCATAGGTAGAGCCGTGAGTAAAATGAGTGGTTCTACACACACCGACGGTCAAGAAGGTTCAGGAATTATGGTTTTATCCAAAAGACCCAGAACAAGACCCCCTGGTGATCGTTTAAGGATGGTTAAAAAGCAATGACAAACACAAAAAAGGAGATCAGTCGCTGCTGGCATACGAAGAGGACGGAAGTCTTCCGCAAGTTTTGATATATTTAAATAATGGCTCTTTTACATAACAAATCATCAGAGTGCACGCTGGCAGAGCTGGACTTATTTTCTGACCCGATGACGCAGCTATCGATCGAAGATAAAATTTAAACCGAGATCCAGCCTTTATCAGCAATAACCGATGGAGGCCCCATTGAGTTTTTCATTCCGGGAGACAGAAAAGTATCTGGATCTCAACGATATGCTGCTGCATCTCAGAGTGAAAATTACTTATGAGGATGGAACAAACCTGCCGGATGATGCACCTGTAGGGCTCATCAACTACCCGTTAAACACCATCTTCAGTCAGTGTGATGTCACTCTCGGAGATTGATTGATTTCACAATCCCACGCCACCCATCCATATAGAGCCATGATTGAGACATTGTTAAACTTTTCTGAGGATTCTTTAAAAAGCCAGTTTAGCTCTGGTCTTTTTTATAAAGACACAGCCGGGGCTCTGAACTCTATTGTTATAACTAACGGCCCTAACCAGGGCCTTAACAGCAGAGCAGGCTTTACGGCAAATTCCAAGGAGGTACATCTCCTAGGCCCCCTGCATGCAGACATATTTTTCTGTGAGAGGCTTCTTTTAAACTCTGTTGACCTCAAAATTAAACTTACAAGAGCCAACGATGCCTTTTGTCTCATGACAGCAAGAGACTCCACTTACAAACTTAGGATATTAGGAGCCTCTCTTTTCATCAAAAGTTACCGTCTCTCCAGCCGTTCGATTGGGGCACTCTTCGGCTTTAATGAAAGCAAATGCTCTCTATCCACTTTCACATGTGAATGTAAAAACATATTCCATCTCTGAAAATTCAAGGGTGTGCACCCAAGAGAATCTTTTCTTAGGCATCTTCCCCAAGTATGTGGTGATTGCATTACTGGATCATGACGCTTTTACAGGAACACGCGATCTCAATCCGTTTGACTTTAATCATTTCGATATGGAATATTTAGCTTTGTGTAAGGATGGCAGACAAATTCCAGCTAAGGCCTTCCAGCCCAATTTTAACCAAGGTAATTCAGTGAGAGAGTATTAAAACTTGTTTACGGCTACAGGACGACATCTAAAAGATCTTCCGCTGAGTATAACACGTCAGGAATTTAATCAAGGATATTCTCTATGCGCATTTAATCTTAACCCGGGTGAGGACACAGATGCTCTATCTCCAGTTTCCAGTGGGAGTTTAAGATTGGAAATGGGCTTCTGAAACCTGTTGCCTCATACCACCACGCTGATCATCTACGCTTGTTATGACTCTATTTTAGAGATTGATTCAAAGAGGTGTGTGCTGGTGGATTATTATTAATCTAATCAGACATGAATAATCATGAAATTGAGAACCTGCTGCATCATCTGCTGGGAGATTTGTTTTGCGGTGTGTTGCCATGCGACCAGCTCCCGCTGCTAGCTGACAAATTCCCAGGGCCGGCCTACTTTATTGTGAACACACATCCTTCACACATGCCTGGAGAACACTGGTTAGCTCTGACTTTGGATGAGAATGGTCAATCCAGCTTTTTTGACTCTTATGGATTCTCTCCGGATTTCGAGTTCTACCCGTCAAGCATTGTAACATTTTTAGAAGACAGATCCTCAAAAATGTATCATAATAATCAGCTTCAAAACACTCTGTCCACTGTGTGCGGTCACCATTGCATTTTTTATCTATGTCATAGAGTGTGCGGATTATCACTGCATCAAGTGTTGTCAAAATACACCGGAGATGTGATTAAGAATGATTTAATGGTATCTAACTTTGTGAAAAAATATCAGAAATGTGTCATTAATCAAAGTTGTACATTTTATACTCACGGAACATGCTCTCTGGAGATTTTTCTGGATTGTTATGGAATTTAAATTGTCATTTTGTTTTCATTGTTTGTTTTTTCTTATGGTTTAATATTTGTGTAATGACATCATATGTTAGTGTGTGACGTAGAGAACGAAGCTAGACTTGAAAATATAATCAATAAATATTTTATTGAATAAAAGAAATAGGCTAGATCTTCCAGCTCGGATCTCGACCAATGGAGAGAAAGAGTTATTTGCCTTCTTCTTGTTCTTCTCTGCTTAACACTGGGGGGTGCTTCAGCAGTTTCAATAGATGTCCCCTCGCCCTCTATTTTGAACCATCTATATTCATCACGAGCATAAGGGTTAATTACTGAAGATATGGGGATGTTTACCTCTGACAAGGTATGTAGAAAGTTTGACCATCCTCGGAGTAGGGGTCCTCCATATTTTTTAAACGGAAACATGAGATTTTTGAACAAGTCAATCATGTGGGACCTCTTTACAACATTTCCTTTATATACAAATTCACCTTGCGAAGTCCAACTCTCACTTCTTTCGGATAATTTCTTCAAAATGTACTCAGCATTTTTATGTGATTTTAGCAAGGCGATAACTACACTCCAACGCTTTACAGAGTTCTACACTCACCCACACACCTGTCAGAGCTCTGTCCTCATCACTATGCATGCAGGGACCTGACTGGTTATTTATTTCAGCGCATGTGCGGCATAGAGTGAACACTAGTTTACCCCAGGAAGTTCTGTAAGGCAAAACGGGGAAAAAGAGGCCTCGTGGGGGGGTACACCACGGCTCTGATTATACCGAAGTAGCGGTCCGGATCATCAAAATCTTTGCAAATGATGGTGGGGTGACCGAGGGGAAAAGAGAATGTAAGAGAATGAACAACAAAAAATATATATTGAAATAAACAAATTAAAGCTGAAAAAAAATGGGAATTCAAATGAATTCAGTAGGTAAAATAAGAATTAAATGTACCGCTCATTAAACCTCTAACAAGCGTTGCTCTGGTATGCAGAGCAGAGAGCCACTGCCTTTTGGCTGGGGTTAAATATTCTGTAAAAACAAAACAAAATAAAGTTTACCTTACGCTGCGCAGCACAGAGCTCATAAATAAACGATAATAATAGTTTTTAAAATAAGCGAGTTTTTTAAGGGGGAAGTGAACCCCAATAACTTTATTACTTGTAGGTTTATAAATGAATTTTGAAATACTATAACTTACTGCGGGGCCAGGTCTGTGCGATAAAAGCTCCAGATTTCGCTTCTTGTTGCACTGGACTGATGTGCTTGTGTTGAACGCTGTCTTGATCTTTGAAAAGTGACCTTCTGGTGGGCGGCTTCAGGTTCGCATCTTTGGGGGAATCTTTAAGCAGATTTATATGATATTATTTTATTGAACTATGCTTGCTTAATATATATATATATATATATAGATATAGATATTATTGTTATTTTTACTTTATTTTACTTACCTTGCCGTTCCACAGCTGATGGCTGTATTCCAAGTTTGCTGCTGCTGCTGCTGTTGCAGCTTCTTTCAGAGATACGTTCTCCGTCAAATCTGTAAACAGTTTTATCTGTGGATTAAAACAAGTCCCTAATAGTACACATTCACTCTCAAAGAAAACAAATAGTTTTTAGGGCTTACTTTCTTGTGCGGGAGCAGCTGGTAACTTATCCGGTGTGTTTTCAGGGGAAATGATGATAATTTGCGGAGGCGTATTTAACGATTCAGATTCTCTTTCTTTGTTAGAAGAAAGTTCAGATGTTGTCGGGTTTTCTTTTTTGGAGATAACCCGCCTTCTCAACTTTGACTGTTGGGGGGGGGAGGTCAATTCCAGCCGCTGACCCCTCCAACTTGATCATTCGGGTTTACCTCTCTCATCAAATCTATAAATTTGTTCAATGTTAGCTGATTTATTCGTTAACTATAAAATATTGTTGCACTTAACATTAGTTACATATATATATATATATATATATATATATATATATAAACAATATTAGAGAACATTCACATGCATTTAATGATTTCTTAAAGATTAATACTTCTAAAGATGGCATTGTACTTCTGAGAATCATTAGAAGCAGATGCAGCAATTTTTTTCCTGAAATATGTACCAACATTTTTTTTTTCTGTACTGGTATTTTCAACAAGTAACAAGTAACAAGTTTTTAAACTAGAGTTTTACTAGTATTTTCAGTGTAACAATTTTAAACCTTTTTTAGCAGTACCAGACCTGACGCTTGATGATATAGACAACTCTGATGTCTCTGCTCTGGGACTACTGTGAAACTAAACCTGTTTTTATTGCCAGCACCCTGAAATGCAAAAAAGAGGTCCAATTACCATATTAGCTATTCATTGCACAGTTTCTTGAGTACATAACTCAGTCAGCTCTGACATGGGAAGCTGTCTCTATAAACTTTACCAAAATCAAAAAACAAGAATTTCCTTTTAGAAGCACGTATTAGCAATGAGAAACCAGCAAACTTTGACATACATCAGGCCCTGGGGGTCTCACCTGTTCATGAACCTATGTATTGACACTTTTGGAGGGGGGTTGAGAATTTTAAATACTTTATTGCCCTGTGTCACACACTTGGTCAGGAAATTGAATCAGAAGGCCGAGGGTGAGGTTGACTGGGAGTTCAGTTACAGAATAACTGTTTCAGTAAGTCCCTCAATAACTTTTTTTTTTTTTTGCTTTAAGATGGAAAAAAAATGTTTTAGAAAAGCTACAGGTAACTAAAATTATCATTCCTTTTCCTAAAATGGAGTCTCTCATGATTCAAAACAAACACATCATCGCTAGAGTCAATTTATAACTTGGAAACAGTATACTGAGGGTAAAGTTTTTCTGTTAATTTCATATTTGTCTTACCTCTTTCTCCTGCTTTCCAGTCAGTCTGTTGATGCAGAAGTGGAAGATTTGCTCATTCTACCGATGTAGGGAAGCACAATCTTTATTTACTTTTAGGTCTTTCTATTTTGAACTGATTTAGACTGACTCATATATTCAGCAAATAGGTCCTGCTGTAAAGCAAAATGAACTTACAATTCTGTCAGGTTACACAGTTCATTTTATTAGGATTTCATGTGACAGGTCAGCATTAAGTTGAGTATACCTTTAAAGTATAAAGGCTGCATGTAGTTTTTAGATGTATTAACGCCTGAAAAACATACAAATTATTAATAACACCCTTAAACACACCCCTGGGTTGTAATTGGTTAATTTAAGGCCTTCCCCGTAACACCCTTAAACACACCCCTGTATTATAATTGGTTCATTTAAGGTATCGCCCCTAATGACGACAACCAATCAGCATGCACGGTTACGCCCCTCGGACACACCCCTGTTGACCCCATGACCTCCCTGCCCCCATGACCCCCCTTAACTTCAAAAGTTCACTTGTCAAAAGTTTGATTAAAGGGTGTACTATTATCTCTAAGATGATTTATCATTTACATGAACAAACTGGAATCTGTCGGACAAATAAGATTTAAAACAGCCTAGCGCTGTTCCCCTGATCCCTACAGAATATTCCAGCCTTTCTAAGAGAATATTATGATCGACTGTATCAAATGCAGCACTGAGATCTAACAGAACCAGTACAGACACAAGTCCATTGTCTGAGGCCATAAGAATATCATTAATGACTTTTTGCAGAGCTGTTTCAGTGCTATGATGAGCTCTGAAGCCTTACTGAAACTCTTCAAACAGGTCATTGCTGTGTAAATGATCACACATTTGATTAGCAACTATCTTCTCAAGAATGTTAGATAAGAATGGAAGATTCGATATAGGTCTGTAATTTTTTAAGTCATCTAGATCAAGCGAAGTAAAGGTTTAATTACAGCTACCTTAAAAGCTTGTGGTACATATCCATTTACTAAGTATAGATTAATAATATCTAAAATGGGGCTGGTAATCAAAGGGAATATTTCCCTAAATAATTTGGTCGGGATTGGGTCTAACATACAAGTTGAAGGTTTAGATGAAGCTAGTATTTTTGATAACTCAGGAAGCTCCACAGGATCAAAACAGTCCAAACACAGATCAGGTTCTACAGTTACTTCCAATGTTGTCTCACTTGCTGAGGATTAAGTAATTATCTTCGGGAGTATGTCAAAGATTTCATTTTTAATAGAATCAATTTTATTTAAGAAGAATCCCATAAAGTCATGACTGCTGAGAGCTAAGGGAATGGATGGCTCAACAGAGCTATTACTCTGTGTAAGTTTAGCATGTGTTCTAAAGAGAAACCTAGGATTATTGTTGTTCTCTTCTATTAATGATGAGAAATAAGCTGTTCTGGTTTGGCGAAGGTTCTTTTTATACAACAGTAGGCTATTTTTCCAGATTAAGTAGGAATCCTCTAGGCAATGATGGAGTAACACTATGAACAAGAGATTCAATTCATGAATGGGAAGAAACAAAATTATTGCCATCCACTGTGTTTTTCTGTGATAATGAGAAAATTAAAAGTGGAACAGATTCTTTAAAGGTTGTTACAGCATTGTCTGATAATGATCTACTATAATGAAATTTTCTATCAGGTGTGGAGTACTCAGTTAAAGTAAACTCAAAGGTTATTAAAAAATGGTCAGACAGGACAGGTTATGAGAAATTATTGTTATGTCTTTACAGTCAATGCCATATGTCAGCACAAGGTCCAGAGAATGAAGACAAAGGTGGGTAGGTTTGTTAATGTTTTGAGCAAAGCCAATTGAGTCTATAGCATGAAAGGCTATATTTAGGCTATCACTTTCAGTGTTAAAAAGAATGTTAAAATCCCCCACTATAATAACCTTATCTGTATTTAACACTAAATCAGATAAAATGTCAGAAAACTGATCTAAAAATTGAGAGTAACGGCCTGGTGGACGGTACAAAGCAACAAACAGAAGTGGTTTTAGTGCTTTGTAATTTGGATGAGGAAAACTAAGGATTAAATATTCAAAAGAGTTGTAGCTATTAATTGGTCTGAGACTAATCAATAAATCGAACTAAAAGATGGTTGCTACTCTTCCTCCTCGCCCAGTATTTCGAGGTATGTGAAAATTCAAATAATTAGTAGGAGTTGACTCATTTATAGTAACAAAATCCTCTTGCTGCAGCCAGGTTTCTGTGAGGCAAAATAAATCAATCTGATTGTCAAGTACTAGCAAAGTCTTTGAAGAGAGAGATCTTATGTTCAGTAAGCCACATTTAATTGTTTTCTTTTCTTTTCAGTCTGAGTTGTGTTTATTTTTATGAGCTTTTCATGATTTCCTCCTTTTAGATTATTTATTAATCTTTTCACTTACTTTGTATGTTCCACCTTCTACTAATAACATTATTATAAAACTTACACATCCAGTGGCAATGTGTTGTTGTCTCTGTTGGACCTGTTTTGTCAGAGTACTTTAGTGCATTTTAGTGGAATTTTATGTGTTGGCAAACATAGTGCAAAATTGTGAAGTGGAAGGAAATAATGCACATCACATTTTGCTGACTGAAAATTCAAGCCTGTTTTTTGTTTCTTGCAAATTAGCTCAAGTTCAGTCAGATTTATTTGGATTTAGGTCTGGACTTTGAGTATGCCATTCTAACACAAAAATAGGTTTTGATCTAAACCATTCCATTGTATCTCTGGCTGTATGTTGTATGTAAAGAGGCTGTATGTAAAAAAAACCTGTCAGAGGCTGAAGCAGCCTCTGAAAGGTTTTCTTCCAGGATTGTCCTGGATTTAGCTCCATCCTTCTTCCCATCAACTCTGACCAGTTTCCTTATTCAGATTAGATCTTATCCAATCAGATCACCTTCATCCATATGTTTGCTGTGTCCTCTGCATGGTTTGTAGCAAACTGTAAACAAGGTTTCTCCAGAATTTCTTTGCAACTCTTTTCCATAAATTCCAGATTAGTGTTATGTTGCCATTGTGATATCATACAGATTAACCAACATTGTCAATGTGGTTCAAATGAAATGCTGCTTAGATTGTCTAATGGCTTCTTGAACCTACCTAAATAAGGTGTGACAGCCGTACTTGATTAAATGAGCTCAGTAGGACTGAATGAAATGCATTTGCACAGAAAGCCAGGAAAACAGAGGTTAGCTACGATAATGATCCACTGGTGCAGAAAGTCACAGAAAGGCTGTTTTCAGGATTCTCCCTGCAGCAGGTAGGTTGGTCTATAAGCGACAACTGCTCTGGATCAATTGGAAACATTTGAGACACGTAATAAAAGCTCCTCAAGCACTTTAATTTATCATCTCAGGACACACATTAAGTTTGGAATCATGTGTTTCTAAACAGAAGTTCTGTGATGGTCAGTAGTTTTTGTTCAATGACCTTGAAAATGGTCCTCTCCAGTGCCACTTCAGGACAAACTCGTGTCATTAAGTAAATTAAAGACCCAGTGAGTGTGAGCTCATCACAGGAGAAAAGATCCACAGTGGAGCAGATGAGACTTCATATCTGCAGCGTGGTGGCGTTCCTCCCACAGCTGCTCCTACCCCTGCTGACATGTAAACATAATGCAGTAAGATTACATTTTCTGGCAGACTGGTGGAGCAAACAGATGGAATAGATACCTTTCTGATGTTCAAGTGACCCACTTATATAAATGGAGGGCCTCAGAAGAGCCAGGGAGAGGAAGACAACAGAGGAGCCTTTCCAGTGCTTCCACAGTGACCCCTGCTGGCAGACAGGCTCATTCACCCAACATATGCTGAACAGCCTCAGCTCGTGTCTCATTTCTGCCCAGCCTACACCCATGCTTTATTCCCCATGACATCAGCAGCACCCTCATCATTCACCAGGACCAGCATTATTTCCATGCAAATTACCATCACCATGGCAACTTGCCAAAAGGGGTCATTACCCAGGTGATATTGGTAGCAAACGATGAAGGGCTGGCAGTGGGCCAAGTGCTCTTCCTCAGAGGAGCAGCTGCTTTCACAGAGGGCTCTGCCTGTTTGTTCTGCATTCGCAGTTCCTGTCAGAGCCAGCAGAACATCATCCTCATCAAATTTCTCTGTTTTCTTCTCACGCTTGCCAGACATGCTTCAGTTGTTGTTAACTACTTGTTTCACCTCCTGCATTCATTTGTCTTTCATTCAGTGCGGCCCCAGATATGTTTACCTGTCATCATGGCTGAGGTCTTACTGGTTTCATGGTGAATCGTGTGGTAGAGTCATGTCGGATGGCACAAGCATGAGTGTGGTGTTCCCAAAGGACAGAGTCTCCGTGTTACCAAACTCCATAGCAAATATGATCTGTCACTCTACAAAACAGTAAATAACAGTCACAGGGATGAATATTCAGTCATTCAGAGATCAGACCGACCAGTTTCCCCATTAACGGCTCTGGTTGATCGGCAGGTCAAATATTAAAATATACATTTTTAAGCATCACCACTCTCACCATTTTAAGAGCATCAACCAAAAACATACACATTGATACACTTTTCTGAGTTTAGTGAAACTCAAAGAAAGGTTAGGGACATGTGTTTTGATCCATAAATTCTATCCATAAAAACTATTACCTCTATCATAGAACCTGCTGCCATGTTTTCTTTTTTATGTTACAGTCCTCAATAAATCATAGCTGTCAATCTCTGAATCAGCAGGTCAGACCTCACAGAAAACTGGAAATCTATAACAGTGGGGAACATATTTCACAATTTACAGCCATACATTTTCAATTTGAGAACAAATAATCCTTATTTTTTATTTTTGCATGTTATATATTATACATCGCATGTTATATGTTAAACGTGCAAAAAAAGCTTGTTATACTGCTCATCTGTAGTATCATTTTAGGGTTTGAAATAATATATGCCAGGAAACTTTGATGATTGTTTTTACAAAGATTAGGGGAGTCTCAAGCAATATAAATCAATATGAGCAGCCTTAGCCTGACATGATGTCACTCTGTTGCATTTTATTCAGATCCCTAAAAAGGCCTTAGTTCCCAGGAGAATTGTCTACCCAGAGCAGATGTATATTGAAGTGGTTGAACTGGATGGAGAGCAGCCTTGTGTCAGTTAGATTTAGGTCTGGGCTTTGACTGGGCCATTCGATGCCACATATATATGCTTTGATCTAAACAGAGTAGCATACACACAGCCTGATGCTGCCACCACCTCTTTTTACAATGAGAATGGTGTTTTCTGGGTGATGTACAGCCTTAATTTTGTACAGCAAATGACATGGCACCATAAACCATCAGTGACTGGAAACTTGGACTGCAGCAGGATTCTGTGCCTCTCGGCCTTTCCTCCAGACTCTGGGATCTTGATTTCCAAATGAAATGCGAATGTAATTTTTTATCTGAAAAGAGGAATTTGGACCTCAGAGCAAGGGTCCAGCTCTTTTTCTCCTTTCCCGTTATCATGTAGATCATAACATAACATTCAACGTAATATTCAAATTTTCTGAAAAACGGAATTTTGCGTTTTTATTAGCTGTAAAAGTGTGATGAATCTGTATGACTTTCACTTCTGTATTGAATTACTGAAATATTAATAAATTACTATTCTAATTTATTGCAATGCACAAGCAGATTTAGCACTATGAAAGATTTTGGATTTTTGTGCAAATTTAAATCCACAATGGTGTCAACAATTTATCCTGTAACATGCTTTCTTGTCTCGTTTTGTCCCCCCAGGACCTGGACTCTCTGTGGAACCCCTGAGTACTTGGCCCCGGAAGTTATCCAAAGCAAAGGGCATGGGCGGGCTGTGGATTGGTGGGCTCTGGGCATCCTCGTCTTTGAGATGCTGGCTGGGTAAGTGCTTGAATGGGTCTGAAGTTGTGTTTAACACCAGGGGGAGCTCTAGTTCCCCAGTGGAATAATGGTACAACAGCATTGAATTAAAGTGACACTCACTAAACTGATAAGGTTCAGCTGAGGGTGCTGAGCTCTGCAAACTGGTGACACTTAAGGAAACACGAACAAGTGGACACCAGTTATCCATCCAACACAAGCATTCTGCTCTGCATTAGAGGAGCTGTGTTCAAGGAGCAGTGGAATGATTCAAATAATCCTAGAGCTGTAATTGTCTCAGTCTACCTTTAATTAAATATTATAATTTTATGGACCCAAAATCTATGGCTTACGGGCTTCAGGAGTCCAGGAACCACAAGTTGAGTACTACTGCATTGAACAATGGTGTTAACTTTCTGCAGAGATTGAAGGATTGGCTAAATATATTATTTCTGCTTGGACAATAATCAGATTTAAAATTATTAGTTCACAGCTCCTAATTTACCTCAGATCATATTTGCTCCTATCCCAGTTCATAAGAAGCTTCAGACAAACATTATGCTAAAAAGCCAAAAACAAAACAAAAACCAGATCTGTTTTAAAATAAAGAAAAAGCATGCTTAAAAAACTTGGTACTGTGGTGGAAAATAACTCCACGGTTCTGAAGGCCTTTTCATGCAGAGTCTTTTAGGAAACATGAGATTAGTTTAATTTTTTGTGTGGTACCACTGTCCAATCAGATTCTTTCTAAATAACCCAATTTTTCATACTCATTTTAAAGGTTTGTTTTACCAAGGGAAATGTGTTTAACAAAACCAATTACTCTCAAAAGTTTTAAAAGTTTTTAGCTGGTGATATCTTAGAAAACAACAAGTGTTTTAATATTTCTGTGCAACACAGAACTGATCAGGTGTCCTTTCCTTCTCCAAAGGGAGAAAAAAGAACCTGCAGAACCAAACCTTTCATAGTTTTTGTCAGGACCTGATATAAGGTACAGTGTAAATCAACACGCTGCATGAATCAGAAGAGGGAAGAAAAACCTAATATAACCTCTTCCTAGCAGCTGCTGTGAAAAACAATTAATTTCTACTTTCCATAAGCGTCAGTTAGCACTTGCGGACAAAAACTGCACCAAACTGTAAGTACTGTGTCAGAAACTGTATGAAGACCATCTGCAGTAGAACTAAGCCTGTTTTAATGAGGTCTCTACGCATTAGATTTATAGGATACAAAATCTGACAACAGAAAATTATACCAGAAGGAGAAACCCATCAGGTTTTACGCATTCGCTGGGTTTTAAAAATACTCCTTCATGAGATCTGTCCTGAGAATAACATAGAAACACTTGGTTACTGCTGAGTTTTGGAGATGTAACTTCCTCTGCTTTTAATAACTTTTAATAACTAGAATAATTGACCCTGAATATTCCACGACGAAAGAGAACTTGCTTCTCTGAAAGAATTAACCGGGAAGTATCAAATGAGCTAAGTTATCACCCTCTTAAAGATACTTTTCTAACCCTAAAATAATATTTTAACCCACTATATCTGTCAATGTCAAGCAAGCGTGTCACATGAGCAGCGGTTAATAAGCGTTCTTCTTTGCAGAAAATAGGAAAAGATTTATGCAAATGTGTGTGTGTTTGTACGTTACCCCCATCAGTTTCTAAATCGCTCCAGAGTCAGACTTTCATGGCACAGAGTTCTCTATCAGTCCAAAAAAACCAGGCCCTTCCCAGGTCTGTTGGTGAGACATTGAATCATTCTTTGTCCACTTTAACTTCTCCAGGAGGGAGAAAGAAGAAACTTTACTCCAGTTTCTCTTCTGCCCGCATAAGATGCTTTCAATATAAATACAGTGCATTCACTCTTCTGGCTCTTGCAAACAGCATGGATCGTTGTCCATCTCAGTGGGTCCAGACTTCTTCTGAGCTTTGTTTTTTTTTTCTTGTAGAAAGTCACACTGCGATTTTCAACATGCAGGAAGGCAGATCTCTCTCTTTCAGGCCGTGCTGGAGAAGCGTTTCTGGTGGAGTAGCCATGGAGAAGGGCAGGTTTCTAAAATCCAGACTCAAAAACGCAGATGTTGAACTCAAATCCCATATATGTGTGTATTTGTGTGTGAGAGAGGCAGAAGAAAAAGTTTAGTATAGGTTCAGATTTTGCACAAAGAAATATTATCAGTCAGTTGTCCACCTGCCTGTCACTTCCTTCCACAACATGCATTATACTCCTTTCTAAAACAACTTTTTTTTCGACTCTCTAATGTCCCTTTTCACTTTTTACCTTCTTTTCCGACTGATCGCAATATTTAAGACAAACGAAACTTCCTTCAGGAAAGTTTTAACTTCTTTTTTTTTTTTTTTTCTTTTACTTATTTACACTTAAACTTCCACACTGTAAAAAACCAATGTTATCTTCCAAATTAAAGCACATTTAACACAATCATCCCCACTTTTCCTTTCATTATTTTATAAATCAGAGTATGAAGAAGGAAACACCGCTGATGCCTCAAGGTTCCGGAACCATTTTTTTTCCTTTTTACCCGTTCAGCGGCATGTCTGCCGTCTGGCTTTTCTCCTTTATGAGGTGTAGAAAATTGCTAAAAACCACCCGCAAAACCCTGTGTTCTGCTTTATCCCATTGTTACCAATGAGAACCTCCCTGCAATTCCTTTACTGGGTGACCGGGCCCTCAGCGGATGTCCTCCCTCTCGCAACTCTGGAACCTAATTAATTAGTTAGGAGATGATAGTTAATGTGTAATAAAAATAATAATATACATTATATCATACAGAGCAACTTCTCACCCAGATATATTTGAAGACAAATAGGCAATTGGCCAGAAGCCGCAGGCGGGCACCCGGACTCCCCTCCCGTAATATGGAGGTGGACTGAGGACAACGTCTCCAGGCTGGCCAGGCGTCCGTGTCCCCTCCTGCGGTCTCCTCTGGCACGTTAGATCCTGTTCATGACGCTAAAATTGTTGTGGAATTTTCTTATCAAAGTGGGTAGAAGTTGACTCATAACAAGAGAAAATCCGGACTTTGTCTTTATAAGTTTTATTCAAAGGCATTCAGCGTTTGAAGACCCTGTCACTGAGGTTAGTCAGTGAAGCAGAGCCCCGATCAACATTTACACACAGTATTTATACAAAACATGACAGTGTTATCTCAACTTCAAAGAGTCTGTGTTTTATGACCCCAGACCCTTCTTGGGTTCAGAGGTGACAAAGTTATCTAGGAACCCATCTGTCCTTCCCAACACATCATCCTAACAAATGGGTTTTAACCATTAAACTTCTGATAATGGCTTTTACAGCTTCCTCCCCTAACACAGATGCTCAGAGGAGTCAGGTAACCCAAAGGTCATACACTTTGGAATGCTTACTGCAAGAATTTCCATTACAATTTAAAGAATGCTAAATATAAGTGTAGTGAAATGTGTAATTCTCTACTGTAGCAGTGTGATGTTTGATAGAAATTACCTAATTTGTGTTACGGTAATTGCGGCCATCACACTAACACAAAAATTTAAAAGTGATGGCTAGCTGTGCAAAATTGAAATTTTTGTGGGATCAAAAATGTGCTCTGAATTGTTTTCAGTGAGACATTTGTCCTTTCTTTTTTATGTAGCTTAGCCTCTTTAAGCTAATTTAAGGTATAAGACGGCAGCTATCAGAGGGTTTGAAATAAACGTTCTCGCACATTTGAGATGTGTTCATTTAACATACCCAGTACGGCTCAAAAATATAAAACAGATTGCTATAGTTTGTCTACAGGACTTTTGAGGGGTTAATAAGACTAATGGATTGTTTTCTGTTGGTATTTTTCTATCTTTGTAATTTTGTTCCTGGGGTACTTTGAACACATGTAGACCCATTAGTTTGAGACAATAAATTATTTAATTCTGTCATGCTTTACGCAGTTTTTCACACTTCTACAGATTCCTGAGCAATTGCAGCATCAGAAACACACACACACACTCTTTTTTTGCTATATGTAGTGAGGACCATGTGTTGACTCCCATTGACTTCCATTGATTTTCAGTCATTTTCAACCCTTTCTCTGCCCTAACCCTGACAATAACCCTAAACCTAACCATTACCAGTGCATGCCTAACCCTAACCTTAACCTAAAGTCAATTCATACCTTAGTCCTAAACCTAACCGTTAGCAAAATAGGTCATGAGGACCAGCAAAATGTCCTCACTTTGGTACAAATGGTCCTCAATTAGATGGTGAAATCGGGAAAATGGTTCTCACCGTGATGCCAAGACAGGAACACACTCTCTCTCACACACACACACACAAGTAAAGTCTGCTGCTCACTGCCAGATCCCAGATGCCTACATCACAGACTCTGGAGCTCTTTATGGGCAATGCAAGCACCGTGTGACAAGCTGTTTGTGAATATGCGCCTGACTGCTCCGTGTGTAATGTGATAGAGGCTGGTGCCATTATGTAATTTGTGGGTAATGGCTTGTCCAAACTGGAGCAGAGGGAAGCACAGAAGAGCTTGGAAAGCATTGAAAGCATAGAAGCTGAGTACAGGACCGCTTTGTGGCATAGTGTGGAAACAATCGTCTTATTTTGAACGTGACTAAAACAAAGGAGATGATTGTAGATTTTAAGAGAAACAGGAATAAGTCAAAAACTATTTCTATCATGGGAGAAGAAGTGTTAAGTGGTGGAGGAGTATAAATACCTCGGTGTTTACCTGGACAACAGACTAGAGTGGAGATGCAACTGTGAAGCCATCTACAAGAAGGGACAGAGCAGACTGTACTTCTTGAGGAAGCTTAGGTCCTTTGGTGTTTGCAGCAAGATGCTGCATATCTTCTATAAGTCTGTTGTGGAGAGTGTGATCTCTTCTGCCATCATCCGCTGGGGAAGCAGCATCAGAGCCAGGGACTTAAAAAAGCTCAACAAGCTGATAAAGAAGGCTGGCTCTGTTCTGCGGACTCCTCTGGAACCTCTGGAGATAACTGTAGAAAGAAGGATTCTTCATAAAATGAAGAACATTATGGAGAACCCTGAGCATCCTCTTCATGAGACTGTCCTACAACAACAGTGTCTTCAGTCAGAGGCTTCTTCAGATCTGCTGTAAGACGGAGCGCTACAGGAGATCCTTCCTGCCTACAGCCATCAGCATCTACAACGGCTCTTTGAGGAAACCTTCATAATATGAGCTCTAACAACATTTAATTTCCCTTTGGGATTAATAAAGTATTTTTGAATTGAATTGAATTGAATGGAACAGAAGGAGTGTGGGTGGTAGAAGCACACACACATATACAGAAGATGATCAGAAAAGCTCTGAACAAAACCAGCATAGTCTCCAGCCAAGATTTATTAATTCTTATTGCCGCCTCCACTCTAAATATTGACCTGTTCATGTGTCACGCTGAAAACGTGAAGTTGGTGGAATGTCCTGCTTGCTCCATTACCTGATCTTGCATCAAACTGATTTTTGCAAGCCAAGTTTGCACACTTTGCCTGTGTGTGCGCAGCCAGAGTCACCTGTAATGATATTTTCCTCCTGTCCGCAGGTATCCGCCTTTCTTTGATGACAATCCGTTTGGAATCTACCAGAAGATTCTTTCTGGAAAACTGGAATTCCCACGGCATCTGGATTTCTACGTCAAGTAAGAGTTAGTCACAGAGCCAGTGAAATATTCCCTCCCACTGAAATCTGTTTACTATATCAGTGAATATCTTCTCTTCATGTTGAGATGATGGATTAGCTTTAGTTATATTGTGAATAAAGCAATATAACAGGTGGACTCTGTTTACTAATGGGGTACCCTCTGAAGTCAACTGAGAGCACTGAATTTTATTCAGGGGATACGAAATTAAATGGGGATGAATAGAAATGACCACCAAAACCAGTTGTCCACAATTTTCTCTCTCACTTCAAATCCCAGTAAAATGCATTGTAGTTTGTTGTTAGAATGGGACAAACAGAGGAACAGTTAAAGCCCAGAAATCCTTATGCCCTTTGTCCTGATGTCCGTAACCCTTCAATACCATCTATAGAAAAGAGCACACACATTGCAGTCCCGCTTATCCAAACTGCACATTAGTGTCCTGACTTATGAAAAACAGAACATTTCCACAGAACCTGAGTTATTCACCCACACAGTCAACATTTCAGTTATTCTTTTGATAACTATGTATGTATTTTCTCATGTTTATTCACTGAGCCTCCTATGAAGCTGTGCTGCCCTCCATGGAGCCCCACCTATCACTTTGAGATGCTCTGATTTAAAGCTTTATGTAGTTGGAAAAAAGACAAACACGTCAGAGAAAATAATATTTTCGAGGAGGGAGGGGGGTTGGGTCTGACATGCAGAAGCTCCAAACTTCAGGTATGATGTTAGTGATATTCATTAATCTGTTAAGCAGCTCATTTGTATCATTCAGGTATCAGTCACATAGAGATTCATGCTCCTCATGTCTATCAAAGTAGCTGAGGTGTACAGGATTCAAATGAGCTGCTACACTTGCTGATTTCAGTAGAAATCTTTAGCTCCGCCTCCTTTCCATTTGTTAGTACCACTGTCTCCATATCGTACATTAAAGCAGATCTCACTATTTTCGCTTTGACCTGTGTCACAGATCTGACACTGTGATACTCAGCTCCATTCACTCCATCCTCTTCTTCACCTCCTGTCTGCTCTGCCTTTTGCTTTGGGTGGTTGACTCCAGCTGCTTCAGTACTTCTGGTCCTGCTGCTTCACTGTTGACTTGCCTCTCTCTCAGTAACACACATGCATGTGAGACATTTGAACATTTAATGTGAAGACTGTGGAACAAACAGTGAAGATTATATCAGAGACATCTGGCTCTTCTGTGAATGCAGTCAAGAAAAGGTGGAGCAACTCTGCCCCAGGAAAGTTTGTACAGGTTACATTATATTGTTTCCAGCAGAGATCTGTGGCTAATAAACTGAAGCTACTCTCATGTGTTATCTGCTTTTGCATCCGATAAAACAGTAAGGTTTGTGTTAATTTGTTGAAATAAAAAACTCAGAGCTGAGCATGACTTCAGGCACTGCTGAAACTCATCAGCAGGCGAAGGTGTTCTTTATCTGTCCCCGTTGAAGCTGGTTGCCACCCATGACCTGTCTTCATGTTTGATTAGGTTATGTTTACCCTAAGTGGGGACTCTCTAATTGCCACAGGGTCCCTCTGACACATGTTCAGTTAGCCCCCAGAAGCTAAACCAGAGCCTTGGGTGGAGCTTCTAATAACACACCTGGCTGGTTCAGTACAGTTCCCCCATCTCACACACACACACACAAACACATTAGACAAACTGGACGTTGCCAGAACCACACACGGCTCCCCTATAATTCAGCCAGCTCCGATCTATAACAGCGTTCTGTCAGCCAGCAGAGAGATTTTTTATATTTCCAGCATTTTCATCACATTTCCACTGTTCCATGTCACACACTCCCATCCATCAAGCATTAAGAGGCCTTCCAGAGGCTGCAGCAGAACGTAGTCAGAAAGACAGGAAGAAACCAGCAGGACAAGGCATTAGTCATGAAGTCAGCTGCCATTAACAGCATTGTTATGGACATTTTGAGTCTTTTTTGAACTGAAGCACCTGGCTGTTGTTTAAGCTTTAAAGTTTCTCGGCATGTCAAATATGTGCTTGAGCCTGGCTTAGATATGTGCAAGAGTTGCCACATCAGTTTGTCCCAAACATCAGCAAAATATGTAAGATTCAGGAGTTGTATTTGCAGACTTTATTCCCTTCCTTTCTCTTTCTTTCTTTTTTTTTTCTTTCCTTCTTCGTTGCATGCTAAGAGTGTGTTGGTGACGGTGAGGCTGGATGTGGTGAGTCTGATAGAGTGAAAGAGTTGTCTCTACGTTTTTCTGACCTTTTATTCTTTTTATGTGTTTATTTTTATTTTTATATTCTTTATTTGTACTGATTCTAAGTCTCGGAGTTGTTTGGGTTTTTTTTTTAGCGCTTGTAGCGCTGTTTGTTTGCGGGGATGACGTCTTTAGGGACGCCGCCCCTCTCTTTAAAGAATGGGATTCGGATTCAACCTGACCCGTCAATCTCAGTTGAGACAGTTCTCCTGGCTGTCGGTTACATCAATTTAATTTAGGCTTCGAGAATGCATAAGGGAGTAGTGATTTTTTGGAAAGAAGAGCGCTTTGTTACTCAGTTGATTGTCAGCGGGTGACAATAGGCGGAGAATACCTGCAGGTGTCCCCGCTTGCAGTGCCCTCCACCCGGGTGATTGTTTCGGGTGTGGCGCCCTTCATTCCGAATAACTTGTTGGAGAAAGAACTCCAGCGTTTTGGAAAACTTGCCAGCGGTTTCAAAAATGTGGGTTTTGGATGTAAGGATGATAAACTAAAACATGTACAATCTTTTAGGAGACAGGTGTTTATGTTTCTAAACTCTGCTTCACAAACGCTGGAAGTGTCTTTCAGAGTTAAATATGAGGAAGGATCTTATATGGTTTACGCGAGCACTGGAAACATGAAATGTTTTGAGTGTGGGGATGTTGGGCATTAACGAGCCGCATGCTCTACAACGCAGGTTGAGATAAATCCAAATGCAGAAGCATCGCTGGCTGCTGGTGTTCCTCCGGCTGCGGAAGGGGCGGTGCCTCCCCCGTCAACTGTCTTTAATGCTGGGGAGGGAAGCAGCGATCTGGATATACAGTCTGTTAAGAATTACCCTGAGAAAATTGGAATCAGTGTTCCAAAAGATTCCCCAATCTGTGGCCATCTTGACTCAGAAACAGATCCTACGGCTAACTCGAACCCTGGTGCTGCTGAGGCAGCGGTGCTGCCCGCGGGTGAGGGTGTAGCGGCCCAGCCTGCAGCTGAAGAAAATATGGAGTATGGCAGTGATTCAGACAGCATTTCAATTGCAGATTCCCAAACATCCAGTGGTGATTTGTACACTTTGGATGAAATCAATGTTTTCCTTGATGAAACTTTTGGAAAACATGTTAAAGTTCTTGATTATTTTCCTGATGCGGAAACATTTATCAAGAGCACTCTCATGGTACAGAAAATAGTAGGTTTTGGAATGTTAGACGAAAAGAAACGGTTCCGTTTAAACACTTATTAGCAAATAAAGGAAAAGGTTCAACACGGTTAAAAATATAGAAATATGATTATAATACTCTGGGTGGTCTTACTTTTGCTGTCTCTGTCTGTTTTCCCTCTCCGTTTCACCTGTATGAATAATATCAGGGTGGGATAATTAAACATCAATGGTGGGAGGGATCCACAGAAAAGGATGGTTAGTTTAGAACTGATTTTTCAAAAGAAGCTTGATGTCTCATGGGACCAGGTCGTCTGCTGGTGTAGCAATTTTATTTTCACCAAGACTGGATGCTAACATCATTTCCTGTATTGAGTTAATCCCAGGCAGGGTCCTGGGAATTAAAGTAGAGATAGAATGTTTCTCTTTTTGTTTTATTAATGTTTATGCACCAAATCAGGTGGATAACAGGATGAAGACTTTTGCGAAAATATACAGTTTTTTTGCAGCAGTCTAATCAAAATGAGTGTATTGTGATGGCAGGGGATTGGAACTGCACTATTAATTTTACAACAGATAGAACAGGAAAAGAACCTCATTTACCCTCATCCTTTAAATTAGCTCCGGTTATATCAGAGCTTAATTTGGTTGATGCTTGGTGGATTAAACATCCGCCAGCTAAACAATATACATGGATAAAAATGAAGGAGGGGACAGTGAGTGGGGCCAGGTTGGACAGATTTTATATTTCAGAAATTCATAGAAATAGACTATCCAACTGCCTAATTTATCCAGTTGGTTTTTCTGACCATCATTTAGTTTGTATGGATTTCCTTTTTTCAACCACTACTAGATGCAGATCTTATTGGCATTTTAATACCAAACTACTTCAAGACAGTTTTTCTTGCCAAAGTTTTAGTAATTTTTGGCAGCTATGGAAGGCAAGAAAATCAGGTTTTACATCCTTAACTGACTGGTGGGAGGTTGGAAAGGCTCAAATAAGAGTTTTTTGTCAACAATACACAAGCCATTCTACAGTTAAAATTAAAAATGGGATTCAGAATTTAGAAATTGAAATAACAGAGATAGAAAATGATGTATTTACATAATTTACTAATAATGAACAGCTTAAACATAAGAAAGATCAGTTAAGTTGTTTCTTGCATGAAAGAACTAAAGGGGCTTTAGTTCGGTCAAGGTTTGCTACCGTTAAGGATATGGATGCCCCTACATCCTTCTTTTTTAATTTGGAGAGAAATGCCAGCCAGACAAAGCAGATGATGTGTCTTAGACTTCCAGATTGAACTCTGACCACTGATCCCACCACCATGAAGGAGCATGCCGTGGTTTTCTATAGTGACCTTTTTAGACAGCAGGCCTGTAACAGAAGCTGTGTGGAGGCTTTATTGGATGGTCTCCCTCAACTTTCTGCTGCAGATCAGGCAATTCTGGATGCTGAAGTTTCATTGGAAGAACTGACTGCTGCTGTTGGACAAATGGCTCCTGGCAAGACTCCAGATCTAGATGGTTTGCCTGCAGATTTTTATAAACATTTTTGGAGGCTGTTGGGAGAGGACTTGTGGGAGGTGCTCAAGGAGTGCACCTTGACAGGTATCTTGCCACCATCCTGCCGGAAAGCTGTTCTTTCCTTACTTCCAAAAAAAGGAGACTTGACTTTGTTGAAAAACTGGAGACCCGTTGCCCTCCTTTGTGTGGATTATGTTATTTTCTAAAGTGCTTTCGAATAGGTTGAAGAACATTCTTGAATTTATCATACAAAGAGATCAGTCATATTGTGTACCTGACAGATCTATCATGGATAATCTTTTTCTTTTAAGAGACTTGTTAGACATTTGTAAACTTTATGAAATTGATTTTGGTATTATTACTTTAGATCAGGAAAAAGCCTTTGATAGGGTTGATTATTGTTTTCTCTTTTCAACATTAAGAGCTTTTGGATTTGGTGATGGTTTTATTTCTTTATTGGGTTTATTGTATAAAGAAGTGTTTTGTGTTTTTAAAGTTGGGGGAGGATTAAGCTGTCCAGTTATAGTTCAGAGAGGCATTAGACAAGGATGTCCCATATCAGGACAGTTGTGTTCTATTGCAGTTGAACCTTTTACACAAACTGTGCTCTACCCTAACTGGTTTAATTCTCCTAGTTTGTCAAATTATCCAGGTTTAGTGGTCTCTGCTTATGCTGATGATATAAACATTTTTATTAAAAATCAGAATGATGTTATGGGTCTTCAACATTGTTTGGAACTTTATGAAAAAGCTTCTTCAGCTAAAGTGAACTGGGAAAAAAGCTCTGCCTTAAAAATTGGTCCATGGACTAATAATCTCCCTAAATTACCAGGTAATATTCATTGGGTTAACCAAGGTTTAAAATTCTTGGGTGTTTTTTTGGGGCCCTTTTTAGGAAAAAATTGGGAGGGTTTAATGGAGAGAGTGTGTGCCAGATTATCCAAATGGAAATGGCTGCTGCCTCAGCTGTCTTACAGGGGAAGGGTTTTGGTAGTTAATAACTTGGTTGCTTCGGCCCTCTGGCATAAACTGACAGGGTTAACACCACCATTATCTCTCATACAACATCTCCAAAGGACTCTAGTGGATTTTGTCTGGTCTGGACGACATTGGGTGAGAGCTGCAGCCCTGTACCTACCAGTAGAAGAGGGAGGACAAGGACTCATAGATATAACCTCACGGATCACGGCTTTCAGGCTCCAGACAGCGCAGAAACTGTTATATGGTGTTGGATTACCATGGCTGGATACTGCACGTCTTCTTCTGAGGAAAGCAGGACGTATTGGATATGATAAACATCTCTTTTTGCTACGACAAAGATCCTTGGACTTGACTGGTCTTACTCCTTTTTATCAATCGGTATTAAATGCTTGGCAGATTCTCACCTTTGAGAGGAAGACTGATGCAACGCCAGGGATGTGGGTTTTTGAAGAACCTCTGTTTGAAAATAATTTAATTTCGTCACAGCTGTTTTCATCTGTTACTTTAAGATCTAAGATGAGAGAAGCAGGCTGTGTGAAGCTGGGTCATCTGATGAAGTTGTCCAGTTGTGAAGTTGTGTCCAGTCTCACTGAGAGTCTTGATGTGCGATCTAACAGATTTGTGTTAAGACTGAAAGAGGAAACCTGCGCTTCTCTACCAGACTCCATCAGAGGTTTTGTTGCTAATAGTACTTTATTTGACCAATGGGATGATGAGGTATGTGTTTCCTTCCCTGATGGTCTCTCCTGCAGTGGACCAATGGCAGGATGAGCCAGGAAAACTGATGTCTCTACAGCATGCACCACTAGGTTGTTTTGAAGGCTTGGGGAAGAAAGTCTTGTACAATATCTGCATGAAGGTTCTAAATTTACGGTTTCTGGCAGAGGTGAGGGTGTCAAAGTGGACTGGTTTTTTTGACACCAGCTCGACCCCAAGAGGCTGTTGGCGGTCCCTATACAAACCCCCTATTGAGAAATGGGTGGGTGACCTCCAATGGAGGATTGTGCATGGGGCCATAGCTACAAACAGGTATCTGGCACACCTTAATCCTGACATTAGTGTTGCCTGTTCTTATTGTTTGCAGGAGGAAACTTTGTATCATATTTTTGTTGAATGTTCAACATTGAATCCTCTTTTTGTTCTCTTGAAACATTTGTTTGGTGTACAGTTTTCTAACTGTATTTTTATTTATGGTCCACGGTATTGTGCAAGAAAGAAAGCTATTTACATACTTTTAAATTTTATTTCTGGGATGGCAAAATTAGCAATATGGATATCAAGAAAGAACAAAATTAATGGACATCAAACGGAAGACGTTTGTGTTTTATTTAAGCGACTAGTAGTTGCTCGTGTTCGTGTGGAATTTGAATTTTTTAAGTTGACAAAGAACATAGCTGTCTTTGTAAATAAGTGGGGTATTAATGATGTTTTGTGTTCAGTGGATGATGCATCTTTAGTTTTTGCTTTTTGCTTTTTTTTATTTAGAATGTTTTTTTGTTTTATGGATTATTATTTTGTGTTTTTTTATTGATGGTTAGAGTGTGAAATACAGTGTGAAATAAAGGTATTTTTAAACTCAAAACTCTTTCTTTCTTTCTTTCTTTCTTTCTTTCTTTCTTTCTTTACAATATAGGGAATTAGGTCTTATTTATTTATTTGAGGTGATTTTGCTCTCAGTTCTCAAATTGCTTTAGAAAAAGGCTGTTTGACATTGCATCGAGGGCATTGGGACAGTTGTCCCCTCTCACTCTGAGACTGAACACACACTGTATGCTGTTGATTTACTGACTTGTTTCTTTTCTCGCCCCAGAGACCTCATCAAGAAGTTTCTGGTCATTGACAGAGCCAGACGGCTAGGTAACATGAAGGTGAGTTGGTTAGACATGCTGTCTCCCTGAACCACATGGCAGCCCGCTATATTTCATACCATCTTTAGACAGACGTCAACAGTCTGAGGATGAGAACAGTACAGGAAGGGCTGTGCCACATGGCTCCAATTTCTTGCAAATGAGGGGAAGAGTACCAAAAGGCTGACTTCAGTTCTTGCTTTTTCTAAAGATTGGACTGAATTAAATGTAAATGGTGACATTTCCTAACAGAAACATCATCCTTTCCTTTCTAATTTCTGCAAACACTTGGTCTTGATGGCCATATGTGGTTGTTAGAGAAGGTAAGTGTAAGCCAGCTAATGTTAATCAAATGTCTTAGTCATCAAGCCTTACCATGCTTTGAAAAGCAAGATTTTTACACTTTGAGTATAACTTTCAGGTTAATATAAAACCAAAGAAGAAAGATACCAGCAATGACCTTAGTGAAGCAACTACTGCTGCTCAGCAGGCTGGGAAGGGTTAATATTTAATATTAAACAAAGATAACCTGAGTAAAAACTGTTTCCAAATAATGATTTCATTCATTATTCAAACATACCCAGCCCTATGTGAAAAAGTTATTACTGCTTTTTAAATCATGAATTAACTGTGGTGAAACTAATTCCTAAGGCTTTGGGACTCCATAGAACCAAAATGAGAACCATTACCCACACATGGAGAAAACATGGAACAGCGAAGAACATTCCTAGGAGAACCCAGCCTAACAACCTTACAGGAGGTTACAAAACACCCCAGACCAACATCTAAAGCTCTGCAGGCCTTACTTGTCTGTTACAACTAACAGCATTTCAGAAAGCAATCATCATACCTGCAGTCAAACATAGTGGTGGTAGTGTAATATTCTGGGGCTGCTTTGCTGTTTCAAGACCCAAATTACTTGTGATAATCAATGGAACCTTGAATTCTGCTTTTTACCCTTAATAAATGAAACAATTTGAAATGACCTTTTACTCAGGTTATCTTTGTCTGATGAAAAAAAGGTGGACACAATGCACACAATTCCAAAGTAAAAACAACCAGATGGATGCGCAGTTCACATGTACACAGTTCTTTCAAGTGGGCAATCGGAAGGGTTTTGGCTGAATGTGCCGACGATGACGTTAAGCCAAAATGTGTTCACCTTGACCACATTAAGAAAGAGGAAAGATAACGGAGTACTGGGTATCTATTTTTGGATTTTTGTTTGATCTGAAATGTTGACAGAAAAGCAAAAACGGAAGCAGTCAGTGAGGGAGCAAATACTTTTTTATGGCTCTGTATACAATGACGGGAATTATATAAAATTACATTGATGCCATTTATTCAACCACTGAAGCTTGGCACCTCGGTAAAGCATCAGTACAGTAATCCCAAAAACCAGAAGAATATCTAGAACACAAGGGCTAAAAATCCAAGGAATCAAGATGAATTCAATTCAATTTTGTTTATTTATATAGCGCCAATTCACAACACATGTTGTCTCAAGGCACTTCACAAAAGTCAGGTACATACATTCCAATTAATCCTAACCATTGAACAGTGCAGTCAGATTCAGTTATTTATTCAAATTGGATAAAAACGTTTTTCTATCTAAGGAAACCGAGCGGATTGCATCGAGTCAGAGATTTGTAGCATTCACTCCTCCTGGATGAGCATGTAGTGACAGTTGACAGTCACTGGGGTTGACTTTGCAGCAATCCCTCATACTGAGCATGCATGAAGAAACAGTGGAGAGGAAAAACTCCCTTTTAACAGGAAGAAACCTCCAGCAGAACCAGGCTCAGTGTGAGCGGCCATCTGCCACGACCGACTGGGGGTTTGAGTGAACAGAGCAGAGACACACAAAGAATACAGAAGCACTAATCCAGGAGATGCTGCAATGTTTCGTTAAAACTCCACATACAACCTGATTAAAATGCTGTGGCTGATCCAAAGTTAATGATGGTCATATGAAAAACTAGTACCTGAAGGTTTTGTTGCTGGAGAAGGTTTTACTTTATGTTCATCAGGTGTATTTAGTTTCTGGGATTCTGAATTTTGCCTTAGCTTTTTGAAATAATTGGGAAGAAATTAAGTGAAAGAAAAATGTGTGGAGGTTTTCCCATGGAGATGTCAAGGTGGCTGTCATCATTTAGAGTTTACCTTGGTAACATAAAGTAAACTTTGTTTGAACAGAACCAGATTTGGTAGGGCCCCTGAGACGTAAAGATAAAAGGTGTACAAAGATGTCCTGATGCCTGATGTCCCCTTTACAGGCCTTTAGTAGTATGTGTTAAAGAATTAAATCATGTAAAAATGGTCTGGTTTCAGTGTAACGCAGTGTAATTCATCTTCAGGTTATAAGAAACTCTGGTGTTTCCATACTGTTAAATGGAAATATGTTGATTCCCATTCCAGCTGAAGATGTGGAGTATTTTATTTGGTGAGGAGCTGCTCTTAATCTAACAAAAAGTTGACTAAAGCCACTCCACATAATCCCAGTCCAGACGATATATATATATATGTATATATATATATATATATATATATATATATATTATTATTATTATTTTTTTTTATTTTTTTCAAACTGTGTCCTGGCCGGCAGAGTAGCGCTCAGAATTGTTGCCTGAGTGCCAAGAAAAAGAATGCTGGAGAGAAAGAAGGATGAAGAAAATACAAGATAACACCCTGCTTGCTTCTACACCTGTAGAAACATTCATATTAACTGCTTTTTTACCAAAAAGTACACGGTACTTATGAATGCAAGATGTAGTCAGTCAGTCATTTTCTACCGCTTATTCCATAGTGGGTCACAGGGGAGCTGGTGCCTATCTCCAGCAGTCTATGGGCGAGAGGCGGGGTACACCCTGGACAGGTCGCCAGTCCATTGCAGGGCAACACAAACAACCACGCACACACTCATTCATATATCTGCAAGATGTATTTAGTGGTAAATGCGGCTCAATATAGGACATTTGTGTCAGGGCTGTTTGTTTTGAGTCAGGACCAGAATGCTGAACACGGTGAGAAGGCAGCATGCTGAGTTGAAAAAGTCTTTAATGATAACAGATTTGCAGGCAGGCAGAGTACTGAGTACGGGCAGGTAAACCACAGAAAACAGGTTCAGGAGGCAAAACAGAAAACTAACTACTAAGAAGAACTCGGGAAGATAACGTGAGAAGATTACGTGGAGAGATAACACTGAAAGATAGCATGAGGAACTAGCGAGGAACAATGAAAACAAGAAAGTTTATAAGCTGAGGGAAGTGGAGTATGGACCAAGGAGACAGGGAGGCAGGTAATCAGAGGAAACATGAATCAGGTGTGGACCAGGCTGCAGGGAACTAAAGGAATATGAATGGTTGCTATGGTGACCGGACTGGAAGACAAAGGGACACAAGAGAAACTACACTATGAAATAACCAAAAGGAAAACTGGATCAAAAGATAGACAGTACTAACTCACAAAGAGGAGCAGGGAGGCAGAGGAACAGGAGAACACACTAAAAAACTAAACTATGGGAAAGGGACTAAATAACAAACTCAGGGAAACAGATCTAAGCAAAAGTATAGGCAAAGATAAATAACCAAATGAGGCATAAGAATCTAGAATAACCATTAACTAAAGTAAACTGAGAAACTTGGAGGGAACAGAAGAAACACCTGACTGATAAAAAGTAAACAAACACTAAACTACCTGAGAGGGAAGCAGAGAAAGTGAAGACTACAATAAATACAAACCAAAACGTAAACAATAGCTGAAAGCTAACCTATCAGAAGGAACTGGAACAATAGAGACTAACACGAGGAACTAAACTAGGAAAGAACTACAAATATAAAGGGAAACGAACACTGAATAATTAACAACTGAAGGGGAACTAATGACAAGAGGAGGAATAGGGAAAAGAAACTAGAAGAATGCAACAAGAAACAAATAACCTAACCATAAACAAACACAGAGATACTAAACGGGACACTAAACTAGAGAACCCAAGGAAGCAAGAGAACTGTATTAATAATGATGATAATAATCAGAAGAAAACCATTCTAAGTAATAAATAAATGAGAAAGCAACCACCAAGGGAACTATGGCCGAGTGGAGGAAGAACTACTAACACTAGGAGGCAGGAGGGAGAACAAAACTATCAGGAAAGAGAAGGAATAAACAAACATGACTAATAAACCCAAAAAAATAGAAACATGTAACTAGAGAGTAAATAAACACAAAACCAAAACAAAGTCCACAATGGCAGATCCTGACAATTTGTGTCTCTGTTGACACCTGAATCTAAACACCTGTGGGTCTGAGTGTGTGTGCACTTATGTGAACAAGGTTTCTCCATTTAAAAAAAAAAAAAAAAAAAGCAATAGCGAGTGTGAGGAGCCACAGACCTGACCCCCCCCCCATCCCCCCCGGACCTGGGACAGATACAGAGGACATTTGAGCCAAAGACAAAGGCCCCCCCAGAGCACAGGAACCCCAGGAGAACCATCCCCGGGACTACCACCCCCCACCAGGACACAGATATCGAACACATGCCCCCGAACCCAAACGCCATGAATCCCCACTTCACAGCACAGGGGCACACCCCCACAGGTGAGCTCTATCCTGGAAAAGCTGATGAAGCCACACCCACACAGCGCAAGCTTCACACTCAGCCCCGCTCCAAGCACCTGCACCGCATCCTGCCCCCCACCACACAGCACGCTGCGATGGCAAGGCAAGGCGCCACCCAACGCTACCCCAGCCCCCGCCCACAGGCCAGGCCAGATACCACCGAGCACAGCGCCCACAACAGAACCTATGACCCCACACTAACAAGACAGACAAACCCCAACCCAGCCCAGATCCTGATGAGAACGCCAGCACCCTCTCCTGGCCTCCGACCCCAGACGGCAAATAGCCAATCAGTCCAGATGATATTGATTGGAGAGTGCCAGGAAGCCTCTGGAGAAGAGTCACAGCACTCATTGACACAGCTCACTTATTGATGAATAGAAGCTCAACAATGCTGCATACTTCATTTCAGTCAACTGATAAAGACCCTTTGTTTTCTTATTAAATTGATGCTTGAGTAGACACAGAACAAAACAGTTCTCCAAATTTCTTAGTTAATAATTCTCAATTACTGGTCCTTCTCAAAATATTAGCATATTGTGATAAAGTTCATTATTTTCCATAATGTCATGATGAAAATTTAACATTCATATATTTTAGATTCATTGCACACTAACTGACATATTTCAGGTCTTTTATTGTCTTAATACGGATGATTTTGGCATACAGCTCATGAAAACCCAAAATTCCTATCTCACAAAATTAGCATATCATTAAAAGGGTCTCTAAACAAGCTATGAACCTAATCATCTGAATCAACGAGTTAACTCTAAACACCTGCAAAAGATTCCTGGGGCCTTTAAAACTCCCAGCCTGGTTCATCACTCAAAACCCCGATCATGGGTAAGACTGCCGACCTGACTGCTGTCCAGAAGGCCACTATTGACACCCTCAAGCAAGAGGGTAAGACACAGAAATAAATTTCTGTACAAATAGGCTGTTCCCAGAGTGCTGTATCAAGGCACCTCAGTGGGAAGTCTGTGGGAAGGAAAAAGTGTGGCAGAAAACGATGCACAACGAGAAGAGGTGACCGGACCCTGAGGAAGATTGTGGAGAAGGGCCGATTCCAGACCTTGGGGGACCTGCGGAAGCAGTGGACTGAGTCTGGAGTAGAAACATCCAGAGCCACCGTGCACAGGCGTGTGCAGGAAATGGGCTACAGGTGCCGCATTACCCAGACCTGGGCTACAGAGAAGCAGCACTGGACTGTTGCTCAGTGGTCCAAAGTACTTTTTTCGGATGAAAGCAAATTCTGCATGTCATTCAGAAATCAAGGTGCCAGAGTCTGGAGGAAGACTGGGGAGAAGGAAATGCCAAAATGCCAGAAGTCCAGTGTCAAGTACCCACAGTCAGTGATGGTCCGGGGTGCCGTGTCAGCTGCTGGTGTTGGTCCACTGTGTTTTATCAAGGGCAGGGTCAATGCAGCTAGCTATCAGGAGATTGTGGAGCACTTCATGCTTCCATCTGCTGAAAAGCTTTATGGAGATGAAGATTTCATTTTTCAGCACGACCTGGCACCTGCTCACAGTGCCAAAACCACTGGTAAATGGTTTACTGACCATGGTATCACTGTGCTCAATTGGCCTGCCAACTCTCCTGACCTGAACCCCATAGAGAATCTGTGGGATATTGTGAAGAGAACGTTGAGAGACTCAAGACCCAACACTCTGGATGAGCTAAAGGCCGCTATCGAAGCATCCTGGGCCTCCATAAGACCTCAGCAGTGCCACAGGCTGATTGCCTCCATGCCACGCCGCATTGAAGCAGTCATTTCTGCCAAAGGATTCCAGACCAAGTATTGAGTGCATAACTGTACATGATTATTTGAAGGTTGACGTTTTTTGTATTAAAAACATTTTTCTTTTATTGGTCGGATGAAATATGCTAATTTTGTGAGATAGGAATTTTGGGTTTTCATGAGCTGTATGCCAAAATCATCCGTATTAAGACAATAAAAGACCTGAAATATTTCAGTTAGTGTGCAATGAATCTAAAATATATGAATGTTAAATTTTCATCATGACATTATGGAAAATAATGAACTTTATCACAATATGCTAATATTTTGAGAAGGACCTGTAATGTTAAATCATCAGGTATAGTTATAACGAAAGTTACTTATGTAACTACGGTCTTATGAATCCCGAATGACAACCAGAGGGCGGCGCTGAAAGCACTGAATGATTAATACCAACTATGTCACAAGGAATCCTGAGCACATACCTAACTGAGGGGTGGCCACATTGATGTAGAACCTAGCGAGTGCTTGGGAAGCCCATGATATGCAGCATCACATATGGCCTCCAGCAGAACCCCCCTCATATCAGCCCAGGAAGCAGAGATGCTCCTGGTAGAGTGGGCTTTCACATCGACCGGCAGCAGACGGCGTCCTGCACTGTAGGCTAGCCAGATGACATCCACAATCAAGTGGGAGAGATGTTGTTTAGAAAAAAAGGAACACATAACACAGGAAAAGCTGGTCTGAGTGTCTCACACCTGCAGTGGCCACAACGTATGCCTCCAGCACCCGTACTGGGCACAATTACTTAGACCCATCCTCAGTTGCACTGCACTGAGGCTAAAACTGAGCCAACCTGAATGGCTGGTTATGGTGAGAACGAGACAACACCTTAGGCGCAAACGCAATGTTAGGCCACAAGGCGACACCAGAACCATCTGGACCTCATCGGAAACATGAGGGACCGACAGAAAGAGCATGCAGCTCATTGACCCTCTTAGCTGAAACAACAGCCAACAAAAAGGCAGTCTTATACGAGAGCTAGTTGAGGTCCACCTGCACCAAAGGCTCAAAAGGGGAACAGCTCAGATCTTTGAGAATCAAGGGCAGATCCCAATCAGGCACTCGTCGAACCAGCGGTCAAAGGAGTGCAGCCCTTATCAAGCAGAAACTTGAGAAACTCGAGAATAGTGGGCACGGGACAAGAAACCAGATCGGCCTGCCTAGACTGACACATACATGGCAGCCAACACCCGATCGTCTGTGGAGAGACGTGACAACACCCTTGGGTCCCGCCAAAGGCGTGCAACTCCCTCAGGTACTCCTCTGATGGAGGGACAGAAAAGGGAGTAGGAGACCGTCCGCGCCTGAAAAAAGCACTTTGGAGGCAGACACACCTCCTAGCAGGAGTTCCTGCTGCAGCTGCCTCAGGGCCATACACATGACAACCCGCCAGTGCCGTCACTGGGCCTCCCTAACTGCACTCTAGAATGAAAAAGAGCCAGTCTCAGAGGCTTAGGAGGACTGCACCTCGTCCTCATCTCTAAAGTGAGAGGCTGACGCAGCAGGAGAAAAAACATCCTCGTCCGCAGGCAAATCCGGCATTGGTGGGAAAGAGAGCCCATCTGCTGGAGGTGAGGCATCAGATTGACGTGTCTGCAACAAGGACTTCATCTCCATCAACTCCGTTGACAACTGCTCAACCCTCGAGGCCAGGCCCTGTTCAGACTTGGCCGGCTTCCTCCTAGAGGGGGGCACAGAGACCGTGGTCTCACCACGGCGCTTCGAACACCTAAAGGGGCGACCTGCCCAGGGGTAGGGAGCTCAGCATCATTCTGAGGGCACAACTGGGCCAACCGAGCTACCCTCACCACATGAGGAATGAAACTACTATTCATGCCGAAAGCACCTCCACCAGGTAATCACGCCCAAGGCAGGTAGGGCACAGGTCGTGGCCATCATCTGCCTGAAGCGCAGACCCACGATCCATGCAGCAGTGGGAGCCTTCCATGTCCACGACTGAAAAACGAGGCTCAGCCCAATTCAGATGGGAAAAAAATAAGCCAAAATCGGGAAAGCGAACGCTTCTGTCACCCATTATATCAGAGCAGGCAAACAAAAAGAGGCCACAATGCTGCTATTAGGAGCGGTGTCGCAAACGTCGCTGTCACCAATTTAAACGAAGCACATCTAAGAAAAGCACCGTCAGTTACACTGGGAGAGGGGGCGACACCACTGCCGTCACCAGGTATAAAAAACAAAACTATAGAAACTTAACGCCGTGAGCCGAAACGGACCTCACGGTCGAGCACACTGGGAGAGGGGGGCGAAAACCGCTCTCGTCACCAGGTGTAAGACCAGACAAAACTAAAGAAAGCTTAACACCGTAAGCTGGACCACGGTTGAATGCGCTGGAAGAGGGGGTGAAAACCGCTGCCGTCACCAGGTATGGAGCCAAAAAATGACAGCAGCCAAGCTGCAATAATACCACAAACATAGTAACAAGAAGCCATGAGCTGGGAGAGGGGGCGCGAACGCTACCAACAAACAGCAAACTTGCCTGCAGAAGTCCTCCATGAAGCCCAACCCGTTGCAGCCCTAGGAGGGCGAAATACTGCAACTCCAGACAACAAGCAACAGGGCGTCCAGGTCGTCCGGTGTGTCACAGGTGTGAGTCTGTTGGTATGATCACTCGATTCAGCACCGTCCTCTGAGTAGGGATAAAATTGAACCACATTTCCATCCACTGTATAAAACAACACATAACCTTTTGCTTCTTATTGGTTGACGTTAAATTAGACAAATCTGAGCAACTATTAATACTGGTTTACTTTGTAATGTGTGACTTGATAAGCTTGTTGAACACATCAGCTTACTGTAGATTCCAGCAGTTACCCAAATGTTGCACCTGTAACACGTCAAATCTCTGGAAAACACCAAGTCCAACTTCTCTCAGAGCTGAAGCCTAATATTTCTTTCCACTGCATAAAAAGACACCTAAAGGCCATTACTGGACCTAACAGGCCATCAGCCGACACCCTCCAGTCTGAAACACAGCTTCTGACTCCAGCTCTTCGTTAAAAGAAAGAATAAAACCAAAGTCATCCACAAAACTGCCAGATCCATCAGCTCACTGTACAACTTATATCGCCACCTTTTCTTCTGGCGCAAGTATTATAACGTCAGCCCAGATTGTTTGAAGTCATCTTTGTCACTGCTTATGAGAGATGCACACACAATTTCTTGGTTATGAAGCTCAATGTTTCCTGTTTCAGAATGGAGCAGATGATGTGAAAAAGCACAGATGGTTCAAGACAGTGGACTGGGAAACTGTCCCTCTGAGGAAACTGAAGGTGGGTCTGCTTCCATAAAACTCCTTTTAAGCATTTTTATTTGAAAACCAAATTATCAATGAGACTAGATTGGGATTTGAATGAAGACCTAGTCATGTGATGCCAGTCTCCATTTAGAGTGAGACCACTTCTTAAAATGATATGTTGTGTTTTTAGTGTTTGTTTAGACTTTCTGTCCGTGTTGAGGAGCAATATAGACTTTTATTTAACTAAAATGACTTTTTTGTTTTTAGCATTTGAGCCAAAGTGTAAAGCTAACAATTTACTGTCTGGGTAATAAAGGAAGCACTTTATCAGTATGTACAGTATCAGTGAATTGAGAGACTTGTCTGCATGTTTGCTGTGACTGGAGAAGATACAGCAGGTGAGTCAAAGGTTCAGTCTAGCAAACGTATCTGCCTGTTATCTAAAATGATACAAAGTGCCCGATACAACAAAAGCCTCAAAAAGAGTCTTGTGGTTTTGATCTATCCAGAAGTTTTGGAAATTTTTTCTAGGCAATGTAAACAGGAGGGCACGCTGTGCATCACCTTGTCAACACAGCAGTTTACTGCCCAAAGTTATGCCTATTTAAAAATGGCCAAGGTGTTCGCTGTCAAGAAATATTGCATTACTTAAAAAAAACAAAAAAACAATTATTGGTTGATCAATCAGTTGGCCGATAACACTGGCCAATATCTGTAATTTCCTGAGTTTGCTAACATGAACATACATTTGAACAGTTGCCAGATTACATCAAACTGCTGTCAAAACTAAAAAATGCTACAATGGTAAGCTAGTGTTAAATTAATCTACTGATTTGGTGTGACAGAAAGGTGTCCTGAACTGTTTGAAGAACCAACCATCTCTGTTCAGTCTGTCTGTTAGTCTCCCTGTTCCCACTAAAACGAACCTGCTTACCCTTTTAAGGCTGTGGCCGTAGACACTGAGAAATTCCAGACAAGCCCCGAACCAACAGTTAATGTGACTGAAAGAACAGATTGGTTGATTGCTGTGGTTTTAATGTTCATCAATAGGACTTCATCAGTTGGCTCAGCCAGAGTCTGGCAGCTGTAGGTTAATAAAGAACAAATGAACATGATGTTTTAAAGAGTAAAGAGAGTTTAAAATTGTTTATTATTATGCCGTTATCTATTGTTAGCCAGTTGCTGAAACGAACAGCAGGCTCATGGTCACAGTTCTGACTGAGACCATTTTCTTCTGCAGTCAGGTGGAATTTGAAGTATTTCTTTTCAGATCAGGATAAGGATTGTAAAAAAATAGCTTGGAAAAATATCTGGGACATAAATATATCCATCCAGTCTATAAATTAAAACATGACCTATGCAGAAAGTTTTGCCGATAGCCATAGTGACTGTGAATTTTACAGCATGTAAAGGAGACACATTCATCACATAACAGAGACCAGTTACATTTTTTAAAAGGATATGTCATCCAAAATATATCCTTTACACATGTAGCACTTTCCTCTTGGCTTTTGTGATATTTGGGAATCGGTCAATATTAATATAAACTCAGCCTCTTCCTGAAAAGTGGCCTGCAGGTCTGTTCTCCCCTTTGCAGTATGAAAACCATCTCCCTCTAGTTCTGACAATGCTAGACGTCAAATCTGATTCTGCTACAACTTCCACCAAAGTAGGTCGTGTAGAGGAACAGCCTCAGGTTTAAGATGACTTGGCTCTAACCTGTCTGTCTGGTTGGATTACAGCCTTTGCAGCTATGTTTGCTCTGGCTGCCTGATAAGAGGGCAGAGATGGCCTAAAGGTCTGCAGCACCTAACCCAATCTTTGGCTCCCTGCTGTTGGTCTGAATCAGTGCAATCTTGACACAAAATGTAACATAATAATTTATCTGGACTATTTCAAATTTTTTTTTTTTTTGGCTTCTCTTAAAGTACCTGGCCTTTGGCAATGCACTAAGACTGCTACAGACATTCATAGTTTGGTGTTTATGACTAAATCATTCTCATGTGTTCAGTTTGCTTTCCCATGCAATTTGTAAATTAAGTTACCTTAACATTTTCAGTTAACAAATTAAACAGAAACTCATTTTAAAATAATTATTGGGCAAACATTGATGTTAGACAAAGATAACCTGAGTAAATACGTCTTGGCTCTATGTGAAAAAGTAATTACCCCCTAGCTTTTCAACCATGTTGGAAGGCTTTCCAGTGTGAAGGGCCTGTTTAAGGTCATGTGAAAGCATCTCAGTCAGATTTAAGTCCAGACTTTCGCTAGACCATTCCAAAAGCAGCTTCTTCCTTTCAGGGGTGGACTTGCTGGTGTGCTTTGCACCCTGCTGAATAGCTCAGTTGAGCTGGCCATACATTCTTCTTCAGTATTTCTGCTAGAGAGCCGAATTTGTGTCTTTCTTTCTGCTCTCAGTGGAGGACGACGCTTTTCTTTGTCTCCCGCAACCTCCCCTATCTGCCCAGCTTCTGCTGTGTCTTGTCTTCCTTTTTGGAGCCGTTTTTCACATATCTTCCAAAATTCTGAGTTATGGATTTGGTCAGCTGGTCTCTCAATGCAATTGGTAAAATTTTCTCGACAAGAAGACAGGGTGAAGGGGAACCCTCTTGTCCAGACGGGACATTTTTCTCCAGATACACGATGGACTCCTGTTGATATTGTCAGTCGAGGATGTCGAAGATGTGTACACAATTGGATGTTTGATAACAGGATTTCTGCTTTTTGGAGTTGGTAGTTACCTGGCATATAGAGAATTTAGAAAAACAACGGCAGATGTTCTGGCCATTGTAAGGCTGCCTGGCATGTATGATGGGATCTTCATGGCGATCAGCACTCAGACTGAGATGTTACGTGAGCTTAATCGCAGACTGGATGTGATCCTTACACAGGATCGCAGGCAGGTTGCAGTTCCTGGACTCGGGTGAAATGGGATAAATCTTGGAGAAAGTTGTTCGCTTGGATCTGGCGAAAGACCAGGAATTTGGCTATTATTCGCCTTTGAGAAGCACCAGACTCTGAAGGCTGACGGAAAATTAAGAGACAGCCTAACCCAAATAATTGGTTTTTTTTTCTGAATCTGGCTCCCCTGCACGGCCTTGATGGCTGGCTATCTTCAACTTCTCCTGGAAGTTATGTAAACATGACGCTCTGCTCCCTCTGCCCCCTCCCTTCCCTGAGGACATCTGTGAACCTGCTCAGAACTGTGTGGCCGGTTGATTAACATTCCATCGTATCATCAAGGACAATGGCCTCTGTGACAGTGCTTCACGGACTTACTTTGCACACACTCAAATGCACACACACACATGCTCAAGATAAACATATGCACACCGCCTTCACCGGATCCCCTGCATGATGTTGTTTTGTATACATGTTGCTTCTTTGTGCTGATGTTTTTTTTTGCAATCTCAAACTAAGGATAAAGTGTGAAATATGATTTTTTTTTTTCCCTCTTCTTACCTGATGTGGTCTCTTTTTTCATCTACCTAAATGTGTGATGTCATTACTTTTTATAGATTTTCAGATTTCTCAGAAGGATTACCAGCGAAAGCCAAATATTATTAGTATTTGAAAATTTGGAATGAAGCTGTTTTTACACCAATGACCAGAGAATTTTAGAATTCTCAAAAGGATTGTATTACAACTATATCATACCAGTGACAGCCAAACATTATTAGTATTTAAAAAGTTTAGACTAAAACTGTTTTATACCAGTGACCCAGCTTATTTGAATGATGGGACCACAACTGCCTCATACCTGCGACCTCAAAGATTAATATTATCATTTTTGCTTCTTGCACCAGATTAATTCCTTACCACAGAGGAGTTAATGAACTAATTACCTCTATTAGAAAGACTGGCTTAGAACCAGCTCTTACCAGTAAACTCCCAAGGATAATTAGTGTCATTTGATTTGTTTATCTGTTTGATTTTCTGTATCATTGTAATGTTTTTCCTCATGTATAGCGCTTTGAGTGCTTTGTTGCTGAAAAGCGCTATATAAATAAACTTGACTTGACTTGTCTATTAAAGATATAGTATATAGTAGGTGTTCCAGGTTCTGAAACAGCCCCAGACCGTCACACCACCACTCCTTTCACTTTTGTCCCATCAGTCCACATAATATTTTGCCAAAAGTCTTGACGATCATCAAGTTGTTCTTTGGTAAATGTGAGATGGGTCTCTGTGTTCTTCTTGATCAGCAGTGGTTCTGGCTGTGGAACTCTCCCATAGAGACCATTTTTGCCCATTGACTCCTTCATATTGTTCAATCATGACCTCTGACCTCAACTAAGGCAGTGATGCCTGCAGAGCTTTATATTTTTTAGTGGATCCTTCTGTGACCTGCTGAATGAGTCGCTGATGCGCTGTTGGAGTAATTTTGGTAGGCCCACCACTCCTGGAAAGGTTCTTCACTGTTCCATGTTTTCTCCATATGTGGATCGGGCCTAAAATTCCATAGGGTGGTGCACACTACATAATCAATTCCTACATTTGTAGTTCTTATAATGTGGGAATTTCCGACATGGAATTACTGACTGGCTCAGAAGATGTCTGTGGTTTAAACATACAGTAATAATGATTAAATGAGTTGCTCCATTTTCAGAATGTACGATTGCATTTTACTAGCAGATGCTACAAAACCATCAACTTTGTGTCACCACTCAGATGATGTGTCTCATACAGCAGCAGTAAAACGATAAAAGGAGGTTACTGATGATGCACAGTTGCAGTGTAATGACAAAATGAAGGAGATTCTTAAAGTTACTAACTTTATTGCAGAAAGTTATTCTGGAAAGAAATAAGCAGCAACAGAGGGTAGGTCAAGAAGAGAGAACAGAGAAGAAAGAAAGAGTTGGAGAAACATGCTACACATTACAGCAATGTAAACAGTTTAGATCATCACTGATGCTGTCTCAGCAAAAACAGAGTACCTGTGAGCAATTTAATGGTTTTCATTTTATTTTAACAAAGTTGACAAAAGATGCAGCTCAGATGAACACTAGAGAAAGGAACAATATTTATCAAGTAAAAGGGACAGTAATAAATGTCTTAATCTGAGGTGAGAATTTGACAATTTTACGATCTAAAGTTAATCTCACATGTAGTACAATTTCTTCCTGGATAGTTTTCCATGCTTACAAATATTTGTTCCATTAAACCCTGTGTCATTTACTGGAAAGAGACAAAGCAGAAGACCAAACAGGATAAGAGAAGAGAGAGCGACCTAAGATGGCAACTAGGAAGGCAGACAGAGACAACAAATTGTAGCTGCGTGTTAATCAAAGATATGAGTAGGACAATGTAAGGCGGGTCAGGCGGTAACCAGTTCTGGGTATAGACAACAGATTTTTTCTGGCTGTAGGTACTACAGGTCCTTCTCAAAATATTAGCATATTGTGATAAAGTTCATTATTTTCCATAATGTCATGATGAAAATTTAACATTCATATATTTTAGATTCATTGCACACTAACTGAAATATTTCAGGTCTTTTATTGTCTTAATACAGATGATTTTGGCATACAGCTCATGAAAACCCAATATTCCTATCTCACAAAATTAGCATATTTCATCCGACCAATAAAAGAAAAGTGTTTTTAATACAAAAAACGTCAACTTTCAAATAATCATGTACAGTTATGCACTCAATACTTGGTCGGGAATCCTTTGGCAGAAATGACTGCTTCAATGCGGCGTGGCATGGAGGCAATCAGCCTGTGGCACTGCTGAGGTCTTATGGAGGCCCAGGATGCTTTGATAGCGGCCTTTAGCTCATCCAGAGTGTTGGGTCTTGAGTCTCTCAACGTTCTCTTCACAATATCCCACAGATTCTCTATGGGGTTCAGGTCAGGAGAGTTGGCAGGCCAATTGAGCACAGTGATACCATGGTCAGTAAACCATTTACCAGTGGTTTTGGCACTGTGAGCAGGTGCCAGGTCGTGCTGAAAAATGAAATCTTCATCTCCATAAAGCTTTTCAGCAGATGGAAGCATGAAGTGCTCCAAAATCTCCTGATAGCTAGCTGCATTGACCCTGACCCTGCCCTTGATAAAACACAGTGGACCAACACCAGCAGCTGACACGGCACCCCAGACCTTCACTGACTGTGGGTACTTGACACTGGACTTCTGGCATTTTGGCATTTCCTTCTCCCCAGTCTTCCTCCAGACTCTGGCACCTTGATTTCCGAATGACATGCAGAATTTGCTTTCATCCGAAAAAAGTACTTTGGACCACTGAGCAACAGTCCAGTGCTGCTTCTCTGTAGCCCAGGTCAGGCGCTTCTGCCGCTGTTTCTGGTTCAAAAGTGGCTTGACCTGGGGAATGCGGCACCTGTAGCCCATTTCCTGCACACGCCTGTGCACGGTGGCTCTGGATGTTTCTACTCCAGACTCAGTCCACTGCTTCCGCAGGTCCCCCAAGGTCTGGAATCGGCCCTTCTCCACAATCTTCCTCAGGGTCCGGTCACCTCTTCTCGTTGTGCAGCGTTTTCTGCCACACTTTTTCCTTCCCACAGACTTCCCACTGAGGTGCCTTGATACAGCACTCTGGGAACAGCCTATTCGTTCAGAAATTTATTTCTGTGTCTTACCCTCTTGCTTGAGGGTGTCAGTAGTGGCCGTCTGGACAGCAGTCAGGTCGGCAGTCTTACCCATGATTGGGGTTTTGAGTGATGAACCAGGCTGGGAGTTTTAAAGGCCTCAGGAATCTTTTGCAGGTGTTTAGAGTTAACTCGTTGATTCAGATGATTAGGTTCATAGCTCGTTTAGAGACCCTTTTAATGATATGCTAATTTTGTGAGATAGGAATTTTGGGTTTTCTTGAGCTGTATGCCAAAATCATCCGTATTAAGACAATAAAAGACCTGAAATATTTCAGTTAGTGTGCAATGAATCTAAAATATATGAATGTTAAATTTTCATCATGACATTATGGAAAATAAGGAACTTTATCACAATATGCTAATATTTTGAGAAGGACCTGTATTAATGGCCCAAGCAGAGTCCTGACTCTAGCCCCCTATGAAGGGGGCTAACGATTAAGGTCATGGTAAGGTGGATTTACTAACTCGGAGCTAATTTGCCAAAGCTAAATTATTAAACTACGAGCAAACATGCAGAAAGCTGCTCAGCAGTTAGAAGAACAGTTTGATTGATGTAATGGTAATAAAGGTTTTCCACTAATTAATGAGAAGGATATAAATTATTTTTAGCGTTTAATTTTTTTATAACATGTAAATAAAAATTGATAATTCTTTTTCAAAACTGAGTCTCTTACATTGGTTTATCATCCTCAGAGAGATGCCCATATCATTTCTTGTCAGAAACAAACTTCTGGTTGAATAAAAATAATTCAAAAGGCTTTTGGTATAAATAATTTTGGTCTTACTCTAATTCCTGTTTCACAAAAGGGTGTTTGGTTTTTGTGTTATAAACATTTCTTCTGAATTATCTGTGCAACAGAAAGCAAACAGAATAAATTTATAAGAGGGTCAATAGGGCTACTTGTTTTTAAAACAGGTACTCCTCTAATACTAAGCTGTGTTCTCCTGTGTCCACAGCCTCCAATAATTCCTAAAGTCTCTCATGAAGGCGACACATCCAACTTTGATGTCTATCCGGACAATGACTGGAAGAAAGACCCTCCTGTGCCTCAGAAGGACCTGGAGATCTTCAAGAACTTCTGAAAATGGCTGATGTGTTGTTAGATGGACAGAACATTGTTTGAGTAGTAAAGCTGCTGCTCCTGGTACTGTCATTGAGATATCATCTTATTTATCAAAGCAGGGGAGTCATGTTCTGTTCCCTGAACATTGACCCCTAAAATACAAACTGCACATGATAAATGCTGAGAGATGTATGAAACATAAACACAAATGTTTGCTTTTTATGTTTTTATTTATCTGACTTCGGTCACACCAATACTGTTTGAACGTTTTATTTGAGTTGTTCTCTTTGAGCCTACTCATATGCAAAAAAATGTTTCCTTTGAAACCAAAAGACTGTTACTTTCTAAAATATTCAGGTCTTTTTTTATATTGTTATGTTTTCTAATTTGACTCTTTTTAAACTGTTCATGAAGTCCTGTTGAAGATGACTCCAGACTGGTGCTGGCTGACTTATTGTACTGTACGTGCTCAGACACTTTATTGGAAATTACGTGACAGGTAGCTCTTAAGAAGGCACCTTCATCAGTGTGATGCAGATGATGTCACAAGTAGAGTTCCCTCAATGGCCACGTTCATGGTCAACATAATCCGAGTACATATGACAATATGTTGATGAGAGCAGACTTGTAAACACCCTGTCTCCTCTCTCTTATTTGCCATCATACTTCTGCAGCAGCTTCATTTACAGCCAAAGGACTTAGATACAGGTAAAATCTCATCTTTCCATCCGATGTACAAAAACACACAAAACGGTTCTTATCTCTGACTTTAGATCAGACTACACTTTTCCTGTTTTAGGTCAGTTAGGATTACCTAAATTGGTTCTATTTGCTATTTGTCAGGATTGTGAGATATCTTTTATAACTTTATTGAAATTCAGAAGTTTACATACGCTAAGATTACTGTTACTTTAATTGAGAAATCCAGAAGATGTCATAGCTCTGTAAGCCTCTAATAGGTAAATTCACAACGTTTAGGTTGAATAAAGGCACACCTGTTGATGTATTTTAAGCCAACAAATGAAACATTCTGCTTCCTTTTGTAAAATCAATATTCAGATGTAAATTCAGATGAAGTTTCCATGTGCATCTGTACAGTTATCTGCAAGTATAAACAGCATGGAATGTCTATCTATCATACTGTTCAGGATGTAGACAGGTTCTGTGTTACAGAAATAAACATGTTTTGGTGTAAAATGTGTGATTCAACCCTAGGACTAAAGCTAAAGACCTTGTGAAGATGCTGTTGAAGCTGTTAAGAGAACATCAATATCCAAAGTGAAGCGAGTACTATCCCAACAAGGGCTAAAAGTGTGTATGGTTGAGGTGCAAACACACCCTCCATTTTTGCTACCTATATGACCCCTTCTCTTTTCCAATGGTTATAATCAGTCTGACAGAGAGAGGTATCCCAATCTTTGTGGTTTTTAGTATAACAATGACCATCAGAGGGACCCTTTGTGGGGTGCCTTGTGACGACATTGTTGTAAATAAGCACCGTTTAACTAAACAATCTGAACTGAAACTATCTGTGTAGTTATGCTGCTATAGGCTTAGGCTGTTGGAGGACATAATGACCACTTTCACCCTCTTCGCTACATTCTCACACTACTCTCCAATTTTGCATTGTTTGCTGTTATTTCAGCTTTTAACTTTGTTCTCTCTTTTCTCTTCCTAGAAGCTACACTTGGCCTGGTTCTGTGACTACCTGTGACACCTTTCTGGAGAGGGGCATCATCCGAACTTTTGCTGGCAACAACTTAATGCTCACCCTCTACCGATGATCCACATAGCCCTGTCTTTTAGTGTTTAACCCTTTCTCTCTCCTAGACATGGCGATTGACTGAGCTTTACTGTAACTAATTATATGTGCTCTTTTTCAGACTCTAACCTTGAAAACTGGCTCAGAGTTTATCTGTTCTTTCTTTCTAGGTGAAACGACTAAAGGAGCTACATCCATTAACATTTACTTCTCCTTCCCATAGAAAGGACTCCTGGATCAGTGCTTCTTTGTTCTCTTTGTGTCTCTGCTCTGTTCTTTCTCTCAAACCCCCAGTCGGTCGTGGCAGATGGCTGCTCACACTGAGCCTGGTTCTGCTGGAGGTTTCTTCCTGTTAAAAGGGAGTTTTTCCTCTCCACTGTCGCTACACGCATGCTCAGTATGAGGGATTGCTGCAAAGTCAACCCCAGTGACTGTCCACTGTCTCTACAGGCTCATCCGGGAGGAGGGAATGCTGCAAGTCACTGACTGGATGCAATCTGCTGGGTTTCCTTAGACAGAAAAACTTTTTTATCCAATTTGAATAAATAACTCTGACTGCACTGTTCAATGGTTAGGACTAATTGGAATGTATGTTCCTGACTGTTGTGAAGTGCCTTGAGACAACATGTGTTGTGAATTGGCGCTATATAAATAAAACTGAATTGAATTGAATTGTACAGTGAGAACAAAGACCTTAATGATTGGAGGCATATTCTGTGGTCTGATGGAACAAAAATTTTAAGTTTTTTATCATAATGACCATTGTTACATTTGGAGGAAAAAGGGGGAAGCTTGCAAGCCTGAGAACACAATCTCAGTTGTGAAGTACAAAGGTGGCAGCATCATGGTGTGGGGGTGTTTTTTCCTGCAAGGGGGACTGGTTAATGTCACAAAATGGATGATACTGTAAGAAAAGGACATTATGTGTCCTTTTCTTACGGTATTTGTAACCAAATATGTTACAAATGTCCCTTTTCCATTTTTCCTACTTTGGCCGACTCCACTCAGCTTGTTATGCGACCATTTCCATTACTGTCTTTTTGATTCATTTCAGTTTATTTATATAGCTCCAATTCACAACACGTGTTGTCTCAAAGCACTTTACAAAGTCAGTTCAATCGAATAATACAGATTTCAAGTTGGGTACATACATTCCAAGAGGTTCTAATTATCAAACAATGCAGTCAAATTTAATTTATTATTCAAATTGGATTAAAAGTTTTCTATCTAAGGAAACCCAGTAGATTGCTCTGAGACACTGGCCTGCAGCATTCACTTTTCCTCAATGAGCTTGTTGGGACAGTGGACACTCGCTTGTATCATCGACTTTGCAGCTAAGCAGATAAGCTCTGAGCCAGTTTTCAAGTCTAGAGTATGATAGCGAGCACATATAGTTAGTTGCAGCAATTCCTAAGCCAATAGTTATATCTAGGAGAGAGACAGGGTTAAACACTGAAAGAGAGGACTAAATACAGGGGTTGGACAATGAAACTGAAACACCTGTCATTTTAGTGTGGGAGGTTTCATGGCTAAATTGGACCAGCCTGGTAGCCAGTCTTCATTGATTGCACATTGCACCAGTAAGAGCAGAGTGTGAAGGTTCAAGTAGCAGGGTAAGAGCACAGTTTTGCTCAAAATATTGAAATGCACACAACATGGGTGACATACCAGAGTTCAAATGAGGACAAATTGTTGGTGCACGTCTTGCTGGCGCATCTGTGACAAAGACAGCAAGTCTTTGTGATGTATCAAGAGCCACGGTATCCAGGGTAATGTCAGCATACCACCAAGAAGGACAAACCACATCCAACCACGGCTGCCCAAATCACGGCAGAATTAAATGTGCACCTCAACTCTCCTGTTTCCTCCAGAACTGTCCTTCGGGAGCTCCACAGGGTCAATATACACGGCCGGGCTGCTATACCCAAACCTTTGGTCACTCATGCCAATGCCAAACATCGGTTTCAATGGTGCAAGGAGCGCAAATCTTGGGCTGTGGACAATGTGAAACATGTATTGTTCTCTGATGAGTCCACCTTTACTGTTTTCCCCACATCCGGGAGAGTTACGCTGTGGAGAAGCCCCAAAGAAGCGTACCACCCAGACTGTTGATTGCCCAGAGTGATGCATGGGGGTGGATCAGTGATGGTTTGGGCTGCCATATCATGGCATTCCGTTGGCCCAATACTTGTGCTAGATGGGCGCGTCACTGCCAAGGACTACCGAACCATTCTTGAGGACCATGTGCATCCAGTGGTTCAAACATTGTATCCTGAAGGTGGTGCCGTGTATCAGGATGACAATGCACCAATACACACAGCAAGACTGGTGAAAGATTGGTTTGATGAACATGAAAGTGAAGTTGAACATTTCCCATGGCCTGCACAGTCACCAGATCTAAATATTATTGAGCCACTTTGGGGTGTTTTGGAGGAGCAAGTCAGGAAATGTTTTGCTCCACCAGTATCACGTAGTGACCTGGCCACTATCCTGCAAGACGAATGGCTTAAAATCCCTCTGACCACTGTGCAGGACTTGTATATGTCATTCCCAAGACGAATTGATGCAGTATTGGCCGCAAAAGAAGGCCCTACACCATACTAATAAATTATTGTGGTCCAAAACCAGGTGTTTCTGTTTCATTGTCTAACCCCTGTATATCGTCTGTAGAAGGAGAGCATTATGTTGTTGGCAGCAGCAGCTCAGCTGATGCCACCCTCCAGGAAGGTGCCATAGCTAAACACAGAGCCAGGCCAGATGTAGCTTCAAGGAAGAGAAAACAACAGAGAGAACATAAAGTAAAAAATTGAAAAAACATCAAATTAAAGCTGTAAACAGCATTGGCAGCCCTCGCAGCAAAGCGCCGCTCAATCTGTGTAGCGACCCGGGAGTCCGGCATTGCCGCCTCCTCGTCTATGTCAAGCCTGCGGCGCCATTCTTCACGTTGCCACTAGGCGGTGCCGTGAGTAAGCATTCATATGACCTTTATTCATGCCCGGTTGTGCTGCTGTCAGAAGAATTCAAAATTTGTCCGAAATCCTACCTTCCCGATGAAAAGCTCGGGTGTCAGTGGTTGTTAGTGGGTGGGGCTAAGGCGATGTTATCAGTTGACTGTGCCAACATCAGCATTTGTCCACGATGATGCATACCAAATTGGTTGAAGTTCCTAGGGGGCTCCGTTTTCCCAAATCCCAGTGTAATGATATAGAGCTGTTTGGAGAATGACAAAGATCAACCATATTCAGTTTGGAGCAAATCGGATCATGCATGTATGATTTACAGCCAACCATACTCAAATGCCAAGATATCGAAATTCGCCATGCCTGCTTTGATGCAACAAAAAGCTTTTCATAACTTTTGATCCTCAATGCCTTGAGAGTACACTGAGTCATTTTAAAATTCTGTAAGGCAAAAGCTGGAGGAGGAGTTTGCTCAGATACAGAAGCTAGAAATGGCAAAAATGGGGTTGAAATAGCAAATTCAATCCAATATGGGCGACTTCATGTAGGGTTTGGACCAAGGCTCCAAGAGACTTTATTTGTAGGTTCTGAGAAGTTACATATGTGTACCAAATTTCACAATCCTCGGTCAAAGCATGGTTTTTTTTATTTTGTAGGGGTCGCTGTGGAGGAATTAGGCCACGCCCCCATATATTTCACTACACCTCTTTTGGGGACTGGACTAGGATCAATCATGTTGAATTTGGTGCAAATCAGATGATATACGTGGAAATTAGAGCCATGGGATGACATCTAACTTTACCACGCCGCCATGGCCACACCCTCCAGTAAAAACACAGCGTTCCAAACAGACAAAAGTCCTGTTGTGATTATGAATCTGACAATATTATTTAATATTTATGTTTTAATATTTTATCAAATAATATTTAGGTCTGTTAAGGGTTGTCCTGTGAATACCAGCCCAGTAAGGCGATGGTATTCGGACAAAATAGAAAGGTGTGAGACGAGCTCTGACATTATTGAACAGCATAAACCCTGCACATACAGGTCCTTCTCAAAATATTAGCATATTGTGATAAAGTTCATTATTTTCCATAATGTCATGATGAAAATTTAACATTCATATATTTTAGATTCATTGCACACTAACTGAAATATTTCAGGTCTTTTATTGTCTTAATACGGATGATTGTGGCATACAGCTCATGAAAACCCAAAATTCCTATCTCACAGAATTAGCATATTTCATCCGACCAATAAAAGAAAAGTGTTTTTAATACAAAAAACGTCAACCTTCAAATAATCATGTACAGTTATGCACTCAATACTTGGTTGGGAATCCTTTTGCAGAAATGACTGCTTCAATGTGGCGTGTCATGGAGGCAATCAGCCTGTGGCACTGCTGAGGTCTTATGAAGGCCCGGGATGCTTCGATAGCGGCCTTTAGCTCATCCAGAGTGTTGGGTCTTGAGTCTCTCAATGTTCTCTTCACAATATCCCACAGATTCTCTACGGGGTTCAGGTCAGGAGCGTTGGCAGGCCAATTGAGCACAGTGATACCATGGTCAGTAAACCATTTACCAGTGGTTTTGGCACTGTGAGCAGGTGCCGGGTCGTGCTGAAAAATGAAATCTTCATCTCCATAAAGCTTTTCAGCAGATGGAAGCATGAAGTGCTCCAAAATCTCCTGATAGCTAGCTGCATTGACCCTGCCCTTGATAAAACACAGTGGACCAACACCAGCAGCTGACACGGCACCCCAGACCATCACTGACTGTGGGTACTTGACACTGGACTTCTGGCATTTTGGCATTTCCTTCTCCCCAGTCTTCCTTCAGACTCTGGCACCTTGATTTCCGAATGACATGCAGAATTTGCTTTCATCCTAAAAAAGTACTTTGGACCACTGAGCAACAGTCCAGTGCTGCTTCTCTGTAGCCCAGGTCAGGCGCTTCTGCCGCTGTTTCTGGTTCAAAAGTGGCTTGACCTGGGGAATGCGGCACCTGTAGCTCATTTCCTGCACACGCCTGTGCACGGTGGCTCTGGATGTTTCTACTCCAGACTCAGTCCACTGCTTCCACAGGTCCCCCAAGGTCTGGAATCGGCCCTTCTCCACAATCTTCCTCAGGGTCCGGTCACCTCTTCTCGTTGTGCAGCGTTTTCTGCCACACTTTTTCCTTCCCACAGACTTCCCACTGAGGTGCCTTGATACAGCACTCTGGGAACAGCCAGAAATTTCTTTCTGTGTCTTACCCTCTTGCTTGAGGGTGTCAATAGTGGCCTTCTGGACAGCAGTCAGGTCGGCAGTCTTACCCATGATTGGGGTTTTGAGTGATGAACCAGGCTGGGAGTTTTAAAGGCCTCAGGAATCTTTTGCAGGTGTTTAGAGTTAACTCGTTGATTCAGATGATTAGGTTCATAGCTCGTTTAGAGACCCTTTTAATGATATGCTAATTTTGTGAGATAGGAATTTTGGGTTTTCATGAGCTGTATGCCAAAATCATCCGTATTAAGACAATAAAAGACCTGAAATATTTCAGTTAGTGTGCAATGAATCTAAAATATATGAATGTTAAATTTTCATCATGACATTATGGAAAATAATGAACTTTATCACAATATGCTAATATTTTGAGAAGGACCTGTATATGGAATGAATTCACACAATTTCTTAAAATACAAGAATTTATTAACAAAAATAAGTCAACTCAAAGTCAAACATATTTCAATCAACAAACTATTTACTATGCTAAAACAATCCAATTAAACTACCAAGCAGAATTAAAGAATAGGAAAAATTAATGGGCTATGTACAATATAAACAAGCTGATTAAAGATGATTGGAAATTATGACCAAAAGAGTGATGCAACATTACCATGCAATATTTATGTTTGAGAACCAAGGATTATCTTGATGAATCTGGAAATGAAGTTAAGTTAGTCTTGGAACCAACTTAGAAAATAATTAGCAACATTTAAACAACCCTTCACAATGCAAGATCAGATAAAATATTATTTTAATGAAATAATATTTTAAGGAATGATCTGCTGAATAAAACCAACCTTCTGGATGACTAATTCTCAACGGTGTCTAATTAGCAACCTTCATTTATTCAAATAATATTTGAAGAAATATTATAAAGGGGAAATTCTGGAAACGAGCCAAATCTTTCTGGAGAAATGGGCTTAATGGTGTTTACTTAGTTATCAAATCTAGTAAATGATGTTCAAGGACTATTATTCACTACCTTGAAAACCAACAACCTTTCTGTTGAATACTCTTTAGTAGCAAGCACGTGTTCTTACCGGTTAGCAGTTGAGCTAGCAAAGAAGCGGATAGCACCAGAAACACACACATACCTTTAAAATACCTCGGTTAATATAAGGGTTAAAATGCATAAGCGCGGATGGCGCGTTATGATCAATGTTCTGTTTAGAAATCACCCTTTAAATAAAGTTTGTCTTAACTTTAAAAAAACATACAAAGAACACAAACCGGGCACGTGAGCTGCAGATAGCCTGCTAGCACTAAGATAGCCGAGTTTCACAAAAACAAAACTTCATAGAATGAAAAAGTTCAGATTATTTCATCCTAACTTTTAATCTGCCCAAACCTAACCTCTGACCATGGTGAGGAAATGTTGTCCAAGGGGCGATGAAGTTTGAAGAAGGTAGCCACAGTGAACAAAGGGTAAGCTTCCCGCTAACCTCCTCAGCTTCTCACGATCAGAAGGTGCTTTCGTTCTGTGAACGAAAGGGTTAGCTCCGGAGCTGTAGCTGGGTGGCCTGTCCTGTCCGCTGCGGTCTCCGCTGTCTTCCTTCCAGACTGGGAGACCGCGTCTTTGCAGGGGCTTCTCTCAAACACCGTTTGCGTCTGCGGGGGCTCGGAGAGACAGTCAAGCAATGCTTGTACCTTAATTACCCCCGTTCATGAATGGAAATACCGGATACACAGACAGTATTTCATCCGTACTTATCTTTGCATATGATCGATGATCGTATGGCTTCCTTGGATCCATTTGAAGAGTTTATGTCTTTTTGCCAGCAAAAGCGCGCCGGGCCTCCCCTGACCGTGTGGAAAGAGGGCGGATGTAGCAACAGCTGTGTTTTTATTCAGGTAGTGGCGTCACAGGAAGTCCGCAGTTATCCCGTTTCCTGACTGTGCCGGAAGAAGGTTAATGTACTTTATTTTGAAAGTTCCAGAAATGTCCGTACCGGAGTTTAATGTTGAAATCCATGGCTGTGGATCCCAACAGTCCCTCATCTGAGGCCATGAGAATATCATTAGTGACTATCATTAGTGCTGTTTCAGGGCTATAGCAAGCCCTGAAACCTGACTGAAACTCTTTTAACAGATCATTGTTCTCTCAAACCCCCAGTCAGTCGTGGCAGATGGCCGCACACACTGAGCCTGGTTCTGCTGGAGATTTCTTCCTGTTAAAAGGGAATTTTTCCTCTCCAGAATCAGAAAAGCTTTATTGCCAAGTACGTTTTTGGACATACAAGGAATTTGTTTTGGCGTACTCGGTGCAATACAGTACAAATTAAACAGTATAAACATATCTACAATATAATATAAATATATGTGCACAGTTTTAAGTGAGTGAGAGTAAATATAGAGCAGTATTGGGTGCGAGAGCAGTACAACAGTGCAGGTGATCATTGTGCAATTATGGCAGTGCAAGTAAAGCAGGAGTCCAAGCTGAGCGTTAATGTAACGCATAGAGTTACAAGTTACAAGTGTCCTGTCAGCAAAAAAGGGGGGGGGTGTGGGGGAAAGGGAGAATGTCAAGGTGGTTTCCGGGCTTTGTTAACCAGGCTGGTGGCAGATGGGAAAAAACTGTTCTTGTGGCGTGAGGTTTTGGTCCGGATGGACCGCAGCCTCCTGCCAGAGGGGAGAGTCTCAAAGAGTCTGTGACCGGGGTGGGAGGGATCAGCCAGAATCTTCCCTGCCCGCTTCAGGGTCCTGGAGGTGTACAGTTCCTGGAGCGACAGTGGACTGCAGCCAATCACCTTCTCAGCAGACCGAATGACATGATGTTTGAGGAAGGTCTGATTACAGGTCAATATTTCATAGTTTCAGAATACCCAAAAAGAATTTCAAAAATGGTCAAGTACAACGTCTCTCTCGCATTGTCACTAAGTCCTCACTGGAGGAATGAGCTACCCTTTTTCCCATGAGTGCTACAACTTTTGGAACCCCATGTTACTTTATTCTGACATTCCCCTCTTCTGGCGCAGGGTCCAACCCATGCGACAATCCAGCAAAAAGTTTGTACAAAAATGTTCTAGTAACCAAGATCACATAACCTAGAACCAAAGAGATGAATTCTGACATAACTATGTGTCACTATGAATTTAATGAAAGCAACATAAAGAAAATCCAGATGTTTTTAACTGCAATTCAGTTCCATTAACAACTAAACACAAACTTTAGTTATTCAGTTCATCAATGTCTCACTTAGAAATTAATCACATATCATCCTGATTTGTCTTGTACAAAGATGAGTATTAGATTAATGGACATCTAATGTAATTCAGATGCATAAACCCTACAAATTTGAATTTAATAAATAATTCCCTCCAAATATAAAGTCATGACTCAGATTCTTCATCAAAAATATATTCCTTACTTTTGCATATCTTGAACTGTCAGCTAGTTTAATGGTACCAGGGAAACTTTCAATCTAATAAATCACCAATGATTCTGCTTGCAAAACTAATTCTTCAAACTAGTTTAAACTATTTCATTAACCTTTTAATAATAAAACACATAAATCCAAAAGTCATGCTACATCCTTAATTATTATACAAAAAACAAACAAACATGTTTTTAAGGCAACAATCACTACAAGCATTTTTATTCTATTGTCTCTTAAACTGTTAAAACTCAGGAAGGGAGGTGCTGAGCGTCACCATGACAACAAAGGCATGAACCAACCTGGTAGGTGGGTGGAGTCAGGCAGAACTAACCTTTGATTGGCAGCCTATGGGCGGACCCACAGTTTCTTCATCCCATCCCATATTAGTGAACCTTAAACTGCAAAACTGTTAACATGCACCTACCTCAGAAACAAGCTGCTTCTTAACTCTCCTGAAAACTCAAAGTTTTAATCAATCTGGGATTTAGAAACATTATTCTAAACATGGATTATTGTTTCATGCAACATATAATCAAACATTCAGTCCAACAAAACAAAGACAAAACATCAAAGACAGACAAATGGCCAAATTTGAAGCTTCAAGAATTCAAATAAATTTTTAACAATCTCTTTTCAGAATATGTTTTCTTAACCATATCTTTTAATGCTATAATTGATCATTTTTGTTATGACAATCGTCAGGATACTTTTTTTAAAAATGAGTGCACATAGTCCAAAAAATCTCAAAGTATTTAGAAGCACAGCAACAGTTTTCTCTTAAATGAATCCAAATTTACTGATTCTAAAACCTTTTGCTAATTCTTTGTACTGTAACTCTGTAATAATGATAACTACAATCCTGAGAGTTATTGTTATAATTCTCTTTTTGTTTGGCTCAATTTGATCGCAGCTGTATTGCAGAATTTCAGGTTTAATGCAAAGAAGTATTTTAATTCAATTCAAATTCAAAGATACATTATTGATCCCCGAGGGGAAATTAGAAAAGTCGGCGTTGACATTTTCATGTTATACCCAAACTAAACAAAACTGCAGTGTTTGACTTAATCAGAAATTAAGATAAGAAGCTTGTCTCCAAACTGGACTTTTTCCCACATAGTGTTTCAAAAAGAACAAACATCATTTTCTTTAATTTGGGCTATTTAAATTTTGAGAGTTGGGGAAAACTTATTACTAGAACCCCTCTTTTACAATCCAAATGCTGATAAATGTTCCAATATTTTATCTCTTAGTAATCTGAAATCACCTTGTGTACCTTTCTACTCCTATGTATTCCTTTAATCTTTAAACCCTAAGAAATCAAACAAGGAGACTGGAGTTTAAGCCGACCATCCTCTTACTGTTAAGAGAGCCTTTATTTCTTTTCTTTTCCTAAAATGAAGGATTTTACTTGTCTTGATTCTGTTATAAAAATCCTAACCTTGGTTCCAAAACTAAACTCTTCAACCCCAATCTGTGTTCCCCAGAGTAGAAAGTTTGAGTATTATTGCATTTCAAAGCCACCAAATGACTGGAACTCATCATTGGCTTAGATCTGTTTTAATAGGTAATCGGTCTACCTTTAATTAAATATTATAATTTTATGGACCCAAAATCTATGGCTTACGGGCTTCAGGAGTCCAGGAACCACAAGTTGAGTACTACTGCATTGAACAATGGTGTTAACTTTCTGCAGAGATTGAAGGATTGGCTAAATATATTATTTCTGCTTGGACAATAATCAGATTTAAAATTATTAGTTCACAGCTCCTAATTTACCTCAGATCATATTTGCTCCTATCCCAGTTCATAAGAAGCTTCAGACAAACATTATGCTAAAAAGCCAAAAACAAAACAAACAAAAACCAGATCTGTTTTAAAATAAAGAAAAAGCATGCTTAAAAAACTTAGTACTGTGGTGGAAAATAACTCCACGGTTCTGAAGGCCTTTTCATGCAGTCTTTTAGGAAACATGAGATTAGTTTAATTTTTGTGTGGTACCACTGTCCAATCAGATTCTTTCTAAATAACCCCATTTTTCATACTCATTTTAAAGGTTTGTTTTACCAAGGGAAATGTGTTTAACAAAACCAATTACTCTCAAAAGTTTTAAAAGTTTTTAGCTGGTGATATCTTAGAAAACAACAAGTGTTTTAAAATTTCTGTGCAGCACAGAACTGGTGTCCTTTCCTTCTCCAAAGGGAGAAAAAAGGAAACTGCAGAACCAAGCCTTTCATAGTTTTTGTCAGGACCTGATATAAGGTACAGTGTAAATCAACACGCTGCATGAATCAGAAGAGGGAAGAAAAAACTTAATATAACCTCTTCCCAGCAGCTGCTGTGAAAAACAATGAATTTGTACTTTCCATAAGCGTCAGTTAACACTTGCGGACAAAAACTGCACCAAACTGTAAGTACTGTGTCAGAGACTGTATGAAGACCATCTGCAGTAGAACTAAGCCTGTTTTAATGAGGTCTCTACCCATTAGATTTATGGAATACAAAATCTGACAACAGAAAATAATACCTGAAGGAGAAACCCATCAGGTTTTATGCATTCGCTGGGTTTTAAAAATACTCCTTCATGAGATCTGTCCTGAGAATAACATAGAAACACTTGGTTACTGCTGAGTTTTGGAGATGTTGTAACTTCCTCTGCTTTTTAATAACTTTTAATAACTAGAATAATTGACCCTGAATATTCCACGACGAAAGAGAACTTGCTTCTCTAAAAGAATTAATTGGAAAGTATCAAATGAACTAAGTTATCACCCTTTTGAAGATACTTTTCTAACCCTAAAATAATATTTTAACCCGCTATATCTGTCAACGTCAAGCAAGCGTGTCACATGAGCAGCGGTTAATAAGCGTTCTTTGTTGCAGAAAATAGCAAAAGATTTATGCAAATGTGTGTGTGTTTGTACGTTACCCCCATCAGTTTCTTAATCGCTCCAGAGTCAGACTGTCAGGCACACAGTCCTCTATCAGTCCAAAAACAACCAGGCCTTTCCCCGGTCTGTTGGTGAGACATTCAATCATTCTTTGTCCACTTTAACTTTTTCAGGAGGGAGAAAGAAGAAACTTTGCTCCGGTTTCTCTTCTGCCCGCATAAGATGTGCTTTCAATATAAATCCAGTGTATCACTCTTCTGGCTCTTGCAAACAGCATGGATCATTGTCCATCTCAGTGGGTTTGGGCCAGACTTCTTCTGAGTTTCGTTTTTTTGGTGGAAACTCACACTGCAATTTTCAACAAGCAGGCAGGCAGGAAGGCAGATCTCTCTCTTTCAGGCCGTGCTGGAGAAGCGTCTCTGGCGGAGTAGCCTTGGAGAAGGGCAGGTTTCTAAAATCCAGACTCAAAAACGCAGATGTTGAACTCAAATCCCATATATGTGTGTATTTGTGTGTGAGAGAGGCAAAAGAAACGTTTAGTATAGGTTCAAATTTTGCACAAAGAAATATTATCAGTCAGTCAGTCAGTTGTCCCCCTGCCTGTCACTTCCTTCCACAACATGTGCTATACTCCTTTCTAAAACAACTTTCTTTTCGCATCTCTAATGTCCCTTTTCACTTTTACCTTCTTTTCTGACTGATCGCAATATTTAAGACCAACGAAACTTCCTTCAGGAAAGTTTTAACTCTTTAACCCCTTAATTGATGCACTCTGTGCTTTTTAATATTTTTTTTATGTTTTTTTATTTTTCCATCAACTGTTTTACTTGAAACTATTTAAACTATTTAACTTATTTACACGCAAACTTCCACGCTGTGAAAAACCAAACTTATCTTCCAAATTAAAGCACATTTAACACAATCATCCCCACTTTTTCCTTTCATTATTTTATAAATCAGAGTATGAAGAAGGAGACACCCCTGATGCCTCTTGGTTCAACCATTTTTTTTAACCCGTTCAGTGGCACGTCTGCCGACTGGCTTTTCTCCTTTATGAGGTGTAGAAAATTGCTAAAAACCACCCGCAAAACCCTGTGTTCTGCTTTATCCCATTGTTACCAATAAGAACCTCCCTGCCATTTCTTTGCAGGGTAACCGGGCCCTCAGCTGATGTCCTCCCTCTCGCAACTCTGGAACCTAATTAATTAGTTAGGAGATGATGGTTAATGTGTAATAAAAAATAATAATATACATTATATCATACAGAGCAACTTCTCACCCAGATATATTTGAAGACAAATAGTTCGGATCCAATCGGCCAGTAGCCGCAGGCAGGCACCAGAACTCCCCTCCGTAAAATGGAAGTGTACTGAGAACAACTCTCAGGCTGGCCAGGCGTCCGTGTCCCATCCTGCGGTCTCCTCTGGCACGTTAGATCCTGTTCGTGACGCTAAAAGTGTTGTGGAATTTTCTTATCAAAGTGGGTAGAAGTTGACTCATAACAAGAGAAAATCCGGACTTTGTCTTTATAAGTTTTATTCAAAGGCATTCAGTATTTGAAGACCCTGACACTGAGGTTAGTCAGTGAAACAGAGCCCCGAACAACATTTACACACAGTATTTATACCAGAACATGACAGTGTTATCTCAACTTCAAAGAGTCTGTGTTTTATGACCCCAGACCCTTCTCAGGTTCATAGGTGAGAAGGTTACCTAGGAACAACCATCTACTCTCCCTGAGGCATCACCCTAACAAATGCCCTTAACCATTAAACTTCTGATAATGGCTTTTACAGCTTCCTCCTCTAACACAGATGTTCACTGGAGTGAGGTAAACCAAAGGTCGTACATTGTGGAATGCCTACTGAAAGAATTTCCACCACATCACCATCAGAGATGAGTCCGATCAGGGTGGTGTCGTCCGCAAACTTCAGAAGCTTGACAGACTGGTGACTGGAGGTGCAGCTGTTGGTGTACAGGGAGAAGAGCAGAGGAGAGAGAACACAGCCTTGGGGGGAACCGGTGCTGAAGGTCAGGGAGTCAGAGACGTGCTTCCCCAGCCTCACGCGCTGCTTCCTGTCAGACAGGAAGTCAGTGATCCACCTTAAGGTGGAGTCGGGCACACTCAGTTGGGAGAGCTTCTCCTGGAGCAGAGCTGGAACAATGGTGTTGAAGGCAGAGCTGAAATCCACAAACAGGATCCTGGCGTAGGTTCCTGTGGAGTCCAAGTGCCGGAGGATGAAGTGAAGGGCTAAGTTGACTGCATCATCTACAGACCTGTTGGCTCTGTAGGCAAATTGCAGGGGGTCCAGGAGGGGGTCGGTGACGTCTTTTAGGTGTGAGAGCACAAGGTGCTCAAAGGACTTCATCACCACAGAGGTCAGGGCGACAGGTCTGAAGTCATTAAGCCCTGTGGTCCTTGGCTTCTTGGGAACAGGGACGATGGTGGAGGACTTGAAGCAGGCTGGCACATGACATGTCTCCAGTGAGGTGTTAAAAATGTCTGTGAAGACTGGAGACAGCTGATCAGCGCAGTGCTTCAGGCTGGCTGGTGAGACAGAATCCGGTCCAGCAGCTTTCTGGGGGTTCTGTCTCCTGAAGAGTTTGTTGACGTCCCTCTCCTGGATGGAAAGAGCTGTCCCCGGCGTGGGTAGGGGGCTGGTGTCACTACATGCATGCTCAGTATGAGGGATTGCTGCAAAGTCAATGCCAGTGACTATTGACTGTCGCTACGTGCTCATCCAGGAGGAGTGAACGCTACAATGCAATCTGCTGGGTTTCCTTAGATAGAAAAACTTTTTATCCAATTTGAATAAATAACTGAATATGACTGCACTGTTCAATGGTTAGGATTAATTGGAATGTATGTACCTGACTTTTGTGAAGTGCCTTGAGACAACGTGTGTTGTGAATTGGCGGTATATAAACTGAATTGAAATGAAAATTACTGTGTAAATGTTCACACACTTGATTAGCCACTATTTTCTCAAACCTTTTAGGTTAAATGAAAGACTGGATATAGGTCTGTAATTTATTAAGGCATCTTGATCAACAGAAGGTTTCTTAAGTAAAGGTTTAATTACAGCAAACTTAAAAGCCTGTGGTACAAATTTGTTTACTAACGATAGATTATACATATGTAAAATAAGGGGGGTAGTTAAACGTAACACTTCCTTAAATTATTTAGTTGAGATTAGGTCTAGCATGCAAATGAAAGGTTTAGATGAAGCTAATATCCAGCCCAATACTGGCTTTCATGTCACCTGCTTATTGTCAGCAGTATGAGAAAGTGTTCACCGAGGTAGCAGTAAGACTGATAAGCCACGGATTTTACAGCACACTGCAGTGAAAAGCTCAAAAATCTTGAAAGCTACTCCAAAAATATTAGAAACCACAATGGCCAGAATGAGTCAAACCGAAAGCCATGGCGGTGGTTTGAAATCATGGACAACATTTATGGCCATCGTCCCATGAGTTGTGGATCTCACTGTTTTAAAGTGTCTGTAAGGTATACCACTGATTGGCCTGTTTTGTTTCGATAAAATGGTGGCAAGTGAAGTTTTAACTTTTTCATCTGAAGTTTAGGAAGCAAGTATATTTGTTTTATTTGTTTCCTGGATGGTTAGCTGGCCTGTCGGCAGGGCAGGTCAGGGCTCTATCTGACGGCGGAGGGGAGGAGAGAAGAGGTAAGCTAGACCAGCGCAGGTCCAACTCTCTGCTCTGCACGCAGCCCGTCTCCGTTGAGAGACACACGAGGCGGGACACGTATGTGTGTTGGTGAGGCGGGGTGGTAGTTGTCGCTCAAAATTTCAAAACGTGGGGCACTGGTATAGGCCTTTAAATTCAGAATGTTACCTCGGGCCCCACACTATACACTGTTAAAAAAAACAAAGAGATTTCAGGGCGGCACTTTTTTGTCCATAGGATAAAAGGGCAGATGCTCTAGCACCACCTAGTGTCTATCTGTGCACGTCCCTGATCTCAATGGTTCACAGCAATGGTCATCAGGGACCTTTTCCCTGCAGGTTTTAGATGTGTGTCTGCTCCAGTACACCTGATTCAAATTCTGACATGACCTCCTATACAGGCCTCAAGAATGGTCAAACTGGACAAAATTAATACAATAAAATTATCATTAAATAAATAAATGTTGTGAATGTCCCATAAGTGAAGTAAATGTAACATGAAAGAAATGTAACATTAAATGTGCCATTAAATTAAAGGTACCATTTATTTATTTAATACATCATTAGAAACAATAAATGTACCATTATATTATGAAATGGACTATTATGCAATTAAATGTGCCACTGAATAATTAAGTATAATTTTAAAGACAACATGACGTAATTAGTGGTACACTTAATATTTAATGATGTATTAAAATAAATTGTACATTTAATGGTACTTTCAATTTTTTTCTATTTCACAACGTATTTATTTAATATCTTCCCCTGAAGCCTTTCTATACGGAGCCCGCGAGAGGAAAAGGGGGATTTTTTTTTCTTTTGCGTTCACTTGCAAAACTTTTTGCGTTCTCACGCAATAGTCTTTGCGTTATCTCGCAATACTTTGTTGGAGATCCGTTTTTGAGATTTATTGAGTTTTATTTTGAAAACGGCCTTAAATAAAATGATCTTCAATCAGACAGTTATTATCCACAAGCTGTCAAACTACTGAACTCTAGACCATAATACTGCATGAAACCACATCTGTGACACTTTATTTGCTTATTGCTGCTGCATGACGGGTACTTTTTTTTTGCACGCCATTAGTGCTTTTGTTTTTATAGTGAGTTGAACGGTTCTTCTTATCCTAAGCATTTAATCGCATTGTTGACTGCATGTTAACTATATATGACAAATAAACCATACCGATGCCATATCAGTGTTTGTTTTGTGACCAGTTTGTCATCTGTGCTGCTGTTCCAAAATGCACATTTTTCTCAAGGCGATTAACAACTTTTGCGTGCGAACGCAAAAGTACTGCGTGGGGATGCAAAAAAAAAAATAATTCCCCTATGTCCCCTCGCGGGCTCCGTACCTTTCCCTTCTACTGTGGCAAAGCCTCTTAAATCTTTAGTGCACATGCAGGAGTTTTGTTGGTCAGAAGAGACTTGACACGTGATGGTACTTTTCGTTTGACGAATGAAGAGATGCAGGGCTGATTCAATCCAGAATCTGCCTTACAAGTGTGCCTCACTGGTGTACTTGATTACGACTAAATACATTTTACAAGCAGCAGACTGTGTGTTAACACCGCTACATTCAACTCTCCTGAAGTTCAGTAATATTTGCGACTTTCCTGTCAGCTCTATGAGTTTAATAGATAAGTCCTTACTTCTGACTTTACGTTGCAAATCCAATTTTACCATGTCCAGTTCTCCACCTGCGTTTTCTCCCTCCATTCTGAACGCAGGTGGAAATCATCGATCAGAAGCACTGTTGGCTTGTGGGTCGTGTAGTTCGTTTGACTCGCATTATAGTATATGATTGTTGGAAACAAACTACACAATGGCGGCGTCGAGCCAAGTCTGTCTTGTACTGGAAGTCTGAGGTGTACAGAGTGAAAAGGAATGGTGAGAGTACAGTGCCCTGTGGTGCTCCTGTGCTGCTGACTACCTGGTTAGACTCACAACCCTTCAGTCTCACAAACTGTGGTCTGTTTGTCAGGTAGTCTTTGATCAAGGAGATTGTTGAGGCCTCCACCTGAGTCTTCTGGAGTTTCTGACAAAGCAAATCAGGTTGGATTGTATTAAATGCACTGGAGAAATCAAAGAACATGATCCTCACAGTGCTACTGGCTTTGTCCAGATGACAGTGGGTTTGTTGAAGCAGGTGTATGATGCCATCTTCAACTCCAACTCCACAGCGATAAGCAAACTGAAGGGGGTCCTGATTTACTGTTTGCTTACTCAGGTGGGCCAACAGGAGTCTCTCTAGGACCTTCATGATGTGAGATGTCAGGGCAACAGGTCTATAGTCATTGAGGACTGATGGGTGAGTTTTCTTTGGTACCGAACAAGACAGGAGGTCTTCCACAACACCGGAACCTTCTTCTGGGCCAGGCTGAGGTTGAAGAGGTGCTGCAGAATCCCACAGAGCTGCTCTACACAGGCCTTCAGGACTCTAGGGCTGACATGATCTGGACCTGCAGCCTTATTCCTATTCAGTCTCTCCAGTTGTCTCTTCACTTGACTTCTTGAGACACACAGGTGGAAGGGGGAAGCAAAGGAAGCATCAGCATCTTCTGATATGGTTGAAGGCAAACATGTAGAAGCAGAAGGGTCTAGGGCTGAGGTGGAAGATAAAAAATGTGAGGTGTTACTGGACAGCTGTGGGTCTTGTGGGTCAAAAGAAGGTGGAATGTCTGTTTGGCTGTGAGCAGGAGAGGAGGATGCGAAGCTTGTTTCTGAACTGAACCTATTGAAGAATGTGTTCAGTTCATTGGCTCTGTCCAGACCTCCATCGGTCTGATCATCCTTCTGCTTGAAGCCTGTGATCTTCTTCATCCCTGTCCACACATCTCTGATATTGTTTTGCTGGAGCTTGCTCTCCAGCTTCCTCTTGTACACCTCCTTGCTGTCTCTTATCTTGACTTTAAGTTGCTTCTGTATTCTCCTCCATAATTCTCTGTCTCCCTCTCTGAAGGCTCTTTTTTTCTTGTTAAGCAGGTCCTTCAGGTCACTGGTGATCCAAGGTTTGTTATTGGGGAAGCATCTCACGGTTCTGGTGGGAATGATGTTATCCACACATAAGTTTATATAGTTGGTTACACACTCAGTCATGGCATTGATGTCCTCTCCATGTGGCTGGCACAGTGTGTCCCAGTCTGTAGCCTCAAAGCAACCTTGCAGAGCTTCTTCAGCTTCCTGTGACCATTTTCTCACAGTCCTCTTTATGACGGGTTGCCTCTGAACAAGGGGCTTATATTTCGAGCAGAGAAAAACAAGATTGTGATCTGATTTGCCTAGAGGAGGTCTTGCTGTAGAGATGTATGAGTCCTTGACATTTGCATAAAACAAATCCAATGTTTTGTTTTCTCTGGTAGAGCAGCTGACAAACTGTTGAAACGTTGGAAGTGTAGCAGAGAGTGAAGCATGTTTAAAATCACCAGAAATTGCCACAAAAGCAGCAACAGCGGAAGGTGGAACGTAAACTGTTGCCAAAATAACACTGGTGAACTCTCTGAGTAAATCATATGGACGAAAACTTACTGCCAACAGTTCAATATCTGGACTGCAGAGATGACACTTCACAGTAACATGTCCTGGATTACACCATCTGTTGTTCACAAGTATTGCCAGTTCACCTCCTTTACATTTGCCGCTCCTCCTTAAATCTCTGTCTGCTCGTATGGTTAAAAAGCCCGGCAGAGAGACACTGGAGTCAAGGATATGATCCTGCAGCCATGTCTCTGTAAAACACATGATACTGCATGCCCGGTACTTTGGCTGGGTCCTTTGTAGGGCTTGGAGTTCATCCAACTTGTTTCCCAATGATCTCACATTGCCCATCAAAATCGACGGAAAAGATGGTTTGAACTTCCTCCTTCTCTCTCTTCTCTTAGCTCCTGCTCTGCATCCATGGCATCTCCTTTTCAACTCATCAGGGATTTGGGGTTGTAGCTGAAGTATTATTTGAGCTTTTGAGATATTAATCAGCTGCTCCCGGTTGTAAGAAACAACCCCGTTGCCATGGCAATGCATCATAACAAATGTCCAAAAATAGAAAGTATTAAGAAAAATCCTCCAAGCTGCACAGCATTCAACACTGGAGTGGAGTGGAGTGGACAGTCATCCAAAAACAAATCAACAGTATCCACCACAAGAGGAATAGTTCCCAAAAAAGAATAAATCAGAATCAAAAGTAACTGAGCTACTCCAACCTGCAGCCACCTTGAGCGGCACAATTAAATTAAATGCAGGATAGATAGATTGATCCAAAACAAAGTAATGTCAAATGTTAACATAATTTTACAATTAAAATGGCTCAATTACTTCCTCAGCAGGTCATTAGGTTCTGCAGGAACCTTCAAGTGTGTTGAATCAGGGAAACATTTAAAACATGCAGGACATCAGCACTCTGACTAGAAATAGCCACCTTTTACGACCCCACTCGGTCTAGGGGTAGGGGGAAGTAAACATTTGTACCAGGTGTTGTTGGTTTTGTGAAAGACAGAATAATTTATTACTTTTCAGTTTAGTTTCTGTTATTTGTAACAAAACAAACAAAAGGAGGGTACTTAACGAAGTACAAACTGTATGAAAATAAATAAAACCCAAAATACACAATTACTATAAATTTAACAAAATACACAACAATCAGTAATTTAACTAAAAATAATCCCCCAAAAGGAGGGACAAGCTAATTCAACAGTTTCTTAAATCAAAGCGTCCCTGCTAACAACAAGCAAACAAACAAATCAAGATAAAGCTTAACAAGCTTTAAGAGACTCCTCTGAGCCAAGATGGAGTCAAGCTAACCATCAAGCAGGTAAGCACACAAAATGACCAAGATAACCATCAAGCAGGTAAGCACACAAAATAACCAAGCTAACCATCAAGCAGGTAAGCACACAAAATAACCAAGCTTCCCAACAAGCAAGTAAGCACACAAAGGAGTTGTCCTTAGCGGACTTCGCCGAAGTATATTACCCACAATTCACTGCTGCAGATGACGTTCTGAACAAAAACCAATCACAACCGTCAACGTAACCAGCCATCAAATCAGAATAATAACTGCGTAAACTTTAGACAGTAAGCCAACAAATATTTTTTTTTACTGGTTTTTCAGGCTCAACATTGTAAGAAACCACTGGGTTCAGAGTGAGTCTGCGCAGTCAGTAGGCCATAACACTGAAGTTACCTTTCAAACAAACACTGGCGCGGCGAGAGTCTGGTGTATAAGCCTCCTTCGCTTCCTGCACTTTCTTCTCCTCAAAACAATTGCTTGTTGCAGTTTTAAATAGTTTTTTGTAGCAGCAAGACTGTGAAAACGTGCTGGTTCCCGCCCTTTTTGATGTTGCAGTTACGGAGCAGAGGTTGTCAAAATAAGGTGAGATCTTCCCATGTAATCCATGCAACATATAGCAAACTTCTTATATTTGACTATATAACAAATGTAATAAAGAATATCCCCAAGTGTAATTCATGAAGTGTATATTGAAGGTACACAGTTGATGTGGAGTTCTGGAGCTGGTGAAGTAATGAGGACTGTAACAAATAAAGTATAATCTGTGAAATGCTATGTGGTTTATCTCTAGCAGCAATATGAACAAAAGCAATGATATTCTGTTGCAGGTGTAAAGATTATGATCTTTTGCATCTAAACTGTAACGAACAAAGTGTAATCTGTGAAATACTATGTGGTTTATCTCTAGCAGCAATATGAACAAAAGCGATGATATTCTGTTGCAGGTGCAAAGATTGTGATCTTTTGCATGTGCTAAAATGACTGCTGAAAATGTATGATAACATGTTGAGGTTAGGAAACAGTGTGGGCGGTTTGGAACTTGCCATGACTGAGAAGCAGCTGAGTGGTTTTGGAACTTTCCATGACGGAGAAACAGAAAGACGTTTAAACAGAAAAACGTTGAAGACCGGATCAAGTTTGTCAGTATAACCAAATAAGGTATATTTCCTGGACTATAAAGACAGTGAGTGAGTGTAGAAACATTGTTGTTTTCCTCGCAGAAGATCAGTGAACAAGATCGGAGAGAAGCCACAGGTGGATCAGAGTACCTGAGTCACAGCCAGACTGATTAACTGCCTAAGAAAGAGGATCAACCCGATGCCATTGAATGACTGTGTCTCAGATTTAAGGATCTGATTTCATCATAAAGCCTTTTTTATCCAGACAACAGAAGTGAACTTGATCGGTGGCCAGCTGATTGCTCTACGATTCAGGCTTCGGGAAATCCTGAATCTAACTCATTTGGGCCTCTGGATTCACCCAAACTCTTCCAATTAAAGTAGCCATTACCTCCAGAGGGAACCTGCAACCAAGAACTGGGTAAATCATCGAACGTTCGGAGCATCAGTATTTGTCACTTAAAGGAAGAAACCTGAGGATCAAGTCCTATTTCCTTCAAGAAATCACTCGTTGTTACCAGAGGGAATCATTCGGTCTATGGAAGAATCTCCGTCTTCAAAGCCTCTCAAACCCACTAGTTTCAGCTTCAGGGAAAGACAGGTTGAGTTGATTGATTTATTTTTATTATCGTTGAAATAATCATTATTGCTTAATTAAAGCTGTTGCTTGCTCCTGCCAAAGCTCTACTGATTAAAGAAAGCATATAAAATTCTAGTTAAGTTGTGGACATTCAATTATTTAAGTCACAGTACTGTTGGTTTTTCATTGGTGGTAAAAAGTCTTGTTGTTTGGTCCTAATAGATTATAGGAGGTTTTTAACGGTTGCCTTAGTCAAATAAGTTAAAACAGCGCCCTTGAAGCTCATGCCGAGCTACTACAATTATCCTAGTCCATATACCAAGTGCCAGTTGTAAAATAGGGAATGAGCAGCCGTAAACAAAAGTGACTGTGCAAGGTGAGGATGACCGCGAAAGGCTACTCGGTCAACCGGGCCTCCAGTTGAAGAAGGGCGAGACTTTTGGATGAAGGCTGTCAGGGGCTAGGCAAGTCATTTCCCGACACCAGCTTAAACAGAACTTTCAGTGAGCCTGTTAGGCAAGACCCTTCAGGTTTAGGGAAGTCCGGACCCGTTGGATGGAGAGCTGGTTTGAGCAATACCTCTAAGGAAAGGGAAGTAAGTGGGAGGGGTTAGCTCATCGGACAACAAAAGGTGGCGTCCGAACAGGGACCCTAATAGAGATACAGGGGCCCCAGAAGAAGGATGCTCGAAGCAGAGAGACATGTCTGCCTGAGCACCCCGGACCGACAGCCTGAAAGGGAGTAAGGTTGTCTGTGACTGATAGGGCCATCAGTCACAACCCACGCAGTAACTGCATAGCATACAGGTGAGGTTAGGGCTTTATTGAGGGTAGAATGACCAAACCCGGACAGTAAAGCTAGTAGCCAAAATAGTCTTAATCCATCCCTACTCGAAGGATCCTCGAGAGGCTTTGGAGACGGACAACTCGAGACGACAAAGACATAGCGATGGACGGAGAGAGTGAACCACAGGACGAGGTGGAGGAGGGAGCTGAAGAACCGCTCCCGTCAACAGAACGATCGAGATCGACAAGGTCAATGTTACTCAGCATACCAACCGAAGTGCTGTTGAGTGGAGACGGATATTCAACATGGGATCCAACAGTAAAGCAGCTGTTCTTCAGCTTCAACAAAGAACAATCGGAAGAAAGACTGGTGGGTGAGCTAAAAGAACACCTGCAAAAAGGGGACGTATATTACTGTTCAAAGATAAAACATGAACACAGACTTGCTGTGGTGCCCTGCCCCAAAGGAGTCCAGAAGAAGGAAGACGTTGTTAAGTGGCTGGGGTGGTGGACACAATTCACGGAACTATGGGTACTGGGGAAACTGACCTCACTGCACAGTCCATCCGAGAAGTATGACCCGATCGTGAAGATGGTTGCCAACGAATCTGGGCTCAATGGGATCCTCATACGATCCAAGGCCAGAGCAGCGGCAAGGTTTAGAGAATATGACGAAGAAATCAAAAGGATGAGCAAATTCAAAAAGAAGCTCAGAGCCATCCAAGATGATGACCAAGATAGTCTGCTTGAGGAGGGTGAGGACTGGACACAGAAAGAGGGCTCTATAATCCCCGACCCCAGAGACTCAAGGACAGAAGAGGATGCGGAGAGTAGAAAGGGGCATCAGTACTTAAAGCAACTCAAAGCAACTGGAAGCAGCGGCAACGTGAAGTTAATGGACATGGAGATCGACTCTAGTGAGTCGGAACAGGAAGAAGAAGACGGAGCTCCCTTAGGGATACCAACTATTGAAATAACCAAAGAAACAGACGATGAAGAAATCGAGTCAGATCGAGAGCAGCCTCAAAGAGATGCTGAGTCCAGCCAAGAAACAACTACCACCCCATTCATCACAAAGAGGGGGAATAGTTTGCTTCGAGACAGGGCCCGGACCACACAAAATCTGCAAGAGGCCGCCCGGGAGAGGGCCAACTTAAACACCTCCTTAAAGAAACATAAAGAGACCATCCGAAGTATGCTCAACGCCTCAAGCTACAGGAAACACGACCCTGCACAAAGTGAAGTAAGAGACCTCACCTTCCAGTATGACCAAGAAAATAAACCAAACCGTGCTAGTAACCAACCCAGAACGACAAAAAAGACGGATTTTGAAGAACCAAGAAAGGTTACCCAGAAATCAGATGAAGTCACGATGAAGAGAGCATTAGACCCGATGCCGTCAGACGCAAAACGAATTTCCCTGCAAAATGGGACCCGACTCTATCAAGTTATCGGAGACCCCTGGTGCATGGAGGGAGACGGGCTGTTAGTTTTCACCAATGATAACTTCAAGATCCACAACACCAAATTTAGGAAAAAGTTAAGAGCTGAGGCAGGGGAAAGTTACAAACAAGAAGTTCGAGAGCTGAGGAGGAAAGTGAGCCAGAATAAAGCAACCAAGGTGCATCTGACTAGTGGGGCCGACCTCCCTTATTATGCTGTGATTCACTCTCCCATTGCCTCTTATAAAAAGGATGAAGACTTGAAAGATTACAGAGAAAAGATGTGGGTAGCCCTGGAAAAAGGACTAAATGCTGCCATCAACCACGGCTTCAGACGGGTGATGATATGCCTAGATGGACTGAGATCGCATAACCTGCCCTGGGAGTCAGCAGAAAAGGTCGCTGTTGCGACAGCACACCATGTAGTCAAGGATCTGCTGTCAAGTGCCTCACTGAATGAGATAGTCATCATCACTTCACCGAGCCAGCATGAGAGCAGAAGGAAGAGAGAGCTGGCGTTAGTAGAAAAGATGGAAGAGAAGAGGCCAAAAAATCCTCCAGAGCTACACACGACAAAAATCAAAAGAGGGAGTGAAATTAAACCACACCCTGATGAAAGACTTTATTCACACCAGAGTGAGACTAATCAAGAACCCTGCCTGGAGAAAAGGCCACAACAAGCAAAAAGGGACGCAGCTGCTCCTTCAACCTCCGTGCGGGCTGTGGAGCGTGGCCTCGCCAGTTGCAGCCTGGAGGACCTAGAAGAAACAGAGCCAGTTCCAACAAAAAATTTAACAACAAAGAAGAACATAAAGCAAAGTCCAGCCATAGAGGAATTTCTGAGTCCAATTAGGATGTCTCCCCTAAACTCAGGGGAGGACAGTGAAGTCAGTGGCTCAGAAGAAGAGGAACCATCGGAACACGACATCTCAGGAGCGGAGAGTGATGACAGTGAAAGCCTGCTTTCAATCCCTGTGCAACCTGCGACCCCACACAAGCCACTCAAGATAGGACAGAGAAAAGAAGAAAAGAGAGCAGTGGAGGTGTTTGACATCTACCGAGTTTCAGAAAGACTGGCCAGAGACCTGACATGGGGCCCGGTTCAAGCGAATGATGGCCGTCGGGCGTACATCCCAGAAGCTGGACAGAAAGAATACCACATCCCGGCTGTATGGGCTGATTGGCTGGAAGATAAAGTCGAACTCAAGGTGAAAGCAACAGTCGGGGAATGGGCTAACATTCTAATGATGCCATTCTACCACACCCTAGCAACCTGTCAACCCCTAACTAGTAAGTTCAGATCTGCTTATGTTGGAGTTGTACATGATGTGATGTTAAGAAGAATGAAGAAAGCCGCATACCAGTATGCGCAAGAAACAGAGCGACAAGTAGATGAGCTGTCGGCTGAAGAAGAGGAAGAACCTCCACGGCCTGCAGCACCCCTCTCCGCCAACAAGCCTAGGAAGGAAACGTCCGCACAGTGCCCGGCATCCAGCCCTGAAGGTGATGTTTTCCGTGAATATAAAAAGATCAAGACTTTAGTCAGAGAGAAAGGAACAGAAGAAAGTAATGAAGATTACATCAAAGATGTGTGGCCAATGATTAGAAATGCTACTGAATGTGACGAAGCTAAAAAACTGTGGCTTTGCCACATAACAGCACATCCCATAGACAAAGAAGAAACCGCTGAAGTCCACTATGGAAGGTTAGTGTTGGAAGACATGGATGATGAAGACTCCCAGATCAGGAGCTAAACTGCGTATGGACGGAGGTAAGCGCCTTGCACCAGTGTGGCATGTGCTTAAGCAGACAATCTCACCAACCAGATATGTGAAAGCCCTCCGAGAAATAACCCAAGGCAGAAGAGGAGAAATCGTTTTTGCTAAAATGCTGATGCTGGGGACAACAGTTCCACAGATGGATCGAGCAGTAGTTTCTTATGATCTGGAGCAGCAGTTTTACGAAGAAAGAAGGAAAAAAGAGACAGGACAAGGGGCCAGACCACCAACTAAGGCTAGTGTGAAAGCTCCAGTCAACCCACCTAACCAACCACCGGTGCAGAGAAGAGAAGAACCTCAAAGAAGATTCTACGGACCGCCACCATCCCAGGGTCCACAAAAGAAAAGCACATACATCCCTAAAGAGGAATACGACAAGCTGTCCACCGAGGAAAAGAAGGCTCTCTTCGAGTCCCGTAGACCTGGGACAGGAGGGCCTGCTAAGTAAATGATGACACGGCCGCGAGTCACCCTGGAAAATGCCTACTGGAGTAGGGACGAAATCTACACAGAAGTGGGAAAATAACCCTATCTGGTGGACACAGGGGCTGAGGTATCCATGACTCGCAGAGGCCTAAAAACGACAGGATACCTTACGGTCCAATTTGCCAACGGGACCGTAGAAGAGATGCCGTATGGAACTTGGCAAGGAATCATTTGGGTGAAAGGACCATACAACCTCATCACCGTCACAGACCTGAAAGAGCTCAACAAACGCCGCTCTCTATCTCAAAGGTTGAGCCAGCTACGGTCAAGGTTAGTAAAGATAGGACCGACTCAGAGTAGGACCGAGGCTCCAGAGTGGTACAAAGCAGTAGATGTGCCAGAAGTAACTGAACAAAAGCTGAAAGAAAGTGACTTCTCCCCATCTGGGAAAGAGGGGTTGCGGAAGATCATCACCTCAGCTAGTGTTGCCCGGTTCAAGAATGACTGCGGAGATTTGGGACCAAAGTATGTACACCTCATAGAAGGGGGAGTGCATCCACCAGTTCGGCAGTACCCCCTAAACCCGGGTGCTGTTGAAGAAATGGATAAAATAGTAAAAGAATTGAGTGCTCTAGGAATCATCAGAGAAGAGCTGAATCCTATCACTAATAGTCCCATTCAAGCTGTAAAGAAACCCGAGTCAGCAGGAGGAGGTTGGAGGCCAGTAATTAACTTCAAAGCCCTCAATCGAAGAACCATAGCAAACCGGGCCAGCCTAATCAATCCCCAGGGAGCATTGAAGACGTTAAGAGTCAAAAAATATAAATCCTGTATTGACTTAGCAAATGGATTTTTCTCCCTCAGACTCGCAAAGCAATCACAAGGCAAGACGGCATTCACACACAAAGGAAAAAGTTATGTGTGGCAAAGATTACCCCAAGGGTACAAGAACTCCCCTAATGTGTTCCAGTCAGCTGTGATGGAAGTTCTGGGTGACATAGGAGCAACGGTGTACATAGATGATGTGTTTATTGCAGATGACACTGAAGAAGAACATTTACAGAGACTACAAACAGTGGTGGAGAAAATTACAGCAGCAGGTTTGAAGCTGAATCTCAAGAAATGCCAGTTTGGACAGTTTCAAGTGAACTACCTAGGGTTCCAAGTAACAACAGATTTGGGACTCTCAAACGGATATCGAGAAAAGCTGACACAAATCCAGCCACCTGCATCTGAAAATGATCTACAAAAGATTTTGGGACTCTGTAATTATGTGAGAGATCATGTTCCTAACTATCAAAGATATGCTAAGCCACTATATGCCTGCCTAAAGAAGCGAGAAGGAGAGGATGAAGCGACAAAGAAAAACTGGACATGGACTGCAGCAAACCAGAACGACCTGGACAAGCTCAAAAAAGCAATCCAAGAAGCTGTGAGGTTGGAACCAAGAAGCCCTACTGAAAAGTTAGTAGCCGAGATCAGCTGTGAAGATGAGGACTCCATGCTGAAAGTAAGCAATGAAAATGGGGGGTTAGTAACATTGTGGAGTTACACTCTGTCATCTGTAGAAAAGAAATTCCCCCAAGAAGAAAAAGAGTTAGCAGTGCTTGCTAGATACTGGAGTACCTTGAAAGACCTAGCACAAGGCCAGCAGATTAAAGTCAATACACAAAGTCAAGTCCACAAGTATCTCAGGAAAGGGACGGTGGAAAGCACAAAAGCAACAAACACAAGGTGGGGAAGATGGGAAGACATCCTGCTGGACCCCGACCTCGAAATTGGCCCAGCACAACCAGCCAACAAGAAAACACCTTTAAAGCCACCTGTGAGAGAAGGGCCGCCAGAATGGATACTATACACTGATGGGTCAAAGAAAGGACTGGATCAGATGGCCTACTGGGGGTTTATTCTCAAACAGCAAGGTCAAGAAAGGTGCCGTCAGAAAGGTAAAACTCCCGGTAGTGCACAAACGGGAGAAGTGACAGCAGTGCTGGAAGGAATGTTGGAGTTGGTAAAGAGAAGAATTAAAACAGCCAAGATAATCACAGATAGCCGCTACTGTGCTCAAGCCTTGAACGAAGACTTATCCATTTGGGAAGAGAATGGATTTGAAAGCGCCAAAGGAAAGCTGGTGGCCCATCATGACCTGTGGAAGAAGATTGCCGAGTTGAGAATGAGCCTGGAACTGGAAGTAGAACACCAGAAGGCTCACACCCGAGAAGGAGCTCACTGGCGTGGAAACAATGAGGTGGATCGCTATGTTCAACAAAGAAAAGTTGTCTTTGTCTGGATCGAGAAGTGGGACAGAACGCCACAAGGACGGGCGGTCCCTGAAGAGCACGTGGATGAGGTAGTACGGAGCGTGCATGAGACCTTAGGACATGCAGGCGTGCTGCCTACCCGTAAAGAATTGGAAGAGCAGGACCTCTGGATCCCCATGAAACACATCCGCCGTGTGCTACGGGACTGTGAAGTATGTGGTCAATACAACGCAGGACGCCGAGGACAGAGGCTGGAAGGTTTAACCATCAAAAGCACCATCCCCTGGGGCTCAGTGTGCATGGACGTCGCAGGCCCCATGTGGATAACAGGGAAGAAAGGTGAAAAATACCTCCTGGTGCTAGTGGATTCAATGTCAGGGTATGTAACTGTAAGAGCAGCAAGGAGAGCCAACGGCAGCAGTGTCGTTGCCATGCTGGAGCGAATCTGTAGTTCCCTGGGGGTACCTAAGGAATTACGAACGGACAATGGGACTCATTTTCGCAACACACAGGTTGATCACTGGTGCCAGAGTCATGGAGTAATGAGAGTTTAGTCTCCACCATACACTCCCCAAGCGAACGGAGTAGTGGAACGCACCATAGGCCTGGTGAAAAACTGGATAGCAAAAAATGCTAATTCTCGAGACTGGAGTACAAAGGCTGTAGAAATTGGACAAGCACTGAATGACAGACATCGAGTCAGTAGGCCCTCCCCTGCAGCAGAACTTAACCAACGACCTTTCTCTTCAACAGAAGTGGGGCGGAGCTCCAATGAGAAAACAGTGAAGCCAACGCCTAAAGTACCATTCCGTGAGGGACATCGAGTGTGGGTGAAAGCACGAGATCATCCTGTGTTAACAGCAGTGAAACCCAAGTATGATACCACTGACATTGTAAAACAAGTCTTAGATCGTAACACAGTATTGTTACAGAAGAAAGGCATTCAAGGAGTTGAACAGCTCAAACCTATTCTTAGCTAAGGATAACCAGAAACCGGAGAATGGCCAGCGGACCAAGCACCATGCCACCCTACATCAGACTGGCCAATGTATATGGGGTGGTTGCCATTCGAAGAACCACTTCAGGGCTTTGGGCAGGAAGAGCCTTGAAGAAATTGGAACTTGCTAAAAAAGGATTCCTGTCGACAGAAGATGAGATGTTGTGCTGGCGTGATGTCAAGTACTGCTGTGCAATCTGCCTGGGCCCGACTGAGCTCATAGTCCGCTGGGAAGGACCAGGACGAGAGAAACCACTACATCATTACACAGGTACCGAGGAGTTCGACAGACTATTGTACAAGCCCATTAAGGTAACTGACATCTACATTTGTGGGGGGTGCCGAATCACCACTCTCCCCAGAGTGGTTTTTGAGACCCGGTGGGATATAAGTGGAGAAGAAGTAAAAAACTGTACCTGTATGTGGGACAGTTGCTACCTGAAGTATTGTGATTCCTGTGGAAAATTGACAAGATCAGGACGGCTGATGCACGTGGCCCAGGCAGAAGGGTGGCAAGTGAAGCGGTTTTACAACCCACTGAGGCCCTTCAAATCACAGCCTGTAGAAGAAAGGCCTGCACCGTATCACCAAGGCGTCCAGGAACCACCTAGTGCGGAACTAACGGCTCAACCATCAGCTCCTCCACTCTACGAAGGGCTGTGTGAAACCGAGGACTGGGGAAACCTGAGTAGTAGCCGGGAAAGAGGACCAATAGATTTCCTGAAAGCAGCAGTTGAGGGTTCCTGGCCGTACAAGTTAGCCTCAGGCCAGGTCAGCAGTCCACCTGTAGGTACCACCCAATACCCCCTGGTGTTCCGAGTGTATAGGGAGCAGGGTCCAGAAGGTGACGGACCCACGTCAAACCAACCTCATAACAACGACCCACAGCACGCACATCCAAGTGGATGGTTGGGGCCCTGGGAGTTGACAACCTGGGGACAGTTAATATTAGAAGTAGTAGCAAACCCAGCTCTCCCCTTGGAAGATTTACCCGACACTCCCAAGGAACATGGAGCCCGGGGTACCGACCTATATTACTTCACCACCGGTCTGGATGCATGGGGAAGCCACGGGGCCAGACCCAAACAGAAGGTGGGAGAATTCCTGGTGACCTCTGAAAACTGGCAGCGTGAGAAAGTTCTACAAATCCCAGGAACATCAGCCCACTGGGCTCACACGCCCACCGACCCTAGCTCCACCCTGAGGGTACAACTGGCGGTACACATGGTTTTAGTCCCATTTAAAGGCGTATACTCCATAGGAGCAACAGTGACGGTCATCACAGAAAAACCAGAAGAAACGGCAGCAGTATACAAGAAAAAACGCTCAACTCCCCGGCCCTGGCAATCGTGGCCGCAGAAGTTGAGATGGATGAAGGCTCAGAAGAAATGACGGACCAACGAAGCAGAGGGACAAAAGTTGTTGGGCGTCAAAAGAAAAGAAGAGTACAAAAAGAAGGAAATTGTTCCCCGTCAGGTTCCTACAAAAACAACAGGGTTAAAATCGGGCCCAGCACCTGGAATGGCCTATTGCATGGAATTCCCTATTTACAGCTGCCTTCAGGATTAGTTCTACTGGACAATCCAAGAGCGGATTTTACCCCTTACTACCCAAACTCAGAGTGTTATTTTGTCTCCCACATAGAGTTTCACCGAGCGATGGATCTGCAAAAACTTGACGATGGTGTGAAGGGTCATCACTTGCCATGGGATATAAGTAACTTTTTTATCTCATACCGTAGAATGTCCTGGCCTGGTAGCCGGGGCCATGGCCCGCTAGCTACTGAAGTTGCACCCTCACCAGGCATGCCTGCAAATCTACCATGGGTATTCAATGCAGTCCACCTTAAAGTAAGAGGAGCGGTTCTGGGAATCAGATGGGGACCACATTATCAGGAACCATTACAAGGCATGTATTATGAAGTTTCCGTGGCCAGAGCTGTAATTTGGGCCACATCACCTTCTATGTCAAGAAAGGTCAAGAGAAGAGAGCGTCAACCTGACAAGTATGTCTTCAACAACACCCAATTACCCATCTCAGTGAGAGAAAGCACGGTCTACCCTAACCCTCCACATCCGCATTGCACCATACCGGCTCGGCCGAGCCGTCGGGTCGAGCTTATGATTCACAGCCACCTGTTGTACGCAACAATCTGTATCCAGTCAGAGGTCGGGTTGGCCTACGAGACCTACAGACAGCGGCGGGTTATAGAAGGATTTATGCTTGCCAGACCACAGGTACAACCGGACAACTGGCTAGTATACCGGTGGACGTGGGTGTGGAAGGGGTTGGAACCTGGATTGCCCTACCCATCACCTATTTATCAGACCCTGCTCAAAGGACGAGTAGACAGAGCCGAAGAAGCAGATCAACTGGAGTTGGCAGGCCACTCTCGAGGATAACCATGCCAGAAACTCATTCAGATATGATCCCTCTCAGTAATTCAGCTACTGCCAACGGTGAAGACAAAGAACCTCCTGACGACCCCGACAACACAAGTCCCTCTACTAGACCCAAGCTATGGAAACGGATAACGATTACGGATAAAGCGTCTTGTTTAAAGACTTTTCTTAGGCTTTTTGCTTTGCTTATAGGCATTATTCTTTTGTTAATTATCCTATACCAAGCCGGAGTGGGACCATGGAACTTAACTCATGTCAAAGTCGCTCATGGTCCTTCAAAATATGCCAACCAGACATGCTGGAACACAACAACTTTGAACTTCTTTCTGCCTTGGACAGAACACCCTCCCCTAAAGAACCAGACAGAACTCTTTCAAGAAGGTAAAGAAAATAATTTCAGTAAAATACAGAAAATAATACAGAGAAACCCGACATGGATAAACGATTCCACGACTGAACAGCTTGCCAACCGCACCTGGTCAATCTCCAACCTTGACCCCACGGATGAAGGACTAATAATATGGGTACAAATTCTGCTTCAACGCATCAGCCGTACAATTCCCTGCAATTGGATTCACCCTGATCGAGGGGTCCCGGAGTGGCACTGCGACTGGGCCTGTCGGCCCTTGCTGCAATTTAAAGGCCATGGTTACTGGGAACCTGAAGTTATCCACAAGGCTCCTTCAAGAGTTGTGACCTGTCCAGCCTGGTTTCCTCGTTGGGAATTTTGGGGAAAGTATCAGTTAAACTGTGGCGAGACTAGATCTACTAAACCGGGCACCACTCAAAATACCAGTAACCACACCGACTGGGGCCTTATCAATTCTGAAGAATGTAACATGAAAGCGCAGGATCGAACCCGCTCTTCTAGCACCCCTCGGAGAAGAAACACTTCATCCACCAGAAGCAATGCAAGTTACCCATTAATGTTTCGAAATCGAAAAGCCTTGCAGCAGTGTATTGATACCAAGCTCAAACATCTGCCCAGCTGTTTTTGGAGCATATTCACTCGATGCCGCACTCAGAATTATCTGCCTTTAGCCTGTCTTTACACTCACCGAGTCTACCTCTCCTTCATAACCTCCAGGTCAAAAACCATTTGGACTGAGCATGAAGAATGGCTGAATACAACGTTTCCCTGGGTGTGAAAGTTTACGGTATTCCTCACTTTAAAGGAGACTTCCCAGAAGGCGAGAGCCGGACAGATAACGGGCTGAAAGGACCTTATTATGCGGATATGTATGTCCGGAAACTCCCTAAGCCGGAAGAACTCTTCAATGTAACAAAAGGAGATTTCCAGAAAACTGATCAGTGTGTGGCACAACAAGTTTTTGACAGTCTCAACAACTCCGTATGGTCAGGAAATGGAGCCTCCCCTCGATGCGACCTGTGGCAGGCAGATATTTCAATCATGTCAACATGGCGATATGATTGCTCAGTTCTGACTAAAATAAAAACAGCAAAAATGCTCCTGCAGGCCTGGATTGAAAAAAGTAGTAGAGATTTGTCCCGAACCTGGTGGGGATTGCAGGAGTATGAAGTCAAGGAATGGATTATTCCCTGCCTGTCACAGAGTAATAATTACTGGGTCCAATACCAGTATTTAGCAACTGTGTATTCCAAAGAGAGAGATATTTGGCCCGAACCTTTCTATTGGCCCGAAAGATTTGTTCACCCCAGACCCTGGCGCATGGTGTGCAACGAGGCCCAGACTCAGTGCACTATTGGCCTTGCTCGCAGGCCTTGTCAAGAGCTTACAGGATGGACTGACTTATGCCAATCTACTTATGATGATGAATACAACACCCATGCACATGAAGTTGTATGGAGGAAAATTGAAGGAGTATGGAGAAGATCCCTCGGAGGAGGTTCAACTTGTGCGGAGGTCATACTGGGGCATAATCTTCGGCATAGGAAAAGCATCATGGATGTTATTGTGCCTTTTATTCCAGATTCAGTCATCGCTCTCGCAGAATTGTATGCATTTAGACAGCACTTGTGCTCTGGCAGCATTGATAAAGGCTTAGAGTGGGTAGGATTTAATGATTTTTACTCCAACCTCACCTGTCAGCCACCTAAAGAAACCTGGAAGAATTGTGGGGAAGGGGCGAATCAGCATGCTTGCACTTGGTATGAGACATTGGGACCCACCGTTGGTAATGTCATTACTACAGTAGCTCAAGAAGCAGGACACATTATAGGTGAGGGGGTTTCAATAGTTGAAGGTTGGATCGCTACTTTGTTTATGATGTTATGGCCTTATTTGCTTGCAGCTGTAGGAGTTATTATTATAGTAGTAATGTGTAAAGTTTTTGCACAACAGTTCCTCCGTTCTATGATCAACTCAGGAAGGAGGAGGTATAGGCCACTCCCTTCGAAGGAGGGACCACCCCGGGTATAAAGCTCCGGGTTTGGGGAGTTAGTGTCACTCTTAGTTCCGGATTTGGGAGGAAAGCAGCTTGAGCCTAAGCCTTTGCAGCCACTTGCCATCATGACTACCAATGCCACCGCTAACTCCGAGCCTGTCCAAGTGAGTACAGTGGAATTTTATGCGCTACTCTGTGGATGGTTTTGCTATTGCCACACCGGGACCTGGTCGGCCAGCCAACCATTACGGTTTCTCATCGCACTCCAAGGCTATGTTAAATTACTCTTTGGTCATTTTTGGGTACGCAGATGGGAGGTAGCGTTATCTCTGTTTGCATCCTACCTTTTAGGAAGAGTTAAAATTGACTGGAAGAAGAGCCTGATGGTGGCCCTGTGGCTTTGTGTCGATACCACCGCCTTAGTGCTTGAGATACTACTAAGCGGTCCCCATGCCACACGTCGCGCACCAGCTAAAATAGCCACTGCAGTTATGGGGGCATTATTGGCCTTTGCCGTCATCACTTATTTAGGGCAGTTGACAATCTCTCTAAAAGGACATGGAAAGTGGCTTTGGCTCTCAAAATTGGCTGGCTTAGGGTTTTGGGCCTTAGGATGGGGGGTTATCTCTATCCTTTATTGGTTGCAGATTACTACCGATCTGGCTATTATGGTCTGGCTTATGACATATGCCGCTTTCTTCCATTATTCCTCTACATCCCCGGAAACCTTGCCGAGTGGCACTCAACCAGCGAAGAGTACTTACAGCCCTCCAATATCTCTCTCCAGTTCCCAGTCTCCTGTTCCCGATGTGGAGTTTCCGCCTCAGTGATAAGATACCTCTGGGTCACGACTAACGCACACTGGTGTCACCACTGCCTCCCTCTGGCCGTAAGCTATTCTGAAGTAACAAGAGTCTTCTGCATTGAAGGTCTTGGAGATCTCCCCTACATCTCCATGACCGAGAGCCACAATCTTCAGACACGATACCAGGTGGCCTGGACATCGGCATTCGGGGCTGCTGCAAATACCTTTCGGGTAAAAAGGGCGCACGGAGGAGTATACCTCCCCATCATCAGTTATATCTGGAAGAATCCCAAAGAGGGGTTTTGGTTGCCGACCCTGAATTTGCTCGATGGAAGAATTCTGGCTATCGGTGCCCATGGCTCCCCTGATTCACATCCATGGGAAGGGGGGATCCAAGGATGTCTGGTGTCCACCACCGTGACGGAGAGCGGCACTCAAACCTATGTTACAACCCAAAACGTAACGTGCCAAACTTCTATCAGCAATGAGGGAGCACAAGATCAGCTAGCCTCGCCTGGTGAGCTGGCTTCTCAGACTTCTCTCCCAGAGGAGCCCCGGCAAGAAGACACAGCGTCTGTTAGCTGGCTGAAGGAGGTTATGTTAACAATCCATCCGCCACCTTTTTCCTCCCTTTTTCCCTTACCACCACTTCTATCTCCTATCTGTAGCCCTGTCAACAACGACTCACAAGAAGAATCTGTGCAGAATGAATGCCTTTCACCACCAGTCCTCCAGAAGGAGAGACCGTCATCACCCTTTCTGATGCATCCCGACTTCATAGAGGAGTTTGAGGTTCTCGACATGTGGTCTCCAACGCCAGTACCACTCACCCCGGAATACCCGGACTATTTGGACAATGACGTTCCCTGTGTGTTTATGATGCTGATCTTGATTTTATCTGACTTTTCAACCTTTAGGCATGAATACAGTACGATCTCAACAAGGGGTGTCAAAATAAGGTGAGATCTTCCCATGTAATCCATGCAACATATAGCAAACTTCTTATATTTGACTATAGAACAAATGTAATAAAGAATATCCCCAAGTGTAATTCATGAAGTGGATATTGAAGGCACACAGTTGATGTGGAGTTCTGGAGCTGGTGAAGTAATGAGGACTGTAACGAATAAAGTATAATCTGTGAAATGCTATGTGGTTTATCTCTAGCAGCAATATGAACAAAAGCAATGATATTCTGTTGCAGGTGTAAAGATTATGATCTTTTGCATGTAAACTGTAACGAACAAAGTGTAATCTGTGAAATGCTATGTGATTTATCTCTAGCAGCAATATGAACAAAAGCGATGATATTCTGTTGCAGGTGCAAAGATTGTGATCTTTTGCATGTGCTAAAATGACTGCTGAAAATGTATGATAACATGTTGAGGTTAGGAAACAGTGTGGGCGGTTTGGAACTTGCCATGACTGAGAAGCAGCTGAGTGGTTTTGGAACTTTCCATGACGGAGAAACAGAAAGACGTTTGAACAAAAAAACGTTCCTGGACTATAAAGACAGTGAGTGAGTGTAGAAACGTTGTTGTTTTCCTTGCAGAAGATCAGTGAACAAGATCGGAGAGAAGCCACAGGTGGATCAGAGTACCAGAGTCACAGCCAGACTGATTAACTGCCTAAGAAAGAGGATCAACCCGATGCCATTGAATGACTGTGTCTCAGATTTAAGGATCTGATTTCATCATAAAGCCTTTTTTATCCAGACAACAGAAGTGAACTTGATCGGTGGCCAGCTGATTGCTCTAAGATTCAGGCTTCGGGAAGTCCGGAATCTAACTCATTTGGGCCTCTGGATTCACCCAAACTCTTCCAATTAAAGTAGCCATTACCTCCAGAGGGAACCTGCAACCAATAACTGGGTAAATCATCGAAAGTTCGGAGCATCAGTATTTGTCACTTAAAGGAAGACCCCTGAGGATCAAGTCCTATTTCCTTCAAGAAATCACTCGTTGTTACCAGAGGGAATCATTCGGTCTATGGAAGAATCTCCATCTTCAAAGCCTCTCAAACCCACTAGTTTCAGCTTCAGGGAAAGACAGGTTGAGTTGATTGATTTATTTTTATTATCGTTGAAATAATCATTATTGCTGAATTAAAGCTGTTGCTTGCTCCTGCCAAAGCTCTACTGATTAAAGAAAGCATATAAAATTCTAGTTAAGTTGTGGACATTCAATTATTTAAGTCACAGTACTGTTGGTTTTTCATTGGTGGTAAAAAGTCTTGTTGTTTGGTCCTAATAGATTATAGGAGGTTTTTAACGGTTGCCTTAGTCAAATAAGTTAAAACAGCGCCCTTGGAGCTCGTGCCGAGCTACTAAAATGATCCTAGTCCATATACCAAGTGCCAGTTGTAAAATAGGGAATGAGCAGCCGTGAACAAAAGTGACTGTGCAAGGTGAGGATGACCGCGAAAGGCTACTCGGTCACCCGGGCCTCCAGTTGAAGAAGGGCGAGACTTTTGGATGAAGGCTGTGCTAGGCGAGTCATTTCCCGACACCAGCTTAAACACAACTTTCAGTGAGCCTGTTAGGCAAGACCCTTCAGGTTTAGGGAAGTCCGGACCCGTTGGATGGAGAGCTGGTTTGAGCAATACCTCTAAGGAAAGGGAAGTAAGTGGGAGGGGTTAGCTCATCGGACAACGAAAAGTGCAAGTCGATGACGTAACCCCTACTGTCCCAATTCTCCAATTTTGCACACTTGTAACCTGCGCACTTCAACCCTTACATGACCTTGTACAAAGTAAACACTTCATAGAGGGGCGTAGGGTGTAGTTTGGGAATTGGGACAGGGCCCCAGTAGGAGGGCAGAAGAAATCCGATCCCATCAGAAACAGCGGCACCAATAGCACGGAGGAAAAACTGCCCTCCGCAGCGACATCGGCTGGCCAGTCTGTTGATGATGGTACAGAACAAAACACACAAACACACACAGAGGTAATAGCATGGTAATACTATATAATCACTGCATATGTTATCAAACACATACTTAAATTAGATATGTTGAAATGAAACATGGTAAGACGAAGATAACAGTGCAGCGATTCTAATGAAAATATATCCTCCCAACTTTAGCTTTGATTGAAACTTTGTCATATAATAAAGAAGGGGGTGTTGCAGGGTTATTTAGGAAACTACTCTGCAAGAACATCAAACAGGAAAAATCAAACGCTTGAATAAGCTGCTGTTCAATCAATGATGAGTTCACTAAATTACCATCAGTAGTTCATATTGATTATGACTGCATTCTTATAGTGGCTGATTTTAACATTTATGTAGAGGATATAAAGGATAGAAGTACAACCAACAGAGGGCATTCTAGATAACCTTTAACTTTGCTTGCATGTATCAGAAAAAAGAACATTCTAGATCTGTTTTTTTTTCAAAAGGTCTGAACATCACTGATGTGGCTGTGACTGATGTTGCTCTAGCTGATCATTAACATTCCTGCTACCATTGGCAGAGTAGAAAAGGAGTAATCACAAGAGACTGCATTAATGATAACAGCACTGCTTTATATACACACGTTTTTACACCAACACCATATCTGCCTTTAGCCTCTGTTGATGAACTTGCACATTGTTTTATTTTCAATGTTATAATCGTTATTGATGAAATTATCCAAAAATGAACAGTGTTCTTTCTGGAAGTGCATAGACACTGAACACAGACTGAAGGAAACTAAACTTTAGGTTCATTTATAACATTTATAAAGATCATTTGTTCATGTAATGTGGAGTTAAATAATGTAAAGCAGTAATATTTCTCCGACATCGATTTAAATATAATTCCAGGGCCTATTTTGACACCCACACCTCTTGATCCTGAACTCCTGCAGTGACTTTACTTATCAGTTTCATTAACAGCACTTTAATCCATTGAACTAGGTGTCTCTGGTACAAACTGTTTACAACATCAAATCTACAACCTGCTGTCTTAATATGGTTCCAACAAGATTTTCCTAAAATAGCCGGGATTCACCTAAAATATTGCACAGTAAATGTTTATGAGTCTTGTCTTACTAGAAATTTGACAGACATTGGGCTTTGGTTCCACTTTGCTCTCAATGAGGAAATTTATTTTCAGAAATATAAAAGGGAAAAAAATATATTTGTGAATATGTACAGGGGTTAGACAATGAAACTGAAACACCTGGTTTTAGACCACAATAATTTATTAGTATGGTGTAGGGCCTCCTTTTGCGGCCAATACTGCGTCAATTCGTCTTGGGAATGACATATACAAGTCCTGCACAGTGGTCAGAGGGATTTTAAGCCATTCTTCTTGCAGGATAGTGGCCAGGTCACTACGTGATACTGGTGGAGGAAAACGTTTCCTGACTCGCCTGGATCTGGTGACTGTGCAGGCCATGGAAGATGCTCAACTTCACTTTCATGTTCATCAAGCCAATCTTTCACCAGTCTTGCTGTGTGTATTGGTGCATTGTCATCCTGATACACAGCACTGCCTTCAGGATATAATGTTTGAACCACTGGATGCACATGGTCCTCAAGAATGGTTCGGTAGTCCTTGGCAGTGACGTGCCCATCTAGCACAAGTATTGGGCCAAGGGAATGCCATGATATGGCAGCCCAAACCATCACTGATCCACCCCCATGCTTCACTCTGGGCATGCAACAGTCTGGGTGGTACGCTGTGGCGGCCTGATTGGACACGCATTTTGTTCACCTCCACGCCCATTTCTTTTTTTTTTATGACTTGCGTCCTCCGGCGCAAAAAGCGTTTTTTTTTTCGATTGGAACATCTCTGGGAAAACTGATGCGTGGCAGTGGAGTGTGTGGCATTGACAGTTCGTGAGACAACTGGTTACCTGAGAGTTCGTCTGGCCCACATCAGAAGCTCACCATTTGGATCGAGTGTTTCAAAACGCCGGTACTGTGAGTGATAAAACAACCTGTCAGCATAAAGATGCTGATACAGGTTGTATAACTTTATGTGCCGCCGAGCACAGTGTTTGTTTTGCTTCCTTGTGCGTGTATAAAGAACACAAAATTGAGTTTTTTCTTCTATTAGTTTTTTGGATGGATTGGACTGGCGAGAGCAAAAGCCTGGACTGGCTTATTTTTGTTTGAACTGAAATTGACTGAACTGAGTTAATTCTTATAGTATAGACTATTATTGATATTTGTTGTTTTTTGCTGTGGACAATTAAATTGTGGTTGTTGGGTGATTCTCCATCAATGTTTCGGGTGATGAGCATGTCTGCTTTTTTTCCCTTGTGTGGGATTTGGGATTGAATAATAAATATGTCAAGAGAGAGACCTGGCTGGCACCCCAGAAAGAATGTTTCAAACCTTGATTCCATAATACCGCTACATAAAAGAGTGGCACCCCAGATGGGACCCATAAATGAAGAGAAACATTAAATGAATAAACCCATTAAATAAATACAACAAAAAAATAAAGAATTAACTTTATTAAGAGTACAACCACAAGAGGAATCACAAAATGGCTGCCGAATCGGAGTCACTCCTGGAAGTACAGCAAACACTAATGAATCAAACTCTCCTGCCTGAATGTCCTCCCACTTCTTATTCACTGTTGGATATGGAGTTGATTGAACTACCAGAGCTTGTTGTTCCTCTAAAGCCCAGCAGCTCTTTCCCTGGAAAAATGAACATGGATGAAAGACCCCATGTAGAGTATCCACCATCAAATACTGCTGATCAGGATATTCTGGAACAGATAAAAATAATTAAGGAGAAGCAACACCACTTCCAGGAGGATTTAAAAATAAATTTTGGACAGTTTTCAAAAAGAACTAATGGAACTAATGAGTTTAAAACTGACAGATTTGTTACAAGAGCATCAAAAACAGATTGTGCATCACGTAGATAAACGAGTGGAGTATTTAAGAACCCAGTTTGATGCTTCACTTGGATGAAGGTTAAAGGAACAGTATGCTGAAATGAATACGAAACTCATAACTGATGTCGTCCAACCAATGAAAGAGGATCTTTCTGTTTGTCTTCAAACTTCACACTCCATGGCTGAGGAAATTCACATGACAAGATCAATCACTGCAACTGGACATGTTGCAAACTTATCCAGGGGATTTACTTGGTGAGAAACATCTAAGAGCTGCAGGCCATCCTAGATTGCAGTCAACAATAAGGGAGGGTAAACCCAATGATCTCTTTGAGACATCTGGCCATTTATCCTTCCATGGCGAAACTAGGAGCATGGGAAAAAGCCCTATCAAACTGCAGTTTCCAACTTTTGGAAAAGTAGATGACTCCGCTGATCCCTTTCAGTACGAGGATTTTTTGGCCCACTCACTGATGAGGAGCTTATGGCTACTCTTCGTAACGTGCTACATGGTACCTCCCGGGACTGGTGGGATGTGGCACGTCATAAAATCCAAACCTGGAAAGAATTCAACAAACAATTTCATGCTGCTTTCTTATCAGAAGATTATGAGGATGAGATGGCTGAAAGAGTGCGCAATAGAATTCAAAAAGAGGATGAAGGCATCAGAGACTTTGCCTACATGTATCAATCCCTGTGCAAACGTTGGAAGCCAGCAATTCATGAAGAGGACATTATTAAGATGATTTTGAAAAACATTAACCCCCAACTAGCCAGCCAACTGAGAAACAGAGTTACCTCTGTGGATGAACTTGTCCGTCTGGGCCAGCAGCTGGAGAAGGACCTACAGAACCAATTACATTATGAACAGAGGAAACGTTTGGGGAAAACAATTCAAAAACCTTCTATCAGTGAGGCTGCTGCCTTTCCATATATAAAAAGTGCACCAAACCAGCATCACCCAGCTACTTCTAACCGACCTTCTCAATTGTACTGTTGGCGCTGCAAAGGACACTATGCACCAGCTTCATGTCCTCAGTGGAGGAATGGCAAACAAGGGACTCAACCTTCAAACCCATCAAGGCCACAAACTTCAAGAAATTCTCAGATGCATGGTCAAGTAACATTCCACTCTCCGACAAGCCCAGATCATAAAGGAGCAACTGCCTCTGTGAGCTATTCTCCATCACCTGCTGAAACCCATCTGCCCTGTCAGCTGATGATTCCATTGAATATTGGTCATTGGACAGGAACTGCCATCCTGGATACGGGCTTATCTTATACCCTGCGAAATGAAGATATTTGGTCAGGAATAAGTGGTCCATATGGTGTACTCAAACCATGGACCAAGGACCTCTGTATCTAGCAGATGGAGAAGGTCGGCAACCACTGGGATGGAGTGAACTCACTTTGACCATACACTCTAAAACAGTAACATTACCTTGTGTAATTCTGCCTGCCAAGAGCCTTGCTTTTTCTGCAGTAGCTGGTCTTGACTTCATTTTCTTGTTGGACCACTTGTTTGCTGAATATTGGACCATGTGCATGTTGTCGGACGTCACTATGCCTTTCCAACGGCATCGGCCATTTTGTATCCAGGACAGTCCGCTCCTACCTGGTCGAACACTACGACTGATATGACGTGGTGTCCCAAGTCTGACGTCACAAGACGCTATATAACAGGGCCTCCATTTTGAACCCCCGCTTTTCAGCTGGAGACCGGGTTCGGTTACCAACATCTGAAGCATCACCTGAAGAAGAGTCCCGAGTGGATCTCATTTATTCTCTCTCGTTGGCCAACGAACAATTCATAACTGAGGTTTCTGTACTAAGAAGACCAGAAATTTCACTTTGCCGATCGAAGACGTGTTTAACACGTAACTAAAAACACAGAGTTTCGAAGAGACGGACCGCCACTGTGTTTCATCCTAAGTTGACTTTGATGGTCAGATCACGTTTTTTTTTTTCCTTTTTCGCCAAGGAAGCCAAAGGACGAAGACTGACCGCTTTCTTGGAGTTTAACTGCGGACGCACAGCAACGCTTTACCCCCCTTTTTACCTCTCACTCGCTGCCCCAGAAGTAAGCTTCACCAAGTAAAACCCATCCTTTATTTTAATCTTTTTATTTCTTTATTAGGAATAGGGTAGAGGAGATTTTTAGTGCAGTTAGAATCTAATGTGCTGTTGGATGAGTGATAACAAAAACTTGTTATCACTCATGTAGAAACTTTGTGTTGCAAGGCACCTGCACTATGCCTTCCTCCCTGTGTGTGTGAGATCATTGTTATCTTCGTGAGAACCAGCCTCCTTTCTGTCTCACACACATACACCCTGTCTGAACTGTCTGTTGAATTGTGTATATAAATAAAGAGATAGGGTGCCAAAACTTTGTAGTTGCACTGCAAAGTGGGCTACCCTTGCTGCAAGTAACTCTGACTGTATCGTTCTTGCCTCTGAGTTGACTAAATAATACCTAACATGTGCTCTGAATGATATGTGCATGTAACCTTGTTATTGAAACTTTGATGTGCTGTGTTGATGTCTGGAAGCCGCTGCGCTCCCAGCTCTGTGCGTGTTTTGTGGGGTATTGAACACCTGAGAGCTAGCGCAGGTGCGCTGTGAGACTGGACTGCTAAAATAACCTCATGGTGAAATTCCCCATTTTTCTTGTCTTCAACCTCACTGCTTGCTAGCTTGCCGCCAAAAGTTGTATAACTCTTTGTCTGCTCAAGAGTTGGGGGAGGTTTTATGACTAAGTATCACTGAGTTACAGTGGAGCTGCGCCCCACCGCCCCTCACCACCACACCCCTTTTTATATTATCATTTTTGCCATAACTGCTGGTTGATCTCATTCGCACCCACTGCTGTTTAGCTTTATTTTTGTTTAGTTAGATATTTTGCCCCTTGTATGTAGAACTTTGCATGTTTGAGTAGGTGAAGATTATTAAATCGGAAGAATGGATTGTATCAGGCTGTGATTTAATAAATATTCACATAGATGGTAACAGAACGCGTTCTGTGTTTATTTTGTGCAAGAGTGATTCGTCAGTCAAGATAAGGTTAGAAGTTCCACACGTTTCGGCAGAAACGGTCGATTAAACAGTGACATCTCTGGTAATAGTTAATAATTATTACGGAGTATTTAACGGTTGTAATTGTCAAAGGCGTTTGTGAATTAGGGGATATTTTGACTAGGGTTTGCTCAGTTCTGCTGCAGAGGATAAAATAATCTTTCAGAGGTGTTTGAGGTGGATGCAAGGTGAAAGTTCGTTTAACTGGTGGAAAATATAAAGTTAATTTCTAGGCGGCCAGCCTACTGCATTCAGCTGCAGAAAACCAGCACTGATAGGCAGCAGACCTGCCCCAGTGTCCGCTGGGCGTAATTACAGTTGTGACCAACATTCTCCCAATCAGGTAGAGAACAACACCTACATCTGGTGGCCATTTAATAAATTACAGTTGCAACTGGATTTCCCAAACCACAGACCTGCACTCGGTACCATCTGGTGGTCACTAGTGAGAATTACATTTCCTACTTTGATTTTAATCACTCAATTCATTAACAAAGGCAGATAATTCCATCACCTATGATCAAAAGGGCATAACTTAAAGTTGAAAGTTGAAGTTACAGATCATTCATTACCACTTTTGGATAAAATTTAAGCGTTTTTGCTGGGTTTTATTGTGTGAAGCATGTTCTGATCTGACTCATAAAACTACCTTAGTTGTCTAACAGGAAGGTAGGTGATTCATATTAGAGAACACTAACATTTATTTGAAGCTAAGAACAGCATTGAATGTTTTAGTTTCGTTTTCCCATTTTTTAAATTTTATTTTGAATTTGGTTTTGGGTTGTTTCAAAATTCTTTCTCTTCTTCTTTCTTCCCCTTTTTGTGTGTTTGCTTTATTACTACCCCCATTAAGGCATAGACTTGGGTAAGCCACAGTTTGAATGGTCGAACCTGTGTGCCTATGTTAAGCAAACCCATACACCTGGAAGATACATGTATGAATCAGACAGCTAGCTGAACAGCTTAGCCTGTTTGTGTGCGGCTAATTAATTTAGCTATAATTTTATCACTGAACAGCTTAGCCTGTTCATGTGCTGCTAATTAATTTTAGCAATCTTTTAATCACAGAACAGCCTAGCCTGTTTGTGACTGAACAACTCAGTCTGTTGCGTTGCTGCTAATTTCTTTAGTGGTGGTTCATAGATTAACAGTTTTGTGTGTTTGCATTGTGCATTTTGGGCCAAAGATGGAGGGAACATCCCAGACTGCAGCTGGAGATGTGTGTATGGTGGAGGACCCCATAGGAATGCAGGCACAAGAGGTGATTGGGTCATTGATTCTGTTGTCCCCAGGGGAGCGTAAAAGTCTCAATGAGTATGGCATTGAGCAATGTGAAGCCAGGATTCAGGAGTTGCTCCAAGTCATTAAAAACCCACCAAAGGACAGACGGGTCTCAGATGTGTTAGGACAGCTCACTCTGTTATATCAGCGAAGGTTAATGTTGGAAGTTGACCAGCGCGTTAAACTGCAGTTCGAGCTGAATGATACTTTGCAGACGGTGGATGTCCTTAGAGGTGAACTAACAGAAGCTGGAAATAGATTGGAGACAATAGAGGGTAGCCATGCCACCCCTCCATCCCTGGAGGAAAGGGGGTACGAACTGAAACCCACCTCACAGGTTGAAACCTTTGGAGAACAGGTGTAAGTATTCAGAATAGGTTCAGTGGTGCGGGGCCCCACCCCACTGCAATCAGCAGCCACAAATGGTACCTGGCTGGAGACCCAGCAGGTGTAAATAGTTCACGGCTCAGATGCGAGCAGCCTTAAAACTTGACTCGCAGTACGGTCTTCTACGATCCCTCACCTCCGCCAAGGCGACAGGAAAGCCGCCCCTGGGATTCAGGTGGTTCCTACCGCCCTCAACCACTGCCCAGGACCCGAGTCCGGGAAGCACAGGGCCCACTGTTGTACCGGGAGCAGACTTCACTGCCTCCTCCGAGGATGAGGCGTGATGCACTGATACACCCTGAGTGCAGCCGGAGTGAACTCTCCGATGATGACTCAGATGGGCCGGCACCAAACCCTGAGAGTGGATTGCGCACCCGCCAGCTTGAGTCCCTTGCCAAAGACATAGAGCATTTCGACCCTAATAATGCAGAATCAAACATTGATGATTATCTTAGGGAAGTTGAACGCTGTCTTCTAGATTTGTACTGCCCATCAGCACGGGAAAAACTGAAGCTCATCTGGAAGACAACATCCAGGAGCGTCCATGTTTTCATGGAGAGCCTGACACCCACAGTCCGAGACCATTATTCAACCCTTTGCGAAGCATTAAGGGAAGAATATTCTGTGTACACGGACCGGGCCTCCGCCACACTTGGTGCTTTCACTATCCAGCAAAAGAAAAGCGAAGCACCCAGGGAGTATTACCGGCGCTTGAGAGCCGTTTACTTCCAAGGACGCAATGCGCCCGCCATTGAGGAGGAACATGCTTTTAAATCCCTGTTCCTCCACAACCTTCATGAAAGTGTGCGATATGATGTTACTATGTATTGCAGAACCAAGGCCATGAGCATGCAAGAGATCCGTAAATATGCTCAGATGGCGTGGGAAACACGTGCTCGCCCAACCAAGGGATTGGAGAGTGAGGCTAGGGTTTTACAGGTCCAGACTGAAAGAACCAGCCTTGTGTTAAAAGGTCAGGAAATGCCTTCAGCAGGAACCCACGTTAAGAACCGGTTCAGGGAACAACGTAGGTTTGGTCAGAACAGACGACCTGACCATCACGTGAAGCCTAAAGGTAAACCTGATGGAAAAGGGTGGAACCGACACACAGAAGGGATTATGGGGAAAGAGATGGAGGAGGCCTTATGTAAGATGGTGACAGAAGCGGTGCGTCAGGCCACCACGCCCCCAAAACCCTTGAAACAGGAAGCCGACCCTCCAGTTAAACCAGACCCAAACTTCCCGTCAGCATGACTAGGCGTGGACCCAGTCTCCACAGCCATCAGAATCTACCTGATCGTATGGGGAGACAAACCTGGGAAACTCCAAGTACCCCTTGGGACCTCCCCAGGAGAAACACCACAAAACCATCTTTCCAAGGTTCTCAGGTGAACTGAACCAAAATGGACATGCATGTCGTCTATACTGTCTGATCATGATAGGAGGACGTTTCCAACTGAGTTTCTATTCTAAAATAGGATCAGCAATCAACCTGATGTGCTCAATCATGTTTGAGGAGGTGAGTAGAGCCATGCTCTCCTTTGTAGAATATAAACTATCTATGTGTGTAACTGGAATGTGCAGATAGGGGAGAGGGGATTAAAAGCATAGGGAGTGAAACATAGAGAGTGCAAGGTCATAAATTGGTGAAGGACAGGGGATTACCAGATGGGGGTGAAGAAGATAGGGGAGGACAAGCTTGCTAGAAGAAAATAACTAGAAGCACTCCTTATTTGGACAGCAGAGATGCTTCGACAACTTGGGGGCGTCGTCCGGAATTTGGAAGAACAGGTGAAAAAATTGGGATCACTGACAAGGATCAACAGACATCGGACACAGGCTAGCCAAAAACCACAGAAAAGGTAAGCAGAACCTGTTTTATCAAACTCTGCTTTTGGATTTTCGATAGGCTAAATTAATATTGTGTCCGATGTCTGAGTAAGTCTGAGTCTGCCAAAACTTCAAGAAAAAGAGTGTCATAAATGTTGACTAGGATTTCAACTGGTGAATAGGATGTTGTTTTGAGAGAATTACAAGATTTAGTGGTGGTGTTGTGTGGAAAAATATAGTAATTTCTCGAACGTGGCAGTTCAGAGCAGTCCTCGACGGACTACTGTTAGCTGGGTTAGAGGCCCGAGGGGATTGAGAAACCTCAAATTCTACATATAACTGAGAAAAAGACTAGGCAAAATACACTGTGTGTGAATGCTGATGAGTAACAAAGACATTTCTCTGTGAAAACTCAGATTACAGACGTCTGCATAAACACAGAAGGAACAATATAAGCGGTGGAAAATGACACCGTAACAGATAGAAAAGTCCTATGAGTTAGAGATGTTTTTCTTAAGAGCTGTGAACAGAAGTTATTACAACTGTAAGAGTTGTGAGTTGGGTAAAACCAACACGATCAGACAGAAATAAAAGTTAAATGTGAGTTGGATAAATAACCAACAACAGACTTGTTAGGGTTAAAAAATGAATGAGCAGTGAGTTGGAGAACTAACCAACAGACTTGTTAGCATTAAAAAATGAATGAGCTGTGAGTTGGAGAAATAACCAACAACAGACTTGCTAGGGTTAAAAAGTGAATGAGCTGTGAGCTGGAGACACACACCAGCAAGACCAGACTAATTAGGAAAACACGAGTGAATGAAAGCTGTTGTGAGTGGGGAAGAACGCCAACGCAGCGAGCAGCTCCCATTGCGGGTTAAAAAAACGGTGTGAAAGGCCTGGGGGACTGGATAAGTGTTCAGTCTGGTAACCTGACGGTGATAACAAGGACTGGCCACTGAAAACAGGCTCCTGTGGGGTGAATGTGTTCTTGTGTCTTGAAGGTCGGTCAGAACTGAATGAGTGAGTGACTGAGATAACGCATTAAAAATATATATTTTAGAAAAAAGGATAGTAGTTGTCATAAGAATGGAAGGTGAATTTGATAATAGTGGAGAGAAACAGAATGATCCATGGAAGAGCATAGAGAACCAGCTCCTAGTAATGAAAGCTGCTATTAAGAAATCACTTGAATACAGAGAAGGACAGAAGTAGGTTAAACGGACGGATCTAAAGTAAATGAAGAATTGTCAAAAGATGGAAAGAGCAAGACAGATAGAGAGAATGTTGGCAAGTGGTTTTGGTTGAAGGTGAAAAAATCAAAACAGAAGAGAGACTTGGCTGATAAACAGTGTAGAGACAGCAGGTGGTTGGGCAGAGGAAAATGGAAGGAACTTAGAGACAAAGCAGAAAAAGATGAAAAATTATGGTCACAAATGGGTTTGCTGTGGCAGAGTAGTGATCATGCGATGACTGACAGGAAAAGCAGATAGGTTAAAGAAGGCAGTACAGTTGAAATTACACCATCATATGAACTTCTCGCACATCAGCACACTTTATCACACACCATGGCCCCCACTGCTCCTCTTACTGGCTTAAACTCCACGCTGAAAGTTACTGGGGGACACGTGAGCATGTGTGATTTACCGCCAGTAAATGGCCAGTCTCCTCCTGGCCCATCACCCAGCCCAAACCTTCTTATATGGGTCCACTGTTTCAACAACAATTTGGAGGAAACAGATACAAGCCATTCACACTGGGAGATCTCACCACTTTGTGTGATAAATTGCCCCCGATCACAGAAGGTGCATCTATATGGTTACAGACACTGGACTCCCTGACAGCAGGCACCACGTTAGCTCTAGGTGATTACAGGGCCATTGCTGGACGATGCATGAAGCCACACAGCTGTAGGGACATAGAGCTTGTTGCGGGTACAACAACAGCACCAGATGGGGAGACATTTACTTTCTATTCCACTCTCATAGGTATAGCTCTTAGACAAATGTATCCAGTAACCAGAGGATGTACAATTCAAAAATTTGAGTGGAACGCAAACACAAATCCTAGAGAATATTTAGATCAGTGCAAATCCATGTGGCAAACACAGACAGGAACTAATCCAGACAGAGCTGGTCCCCAAAGGGACTGGTTCCGGGATGCTGTTTTAAGAGGGTTACCGTTGCAGGTTAAAACTAATATGGAGGATAATCCCGACCTCCCTGGATCAGAGACGGGAGTATGGGATCACCATCTGATGCATCATTTATCTAAACTCAAAGAGGCAAAGCAAAATGAGGAGAGTGAATTAAAAACATTACAAACTCAACTCCTGAAAATGCAATTAGCAGAAGCTAAATAGAAGGTCGGGGAAAAGAAAAAGGAGGGTAAAACATCTAAAATTATGTATGAAGGTGCAGTGTCTCAGCCCCCTCAGGCTCCTCCATTTCCAGGAAATCGAGAAACAGCAGGACAGTGGCATCAGGCCTCGGTCCCATATCACGGACATGCTGGTCGTTTTGGGGGACGGGCAGGGCCAAGAGCAAGGGGATTCCAGAGAGGACCACAGAGGAGACTGGGTAATGCTGATGTGTGTTATTACTGCAATGAGCCTGGACATTGGGCCCAAGATTGCCCCCATAAGGATGGTCCACCCAGAGGGTATGGGTGTTATGGTTCCGCCATGGCTCCTCCGTTAGCTTATGTTTTCTTACCCCTGCTCCTCCCAGTTAGTTTAGTGTTTGTTTTCCCTTAGAGTTGTCCCAGGTTTAGTTTCCCTTCCGGTCCCTGCGTTTCCCAGCTCCCATAGCCATAGAAACGTTTTTCCCTCATTTCCCTACACCTGGTCATCACACCTGTCAGTACTCACCCTGTTTACCTGCCTCTCCTTCCCATTGTCTCACTATTCACGTCCCTCTGTATAAAAGCTCACCGGTTTCACGTCGCCGCGTCCTGCTATGTTCCTGCTAAGCTCCTGGTATGTTCCTGAGTCCCTGCCTGTATAGTTCCTGTTCTGTTCCACTACTTGTAAGTCCTATGCGTCTTTGTTATTTAGACCTGAACTTCTGGCCTCTGTCAACTCTGCTCATCAAGCCTTCCCAATAAATAATGAATCTTAACCATACCTTATGGCTCCCGAGTATCTCCCTGCATCCTGGTCCGACTCCTCAAACACAACCCCTGACATCTTTACTTCGAACTTTGTGAGAGCAGGAGACTCCAGACTGCAGTTATCTTCAATCAGCTTAGATAATGTCTTAAGATTATTCCCTGTAGAAGCAGTCTATAAAATGTGTGCCTGTGTTATTTTGTCTGTTTTTAAACCATACTGTGATAAAGAAAATAATACTTAATTGAAGTGTAATCATTTTACTGATGCTCGTACTCGTATTCGTACTCGTTGTCTTCCGCTTATCCAGGACTGGGTCGCGGGGGCAGCAGACTCAGCAGAGACACCCAGACGTCCCTCTCCCCAGACACCTTTTCCAGCTCCTCCGGGTGGAGCCCAAGGCGTTCCCAGGCCAGCCGAGAGACATAGTCCCTCCAGCATGTCCTGGGCCGTCCCCTGGGCCTCCTCCCGGTGGGACGTGCCTGGAACACCTCCCGAGGAAGGCGTCCAGGAGGCATCTGGTATATGTGCCCGAGCCACCTCAACTGGCTCCTCTCGATGTGGAGGAGCAGCAGCTCTACTCCGAGCCCCTCCCGGATGGCCGAGCTCCTCACCCTATCTCTAAGGGAGTGCCCGGCCACCCTACGGAGGAAGCTCATTTCAGCTGCTTGTATCCGGGATCTCGTTCTTTCGGGCATGACCCAAAGTTCTTGGCCATAGGTGAGGGTAGGAACGTAGACCGACCGGTAAATTGAGAGCTTTGCTTTTCGGCTCAGCTCTCTCTTCACCACAACGGACCGGCACAGTGCCCCCCTTTACTGCGGCAGCCGCACCGATCCGTCTGTCGATCTCCCGCTCCATTCTTTCCTCACTCGTGAACAAGACCCCGAGATACTTAAACTCCTCCACTTGAGGCAGGAACTCCCCTCCAACCTGAAGAGGACAAGCCACCCTTTTCCGGTCGAGTACCATGGCCTTGGACTTGGTACTCGACCAAGCGGCTGGGATGAGGATCAGCTGATCCTCATCCTAGCCACTTCACACTCAGCTGCGAACCGCCACAGCACATGCTGTAGGTCTTGGCTAGAGGGGGCCAGCAGGACCACGTCATCTGCAAAAAGAAGAGACGAAATCCACTGGTCCTGATAGGTATTATTTAATCAACTCAGAGGTAAGGAAAGACACCGAGTCAGTTTTACTTGCAAGGGTAGCTGTGCACTACAGACTACGAAGTATTAGCCCCCTCTCTCTTTATTTATACATGCTTGGTCACACACAGTTCAAACATCATTCAGGGTGGGGGTGTATGTGTGTGTGTGTGTGTGTGGGGTCAGAAAGGTTAGGGTTCATCTGTCTTGATTATAAACAAACAGAGGAAGTGGGAAGTGGGCACCTGGTGTATAGCCCCCAGATGCTGCTAATAATAAAAGCATAACTCATTCTTGTGACCATCTCCTTTCCTGCAACATGTAAGGAGGGAAAAGCCCTTAGATGAGTGATAAACAATACAAAAAGTCATAAAAACCCTAACAGTTCCCCCCTGTTTTATCACGAATAAGTCATGAGTAAATACATGTAAAATGAAACCCTCTGTGTAAGCACAAACCCACAGGACAGAAAACAGATTATTTTGTGGGAAACACTTACACGGTCCCTCCGCCAGGCGACCACCAATCATGGCAGAGTAAAACAATAATAAAGCAAAGAAACAAAATGTAATAATAAAAAATAAAATAATTAAAACAAGCCTTGTTCATATCATCATTGCACTTTTTCTCACTTCACTTAAACAGCAACTTCTTTCAATTTTCTGCTATAAGGTCATTTTATGAAGTACAATTATGAATACACTCAGGCATGGAAGATATATTCATTTACAACATGTCATCATAATCATCTGCTTTTGGGTTTAGTGTGGTGTCAACATTTACACACAGTATTTAAAGAGTATATGGGTGTTATCTCTACTTAAAAGAGCTTGTGCTTCATGACCCTAGACCGTCCTCGGTCAGGGGTAACAGACCATCTGCTGGTTCCTGAGACATCACCCAAAAGGAATGGTTTTTAGCCATTAAACTTCTGATAATGGCTTCTACAGCTTCCTCCTCTTATACAGATGTTCTAAAGAGTAAGGTAACCTAAAGGTCATACACTTTGGAACACTTAAAAAAATTATTTCCATTACAACTCCTTCCTTCTGATACTGAAAGCAAACAGTTTTTTCCTCAAAGAAAACAAATTATAACAACGGCGGAAATGAACACATTTCAAATTTGTGCCATAATGATAGATATCAAGCAATAAACATGAAAGTTAGACAAAAGCATCCAAGATTTCCTCCTCAGAGTCAGTTTCGCTGTCAAAGTGGGAGAAAAGAATTTGGCTGACCCTCGCCGTCCAGGCAAAGGAGCCCCTAGTAGCCACCAAATATTAGGAAATTAAGGAAAATAAGCATCATGGCGCATGTTTGACTGTCTCTCTGTTGCAGACGTCGCCAGTCCATCATCCAGAGAAAGGTTATGTGCAATGTGTAGAGGTCTTCCCTGTATGTTTCCTATGTGTCTCTCACTGTGATGTGTGTGCAGTGAGGCAAATGACCGTATGATTTCTAACTTTCAAGCAATGCGATGGCCTTAAGTAGATTCTGAAATAACGTTGCACTGCCCAAGGGATTATTGTGCCCTTGTAAGAACAGTGTTCTTCAACCACCTCTTCAGTTATTCGCCAGTGATCAGCTTACAGTTCTTTGTCTTGTGGTGGTCCGCTGTCCTCACACCTTTCAGGCCGTGGATGATCCAGTTGGAAGATGACTTGTGTCCTGGAAGCCAGATGAAGCTGGAGGAGCTGGAGCTTTCCTGGGTGTCTAGTAGGATCTGATATGGGCCATTCCAGCCCTGGACTTCCTGTGTTTTCTCCTATATTCTCTGACCAGAATCCAGTCGCCAGGAATAAAGGACTGGAGGGTGTAAGTGGCTATTTCTGGTAATGCAGCCTTCACTGTCTGTGAAACTTCAGAAAACACAGTGGACAGGTTTTGACAGTAACAACATCCTACCTTCACACAAAGATGTGAAAAAACTTGATCTTGGAAATATCCCCATGTTACTTTATTCTGACATTCCCCCCCTTCTGACGCAGGGTCCAACCCATGCGACAATCCAGCAAAAGGTTTAAACAAGAATGTTCTAGTAACCAAGATCAAATTAGATAGAACCAAAGAAATTAATTCTGACATAACTATGTGTCTCTTTGAATTTAACGAAAGCAGCATAAAGAAATTCCAGATGTTTTTAACTGTAACTCAGTTCCATCAACAGCAAAACACAACCTTCAGTCGTCGTACAGTTCATCAATATTTCACTTAGAAATTAGTCACATATCATCCTGATTTGTCTTGTATGAAGATAAGTTTTAGATTAATGGACATCTAATGTAATTCAGATGCATAAACCCTACAAATTCGAATCTAATAAATAATTCCCACCAAGTATGAAATCATAACTCTGATTCTTTATCAGAAATATATTCCTTACTTTTGGCATATCTTGAACTGTCAGTTAGCTTAATGGCTCCAGGGAAAACTTTCCATCTAATAAATCACCAATGATTCTGTATGCAAAACTAATTCTTCAAACTAGTTTAAACTATTTCATTAACCTTTTAATAGTAAAACACATAAATCTAAAAGTCATCCTACATCCAAAAAAACATGTTATTAAGGCAACAATCACTACAAGCATTTTGATTCTATTGTCTCTTAAACAGTGTTAAAACTCAGGAAGGGAGGTGCTGAGTGTTACCATGGGAGTAAAGGTGTGAACCAACCTGGTAGGTGGGCGGAGTCAGGCAGAACTAACCTCTGATGGGCACTATGGGCGGGACCCACAGTTTCTTCATCCCAACCCATCTTAGTGAACCTTAAACTGCAAAACTGTTAACATGCACCTACCTCAGAAACAAGCTGCTTCTTAACTCTCCTGAAAACTCAAAGTTTAATCAATCTGGAATTTAGAAACATTATTCTAAACATGGATTATTGTTTCATGCAACATATATAACAAACATTCATTCCATCAAAACAAAGACAAAACATCAAAGACAAACAAATGGCCAAATTTGAAGCTTCAATAATTAAAATAAATTTTTAACAATCTCTTTTCAGAATATGTTTTCTCAACCATATCTTTTAATGATATAATTGATCAATTTTGTTATGACAATCTTCAGGATCCTTTTTTAAAAATGAGTTTACATAGTCCAAAAAGATCTCAAAGTATTTAGAAGCACAGCAACAGTTTTCTCTTAAATGAATCCAAATTTACTGATGCTGAAACCTTTTGCTAATTCTTTGTACTGTAACTCTATAATAATAACTACAATCCTGAGAGTTATTGTTATAATTCTCTTTTTGTTTGGCTCAATTTGATCGCAGCTGTATTGCAGAATTTCAGGTTTAATGCAAAGAAGTATTTTAATTCAATTCAAATTCAAAGATACTTTATTGATCCCCGAGGGGAAATTAGAAAAATCGGCATTGACATTTTTATGGTATACCCAAACTAAACAAAACTGCAGTGTTTGACTTAATCAGAAATTAAGATAAGAAGCTTGTCTCCAAACTGGACTTTTTCCCACATAGTGTTTCAAAAAGAACAAACATAATTTTATTTAATTCAGGCTATTTAAATTTTGAGAGTTGGGGAGAACTTATTACTAGAACCCCTCTTTTACAATCCAAATGCTGATAAATGTTCCAATATTTTATCTCTTAGTAATCTGAAATCACCTTGTGTACCTGTCTACTCCTATGTATGCTGTTAATCTTTCAACCCTAAGAAATCAAACAAGGAGACTGGAGTTTGAGCCGACCATCCTCTTACTGTTAAGAGGGCCTTTATTTCTTTTCTTTTCCTAAAATGAAGAATTTTACTTCTCTTTATTCCGTTATACAAATCCTAACCTTGGTTCCAAAACTAAACTCTTCAACCCCAATCTGTGTTCCCCAGAGTAGAAATTTTGAGTATTATTGCATTTCAAAGCCACCAAATGACTGGAACTCATCATTGGCTTGGATCTGTTTTAATAGGTAATCGGTCTACCTTTAATTAAATATTATAATTTTATGGACCCAAAATCTATGGCTTACGGGCTTCAGGAGTCCAGGAACCACAAGTTGAGTACTACTGCATTGAACAATGGTGTTAACTTTCTGCAGAGATTGAAGGATTGGCTAAATATATTATTTCTGCTTGGACAATAATCAGATTTAAAATTATTAGTTCACAGCTCCTAATTTACCTCAGATCATATTTGCTCCTATCCCAGTTCATAAGAAGCTTCAGACAAACATTATGCTAAAAAGCCAAAAACAAAACAAATAAAAACCAGATCTGTTTTAAAATAAAGAAAAAGCATGCTTAAAAAACTTAGTACTGTGGTGGAAAATAACTCCACGGTTCTGAAGGCCTTTTCATGCAGAGTCTTTTAGGAAACATGAGATTAGTTTAATTTTTGTGTGGTACCACTGTCCAATCAGATTCTTTCTAAATAACCCCATTTTTTATTCTCATTTTAAAGGTTTGTTTTACCAAGGGAAATGTGTTTAACAAAACCAATTACTCTCAAAGTTTTAAAGGTTTTTAGCTGGTGATATCTCAGAAAACAACAAGTGTTTTAATATTTCTGTGCAACACAGAACTGATTAGGTTTCTCTTTCCTTCTCCAAAGGAAGAAAAAAGGAAACTGCAAAACCAAGCCTGCCATAGTTTTTGTCAGGACCTGATATAAGGTACAGTGTAAATCAACACGCTGCATGAATCAGAAGAGGGAAGAAAAACCTAATATAACCTCTTCCCAGCAGCTGCTGTGAAAAACAATGAATTTGTACTTTCCATAAGCGTCAGTTAACACTTGCGGACAAAAACTGCACCAAACTGTAAATACTGTGTCAGAGACTGTATGAAGACCATCTGCAGTAGAACTATGCCTGTTTTAATGAGGTCTCTACCCATTAGATTTATGGGATACAAACTCTGTTAACAGAAAATAATACCTGAAGGAGAAACCCATCAGGTTTTATGCATTCGCTGGGTTTTAAAAATACTCCTTCATGAGATCTGTCCCGAGAATAACATAGAAACACATGGTTACTGCTGAGTTTTGGAGATGTAACTTCCTCTGCTTTTTAATAACTTTTAATAACTAGAATAATTGACCCTGAATATTCCACGACGAAAGAGAACTTGCTTCTCTAAAAGAATTAACCTGGAAGTATCAAATGAGCTAAGTTATCACCCTTTTAAAGATACTTTTCTAACCCTAAAATAATATTTTAAACCGCTATATCTATCAACGTCAAGCAAGCGTCACATGAGCAGCGGTTAATAAGCGTTCTTCGTTGCAGAAAATAGCAAAAGATTTATGCAAATGTGTGTGTGTTTGTACGTTACCCCCATCAGTTTCTTAATCGCTCCAGAGTTAGACTGTCAGGCACACAGTCCTCTATCAGTCCAAAAACAACCAGGCCCTTTCCCAGTCTGTTGGTGAGACATTCAATCATTCTTTGTCCACTTTAACTTCTCCAGGAGGGAGAAAGAAGAAACTTTGCTCCGGTTTCTCTTCTGCCCGCATAAGATGTGCTTTCAATATAAATTCAGTGTATCACTCTTCTGGCTCTTGCAAACAGCATGGATCATTGTCCATCTCAGTGGGTTTGGGCCAGACTTCTTCTGAGTTTCGTTTTTTTGGTGGAAACTCACACTGCGATTTTCGACAAGCAGGCAGGCAAGAAGGCAGATCTCTCTCTTTCAGGCCGTGCTGGAGAAGCGTCTCTAGCGGAGTAGCCATGGAGAAGGGCAGGTTTCTAAAATCCAGACTCAAAAACACAGATGTTGAACTCAAATCCCGTATATGTGTATTTGTGTGTGAGAGAGGCAGAAGAAAAAGTTTAGTATAGGTTCAGATTTTGCACAAAGAAATATTATCAGTCAGTCAGTCAGTTGTCCACCTGCCTGTCACTTCCTTTCATAACATACACTATACTCCTTTCTAAAACAACTTTCTTTTCGCATTTCTAATGTCCCTTTTCACTTTTACCTTCTTTTCCGACTAATCGCAATATTTAAGACAAACGAAACTTCCTTCAGGAAAGTTTTAAGTTTTTTTTTTTTACTCATTTACACTTAAACTTCCACACTGAAAAACCAATGTTATCTTCCAAATTAAAGCACATTTAACACAATCATTCCCACTTTGATGTTTAGGAGATGATGGTTAATGTGTAATAAAAATAGGAAGAACAATAATATAGCACTCACCCAGTTAGTATTTTAACATATTTATGTCCCTTCAGCAATATGTATGGTTGACCTAGCTTAGTTTATGAGATCTCTTTATTATTTAACATTTAATTTAATTCCCTTCCGGCGGAATGTTACCAACCAAATTATCCAGTTCACTTTACAGCGCCTAGTCGTCTCTGATCTCCTTGCGGCGAGATCCTACCTAAATTTATCCCTATTTCTTTGCGGCAAAATAACACCTTTCCAATGCAGTCTCCTTTTGGCGAGACACTACCAAACGACTTTTAAGTACTTTTCTTCTTTCATTTATATAGCGCTTACTCTTATCTCATGTACTGTATTTTAAAACTGTCTCACCTCTGAGTTGACTTTCAGGTGACTCTGTCGGATCTCCCGGACCCGCCCAGCATCGAGCAAGACAATAATCCACCGGCCAGGTGCGAACGTCACACACCGGGACTTTCAGCCACCAGGCCTAGATGCGGCTGTACGGCAGCGCTTAACTCGACGTCAGGCTGTCTCCGGAAATCCGCCAGTCACTGCAAAGAAAGATAAAATCCGTTTAGTACTTATAATATCCGGCTCGAAGGACCAAATTAATGATAGGTATTATTTAATCAACTCAGAGGTAAGGAAAGACACCGAGTCAGTTTTACTTGCAAGGGTAGCTGTGCACTACAGACTACGAAGTATTAGCCCCCTCTCTCTTTATGTATACATGCTTGGTCACACACAGTTCAAACATCATTCAGGGTGGGGGTGTATGTGTGTGTGTGTGTGTGGGGTCAGAAAGGATAGGGTTCATCTGTCTTGATTATAAACAAACAGAGGAAGTGGGAAGTGGGCACCTGGTGTATAGCCCCCAGATGCTGCTAGTAATAAAAGCATAACTCATTCTTGTGACCATCTCCCTTCCTGCAACATGGAAGGAGGGAAAAGCACTTAGATGAGTGATAAACAATACAAAAAGTCATAAAAACCCTAACAGTCCCCAAATCAGACCCCCTCCGGCACTTGGCTGCATCTAGAAATCCTGTTCATAAAAGTTGTGAACAGGACCGGTGACAAAGGGCAGCCCTGCTGGAGTCCAACATGCACCGGGAACAGGTCCGACTTAGTGCCGGCAATGCGGACAAAACTCCTGCTCCTCTCGTACAGGGACCGGATGGCCCCTAATAAAGGGCCCCCGATTCCATACTCCTGGAGCACCCCCCACAGGGCATCATGAGGGACACAGTCGAATGCCTTCTCCAGGTCCACAAAACACATGTGAACCCTCGAGTACCCTGTAGAGGGTATAGAGCTGGTCCAGTGTTCCATGGCCGGGACGAAAACCACACTGCTCCTCCTGAAGCCGAGGTTCGACTATCGACCGGACTCTCCTCTCCAATACCCTGGTGTAGGCCTTTCCAGGGAGGCTGAGGAGTGTGATCCCCCTGTAGTTGGAACACACCCTCCGATCCCCCTTCTTATGAAGGGGGACCATCACCCCAGTCTGCCAGTCCAGAGGCACTGTCCCCGACCGCCACGCAACGTTGAAGAGGAGTGTCAACCATGACAGCCCCACAACATCCAGAGATTTGAGGTACTCGGGGCGGATCTCATCCACCCCCGAAGCCTTGCCACCGCGGAGCTTTTTAACCACCTCGGTGACTTCAGCCTGGGTGATGAAGAAGTCCGACCCCGAGTCCCCAGCCTCTGTTTCCACCAGGGAATGCGTGATGGCAGGATTGAGGAGATCCTCGAAGTACTCCTTCCACCGCCCGATAATGTCCTCAGTGGAGGTCAGCAGCCTCCCACCCCCACTATAAACAGTGTTGGCGAAGCACTGCTTCCCCCTCCTGAGGCGCTGGACGGTTCGCTTCGAGGCCAACCGGTAGTCCTTCTCCATGGCCTCACCGAACTCCTCCCAGGCCCGAGTTGTTGCCTCTGCCACAGCCCGGGCCGCAACACGGTACCCGTCAGCCGCCTCAGGAGTCCCACAAGCCAGCCACAGCCGATAGGACTCCATCTTCAGCTTGACAGCATCCCTTACTGCCGGTGTCCACCACCGGGATTTGGGATTGCCGCCGCGACAGGCACCGCAGACCTTACGGCCGCAGCTACGGGCAGCAGCATCGACAATAGATGCGGAGACCATGGTCCACTCGGACTCTATGTCTTCAACATCCGCCGGGATCTGGTCAAAGCTCTCCCGGAGGTGGGAGTTGAATACATCCCTGGCCGAGGGCTCCGCCAGGCGTTCCCAGCAGACCCTCACTATGCGCTTGGGCCTGCCAAGTCTGTGCGGGTTTCTCCTCCTCCAGCGGATTCAACTCACCACCAGGTGGTGATCAGTGGACAGCTCAGCCCCTCTCTTCACCCGAGTGTCCAAAACATGTGGCCGAAGCTCTGATGATACGACAACAAAGTCGATAATTGACCTCCTGCCTAGGGTGTCCTGGTGCCAAGTGCACTGATAGACACCCTTATGTTTGAACATGGTGTTCATTATGGACAATCTGTGACTAGCACAGAAGTCCAATAACAAAACACCACTCGGATTCAGATCGGGGAGGCCATTCCTCCCGATCACTCCTCTCCAGGTGTCATTGTCGTTTCCCACATGGGCGTTGAAGTCCCCCAGCAGAATAATGGAGTCCCTGGGAGGGGCACTATCCAGCGCCCCCGACAGGGACACCAAGAAGGCCGGGTACTCCACACTACCGCTCGGCCCGTGGGCCGAGACAACAATCAGAGACCTATCCCCAACCCGAAGGCGCAGGGATGCGGCCCTCTCATCCACTGGGGTAAACACCAACACGAGACGGCTGAGCTGGGTGGCAACAAGGAAACCCACACCATTCCGCCGCCTCTCCCCATGGGCCACTCCAGAGTAGAAGAGAGTCCAACCCCTCTCAAGGAGATGGGTTCCAGAGCCCACGCTGTGCGTGGAGGCGAGCCTGACTATTTTTAGTCGATATCTCTCGACCTCCCGCACAAGCTCAGGCTCCTTCCCCCCCAGCAAGGTGACATTCCACGTCCCTAGAGCCAGCCTAAGCATCTTGATCGGGCCGCTGTCTGCCACCCAATCCTCTTTGCACCAGTCCCTCACGGTTCCCCCTGCAGGTGGTGGGCCCACTGGGGGATGGCCTCGCGTCTCTCATTCGGGCTTGACCCGGCCGGGTCCCGACCAACCAGGCCACCAGGTGCTCTCCGGCGAGTCCCGACCCCAGGCCTGGCTTCAGGGTGGGACCCCGACTCCGCCGTACCGGGCGACATCACGTGCCTCGATATTTTAGTCCTCATGAAGGATTCTTGAGCCGCTCTTTGTCTGACCAGTCACCTAGAGCCCGTTTGCCATGGGAGACCCTACCAGGGGCATTTAGGCCCCAGACAACATAGCCTCTAGGATCATTTGAGCACTCAAACCCATCCACCACGTTAAGGTGGCGGTTCAAGGAGGGGCATTTTACTGATGCAAATTGTTTTATTTTTCTCCTTAGAAAGAAAAACTTTTAACCAATTTTAATAATAAACTGAATCCGACTGCACTCTTTGATAGTTAGGATTGATTGGAATGTATAAACCCAATTTGGAATTTGTATGATTCGATTGAATTGACTTTGCAAAATGCCTTGAGATTGCATGTGTTGTGAATTGCTATATAAATAAAACTGAATTGAATTGAATTTTTATTTTATGAATGAAATATACAGAGGCTCCTTGTACCCGTCTAACGGTGGATAAAAAAAAAATCATCTTTCAGACAGAATTTTAAGATTTTTCATATATTATGAAACTGATTATTTATGTATATTGGTATAATCTAATGAAGCTCATCAACCACTACAGTTTTCATAATTCCGAGGCTTCCAGACAACTATAGTTTTTATACTGATAATAATTTACACAGAGATCAACTCTTTGTACACTTCAATTATTCATTTAATTGTTACCTTCCACTTTCAAATTATGCAAGCCTCACTTGCCTGGGTTCATGCTTTAACAATAAGAAAAAGAGACTGATTCAGTTCATATTTATTTAGCACCAATTCACAACTTACTGCAAATTTTAATCCAATAATACAGACAAATTCCAAGTCAGGTACATACTTTCCAATTGATCCTAGTTATCATACAATTCAGTAAAATTCAGTTTATTATTCAAATTGGATAAAAGCTGTGCTCTCTAAGGAAACCCAGCAGATTGCATCGAGTCACTCACTTGCAGCATTGACTCTTCCTGGATTAGCATGTAGCAACAGAGGACCATTGCTTGAATTAAGTGGTTAAATATTGTGGAGATATATTATGTGTGTGCATTATTTTATAATGTGTGTGCATCATTATTGTGTTCATAACCAGTGTGGGGAATAAAATGTATAAATCTGTGTTAGTGGCTTGCAGCAGTGTTGTAGCACAAACTTGGCCTTGAGTGTGGTGAAGCAGAGAAATACTGAAGAACTGTAATGGTGGGAAAAGAATGTGAAAAGATTAACTGGCCAAGTACTCCCTTCTCATATCAGCAGAAAAGCAGAGTCCAGGTGCAGGACAATAGCTGTCCAAATATGGTAAGCCGGAAAAGTCTGTATGTAACTATATGTGTAAAAAAAACTGTGAAACAGGGCGCTGCCTATTTTCATGTGTGTTTCAATAAAAGCAATGGCCCCAGTGAGAAGCTTTGAAGTCATCTCGGTGTGTGGTCAGATCACATGACAGAGAGCTTCCCCAGGCCAGGTATTTGAATAACATACAGCTGTCTCCGTGTGATTTATTCTAATGTCTTGTGAATTCTTTCAGCTTACGGTGAATAAACGAACACGCAGAACACCCCTTGGGGGGGTGCTTCAACAATTGGTGACCTCCGACGTGATTCACGGCTGAATCAAGGAATTTGGACAAAGAGAGAGTGTGACAGATGGAAACCTCTGAGACCAGGGCACCCATAATTAATCATCAAAGGTGAGGCAGAGCCTATTTCATTAAACTCTCCGATTGAATTTATGTATAGGCCAAATTAAACCAGGTCTCAGTGGTTCTGAAACTCTGTAAAACTGTTAAAGAGTGTGCATTAACTGAATGTGTTAAAATGGAGTCAGATATGAAAAAGCTGAGATAAGACCAGGGGTGCAGTCCGCCTGGGTCAAAGGTTATTGCTGATAAACTGGGTTTAGTCCCGTGTTTTGGCAAAACACCAAGTATTGACAGGTTGAGGGCCTGACAGAACATCTGATTTTTTTCAATCAGGTGACAGAACATCTGATTTTTTTCAATCAGGTGACTGCTAGTTGAAAGTCTTGACAGAACATCTGATTTTTTTTCAAACAGGAGATCTGGTTCATTCAGAAATTTTACAGAGGGTTAAAGTCCCCATCTGGTGGCCACACGAAGGAAGTGCACAGCTGGCTGGGAGTGTAGTCGGTGTTGGATCTTTGAATACACGTTCTGAATTAAAAATGCGGTTGGATTTTTGATTATTTGAGGAAAATAAAAAGCATTTGTTGAATATATGGTGAAGTGAATTTGTAGAGAATTGTTTTTGCATATTTGTGCATATTTCCTGTGTGCGAGTGTCTGTCCACAGACTGTTGTGTTGAATTGAGGAAATATGAACTGAAATGTGTGTGTGCACTAAGCAAGAGGATCATTTGGGTTAAAATAACTGTTGTGTCCTAGGGATACGTGTCTGTGTGGCGGATTATAGAATAAATGTGAATATTAAGTGTTTTTTGCTGATATTAAACGGTAGTGACTGTGGGAAAAAGCTGACTGCATATGTGTGTGTGTGTGACTGGGACAGATCAGCAGAGAGCCAGTCTGCCATTGCGGATGAATAAATGCACTGTGTTGTTAACAAAAACAATACATTCATAAGCGGATTTTGTGCGCACATTGTGAAAAATTGATTGAACATTTATTCTGCAGGATTTTAAACAACATGGAAGATAAATTTCCAGACACAACAGCATGGGTGGATTTAGAAACACAATTAAATAATATACAAACACTGGTTCTCCAAACCAGGGGTACAGACGACGCAAAGAAGATTAAAAATAACATTGAAAAAAAGGTAAGACAACCACTGAAGGCGAATGGAATTAATTTGACAGACAAGTGCGATTTAGGTGATTGGTTTAGAAATAAACTGAACAAAGCGAAAAAAAAGACACAGGACGCACAAAGTAAGTTGAACGAAGCCACTGTTTGGTCCAAAGGTAAGCACAAGACCAACATAAATAAAGTTGAAAAAGAAGAAAGATTCTGGGCAGACATCCTTTTGATCTACCAAGGAGGAATTCACACAATGCAGCGGAAGAAACCCAGAGGGGGAGACAAGAAGGAGGTGTCAAAATCAGCTCAGGGGACGTGTCCAGACACACCTCCCGCATATAGATCCTCCTCCTCATGCAGCTCCCTCACTGATGCACCCACACAGCCCCCTGGTTGATTGTACCCCATATTGGAAGTACAGAATGGAACACTGGTGGTGCATGGATTAGACATCCCAAAAGAGGTGAATGAATCTGTCAGTGGAACTTCTGGATTATCTATGCCAGCATCTGATGGGTCATTTCAGGATGCAGAAAAAGCAGCCTTTCAAGACAGAGAGGTAAGAGAAAGACGACAACAGCAACAACGATACACGAGTAAAACAAACCCCTTTTACTCTACTCCACAGCCATCTTCCCACCCGGCCTCTCTACCTTCAGAGGCTGGGCCACGAGACCTATTCGGGCCATCCGCCCCAAACTCTGGCTTACAAAAATCAGGGACTGATCAGGTGGGATCAGTGTCCCTACTACTGAGTGGAACATGGAAATCAGATGGGGTTTTGTGCCCCACCCCTGGTCCCAGACCCACACCCTGTTATACATCAACCCCAGGAGCAGCCCTGGAGGAAAAAACACACAGCAGGCCACAAGAAGATGAAGACAACAGAGCAGACGCTCATCCATACACGCCTGAAGAGCCTGCCCCACCCGAAACCCACACAGCTTTACATTCCAGAACCCATTTAGCCCGCGGAGCAGCAGCTAAACCACAAGGCTTTAGTTATGCCCCAAAAACCCAAAAACCAACTACCCCCTTTTACAGCCACAAGGCTCTGGAGCCCCCGGTAGGTATAAACCGTTCTCTCTGGGCGACATTACAGCTCTCTGTGACAAGTTGCCCCCCATCTCTGAAGGAGCAGCAGTGTGGCTCCAGACTTTGGACACCCTAACCGCTGGCACCACCTTAGCATTGGGGGATTATAGAGCAGTGGCAGGACGTTGCATGCCACACCACACATGTAGAGAGATTGAGACAGCTGCTTTTACCTCCGGAGCCCCGGATTTTGACCTCTTCACCCAGCATGTCCACTGGCTAGGTGATGCATTGAGACAAGCATACCCTGTAACCAGGGGGCGCACCATTCCTAAGTTTGAATGGGACCCTAAAATTAACCCCAGGGAATACCTGGATCAGTGTAAATCCATGTGGCAAACTCAGACAGGAACTAATCCGGCTAATGAGGGGGCACAACGAGACTGGTTCAGAGATGCTGTCCTTAAAGGACTACCACCACAGATAAAAGCCAGCATGGAGGACAATCCGGACATGGCGGGAGTGGATACTGGAACTTGGGATCGCCATCTGATACACCACCTGTCCAAAATAAGAGAGGAACATAAGAAAGATGAGGAGGAACTTAAAACTCTGCAGACCCAATTGTTAAAAATGCAGTTAGCTGAAGCCAAACAAAAAGCAGGAGACAAGAAGAAAGACAATAAAACCCCAAAAATAATGTATGAGGGTGCGGTTTCTCAGGGTCCCCAGCCTCCTCCCTTTCCTGATCATCCGGACACGATTGCACCGAGGTCTGCAAACTCGGGTCCTTATCCTGCCCAACCAGGCCGGTTCAGGGGCAGGGGCGGGCCAAGGGGCCATGGATTCCGTGGAGGACCACCAAGGCGATGGGGGGGTGCTGACATTTGCTACTACTGTGAGGAGCAGGGTCATTGGAGCCGACAATGTCCATACAACCCTGAGGCATATGGTCGTGGGTATGGGCCCAGAGGAGGCCCAGGGCGATGCCCGTATCAAGGACGGGGTGTTCCACCGCGTGAAGGTCAACAGTACCAACCTTCACTTCAGCTGCCAGCCTGGGATGAACCCAGCTTTGGGCCAGACCACTACTGAGGGCCCCCACAGAACCCCCCGGACAGAGGGACTGAGGACCCCTTACTGTCCATGACGGTGTATGGACAAAATCTTCCTTTTTTGGTGGACACTGGGGCCACATGCTCAACTATTAAATGAGCCTCTCCTACCACCCTCTCCACAAGGACTACCACTGTCTTGGGCTTTTCTGGGGCTACACAGGTCCTACCTTACACCAAACCCCTAAAAACCGAGATAGGGGGACAGACTTTGAACCACAGCTATTTGGTGTCAGCGGACACCCCTGTCAACTTATTGGGCAGAGACATGTTGATTAAAATGGGAGCAACCATTTTATGTGGATCTGACAGACTGTCTGTGCATCTGCTCAATGGAACTCAACTAGCCTGTGGCAACAATTCCCGCCTCTCTCATGGACAGTATCTCATACAACCCCTGGCTGACCCTATGGCTGACATATATTGGGTCCTCCTGCATCCAGAAACCACAGCGGGCGGAGGCATTCTCTCGTCTTTCCTTCGGTGGAAATTCTGGATCTCGACCCTGGCGCCCTACGTCTCTCCCCCTGACCCGCCACATGTCACCCTCTTCTATGACAGGAATAACTGTGAGTGTTATCAGGAAAGCTTTGCTGAGGAGCTGGAGGGGACTTCCTGGGAGATCGCCACTGCAGACATTTATGTAGCCCCTGAAGGTGTCGTAGCCTCTGTACAGTTGTCTGCAGAACAGAAGGACTTGTTCAAAATGTGGTCTGATGGTGTACCCCATGTTTCACTGGCGCTCCACCCTGCCCCCGAAGCTCGCGAGCTGGGAGGAGTGTTAAAACGCTCCCTAGCCCTCACTGACTGGCATTCTTTATCCACACCCAATCTCTCTTATTCCCCCTCAGGTAACACCTACCGCATTACCAACATGTCCACAGACGTTGGCACCTTGGAACATGTGCAAATTCACAGACATCATGGGAGAGAAAAAACAGATCATCCAATGGCTGCAGCTGTAGTTCAGAGCATGCCACCTTCACTTTGCGCTGAGGGCCCCACGGATGTGGGACTCATTCAGTGCTCTCCCATCACTTTCCAGCTTAACTCTGACCGACTCATTTGGAAATCCCAGTACCCTCACAAACCAGCAGCTGAAATTGGAATTTCTGACACCATAGAGGGGCTGTGGAATGCTGGGGTGCTGGAACCGGCTGACGGCTCCTCTTGGAACACACCCATCTTACCAGTAGAAAAGAAGGGCACTGGGAAATGGAGAATGGCCCACGACTTGAGAGCAGTAAATGCAGCACTGTCCACTCCCACAGTCCCAGTGCCAAATCCATACGTTGCTCTCACTAACCTTAACCCTGACCATACATGGTTCACCTGCATCGATTTGGCCAATGCTTTCTTCTGCCTAGCTCTAGCTGAGGAGTGCAGAGAATGTTTTTGCATTCACATATAAGTCAAACAGGTACCGCTACACTCGTTTGCCGCAGGGTTTTGCTCTATCACCAGGACTTTTTAATCAGGTCCTTAAGGAATCCCTCCAAGACTGTCCCCTCCCCCCAAACACCACATTGATCCAATACGTGGATGACATTCTTTTGGCGACACCAACTGTTTCTGAATGCTTGGAGGCCACGGCTGTGGTACTCTCACACCTAGCAAAAGCTGGGTACAAGGTCAGCAAAGCCAAACTGCAAATTTGCCGGAAACAGGTGGATTTCTTAGGCAGGGTGATCTCCCAGCCTGGGACAGGAATGTCCCCTTCACATCAATCTGCTGTCCTTTCTCATCCAAAACCGGTGCGGGTGAAAGACATGCTTTCCTTCTTGGGACTCACCGGATGCAGCAGGTCCTACATTCCAGGATACACTGACCTGACTGGCCCACTCCGCGACTTAGTGAGGAAACAGGGCATGCGCAATTTGACGGTACCTCTAGAATGCACAACAGAAGCAGAGGAAGCCTTTATTGCTCTTAAAACCAGCCTTTCCCAAGCTGCTCACTTGGCACATCCAGACTACACATTGCCCTTTCATTTGGATGTTTCTGTAATAGCACATACTGCGAACGGAGTGCTGTTCCAGAAAAAAGGGGGAGTAAGAACAGTGCAAATGTACATTAGCGTGATGCTTGACAACATGGAACAAAGACACCATGAATGTACCAGACATGCAGCAGGGCTGGCAAAAATCATCCAAAAAACAGCCCATGTAGTGATGGGACATCCACTACATATTTTAACATCACATGGGGTAGTGGCATTTGTCAATTCCAAAACTTTCACACTCTCACCATTGAGACAACAGAGATTGAGTAAGGTGCTGGAGGTGCCAAGCATCATCTACAGCCATGAAGGGATCAACATGGCAGACAGAATGACAAAAGGAGAGCCCCACGTATGCGCCGAAAAAGTTGAGGTAAGTGACAAAATCAGACCAGACCTACAAGGAGAACCACTGACAGAGGCAAGGAACCAGTACACAGATTGCTGTTGTTTTAGACATGACACAGAGGGTGTGAAAGCAGCCTATGCAGTGGTGGAAGACACAGGGACGAACTTTGTGACTCTTAAGGCAGAAGGGCTGACAGACACCCAATCAGCACAGAGAGCAGAGGTGCTAGCAGTAATAGCAGCCCTAGAACTAGGGGAAGGACAAAAAGTGAACATTTACACAGACTCAGCTTATGTCACGGGAGCAGCACACGTGGAACTAAAGCAATGGATGAGAACAGGATTTAGAACAGCAGGACAAAAACCCATTAAACATGAGCAAGAAATGAGAAGATTAGCTGAGGCCCTACTACTTCCCCAAGAAGTAGCGGTCATAAAATGCAAAGGACATGATAACAGCTACACCAGGGTGGCTCAAGGAAATCAAGCTGCAGACCAAGCAGCCACAACCAAAGCTGGATATCTGCCCATACACATCTTGATGAACTCTGAAGTTGAATGGACACCAGAACCGACTCTGGAGGAGGTGAGTAGACTGCGAAAGGGGGCCTCACCGGAAGAGAAATCAGTCTGGAAGGCAAGAGGGGGAAGAAAAGACCAGGATGAACTATGGAGAAGTCCAGACGGACGTCCCATCCTACCCCCAGGGTTGACCACAGCAGCGCTGGAAGAAGCACATGGACCGGGACATGCAGGAACCGCAGTGATGAGGAAGAATCTTGAGCACTTGTGGCATCCATACATGAAACAGACGGTAGGTCATTGGATAAGCTTGTGTACCTGCCAACAATTCAATGTGAGACCCACTCTGAAGCCTGCACCAGGTAAGTTCCCTGTGGACCCGGTAGCAGGTAAGGAAATCATCATAGACTACACGGACATGACTGAGAAAGTGAATGGGTTCAGATATCTTTTGGTGTGTGTGGATGCGTTCACCGGTTGGCCAGAAGCCTGCCCAGCAAAAAAGGAAGACAGCAAAACAGTGGTGAAGTGTCTGATTAATCACTACATCCCCAGGCACGGTTTTCCTGCGAAAATCAGGTCAGACAATGGCACACATTTCAAAAATGAAGAACTTAGAGAGGTTGAAAGGTTCCTGGGACTGAGACATTCCTTTGGAACAGTGTACCACCCCCAATCTCAAGGGAAGGTGGAAAGGATGAACCAGACAATCAAAACTAAATTGGCTAAAATCTGTGCACAGACCAAAATGCATTGCCTTTAGCTTTGATGTCAGTAAGAAGCTCAGTGAGCCAGAGACATGGGTTGACGCCCCATGAACTGCAGACTGGAAGACCTTTTCCAGGCCCAAAAATAAGGTTACCTTTTTTGACTGAATGTGAAGAATCTATGTCTCACCGTGATTACTATAGATCTCTCCACAGCTTGGTTGCAGCATTCTCAAAACAGGTGGCCGCCCAACCATCCGAGGCTCGAGCCACCACCTCAGACGCAGAGTGGATCCTTCTGAAAGTCATCAAACGGAAGTGGTCAGAGCCCAGGTGGACGGGTCCATTCCAGGTCACAGAGATAACCTCACATGCAGTGAGAGTCAAGGGCAAAGGAGACACGTGGTATCATTGGAGCCAGTGTGCAGCAGCAGAGGCACCACAGAGATCGCTGCCAGAGGTCCAGCAGAACCTGAGGGACAACACCAGTACACCAGAAGACCTTTCTCACCCAATTCAAGGGGCAGAATAATCCCCTTGGGTGAGAAAGCGTTCATTTACACCTAAAGGTTAGTCAACACCTTAGGTGCACCGTCAGATCAGTGGTCCCACCAAATAGTGGCAGAATAATCCCCTGGTGAGACCACTTAGCTCCAGGTCAGTCTACACCTGTGAGTGAAGACCAGGACATCACACAGAAGAGGCGGATGTGACTGAGTTTTCTTCTCTTTCACTGTGTGGTCGTAGCTGCTCTCCCACTGCAACTACCACTTTTCGGTTTGACCTGTGTGATGTCATGAAGTGTGGGAAGAATCCGAATGCCTGGCTGGGGTATAATGTGTATTTGTGTGCCAATGTCGACGTGTCCGCCCAATGCGCTGCAAGCAGGACCTTGAGTTTATATGGCGGAAAAGAGCTTTGCGGAAACTGGGGTCACGCAGTGGGGTACACGGGCAGGTGGACACCCACCCTGACACATATAAATTTACGGAATCGAGAAAAAGCCAAACAAATCAGCCTGGTACGGGCGTCGACACATAGCGAACTTGGGGGTGTCAATACACTATTTTTGTCCATAAAATCGTTACAAGAAGGTTTGCATCGCACTTCTCACAAGTGGGATCAGGTGATGTATTTCACTCTAGGGGTACAGGTACCAGGGACCGACCCCCAGGTATTAATCAAAGTCAATTTAAATAAACCAACTCCCCAGGGACAGGCCACCAATGTTCCTACAGTTCCAGAACCAGAAGACCAACCAGAAGGGGTGATAAAAATAGACTACAAGACCTTAAAACCCATAGAAATTATCCAGATGGCCACGGGATGTACTGAAGATAACCTCTGGCTCCAATGGATAGCTCAGAATGCCAAAGAACAAAGTAAATCGGACTGTGTAGCATGCGCGGCTGCAAGACCACATTTAACTACTGAACCTGCACCTCTGACGGTAAAACTGAAGTCCTTGTTTGAGCCCCTGATAGATTTATACCCAGGATAATGGAAGCTCTTGGTCCTCTTGGCAAATTTGCTAAATCTTCCATCAGGAACCTTGGTGTAACCTTTGACTCTGCTTTCTTCTTAGATACCCACATCAAATCTCTGGTTCACTCTTGTTTTTATCATTTACGTAATCTTGCTAAGTTAAGTCCCATTGTGTCACGTTCTGAACTTGAGATTACTATTCATGCATTCATTTCCTCACGTTTGGATTACTGTAATGCTTTATTTACCTGTCTTAGCAAAAACTCACTGGAACGTCTCCAGGTTGTTCAGAATGCTGCTGCTAGACTTCTAACAAAATCTTCTAAGTATTCCCACTCCACACCGTTACTCATCCAGCTGCACTGGCTACCCATTAAATTCAGAGCTCAGTTTAAGATTCTGGTCCTGACTTATAGAGGTCTTCATGGTCAAGCCCCAACTTATATCAGTGAACTCTTATATCCGTACAATCCCCCCAGGTCTCTGAGGTCATGCGATAAAGTCCTACTGGCAGTACATCACACAAGGCTGAAAACTAAGGGTGATAGAGTTTTTGCAACAGTAGCTCCCCGACTCTGGAACTCTATCCCCTTGTGTATAAGGACTGCGGATTCGGTGGTGTCTTTTAAAAAACAGCTAAAAACTCATCTTTTTAGGCTTGCGTTTGGTTAGTTTATTTTTGATTTTATCTTATCTTCTATTTTACATTTATAAATATATTATTCCAATTGCACTTTGTATTAGTGTTGTGAAGCACTTTGTGATCTGTGTCTTGAGAGTTGCTATATAAATACAATTTTACTTACTTACTTACTCTGTATCAAGAGGACACGTGGGGTTACAATTGCATGATACAACTAACTAATGAGGCCACACCAGCTGACTGCGCCACACTAGCCAGCATTTTTTCCCCCATCCCAAATAACACCAAAACAGGGCCCTTTACCCCTCTACGGAGAAATGGCACATACACTTGTTTTGACTTCACTTCCACAAAACCACAGGTAAATGTAGGACAAATTCCTCGCGATTGGTGTAACATCACAGTGCCAGGCTCAGTGATAGGTCCCTGGGCACGAGCAGGACTTTACTATTATTGCGGCGAACATAGACTGCTCACTAATATACCACAAGAGACTGTAGGATTGTGTGCCATGGTTCGGCTACAGGCACCACTGATCCTGATAGGACCTAATATAACATCTGCTCCGACCACACATGATAAGACCAGGGCGTTAACACGTAAAAGAAGAAGGCACGTCATGAAAAGGAGCGCAGGAACCTTTGATTTAAGTCAAGGCTCCCCCACTTACATTGATGCCATAGGAGTGCCTCGGGGTGTGCCAAATGAATATAAAATCACGGACCAAATCTCAGCAGGTTTTGAAAATATCCCAATCATTGCAGCCTTTTTTCCGGTGACCCCAAATAAAAACGTAGACCGCATTAACTACATCCATTACAATGTCTTATGTCTAGCTAACCTAACCAGGGACGCAGTAGAAGGCCTGTCCGAACAAGTGTCTCCAACCTCCCTCATGACTGTGCAACACCGAATGGGATTAGATATGTTGTTAGCAGAAAAAGGGGGCATCTGCGCGATGTTTGGGGATATGTGTTGCACTTTTATTCCCAACAACACTGCACCGGATGGTTCAGTCTCAAAAGCTTTAGAAGGGTTAAAAACACTCTCGGCCACAATGCATGAGGTATAGACAATCAGTTAGAAGACTGGATGACAGGAATGTTTGGACACTGGAAAGGGATGATTATGTCATTATTCATATCCATTGCTGTTTTAGTAGCTATTATGGTTACCTGTGGATGTTGCTGTGTACCATGTATAAGATCTTTAATTGTTCGCTTTATTACTACAACCATTGAAGGGAAAAACGCACCTCCTTCCCATATGATGCCTTTGCTTGCGGTTGATGCTAACGAGGAGGAGGACGAAGAGTAACACGTAAGAGTAAGTCACAGGGCTAATACGTTTTTGTGTGCTAATACTTTTTGAGTGATAATACTTTCTGAGTGCTAATACGTTTTTGTGTGCTAAAACTTGTCTGACATGTATTACTGTCTAGGGTGCAAATACTTTTGTAGGGTGTGAAAACTTTTGACAGTGTGAATACTTTTTGTAGGGTACTAAATGATTACTGTCTAGGGAACAGAAGGATGGTAGAATATTTTATTGGCATATTTTGACAGACTATGGAATATAGCACGGATGGACACCCTCCAGTTAGAGGGGTCACGACTCCCTGTCAAGATTTAGAAGGTCTTAAGCATCCTTGGGACTGCGAAGGCCCGACAGACAATAGTCCCTGGGCACATGGCGTGGCATTGGAGGCAGGGTCAAAAAGCATTATGACAAACATTTCCTTCTGCTCCACAGGTTGTAATGACTGTTAAACTCTTTTATTTAGCATCTCCGAGTAGTGGTGAAGTCTCGCAGGAGACTTCAAAAAGGGGAAATTGTGGAGATATACTATGTGTGTGCATTATTTTATAATGTGTGTGCATCATTATTGTGTTCATAACCAGTGTGGGGAATAAAATGTATAAATCTGTGTTAGTGGCTTGCAGCAGTGTTGTAGCACAAACTTGGCCTTGAGTGTGGTGAAGCAGAGAAATACTGAAGAACTGTAATGGTGGGAAAAGAATGTGAAAAGATTAACTGGCCAAGTACTCCCTTCTCATATTAGCAGAAAAGCAGAGTCCAGGTGCAGGACAATAGCTGTCCAAATATGGTAAGCCGGAAAAGTCTGTATGTAACTATATGTGTGAAAAAAACTGTGAAAAAGGGCGCTGCCTATTTTCATGTGTGTTTCAATAAAAGCAATGGCCCCAGTGAGAAGCTCTGAAGTCATCTCGGTGTGTGGTCAGATCACATGACAGAGAACTTCCCCTGGCCAGGTATTTGAATAACATACAGCTGTCTCCGTGTGATTTATTCTAATGTCTTGTGAATTCTTTCAGCTTACGGTGAATAAACGAACACGTAGAACACCCCTTGGGGGTTGCTTCAACAATATGCAACAATCCCTCATAAACTTATCTGATGTAAGCAAGCAGTGAGGTCTTGCAAACGTCAGGCGCAACCCCAGTTTCAATGTACTTTAGACATCTGCCTTCATAGCAACTGTAACCCAGCCCAAAATGGTGATATTTTGTATTGAGCTAAGTACATATAGTAGGATTCTGGACTGTGTTCAAATCATTGTGTTAAATATTGCAGCCCACTCATATCCATCTGAAGTAGTTTTAGTTACTCAGGATATCTTCGCTGATATGAAAACTTGTCTAATAATCTGAAAATTTTTATTTTGTCAAAAAAAGAAAAAGAAGAATTATCTGAGAGAACAAAATCTTTTTCACAGTTCTTTATATCTCTGCTGCAGCTCTTCACACCAGCCACTCAGTCAGGACCAATCAGGTTCTTTCCATCAGTCACTTCAAATAGGAAAAGGCTGTCTCACACTGGTGAATGGTTGGACATTATGGACCGCTGCTGGAGAGACATGAGGATGCACACTCACATACATTTAAAAGTAATGCCTGGGTGATGACAGACTGTGTTATGACTACAGACTGCTGTGTGAGTGTGAGGTGGCCACATTTCCATGACAACACGTCAGTGACGAGTCTGGACATTTTCACTGACTTATTCATGATTCATAAAGGGATGGAGGAGAGTTTGGCAGGCTAGGAATTGAATCCCTTCTTCCAGAATGTGAAATCCAAACATCCTGTTTGGCATGTGTGCTAGGTGTTTTTGTGATTGAGTCTCAGTGTGAGGCCATCTGCACACAGTTTAACAGGGGCTGAGATATGGAGGCTTGTGAAAAAGACACATTAACTGTCGAGAATACGGATGATTCACAGGCTCACAGCTGGCTGAATAAAGCTGGAAATAGTCACCTGATTGTGTTGCTGGCCAGCAGCAGGATGATGGATGTCTTACAGCCAACAGTCCGTGTTTAATGTTTCCTTCCACCAGGGCCTCCAACTGTACAGAATCCCCCATCGTGCTGCACAGTGAGATGCCTTCCGAAAGCCAGGGCAGCAGTAAACTACAGCATGTTACAGGGTCAGGAGGCTAAGTGGCTTTAATGTGCAAGCAAACCTGGTTGGGATGGAGGGCAGAGCTAATATGAAAATCCATGAGAAAAAAGAAGTAATGTGAGTGCTGGGAATAAAATGTCAGGCAAAGATTTAAAGCAAAGGAAAGTTGAATGACTTCACTCCTGCTGGTGTCTCCAGATGATCTGGGGCACTGATTCACGCTGGAACTGTGGTGCTGATGGATGGGAAATGCCTTGTTACAGAGTTCCACAGTGACAGACAGAAAGAGTAAGACACAAACGCACAGTGTACCCGAGAGCTCACACTACCTCAGACACGTCCAGCAGCAGATGGGAAGTTCAAACATCTTCACATCGAGATGTTTGCATGTATTCACAGCTGAACTCTCTCTAGTTTCATTAGTCCTATCTTATGAATGTTCATTATCAGCAGGAACTAATGTAACATGTTTAATAATTAGTGCTCAGAAACTGTTCCATGTCCAACTCTATGACAACATAAAACTATTGAAAGCAACTGTTGGATCAAATGTTGGGTTTCCAGATGAGCTGGAAATGTTGACCCAAAGTCATAAATGTTGGAGAAAGAAAAGCAAAAATGTATCCTTATTTTATACCAATGTATGCTTGTGAAAATTCTGATTGTTGTTAATAGCTGTGGGTGCAAATGCCTTGTTGATGCCAGAGGTCAGAGGAGAATGGCCAGACTCGTTCCAGCTGATAGAAAGGCAACAGTAACTCCAATAACTACTCATTACAACCAAGGCATGCAGAAGAGCATCTCTGAACGCACAACACGTCTAACCTTGAGGCGGATGGGCTACAGCAGCAGTAGACCACACCGGGTGCCACTCCTGTCAGCTAAGAACAGGAAACTGAGGCTACAATTCACACAGACTCACCAAAATTGGACAATAGAAGAATGGAAAAATGCCTGGTCTGATAAGTCTTGATTTCTGCTGCGAAATTCGGATGTGGAGTCAACAACATGAAAGCATGGATCCATCCTGCCTTGTATCAACGGTTCAGGCTTGTGGTGTAATGGTGTAGGGGATATTTTCTTGGCACACTTCGGGCTCCTTAGTACCAACTGTGCATCGTGTCAGCACCACAGCCTACCTGAGTATTGTTGCTGACCATGTACATCCCTTTATTACCACAGTATACCCATCTTCTGATGGTTACTTCCAGCAGGATAATGCGCTATGTCATAAAGCACGTATCATCTCAGACTGGTTTCTTGAACATGACAATGAGTTCACTATACTCAAATGGCCTCCACAGTCACCAGATCTCAATCCAATAGAGCCCCTTTGGGATGTGGTGGAACGGGAGATTCGCGTCATGGATGTGCAGCCGACAAATCTGCAGCATCTGTGTGATGCTATCACGTCAATATGGACCAAACTCTCTGAGGAATGTTTCCAGTCCCTTGTTGAATCTATGCCACAAAGAATCAAAGCAGTTCTAAAGGCAAAAGGGTGTCCAACCTGATACTAGCAAGGTGTACCTAATAAAGTGGCCGGTGAGTGTATTTCCTGATGTTGTCATTAAAGTACTAAACATAGTAAAACATAAGAAAACCTCCAGTGTGAGCTATACGCAAAAAGCTTAAACAAAGGAAAAGAAAACAGTTTCTCATATGAAACACCTTTAATGGTGTCAGTGTTGCCTGTACAGTGGAAATCGCAGATTTACTTATAAAAAAACATAACTTTTATTTTTTTTGCTGTGATATTATTTAGATTAAACTCTTCCTGTTTTACATCAGATATGATTGCCTAAATTGTTTATATTTGCTGAATGCCAGAATGAGAGATACATTTTTATTAGTTTCTTCAGATTCATTTCCTCAGTATTTGTTCTGTCTTGGGTCAAAGGTTTTGGGATTCCTTCAACAAGCTTTTTACAATAGTTTACTGGATTTTTGCCCCATTTCTTCTGACTACTTGGAACTGGGTCAGGTTTGTTGGCTTCCTTGTTCACACACCTTCTTAGCTCTGCCCACAAATTTTCTTTGGGTCTAAAAATTAATCTCCAGCACTTTCAAATGATGTTCCTTCTGCGCACCTCTCCTAACCCCGTAACCCGGAAAAGTTTAGCCTATGCAACATTAAATAAAAGGTTCTGTGTCTGGATAAAAATATCTCGTTTTAACTGTACATTGAACTACAATCTGATAAATAAGAAGACTGTTTATCAGTGTGTTTATCTGCTGTTTGTCGCTGTGATCCCATCTCCATTTGCTCACCAACCTTTTCTCTTGCACAGCTGCATTCTGCTAGCCCAGAAAACATACAGAGATGTTGCCTTTTGTGCTTGCTCACAAGAAGCCCATGTTTACAGGGATGCACTGCCTGGCTCTGGTTTCTGTTTGCAGTTACCCAAGCATGTGTCCTCCATAATCCTTCATGGTTGACTTGGAAGGAGGAGCATAATATTTTCATTTGTTCCGAGTGTGACTTCAATTTGCTTTTCCCTCAGGTTGCAGAGCATTAAATATTCATCAAGTAAAAACTTATCTTGATTTTTTTTTTTTTTTTTTGCAGTTACATCACATTCCCCTGATTTTTTTGAGCTTCAGATCACAGCTGTATTTATTGGACTGGATGAACAACCTAGGTAGCTGCTCAAGGAGCCAAGTATTCCTACACCTTAAACTTTTCACATTATGTTACATTACAAGAGCTGCATGTCACTCAAAGTTAAGCTTATAGGTTTCTTTAGGGAAACTTGTGCTGTTTTAGTTCCAGTGCCTTGCAAAAGTGTACACCTTGACATTTTTAACATTTGACATTTGAACACTTAAACACAATATAACTCCAAGTAAATCAAACTTCTGTGAAAGAAAACTGTCCACCTAGGAAGCAACACTGATTGACAATCAATTTCACATGCTGTTGTGCAAATGGAATAGACAACAGGGGGAAATCTTTGGCGATTAGCAAGACACACTAAATAAAGGAGTGGTTCTGCAGGTGGGGACCACAGACCACTTCTCAGTACCTATGCTTTCTGGCTGATGTTTTGGTCTATTTTGAATGTTGTTGGTGCTTTCACACTTGTGGTAGCATGAGACGGACTCTACAACCCACACAAGTGGCTCAGGTAGTCCAGATCATCCAGGATGGCACATCGATGCAAGCTGTGGCAAGAAGGTTTGCTGTGTCTGTCAGCGTAGTGTCCAGAGTCTGGAGGCGCCACCAGGAGACAGGCCAGTCCACCAGGAGATGTGGAGGAGGCTGTAGGAGGGCAACAACCCAGCAGCAGGACCGCTACCTCCGCCTTTGTGCAAGGAGGAACAGGAGAAGCACTGCCAGAGCCCTGTAAAATGACCTCCACCAGGCCACAAATGTCCATGTGTCTGCACAAACGGTTAGAAACCGACTCCATCAGGACGATATAAGGGCCCGACGTCCACAAATGGGGGTTATGCTCACAGCCCAACACCATGCAGGACGCTTGGCATTTCCCAGAGAACACCAGGATTGGTAAATTCGCCCTTGGTGCCCTGTGCTCTTCACAGATGAAAGCAGGTTCACATTGAGCACATGTGACAGACGTGACAGAGTCTGGAGACACCGTGGAGAGCGATCTGCTGCCTGCAACATCCTTCAGCATGACCTGTTTGGCAGGGGGTCAGTAATGGTGTGGGGTGGCATTTCTTTGGAGGGCCGCACAGCCCTCCATGTGCTTGCCAGAGGTAGCCCGAATGCCATTAGGTACCGAAATGAGATCCTCAGACCACTTGTGAGACCATATGCTGGTGCGGTTGGCCCTGGGTTCCTCCTAATGCAGGACAATGCTAGACCTCATGTGGCTGGAGTGTGTCAGCAGTTCCTGCAAGATGAAGACATTGAAGCTATGGACTGGCCCACCCGTTCCCCAGACCTGAATCCGATTGAGCACATCTGGGACATAATGTCTCGCTCCATCCACCAACATCACGTTGCACCACAGACTGTCCAGGAGTTGGCGGTGGCTTTAGTCCAGGTCTGGGAGGAGATCCCACAGGAGACCCTCGCCGTCTCATCAGGAGCTTTCCCAGGCGTTGTAGGGAGGTCATACAGGCATGTGGAGGCCACACACAATACTGAGCCTCATTTTTACTTGTTTTAAGGACATTACATCAGATTTAAAGAGGAGCGGCAAATGTAAAGGAGGTGGACTGGCAGTACTTGTGAACAACAGATGGTGTAATCCAGGACATGTAACTGCGAAGTGTCATCTCTGCAGTCCAGATATTGAACTGTTGGCAGTAAGTTTTCGTCCATATTATTTACCCAGACCACTTCTCAGTACTTATGCCTTCTGGCTGATGTTTTGGTTTATTGTGAATGTTGGTGGTGCTTTCACACTCGTGGTACCATGAGACGGACTCTACAGATTTGAAGAGAAACAGGAATAAGTCAAAAACTATTTCTATAATGGGAGAAGAAGTGGAGGAGTATAAATACACGGTGTTCACCTGGACAACAGACTAGAGTGGACATGCAACTGTGAAGCCATCTACAAGAAGGGACAGAGCAGACTGTACTTCTTGAGAAAGCTTAGGTCCTTTGGTGTTTACAGCAAGATGCTGCATATCTTCTATAAGTTTGTTGTGGAAAGTGTGATCTCTTCTGCCATCATTTGCTGGGGAACCAGCATCAGAGCCAGGGACTTAAAAAAGCTCAACAAGCTGATAAAGAAGGCTGGCTCTGTTCTGGGGACTCCTCTGGAACCTCTGGAGATCATTGTGGAAAGACGGATTCTTCATAAAATGAATAACATTATGGAGAACCCTGAGCATCCTCTTCATGAGACTGTCCTACAACAGAGTGTCTTCAGTCAGAGGCTTCTTCAGATCTGCTGTAAGACAGAGCGCTACAGGAGATCCTTCCTGCCCACAGCCATCAGCATCTACAACGGCTCTTCATAATGAGCTACAACATTTAATTTACCTTCGGGATTAATAAAGTATTTTTGAATTGAATTGAATCAACGTTGGATCAGTCTGTAGTGTGTTTTTCCACTTTAATTTTGTGTGTGACTCCAAATCCAGGACTCCATTTGTTAATAAATTTGATTTCCATTGATGATTGTTGTGTGATTTTGTTGTCAGCACATTCAACTTTGTTCAGAACAAAGTATTCAATGGGAATATTTCATTCATTCAGATCTAGGATGTGTTATTTGAGTGTTCCCTTTATTTTCTTGAGCAGTGTATAGTGTACAGTGTACAGGACTATCAGTCGTGCACTCCACAAATATGATCTTTATGGAAGAATGGTAAGAAGAAAACCATTCTTGAAAGAATGCAATAAAAAGTCCGGTTTGTAGTTTGCCACCAGCCATGTTAGGGATACAGCAGACAGGTGGGAGACGTTCTGATCAGATGAAACCAAAACTGAACTTAAGGCATACAGACAAACCACTATGTGTGGCAGGAAGCATAGCAGAGAGGGAAGCATGGTTAAATCACCAGATATTGCCACAAAAGAATTGGGGTGTTTTTGTCTGTAGCTTAGCAACAATTGTGCTGATGACATCACATGCAGTGTCAGCAACAACTGATGGGGGAATGTAAACTGTTGCCAATACAGGTCCTTCTCAAAATATTAGCATATTGTGATAAAGTTCATTATTTTCCATAATGTCATGATGAAAATTTAACATTCATATATTTTAGATTCATTGCACACTAACTGAAATGTTTCAGGTCTTTTATTGTCTTAATACAGATGATTTTGGCATACAGCTCATGAAAACCCAAAATTCCTATCTCACAAAATTAGCATATCATTAAAAGGGTCTCTAAACGAGCTATGAACCTAATCATCTGAATCAACGAGTTAACTCTAAAAACCTGCAAAAGATTCCTGGGGCCTTTAAAACTCCCAGCCTGGTTCATCACTCAAAACCCCAATCATGGGTAAGACTGCCGACCTGACTGCTGTCCAGAAGTCCACTATTGACACCCTCAAGCAAGAGGGTAAGACAGAGAAAGACATTTCTGAACGAATAGGCTGTTCCCAGAGTGCTGTATCAAGGCACCTCAGTGGGAAGTCTGTGGGAAGGAAAAAGTGTGGCAGAAAACGCTGCACAACGAGAAGAGGTGACCGGACCCTGAGGAAGATTGTGGAGAAGGGCCGATTCCAGACCTTGGGGGACCTGCGGAAGCAGTGGACTGAGTCTGGAGTAGAAACATCCAGAGCCACCGTGCACAGGCGTGTGCAGGAAATGGGCTACAGGTGCCGCATTCCCCAGGTCAAGCCACTTTTGAACCAGAAACAGCGGCAGAAGCGCCTGACCTGGGCTACAGAGAAGCAGCACTGGACTGTTGCTCAGTGGTCCAAAGTACTTTTTTCGGATGAAAGCAAATTCTGCATGTCATTCGGAAATCAAGGTGCCAGAGTCTGGAGGAAGACTGGGGAGAAGGAAATGCCAAAATGCCAGAAGTCCAGTGTCAACTACCCACAGTCTGTCATGGTCTGGGGTGCCATGTCAGCTGCTGGTGTTGGTCCACTGTGTTTTATCAAGGGCACGGTCAATGCAGCTAGCTATCAGAAGATTTTGGAGCACTTCATGTTTCCATCTGCTGAAAAGCTTTATGGAGATGAAGATTTCATTTTTCAGCACGACCTGGCACCTGCTCACAGTGCCAAAACCACTGGTAAATGGTTTACTGACCATGGTATCACTGTGCTCAATTGGCCTGCCAACTCTCCTGACCTGAACCCCATAGAGAATCTGTGGGATATTGTGAAGAGAACGTTGAGAGACTCAAGACCCAACACTCTGGATGAGCTAAAGGCCGCTATCGAAGCATCCTGGGCCTCCATAAGACCTCAACAGTGCCACAGGCTGATTGCCTCCATGCCACGCCGCATTGAAGCAGTCATTTCTGCCAAAGGATTCCCGACCAAGTATTGAGTGCATAACTGTACATGATTATTTGAAGGTTGACGTTTTTGTATTAAAAACACTTTTCTTTTATTGGTCGGATGAAATATGCTAATTTTGTGAGATAGGAATTTTGGGTTTTCATGAGCTGTATGCCAAAATCATCCGTATTAAGACAATAAAAGACCTGAAATATTTCAGTTAGTGTGTAATGAATCTAAAATATATGAATGTTAAATTTTCATCTTGACATTATGGAAAATAATGAACTTTATCACAATATGCTAATATTTTGAGAAGGACCTGTATAACACTGGTGAACTCTCTGGGTAAATAACATAGATGAAAACTTACTGCAAAACAGTTCAATATCCGGAGTCAGGGATATGATCCTTAAGCCATGTATCAGTGAAACACATAATACTGCATTCCTGATACTCTGCCTGGGTCCTTTGTAGGGCTTGGAGTTCATCCAACTTGTTTTCCAACAAGCTCACATTGCCCATAATGGAAGACATGGTTTGAACTTCCTTCTCGTCTCTCTTCTCTTTGTTTTTGCTCTGCATCCACGGTGCATCCTTTTCAACTCATCTGGGATTTAGAGCTGTAGTTGAAGTATTTTTCGAGCTTTTGGGATTTTAATCAGCTACCAGTTAAAAAAACACCATGTTGTTATCATAACGCACCATAACAAATAACCATAACAAAAAAGTAAAAATGTAAATATAGATATATTTATATATTTATCCACAACAAGAGGAATTAGAGTTCCTAAAAAGAATATATCAGAATGAAAAGTAACAGAGCCACTCGAACATGCTGCCACCGTGAACAGGACAATTCTATAATGTTAGTCTGTTATATGTTGGTCTGTTAAATGAAATTCCTGTAAAGTCGGTGGTTGTTAGCTCTGTTTTCTTCTCCAGTGGGTGTGAAACCAGATGCATTGTTGCTACTAGGAGATGGTTGTAAACAGTAAAAGTGAGTTTTTTTTACAAAGTGAAGGTATAGTATGACAATAGTAATAATTAAATGTCTTTTCTCATTAGTTAAACTGACAGTTTAATTCAAGGATGTCTGTTTAAAATGTTAACTAGTGCAGCTTTAAGTAAAGTATGGCTGAAAAGAGCTCTGCTGTGTTTTCCTCAAGTCGCAGCCATTATTTACTTCACATCCTCTTTCTGTTTTCCATCTTTCTTGACTGTTTGCTTCCGGTGAGCTCTGTAAACACAGCACAGTGTGTTGTTACCTGGGAGATGCATGATGCTGAAAACACCTTTCTGTAATCCCATGAACTGATGCTGACAGTTTTACTGTCTAGCCTATGTACAGTTCACAGTGTTGCTTTGTCCCCCTGCAGGGATGCAGGTCATCTCCAAGTTATCTACAGCCACTGGGCTCACAGGCATCTCAGCTTTTTGATCTACTCCTACCATTTATTATAAGTCTATTTATCCTGTTTTATAATTTGATCTATAAAACACAAATCTCTTTACTCTACTGGCAGCTGCATAGAGCTCGGCTGTTCCCTCTGGTTTTTCTGATACTTTCTGGAATCTCAGTTTCCTGTTTTCCTTCTGAATCTAATGTTTGAAATGTGTATGTCCACCCTCCGAAGGTCCTCAACCTTTTGTTAATGAGAACCTGTAATCGGAGATGTGCAGTGAAACATGGACTTCCTGAACAGGTCTTTAGAAACCTTAAGAAACATGTAGCCGAGTTCTCTTCAATTTTAAGGCACCAAGCTATTTTATGATTCAGATTCTGTGTGGAAAGATATTTGTTTGAAAAGAAATTAACATACACTTACTGATAAATGTGTAGCATTATCTTATGTCCGCTTTTTAGGGCAAAATTATACATTGTTGTGCAACAACTAACTGCGGGTTATTTCCAAAATGCTTTAAGTACTTTAAAATAAGTTTCCCGCAGCTTACCAGGTACTTACCAGAACCTTTTAATGGAACTTTAATTGAACTGTCACAGAATACACCAAGTACAGTACAGACCAAAAGTTTGGCCACACCTTCTCATTCAAAGAGTTGTCTTTATTTTCATGGCTATGAATATTGTAGCTTCACACTGAAGGCATCAAAACTATTAATGAACACATGTGGAATTATATACTGAACAAAAAAGTGTGAAACAACTGAAAATATGTCTTATATTCTAGGTTCTTCAAAGTAGCTACCTTTTGCTTTGATTACTGCTACACACACTCTTGGCATTCTGTTGATGAGCTTCAGGAGGTAGTCACCTGAAATGGTCTTCACTTCACAGGTGTGCCCTGTAAGGTTTAATAAGTGGGATTTCAAGCCTTATAAATGGGGTTGGGACCATCAGTTGTGTTGTGCAGGAGGTGGATACAGTACACAGGTGATAGTCCTACTGAATAGACTGTTAGAATTTGTATTAAGACAAGAAAAAAGCAGCTAAGTAAAGAAAAACCAGTGGCCATCATTACTCTAAGAAATGAAGGTCAGTCAGTCCGAACAATTGGGAAAACTTTGAAAGTGTCACCAAGTGCAGTCGCAAAAACCATCAAGCGCTACAAAGAAACTGGCTCACATGAGGACTGCCCCAGGAAAGGAGGACGAAGAGTCACCTCTGCTGCAGACGATAAGTTCATCTGAGTCCCCAGCATCAGAAATTGCAGGTTAACAGCAGCTCAGATTGGAGAACAGGTCATTGCCACACAGAGTTCTAGCAGCAGACACATCTCCAGAACAACTGTTAAGAGGAGACTGTGTGAATCCGGCCTTCATGGTAAAATAGCTGCTAGGAAACCACTGCTGAGGACAGGCAACAAGCAGAAGAGACTTGTTTGGGCTAAAGAAGACAAGAAATGGACATTAGACCAGTGGAAATCTGTGCTTTGGTCTGATGACTCCAAGTTTGAGATCTTTGGTTCCAACCACCGTGTCTTTGTGCGCCGCAGAAGAGGTGAATGGATGGACTCTACATGCATGGTTCCCACCGTGAAGCATGGAGGAGGTGGGATGGTATGGAAGTTCTTTGCTGGTGACACTGTTGGGGATTTATTCAAAATTGAAGGCATACTGAACCAGCATGGCTACCACAGCATTTTGCAGCGGCTTGCTATTCCATCCGGTTTGCGTTTAGTTGTACCATCATTTAATTTTCAACAGGACAATGACCCCAAACACACCTCCAGGCTGTGTAAGGGCTATTTGACCAAGAAGGAGAGTGATGGGGTGCTGCGCCAGATAACCTGGCCACCACAGTCACCGGACCTGAACCCAATCGAGATGGTTTGGGGTGAGCTGGACCGCAGAGTGAAGGCAAAAGGGCCAACAAGTGCTAAGCATCTCTGGGAACTCCTGCAAGACTGTTGGAAAACCATTTCAGTTGACTACCTCTTGAAGCTCATCAACAGAGTGCCAAGAGTGTGCGGAGCAGTAATCAAAGCAAAGGTGGCTACTTTGAAGAACCTAGAATATAGGACATATTTTCAGTTGTTTCACACTTTTTTGTTCAGTATATAATTCCACATGTGTTAATTCATAGTTTTGATGCCTTCAGTATGAAGCTACAATATTCATAGTCATGGAAATAAAGAAAACTCTTTGAATGAGAAGGTGTGTCCAAACTTTTGATCTGTACTGTACTTCCCATATCTTCATAGGAACTTGCCAGGTACTATCTGGAACATTCATTAACTTTTATTGAACCTACAATCAAGCACACAAGTATTGATACTCCTGGCAGATTTAGATTTAAAATTATTTCAATTCAACCAAGAAGTTTGTTTCTGACAGGAAATGAGACAAGCATGTCTCAGGTGACAATAAAATACTTCTAAACAACAAATGGTGTCATCCAGGACATGTTACTTTGAAGTGTCTTCTCTGCAGTCCAGATATTGAACTCTTGGAAGTAAGTTTTCATCCATATTATTTACCCAGAGAGTTCACCAGTGTTATTTTGGCAACAGTATATGTTCCACCTTCCACTGTTGCCGACACTGCTTGTGATGCCATCAGCTCAGTTGTTGCTTAGCTACAGACACAAAACCCCAATGCGTTTGTGGCAATTTCTGGTGATTTTAACCATGCCTCACTCTCTGCTACACTTCCAATGTTTCAACAGTTTGTCAGCTGCTCTACCAGAGAAAACAAAACGTTGGATTTGTTTTATGCAAATGTCAAAGACTCATACATCTCTACAGCAAGACCTCCTCTAGCCAAATCAGATCACAATCATGTTTTTCTCTGCTCAAAATATAAGCCCCTTGTTCAGAGACAACCTGTAATAAAGAGGACTGTGAGAAAATGGTCACAAGAAGCTGAAGAAACCCTGCAAGGTTGCTTTGAGGCTGCAGGCTGGGACACATTGTGCCAGCCATATGGAGAAGACATCAATGCAATGTCTGAGTGTGTAACCGACTACATAAACTTTTGTGTGGATAACATCATCCCCACCAGAACCGTGAGATGCTTCCCCAATAACAAACCCTGGATCACCGGTGACCTGAAGGACCTGCTTAACAAGAAAAAAAGAACCTTCAGAGAGGGAGACAGGGAATTATTGAGGAGTATACAGAAGCAACTTAAAGTCAAGATAAGAGACAGCAAGGAGGTGTACAAGAGGAAGCTGGAGACCAAGCTCCAGCAAAACAATATCAGAGATGTGTGGTCAGGTATGAAGAAGATCAGAGGCTTCATGCAGAAGGATGATCAGACCAATGGAGGTCTGGATAGAGCCAATGAACTGAACACATTCTTCAATAGGTTCAGTTCAGAAACAAGCTCAGCATCCTCCTCTCCTGCTCACAGCAAAACAGATATCTCACCCTCCTTTCCCCCACAGGACCCATGGCTGTCCAGTAACACCTCAAATGTTTTATCTTCCACCTCAGCCCTAGACCCTTCTGCTTCTACATGTTTACCTTCAACCATATCAGAAGATGCTGATGCTTCCTTTGCCTCACCCTTCCACCTGTGTGTCTCAAGAAGTCAGGTGAAGATGCAACTGGAGAGACTGAATCAGAATAAGACTGCAGGTCCAGATGGTGTCAGCCCTAGAGTCTTGAAGGCCTGTGCAGAGCAGCTCTGTGGAATTCTGCAGCACCTCTTCAATCTTAGCCTGGCCCAGAAGAAGGTTCCAGTGTTGTGGAAGACCTCCTGTCTTGTTCCAGTACCAAAGAAAACTCGCCCATCAGTCCTCAATGACTATAGACCTGTTGCCCTTACATCCCATATCATGAAGGTCCTAGAGAGACTCCTGTTGGCCCACCTGAGTAAGCAAACAATAAACTATCAGGACCCCTTCAGTTTGCTTATCGCTGTGGAGTTGGAGTTGAAGATGCCATCATACACCTCCTTCAACAAACCCACTGTCATCTGGACAAAGCCAGCAGCACTGTGAGGATCATGTTGTTGGATTTCTCCAGTGCATTTAACACAATCCAACCTGATTTGCTTTGTCAGAAACTCCAGAAGACTCAAGTGGAGGCCTCAACAATCTCCTGGATCAAAGACTACCTGACAAACAGACCACATTTTGTGAGACTGAAGGGTTGTGTGTCTAACCAGGTAGTCACCAGCACAGGAGCACCACAGGGGACTGTACTCTCACCATTCCTTTTCACTCTACACCTCAGACTTCCAGTACAAGACAGACTCCTGTCATCTGCAGAAATACTCGGATGATTCTGCAGTTGTGGGGTGGTTCAGAGATGGACAAGAAGATGAGTACAGGAAGGTGATGGACCACTTTGTGGCATGGTGTGTAAACAATCATCTCATCTTGAACGTGACTAAAACAAAGGAGATGATTGTAGATTTTTAGAGAAATAGGAATAAGTCAAAAACTATTTCCATCATGGGAGAAGAGGTGGAGGTGGTGGAGTATAAATACCTCGGTGTTCACCTGGCTAACATACTGGAGTGGAGATGCAACTGTGAAGCTGTCTACAAGAAGGGACAGAGCAGACTGTACTTCTTGAGGAAGCTTAGGTCCTTTGGTGTTTGCAGCAAGATGCATATCTTCTATAAGTTTGTTGTGGAGAGTGTGATCTGTTCTGCCATCATCTGCTGGGGAAGCAGCATCAGAGCCAGGGACTTAAAACATCTCAAACAGCTGATAAAGAAGGCTGGCTCTGTTCTGGGGACTCCTCTGGATCCTCTGGAGATCATTGTGCAAAGACGAATTCTTCATAAAATGAATAACATTATGGAGAACCCTGAGCATCCTCTTCATGAGACTGTCCTACAACAACAGAGTGTCTTCAGTCAGAGGCTTCTTCAGATCTGCTGTAAGACGGAGCGCTACAGGAGATCCTTCCTGCCCACAGCCATCAGCATCTACAACGGCTCTCTGAAGAAACCTTCATAGTGAGCTACAACAACATTTAATTTCCCTTTGGGATTAATAGTATATTATATAAGTATATTTGAATTGAATTGAATTGAAAACAATGTAAGAAGTGTTTCAGTTTTTAAGAAAAATATCTGTTTATTTACATTTTTGAAAAAAATTGCATGTTGAAAGTTATTTATACCCTTTTCAATTACCAATGATAAATCTTTATTGGCAAGCCATTAAAGTTGAAAGGTCTCCTTACCATCAGCCTTATCTTTAGTTCCTTCCACAGATTCTCTATCAGATTTAAGTCAGGACTCTGGCTGGGCTGCTCCAAAATATTAATATAAATTTTTCTCAGGCAAATATGTTGCTGGACCCCCTGCATTTTGCTTAACGGGCACACAGGTTGGTAGATGATGCAGTACATCTGGGACTAAACTTCATCCTGCACTACCACACTGGGACTTATGCCAGGATCCTGGTTGTAGACTTCAGTTTTGCCTTTAACACTATCAACCCAGAAATCCTCCATATCCTCCATAATTCAACCATGTCTTTCCGTTGTAAAAACACTGTACATTATGAAAAAAAAATTAATTTCCCAAGAATTTTTTCTTATGTTTAATATTTAAAATGTCTTTACTGAAGTGGAACCAAAGTAAAATTCCTTGTTTGTGTGCACAAATTCGTGGGTTGGATTATTTGTTAACTTGTAATCTTTTGCCTTATTTCTTCAATGTACATCAATCCTCTTGAGAGAAATGGATGAACCGCCACCTTAACGTGGCGGAGGGGTTTGAGTGCTCAAATGATCCTAGCGGCTATGTTGTCTGGGGCCTAAATGCCCCTGGTAGGGTCTCCCATGGCAAACAGGCTCTAGGTGATGGGTCAGACAAAGAGCGGTTCAAGAACCCCTCATGACGACTACGAAATCGAGGCACATGACGTCGCCCGGTACAGCGGACGGTACAGGGTCCCACCCTGGAGCCAGGCCTGGGGTCGGGACTTGTTGGAGAGCGCCTGGTGGCCGGGTTCCTCCTCACGGGACCCGGCCGGGCCAAGCCTGAACGAGAGACACGAGGCCATCCCCCAGTGGGCCCACCAACTGCATGGGGAACCGTGAGGGACCGGTGCAAAGAGGATTGGGTGGCGGACGAAGGTGGAGACCTCAGCGGCCCGATCCCCGGATGCTTAGGCTGGTTCTAGGGACATGGAATGTAACCTCACTGGGGGGGAAGGAGCCTGAGCTTGTGCGGGAGGTCGAGAGATATTGACTAGAAATAGTCGGGCTCGCCTCCACGCACAGCCTGGGCTCTGGAACCCTCTCTTCTACTCTGGAGTGGCCCACAGGGAGAGGCGGCAGGCTGGTGTGGGTTTGCTCTTTGCCCCCCAGCTCAGCCGTCTCGTGTTGGGGTTTACCCCAGTGGATGAGAGGGTCGTATCCCTGCGCCTTCGGGTTGGGGAGAGGTCTCTGACTATCATTTCAGCCTACGGGCCGAGTGGTAGTGCAGAGTACCCGGCCTTCTTGGCGTCCCTGTCGGGGGTGCTGGATAGTGCCCCTCCCGGGGACTCCATTATTCTGCTGGGGGACTTCAACGCCCACGTGGGGAACGACAGTGACACCTGGAGAGGCGTGATCGGGAGGAATGGCCTCCCCGATCTGAATCCGAGTGGTGTTTTGTTATTGGACTTTTGTGCTAGTCACGGATTGTCCATAACGAACACCATGTTCAAACATAAGGGTGTCCATCAGTGCACTTGGCACCAGGACACCCTAGGCAGGAGGTCGATGATTGACTTTGTTGTCGTATCATCAGACCTTCGGCCGCATGTTTTGGACACTCGGGTGAAGAGAGGTGCTGAGCTGTCCACTGATCACCACCTGGTGGTGAGTTGGATCCGCTGGAGGAGGAGAAAGCCGGACAGACTTGGCAGGCCCAAGCGCATAGTGAGGGTCTGCTGGGAACGCCTGGCGGAGCCCTCGGCCAGGGATGTATTCAACTTCCACCTCCGGGAGAGCTTCGACCAGATCCCGGGGGATGTTGGAGACATAGAGCCTGAGTGGACCATGTTCTCTGCATCTGTTGTCGATGCTGCTGCCCGTAGCAAGGCCATGGTACTCGACCGGAAAAGGGTGGCTTGTCCTCTTCAGGTTGGAGGGGAGTTCCTGCCTCAAGTGGAGGAGTTTAAGTATCTCGGGGTCTTGTTCACGAGTGAGGAAAGAATGGAGCGGGAGATCGACAGACGGATCGGTGCGGCTGCCGCAGTAAAGGGGGGCACTGTGCCGGTCCGTTGTGGTGAAGAGAGAGCTGAGCCGAAAAGCAAAGCTCTCAATTTACCGGTCGGTCTACGTTCCTACCCTCACCTATGGCCAAGAACTTTGGGTCATGACCGAAAGAACGAGATCCTGGATACAAGCGGCTGAAATGAGCTTCCTCCGTAGGGTGGCCGGGCACTCCCTTAGAGATAGGGTGAGGAGCTCGGCCATCCGGGAGGGGCTCGGAGTAGAGCCGCTGCTCCTCCACATCGAGAGGAGCCAGTTGAGGTGGTTCGTGCATCTATACCGGATGCCTCCTGGACACCTTCCTCGGGAGGTGTTCCAGGCACGTCCCACCGGGAGGAGGCCCAGGGGACGGCCCAGGACACGCTGGAGGGACTATGTCTCTTGACTGGCCTGGGAATGCCTTGGGCTCCCCCTGGAGGAGCTGGAGGAGGTGTCTGGGGAGAGGGACGTCTGGGCGTCTCTGCTGAGTCTGCTGCCCCCGCGACCCGGTCCCAGATAAGCGGAAGACGACGAGTACGAGTAAATGTAGAAAAATGAGACTTTCACCTGCTTCCATTCACCTATGTTTGACAACAATTATGCAACTTGCTGATATACTTGCTGATACTATAAAGAAACAGTTGTGTGGAGAACAGGAAGTGCTGGTGAATTTCTGGGCACATCAGGGTACCAATGCTTAGTGAGATGTGGAACAAAAATTGTAATTTTTTTTTTTTATTCAATTCAATTCAGTTTATTTATATAGCGCCAATTCACAACACATGTCTCAAGGCACTTCACAAAAGTCAGGTACATGCATTCCAATTAATCCTAACCATTGAACAGTACAGTCAGATTCAGTTAATTATTCAAATTGGATAAAAACGTTTTTCTATTTAAGGAAACCCAGCAGATTCCATCGAGTCAGAGATTTGTAGCAGTCACTCCTCCTGGATGAGCATGTAGCGACAGTGGACAGTCACTGGCGTTGACTTTGCAGGAGTCCCTCATACTGAGCATGCATGTAGCGACAGTGGAGAGGAAAAACTCCCTTTTAACAGGAAGAAACCTCCAGCAGAACCAGGCTCAGTGTGAGCGGCCATCTGCCACGACCGACTGGGGGTTTGAGAAAACAGAGCAGAGACACAAAAAGAACACAGAAGCACTGATCCAGGAGTACTTTCTATGGGAATGATAAGTAAATGTTAGTGGATGTAGCTCCTTTAGTCGTTTCATCTAGAAAGAAAGAACAGATAAACTTTGAGCCAGTTTTCAAGGATAGAGTCTGAATGAGAGCACATATACAGGGGTTGGACAACTAAACTGAAACACCTGGGTTTAGACCACAATAATTTATTAGTATGGTGTAGGGCCTCCTTTTACGGCCAATACAGCATCAATTCGTCTTGGGAATGACATATACAAGTCCTGCACAGTGGTCAGAGGGATTTTAAGCCATTCTTTTTGCAGGATAGTGGCCAAGTCACAATGTGATACTGGTGGAGGAAAATGTTTCCTGACTTGCTCCTCCAAAACACCCATATTAGGTAAGTAGAGGTAAAAAAACATATTTCACACTTTATCCTTAGCAGGATACAGTTTGAGATTGGAAAAAACCTCAGCACAAAGAAGCAGCAAGTTTACAAAACAACATCATGCCAGGAACGGTGAAGGTGGTGTGATGGGGTGCATATGTTTATCTTGAGCATGCTCTTGGTGGAGGAAGACGCTTTTCTCTGTCTCCCACCCCCTTCCATATCTGCCCTGCTTCAGCTCTGTGTCTTGTCTTTGGAGCCTCTTTTTGCATATCTTCCAAATTCTGAGTTATGGATTTGGTCAGCTGGTCTCTCAATGCAATTGATCAAGTTTTCTCGAGAAGAAGACAGGGTGAAGGAGAGCCCAACTTGTCCGGACTGGACGTTTTTCTCTGGATACACAATGGACTCCTGGCAGAAGTGGAGGATTGTGTGTTTGTTGATAATGTCAGTCGAGGATGTGGAAGATATGTATATAATTGGATGTTTGAAATCAGGATTTCTACTTTTTGGAGTCAGCGGTTACCTGACATATCGAGAAATTCGGAGAATGTCAGCAGCTGTTCTGGCAATTGTGAGGCTGCCTGGCATGTATGATGGGATCTTCAGGGCGATCACCACTCAGACTGAGATGTTACATGAGCGTAATCGCAGACTGGATGTGATCCTTACACAGGATCGCAGGCAGGTTACGGTTCCTGGATTCAGGGGTGAAATGGGATACATTTTGGAGAAAATTGTTCGCTTGGATCTGGCAAAAGACCAGGAATTTGGCTGTTTGGATTCGCCTTTGAGAAGCACCAGTGAGACTCTCAAGGCTGACGGAAAATTAAGAGTAAGCATAAAGCAAATAATTATTGTTTTTCTGAAACTGGCTCCCCTGCACGGCCTTGATGGCTGGCTATCTTCAACCTCTCCTGGAAGTTATGTAAACATGACGGTCTGCTCCCTCCCTTCCCTGAGGACATCTGTGGACCTGCTCAGAACTTTGTGGCCGGTTGATGAACATTCCAATGTACCATCAAGGACAATGGCCTCTGTGACAGTGCTTCATGGACTTACTTGCACACACTCACTTGCACATGCTCAAGATAAACATATGCACCCCCTCACACCACCTTCAACGTTCCCGGCATGATGTTGTTTTGTAAACTTGTTGCTTCTTTGTGCTGAGGTTTTTTGCAATCTCAAACTGTATCCTGCTAAGGATAAAGTGTGAAATATGATTTTTTCCCTCTACTTACCTATTATGTCCTCTTTTCTCATCTAGCAAGGGCAGCGTCTGTGAGTGGGCAGCAAAGCCTCAGTGACCCGTCCCCCCCTTGTCTTGTGTATGTTTGGATGGGTTGTACTGGAATTCTAATTTCCCCTGAGGGATCAATAAAGTATCTTTGAATTTGAATTGAATTGAATTGAATTGAGTGTGTGTGTGCAAGTGAGTGTGTGCAAGTAAGTCCATGAAGCACTGTCACAGAGGCCATTGTCCTTGATGGTACGTTGGAATGTTCATCAACCGGCCACAAAGTTCTGAGCAGGTCCACAGATGTCCGCAGGGAAGGGAGGGGGCAGAGGGAGCAGAGTGTCATGTTTACATAACTTCCAGGAGAAGTTGAAGATAGCCAGCCATCAAAGCCGTGCAGGGGAGCCAGATTCAGAAAAACAATGATTATTTGGGTTAGGCTAACTCTTAATTTTCTGTCAGCCTTGAGAGTCTCGCTGGTGCTTCTCAAAGGCGAATCCAAACAGCCAAATTCCTGGTCTTTCGCCAGATCCGAGCGAACAACTTTCTCCAAGATTTATCCCATTTCAACCCTGAGTCCAGGAACCGCAACCTGCCTGCGATCCTGTGTAAGGATCACATCCAGTCTGCGATTCAGCTCACGTAACATCCCAGTCTGAGTGCTGATCGCCCTGAAGATCCCATCACACATGCCAGGCAGCCTCACAATTGCCAGAACAGCTGCTGACATTCTCCGAATTTCTCGATATGCCAGGTAACCGCTGACTCCAAAAAGCCTAAATCCTGATATCAAACATCCAATTATATACATATCTTCCACATCCTCGACTGACATTATCGACAAACACACAATCCTCCACTTCTGCCAGGAGTCCATTGTGTATCCAGAGAAAAACGTCCCGTCTGGACAAGTTGGGCTCTCCTTCTCCCTGTCTTCTCGTCGAGAAATTTTGATCAATTGCATTGAGAGACCAGCTGACCAAATCCATAACTCAGAATTTGGAAGATATGCAAAAAGAGGCTCCAAAAAGAAGACAAGACTGAAGCAGGGCAGATATGGGAGGGGTGCGGGAGACAGAGAAAAAGCGTCCTCCTCCACTGAGAGCAGAAAGAAAACCCCTGCAATTAGTTACAGTAAAAGCTCAGTCAATTGCTATATCTAGGAGAGAGAAAGGGTTAAACACTGAAAGACAGGGCCAAGTGGATCATCTGTAGAAAGGTGAGCATTAAGTTGTTGCCAGCAGAAGCTTGGATAATGCCCCTCTATGTGTCCTGTCTGGCAGAGTAGCACTCAGAATTATTGTCTGTGTGCCAAGAAAAAGCCCAATCGATTAACTTTCATAAGTGGAGTATTATGGCTAACACTATAATGCTCCACTTGATATACATAAAAAAAACTTTATTAGAAACTGCTTTGGGATTATTTCAATTGCAATAGACACAAATAGGGCAAAAAAAGGGAAGCAAGAAAGAGAGAGAGGTCAGTCCAAACAGAAAATTGGAAAGAAGAGGAAGACAAAAGAGGAGAGAAAGAAGGATGAAGAGAATACAAGGTAACACCCCAGAAGACTGCTTTTATACCTGGCGAATTGCATATGTAACATTATCAACATATAGCAATATTACCGAAAAGTGTATGGGACTAATGAATGCAAATTGGTACTAATGAATTTGAATGCAAATTCATTAGTAACAATTCATTAGTACCAATATATCGAGCTGTAGTGGCAACTTCAGCTAAATATAGAACTTCTGTGTATCTGTTAACACCTGAATACAAACACTTATGGTTGTATGTGTGAACGGGCTTGTGTATATAAGGTTTGTCCATTAAACTATGCAAAAGCGAGAGTGAGGAGCCACAGCCCTGCCCCATAGAACCTGAGACAGATAGATAAAGGCCCCCAGAGCACAGGAACCCCGGGTGGGCCACTGCCAGGAATACTGCCCCCCCCCAGACCAAGACCCAACTTGACACAAAAACAGGTGCACACATTTAAATCACACATTCCCACTCTCATGAGTACCCATAAAAACACTCACATCCACACACCCAACATACAGACAAACAACAATGGATGCCATACACTCTCTCGCACTCCCCTTATATGCTCTATATTTCCTAGGTCCAGGTACTGATACCCCAAATGGCCAACCAGCCCCTGGACCCAGGAGGTGGTCCCCTTCATTCCGGGTGGAGACAGGTAGAGCTCCCAAGCACCAGCCCAGACTAGTGCTGGCACCGCCTGAACCCGAACGACCCTGGCCCAGACCTTGACCCCTCGCTCCAACCCCTGCTTCTAAGGACCCCCATCCCCATCCAGAGAGGGGGCCACAAACAAAACAGGAATCCACCCGGTCCAAACGAAGTGCCCGTCCCAGGATGAAACAGACCCAACCCCCAACGAATTCAGATCTCAACCCCATGAGCCTCTAACCCCCCATGAACCCCAACATGAATTTCCCCATTGGGCCACCCCCAACCAGGAGAGATATATCGAACACTCATACTCGTCGTCTTCCGCTTCATCCGGGACTGGCTTGCAGTTGCAGCAGACTCAGTAAAGACACCCAGACGTCCCTCTCCCCAGACACCTCCTCCAGCTCCTCTGGGGGAAGCCTAAGGCATTTCCAGGCCAGCTGAGAGACATAGTCTCTCCAGCGTATCCTGGGCCTTCCAGGAGACATCCAGTATAGATGCCCGAGTCACCTCAACTGGCTTCTCTCGATGTGGAGGAGCAGCGGCTCAGCTTTCTCTTCACCACAATGGACCGGCACAGCGTCCCCATTACTGCAGCAGCCCCACTAATCCGTCTGTCGATCTCCCACTCCATTTTCCCCTCACTCGTGAACTAGACCCCAAGATACATGAACTCCTCCACTTGAGGCTGGAACTCCCCTCCTACCTGAAGATGACAAGCCACCCTTTTCCGGTCGAGAACCATGGCCTCGTACTTGGAGGAGCTGATCTTCATCCCAGCCACTTCACACTTGGCTGTGAAACGGCCCAGCGCATGCTGTAGGTCTTGGCTTGAGGGGGCCACGCAATGTTGAAGAGGTGCATGAACCATGACAGCCCCACAACATCCAGAGATTGGAGGTACTCGGGGCGGATCTCATCCAACCCCGAAGCCCTGCCTCCGTGGAGCTTTTCAACCACCTCAATGACTTCAGCCTGGGTGATGAAAGAGTCCAACCCACAGTCCCCAGCCTCTGCTTCCACCAGGGAATGCGTGACGGCAGGATTGAGGAGATGCTTGAAGTACTCCTTCCACCGCCTGATAATGTCCCCAGTCGAGATCAGGAGCTCCCCACCCCCACTGTAAACAGTGTTGGCGAAGCACTGCTTCCCCCTCCTGAGGTGCTGGATGGTTTGCCAGAATCGCTTCGAGGCCAACCGGTAGTCCTTCTCCATGGCCTCGCCAAACTCCTCCCAGGCCCGAGTTTTTGCCTCTGCCACAGCACGCTTGGCCTCACGGTACCTGTCAGCAGCCTCAGGAGTCCCACAAGCCAACCGCATAGGACTCCTTCTTCAGCTTGACTGTTGCTGCCGGTGTCCACCACTGGGTTCGGGGATTGCCGCCGCGACAGGCACCGCAGACCTTACGGCCACAGCTACGGGCAGCACCATCGACAATAGATGTGGAGAACATGGTAAACTGGGACTCTATGTCTCCAACATCCCCCGGAATCTAATCAAGCTCTCCCGGAGGTGCGAGTTGAATACATCGCTTGCCGAGGGCTCTGCCAGAAGTTCACAGCAGATCCTCACTATGCGCTTGGGCCTGCCAAGTCTGTCCGGCTTTCTCCTCCTCCAGCGGATCCAACTATCCACCAGGTGGTGATCAGTGGACAGCTTAGGCCCTCTCTTTACCCGAGTGTCCAGAACATGTGTCCAAAGGACTGACAACGCGACAACAAAGTTGATCATCAACCTCCTGCCTAGGGTGTCCTGGTGCTAAGTGCACTGATGAACACACTGATGCTTGAACATGGTGTTCATTATGGATAATCCGTGACTAGCACAGAAGTCCAATAACGAAACCCCACTTGGATTTAGATCAGGGAGGCCATTCCTCCTGATAACGCCTCTCCAGGTGTCACTGTCGTTTCCCTCATGGGCCTTGAAGTCCCCCAGCAGAATAATGGAGTCCTCGGGAAGGGCACTATCCAGCACCCCCGACAGGGACGCCAATAAGGCCGGGTACTCCGCACTACCGCTCGGCCCGTATGCCAAAACGACAGTCAGAGACCTGTCCCCAACCTGAAGGTGCAGGGATGTAACCCTCTCATCCACTGGGGTAAACCCCAACACGAGACGGCTGAACTGGGGGGCAACAAGGAAACCCACACCAGCCCGCCGCCTCTCCCCGTGGGCCACTTCAAAGTAGAAGATAGTCCAACCTCTCTCGAGGAGATGGGTTCCAGAGCCCAAGCTGTGCGTGGAGGGGAGCTCGACTATTTCTAGTCGATATCTCTCGACCTCCCACAGAAGCTCATGCTCCTTCCTCCCCAGCGAGGTGACATTCCACATCCCTAGAGCCAGCCTAAGCACCTGGAGATTGAGCCACCGAGGTCTGCACCTTCGTCCGCTGCCCAATCCTCTTTGCACCGGTCCCTCATGGTTCCCCTTGCAGGAGGTGGGCCCACTGGCGGGTGGCCTCGCGTCTCTTGTTCAGGACTGCTCCGGCCGGGTCCAGCGAGGAGCAACCCAGTCACCAGGCTTCTACTGCAGACTTGACAGGAAGCCGTTCACGCCTCAAATCATCTCCTCCACATCCCATTCAGGAAAAAGTTCTTCCCACAAAGCTGCCAACCCCCTTTATCCCCATGCCTGAAAGCCTGTGGAAATCAACTCGCTCCCCTCCTGCCTCAAACGATCCACCATCATCCCGGTGCCCAAGAAACCTACCATCCTAGGATTAAATGACTACAGGCCTGTAGCCCTGACGTCTGTGGTCATGAAATCCTTTGCGTGGCTGGTGTTGAAGCACTTGAAAGACATCACAGGCCCCATACTGGACCCCCTGCAGTTTGCTTACCGAGCAAACAGGTCGGCAGATGATGCTGTCAACTTAGGCCTACACTTCATCCTGCAACACCTCGATCGTCCAGGGACGTACGCCAGGATCCTGTTTGTAGACTTCAGCTTGGCCTTCAACACCATCATACCAGACATCCTCCACCAGAAGCTCACCCAGTTCAACGTCCCGGCTTCCACCTGTCAGTGCATCAACAGCTTCCTGACGGACCGACAGCAGCAGGTGAGACTGGGAAGCATCCTCTCCCAAACCAGATCAATAAGTACTGGTGCCCTCCAGGGGTGTGTTCTATCTCCACTCCTTGATCCTACTTCTCCCTGTACACAAATGACTGCCCCTCAGCGGACTCGTCTGTGAAACTCCTTTCTTTGCAGATGACACCTCTGTCATTGGACTGATTCAGGACGGTGATGAGTCTACATACAGACAGGAGTTGTATCGGCTGGTACACTGGTGTTGTCAGAACTACCTTGAACTCAACCTACTTAAGACTGTGCAAATGGTGGTGGACTTTCGGAGAACACCACCCCCATACACCCCCCTCACCATCCTCGACAACATCGTTTTTGGCTGTGGACCACTTCAGGTTCTTAGGAACCACCATCTCTGAGGATTTGAGATGGTCCTCACACACAGACACTGTTCGAAAGAAGGCTCAGCAGAGACTGTACTTCCTGAGGCAACTCAAGAAGTTCAACCTTCCAAAGGAGCTGCTGGTCATCTTCAAATTCCTTGTTTGTATGTACGAACTCAGCAATAAAGCTGATTCTGATTCTGATTATGACAAATCCCAACCCCAGGCCGGGCTCCAGTGTGGGACCCCAGCTCCGCTGTACTGGGCGACGTCATGTGCCTCGATTTTGTGGTCCTTATGAAGGTGTCTTGAACCACTCTTTGTCTACCACTCTTTGTCTGACCAGTCACCTAGAGCCTGTTTCCCATGGGAGACCCTACCAGGGGCATTTAAGCCCCAGACAACATAACCTTGAGGATTGTTCGAGGACTCAAACCCCTCCACCACATTAAGGTGGCGGTTCAAGGAAGGGAGATATCAAACACTATAATTATAATTAGAATGTCTACTTGGACTGGTACAACTGAGGTTTTTGAATCACAATTTCATTCATAGGCAATTGCTCATCAATGTGACAAATTAAAGGCAGAAAAAGCCTTTACATTTCGGGCAGGTGCTGGTTTGTTAGCTCTCAGACAACATTTATCTTGACCTTCTCCTCCTCAATGAACAAAGCTCATATAAATCTAACCCTTCTAACACTTTGCTATCACTACTTTATTTTTGGCTGACTAAAATGCTGGGTATTCATGCCCAAGTTTCTATATGTGACCTCTCACTTTTATATTCTCGTCTACCCTGTATTCCTTTTTTATTTGCATATTTATTGAGTTTAGATTTAGAAATTAATATAAATATTGTGACTTGCTAACCTGATTACATAGACATTTCAATGCTGCTGAGAGTTGAGTGAGTAAACTCCTATAATCTCTAATGTTCACAGATGTGTGGCTGATGACTTGTTAGTCACTCATTGTCTGATGCTGGGAGCCAAGTCTAAGCCTGCCTCCTCTGCTTTGGGTGGAATTAAAGAGAACTTTGGCTCTCTGCCTGCTCTTGATCACTTCTATAAACAGCAGCTTCACAAAATGTGCTAGTTTGCAAACTCTCAGGGTATACACTTCTATGGATTGCTCAAAATATTCTCTGGAGACATGTGCTTCTGCTAATGGAGACAAATGGTTGTAACTGGATTCCCCATCCCCCAGCTGGAGCTGGCTTGTGCCCGGGGAAACTGAGAGGATGCTATTTCTCGGGGAGGGGATTTGCCAAATGAGTGAATGTGCCTAATATGCAAAGTTATTGTCAATGATGCAGGGGACCTACAGGAGTAGAGATACTGTTACAGGGTCTACTTTATTGTTGTGTTGAAGCCAGAAGTTTACAGTGTTATGCAGTGAAAATCCAACTGTGGACACTTGTTTGGTTGTCATGAGCAACAGTGGTGAGATCTTTCAGCAGTGAGACAAGTAAACATTACAGAATGCCTTTAGTATTCTGCTCAGAAACAGGTGTTATCCCATGAAACTGCAGCTTGCACATTATTCATCCACATAACTTTGTGATGACCCAGCTGTCTGTCTTGTCCTTTCGCCCTGGAGACCCCCGAGAATCCATACATTTACAGCTGATTTGTGTTTTACTGTAAGCATGGAAGGACCTCCCAGTGTGGAACCATGGACAGAAAATGTGACACACTTTAGCTTCTTACTGGCTTGGTTTTCTGCTACATTAAGGTTTATTGACTTTCAGCTTAAGCAGAACAGCTTCAGCTCTGTGACTGTGTACATTAGATGTATAAGGAGGGATGGATATAGTTTTCATCATTACCTGCATGTTTCTGGGTGCTGATCAGTAAGTTAAATAGAAGCATGTCCACATTACAGACTTTCTTGTCCAAAACCAATCTCACTTAAAAAGTGAATGATCAGCAACGTGCTTAAATATTCACAACCATGGTTTCCAGAAAGAAAAATAATACGTGGTTTTCAATTTTGTTTTTACATTACAAAATCTGAATAGTATGGCATGCATTTATATTCAACCTCTCTGTCAGTAGAACCACCTTGGCCTGCAAGTCTTTTGGGGAATGTCTCTATTAACTTTGGACACCTGGAGACAGAACAGCTGTAGCTCAGTCAAATTGGATGGAAAGTGTCTTTGAACATCAATGTTCCGGACCTAGATTCATTTAGTTTGATCTTGCTCTGGACTTTGACTGGGTCATTTTACAGATATGCTTTGATGTAAAGTATTTTGCAGACTATAACATGTTTTCAAATGCAATGTGAAGTAGTGTGTTTGTATTTGTCTTGCTTTTATTCTGTAGTTTTACTTAGACTTAGTTTTAATTAGACTGACTGATTACTTTGAAATGAGTGTTTCGGACATTTGCAGCAGATCGTTAATAATCAGAAAGCAATGCGATGTGGAGGTTGTATGCTGACATATCTTACAAACAACACAAAATGTCTTTTATATAGTTTAGGTTTTTAAATGTGAGGTACACTTTTCGATCAGTAGTACAAAAGGAGACATGTAATCTAACAGACTTCCCCGATGCCTCAGTATGTGTTAATCCATATGGTAATATAGTAATGCTACATAGCTGTCAGCTTATGTATGTGTGTGTTTAATGTATATGAACCCTTTTCCAATCCTGCCTATAATTAGTGATTCTGTTTAATGTGTTCCAAGTTTTTCAGCAGCTGGCAGCCAGCTGCAGGACTCCAGTCTGTCCTGCTGTTCCTTTGTCTCAGGTGGTTCTGTGTGTGAGAGCCTGCTTTTATCAGATATTTACTCAGGTTGTCGAAATATAACCAAATCAGAAGATGACACAGATTCGATGCACAGAATTAGATTGAAATGAGGTTTTATTGTTCCAACTTAGGTAGACCTTGATTAGAGTTGTTAGAAGCCAGAGGATGAGGAAGCCCCAAGGATCCGAGCAGAGAGAGAGTGTTCTGGCGGTGGAAATATTTACAGTGCAGATTTCCTGAAGAAGAGTTCCATATGGCGACAGGCAGGCAGACAGATGGGCAGATCGACAGGAAGGCAGGACAACAAGCGATCAGGCAGGCTGACAGAAGTCCACATAACAGAGACTATGTTCCAGCAACAGACTGTGTCAGCAGCTGTCTTAAAAAGCCATGAGCTCATTAGCTGGATGAGTTGCAGCTGAGAACAATGAAGTGCCAGAACCAGCTAGCAGAGATCTCACAGTACCCTCCCCTCAACGATTGCCTCCAGGCAATCCCGAACGTTTCTCCGGATGACGTCTGTAAAAAGATGTAATGAGAGCAGGGTCCAGGATAAGAGAACGAGGTACCCAGGTTCTTTCTTCAGGTCCATATCCAGCCCAATCCACAAGGTACTGAAAACCACGCCCCCTACGTCGAACATCCAGGATACGATAGACCGTGTAAGCTGGATGGTCATCAATGAGACGAACAGGGGGAGGGAGCTTGGTGGGTGGATTCAGGGGACTTTCCGAGACTGGCTTGATCTGTGAAACATGAAAGGTAGGATGAATGTGCATAGAAGCTGGCAACTTGAGTCTCACCGCAGAAGGGTTGATGATCCTTTCTATGACAAAAGGACCGATGAAACTTTCGAGTAGTATCCTTTAATTTAATATTGTTGGTGGAGAGCCAGACCTTCTGATCAATGCAGTAAACCGGTGCAGTGGAACGGTGACGGTCAGCAAACCTTTTATTCTGTTCCAAAGTGCGTAGAAGTGTCCTCCTGGTCTGACGCCAGATCTTACGACACCTGGAGATATAATGCTGAACAGAGGGGACAACAGTGTCAGGTTCAATACTGGGGAATAATGGAGGTAGATAGCCCAGAGAAATCTCAAAGGGAGATAAACCAGTAGCAGAGGAAGTATGAATATTATGGGCATATTCTATCCAAGTGAGATGTCTACACCAGGAAGAAGGGTTGTCATTAATCACACATCTCAATGCTACTTCCAGTTCCTGATTGCATCTCTCAGTCTGCCCATTAGACTGAGGGTGGTAACCAGATGAAAGTCTTACGGTAGCACCAATAGCCCTACAGAACTCCTTCCAGACTTGTGAAATGAACTGCGGGCCTCGGTCAGAGACAATATCCAAGGGCATGCCATGAATACGGAAGACATGAAGAACCAGAAGTTGAGCAGTCTCCAATGCAGACGGAAGCTTAGTTAAGGGAATAAAATGAACAGTCTTAGAGAATCTATCAACAACGGTAAAGATGACTGTGTTTCCGTCAGATGGCGGGAGACCAGTGACGAAGTCAATAGAAATGTGGGACCATGGGCGACTGGGGGTAGACAGAGGTTGAAGAAGACCGGCAGGAGGTTGATTTGAGTTCTTGTTACGGGCACATGTGGAACAAGCTGCGACAAACTCTCTAATGTCGGGATTCATAGTGGGCCACCAGAAATACCTCTTGGTAAAAGTGATCATACGATTAATCCCCGGATGACAGGTAAGTTTATTATTATGAACCCAATCCAGAACTTTATTGATGACGGAGTTCGGAACGAACAGTTTGCCTACAGGACCAGTACCTGGGTCTGGTTCAGATTGTTGTGCCTCCCTGATGTCCTTTTCAATGGCCCAGGTGAGGGCACCCACAATGCAAGATGGAAGCTTCAGTCTTGGATTGCTCAGAATGAGAAAATTGGCGAGAGAGAGCATCGGGCTTGATGTTCTTGAAGCCGGGTCTGTAAGAGATAGAAAAATTAAAACGAGCAAAAAACAGGGACCAACGGGCTTGTCTGGAGTTAAGTCTCTTGGCATTTTGGATGTAAGAGAGGTTTTTATGGTCAGTCCAAATGAGAAAAGGGACTTCCGCCCCCTCTAACCAATGCCGCCACTCCTCAAGCGCCAACTTGATAGCCAGAAGCTCTCGATTTCCCACATTGTAATTCTGCTCTGCTGACGACAAACGACGAGAAAAATAAGCACAAGGATGCACCTTGTTGTCTATAGGAGAACGTTGAGACAAGATGGCCCCTACTCCAATGTCAGAAGCATCAACCTCCACAACGAATTGCACACTAGGATCAGGATGAGTCAGAATGGGTGCAGAAGAAAATAAAGTTTTCAATTTGCAAAAAGCTTTCTCTGCCTCAGGGGACCAATGGAATGTCTTCAGAGAGGAGGTAAGTTGAGTGAGAGGCACAGTGACCTGACTGTAGTTCTTTATGAACCTTCTATAAAAATTTGCAAAACCTAAGAACCTTTGGAGTTGCCTGCGATCCGTTGGAGTAGGCCACTCTGCCACTGCCTTGGTCTTCTCAGGATCCGTTCTGTACCTGCCTGCTTCAAAAATAAAACCCAAGAAGGTCACAGAAGAAACACCGAATTCACATTTTTCGGCTTTTACAAAGAGTTGGTTTTCATAAAGCCTCTGGAGTATGGTCCTGACATGCTGGTGATGCTGATCAATGTTCTGAGAGAAAATCAAAATATCATCCAGATAAACAAACACAAAGAGGTTGAGGAAATCACGGAGAACATCATTTATAAGAGCCTGAAAAACAGCGGGTGCGTTAGTCAATCCAAAAGGCATCACCAAATATTCAAAATGTCCCAGGGGAGTCTTGAAAGCTGTCTTCCACTCGTCACCCTCTCGGATCCGAACCAGATGATACGCATTGCGCAGGTCGAGCTTGGTAAAAATCTTGGCAGAGTGTAATTGGTCATGTATAGAATCAATGAGTGGTAAGGGGTACTTATTTTTGATTGTGATTTGATTCAACCCCCTATAATCAATGCAGGGTCTTAATGTGCCGTCTTTCTTCCCCACAAAGAAGAAGCCGGCGCCAACGGGGGAGGTAGATGGCCGAATGATCCCGGATGCTAAGGAATCCTCAATGTACTCCTTCATGACTCTTCTCTCCGGTCCAGAGAGATTGTATAGTCTGCTGGATGGTAACGGAGCACCTGGAAGGAGATCAATAGCACAGTCATAGGGGCGATGCATGGGTAAAGAAAGAGCCCCCTGTTTACTAAAAACAGATGCAAGATTGTGGTATTCAGGAGGAATCTTAGACAGATCAACAGGCTCAGGTGGTTCAATTTGTTTGCTAGAGTGAGAGACAGCAGTCTTTAGACAATTCTGGAGACAGTAATCACTCCACTTCTCTACTCTGCCCTCCACCCAATTAATTGCGGGATTATGTCTCTGCAACCACGGAAATCCTAGAACCAATTGTGGGGAGATAGAGGAGACAACAAAGAACTCACCCCATTCATGGTGGTTACCTGAGGTAATGATGTGAAGGTGTGGCACTTTAAACTTCACCTGAGATATGGTTTGACTAGTGATGCCCGAAACAGAAAGGGGGTGGTTGAGAGACTGAGAAGGTATCTTAAGTTTGTCAACTAGATCCAAGGAAATAAGATTCTGTTCCGCACCAGAATCAATAAAAGCATCCACTGGACACTTTTCTTGGCCAATAATAATAGTGACTGGAAAACACAGACGAGATATAGGGGAAAAATGGGACATGCTCATCAAAGTCCCCTGACCTATTGACGAGCCCCCTCTTTTCCCTTCTTAGGGCATCTTGCAACATAATGTCCACCTTGTCCACAATACAAACAAAGACCAGCCCCAAAACGACGTTGTCGCTCTTCAGGAGAGAGACGAGTGTGACCAACCTGCATAGGCTCAGGTTCCACAGATCCCTCCGAAGAGGAAGTGGGTGTATCAAGGTAAGCGGTCCGAGGTGCCATGAAGTGCTGCCACTCTGACTTATGATTCCTCTCTGCTTGTCTCTCTCTTAGGCGGTTGTCAATACGGATTGACAGTTTGATTAAATCATCCAGTCTCACAGGTTGATCTCTTAAAACCAACTGGTCCTTTATCTGATCTGTAAGGGAATTCACAAAAATACCCTTGAGTGCCGCTTCATCCCAACCCACCTCCTGTGCTGCCACCCGGAAGTCGATGGCGAACTCCGCCAATGCCCTCTTTCCCTGTTTGAGGGTAAGTAACTTCTTAGCAGCTGTCTCCTGTTGGAGTGGTTGATCAAAGACTTCCTTGAAGTGACTGAAAAAAACAGCGTAACTCAGAGACTCAATAGGGTTAGTTGTGAGAAAAGCGTGCGCCCAGCATAAAGCAGATCCTTTTAGGGAGGTAACAATAAAAGTGATCTTGGAAGCAGCAGTCGGAAACAGAGAGGGGGAACGACTAAAAGCCAACTCACATTGGAGAGAAAACCCACCAAAATTATTAGGGTTGCCATCAAAAAGTTCAGACGGACGGAAATCAGGTTCTCGGATTCCGGACGAGTGGGTTGTGGGTGGCTGAGGATTCTCAGAACGAGCTGGAGGATTGGAAGGAGCGGGTGAGAGTTTGGTTAATATTTCACTTAAAGCATGTACCATACCACCAAGTTCCGTGAGATGGGCATCTGTCGTCCTTTGTTGTTGTAGCAACTGTTGAAGCATGGTCTCAGTGGATTGGAGGCGTTCCCTCCAGGAGGTCTGTTCATCTTCATCTGATTTGTTTTTCGACATGTCTGCTGGCTGGAACATACTATCAGATATTTACTCAGGTTGTCGAAATATAACCAAATCAGAAGATGACACAGATTCGATGCACAGAATTAGATTGAAATGAGGTTTTATTGTTCCAACTTAGGTAGACCTTGATTAGAGTTGTTAGAAGCCAGAGGATGAGGAAGCCCCAAGGATCCGAGCAGAGAGAGAGTGTTCTGGCGGTGGAAATATTTACAGTGCAGATTTCCTGAAGAAGAGTTCCATATGGCGACAGGCAGGCAGACAGATGGGCAGATTGACAGGAAGGCAGGACAACAAGCGATCAGGCAGGCTGACAGAAGTCCACATAACAGAGACTATGTTCCAGCAATAGACTTCTTCTTCTTCTGTGTTATTTTTTGGCAGTTGGCAAATAACTTGAAGATGTGCATTACCGCCACCGACTGGTATGGAGTGTTGTTTTTCATGGTTTTAAATCCTATTTACTATTACAACAATCAAATTCTATTTATTAATTTAGTGCTTTTGAAAAATCTAATTATAATTTGAATATGTTTGCTACCTAAACTTCTTTGCAAAGTATCTCTCAATATAAAATTTTCTTTAATACCTACAAATTCTCTCCTTAAAATTGTTCTTTCTTGTTCATATTTCTGACACTTCAATATTACATGTTCTATTGTTTCCTCCTCTCCACAATAATCACATTTTCCTGTATTATGTTTCTTTATCTTGAACAATGTAGAATTAAGTCCTGTATGTCCTAGTCTTAATCTTGTAATTAATCTTTCCTCTTTTCTACTCCTTCTTCCTGTTCTTACTTCTCCTACTATCTTGTTGATTCTGTAAAACCATCTTCCTTTCTTTTCTTCATCCCACCTTTTTTGCCACTCTTTCCTTATTCTCTGTTTAATTATATTTCTTGCCTCTGACCTACTAATATTAATTATAAAGCTAATGTTGTTTTGTGTTGCCTTCTTTGCCATCCTGTCCGCCTTCTCATTCCCTCCAACTCCTACATGTGCTGGTACCCATAAAAAGCAAAGGTGACTACTTTGAAGAACCTAGAATATAGGACATATTTTCAGTTGTTTCACACTTTTGTGTTCAGTATATAATTCCACATGTGTTAATTCATAGTTTTGATGCCTTCAGTGTGAAGCTACAATATTCATAGTCATGGAAATAAAGAATACTCTTTTAATGAGAAGGTGTGTCCAAACATTTGGTCTGTACTGTATGTGATGAATGTAGGATTTAAGGAAAAACCATAGGTGACTCCGTAACCTCTGACACCAATCTTGCTCCGATTTTCTGTGTCTTGTTTGCAGCACTTCAGTCAAGAAAACAGCCGTGCAGAAGAGTGGAGTGAAGCTTAGTGAGCACAGATAAAACTCAAAGTGTTGCTGGAACAGTGATGAGCAAAAGCAAAGCACCTTAGAAACCTAAAGTTTCCAGCCTTAGATATAGTGAGGGGATGAGGGAAAACTTTGATCTGAAGAAAACGTTTCCAAAGTGAGACACACTGAGTTGTCTGTCCTCGTGCAGTCCTGTCTGTCACATTCTGGGGCTGTAGTGGACCAAAATGCAGACAAGCACTGGGCAGTAGCATGATGAGACCAAGCTTCTATCTTTAATAAAAGGTTTTCCAAAAACGTTACATAAGTTACTTCCAAGAGTTAACATGAGTATATCCCAAACTTACATGAGTTCTCTGAGGGAAAGTGTAGCACCAACAGAACTTAAACAAGGGTAGTGAAGGGAGGAACCAGCAACTGGAAATGGAAAACAATGAGCTTTCAAACTGAGGGAAGTGAGTGTGGAACAAAGGAATGAGAGGCAGGCAATCAGTGGGAATAGAATCCGGTGTGGACCGGGTAAGCAAGGAGGCTGAGGAACAGGTAAACTGATTACAAAACTAAACCATGGGAGAAGGGACTAAAAAACAAACTCAGGGAAACAGATTTAAGAAAACTATAAAAACCTAAGATATAAGAACCTGAAAAATGAGAACTAACAAAGAAACCATAAACAAAACCCTAACTGAAAAAGTAAACAAACCCAAACAAATACTGACTGAACTAACTGGGAGCGAAGCAGACATAGAATAAATGCAAACCAAACGTAAACAATAAGTGGAACTAAGTATAGCCACAAACAAATAACTAAAAGCTAACTTGTCAGAAGGAACTGAAACAATAGAGACTAACACGGGGAACTATACTAGGAATAAGGCTGAGGAGAACAACTAATCTTTAAGGGGAAGCAACTGGGTAAATAACAAAAGTGGTCTTGGACCAAAGGGTAAAGGGAACTGATAAACTCGAAGAATGCAGCAAGAACAAATAACCTAACAGTAAACAAGCACAGAACGACTAAGCGAGAAACTAAACTAGAAAACCCAAAGAAGCAAAGAGAACTGTTCTAATAATAATAATAATAATAATAAGTGGAGAAAACCATCTTAGTAATAAATAAATGAGGAAGCAACCACCAAGGGAACTATTGGCAAGGAGAGAAGGAACTACTAAAACTAGGAGGCAGGAGAGAGAACAAAACTATCAGAAGGAATAAATAACTACTAAACCCAAAGGAATGGAAACATCTAGCTGAAAAGTAAACAAACACAAAACCACAACAAAGTCCAAAATGGCAGATCCTAACACTGTCAGCGTTAGGTTTGTCTGGGTGGCCCGTTGTTGTGCTGTGCGTCTGCCTGGATGTGTCTGTGCTTGTTTGTTCAGAATTCACTTTGCATGCTGTTTATGTGTGAGTCAGGGTTAATAAGAGGTCTGTGAAGGTTGCTCCAGCAACCTGCTGCCCTCTCTTTACACTCCAGAAAAAACAGAGTGCTTTCTTACAACCTTTACTCGGACATAGCAGCTCACAGCTGAGTTCAGTGGATGCACACTGTCCATTTTATCAAGATACTAAGCTCATGGCTCCCTACAAACACCTGTTAAATCATCAAAATTAAATTGCTTTCAGACAGGAGACACGGAGGTGAAACAGATGTCGTAAAGTGAATAGAGACACATTTAGACATCAGACTTAACTTTTCCTGTTTTATTTTAGTTAGGATTACCTAAATTATTTCCATTTGCTGAATGCGAGAATGATGAGAGATTTTCTGATTATCTTCTTCACACTCAGAAGTTTACACACTTAGATCAATATGCTTTCAAACAGTTTGGTGTTTTCAGTCATCATGGTGTTCAGTCACCATGATGACTAAACACCAGTCATCATGGTGTTCAGGAAGGAGATGGGTTCTGTTTCCTAGAGATGAACAGACTTTGGTAATACTGTGGGAATCGACTCCAAAACCAAAGCTAAAGACCTAGTGAAGATGCTGCTGAAGTTGCTAGTCTTAAGGATGACAAATCCATGTTTTGAAGGGGCCATGATAAAGCACTGATCCAAGTCCCAGAGAGCATTGGTGTGCAGATCTGAACAAATGGAGGAAAGGTTCTAAAAAATCTACAGTCAGTGGAGAATATTCTGGTCCAGATTAGACTTGTCCATATATTATGGTTTGTCTAATTCTATGGTTGTTCTATGATTGCCAGAAAAACATTGCTTCCTTTTTGTTTTCACTGATAGAAATAAGGGGTTCTTCAAGCTGATCTGGATCAGTTAATTTGTCTCAGAAATCTGAGCTTGGACCTGGGATGACCTCACACCCAGGTAAAGTATGTGGGAAAACTGTGGGATGTGCCATTTCTTTAGGTGCAAACTACTATTAGCAATACAAACCGATAAGAGAGTATTTTTCTCCATTTAATACGTTAAAAAACAAAAGGAAAATTATTTGCTAATTGATATTTTACAGCACCATGTCTACCACAGGTTTAATGTGATACCAACTACAAGAAGTGTAATTAAATTGTTCATATAGGCAGATTTCACTATATTTAATACTATATCTGCGGCAGCAATATTGGATACAAAACTCTGGGCTGCTCGCAATACTCCAACTTACCTGGTCAGAATTCCAACTTCAGTAGGCATTCTTTTTGTATGACTGGAAGAAAAATTCAACTTCAAAGAAGTTGCATCATTATACCTAACGAAGTCTCCAACAGAGTTGCTGCAGGGGATACATATCTGTAACCTTTTACCAGAACCTTATTTTTAAACATCCTGGAATATCAATTTAAGAAAATTGTTCAGCTCAGAAAAACAAGAAAACATTGTGGGTCACAGAGATGAATCAAAACAGAACCTCAGCTTTGGTCCTTGAACTGTCAGTGGAGCATCTTTTTTCTGCATGGCCTCTTTCAAAGCCCCTTCCTCTCAGTCAGTCTGTACTCAGCTGCTGAAGTCAATCTTTGTCATTCTAATTAAACTTATCCAAGCGACACTTCACCAACATTCTTGCACTCAGCAGCATCACAGTATGGTTAACTGTCAGAGCATATGCCCTCCTTCAAACTTTCCTTGCCCCTCCCGCTGCATCTCCAGCAATCGCTCTGCAGCTGCTCCTTCACTTGCTCCTGACTGGAAGTGAGGAGAGCGCACTGCCACTTGGAACTAATACCACCTTTTGTTTTTTTTTTAGAGTTTTTCTGATCCATTCTGTGACCCCAGCTTTTCTCTTTTCAGTTTAATAGCATTAGTTTTGCCTTCACACATGACATAATGGGACATGAGGAGATGCCTGCAGAGAAGCTTTCAGTGCTTTGAGGTAAGAGCATTTGCAAATTTTAACAGTGGGAGCTTGAGTTTTGTGCAACAATTATCAGATTTTTAGCATTATGACCGAAGCCATTCGTGTAGTGGTACTCTCTTTATGTTCACAGCAATGTGTATACAATGTGAATTGGGGCTGTAAATAAAAGAAGGAATCAGGGAAATCAACCATATTACAAAAGTGAGTTAGACTTTCCAACACTTTGGTTGTTGTTGTAGTCAGGCCATCCAAGCAGCTGCTGTACTCGTGTCTGTGGATGAAGATGGAGCGCACGGTACTGTGGGTCCTCCAGACTCTCTTGGTGCTGCTGCCTCCTGTGGTTTCTGCACCCTGCCCCCGACCCTGCTTCTGCCCTCAGCCCGCAGAGCTTCACTGCACATTTCGCTCCCTTCTCACTATCCCAGCAGCTGTACCCAAGCATGTAAAGCGGATAAACTTGGGGTCTGTGTTTTCTGGCATCCTTGAACTCGCCAGGATGTAGTAAGAGTGCATTTCAGTTTGATGTTGTTTACAGTGTAGGTTAAACTGACCACACCGGTTGTGTTGTTTCAGGTACAACAGCATTAATAAGATAGGTAACACCTCACTGTCCAGGCTGGGGAAGCTGGAGCTGCTCATGGTCCATGGGAACAACATTCACACCCTGCCTGATGGAACATTCAGAGACTTGGTATCACTTCAGGTACACCCACTGAAAGCACAGTGAACATGTTCTGATTCAGTAAACGAACTGTGGTCCCACCTTTTAACAATTTTGTTCAACGAAAACTCGGAATTTCATTCAATCTCCATCAATTTCTGGTATGTTTCAGTAGTGATGATCAGTTCGCAGTACAGTGCTTGACAGAAGCATTCAAACCTCTTTTCTAAATTCTTTCACAGATAAATTGTAGTTGCTTTTCATAAATTGTATGTGATAGACCAGAATGATACATTGACAAATAATAATTAAAGCCTGCATTTGTAGTCAGTCCTCATTGCTTCAATACTGTGAAGTTGCACAGTTCCACCGCTCAGTTTAGAGAACCAGTTCACAGAAATACTATCATGGGATTAAATGACCAGAGATGTGTCACCCTGATGTCTGTGGTCATCAAATCCTTTGAGCATCTTGTGCAAAAGAACTTGAAGGGCATCACATTCCTCCTGCTAGACTTCCTGTAATCTGCTTACCAGGCAAACAGGTCGGCAGATGATGCAGTCAACTTTGGACTGCACTTCATCCTGCACCACCTCAACCACACTGTTTATGGTCTTCAGCTTGGCCGACAACACCTTCAAGACCATCAACCCAGACATCCTCCAACAGTAGCTCACCTAACTCACAGATCTGCCTCTACCTGTCAGTGAATCACCAGCTTCCTGACTGACTAGCAGCAGCAGGTGAGATTGGGGTGCATCTTCTCCCACACAAAAACCATCAGCACTGGCATCCTGCATGGGTGTGTTGTCTCCTCGCTCCTCTTCTCCTTGTATACAGAAGAGTTCACCTCTGTGACAGCACTGTCATTGACCTGATCCAGGACAATGACTAGTCTGCATACAGACAGGACGTGGATTGGCTGGTCCTATGATGCAACAAAACTGTGTTTACTCTGGATCGCTTTCGGTTTCTAGGAACCGCCCTTTTCGGCAGCTGAGGTGGTCTTTATAGATGGTACTGTTCAGAAGAAGAAAGAAGCAGAGACTGTACTTACTGTGGCAACTCAAGAAGTATAACTTTCCAAAAGGAGCTGCTGGTGGTCTTCTACACCACCGTTATTCTGTCTGTCCTATGCACAGCCATCATTGTATTTGGCTCATCCACAAAACAGGACAGGCCCAGGGTACAATGAACAACCTGTTCATTGTACATTGTTCATTGTAATCTATTCTGCAAAGAGAATCATCAAGGCTGATCAGGTCACAATGGTGACGTGTTTGGGTTTTGATTTTTATTTGTGTATGTATTTTGAACAATTCCTCATGGTTTACTTTGTTCGTTAGATCTTGGTTTCTTAAGCGTATTTACCTGCACTTCTTATTATTCGGTGTTTTTCCTTATTATTTCATTATTTTGTGTTTGCTTCCTTCTATTGTTTATGGTAAATTTAGAGTTATTTTCTATTAGATTTCTGTGCGTGGGGCTTCTTGTATTTCTGTTTCTGCTCTGCTATGGTTAATTAGTATCTCACCCTCAACCATAGCCACCTTGCAATCAAGTTGATTTTGCTCATCTGTGCCAACTCATTTTGTCAACAGCCTTCACCTATTCCTTTTCCCTTTCAATCTTCCTGTTTGTTGTTGTTTACTGCTGAATCTTTCTGTTTGCCTGCCTGTTCCATGTCCGTTATTCTGCCTCATTCTCAGTTACTCTCTATGCCCACCTTCACCCTGTTACTCTGCCCAAACAGTTTTCTTGTTTGTGCACAAACATGGTGAATAAAGCTGATTCTAATTCTAATTGGTTGTGCAGTACACAGATTTGTATGGCAAGAAGAAAGTCATGGTTCAAGACAGACATAACAAGCCCTGTTTGCCACAAGCCATGTTAGAGACACAGCAAACATGTGGAAGTAGGGCCAAAATCCAAAATGCTGTTTGTGGTAGAATACTAACTCTACACATCACTTTGAACTACCAACCCACTGTGAAATATGGTGGTGACAGGATCATGCTGTGGGGATGCTTTTCTTTATCAGGGACAGGGAAGCTGGATGGAGCTAAATACAGGACATTTCTGGAGGAAAACCTGTTGGAGGCTGAACAAAACTTAAGGCTTAGAAATCAATCAAAGACTAAGAAATCAATTGCCCTTAAGGGATAAAAAAAGATAAAGATTCTTGATTCTTGAGTTTCTTGATTGAAATATTTTGGATGAAACAGATGCAGCAATCAATAGTTGTATCAATAGCTCCTTCAATTGCTGTGTCTAGGAGAGAGACTGGGTTAAACACAGAAAGACAGGTCAAGGGTTAAGAGTTGTTAAGAATTAATGACTCATTGCAGTCCACTGTTGCTACATGCTCATCCAGGAGGAGGGACTGCTTCATGTCACTGACTCAATGTCATCTGTTAAGTTTTCTTAGAGAGAAAACCTTTTAACCAGTTTGAATAAAAACTGAACTTAACTGTATTGTTTGATAACTAGGACCAATTTAGAATGGAGATAATTTACCTGGAAATTGTCTGCATTATGTGACTGAATTCACTGTATATATTCCGTACTTGAATTGGATGTTATATTTTTTGTAAATTTCCTTCAGGCATTGTTTAGTAAATCTGCGCTATACATAAGCTGAATTTATTTAAACTGACAAAATGTTGAAAACATGTATCCATTTCTGTACACAGTTCTGCATTATTTTGTGTCTGTCACATAAAATCCAACAAGAAAATTTGAATTTTATAGTTGGAATGAGACAAAATGCGCAAATGTTCAAAGGGTTGGAAAACTTCAGCAATGCATTGTTTCAGAATATGAATATCAGTAACCATAAGATTTTTGCCATATCAAATGACATTTGTTGTTATTTTCTTTCAAATTGAAAGATTAGATTTTCTGTTTTCCTTCCTCGATAGGAATAAAAAGACCTTAAAACTCACAATAAGCAAAAACTAAATTTTTAATTACAGAGAACAAAATTATCTTCAGGTCCTATTTAAATTCCTAAAGTGTCAACAACATAAAAAATAAGTATTAAACGCATCTTGTTCTCAGTTTAAATATTCATATTGTGGCCATTCACATAAGATTTACACCAACAACCCAACTGATTCACACATACAGATAAATCAAAGTAAGTGAGTCCACACCTATGATGTTCTCACCTGCAATCTGTACTTCTAGCATTGTGTTTTTGGGGTAATGTATAGAACCATTCCACTTCTAAACCTAAAAAGAGTCATACTAAGTATCACAGTGTTTGACTGGCTTATCCAAATCTTCAGCAGCTAACTTTAAACAAGTTTCAACATGCCTTTTCGTCAGCAGTGGAGTTTTTTGTGGGAAATTGGAGACCATTGTGTAGTGCAATACTTGTTTTCATTGTAAAAACCTTCATCTACTATTTCCAAGCCTTTCTGAAGCTCTCTTTGAATGCTTCCTGGCTTTTGGACAATTGTTCTTTTGACTCCTCTGTCAGGAATCTTATGAGGTCCACCTCACTAGTTTATTTTACCACTGTTTATGTTTATTTATGATCCTTCCACTTCTGGATATTTGCTGCAGGTGGGCTCACCGGAACACATTCAAAGGTTTAGAACTGCTGCTGGAACTATTGACAGTTAAATGTTTTGCAACAGTAAGAACTGTTTTAGAGGTTTCTTTTGGATCATTTTCTACACACTGTTTCATTAAATTTTTTAATCTGATCTTGATTTCTTTGTATAGGTGCATTACTTGGGTTGTTGTGTTCAACAGTGACTATGCAGCAGGGAACTAAAACCCTTTAAAGAAGAATATGAAGCAGCTAATTTGCTGACTCTCCAGGTTTTTTCCTACATTTCTCCTCTGTCTGTAAGACATTCTGTTTCTGCTCCGAGGAGAGTCCAGGAGACAAACACCAATCCTATCTGACCGTCAGACTTCAGGTTCTTCTGAATATCACAGCCATGAATTGAAATCCTTTAATTAGAAGCAAGATGTTCCCGGCTGACATGTCACATTACAGAACAGGACACTTTTATCAATGATGACTTCAAGCGCGAGTTGATTTCCTGGGAGTGGACGCTGGCACAAATTGTTGCAGCTGCTTACCAGGGGTTACCACTGGCAATGCACCCCCTCTTTGTCATCTCCTCTACCAACAACTTACTGCCAATTTTCCTCCTCTTCGAAATTCTCTGATAAAAATCTACGTTTACTCTGCTGCCGTTACCTGGGATCTACGATCTTCACTCCTTTCACCTGTCACGCTAACTTCACCCACTCACATAACACACCACTTGGACTTAATCTGCTTCCTTGGCATTTCCCCAGACAATATTTTAGCTCATCAGCAGTCTATTTCTGATCATTGTCTCCTCTTATTTGCTGCTTCATTTTGTCCTTCCACCATTAAGACACCTGACCTTATAATTTACAGAAACATAAAAAATCTAAAACTGGACATCTGCTCTCAACGTATCAACAATATGCTGGTTCTTGACCCCTCCTCCAACCCTGACAACCTAGTAGCAAAACACACCTCAATTTCTACTGAGACAATATCAAAACGGCCAAATCCATCTAGAACTCCAAATTAATAAATAGAAACCTTTGCAATTCTAGAATCCTTTTATCACTCTTCAACAAGATACTCAAACTTCAAACTCTCTCTCTCCCCACATGTATTCCAATGAGACCTTCACCTCCCTGCTCTCATATACAGGTCCTTCTCAAAATATTAGCATATTGTGATAAAGTTCATTATTTTCAATAATGTAATGATGAAAATTTAACATTCATATATTTTAGATTCATTGCACACTAACTGAAATATTTCAGGTCTTTTATTGTCTTAATACGGATGATTTTGGCATACAGCTCATGAAAACCCAAAATTCCTATCTCACAAAATTAGCATATCATTAAAAGGGTCTCTAAACGAGCTATGAACCTAATCATCTGAATCAACGAGTTAACTCTAAAAACCTGCAAAAGATTCCTGAGGCCTTTAAAACTCCCAGCCTGGTTCATCACTCAAAACCCCAATCATGGGTAAGACTGCCGACCTGACTGCTGTCCAGAAGTCCACTATAGACACCCTCAAGCAAGAGGGTAAGACACAGAAAGAAATTTCTGAACGGATAGGCTGTTCCCAGAGTGCTGTATCAAGGCACCTCAGTGGGAAGTCTGTGGGAAGGAAAAAGTGTGGCAGAAAACGCTGCACAACGAGAAGAGGTGACCGGACCCTGAGGAAGATTGTGGAGAAGGGTCGATTCCAGACCTTGGGGGACCTGCGGAAGCAGTGGACTGAGTCTGGAGTAGAAACATCCAGAGCCACCGTGCACAGGTGTGTGCAGGTAATGGGCTACAGGTGCCGCATTCCCCAGGTCAAGCCACTTTTGAACCAGAAACAGCGGCTGAAGCGCCTGACCTGGGCTACAGAGAAGCAGCACTGGACTGTTGCTCAGTGGTCCAAAGTACTTTTTCGGATGAAAGCAAATTCTGCATGTCATTCGGAAATCAAGGTGCCAGAGTCTGGAGGAAGACTGGGGAGAAAGAAATGCCAAAATGCCAGAAGTCCAGTGTCAAGTACCCACAGTCAGTGATGGTCTGGGGTGCCGTGTCAGCTGCTGGTGTTGGTCCACTGTGTTTTATCAAGGGCAGGGTCAATGCAGCTAGCTATCAGGAGATTTTGGAGCACTTCATGCTTCCATCTGCTGAAAAGCTTTATGGAGATGAAGATTTCATTTTTCAGCACGACCTGGCACCTGCTCACAGTGCCAAAACCACTGGTAAATGGTTTACTGACCATGGTATCACTGTGCTCAATTGGCCTGCCAACTCTCCTGACCTGAACCCCATAGAGAATCTGTGGGATATTGTGAAGAGAACGTTGAGAGACTCAAGACCCAACACTCTGGATGAGCGAAAGGCCGCTATCGAAGCATCCTGGGCCTCCATAAGACCTCAGCAGTGCCACAGGCTGATTGCCTCCATGCCACGCCGCATTGAAGCAGTCATTTCTGCCAAAGGATTCCCGACCAAGTATTGAGTGCATAACTGTACATGATTATTTGAAAGTTGACGTTTTTTGTATTAAAAACACTTTTCTTTTATTGGTCGGATGAAATATGCTAATTTTGTGAGATAGGAATATTGGGTTTTCATGAGCTGTATGCCAAAATCATCTGTATTAAGACAATAAAAGACCTGAAATATTTCAGTTAGTGTGCAATGAATCTAAATTTTCATCATGACATTATGGAAAATAATGAACTTTATCACAATATGCTAATATTTTGAGAAGGACCTGTATTAATGACAAAATTTTCAATATTCATCAGTATCTCAACTCTGTTGTCCTATGAACCCTCTCCTTTGAGCCCCCTTCTCTCTCTTGCAATAAGCCATTCTCCTGTTTCGTCCGCCCTGACATGGCCACCATCTCAAACCTCCTCTCAAACTCTGAATAATCTACCGCTCTTCTCGATTTCCTTCCCACTGTTCTTTTCAAATCCAGCCTTTCCTCTCTGCTCCCTACCATTACCACTATTATCCATTCCACGTGGAAGGCAAGGTCAGGTTCAGGTAATCCTGCAAGATAACAGATTCAGATTACTAAAAGTTCAAGGCAAGGACAAGACAAGGTAATGTGGCTTGAGGCTGTACCACTAAGGGCAACACTCTGGCAGTGAGTTGCTGGCAGCCTCCTCCTTAAATACTCCTCAGCAGGTACTCAAGGGAATAGAGAACACCTGTCACCTCTCCTCCAGGATCCATGCCATCTAGGGGCTAAGCACAGTAAAAGCACCAAACAAACAGACAAGGCACAGATCCTGACACTTATGTCATGCAATACAATGCAAATTAATTAATTAAAAATCACACAATGTGATTTTCTGGATTTTCATTTTAGATTCCGTCACTCACAGTTGAAGAGTACCTATGATAAAAATTAAAGACTTTTATGCTTTGCAAGTCTGAAAACCTGCAAAAGGTTTCTGTACCAAATTATTAAGTTTTGTTATTCTGATGTACATGCTTTGCAAATGGGGAAACCTGCAAAATTGGCAACGTGACAAATAATTGCTTTCCCCACTGTACATCCCCTTTATGCTGGGTTTATAATTACTAAGATATTTCTGAAAAGTAAATTTAGAAATATTCTTTTTTTGCTGATAACTCATTCATGTAAAGTTGTTTAGGTTCTGTTGAGGTAAAAATAATTCTATCACTGATATCCTTGCGGCCTCAACCTCTCCCAGTCCGGATGTCATGAGAAAGAACAGATGAAGAGCAGGAAATTAAGATTAACACAAGTTTAATTTGGAAGATAATAAGTCCAATGATTTCTAATGCAAAATGAATACATACAGAATAACACAAAGAAAGAAAATTACATAATGCCTTACGGAGAAATCGCAGGTTTTCAGCAAAGCTTGGCTGTCTTTACCCAGATGTCTCTCCCATCACAAGTTCCAGAACATCTTTATACCATTGACTTGAAGCTTACTGACTGTGCCTTCCCCTTTTGCAGTCTGGTGTTGTAAATCAGCCAAGCTCCCTTGTGGTATCTATACCATGCCCAAAAGTTGACATTTATTGCTTTATTGTCCGTACAGCCAGCTTTTACTGCTTGCAGCTGCCGAGAACCTCCCAACCTCTGTTTCACCCCTGATCTCTCCTCAAGGCTCACTCATGGTAAATCTCAGTTTAATGTTCCCACATGCAAACTAAACTGATATCATGAAAGTACATGATTTTAATTCTCAACAGTTCCTACTTTAAATCCTTTTTTTTTTATTTTATTTTTTTTACCATGTCCTGTCTGGCACAGTGTTGCTCAGAATTGTTGTCTGAGTGCCAGGAAATTGCCCAACAGATTTATTTTCACATCACAGCTAATGCTTTAAAGCTCTGCTTGATATTTATAAAAGAAACTTTATTATAAACTACTTTGGGAATATTTCAATTGTTACGGACACGGAGACTGAAATGAAAAGGAAAACAGAAGCTTGAAAAAGAGAGAGATGGGGCAAAAGGGAAAAAGGGGAGAAAAGAAGGAAAGAGTGGAGGAGAGAAAGAAGGATGAAGATAATAAAAGATTACACCTACTTGCTTATACACCTGCAGCTGTTTTTTTGTTGTTGTTTTTTTTAATAAAATTGCACACGGTATTTATGAATGTAAAATGTACTTAGTGAGAGGTGCAGCCCAATATAAAACATCTGTATATGTGTCAACACCTGAAGCTTAACACCTGTGAGTATGAGTGTGGATGCGCTTTGTATACAAGGTTTCTCCACAAAAATATGCAATAGGGAGTTTGAGGACCCACCGACCTGTCCCGTGGTCCCCGGGCGGACACTGAGGAGATCCGAGCCACAGACATCCAAAGGCCCCCCCAAAGCAGAGGAACCCCAGGAGAACCACCGCCGGGACTACCGCAACCCCCCCAGAGAAGAGCAGTGGAGAGTCCCGGGGAGCCACCCAGCAGCGACAATGCAGAAGCCCCAGGGAGCCACAGTGACGAGCCCACAGACCCCGCCGGCAGCCGTCCACGCCCGAGCAGATCCAGCCCTGGACCCAGAGACCCAAGATGGGACACACCACCCCCCAAGCAGAGGCCCGACAGAGCCCAGGGGGCCAGGCCCCATCAAGCAGCCACCGGGAGTGAGCATGCACACACCAAAGGATCCTGCCCCGGACACCGAAAACCACAAGTACACCAGCGGGCAGAGACTCCAACCACCGGCAGGTAGTGTGGCGGGGAGGAAATAGGCACCCCCCTCCCCCCCCACACAGCGCGCCGCAACAGCAAGGCAAGGGCTTCGCGCAACACCACCCCCGCCCACCAGCGCAACAGGGCAGACCCCACCAAGGACCCCCGACCCCGCAGCATGACGGGACAAATTAACCCACCCGGTACCCGGGGCCACTATCCCCCACCAAGCCCCCACAATGCCCCCATCGGCCACAACAACAAAAAAAAAAAAAAGAAAAAAAAACCACTACAAAGACTGCCTAGGGAGAAACACTATCCAGCTCAGCTCCACCATTGCCGCCCAGCCGATCCAAATGCCGGCGATCCCACATCCCAGAAGTGGATACAACCCCTCCACCCCACAGGCTGCAGCCCCTGTGGGGCCCTGAGCGTGGCGGTCGGGGCCGCCACGCACAGGACCACAGCCCCAACACCACAGCACGCCATACAGCGGAGGACGGAATGCAGCAAAGAGCACCCGAACCAAAAGCTGCACACAAAACTCACAATGCGTAAATGCACCCCAACCAGCCCCCCAAAAACAAAGCCGCCCGCGAAAGTGCACCACCATGAAAAGAAGACCCACAGCATCCAGGTCCTAGAACATGCCTGACACCCATACACCTGCCAGAAGCAGCCCCGCAAGAAGACCCACCCTGAGGCCCACAAAAGGCAAGAGAGCCCACAGAGCCAAAACCAAAACCCGTCCGGAAGCCGAGACCAGTCCACCCCGAGACTAACCCCAGCCAGCCCGCTCACTCAAACCATGCAGACCCCTCCGAACCCCCTCCCCCAGATAGAAAAGGGACCGACGTCAGTAACCAGAACCAAGACAAGGAACCAGAAACTGAGCCGGAACCACCCAGGACCAAACGACACCCACACCAATCCAAGGCCAACCACCTATCCCCACCCCAGAAGGAAACTTACACCCACCCCAACATTCGAACAACTCCCAGAGCACATAAGACGTTGGACACCCAGGTTGACCCCGCCCCACACCCTCCTGCAGACCCTCCGCCCTGCCAGCAGAATGTGCTCCTTGAAGGAAAGAGCACCTGCCATGAGATGGGACCTACCTGCCAGTTTTGGAGGGCCCTATGCTCGGCAATGCACCAAAGGCCCCCGAGCCAGGGCCGGTTGCCCAGGAATGCACTAGCCCAAAACCCCGGCAACATACCCGCCAGGACCCAAGACCCCCAAGGCCCAGCCAGGACCCCAACCTGGGGGTCAATACGCCCCAGGAACCCCGAGCCCCCAAGTCCAGCCCAACCCACCCAGGAGCAGCACGGCCACCAAGCCAGTGACCTATGTCCGTCGGTGCAGGCCCCCCGAGAGCATCGCATGCAGCTACCAGATGTCTCCCCCGAGAGCCACCAAAGCCCCACCCCGGCTGGGACCACAACCCCCAGCGCCAGATCCCCCCAGCAATCCCAGCCCAGGGACACCCCAAACGCCCCCCCATATCTGCCACAACGCCCCGCAGGATGAAGCCAAGGGCGCCCCACCCCCACTAGGTGATGGAGCCAATTAAAGAAGCCCATAGAGATTGATCTGACTTTGAGGCAGAGGCTGTCTCAAGGCTTGTATAATCCAACAGAAAATTTCTATACTGATTAATATTAAGAAGGTTTTTATTTTTCCAGTTCATGAGGATAGTTTTCTTAGCATTGCATAAGGCAGTGAAAACCACGTGAACTGAATTTGTCTCTATGGTGACCTCATCTAAGTTGCCCAACAAGCAAATTGAAGGGGAAGGTGAAATATTACATTTCAGACACTTAGATAAGTTTTCACATATCAGGCACCAGAACCTCTGAACGGGTGTACATAACCATAGTGCATGGATGTAATTGTGTGGTATATTACTTGTACAGTGTAAGCAAGTATTAGAAGGTGCCAAGCCACTCCTGAACATCCGTTGACCTGTATAGTATTCTCTATGAAGGATTTTATATTGTATTAATTGCAAACTGGGGTTACTAGTCAGTTTAAAAGTTCTGCAACATATCTGAGACCAGAATGTTTGGTCAAAGTTAACTGCTAAGTCCACCTCCCATTTTGAAATAGGAAGGGAAATTGATTCATCCATATTAGACAGTGTCCTGTATATTTTTGACATCAATTTGGAGGGGTTGAGTTTTAGGAACTCTAGTACACTTGATGGCATTTGTAACCCAACATTTTTAAGTCTAAATTTATTTTTTATAATAGATTTAATTTGTTGATATTCTAAAAATGTATTCTTGTTTATCCCGTATTGTATAATTAATCTGTTAAATGGGATGAACTGAATTCCTTCAAATATATGTTCCAGGTGTTCAATTCCTTTACTCCTCCAATAAGGAAAATTTATATTATTTTTTGTAGGATGTCAGGGTTGTTCCAGATGGGTGTACGCCTGCATGGGATTAGTGAAGACCCTGTCATTTTTAGATATTCCCACCATGCTGTCAGAGAGGTGCTGACGTTGAGGCTTTTGAAGCATTCATGTCGTTTTATATTTGAGCTAATAAATGGTAGATCGGAAATCTTTATATTATTGCATAATGTGTTCTACGTCTAGCCAGGGTTCATCTAGAGGACTGTATTTAAACCATTTTGAGATGTAATGTAGCCTGTTAGCTAAGAAATAAAGATGAAAGTTAGGCAGATCTAGTCCTCCTTTATCTTTGGCCTTTTGCAGTGTTTTTAGGCTAATACGTGGGGGCTTATCTTTCTAGAGAAATTTAGTGATGGAGGAGTCCAGAGATCTAAACCAGTCAGATGATGGTTTATTTGGAATCATTGAGAATAAGTAACTGATTTTTGGCAAGACCATCATTTTTACTGAAGCAACCCTGCCCATGAGTGATATGCGTAGATTTCCATCTAGCAAGATCATCTTCTACTTTTTTAAGAGTGGGATGTGGTTTGGTTTTGTTAAATTTGCCAATCTAGGAGACACATTAATGCCCAAATATGTAATATTCCCTGACTGTAGTTGTGTTGGAATAATTGAATATAGATTTATCTTATATATTTTCCTTTCTTTAACTTGACTATTTGATCTTTATAACCTTTCATGATGTATGTGTGAGTATGAGTTTGTCTGCAGGCAAGGATCAAAGGTGGAGCTGGGAAGGAAGTAGTCACAGATGAGGGTGTCATAAAGAGGGTGGCTGATTGCGCTGAACAGATGACAACTGATTTTAAGATGGGGGGGAGACTGTGGAAGTGTGTTGTTACAAGATAATGGTGTTTATGACCTGTTTACGATGCAGCTGTTTTTCCCATCCTTAGAGAGCAATGTTTTTTGTAACTAGGGACCCCCGAAAGATAATAAAAAGAGTGGAATGGACAGATGGTTTTCAGAGCGGTAGGAAATTTGTAAGTGAAAAGCACATCTCTCTCCGTTCTCCTCGCGGCGAGTTAAATAACAAATTCTTTGTCTTTCTCTTCGTTTTGTGATGATTATAAGTATTTTAGGTTGTTTAAACCTGACAATAAATTGGTCCTTCGAGAGCCAGATTCCAATTACGCCTGGTGGACTCCAGTAAAGACCGTGCGCATGGCAGTCTTCATCAGGGAGACTCACAGACCCTTTCTGGGACTGGATCTTGGCCCGCCCGCTGGGGTCTGATGGCTGACGGAACTCTGAGACAGAGGGGAAGACAAAGTGGTGAGTTGAGTTTGGATTAAAAAAGTGTGACGAATGACTGGGGGTCATTGCGTGAAATAAAACCCTGTGAATCCTAGGCCCTAACAGGTAAAAGTAGGACGGCGGAGTCCTGAAAAAGTATTAAGAAATAATACTGAAATGCCGTGTTTTCAGGATGGTGGAGTCCGCGTTTAAATATTTTAAACAGAAAATACTAAGAAAATTCCGCATTTAAAAATGTGTACATGTGAGAAATGAATGGAGGATTTAAACCACTAGGTTTTGCCTCATACCAAAGCAGTGGGATTGAAAGTGACTAACTTTTGTGGATGTAAAGGCAAGAATTCTCCACTCGAAAGAGTTGAAGTGAGAATTACCACAAAAGGAGATTTTTCTGTCACCCTACTGAGCAGAATAATCCAGCATTTAGAATACCCTAGGTATTTATATGCTGGACCAAATAAAAAAAAAAAAAAATGGGAAAAGGGGCGAGTAAAAATAAACTAAAAATGAATAACAATGCAAAGATTGGAAATTTATAGAAGCACAGGATCAAATTAAAATATTAAAATGAAAATATTTAGATAAATGGATAACCACATATCATTATGATGGTCGTTTAAACTCTAAAAAATTAGTTAATCTATAGGATACAATAATTAAAGGTACATTAAAAGTACACGTGATTTAAGAAAAATGGACAAAGAAGGTTATGATGATGTAGATTATAGGTTAAAAGTAACTAAAAAGAGAGAGATGTGATGCAGGAGATAAGAATGGATGTTTTTGTGAAAAGCAGAAAACGTCAGAGGGCTAAGAAGTCATTTTTGATGGACTTGCAAAGTAGAACAGCAGGACAAAAGAAAGGGAGTAAAAAGATGAGGTTTGAGAGGATTGGATGGGCTAAAATGAGTCCCTTTGGTGAATGAATCCATCCCCACCATGGCTATACCTCATGTATGTTTTATTTGTGTTTATTTTTTTTAATTATTGTTTTGAGACGCTGAAGGCTGTTGATACAACTTGTCACGGAGGTTCGTGGCATGACACGGTTTTCTTTTTTCCTGTGTAACCTTAGAAAATATTTTACTCTTTTTAGATACACACGCAGAGCTGACTACGCAGAAATAGCCTGAGTGAAACAAAAAGAGGAAGAACCTTTTGAAGAATATAGGATTAGAATGATAAAAGTGTTTAAAATACATAGTGGTCTACAAGAAGATGAAAACGAGCAAGGAGCTTATAAACAGCAGTTTAAACAAAAATGCACTACATGCTGGTTCCAGGGATGAAATCAATACCTGGGTAAGGACACATTTTATAGGGTTCCCCACAACAAATCATGCCCTCCATGCAGAACAAGTAATGAAGGTTAAAAAACAAAACAGAAAAAGATAGCCAGCACCTTTTTCAGCAGATTTATTATTAAAACAACAGAGGAAGAGGAGGATTTAGAGGCAGAGGACAAAATCGCAGGGTGTTGGTGTTGTGGGAAAGAAGGACATTTGATCAGAGACTGTCCTGAGAGGAGAAATAATAAGCATGATCTAGGACAGAAAACAAGTGAAATTGTTCCTAGTACCTCAGATGCCGATAAAAAAAAACAAAAAAACAAAAAACACAGGGGCAGGATGTCCTCCTAAATTTCTAGGACCTTCTCTCCCTAGATAGCATAAAACCTGAAGTTACCTTCCTGTTGAATGGAAAATCAATTACTTTTCTTTGTGATACCGGAGCATGCAGGATCACCTGTAGAGAAACAATCCCAATTTCCAGACTTAGTGATCAGCAAATAACAGTAAGGTCAGCTAGTGGGAAATTGACATGAGTCTGTGAGTCTGAACCAGTTTGGATAAGAGATCCCAATGGACAGTCATGTCAGCTATCTATTCTAATGTTCCAAACAAACCACCCCTAGACATAGGGACAGCTTTATTAACAGAAGGAAGAAATGTCATTACTCGACTACAAGATCACATGATCTACATATTACCATGTGGCATAAAAATACTCCTGGAACAGATAAAACGTATGGAGAAGCATTAACTAAAGTAACCCCTACCAAAGTCATGGTAACTTATGTTTATGCAGATGGGAAGAGTACGTCAGTTGCTGAAGTAGTGTTAGCGGAAGACACTAGGAAGCTCTGCAAAATGTGGACACCTCCACACATATCTTTATTCAAGGATAAAGAACTCAAGTGGCAGGACATGGGAAGAACAGTGCAGAGGGGACAAAATGCCACAGACTGGTTTGCAACAACAATGAATACAGAAATCAGTGCATCCACAGGATTAACTAGGAAGCCATTGTTCTGGACAGTGACAGTGCAGGAAGGGATACATTTGCATACAAAGCATCAATGAGAAATATTCCTTACTGAACAGGAGGAACAGTTCTTGAGTGAAGTCCCTGATAAGTTATGGTCAAAAGACCCTACTGACGTCGGCTTAGTAAAACCTGTCCAAATCAGGGCAAAAACAGAATACAGGCCCAGTGTAAAACAATACCCTTTGAAATATGATGCACGTGAAGGAATAAAACCAGTAATAAAGGATTTAATAACTGCAGGGGTGATAATAAAATGCGAGCACTCACCATGTAACACCCCCATTTTTCCAGTTAAAAAACAAGCTCCATCAACAGGATGGCGCATGGTACAAGACTTACAGGCAGTTAATAATGCAGTTGTTCAGAGAGCACCGTGTGTTCCTGATCCTTATACATTATTAAATTCCCTAAGACCAGATGATAGAATATTTACTTTGTCTTTCTCTTCTATTTGTGATGATTATAAGTATTTTAGGTTGTTTAAACCTGACAAGTTGTATATTAGGAAAATTGTGGAAAGAACAATTGATTGGCAGAACTGTCAATTTTAACCAATTTATAGAATAGTCTGAAATTCTTGAGAAAGAATTTATCAATCCAATTACCTGAGCGACAGAGGTTTGCGAATGCTGGAGAAAGAGTAAAACATAATCTGCATAAAGACATATTTTATGTTCAATATTCCTGCATTTTATGCCTTTAATACCTTTAGATAGTCTGATTGCTGCTGCTAGTGGTTCAATAAAATTAGCAAATAATGAGTGGGAAAGTGGGCATCCCTGCCTGGTGCCCCTCTGAAGACAGAAGCGGGAAGATGTTTGGTTATTTGTTTTGACACATGCCGCTGGGGAACTGTATAATATTTTTATCCAGTTTATGAAAGAGCTTCCAAAACCCAATTTAGTCAAGGTTGCAAACAATAATTTCCAGTTAACTCTATCAAATGCTTTTTCTGCATCTAGAGATAATATATTGGTCTCAATATTTTTATTGTAGGAATAATCTATTAAATTAAGTAATCCGCGTGAATTAGTGGATGAATGCCAACCTTTAATAAATCCAGTTTAGTCAGGATGTATTATGAGAGGAGTAACCTTTTCTAGTCTTTTTGTGAGGGCTTTACAGATTATTTTGAGATCGACGTTAATAAGGGATATGGGTCGGTAGCTGGTAGGGAGTATTGGGTCTTTTCCTGGTTTTAAAAAAAGAGTGATGTTGGCAGAATTTATATTTGGCGGAGGTCTGCCATTTCTTTCGATTTCCTGCACCATTCTTTGGAATATTGGGGCCAAAATATTCCAGAATTCTTTGTAAAACTCTGTTGGCAATCCATCTGGGCCTGGAGCCTTTTTATTAGGCATGCTTTTTAGAGCTTCTTGGATTTCGGCTGAAGTCAGTGGTACATCCAGGGCCATCGCTTGATTATCTGATAGTTTAGGAGTTGTTACTTTGTCCAGAAATTGATCAATGTAATTATCTGATGGGTCTATCTGTGGTGAGTATAAAACTTTGTAGAAATCTCTGAAAGTGCTGTTTATTCTTTCAGGATCATAAACTGTATTCCCTGTCGGGTCTTTTACAGAAAATATTGTTGTTCTTTCTTTATTTATTTTTAGTTGGTTAGCTACAAAGCTACCTGATTTATTGCCATGTTCAAAGTTTTGTATACGAAGTCTTTGTACTAAGAATTGGGTTTTTTTTGTCGTTGATTTCATCTAATTCAAGTTTTTCTTTATGTAGTTTGCCCAGCTTTTCCTCTTCCTGGAAAGCATCTAACAGTTTAATGGTTTCTTCTAATTCCTGTATATGTTTGTTTTCTTTTTTCTTCTTATGTGATGAGAATGAGATTATTTTACCTCTCATCACTGCTTTCCCTGCCTCCCAGAGAACAGATGTTGATGTCCCCGGGATATCATTAAATTCCAAATATGAAGTCCATTCTTTTTTTAAATATTTAATAAATTCTTTGTCCTTAAGCAATGATGTATTAAACCTCCAGTTTTTGCTTTGTGGGTTTTCTTTCTTATTTACAAGAGTTAAGGAGACAGGTGCATGATCACTGACAGCTATAGGGTGTATCTCAGTGTCTGAAATGTCAGTCAACAACGAGCTGCTGACTAAGAAATAATCCAGACAAGAGTAAGATTGATGGACTTGTGAGAGGAATGTATATTCTCTGTGATTAGGGTGAAGAGATCGCCATGCATCGCAAAGTCCGTAATCACTCATGTACTGTTTAACTATGTTTATTGATTGCCAACTGCGCCGAGTCCCTGTTGTACTCCGCCTGTCTATTTCTTTATTTAGACCAAAGTTGAGATCGCCCCCAAGAAGAAGTGAGCAATCCAAGTGTTTAGACAGTGCAAACAAAAAAGAATGGAAGAATGGGGGGTCATCATTCCTACTTTAATTCACATGTGACCATCTTGATAATGCTCTGGTTAATTTTGGAACCTTTTTGTGGTGCTTGTTGGTTTAGATGCTGAAGATTAGCTACAACAAGCTGAAGGAAATCAACAGGCACACACTCCAGGGGCTGTGGTCTTTGGCCAGGTTGCATTTGGATCACAACCAGTTAGAACTCATCCATCCAGACTCCTTCCAGGGACTCACCTCCCTACGCTTTTTGCAGTTGGAAGGAAACCAGCTTCAACAACTCCATCCTGCCACATTTAGCACCTTCACATTCATGGGCCAGTTCTACATCTCCACCCTGCGACACCTCTACCTATCTGACAATGTGCTGACCTCACTGCCTTCCCAGCTGGTAGAGACAATGCCACAGCTTGAGAACCTGTACCTGCATGAGAACCCCTGGACCTGTGACTGCAGCATAAGCTGGTTCCATGACTGGGAACAAACTTCACCAGGTTAAGTTATTATTATTATTATTATTATTGTTGTTGTTATTAATATTATTATTGTTGTTGTTGTTATTATTATTATTAGCTGTAGTAGTTGTTGTAGTAGTAGTAGTAGTAATGATACTACTGCTATTATTGTTATTATTATTATTATAGTTTAAGAAGAGTAAATCTTAGCTTATGGCACTGATGTTCTTTTTGTTGCTCCAGGGGTTCTGAAATGTAAAAAGGACAGAGCACTCGCAGGTGGCCAGTTGTGTCCAATATGCTCTTCTCCCAGACATATGAAGACAATTAAGCTCCATGCTGCTCAACCTCTGGTTTGCAGCAGCCCTGTCATCAACTCCCTTCATAGAACTACATCACCAGAAGATTCTGAGAGTGAGACATTGACCTCAGAGGACTTTAGGGGCCCAATTGGTACCATATCTCTAGGCCTCTCTGATGATCATGGGAATGAATTAGATCTTCAGTGCAGTGTTGACAAGCTTAAAGAACTTACCAAGATCAGCTGGGAGCAGGTCAACAAGCTTCAGCTGGTTGCAAATATCACCTTCTCAGTGGACATTTGGTTGACATTTGTTGACAGAGAAAAACATGAGCAGCTGTGGAAAGTGATTGCATACTACAGTAATGTTCCAGCCCATTTAGAACGGGGAGTCACTCTAAGGAAAGATCCTTACCCAGCATATGTGTATAAGCAGGACTCTGTGCAGGACGCCCAGTATTACACGGGTCTTAAAGTCAAAATGTTGGCTCAGCCCGCATGGCTGATGCAGACATCTGTAGAACTGCAACTGAACCGACCTCAGTCATCGACCAGAATGGTAAATTTAATTCTGAGGACGAACCTCTCAGAGACAATGGACACTGAGCTGCAGCAAAGACTCAGAAGGTCCTGGGTTATGATCGAGTCAGCAAACAGGACACATAAAGTTATGGTTGTGGTCCTTGGAAGTCCAAATGAAATGCTCTGTAACTTGCACAGTTCTGACCAGCCAGTAGTCCAATGGATGCTGCCAGATGGCTCCAAACTGAACAGCCCTTATAGAAGTCCTGAAAACAGAGTTTCTGTTTCTTGAGATGGAAGGTTGAAAATGAAAGCAGTCACTCACACAGACACAGGAATTTACTACTGCATCGCCAATGTTCATGAAGATTTTGCTGTGCTTTCCTTTTATCTAACCATCCAGGAATCCTCTAGATCTCCCCCAAGGGAGGACATATCTATTACATCAATGGAGGAATTTGCAGGAAACCCAATTTCTCTGGGCTGCTCAACATCCGGCTCCCCTGATGCTGAAATACACTGGATTCTACCAAGCAGCAGAATAGTTAATTTGCAAGCTACTTCTTCCAAAACATTGGTGTATTTTAATGGTACTCTTCATATCCCACGGACTCAGGTGTCAGACAGTGGTTATTACAAATGTGTAGCTATCAATCAACATGGTGTAGACACCGTAGTTAAAAAAGTTATTATAGTAAGGTCCAATGGCCTAATTAGACCTTTCCGCAAGTCTCCAGCAACGCCTCAGTCAGCTTCAGGAGTTAACACTCAGATCAATGTCCCCACAGACAATACAGAAGAAGCATCAGGTGACATCGATAGATCTACAATACGCCACCGCATCAGCGGTGTTAGACAAAAAATCCCAGGGAGTCTAGCTCCAGAAAGAAGAGGTGTTCATCCATCCAGGAGCACCTGGCAAAGACCACATGTGCTCCAGAAACCAAATGGGTCTGACACTGGAAACCAGAAAATTTTAGTTGAGAAGAGGAGGATGAATCTGTCCAAAAACAAAATTGACCCGAAGAAATGGGCAAACCGTCTGGCGAAGATTAGAGACCGGAATACTGTGACCTCACTTCCTTTTTCATTTCCAACAAATATGAAAACAACAGAATTGACAACAAAGTCATGGGAAACACCTGACAAGTCATCAGATGGCCTGACTGTAGATGAAAGAGAGGGTCAGCATTACTCCATGTCTTACAGCCCTGAACAACATACACAACTGCAAATCAATACATACAGTACTCATGGTCAATACAATCATGTGACACCTAAAAGCTACACTGAATATAGGACACATGATGCAATCACTAACAGCAGACACACTACAGAACCCCAACCAACAGAAAGTGCATACACTGCACGGCACACAACCCATGACCCATGGAACCAAATTACAATTTTAAACAGTAGATTTTTCTTCCCCCAGACCAAATCTGTTCCAACGCATGCTATCACTGTCGGGCAGCCCAGTGCACACCCTATGAACAGCAGCAGCACATTTTCTCTTCCAGAGTACCAAAGCACAGATAGGACTGCTAATAAGGTCCAAACAGTTGATCTGTCTGAGGGGCTGCAGAGCAGTAAGGGTAGGAACAAACCAAGTGATGTCAGTAGCTCCATAAATCATAGAAAACCCTTCTTTATAGATAGTCAGATCACTCCTTCAGTCAATCCAAATCACTCTGCAACAAGTCAAGAAAGAAATAGAAACTATTTGAGTGAGACCCCAACTCTGTCACAGTTTCAACCTGATCGAAAAGACAAAATGCTCGGTGATTTGCATTCTGAAGTTGTGGTGACGACAGGATTTCCAATAGCTACTTTCCAGTTCTCTGCTAAAACAAAGATGGATTCTACAAGACAGCCAAACTCACGCCTTCGACAAGTTAACTCTAAAAGAAGGAACAGTGTCCGGAGAAGGCCGAACAGAAAGAAACAAAAGCTAAATACACCCAGCAACTTTATTACCACCACAACTGTGAATCCTCCCCTACCTAAAGCAAGGACCTCTCATTCAAAAGAGTTAAACACGAAAGGATCAGGAGTTACTGTCCTTTTAAGTACCACTGCTCCATTCATAAAGAGCCAAGTGATGTCATCAGGCAAACTGAGTCAAACAGAAAGCACAGTCCTTAGGCAGAACCACGAGGCACTCAAAAAGCTTTCCTCACAACCAGCCTCTTCTTTTGAAACAAAGGACAGCCATCTACACATGCATAGACCATCATGGCAAAGCACTTTAGATGCACCATCATTTCCAACAACTTCTCCAGGCTTGGCTCATAGATATACCACTCCTCATAGCATTCTGAGAGTCTCAGAAAGTGCATTTCCTACTGGGAATTCAGAGATTCTCACATCAATCCCTCAGAAGAGGTTTGCAGACAGTCCTCCTCCACCTGGTGAACATGTCAAGAATGTCAAGAATCAAAAACCTGACCATCAGCAGACTTTTACTGAGGAGGTTAGAAATATGCCTTGGAAAGAGACTGGATTGGATCCTTCACTGCATCCCTCCCATTTTACCTTCACTACTTCATCCATTGAGGGTGGAAACAAGGCAGTCTCTGAAGAAAAATTCAATGAACCAAGGATGATTTTTGAGGTCACTACAGAGATTCCCACAGCATCAGAAAATGTGAACCATAGCTCTGATCAAAATGAGTTAATAAACATTGACTCAAAGCTTAAAGAAAATCAGAAAAAAAACCTAAATGCTGGGGCTGATGCTCCCCTTATGAACAATTTAAAAATAACACGTGTCTCAGTTACCTCATCGTTGCCTCATGTTACTTCTTCTAGAGTGGCTTCTCGTATGTCAAAACTCAGAATACCTTTCTCAAAACCTCTAATAAAGCCTTTACCAACACCCACCACTCAATATACCAGAATCACAGTCAGTGCCAGCCAGGACCAACAAATAAAACTCATCACTGCCACCTCAGAGCCAAGCAGATCATTAAACTTTCATCCTACAATAGTTCCACTTAATCACAAACTAGCTAACATAAGTCCAACCTCTCAGGCTTACACCTCTATCCAAATACCCACTGAGGTCTCATCCAAGCCATTCCAACAGACACTGTCACCATCTACTATGGATATGTCCACAAAGCACCAGCTACCTAAGCATGCATCTATTCAAACAGGGAAGCCAAGGATAACAATGACCCATACCCAGACAATCACTGTGAAAGCAGAAACAGATGCTAAGCTTCCATGTGAGGCTGAAGGTCAGCCAGTGCCTTTCCTGTCTTGGACTAAAATTTCCAACGGTATGTAAGACAATGAAAACTCAATTTTCTGTGCAGATAGACGTTTTCCTGCAAATTGATTCAGAACAATTATTGTGTAGCCGTCCGTATACAGCTGAACCTGATATTTGCATCCACTGTATAAATAGCACATAACCATGTTTTTACCATTTGTCTGTCATTGAAACAGAGAAAATGTTCCTGGCTTAGGTAGGTTAGTATTACAAAAAATGTTTGTGTTAAATAAAAATAAAAAAATTTGTTTTCACTTTCTTTAAATTCAGATGTTTCCAGACATCTTCTCATTATTTAGTAGGGTTGCCTTATAAACTGTCTTGACTTGGGTCTTGGGACAAATATTATGAGTTTTCTTCCACAAGCTTCTCACAATAGTTTGGTGGAATCTTGGGCCAAATAAGTACTTTGATAAATTTAAAATCAAGAATTTGGTGCAGAAGTTGGAAAAAATCAGAGGTTGTTCTTTAATGCATTTAGACGATACAATTATTCATACCCTTGGCAGATTTAGATTTAAAATGACCCTCATTCACCCAATAAGTTTTGTTCTGATAGGGAAGTGGGCATAATTGGGTTTAAATTAGCTACCACTAGATGGCAACCAGTATAATCCTTAGTATGAATTGAATATGCATGAGTAGCCACTAGCCAACACCGTGGCTGCATGGGTAATTTGTAACAGTTGTTTACAAGGGGTTAAACATATACCTACACTCAAGCTAATTTTTATTTATCTATTTTTATTTTACCTTTATTTTCCAGGAAAGAAATCCATTGAGATTGGAAATCTTTTTAACAAGGATGTCCTGGCCAAGATAAAAAGCAGCACAATATACAGTAATAAATAAATAAAAAGCTAATACATTTAAAAGGTAATACTAAAATTATTTTCAGTAACACTTAGACATAACGATTACAAAAGAGTAAAACCTCTGACAGTTTTTGTTTAAAAAATAAATTATACAACACTTCTACATTACAAGTGCAAGATGAGACTAAAACTTTTGACAGTTCTTGTTTAAAACTAGATAAAGAAATAGGAGACTCCAGCCTCAACTTGAGCTGCAGGTCATTCCAACACCATGGGTCAAAATAGGACAAACTCATCCTTCCTGACTCTTTGCGCACTCAACTACTGGCTCTAAGACTGGGTGTTCTGGGGTACATTGAACTTGGAGTGAATATATGATGGCAATTTACTTAAAACGGCTTTATATATAAAAATGTACCAGTGCCTCATTCTGCGAGTATTGAGTGAGGTAAATCCAACAAGGTTAAATAAAATAAAATAGTGAGTCCTATACGGTGAACCTGTTACATACCTTAGTGCAGCATGGTAAATAGGGTCAAGTTTAGCTAAGGTAGTGGGACAGGCAAATCTACAAATGGTGTCACTGTAGTCCAACTGTGATAAAAACAAGATGGTTACTAGTCGCTTGTGGGAAGAAATAGAAAAGCATGGTATCAAGCCAAATACCATGATATTTATATGTGTCTACAACGTCTTTGACACCACCATCCAGTGTTTTAATAGGAGGAATGGTTGCCTTAGACTTATGGGAGAACAACATAGTTTTAGTTTTGCTAGCATTTAGGACAAATCAAGTCAAGAAGGGCATTTTGTAAGGTAATGAAGTAGTCTGCAGATTTAAGTGTACTGTATCTAGCTAACCATGTTGTACTAAAGCCTAGCATTTGTATTGTATTGATTAGGTGACAGTGGTTGACGGTATGAAATGCCTTAGTTAGATCAAAGCTAAACAAGCATGATTACTTTCAAGTGCTATTTTGACATCATCGATTACTTTTAAGGCTGCTGTGATTGTACTGTGTCCTGCCCTGAAGCCTGACTGAAAATAATAATATATAAATAATAATAATAATAATAATAATATAAATAATAATATTGTTAGTTTTAAAAAACAGCTTGAACTGACACCAAAAACTCAAACACGTTTGCTAGAACTGAAAGTCCGGAAATATCAGTCACGGGTTGTGCAATAATTGGAGTAGCTAACTAAGAAAGAAAAAAAAGAATTAAAAAAAGCATCAAGTCTATCAGGCCCTGCAGACTTCCTAAGATCTAATATTTTCAAAGCATGCAAGACATTAGAGCATAGCAGAGTAGTGAAATCCAGATTGTGATTATAGTTATGAGCAGATATACTGATTTGCTTTGCTGCTGATTTAGCCAAGTCAGAAAATTCCCAAAGAGCAGTCTGTGTCGAATCAAAGATATGACCACCCTTATTGAAATGAACATTAAAGAAAATTAGACATATTCTTTTGATTAACAATAAAAAAGTTATGTTTAAACTTCAGAGGGAGACTGAAAGCTGACTTATTTGGTAGCTTTTTAATTGTCTTCCAGAACTTGGAACATTGGAACATTGTTTGTAATTAAGTTTAAATACTAATTAGATTTATATTTTCTAATAAATGAAATCCTTTGTTTCTAAGTTCACAAAAGCACAAAAGCACAAAATCAGATTCAGACATGTTTTTTTTTTTCTAAATTTCTAAATTTTTTTTGCTGCACTGGAGGCCTTCATTTTTTATTTTTCGACAGAAGGTAGACAGGAAAGAAGGCAGAGAGAGGAGGAGACATTCAGCAAAGGTCGCCGGGTCCGGGACTCAAGCCTGGGACAGCAACATTGAGGACCATAAGCTCTGCACATGGGCATGCGCTTAACCCCTACACCACCAGCGCCACGACCTTTTCTGAACTTTTGTTTATTATTGCGATAACATTATCACAGAAAAACATAACCATGGCACAGGGTTTTACATTTATTTGCTGCCAGTTTGGTCCAAGAAGTGTTTGAAATGACGTTTTACAAAAATTCGACTCTTTGACTTAGTCATTTTAGTGTTCCTCACACAAGCATTGCAACAATGGTTAACAGGTTGTCATCAAGATGCCAGTTGTTTGAAAATCTGGTTTGGCTAACGTAGCAGGCTCAGGCCTGTGGTTCTAGGCTCCAGTAGGATCTAGCAGGCTCAGGCTGGTTAGCCCAAACTCCAGGAGGATGTTGCAGAATCAGGCCTGTTGTCCTGGGCTCGAGGAGAATGTAACAGGCTCAGACTCATTGTCCTGGGCTCAGGAGGATGTAGCAGGCTCAGGCCGGTTAGCCCAAACTCCAGGAGGATGTAGCAGGTTCAGGCCTGTTGTTCTGGGCTCCAGGAGAATGTAACAGGCTCAGACCCGTTGTCCCAGGGTCCAGGAGAATGTAGCAGGTTAAGGCCAGTTACCCCAGGCTCCAGGAGGATGTAGCAGGTTCAAGGCGATTGATCTAAGCTCCAGGAGGATGTGGCAGGCTCAGGCCAGTTGGCTCAGGCTCCAGGAGGATGTGGCAGACTCAGGCCAATTGACCTTGGCTCCAGGAGGATGTAGCAGGCTCTGGCCGATTGACCAGGGCTCCAGCAGGATGTAGCAGGCTCAGTCCGCTTGACCAGGGCTCCATGAGATTGTAGCAGGCTCAGGCCGACAGACCTAGGCTCCAGGAGGATGTGGCTGGCTCAAGCCGACTGACCTAGGCTCCAGGAGGATGTAGCAGGCTCAGGCCGGTTTGCCCAAACTCCAGGAGGATGTAGCAGGTTCAGGCCTGTTGTCCTGGGCTCCAGGAGAATGTAACAGGCTCAGACCCATTGTCCCAGGGTCCAGGAGAATGTAGCAGGTTAAGGCCAGTTACCCCAGGCTCCAGGAGGATGGAGCAGGTTCAGGGCGATTGATCAAAGCTCCAGGAGGATGTGGCAGGCTCAGGCCAGTTGGCTCAGGCTCCAGGAGGATGTGGCAGACTCAGGCCAATTGACCTTGGCTCCAGGAGGATGTAGCAGGGTCAGTCCGATTGACCAGGGCTCCAGCAGGATGTAGCAGGCTCAGTCTGATTGACCAGGGCTCCATGAGATTGTAGCAGGCTCAGGCCAGTTAGTCCAGGCTCCAGGAAGATGTAGCAGGCTCAGGCCAATCAACCTAAGCTCCACAAAGATTTGGCAGGCTCAGGACCGTTAACCCAGGCTCCAGGAGTATGTAGCAGACTCAGGCCGACTGACCTAGGTTCCAGGAGGATGTGGCTGGCTCAGGCCGACTGACCTAGGCTCCAGGAGGATGTGGCTGGCTCAGGCCAACTGACCTAGGCTACAGGACGATGTGGCAGGCTCAGGCCAGTTGGCCCATCCTCCAGGAGGATGTGGCAGGCTCAGGCCGATTGACCTAGGCTCCAGGAGTATGTAGCAGGCTCAGGCAAACTGACCTAGGTTACAGGAGGATGTGGCAGGCTCAGGCCGACTGACCTAGGTTCCAGGAGGATGTGGCTGGCTCAGGCCGACTGACCTAGGCTCCAGGAGGATGTGGCTGGCTCAGGCCAACTGACCTAGGCTACAGGACGATGTGGCAGGCTCAGGCCAGTTGGCCCATCCTCCAGGAGGATGTGGCAGGCTCAGGCCGATTGACCTAGGCTCCAGGAGGATGTGGCTGGCTCAGGCCGACTGACCTAGGCTCCAGGAGGATGTGGCTGGCTCAGGCCGACTGACCTAGGCTACAGGACGATGTGGCAGGCTCAGGCCAGTTGGCCCATGCTCCAGGAGGATGTGGCAGGCTCAGGCCGATTGACCTAGGCTCCAGGAGGATGCGGCAGGCTCAGGACAGTTAACCCAGGCTCCAGGAGGATATAGCAGGCTCAGGCCAATTGACCTAGGCTCCAGCAGGATATAGCAGGCTCAGGCCAATTGACCTAGGCTCCAGGAGGATGTGGCAGGCTCAGGCCGATTGACGTAGGCTCCAGGAGTATGTAGCAGGCTCAGGCAAACTGACCTAGGCTACAGGAGGATGTGGCAGGCTCAGGCCAGTTGGCCCAGGCTCCAGGAGGATGTGGCAGGCTCAGGGTGAATGACCTAGGCTCCAGGAGGATGTAGCAGGCTCAGGCCAGTTAGTCCAGGCTCCAGGAAGATGTAGCATGCTAAGGCCGATTTATCTAGGCTCCAGGAGGATGTAGCAGGCTCAGGCCAATTGACCTAGGCTCCAGGAGGATGTGGCTGGCTCAGACCGATTGACCTAGGCTCCAGGAGGATGCGGCAGGCTCAGGACAGTTAACCCAGGCTCCAGGAGGATATAGCAGGCTCAGGCCAATTGACCTAGGCTCCAGCAGGATGTAGCAGGCTCAGGCCAATTGACCTAGGCTCCAGGAGGATGTGGCAGGCTCAGGCCGATTGACGTAGGCTCCAGGAGTATGTAGCAGGCTCAGGCAAACTGACCTAGGCTACAGGAGGATGTGGCAGGCTCAGGCCAGTTGGCCCAGGCTCCAGGAGGATGTGGCAGGCTCAGGGTGAATGACCTAGGCTCCAGGAGGATGTAGCAGGCTCAGGCCAGTTAGTCCAGGCTCCAGGAAGATGTAGCATGCTAAGGCCGATTTATCTAGGCTCCAGGAGGATGTAGCAGGCTCAGGCCAATTGACCTAGGCTCCAGGAGGATGTGGCAGGCTCAGGGTGAATGACCTAGGCTCCAGGAGTATGTAGCAGGCTCAGGCAAACTGACCTAGGCTCCAGGAGGATGTAACAGGCTCAGGCCAGTTAGTCCAGGTTCCAGGAGGATATAGCAGGCTCAGGCCAATTGACCTAGGCTCCAGGAGGATGTGGCTGGCTCAGGGTGAATGACCTAGGCTCCAGGAGGATGTAGCAGGCTCAGGACAGTTAACCCAGGCTCCAGGAGGATATAGCAGGCTCAGGCCAATTGACCTAGGCTCCAGGAGGATGTGGCAGGCTCAGGCAAACTGACCTAGGCTACAGGAGGATGTGGCAGGCTCAGGCCAGTTGGCCCAGGCTCCAGGAGGATGTGGCAGGCTCAGGGTGAATGACCTAGGCTCCAGGAGGATGTAGCAGGCTCAGGCCAGTTAGTCCAGGCTCCAGGAAGATGTAGCATGCTAAGGCCAATTTATCTAGGCTCCAGGAGGATGTAGCAGGCTCGGGCCTGTTGTCCCAGGCTCCAGGAGGATGTAGCAGGCTCGGGCCAGTTTACCAAGGCTCCAGCAGGATGTAGCAGGCTCAGGGCCATTGACCAAAGCTCCAGGTGGATTTAGCAGACGCAGGGCCTGTTGACCCAGGCTCCAGGAGGATATAGCAGGCTCAGGCCCATTGTCACGTGCCATGAAAACAAAAAATGAAGTAATGAAATGAACACTGGCCATTTTAATTAACAAGTTATCACCAAGATGCCGTTGCCTGAAAATCTTGTTTGGCTAACGTAGCAGGCTCATGCTTGTGGTTCTAGGCTCCAGGAGGAAGTAACAGGCTCAGGCCAGTTAGTCCAGGTTCCAGGAGGATATAGCAGGCTCAGGCCGATTGACCTAGGTTCCAGGAAAATGTGGCTGGCTCAGGCCAGTTAGGCCAGGCTCCAGGAGGATGTAGCAGGCTCAGGCCGATTGACCTGGGCTCCAGGAGGATGTAGCAGGCTTGGGGCTGTTGTCCCAGGCTCCAGCAGGTGTAGCAGGCTTTCCGATTGACATGGGCTCCAGGAGGATGTAGCAGGCTCAGGCCAGTTAGCCAAGGCTCAAGGACGATGTGGCAGGCTCGGGCCAGTTAGCCCAGCCTCAAGGAGGATGTAGCAGGCACAGGCCAATTGACCTAAGCTCCACGAGGATGTAGCTGGCTCAGGCAGATTAGCCTGGGCTCCGGACGATTAGCCCAGGCTCCAAGAGGATCTAGTGGGCTCAGGCCTGTTGTCCTATGCTCCAGGAGAATAAAGCAGGCTCAGACTGGTTAGGCAGGCCTGTAATACCAGCTCAAGGCAGATGTAGCAAAGCGTAAAAAGTCCAAAATTCTCTAGAACTTGTAAAGAAATTTCAAGAAAAACAGCAACTGCAACTTAAAAAAAAAAAAATGCACACACATCCATTAAAACCAACTTGGCCCAGAGAGACAGCGAGTAGACAGTAGTCGTGTTGCCATCTTGGATTTGGGAGTTAAGTAGTGCGTGGTGGTGGTAATGTTAAATTACAGATGTCCCTTAGCAAGTTGCAGAGAAACCAAACAATTACTCATTGTACTCATCCAAAAAGCCCTGGCAAAATGCTGACTGGATATTTGGTAGTTTGTTTAAATGTGAAAGTGTTTTGGCATTGACTGGCTTTTAAGGATAGTTTTTACATTTTACAAACAGATTTGAAAACAGAGCATTTACATAAGCTGGAATGCTCTAACCATTTGAAAAACAAGTCTGATGTTATATCTAATATAACTGTATGCTTACCTTCCAAAAATCCTACTTTTTCTCATTAGTACCCAGAATATTTTCTCAGAAGTCTTGGGGATGATCAAGATGTGTTTTGGTAAATGTAAGATGGATTTTGCATTCTGAGTAAGTGGTGGTTCTGGCCTTCGAACTCTCCCATGGAGGTTATTGTTTTACCTTGACTAAAGAGGTTAAGGTAACCGAGCTTTATATGTTGCTCTGAGTTCCTCTGGGACCTCCCGGATGAGCTGTCAATGAGCTCTTGGAGGGATTTTGGTAGAAGAACCACTCTTGGGAAGGTTCTCCACTGTTCCATGTTTTCTCCATTTGTGGATAACAATTCTCACTGTGGTTCTCTGGAGTCCCAAAGCCTTAGAAATGTCTTTGTAAGCCTTTCCACACTGATGGAGTTCAGTGACTTTGTTTCTCATCTGTGCTGTCAATTTATTTGGATCAGGGTATGATGTGTAGTGTGTATGTAGTAGTGGACCCTGGATTGGGTGGTGGTGGGGGGTAGTAGTAGCAAGTTGTTATTTTGTTCTTCATAAATGAAATCATTGTTTGAAAACTCCCTTCTGTATTTATCCATGTTATTATTGTCGGATATTAAAAATATGTTGATTATCTGAAAGGAGATGATGTAACAGGCCCAGGCCTGTTATATCCTCCCTGGAGCCTAGACTTCCGGCCTGAGCCTGCTACGTCCTCCTGGCCTGAGCTTGCCACATCCTTGTGGAGCTTAGGTGCCCCCCACCCCCAATCCTCTCCTGACTCTTCATCCTTAATTTTCCTTCTTTAAACAGGCGTCCTGTGACCCTGGGCCTGTATTCTAAACCATGTAAGAGGATTCAGCCATAAAACATGTGTTTTACAATGAGCAGTATCAATTTTAAAAGCAGAAATGGTTCTGGCTCAACAGTACATAGACCAACGAGTTGAATGTCGCCTGGATTTCAGGAGCAGATCATTTGGGTCTTGTGAGTTGACGAGTAGTCTGGCAAAAGTGGTAAGCAATGTCACCTTAGTGGACAGTTTGTCCAAAGATGGGCAAAGAAAATTTATTCTATACTGACTGTGGGAGTGAGTGGGAGTTTACATGTGAGCCAGTTTGTTACAGTTAGGTCTATAAATATTTTTCTGTTTTCGTAATTTGTGTTCTGTACATTGCCACAAAGGGTTTGAAATGAAGCTATGGAAATGTAGTGAAAGTGCAGATTTTTTATTTTATTTCAGTGAGTTGAATTTAAAATATTGTGTAAAAATGTTAGTCATTTTTATATCAGTTTTATATACAATACAATGCAGTGTTCTTCACTTCGCTAAATGTAAATAGGTTTTCCTACACAATGGAGATGATCCTGCAGTCATCCACCGATAGTGTCTTCTGTGGATGTCCACACCAGAGTTTACCTGTGCATTCCTTTTAACCCCAGGATTTACCAAACCGTACATTTTGCAATTCCTAATGTTCTTGCATATTTTCAGCCCTATTTTCTGTTCATGAAGCCTGAAGGATGGTCATTTTTTACTTGGATGGATAGCTCTTTAAACTAAATGTTGTGTTTTAACAGCAAAATCTTACAAATGCAAATCTCCAGACCTTTCCCCTCTTTAATTGAATTTAAAATAAGAGCCATTCATTTTCTATCCCCACTTCTTCTATACAAGGCCACGGGGAGCTGGTGCCTATCTCCAGTGGTCTATGGGCGAAAGTCGGGGTACACCCTGGACAGGTCGCAGTGTAACACCGAGATACACAGGACATACAACCATCCACATACACATTCACACCTAAGGACAATTTAGAGACACCATTTAACCTAACTTTAACCTACCAGTCATGTTTATAGACATGTACGAGGAGAACATGCAAACTCCATGCAGAAAGACCCCCAGCCAGGAGTTGAACCCAGGGTCTTCTTGCTACAGGGCAACAGGGCTACCAACTACGCTACCATGCAGACTAAATAACAATCACTTTTGATAACAGTAATTGTGGTCCCTTTAAAAACTGTGGCACATACAGTATGTATGACACAGCTGGAATTCCTAAACCCTCTTATCAATTTATATATATGGACCCTCAAAACAAAGGTGAGAGTGTGCTCTTCATCTATACTCATTACATAAATGTAATTTTATTATGTTTCAGTCTACATATAAAACAAAGTTTATGATAGTGTCCAAATATTTCTGGACCTAACTGGAGCAGTGTGATTGATTGGTGGACTGGTGTACACCATCCTTACAATGAAACCCAGTGATGTCAGCATCATGCTGTGGGAATATTTTTCTTTAGCAGAAAGAGGGAAGCTAGTCAGAGTTGATGGGAAGATGGACGAAACTAAATCCACTACAATTCTGGAAGAAAACTGGTTAAAGAATGCAGAAGACACGAGAAAACAGTGTAGGTTTACCTTTCAGCAGGAAAACCTCCCTAAACATACAGCCAGAGATACAATTGAAAGGTTTAGGTTAAAGCAGTTTCATGTGTCAGAATGGCCTAGTCAAAGAGCAGACCCAAATCCATCTGAGAATCTGTGGCAAGACTTGATAACGGAAGTTTACAGACACTCTCCATCCTGTCATAACTGAGCTTGAGCTGTTTTACTAAGAATGTGCAAGAACATTTTGAAAACTATTAACCCTTTTCCTTTTACTTGAGATTTATGCTTTCATTTATGTTGGTCGATCAAATTACAAACATTTAAATTTGTGATTGTAATGTGATAAAATGTAAACATGTTCATGGATTATGAATTCTTCCTTTCTAAGATAGTTGTTTGCTTCTGTCTGTGTAGGAGTAAGTATTGCCAGAAACATGAAGGTGCAGAGATTTGAGGTCCACCATAATGGAACTTTAATCATCAGAAACTCACAACTACCCGATGGGGGCCAGTACGTGTGCACAGTTCAGAACCAGTATGGCAAAGACAAGATTATGTTTAACCTTGTAGTCTTGTGTCATCATCCACAAGTCCTTCAACCTCAACAAAGAGACATCCATGTGTCTGAAGGAGGTAAAGTTGAACTGGAATGCAAAGTCAAAGGGCATCCTGTATCTCGGGTTACATGGGTCCTCCCTAACTCTGTCCAAATGACTCCTACCTCAGCTCCTGTACCCTCTGGGCAGCGGGTGGTTGTAGATAATATTGGAACTCTTCGTATCAGCCAAGCCATTTTCACTGACAGTGGGATTTACAGATGCCTGAGCAGCAGTGCAGCTGGAGCTGACACTGTGTCAGTGGGACTTCATGTCTCACCAAAGCCCCGTTTGATTCAGCAGAGTCAAGATGAAAACATTATTCTTCCAGAAGGCAGTGCTGCTCACATTAACTGCACTGCCACAAGGGCCTCTCTGCCCGTCATTCGCTGGATCACACCTGATGGCACACACCTCACTGCTCCTCAGCTACATAATGGAAGGAGCCTTATTGTCTTTCAGAATGGAACACTCCACATACAGAGACTGAGCCCCAAGAATTCTGGGAGATATGTGTGCATAGCCAGTAATGCAGTAGCATCAAGCAGAAGAACGGTAACGTTAAGTGTCAGAAGTAAACCTTTGTCTGCTAAAGCCACAATTACATCTTCATCTCCCCAGAAAACAGATGTGATCTATGGAAGTAAGCTGCTTCTGAACTGTGTGGCCACAGGTGATCCAGAGCCCAGAATCATCTGGAGAACACCATCTAAAAAGCTAGTAGATTCTCAATTCAGGTGAGCAGATACAATGAAATCATGGACAAGTTCTTCATAATTCTTATCATAGTAACTCTAAATGTCCTGAATACATTAAATGTGGTCCCAATGGTACTTTCATATTTTGTGCAGTTTTGACCCTAGGATCAACGTGTTCCTTAATGGCAGCATAAGCATTCATTCTGTGACTGACAAGGACAGAGGTGGCTACCTGTGCGTAGCCCGTAACAAGATGGGTAATGACTATGTTCAGGTGAAGGTCAACGTCCTGACCAAACCAGCAAAGATTGAGCAGAAGCTGAAGAAATCCAGTCAGGAGATAGTGCAAGGCCAAGACCTGAAGTTGGATTGTGTGGCATCTGGCCTACCCAGCCCTGAGATTAGCTGGGCACTACCAGATGGAACTATGATCAACCCAGTCAAGCAGAAAACAGGAGTCAGTGTGGGACGCAGTCGCAGGTATGAGCTATTATTCTTCAACTCAAAATGAGTTATACATTTTCCTGTGTTAGTAATGCCTAATCATATTCAAATGTTAACTAACCTTTAATTGCAACAGGAATTAAATTTTATTGATTCACCCAGTTCCCAACTGACAAATCCAGTCACCAAAGTGTAACATTAAACCTTCTCTTCTCAAATTGCTTGTAGGTATGTGGTGTTTAATAATGGAACGCTGTACTTTAATGATGTTGGCTTGCCAGAAGAAGGTGACTACATCTGCTATGCACAGAACCAACTTGGCAAAGACGAGATGAAGGTGAGAGTCAGGGTAAAGGGTGGCACATCCCCACCCCATATCCAGTATAAAGATCAAAGTACTATCAGAGTTCTCTCCGGTGAGACAGCAACACTGCAGTGCAATGCCATGGGTGACCCATTACCTGTCATCACTTGGATGTCCTCCAAAAACAGACTAATTTCCCCTGACTTAGACAAATACAAGGTTCGTAAAGATGGAACGCTGGTTGTTCAAAAGGTTCAACAATTTGATGGAGGTAACTACACCTGTATGGCTAGGAACAGTTTTGGTCAAGACAATAAAGTTACCAGAGTGGAAGTTTTGGCAGCTCCTCTAGTTATCAATGGTCTAAGAGGAGTTTCCAATACCATCAACGTGACTGTGGTTCAGGGTGAGCGGAAACTGGTGGACTGTGAGACAAAGGGAACCTCTTTATCTCATCACATGTGGATTCTGCCAGGGAATGTAATCCTTCCTGTATCATACCAAAGTAATCATATGAGAGTTCATCAGAATGGTACTCTGGAAATACGATCAGCCAAAAAGACAGACTCGGGACAGATGGTTTGTGTTGCTAGTAATGAAGGAGATGAGGCCAGAATGTTGGTCAACTTGGATGTCATTGAAACAGTTGAAAGACCACAAATTAAATCTCCAAAAGCAGAAAACCTTTCACTGAGAATGGGAAATACAGTGACTCTGAACTGTTCAATCGATGACTTTAAGTTGGCTCATCTTACTTGGATCTTACCCAACGGCACACTTCTGCACACGGGTGTTCGGATTTCAAAGTTTTTTCACCAGCTTGATGGTTCTTTGATCATCAGCAACCCGTCTGTTGCTGAGGCTGGTGTGTACCGCTGTGTGGGGAATAATTATGCCAGACATATTGAGAGTACAATTACATTGTCCTCAGGGAGAAAGCCACAGATCCTGAACACATACATCTCCCCTGTCAGCATCATGGATGGTGAAACACTTTTCCTTCATTGTCAAACCACTGGTGAGCCACTCAGACTGACATGGACCCTACCCAGTGGGGTTTTTCTTAACAGGCTGCAAAAAGCTGGACGGTATTCTATACTGCACAATGGCACAATTGTCATTCGACAAGCGTCAGTCTATGACCGAGGGTCTTATGTTTGCAGAGTTGCTAATGAATATGGCAGCTCTTTGCTTTCAGTCTCAGTAAACATCATTACAAATCAACCCAGAATCACCAGTGGCCCTCCCTCTGTGACTTATGCCAAACATGGAGTTGCTGTTCAGTTGAACTGTGCAGCCACTGGGATCCCTAAAGCAGAAGTGGCTTGGGAAACACCTGATAAAACCCGCATGGTTGTAAGTGCACAGCCACGCCTTTTTGGAAACAAGTATCTCCATCCAAAAGGCTCCCTGATAATTCAGAATCCAACCCAACGGGATTCTGGAGTTTATCGATGCACTGCCAGGAATCCTGCTGGTGTAGACTCTAAAACAACTTTTCTGAATGTGTTCTAAAGAATTTTAATTTCCATGAATTCCCTAAGCCATAATCTATGCCCAAGCAACTGCCCAATTAAAGAGACAATGTTGGAACACAATTAAGGCTGCTGTTAATAATAAAATCAGCCACCCTAACTTTAACATACAATGGTACCTTAATCGTGTGCTGACATAGAGGCCTAAAGCTAAGATTATGTGCACCCTACTTGATTTGTGTCTGCTATTTTGTGAAAAATCTTTGTAAAAAACATAATTGCTCAGGTAATTTAGAATAAGAAAACTTCTGTACAGGTTATGTATTGTATAGTGGTCACTAATAGTCTTAATCACCTCTGTAGTATATTTAACTTTTCCAATTTTATCACTATTTGAGATGGAAATAAATTATTTAGGAGAAAAGTCTTTTTATTTACATTTACATTTATTATAATGAAATTAGGATATAAGGTTGCCATCCGACCAGTCAGAATTTTATTTAATCACAAGCTTCTCAAAAGCAGCATATTAAAGCAGACAATTACATAGCTCCCATTTATGGAATTTAGAAATATTTTGCAACAAAACCTACATTTATTTTTATGAGCTGCTTTTACCAGTGAGCGAATATTTCTAATAATTATCCCAATTACCTAATGAAAGCAAGCCCACAGTAAGGTTTCCCAAATTCATCTACAATCTAATCTGTTACATATTGTTAGATCTGGATGGAAACCTGACATTCTAAGAATTACCTGTAATTTTTTTTAAATAAACAATGTTGAATTGTATACATAAATAAAAGGGTAAAGGGCATATATCAACACTTTTAATACCTTTCAATATTATTACTGTTTGGGTTTGTTGCTTATTATAGTTATGTTCATTTTCATGGCATAAATCAAGCAATATATAGAAAAAGTAGTGCTTCTGTGTTCTGCTTCTGTGTTCTTTTTTCTTCTCTGCTCTGTTCTGTTCTCTCAAACCTCCAGTCGGTCGTGGCAGATGGCCGCTCACACTGAGCCTGGTTCTGCTGGAGGTTTCTTCCTGTTAAAAGGGAGTTTTTCCTCTCCACTGTCGCAGTTCAGATCGCAGTTCAGGTAAGATTTCAGTATAACATTCTCTGCTAAAGTAGCTTGTTAAATAAATAAAAAACATATGTTTTCCGTAGTTGGGTCGGATTGAGGCAGATTTGCATTCACAGCAGGAGCGAACCACACTAGAATTTGTTTGAAAGTGGATCATTTTATATTTAGCCAAGAAGGGCTATCTATTAATTGAGTCAGATTTATAGAACCACAGAGAGCTTATACTCGTACTCGTCATCTTCCGCTTTATCCGGGACCGGGTCGCGGGGGCAGCAGACTCAACAGAGACGCCCAGATGTCCCTCTCTCCAGACACCTCCTCCAGTTCCTCCAGGGGGAGCCCAAGGTGTTCCCAGGCCAGCCGAGAGACATAGTCCCTCCAGCGTGTCCTGGGCCGTCCCCTGGGCCTCCTCCCGGTGGGACCTGCCTGGAACACCTCCCAAGGAAGGCGTCCAGGAGGCATCTGGTATAGATGCCCGAGCCACCTCAACTGGCTCCTCTCGATGTGGAGGAGCAGCGGCTCTACTCCGAGCCCCTCACCCTATCTCTAAGGGAGTGCCCGGCCACCCTACAGAGGAAGCTCATTTCAGCCGCTTGTATCCGGGATCTTGTTCTTTCGGTCATGACCCAAAGTAACGTAGACCGACCAGTAAATTGAGAGCTTCGCTTTTCGGCTCACCTCTCTCTTCACCACAATGGACCAGCACAGCGCCCCCATTACTGCGGCAGCTGCACCAATCCGTCTGTCGATCTCCCGCTCCATTCTTCCCTCACTTGTGAACAAGACCCCGAGATACTTGAACTCCTCCACTTGAGGCAGGAAGTCCCCCCCCCCAACCTGAAGAGGACAAACCACCCTTTTCAGTTCGAGTACCATGGCCTCCGACTTGGAGGAGCTGATTCTCATCCCAGCTCCTTCATACACTATACTATCAAGCTTTATTAATAACCTTGCAAGGGGGAACAATTTTATAGCAGTATTCAAGAGCTCTGCCAAAACTGTTCTAACTAGACAAACAAGGAGCAATCTTTTATAACAGGTTCACAGTAATCCCTGTGAAGCCAAGGCCCCCTCCTGAGGCAAAAAGCAGAATCAGTTGTAATTCTTGGAACTGAAGCCCTTATACAGTGACATGCTTATCTGGGACTCTTTTCCTGGAAGTTCCAACCATGGAACAAACAGAGCCATCTGTAGATTTATTTTTTCCAGGCCCTGATTGTAAATTAGGCCATAGATTAAGTGAGAGGGAGAGGGGGTGGTTACTGTTTTAGGGCACACAGAGTATCAGGTTATGTCTTATCCAAGGTACCGAAATCTTCATCAACAGTAGACCGACAAATACTTTAGGCAATATAGTGTAAATAAATGATCTCTTGTCAGTATGTGACAATGTAATAATTCAGATTTACGCAGATGACGCAGTCATTTATACACATGAAAAAATGCTAAAGAAATAATATAGATTAATTGATTCTGTCTCATTTCCTTGAATGTATCTTAACTTGGTCACAAGATAGCAAAACAACCCTGAAGCCTATTGAGTTGATTTACATACAAGCTTTAAAATCCCTAGAGAAGAAAACACAACAGTATCATCAGTGTTGTGTACTTGATCTTCAAAGTTATTCATTATAACGCCCTTCTTTATCTTTTAATTTATTGTTGTTATATTCCTTATTGATCTTTCTTGTACGTATCACTGAAACAGCAGATGGGTATTATCTGGAAAAAAGCTATAATCTGCTGCAGTACATCTTTGCTCTTTGAGCTCAATGTTTTCTGTACGTAATCCCAGGTAAATAAACAAATAAAATGCCCACCTGTTGTTTCGTCTCCTCAATAAGTCCTTAGCATAAAGCAAGAGGTGTGGCTCAAATGTAAGGAAGTTGTTGGACCACTTGTTTGCTGACTATTGGACCATTTGCACGTTGCTGGACGCCACCAGGCCTCCTGGCGTTTTTGGCCATTTTGTATCCAGGACAGCCCGTGCCTAAACATCCCATCTGCCCCGTGCTTGATAAGACAGGGGCGTCGTAACCCTGAGGCCACGTCAACTATATAACAGAGGATGAGACGATCCACCATTTGCCTTCAGCTGGAGATCGTGACACGGTCACCAACATCTGAAGCATCACCTGGAGAAGAGTCCCGAGTGGATTTCATTTATTCTCTCTCGTTGGCCAACGAAGAATTCATAAAAGAGGTTTCTGGACTAAGAAGGCCAGAAATTTCATTTTGCCGATCGAAGACGTGAGTTTAACACGTAACTAAAAAACCACGGAGTTTCAAGGAGCCACTTTGTTTTGTCCTAGTCGACTTTGATGGTCAGATCATATTTTCCCTTTCACCAAGGAGGCCAGAGGACGAAGATTACAAATGTAACACGTTTTGGTAGAAACGGTCGATTAAACAGTGACATCTCTGGTAATAGTTATTAATTATTACTGAGTATTTAACGGTTGTAATTATCAAAGGTGTTGAGCCACAATTACAACACCAGAAGACATCTCTGGTCTCGATTCATAAATGAGGATTTTGGTTAAGAAATTAATATTGTCAAATTATGATTTTTAATTATACTTATTGATAATAATAATTCCAACAAAGTTATCTACTATTGAGAAGGCTTGACCTCGTGTTTTTGTGTCATTGTCCCCATTGTCACTGAATCCCACTGGAGTGTATGACATCGTAAAGCCATAGTCAAATTGTTTTTTCCACTTAGATTTCATCTGTTCTTGACTTTTCGGTAACACTGATAATGGGTTTTTTACATAACAATTTGTCCCACTTTTTAATTGTTTTAATTCAGGGACATATGTGGGTTTTCTAGCACGAATAATTTAAAGTCATCTCACCACATCTCAAACAGATTTTAGTCAGTACATATTCAGATTAATTTATTTTGTCTCACAGAACCCCGACTGCAGCAAGAGGATTAAATTAGTATAAAAAGTAAACTCCTTCTTATTATTATAATTTTCATATTCCTCGAAATAGTGGGCAAGGAGGAGGCAACCATCTTTCAGTCAGATTTATTGACCAATCCCAGGCCCATTAAAAACTACAATTCTTTTCAATATCTAACCCTTAGAAAGCAGATGGATATTAGCTAAATTATCATCAAAATTGCAAAGTACTAAAACCACTTCTGCTTGTTGTTTTGTATTGTCCACCAAGCCCTTCCTCTCAATTTTAGATAAGTTCTCAGATTTTTTTAAAGATATTTTTTTGGCACTAGTGGCCTTCATTTGTATTTTTTGACAGTAGGCAGAATGGAAAGAGAGGTACAGAGAGGGGCAAATGTCGCCGGGTCCGGGACTCGAACCCGGGACAGCCGCCTCGAGGACTATAGCCTGTGCACATGGTCGCGCGCCTTCACCCCACACCAACAGTGCCACGCCCAAGTTCTCAGATTGTATATCTGATTAAAGTTAGATACTGATAAGGTCCTTATAGTTGGGGATTTAAACATTCATTTTCACACTAAAAATTATAACATAAATGTTGTCTTTTAATGCTGTCTTAGATTTCACTGGCTTTCCTCAAAATATCTGCAGACCTACTCTATCCTGTCTTCATACTCTAGACCTTGTGGTGAAACATGGCATGGAGTGTGAACACATAACCGTATTTCCTTCTAACCATGTCCTATCTGACCATTTTATAGTTTAACCGATTACTCTGCCCCTGACAGACCATTTCATTATTGTAGATTATAAATAGTAGTAGAAATTTATCAGACAATGCTGTAACAACTTTTAAAGAATCTGTTCCATTTTTAGTTTCCTCAGTATCACAAAGCAGAGGGTAGTGTTTTCATTTCTACTCTTTTACAAATTGATGTTCTTGTTCACAGTTCATAGCTGTAGAACCTGTTTTATAATGTTTTGATGCAGTTCAGCTTTCTGAGTTAACATATGTTATCTTCATCTAAACCTTCAACTTAAATGAAAGACCCAATCCCTACCAAATTATTTAAGGCCTTTGATTACCCCCACATTTTAGATATAATTAATTGATTCTTAGTATACAGGTATGTACAACAGGCTTTTAAGGTAGCTGTAATTAACCTGTTAAGCCCTAAGACGTTTTAGAGCAATTTCCAACCAAAATTACATACCTTAAATAAATGACGTATAGCTCCGCAGTTATAAGGCCTACATTCAAACTTTTGGTACCTGTGTAAAGGTAGGACATAAAAGAATATTTTTCATGTGGAACCACAATTGTAACTTACTCGTTACTATGTCTGATTTATTTTTGATTAAACAAAGAAAAAATAAAATTTGTTTGAGCCTCGCCAAAAGTTTTTTCTAAATAAACATTGCATAAACATTGTAAAACAATATGCAAATGGTTTGGAATTCCTAGGAGAACCCCCAGGTTGCATTCATCCACATCTTCACTATAACTGCAGCAAATCTGGACTGAATAAGTTGAAGCATATATGTTCCACAAAAGTTTTAGAAGGCAATGTGCCAGGCAAAAATGACAGTTATGCAAAACTTTCCCAAATGTGTTTTTCACCTCATAAAAAAGAAAATAACAGGGAATCTGGTCAAATCACATGGTGATTTGCATTGTATGAGTCCTTCTGCATATGACATAGCCTTTGGTTATGACATTTACCCTATGTATCATCAAACTGTACAGTTGCAAACATAACTGGAAGCTAACAGAGTAGCACACAGGTTAGCAGCCAGTGGACAGCAACCAGCAGACTGTAATGTGCATTTGCTTGCACCAGAGAAGGAGCTAGAAAGATAAGTTATGCCTTGTTATAAAGGTGAGTGTCTCTAGTTTGTTATGGTATGAGACATGTGGGGGTGCTGCAAAGAGAACGGTGCTTTTTGTACGGTTTTGTTGACAGTCAGCAATGTCTGAAGGACCTTAAAATGTCAATTCAATTCAGTTCAATTTACTTTATTTATATAGCGCCATTTCACAACACATGTTGTCTCAAGGCACTTCACAAAGTCAGGTACATACATTCCAATTACTCCTAACCATTGAACAGTGCAGTCAGATTCAGTTATTTATTCAAATTGGATAAAAGGTTTTTCTATCTAAGGAAACCCAGCAGATTCCATCGAGTCAGTGACTTGCAGCATTCACTCCTCCTGGATGAGCATGTCATGACGGTAGACAGTTTCTGGAATTGACTTTGCAGCAATCCCTCATACTAAGCATGTAGCATGTAGCAACAGTGGAGAGGAAAAACTCCCTTTTAACAGGAAGAAACCTCCAGCAGAACCAGGCTCAGTGTGAGCGGCCATCTGCCACGACCAACTGGGGGTTTGAGAGAACTGAGCAGACACAAAAAGAACACAGAAGCACTGATCCAGGAGTACTTTCTATGGGAAAGAAAAGTAAATGTTAATGGATGTAGCTCCTTTAGTCGTTTCATCTAGAAAGAAAGAACAGATAAACTCTGAGCCAGTTTTCAAGGTTAGAGTATGAAAGAGAGCACATATAATTAGTCACAGTAAAAGCTCAGTCAGTAGCTATGTCTAGGAGAGAGTTAGGGTTAAACACCAAAAGACAGGGCCAGTCAGTAGAAGGTGAGCATTAAGTTGTTGCCAGTAGAAGCTTGGACGATGCCCTCCTCCATGAAGGTGTCACAGGTAGACACAGAGTCAGGCCAGGTGTAGCTTCTAGGAAGAGAAAAGAGAGAGAACATAAAGTTAAAAGCTGAAATAACAGCAAATAATGCAAAATTGGAGAGTAGAATGAGAATTTAACAGAGAGAGTGAAAGTGTTCATTATGTCCTCCAGCAGCCTAAGCCTATAGCAGCATAACTACATAGATAACTCAGGATAACCTAAGGCACTCTAACTATAAGCTTTATCAAAAAGTAAAGTTTTAAGCCTAGCCTTAAAAGTAGACTGGGTGTCTGCCTCACGGACTAAAACTGGGAGCTGGTTCCAAAGGGGAGGAGTCTGATAACTAAAGGATCTCCCTCCCATTGTACTCCTAGAGACTCTAGGAACCACCAGTAAACCTGCAGTCTGAGAACGAAGTGCTCTGTTAGGAATATGTGGAACAATCAGATTTCTGATGATGATAGAGCTAGATCATTAAGGGCTTTATATGTGAGAAGGATAATTTTAAGTTATATTATGGATTGAACAGGGAGCCATTGAAGGGAAGCTAAAATAGGAGAAATATAATCTCTCTTTTGAATTTTCATCAGAACTCTTGCTGCAGCATTTTGAATCAGCTGAAGGCTTGAATCAGCCATCAGCATCTACAACGGCTCTTTGAAGAAACCTACATAATGAGCTACAACATTTAATTTCCCTTTGGGATTAATAAAGTATTTTTGAGCTGAATTGAACTGAATTAACTGCATTTTGTGGACATCCTGATAAGTCAAGTTTATTTATATAGCGCTTTTCAGCAACAAGGCACTCAAGGCACTGTACATAAGGAAAAAAATTACAATGATACAGAAAATCAAACAACAGAGGTAATTAAAAAAATGGTAAATAGACTGAACTTAAATAGCGCTTTTCCAGTCATACAGACCACTCAAAGCACTTTACACTAGAGCCACATTCACCCAATCACACTCACTAACGCTCACACACCGATACGCAGATGGGTAGGCAACTTGAGGTTAAGTGCCTTGCCCAGGGGCACATCGACATATGGCAGGAGGAAGTTGGAATTGAACCCACAACCTTCTGATTGCAAGATGACTACTCTTCCTACTGAGCTACAGTCGCCTGCATAAAGAGCGTAGAATGATGGAGAAGAAAATGAAAGGAAAGTTGGACTGAAAATGTAACAAATAATGTTTAGATAACACATTCAAAGGCCACTCTAAACAAATACGTTTTTAATCTTGATTTAAAGCAACTTAGGGTTTCAGCGCTTTTCCAGTTTTATGGAAGTTTATTCCAGATTAGTGGAGCATAAGAACTAAAAGCTGCTTCTCCATGTTTGGTTCTGGGTATGCAGAGTAGATTTGAGCCAGAAGACCTGAGAGGTCTGGGTGGTTGATACACTGACAACAAGTCTGTAATGTATTTTGGTGCTAAGCCATTCTGTGATTTATAGACTAACAGAAGTATTTTAAAGTCATTTCTTTGACCTACAGGGAGCCAGTGTAAGAACTTTAGAACCGGGGTGATGTGCTCCACTTGCTTTGTTTTAGTGAGGACGTGGGCAGAAGCATTCTGCATCAACTGCAGCTGTCTGATCGACGTTTTAGGCAGACCTGTGAAGACACGTTGCAGTAATCAATTCTATTAAAGATGAACGCATTAATTAATTTTTCAAGGTCCTGCTGAGATATTAGTCTTTTAATCTTTGAGATGTTCTTTAGGTGATAGAAGGCTGACCTTGTTACTGTCTTTATGTGCCTCTTGAGGTTCAGGTCTGAATCCATCACTACACCCAGATTTCGAACCTGATTGGTGGTTTCTAGCTGTATTAACTGAAGCTGTGTGCTAACTTTTAAACGCTCTTCCTCTTGTCCAAAGATTATTACTTCAGTTTTGTTTTGATTCAGCTGAAGAAGATTTTGGCACATCCATGCAATGATTTCTTCTATGCAATTACCCAGCACTTGAATGGGTTTATAGTAACCTGATAGTAAAGAACTACATTAGTCCAGCCTTGAAGTATTAAATGCATGGACTAGTTTTTCAGCGTCACTCCTGGATAGGATATTTCTAATTTTGGCAATGTTTTGGAGGTGAAAAAAAACCTGTTTAATATGGGATTTAAATGACATGTCCTGGTCAAAAATAACACCAAGGTTTTTTACTTTATTACCGGAGGTCAATTTAATGCCATCCAGGTTAAGTGATTGACTAAGCAGTTTCCTTTTCAAAGAGTCCTGTCCAAAGACAACAACTTCTGTCTTGTCTGAATTTAGAAGCAGAAAATTTAAAGTCATCCAAGTTTTATGTCTTCAAGACATGCTTGTAGTCTATCTAACTGGTTGGGCTCATCAGGATTTATGGATAAGTAAAGCTTAGTATCATCAGTGTAACAGTGAAAATTTATCCTGTGCTGCCTGATAATTTTACCCATTGGAAACATATTAAAGCATAGTAAAGAGAATTGGCCCAAGTACTGAACCCTGTGGTCCACAATTAACCCTGGAGTTTAAAGATGATTTATCATTTACATGAACAAACTGAAATCTGTCAGACAAATACGATTTAAACCAGCCTAGTGGTGTTCTCCTGATCCCTACAGCATATTCCAGCCTTTCTAAGAGAATATTGTGATCGACTGTATTAAATGCAGCACTGAGACCTAACAGAACAAGTACAGACACAAGTCCATTCTGTGAGGCTAGGAAAATATCATTAGCAGAGCTATTTCAGTGCTATGAGAATATCATTAGCAGAGCTATTTCAGTGCTATGATAAGCTGTAACACCTGACTGAAACTCTTCAAACAGGTCATTGCTGTGTAAATGCTCACACATTTGATAAGCAACTATTTTCTCAAGAATTTTAGATAAGAACGGAAGATTGGATATAGGTCTGTAATTTTTCAAGTCATCTCGATCAAGCAAAGGTTTCTTAAGTAAATGTTTAATTACAGCTACCTTAAAAGCTTGTGGTACATATCCATTTACTAAGGATAGATTAATCATATCTAAAATGGAGGTGGTAATCAGAGGGAACGCTTCCTTAAATAATTTGGTTGGGATTGAGTCTAACATAGGAGTTGAAGGTTTAGATGAAGCTAATATGTTTGATAACTCAGGAATGTCCACATGATCAAAACAGTCCAAACATAGATCAGGTTCTACAGTTACTTCCAATGTTGTCTCACCTGCTGAGGATGAAGTAATCATCTTCGGGAGTATGTCAATGATTTTATTTTCAATAGAATCAATTTTATTTAAAAAGAATCCCATAAAGTCATGACTGCTGAGAGCTAAGGGAATGGATGACTCAACAGAGCTATGACTCTGTGTAAATTTAACAAATGTAATTAAAAAGAAACCTGGGATTATTCTTGTTCTCTTCTATTAATGATGAGAAATAAGCTGTTCTGGCTTGGCAAAGTGTCTTTTTAAACAACAGTAGGCTATTTTTCCAGATTAAGTAGGAATCCTCTAGGTGTGTAGAGCGCCATTTTCTCTCCAATTTCCTAACATTTTGCTTTAAAGTACTGTTGTGGAATTTTCTTATCAAAGTGGAGAGAAGTTGACTCACAACAAGAAAAAATCCGGACTTTGTCTTTATAAGTTTTATTCAAAGGCATTCAGCATTTGAATGACTATGTCACTGAGCAAGTCAGTTAAGCAGAGCCCCGGACACTATTTACAGACAGTATTTATACCAAACATGACAGTGTTATCTCAACTTCAAAGAGTCTGTGTTTTATGGCCCAGACCTTTCTTGAGTTCAAAGGTGACAAGGTTATCTAGGAACAGACCTAACTGCCCTTCCTGACATCACCCTAAAATATGGGTCTTAACCATTAAACTTCTGATAATGGCTTTTACAGCTTCTTCCTCTAACACAGATGTTCTGAGGAGTGAGATAAAAAAGGTCATACACATTGGAACACTTACTGCAAGAATTTCCACCACACTCCCCCCTTGTGATTACAAGACAATCATATAAAAAAAATTCTAGCAAACCAACACCCAGAAAAATAATCAAAATAAAATAAAAAAAATAAATAAATAAATAAATAATATATATATAAATCAAACGCCGTATAGTCATGGCCATCTCTAAGAGCTAAGGTTCGCAAATCACCAGGAAAACAAAACTGAAAGAACAAGAATAACAACACCGCAAAAAAATAAACCACCAAAACTCCATGTATACCACTAAATTGCTGAACATCAGTAGTAACTCCCCAAACAATTTAGAGTTCGCACATCATTAAAGCATCTTAAGCAACATAAAATCCATTGTTATCCATACCATCTGCCATCTCAAATGCAGAATCATCACAATCAGTACAAACAGAAATTAAGTCGACATCCTTATCAACCTTCAACATGGAAAAATGTATCAGTATGATCATAGTAGTCAGGAAAGTGATGAATCTCTCTTCGAATCCGCTGATGAGTATTATTAGCATAATTCCTCAGATTAGCCATACATTGTCTTTGCAGTACCTTTTCCCAAATGAACACAGGAGTAATAAAAATACTTGCAATACCAATTATTAGCATCAGAACAGAACATCTTCCATTTAACTGCATCGTGTCCCTGAAGTGGAATGTCCTTTCTTCTGGTACAGAAAGCAAACAGCTTTTTCCAAAGAAAAATAATTATAAACACAACTTAAAAAACAAAAAAAACTAAAATCCTACTGCCTCTCCTGAGTGGCTTCTGCGCTTCAAGCTGCCCTGTTACCACACTGGTACAGGTGGGCGGTCATTGGAAGCTCCTCTAGGTAGGAGGTTCAGAACCAGAATGCTGCTCAGGTGGTGTTTCAGTGAACACCTTGCAGTGCGTAAAATGGACCCAGGTGTCACGTTCCTGGACCTTTACGGCAGTGTGAGTCACCAGCAGAATTTGAAACGGACCTCTCCACCGTTTGTCTCTCCAGTGACGTCTCCTGGTATCTCTAATCAGCACCCACTGTCCTGGCTGGAACTGGTGCAGGGGTCTGTCAGCTACTGGGGGTAAGGCAGCTTTCCCCGTCTGATGGGTGAGTGAGAGAGAACATGACAGAACCTTACAATATTCCAACATAGAATTTTCAAAATGAGCAGTTGTTAGTGTGCTTAGGTTAGTACTCAGTCTTCCCCCTGTATTTGCAGGTCTCCCGAAAAGGATTTCAAAAGGACTCAAATTAGCTCTGGATCCATTTCTCATCCGCATATACATAAGAACCAGAGGGAGAGCTTTTGGCCAGGACAACCCTGTTTCTTCACAGCATTTAGCCAACTTACTCTTTATTGTTCCATTTTCTCGTTCTACTGCTCCACCTGATTGTGGGTGGTAAGCACAATGTGTCTTCAACTGGAAACCTAGAAGCTTACTAATTTCTTGCAAAGCTTTGTTAACAAAATGTGTCCCGTTATCACTGGAAATCACCTCTGGGACCCCCCAACGGGGAAGAATCTCTGTCAACAAAGACTTCGCAACAGCACTGCTGTCTGCGTGTTTTGTTGGAAACGCTTCAATATATTTAGAAAACATATCCACGATCACCAAACAATATTTCTTCCCTTCAGCAGGTGTCAACTCAATGAAATCCATCATCAAGTGCTGAAATGGGAACTGTGGAGGTGGATGTGCCGCTTGTGATTGTGCAGGAACCCTGGAGGGGTTATGAGAAGCACAGATCAAACATCTTTTACAATAATTTTCAGCTACTACTGAAAACCCATTTGAAGATCAATATTTTTTAACCATACCCAGCATTCCCCCTTTGGACACATGATCCAATCCGTGCGTCCATTTAGCAAACCAGGAAAAAAACATTTTAGGCAGGCATGGTCTACCATCAGAGACATGCCAGCCAGAACTGCTGTTAAAGATACACCCAGCTCTTCACCATTTTTCTTTTTCCTGTGAAGTAGCAAAAGATTGCATTTCAGGAACAGTGACAGCTTGCGGATCAGTCAGAGAAAGAAAAGTTTCATCTGAGGAGAAAGGCCTCAAAGCTGCGGTTTTTGCTGCCAGGTCCGCTGCTGCATTACCCCTAGAAACAGAATCAGACTGTCCTGTGTGCGCAGCACACTTAACCACAGCCAAACGTGCGGGTAACAAAATAGCATCCAAAATATCAGACACTTGTCTAGCATTCAAAATAGGTTTTCCATCTGATTTCAAAAAGGAGCGATGTTTCCACAAGGCCCCGAAATCATGCACCACTCCAAAACAATATCTTAAATCTGTGTAAATAGTCAGTCTTTCCTTCTGCCATCTTGCAAGCTTCAGTCAAAGCAATTAATTCAGCTGTTTGATCTGAGTAGTGCGCTGGCAAAGGACCTGAGCGCAAAACAGCTGAGTCAGAGCACACTGCAAACCTTACTTGGTTCAGACCCACAGCAGAACGGGAGGAAGACCCATCTACATACAAAATAAGATCAGGGTTAGTCAAAGGGGTGTCTTGCAAGTCAGGACGAGGGGTACAAACAACATTTAAGACAGCTGCGCAGTCATGACTTTCACCATCCTCCTCAGTAGGCAGTAGTGTGGCTGGATTTAAAGTGATACAACGTTTAATTGTAATGTTGGGCATGTCCAACAATATTGAAGAATACCTCAGCCACCTTGCTGCTGATAGATGAGACGTCTTTTGTTCCAGGAGGATGATAGAAACAGAATGTGGAACAAAAACTGTCAGTGGATTATATCCAACAATGTCACGTGATGCTAACACTGCTTTCTCAGCTGCAGCAATAGCTTGCAAACAACCAGGCAGCCCAGCTGCAACTGGTTCAAGCTTACTGGAATAATAAGCCACAGGTCGCAATTTATCACCATGGGATTGCAACAACACAGATGACATGAAACCAGATTTTTCATCCACCATTTGAATAAATGGCTTGTCAGAGTTTGGTAAAGCCAATGCAGAAGCAGAAGACAGGGCTGTTTTTAAATCATTGAAAGCCAGTTCTGCCTCATCTGTCCATTTAATTTTGTCTGCAGCTGCCTAGTCCCTCCCATATATTAAACTGGCCAAAGGCGCTTCCAGCTCAGAGTAATTCAGAATGTGAACTCTGCAATAACCTGTCATACCTAAAAATGACATCATTTGTTTCTTGGTGACAGATTTTGGGATTTTTAGAACTGCTTCAATGCGCTGAGGGGACAGTTTTCTGCTTTTATGTGAGAGAACATGACCAAGAAATGTCACTTCTTCCTGTACACACTGCATTTTAGATTTTGAAACTTTGTGACCCTTTTTAGGAAGATGTTGAAGCAGTTTTAAGGTGTCCTTCCTACATTGATCCGCTAATCCTGCTGATAATAATAAATCATCAACATACTGTGTAAGGACAGTTCCAGGAGACAGAGTCAAATCAGCAAGAGTCCTTCAGAGCTGTGTTAAAAATAGTTGGACTCTCTGTGTAGCCCTGACGAGTAAAACAATATGGCTTCCCATCAAACTCAAAAGCAAACCAATACTGACTGTCCTTGTGTACAGGGACATAAAAAAACACATTTGCCAGGTCTATCACTGAAAAATATTTAGCTTCTGGGGGAATTTGTGACGGAATCGTAGAAGGGTTCGGAACTGATGGTGCACGGGCCACAACAGACTGGTTGACAGCCTGAAGGTCCATGACAAATCTCCATTCGTCAGGCTCTCCAGGGTGCCTAATTGTTTTTACAGGGAACAACGGTGTTCTCACAGGTGAATTTGGACAAGATACAATTACCCCAGCTTTAAGGGGGGAATCAAAAACAGGACGAATTCTCTCCAAAGCTTCTTTTTCAATAAGTATTGTTTCTGACATGGCCTGCAGTTTGATTTAGGAGTAACAACAACTGGCTCACAATCTGTAATAAGACCAACATCATATTTGTGAGCAGCCCACAATGAATCAGGCAGCTTTGCAAGATCTGCATCCGAAGAAGAGGCAGTAGCTAAAAACAGATGTGAATGTGAAATCAGTTGCACTGTACGATTACAGGAAACAACAGTGGGACAATGTCTTTTAAAATCATTTTGAGAAGGAGACGCATACACATAAGGGACATCTGTCTCCCTCCATTCTGTGGCAAGGAGACAACGTCTAACAAAAAAAACCCACATCCTTCCATTCCATATTTTCAGACTTGGCAAACAATACATGTGGCACCGAACCAGAAACTTGAAAAAAATGCAGCTGTTCAGAGGTCAAAGTCACAGATAAAGCTGCCGTGTGATCATTCCAGTACATGTCAGAGAGGTGCATTCTCATTTGTAATTTTGTACCAACTGTCCTCATCAAAATCAGGTCCTTCAGATATATGTGAAGTACAATGCAGATCATCTGCACTCATTATCATTATTGTGAAGTGCCTTGAGACAACATGTGTTGTGAATTGGCGCTATATAAATAAAACTGAATTGAATTGAATTATCTTACTGTCAGGTGTCACAGCATTTACTGCCAATGTGACAAAATGTTGAGGTACAGGACCAACTGAAAGCTTCCACTGATATGCATATAAGGGTTGATCTGGGGTCCAATGTACTGCAGTGTAGTCATAGTCAAAGTCCTTCTGAGTGTGAACTGTCAGTCCATCAGGGTTTGAAATAATAGCAATATTTAATCTGCACATCAAATCTCTACCCATCAAATTTAAAGGACACAAAGGAGACACCAAAAAATAATGTTTTAACTGCACTCCCTGTGGAGTGGAACACTTTAGAGGAACCGAAAAACTTTCCCTAACTGTTTCACCTGAAGCAGAGACAGAATGAACATAACGACCACTCAGTTTTGGCTGCTCTTTGATACATTTAGCTGATAAAACAGAGTGTGTCGCTCCTGAATCTACAACAAAAGAAATTTCTTCATCAATCACCATCATAGAAAACATAGGCATTCTTTTAAAAGCAGGGTTCTGTGTATGGAGATACGTGCCTGGTAAAACTACGGAGGCACCTTCTAAGTGTAATATGGCCTCTGTAAGCAACCTATGTGAATCAGTATCATCATGCAACTGTGTCACGCTCCTTAAGAGACCCCTCCTCAATGCGAGTGACAGACAGATCCAGGGTCCCGTCCTCCCCCCGTCAGATACCGCTGTCAGGCCGCTGCAGTTTCTCAGGACATTCATTCCTCCAGTGTCCCAACTTTCCACAGTTATGGAAAGCATCGGAGCAGGACAACTGTCCCCTTCCCCGACCTCTGCCCCGGCGTCCCCGGCCTTGTTCTCGAGGAAAAGAACCACGTTGATTTGTGCTGTAATACAGGGTCAGGGCAGCGTTATGCAAATCAGTCTCTCTTTTGTCCACTTTTTTCATCTTCCTGTTGTTGATGACATCATCGCTGTGTAAAGCATGTCTTTTCAGCTCCTCAAAACGCATCCCCATGTCTCCAACCAACATAAAGAGTCTTAGTTTGTGCTGCGATATCAGGGAGAAGTCCTTCCATAATATATCCACACAGCATCTTTTCCCATGGGCCCAAAACAGTAAAATCAGCGGGGCACTCCATACCTGAATGTTTATTGAATGCTTCTTCCATCCGATAAAGAAAATCAGCGACAGTCTCATCAGGACGTTGTTTGACTTGTTGCACGGCACAATCACTCCTCTGTGGAAATTTTGTGATCTAGTCAGTGCACAAATGTTCTATGGCATTATACCATGGTCCATTATGATTATTTAAATCACCATTTTCACCTCCAGTTGTCACGCCAAGGCGCACTGCAGGATTTGGCAATCTCAGACCAACTAAATCTCCAGGTTTGATTTTTGCTGCAAGGAGCCGGCAAATTTCTGTGCCGGTAGGTCTCATTTCATGGCATAAAGCTTTAAATTCCGTAGCAAACTTTCTTCCGTCTTCTACGGGATCTGAAAGTAACGCAGCGCTGGCTTGGATGTCTGCTGCAGTCCACGGTTGAAACACCAACTGAGGCTCATTTGTTCCAGCTACTTCCAACATAGGGCATTGATACTCTTCTTCCTCTTTTTATCTTTTCCTCGTTGTCTTCCACTTCGTAGCCATGTAAACTCATGAAAGCTAACAGGAGAGGAGAGGAAAGGTATTTTCTGGTCCTTTGATGATCCCAGTCGCTGCTCATCTGTAGGCTGGTGCATGATCACACCTTCTGCTCCGCTGGGGCCGCTGTGCTCGGTGAGGTCAGCCTGCACTGCAGGTGGATGTGTGGGTCGACTCATGGGCTGATGCTGAAGCGGACTGGCGAGTTGTCTTGGCTTACTTGCGGGCAGATTTGCTGGTTGGCCCGCTGCTGGAGGAGGACGGGAGTCTAGATCGAGGTCTGCCATCTGGAGGGCCCGCAACTCCATCTGTAAAGATGGATATAGACAGGAGGGTGAAGCATCACTAGGTCTATATGGAGATGTAAAACGTGGGGTTATCAACGGCACGACCAGCATTGTCCCACGTCCCCGGACAAATCTTTTCCCCCTGCCATCTGTTTCAATTCTGATTTTCTTTCCCTACGCATAGCCTCCATAATCCATTCATTCCAACATTTTACCCATTTTTCTCTCTGATCTAAATCTTGTTTTTTAATCCTTTTTTTATTTTCTCCCAATCACCATCAACGGTTTTATTTTATTCAACTGATTTACACTCAAACTTCCACCTTGTGGAAAACCAAACTTATCCTCCCAAATTAAGGCATATTTAACACAATAATCCCCACCTTTTTCTTTCATTATTTTATAAATCGCAGAGTCTGGAGAAGGAGGCACCCCTGATGCCTTTGAGGTTCCGGAACCCATTTTTTCCTTTTTACCCGTTCAGCGGCACATCTGCCGTCTGGCTTTTCTCCTTTATGAGGTGTAGAAATTGCAAAAAACCACCTGCAAAACCCTGTGTTCTGCTTTATCTTATTGTTACCAATAAGAACCTCCCTGTCTTTTCCTAACAGGGTGACCTGGCCCTCAGCTGATGTCCTCCCTCTCGCAAATCCGGACCCTAATTAATTAGTTAGGAGATGATGGTTAATGTGTAATACAAAAATATACATTATATCATACAGAGCAACCTCTCACCCAGATATATTTGTAGACAAATAGTTCGGATCCAATCGGCCAGAAGCCGCTGGCGGGCACCAGAACTCCCCTCCGTAAAATGGAGGTGGACCGAGGACAACTCTCAGGCTGGCCAGGCGTCCGTGTCCCTGTCCTGCGGTCTCCCCTGGCACGTTAGATCCTGTTCGTGATGCTAAAATTGTTGTGGAATTTTCTTATCAAAGTGGAGAGAAGTTGACTCACAACAAGAGAAAATCCGGACATTGTCTTTATAAGTTTTATTCAAAGGCATTCAGCATTTGAATGACTATGTCACCGAGCAAGTCAGTTAAGCAGAGACCCGGACACCATTTACAGACAGTATTTATACCAAACATGACAGTGTTATCTCAACTTCAAAGAGTCTGTGTTTTATGGCCCAGACCCTTCTTGAGTTCAAAGGTGACAAGGTTATCTAGGAACAGACCTAACTGCCCTTCCTGACATCACCCTAAAAGATGGGTCTTAACCATTAAACTTCTGATAATGGCTTTTACAGCTTCTTCCTCTAACACAGATGTTCTGAGGAGTGAGATAAAAAAGGTCATACACTTTGGAACACTTACTGCAAGAATTTCCATCACAGTACGCAGCTATGAATTAAACCAGGGAGCCAGCCTCCTATGAATAATTACCTTCTTTTTCAAGGGGGCTGCATTGTCTAATGCACCACGCAATGATGAAGTAACACTATGATCAAGAGATTCAATTTGTGAAGGGGAAGAAACAAAAATATTGCCCTCCACCGTGTTTTTCTGTGATAATGAGGAAATTAAAAGTGGAACAGATTCTTTAAAGGTTGTAACAGCATTGTCTGATAATGATCCACTATAATGAAATTTTCTTTCAGGTGTGGAGTACTTAGTTAAATTAAACTCAAAGGTTATTAAAAAATGGTCAGACAGGACACGGTTATGAGAAAAAAAACTTTTTTTTACACTCAATGCCATAAGTCAGCGCAAGATCCAGTGTTAGGTATTATTTAATCAACTCAGAGGCAAGGAACAATACAGAGTCAGTTTTACTTGCGGCAAGGGTAGCTCACACTCTGCAGTGCAGATTACAAAGTGTAGGCACCCCTCTCTATTTATACATGCTGGTTCACACACAGTTCAAAAAACATTCAGGGTGTGTGTGTGTGTGTGTGTGCGTGTGTGTGTGTGTGTGTGTGTGTGTGTGTGTGTGTGGTCAGAAAGGTTAGGGTTCAGGTTTCAGGATTATAAACAAAGAGGGAGAGTGGGGACCTGGTACGAATAGCCCCCAGATGCTGCTGATAAAAGCATAACTCACTCCTCTCCCCATTTCCCTTTCTGTGACATGTAAGGAGGGAAAGGCACTTAGAGCAGACATGAGTGATAAACAATACAAAAGTTTTCAAACCCTAACAGTCCCCCCTTTTTTATCACGAATATAGTCATGATTAAATACATGTAAAAGAAAACACTCTGTGTGAGCACAAACCCACGGACGGAAAGCAGATTATATTGTGGGAAACACTCACACGGGCCCCTTTGCCCCTAGGCGACCACCAATCCTGGCAGAGTAAAACAATATGATAAATCAAAGAAAATAAAATGTAATAAAAGTAAAAGAATTAAAACAAGCCTTGTTCATGTCATCATTGCATTTTTCTCATTTCACTTAAACAGCAACTTCTTTCAATTTTCTGCTATAAGGTAATTTTATGAAGTACAATTATGAATACACTCAGGCATTGAAGATATATTCATTTACAACATGTCATCATAGTCATCTGCTTTTGGGTCCAGTGTTGTGTCGACTTGAATCGATGCTGCATATTCAACTGTGACTGATTGAGTTACTATCCTTTTTACTAAGCATTTGCAAACTGGGATAATACATATTGACAAGGTGCACAGGATGATCAGGAATGCTGCTATGGCAAATAAGAAAATCTTAACCCAATTCATCCACCCCCTTCGGAGCATCCAGTCTAGCCAAGAGGAGCTGGGAGTCAGGTGGTCGTGTGTCATGACATTTTGCAGGTTACGCAGGTTATTCAGCGCCCCTGTTATATTTGAGAAATGTATATTATCTGGGATATATGTGCAACAGGTGTTGTTCAACAAAACGCAAACGCCCCCCGTTGATGCTGTTAGAATATCCAAAGCCATGCGGTTCTGAATTATCATGGCTCGCATAGCACTCATTTCTGTGTTTTGGCCCTCTTCTACTATTATGGAGTTATTCAAAAACAGCCCTAATCGGTAGCTTAAAGTTTCCACACACAGCATTAGTTTCCCCACACCTAGCCAAGGAAGGAGAGATAGTGTCACTTTCTCATCTTTTGGCCAAAGCTTAAATTCATCTGGGACAATAGTTCCCCAGATAGGGTCGTGTGGTTTCATTTCTATATCTCTCTTTTGCCTTTTGGGGAAGGTGGGTATCATTGTTACCTTACTGAGTATTATAGTGTGATCAGATGTGAAAACTGGAGCACACACACCATACCAATTCGGGGGTAATATAAAATAAGCATTATTCCCGCATAACCAAGCTACCCCCTCGACCCAGTATGCTCCATTTTGATTATTACCTTTGGAGACCCATGTGCCTCCACACTGCGTGGTGTTACTCATAGAGATAGAAGAATCATTTTCCTTTTCTCTACTCAAACAATCATGGTGGAATGTGTTTCCGTTGACATGTGCTTCGAATGGTGTGGCTCTTCCCTTATTACTAATGTGCAGAGGCTGCCATTTCTTGGGGTCACATGTACAGTTACGTGGGTCACATGCATATGCAAGAAAATTGTTGTAATATGTGTATGTTTTGTTGTCCTTACCAACCATTTGGATGCCTTCTCCTCTCGTCAGGTTCTGACCAGGAACAATAAAATATGTACGCTTCGCAAATCCCCAGAGTCCTATTGAAAAGGCACATGCTGCTTCTGTGAAACTCATTTTTCTCACATACACTGTAGGGCCCTGGGAATGAACTGGAATGATAGAACATACATAACAGCCTGTTTTGTTTTGTGCTTTAGCTGTTTCATATACGTAACGATACCAATAATTTTGCAGAAAAAGATGTCCTCCTCCTTCCTTTAGGGGTCTGAGATGAGAGCCGTCCGGTGTCCATCTCTTCTCCTTTGGATCCTGCCTTAAACAGAGAAAGAGCCCTGCTAACAGAATTAGGCTCAGGCTTATCAGTCCTGTCCGTAGTTACAAAAAGCCATGCTAAGTTGGGCACAGGTCAGTTGTTTTCTTCACCAGTTTGAGATGCTGGGCCCTATGGGACACCAACCCCTTTGTATCCATTTTCCCCTGTTACCCCGTCGGTTGGTTTGGCTCCTGTAACGGTGATATTAGCTTACAGTGGCTCTTGTGGATCCAGGATGGTCTCTCTGCGATTTTCAGAGCTGTCGGTGTGGTCAGGAGAACACGGTATGGCCCTTTCCAGCAGGGGGTGCTCCAGTCCTTTCTGTGGAATGTCTTAATCAGGACCAGGTCTCCAGGCCTCAGGTTGTTCTGTGAAATTGGAGCAGAATTTACTGGCAGACTACTGGACAACTGTACTTCTTTTGTTTGTAACATTTTATTCTTCCATTCAGCTAATGATGTTTCCTGCTGTGCTTTTCCTATGTCATCCATTTCTGATGACAATGGAAAAGGTCTGCCATGTACTATTTCAAATGGAGTGAGACCAGTTTGATTTGGAGTTATTCTCATCCATAATTTAACCAGGGATAGGCTTTCAGGCCATGGCCTCCCTGTTTCTTCCATTGTTTTCCTTAATCTATTTTTTATTGTTCCTTGTGTTCGTTCAATCAGCCCAGCAGATTGTGGGTGGTAAGAACAATGGTTTTTTAACTGAAACCCTAATGCTTTAGAGCACAGTTCTATTACATTATTTGCAAAATGAGTCCCATTATCTGATCTTATGATTTGTGGGATACCATATGTGGGGAAGAAATGTGTCACTTAACTCTTTGCCACTGTGAGTGCATCACAGTGCTTTGCAGGGTATATTTCAACCCACTTTGAAAATGCATCTATGACCACTAAACACTATTTCTTTCCCCCTGACCATGATAACTCTGAAATCCATGTGTATCGTGTGAAAGGGATGAATTGCTGCTGGGAACTGGCCTCTTTTGGGTGTCATGTTTCCCTGTGGATTATGTTTTCAGCAGATAATACATGATCTACAAAAGTGTTTTGCATAATCAGAAAGATTTATGGTGTGGAAATGTAGATTTACTAAGTGTATCATTCCCCCTCTCGACACATGCGAAATTCCGTGTGTCGCATGGGCCGCCGTCTTGTATAAATTCTTTGGTAATATTGGCTTATTTTCCAAATGATAAATGTCATCTTTCTTTATGGCCCCTCTATTCAGCCAAGATTTAACTTCTGCAGCTGGTGCAGATTGTTGTGAATCTTTCAGCACATCTGTATCTATAAATAGGAGATGTGACATTTTCAAAGTGAGGAGAAGTCTCGAAGCTATTTTAGCAGAAATGTCAGCAAAGGTGTTCCCCTTTGTTTCCATGGTTTCATCAGATTGATGCGCTTTACATTTACAAAGCGCCATCTTTGCAGGTAGCTGGATAACTAACAGCAGTCGTTTTAACAGATTAAAATGTGTCAATTCTGTTCCAGATGATGTTTTGAACCCTCTATTTTCCCATATTTTGGCAAAATGGTGAACAGAACCGAATACATATTGGCTGTCTGTGTTGATGGTTAGGATTTTTTCTTCATATAATTCACAAGCTCTGATAACAGCATACAGCTCTGCAGTCTGTGCTGAGCATGTATCCGGCAGGGCCTGTGATTCTATAATTTTAGTTTCAGTGGTTACTGCATAACCAACTCTGTTTTTTCCATATTCATCTTTTGAAGCTGGTTTGTCCACAAAGATTATTTGTGAGTTTTTCAGAGGGGTCTGAGAGATATCTTGCCTAGGTTTTGTGTCTTCCTCAACCTTTGTTTTGCAAGAATGTGGTTTCCCATCTTCTGCTGTTGGAATTAGCGTGCTAGGGTTCAGTGGACCACATCTTTGCAGAGTTATATTTGGTTGTGAGAGTAGCAATGAGGTCAACGTAATATGCCTTGCATGTGTCAAGAAAGGAAGTGAGGTTTGTAGCAATACAAGTGACACTGAATGAGGAACTTTCAGTGTGAGCAGGTGGCACAGCACAATTTCAGCTTCTGCCGCAGCTGTGCAGCTCTGCAATCAGATTGGAAATCCAGATGCCACAGAGTCCAGTTTTTTAGAATAAAATGCTAAAGGTCTGTTTTTGGAGCCAAATGGCTGGGTTAGTACAGGTTTCATATAACCCTTACAGGCATCTACACAAAGTGTGAAAGGCTGGCTATAATCCGGCAGAGCTAAGGTGACTGTTGTTTGAAGCAGACTTTTTAGCTTTGTGGATGCTGCTTCTCCCTCCTTAGTCCATGTGATTTTGTCTTTTAATGTCATGTCTTTGCCATAGATCATAGATTGCAAGGGTTGTACAATGGCTGCATAGTCTGGTAGCCATTCTCTGCAAAAATTACACAGTCCCAGAAAGGACATCATTTGTTGTTTAGTTCGTGGTTTTGGGGCTTCCTGTATGGCTGTTTTTCTGCTGCTTAGGAGGGAACGGCCATGTTGTGATAACATATGTCCCAAATAAATCACTTTCTCCTTACAAAACTGCAGTTTATCCCTAGAGGCTTTGTGCCCTGTCTGGTAGAGATGTTTCAGAACTGTTATGGTAGCTTCCTCACAGTGTTGTTGAGTGTCTGAAGCTATAAGAATATCATCTACATACAACAGGACTTGGCTATGTTCAGGCACATCACAGGTGCTCATAGAGTATCTTAAGGCTTGTGTATATACATGTGGGCTTTCACTGAAGTCTTGTGGTAGTCTTGTGTAGGTGTACTTTTTCCCTTTAAACTGAAAGCCAAATAAATGCTGTGACTCTTCATGCAGTGGTACTGTAAAGAAAGCATTGCTAAGATCTACCACTGAGAAATATTTTTTATCTGGAGTTAATGAATGCAGTAATGTATGTGGATTCGGGACGTCTGGAACCACATGTTCCACATTTTCATTTATCGGTCTAAGATCCTGGACCATCCTCCACTTTCCTGTGCTGGCTTTCTGCACTGGAAAGATAGGTGTGTTGCATGTAGCATCAGGTGCTTCCCTTAATATTCTTGATTTCAACATGTCCTGTATTACTGGCTTAATACCCTCTTCAGCTTTTGGCTTCAAGGGGTACTGGCGAACTACTGGCCGTTTTTCAGATATTAATTTAACCTTATATGGTGGAAACCCCTTTAAGTCCTACATCAGTCGATGATTGGGACCACAGTTCAGGTGGGACAGCAGCTAAGGCAGGGTGCCTGTTGCTCTCTTTGCTTTCAGCTAGGCCCTGTATTTGTCACTTTGCCTCATCCAAATGTGTCTTTGCATGGACTTTAACTGTCCACCCTAGAGTGAGTTTCCAGATTCTTGTGTTACGATCTACTTTCCAGTCAGAGCTTGTTAATGCCTCATATCTCCCTCTTTCAGCACGCTGTATAAAGTTTTCTAATTCTTTCCACTGACCCCACACGGGTTTAGTTAATGACAGATGAGGTGTACTGCCTTTAAACTGTTGGAGCTGTTTTCCTGACAGTATGATTGAGGTGGAGGATTTCCCTGTTTTGGGGTCAAAATACAGGCGCTGTATGGTAACAGTCTGATTATTTTCTCTGTGAAAAACAGTGTCATACTGATGATCTGGCCCTGAAGTATTTTTATATCTCATGGTTACATGGAGCTCAGTATCTGGCAGGTACTGTGCCCCCTGGGAGGTTTGTTTTTCTCTGGTTCTCCTCAGCAATTCTCAAGCTGTTGGTGTGGGGCCTAGATCGAGGGACCAGTAATAATGTGGCTGTGAGAGTTCATTTAGGACTAGGGCCCCTTCTTCCACTACAGCCTTCATACCTGTTTCTGTTGATACTATATTTATATGCAACTTTTGCATAAGATCTCTTCCCAACAGGTTTACTGGGCATTTTTGACTTATCAGAACGGGGGCCTGACAATCAGAATCAGAATCAGAATCAGAAAAGCTTTATTGCCAAGTACGTTTTTGGACATACAAGGAATTTGTTTTGGCGTAGTTGGTGCAATACAGTACAAATTAAACAGTATAAACATATCTACAATATAATATAAATATATGTGCACAGTTTTAAGTGAGTGAGAGTAAATATAGAGCAGTATAAGATGCAAGAGCAATACAACAGTGCAGGTGATCATTGTGCAAGTAAAGCAGGAGTCCAAGCTGAGCGTTAATGTAACGTATAGAGTTGCAGGTTACAGGTGTCCTGTCAGCAAAAAAGGGGGGGGTGTGCCCGCTTCAGGGTCCTGGAGGTGTACAGTTCCTGGAGCGACAGTGGACTGCAGCCAATCACCTTCTCAGCAGACCGAATGACACGCTGCAGCCTGCCCTTATCCTTGGCTGTAGCAGCGGCGTACCAGATGGTGATGGAGGAGGTGAGGATGGACTCAATAATGGCTGTGTAGAAGTGCACCATCATAGTCTTTGGCAGATTGAATTTCTTCAGCTGCCGCAGGAAGAACATCCTCTGCTGGGCTTTCTTGATGAGGGAGCTGATGTTTGGCTCCCACTTGAGATCCTGGGAGATGATGGTTCCCAGGAAGCGGAAAGATTCCACAGTGTCAATTGTGGAGTCACAGAGGGTGATGGGGGCAGGTGGGGCTGGGTTCTGCCTGAAGTCCACAACCATCTCCACTGTCTTTAGAGCGTTGAGCTCAAGGTTGTTCTGGCTCCACCAGTCCAACAGATGGTCCACCTCCCATCTGTACGCGGACTCGTCACCATCAGAGATGAGTCCGATCAGGGTGGTGTCGTCCGCAAACTTCAGAAGCTTGACAGACTGGTGACTGGAGGTGCAGCTGTTGGTGTACAGGGAGAAGAGCAGAGGAGAGAGAACACAGCCTTGGGGGGAACCGGTGCTGATGGTCAGGGAGTCAGAGACGTGCTTCCCCAGTCTCACGCGCTGCTTCCTGTCAGACAGGAAGTCAGTGATCCACCTGCAGGTGGAGTCGGGCACACTCAGCTGCTGGGAGAGCTTCTCCTGTAGCAGAACTGGGACAATGGTGTTGAAGGCAGAGCTGAAATCCACAAACAGGATCCTGGCATAGGTTCCTGTGGAGTCCAGGTGCCGGAGGATGAAGTGAAGGGCTAGGTTGACTGCATCATCTACAGACCTGTTGGCTCTGTAGGCAAACTGCAGGGGGTCCAGGAGGGGGTCGGTGATATCTTTTAGGTGTGAGAGCACAAGGCGCTCAAAGGACTTCATCACCACAGAGGTCAGGGCGACGGGTCTGAAGTCATTAAGCCCTGTGGTCCTTGGCTTCTTGGGAACAGGGACGATGGTGGAGGACTTGAAGCAGGCTGGCACATGACATGTCTCCAGTGAGGTGTTAAAAATGTCTGTGAAGACTGGAGACAGCTGATCAGCGCAGTGCTTCAGGCTGGCTGATGAGACAGAATCCGGACCAGCAGCTTCCCGGGGGTTCTGTCTCCTGAAGAGTTTGTTGACGTCCCTCTCCTGGATGGAAAGAGCCGTCCTCGGCGTGGGTAGGGGGCTGGTGGGGGGGAACTTCAGGGTGGGGGTTGGAGGTGCCAAGGCCCCTCTTGAGGTTGGGGAGGTGGGGGTGGTGGATTGTGGCTGCAGCTGTTGGGGGGTGTCATGGGGGATGGTTGCAGGACTGTCCCTTTGTCTTTCAAAGCGGCAGTAGAACTTGTTCAGGTCGTTGGCGAGGCATCGGTCGTTGATGGAGTGGGGGGCTTTCGGCTTGTAGTTGGTGATTTGCTTGAGCCCTTTCCAGACAGACGCAGAGTCGTTGGCTGAGAACTGGTTTTGGAGCTTCTCAGAGTACAGTCGTTTGGCCTCTTTCACTGCCTTGCCAAACTTGTACTTTGCCTCTCTGTATATGTCTTTGTCCCCACTCCTGAAGGCCTCTTCCTTATCCAGTCTTAACAAGTATGTTTTGTCTCAGGCTCTGTTATTGTTACTGGTGCACTTAGGTGATGTACCTCTGATGTGCCAGCTGCTGATCTAACATGCACTGCGGTGTTAGAATATTTTACTCCGGGTGGAGGTTCAGTTAGCACACTTCTACATGCCCCTGTATCACACAAACAGCTATATCATTTGCCATTTATTATTATGTTTTTATATGGCAAATCTTGCGTCCTACTCAGTGCTATAAGTTCCAGAGCTGCTTGTATGTCTACTTCCTCCATTTCACTACTGTTTTTCTCTGCTAGTGGGGGAGGAGGTGGGGGTTGTGGCTGTAATTGTCAATTCTGGGTAGAATTGGGGTTATACACCCGCTTTTCATTGCATTCGCTTGCAAAATGTCCTGGCTCATTGCAGATCCAGCAGTTGTCATCTCTTGCGCCAGGGTTTTGTAAAATTGTTCTACATTGGATAATGCCCTATTTTTCCACACCTCAGACACTCTGTGTGTGGCTGTGTCGTGTCCATCCTTCTCCTCCTCTTCCTCCGTGACCTCTGAATCCTCCCCCCTTTTGCCTGTTTGTCCCTGAGCGATGCAATGCCATTAAACTGTCTTGCATTCCAAACGTATCTGTCTTCCTATTTTGCAGTGTTTTATGGGCATGCTGTGCATACTCTAAGGCTTGGGTAACAGTTCCTGTATTTTGATGAACCCAGTGTTTGTCTATATACCGTCTGAGTTCAATTTTAAGGCCTTGCAAAAAGGCTCTCTTCAACTGTTGCTGATAGGCTCCTGCCTCTGCTTCATCATATGGTATAGCAGAGTTTGCTCTAAAAACACGTCTCATCCTATCCATGAAATCTTGTGGGTCTTCTTTGTCCTTCTGTTTGCATTGTGAGATTTTACCATAATGTGCTGTCTGTATATAAACTCTTCGAATTCTTTCAAAGAGTAAGCCCGTCCCTTAAATCTGGTGAATTATGTGCTAATGTGTCACCATTGTCATCACAAACCTCCTGCTACTCTGCACCAGCAATGGCCAAACAGCTGGGTAAAACACTGGAGCATTTCTCTGCCATTAAGATAGAAGCTTCCTTTGAGTTCTGTGATAGCTGCTAAAAACTCCTCCACACCTTCCTGTATCGGTGGGATACCCTTTAAAGCAGCAGTTCTGTCTTCCTGTGTCCATGGCCTATATACTAAAATAGTTGGCGGCTGTCGGTGATTAGCGTCACCTACGTTTGGATTTGCTACTTCAACTAGAGGAAATGTGTCTTCCTCTACATTTTTTCCAGATGGATGAAATTTCTGTTCGTGAGCCATTAAGGCTTCGCCTGGGTATATGCTGGGAGTAGTTTTCTTATATTTACTCCTATTTCGCACTCCTGTGCCCCACCAAGAATTAGGAGACCAGGACTCACTAGAAGAGCTCTGTTCTTCTGTTTTAAAAGGATTGCTTAATTTTTCTTGCTTACTTATAGGAGTTTTAGGAACTGCTACAGCTCTGTCTATCTCTCCTCCAATTTGCTGTGCTGCAGCAGCCTGTCCTGCAGCTGTCTGCACAGCAGGGGGCTGCGCTTCTCGCTGTCTGGATGCGACCACTGTTTCCTCATGTGGGCGCACCAAGACCGCAGATGTCAGCTTCTCCATTCGCTTCTCCTCCTTATCTTTCCTCTGCATGTCTCTTAACTTACTTTGTTCCAGCCATTTGTCCGAGAATTTATACTCGACCTTTCTCTGTTCCTTTTTAGTTGGTTTCTTGGTTTTCATTATTTCTAATTTGAAATCTCCTTGTAATTTTAAGATATCCTACAAAGTGTTGGCACCCCTCTCTTTATTTAATCATGCTGGTTCACACACAGTTCAACAAACATTCAGGGTTTGCGTGTGTGTGTGTGTGTGTGTGTGTGTGTGTGTGTGTGTGTGTGTGTGTGTTTGTGTGTGTTGTGTGTGTGTGGTCAGAAAGGTTAGGGTTTATGTGTCTTGATTACAAACAAAGAGGGAGAGTGAGGACCTGGTACAAATAGCCCCCAGATGCAGCTGATAAAAGCATAACTGACTGCTCTCCCCATCTCCCTTTCTGTGACATGTAAGGAGGGAAAGGCACTTAGAGCAGACATGAGTGATAAACAATGCAAAAGTTTTCAAACCCTAACATCCAGAGAATGAAGACAAAGGTGGGTAGAAAGCAAGATAGCATTAAAGGCTATATTTACACTTTCAGTGTCAACATGAATGTTAAAATCCCCCACTATAACAACCTTATCTGTATTTAGCACTAAATCAGATAAAGGGTCTGAAAACTGATCAAAAAATTGAGAGTAATGGCCTGGTGGACGGTACAAAACAACAAACAGAAGTGGTTTTAGTGCTTTGGAATGTGGATGAGGAAACCTAAGGGTTAAATATTCAAAAGAGTTATAGCTATTAATTGGTCTGGGACTAATCAATAAATCGGACTGAAAAATGGTTGGTACTCCTCCTCCTCGCCCAGTATTTCGAGGTATGTGAAAATTTAAATAATTAGTAGGTGTTGACTCATTTATGGTAACACTATCCTCTTGCTGCAGCCAGCTTTCTGTGAGGCATAATAAATCAATCTGATTGTCACAAATCAAGTCACTAACTAGCAAAGTCTTCGAAGAGAGAGATCTTATGTTCAGTAAGCCACATTTAATTGTTTATTTTTTCTTTTTAGTCTGAGTTGTGTTTATTTTTATGAGCTTTTCATGATTTCCTTCTTTTAGATTATTTGTTAATCTATTCAATTTTGGCCGTGGGCAAGACACCGTCTTAATAGGGTAATGGGTGGGTAGAAATACAGAAGCTGCAGAGAGGTGTGTTAAAATACGACACTGCTTCCTGGTCTGAACCCTGGGTTGTCAGAGTTTTGGAGAACTAATAAATTCAGCCAAATTCATAGAAAGAAGAGCTGCTCCATCCAAAGTGGGGTGGATGCCGTCTCGTCGGATCAGATCAGGTTTTCCCCAAAATGTTCACCAATTATCATTCAATTCAATTCAATTCAAAAATAATTTATTAATCCCAAAGGGAAATTAAATGTTGTTATAGCTCATATTATGAAGGTTTCCTCAAAGAGCCATTGTAAATGCTGATGGCTGTGGGCAGGAAGGATCTCCTGTAGCGCTCCGTCTTACAGTAGATCTGAAGAAGCCTCTGACTGAAGACACTGTTGTTGTAGGACAGTCTCATGAAGAGGATGCTCAGGGTTCTCCATAATGTTCTTCATTTTATGAAGAACCCGTCTTTCCACAATGATCTCCAGAGGTTCCAGAGGAGTCCCCAGAACAGAGCCAGCCTTCTTTATCAGCTTGTTGAGCTTTTTTAAGTCCCTGGCTCTGATGTTGCTTCCCCAGCAGATGATGGCAGAAGAGATCACACTTTCCACAACAGACTTATAGAAGATATGCAGCATCTTGCTGCAAACACCAAAGGACCTAAGCTTCCTCAAGAAGTACAGTCTGCTCTGTCCCTTCTTGTAGATGGCTTCACAGTTGCATCTCCACTCTAGTCTATTGTCCAGTTGAACACCGAGGTATTTATACTCCTCCACCACCTCCACTTCTTCTCCCATGATAGAAATAGTCATGTCATCGTGTTTAAGTTGCTGTAAAACCAAAATGTATTTGTGCAAAAATCATTTGAGGAATTATTTGTGAAAATTAAAGCTTCTTCTTGCAATATATTTAAGAAAAAAAAAATCGGTGGAGTTTTACCTAGTTTTATAGACCGCCAAAAAGGGGTGTGACCTAGTGGGCCCGCCAGCAGGCCCGGCGGGCTTTGGCTCAAGGAATCCTCTCCTGATCAAGGTGATATAATACATTACTGATTTATTTATATCTAAAATTTTGGAGAAAATAGTTTCTAATCAAGTGTGTCAACATTTTCAATGTAATGACCTATTTAAAGAGTTTTAGTCAAGTTTCAGATCTCATCATAGCACTAAAACAGTACTGGTGAAAGTCACTAATGATTTTCTAATGGCCTCAGATAATAGATAATAATTAAATGGATAATTTTGTCTGTAATTACCCCTTTTAGAGCTCAGTGCTACATTTGATACAGTTAATACACTCATGGGTTACTTGTAGAGTATAACCGGGTTCAGCGCTTAAACCAATTCTCTTTACTATATAGATGCTTCCAATTGGTAAACTTAGCAGGCAGCATAAGATTTTACTGTTATACTGATGATACTTAGCTATATGTATCCAAAAATCCTAATTAATCCAATCAGTTAGGTAGACTACAGGAAGATCTTGTAGAAATAAAACCAGTATGACCTTCCATTTTGGCTGCATGGTGGTGCAGTTGGTAGCAATGTTGCCTTACAGCAAGAATGTCCAGAGTTTGACTCCCAGCCTGGGGTCTTTCTGCATGGAGTTTGCATGTTTTCATCGTGCACGCATGTCTTCTCTTTGGGTACTCCAGCTTCCTCCCACAATCCAGAAACATGACTGTTAGGTAGATTGGTCTCTCTAAATTGCATTTACGTATGAATGAGTGTGTGCATGGTTGAACTTGTCAGATACTGAATATAAGCTCTTCCAAGAGGGACTACAACAGATCTCCACAGTTCAGTCATTAGGACATTCAAAATAAAAGCATGCATTTCCTATAGTTATTACCACTATTTTAAGCTGATAAAATAGTACATTGGGAATTTAGCATAGAAAGCAGGTTTTATATAACTAATGGAACTAACCCCGAACTGAAAGCACAGCTATGCTGGACTTTTAAAATAAGACAAAACACACACTACAAAATAAAAGCCTTTACATTTTAAACTATAGATTATTGATGGACTGGCCGTCACACTATTGTTGGAGGTCATCCAGTGTTGGAAATGGGACTATGTTGGCCATTTAAAATAAAGCTTACTGAAATTTTCTAAATAAAAACCTCTATCATCCATAGGTACTATTGATATTTTAAGTTGATAATAGCATGCACAAAGATTTTAGAATAGCAAGCAGGTTCTATATACATAATGGAACTAACCCAGACCTGAAAGGACAACTATGGACTTTCAGCCTTCATATTTTCAGCCTTCATATTTCAAACAGCGATAATTGCTGCATTGGTCTTAACTCTACTACTAGGACTCAGTGATGGAAATGGGTCTACTTTATCCTTTCAAAATAAAATTTACTGATATTTTTACAAAATAAAAGCCTCAACATTCATTAGTTGTCAAAAGAATTGTTGTCAAAAAAATTGTCAAAACGATCCACTTTTTCACAGGGTCACACCTCCCAGACTGATTTTTGTGGAAACTTGAAAAGCTCCATGATTGTTCAGCCAGGCCAGCTGATTCATATGGTCCATGAATCAAATCGATAGCCCTTATAGTTTCCGAGTTATTAGATGTTGTTCGAGAGCATGTTAAGGCATTTTTGACTTTTTCTCCATTTTTCCCTTTCTTTTCACCTAGTGTTGTGCCTTTATTACTATATTTTCAACAAAAAAGGATTGATATTATCGTTTCCTTGCCTGCTCTGATAAAAACGGTCCAAGAATGACATCGATAGCCCTTACGGTTTTTGAGTTATAGGTATAGTTTGGTAGCATGCGCCTCCATGTTAAAAAGCCAGGCCAAGATGAGACAGTGTCGTGCTGCATGAGTTACACTGACAGCCTTTGCTGATTGGCTGATTCATTCCCCACTGTTCTATTTATATCTCTGTGTATCTCATACTGTATGTCTTTCTTTCTGCCTCTACTCTCTCAATGTTTCACACTTGGACACATACACACAAACACACACACACACACACACACACACACATTCATGTTTACTGTCTTTGTGATGAGTTTGCACTGACTTCCATTGACTTCTATTTATTTCTATGGCCTAACCCTGACCCTACAATTAACCCCATGACAATCATCATAGGAGGCAACATGATGGTGGCCATTTTGTGTGGGGTACTTAAACAGCATGTACTGCTGTTCCAACAGCTAGACAACAGTGATTATTAAAGGGCAATTTCATAGACCTTTAGGCAGTTGTAAGCCTTATAGATGGACCAAGTTAATGTTAGCCAACATGGTAGTGATAACATAAGTTAATGTTAGCATTTAAGCTAACATTAGCATTTAGGCAAATCTTAGCATGTAAGGCTAAATTGACATATTGAATGGAATGAGCCAATGTCAGCCCACATGCTAGTGATAGCCTACATGCTAATTAGAACTTAAGCTAATATTAGCATTTTGGCTAATTTTAGTTTATAAGGCTAAACTGACATATTGAATGGAATGAGTCAATGTAAGCCAACATGCTAGTCATAGCCCACATGCTAAAGTTAGCATCTAAGCTAACATTAGCATTTAGGGTAATTTTTCAATTATCGGGCTAAAATAACACATTGAATGGAGGGAGTTAATGTTAGCCAACATGCTAGTGTTAGCCTACATACTAATGTTAGCATTTGAGTTAACATTAGCATTTAGGCAAATTTTCACTTGTAGGGCTAAATGAACATATTGAACAGAGTAAGTCAATTATAGCCAACATGTAAGTGTTCGCCAAACTGTTATTGTTAGCATTTAAGCTAAAGTCAGCATTTAGGCTAAAATTCACTTAGAGGGCTAAATTGACACAGTAAATGGAGTGAGATAATGTTCGCTAACATGCTAGTGTTAGCCAAAATGCTACTGTGAGCATTTTAGCTAGTATTAGCTTTTTAGCCAATTTTAGCGTATACACTGCTGTTATAATACTCTGTTTCAACAAGTAGTTTTGACGTAACTTGCTTGTGAAGCTGTTAGCTCATAGTCTTTCTACTTGAAAGGTTTAGATGACAGCTGTTCTTGCTGATGTTTCCGCTATTTCAGCTAATTGTTCCGATTTCAGCAGATTTTCTGCTGTTAACATAAGCATATTTCAGCTACCTCTTCTCTATTCCTCTATTTTTCTAGTTTAGCCCTTATTTTGTGTAGAGCATTTCATTGCATTAGGTTGAGCAGTTATCTGTTGAGTAGTAGTGTTGCACTCCACACTGTGCTGAAGTTAGTTGAATTTCTTCTGCTTTGGTTTGCTGGAATTCTCATTTGATTTAGTACTATATAACATTTTTGATCTAGATGCATACCCAGGTGTAAAATCCTTTTTACATTCTTGGTGAAAAATGTGTCTAAGCAAGTCTAGAGGTGAACTGGCATCACTTTGATGCTGGTACACCTGAATGTCCCCAATGTGGCACAATAAAGGATATTTCTATTCTATGTTATGTTTTTGCAGTTTGCCACAAGCCACGTAGGTGACACAGCAAACATGTGGATAAACATGCCCTAATTAGATGACCGTAACGTTTTAGGCCTGACTGTAAAACAATATACAGTGCCTTGCAAAAGTATTCGGCTACCTTGAACTTTTCAACCTATTGCCACAGTTCAGGCTTCAAACATAAAAATATATAATTCAAATTTTTTGAGAAGAATCAACAACAAGTGGGACACAATCGTGAAGTGGAATGAAATTTACTGGATGTGTCACACTAGTTTAACAAATAAAAAACTGAAAAGTGGGGCGTGCAATATTATTCGGCCCCCTTGCGTTAATACTTTGTAGCGCCACCCTTTGCTGCAATTACAGCTGCAAGTCGCTTGGGGTATGTCTCTATAGGTTTTGCACATCAGGAGACTGAAATTCTTGCCCATTCTTCCTTGCAAAACAGCTCGAGCTCAGTGAGGTTGGATGGAGAGCGTTCATGAACAGCAGTCTTCAGCTCTTTCCACAGATTCTCGATTGGATTCAGGTCTGGACTTTGACTTGGCCATTCCAACACCTGGATACATTTATTTGTGAACCATTCCATTGTAGTTCTGCCTTTATGTTTTGGATCATTGTCTTGTTGGAAGATACATCTCCATCCCAAGTCTCAGGTCTCTTGCAGACTCCAACAGGTTGTCTTCCAGAATGGTCCTGTATTTGGCCCCATCCATCTTCCCATCAATTTTGACCATCTTCGCTGTCCCTCCTGACGAAAAGCAGGACCAAACCATGATGCTGCCAACACCATGTTTGACAGTGGGGATGGTGTGTTCAGGGTGATGAGCTGTGTTGCTTTTACGCCAAACATATTGTTTTGAATTGTGGCCAAACAGTTCAATTTTGGCTTCACCTGACCAGAGCACCTTCTTCCACATGTTTGGTGTGTCTCCCAGGTGGCTTGTGGCAAGCTTTAAACGAGACTTTTTATGGATATCTTTGAGTAATGGCTTTCTTGTGTTGAAGCACCCCCCCGAGGGGTCTTCTTGCGTGTTCGTTTGTTCACCGTAAGCTGAAAGAATTCACACTCATTGAAATAACACACTCAGACACCGTTATATTGAATGTAAGTACCTGGCCCAGGGGAAGCTCTCTCATGTGGTAACAACACACACACCAAGACAAATTCGGAGCTTCTCACTGGGGCCATTGCTTTTATTGAAACACACATGAAAATAGGCAGCGCCCTGTTTTACAGTTCTTTCACACATATAGTTACATACAGACTTTTCCGGCTTACCATATTTGGACAGCTATTGTCCTGCACCTGGACTCTGCTTTTCTGCTGATATGAAAAGGGAGTGCTTGGCCAGTTAATCTTTTTCACATCCTTTTCCCACCATTACAGTTCTTCAGTATTTCTCTGCTTCACCACACTCAAGGCCAAGTTTGTGCAACAACACTGCTGCAAGCCACTAACACAGACTTATACATTTTATTTCCCACACACATGATAAAATAATGCACACACATAATATATCTCCACACTTGCCACTCTTCCATAAAGGCCAGATTTGTGCAGTGTACGACTGATTGTTGTCCTATGGACAGACTCTCCCACCTCAGCTGTAGATCTCTGCAGTTCATCCAGAGTGATCATGGGCCTCTTGGCTGCATCTCTGATCAGTCTTCTCCTTGTTCGGGATGAGAGTTTAGAGGGACGGCAGTCTTGGTAGATTTGCAGTGGTCTGATAAGCCTTCCATTTCAATATCATTGCTTGCACACTGCTCCTTGGGATGTTTAAAGCTTGGGAAATCTTTTTGTATCCAAATCCAGCTTTAAACTTCTCCACAACAGTATCTCGGACCTGCCTGGTGTGTTCCTTGGTCTTCATGATGCTCCCTGCGCTTTGAACAGAGCCCTGAGACTATCACAGAGCAGGTCCATTTATATGGAGACTTGATTACACATCATCAGTCATTTGGGACAACATTGGATCATTCAGAGATCCTCACTGAACTTCTGGAGTAAGTTTGCTGCACTGAAAGTAAAGGGGCCGAATAATATTACACGCCCCACTTTTTAGTTTTTTATTTGTTAAAAAAGTTTGACACATCCAATAAATTTCGTTCCACATCACGATTGTGTCCCACTTGTTGTTGATCCTTCACAAAATATTTGAATTTTATATCTTTATGTTTGAAGCCTGAACTGTGGCAAAAGGTTGAAAAATTCAAGGGGGCCGAATACTTTCGCAAGGCACTGTATGTGGGCGAAAAACACTGCCCATCACCTGGAACACAGCATATCCAGGGTGTGACATGGTGGAGGCAGCATCATGTTTTGGAGATGAAGTTTCTGCCTAATGTTTCTAAAGATATACCTATCTACAGTCTTCAATAAACTCCTGTCATGCTTCTGCTGATGGTTTTTTCATGCAGCGCATTTGGCTAGGCTAAGCTAACATTAGCTTTGTTACTCTGGTTTGATTTGTTGATTATTTGACTTGTAAAATAATTTAATACAGTTCCAGATATTCTAGAATCCTATCTGGCTTGTTGATATGACATCTAATGAGTCATGTGACTGGGATGATGGAATTCCTATTGGTTTCCAGCTACTGGTACAGCCAACTTGTCAAATAAATGCCAGTCCAAATATTGAAAAGACATCGAAAAAATTAAAACAGGATGTTTAAAAAAAGTCCTGTTAAAAAAAGTTGTTTCTCTGAACTGTTTTCACATTCCTGCTGAGCGTCAGTGATTGCAGTTAAGTGAATATTCACCTGAATCTGTTATCTTGTTTTAGATATATACCTTTTTGATAGACGACATTCAATGATCTCAGTCTGAATGGATTTCCCTTTTCCCAAAAGAAAACAACTTTTATTATGAATTAATTAACTCCCCATGCATGCATGGGTACTCTGGGTACTTTGGCTTCCTCCCACAGTCTAGAAACACGACTGTTAGGTAAATTGGTTTCTCTAAATTGCCCGAAGGTGTGAATGAGTGTGTGCATGGTTGTTTGTCCTGTATGTCTCTGTGTTGCCCTGCGATGGATTGGCGACCTGTCCAGGGTGTACCCTGCCTCTCGCCCATAGACTGCTGGAGATGGAGATAGGCACCAGCTCCCCCGTGACCTACTATGTAATAAGTGGTAGAGAAGATAGATAGATAGATAGATAGATAGATAGATAGATAGATAGATAGATAGATAGATAGATAGATAGATAGATAGATAGATAGATAGATAGATAGATAGATAGATAGATAGATAGATAGATAGATAGATAGATAGATAGATAGATAGATAGATAGATAGATAGATAGATAGATAGATAGATAGATAGATAGATAGATAGATAGATAGATAGATAGATAGATAGATAGATAGATAGATAGATAGATAGATAGATAGATAGATAGATAGGAAGAGAGAGAGAGGGGGCACTGTGCAAATGTTTTAGGCAGGTGTGAAAAAATGCTGTCAACAAAGAGTGGTTTCAGAAATATAAATGATGATTGTTTATTTCTATCAATTTACAAAATGCTAAGTGAGCGAACCCATACATACAGCCAAAGTCATTAAGAACTATCTTCTGTAAATAAAAACAAGAATTATTGGAAGTGATGGTGTGGCCCCCACAGAGCTTTGATCTCAACATCATCGAGTGTGTCTGGGATTACATGAATAGAAAGAAGGATGTGAGAAAGCCTACATCCACAAAAGATCTGTGGTTAGTTCTCCAAGGTGTTTGGAACAACCTACCAGCTGAGTTTGTTCAAAAACTGTGTCCGAGTGTACCTAGAAGAATTGATGCTGTTTTGAAGGCAAATGGTGGTCACACCAAATTTGATTTAGTTTTTGTTCATTCACTGCATTTTGTTGATTGATGAAAATAAATGATTAACACTTCCATTTTTGAAAGCATTCTTTGTTTACAGCATTTTTTCACACCTGCCTAAAACATTTGCATAGTACTGTATACATACATACAGAGGGAGAGCGGGTTGGGGGGTCCTGCTTTTTACATCTAGGCTTCATCATGAATATGCAACCCACTGGGGGGAAATGGACATACCTCACATTCATAATCATTTACTAAATGATTGCAGCAGCCTGTTAACCTGGAAGCTCATGTTAGTTCATGTTTTTCCTTTAGAACTGACAGGTTTGTTCATTAGTATCAGATTGCCCACTGATCGCCACAGGTGCACATTTCACAGAGTTTTACATGTTCACTGAGAGGAAGCCTTTGCAGAGCTAAAGCTGCTACCTACTGGATGATCCAGCCTGCGTAGTAAAACCATCAGTAGGTGCTTAATAAGAAGGATGCTGCTATTAATACTAGAGAAATTAGCACCTTCTGGGACTGTTCTCTGGTTCTTTTTCACAGCTAACAGTCTTATCAAAGTGGCTGTCACAAGAAAGCAGCACTTTATCTCAGATCAGCAGTCTTACTTTAATCTTAATCAGTCAGAGCAGTCACCCTGCAGCCCAAGCTCTGTAGTTTGTTTACTGCAGTCAGACATTTAATAATCTGCATTACTGCCTCACTGATGGCCTGTCATACTTGGGCAAGTTTGCACGAAGAGCCACAGTGCCCCCTGCTGGTGAAGGCATCACATTCTTAAGGGTTGACGTTATACTTTAGATTATTTCATTCTGCTTGGAACTAACTTTTCATCCACAGACCCAAAATAAATATACTGTATGGTGTAGGTCATCAAAACAAACGAATAAAGATACAAGGCATTTTAAAAGCAAGCCAAATTCAGTTTTTTTGCCCCATTCATGAGCAGGCCATTCAACATATGTCAGAGCAAATCAGACCTCAGAAAAAAAATCCATGAAAAGACAAGAGATACAATAAATAAGTTCCATTCAAATTTATTCATTAGACAAATAAATTGCAAAGAAGTGATAAAATAATATTTAAGTCTTGTCACTTGTTATACTGACATTAGGAAAATACTACAACGCTTTTTCAACCTATATCTAAAGGGGGATGCACACTGGAGCAGCTAGTTGCACTGTTGCCTTGCAGTAAGAAGGTCCTGGCTTCAAATCCCAACCAGTAGTCAAACTCTCTGCATGGAGTTTGTATGTTCTCCCTATGCATCCGTGGGTTCTCTCCAGGTACTCTGGCTTGCTCCTGTGGTCCAAAAACACGACTGAATGTCTTTCTAAATTACCCTCAGGTATAAGTGTGGGTGTGCATGTTTGTTTGTCCTGTGTGTCTCTGTGTTGTCCTGAGATGGACTTGCAGACTAAAATTATGTACAAAGACGAAAATAAAAACATAAATAAAACATATTTCTAAAACTAATAAAAATAACATTTTAATTATACAAACTAAATAGTTCAGCAAAAAATGACAACGTGCAAACAATACACAAACACTGTACCAATGGGTGCTTTAGCCAAAAAGGATACAATTTTAAATCTATAGACAAACTAAAAATCATCTCTGAAAGGTAATACTTTGCAATTAAAATTATTCTCAAACTCAAAAGAGGTGAAATGTTGATTTTTTAAATTTAAAGATTTAGTTCTGACACCAGAAGACCTGACTGCTCTGAGGTGCTCTGATAGTAAGACCATCAATTAAATATAATTAAAGAGATTTTGAAGTCAATCTTTTTGGCATGAGAATGATTTTAAAAAATAAACTCAATTAAAACAAACCAATTAAAACCAATTAAAACAAACAAGGTCAAATTAAGTCTCGCTAATGTTAAAATGGGTTTTAAGACGATTTTTAAAGTAGGCAGTGACGGAGCCTCTCTAATGTGCAGGGGTTGATTATTCCACAATTGAGGAGCAACAACAGAGAAGGCCCTGCCCCCTCTGAGTTTTCTGCCAGATCTTGGTACTGGCAGGAGCTGTTGTTCGGTCGACCTGATTGACCGAGTAGGTAAGCTCATGTCAGAGAAGCTCACAGACGTACGGTGGGACAAGGTCATTCAAACACTTAAAGTGAAAATAAGAAGTTTAAAATTAACTCTAAAATGCAAAGGCAACCAGTGAAATGAGGCCAGAACAGGGGTGATGTGTTCTGTTTTTGGAGTACCAGTTTAGACGTGCAGCAATGTTTTGAACCATCTGGAGGAGAGCAAGGACATGAAGTCCATTACACTAAGTGGGACCTTTTGAATCTGGTTTCAAAAGGTTGCCTGGACCGGAAAGATTTCACCTTTCCCAAAAGCCATAAGTAATAAAAGCAGGACCCTACAACTGCTCTAATTTGACAGTCCAATTTAAAATCACTGTGTAACTTAAAACCCAAATCGGTTTTAAAATATGTTGTAAGTGGTCCCAAATTGACAGCGGTGGACTCAAATAGGCCGCTCGGTCTAAACACTATAACCTCTGTTTTCTTTTCATTAACATCTAGGAAGTTTAGGGCCAGCCAGGCTTTAATGTCCTCCAAGCAATCCAATAGGGCTTTCATTGAACAGCTGACCTGCTTTAAGGGCCGACAATTGTTGGCATAGAAGTCGAAGGTAATTTCATATTTCCTAAATATCTAACCTAGAGGCAACAGATACAATGAACATGTTAGTGGCCATAAAATTAAGCCCTGTGGAACCCCACACTTTAGCGCGCAGGATGATTCTGAGTCTAAAATGTTTACACACAGAAACCAATAAGCCAGATAAGATGTGAACAAGTCAAGTGCTGTGTTCTGAATGCCCACTAAGTGATTTAAATGTGATATTAAAATGTTGTGGCCCATAGTGTCAAAAGCAGCAGTTAGGTCCAGCAGAACCAACATTGTATATTCACGTGCCAACAAGATGTTTTAATGACTGTGTTAATAATGCTGATTCTATAATGTGGTGGGTTTTAAAACTAGACTGAAAGATTTTCAGAATGCCATTTTCATCTAAGAATGAGTGTATTTGACATTTCTGAAACAAATCGCAGCTTAGAAATACGTAGGTCTAATATTAGCCAATACAGACTGATCAAGGTCAGATTTCTTAAGAAGAGTTTGAACTACTGCGAGTTTAAGTTTAGCAGGGACCACACCTGAAGACAAAAGATGGCAATTTATAATGATAAGAACACATTGTAATACTAGGAGTCCTTTTTAAGAGGCTGTGGTGAGGTATAATAAGCCATTGGGCTCCACAATTCTTTAGTGTCACAGGCTTAAATGATTAAAAACAGCAGATCAATGGGCTGATACAGAAGAGTCAGAGTCAGGAGATATAATAAGGTCCCTTGTGGCAGCAACCTTTTCGATAAAAAACATCAAGAAATTATTACATATTTTCGCCGATGCTTCCAAACAAGAGTTCTGAGGAGGATTAAGAACAGAGTTAGTTGTGTTGAATAAAACACAAGGGTTATTTCTGTTGGATGACGCAACATTTTCAAAATATGTTGTTTTTTTTCCTCTCTTAAGAGTTGTGGTACTGATGGAAGCACTCTTTCATAATTTCGTGAGACACCTGCAGTTTGTTCTTTTTCCATCTCTGTTCTGCTCTGTGACATTCCCTCCTGTCGGCACGAGTTCTCTCATTAAACCAAGACTCAGGTTTATGGATGTCAAAAAACCAGGTTTGTAAAGCTCACCTTGAACGAGATTTGCTCAAAGCTGGAAAATGAAGGCAGTGGAAAATGCTAACATTTGTAATACTTATTGTAGACAACTGCTGTTCCACCTCAGTTTCTTGAAATCCATGGTGAGTTAAAGTAGCAGCAATCCTTCGGTAAGGTGAGCTTCAATTTTACCATCCATCCACCTCATTTTCCACATCAGCGATAGCACTTTTGCCGTGAGGGTAGCGTGGAAACAGGTGAGTCGGAATTCCTGACAGAATGTGAGGAAGAGTTCAATGTCCATCATTATTAAATATGGCTAGGTCATAGCAAGGAAGTTGCAGGTTCAGCAATGTTTGCCGATCATACACCAGCAGAGACCGGCAGAGATTTTTAGTATATGACCAAATTTAAAAGCACAACAAACACAAATCATGCTGAGACAGAGGAGCAGCGAAACACACTGGCACCATCTTGACTTTGAAATTTGCGATTCCTATTACTGCTTTGTATTCTTGTGTTGGTTTGATAGAGAAATTGTGTTACTCTGGAAATAATTTTCAGATTTTAAGATCCAGTTTTATACACACATCCAAGTGTAATGTCTAATATAGTTCAAACCTGATGGTTCATTCCCGCAGCTTAAAGCTTTCTAATAAATTCTTCTTTCTGAGCTTTAGAACCATGTACTTAGATCCCAGTTTTGTCCTGGTTCAGCCAAAAAGAAGAATTTGGCAGCCTTAACTTGGTAGTTATAAAGCTTGTCATTCAGAATTGAAACACAGACATAAGCTGAGAGTCATCTGCATGGCTGTGGAAAACCACAATTTTCTACACCTCGTACTCGTACTCGTAGTCTTCCGCTTATCCGGGACCGAGTCGCGGGGGCAGCAGACTCAGCAGAGACGCCCAGACGTCCCTCTCTCCAGACACCTCCTCCAGCTCCTCCAGGGGGAGCCCAAGGCGTTCCCAGGCCAGCCGAGAGAGATAGTCCCTCCAGCGTGTCCTGGGCCGTCCCCTGGGCCTCCTCCCGGTGGGACGTGCCTGGAACACCTCCCGAGGAAGGCGTCCAGGAGGCATCCGGTATAGATGCCCGAGCCACCTCAACTGGCTCCTCTTGATGTGGAGGAGCAGCGGCTCTACTCCACCTTTTTGCAACAAATACTTTGTCACAACAGTAGCTTCTACAGTTCATCTTAAAGTTTGAAAATATATATCTATATCTCTTCAACAAACTGGCTGATGTTTTTAATGAGAAGCCTTTGGCTAGTCTAGGCTACGCTAGGGTAGGGTGTTTTGATATAATTCAATATAATTGGGCGGGTGATTTTTCAGTGCAATTCCATTTAATCATAAGGCCTACAGAAGTTAATCTCCTACTTCAAAAACAAAATAATGTTCACATCCTAAAATTAAAATAAACCCACATTTCTGTATTAAATATGTTTTTTTATTGGTCTGATGTAATATTCTAAAATGCGGTGGAAGCAGAAAATCATCATATCAAACAGTAATAAAGTATCGAAAACATCAGTCTGAGCTGAATTAATCTACAAAAGGGGTTTCATTTAGTGATGGGGTTACTGAAATAAATGAACGTTTCAAAAATATTTGAATTTAATGAAAATGACTGCATTTCCTCCCCTGAGATCATTGTGAAGTCTACATGGTTTCAACCTGAAATAAACTGTGGGCTGTATTTACGCCAAAGGCCATTCACTGCCTTATTATACGCCAGTGATAAAATTTATTTTCTATTGATCAGGACTCTAGCAGCAGCATTTTGGATGAGCTTAAGCTGCCTAATTAATACTGACATTAATAAAGACACCATAACAACATTCTAACTGTTGGGATTATGATTATTGATTGAATAATCTTGATCAATAATTATAATTAAAAATCATAATCTGACAAAATCAATTTCTTAACCAAAAATCCTCATTTACGAATCGAGACCAGAGAGGTTTCTGGTGTTGTAATTGTGGCTCAACGCCTCTGACAATTACAACCGTTAAATACTCCGTAATAATTAATAACTATTGCCGGAAATGTCACTGTTTAATCGACCGTTTCTGCCGAAACGGGTGGAACTTGAACCTTATTTTGACTGACACATCACTTTTGCACACAATGAAACACCAAACGCTCTCTCTTTATCTATGTGAATATTTATTAATTTTCACCTACTCAACATGCAAAATTCTACACAGGGGTAACACATCTAAATAAGCAAAATCAACAAACGGTAGTGGGTATGTATTGAGTCAACCAGCAGTTTATGGCACTACAGACAAAGGGAGAGGATATGAAAGGGGGGTGTGGTGATGACTGGTGGGGGGTTGGAGCGCAGCTTAGAGTGTCTTTTATGATCTTCTCATCATAAAACCTCCCCCTTTCTCCTGAACACAAAGGATTGATAACTTTTGGCGGCAAGCTAGCACAGTGAGATTGAAGACAAAGGTAAAATGGAGAATTTTACCATGAGGTTGTCTTAACAGTCCAGTCTTGCAACGCACCCGCGTTCAGATAGTAAACACAAACAGCTCGAGGACACGGCGGGTCCCGATATTACATAACACATCAAAGTTTCAACAAGCAAGGTTACATGCACATATTATTCAGAACACATGAGATCCTAACCAGCGATTCTGATCGCTTCTACAACCTCTGACCCTGCCCAGGCCTTCTAATAAAGAAATAAAATGGCCGATGCCATTGGAGGGGCACAGTGACGTCCAACAACGTGCAGATAATCCAATACTCAGCAAACAAGTAGTCCAACATAACATACTGAAATGCATTACCCTGAATGTGTGTTTAAGATGGTAGAAGACTGATTTGAAAATAGACTATAGAGAATAAGCACAGACATCACACCACATTGCATTCTGGGAGCTGCCTATCGACTCCAATATTCCTCATCTTATAGGATGCAGCCGAAAAGAGAATGACAAAAAGAAAGACAATGTGGAGAGAAAACTCAAAGAAGGGGCATTGTATTTATACTGAAAGAGGCTATAGCCCATGTTTATGACAACATGAGGCTAGTAAAAAACCAGACCTGAATCAAAATAAGAATCTGTGCCAAGACCTAAAAAATTATGTTCAAAGGGACTCATACAAAGTGAAAGATGGATCTGCAAAATGTTTATTCAGGGGATGGTACTTCAATGCATTCCACACTTTTCTTGTAGTAAGTCTTTCCTACACACAATTATACCTAACTTTGTGCTGGTCTATCACATAAAATCCACCTAAAGTGTTTTGATTTCAAAATGATGAACTGTATAAATATATATAAAATATAAATTCACAATGTTTGAACATGTTGGCAAGACAGTGCATTGAGTTTCATGCCATCATACATGACATGGCTAAAAGTGTTGTAAGAAGCTATAATCTGAGATAACGGGAGCATGAAGTTGAATAGAAGTGGCCCGAAAAATGGAAGTTGAGGAACCAAAGTTTTGATTCTTGTTTTCTCAGATTTGCTGACAAATTACACATCAGCATAGTCTGCCGATTAAGAATTCAACCAATTTGTCAAGGATGACAGTTATGTGTAAATATGTGATTATATGTAAAATGGGGTCAACTAATTATATTGTTTTAACATACTGTATATAGGCAACTAGTAATCTGCTGCTCATAATAAATTTTTAACTCAAAAAGTAGCAACAGAAACTTTGGAAAAGCAGAAGTATGGCACAAAGATATCACCAGGCTCTGAAAGGATCAAGTTGAAAAAAGCATATATATTTTCCGGATTTATTAAGCTCAATTAGTAAAATGTCGAAGTTATTTTCATTCATTTCAAGCACAAAACACACTATTAAAAAGGGAGACAAAGAGACAAGGAAGCACATTGTTGGGGAAAGTGTTAAATCTTGGCCCACACCATGTTCAAGTTTTGGTAGAAAAGAAAAATCAGTCAGTCATTTTCTACCGCTTCTTTCATAATGGGTCACGGGGTAGCAGGTGCCCATTTCCTGCAGTCTATGGGCAGGAGGCGGGTTAAAAAAAAAAAAAAAAAAAAAGAGAAAAAAAACAAAGACTACCAAATTAACAGGAGTTAAAAGCTCTGTTAAAATAACACTGTTGTCCAATGTATTACCTCAACACTTTCCCCATAAATTTGGTATTGTCATAGTTTTAATAGCTTTGACCCACATGCAGAGGAACACTCAGGAGACAGAGAAAAGTTTAACAAGTTTATTGAAGGTTTGGTTAATGGATCAGGAACCGGAAATGGAGTCGTCACTCCACACAGAAACAGAGGACTGGTGAACTGGTTGCTATTGTACATGGAAAAGTCTGTGATTGAATGTGATGTGATGCTTACAGAAAGTGGAGGAGTCCAGCTTGAGGGGGGATTTACTCAGAGCCCGGAGAGGGAGGTGGAGCTGCCGTCTGGTTTCCAACAGCACTGCTAGATGAACAGCTGAGTCAGTCTGAGATGAAAAAAACCACTAGATGCTTCTCCTTGAGCGTGCTTAGATGATGCCGGTGCCAGTGAGGTTTGTTGGAGGGTGGGCAGGATTCGCTAGAGGCTGGTCCAAGGATTGAGAACCCATGGGCAGTCAACTGGAGCTTGATCAGGAGAATCTTTCAGGTTTCTAGTACTTGGTCTGGTAGGTTCACAGGAACTGAGCCAGGGCTTGGAAATAACCTGGGAAAGAACACAACAAGAGATCAGAGAACTACACTTCCAGGGAATGTAGAAAGTCAGTAGCTTGGCCAGCAAGGGGTTACCACATTGGCAAAAAACTCTGGAGCTGGAGTGCTGACTGCCCAGCTTCTTTAAGCTCCTCCTGATGAGGGGATAACAGGTTGCACCTGTTGCTCTCTGACACCAGCAGCACTCGTGGCATCTAGTGGTAAAGCAGACTAAACAGCAGGCAAAAAATACAAAACAAAATCCCACGCTCTGACAGGTATAAGATTTTAATCTAAAAAAATCTGAACTGTTCAAGCTGTTAATTGACAGATTTGAGCTGAGGAAAGCTGCTAGGCCACTGGCATTTAGACAAATTTCTCCTCCTTCCATCAGGATGAAGGTACAGGTTAACAACTTTAAGGTACAATCGTACTAATATTCTTTTGTCCCAAGTGCATTTAAAGTTCTTAATCAACTTTGACCAAACCTTCTACAGTGATTAAATTATTATTATTATTTTTTAATACTTGATATGTTTGATTATAATTAAGTGTGGAAATTGTGTTGATGTGTAAATTATGCCTTGACTGTGTTTGACTGCTGTTGTGCACCAAATTCCTTCTTGTGGGACACTAAAGAACTGAACTTCATGCAAAATGTTTACATGAAACAATACGTTTCCACTAGAGTTAAATATCATTTACATTCAGCCTTAGAATCATGTGAAAATATCAGGACAATCTATTCAGTATTTTGCTCTTTATATTTACTCATCTCTGGAAAAAAGGTGATATAGTTTCTGGTAAAAACCAAAAATGAACCTTGTTTTACTCATTAAACAAAATATCTAAACAAAGATGTGTTTTATAACTGAGGAAAAAGTTAGGACACCCTATCCCCTAACATTTAGTGTAACATGGATTTGTCGTCCTTAAGACTAGCAACTTCAGCAGCATCCGCACTAGCTTTGGTTTTGGAGTCGATTCCCACAGTATTACCAAAATCTGTTCATCTCTGGGAAACAGAACCCGTCTCCTATATTGAATTTTAGCAGATTGTCTGCAGTCAATGTCAGCTTGTTTCTACCGGTTTTCAGCAAAAAAATTCAACTATCAGCATTCACACTGCATTTTCGCAGGAAATGCAAGTTTTTCTGGTTGTGTCACACTATTGAGATCCTGTTTCTCTTTATTCTTTATCATTATTATTCTGGTTGCTTCCATACGCTCATTCATTTCTATGGCCTAAACCTGACCCGAACCCCTTCATAGGAGGCAACTACATGGCGGCCATTTTGTGTTGAGTATTTAAACCGTATGTACTGCTGTTCCAACAGCTAGACAACAGTGATTAAATTTAAAAGGCAATTTCATATACTTTTGCATATAGGCTGTTAACACATCAGAACCTGGAACAAGTCTCTATCAGAACCAGACACAAACTCCGTCAGAACCAAGAGGAAATCTCCATCAGAACCAATGAGGAACCTTCCATCAGAACTAGGTCCAAAATCTGTCAGACCCAGGAACAAATCTCCATCAGAAGCAGACCCAAACTGTATCAGAACCTTGTTTAAAATCCATCAGAATCAGATAGAAACTCTATCAGAACCAGGAAAAAACATCCATTGGAACCAGAAATAAATCTCTATCAGAACCTGGTAAAAATCTTCATCAGAACCATGTACAAACCTCTATCTGAACCAGGTCCAAAGTCTGTCAGAACCAGGTCAAACCTATCAGAACCAGGAAGAAAACTCCACCAGAGCCAGGTCCAAATCTCCTTCAGAATCTGGAGGGCCCTTCTATCAGAACCAGGTCCAACATTCATCAGAACCAGTTCGGAACCCTCCATCAGAACCAGACCCAAACTCCATCAGAACCAAGAGGAATTCTCCATCAGGACCAGTTAGGTACCCACTATCAGAACCAGGTCCAAACTCAATCAGAACCAGAAAGAAAACTCTATCAGAACCAGGTCCAAACTCCAACAGATCCTGGCAAAAACCTCCATCAGAACCAGGTACAAATATGTATCAGAACCAGGTACAAACCTGTATCAGAACCAGTTCCAAACTCTATCAGAGCCACGGAGAAAGATCCATCAGAACCAGGTACAGACTTCCACCAGAACCAGATACAGATTTCCATCAGAACCAGATCCAAACTCCATCAGAACCAGGAAGAAACCTCCATCAAATCCAGGTCCCAGCTCCACCAGAACCTGGCAGAAATCTCCATAAGATCCTTTAACAAATCTACACCAGAACCATGTACAAGCATCCATCAGAAACCGGTCCATACTCTATCAGAACCAGGTACAAATATTCATCAGATCCAGGAGGAACCCTCTATCAGAATCAGGAACAAACCCCCATCAGAACCAGGTCCAATTTCTATCAGAACCAGAATGAAACCACTACTCTGTGACTTATGACGATAAGACCATCTTCATAGGTCCCAGGGGAGCATCAAAACAGTGACCATTTGATGCCAGGTACTTTGTTGAGCACTGCAGCTTCACTTGCGCTGAACTCAGAGGAATAATTTGATGGAGGCAGTGATTCTCTTTAGCCGCTGTGGCATATTTATTTAGTCACATTAACAGTGAACATCTTCTTCTCTTAAATTACATCTCAACGGAGGGAGCAAAAATAAAAAGAAACGTGACGACACAACATGTGCCTCTGACCTCTTTTACTTACGCCTCACAGTGGTGAAAATTAGATACTACAACTCACTTGGTAATAATACACCTCACACACCTTAGCATTAACATGAGTACACAAATTGAATCTCCTAACACCCCCACTTGTACTCAGGTTGCACACATTTGAACAGAAGTTAAACTATAAACTACAGTACAGAAGTGGAACTCTTTCTCTCCTTTTAAACACCAAACATAACGTCTGAAAACTTTCTCAGTTTTAGCTTAGAAGCAGGTTTGGTCATATCAGCAACCATTTCATCAGTAGTGCAATATAGCAGACAGACTGTCCCTTCATTTACAATAGACCTTACAAAATGATATTTTATATCCACGTGTTTGCACCTCTGTCTGCTCACAGGGTTTTTGGCCAAAGCGATTGTTCCCTGGTTATCTTCATACACTACTGTCTGTGTATATTTGAGACCATCAATTGCTTCCAATAACTGTTTTAAATATATGCATTCTTGCATTGTAGAAGCTAGAGCCATATATTCTGCCTCACAAGTAGAAAGCGCTACTGTGGGCTGTTTCTTAGTTTTCCAAGAAACTAAAGAACTGTTCTTGCTTAGGCTTACACAGTAACCTGTAGTGCTGCGTCTGTCAGTTGTGTCACCTGCCCAGTCAGCATCACTATAGGCTATTAGACCTAACATTTCACTGGTTTTTCTGAAACACAGCTCCTTATTTGCAGTTCCTTTGAGGTACCTTAGTACATGCTTCACTGTAGCCCACTGCTCCTCTGTTGGTTCAGAAAAATATTGTGATAACTTGCTTACCACAAAACTTAAGTCTGGACGTGTACACGTTGATAGATATATAAGGCTGCCTACAGCCTCTCTATACATTCTTACATCTTTCATCTTAATAGCATCTTCTGTGTAGCACAATTTTTGGTCACAGGGAGTTTCTCTGGGCTTACAGCTCTGCATGTTGAACCTTGTCAATATCTTGTTGACATATGTTTCTTGTGACATTTTCACACATCCATCAGAGTGAACAAAATCAATACCAAGGAAATGCTTAAGTCTGCCTAAATCCTTCATCTTAAATCTGACTGAAAGCATCTCCTTCACTTCATTCATAACTTGTTCATTGCTTGCTGCAATTATCAAGTCATCAACCCAGATAATCATGATAGTTTTATGATGTCCTGTCTCCTTTGTATAAACACAGTGGTCTGCCTGATTTTGCATGAAACCATTTTCAGTTAGATAATCATGCAGAACTCTGTTCCAGTTTCGGCCAGATTGTTTCAGCCCGTACAGAGATTTTTGAAGTTTACACACCAAATCTTTCCCTTCTTCATAACCTTCTGGTTGATCAGTGTAGATTTCATAATCGATGGGGGCGTGTAAGTAAGCTGTTTTCACATCCATTTGATGGAGTAACAGATCCTCCTGTACCGCTTTTTGCAGCAGTACTCTTACGCTTGTCAAGTTGGCTGTTGGAGAGAAAGTTTCACCATAATCTGTCCCCACCTTCTGACTGTAGCCCTGAGCTACAAATCTTGCTTTATACTTATCATTTCCTTCAATGTCACTCTTAACAGAATAAACCCACTTACCCCCCACTGTTTTCTTGCCCTTTGGCAGTGTAGTTAGGGTAAAAGTGTTATTCTCTTTTAAAGATTGGATTTCTTCATCCATGGCTTTAATCCATTGCTTTGAGTTAACGGACTCCATAGCTTCTTTAAATGTGTGTGGAACACCACATGCAGCTCTGTAACAGTAATCTATGGTAATGTGTATCTCATCACTCTCACTGTTACATGTTACAAAGTCTTTTAGGTGACCAGGTTTTCTTCTTTCCCTGGTAGGATATCTTCCGCTGTCAGATTCATCAGTGGCAACACCTGATTCTTTGTAATTGGGCCCATCAGATGTGGCACTCTGTGAGTTTTTGTCCCTCACTACTGGCTCTTGAACCTCCTTATTTTTCATGTCTATTTCCTTTGTGGCTCTGTCAGCCATATGTTGTCTTACTCTGTCATTATAATTATTTGGTTCTATCTCATCGGTTTGTGTTTGCCTTTCCATATTTGTTTTGCTCACAAATTTAGCAAGTCTGTGCTTCTGGACCTTCTCAGTGTCGGGATGATAGACCAAGTAGGCAGGGCGGTTCTTATCATAGCCAACAAAAAGTATTTGATCACATTTTGAATCAAACTTTCCCTTATTCTGTTTGTATGTGTAACATACAGATCCAAACTTCTGCATTTTTGATAAATCTGGCATTTTACCTGTTAGCATTTGGTAAGGTGTCTTCCCTGTTCTTTTACTGAAGCATCGGTTTCGAACTATGGCTGCTGTTTGAACAGCGTAGTTCCATAGACCTTTAGGTAGCTGACTTTCAATCAGCATGCATCTACCCATCTCAAAGAGAGATGGGTAGATGCAGTGCCGTTTTGGTGAGGTGAGTATGGCGCTGACGTTTCATGCTTAACACCCTTTTCTCTTAACAAGGTTTGAAAATTTCTACATGTAAACTCTGTGCCATTGTCAGACCGGATACACTTTACCGTCCCGTAAGGGGCAACATCAGCTAGAAACTTTTCTGTTGCCTGCAATGTATCATTTTTTGTCTTTAAAAAGTACACAAATACTGCATTTGAATAATCGTCAGTGAATGACTGCACATATTTGTATCCATCAATAGACTCTGTAGCTATTGGACCTGCTAAGTCTGTGTGCACCATCTGCAAGGGAGCCTTTGCTCTTGTATCAGGGTTTCTATTTCGGGTTTGTGCAAACTTTCCCTGAATACACACCTCGCACTTTTGCTCTGGTGTATCTGTTTTACCTTTAATCTGCATACCATTAACCACCCTCAACTAAGAATGTCGTCATAGTTGCAGTGGCCTAATATCTCGTGCCATGTCTGTATATCGTGGCAGGTGTTACACTTATCAATGTCATCAGCTTCGGTTGGTAAATAATACAACTTACCATGTACACTAATGTTAAACTTAGTACCGTCTTTGTGGGTTAGCATGTCCTGTCCTTGTTTAAAGGTGACTGTTGCTCCTAATGCTGTGGCTGACTTCACCGAGAAAATGTCCTGGGGATATGACGGAATAAACAGCGCGCCTCTCAGCGTTGCTCTGTGTCGCTGTCCTACACGGTCGATCAGGAAGACCTCAGCATCTCCCCGCCGCTGAGCGACGCCTTTGCAGAGGGTTCCGTCTGCTAACTCCACCCAGTGCGTTTCAGGTTTGAAGGTGTGATCGAAGCTCTTAAATTTGCCTACGTCATTAATGATGTGTGACGTAGTTCCCGTGTCGAACTTCAGACCTTTCTCCTTGATGCTGCGCGCTGACTGTTGCTGCTGGATTTTGACTTCTGCTTCCTTGATCTTGAAGGCATAATCCGCCGCTGCCGCTCCAGATCCGATGCCGCTCTCATCTGCGACTTTCCGCGCTCCATCTTGTTTGTCTTTGTGTCTACAGGTGCTATCATTGCGTGTTGCTCTTGCAATGACGGCACCACGTCTTTCGTCTGCATGCTTTTGCTCGGTGCCCTTTTGTTCCAAACTTAAAGCACACAATGTCGGCATTACTATTTTCTCTGCTCTGTGTACTTGACCTGGTGTCCTTTCGCCCGACTCTTGCCACAGTCTTCATTATATTGTCAGTGGATTCAGCCGCGGTTAACTTTTCAGTGTCTTCAAAACTACGCAGCTCTATTTTAAACTCAGGAAACATTATATTGTCCTTGTTGTGTGTCACATGTATTGCAAAAGGTTTAAAACTTTCAGGCAGTCCTTTTAAAACCATAGCAATCAATAAGCCATCGCTTAATGTCTCACCCGCGTTGCGTAGAGCCGTAATGGCGGCCTCTGCCCTGATGATGTAGTCAGTAACCGTTTCGTCGTTCCGCTTTTGAAAAGATGTCAGCGTGGTGTACAGGTGGATAATGCGGGGTTTACCCTTTCCGGCGTAGTAGTCCCTCAATATTTTAAATGCCTTTCTTCCATTATCGGGTGCATCTCTCATAATTAACGAGAGGCTTTTATCATCCAAAAGTTGAATCAGCTCGGCATATGCATCAGCATTTTTCTTACCATCTGCCGCTACTTCGGCTTCACCGTTGGGTTCCCTCAAAACGGTATTCTTCAATCCTAATAAGTGCAAGTGTCCGAGGACTTTAGTTTCCCAAAGTTCATACTTGCTCTCATCTCCGTCAAATATAAGTCGAGGTGACCTGCTTGTCCCTCACTGATCCATGATGCTATCCCGCCGTTAGCACGCTATCCGTCGCGACTTTCTATCGGTGATAAATCATCAGAACAAAAATTCTCCTCGAGTTGCTCCTGGGCCCATAACCTGTTGAGCACTGCAGCTTCACTTGCGCTGAACTCGGAGGAATAATTTGATGGAGGCAGTGATTCTCTTTAGCCGCTGTGGCATATTTATTTAGTCACATTAACAGTGAACATCTTCTTCTCTTAAATTACATCTCAACGGAGGGAGGAAAAAAAAAAAGAAACGTGACGACACAACATGTCTCTGACCTCTTTTACTTACGCCTCACAGTGGTGAAAGTTAGGTACTACAACTCACTTGGTAATAATACACCTCACACACCTTAGCAGTAACATGAGTACACAAATTGAATCTCCTAACATACTTAAACAGCTTCTACTGCTGTTCCAACACCTGAACAAGAGTGAATAATTTGAAGGGCAATTCCATAGACTTTTGAATATAGGCTGAAGTAAGCATTAGACTTTTAGCTAATTTTAGCTTATACATTGCTTTTTGCTTTGTAGATGGGGTAAATTAATATCAGCCTTCATGCTAGTGATAGCCAATATGCTAATGTTAGCATTTAGCTTCTCTTTCTTCTTGCTTCTCAGCTGAAGAACACTTTTGCGTTTTTTGGGCAATTTCATGGTTGTTTTTGTGTTTCTTCAGCGTATTTTTTGTCAGTTCATTCTTTTTCAGAATTTTCTGCCATTTTTAATATATTTTAGCACTGACTTCAACGTCTTAAGACTATGTTTTTGCTTCAGTCTATGCTTTTTTAGCTCATCTATGGGCAGCTCTTTCCTGCTTTTTAATGTTTTCAAGTAGTTTTGAGGTAACTTCACCTTTTACGCTGTTTTATTGGGTGCTTAAACAGATCAGATGACAGTTTTTCTTTGCTGTTTCTGCTATTTCTACTAATTTATCAGATTTCAGCTGATCTTCTGCTGTCAACCTTAGCCACTTTCTGCCAGCTTTCAACAGGAGTTTAGCATTTCTGTTTTCTTCTAATTCATCAAATTTTAGCAGATTGTCTGCAGTCAATTTCAGCTTGTTTCTGCCAGCTTTCAGCTAAAAAATTCAGCTTACAGCATTCACACTGCATTTTCGCAGGAAACGCAAATTTTTCTAGCGTTTTAGTTGGGTTACCACCCCCAGACCACTAGGGGGAGCAGCTAAGAATAAAAGAACCAGAAGCATACAGAAGCTACAGTAGGGAAGGGTTGGAGGCAGGATCTTGGCGCGAAACTTCGATCTGAAAACGTTGGTCTACTAAGAACCCCACAGTGGTAGAAATTATTTACTTTTGGAAGTGGCAGTAAAAGGCATAAACTGGTATGTGAATGGTTCAGAATGGATACACAGGAGGATAATATGGACTTTGATGAATGGACGCCAGTAAGTAGAGGGAGAGGACGCGGAAGAGGTAAAGCAGAAGAAGGAAAAATGTTAGACAGCCAAAGGAATAAAAGAGAGTTGGAAGAAAACAGTTCTGAAGAAGAGAGAGTAGTTAGGAGGAAAATCGGAAGGGAAGAATGTAAAATAATATTAAAGATAAAAAATGAAGAAGAAAAAGAGAACCTGAGTCCTATTTCACTATCTAGAGAAATTAAAAAAAAGATAGGAGATGTTGAAATGGTGAAGGTCTTGAGAGATGGAAATATACTGGTGGTGTGTAAAACTGAAGAACAAAGAAGAAAGGCTTTACAAGTGGAAAACATTTGCAAGAAAACAGTGACAGAGAGGAAGATTATAGGAGAAGATAAAATCATTCGGGGGGTAATTTATGGCATTCCTATGGAGGAAGATATAGACAAGTTAAAAAAAAGCATTGTTGGTGCAAAGGTAAAAAATCTCAAAAGACTGACAAAAAATGTAAATGGTGAAAGAGTAGGAAGCCTGTCAATTTTAATAGATTTTGAAGAAAAGGTGTTGCCACAAAATGTTAAAATAGGATATCTGAGTTTTTCTGTGAGGCCTTTCATTCCTCCACCACTAAGATGTTTTAAATGTCAGAGATATGGTCACATAGCAGCTGTCTGTAAAGGAAAACAAAGATGTCCAAAGTGTGGAGAAGATCACAGAATTGAAGATTGTGGGGAAGAAGTGCAGGAAAAATGTTGCAATTGTGGAGGGCAACATAGAGTTACATTCGGGGGATGTGAGGTAAGGAAGAAAGCAAAAGAAATCCAACAAATTAAAATGACTAAAAACATAAGCTATGCCGAAGCAGTCAAAAATGTACAGAAAGAAAGATCAAGGGATGAAGGTCAAATTAGGATTCAAGATTATCAACAAAGAAAAGTAGAATCAGAGGAAAATGTTACAATGTCTGTGGAAAAACTGATATTATTCATAGCTTATGTCATTAACTGCACTGAACAGGCTAAACACAAAACAGAAAAGATTAAAATAATAGTCAGAGGAGCAGAAAAGTTCTTAGGGTTTAAAGAAGGATCTTGGGAAAACATTAATAAAAAGTTGGAAACAGATGGAAGGCAAGGAGGAACCCCAGCTGATAGAAATATATGATAATATTACAGTGGAATGCAAGAAGTTTAATCGCTAATGGACAGGAATTTAAAGGGTATATAGATGGAATTGAAGAAAAACCAGAAATTATATGTATACAGGAGACGTGGTTAAAACCAAACCTAGATTTTGTGTTTAAAGGGTACAATAGTATCAGAAGGGATAGAATAGAAGGAAGTGGAGGAGGATGTGGAATATTTATAAAAGAAGGGATACAATATCAGATATTAGGAAAAGGCAAAGAGTTAGAATATATAGTAGTTGAAATTTACAATAAAAAGGAAAAGTATAAAATAATAAATTTTTATAATCCATGTAAAATATTATCATTTGAGTTGATGGATGAATTAATGGGATACTTAGAAGGAAAAGTAATCTGGTGTGGAGATTTTAATGCTAACAGCACATTATGGGGAAAATGTAATAATAAAAATGGACAAGTTATTGAAGAAATAATGGAAATAAAAAATTTGGTATGTATAAATGATGGAAAAGGAACAAGAATTAATGTAAAAACAGGTACAGAATCTGTGATTGATTTAACAATAGTATCAAATTGTTTAGCCAATAACTGTGAGTGGGACATTGACAAAGATACAACAGTAGGCAGTGATCATTACCCCATTAAAATCATAACAGGAATATTAATAAATAACAGGAATACAGGATTATATAAAAGATGGAACTTTAATAAGGCTGATTGGGAAAAATTTAAATATTTAAGTCAAAAGAAATTGGAAGAAATAGATGAGTCAATTGATATAAATAGTTTAAATATAAATATCTGTAAAAAAATATTACAGGCTGCAGAAGAATCAATAAAAAAAGGAGGAAGAAAGAACGATAAAAAAATTGTGCCATGGTGGACAAAAGAATGTAGTGAAGTAATAAAATTAAGAAATAAAGCATTTAAAATGTTAAAAAGTAACCCAATTTATCAGAATTTAATTGAGTACAAAAGAAAGCAGGCAAAGGTAAGAAAGATCATTAAACATACAAAAAGAGAATATTGGAGAAACTTTTGTAATACCGTAGGGAGAGAAACAAAAATTGATCAAATTTGGAAAACGATTAAAAGAATGAAGGGTATTAGAAAAGAATATGGATATCCTATATTAAAAATAGATAATATAACTATAACGGAAGATAAAGAAAAAGCAGAAATATTAGCTAAAACATTTAGTAAAATTCATAGTTCAAATAATATTAGTGAAGAGGGAAAGAAAGGTAGGGAAATCACAAAGATGAAATATAAAGAATTAATGCAAAATAATGTAGATACAAATAAATTAATAAATGAACCATTTACACAAGGAGAATTGAACTTTGTAACCAGGAAAACAAAAAATACATCACCTGGAAAAGATCAAATTTACTATACGATGATAGAACATCTTAATGACAAAGCAAAAGACAAAATATTAGAATTATACAATAAAGTCTGGGAGGAGGGAGAGCTGCCACAGAGCTGGAAGGAAGCAATAATTATTCCAATAGCTAAACCAGGAAAAGATAACACAAAACCAGAAAATTATAGACCAATCGCATTAACATCAAATATTTGTAAAATAATGGAAAAAATGATTAATAATAGATTAACATATTATTTAAATATTAATGGATATATATCTAGAAATCAAAATGGGTTTAGAAAAGGGAGAAGCACAAATGACTCTGCATTATGTTTAGAATATGAAATTAGGAGAGCACAAATAAACAAAGAAAATGTAGTAGCTGTATTTTTTGATATAGAAAAAGCATATGACATGATGTGGGTTGAAGGATTATTAATTAAATTAAATAAAATGGGTATTACTGGAAAAATGTTTAACTGGATTAAAGATTTTTTAACAAAAAGAACAATACAAGTAAGAATTGGTCAAGAATTGTCAGATAAATATATAATAGATAATGGTACTCCTCAAGGAAGTATTATAAGTCCGTTATTGTTTTCTATAATGATAAATGATGTATTTAAAAATATTGGTAAGGACGTCGGTTGCTCACTATTTGCAGATGATGGAGCTATATGGAAAAGGGGTCGTAATATCAAATTTATTGAAAAGAAAATACAGGATGAGATTATTAGAATAGAACAATGGGCAAATCAATGGGGATTTAAATTCTCAGTGGAAAAAACAAAACTAATGGTGTTTACACAGAAAAGGAAAAGAGAAAATATCAAACTAAAATTATACAATCAAGTTTTAGAACAAGTAAAAAATATAAAATTTTTAGGTATATGGTTTGATGAAAAAATTATATGGAAAGTACATATAGAAAAAATCATAGATAAATGCAAAAGAATATTAAACATTATGAGATGTATGGCTGGTATTGATTGGGGAGCAGATCGAACATCATTAAAAAGAATTTATACAGGATTAATTAGATCAAATATTGATTATGGAAGTATAATTTATGGATCAGCAGCAAACACTCATCTTATAAAATTAGACAATATACAACATCAAGCTTTAAGAATTTGTACAGGAGCAATCAGAACCAGTCCAATAGCAGCACTTCAGGTAGAGATGGGAGAGATGCCATTAGATTTAAGAAGGAAACAGTTAGCAATAAATTACTGGATAAACTTACAAAGCAATAATCCGGATCATCCCACACGTGATATTTTAAAACCATGCTGGGAAAAAGAAAAAAAACAAGTTAAGAGTTTTGGTTGGATTATCAATAATATAGCAGAAAAATTTCAAATATATGAAAAAGAAATAAGTTTAATGTTGCCTTTGCCAGTAGTACCACCGTGGCTGTTACCAGAAGCAGTGGTGGATATGGCGTTGATGGAAAAGAAAAAGGATCCAAAATGTAGATTAGATTCAAGTATAATACAAGAATATATAAACAATTACTATCATTATGTCCAGATTTACACAGACGCATCAAAAACAGATGAAAAAATAGGAGTAGCATTTGTAATACCAGAATTTAAAATAAAAGTAGGAAAAAGAATTACAGATGGATTATCAGTATATTCAGGAGAATTATTAGCAATATTGTTAGCAGTGCAGTGGGTGGAGGATATAAAACCATTAAAAACAATCATTTGTTCAGACTCAAGTTCAGCATTATTAAGTTTAAAACATAATCATTCAGAGGGTAGACCAGACATTTTGTTGGAAATAAAACTTACTTTATTTAGAATACAAAGAATGGGATTAATATTAGTGTTTTTATGGGTACCGGCACATGTAGGAGTTGGAGGGAATGAGAAGGCGGACAGGATAGCAAAGAAGGCAACACAAAACAACATTAGCTTTATAATAAATATTAGTAGGTCAGAGGCAAGAAATATAATTAAACAGAGAATCAGGAAAGAGTGGCAAAAAAGGTGGGATGAAGAAAAGAAAGGAAGATGGTTTTACAGAATCAACAAGATAGTAGGAGAAGTAAGAACAGGAAGAAGGAGTAGAAAAGAGGAAAGATTAATTACAAGATTAAGACTAGGACATACAGGACTTAATTCTACATTGTTCAAGATAAAGAAACATAATACAGGAAAATGTGATCATTGTGGAGAGGAGGAAACAATAGAACATGTAATATTGAAGTGTCAGAAATATGAACAAGAAAGAACAATTTTAAGGAGAGAATTTGTAGGTATTAAAGAAAATTTTATATTGAGAGATACTTTGCAAAGAAGTTTAGGTAGCAAACATATTCAAATTATAATTAGATTTTTCAAAAGCACTAAATTAATAAATAAAATTTGATTGTTGTAATAGTAAATAAGATTTAAAACCATGAAGAACCACACTCCATACCAGTTGGTGGCGGTAATGCACATCTTCAAGTTATTTGCCAACTGCCAAAAAACAACACAGAAGAAGAAGAAGAAGAAGCTACAGTATATGCTAAGAGTTGTAAGCTGTGTTCAAGAGCTAATAAAAAGAGCTGAGTGAGAGTGAATCCACTTCTTGATAGTGAAGATATCACATTCATAAGGCAGGCCAATGCTCCTGGACTGAACAACTGTTCTGGACTTCTCCAGAATGGACAAATTACCACACCGCCTGAGCCTGTGCTCGTAGTTGCGCAGTGGCGGGACCGCATGTGTGCAAATAACCACTTTCCCTCTTTTTTTCCCTTTTCATTTTCAGGTTAGGTAGAACGGGTGTCAGGGTTTGGACGTTTTGGACTTTGTTTTGATTTTGTAGTCATGGTTGTTTATTTCCTCTTGCCCCTGATTGTTTGTTTCCTTCTACTGCCTCCTAGTGTTTATTTATGGTTAGGTATTTGTTCGCTGTGCACTCTTCTTGTTTATTTTTCTCTGTTCCTCCTCGTCCTGGTTCCCCTTCTGTGGTTTATTCATATTCTGTGTTCATTCCCTTAATACTATTCTTTGTAGCATAGTTCCCTTATGTTTAGTTTCTGTAGTTCTAGTTCTCCCTCCTGTTTGGCCAGCTTTAGTTATTCTTACATCTTGGTTTGTATTTAGTCCTCACATTCCCTGCTTCATCCTCAGTTTGGTTCAGTCAGTGTTTGCTTAGGTTTGTTTACTTTTTAGTCAGGGTTCCTTTTTGGTTTCCATTTTGTTTAGTCTTTATGCCTTAGGTTGTGGTGTTCCCTCAAAGTTCTCAGTTTCCTTTACTTCATGTTTATTCTTGATTCTTATGTTTTATTTATCTTGGTTTATAGTTTTGTTTTAGGTCTGCTCATTGTCTTCTTAATTAGTTGTATTAGGTTCACCTGTTCCCTCTGCCTTCCTGCCTCCTTGCCTCACCTGTCCTTAGTTCCTTTGATTACCTGCCTTTGTTCTCTCTCTGTATATTAGTTGGTTTGTTTCATTATGTTTTGTGGGTTCCTTGCGTTACAACTTGTTCACTTCTACATGTTCTACCCTTGTCCATGCCATGAACTTCTGCAGTGTCTATGTAAATGTTTGGATCTAACTCTGGTTAGTACCTGTAGTGTTTCTGTTACGTTTTTTTTTGACATTTTTGAATAAAGCTGAAGACTGCTTTGAAATGTGCTTCCCAAGCTCTTGTCTGCGCTTTGGTCCAACCCAAAACCATATCGTGACAGCGGGCAGTTATTATATGGAACACAACAGAAACAAATCAGATTGTTTTTTAAATAAAAATGTGAAGTCTGTCATTTTGGGGCTTATTGCATCATTTGAACAGACATGAACTCCTAAATGTCTTCTTTTGTGAGATTTGGAACTGTTCTGAAAACAAGTGTTCGTCTAAGTGTTGAATCCGTTTGTTATACATGTGGGTTTATTTGTCACTAACATTTGTTTATCCAAATTTTTTTTTTCCTTTTCTCTTTATTTTTGAGAAGAAATTGTTTCACAAAAGAATGACAGATTTTTAGTAACTCCTTGGGGGTGTTGGCCTCTAAACGCTCACAAAGTCTGGACTTACGATTGAATAATTGAGTAGTTTAAATTCAAGTGAGTGCGGAGTGGTCTGCAGTTACCTTGGAGTCTAAATTACCTTTAAATTTAAGAAGAAAGGAAAAATGGGCAAGAAAATTTAAATAATGTGAATAATTCAAGTGAGAATCCAGGCTTTATCTAATTTTTAACTTTTTTAGTCTGAGTTTAAATGTTAAGTGCCTGAAGCAGGCAGACTTTTGTGTAAATACAATGTAAAGTGTTTATATTTTCTTAATCATCAAAAGTCAACTGGTATATTTAAGTCTGTTTGGGTTTAACTTAATGTTTAACTGAAGAACAATTCTGAAATGGAGAAAAGTGTTGCACTTCTGTGATAGTCTGTATGGGAGTCAGTGTTTGTGTGTATAAGGAAATCCACTGGGTGTTTGAGCGGGTGAGAGAAAATCAGCAGCAAAGTAGAAGTGGGGCTCTCAATACCCCTCCACGGGGCTGGTTCTCAAAGGGGGCCGGGCCCAGAATTTCTACTGTCAACCTTTCATTGCAATGTAGTTCATTAATGTTTTACTGATAAAATAGGTCACACGTTATTTTGATTTGCCTTCTATAAAGACAAATGAAAATGTAATCACGCAATTAATAACACATCTTGTAGAAATTTGATGGAAAGAAATTTCCTAAATGTATAGAATCAGGACTTTCTCCTTATCAAAGTATATTCCTTATTTTTTGGCATATTTTGAGTTTTTAGATGTTAAAGGCACCAGAGAAATCATCAACTTCAATAATAATCTTGTGAAGGGAACAAAGTCTTGGATCAAGTTCAAACTATTTCATTAACTTTAATGGTGAAATAATACAATATTACAGTCTATGCTTTATCCTTATTTAGTATGTAAATGTGTATTTAGTGTAACGTAAGATTTTGTTGTTCTCTTTTATGTCGCACAATGTAAAATGTAAAATTCTCCTCCTCACATATGAAGCCCTTAATGATCTAGCTCCATCATACATCAGAGATCTGATTGTTCCATATATTCCTAACAGAGCACTTCATTCTCAGACTGGAGGTTTACTTATGGTTCCTAGAGTCTCTAGAAGTAGAATGGGAGGCAAATCCTTTAGTTTTCAAGCTCCTCTCCTGTGGAACCAGCTCCCGGTTTTGGTCCATGAGGCAGACACCCTGTCTACCTTTAATGCTAGGCTTAAAACTTTCCTTTTTGATAAAGCTTATAGTTAGAGTGCCTTAGGTTATCCTGAGCTACCTTCCTTATTTTTTTTTACCTTCGCCTTCCTCCCTCTCTGTTGGATGTAGTAAGGGGGAGTCAGGTTTAGCCTAAACTGGCTCAGTTATGGTTGAGGTGCAAACACCCTCCATATCTGCTACCTGTATGGCCCCTTCTCTTTTCCAATGATTATAATCAGTCTGACAGAGAGAGGTATCCCAATCCTTGTGGTTTTTAGTATAACAATGGCCATCAATGGGCTCTAAACTTTATCAGTTTATTATTTTACTTAGTGCCCCTACACGTGGCCCGTTCTGGGGTGGACGGGCTCTGGCACTTGGTGGTTTGGTCTGGCCTCCCCGGTCAGACACAACATTTTCAACCCTTCTGCCATAACCAAACATTTCCATTCTTTAATGGTCAATACACAATAACAAAAATCCAAAACTTAAATCTTCTGAATCTGCGAAGGAGCAAAGAGAAAGTTAAACGAGGTCGAAGAACAAAGCATAAGCTTAGTGTGTTGTTGGGACCACAGCCATGGGTTTCAACACTAAAACTCCGGTACATACTTTCCTGGAACTTTTCAAAATAAAGTGCATTAACCTTCTTCCAGCACAGGCAGGAAAGAGGGTAACTGCGGACTTCCTGTGGCGCCATTACCCAAATAAAAGCCCCCACCTTTCCACAAGTCTTTCTCTTCCACGTGGCCTTCCAGAGGTACCGGATAGGAGAGGAAAGCGCGCTGATGTCTTTTGCTGGCAAAAAGACATAAATTCAACTGGATCCAAAGCCATACGATCATCGATCATATGCAAAGTTAAGTAGAATGAAATACTGTCTGTGTATCCGGTATTTTCATTCATGAACGGGGAAATTAAGGTGTAAGAGTTTCTTACATTTTCTCTTCGAGGCCCCACAGAAGCAAAACTGTATCGAGGAGAGAGCCCGGTGGAGAAGCTGTTTCTACAAGCCGAGCTGCAAGGACAGACTACGGCTTGCACCACCGTGTTACGGTACCGAACAGCCGCCCAGCCCTCCAGAGCTAACGCTATTGCAGAGCGAACGCAGAGGTTAGCTGAAAACCAACCGCTTGTTGACTGTGGACGTTTATTTGAACTTCATCGCCCTTGGACAACGTTTACTCACCATGGTCAGAGGTTGGGTTTGGGCAGATTAACAGATTAACAGTTAGGATGAAATAATCTGAACATTTTCATTCTATGAAGTTTGCTTTGTGGAACCTGGCGATCTTTAGCACTAGTAGGCTAGCTATGGCACGCGCCGGTTCCGTGTTCTTTGTATGTTTTAAAGCTAAGATAAACTTTATTTAAAGGGTGGTTTTCACCAGAAGATTGCTCATAACGCGCCGTCCGCGCTTATGCATTTTAACCCTGGTACTTTAAAGGTATGTGTTGATTCTGGTGCTAAGCTATCTTCTAGCTTAGCACTTTAGCTAGCTTCTTTGTTAGCCCAACGGCCAGCCGGTAAGAACACGTGTGCTAGCATTAAGGCTAGTCAACAGAAAGGTTGTTAGTTTTCAAGCTAGTGAATAATAGTCCCTGAACATCATTTGCTAGAGTTGATAACTAAGTAAACACCATTAAGCCCCATTTCTCCAGAAAGATTTGGCTCTTTTCCAAAATACTCAATAATATTTCTTCAAATATTATTTTAATAAATAAAGGCAGTTAATTAGACACCGTTGAGAATTAGTCATCCAGGAGGTTGGTTTTATTCAGCAGATCATTATTTAAAACATTATTTTATTAAAATAATATTTAATCTGATCTTGCATTGTGAAGGGTTGTCTAAATGTTGCTGATTATTTTCTAAATTAGTTCCGAAACTAACTTAACTTCACTTCCAGATTCTTCAAGATAATCCTTGGTTCTCAAACATAAACATTGCATGGTAATGTTGCATCACTCTTTTTGGTCATGATTTCTAATCATCTTTAATCAACTTGTTTATATTGTACATAGCCCATTAGTCTTCATTATTCTTTAATTCTGCTTGGTAGTTTAGTTGGATTGTTCTAGCATAGTAAAGAGTTTGTTGATTGAAATATGTTTGACTTTGAGTTGACTTATTTTTGTTAATAAATTCTTGTATTTTAAGAAATTGTGTGAATTCATTCCATATGTGTGCAGAGTTTATGCTGTTCAATAATGCCAGAGCTCGTCTCACACCTTTCTATTCTGTCCTAATACCATCACCTTAATGGGGCTGGTATTCACAGGACAATCCTTAACAGACCGGAATATTATTTGGTAAAATATTAAAATATTAATATTAAAATATTAATATTAAATATTAAATAATATTCTCAGATTCATATTTACAATAGTGTGGTTCGAGCTTGTACCACTGGTGGCAAAACACTCGCATCAAAGTGCTGGCAGCCTCCTGCTTAAGTACTCCTCATAGTAATCAGAGGAACAAGTCGCACCTGTCACCCAGCACACCTGAGAGCTCCAGCACCCTCTGAAACAAAGCACATGTAGCAAGCTATGGCAAACACACCCTCCATTTCTTCTACCTGTATGACCCCCTCTCTTTTCCAATGGTTATGGTCAATCTGACAGAGAGAGGTATCCCAATCATTGTGGTTTTTAGTATAACAATGGCTATCAGTGGGCTCTTGATGGACAAACTGTCTACTTTTGAGGCTAGGCTTAAAACTTTCCTTTTTGACAAAGCTTATAGTTAGCTCAGGATAACCTAAGCCACTCTATTTCTGTAGTTATGCTGCTATAGGCTTAGGCTGCTGGAGGATATAATGACCACTTTCACCCTCTTCCCTACATTCTCACACTACTCTCTAATTCTGCATTATTTGCTGTTATTTCAGTTTTTAACTTTATGTTCTCCCTCTTTTCTCTTCCTAGAAGTTACAACTGGCCTGACTGTGTCTACCTGTGACACCATTCTGGAGAGGGGCATCGTCCAAGCTTCTGCTGGCAACAACTTAATGCTCACCCTCTACCGATGATCCACATGGCCCTGTCTTTCAGTGTTTAACCCTTTCGCTCTCCTAGACATGGCAATTGACTGAGCTTTTACTGTGACTAACTCTATGTGCTCTCTTTCAGACTCTAACCTTGAAAACTGGCTCAGAATGTATCTGTTCATTCTTTCTAGGTGAAATTACTAAAGGAGCTACATCCACTAACATTTACTTTTCCTTCCCATAGAAAGGACTCCTGGATCAGTGCTTCTTTGTTCTCTTTGTGTCTCTGCTCTGTTCTCTCAAACCCCCAGTCGGTCGTGGCAGATGGGTGCTCACACTGAGCCTGGTTCTTCTGGAGGTTTCTTCCTGTTAAAAGGGAGTTTTTCCTCTCCACTGTTGCTACATGCATGCTCAGTATGAGGGATTGCTGCAAAGTCAACGCCAGGCACTGTCCACCGTCGCTACAGGCTCATCCGGGAGGAGTGAATGCTGCAAGTCTCTGACTCAATGCAATCTGCTGGGTTTCCTTAGACAGAAAAACTTTTTATCCAATTTGAATAAATAATTGAATCTGGCTGCACTGTTCAATGGTTACAATTAATTGGAATGTATGTACCTGACTTTTGTGAAGTGCCTTGAGACGACATGCGTTGTGAATTGGCGCTATATAAATAAACTGAATTGAATTGAATTGAAGCACAAAAACACAAACACAACACAGATCCTGACAGAAATGTGATCTTCACGAGATTCTGAAAAAGTATTTTCACATGCAAAGGGAAAATAGATTTTAGAATCCTTTACTTACAAACCACAACCTGGAACTGACTGCAAAATCAATATGATTAACGTGCAACTTATTTTGAGAAATTCTGATGAACAACTGAAAAACAGCTGAACAAATGATGATTTATCCACAAAATCAAGCAAAGATTATTGATTATAGGACTTCTTCAAGGATTATGCGCATAAAAGGTGTTAATTTAAAACAGCTCATCAGACTTCACAGCTCTGAAGTTACCTGGGATTATAAAACCCGCGGAAAATAAACTTTTGTTACCATTTCCAGTGTGTCTCACGTGACGACGCAACGGAGGTGCATATCTGGAGAGACGAAAGCTCGTAGGCGAACCTTTCCTCCACACGGCCGTTCCTGGAGCTTGAAAGCTGGAATCTGTCTGATACAAGAAGGTCAGAAGATTCATAACCGATCGAAGACCATGCCGAGACCCGGCGCAGGTGAAAACCCACAGAGGTTTTATTTCCAAGATGAGTTTCTTCCTTGTTGATTCAGTTGACTAAACGGTTCTTCATTTTTTCCCCTCTTGGACGGATGAGAAGTTTACCGGATTTTTTTTTTATTCCCCCCCCCCAAACCTGTTTTCAATGTCAAAGTAATTTCAATCTTTTTATATTAAATTGGATAGGTAGCATTTAGAAGTCTGGGCAAGGTGAGGCATAGTTAAGGTGATTCAGAATCACCTGTAGTTATTCCAAGGTATTAACTTGTTGCATGCAATACTGATTGAAGTGTTTTATGCTGAGCTGTGTTTCGATTTGCTGTGCAAGTGTGGCGGAATCGCGCACCGCGGATCAGCAAGGTGTGTGTGTATGTTTTAGTCCACTGATCCCAAATCAGCCAGGAGTTAGAAGTTGGACTTTTAAAGTTTTCCATTTAAAGCAACTGCGTTCTGGGCCTTGCATGACCACTCCTTTGCTCCAGTTTTATTCCTGGAGTTTTCCACTGAGTTCCCGCCTCAGAGTTTCATGAGGCCAACCTCGCTCTCTCTGTCTCTCTTGCTCTCTCTCTATATATATATAGATACAGTATATCTATATATATACGCTAGTGGGGGGAAGATCTCAGAAGAGGCTAACCTTTTAGTGGAAAAGAGGTACTGCTTCAGGACACAATACTAGTTAAGGAGTCAAACAATTGGGAGGAAATGTAACAAAAACATACATTTGCAGTTTTAAGGCATACAGAGGCCCAGGTATATAAAAAAAAGACCCTTTTTTTAACATTTGTACAAAATTGTTGGGGTTTTGGAGTCTGGGGCTGCTTTCCTTGTGTTTGACCACTAGATGCCGTTATTGAGCAGGGGGGTTGGATCCAATGACAGGTGTTTCTCATCTGGAGCTCATTTGTGCTCATTGGGTGGAGTATATAAGAGCCTGCTGCCAGTCCTTCAAAGCCTGAGTGTTGACCTTTGTGGTAAACTTTAAACTCACCTTCTTACGCCTTGTTCTCTCGTTACCCTGAGAAAGACTTACCCTATATTTTGCTTCAGGTCTTTTCCCTGAGAAGTGTGGTCGGATCTAGTTCCTGCTCTAAGCCAGCTTTCAGATAACCTGCAACCTAACAGCAACTGATCTCTGGTACCAAGTTTCTGTCTGGCGGTTCGGCTCCTGAACTCCTCATTCCATCACCTGTGGTTGAACCCTGTCAGCTCCCACTCTCGTTTAGTGCAATCTGATTCTCCATCGTTCTCGGCTTGGAACTTCCCCCTGGACACTGTTTCCCTGGCCCCGGCTGAACTGTTTCCCTCCTGCTTCAAGTACATCCGAATCTCAAGTAAGCAAACTTTGGAAAAACCATTTTTCAGTTCTTTTACCCCCAACTAAACTTCAGCTCTTCCTAGTGGTTCCTGAGACGCCTGTGCCCAAGCCAGTTTCATCTGATCGATTTTTTTCCTGAACTATCTGCAAAATAAATCTGTTAAACTTCCTGAGTCTCCTGAGCATGGTCCTCTATGTGGGTCAAGTAGTAGAATATGACAAAAATGTAGTAAGTCCTTACAAAAATAAAGACTTACTACATCGACTGTCGGTTAACTTGGGAAAACACCGGAAGCCAAACAAGCAAACAAAAAAAAAATGACGAGAGCTTTGCTTCAGTTAAGAAAAAACTACACAGAACCCAAGTCTGCAATGTTTTATCTCTCACAGATCTGGTAAAGTTTTGGTGCGATAAAACTTTGGTGCGACAGTGTGTTTTGCAGCAGAACGATTAGTTGTCTGATGTTGTGCAAGGGGACAGCCTCCTCCTCTGCCTCGTCTGAAAAATCCACCCAGGGTTGGTCTCCCGCCAGAGCACAAAGGCGTTGTAGGCGGACACGTCGAGGATGTTGTGAAACACAGCTAATGTCCAGCGCGTCATCCTATGACAGCTGTAGGTGGCAAGGAGCTGTTTGAGGTTGTCCTCTTCTCCTTTGTTGGTGTTGTAGTGGAGCAGGACCAGAGGCTTTTTGTCCTGGTGCTCCTGTGCCACGTTGACGCTGCCGTGGTGCAGTGTGCTGAGCAGCAGCGTGTACTTGCCCTTCTTGGGCACATAGGAGACGAGTGCTGCGTGAAGGCGCAGGCCATGGAGAGTGCATTCCAGTCCCTGGTGGAGAAGCGCAAGAATGCGGGCGCCAGCTCAGGTTTGTTTTTCTGCATGGTGCCCACCGGGGTCAGGCCGTCGTTGCTGCTCTTCCTCTGGTGAGCAGATGATCCGCGAGTCGATACAAGGAGAAAAAGTCAGGTCGAGAACCACACGCATCCCTAAGTCCATCTCGGGACCTCGGGCGCCCAGCTACCTTCCCGTGTACACGCTCATCTTCCACACGTAGCTGGACTTGGCGTCACAGGCCACCCACAGCTTGATCCCGTGCTTGTCCTCCTTGTATTTTGCCATTTTTGGAAAGGTAACCCAGTGTAACAGTTTCCTCTGTATCTTGACTTTCATCTTCTTCTTGTTCTTTCCTCTCCCTCATCGTCTTTGTGATCATCGCAGTAACCGCCAACGCCACCACCGCCGCCACAATCATCATGGTCATCATATCTATCACCGTCCTCGTGATCCTCCTCCTCCTTGTCCTCCACGACCGGGACCATGATGAACAGGAGTGCAAGGAGACAGAGAAGGAGAGGGATGGGGCCACGGACGAGGACGAACGGTACGATGAGGTGTAGCAGCAGCAAGAGTAGGAGAAAAAGGATAAAGATGAGCAGGACCACGACAAGGACGACCGGGACCACGTCGAACAGGAGTGCGAGGAGACAGAGTAGGAGAAGAATGGGGTCTTACAGGCTGTAGGATGCACACACACACCACTCCCACGGATGGTGCTGGGTGTGCGGGTCTCCCCACTCCACTCCCCCCACAAACACACTCGGGGGAGGTGCGTGGCACAGGGGTTCATATGACCCCTTCCGTGGAAGGCGCGGGGTGTGACATGGGGGCCCCATGGGGTCCCTGTGAGCTCACCCCGCCACCCACTCCACTCTGCCCTTTGTGGAAGGCGGTGAGACAAACGCACCAGGGGTCCATATGACCCCTACTAATAATTTTGGAAATGTGATGCGGAGGGCTCGCTGGACTGCGGGAAGGTTAAAGGAAATGCTGCTGGGGTCAGAACTGTCATATGTATAGATCATATTTACTCTAATGTAAACAGGTCCTCTAGTAATATAACTTCCTTTCCTGTTGGATTTAGTGACCATCATCATGTAGCTGTAGACAGGAAAATTAAGCCTCAGAAAGCAGCGCAGAAGATTATTTATAAAAGGTTATATAATAAGATATATAGATATATATAGATCAGAATCAGAATCAGCTTTATTGCCAAGTTCGTACATACAAACACCATAATATTTAAGAAAATATTATTTTAAATAAGAACCAAACCTTTCTGGATAAACGATTCCTAATGGTGTTTAATTAAAAAACACCCTTTAAATAAAGTTTGTCTTAACTATAAAAACATAACAAAATAAATCATTAGCTGAGCAGCTAGTCTGCTAGCACTTAGATAGCTGAGTTTCTCAACACAACCAAAAGCAAAGGTTATGATATAGAAATTATTCAGTATTTCATCCTAAACTAATTTCTCTGTCCAAACACAAACTCTTACATGAACCGTGCTGAGTGAAAGGTTTCCTGGGTGACGAGTTGAGGGAAGCAAAGCTGTCCGGTCATCCATGTGTGGAATGAACAAAGGGTCTAGTGTTAACTAACTAGTCTTGCAGCTGTTCTCCATAGCTGTGAGGGGGTCAGCTGTAACAGTGCTGTGGTCCCATTGTCCTCCTTCAGGCAGGGGAAATCCACTTCAATTAGGGCTGCTGTGGGAGTTTTCTGGAACACAGACTGCTTCTGTAGGCCTCAAAGAAAAGTCAAGCCCCAGTTGTCTTGTTCACTTTGTTTTTGAATGAATGCTGGGATTGTGTGAGTAGCAGATCAATACTTAACATGTAGTTGCAAGAATTCTTTAAAGTAGAAGCCTTACTCGCCCACAAGTGTCAAGACCTTCAGCTGATGCGCGATCTGATTTTCATTGTAGGACTACTGCATATGGGATAGCCTTTGGTCGTGACATTTACCCTGTGTGTCACTTTGCACAGTAGAAAATCGATATAATGAATAGAAATCAAACTAAATTGTGTCCTTTTTGTCTCCAGCTCCAGACTTTTATTGAAAAAAAGAATATTCCACGATGAACTACGTAAACCAATGTACTCGTACTCATACGGGTAAATCAATGTGCAAAAAAATATTCAAAGAAAAAATAACAAAACAAACAAGCCTTGAAACAGTCTCACACAAACCGATATGCAGCCTTTTTGTTCTGGAGCAGAGGTGCTGATTGTTGTTTACAGATGTCCTACACAACAAGAGCACTAAAATCATTTTTTTAATTAAAGTCTATGTATGTAATTTGCTACCTGTGATGTCTATTTGACTAATGCTGTGGTTTTTATGCTAATGTCAATATCGTTTTTTATTATGATTATTAAATTTTATTAACTGGACCCCAGGAAGATTAGTACCCACTCTGGTGAAAACTAATGAACAAATAAACAAATTTCAAACAAACCCGCATCACAAGTTCACTAAGGAATCTTAGTTGAATCCTAAGAGAATTCCCAAAGAACCACAAACTCAGTCTCTTTTAAAAAACCTCTCAACAATACCTAAACATCAAACCTCTAGGTCCTGTTGACACTCAAGAAGCAGCTCTGATGAAAGAAAATGTCTAGGTCTTAATATGTCTAGTTCCTTGCTTGGACAAACGTTATCTTGAAATGGACCTAAGGAGTCCCTTTTGTATGGCAAAAGATTATGTCAGACATCTGCTTTTCATGTTCAGAAACATCCTCTCTTTCGCCTCGTGATGAACAATATATGGTTAGGGCTGAAAACATCAGTCCGCCATTTATGTTAATTGCAGACATGACATTTCTCTCAAAAGGTCTCAGACAGATGTTTGGATCTCACCACGTTGTTCAATTCTCACTTCAATAATCAGAAGAACCAAACTAAATGTCTGAGGTTTCAGCAGGAGAAACCTTTAAAATGCTCATGGTGTTATCTTGTGGACCTGGTGTGTCATTTTAAGAGGGAATATATGTTGGGGTTTACTAGTTTATTCCTGACCAGAAATTGTACTTTTGTTTTAAAACACTTTGTTCAGTTTTTATTGGTTCTTTATATGATTAGATTTTTATCATTCATGGTAAACTTGATATTAAATATCCAATGTCCAATTATTTCAGCAAAAAAATAGAAAACTTTTGTACAATGTCCTTTTTTTCACATGACATTATACGAGGTCATCTAGCACCAACATTGGATTGTAAGACGCTGTTGTTTGATTCTAATCTGCAATAAAATCTGGACTGGTTTTAAAACATCAAACTTTGCTAAATACTGATTCCAGTCTTAAAACTGATTTCCATAAAACAGCAGCAAGGCCAACCCAAGTGATGGACAATAAAATCAAGCAGAAGACGCATAAACCAAAAAACCATAAAACAGCAGAAGTAAAAAAGAGGAACAATCCAATCCAATTCAATTCAATTCAATTGAAATTCAAAAATACTTTATTAATCCAAAAGGGAAATTAAATGTTGTTGTTTCTTCAAATCCCAATACCTAAACCCACAATGGGTCAAAGGACAAGGAACAAAAATGTGATTTTTAATAAGACTTAAAAACACTGAGAGGAAAGCCTTCCTAACATGCAATGGTAAACCATTCCACAGTTTTGGACCTGCAACAGAGAAAGCTCTGTCACCTCTGAGCTTGTACCGTTTGTTGGAATCAATAAAAGCAACCAGAAGCCAGTGAAGGGATGCCAAAATTGGAGAAATGTGCTCTCTTTTTCCTGTACCACTTAAAAATCGGGCTGCAGCTTTTTAAACCTGTTGCAAACATACAATGGCAGTCTGACTGATTCCATAAAGAGGTGCATTGCAATAGTTAAGCCTGGATGTAATGAAAACATGTATGGGTTTCTATTTAGACAGTTGCCTTAACTGAAAAAAAAAATCAGGATTAAACAATTGTATTTACATCATTATGGCTGACGCCAGTGTTCCTGTTTGTGCGACTGGATGGAAACAGCATGACTACAGTCTTCTTGTCATTAAAATGTAAGAAATTTTAAGCCATCCAATTCCTAATGTTGACCAGGCAATCAAGGAGAGGTTCAAAAGTGCCTGTACCTGTGTGCTTCAGAGGGAAGTAAATTTGCCAATCATTGGCATAGAAATAAAAATGGATGCCATGTTTACAAAGAACAGCACCTAGCAGCAGCAGGTACAAAGAAAAATGAAGTGCTTGGAGTTGATCCTAGTCAGCTGATTTATATTTCTCCACCTGCTTTTAGAGAACTTAACACAGGATCAGTGGGGTTCAGATCTTTGAGCCACTTCATCGCTTGTTCTTTCTTCAACAGTGACATATTTTCTGCCTCTCATCTCACAATAGCTCCATCTGTCACCTTAAAGTTCTTAGTGATCAAAAAAGCTTTTCCTTTCAGGTGCGGTATTCTTACCAGCTTCCTTACATGTGAGTACAGGGGTTAGACAATAAAACTGAAACACCTGTCAATTTAGTGTGGGAGGTTTCATGGCTAAATTGGACCAGCCTGGCAGCCAGTCTTCATTGATTGCACATTGCACCAGTAAGAGCAGAGTCTGAAGGTCCAATTAGCACAGGGTAAGAGCATAGTTTTGCTCAAAATATTGAAATGCACACAACAATATGGGTGACATGCCAGAGTTCAAAAGAGGACAAATTGTTGGTGCACGTCTTGCTGGCGCATCTGTGACCAAGACAGCAAGTCTTTGTGATGTATCAAGAGCCACGGTATCCAGGGTAATGTCAGCATACCACCAAGAAGGACCAACCACATCCAACAGGATTAACTGTGGACGCAAGAGGAAGCTGTCTGAAAGGGATGTTTGGGTGCTAACCCAGATTGTATCCAAAAAACATAAAACCACGGCTGCCCAAATCACGGCAGAATTAAATGTGCACCTCAACTCTCCTGTTTCCACCACAACTGTCCGTTGGGGTCAATATACACGGCCGGGCTGCTATAGCCAAACCTTTGGTCACTCATGCCAATGCCAAACGTCAGTTTCAATGGTGCAAGGAGCGCAAATCTTGGGCTGTGGACAATGTGAAACATGTATTGTTTGATGAGTCCACCTTTACTGTTTTCCCCACAGAGTTACGGTGTGGAGAAGCCCCAAAGAAGCGTACCACCCAGACTGTTGCATGCCCAGAGTGAAGCATGGGGTGGATCAGTGATGGTTTGGGCTGCCATATCATGGCATTCCCTTGGCCTAATACTTGTGCTAGATTGGCGCGTCACTGCCAAGAACTACTGAACCATTCTTGAGGACCATGTGCATCCAATGGTTCAATCATTGTATCCTGAAGGCGGTGTACCAATACACACAGCAAAACTGGTGAAAGATTGGTTTGATGAACATGAAAGTGAAGTTGAACATCTCCCATGGCCTGTACAGTCACCAGATCTAAATATTATTGAGCCTCTTTGGGGTGTTTTGGAGGAGCAAGTCAGGAAACGTTTTCCTCCACCAGTATCACGTAGTGACCTGGCCACTATCCTGTAAGAAGAATGGCTTAAAATCCCTCTGACTACTGTGCAGGACTTGTATATGTCATTCCCAAGACGAATTGACGCTGTATTGGCTGCAAAAGGAGGCCCTACACCATACTAATAAATTATTGTGGTCTAAAACCAGGTGTTTCAGTTTTATTGTCCAACCCCTGTACAATATAAACAAGTTGATTAAAGATGATTGGAAATCATGACCAAAAAGAGTGATGCAACATTACCATGCAATGTTTATGTTTGAGAACCAAGGATTATCTTGAAGAATCTGGAAGTTAAGTTAAGTTAGTCTTGGAACTAACTTAGGCAATAATCAGCAACATTTAGACAACCCTTCACAATGCAAGATCAGATAAAATATTATTTTAATAAAATAATGTTTTAAATAATGATCTGCTGAATACAACCAACCTTCTGGATGACCATTTCTCAACGGTGCCTAATTAGCTGCCTTTAGTTATTGAAATAATATTCAAAGAAATATTATTAAGGGAGTATTTTGGAAAAGAGCCAAATCTTTCTGGAGAAATGGGGCTTAATGGTGTTTACTTAGTTATCAAATCTAGTAAATAATGTTCAGGGACAATTATTCACTAGCTTGAAAACTAACAACCTTTCTGTTCAGTACTCTTTAGAAGCAAGCACGTGTTCTTACCGGTTAGCCGTTAAGCTAACAAAGAAGCGGATAGCTTAGCACCAGAATCAACACATACCTTTAAAATACCAGGGTTAATAAAATGGTTAAAATGCATAAGCGCCGACGGCGGGTTATGAGCAATGTTCTGTTTAAAATCACCCTTTAAAATAAAGTTTATCTTAACCTTAAAACATACAAAGAACACAAACCGGCACGTGTGCTACAGATAGCATGCTAGCACTGAGATAGCCGAGTTTCACAAAAACAAACTTCATAGAATGAAAACGTTCAGATTATTTCATCCTAACTGTTAATCTGCCCAAACCTAACCTCTGACCATATTGAGGTAATGTTGTCCAAGGGGCGATGAAGTTTGAAGAAACGTCCACAGTCAACAAGCGGTTAGCTTTCAGCTAACCTCTGCGTTCGCTCTGCGGACAAAAGGGTTAGCTCCGGAGAGCGGGACGGCTCATCCTGTCCGCTGCGGTCTCTGCTGTCTTCCTTCCAGGCTGGGAGACCGCGTCTTTGCCGGGGCTTCTCTCAAACACCGCTTGCGTCTGCGGGGCCTCGGAGAGACAGTCAAATAATGCTTGTACCTTAATTATCCCCGTTCATGAACGAAAATACCGGATACACAGACAGTATTTCATTCTACTTAACTTTGCATATGATCGGTGATTGTATGGCTTCCTTGGATCCAGTTGAATTGCCAGCAAAAGACATCAGCGCGCTTTGTTCCCCTCCTATCCCGATGGTCACCGGTGTGGAAGAGAAAGACTTGTGGGAAGGTGGGGGTTTTATGCGGGCAGTGGCATCATGAGAAGTCATCTGTTACCCCCCTTTCCCCTTCTGAAGTTGTGCTGAAAGTCTTGTTAAATGCAATTTATTTTGAAAGTTCCAGAAATGTCCGTACCAGAGTTTAATGTTGAAATCCATGGCTGTAGGTCCCAACAGAACCCTAAGCAGAAAACCAGATGAAAACTAGGTTTTTCATCTAGAAGCCTGTTTTCCGGGAGGGATTGAGCGTCCGGTGAGAAATTCTGTTTGCTGGTGGATGCACATACATATTTTATGTTCTGAAAATAAATAATAGTCACCAATAAATAATAATAAGTTGTTCAATCAAATAAAAACAGAGTTCCGGCGGGCGACCCGGAGGTCGTCCCCAGCGGGCACAGAGTTCCGGCGGGCGACCAGGAGGTCGTCCCCAGCGGGCACAGAGTTCCGGCGGGCGACCAAGAGGTCGTCCCCAGCGGGCACAGAGTTCCGACAGGCGACCAGGCCTGCACCAAAGACGTGGAGGCTGACTGAGCAGAGTAGAGGACCTCCCAGACGCTCTGTGGAACTCCAGAGGCGTGGAGCCTGGCGCACCCTCAAAGGCAGAAGCTGAGGCGTCAGCAGGACGCTCAGTGGCATAGGCAGAAGCTGAGGCGTCAGCAGGACGCTCAGTGGCATGAGCAGAGGCTGAGGCAGAGCCTGGCGAACCCTCAGAGGCGTGAGCAGAGCCTGGCGAACCCTCAGAGGCGTGAGCAGAGCCTGGCGAACCCTCAGAGGCGTGTGCAGAGTCAGGCGAACCCTCAGAGGCGTGAGCAGAGGCGTCGGCCGGACCCTCAGTGGCATGAGCAGAGGCGTCGGCCTGACCCTCAGTGGCGTGAGCAGAGGCGTCGGCCGGACCCTCAGTGGCGTGAGCAGAGGCGTCGGCCGGACCCTCAGTGGCGTGAACAGAGGCGTCGGCCGGACCCTCAGTGGCGTGAGCAGAGGCGTCGCCGAGACCCTCAGTGGCGTGAGCAGAGGCGTCGCCGAGACCCTCAGTGGCGTGAGCTGAGGCGTCGCCGGGGCCCCCGATGACTTGAGAGAGAGAGAGAGACACCGGCCGGTATCGCAGCTCCTCTGCCCGTTGATATTTTCCAAACTAAAAATATCTTCTAAGACAACCCAAACTAAATCAACACGGTTTAATTTGGTTAGCGAGTGAGCTTTGAGTCCATCGACAGCAAGAAAACCAAGCAACCGTGAGTCCGCCATAGTCGAGCATTAGCAAAGAAAGAAAATCAAAATGAAAAACATAAGGAAAAAACCAGAAACCAAAAACCAAACAACCCCAAATCATAACAACTGAGGCCTGTTGAAAAGCACATGGCAGAACTTTCAGCTTAACTGAAAACAAGAAGGGGGGGCAGACCGCCACCCATCCCAGTAGGCAGAACAGTGCTGAAAAGTAATTGAGAATAAAAAGATATAGTAGTCAAGTGTTAGTGAGAAACAGGTGCTTTAAAAATCATTCAATGGTGTTGTACTAACAGTAACACCATGATAAAATGCAAAATATTTTTTTTGTTACTGTCTGCTGTTGTCTGTGTCTAACCTCTAGTAGGCGCTGGTGACCGTGGTGTGAGGAGACAGGTGTTCTCCATCCCTGATGATTACTCCCTGGAGTATTTAAGCAGGAAGCGGCCAGCATCTCACTGCTCGAGTGTTAGCCAACCGTGGTATAGCTCAAGCCAAGTATCCTTATTTGAAAACCTAAGTCCTCGCTTCGTTGTCGTCTAACCTGTTGTTTCCTCTTTAACAGTGTTATGCTGGAGACGACCTGGTTTTTACCCAGACTCGCCTCCGACTAATTGTTCCTGTCCCTACCTCGTATCTGAGGGTTTCCAACCTGCACTCAAGCCGTGGATCTACTGGACATATTCTTCAGCTTGCCGCTTCCAAACTTCAGCCATCAAGAACAATTAGAGCAAACCCTGTCCACCCTCCACCACGCCCACGCCCGACAACCGACACAGACTCTGCAGAACTGGACACTGTCCTACTGGATCAAGTTACTTGAGGCAAACCTCACACTTACTCTCATCAACGTCAGTCGCTTCCAGTTTCCCCATGTACTCTCCTCCTGGCGGTTCACACCCCCAATCTAGTAAGATACAGTTTCAGTCAGTATTTGTTCTTGAAGTAAACCGTTATTCACATTCTGCTTTTCTCTCACACAGTTGCGAGAGTTTCCAGCCGGTGCAGACCTAACATCTACGTTCCTCTAATAAACCTGTTAAACTTTTTTGATTCTCCTGAGTGTTCTCTGCATGTGGGTCAAATTGGTGTCTAAAACGATGACAGAACACTTGAGCTTACCGGACCCAGCAGACGCACTCAGGGGAATTATTTCTGATCACTCTCACCAGATTCATGCTCACGATTCCAATATCCATGCCCTAGCCAAACAACAGAGACAAACAAACCTACAGCTCGAACAGATATCCGCCATGTTACAGCATTCTCTGAGTAGGGTAACTAGTTCAACCACACAGGGCGTAGTAGCGAATCCTGAGACACAACGGCTTCCTCACGTTCGTGACGTCAATCCCCTAGTCCGGAGAAACACTCAAGTGAGGCGAGTGATTGTAAAGGTTTTTTACTACAGTGTTCACTTGTCTTTAACCGTTCTCCACAATCATTCCCCCATGATGACACCAAGATTTCATATATTATTGGTCTGCTAACAAGGAAAGCGCTTAAGTGGGCAGAGTCTCGTTTTCCTGGCTGTTCTCAGTTTGGTTGTTCCTTTTCTAACTTTGAAAAGGAGTTTAGAGAGATATTTTTTTTTGAGTCTGACCAGGTCACTACAGGGCATAAATTATGGGCTTTGAAACAGGGAAACAGGCCTGTTACAGAGTTTGCCATTGACTTCCGTATCTTAGCGGCAGCCTCAGGCTGGGATAGCCGGGCTCTTAGATCCGCATTTTTTGATGCTTTGAATGAACCACTTAAGGATGAACTAGCACTAGTTGAGGAACCAGAGTCTTTAGAGAGGCTAATCGCAAAGGCTATCAGATTGGATGGTAGAATGAGAGAGAGAAGGAGATTTCGTTATGAACGCAGAGCTGTCAGAACTCATCTTACCTACCAGTCACCTACTGTTCTGAATACATCACCTTCAGACACAGCTGCTGAGGCTGAGCCCAAGCAAATAGGACGAGCTTGTCTATCCTTAGAAGAAAGGCAGAAACTTAGACAGACTAGGCAGTGTTTTTATTGTGGTTCAGCTGAACACATTATTGCTGACTGTCCTTCCTGCCCCCCGCGGCCAGAAGAGTTGGTCCGTCGGTAAAAGGGGGGGTACTCATGGACCGAAAGATGTACCTGTTGTGTTTATCCTCCTCGTTACTCTCGCATCACTCTACCCAGAACTTGTCCGCCTTAATTGATTCTGGTAGTGAACAAAATCTTATAGATGAAGATTTAGTTAAAAGAGCCCAGATCGAAACTGAACCTCTTGCTAAACCATGCTTAGTCTCTGCTTTAAATGGAGAAGGACTTCAGCGTATAACTCATCGCACCAAGCCTTTAGTGTTGTTGCTCTCTGGTGATCACAGAGAGGAGATTTCTTTCTTTGTGTTTCCTATAGCCTCTAATGACATAGTGTTAGGTTTCCCATGGTTATGTGAACACAGTCCACACCTAAATTGGCCCAAAGGTCGAATTGAATCATGTCATAAGTGTCATACATGTTGTCTTAAGTCAGCTATTGTTCAGACTCATTCCACTCCTGTTGAAGATGCATGTCAGTACCCAAACAAGAGTCCCTAGACACCTACATAAATGAGTCGCTAGCTGCAGGATTAATCCAGCCGTCTTCTTCACCATTAGGGGTGGAGTTCTTCTTTGTAGGCAAGAAAGATGGGTCTCTCCGACCATGTATTGACTATAGGGGATTGAATCAAATAACAGTTAAAAACAAGTATCCACTTCCTCTCCTCACTTCGGCCTTTGAACCAGTATGTTAAGCTACCAACTTTTCTAACTTAGATTTAAGAAACGCTTATCACTTAGTTAGAATCCGCCAGGGGGATGAGTGGAAGACAGCATTCAAAACACCTTTGGGACATTTTGAGTATCGAGTAATGCCTTTCGGTCTTTGTAATGCCCCAGCAGTATTTCAGTCATTAGTCAATAATGTACTCAGAGACTTTTTGAATGTTTTTGTTTTTGTTTACCTTGATGACATCTTGATATACTCACGTGACTTAACGGAACACTAGCAACACGTTCGCCTTGTCCTCCAGAGACTATTGGAGAATCGTCTGTAAAAGCAGAGAAGTTTGAATTTCACACGAAGTCAGTTATGTTCCTGTGATTCATTCTCGAGGGTGGACAGGTTCGCTCCGATAAGGTGAAAGCGGTCCTCAAATGGCCAGTACCTGACTCATGCAAGCAGTTACAACGTTTCCTGGGGTTCGCCAATTTTTACCGCAGGTTCATCAAGAACTACAGCCAGACTGCGGCACCACTAACAGCATTAACATCTACTAAGATCACCTTCAGTTGGTGTCCTGAAGCAGATAAGGCCTTCCTCGTCCTCAAGCGGAAGTTTGCCCAGGCTCCCATCTTGATTCACCCTGATCCTTCCAGACAATTTGTGCTGGAGGTCGATGCTTCTGACACTGGGGTTGGTGCTGTTTTATCTTAGCAATCAGGGGAAGACGGCAAGCTCCATCCTTGTGGGTTCTTCTCTCACCGACTTAGCAACACTGAACGCAATTATGATGTAGGAGACAGAGAACTGCTAGCGATCAAGTTAGCCTTAGAGGAATGGCGGCATTGGTTAGAGGGTGCTGTTCATCCTATTTCAGTGTGGACTGACCACAGAAACCTGGCATATTTGCAATCAGCTAAAAGACTAAATTCACGACAGGTCACTTTTCTTTTCTCGTTTTAACATCTCTATTTCATTTAGATGTTGGAGTTGTCCACCTAAACTCCTGCGTGTTCGTTTATTTGGTCAAAGCATCTTAATTCTGCACAAGAAAAACTAAACTTAAATGTCTAAGAAAACAAAACACGGACAAGAGGTTGAAGCTGATTGACCCGGCCGGGGAAGAGAGGTGCTGCATCTGCGTAGTCAGGAACATATTTGTTTTTCTCTCCCCTGCACCGTTCTTTTATTGAACACACATACTACAGGAAATATACATTTCACCTTTGTTGTGCAGCCCTTCTCAGTTTTCTCACACATTCTTTTGCTGAAGTATACATTTTATATTTGTTGTGCAGCCCTTCTCAGTTTTCTCATACATTATTTTGCTGAAGGTCAGTTTCTCACACGTCTTCAGTAATCTTCAGTGAGAGGAGTAAAATGCCTCCCTAATATACTGCCGGCTTCTCACGATACAGACAGAAAACACCTGCAAGCTTTAACCTTGAATAATAAACACTCATTGTGTGACCACACTAGGAGCTACTGTTTAAGGATTTTTCTAACTCTCAAAAGCATAACTAAAAACTCCTAATAATAATCAATCTATAAGCAGCAAATCCCAAATATATCTTAGCTTTAGCTACTAATGATAAGGCATTTATATTTCCACTTAGACCAGGTACCAAGAACGTCAAACCAGGTGCACTTTCCCAACAGTTCTCACCCGACAGCTTCGACAAGGTACCGGAGCCTATTGTCCCTCCCAATTGGACAATTGGAACTTTAACTAGGGAGATTGAAGATAGGATAGCTCAGGCTCTGCAAACCGACCCGAATCCTGGAACAGGGCCTGCCAACCGTATTTATGTACCAGCTGTTGTGAGGACTCAACTTATCCGCTGGTTTCACACCGCCAAGTTTTTGGCTCACCCTGGGGTGAGTCGAACCATTGCCTTAATACGTAGGCAATTTTGGTGGCCATTTCTTCACACTGACACTAAGGAATATGTACTTTCTTGTGCGGTGTGTGCTAGAATCAAACACATCCCTCAACCTCCTTCATGCCTCCTGAACATCCCAAAATGACCTTGGTCTCATATAACCTTAGATTTTGTGACAGGGTTACCCAGATCTAATGGCATGACTGCCATACTCATCATTGTGGATCGTTTTTCTAAGCCTTGTTCCACTAAGACGCCTTCCCTCTGCTTTCCAGACTGCTCAGTTGTTGGTGAAATATGTTTTCAAACAGCATGGCATCCCTCAGGACATTTTGTCTGATCATTTCCCAAGTATGGAAACAGTTTTGTTCTGCCCTTGGGGCCAGAGTATCTTTAACTTCAGGTTACCATCCTCAGTCTAACGGTCAGACTGAAAGATTAAACCAATAGCTTGAATCGGCACTCAGGTGTCTGACCTCTTCAAACTCCCTGGACTGGTGTAAACACCTTCGATGGGTGGAATATGCCATCAACTCGCAAGTTTCTTCTGCTACCGGTGTCACCCCGTTTGAGGCCTCCAACCACCTCTGTTTGCTGCGGACGAAGCTGATATTGCCGTCACCTCCATTTGTTGTCATATCCGCTGTTGTAGACAGCTTTGGGCCGCGACGCTTCGGGCACTTCACCGTATGGCTACCCAGAACAAGAGAATTGCAGATCGCAAACGTCAACCGCTCCGGTGTGTCGTCCAGGCCAAAAGGTTTGGTTGTCTTCTTGGGACATTCCCCTCAAGGCCATGTCCAAGAAGTTGTCTCCTCATTTCATTGGTCCTTATATTATAGAGTCTGTCATCGGCACCTCTGCGTTCCGCCTCCGCCTTCCTCCCTCATTTCGTGTTCATCCCACGTTCCACGTCTCTCAGGTCAAACTTTTCGTGGCCAGTGATTCTCTGTGAAACAACCTTGACTCAGGAAATGCAGCTGCCTGAAAACAAAGATAAAACTAACTAAAACAAACTATAAACTAATACATCTAACATAGGAATCCAGGGAAGTAACAAAAAATTATCAGAAAGAATCTAATAAACCGGACTAAACAGAAATAAAACAAGACAAGAACCTGGCTGTGCAGAGCAAGTAAACAGAACCAAAGTTAAAACCCAATACACAGGCAGATTATTACAGTAAGAGATAGAATTTAAGAACACCCAGTCTGATTAACAAAAATATGGCATTTCTGATAATGGTGTGCTGTCTGGAGGAATCTAGATGAGGTTTTATAAAGGAGAGTTTTTCATAGTGCCAGGCCTAAAAATGCAACCTACAGCAGATGACCAGTATCTAAATGTTAAAATCCAATTAAGACCAAAGACTGATCTCTGAGAAAATCCAGGTTTACTGTTGCACCTTGATCCTAAACACAGAGATTGCATGGAGAGTCTTATCTGGGAAAGAGGAACAGGAATAGGAATAGGAAGAGCACACACATGATGTTATAGCTGGACAGAATGACTGACTGACTTAGACACAATGTTAATGAAGTAATGAAATGAGCACACACTAATCAATCCCCTCAACAGCAACATGCTCTGCTGACTGCCTGGTGAATATATTTGCTCTGTAGTCTAGCTACTGTTTAGTTCAAACACTGATAGTCAGGCCTCTGCCAGAACTAAGCCCCATTAGTCACAGCTAAATGTTTATAGATAATAGTAAAGATGACTGTACTATCTGCTTCTCTGTAGCCAGCAGTGTGACCGGACAGTATATGGGCACTTAATTGATAGATCTATTATCTTTGATGCTTTTGAGTTTTTTTCTGCCTTTTACCATCTGGATGAAACATTTAGACAACCTCCTATTTAACAAATTTTATATATAGTTTTAAAGTCACTGTTATTGTTATTTGTTTGTTTAAGTAATTAGAAATACATGCATCCCACAGACTGTCCCTTCCTTTGTAAAGACTCTATCCTTGACCTGTTGTGAAGTACTGACTGTAGCTTTCTCTCGGATCCAAAACCTGACCTGGCTGTGAGCAGAGTCAAACGTTAGAGTGGTAAGACAACAAAAAGCTCACTCTCATTTTCTTCAGCTGCTTTTAGAATACCAGAGCATATCACTGTGTCTAACAGGGCAAAAGCTGAAGCTAATTGGAATGCCACACTGACTGCTCAAATTGTATTGCAGGCTGCCCAATCTGATGTAACAGTGTAGCAACAAACCTAGTAACTAATCTAGACCGACATTAATTCTACTGAGGAATTTACCAACATGTGTTTGCATTTTGTTATTTTGCAATAGGCCAAAATCTCCATTCAGATCAATCTGGAATGTCATTCTTTGCAATGACACTCTTCCTAGTAACATCATGATCACCCACATGGGCACTTAAGTCCAGAAGTACAACAGAATCTACAGATGTCAAGGCCGGTTAAGTCTTCTTTGGCACATAACCACAGACAACAGCCAGAACATTTGTTCTTGCCACTGAGACCTGCGAATATTTACATCCCCACCCAGTGCCTTTCTCCCTTGTTAACTCGAGAGAGTCCATCCCCTCTCCAGCAGTTGGGTTCCAGACCCCCGGTTGTGAGTATAATGCTTTCATTTGTCAACAGCACACACCATTTCCGGCTAACCAATGAAGAAATGTTTCATTTCCAAAAAGCCAAAATATGCTGCCAGGAATCAACTTGCCATGGCTTGCTTGGCACCCTACAGGCTCCCTACAGGTTGGAACACTACATGGAGGGATTATCCTGATGGTTTCTAGGTTTTTTTAGACTTCACTAAAGCCAAGCTCAACCACCATGTGCCTTCCCCCAAGCCCCCCCCCCCAAAAGCCCCAAAAGCCCCCCAAAGCCTGGGTCCAGGAGGGTACCTCAGTCAAATCTGTTGGTTCAAGTTTTGAAATTGCTTTCGGTGGGGTTCTGGGGTTCCTATATCTGTATTTAACTCAAATGTTGTGAAGCTTGTGATCAGAAGCTTACAAAGCCATGACTTCATCATCTGGGCTTCCCCAAACTGTTTAAAGACATAGTGATCTTATTGTAAAATTCTGAATTTGAAGATAATAAAAACATATGTAAAGACAATTCTTAGCTTTTATTCATGCATTTAGCAAATGAAAATAATTTCTGTAATTCCAGCTGACCTAAAATATGCTAAGTTTTTTGTGGTTTTATGTGAGACTGTAAGAAAAACAAGCTTTTGTGTCAAACTGTTTAATGTCTGTAAATATCTACATAAATATACAGTAACATGCTAATTTAGAGTGGTTTGGAACACATCAGATTTTCTTATGTCCATCACTCTTATCAAAGGAAGATTCTCAGAGAAGCAAATTAACTGAATATACAATTTAACTCAAACCCCTAATGGTTTTAGCTGTTTTGAAATGGGATCACTGCATGCTTTAATAATCTGCTGCACATTAAATTAAGCTCAGTCAATGTCTGCCTTAGCCAGAGAGATATAGCATTTGTTGAAGAGAACATGAGGTCAGTTTTCTCCTATGCTCCTACTCAAAATGTTAAGCTGTTGTGTCTGGGGGTGGGGGATCGGGGCAGCAGGCTAGAGGGTGGCGTGGAGGGGCTACAGTGTGTCGGGTGGGGGGTTTGTATCCTCTTCTTGGATGTGGGTCACAGGCATTTGGATCGGCTAAGCGGCGATGATGGAGCTGAGCTGGATTATTTTTCTCCCTGGGCTATCGTTGCAGTGGCAGTGATGTGGTGTGTTTGTGTGGTTGCGGGGAGTGTGGTGGGGGACGCTGGCCCCGGGTGCTTGCCGCTGGCCGGGTACCTCTTGCCAGGTGAGTTTGTCCCATCTTGATGTGGGGTCGGGCGTTCCGTTGTGGGCGCGGTGTTCGGTGGTGTCTGGCCTGTTGCGCCTGTGGGAGGGGGCTGGGGTAGCATTGCGCGGGGCCTTTGCTTTACCGTCGTGGCGTCTGTGTGGCGAGGGCACGATGCGGCGGGGATGCTTGGATCTGGGTTGTGTGAAGCTTGTACTTTGTGGGTGTGGCTTCGTCTGCTTTTCAGGGATGGAGCTCACCATTTGGGGGTGTACCCCTGTGCTGTGGGGAGGGGATTCATGGTGTTTGGGTTCAGGGTCGTGTATTTGATGTCTGTGTCCTGGTTGGGGGTGACCCTGTGGGGAAATTCATGTTGGGCTTCATTGGGGATGGGGGGTTCATGGGGTTAGGATTGGAAATCATTGGGGGATTGGGAACGTTTCATCCTGTGGCGGCTCTTGTTGGTGGGTTAGTTTGGACCATGCAGACCCATCTTTTATACACGGTCCCCTCTCCAGATGAGGATGGGGGTCATTGGGGACTGGAGTTGGGGCGGAGGGTCAAGTCCGGGCCGGGATCCACATTGCCCCCTAGCTGGCTCCCACACTTCAGCCTGACTTAGCTGATAAAGCAACAGAATGACTGATCAAGAAGCTGAAGGTTTAAATCAGTGGTTTTCGATCCTGGTCCTCAGGACCCACTGTCCTTCATGTTTTAGATGTGTCCTGGCTCCAGCACACCTGAATCAAATGATTGCATTATGTCCTCAGCTGTCCTCAAGTGCTGCAAAGGCCTGTTAATCACACATTTATTTGTGTCAGGTTTGTGAAGGCTGGGAATCACCTAAAACATGCAGAACAGTGGTCCTGAGGACCAGGATTGAAAACCACTGGTTTACAGGATTGCTACAAAATGATGCTAAAAGACATGGTGTGACTCTGTGCAGTACATCACCTTACCTCAAGGGGGCGACATCAATGTTCACAAAAATCTCAATTTACACATCAAAGCCTTCCAACTGTTCCTACCAATGTTTGTCACCATATGTTCTGTTAAACAAATTTAATTCATTTGAAATTCAAAAAATACTTTTTTCATCCCAAAGGGAAATAAATGTTGTAGCTCATATTATACAGGTTTCTTCAAAGAGCCGTTGTAGATAGTGATGACTTAGGGCAGGAAGGATCTCCTGTAGCGGTCTGTCTCACAGCAGATCTGAACAAGCCTCTGACTGAAGACACTCTGTTGTTGTACTTCATGTGTCTCTTGAAGAGGATGCTCAGGGTTCTCCATAATGTTGTTCATTTTATGAAGAATACATCTTTGTACAATGATCTCCAGAGGAGTCTCCAGAACAGCCAGCCTTCTTTATAAGCTTGTTGAGCTCGTTCAAGTCCCTGGCTCTGATGCTGCTACCCTAGCAGATGATGACAGAAGAGATCACACTCTCCACAACAGACCTATAGAAGATATGCAGCAACTTGATGCAAGCACAGAAAGATCCAAGCTTCCTCAAGAAGTACAGTCTGCTCTGTCCCTTCTTGTAGACGGCACAGGTGCTCCTGTACTGCTGACTACCTGGTTAGACACACAACCCTTCCATTTCACAAACTGTGGTCTGTTTGTCAGGTAGTCTTTGATTCAGGAGATTGTCGAAGCCTCCATCTGAGTCTTCTGGAGTTTCTGACAAAGCAAAACAGGTTGAATTGTGTTAAATGGAATGGAGAAATCAAAGAACATGATCCTCACAGTGCTGCTGGCTTTGCCCAGATGACTTTATGGTTTTGTTGAAGCAAGTGGATGATGGCATCTTCAACTCCAACTCCACTGCAATAAGCAAACTGAAGGGGGACATGATAGTTCATTGTTTGCTTATTCAGGTGGGCCAACATGGGTCTTTCTAGGACCTTCATGATGTGGGATGTGAGGGCAACAGGTTTATGGTTATGGACAACTGATGGGTGAATTTTCTTTGTAACAGACCGCCCTGATGCTCACTCTCCCTGATGAGTCTTTGTTGCACACTATGGTTAAGACAATAATACAGGGTAACAGGGTAGAAATCTGAAACTACGACTTTGAGGTTAGGTTAAAACAGACTTCATATAATTGCAAAATAAAGTAGAAACAAAGTTGAAAAGTAGATACAACCTAAAGGTAGTTAGCTGAACAGTGACTGAATGTGTTTAATGCTTACTAGTGATGTTACCCCTAATACCGAGGCTTCAAAGCACGCTTCAAACTCGACAGGGTAGTTATGGTGAAGCAGTGCTTCATGTGACGTCCCTGATGACGTGTGAACCACTTCACTGCTTCATTCATTGAAGTTACTTTTCTTTATTATTTTTTTTAGGATCCAGGAAGGAATAGCTTGATGAAGCTCTTGTGGACTTCATAGTGAGGGACTCCCAGCCTTTCACTGTATCCAAACCTAGACCACCCAGCCAAACAGTTCCATGTCACACCAGCCTCCTCTGTTCCCTGTGAAAGAGTATTTTCCAAAGCTGGAGAAACTGTCTCAAAAAAAAAAAACAGAAACTGAGTTCTTCTACTGTGCAGAAATTACTTTTCTTGAATAAAAACACCTGAAGTAACACAAGCTCCCTCTTTATTACACAAGGCACAATGTCCAAAAACACTCAGTACACCAATCACACTCCCAAAGAAAATATGAATGACAAATAAAAAATGTTCACTTCATTTATTTATTTATTTTTTGTTATTTATGTAAAATGGGACAGTGGAATTTCATAAAACAAATTACAATTCAAATTAAAGAAGCCAGAATTAGCCTAATGGGCATTTTTCATCTGTAATTCCCTACAGTTCACATTGTTTTTAAATTATATTTTTTATGGGTTAATTACTCAGAATCTTTAATGAGTTACTAAAAACACATATACATACATAAGTGCTATTATTTACACAAAGGTGAATCACATTTGGTGCAACAATTGCTACTGCCAGTAGATGTCACCCAAGGGAATTGAATGAACCTTCGGGTAGTGAAACACTTTATGACACAACGGTTCAAAAATAATTCTATGCTTCAAAAAGCCTCATTTTGACATCACTAATGCTTACCTTCACAGTTGTCAATGTAATTTGACACATAAAACTTGAAGCCCTTTTCTTTTTTTGCAACGTGGCGCTGACGATAAGGGTCGAATCAAGCGGAGAACATAGCTGACTGAAACTTTTGGGAGGTGTAATGCAACGCCATTGCTTTAGGTGGTGAACAACCAAACAGGAAGTACTCGCTCTCACAATTTCCGATTAGCGGAAGTTGTTTAGCCACATCGTGCAACGAGTCAATTCTAGAGTTCCCGGTAACTGGTGGCGAGATTATTTTGTGGCGGCAGCTGGGAGAGGCAGATGTTTTTGTGGGTGTGGCTTTTAAGGACCCCTTTACTGAACCAGGAAATAAACAATGCGAGTTCAACTTAAAGAACTACAAATGTTTGCAAAATAGTGTCCGATTCCATAAATGATCGATAAAGATCTCAAGAATAACTAATTAAAATTACTTTTTGTTGCTTTAATATTGAATGTTGATATTGCTGTAGGACGGAGCGCTACAGGAGATCCTTCCTGCCCACAGCCATCAGCATCTACAACGGCTCTTTGAGGAAACCCTCATAATGAGCTACAACATTTAATTTCCCTTTGGGATTAATAAAGTATTTTTGAATTGAATTGAATTGTTGTTGTTTAATATTGAATGTTTTTTTTAATAATATCTGCAAAATCGGTGACACAGAGCTTATAAATTACGCAGAACTTGTACTGGTTTTATGTCTTGTTTGAGAGCTTGAAAATCATCGAAGGAAGATCGAAATAGATCGCAAGATGCCATTAAACAGATTCCAAAGTACTACTTAATCTCTGAAAGTCAATATAAGTGTTAAACCATGGCAAATAAATACAAGGTTTTAAAAGAACGATTGGGTTTTTTATTTCTCATATCTCCCTCATATGATATATTCAAATTGCATACTGACTGAAACAATACCAATAAAAATCTTTTTTTTTTTTCAAATTTATGTCACTTGTTACAGTTCACTATACAGGACGGAGTTTTGGGGTCTCTTAGAAAACAAAAAAAAAACTACCTTTGTAGAGGCTTGTATTTGTGTCAGAATGACAAAATCAAGGAAAAGTGAAAACCTAGAATTTAATAACAAGAAAATGTTCAAGAAAAAGAACTTCATCTCAAAATTGTAAAAATTTGAAAAAAAAAGTGGGAATAGTTTGAAGAAATTATGAGAAGCTTAAACTGCTCTGTTCGCAGTCAATGATATGTCGGGATAGCTCCTTTGCTGATTAAAGTGTTTTCACAGGATTATGTCAAAATAAATTCTTTAATACCAAATTTCCTAACTCATGTACAGCAGACATTCCTACCTTAGGTTTTGCGCAAATTTCATCTTCAACTATTGATATTTTGTTCTCGTCCTCTTACTTAAAACAAAGTTAGTCTTTATTCTTTTTAAGTGACCCTAATACTCCGTCGTAAGAGACAGCCCGTATATACCCTTTTCCATCCAAATTACGTCAAAAATGTTCTCGTAACTGTTTCAAACTGACTGTCACTAGTTGATCTAAGTCTTTTCTCAGCTGTCAGTTAATATCGAAAGGCATGTGTAAGGAAAAGGAAAAAGAAAATATTTACAATTCTTGATGAAAACTCATGTCTAAGGACAAATGCATACGGTAAAGGAAAAAGAGAGTTGAGGAAATGTAAAAAACTAAATAATCTGAACTGAATCTTTCTGTGTAGTTATGCTGCTATAGGCTTAGGCTGCTGGAGGACAAAATGACCACTTTCACCCTCTTTGCTACATTCTCACACTACTCTCCAATTTTACATTATTTGCTATTATTTAAACTTTTAACTTTGTTCTCTCTCTTTTCTCTTCCTTGAAGCTACACCTGGCCTGACTCTGTGTCTACCTGTGACACCTTTCTGGAGAGGGGCATTGTCCGAGCTTCTGCTGGCAACAACTTAATGCTCACCCTCTACCGATGATCTACATGGCCCTGTCTTTTAGTGTTTAACCCTTTCTCTCTCCTACACATGGCGATTGACTGAGCTTTTACTGTGACTAACTCTATGTGCTCTCTTTCAGACTCTAACCTGGACAACTGGCTCAGAGTTTATCTGTTCTTTCTTTCTAGGTGAAATGACTAAAGGAGCTAAATGCATTAACATTTACTTTTCCTTCCCATAGAAAGTACTCCTGGATCGAAGCTTCTTTGTTCTCTTTGTGTCTCTGCTCTGTTTTCTCTAACCCCCAGTCGGTTGTGGCAGATGATGAAAACGCATGTCTAAGGAAAAGGAAAATATATACATTTCTTGATGAAAACGCATGTTTAAGGAAAAGGAAAAAGAAAATATATACATTTCTTGATGAAAACGCATGTGTAAGGAAAAGGAAAAAAAATATATATAAATTTCTTGATGAAAATAATGTCTAAGGAAAAGGAAAAACAAAATATATATATTTCTGCTTTTATTTTTAATTTTGTCAGGATCGGTCCTCCATAATGCTGCGCACCAGTTCGAAGCTAGATAATATTTTTGGGAAGTTTATTTTATGGAATAGAAAAATACTTGCTGTCAGCATTTGACATATTTAATAGGCTTGCCAGTGACAATTATACCTTATTCACATGCTTTAAACAAAAGCAGAGTCCCACACCACACATCCTTACAGTGAAACTGACAGTAACGTGAGTAACTATATGTATAAATTGAGCAGCCTTGTAATTTCTATGATGAGTCTGCAGCAAAAGGACTTTAGTAGCGTGAAGGCGCAAATGTGGGGATCCCCTTACATAAGCAAGGCTTTCTTTGCATGATAAAAAAAATTACCGAACCCTTAGTGACGTAGCAGGGGTTTGAACAGGCAACGACATAGCCACCTAAAGTTTACAAACATCTGCGTGCGGACCCCGACTGTGACTAGTTATGGTCGATCTGCTAAATACAGTTCCACTGTTATTCTTGGCAGAAATGTGAGCATAATTCACGAACTGCAGATATGGTAAAGAATCTAGCTATATACACTGCTCAGTTGCGATTTAAAGACGCGCCATCAAACCGTATTTCCACGTCCTAATCATTGCATGATGTGTAGCTTTCTAGGTTGTCCCCTGCAGGGGGTCATGCAGAACTCAGTGTCTGAATTAGTTCCATGTGGAAATATAAATGCCTTATCATTAGTAGCTAAAGCTAAGATATATATGGGATTTGCTGCTTATTGATTGATTATTATTAGGAGTTTTTAGTTATGCTTTTGAGAGTTAGAAAAATCCTTAAACAGTAGCTTCTAATGTGGTCACACAATGAGCGTTTATTATTCAAGGTTAAAACTTGCAGGTGTTTTCTGTCTGTATTGTGAGAAGCTGGCAGTGGATTAGGGAGGCATCCACAGACAGAATGATTGTGTATGTGTACTGCATAGCAGCGTGGGGTATAAAATGTAATGTGGCGCAACCCCAGTGAGAAAGCACACAGACGTTTCCAGGTACCAGTGTAAGTGTGATGTCCCCTCTCTGAATTCAGATTGGTTTTAATAAACTTGTGGAAACGTACAACTGATCTCTGACTGAGGATTGTCCTTTGGGGTACCAAATAAAAAGAGAGGTGAGGAGTAATGTAAGAGTTAACTGACGGCCAGTAAAGTTTTCCTACCTCAACAGTTGTCATATTTGCACTTGTGTGCAAATATAAGCGGTACGTCTTGAATAATACATGGAGTCATATTTGCATAATGGGAGGACTTGTTGCTCAAAGATGTCTGTCTAGCTTTACAGCATATGGTAAGCAAGAGGAAAGACACTCCATTGTGAAACAGATTTTTTTTTTCACAAGTACGTTTGTCACTAAACGAAGATAATGTCCACTTTCAGTTACCATTACTGCTTATAGATGCATGCCAGCAGTTTGATTCTTGTATGCTTATATATGAGGGAGATGTGTCACAAGTCAATCTGGTCTTGTGAACAACGCTGCTCTTTGTGCAACATTCTTTGCACTGAATGTTTTTCTGTGGATATTTGTTCTTTGTCACCTTGTTGCACACTGCAAAAGGAGAAATTCACTCGTCAGATATAATGTCTGATTAACTTTTTGCGAACAGTTTGGTTACGTTGGCAATATTTTCATCAGGCATCAACACAGCCACCTACGCTTTAGAAACATCTGCGGTACGCATAGATTTCAATAGTGATGTCAAAACCAGGCTTTTTGAAGCAGAGAATCATTTTGAACCATTGTGTCATAAAGTGGTTCACTACCCGAAGGTTCATTCAATTCCCTTGGGTGACATCTACTAGCAGTACCAATTGTTGCACCAAATAAGCCCTGGGAATATGATGCACCTCTTGTGTAAATAATAGCACTTATGTATGTAGATATGCGTGTTGTACATATGTGTTTTTAGTAACTCATTAAAGATTCTGAGTAATTAACTCATGAAAAAATAATAATTTAAAAACAATATGAACTGTAGGGGATTAAAGAAGAAAAATGCCCATTAGGCTAATTCTGGCTTCTTTAACTTGACTTGTCATTTGTTTTATGAAATTCCACTGTCCCATTTCAAATAAATAACAATAAATAAATGAAGTGAAAATTTTTGATTTGTTATTCATATTTACTTTGGGAGTGTGCTTGGTGTACTGAGTGTTTTTGGACATTGTGCTTGGTGTCATAAAGAGGGTGCTTGTGTTACTTCAGGTGTTTTTATTCAAGAAAAGTAATTTCTGCACTATAGAAGGGCTCAAACGGTTTCTTTTTTTTTTTTAGACAATTTCTCCAGCTTTGGAAAATACTCTTTCACAGGGAACAGAGGAGGCTGGTGTGACTAGGAGCTGTTTGGCTTGGTGGTATAGGTTTGGATACAGAGAAAGGCTGGGAGACCTTCACTATGAAGTCCACAAGAGCTTCATCAAGCTCTTGCTTCCTGGATCCTAAATAAAATAAAGTAACTTCAGTTTAACTTACACACATTTAACTGTCATTCTTTCTAATTCTGCATGTATATCTATGTTATGCTGACCTTGACTGGTGGCAAGAGGCTGAGTGTTCTCGTGTTTGGCTCTATAATGCCTCTGCATTGATGACGTATTATTATACGTCAGCAGCTGCGGGCAAAGCAAACGCTGCATCTGTAAAGCCAAGATAACCCGTTACTGCACCTCTTGCATGATACCATAACTATAACACTACTACATTGTATAGGCTATAGCCTTTCTAATAAACACTTTGAATGTACATTACCTTATTAGGTGGCACCAAATCGAAATATTCCATACTTGGGAACGCTTTCTCGATGGTTGCTCCATGACAGAATAATCCATCAAAACTCAGAATATCCAAAAACGAGACCTGTTCGTAACGTATAATACCTGTAGAACGGGGATGTGAACCGGGGCTTGAGCCATCTTAAATACACTGAATCGCGCCAGATGTTTGAAACTCCGCCAGTCAACTCGAAGCAGTCAGCTGACTTGGTCTGAATGAAGCAGTGAAGTGGTTCACACGTCAATGCTATGGCCCACTGCTTCACCATAACTACCCTGTCGAGTTTGAAGCGTGCTTTGAAGCCTCGGTGTTGGAGGTAACAATACTAGATTTCAACCAGTTAATCTTGCCACCAGTTAATCTATCACACCGGCCGTCACAGACATCAATGCGTTTTAAGTGATCGACCAACATAAAGTAGGATATTACTGAAAAGGAAAAGGATTCATGGTTTTCAACTGTTTTTACTAATAAAGAGCTGAATGGTGGGCCGTGTGTCTGGCATGCCAAGCTTATTAGATTTTTATTTGTAAAAAGTGACATTAACATTTTTCTTACTCTTCACAATTCTGCATTACTTAGTGTTGGTCTGTCACATAAAATCTCAATAAGATAAAGCTTGTAGTTAAAATGTGATAAAATGTAACTATGTGCTTTTTCAAATAGAGTAACAAGTCGGGTATTAAAAACTAGATAAAAACAGGGGTTTTCATCTTTTATTTAAAGTCTTCACGTGCCTCTCGTTGTCCTTCCTTTGCCCCTGCTGATGATCTTTGTAGAAGAACTTCCCAGCACTTTTCACCAGTAGAGCTCTCACACAGGGCTTCAGTCTGGAATTTCACTGCCTGTAAAAGTCAGAACCATCGCTCGAGTTATTAAACACACACGTGGCGGGGTGTTTCTGGTGCATACCTCCCTGCAGTCAGTTTGACTCAGTCGGGGTGTTGTCAGACTGGACCGCTCCCTTTCAGGCTGACACACCCAGCCTGTGGCTTAGTGGCAGGGCTGACTCACAGTGCAACCCTACACCAGTTTAGCACAGGGGAAGGACTGGTGGCCACAAAGCCTCGGAGTTCGCACGAACTGCCATAAAACCAGTACAAACTTTAGGAGTATCTCCAGAGACCATCCCGCGTCAGGATGTTTTTTTTAAGGATACTTTTACTCCTTTTGGTAATTACTGCAACATTGACCCAGCACGGTGAGTTTACTGTTTCCAGATCTGAAACGTCTAGGAAGTTTTTTTTTCCCGTCAGGTCATTTAGGTGCCCAGCTCTCAGCATGCCTCAGTTTTTATAATGTACTTAATACAAAAACATAGGAACGAATGGTAGCACAAAGTAGAACAATACTGGAAACATTATACTAGCAACAACACATACATTAACAAGGAAAATAGTCAGAGCTCAACTATTGGCTCCAGCTAATGTTATGTTTGTAACATTTTGCATTTATCATGATGCAGTTAAATAGATCCAAAAACACCTCATCAGGCTGTAACATCTTAATTAGTTACTAATAGATAAGGAGGATTTAATACCTGTCCCGAATATGCTGGAGACCTCCCTCTGCAAGAACACATTGAAGATGGTTTCAGTATGAAGTGTTGTGAAAGACTTCGATAAAGTTAGAAAGATATTCACAGATTCGGCTTTTCCGGCTCAATAACTCATCAGCGGAACATTGCCTCTACAAAACCAACACCTCTCTGCAACCACAGCAAGGCAGACAGTGAGCTGCAATTGTACTTTCCTCAAAACGAGCCCACGAGCTGGTAGACTTGCATTGGCCTCTATGTAGAGATCGCTGCTCCTCAAATGCGCAGGGACCGTCTGCAAATTGCAACACCAGAAAAATATGATGGAGAAATATTCAATAAAGTCGCCAAGGAGAGGTGTATTGTCATTAAAATCATTGTATGTGTATGTGATCTCACGTATTTCATACATTTCTTGTATTGGAAATTAATACTTAAAAAAAATTGGAATTTCCCAAAGACTATAGCCTAAACAGCAAAATATTCAGTAGAATATGCATAAAATGGTCAATAACTTCACTATAGCACGTTGTAGTGCCATCAAACTCGTAGCACACACAGAGTACCTCATCTTGATCATAGTAGAACTATTACTTTGAGAAAATGTGCTTAAATCGATTTTTTATTATTTGTTTACCATTAAAATATGTATAGAATGGCCAATAACTTCATTATAGTATGTTGTAGTGCCATCAAACTCATAGCACACATAGAGTACCTCATCCTAAACATACTACAACTCTTACTTTTGGAAAATGTGCTTAAATAGATTTCTTATGATTTTTTTGACCATTAAAATAAGTATAAAATGGTCAATAACTTCACTATAGCATGTTGTAGTACCATCAAACTCATAACACACATAGAGCACCTCATCTTGAATCTTTTTAATAAACATAACATTGCCTTTATTGATGCATACATGCTGATAATAACTCTGTATTACAACCAAATAATATTGAACTTTTCCTTTACTGTTTGCAGTGTGTCACAACCTAAGATCAGACACCATTACATGAGCACACAAAAAATAAAATCACAATGAATAATAAAAATCCCAATATTAAAGAAGTCAGCTTCACACAAAATCCTGTTCACCTGAATACCATTTTCTGTCTTGTTTCTTGCATTATGATGAGGGAGACTGCAGTGGGAATTGCCTGCAGGCTCCACATCAATCCAACTTGCTCACCGACAACAGAAGAATTCAGCTGGAATGACATATCTTATTTCTAGTTAGTATTTTCAATTAAACTATGATTTTATGTATAGTAGATTCATAATACATTTGAAATATTGTAATCTTAAGTACACTTACAAGTAGAGCCACTTTTTCTGTTACTGAATGCTTAAACAACTTGACTTTATATAACTTAAAATGTTCCGACTATTGTAAAGTTAAGTTGACTATACCTAAACAAATTAAATGAATAACCAAAACCACTTGATGCAATCACTTGATGAAAATGGTTTATGTAATACCGACTTTACCAAGGTTTACAGTAGTTATCTACAAAGAAAAAACCGTAAAGGCCACACAATATAGCATGCCCTCAAACATGCAATATTCATATTATCATACTGTTAATCTTTGAGTTTTAACAAATTTTATTTCTCACACTCTCAAACAAATAATTTAGTATTTGGTTGCAGTCAGCAAACATTACCTAGAGACTCTCTAGTTATTGCACAACACACAGTACCAAGGGGCGTCTTTGGCATCTGTGCTGGTGTCATCTCAATGCATTCAGTGTGGAACCATCGCTCACAGGTTTCACACTGTATTTACAGCATGGGGATAAACATGTTTATCTTTGTAAAACTTTTGATATGAAGAAATGCTATGAAGCCGTCATCCAGAACCAGTTACGGCTGCAAAAATTCACGATCACACAAAGAAGATCAGATCCGCTACCAATAGGCAGTCTAAAACACAACTTAATCTGTTTATAAATATAGTTATTTCCCAGTCAGTCAGTCATTTTCTACCGCTTATTCCATAGTGGGTCACGGGGGAGCTGGTGCCTATCTCCAGCAGTCTATGGGCAAGAGGCAGGGTACACCCTGGACAGGTCGCCAGTCCATCACAGGGCAACACACAAACAACCACGCACACACTCATTCATACACCTAAGGGAAATTTAGAGTTACCAATTAACCTAACAGGCATGTCTTTGGACTGTGGGAGGAAGCCAGAGTACCCGGTGAGAACCCACGCATGCACGGGGAGAACATGCAAACTCCATGCAGAAAGACCCCAGGCTGGGAATCGAACCCAGGACCTTCTTGCTGCAAGGCAACAGTGCTACCAACTGCACCACCGTGCAGCCCAGTTATTTTCCACTCATTCCAAATTGTTTCTGAACTGTTTGTGCTATGCTGGAGCCTCAATGCTCTTGCTTTGCTTCTCTCCCCTCGGAGCTCGTGGTTTTTGTGAACGGCCAGCCTTTAAAACAAGCACCGCTACGTTTAATGTCTGTCTGCTCGCTGCAAAATACCCCAGTTAAAAGCAAAGGGAGAGTAACTAGTTGTTTTTCATGTTATTTTGCTGAATTACAACAACACAGTACAGCTCAAAACACCGCTTATGACCAGAGATTTCACATATACTACATGAGAGCGCATGCCCGCTTACCCCCAAAACAGAGCAGTTGCCAAGGAGATCGGTGCGTTCAATTTAATGGACTGGGATATTTTACACAGGTGGTGCACAGACATAAAAAACCGCCGCAAAATAAATCACTTACCATCTACAGACTTAAATAAAAACCGCGAAAACAACCGAACTGTCAAATTTTTAATTTAAATGAAATCAAAACTTGACCACAATGCAGAGAACAATAACTTCTTTGTTCAAAAAAAACGACGGAAACTGAAGATGAAAAGTTATGCATCAGAAAAGGGTTTATCATTGTTTCATACATGACAGTTCTTTAACAATTGAAATGTATATATATATTCTACATTGTCAAGTGATTCTAATTTCTGCCTTATACAGACAGCCTACAGTAAAGTAAAATATTGATACGTTTTAATTAGTTTGAGCTTGGACTTTGCTGAGAGAGAGAGATCTCAAGGGGGCCACAGATGAGAGTAACAACACACACACACAAATTATATATATATATATATATATATATGCATGCATATATGCCCCCAGTGCCTCCCCAGACACCCCTCTAGCTCCGCCCCTAAGTACTGGCTAGAATTTAAAACTACTTTCACCCCTGTTTAGGAGGGTATCTGGCGATGGTGGCATTCACTGAATTCAGCCCTCAAGGTTACCCTGGAGGGTTAGGGTTTTTATTCCCTAGAGCCTTCAGTTTGGTTGTAACTGCACAAAATATTAGTTAGGGCCATGAAATATTTTGCGACAGTGGCTCAGGTGGTAGGGGTTTGTCCTGTAACCTGTGGGTTGTCTGTTCAAACCTCCTCTCTGTCAGTCTCAGTAGATGTATCCTTGGCAAGACATTTCACCCGCCTTGCCTGCCGATGGTGGTCAGAGGGCCTGGTGGCGCCAATTGTATGGTAGCCTCACTTCTGTCAGTGTGCCCCCAAGGCAGCGGTAGCTACAATGTAGCTTACCACTGTCTGTGTGTGAATGGGTAGATGACTGATTGTAGTGTAAAGCGGTTTGGAGTCCTCAGACTTGATAAAGCGCAATACAAGTGCAGGCCACTCACCATTTTACCATTTTTTTTCTTGTTTGACCACAACAGCGGTCCACTGACCATTATCAGAGACCGTCATTTTAATAATATCAGCTTTATATTTATGGATCAGGATTAAAAGCCCCTGTGAACGATTTGTTCCATTGCTAAAGTGAATGATGTTACCCCACTGAGATCTCTAAGGGTTAGTGTCTGAGTCAATAAAATGGGTCACAGTTTTTACATGGCAACAAAAGGGCTTTCCTTTGAGAAATGTCTCTGAAAACATGTACATTTAAAGACAATAATAAAAAAGGAAATACTAAAGGCACAGCAATTGGCAACAGAGATTAAAAGTGTTAGATAATTCAATTACATTTATTTTTATTTATATAGCTCCAATTTACAACACGTCAAGTAATTTCAATCGAATCCTACAGATTTAAAGTCGGGTACATGCATTCCAATTAATCCTAACTATTAAACAGTGCAGTCGGATTCGGTTTATTATTCAAATTGGTTAAGAGTTTTTCTGTCTAAGGAAACCCAGCAGACTGCTTAGTCAGTGACTTGTAGCATTCACTCCTCCTGGATGAGCATGTAGAGACAGTGGATATTCGCTTGCATTGACTTTACAGCAATCCCTCATACTGAGCATGCATATAGTGACAGTGGAGAGAGAACTCCCTAAGATAAGAAAAACAAACACAGAGTACAGTAAAGCCGCTGTGTGCTACAAACCTCTACAATTAAAGAGTTGATGATTAAGAGCTTAAAAGCCAGTGAAACCTGAAACATGTAAAGGAAGGGAAGAGCAAAGGAAAACTGCATGGAGAATGTAGAATCAGAAAGGCTGTGGTTTACAGTTCTCAGGCAACAGGTTGTTAACGTGTTCAAGGAAAGAATAAATGTTCCAACATTGTCACTGTGTGATGAAGAAAGAATTACTGGAAACTAAAGGATTAATGGTCACAAGGTCTTGATGAAGAGTCTGCATTATTCAGCAGACGATTAGGAAGAAATGGTAAGCAAATATTTTTTAGCACAACTAGTTATTCACATAAATAAGTAAATGCCCTCAAACACATAAATGCACCCTGTGGTTAGTATTCACTTATAGTGTATACTTCACAAAAAAGGTAAAAGAATCAAAGGTAAAAAAAAAACAATCTGTGAAAATTAGTTTTTCATCAGAATCTTTGGTTGAATTCATGTTGTGGTTACACATAAACAGGACCTTCACCTGAGGAGCTGTGTATGTGGATTAGCAGTGTATCTAATCTCCTTGAAAATGGAACAACCTTTGTGGTTTGAAAGTGCTGCCATTTATTGATATAGTGCTGGATGCTGGTTTAGAGTGAGTTTCAGAGAACTTAAACACATGTACATTGAAATGTACATGTGATAATAAATCACAGTTTAGCAGTTATTCAGTTTTTTTCATGGAATAATTGCTGCATTGAATTTCCACAACATGACACTAAAAGTACCAGTGATATTGTTTTACATCTATTTTTCTTGTTGTCAGATTGTAAACTAAGTGCCCTTTTACATAATTTTCCACAAATATCAACATGCTGTAGAAAAAAACGTATCAATACTTTTTTTTGTAAAAGTTGTATGTTTTCTTTGTTTTAAAACCTACAACTAGAAATTCTAGTTCTTTAAAAATTACAATAAATGTCCTATAGCAGATATTTGTCAAAAAGTTATAAGTTAGGTTAACTTTTTTTCAAATGGTAACATTTTATTACAGATCAGAAACAAGCGGACCCAAGATTCAGCCAGACACAGAATTGAAAGATTAAAAGGTTTATTCAGCCACAGGAAAGCGCCACTCAGGTTAAACTCCACACAGCTTCCGGGAATCACTGAAGCAGAAAGAAGAATTAGTGACTTGTAGTTTCTCCAGATCTTGCAAGGATCAGAAAAGTCACTAACCTGCTTTTGTCTTGGGTTGAACTTGAAACCCAGAGGGGAAACCTCAGTGGGTGGCAGGCAGAGATCTCCACAGTGCAGCTAAAAGAGCTTTAGGCTGAATAATCCAAGGGCTAGGCTGGCTCAATAATCCGGGGACAGAAACAGGGTCAATGATCGGAACAAGAGATGTCAAGCAAGGGGCAGGCAGAGGCATAAACCAGATGCAGGAAACAGAGTCGAAAACCAAAATTCTGGGGCAGGCAGAGAGGCAAAATCCAAGAAACAAGGCAAGGTCAAAAAAACAATGATCAGACAGGAAGGAACGCTGGATATCTACTCACACGATGGCTTTAAAAAATCTGGCACCATCTGCTTGTCAGAGTCAGTGTATATCAGGGAAGACACAAGTGCTTGGAATGCCACAGATTGCACTGCACTGCTGCAGTCACCAGGTGCAACACATCTGCTGATTGCAGCCAGGGAGACAGGGTAGAGCAGGACAAGCAGACGTGCCAGAATCATAACAGTACCCCCCTTCTAAGGTTCGGCTCCTGACGGACCACGAGGCTGATCAGAATGGAGATGATGAAACTCAAGTATAAGGTCTTTATCAAGGATGAACCTCGTAGGGACCCAAGTCCTCTCCTCAGGCCCACAGCCCTCCCAGTCAACCAGGTATTGCAATCCACGTGCTCTTCGCCTGGACCAGAGAATGCGCCGGACTGTGAACAGTGGGCCTCCATCAATGACGCGGGTAGGTGGAGGAGGCCTGGAGGTGGGCCCGAGTCGGGGCTCCACGAAGGGCTTCACCTGAGAAACGTGGAACGTGGGGTGAATCCTCATGGAACTGGGTAATCTCAGCCGTACAGAGACAGGGTTGATAATCTTGGAAATGGGGAAGGGTCCAACAAATCGGGGTGCCAACGTCCGGGACTCTACACTTAACGGTAGGTCTTTGGCGGAGAGCCAAACCTTCTGCCCCACCTGGTACTTAGGGGCAGGGATCCGTCTCCGGTTGGCCGTTCTTGACTGAACCAGTGACATTCTGGCCTTTCTCCATATTCTTTGGCACCTTAGGGCAGCTGCTTGGGTGGACGGGACATTAGCCTCTCTCTCCTGAACCGAAAACATGGGTGGCTGGAAACCAAACACAACATGAAAAGGAGACAAACCAGTGGCACTTGACTGCAAAGAGTTCATGGCGTATTCAACCCAGGGCAAATTTTGTGACCACTTGGTCAGGTCTGACTCACATAAAATGCGAAGTTTGGTTTCCACTTCTTGGTTGGCTCTCTCGGTTTGGCCGTCAGACTGAGGATGAAACCCTGAAGAGAGACTAACAGAAATTCCCAACAAAGAACAGAACTCCTTCCAAAAATGTGACACAAACTGGGGTCCTCTATCGGAAACAAGGTCATTAGGAATTCCATGGAGCCTGATAACGTCTCTGGTCAATATCTCAACCATCTCTTTTGCAGATGGAAGCTTCTCCAGGGGCACCAGATGAACCATCTTCGAAAATCTGTCAATTATGGTTAGTAGTACAGAGTGACCATTTGACACCGGTAAACCTGTCACAAAGTCCATAGCAATGTGCGACCATGGGCGAGGGGGGATGGCCAGTGGGTGCAACAACCCCGCAGGGGGGCGACGAGAAGGCTTGGCTTAACAACATTGAGTGCATGCTGAAACATAGTGTTTGACATCCTTCTCAAGGGATGGCTACCAAAACTGAGCTTGTACCGTCTGAATAGTTCTGCTGACTCCAGGATGACAAACGAGACGAGAACAATGACAGGACTCCAGTACCTTAGGCACAAGGCGCTCAGGAACAAAACAGCGGTCCGGTGAGCATGATGGTGGGATAGACAGATCTCTAATGGCCTCCTGGACCTCCCTTTCTACCTCAACTCGGGACACAGACAACCTGACGGCCTCGGGAAGGATAAACTCCTCTTCACCCGCAGACTGAGATTCTGCGGGCTCTTGAATCCGGGATAGGGCGTCAGGTTTGCCATTTTTACTCCCTGGCCTGTAAGACAAGGAGAAACTAAACCGACCAAAAAACAGAGCCCACCTTGCCTGCCTGGGGTTTAGCCGTTTTGCTGATTTCAGGTACTCCAAATTCTTATGGTCAGTCCACACCATAAGCAGCTCCTTAGTCCCCTCCAGCCAATATCTCCACTCTGTCAATGCAAACTTGACGGCCAGCAACTCCCTGTCTCCCACGTCGTAATTCCGCTCAGCCTGTGATAGAGTCCTTGAGAAGAAAGCACATGGGTAAACACGATCATCCTCACCTCTGGCTTAACACGGCTCCGACCCCAGTGCTTGAGGCATCCACCTCCATGATAAACTGTCTTTCTGGGTCAGGAGACCGGAACACTGGAGCTGACGTGAACAGTTCCTTCAACCTGTTGAAGGTCTTCTCTGCATCCTTATTCCACACAAATCTCATCTTGGAAGAGGTAAGAGCATTCAGGAGAGTAGCAACCAGGCTGTAATTTCTAATAAACCTCCTATAAAAGTTTGTGAAGCCCAGAAATCTCTGAAGCTGCTTGCGATCAGTTGGAACAGGCCATTCCAATATGGCCTTTACTTTGGAGGGGTCGACAATCACCTGATCTGGGGAAATGATGAAGCCCAAAAAGGATGTAGTACTGATTTGAAACTCACATTTCTCTGCCTTGACCAACATCTGGTTTTGCAGTAGACGCAGGAGAACAGCTCTGACATGTTTCCTGTGGGTATCCAGATCTTGAGAATAAATTAATATGTCATCAAGATAAAGAAACACGAATTGGCCCACCATGTCTCTTAGAACGTCATTAACCAATGACTGAAAAACTGCAGAGGCGTTAGTAAGTCCAAACGGCATGACTTTGTACTCATAATGACCCGTAGGCGTGTTAAAAGCCGTCTTCCACTCATCTCCTTCTCTGATTCGGACCAGATGATATGCATTCCTCAGACCCAGCTTAGAAAATATCTTGGCTCCCTGGATCTGATCAAAAGCTGTATTCATGAGCGGTAAGGGGTATCTGTTCTTGACTGTTATTTCATTAAGTCCACTATAATCAGTACATGCCCCCCAAAAACCACCCTTCTTCCCCACAAAAAAGAAACCAGCACCTGCTGGAGAAGAAGAAGGTTGAATCTGCCCTGCCTTTAATGCCTCATCTACATATTTCTTCTTGGCCCTGTGCTCTGGACCAGACAACGAGTAAAGCCTGCCTTTGGGGGGTGAGGTGCCAGGAAGCAAATCAATAGCACAATTATACGGTCTGTGGGGTGGCAGAGCTGTGGCCTTGATCTTATTAAATACTTCCTTTAAATTATGGTATTCTTGAAGTACCTTGGATAAATCCGGGTATGTCTCCTCGACCTCATTCTCCACGCTGACCTCCATAGCAGCAGACAAAAGGCAGGCAGCGGAGCATGACTCAGACCAACCCAGAACTTCTTTCTTTTTCCAGTCAATGTGAGGGTTGTGTTTCTGCAACCAGGAGGCCCCTAGGGCTACAGGAAGTTCAGGTGAATTAATGATAATGAAGGTTACTTTCTCTTGATGATTACCTCCAACTGTTAAGGTAATCTCTTCCGTCCTTAGGTGTGAATTATTCATGCTGTGACCATCCAATGCTAGCACATTACGTGTGTCAGCTGACGGAATGAGTTTTATGTCGTTCTTATTGGTGAATGCTTCATCCATGAATTCAGTGTCTGCTCCTGAATCAATAAACACGGCCCCTTGGAGAGACATGGAAGAGGTTTGAAAACAAGCAGGAAACAGGAAGGAGGAGGCAGTTAGCTGGCTTTGACTCAGTAGAGACCTCCCTTCCTCTGCTGAGCCTGTCCTTTTAATGGACATCTGAGTGCTAAATGTCCTTTATCTCCACAATAAAAACAGAGCTTGAATTTCCTCCGACGATCTTTCTCCTCAGGGGTAATCTTGGTTTTGCCCAACTGCATGGGCTCACAATCATCATACTCCTAAGTGAGAGGTGACCGGCTCCTTCTCTCGTGCCGGTGTGTAGGACCCTGAGATAATGAGGAACGACCCACCTTATGTCGCTTCTCCCTCCTTTTCTCTGCCAGCCGAATATCAATGCGAGCAGCACGGTCCTCGAGTTGTTTCAGGGAGGAGGGGTAGTCACGGGTCGCTAACTCATCCTTGATGTCTGCGTTCAGTCCTTGCATAAATGCATCCATTTGTGCTGCTTCATTCCAACGGCTATCTGCGGCCAACAAATGAAAGTCAATTATATAGGACGAGACAGGCTGATCACCCTGTTTGAGGGACAGTAAGCCTCTAGCGGCTTCACGACTTGGAAGAACAGGGTTAAAAACTCGAATACGTTCCTTGGAAAAAGCTTCATAAGAGGCACAAGATGCAGACCTGATCTGCCATTCAGCAGTCCCCCACTGCTTTGCCCTTCCTGCCAGCAGATATATGACATAAGCCACCTTGGAGCGTCCAGTGGGACATGATGACGGCTGAAACTCAAAATGAATTTGAGTTAGGAAGGCTTGACACTGGTCAGGGTCTCCACTGAACATCTCAGGCGGAGATAGGCGTGGCTCCCTTACCTCTGCTGTTGTCCGTGTTACTTGGGCGTGGTTAATCTGTGACAGTGGCGGCCCGGAGACAAAATTGCCTGAATGTAATGTAGAAATTATTTCCTCCAAGCCGGAACCAAGCCAGGAAAGGGTCTCATCAACGTGGTTGCGCCACTGCTGTGCTGGCGATGGGTCCATTTTTGGCCAGATTTTTCTATTACAGATCAGAAACAAGCGGACCCAAGATTCAGCCAGACACAGAACTGAAAGATTAAAAGGTTTATTCAGCCACAGGAAAGCGTCACTCAGGTTAAACCCCACACAGCTTCCGGGAATCACTGAAGCAGAAAGAAGAATTAGTGACTTGTAGTTTCTCCAGATCTTGCAAGGATCAGAAAAGTCACTAACCTGCTTTTGTCTTGGGTTGAACTTGAAACCCAGAGGGGAAACCTCAGTGGGTGGCAGGCAGAGATCTCCACAGTGCAGGTATGCTCACCAGAGTTAGCCTGACTGCCATTAGGTACCGAGATGAGATCCTCAGACCCCTTGTGAGACCATATGCTGGTGCGGTTGGCCCTGGGTTCCTCCTAATGCAGGACAATGCTAGACCTCATGTAGCTGGAGTGTGTCAGCAGTTCCTGCAAGATGAAGACATTGAAGCTATGGACTGGCCTGCCCGTTCCCCAGACATGAATCCAATTGAGCACATCTGGGACATCATGTCTCACTCCATCCACCAACGTCACGTTGCACCACAGACTGTCCAGGAGTTGGCGGATGCTTTAGTCCAGATCTGGGAGGAGATCCCTCAGGAGACCATCTGCCATCTCATCAGGAGCACGCCCAGGCGTTGTATGAAGGTCATACAGGCACGTGGAGGCCACACACAATACCGAGCATCATTTTGACTTGTTTTAAGGACATTACATCAAAGTTGGTTCAGCCTGTAGTGTGTTTTTCCACTTTAATTTTGTGTGTGACTCCAAATCCAGGCTTCCATTGGTTAATAAATTTGATTTCCATTGATGATTTTTGTGTGATTTTGTTGTCAGCACATTCAACTTTGTACAGAACAAAGTATTCAATGAGAATATTTCATTCATTCAGATCTAGGATGTGTTATTTGAGTGTTCCCTTTATCTTTTTGAGCAGTGTATAATAGCAACCCACAGTTTCAATTTCAAGAATAAATTCAAAATTTCAATAATTGTGCCAAAGTGTGCCAAAATGGCGCAGTAGGGGTCCGCCAGGATTTGTGTCAGTCTTTAATATGTATAACTTTTCAATTGCTTGTTGTGTTGACTGGCTACAGATGTCACTCAGATGTTGTAGCTACAATTATAATTATAATTGTGTTTATTTCCTTCTTTACAGCAAGAGTAAGAGGTTTTGTATGTAAACATCAGTTTTTTTTTTTTTTAGGCGGAAATTATTTTTTGGCATTTAAACCTCAGGTCAGTGCAATTGTCAGCCTGGATTACTGAGAGATGTCACATGCAAGAAGTTTTGGTTTGGGTTGAAAGTGACAAAATAGTGATGCTCTGGTCTTGGCTGAGAGACATTTTGGCTTTCCTTTCCTGTGGTGTGAGATTTTAAGTGAGTGGCTTGGCGCTGGAAAGGGTCATTGTTACCTTTATTCTGCATTCTTCTGCTTCAGTTTCTTTCAGGTTGTTATTTCGAATAGCAGATTTGGTGGCAGTGATTAGTTCCTCCTATTTTTGAGGAGAAATGTCAACCTTTAGAACCATTGCCAACATGTCCTTCTCTGGTTGTTTTTAGCCTCCTGTGTGGCAAGTTTATAACCTAGTGCTCCTGAAAGTTTGTGTTGTATTCTCCTGTTCCTGCTTGGTGGTTTGTGATGAAGAAGAAGCTTTCCGTTGTAATCTTGAGAACTTTTCTTTTTGTCCTTCCTTGCTTTTTTGATTTTGTGAAAACTAGGACTTTAAAAACTTCTTCCTTCAGAGTTTGAGAAAGAATAGTTGACAGCTTCTAGCAGGTCTGATCAAATCTGTGAGAGAGAGCTTCAATTGTATGGTGGATCTGGCTTATTCCATTATTCAATCCATTCTTCTGCACTGTGTCCTTCGATTGTAAAATTTAGTTTTATGCTGTTAGGGAAGAGTTTTTGTTGTCTGCATCTCAAACTAAAACAAAGATGGTTCCTGTAGTCTGCATGTTTCGCTGACATCTTCCCATACTACCAAACTGCTCCTAGGGTATCTTTATTAAAGTGCGTGGCAAAATAATAGTAAAGATTCTCAGTTATCAAGGATATGCATGAAATGATGAAGGCAGCAGTGGAGCTTTATTCAGCAGAACATCTAGGAGATGTGGTCATGCTTCCTCAGACTTAGGTCATCCTTCCACACCCTGATACCAGCCTGCAATGATGATATTAAGATCAGGATCAAATTATAGAAAAAGAAGTTCTGTGTTTATGTAAATGATTAAATATAATGTAAGGGAGCCCATCATTTTAATTGTCCCAATGAACACATGTAAGGAAAACTACATTAACACGTGATAGAAAAAATTCCATTCTGCTGTACATGACCAGTTTGAACCTAAATTAGATGTTGAGGCTCTCATAAAAACCTACTTGTACTTTATAGTAGAAAAATACAGTGAAACAAAAGTGAAACATCGTAATCAGCAGCAGCATATATGGATATGCAGTATGCATACTGTTACTGTTGTTATGTGCAGGAAAATCTTAAATCAGGCTTGTGGGCTGCAAACACCATGAAAATCCCCTAACTTTACACTAAAAGCAGGAAACAGACCCCGTTATGACCTGCTCTATCACCTGAATTATTCCAGTTCAAAAACTCTTCAATCAGTTGCACCCACAGACTAAACAGAATCTGTTAGAGGATATATTGCTACGTTCGTTGAAATGATGACATACTGATAAATACATAATTATTATGGAAGGTTTGCATGGTCAGCAAGAACAAGCACTGGAACATGATTAAGTTAGATGTAACATCATCTCTTCAGAGGCAAGTGACAGAACATCTGTGGTGCACTTAGCAGCATTCACTGTGTGACAACTGGTGTTATCTCAGTACCTATCCAGCATCTTCTAAATAGACTAGTAGACTAGTAGAACCAACTGCAGCCTGGGTTCTGACTGCTGTCTGTGTGTAGGATACAGAAAGGAAGTGACATCATACCCATGTCTCAGATGGTACTGCTGTTCTTCTTGAAGTCTTTGTAGACAGACTAGTGTATGAGCTTTAGGTCAAAGTTTCCCTCAAAAAGAAAAATTGATAATACTGACCAGAGCTGGCTAGCTAAGAAAAAAAAAACATTAGAGCAGGAAAGAATTACACATTTTACACATTCAATTGGAAACTCCGCCATGTCCAGGATTTTCTTCAGCCGAGGTCCATCCATCCATCCATCCATCCATCCATCCATCCATCCATCCATCCATCCATCCATCCATCCATCTTCAAAACCTGACCTTAGAAATATCTGCTATGAATTATACTCAAATATAAACAATATAAAAATGTATTTAAGTAATATTAATATAAATATATTAATATAAAGAGAACTTTTTGCTGAAAAGGCCAGGGGAATTCAAGTCTGGACACATCCTTCTACCAAAGAGCAGAGGAAACTAGAAACTGTCAAATTATTTAATCTTGGTGCATTATCAGAACACACTGGCAGGTTCTGTTTTTTATAGACAGCATACACATATGACCTCAAGCCTTTTCAGTATATTGAAACTGTCAGACTGTGGCTGTGAGGTTTTTGAACGTAGAGTAAGTTTTGCATGAGGTTCCTGTTTAGTGTGGCAGAAAGTTGTTGGCAGGTTACACCTCAGGTGAGATTTAAGTCACCAAGACTGACATGTAAAGATTCGCCTGTTGCCGGAGCTGTAGATTTAACTCTTTAATGATGTGGTGATTCATTTTGACAGACCAACTGAAGACAGGTTTCATTGGTTAGGATGTTCAACCCAACAGCCACCAAGAACCACTAAGGTTCAAGTTGATCATAACCTTGAAAATGGTCGAACACCACAGTCCACAGCGAAGCCACTTTAATATGATGACAATGGACTGAAAAGCAGGCTCGCCAAGAAAGAAGGTCCAAACTTATCGAAAACCAGGAGCTGCCCACATGGACAAGCAAATACCCTCTGGAGAAAGGATTCATAGTCAGATGAGACAAAGGCTGAGCTGTTTGACCTCATTCACAATAAATATGTAAGCATGGTGGTGGCAACGTTATGCTGATGGTGTATTGGACAAACTGAACATAAAATTGACTTTACTCTTATTCAGCAGCTAGATGTTTGAAACTTGAACACAGCTGAGTGTTCCATCTGGAAAATAATCCCAAACACCCATCCAGACCCATCCAGACAAGTTTTAATGGATAAAGCCTGCTGACATTAAGCTTAAGGATTGATCTAGGTAAAGCTTTAACCTGAACTCTCTAGAAAACTGATGGTCTGAGCCAGGAAACCAGCCATTTAAATAAACTCTATTATTTATCATATACATCACCAATCAAAAGCCACCCAGAATGATGGCAGAGGCTTGGGTTAAGGTTACTTTTATACATGTCATTTGCTAGGGAACATTAATCCAAATATAGGGGGGGGGGGGTACGTATATACACTCATATTCAATAAATGAGATTATTGAAAAGTTAATTTATTTTGGTAACTCAATTCACTGTGTAAAACACATTATAAATTAATTCCACACAGATTTCAAGCAATTATTTCAGCTAATGAGCACATTAGAATCAGAATCTGCTTAATTGGCCAAGAATGTGGGAAGAAAAGAGGAATTTTACTTCGATTTCCCAGGCCTACAGCATACAGACATTAGGCAGAAATATATAAGCTTTAGAGGAAATACAATATAAGATAAAAGATAAAATGAACACTGTGTGCATATATGTGTACAGCTATTTTTAAATAAAGAAAAAAATAAAAGAAAGACTGGTTGTAGTAGTGCTAATATGCTAATTTTGTTTCCCAGCAGAGTAGCTGACTACTCCATGCTGTATGGTGTTCATCAGAGAGACAACCTGGGGAAAAATGTGGCATCTTGTTTGTTGCAGTTTTTTTGGATGAGCCAAACCACACAGAGATGGATGAGCACAAAACACACTAAATGATGGCAGTGTAGAAGATGATCAGTTCTTCCGAACAGTGTCGATGTATGAAGACAACCTCAGGTTCCGAGAAATTGTGGTTCCTAGAAACCTGTAGTGATCATAGTAGATGCAATGTTGTTGAGGATGGTGAGGGGAGTTCTCCGGAAGTTCATAGTCATCTACACAGTCTGGAGTGGGTTAAGCTCCAGGTGGTTCTGACCGCTACAGCGGACCTGATTCACCTCCTGTCTATATGTAGACACGTCATTGTCCTGGATCAGACTAGTGACAGTGGTGTCATCTGCACCACTGGAGCCGGTGCTGATGGGTCTTGTGCAGGAGAAGATTTCCCCCAACCTCACCTGCTGCTGCTGGTCAGTCAGGAAGTTGATGATCCACTGACAGGTGGAGGCTGGCACTGTAAACTAGGTGAGCTTCTGGTAGAGGTTGTCTGTGTTGATGGTGTTGAAGATGTTGAAGGCCAAACTAAAGTCTACAACCAGGATCCTGGAGTACATCTCTGAGTGGTTGAGGTGGTGCAGGATGAAGTGTAGTCCCAGGTTTGACAGCTGTCCGGTAATAATGAGGCAGGTTTAAAATGCAGTCTGGGTAAATCATTCAATGGTTACCATAAGTGTTTTTCCAGTTAAAAGAGCTTCCCTTGCTGTTGGACAGAGAGAATCAGTTCTTTGTAGCCAAACTGTCCAGCCAAAAATAGTTTGCACCCAGAGACTAGCAGAACCCTGTCTGCTCTCAGCATTGACTCATGCTATTTAAAGCTGCTCTGCATGTGAGTCATTGCTGCCATGGTAACCAGCAAATAAACTGTAAGACTTCCTGCAAAACGGTAACTGAGCACATGTGTTTCCAGTGTTGAGCATAAAACAGAGAGAACCATGTCAGGGGAGGGAACAATCTGTTGTTCAGCATATCCTGCTGTACCACATGTTTCTATTCTCTGCATGAACAGACACAGAACCGAGTTTTTCTCACTGGCTGACATTAAATCAGACTTAACCTTTCCTGCTTTAGATCACTTTGGATCACTGAAATTATTTCTATGGGCCAGAAGGTCATATACATTCCCTAGAGACACTGGGTACTATGTATGCCCTTAACCATTTTAATGAATGAACTACAGAGTTAAATGAAGGCACCAGTTCTGTCAGGAGGAATGGCCCAAAGTACTTTTGTAAGAGGCTTTTGGAAGGAGGCCCAAAACATTATTGACCCATGTCAGAGAGTTTAAAGGCAATTCTACTGAATTCTGAGGAAACGGATGAACATTTCTAGAATAAGTAATAAACAAATCTGTCTCTCATTATTCTGGTGTTTAAAAAGTAGAAATAATTTAGAGGTTTAGTCTGATTTAATGTCAGTGTTTGTGAATATGTGATTTCAGCTGTATATGTTAAGTTTTTTCTCATTGTTTCTGGAGATGAAACGGCTCTGTCCACTGTTGGACTCTAACCATGTCTCTCATGTTTTTGTCATGCAGACTTTAACGTGGGAGATGCCGTTGTTCCAGGTGAGCGATTCTCCCTAGATGAACACAATTGGTAATCTACCAAAGTAGAAACATTAACTCATTTATTTTTATTTGTTTAGTTCCAATATCACAAAAACCCAAAGAGCAGCCAGTGAATCCGAAGAAACCTGGAAGTGATGGTTTGTATCTCTGCACGTTCCATCCCAGTCTGAAGAAATTACTGCAGCCCCACACACACATCTTCCTGCTTCATTGGATTATGCCGTGTTTTGGTGAAGCTTTGTGTGTTTTCTTCTAGAGGAAGTAAAATGTTGGGCCTGGCAGTCATATCAGCAACAAGGAACCAGTTTAATGTGACATCAGCGCAGACACAATATTAACCAATTATCAACCAGCAACATGAACATTTTGTACTGTGCAACGGTCAAAAAATTGCTTTAAGAACTGATGAGATAAAGTTATTTTCTGTCCTCTGTGCCTCCAGTAAATAATATCTATTAGGAGGTGGATCATGGTTCAGAAGATGTAACTGGTCCAAACAGGGATCTGTCACCACTCAATAGAGACAGGGTGTTCAGTAGGAACTGGTCAGCAAATAGGAATTTAATGTCACACCCTGAGAATAAATAAAGTTATGGGTTTTTTTTTAATCCTGGAAGGAAATATGTCGTTTCAGTCTGACGGTATTTGTTTCCAGAGCCAGTTGGGAATATGTTTCCTCAGTGATTCCATCAAATTTCACAAGGACTATTATCTCCAGAAAAACTTTGAAATGATGTTGATGTAAGTTTGATCTGCTGTGTATCTGAGCTGCTTCAGAAGTAAAACCGTTGAAAGTTCCGAGACGCATTAGCATTTCTTCAAGGGAGGGGCAGTGAGACACACGGAAAAAACCAAAACAGATACCACTCTTTCTTTTCTGACAAGCATGACCCAGATGTTGTCACGCACAGGTTGCTATGGCTACCTTTTCAGACATGAAACCATGATTGTTTCATGTTGCTGCAGGGCCTGAAGAGCTCGCTGCCTCAAAAAGAGTAATGCCTCAGATGGCTGAATAGAACATGGCTGAATGGGCTTTACTTTCCTGAAAGACTTCCTGAACTCTGTAGTACATGCAGAACCCATCATACAGTGGCTGAGTTTGTTGAACATGTTTTAAACTGAGTACATTGTGTAGTGATCAGACAGGGTTGAAACAGGACCATGTTTTACCTGGATGAACCATCGATTCGGAATCTGTGGCCTTTTGTCCTGCAGGGATAATCAGTTTATACCTCTCTTTGGTCTTCTGTTTTAAAGTGTGGCATCTGAGCTGCTCTGCTTCTCTCCTCTTCAGGTGGGCTGGACATTTTGGATGGATTTAGGGTTAATTTCCCTTTGGGATTAATAAAGTATGTTTGAATTGAATTGAATTGAATTTGGACTAGGTAAAAAAACATCCGCTTTCCAGAACTACAGATAAGCACATGACTAATAAACCAGCAGCATTGTGATCATCATTTTGGAACTAAAAGGCATTAATGTGTCCCAGTTTAGCTGCTCCTCAGACCTATCTTACTGCAAATGTATTAATGTTTGTCCTTTCTTATTTCATTGTTAACGTTTTATTTGTACAGATCCAAAAAAGCCAAGTTCGGGAGATTCTGGTAGGTTGGGGTCCCATATTTCTGTAGTTTTACTGTAGCTTGTAGATGCAATAGAGCAGATGCGAAGACTAAATAGGGACCCATGTTTTCATCCGTTAGTATATTGGTGAAGTCACCTGATCAGGGGTGCTTTCTCCTGCAGGTGGCTTTGGGTTTAATCTGGAGGACGCTCTCAAACCAGGTAGGAAAAAAAAAAAAAACAGGAGGTTTGTCTGACTTTAAATGCTCCATGCTTCTCTATTGTCTAAGCACAGTTATATACAGAATAGTGAAAAGTCTTCATACACCACATTTTGTCACATCACAAACATTCATAGATTATTTCATTTATAAATATGTAGAAAACTATGGAACATTTTCCTAGTGTGAAAGCTTGTGTGAAACTTTGTTAGGAACTGTAGATTTATTTTCCAGTATTTAATCTAAATGTAGGGCAGAGAGTTGCATTACATGCTTAATCAGATGTTGAGGTTCTGTCCCTGTGTGCAGGCTCCACCCTAGAACCAAAGAAACCTGCAATCAAATCTCCAAGTGGTGGAGGTGAGTGAACAGCTGGTGCTGTGTGAAAGCAGCTTCATCCATTAACTGAAGCTGTCTGGCCCAAATCTAAAACTGTGAAGCTCCAATGAAGGCTGAGTTCACACATTGCAAAGCGCCAATCAGAGCCCATGGTGCACATTGATTTGTCTTGATATGTGGGAGGTGCATCCTGTTCTGTGGTTAGAACCTGAACTGCTCTATGTTGGTGATTTCGTCTAGGAGGAGGACACTTTGATGACAAAGACCTGTTTGATGTTAGCGATGGGGGCTACAAGCCCGATGGAGGACGCTCTGGAGGTAAGAACAAATCAGTTTTTTATGTTTAGATCTGCCTGATAGCTGATGTTCTGCAGTGGTTTGAGGAGACTAGAATGTCATGCTTCCAGTCTGGTTCCATTGCTTGGACCAAAGGTCCAGTAAGCTGCTAGTGCTGGCCATCAGCAGGTAGTAGTTTGTGAGAAAGCCTCTGTCTGGTACCAACATGTGTGGCAGTGATAATATTTCTCTGCACATTTGTAACCCATCACACAGATTTCTTGTAACAAACTGTAATTAGTCTCAGACATTTCCTTTTGACAGAACAACTGCCAGTTCTGTTTTGACTCTATCCACTCATGATCATTTCTATGGAAGCAAATCGTTACCATATTTCAAATAAAAAGCATTTTCAGGAATGCTTTTTCATTTTAAGAATGTGGTTGCATTATTTGACCCATAAATGAAATTAGTAATCATTAATCCTATTTGCATTTGCATTTTCTTCTTCAAGACTGCTCATTCTTTCACTTAATTAAAATGAAAATGAAAAAGACATTTGAGATTTATTTTTCAAAATGTACTCCAGCAAATAGATACCAAAATTCAATATGAAATGTAAAATTTAAAAATGAAAAAGCATTTCCAGAAATGCTTTTTCATTTTAATAATGTGGCTGCATTATTTGACCCATAAATAAAATTAGTAATCAATCATCCTATTTGCATTTGCATTTTCTTCTTCACGACTGCACATTTTATGCCATAATCAAAAAGAAAACAAAGCAGACATTGCTTTTTCGTTTTTGTGATCTGCCCGCAAAGTACTGCCCAGAACTTGAGAACAAAAAAGCATTCCGAGCTGCGGGCGCAGCAGAGTGACGTCAGCAGCCGCTCTTCCTCAGCTCCCTGCTGACCGAGCTACCCATCTTGTTTGGTAGGGGGCGCTGTGCATGTCTGCATTGCATTACATTGCAAACGTGCCGAGAAATTGATTGAATTGCAGCAGAGCCGAGCTCAATTTGTGGCAGTGGCAGGACTAGAAGTTCCGGTGGCAGGCTGTGGCGGAACTGCCACAGCCTGCCACTGGAACTACCACAACCTGCCGCAGGGTGGCAGGGGATTCCGCGAAGATGCCAGAAGGTGCCTGACCGGCCATAAAAGCTTGCCAATGCGGTTGCCGCTGTTTTTGTGGAAGCTGATGCTGATTATCGGCAAATGGGATGTCATTGTTGTTATAGCCTGTTACCTTTAAATAATTATTTCATTATTGATTATTATTTAATAAACAGCTTTAGACCCATAACATAAGGTGATTGTATTTATTTGACATGGAAAATAAATAGCACTATGTGTATGTGTGACGTGCTGAAAGGATGACGAAGATTTATTGCACAAACAGCCGGTTTATTATAGAGCATGAGCGGCTATTCTGAATTGTCACTCACAGAAAATTATAAATAAATGCTTAAAAACACGCTGGATGTCCCAGGCCATAAGGCTGCCACCGGAACTACCAGTTCTGCCTGGCACTGCCACAAACTGAGGTGGGCCCTGCTGCAATTCAATCAATTTGCAATGTAATGCAATGCAGACGTGCACAGCGCCCCCTACCGAACAAGATGGGTAGCTCGGTCAGCAGGGAGCTGAGGAATAGCGGCTGCTGACGTCACTCTGCTGCGCCCGCCGCTCGGAATGCTTTTTCGTTCTGGGCAGTACTTTGCGGGCAGACCACGAAAACGAAAAAGCAATGTCTGCTTTGTTTTCTTTTTGATTATGGCATAAAATGTGCAGTCGTGAAGAAGAAAATGCAAATGCAAATAGGATGATTGATTACTAATTTTATTTATGGGTCAAATAATGTAGCCACATTCTTAAAATGAAAAAGCATTTCTGGAAATGCTTTTTCATTTTAAAATTTTACATTTCAAATTGAATTTTGGTATCTATTTGCTGGAGTACATTTTGAAAAATAAATCTCAAATGTCTTTCTTTTTCATTTTAATTAAGTGAAAGAATGAGCAGTCTTGAAGAAGAAAATTAAAATGCAAAGAGGATTATTGATAACTAATTTCATTTATGAGTCCAACAATGCAGCCACATTCTTAAAATGAAAAGGCATTTCTGATAATGCTTTTTCATTTGAAATATGGTAACTATTTGCTTCCATACATTTCTCACTCATCCGTCATCATTTAAATTATCTGATCTTCATGCTAACAGCTTGATGCCCTGAGGCATTAAGTAAAACTGTTGCTTATTGTTGTTATATCTCAATGTGGAAGGAATTTGTTTTTCTTCCACTAAAGAAACAGAGAAGAAGAGAAAAACTGCAGGCATTTTACTGAAACTAAAACCACATGGTTGTTTTGGTTTTTAGCATGATTATATTAAGAGCTTTTTAAAGTATTCATGCACCTTGAATTTTTTATGCATTCAACCTTCTTTCCTCTCTGAAACATAGTTGTGGCAGCATCATGCTGTGGGGATGCTTTTCTTTACCAGGGCCAGGGAAAGTGGTCAGGGTGGTGGGAAAATGGATGGAGCTAAATCCAGGACAATCCTGGAAGAAAACCTGTCAGTGGTGAATCACAGAAGCGGGCCTGCAAAAAATGTGAGATTGTGGTGGAAGTTTACCTTCCAGCAAGACAACCACCCTAAACATACAGATATAGATGCTATTGGATTACAGATTCATGTGTTAGAATGACCTAGTCAAAGTACAGACCTAAATCCAACTAAGAAACTGTGACAAGATCTAAAACGAATATTCACATATGCTCTCAATCCTGATCTTGAGCTGTTTTGTCTGCAGATGTTCAAAGCTGCTATAGACAAATCCAAAGACCTGCAGCCAGGTGGTCCTACAAAGTAGTGGCTCAGGATGGCTGAATACAAATGCAACTACCGTACATAGTTATGCACTGCTTTGTGTTGGTCTGTCACATAAAATCAATTGAAGGTTGTGATATGGATGGGAAAAGTGTGGAATTTAAGAGGTGTGAATACTTTTGTGATATTGTATATGATGCAGCAGGTCTGTTAACCTTTAATAAATGGCAAAACCTCTCAGGTCATTTTCATGACTCAACCAAACCCCAGTAACACATGAAAAACGTGTCAGCAAATTTTGAATTTTCAAAAGATGTAAAACAGTTTTGCTGACAGTTTCATTGTTGCTCTTTCAAGTCTGCATCATTTAAAAGATAATAAACCTCTAACCTGACAAATTTGACTTCTTTTGCACCAGGTCGTGCAGTGGACCCTGGCTACGATAATCAAGGTATGTTCCTATGCTTTTGGTATGTGGGCAGTAGAACAGCTGGAGCTCAGAAAGCAAGGCGGAGCTACGCAGCTTTTTAGTGTAGTTTTTAGGAGGGACTCTAATCTTTAGCTCTGGTGCTTTCAGCTGCATGTTCCTGACTGTAGCAGCACTTTGTAGCTTTTAAAGCTGTGAAGATTAAGCAGTGCTCTATGAATATGAAAGTGCCTTGTGATGTAAAAGCACTGTAAGTGCTCAACATTAAAATTGAACAGTAATGTGCAAAGGCTTTTAGTCATCCACCTTCACTTCAATGCCAAGAATCCAGTCTTTAAAGTGATCTTGATCAATAGTTCTCTAGCCGGTGGTCTGTCTGCTTGAAAGCAAAAACAAAGGATGGATGACTTTTATCATTTTACCATTTGGAAGGTGTTATATCTGATTTGCCTTGTGTCATAATTAGCCATAAGATCTGGGAAAACAAGAGACGGTGGCTCCTACAGTCACTAAATACTGCTAAAGGGATTTAGCTATTTTTATTAAGACAATGTGTTGTAAACTTTACTATACTGTACTGAGTATTATGTACCACTCTAGATTGACTTGCTTTCTGTTTTTTTTTTCACAGGTGGAGCTGATCAACCTCAAGGTAAATCATTTCTTCTATAAAATGTGCTTCAAACTTTTTTGACATAAGAATCAGTAACTAAAATGAGAAACCAGTACCTGGAAGGAGAACCATTCTTTTCACTCAAATCTCTGCCAAAGTATTCTGAATCAGAGTCAGCTTTAGGCTGCACAGTGGTGCAGTTGGTAGCACTGTTGCCTTGCAGCAAGAAGGTCCTGGGTTCAATTCCTGGCCTGGGGTCTTTCTGCATGGAGTTTGCATGTTCTCCCTGTGCATGCGTGGGTTCTCACCGGGTACTCTGGCTTCCTCCCACAGTCCAAAGACATGCCTGTTAGGTTAATTGGTCTCTCTAAATTGACTGTAGGTGTATGAATGAGTGTGTGCATGGTTGTTTGTGTGTTGCCCTGCGATGGACTGGTGACCTGTCCAGGGTGTACCCTGCCTCTTGCCCGTAGACTGCTGGAGATAGGCACCAGCCCCCCCGTGACCCACTATGGAATAAGCGGTAGAAAATGAATGACTGACTGACTGAGAATCAGCTTTATTGCCAAGTTCGTTCATACAAACAAAGAATTTGACTCCAGTACACTTTGCTCTCTATTTTTTTGTTTTTTGTTTAATGCGTTATAAGATATATTTATTTATATATTTTTATGCATATATCTTTATGTCCTTAAATATACATATTTACAAAGCTGCGTTATAAGATGTATTTATGCATATATCTTTATGTCCTTAAATATACATATATACAAAGGTGCATTTGCAACTTCGGTATGCAGTTGTTTGGTACTCTATTAAATGTTCATCAGAGAAACAGCCTGGGGGAAGAAACTGTCTCTGTGGCGGCTGGTTTTAGTAAACACTGCTCTGTAGCAACGGCCTGAAGGTAAAACTCTAAACAGTTTATGTGCAGGGTGTTTGGGGTCTGCAGAGATTTCTGCAGCTCTTTTTCTGACCCTAGACCTGTATAAGTCCTGGATGGAGGGAAGGTCAGCCCTGATTATTCTCTCTGCCGACCTGATTATTCATTGCAGTGTGTACATGTCCTGTTTTGTGGATGAGCTGAACCACCACTGACTGTTCATTCAGGACAGACTGAATGATGGCAGTGTAGAAGATGACTAGCAGCTCCTGTGGAAGGTTGTACTTCTTGAGTTGCCTCAGGAAGTACAGTCTCTGCTGGGCCTTCTTCCGAACAGTGTCTATGTGTGAGGACCATCTCAGGTCATCAGAGATGGTGGTTCCTAGGAACCTGAAGTGGTCCACAGCTGACATGGTGTTGTTGAGGATGGTGAGGGCTGTGGTGATCTCCGAAAGTCCACCACCATTTCCACAGTCTTGAGTGGGTTGAGTTCCAGGTAGTTCTGACAACACCAGTGTACCAGCCGATCCACCTCCTGTCTGTATGCAGACTCATCACCATCCTGGATCAGACCAATGACAGTGGTGTCATCTACAAACGTCAGGAGTTTCACGGACGAGTTCGCTGAAGTGCAGTCATTTGTGTACAGGGAGAAGTGGAGTGGGGTTAGAACACAACCCTGGGGGGCACCATTACTTATTGATCTGGTGCGGGAGAAGATGCTCCCCAGTCTCACCTGCTGCTGTCTGTCCGTCAGGAAGCTGTTGATCCACTGACAAGTGAAGGCTGGGATGTTGAGCAGGGTGAGCTTTCAGTGGAGGATGTCTGGTATGATGGTGTTGAAGGTCGAGCTGAAGTCTACAAATAGGATCCTGGCGTACGTCCCTGGACGGTCGAGGTGTTGCAGGATGAAGTGTAGACCTAAGTTGAGAGCATCATCTGCCCTCCTGTTTGCTCAGTAAGCAAACTGCAGGGGGTCCAGCAGGGGGCCTGTGATGTCTTTCAGGTGCTTCAACACCAGCCGCTCAAAGGATTTCATGACCACAGACATCAGGGCTACAGGTCTGTAGTCATTTAATCCTAGGATGGTGGGTTTATTCATAAACTTTTGCACATTTTGTCTCATTGCAACCACACACATCATGCATCTTATTGGAGACCAGCAAACAGTACAACAGAAGATGCGGATGTATTTAGTCCCCTTCACTCTGAGACAACCAAGAAAAAATGGCATTAAGGCATAGCAAACCTGTGGAAGAAGCTGCTCTGATCAGAGGAATGTGAACTCTACAACAAAACCCTGCACATGGTGGCAAGTTAACCTTGCACAACACCCTATCCCCACTGTGAAACATGGTAGTGGCAGCATCGTGCTGTAGGAATACTTGTCTTCAATTGAGAATCTGTGGCAAGACTTAAAAACCACTGTTCACAGACATCTTCCTTTCAATCTTGAAGAATATGAAACAGGTTTGAGTCTGTGGATGTGCACAGCTGCTGGAGACATAGATCCAAAGACTAGCTAGGGCTATGTCTTTGGGGCTATGTATAGCTGACAAAGGGCTAAATAAGCATAGACCAAGGAGGACAACAGGATGAATACAAATGCTTGTAACACTTTTCAGAGTTTTTATAGATAAAACTGTATTGTCTGCCACTAAATGTTGCTGTTCAAACATGTTGAGGGGTGTGAATAGTTTAGTACTGTATTTGTTGAAACCTTTGCCTTTCCCTCACACTGATGCAGTCCCCAAACTTAGCAAGGATTTGAATCTGTTAAGTCTTGCCCAGCAACATACCCCAGCAGAGGCTGGTACTACCGCTGCTGATACTGGGTTTCACATGTGTGAAAATCAGTGTGTCGTCATGGTGAACAGAGTATGTAGCCAGCACTCCTCCTTCCTACCTTTGTGTGTGTTATCTCTCTGTGGGCACACTGATGTCTACCTTCTGGATTGATGTTTTCTGGAGTTTATTTGGGAATTTCCTGTTTCTTTTCCAGAGGAAGCTGTTTCTCCAGCTTCTGTTTTTTCACTCCCCCAACAGAGCTTAATCATACCTTCAATGTAAAAACTGTGGTGAAACCACTGATGGTTGATCATTGTGTATTACTCTGGTTGTCTGATTACAACACAGGGACTGTGATTTGGACCTCTGCTGAATGTCCTTGTGTTTCCTGTAATAGTTGTGTGGAAGGCCCAGTTTCATGCTGCTGTTGTCAGCCCTGGTCTGGTTTCTTTTAGCTAAAACCCTGCTTCGAATGTGTGTCGTTGCAGATCCAGACCTTCTGTGGGGCCAAATCCTGAAGATGCTAAATGCTAACATGCCAGAGGAATTCTTTATGTGGATGTCCAACTTAAAGCAAGTTATAAGCCCTCTTTTAGAGAGGGCCATGGAGTTCCTGCAGGCTCTGCCATGAGCGGGTACACCGCTTGAGTTTTGCTTCAGAATTAGATGGACCCATGCTGTTTGTTAACAGAACCATCCCAGCTTTATATTTTATTTGGCTGCAGTTCTCCTGTATCTAAGATTTAGCCTTGTGGTGTCTTTTTAATGCTCCTGTAGGGTTAAAACAAAACTTTTCTGTCTCAGAAGTTGTTGTTTTACCTAAAGGAATACGTAACTGTCTTGTGTAAAATCAGCTGGACTCTTTTCCTCTGGCCACAGGGACGTGCTAAGACTTGCTGGGACTGTGGGACTGTTCTACTTTATTGGACTGTTCATATATTTTTAGCTAAATGTTTATAAACAAGACATAAAAATAACTGTACATGAAAAATCTTGGTAACATGGTGGGATTCAGACTTCTTTACATGTTTTTTTGTTTTTTTTTACTGTTGGCTTGCTTTATCCTTAAGGTAAATAAAATAAAACCCTTGTGGTGTTAAATGTAGCAATGGACCAGTCAGGGTTTTATTTTGATTTCCAGTTTCTGTAAATTCGATTTTAACCAATTCAGATTTTTTTTTCTAAGAATGGAAGACAAAAAGAAGATAGGTAGAACATTATTTTTGTGCAGTTTTTCTGCCCTGAGTGATCATTAATCATTTCTTTTTATATAAGAAGTGAGACCAGAACCGCACAAACCGTAAGAACTGTGAGCTGCACATCAGAGCAACTTTCTCACAGTTGCTTTACATGTAAAAACAGGGAGAGATTTCATTTTGCTTTGGAAAGCTTCATATGGATCTGGAAAGTAGACAGTTAGTCATGCTCTTTAGGGTTTAGCTGGTAAGTTCTGAAATCCTCAGTACATCTGTTTATACATCAAGACAAATGACCACCAAACCTAGAATTAACTCCCATCTCACTCCTCCTGACATCTAACTGATTATATCTGGAACCCTTTGCTGGTGTCGCAAGCTAACATTAGCATGTTCCCTCATGGTTTTCATATGACTTGTTAGAATTTTGAAAAATGTTTATTAACTCAGCACCCTGTTCAACTGCATACTTTAAGGACTTCACAAACTTTAATTTCTGCTATCTGGTTCTGTCAGAGACCTGGTTCTCTATGCTGTCTGGTTCTGTCTGCAGCCTGGTTCTGTCTGCTCTCTGGTTCTGTCACATTTTAGTTCTCTGTCTTTCAGCTGGAAGTATTTTCAGTCTCGGCTCCAACAGCTTTCCTGTCGGCCCAGGGAGGTCACTCTGAGGGTGTTGGTTCTGCGTTGCTTCTGGTGGTTCTGCCAGGACTTCCTCTTTTTTGGTATTTAGAACCAAATTGTAAACAGCTGGATTGTCTCAATTGCAGATGTATGAAGATAAAACAGAATGAATCTTGATGTTACTTTAAAGAATGAAATGGTAAATGGACTGAACTTATATAGCGCTTTTCCAGTCACACAGACCGCTCAAAGCGCTTTACACTAGAGCCACATTCACCCAATCGCACTCACTAACGCTCACACATTCATACACCGATACGCAGATCGGTAGGCAACTTGAGGTTAAGTGCCTTGCCCAGGGGCACATCAACATATGGCAGAAGGAAGCTGGAATCGAACCCACAACCTTCTGATTGCAAGACAACTACTCTTCCTACTATTCCACAGCCAAGTATCAGCCAACTGGATCAGGTTTGATAAATCCGGTTGCTCTGTTCTTCTCTAAATCGTCATTAAGAAACATATGGATTCTACTTTAAGATGCAGCACTGGGTCTAATTCCCGATCTAATGAGACATGCTTTAAAAAAAACAAAACAAGTATGCATTCAGTTTAACTCTGAAAGATGAAAACATATCACATGTTCATGACTTATTTGAAAACTAATTTTAAAGGCTTAGCGAGGTCAAAACTTGACATGTACAGCAAACACCTTCCTACCTGTGGAACAGAGGATGCTTTGAGCTCAGTCTCAGTCTTGGTCAGAGGAGTGAAGACGTGTCTTTCTGTGCATGGATATGTACGTAAAATCTTAGATATGTGAGCTTCAAAGAGGCTGGACATATCTTTAGTTTGATGTTCCTCTAATCTACAGAAAATAATTGTGGATCTGGATGAATATAAATGCGTCAGGTTATGAGGTGCACAGTCTGCCTTTAGGAACATATGACTGAACATGATTACTTTCAGCCAATCAGTTACGTGTGCTGACTCAACAGAATATTAATCCCAGCAGCCTGGACACATTGCTCTGTCAGAACTCTTCATGGTCATGTTCACTGCAGTGAATCGTGTTTCTATGGGCTCACTGCTACAAATATAACAGCATTCTAGTTGCTGTTAAAATCAATAAACTGATGGAAAGAACTGAGATAAAATAATCTTTTATTCCTCAGCGTTTGCTCTGATATTCCATAAAATGTTTTATGATTATTTAGATGCGAGTCAGAGTGATGCTTCCAACCAGTGATGTTATGAAACTGATAAATGGGAACAAAAATAGGTTCTGAGGCCTTGGTATGACGTGTCCCCAGCACCCAAGACCAAAACAGTGATCAAAACAGATTAGTGTGTTGTTTGTTGTTTGTACAGCAGCATGAATCTGTGTTACAGTGCAGTTTGCTCCAGGTGTGTGTGCGCTCATGTGAGTTTGTCGTTACTCCTTTCAATGGCATTAGAGTAAATGTTGCATAGTAATAACAAAGCCAACTCAGTGGATGGATGTTGTTTCTTTGTATGTTCTGCTGTCATGGCTTCATGCCATGACAGCAGAACATACAGTTGCATTACTGTATGTACAGAACTACGAGTTGCATTACTCGTGGTCAGCATTCAGGGCACTCTGCTTACAGATCCATGCCAACTTCCCCAACATGCATTAAAGTTGCTTCTTACAGACTTGTTTCGCTCTGTGCTGGTACTGGGTTTTATCAGATGTTGCTGGGCTACTTACTGTTCTTCTTTGAATGCTAATAAATAGATGAATTTTGCGGCATTATTTTGCGTGAATGCTTTGAATCTTGAATTTGTTTCATTTTGCAATAAAACATTGATGTGTAATTTTCTTTTGTGTTCCTGAACTTGTTTGATCCATTAAAGAGCCAGGATCTGTAATCAACAGTGGATGGCAAACCCTTTTCACATTTAATCAAATTCCAAAGACAGACTTCTATGGATTTTATGTTCTAGATCAACACAAAGTAGTGCAGAATTGTTTAGTAAAAGGAAAATTATGCATGGGTTTCCAAATCTGAAAAGTGTGGCATGCATGTGTTAATTTGGTTCCTCAAGTCAGAAGAACCATTTTATGCTGCAATTAGTTTCCCTGCTGGAATGTGAACCTCCACCCCATTCTCAAGTCTTCTGCAGCCTCTAAAAGGTTCTCTTTCAGGATTGACCAGAATCCCTGTTCCTGTTGAAGAAAAGTATCTACACAGCATGATGCTGCCATCATCACGTGATTTATTAGCGAGTCAACAGATTAGCCAGGGTTATTCCCCCAGTGTCTCAGTGCTCCTGTGTGTGCCAGTGCAGGCTCTGCCCTGTGGACTGGGGGTGTTCACTTCCTGCTTTCAATCATCAGCAATTTCACTATTAAATTAGGTTTAAGGCCCCCTTGTGGATAACGGTAGTCATTGCAAGATTAAACCAGCACTCATTTTCATGTTGAACCGCTTCTTAAAAACATCCACTCAGCACTCACTCACACAAGAATTTATTGTTTAATTTTAATGTATATCTGTTATATCTTAGTGTTTTGGATTAATGTCATTATTTTTTTAAAACATTTTCTTTGACAACAGACATTCATGCACAGTATAGAAATTATATTAGGAGTTTAACACATTTAGATGATGTTAACTGCTGCTTAATATGATAACCTGAAAATATAAGCTGAAAAAAATCAACATAACAGAAACATCCTGCTATTTATATTTACAATAATGTAATCTAAAAAAATAATAAATATAGAACAATTCGCTTTAATTCACACGATTAGCTATGATACCAAACATTATTTCAAGTGATTTTTTTTTTCCACCATGAAAAAAAACACAGGTGAAACAATAATTTTTATTATGTTACCTCAGTTTTTCCCAGTACTTGTAAATGCAAAAAGAGTGTAAATAAATAAATAAACCAGTCCAAGGTGAATGAAATCATTGAACCAAATATTTTGTGTTTCTTGTCTCTCTGCAGCAGAAAGTTCTGGACCAATAGCAGGAATCATTAGTGCTGTAGGAGTTGCTCTGGTGGGAGCTGCATCCAGTTACTTTGCTTATCAGAAGAAGAAGCTCTGCTTCAAGATGCAGGGAGGTCAGTGTTCACATCTGCATTTCCTCTAACCACTCTTAACAACATCCTCATTCTGATCAGAGCATGACTTGTTCAGGTGCAGACCCTGAGAGTGGGAAGAGTCATCAAGGAGGTCGGTCTGACAACCAAGGTACGTCTCTGTTGATTCCCACATTATTAACTGCTAATGTATCATTAACAGTAGACATACTTCAGTAAAATGGAACACCTTCACATGGAGACTGACCAATAATGATACTGCGGATCATATAGTTGATGCAGCTGATTTGTTTTTAGTTGTCATTAAAATATGTAGGATACAAAAGTATTCACACAGATGGACCCTTTTCACATTTTGTCCCTTTACAGCCTCAAACCTTAGTGGATTTTTGGGGGATTTGTGGGACCGACCAACAGGAAGCTGTACATAGCTTGGAAGTGAAGGAAAATGATAAATGGTTTTCAATATTTTTTACAAATAAAAATCTAAAAAGAATAGTATTTGTATTCAGTCCCGTTTATTCTGACACCCCTAAATAAAATGCAGTGCTATACATCTATATTTACCAAAGCAGTGACTTTTTTATGTTGTGTTTTGAAAACTGTTTCCTTCCACATCCCCATGCATTTCTCTATGTTTGTGTCAACTGAGGGCAATTATATCAGTCTTATAATAAAAACTGAACATATGCATTACAAAATCAATCTGCAGGAGGAATTCTCCATTTTTAGGAAGTTATTTTATTGCATAATTTAAGCAGGGAAGGAGTAATGTGATTTTGAATATTTATTAAAAGCAGGATTTATTTACAATCAAATTATTTACACGTAATCTGCTAGTATATTAATACTCTAAATACTGCCCTCGTACCCGTACTCGTCGTCTTCCGCTTTATCCGGGACTGGGTCGCGGGGGCAGCAGACTCACCAGAGACACCCAGACGTCCCTCTCCGTAGACACCTCCTCCAGCTCTTCCGGGGGGAAGCCCAAGGCGTTCCCAGGCCAGCCAAGAGACATAGTCCCTCCAGCGTGTCCTGGGACGCCCCCTGGGCCTCCTCCCAGTGGGACGTATCTGGAACACCTCCCGAGGAAGGCATCCAGGAGGCACCCGTTATAGATGCCTGAACCACTTCAACTGGCTCCTCTCGATGTGGAGGAGCAGCGGCTCTACTCCGAGCCCCTCCCGGATGGCCGAGCTCCTCACCCTATCTCTAAGGGAGTGCCCGGCCACCCTATGGAGGAAGCTCATTTCAGCCACTTGTACCCAGGTTCTCGTTCTTTCAGTCATGACCCAGAGTTCATGGCCATAGATGAGGGTAGGAACGTAGACCGACCAGTAAATCAAGAGCTTCGACTATCGGTCGGACTCTCCACTCCAATACCCTGGCGTAGGCCTTACCAGGGAGGCTGAGGAGTGTGATCCCCCTGTAGTTGGAACACACCCTCTGGTCATCCTTCTTATGAAGGGGGACCACCACCCCAGTCTGCCAATCCAGAGGCACTGTCACCGACCGCCACCCAATGTTGAAGAGGCGTGTCAACCATGACCGCCCCACAACATCCAGAAACTTGAGGTATTCAGGGCGGATCTCATCCACCTCCGAAGCCTTGCCACCGCTTTTTAACCACCTCTGTGACTTCAGCCTGGGTGATGAAAGAGTCTAACCCCGAGTCCCCAGCCTCTGTTTTCACCAGGGAATGCTTGATGGTAGGATTGAGGAGATCCTCGAAGTACTCCTTCCACCACCCGATAATGTCCCCAGTCGAGGTCAGCAGCCTCCCACACTCACTGTAAACAGTGTTGGCGAAGCACTGCTTCCCCCTCCTGAGGCGCCGGACGGTTTGCCAGAATCGCTTCTAGCCATTCTCCATGGCCTCACCGAACTCCTCCCAGGCCCGAGTTTTTGCATCTGCCACAGCCCGGGCGGCGGCACGCTTGGCCTCATGGTACCCGTCAGCCGCCTCAGGAATCCCACAAACCAACCACAGCCGATAAGACTCCTTCTTCGGCGTCCCTTACTGTCGGTGTCCATCACTGGGTTCGGGGATTGCTGCCACGACAGGCACTGCAGACCTTACGGCCGCAGCTACCAGCATCAGCATTGACAATAGATACAGAGAACATGGTCCACTCTATGTCTCCAACATCCCCCGGAATCTGGTCGAAGCTCTCTCGGAGGTGGGAGTTGAATACATCCCTGGCCGAGGGCTCTTCCAGATGTTCCCAGCAGACCCTCACTATGCGCTTGGGCCTGCCAAGTCTGTCCGGCTTTCTCCTCTTCCAGCGGATCCAGCTCACCATCAGGTGGTGATCAGTGGACAGCTCAGCCCCTCTCTTCACCTGAGTGTCCAAAACATGCGGCCGAAGGTCTGACGATACGACAACAAAGTCGATCATCAACCTCCTACCTAGGGTGTCCTGGTGCTAAGTGCACTGATGGACACCCTTAAGGTGCGTTCACACCAAACATGATTTCTGCGAAAGGAGCGGCCAATTTTCATGTTATCCCTATGTAGAGGCACGTTCAGGAGCGGAGCGGAGCGGAGCGGAGCGGCGTGGCGTGGTGCAAAGGAGGGCACTGCGCGGAAGGTGCGGCAAGCGAAGCGGGAGTGGAGCGGCGCGATGGACGAGTTGAAAAATCTGAACTTTTTCCTAAATTCGCATCGCGTCAACCAATCAGGGACTGGATGTGGCTTTGACGTAGGGTGAAGGACCAAAGCGGAGAAGAAGCAGTTGTCAATGATGGAGGACCAGATCATAGTGGCGGTGTGCGGCAAGCCAGAGTTGTATGACTCAACTAATTACTTTTACCGAGACAAGTACAGAAAGGACCTGGCCTGGTTATGTTTAGGCACAAATATCTTAAATTTAGGAGATGTGGACATTAAAAATCGGCAGTTTTTTTACTGAGCTGAGATTTATTTACTCACCGAAGACAGATGGACAGGCGTTCAGCAGCGGGGATACAGCGCCGGTAAACCGCGGTGAAGTTAGTTTGAAGTTGGATGTTCAAGCTCCGCGGAGTTAGCGGCATCTAGCTCACGGTTGATTCTATTCAGGCACTCAGATTTTCCACGATTATTTGGTACGGAAACTTATTGGCGGTCCCTAGTGAACCACCGCGCGTCAAAAGAGGGAGCAACAGAGAGCAGCTAGCCAAAATCTGGGTGCCTGACTTGGATCGGCTGGATGCCGCTGGCTCCGCGGAGCTTGAGTGTCCGGTGTCCGGCTTCGGGCTGGCTTCACTGCGGTCGCCGGTAGTTGGCGTCCCGGAGGCCGATTCATCTCCCAACGCGGGGCAGCAGATCTTCGAACTGGGTCCTTGATAGACGGAAGTACCGCTGAAATCGACAGTCATCCAGACGCAGCTCCTGGAGTAAGTGGTGGTTATCTCCGAACTGTTCCCGTACCTGAAGAATCTGGTGAACCCAGGGACATTGATGTCGGTGGCGTTTGTCGGCTCTCCACAGGTAAAACACCATGATTATACGTGAAATCCATGTCCAGCATGTTCAGTTGAAACCAGCAAGCAGCAGATGGAAGCTCCTCCTATTTGATGACGCGGCGAAGCGTTGCCGCTTGTTGCCGAATGCCAACGCGGAGTTCACGCGGAATGTGAAGCGGGCAAAAGCACACAAATGAGGCAAAACATTTGCAGAAATCGCGTTTGGTGTGAACGCACCATTATGCTTGAACATGGTGTTTATTATGGACAATCCATGACTAGCACAGAAGTCCAATAACGAAACACCACTCAGATTCAGATCGGGGAGGACATTCCTCCCGATCACGCCTCTCCAGGTGTCACTGTCGTTTCCCACGTGGGCGTTTAATACTGCCCTATAATGATTAATAATGTAACGGGAAATCTAATAAAACTAATATAAGAAATTTCCTTCACTGTGGCCACGTTGCATTAGACAGCCAATAAGAAAAATTAAATAAGTTACTTTTTGACTTGCAAAACAAATTTCCATGAGGGAGCAGCTTCCTGCTTTCTTGGTTTCCCACATGAAGTCTTTCTATTCAGGAAAAAGGGTTGCATTTCATAATTTCACACATCCTCACAGCTACAAATCCTTACAGCTACACAAGATTAATAACAGATAGTTTTAAAAATATATATTTTTAGGTCTTTTAAGGACACGTTGACATCCAAAGACAACTTTTAATCAGACCAGCATAACAAGGCAATAAAAAATCCGATATCTCAAAAGGTTTTGGATATTAGTGGTTAATTTGTTGGAAGTTATTTACAAATGCTTGTAAAAGGTTAGATCTGAAGTGTTTCTATCCACTACAGATATGGCATAAAATTCCAATAATTTACATCAGTGTTTTAGTTGTAATGTGACAAAACCTAGCTGGTTCAAGCAGGTAGAAAGCTTTTAATGATACTAAGATATATGACATCTTTCTCACTAGGTTGTAGTTGCAGACAGAAACAACTAGATGTTAATGTTTGTGTGGCAGTTATTGGATCTAAGCTGGGTTTCCTGGTTTTAATGTGTTCTACTTGAACTTTTCACAGTTTTGTCACAGTAGTCAATAATTACAGCTAAAGAAAAAATGTGCCTGCCTTGACATGACTGGCTGCTTCTTGTGAAATTGAACTCCTTGTAAGAAATGTGAAAAAAATAATTTACTACAAGAATCACAAGAGGAAATAACCTATATAATCATTTCACTTAGTGAAAATATGGATTCTGAATAAATGCTATGTAAACAAAGTTTGAGTGTGAGCAGCCTAACACCTGCTGGTGAACAGATGGTACTGCTGTAGACTTTGAGGTCAATTTCTGATGCTTTTGTTTATTTGCTTTTCAGTTTTCAGCAACCTGGTCCAGAACAACTAGATCCTCAGGCAGAACTTGATCTGACTTTTCAGCCAACAACCTTAAGACCTTAAGGCCAGGTTGTTATCTTTCAACTTTCAGCTTCAGCAAAGAACACAATAGAATTCTCTGTAATGATTTCAGGGCTTTTATGTTGATGTGTTTTAGCTTTGTGTAACTCTTGTAAACTTTATACTCTGTTTTGTTCTTGTCATGCCTGGTAACCTGTTTCATGTAATGAGTCACAGCAGGAAATCTGCTTGCTCCAGTATCCTCTGTAAAAACCTTGTATCCTGGTTACATCTGGGAAGGACCACCTTGGTGTCTGCTGCCTCAGGTTTCCTGTGGAGCATCTAAACTGTTTCTCTATTTGCATCCCAAATAATCCAAAGACAAGGACAATGGAAGGAACTAAGCCACTGTCCAGGTTCAGTGTTTTCACATAATGAGTCTTCAGCAGAAAGGCTCTAGTTATCCACTGAACTGCTGGAAGACTCACAGAGTGAAACAATTTCTCTAAACAAATGCCTCAGAGCAGCATGGCAAGAAAGAAAATCATTTGTAAAAAAAGACATTTTTAGAACTGAGAGAAAAACCTAGAGCACTTAGTATGATGGGAGCTCTGAGACAAACATGTTTAACATGAAGAAACACGCGTGTGCCTCATTTAGATGTATTTAGTTTTATAAGACGTTGGTCAGAAATCTTCTAATTATGTGGCTGGGTGGGAATCCAGCTGTAGGAGCTTTAATGTAAACTGCTGAATGTCATGTAAAAGAGGGCTAAATAAAAATGCACATGGTAAATGTACAGAATAAGGTTTTGTATGTGTGAATGACCTTTAAACTTAGAAGCCCACGCAGAACTGTAACAAGCTTTATGCTGTTTGAAATAACTAGCCTTCATTTTAATGCTACGTTCTCCTTTTAGTACTGTTTTTTTAATATGTTTACACTGTTTCCTGGTGAACTTTAACACGTCAAACTAAACATGTAAAGTAACTGCTTGGTTAAACTAGCCAACTGGCTGCGAACCTGCCAGTTAGCTGTCTGCTATAGATTAGCTTCAACAACTGCATAAAGCTATAATCCACTTTTTGCATATTGACTTCTTTTTCAGTTGAAAAAAATAAATACTGATACCTAAAAACATGAAACAAGCAGATTTGTTTTTAAAACATTTTGTTTTTTGTCTCTCACAACTACATATCTGTTTATATGTAAGAAACAAAGGCTTTAGCTCAGTCCTTTTCAGAGTTTGTTCTGCTGATTCTGCGGAGTTCATAGAAAACGTTATACCACTCTGTTGTTCTGCTGCTTCATCTAGCTACTGTACTACTATCTTTTCTCTTTTCATTGAGCAGTCTCTGCTATGGTGTCCATGTTCGGTCCCTTTGAAATGGCATATACATGATGAGCATTAGGCTCTGCTGCATACACATAATGAAAGAACTGATAGAAAAAGGCTGTGTTGTTGCAGAATGTCCTCATTGTGAAATACCAGCTGCATCTCTATGAGCTGTAAATAATCCACTCTTCTTGATATATTTCCGTGCTTTACAACTTAAATTGTCAGCTACTATGATCTCAGTTTGAATGATATTTTTGTCTCTTTTACAAACATTGACATTGTGCAGGTCTGTTACATGAATCCAAATGCATGATTTCTCTGTTAGTGGATTTCTGGTGTGTACGTTTTTAATAAAGTGTCGTACACTCTCTTGGTGTTGGGTAACTGTGCTTGTTCAGCTTTACGCTAGAAGATCTAGCAGGAAGGTCTGGATTTCAGCCCCTGTGGGTCTTTGGATCAGCTCAACTTTTATTGTCAATGTATAAAAACTATTTAAGGGCTAGATTTGTCGAACCAACTAATAGTGTAATGTCTTTTGACATTGCATTGCTAATTTATTCAATGCCCTTTTTGTCACATTACAGCAAACCTTTATTTTGACATTATGCTAGGAGTGTAACACAAAGCAATGAATTATTGTGAAGCAGAAGGAATATAATACATAGGCATGAGGTTTTATTTCTAAATAAAACAAAAGCCTCATATTGTTTTCCAGATTTAAAATGTAAAACGGTCCTTTGAGCTTTGCTGCCTGAGCTAAAATTAAATGTTCTGGCTTTAAACCCACAGCTGTCGTCAACCTAAAACATGTCCCACAGTTTGTTAAAGGTGAGTGGAGTGTATTCTATTTATGATTACTCACGTCATTCAGTCAAACAGCAGTCATATCTTCACAGAAAGGTCAGAGCAACAAAGCCTATCAATCCAATAAGATGGATGTTAAGCAGAGAGGTAACAAATTCCCGTGTTCCATTGGCTTTATTTAGTCTGGCTCCACTTCACTCGGCCCACTTTGCCAAAATTGTAACTTCAGGCAAACTTTGAAGCTTTACCAGTCCAGACGGTGGCGTCTCTCTGCTTGTCCTAACACCCCCCCGACTGAGAATCTGTGGCAACAGTTGAAAAGTGATGTTCACAGGTTCTCTTCATCCATTCTGACTGAACTTGAGCTGTTTTTTGAAGACAGGTGGACAGAAAGTTTAGTCTGTAAATGTGCAAAGCTTGCTCCATTGTACAACATAAGATCCCAATAAAATACATTAAAAGATGTGATTTATTAAGTGATCAAATTTGAAAAGGTTAAAGGGAAGTACTTACTTTTGCAAGACACTATATCTTTAAGACTTGTGCTTTGCAGTGGTTATAGGTTATTTGCTCCTGACTGACGTAGAATGTGAAAATCAACATTCTCCTCAGTGGGTTATCAGTAGAGTAGGACATTGCACTGTTTCCTAATCCTTGTTGCTAAGCCCCATTCTGCTAGTTGGATGACCAGTTGGGCAAACACATTGGAGGATAGAAGCGGAAGGCCTCAGCCTCATGCTTTGCTCCACAATTAAAAGCTGACTGAACTGTGAATTCACAGTTTAGTGGCAGCTATATACTCAGTGAGGATTTAGGAAGTGTCCCAGATGTTGCTGGTGCACCCTTGTGGTCAACTGTTTTTATTTTGCTGCTCAGGACTTTCAGCAAACAGGCATAGTATGCACCTCCCCTCCCCTGGAGATAAGTAAACCTGCAGGATTCGGAACTGACTGAAGACAAGAAATGTCAGGTAGGAACTTATTTTTCAAATAAATAATGGATTCAAAGGTGTTTAACATCAGCTTCTACAAATATCTTCCAGCTTGTGAGTCCGGCTTGTTTTAAAATGAAATAGAAATATGCTTCCATAAGCTGCTGCATGTTTTCAGCTCATAGCTCCTTAACTCCAACTGTAATAGTTTCTCTATGACATAAAATTGTTACCAGTATGCTGTTTGAAATGAGAACAGACTGCTTCGTCAGCTTCAAATAAAAAAAGGAAACCCAATGAAATCTAACACTGTCCTCAGACAGCCTCTACATCATGCTGCAGTCCAGGATTATGGAGCTGCCTATCGCACACCTGCTAGGCCATAGCCTGTCACATAACAGAACAATGACAGAGAGAATCTCATGACAACAAACAATCCATATTGTTCAGTTGTTGTCTGTGTAAATAGATCTTTGATGGACAGATATTGAGATATTTACATTGTAAAACCAGACGGGAGCTTCTGATTCTTTCATCTCTCTATTCTGCCTGCAGCTGGTGAGGCCTTTGTTACCCTGGCCACCACAGACTCCTACTGCAAGGGAGCAACAGTGGTGGCCCGAAGTTTGAGACGGCATGGAACGACTCGCCATATAGTCGTCATGGTCACGCCAAACATCTCTGAGCAGTCAAGGTGGGGATCCACTTCTTTATGATGTTGTGCTCCGATAATCATTCTGTTCTGTCAAAGTACATGTCCAAGATTGGCCTGTTTCTCTAGTGGGGCCGAATACAAAGAACCACCAAACGTTTCTGATTTTAAGCGGTGAAAATTTGTAAAAACAAATTTGTTTCAAAGTTATGCACTACTTTGTGTTAGTCTATCACAGAAAATGCCAATAAAAACATGACAAAATAATTTTGTCAGGAACCATTTTGGTCATGTTCTTTTGATATGAGACGGAGCAGCTAGAAAACAGGAAATCAGAATCATAATTCTTTTGGTCAATATTCAAATTATGGTCTTTAACCCATTTACTGACTGAGTTTAAAATATATATATATATATAAATATTTATAATAAAAAAAATATATATATAAAAATATAAAGTTGTCATATGTAATATTTTTATATTTTATAGTCAATATAGGTTAAAATGCAATGAATTCCCTCACTGACCTTTTAAAGTCCTTTTGACCAGAAAAGGCCTGGAGAACATCTTTGATGAGGTCTTCACAGTGGATTTAAGGAACAGTGAGGACCAGCTCCATTTGTCCATGCTGGGACGTCCTGAGCTTGGCGTCACCTTCACTAAGATCCACTGCTGGAATCTGACACAGTACCGAAGGTGCATCTTCCTAGATGCTGATACACTGGTGAGTTCAGTAGGAACACAAAGCAGATTGAACACTTTAAGGTGTTCAATCTGTTTTGTGTTTCAGTGGTGGTTGAAGATACTGGTGTCCATCTTTGGGGCTGAGTAGTAACAGTATCTTTCTTCGCATCTGATACTGTGGAATATAATAGATATCAGATCTCCAACTAGGTCAGGTTACCATAGAATCACAACCCTAGCCTGAGGATCAGACAGAAAGTCAAAATAAGTGTTTGAGGTGTTCTGAACTGTGGACCAGATCTTTACCCTCAGAGAGTTGCTGAGAGAGTTTGGTTCACGAGTCCACATGTGTTTTGTGGACCTGGAGAAGGCTTATTACCCTATTCCTGGATGTATTTTGTAGGAGGTTCTGTAGGAGTATGGGATACCTGAGATGAGCTTGTTCCCACTGCAGGCTGAACTCCACCAGGGTGGCCCTTTGTATCCAAATCCTTTCTGTGGAGCTGATGAACAATCTTAAGTTATAGTTATGGATATGCTTAGTTTTTGCCCTGAACCTCATGGTCTCTTCTTTGCTTTTGTGAATGATGTGGAGGGCCACTGGAAGGAATGGCCCTCTCGTTCTGAACCGGAGTGGTATTTTGTAATTGGACTCCTGTGCTCGTCATGGATTGTCCATAACTAACACCATGTTTAAGCTTAAGGGTGTCCATATGTGCTCTTTGCACCAGGACACCCAAGACCACAGTTCGATGATTGACTTTGTTGTCGTGTCATCTGATCTACAGCTGCATGTCTTGGACACTCGGGTGAAGAGGGGAGCAAAGCTTTCCACTGACCACTACCTGGTGGTGAGCTGGCTCTGATGGTGGGGGAGGATGCCGGTCAGACCTGGAAGACCCAAATTAATCTTGAGGGTCTGCTGGGAATGCAAGACGGAGTCTCCCATGAGGCGGAGCTTCAACTCCCACCTCCGAGAGAGCTTCAAACAAGTTCCGGGGGAGGTGGGGGACATTGAGTGGGCCATATTCTGCGCCTCCATTGCCAAGGCTTACCGGAGCTGTTGTCGCAAGGTTGTTGGTGCCTGTGCTGTTGACCTCAACTCGGGACGTTGTGGGTCAATGGGCGGAGTACTTCAAAGACCTCCTCAATCCCACCGGTACGTCTTCCACTGAGGAAGCGGAGCCTGGGGACCTTGGGGCGGGCTCTCCAATCTCTGTAGCGGAGGTCACCAAGGTGATTAAAAAGTTCCTCGGTGGTAAGGCCCCGGGGGTGGATGAGATTCGGCCAGAGTTCCTTAAGGCTCTGGATGTTTCAGGGTTGTGTTGGCTAACGCGACTCTGCAGCATCACATGGACATCGGGGGCAGTTTTACTGTATTGGCAGACCGGGGTGGTGGTCCCCCTATTCAAAAAGGGGGACTGTAGAGTGTGTTCCAACTATAGGGGAGTCACACTCTTAAGCCTCCCTGGTAAGGTCTATTTGGGGGTTCTGGAGAGGAATGTCTGTCAGATAGTCGAACCTCGGATTCAGGAAGAGCATTGTGGTTTCTGTCCTGGCCGTGGAACACTAGACCAGCTCTACACCCTCAGCAGGGTCTTAGAGGGTGCATGGGAGTTCGCCCAACCAATCTACATGTTAGGTATTAATTAGTCAAACTCAGAGGAACGACACAGAGTCTCTGTTATCTTGCAGCAAGAGGTAGCCCACACTCTGCAGTGCAAACTACACAGAGTGAGGCTCCCAGTCTTTATTTATGGGCTGGTGAGAAAAAGATAACAGTGGAAAGGAGTTCAAGCTTCTTGGAGTCTTTTTCACAAATGAGGGAAAAATGGAGCAGGAGATCGATAGACGGATCGGTGCTGCGTCAGCAGTGATGTGGGCGCTGTACCGGTCTGTTGTGGTGAAGAGAGAGCCGAGTCAGAAAGTGAAGCTCTCGATTTACCGGTCGATCTACGTTCCTTCCCTCATCTATGGTCATGACCGAAAGAACGAGATCACGGATACAACCGGCCGAAATGAGTTTCCTCCACAGGGTGTCTGGGCTCCCCCTCAGAGATAGGGCGAGAAGCTCGGTCCTCCGGGAGGGACTCGGAGTAGAGCCGCTGCTTCTCCACCTCGAGAAGAGCCAGTTGAGGTGGCTTGGGCATCTGGTTAGGAATCGTCCAGGACACCGCCCTGGTGAGGTGTTCCGGGCACGTCCCAACGGGAGGAGGCCCAGAAGAAGACCAAGGACATGCTGGAGGGACTATGTTTCTCGGCTGGCCTGGGAACGCCTTGGAATTTCCCCGGACGAACTGGCCCAAGTGGCTGGGGAGAGGGAAGCCTGGATCTCTATGCTTAGGCTGCTGCCGCCATGACCCAACCCCAGATAAGCGTAAGACAGTGGATGGATGGATGGATAGATGGATGATGTGGTTCCTTAAGCATCTTCAGATTATGATCTACCATTCACAAGTGGTAGCCAGAAGGTCCAACAGGTTTTACCCACAGTAGAAATTAGCATTTATCTTCCTGGTTTGATTTCAGAAGAGTAATACTGTGTCCTGTTTTTCTAAGGTCCTGTGTAACGTAGATGAGTTATTCCAAAGGGATGAACTGTCAGCTGCTCCTGACCCCGGCTGGCCAGACTGCTTTAACTCAGGCGTGTTTGTATTCACACCGTCCAGGATCACCTACACCATGCTCCTGGATCATGCCCTGCACCATGGCAGCTTTGATGGTAATGCATGAGAACATGTTTGGACTGCAGGCAAAAATAACAGAATTCAATAATGCAAAGTTAAGGGGGAGCAGATAAAGCCCGTTGATTTTCAAAGTGCAAGGAGAACAAAGAGAAAAGTAAGAGCACTTAACCAACGCTAGACCTGAACTGGAACTGGTTAAAAAGAGAAACTGCTCAGCAGATTTGACGGTGGAGTAAATTACATCAGTTTGTACAACTGTTCTGGATGTCTTTCTGGATTCTTGAAAGCATCAAGCTCGTTACTTAAAGATGGTCCCGTAATTTGAGTTGCCTGTGGAGCTTAATATTAGAAGTTCAGGTAGTAGGTTTATGTACAGAATGTTTGATAGATTCAACTGTATAGACATGGAAAACTTAGACAAAATGCATCCATCCATGTAACAATGCTAGGAAGGGTGTACACATGATTTAAAGTCTTATCAGATCTCTCAGCTGTCTGTTGGTGTTTTATTATAATTAGTATTTGTTTCAGTCTGCTGTGAGAGAAATTTTATATAAAACCTGACAGAATGAGCTGTGATTTCCTCTTTTTTGATTCAGATCACAGTGATCACAGAGACAAATCTTTGTCAAGAAAAAAACAAAACAGTATTTATTTATTTGTCAGGAGGAGATCAGGGTCTCTTAAACTCCTTCTTCAGTTGCTGGAGTGTGGGAGACATCGGTAAACACTTGCCGTTCATCTACAACCTGTGTGCCAACTCTTTGTACAGCTACCTCCCTGCTTTCCAATAGTGAGTGTATCTGCAGCACATTGTTCTATATTTTAAGACTCACCTGGTTCAAATAAAGCTAAACCACACCTGGTTGTTTTCATGTTAATATCTGGCTGCTACTGCATTAACGTAAGCTCTATAAATCGATTAATTCACATTCCATGGTTTTGAGTAAATATTAGAAATAATTTCTAAATCGTAGTATGATGTAATACTCTAGTCTTAAATTACATGTTTTTATTAGCTGTACGCAGAAAATAATCATAATTAACATAAATAAAGGCTATAAAACGCCAGTCTGTGTGTATTTATCTATATAATGTGTTTCTCTTAGTGAATTTAATTACTGAAATAAATAAACTTTTTTAGTAATGACAAGGTGGATGAGGGTTTAATAATGGCACTTTTATCAAGAGTTAAGTATTTTTGCTTTAGGTGCAGCCTGAATATAAGCCAATTTATTGGGTTTCCCTACACTCAATACCCTCAGCGCTTGATTAAAATCTGTAGATGTAAAGCGAATGAACTACTGAGCTGTAACTTTGTATGATTGTAAAATGTGTAAATAAACTGTTCTGGTTAACTGTGACTTCTAGTTATTGGTCTATTCAGTTACCCACTGACTGATGTGTTAAACATTTTGTTGTTCTTCCTGCAGGTTTGGCCACCAGGCAAAGATAGTCCACTTTGCGGGAGCTGTGAAGCCATGGAGCTCACAGAGAAATGACTCCCGCTCGCATATTATGGAACAGTTTGAGTCTCTGTGGTGGAAAGAATATCACTGTCACACAATGCCGCCTGTTCCAAACATTCACCCCACTCCAAGTCAACAGAAACAACAGGTACTGGAACTGTCAAGTTTTGTCAGGTTTGATTTACTGTGCGATTCCTCACTTGAAAGGGATAGTCTCCACTGTGAAACTTAACTGGATTTCACTCAAAGAGCCTTCAATTTAGCTGATCCATCTTTATTTTGTATGATGGTCACCATAGTGTTTTAGCTTTCCAGCCACATAGGTGAAAAACCTCAAAAGAAACAGAAATACATCCATTACATTTTGAAATTAACAAGACAAATACATTGTGAAATAATCAAACAGAATTCCACCCCTTTAACCAGTTAATCCCAAAATACAATAAATACCAAATACCAAAAAATTCAACACCAATAAATAAATTAGCATATTTATCAACATTTTCTTTGGTTTGGCTGTTCCTCATTGTTGTGTTAAACAGGATCAGCCATGATACTAAGCCAGTTTTCTGTCCGTACACTCTAAGAGCAGTGCTCTTTAGAGAAAGAATTTTGCGCTGAAGCTGCTGTAAACATGCAGAGTGACAGTTTAGACCGGGGCTTTGGTGTTGGATGATGTTACAACAAGCTTTCTTTTTTCTGCAGATCCAAGAACAAGATGGCAAGATGCCATTTACAAGAAATTTGGATAGCTCTAGTTCACTGCTCGCACATTTTTCTCCACCTTCTGACAGTCTTCACTCTCACATTAAAGAAATGATGGTAAGATGAAGCTCTGTGTTGTAGACCTGCATCACTTCTGAAAAATATGAAATTCTGTTACATTAGAACCAGGTACAGATAACCTCTGAATAACCAAAACTTGATTAGACAACTCCCTAAGTACCTGTGTGGAGTAAAACCTGGCTGAAGGCTTGGGTACATCCCAAAAAGATTGCTGGTATATCACAGATCATGAAGACATTTAAAAATCACATTACCTGTCAAAGCTCCTGTATATTCCGTAAAAGGTAAAATCCAAATGTATTTACCTTTCCTAACAGAGCAGATGATAAGTCTTGGTTCCTAATGGAACACAAAGTTCCATTAGGAACTCACCGTCTTAAATTCTCCTGGATTTTCTCCATAGCTTTTTGATGCATGAGAGAAAACAGCAATCAGCTGAAAGATACGTTCATCCTAATTTATAAGAGAAACCCAAGGAAAGCAGCTAAGCCCTAAATGTCTAGAAGCAGACAAACCAACATATCTGTCTCTGAGTCGGACGCAAGTCTGAGGTAGCTGGATGGTAGCTGAGAGGAATTTAATCATCAGCAGCATGTCTATAAAAACTTAAGGCCTTGGGTTAAGAATTTGTGTGAAGAAACAAATAACGTTTTTCATATTCTGTCATTTTTAAACCACAAGCTTTTATTGTTTTTACTGGGATTTCATATAATATGCCCACACAAAGTTGTGTATAATTCCGACTCAGATTTTAACGGTTGAATACAAATGCATGCCACACTCAGACTTCTGTTTCTAAAATATTTCAAAAACCACACATCATTTTACTTCCACTTCACAATTTGCAGGAGGTTATGTTGATTTATTACATCAAATCCAAACAAAATTTACTGATGTTTGGGGTTGTACTGTGAAAGAGGTGTGAACATTATGTCAAACAGAATTAGCATTTTGGCTGCCCGTGCTTCTTGGTGGGTGGGCTAGCAGTTATAGTGGCTGGAGCTTAACTGGTTGTGTGTCGATCAGACAGCTGCAGTTGATCCAGAATGCGGCCGTCCGCGTCTTCACTAGAACTAAGAAAGTGGAGCACATCACCCCGATTCTAAAGTCCTTACACTGGCTCCCTGTAGCTCAGAGAATAGAGTTTAAAATACTTCTGTTAGTCTATAAATCACTGAATGGCTTAGCACCAAAATACATTACAGACTTGTTGTCAGTGTATCAACCAGCCAGACCTCTCAGGTCATCTCGCTCAAATCTACTCTGCGTACCCAAAACCAGAACCAAACATGGAGAAGCAGCTTTTAGTTCTTATGCTCCACTAATCTGGAATAAACTGCCAGAAAACTGTAAAAGCACCGAAACCCTAAGTTGCTTTAAATCAAGAGTAAAAACTTTTTTGTTTAGAGTGGCCTTTGACTGTGCCATCTAGGGATGATTAGTTGCGTTTTCAATCCAATTTTCCTTTCATTTTCTTGTCCATCATTCTATTCTCTTTATTTTATTTTACTTTTTAAAATTACCTCTGTTGTTTGATTTTTCTGTGTTTATTTGCTTTGTGATTGTATTGTAATTGTATGTACTTACCTTACCTTACCTTACTTTACTTTACCTTGTATGAGTGGGTGCAAGGGTTGATTACTCTATCGAAGCTTTCGTCTTATTAAAATGACTTTTTGTCTCAAAATATTATAATTTTACTCTCATATTATTACGACCTTATTCTCGTAATATTATGATTTTATTTTCCCAGTATTACGACTTTATTTTCGTAATGTTACGACTTTATAATCCTAATTAAAAAAAGGGGGGTGGAATGGGGTGGAAGGAAAACAGATATAATTCAATCAGATGCTATCTAATATTAATGTTTGGTTTATTATAATTATAATAAATTATTTTAATAATATTATAATAATTATAAATATTAGTAGTAGTAGTAGCAGTATCCTCCCCAATTAAATTGATTTAACATTTGTTCTAAATGTTAATATTTTAGTGTTTAAGTTTCTAAAAGCTTTACAAAGAAATTAAACAAATGGTATTTGTCATCAATGTATTTTATCTTTGGTGTTAGATTTTTATGAACAAAACAATTATTTTGAACATTTTAAATGGCTGAATAATGAATAAGATCATAAAACAAGGACATCATAAAATAGACTTATAATCCTATTTTAAACAAAATAGGAATATAAGCGATCAGCAATATAGAAAAGGGTAAATAAAAACCATGTAGTTATTTACAGTGCAGACAGCGGTATTAACATTCAGGCTCCATTTGTTCGGCTTCACAGCTTTGTGCCTCATGCTAACATGGTTGCTAGGCAACAGAAGTTACGCTGAGGTAAGGGCAGGGGGAACGCAGACCGACGTAACACCGACGGCACACTATGCTAAATTGGCATGTTTAGCTAATAGCTACAGGTAGCATGGTGTTACTGTTTGACCATCATTTGTTTACATGACGCTTCTTATAGATGCTCATTTGACTTGGTGATTGACATCCGCCAAGCTCATGTTTGCTGCACTGCTCCAGCACAAAATGCCGTAAAGAAAGTTTAACCTGATGTGAAAGGTCAATTGATGAATGTGTGTTCGATTAATCTGTGGTCATCCTCAAGGATGTGTGACAAAAAACTCATTTTGGAACAGCAATTGAATTTCAGACCTGAAAGCGAAAGTAGTCAAACTGAATTTTTAACACAACAAAATGCATTTTAAAAGCAAATAAATTCTGTTTCCAACCATTAAATTCAGCTACAAAGCAAACAAATTCAGATTCAGTTTAGTAAAATTCATTTTCAAGGCAATGCATTTAATTTCAAATTACGCAAATACAGATTCAGTCTGAGTGATTCAAATTCAGTTTCTTGGGAAACTTGTTTTTAGCGGGGGGATAATTACCATTGCCATAGCCCCGTTCCCCTCAACCATGACACAGGCAAAGCCACACGACAGTAGGATGTTGAGGTCTGGGATGTTGGGAATTGCAAGCAATGGGGGTGGGGTATTTTACAGAGTTTTCCCTCTGTTTTGTTTTACCCAATCATGCACTTTTGTTTTTAATTCATTAATGATAAATAATTATTTGGGGAAATAATTTTTTTTGGGGTCTCAAACACCCTATCTGCAACCAAAATTTTAATGCAGTTTGATATACATGCCTGAATTCACAGTAGCATTTCCTATTAACACAGACTTACATGGATACACAAGGTGTCAGGTTTGGGTTACTGGGCACAGTAACCCAATCCTGGGATGTGCCTCTTTTGCTCCTGCCTATGTACTGAAGCCAGTTAAACAGGGACTGCTGGAGTGGAAGTGACCTTGGGAGTTCTGGTGGTGTAGGAGCACCCAACAGCCCTTTAGTGTTGTTTTTTTGCTGGAGCTTGGAACAAGCTCTAGTATGGTGGGTTCCTTGCTGGCAGTGTATAAACGTCAGGGGTGTGTTGGACTGACTGTTGACTAGAGAGACTGAGCTGTGCTCTGTTGGAAATCCCATCCTCTTGACCTCCCTGGGGCTATCTTACCAAGCAGGACTGCACTGTGCCCTCCTTCAACTTGTACTTCTGAGTTCTTCTTGCCGCGATAAGTTGATGTCTCCCCGATGGGTTGTTGTTGGGGTTTACCTTCCTTAGTGCTGGGTAGTCTTGTCGCTGTGGACTTGTGTGGCACCTGGATGCCACATCCCCCTGTGTTGGGTGCTGGCTAAGGGGTTTGGTTTCTCTCCCTGTGCCTCTTTGGCCTTTGGGCTGTTGCTCTTGTGCTTAACTATGGGCCTACCTTTGTGTCAGGCAATATTTGCTTTTCAGGGACTGAGGCAACTTGTCCTGTGTTCCCATCCAGGCATGCATAATCCAAAATGGTTGAAGGTTATACATATACAAGGTGTCAGAAACATTCCCCGTAGCTTTAGGTTCATGTTGACATGACAGCATCACATTTTGCTGCAGATTCATTGGAAGGGCATCTATGATGTTAATCTCCCTGTCTCAAAAATTTTAAAGGTGCTGTACTGGACTGAGATTCAGTGTTTGTGGAGGCCATCAGAGTACAGCAAACACACTTTCTTGCTCAAGAAACTAGTTTAAATTACCTAAGCTTTGTGACATGATCCATTATACTGCAAGATGGGCCTAATGTGGTAATAAAGGGAAGGAGATGGTCAGTCACAATATGTGTCCCATGTAGGCCATGGTGTTTAAATTGTGCTCTGCTGGTAGTAAAAGGCCCCAGGTGCGCCAAGAAAATATTCCCCACGCCATGACACTACCACCACCAGCCTTAACCTTTGATGTAAAGCAGGATGGATCCTTATTGTCTAGTCTTTGTGAGTGTGTGTGAAATGTAGCCTCAGTTTGCTGTTCTTAGCCAACAGGAGTAGAAACTGATGTGGTCTTTTGCTGCTGTAGTTCATCTGCTTCAAGGTTCCACGTTGTGTGTTCAGATATGCTATTCTGCATACTTTGGTTGTAACCAGTGATTATTCGAGTTGCTGTTGTTTTCCTATCATCTGCACCCAGTCTACTCAATCTCCATGTTCCCTCTCAGCTGCAGTTCACTGGATTTTGCTTTTTCTTCTGGCCATTCTCAGAAGACCTCAGAGATAATTGTGTGTCAACATCCAAGGACATCAGCAGTTTCTAAAACACTCAGACCAACCCGTCTGGTACCAGCCAAATTTTAAAGTGATCTTTCTTCAGAATTCTGATACTCACTTTGAACTTTAGCATGTCTTGTTCAACATGTCTAAGTGTCTCACTGCACTGAGTTGCTGCCATGTGACTAGCTTAAACTATTAATGTTAACACACAACTGAAACGGTGTACCTAATTAAATAGCCTGTGAGTGTGAGAAACACAGGACTAAGTCCTCATGGATATAACTTCCTTGGAATAGAATAGAATACCCTGAGTGGACAGAGTGTTTCCAGTCTGACATACTTCAGCACACTTATCAGGAGGAAGCAGAACTATACAGTACAGCCAAATCAATTACAATTTTTCTTTAAACTAGGGACCCAGGACGATACAGCATGCACTGCAGCGCACTGATCAGTAACATGGATGCAATGTCTGAAGTTTACCCACACAGATAGTACTCCCCTGAAGGTTTCACCAATCTTGGAGAAGGTGTACCAATCACCAGAGACAACAGGGGTCAATGATCTACCTTCAGGAGCTGAAGGGTTGGAGGGTAGTGATGGCAACTCAGACAGAGACGCTCAGTCGGTATGGAAACTTTGTTTCTCAACTAAAGTCATGTTAAGACAGTTTACATAACAAAACTGTTCAGTTCAGGCAGGAATGTTACTAGAAGGACCGGAACTGTGTGAACCAATATCTTTTTTATTCAGGCCAATTCAGTTTAATTGAGTTCAGTTCAGTAAGGTTTAATGCAGCTCGGTTTAGTTTAAATCATTTCAATTTAGTTCAGTTTAGTTAAGTTAAGTTCAGGAAAGTTCAATTAAATGAAACCAAATTCAGTAAACTCGATTAACCCACTTTTGGGGGTAGCAAATCATATTTATTAATCAGTAATACAGAAAAAGATTCTGTCAAAGACTGTCAAATAGCTCTACAGTATATTATGAATAAAAAATCACAGACAGCCTGCACTGAGACAAACAATGTAATATATATATATATATATATATATATATATATATATATATATATATATATATATATATATATATAGTTATAAGTCTGACTACATGGAATGAAAGCCTGATTATATAGAATAACGCTTAATTATATGGAATGAACTTTGAATATATGGAATAAAAGTTATTGTTAGCTATTTGTTTTGTATGTCCGAGCAGGTGGCCTCATTTAACTACTCAGTAACAGGCTAGCATGAGTGAATCTGGTTGCAGCAATTCTAAATGACAAAGATGCCATAAACACCAGGTGCTTATGTCTATGTAAGCTGTATTTGTTAGGTGTATACTGCATATGTGTTAAGTGTATATGTTAGATGTATATGTTAGGTGCTTATGTTAAGTGTACATGTTAAGTGTATATGTTAGGTGCCTATGTTAAGTGCATATGTTAGGCGCTTATGTTAGTCCCAACCCCCCACTTATCCCCCTACCGCCAAGCACCTGCCCCTCCCCTCAACCCCAATCAGCTGGTAGAAAGGCGGTGACACTGTATCTGTACTTCTGCAACCACCCATCCCCTTTCTGGGATAAAATAAAAACAGATGGGGGAAATCAATATATATGGAGAGCTGTTTAATTCCAAATGAAAAGAAATAGTGTCATTATAAATTATTAAGAAATACTCAATAAATAAATGTCCCCATGAAATAAAACAAAATATATAATAGTTATAATCTTTTTTTTTAGCTTATTTTGTCATTTATTTACTTACTTCCAGATTTATGCATTTTAGATTTATCTATTTTACAAGTTATTTCAAGATTTACTCCTTTCAAGAATAATCTATTTATTTAATAATGGTATTTTGTTTCTGACACTTATTTAGTAAATATACTTTAGGTATTTCTGGGACTTCTATATTTCAACCCCATTGCTTCTTGCAATTTTATATAAAAAAACCATGCTGCGGATGAGAAGTCTTCAACATGGAGGTGACACCATATCTGTACTTTTGCAACACCACGCTGGAATAAAATAAAAACAGTTGGGAAAAGTGGCACGGTGGCACAGTTGGTAGCACTGTTGCCTTGCAGCAAGAAGGTCCTGGGTTCAATTCCCGACCAGGGGTCTTTCTGCATGGAGTTTGCATGTTCTCCCCATGCATGCATGAGTTCTCACCTGGTATTCTGGCTTCCTCCCATGGTCCAAAGACATGCCTGTCAGGTTAATTGGTCACTCTAAATTGCCCTTAGGTGTATGAATGAGTGTCTGCATGGTTGTTTGTGTGTTGCCCTGCGATGGACTGGTGACCTGTCCAGGGTGTACCCCGCCTCTCGCCCATAGACTGCTGGAGATAGGCTGACTGACAGTTGGGAAAAGTCACTATAGGCTTTATTTCTATGAATATGTAATTTACAATAATAAAATAAATCCACAAGCAAAACTGCTCATCTTGCAAATTACAAACATTTTGCAACCATTACTAAGAATTATGAAATTTACTTTTTTCTATTTTAACTGAAAACTGTCATTGTGCGAGTTAAGGTAGGATCCAAATGCAGAGTAGAGTGGTAATGATGTTTAATAAAAACAAAACTTACAATCGACCAGGTACAGGAACTTAGGCAGGTGAAAAACATAAGCAGGAGGAAAACTGGCGAATATAGCAGCTTTACTAAATAAGTGTCAAAAAATCAAATACCATTATTACTAATGTAAGTGCCGAGAGACATAGTCTCTCCAGCGTGTCCTGGGCCGTCTCCTGGGCCTCCTCCCGGTGGGACGTGCCTGGAACACATCCCGAGGAAGGCATCAAGGAGGCATCTGGTATAGATGCCCGAGCCACCTCAACTGGCTCCTCTTGATGTGAAGGAGCAGCGGCTCTACTCCAAGCCCCTCCCGGATGGCCTAGCTCCTCACCCTATCTTTAAGGGAGTGCCAGGCCACCCAATGGAGGAAGCTCATTTCAGCCGATTGTATCCGGGATCTCGTTCTTTCAGTCATGACCCAAAGTTCATGGCCATAGGTGAGGGTAGGAATGTAGACCGACCGGTAAATCGAGAGCTTCGCTTTCCGGCTCAGTTCTCTCTTCACCACAATGGACTGGCACAGTGCCCCAATTACTGCGGCAGCCGTACCGATCCGTCTGTCGATCTCCCGCTCCCTTCTTCCCTCACTCGTGAACAAGACCCCGAGATACTTGAACTCCTCCACTTGAGGCAGGAAATCCCCTCCAACCAGAAGAGGACAAGCCACCCTTTTCCAGTCAAGTACCATGGCCTCTGACTTGGAGGAGCTGATCTTCATCCTAGCCGCTTCACACTCGGCTGCAAACCGCCACAGCGCATGCTGTAGGTCTTGGCTAGAGGGGGCCAACAGGACCACGTCATCTGCAAAACGAAGAGACAAAATCCACTGGTCCCCAAGCCAGACCCTCCGGCCCTTGGCTGCGTCTAGAAATCCTGTCCATAAAAGTTATGACAGGACCGATGACAAAGAGCACCCCGGACCAACATGCACCGGGAACAGGTCCGACTTAGTGCCGGCAATGCAGAACAAACTCCTGCTCTGCTTGTACAGGGACCGGATGGCCCTTAATTAAGGGCCCCCAATTCCATCATCCTGGAGCACCCCCCACAGGGCATCATGAGGGACACAGTTGAATGCTTTCTCCAGGTCCACAAAACACATGTGAACCAGCTGGGCAAACTCCCATGAACCCTTGAGTACCCTGTAGAGGGTATAGAGCTGGTCCAGTGTTCCATGGCCGGGGCGAAAACCACACTGCTCCTCCTGAAGCCGAGGTTTGACTATCGGCCGGACTCTCCTCTCCAATATCCTGGCGTAGGCCTTACCAGGGAGGCTGAGGAGTGTGATCCCCCTTTAGTTGGAACACACCCTCCGGTCCCCCTTCATATGAAGGAGGGACCACCACCCCAGTCTGCCAGTCCAGAGGCACTGTCCCCGACCGCCACGGAATGTTGAAGAGGCATGTCAACCATGACAGCCCCACAACATCCAGAGATTTGAGGTACTCAGGGCGGATCTCATCCACCCCCGAAGCCTTGCCACTGCGGAGCTTTTTAACCACCTCGGTGACTTCAGTCTGGGTGATGAAAGAGTCTAATCCCGAGTCCCCTGCCTCTGTTTCCACCAGAGGATGCGTGATAGCAGGATTGAGGAGATCCTCGAAGTACTCCTTCCACTGCCCGATAATGTCCTCAGTCAAGGTCAGCAGCCTTCACTCCCACTATAAACAGTGTTGGCGCACTGCTTCCCCCTCCTGAGGCGCCGGACGGTTTGCGAGAGTCGCTTCGAGGCCAACCGGTAGTCCTTCTCCATGGCCTCACCTAACTCCTCCCAGGCCCGAGTTTTTGCCTCTGCCACAGCCCGGGCCGCAGCACGCTTGGCCTCACGGTACCCGTCAACCGCCTCAGGAGTTCCACAAGCCAACCACAGCCGATAGGACTCCTTCTTCAACTTGACAGCATCCCTTACTGTCGGTGTCCACCACTGGGTTCTGGGATTGCCGCCGTGACATGCACCGCAGACCTTACGGCCGCAGCTACGGGCAGCAGCATTGACAATAGATGCAGAGAACATAGTCCACTCTGTTGGGAGTTATGATTATTGATTGATTAATCTTGATCAATAATTATAATTAAAATCATAATTTCTTAACCGAAATCCTCATTTATGAATCGAGACCAGAGAGGTTTCTGGTGTTGTAATTGTGGCTCAACACCTTTGATAATTACAACCGTTAAATACTCCGTAATAATTACTAACTATTACCGGAGATGTCACTGTTTAATCGACCGTTTCTGCCGAAACGTGTGGAACTTTAATCTTATCTTGACTGACGAATAACTCTTGCACACAAATAAACACAAAACGCCTTCTGTTATCATCTACGTGAATATTTATTAAATCACCTACTCAACATGCAAAGTTCTACATAAAAGGGGTAAATTATCTAACTAAGCAAAATAAAGAAAACAGCAGTGGGTGTGTATTGACTCAAATGTTATGACAAAAATGAGAACATGACGAAGGGGTGTGGTGGTGAGTGGAGGGTGGGGCGCAGCTCCAACTGTAACTCAGTTATATTCATTCATAAAACCTCCCCCAACTCCTGAGTAGACAAAGAGTTATAAAACTTTTGGCGGCAAGCTAGCCAGCAGTGCGGTTGAAGACAAAGAAAAATGTTGAATTTCACCATGAGGTTATTTTAACAGTCCAGTCTTACAGCGCACCTCTCAGGTGTTCACTACTCCACCAAACACGCACAGAGCGGGGAGCGCAGCTGCTTCAAGCCACACGCAGCACAAAGTTTCAATAACAGAGTTACATGCACATATCATTCAGAACACATTAGTTTCTAACTAGCGATTCTCATCGCACTACAACTTCTGACCCTACCCAGGCTTTCTAATAAAGAAATAAAAATAAAGATGGGTTTTACTTGTTGTCGGCTTCCTTCTGAGCGGGGGTCGAGAGAGGAAGGGTGGGGTGAGGGGGTTAACTGTGCGTCCACAATTAACTTCAGGAAAAGCGGTCAGTCTTCGTCCTCTGGCCTTCTTGGCGGAAAGGAAAAATATGATCTGACCATCAAAGTCGACTTGGGATGAAACACGGTAGCGGTTCGACTCCTCGAAACTCCGTGTTCCTAGTTACGTGTTCAGCTCACGTCTTCGATCGGCAAAGGGAAATTTCTGGCCTTCTCATTCCAGAAACCTCAGTTATGAATTGTTCGTTGGCCAACGAGAGAGAATAAATGAACTCCGCAAGGAACTCTTCTCCAGGTGATGCTTCAGATGTTGGTGATCGGGTCACAATCTCCAGCTGAAGGCGGCGTGTCCAACATGGATGCCTCCATATATAGCGCCCTGTGACGTCAGACTTGGGGCGTCCCTGTCATATTAGTCGCAATGTCCTGGATACAAAATGGCCGAAAACACCAGGAGGCCTGGTGGCGTCCAGCAACATGCACATGGTCCAATATATCCAGCAAACAAGTGGTCCAACAACTTGGACTCTATGTCTCCAACATCCCCGGAATCTGGTCAAAGCTCTCCCGGAGATGGGAGTTGAATACATCCTCTTCCAGACGTTCCCAGAAGACCCTCACTATGCGCTTGGGCCTGCCAAGTCTGTCCGGCTTTCTCCTCTTCCAGCGGATCCAGCTCACCATCAGGTTGTAATCAGTGGACAGCTCAGCCCCTCTCTTCACCCGAGTGTCCAAAACATGCGGCCGAAGGTCTGATGATACAACAACAAAGTCGATAATCGACCTCCTGCCTAGGGTGTCCTGGTGCCAAGTGTACTGATGGACACCCTTATGTTTGAACATGTTGTTCATTATGGACAATCCGTGACTAGCCCTGAAGTCCAATAACAAAACACCACTCGGATTCAGATAGGGGAGGCCATTCCTCCCGATCACGCCTCTCCAGGTGTCACTGTTGTTTCCCACGTGGGCGTTGAAGTCTCCCTGCAGAATAATGGAGTCCCCGGGAGGGGCACTATCCAGCACCCCGACAGGGACGCTTTGAAGGCCGGGTACTCCGCACTACTGTTCGGCCCATAGGCCGAAACGACAGTCAGAGACCTATCCCCAACCCGATAGCGCAGGGATGCGACCCTCTCATCCACTGGGGTACACCCCAACACGAGACGGCTGAGCTGGGGGCCACAAAGCAAACCCACACCAGCCCTCCGCCTCTCCCCGTGGGCCACTCCAGAATAGAAAAGAGTCCTACCCCTCTCAAGGAGATGGGCGTGGAGGTGAGCCCAACTATTCCTAGTCGATATCTCTCGACCTCCCGCATAAGCTCAGGCTCCTTCCCCCCCAGCGAAGTGACATTCCACATCCCTAGAGCCAGCCTAAGCATCCAGGGATAAGGCCGCTAAGGTCTCCACCTTCGTCCGCCACCCAATCCTCTTTGCACCGGTCCCTTACATAGACATACAGGTCCTTCTCAAAATATTTGCATATTGTGATGAAGTTCATTATTTTCCATAATGTCATGATGAAAATTTAACATTCATATATTTTAGATTCATTGCACACTAACTGAAATATTTCAGGTCTTTTATTGTCTTAATACGGATGATTTTGGCATACAGCTCAGGAAAACGCCAAAATTCCTATCTCACAAAATTAGCATATCATTAAAAGGGTCTCTAAACAAGCTATGAACCTAATCATTTGAATCAATGAGTTAACTCTAAACACCTGCAAAAGATTCCCAAGGCCTTTAAAACTCCCAGCCTGGTTCATCACTCAAAACCCCAATCATGGGTAAGACTGCCGACCTGACTGCTGTCCAGAAGGCCACTATTGACACCTTCAAGCAAGAGGCTGTTCCCAGAGTGCTGTATCAAGGCACCTCAGTGGGAAGTCTGTGGGAAGGAAAAAGTGTGGCAGAAACGCTGCACAACGAGAAGAGGTGACCGGACCCTGAGGAAGATTGCGGAGAAGGGCCGATTCCAGACCTTGGGGGACCTGCGGAAGCAGTGGACTGAGTCTGGAGTAGAAACATCCAGAGCCACTGTGCACAGGCGTGTGCAGGAAATGGGCTACAGGTGCCGCATTCCCCAGGTCAAGCCACTTTTGAACCAGAAACAGCGGCAGAAGCGCCTGACCTGGGCTACAGAGAGGCAGCACTGGACTGTTGCTCAGTGGTCCAAAGTACTTTTTCGAATGAAAGCAAATTCTGCATGTCATTCGGAAATCAAGGTGCCAGAGTCTGGAGGAAGACTGGGGAGAAGGAAATGCCAAAATGCCAGAAGTCCAGTATCAAGTACCCACAGTCAGTGATGGTCTGGGGTGCCGTGTCAGCTGCTGGTGTTGGTCCACTGTGTTTTATCAAGGGCAGGGTCAATGCAGCTAGCTATCAGGAGATTTTGGAGCACTTCATGCTTCCATCTGTTGAAAAGCTTTATGGAGATGAAAATTTCATTTTTCAGCACGACCTGGCATCTGCTCACAGTGCCAAAACCACTGGTAAATGGTTTACTGACCATGGTAACACTGTGCTCAATTGGGCTGCCAACTCTCCTGACCTGAACCCCATAGAGAATCTGTGGGATATTGTGAAGAGAACGTTGAGAGACTCAATACCCAACACTCTGGATGAGCTAAAGGCCGCTATCGAAGCATCCTGGGCCTCCATAAGACCTCAGCAGTGCCACAGGCTGATTGCCTCCATGCCACGCCGCATTGAACCAGTCATTTCTGCAAAAGGATTCCCGACCAAGTATTGAGTGCATAACTGTACATGATTATTTGAAGGTTGACGTTTTTTGTATTAAAAACACTTTTCTTTTATTAGTTGGATGAAATATGGTAATTTTGTGAGATAGGAATTTTGGGTTTTCATGAGCTGTATGCCAAAATCATCCATATTAAGACAATAAAAGACCTGAAATATGTCAGTTAGTGTGCAATTAATCTAAAATATATGAATGTAAAATTTTCATCATGACATTATGGAAAATAATGAACTTTATCACAATATGCTATTATTTTGAGAAGGGCCTGTACATTACAGACCAAAGGTTTGGACACACCTTCTCATTCAAAGAGTTTTCTTTATTTTCATGACTATGAATATTGTAGCTTCACACTGAAGGCATCAAAACTAGGAATTAACACATGTGGAATTATATACTGAACAAAATTGTGACACAATTGAAAATATGTCTTATATTCTAGGTTCTTCAAAGTAGCCACCTTTTGCTTTGATTACTGCTCCGCATTCGGTTGATGAGCTTCAAGAGGTAGTGACCTGAAATGGTTTTCCAACCGTCTTGAAGGAGTTCTCAGAGATGCTTAGCACTTGTTGGCCCTTTTGCCTTCACTCTGCAGTCCAGCTCACCCCAAACCATCTCGATTGGGTTCAGGTATGGTGATTATGGAGGCCAGATCATCTTGTGCAGCACCTCATCACTCTCCTTCTTGGTCAAATAGCCCTTACACAGCCTGGAAGTGTGTTTTGGGTCATTGTCCTGTTGAAAAATAATGATTGTCCAACTAAACGCAAAACTGATGGAATAGCATGCCGCTGCAAGATGCTGTGGTAGCCATGCTGGTTCAGTATGCCTTCAATTTTGAATAAATCTCCAACAGTGTCACCAGCAAAGCACTCCCACACCATCACACCTCCTCTTCCATGCTTCACGGTGGGAACCAGGCATGTAGAGTCCATCTGTTCACCTCTTCTGCACCGAAAAAAGACACGGTGGTTGGAACCAAAGATCTCAAACTTGGACTCATCAGACCAAAGCACAGATTTCCACTGGTCTAATGTCCATTCCTTGTGTTCTTTAGCCAAAACAAGTCTCTTCCGCTTGTTGCCTGTCCTCAGCAGTGGTTTTCTAGCAGCTATTTTACAATGAAGGCCTGATTCGCACAGTCTCCTCTTAACAGTTGTTCTAGAGATGTGTCTACTGCTAGAACTCTGTGTGGCATTGACCTGTTCTCTAATCTGAGCTACTATTAACCTGCGATTTCTGAGGCTGGTGACTCAGATGAACTTATCATCCGCAGCAGAGGTGACTCTTGGTCTTCCTTTCCTGGGGCGGTCCTCATGTGAGCCAGTTTCTTTGTAGCGCTTGATGGTTTTTGCGACTGCACTTGGGGACACTTTCAAAGTTTTCCCAATTGTTCGGACTGACTGACCTTCATTTCTTAAAGTAATTATGGCCAATCGTTTTTCTTTACTAAGCTGCTTTTGCCATAATACAAATTTTAACAGTCTATTCAGTAGGACTGTCAGCTGTATACTGTATCCACCTCCTGTACAACACAACTGATGGTCCCAACCCCATTTATAAGGCTTGAAATCCCACTTATTAAACCTGACAGGGCACTCCTGTGAAGTGAAAACCATTTCAGGTGACTACCTCTTGAAGCTCATCAACAGAATGCCAAGAGTGTGCATAGCAGTAATCAAAGCAAAAGGTAGCTACTTTGAAGAACCTATAATCTAAGACATATTTTCAGTTGTTTCACACTTTTCTGTTCAGTATTTAATTCCACATGTTTTCCATTCATAGTTTTGATGCCTTCAGTGTGAAGCTACAATATTCATAGTCATGAAAATAAAGAAAACTCTTTGAATGAATGAGGTGTGTCCAAACCTTTGGTCTGTACTGTAGACATAAGCACCTAACATATACAGCTAACATATACACATTGACATGTTACATAGACATAGACCCATTACATATACACCATACATAGACACGTACACATGTGCATAGACACATAAACATATACATAGACACATATACATATTTTTGGCAATAATTAAATCCCACACATACTTTCCGAGTGAATGGGCGAAGATTATAGATGGGGGCTGTCGAAGGTGATTCTTGTGAAGTGAACAGTGTGTTACGGTCCATAGTAGAAACATGCACTGCACTTTGTCTGCCATGTTAAAACAATGAAAAAATCTCTTCATCAGTAATACAGAATAGAGTCTTGGCACTGGTATTACTTTGGCTCGTACATGCACTGGCCAAGGTGTTTATGGCGTCTCTGTAATTTATATTTGCTTCAACCATATATATATATATATATACACTGCTCAAAACAATAAAGGGAACACTCAAATAACACATCCTAGATCTGAATGAATGAAATATTCTCATTGAATACTTTGTTCTGTACAAGGTTGAATGTGCTGACAACTAAATCACACAAAAATCATCAATGGAAATCAAATTTATTAATCAATGGAGGCCTGAATTTGGAGTCACACACAAAATTAAAGTGGAAAAACACACTAGAGGCTGATCCAACATTTATGTAATGTCTTTAAAACAAGTCAAAATGAGGCTCAGTATTGTGTGTGGCCTCCACGTGCCTGTATGACCTCCCTACAACGCCTGGGCATGCTCCTGATGAGACAGCGGATGGTCTCCTGATGGATCTCCTCCCAGACCTGGACTAAAGCATCCGCCAACTCCTGGACAGTCTGTGGTGCAACATGACGTTGGTGGATGGAGCGAGACATGATGTCCCAGATGTGCTCAATCAGATTCAGGTCTGGGGAACGGGCGGGTCAGTCCATAGCTTCAATCTCTTCATCTTGCAGGAACTGCTGACACACTCCAGCCACATGAGGTCTAGCATTGTCCTGCATTAGGAGGAACCCAGGGCCTACCGCACCAGCATATGGTCTCACAAGGGGTCTGAGGATCTCATCTCGGTACCTAATGGCAGTCAGGCTACCTCTGGCGAGCACATGGAGGGCTGTGCGCCCCTCCAAAGAAATGCCACCCCACACCATTACTGACCCACTGCCAAACCGGTCATGCTGAAGGATGTTGCAGGCAGCGGATCGCTCTCCACGGTGTCTTCAGACTCTGTCACATCTGTCACATGTGCTCAGTGTGAACCTGCTTTCATCTGTGAAGAGCACAGGGTGCCAGTGGCGAATTTGCCAATCCTGGTGTTCTCTGGCAAATGCCAAGAGTCCTGCACGGTGTTGGGCTGTGAGCACAACCCCCATTTGTGGACATTGGGCCCTCATACCATCCTCATGGAGTCGGTTTCTAACCGTTTGTGCAGACACATGCACATTTGTGGCCTGCTGGAGGTCATTTTGCAGAGCTCTGGCAGTGCTCCTCCTGTTCCTCCTTCACAAAGGCGGAGGTAGCAGTCCTGCTGCTGGGTTGTTGCCCTCCTACGGCCTCCTCCACGTCTCCTGGTGTACTGGCCTGTCTCCTGGTGGCGCCTCCAGGCTCTGGACACTACGCTGACAGACACAGCAAACCTTCTTGCCACAGCTTGCATTGATGTACCATCCTGGATGAGCTGCACCACCTGAGCCACTTGTGTGGGTTGTAGAGTCCGTCTCATGCTACCAGGAGTGTGAAAGCACCACCAACATTCAAAAGTGACCAAAACATCAGCCAGAAAGCATAGGTACTGAGAAGTGGTCTGTAGTCCCCACCTGCAGAACCACTTCTTTATTGAGTGTGTCTTGCTAATTGCCAAAGATTTCCCCCTGTTGTCTATTCCATTTGTACAACAGCATGTGAAATTGATCGTCAATCAGTGTTGCTTCCTAAGTGGACAGTTTGATTTCACAGACGTTTGATTTACTTGGAGTTATATCGTGTTGTTTAAGTGTTCCCTTTATTTTTTTGAGCAGTGTATATATATATATATATATATATATATATATATATACATTCATCATTCTTCATGAAAATAGTCTGTTTTTCCAGACTAAGAAGCCAGTAAAATACTGTTTGTGTTTCTCTGGCATTTTTTGGATCAGAATGAAGACAGAGAGGTGGAGCATCGCAGGATGTGGGAGGCTGGACAGGTGGACTACCTCGGCAGAGATGCTTTCCAAAACATCCAAAAGATGCTGGACCGCTTCCTGGATCCACATAATGAGACCCTCCTGCCTTAAGCTGATCCATCACCCAGTGGTTCTCACCACTCTGTGTACACCACAGTAGCAAGGCTTGGGTATGGGCATGTGCATTGCTAATAAACAGAGCCTTGCTAAAGTATTTACACCCCTCAACATCTCCAAATGTTGCCTTGTTCCAAACCACAACTTTATTTTTTTTTATTGGGATTGTATGGCATAGACCAACACAAAATGCTATATATTTGCAAAGTGGATGGACAATAATTTATTATTTAATTGTCTTTACAAATAAAAACCCTTTCTGGAATTTAGCTCCGTCCATCTTCCCATCAACTCTGACCAGCTGCGTTTCATTGTCTACTATGACCAGTCCACCTTCCACTGTATGTTTGTGACTAATAGGAGCTGAATACAAAGGCATGTCACAATTTATTGAGTTTGATTTCTTTAAAAAATGAAAAACTGTGTGTAAGCTTCCTCCCATTTTACAGTGATGGACTAAAATCACATAAAATCCCATTGGAATACAAAGACGTTTTTGGTTTTCATGAGACAAAATAACGCATATTTCAAATTCACTGAAAGGAAAATATTCCAACACATTTGCATTTTAGATCCCTGTCTGACGCTTATGTTAATAATAGATTTTTAATGGATAGTGAAGCTCAGAAGTGTAAAACCACCAAATAGTTTAAACTATACAAACGTTTATATTTTGTTTATTATCTTTTCATTCAAAGCAATTAAACATCTTCCTGTAATTTTACATGTATGAACACTGTGACTCACATTTACACTTTGTGATATGTGTTACTAATGTTATTAATAAAGGTCTCTGACAAAGCTGTGTGTATAGGAGGACAAAACTATGCTTTCGTGATCTTATTGCTTAATTAATTTATTTTTCATTTTGATTATGTTTTTTTTTTTATATTAATATCAGCTCAATACTTTTCAAAATGACTTGTATTGGACCTATGCACAGACTTATAGTCTTAGCATCTAAGGGTTTTTACAGGTTTAAAAAAAAGTTGCTGTGAAATTTGTTTTTCTTCTTTTGTTAACTTTCACACTTTCAGATTACCCAGAACCTATTATCATTTTGCATCACAATATACAGGGGTTGGACAATGAAACTGAAACACCTGGTTTTAGACCACAATAATTTATTAATATGGTGTAGGGCCTCCTTTTGCGGCCAATACAGCATCAATTCGTCTTGGGAATGACATATACAAGTCCTGCACAGTGGTCAGAAGGATTTTAAGCCATTCTTCTTGCAGGATAGTGGCCAGGTCACTACGTGATCCTGGTGGAGAAAACGTTTCCTGACTCGCTCCTCCAAAACACCCCAAAGTGGCTCAATAATATTTAGATCTGGTGACTGTGCAGGCCATGGGAGATGTTCAACTTCACTCTCATGTTTATCAAACCAATCTTTCACCAGTCTTGCTGTGTGTATTGGTGCATAGTCATCCTGATACACGGCACCGCCTTCAGGATAAATTGTTTGAACCATTGGATGCACATGGTCCTCAAGAATGGTTCGGTAGTCCTTGGCAGTGACGCGCCCATCTAGCACAAGTATTGGGCCAAGGGAATGCCATGATATGGCAGCCCAAACCATCACTGATCTACCCCCATGCTTCACTCTGGGCATGCAACAGTCTGGGTGGTACGCTTTTTTGGGGCTTCTCCACACCGTAACTCTCTCGGATGTGGGGAAAACAGTAAAGGTGGACTCATCAAACAATACATGTTTCACATTGTCCACAGCCCAAGATTTGTGCTCCTTGCACCATTGAAACTGACGTTTGGCATTGGCATGAGTGACCAAAGGTTTGGCTATAGCAGCCCGGCCGTGTATATTGACCCCAACAGACAGTTCTGGTGGAAACAGGAGAGTTGAGGTGCACATTTAATTCTGCCGTGATTTGGGCAGCCGTGGTTTTATGTTTTTTGGATACAATCTGGGTTAGCACCCGAACATCCCTTTCAGACAGCTTCCTCTTGCGTCCACAGTTAATCCTGTTGGATGTGGTTGGTCCTTCTTGGTGGTATGCTGACATTACCCTGGATACCGTGGCTCTTGATACATCACAAAGACTTGCTGTCTTGGTCACAGATGCGCCAGCAAGACGTGCACCAACAATTTGTCCTCTTTTGAACTCTGGCACGTCACCCATATTGTTGTGTGCATTTCAATATTTTGAGCAAAACTATGCTCTTACCCTGTGCTAATTGGACCTTCACACTCTGCTCTTACTGGTGCAATGTGCAATCAATGAAGACTGGCTGCCAGGCTGGTCCAATTTAGCCATGAAACCTCCCACACTAAATTGACAGGTGTTTCAGTTTCATTGTCTAACCCCTGTACTCACATGTAAGGAAGCTGGTAAGAATACTGCACCTGAAAGGAAAAGCTTTTTTGATCACTAAGAACTTTAAGGTGAGAGATGGAGCTATTGTGAGATGAGAGGCAGAAAATATGTCACTGTTGAAGAAAGAACAAGCGATGAAGTGGCTCAAAGATCTGAACCCCACTGATCCTGTGTTAAGTTCTCTAAAAGCAGGTGGAGAAATAGAAATCAGCTGACTAGGATCAACTCCAAGGACTTCATTTTTCTTTGTACCTGCTGCTGCTAGGTGCTGTTTTTTGTAAACATGGCATCCATTTTTATTTCTATGCCAATGATTGGCAAATTTACTTCCCTCTAAAGCACACAGGTGCAGGCACTTTTGAACCTCTCCTTGATTGCCTGGTCAACATTAGGAATTGGATGGCTTGAAATTTCTTACATTTTAATGACAAGAAGACTGTAATCATGCTGTTTCCATCCAGTCGCACAAACAGGAACACTGGCGTCAGCCATAATCATGTAAATACAATTGTTTAATCCTGATTTTTTTTTCAGTTAAGGCAACTGTCTAAATAGAAACCCATACATGCTTTCATTACATCCAGGCTTAACTATTGCAATGCGCCTCTTTATGGAATCAGTCAGACTGCCATTGTATGTTTGCAACAGGTTTAAAAAGCTGCAGCCCGATTTTTAAGTGGTACAGGAAAAAGAGAGCCCATTTCTCCAATATTGGCATCCCTTCACTGGCTTCTGGTTGCTTTTATTGATTCCAACAAACGGTACAAGCTCAGAGGTGACAGAGCTTTCTCTGTTGCAGATCCAAAACTGTGGAATGATTTACCGTTACATGTTAGGAAGGCTTTCCTCTCAGTGTTTTTAAGTCTTATTAAAAATCACATTTTTGTTCCTTGTCCTTTGACCCATTTTGGGTTTAGGTATTGGGATTTGAAGAAACAACAACATTTAATTTCCCTTTTGGATTAATAAAGTATTTTTGAATTTCAATTGAATTGAATTGAATTGGATTGGATTGTTCCTCTTTTTTACTTCTGCTGTTTTATGGTTTTTTGGTTTATGCGTCTTCTGCTTGATTTTATTGTCCATCACTTGGGTTGGCCTTGCTGCTGTTTTATGGAAATCGGTTTTAAGACTGGAATCAGTATTTAGCAAAGTTTGATGTTTTAAAACCAGTCCAGATTTTATTGCAGATTAGAATCAAACAACAGCGTCTTACAATCCAATGTTGGTACTAGATGACCTCGTATAATGTCATGTGAAAAAAAGGACATTGTACAAAAGTTTTCTATTTTTTTGCTGAAATAATTGGACATTGGATATTTAATATCAAGTTTACCATGAATGAAAAAAATCTAATCATATAAAGAACCAATAAAAACTGAACAAAGTGTTTTAAAACAAAAGTGCAATTTCTGGTCAGGAATAAACTAGTAAACCCCAACATATATTCCCTCTTAAAATGACACACCAGGTCCACAAGATAACACCATGACTCAGCATTTTAAAGGTTTCTCCTGCTGAAACCTCAGACATTTAGTTTGGTTCTTCTGATTATCGAAGTGAGAATTGAACAACATGGTGAGATCCAAACATCTGTCTGAGACCTTTTGAGAGAAATGTCATGTCTGCAATTAACATAAATGGTGGACTGATGTTTTCATCCCTAACCATATATTGTTCATCACGAGGCGAAAGAGAGGATGTTTCTGAACATGAAAAGCAGATGTCTGACATAATCTTTTGCCATACAAAAGGGACTCCTTAGGTCCATTTCAAGATAACGTTTGTCCAAGCAAGGAACTAGACATATTAAGACCTAGACATTTTCTTTCATCAGAGCTGCTTCTTGAGTGTCAACAGGACCTAGAGGTTTGATGTTTAGGTATTGTTGAGAGGTTTTTTAAAAGAGACTGAGTTTGTGGTTCTTTGGGAATTCTCTTAGGATTCAACTAAGATTCCTTAGTGAACGTGTGATGCGGGTTTGGTTGAAATTTGTTTATTTGTTCATTAGTTTTCACTAGAGTGGGTACTAATCTTCCTGGGGTCCAGTTAATAAAATGTAATAATCATAATAAAAAACGATATTGACATTAGCATAAAAACCACAGCATTAGTCAAATAGACATCACAGGTAGCAAAGTACATACATAGACTTTAATTTAAAAAAAGATTTTAGTGCTCTTGTTGTGTAGGACATCTGTAAACAACAATCAGCACCTCTGCTCCAGAACAAAAAGGCTGCATGTCGGTTTGTGTGAGACTATTTCAAGACTTGTTTGTTTTGTTATTTTTTCTTTGAATATTTTTTTGCACATTGATTTACCAGTATGAGTACGAGTACATTGGTTTACGTAGTTCATCGTGGAATATTCTTTTTTTCAATAAAAGTCTGGAGCTGGAGACAAAAAGGACACAATTTAGTTTGATTTCTATTCATTATATCAATTTTCTACTGTGCAAAGTGACACACAGGGTAAATGTCACGACCAAAGGCTATCCCATATGCAGTAGTCCTACAATGAAAATCAGATCGCGCATCAGCTGAAGGTCTTGACACTTGTGGGCGAGTAAGGCTTCTACTTTAAAGAATTCTTGCAACTACATGTTAAGTATTGATCTGCTGCTCACACAATCCCAGCATTCATTCAAAAACGGAGTGAACAAGACAACTGGGGCTTGACTTTTCTTTGAGGCCTACAGAAGCAGTCTGTGTTCCAGAAAACTCCCACAGCAGCCCTAATTGAAGTGGATTTCCCCTGCCTGAAGGAGGACAATGGGACCGCAGCACTTTTACAGCTGACCCCCTCACAGCTATGGAGAACAGCTGCAAGACTAGTTAGTTAACACTAGACCCTTTGTTCATTCCACACATGGATGACCGGACAGCTTTGCTTCCCTCAACTCGTCACCCAGGAAACCTTTCACTCAGCACGGTTCATGTAAGAGTTTGTGTTTGGACAGAGAAATTAGTTTAGGATGAAATACTGAATAATTTCTATATCATAACCTTTGCTTTTGGTTGTGTTGAGAAACTCAGCTATCTAAGTGCTAGCAGACTAGCTGCTCAGCTAATGATTTATTCTGTTATGTTTTAAAAGTTAAGACAAACTTTATTTAAAGGGTGTTTTTTAATTAAATACCATTAGGAATCGTTTATCCAGAAAGGTTTGGTTCTTATTTAAAATAATATTTTCTTAAATATTATGGTGTTTGTATGTACGAACTTGGCAATAAAGCTGATTCTGATTCTGATCTATATATATCTATATATCTTCTTATATAACCTTTTATAAATAATCTTCTGCGCTGCTTTCTGAGGCTTAATTTTCCTGTCTACAGCCACATGATGATGGTCACTAAATCCAACAGGAAAGGAAGTTATATTACTAGAGGACCTGTTTACATTAGAGTAAATATGATCTATACATATGACAGTTCTGACCCCAGCAGCATTTCCTTTAACCTTCCCGCAGTCCAGCGAGCCCTCTGCATCACATTTCCAAAATTATTAGTAGGGGTCGTATGGACCCCTGGTGCGTTTGTCTCACCGCCTTCCACAAAGGGCAGAGTGGAGTGGGTGGCGGGGTGAGCTGACAGGGACCCCATGGGGCCCCCATGTCACACCCTGCGCCTTCCACGGAAGGGGTCATATGAACCCCTGTGCCACGCACCTCCCCCGAGTGTGTTTGTGGGGGGAGTGGGGTGGGGAGACCCGCACACCCAGCACCATCCGTGGGAGTGGTGTGTGTGTGCATCCTACAGCCTGTAAGACCCCATTCTTCTCCTACTCTGTCTCCTCGCACTCCTGTTCGACGTGGTCCCGGTCGTCCTTGTCGTGGTCCTGCTCATCTTTATCCTTTTTCTCCTACTCTTGCTGCTGCTACACCTCATCGTACCGTTCGTCCTCGTCCGTGGCCCCATCCCTCTCCTTCTCTGTCTCCTTGCACTCCTGTTCATCATGGTCCCGGTCGTGGAGGACAAGGAGGAGGAGGATCACGAGGACGGTGATAGATATGATGACCATGATGATTGTGGCGGCGGTGGTGGCGTTGGCGGTTACTGCGATGATCACAAAGACGATGAGGGAGAGGAAAGAACAAGAAGAAGATGAAAGTCAAGATACAGAGGAAACTGTTACACTGGGTTACCTTTCCAAAAATGGCAAAATACAAGGAGGACAAGCACGGGATCAAGCTGTGGGTGGCCTGTGACGCCAAGTCCAGCTACGTGTGGAAGATGAGCGTGTACACGGGAAGGTAGCTGGGCGCCCGAGGTCCCGAGATGGACTTAGGGATGCGTGTGGTTCTCGACCTGACTTTTTCTCCTTGTATCGACTCGCGGATCATCTGCTCACCAGAGGAAGAGCAGCAACGACGGCCTGACCCCGGTGGGCACCATGCAGAAAAACAAACCTGAGCTGGCGCCCGCATTCTTGCGCTTCTCCACCAGGGACTGGAATGCACTCTCCATGGCCTGCGCCTTCACGCAGCACTCGTCTCCTATGTGCCCAAGAAGGGCAAGTACAGGTCCTTCTCAAAATATTAGCATATTGTGATAAAGTTAATTATTTTCCATAATGTCATGATGAAAATTTAACATTCATATATTTTAGATTCATTGCACACTAACTGAAATATTTCAGGTCTTTTATTGTTTTAATACGGATGATTTTGGCATACAGCTCATGAAAACCCAAAATTCCTATCTCACAAAATTAGCATATCATTAAAAGGGTCTCTAAACGAGCTATGAACCTAATCATCTGAATCAACGAGTTAACTCTAAACACCTGCAAAAGATTCCTGAGGCCTTTAAAACTCCCAGCCTGGTTCATCACTCAAAACCCCAATCATGGGTAAGACTGCCGACCTGACTGCTGTCCAGAAGGCCACTATTGACACCCTCAAGCAAGAGGGTAAGACACAGAAAGACATTTCTGAACGAATAGGCTGTTCCCAGAGTGCTGTATCAAGGCACCTCAGTGGGAAGTCTGTGGGAAGGAAAAAGTGTGGCAGAAAACGCTGCACAACGAGAAGAGGTGACCGGACCCTGAGGAAGATTGTGGAGAAGGGCCGATTCCAGACCTTGGGGGACCTGCGGAAGCAGTGGACTGAGTCTGGAGTAGAAACATCCAGAGCCACCGTGCACAGGCGTGTGCAGGAAATGGGCTACAGGTGCCGCATTCCCCAGGTCAAGCCACTTTTGAACCAGAAACAGCGGCAGAAGCGCCTGACCTGGGCTACAGAGAAGCAGCGCTGGACTGTTGCTCAGTGGTCCAAAGTACTTTTTTTGGATGAAAGCAAATTCTGCATGTCATTCGGAAATCAAGGTGCCAGAGTCTGGAGGAAGACTGGGGAGAAGGAAATGCCAAAATGCCAGAAGTCCAGTGTCAAGTACCCACAGTCAGTGATGGTCTGGGGTGCCGTGTCAGCTGCTGGTGTTGGTCCACTGTGTTTTATCAAGGGCAGGGTCAATGCAGCTAGCTATCAGGAGATTTTGGAGCACTTCATGCTTCCATCTGCTGAAAAGCTTTATGGAGATGAAGATTTCATTTTTCAGCACGACCTGGAACCTGCTCACAGTGCCAAAACCACTGGTAAATGGTTTACTGACCATGGTATCACTGTGCTCAATTGGCCTGCCAACTCTCCTGACCTGAACCCCATAGAGAATCTGTGGGATATTGTGAAGAGAACGTTGAGAGACTCAAGACCCAACACTCTGGATGAGCTAAAGGCCGCTATCGAAGCATCCTGGGCCTCCATAAGACCTCAGCAGTGCCACAGGCTGATTGCCTCCATGCCACGCCGCATGAAGCAGTCATTTCTGCAAAAGGATTCCCGACCAAGTATTGAGTGCATAACTGTACATTATTATTTGAAGGTTGACGTTTTTTGTATTAAAAACACTTTTCTTTTATTGGTCGGATGAAATATGCTAATTTTGTGAGATAGGAATTTTGGGTTTTCATGAGCTGTATGCCAAAATCATCCGTATTAAGACAATAAAAGACCTGAAATATTTCAGTTAGTGTGCAATGAATCTAAAATATATAAATGTTAAATTTTCATCATTACATTATGGAAAATAATGAACTTTATCACAATATGCTAATATTTTGAGAAGGACCTGTACACGCTGCTGCTCAGCACACTGCACCACGGCAGCGTCAACGTGGCGCAGGAGCACCGGGACAAAAAGCCTCTGGTCCTGCTCCACTACAACACCAACAAAGGAGAAGAGGACAACCTCAAACAGCTCCTTGCCGCCTACAGCTGTCATAGGATGACGCGCTGGACATTAGCTGTGTTTCACAACATCCTCGACGTGTCCGCCTACAACGCCTTTGTGCTCTGGCGGGAGACCAACCCTGGGTGGATTTTTCAGACGAGGCAGAGGAGGAGGCTGTCCCCTTGCACAACATCAGACAACTAATCGTTCTGCTGCAAAACACACTGTCGCACCAAAGTTTTATCGCACCAAAACTTTACCAGATCTGTGAGAGATAAAACATTGCAGACTTGGGTTCTGTGTAGTTTTTTCTTAACTGAAGCAAAGCTCTCGTCATTTTTTTTTTGTTTGCTTGTTTGGCTTCCGGTGTTTTCCCAAGTTAACCGACAGTCAATGTAGTAAGTCCTTATTTTTGTAAGGACTTACTACATTTTTGTCATATTCTACTACTTGACCCACATAGAGGACCATGCTCAGGAGACTCAGGAAGTTTAACAGATTTATTTTGCAGATAGTTCAGGAAAAAAATCGATCAGATGAAACTGGCTTGGGCACAGGCGTCTCAGGAACCACTAGGAAGAGCTGAAGTTTAGTTGGGGGTAAAAGAACTGAAAAATGGTTTTTCCAAAGTTTGCTTACTTGAGATTCGGATGTACTTGAAGCAGGAGGGAAACAGTTCAGCCGGGGCCAGGGAAACAGTGTCCAGGGGGAAGTTCCAAGCCGAGAATGATGGAGAATCAGATTGCACTAAACGAGAGTGGGAGCTGACAGGGTTCAACCACAGGTGATGGAATGAGGAGTTCAGGAGCCGAACCGCCAGACAGAAACTTGGTACCAGAGATCAGTTGCTGTTAGGTTGCAGGTTATCTGAAAGCTGGCTTAGAGCAGGAACTAGATCCGACCACACTTCTCAGGGAAAAGACCTGAAGCAAAATATAGGGTAAGTCTTTCTCAGGGTAACGAGAGAACAAGGCGTAAGAAGGTGAGTTTAAAGTTTACCACAAAGGTCAACACTCAGGCTTTGAAGGACTGGCAGCAGGCTCTTATATACTCCACCCAATGAGCACAAATGAGCTCCAGATGAGAAACACCTGTCATTGGATCCAACCCCCCTGCTCAATAACGGCATCTAGTGGTCAAACACAAGGAAAGCAGCCCCAGACTCCAAAACCCCAACAATTTTGTACAAATGTTAAAAAAAGGGTCTTTTTTTTATATACCTGGGCCTCTGTATGCCTTAAAACTGCAAATGTATGTTTTTGTTACATTTCCTCCCAATTGTTTGACTCCTTAACTAGTATTGTGTCCTGAAGCAGTACCTCTTTTCCACTAAAAGGTTAGCCTCTTCTGAGATCTTCCCCCCACTAGCGTATATATATTGATATACTGTATCTATATATATATAGAGAGAGAGCAAGAGAGACAGAGAGAGCGAGGTTGGCCTCATGAAACTCTGAGGCGGGAACTCAGTGGAAAACTCCAGGAATAAAACTGGAGCAAAGGAGTGGTCATGCAAGGCCCAGAACGCAGTTGCTTTAAATGGAAAACTTTAAAAGTCCAACTTCTAACTCCTGGCTGATTTGGGATCAGTGGACTAAAACATACACACACACCTTGCTGATCCGCAGTGCGCGATTCCGCCACACTTGCACAGCAAATCGAAACACAGCTCAGCATAAAACACTTCAATCAGTATTGCATGCAACAAGTTAATACCTTGGAATAACTACAGGTGATTCTGAATCACCTTAACTATGCCTCACCTTGCCCAGACTTCTAAATGCTACCTATCCAATTTAATATAAAAAGATTGAAATTACTTTGACATTGAAAACAGGTTTGGGGGGGGGAATCAAAAAAAAATCCGGTAAACTTCTCATCCGTCCAAGAGGGGAAAAAATGAAGAACCGTTTAGTCAACTGAATCAACAAGGAAGAAACTCATCTTGGAAATAAAACCTCTGTGGGTTTTCACCTGCGCCGGGTCTCGGCATGGTCTTCGATCGGTTATGAATCTTCTGACCTTCTTGTATCAGACAGATTCCAGCTTTCAAGCTCCAGGAACGGCCGTGTGGAGGAAAGGTTCGCCTACGAGCTTTCGTCTCTCCAGATATGCACCTCCGTTGCGTCGTCACGTGAGACACACTGGAAATGGTAACAAAAGTTTATATTCCGCGGGTTTTATAATCCCAGGTAACTTCAGAGCTGTGAAGTCTGTTGAGCTGTTTTAAATTAACACCTTTTATGCGCATAATCCTTGAAGAAGTCCTATAATCAATAATCTTTGCTTGATTTTGTGGATAAATCATCATTTGTTCAGCTGTTTTTCAGTTGTTCATCAGAATTTCTCAAAATAAGTTGCACGTTAATCATATTGATTTTGCAGTCAGTTCCAGGTTGTGGTTTGTAAGTAAAGGATTCTAAAATCTATTTTCCCTTTGCATGTGAAAATACTTTTTCAGAATCTCGTGAAGATCACATTTCTGTCAGGATCTGTGTTGTGTTTGTGTTTTTGTGCTTCAATTCAATTCAATTCAGTTTATTTATATAGCACCAATTCACAACGCATGTCGTCTCAAGGCACTTCACAAAAGTCAGGTACATACATTCCAATTAATTGTAACCATTGAACAGTGCAGCCAGATTCAATTATTTATTCAAATTGGATACAAAGTTTTTCTGTCTAAGGAAACCCAGCAGATTGCATTGAGTCAGAGACTTGCAGCATTCACTCCTCCCGGATGAGCCTGTAGCGACGGTGGACAGTCCCTGGCGTTGACTTTGCAGCAATCCCTCATACTGAGCATGCATGTAGCAACAGTGGAGAGGAAAAACTCCCTTTTAACAGGAAGAAACCTCCAGAAGAACCAGGCTCAGTGTGAGCACCCATCTGCCACGACCGACTGGGGGTTTGAGAGAACAGAGCAGAGACACAAAGAGAACAAAGAAGCACTGATCCAGGAGCCTAAGCCTATAGCAGCATAACTACAGAAATAGAGTGGCTTAGGTTATCCTGAGCTAACTATAAGCTTTGTCAAAAAGGAAAGTTTTAAGCCTAGCCTCAAAAGTAGACAGTTTGTCCATCAAGAGCCCACTGATAGCCATTGTTATACTAAAAACCACAATGATTGGGATACCTCTCTCTGTCAGATTGACCATAACCATTGGAAAAGAGAGGGGGTCATACAGGTAGAAGAAATGGAGGGTGTGTTTGCCATAGCTTGCTACATGTGCTTTGTTTCAGAGGGTGCTGGAGCTCTCAGGTGTGCTGGGTGACAGGTGCGACTTGTTCCTCTGATTACTATGAGGAGTACTTAAGCAGGAGGCTGCCAGCACTTTGATGCGAGAGTGTTTTGCCACCAGTGGTACAAGCTCGAACCACACTATTGTAAATATGAATCTGAGAATATTATTTAATATTTAATATTAATATTTTAATATTAATATTTTAATATTTTACCAAATAATATTCCGGTCTGTTAAGGATTGTCCTGTGAATACCAGCCCCATTAAGGTGATGGTATTAGGACAGAATAGAAAGGTGTGAGACGAGCTCTGGCATTATTGAACAGCATAAACTCTGCACACATATGGAATGAATTCACACAATTTCTTAAAATACAAGAATTTATTAACAAAAATAAGTCAACTCAAAGTCAAACATATTTCAATCAACAAACTCTTTACTATGCTAGAACAATCCAACTAAACTACCAAGCAGAATTAAAGAATAATGAAGACTAATGGGCTATGTACAATATAAACAAGTTGATTAAAGATGATTAGAAATCATGACCAAAAAGAGTGATGCAACATTACCATGCAATGTTTATGTTTGAGAACCAAGGATTATCTTGAAGAATCTGGAAGTGAAGTTAAGTTAGTTGCGGAACTAATTTAGAAAATAATCAGCAACATTTAGACAACCCTTCACAATGCAAGATCAGATTAAATATTATTTTAATAAAATAATGTTTTAAATAATGATCTGCTGAATAAAACCAACCTCCTGGATGACTAATTCTCAACGGTGTCTAATTAACTGCCTTTATTTATTAAAATAATATTTGAAGAAATATTATTGAGTATTTTGGAAAAGAGCCAAAGTTTATCTTAGCTTTAAAACATACAAAGAACACGGAACCGGCGCGTGCCGTAGCTAGCCTACTAGCGCTAAAGATCGCCAGGTTCCACAAAACAAACTTCATAGAATGAAAACGTTCAGATTATTTCATCCTAACTGTTAATCTGCCCAAACCCAACCTCTGACCATGGTGAGTAAACGTTGTCTAAGGGCGATGAAGTCCGAATAAACGTCCACAGTCAACAAGCGGTTGGTTTTCAGCTAACCTCTGCGTTCGCTCTGCAATAGCGTTAGCTCCGGAGGGCTGGGCGGCTGTTCGGTACCGTAACACGGTGGTGCAAGCCGTAGTCCGTCCTTGCAGCTCGGCTTGTAGAAACAGCTTCTCCACCAGGCTCTCTCCTCGATACAGTTTTGCTTCTGTGGGGCCTCGAAGAGAAAATGTAAGCAACTCTTACACCTTAATTTCCCCGTTCATGAATGAAAATACCAGATACACAGACAGTATTTCATTCTACTTAACTTTGTATATGATCGATGATCGTATGGCTTTGGATCCAGTTGAATTTATGTATTTTTGCCAGCAAAAGACATCAGCGCGCTTTCCTCTCCTATCCGGTACCTCTGGAAGGCCACGTGGAAGAGAAAGACTTGTGGAAAGGTGGGGGCTTTTATTTGGGTAATGGCGCCACAGGAAGTCCGCAGTTACCCCCTTTCCTGCCTGTGCTGGAAGAAGGTTAATGCACTTTATTTTGAAAAGTTCCAGGAAAGTATGTACCGGAGTTTTAGTGTTGAAACCCATGGCTGTGGTCCCAACAACACACTAAGCTTATGCTTTGTTCTTCGACCTCGTTTAACTTTCTCTTTGCTCCTTCACAGATTCAGAAGATTTAAGTTTTGGATTTTTGTTATTGTGTATTGACCATTAAAGAAAGGAAATGTTTGGTTATGGCAGAAGGGTTGAAAATGTTGTGTCTGGCCGGGGAGGCCAGACCAAACCACCAAGTGCCAGAGCCCGTCCACCCCAGAACGGGCCACGTGTAGGGGCACTAAGTAAAATAATAAACTGATAAAGTTTAGAGCCCATTGATGGCAATTGTTATACTAAAAACCACAAGGATTGGGATACCTCTCTCTGTCAGACTGATTATAATCATTGGAAAAGAGAAGGGGCCATACAGGTAGCAGATATGGAGGGTGTGTTTGCACCTCAACCATAACTGAGCCGGTTTAGGCTAAACCAGACTCCCCCTTACTACATCCAACAGAGAGGGAGGAAGGCGAAGGTAAAAAAAAATAAGGAAGGTAGCTCAGGATAACCTAAGGCACTCTAACTATAAGCTTTATCAAAAAGGAAAGTTTTAAGCCTAGCCTTAAAGGTAGACAGGGTGTCTGCCTCATGGACCAAAACCGGAAGCTGGTTCCACAGGAGAGGAGCTTGAAAACTAAAGGATTTGCCTCCCATTCTACTTCTAGAGACTCTAGGAACCATAAGTAAACCTCCAGTCTGAGAATGAAGTGCTCTGTTAGGAATATATGGAACAATCAGATCTCTGATGTATGATGGAGCTAGATCATTAAGGGCTTCATATGTGAGGAGGAGAATTTTACATTTTACATTGTGCGACATAAAAGAGAACAACAAAATCTTACGTTACACTAAATACACATTTACATACTAAATAAGGATAAAGCATAGACTGTAATATTGTATTATTTCACCATTAAAGTTAATGAAATAGTTTGAACTTGATCCAAGACTTTGTTCCCTTCACAAGATTATTATTGAAGTTGATGATTTCTCTGGTGCCTTTAACATCTAAAAACTCAAAATATGCCAAAAAATAAGGAATATACTTTGATAAGGAGAAAGTCCTGATTCTATACATTTAGGAAATTTCTTTCCATCAAATTTCTACAAGATGTGTTATTAATTGCGTGATTACATTTTCATTTGTCTTTATAGAAGGCAAATCAAAATAACGTGTAACCTATTTTATCAGTAAAACATTAATGAACTACATTGCAATGAAAGGTTGACAGTAGAAATTCTGGGCCCGGCCCCCTTTGAGAACCAGCCCCGTGGAGGGGTATTGAGAGCCCCACTTCTACTTTGCTGCTGATTTTCTCTCACCCGCTCAAACACCCAGTGGATTTCCTTATACACACAAACACTGACTCCCATACAGACTTTCACAGAAGTGCAACACTTTTCTCCATTTCAGAATTGTTCTTCAGTTAAACATTAAGTTAAACCCAAACAGACTTAAATATACCAGTTGACTTTTGATGATTAAGAAAATATAAACACTTTACTTTGTATTTACACAAACGTCTGCTTGCTTCAGGCACTTAACATTTAAACTCAGACTAAAAAAGTTAAAAATTAGATAAAGCCTGGATTCTCACTTGAATTATTCACATTATTTAAATTTTTTAATTTTCTTGCCCATTTTTCCTTTCTTCTTAAATTTAAAGGTAATTTAGACTCCAAGGTAACTGCAGACCACTCCGCACTCACTTGAATTTAAACTTCTCAATTATTCAATCGTAAGTCCAGACTTTGTGAGCGTTTAGAGGCCAACACCCCCAAGGAGTTACTAAAAATCTGTCATTCTTTTGTGAAACAATTTCTTCTCAAAAATAAAGAGAAAAGGGAAAAAAAAAATGTGGATAAACAAATGTTAGTGACATTTAAACCCACATGTATAACAAACGGATTCAACACTTAGACGAACACTTGTTTTCAGAACAGTTCCAAATCTCACAAAAGAAGACATTTAGGAGTTCATGTCTGTTCAAATGATGCAATAAGCCCCAAAATGACAGACTTCACATTTTTATTTAAAAAAACAATCTGATTTGTTTCTATTATGTTCCATATAATAACTGCCCGCTGTCACGATATGGTTTTGGGTTGGACCAAAGCACAGACAAGAGCTTGGGAAGCACATTTCAAAGCAGTCTTCAGCTTTATTCAAAAATGTCAAAAAAAACGTAACAGAAACACTGCAGGTACTAACCAGAGTTGGATCCAAACACTTACATAGACACTGCAGGAGTTCATGGCATGGACAAGGGTAGAACATGTAGAAGTGAACAAGTTGTAATGCAAGGAACCCACAAAACATAATGAAACAAACCAACTAATATACAGAGAGAGAACAAAGGCAGGTAATCAAAGGAACTAAGGACAGGTGAGGCAAGGAGGCAGGAAGGCAGAGGTGAACCTAATACAACTAATTAAGAAGACAATGAGCAGACCTAAAACAAAACTATAAACCAAGATAAATAAAACATAAGAATCAAGAATAAACATGAAGTAAAGGAAACTGAGAACTTTGAGGGAACACCACAACCTAAGGCATAAAGACTAAACAAAATAGAAACCAAAAAGGAACCCTGACTAAAAAGTAAACAAACCTAAGCAAACACTGACTGAACCAAACTGAGGATGAAGCAGGGAATGTGAGGACTAAATACAAACCAAGATGTAAGAATAACTAAAGCTGGCCAAACAGGAGGGAGAACTAGAACTACAGAAACTAAACATAAGGGAACTATGCTACAAAGAATAGTATAAAGGGAATGAACACAGAATATGAATAAACCACAGAAGGGGAACCAGGACGAGGAGGAACAGAGAAAAATAAACAAGAAGAGTGCACAGCGAACAAATACCTAACCCGTTCTACCTAACCTGAAAATGAAAAGGGAAAAAAAGAGGGAAAGTGGTTATTTGCACACATGCGGTCCCGCCACTGCGCAACTACGAGCACAGGCTCAGGCGGGGTGGTAATTTCTGGAGAAGTCCAGAACAGCTGTTCAGTCCAGGAGCATTGGACTGCCTTATGAATGTGATATCTTCACTATCAAGAAGTAGATTCACTCTCACTCAGCTCTTTTTATTAGCTCTTGAACACAGCTTACAACTCTTAGCATATAATGTAGCTTCTGTATGCTTCTGGTTCTTTTATTCTTAGCTGCTCCCCCTAGTGGTCTGGGGGTGGTAACCCAACTAAAACGCTAGAACAATTTGCGTTTCCTGCGAAAAGGCAGTGTGAATGCTGTAAGCTGAATTTTTTAGCTGAAAGCTGGCAGAAACAAGCTGAAATTGACTGCAGACAATCTGCTAAAATTTGATGAATTAGAATAAAACAGAAATGCTAAACTCCTGTTGAAAGCTGGCAGAAAGTGGCTAAGGTTGACAGCAGAAGATCAGCTGAAATCTGATAAATTAGTAGAAATAGCAGAAACAGCAAAGAAAAACTGTCATCTGATCTGTTTAAGCACCCAATAAAACAGCGTAAAAGGTGAAGTTACCTCAAAACTACTTGAAAACATTGAAAAGCAGGAAAGAGCTGCCCATAGATGTGCTAAAAAACATAGACTGAAGCAAAAACATAGTCTTAAGACGTTGAAGTCAGTGCTAAAATATATTAAAAATGGCAGAAAATTCTGAAAAAGAATGAATTGACAAAAAATACGCTGAAGAAACACAAAAACAAACATGAAATTGCCCAAAAAACGCAAAAGTGTTCTTCAGCTGAGAAGCAAGAAGACAGAGAAGCTAAAATGCTAACATTAGCATATTGGCTATCACTAGCATGAAGGCTGATATTAATTTACCCCATCTACAATGCAAAAAGCAATGTATAAGCTAAAATTAGCTAAAAGTCTAATGCTTACTTCAGCCTATATTCAAAAGTCTATGGAATTGCCCTTCAAATTATTCACTCTTGTTCAGGTGTTGGAACAGCAGTAGAAGCTGTTTAAGTACCTGGCATCAAATGGTCACTGTTTTGATGCTCCCCTGGGACCTATGAAGATGGTCTTATCGTCATAAGTCACAGAGTAGTGGTTTCATTCTGGTTCTGATAGAAATTGGACCTGGTTCTGATGGTGGTTTGTTCCTGATTCTGATAGAGGGTTCCTCCTGGATCTGATGAATATTTGTACCTGGTTCTGATAGAGTTCGGACCGGTTTCTGATGGATGCTTGTACATGGTTCTGGTGTAGATTTGTTAAAGGATCTTATGGAGATTTCTGCCAGGTTCTGGTGGAGCTGGGACCTGGATTTGATGGAGGTTTCTTCCTGGTTCTGATGGAGTTTGGATCTGGTTCTGATGGAAATCTGTATCTGGTTCTGGTGGAAGTCTGTACCTGGTTCTGATGGATCTTTCTCCGTGGCTCTGATAGAGTTTGGAACTGGTTCTGATACAGGTTTGTACCTGGTTCTGATACATATTTGTACCTGGTTCTGATGGAGGTTTTTGCCAGGATCTGTTGGAGTTTGGACCTGGTTCTGATAGAGTTTTCTTTCTGGTTCTGATTGAGTTTGGACCTGGTTCTGATAGTGGGTACCTAACTGGTCCTGATGGAGAATTCCTCGTGGTTCTGATGGAGTTTGGGTCTGGTTCTGATGGAGGGTTCCGAACTGGTTCTGATGAATGTTGGACCTGGTTCTGATAGAAGGGCCCTCCAGATTCTGAAGGAGATTTGGACCTGGCTCTGGTGGAGTTTTCTTCCTGGTTCTGATAGGTTTGACCTGGTTCTGACAGACTTTGGACCTGGTTCAGATAGAGGTTTGTACATGGTTCTGATGAAGATTTTTACCAGGTTCTGATAGAGATTTATTTCTGGTTCCAATGGATGTTTTTTCCTGGTTCTGATAGAGTTTCTATCTGATTCTGATGGATTTTAAACAAGGTTCTGATACAGTTTGGGTCTGCTTCTGATGGAGATTTGTTCCTGGGTCTGACAGATTTTGGACCTAGTTCTGATGGAAGGTTCCTCATTGGTTCTGATGGAGATTTCCTCTTGGTTCTGACGGAGTTTTTGTCTGGTTCTGATAGAAACTTGTTCCAGGTTCTGATGTGTTAACAGCCTATATGCAAAAGTATATGAAATTGCCTTTTAAATTTAATCACTGTTGTCTAGCTGTTGGAACAGCAGTACATACGGTTTAAATACTCAACACAAAATGGCCGCCATGTAGTTGCTTCCTATGAAGGGGTCGGGTCAGGTTTAGGCCATAGAAATGAATGAAAAACAATGGAAGTCAATGGACAGTAAAACAGGGATGTGTGTGTGTGTGTGTGTGTGTGTGTGTGTGTGTGTGTGTGTGTGTGTGTGTGTGTCAGGGCTTTTGTGTGTGTCTGAGTAGGAGACAGGGAGAGAAGAAAGGCAGAGTCACATACAGACATATACAGTGGAAGATACACAGGGCTATAAATAGAACAGTGAGGAGTGAATCAGCCATTCAGCAAAGAGTGTCAGTGTAACTTGACACCTGCAGCATTTCTAATGCAGCACCTCACTATCGTCTCCCCGTGGCCTGGGCTTTTAACATGGAGGTGCATGCTCCCGAACTACCGCCCATAACTCGGAAACCGTAAGGGCTATCGACGTCATTCTTGGATTGTTTCTCTCAGAACAGACAGATTTGGTGCTCCTAAACAAACCTTTTTTATGACAAAACGATTAAAGGTATCAAAAAAATTATTTCACTGTGAGGCTCATGTCTCTAGCTCGAACGGTTTACGAGAGGCGGTGATTCAAAAACGTGAGTTTAAGGATTTTTTACTCAGATTTTTTTCTGAAATTCCTATAGATTACCTATATACGGTGTGTTGACTTTGCGTTGCTGTGGGATGTGTTGCCAGAAAACTGTTAGTCCCATGTCCATGAGGGTGACATTTTCTTAATCGCAAAAGAGCATCCTACGTTTTGATGTATAATTTGTGTACGTAGAGTGAAAATTGAGCGAGTGAAGAGAGTTTGTTCATTCTTTTTCAGGGTATTCAAAAATTTAGAGTGTACGCTCTAGCGACACGAACATTCCGTCATTGGATTACAATATAAAACTGAAAATCTGAAAGAATTTTAATAAAGTTTTAATCTAAATTGTAGAAAAACTGTAAAAGATATCAAAACGTTGAATTAAACAGTAATAGCAGAAGGTTGTGAAAGCATTTTAAAAGTTGAATGGTGTTTCTAGCTGAAAGTATGCGGAAGTAGTTAAATGGCAAAAACAGTGAAGTTTTAGCAGAATATTTGCAGTTTCCCATTCATTTCAATGGGAGCAAAAAAAAAAACATAAAAAGCTGAATATTTTTTCAAAAAGCGTATGGAAGCAACCAGAATAAGAATGATAAAGAATAAAGAGAAACAGGATCTCAATAGTGTGACACAACCAGAAAAACTTGCATTTCCGGCGAAAATGCAGTGTGAATGCAGAGATGAACAGATTTTGGTAATACTGTGGGAATCGACTCCAAAACCAAAGCTAGTGCGGATGCTGCTGAAGTTGCTAGTCTTAAGGACAACAAATCCATGTTACACTAAATGTTAGGGGATAGGGTGTCCTAACTTTTTCCTCAGTTATAAAACACATCTTTGTTTAGATATTTTGTTTAATGAGTAAAACAAGGTTCATTTTTGGTTTTTACCAGAAACTATATCACCTTTTTTCCAGAGATGAGTAAATATAAAGAGCAAAATACTGAATAGATTGTCCTGATTTTTTCACATGATTCTAAGGCTGAATGTAAATGATATTTAACTCTAGTGGAAATGTATTGTTTCATGTAAAAATTTTGTATGAAGTTCAGTTCTTTAGTGTCCCACAAGAAGACATTTGGTGCACAACAGCAGTCAAACACAGTCAAGGCATAATTCACACATCAACACAATTTCCACACTTAATTATAATCAAACATATCAAGTATTAAAAAATAATAATAATTTAATCATTGTAGAAGGTTTGGTCAAAGTTGATTAAGAACTTAAATGCACTTGGGACAAAAGAATATTAGTACGATTGTACCTTAAAGTTGTTAACCTGTACCTTCATCCTGATGGAAGGAGGAGAAATTTGTCTAAATGCCAGTGGCCTAGCAGCTTTCCTCAGCTCAAATCTGTCAATTAACAGCTTGAACAGTTCAGATTTTTTTAGATTAAAATCTTATACCTGTCAGAGCGTGGGATTTTGTTTTGTATTTTTTGCCTGCTGTTTAGTCTGCTTTACCACTAGATGCCACGAGTGCTGCTGGCGTCAGAGAGCAACAGGTGCAACCTGTTATCCCCTCATCAGGAGGAGCTTAAAGAAGCTGGGCAGTCAGCACTCCAGCTCCAGAGTTTTTTGCCAATGTGGTAACCCCTTGCTGGCCAAGCTACTGACTTTCTACATTCCCTGGAAGTGTAGTTCTCTGATCTCTTGTTGTGTTCTTTCCCAGGTTATTTCCAAGCCCTGGCTCAGTTCCTGTGAACCTACCAGACCAAGTACTAGAAACCTGAAAGATTCTCCTGATCAAGCTCCAGTTGACTGCCCATGGGTTCTCAATCCTTGGACCAGCCTCTAGCGAATCCTGCCCACCCTCCAACAAACCTCACTGGCACCGGCATCATCTAAGCACGCTCAAGGAGAAGCATCTAGTGGTTTTTTTCATCTCAGACTGACTCAGCCTTAAGGCTGTTCATCTAGCAGTGCTGTTGGAAACCAGACGGCAGCTCCACCTCCCTCTCCGGGCTCTGAGTATATCCCCCCTCAAGCTGGACTCCTCCACTTTCTGTAAGCATCACCTCACATTCAATCACAGACTTTTCCATGTACAATAGCAACCAGTTCACCAGTCCTCTGTTTCTGTGTGGAGTGACGACTCCATTTCCGGTTCCTGATCCATTAACCAAACCTTCAATAAACTTGTTAAACTTTTCTCTGTCTCCTGAGTGTTCCTCTGCATGTGGGTCAAAGCTATTAAAACTATGACAATACCAAATTTATGGGGAAAGTGTTGAGATAATACATTGGACAACAGTGTTATTTTAACAGAGCTTTTAACTCCTGTTAATCTCTTTAATTATATTTAATTGATGGTCTTACTATCAGAGCACCTCAGAGCAGTCAGGTCTTCTGGTGTCAGAACTAAATCTTTAAATTTAAAAAATCAACATTTCACCTCTTTTGAGTTTGAGAATAATTTTAATTGCAAAGTATTACCTTTCAGAGATGATTTTTAGTTTAGCTATAGATTTAAAATTGCAACCTTTTTGGCTAAAGCACCCATTGGTACAGTGTTTGTGTATTGTTTGCATGTTGTCATTTTTTGCTGAACTATTTAGTTTGTATAATTAAAATGTTTTGTTTATTAGTTTTAGAAATATGTTTTATGTTTTTATTTTCGTCTATGTACATAATTGCTCAGTTTTGCTACGTTACAGAACTATGTACATATGTAAGTTTTTGGCTCGACTCATGTTTGTACTTGTTGGATTATGTTACGTTTTGGAGACCTTTTAATTAAAGAAAAGTCTTCCTCTCATGATAGTCTTTGTTTTTTTTCTCTTTTTTTTTTTTTTTTTTTTTTTACCCGCCTCCTGCCCATAGACTGCAGGAAATGGGCACCTGCTACCCCGTGACCCATTATGAAAGAAGCGGTAGAAAATGACTGACTGATTTTTCTTTTCTACCAAAACTTGAACATGGTGTGGGCCAAGATTTAACACTTTCCCCAACAATGTGCTTCCTTGTCTCTTTGTCTCCCTTTTTAATAGTGTGTTTTGTGCTTGAAATGAATGAAAATAACTTCGACATTTTACTAATTGAGCTTAATAAATCCTGAACATATATATGCTTTTTTTCAACTTGATCCTTTCAGAGCCTGGTGATATCTTTGTGCCATACTTCTGCTTTTCCAAAAACTTTCTGTTGCTACTTTTTGAGTTAAAAATGTATTATGAGCAGCAGATTACTAGTTGCCTATATACATTATGTTAAAATAATAGAATTAGTTGACCCCATTTTACATATAATCACATATTTACACATAACTGTCATCCTTGACAAATTGGTTGAATTCTTAATCTGCAGACTATGCTGATGTGTAATTTGTCAGCAAATCTGAGAAAACAAGAATCAAAACTTTGGTTCCTCAACTTCCATTTTTCGGGCCACTTCTATTCAACTTCATGCTCCCGTTATCTCATATTATAGCTTCTTACAACACTTTTAGCCATGGCTTGTATGATGCCATGAAACTCAATGCACTGTCTTGGCAACATGTTCAAACATTGTGAATTTATATTTTATATATATTTATATAGTTCATCATTTTGAAATCAAAACACTTTAGGTGGATTTTATGTGATAGACCAGCACAAAGTTAGGTATAATTGTGTGTAGGAAAGACTACAAGAAAAGTGTGGCATGCATTGAAGTACCATCCCCTGAATAAACATTTTGCAGATCCATCTTTCATTTTGTATGAGTCCCTTTGAACATAATCTTTTAGGTCTTGGCACAGATTCTTATTTTGATTCAGGTCTGTTTTTATACAAGCCTCATGTTGTCATAAACATGGGCTATAGCCTCTTTCAGTATAAATACAATGCCCCTTCTTTGAGTTTTCTCTCCACATTGTCTTTCTTTTTGTCATTCTCTTTTCGGCTGCATCCTATAAGATGAGGAATAGTGGAGTCGATAGACAGCTCCCAGAATGCAATGTGGTGTGACGTCTGTGCTTATTCTCTATAGTCTATTTTCAAATCAGTCTTCTACCATCTTAAACACACATTCAGGGTAATGCATTTCAGTATGATTAATGTCAGTATTAATTAGGCAGCTTAAGCTCATCCAAATTGCTGCTGCTAGAGTCCTGATCAATAGAAAATAAATTTTATTACTGGCGTATAATAAGGCAGGGAATGGCCTTTGGCGCAAATACAGCCCACAGTTTATTTCAGGTTGAAACCATGTAGACTTCACAATGATCTCAGGGGAGGTAATGCAGTAATTTTAATTAAATTCAAATATTTTTGAAACGTTCATTTATTTCAGTAACTCCATCACTAAGTGAAACCCCTTTTGTAGATTAATTCAGCTCAGACTGATGTTTTCGATACTTTATTACTGTTTGATATGACAATTTTCTGCTTCCACCGCATTTTAGAATATTACATCAGACCAATAAAAAAACATGTTTAATACAGAAATGTGGGTTTATTTTAATTTTAGGATGTGAACATTATTTTGTTTTTGAAGTAGGAGATTAACTTCTGTAGGCCTTATGATTAAATGGAATTGCACTGAAATATCACCCGCCCAATTATATTGAATTACATCAAAACACCCTACCCTAGCGTAGCCTAGCCTAGCCTAGCCAAAGGCTTCTCATTAAAAACATCAGCCAGTTTGTTGAAGAGATATAGATATATATTTTCAAACTTTAAGATGAACTGTAGAAGCTACTGTTGTGACAAAGTATTTGTTGCAAAAAGGTGGAGTAGAGCTGCTCCTCCACATCGAGAGGAGCCAGTTGAGGTGGCTCGGGCATCTATACCGGATGCCTCCTGGACGCCTTCCTCGGGAGGTGTTCCAGGCACGTCCCACCGGGAGGAGGCCCAGGGGACGGCCCAGGACACGCTGGAGAGACTATCTCTCTCGGCTGGCCTGGGAACGCCTTGGGCTCCCCCTGGAGGAGCTGGAGGAGGTGTCTGGAGAGAGGGACGTCTGGGCGTCTCTGCTGAGTCTGCTGCCCCCGCGACTCGGTCCCGGATAAGCGGAAGACTACGAGTACGAGTACGAGGTGTAGAAAATTGTGGTTTTCCACAGCCATGCAGATGACTCTCAGCTTATGTCTGTGTTTCAATTCTGAATGACAAGCTTTATAACTACAAAGTTAAGGCTGCCAAATTCTTCTTTTTGGCTGAACCAGGACAAAACTGGGATCTAAGTACATGGTTCTAAAGCTCAGAAAGAAGAATTTATTAGAAAGCTTTAAGCTGCGGGAATGAACCATCAGGTTTGAATTAGATTAGACATTACACTTGGATGTGTGTATAAAACTGGATCTTAAAATCTGAAAATTATTTCCAGAGTAACACAATTTCTCTATCAAACCAACACAAGAATACAAAGCAGTAATAGGAATCGCAAATTTCAAAGTCAAGATGGTGCCAGTGTGTTTCGCTGCTCCTCTGTCTCAGCATGATTTGTGTTTGTTGTGCTTTTAAATTTGGTCATATACTAAAACCTTCTGCTGGTCTCTGCTGGTGTATGATCGGCAAACATTGCTGAACCTGTAACCTCCTTGCTATGACCTAGCCATATTTAATAATGATGGACATTGAACTCTGCCTGTCAGGAATTCCGACTCACCTGTTCCAAGTTTCCACGCTACCCTCACGGCAAAAGTGCTATCGCTGATGTGGAAAATGAGGTGGATGGATGGTAAAATTGAAGCTCACCTTACCGAAGGATTGCTGCTACTTTAACTCACCATGGATTTCAAGAAACTGAGGTGGAACAGCAGTTGTCTACAATAAGTATTACAAATGTTAGCATTTTCCACTGCCTTCATTTTCCAGCTTTGAGCAAACCTCGTTCAAGGTGAGCTTTACAAACCTGTTTTTTTGACATCCATAAACCTGAGTCTTGGTTTAATGAGAGAACTCGTGCCGACAGGAGGGAATGTCACAGAGCAGAACAGAGATGGAAAAAGAACAAACTGCAGATGTCTCACAAAATCATGAAAGAGTGCTTCCATCAGTACCACAACTCTTAAGAGAGAAAAAAAACAACATATTTTGAAAATGTCGAGTCATCCAACAGAAATAACCCTTGTGTTTTATTCAACACAACTAACTCTGTTCTTAATCCTCCTCAGAACTCTTGTTTGGAAGCATCGGCGAAAATATGTAATCATTTTTTGATGTTTTTTATCGAAAAGGTTGCTGCCACAAGGGACCTTATTATATCTCCTGACTCTGACTCTTCTGTATCAGCCCATTGATCTGCTGTTTTTAATCATTTAAGCCTGTGACACTAAAGAATTGTGGAGCCCAATGGCTTATTATGCCTCACCACAGCCTCTTAAAAAGGACTCCTAGTATTACAATGTGTTCTTACCATTATAAATTGCCGTCTTTTGTCTTCAGGTGTGGTCCCTGCTAAACTTAAACTCGCAGTAGTTCACACTCTTCTTAAGAAATCTGACCTTGATCAGTCTGTATTGGCTAATATTAGACCTACGTATTTCTAAGCTGCGATTTGTTTCAGAAATGTCAAATACACTCATTCTTAGATGAAAATGGCATTCTGAAAATCTTTCAGTCTAGTTTTAAAACCCACCACATTATAGAATCAGCATTATTAACACAGTCATTAAAACATCTTGTTGGCACGTGAATATACAATCTTGGTTCTGCTGGACCTAACTGCTGCTTGTGACACTATGGGCCACAACATTTTAATATCACATTTAAATCACTTAGTGGGCATTCAGAACACAGCACTTGACTTGTTCACATCTTATCTGGCTTATTGGTTTCTGTGTGTAAACATTTTAGACTCAGAATCATCCTGCGCGCTAAAGTGTGGGGTCCCACAGGGCTTAATTTTATGGCCACTAACATGTTCATTGTATCTGTTGCCTCTAGGTTACATATTTAGGAAATATGAAATTACCTTCGACTTCTATGCCAACAATTGTCGGCCCTTAAAGCAGGTCAGCTGTTCAATGAAAGCCCTATTGGATTGCTTGGAGGACATTAAAGCCTGGCTGGCCCTAAACTTCCTAGATGTTAATGAAAAGAAAACAGAGGTTAGTGTTTAGACCAAGCGGCCTATTTGAGTCCACCGCTGTCAATTTGGGACCACTTACAACATATTTTAAAACCGATTTGGGTTTTAAGTTACACAGTGATTTTAAAATGGACTGTCAAATTAGAGCAGTTGTAGGGTCCTGCTTTTATTACTTATGGCTTTTGGGAAAGGTGAAATCTTTCCGGTCCAGGCAACCTTTTGAAACCAGATTCAAAAGGTCCCACTTAGTGTAATGGACTTTATGTCCTTGCTCTCCTGCAGATGGTTCAAAACATTGCTGCACGTCTAAACTGGTACTCCAAAAACAGAGCCTGTTCTGGCCTTACTTCACTGGTTGCCTTTGCATTTTAGAGTTCATTTTAAACTTCTTATTTTCACTTTAAGTGTTTGAATGACCTTGTCCCGCCGTACGTCTGTGAGCTTCTCTGACATGAGCTTACCTACTCGGTCAATCAGGTCGACCGAACAATAGCTCCTGCCAGTACCAAGATCTGGCAGAAAACTCAGAGGGGGCAGGGCCTTCTCTGTTGTTGCTCCTCAATTGTGGAATAACCAACCCCTGCACATTAGAGAGGCTCCGTCACTGCCTACTTTAAAAATCGTCTTAAAACCCATTTTAACATTAGCGAGACTTAATTTGACCTTATTTGTTTTAATTGGTTTTATTATGTTTATTTTTTTTAATCATTCTCATGCCATAAAGATTGAGTTCAAAATCTCTTTAATTATATTTAATTGATGGTCTTACTATCAGAGCACCTCAGAGCAGTCAGTTCTTCTGGTGTCAGAACTAAATCTTTAAATTTAAAAAATCAACATTTGACCTCTTTTGAGTTTGAGAATAATTTTAATTGCAAAGTATTACCTTTCAGAGATGATTTTCAGTTTAGCTATAGATTTAAAATTGCATCCTTTTTGGCTAAAGCACCCATTGGTACAGTGTTTGTGTATTGTTTGTATGTTGTCATTTTTTGCTGAACTATTTAGTTTGTATAATTAAAATGTTTTGTTTATTAGTTTTAGAAATATGTTTTATGTTTTTATTTTCGTCTATGTACATAATTGCTCAGTTTTGCTACGTTACAGAACTATGTACATATGTACGTTTTTGGCTCGACTCATGTTTGTACTTGTTGGATTATGTTACGTTTTGGAGACCTTTAATTAAAGAAAAGTCTTCCTCTCATCATGCGGCTGCCAAGCTCTTATCTGCACTTTGGTCCGATCCAAACCAAGAACGTGATACCACCTGTCAGTGGATCACCTGCTTCCTGACTGACTAGCAGCAGCAGGTGAGGCTGGTGGGCATCATCTCCCACACAAGTAATATCAGCACCGGTACCACCCAGGGGTATGTTTTTTCCCCTCTCTTCTTCTCCCCTGTACACTAATGACTGCATCTCAGCTAACCCTCTATGAAATCCCTGAAGTTGGCAGATGACACCACTGTCACTTGTCTGATACAGGACAATAATGAGTCAGAACAGGAGGTGGACTGGTGCGGTCAGAACCACTTGGAGCTTAACCCGCTCAGGACAGTGGAGATGACTGTGGACCTATAGAGAACTCCCCCCACAATGGCTCGCCTCATCACTCTCAACAACACTGTGTTGACTGTGGATCACTTTTGCTTCCTAGGAACCACCCTTTCTTGGGTTTGTAAGAAGAGACAGAGGCAGAGACAGTACTTCCTGTGGCAACCCCAAAAGTACAATCTTCCACAGGAGCTGCTGGTCATTATCTATACTGCCATCATTCAGTCTGTCCTGTGTTCAACTATCACTGTGTGATTTGGCTCATCCACAAAATAGGGCAGGTCCAGACTGCAAGTAACAATTAGGTCTGCAGACAGTATCATCAGGGCTGACTTTCCCTCCATACAGGATCTGTACAGGACTAGAGTCAGGAAAAGTGCAGCTAACATCTCTGCAGACCCCACATATCCTGGACACAAACTGTTTACGTTTTTACTTTTGGGTCAGCGTAGTGCTGACCCAAAAGTCAGCACTACGCTCTGGTTTTGTACTACAGAGCACAAAAACCAAAAACCAGCCACCACAGAGACAGTTTTTCCACCAAGGCTGTGTGTATGATGAATACAATGAACACCTCACAGCCTTAGTAGTGAGCTACTCTGCTAGGAAAATAAATAAGCATATTTGCACTACCACTACTTTTCTTTGTATATAAAATTGATTGTACATACACATACATGTACATACTTTTTCTTTATACTTAATTTTCTTTCCACTAATGTTTATATATTTATTTAGTTTTATCTATGTCAGTACTTTGTCTGCCATGCCATCATGTGTCTGTGTTTGTTTATTTCCTGGTGGGGCCTCTGTTTTCCCTCCATTTATCACACCTGTTCCTAGTCTTCCCTGATTGTCAGGTCTCGTCTCTCATTGGTTCCCCCTGCTGTTCTATTTTGTATATATGCCTTTTTGTTTTCATTGTTCCTGGCTGGATCCCTGTCATACATGTCCTCGTCTTACCCTTGTTATTGTCCTTGTTCCTATCTAGGTCAGGTGGCTCTCTGTTCTGGTCTGGTTTTGTCTTGTAAGTTCCTCGTTTCCATGCCTGGCTCAGTGAGTAAGGAAATATTAAAATCTTCGTCGTCTCCTGGCATCCTTCTCTGCACTTTGGTCCTGCCACAAACTCAACTTCATGACAGTGTCGGGCTTTCACTTCCGCCTCTCTGCTCGCTCAGACGCTTTCTCCCCCTTCTCTCTGTTTGCTTGTATTCTATTACTTTTAAATTTCTGTCTTTCAGCCGAGGACTACAGAAAGACTGGGCTAAACTACTTTAAATTAGTGTCACTTAAGGATTTTTCAAAGGATTCTCGCAATAATTTATTTTATTTTGATCAATTTTGAAAGAAGGACCAGACGACGCTAGGAACAGCTGCACCTTTCATGGCAGCAGAAGCTAGCAGTATAAGATGCCTCCCTTTCCCACAGATGACTGGGACAAACTTCTTCAGAAAATTACAGTAATGGAAATAAAAATTATTCAGCTTAAAATGAATGTGGAGGTAAATAGTACCAGCCACTGAGTCACTTAAATTGGCTCTATTAAACGTTTGATCTTTTTAAGGATAATCACTTTTAATCAATGACTTCATTACTGAGCCTAATCTAGATGTTATGATTTTACACTGACAGAGTCAATGCCGAAGCATAGGAGAAGTGGCCATGTTGTTTCATGATTTACTAAAGTTTAAAATGATGTTCCTGGGGGAATTCTGTTTATTTTGAGTGTCTCGCTGTCCAGGCAAAGGGTCCTGCTCAAGCTATGTTTAAGAATGTTTACAAGCCTCCAAAATTCAAATCAAACTTTTTCAATGATTTTAATGATCTTCCATCTGTGATATGTGTTGATTATGACTGTTTAATCATTGTGGGAGACTAACATCCATATTGACAACCCTCAAGACAAAGGGGCAAATGAATTATGTGATACACTTAAAAGTATTGGTTTGACTCAACATGTTAAACAGCCAACACACAAAGAAGTACATATTTTGGACTTGATTATCAGTAAGGGTCTGAACATTTCTAAGGTCTTTGTCCTGTAACTCATTAAATGAGCTTGTAGATAAATTCCATTCAACAAAATCAGACGTCATTGATTCCATTGCTCCCATTAAGGTGAAGGTTGTCTTTGGTAACTCTCCAAAGAACTCTCCCTGGAGAAAGGCTCCACCGGTAAGTGACAAAAGGAAGTGTCAAAAAGCCGAGTGAAGGTGGTGAAAGACTGGACTCCAAGTTCACTATGACTATATCTATATCCACTATCTATAAAGAGATAATTCACAGATATAACTTAGAACTGTACAGTGCATGGGAATCTGTGGAGTTCAGAGTGGACCCCAGAATGCAGAGAAGCAGGAAGCAGTGTGGCGTCGTGAGTAACCAGATTTTTAATAAAACAAAAGAAAACTCACAGCAGGCTGAAGGTGGCAGATGCAGGCATGGACAAGCTTGGCAAAATAGGGCTTGGTAAACAGACTTGGCATTAACAGATGAAATGTTTCCGCGAGGAGTAAACAGAATGGAGGAGTGTATATAGAGCATGGTGCAAGTGAAACAAAGACACTGATTGCATAGTGGAGGTGGACCAAATGAAGCTGATAACAAGCTGTGGTAGGAATGAAAACAAAACATGACTGGAAAGAAAAATTACAAAGACATAACCAAACCTAAGAAACATATCTATAACAGAACATAAATGCACTTGAAACAGACTACAAGAACCATAAGAAAGTAAACCTAAGCAAAGAACTAAAGCACCACCTGGAAAACAATGAACAGAAGAAGGATCCGAAACTCAACTGTGACAACAACATAAGAGGAAAACCCAAAACCAAACACCCCCAAATCAGGACAAAATCTTTCTTTCCTGAAATCATCAACAAGAATATTAATAATACTCGTGCCTTGTTTGCTACAGTCGACAGGTTAACAAACCCTCCTGTGTCTGTAGCATGTCAAGTCCACTCTAACAAGGCCTGCAATGAATTTGCTTACTTCTTTACTGAGAAAACTCGGAAGATTAGAAGAGTAGTCTGTACATTGACATCAAGTTTAGCACCAATGCTGTGTCCAACCAAATCAAACATTTCCAGTATTAAAGGACTCAGCAGGATCTCGAAAAACTCATCCATGCATTTATCTGTAGTCAAATTGATTACTGCAACAGTGTCCTCACAGGTCTGCCTAAAGAGTCCGTCAGACAGCTGTAACTGATCCAGAACGCTGCAGCTAATGTCCTCAATAAAACTAGAAAAGTACAGAACATCACCCCAGTCCTTACAGAGTCCATGTCAGAGAATAGACTTTAAATACTTCTGTTAGTTTATAAGTCACTGAATGGCTTAGCACCAAAATATATTAACGATCTATTGCTGCTGTATCAGAGAATACAAAAACTCTCAATTCCTGAGTTATTTTAAAACAAAGTTTTGTTTTGTAAAATGTTAACTAAAACATCCATCCATCCATCCATCCATCCGTCCATCCAGCCATCCATCCATCCATTTTCTATAACTGTTTCTTCCATACAGGATCGAAGAGGAGCTGGTGCCTATCTCCAGCAGTCTATGGGCGAGAGGCAGAATACACCTTGGACAGGATCACCAATCCATCATAGGGTAACACAGACAGACAACCATGCAAAAACCTACTCACACCTAGGGGCAATTTAGAGAGACCCATTAAGTTAATAGTCATGTTTTTGAACTGTGGGAGGAAGCCATGGTACCTGAAGAGAACCCACCCACATGCAAACTCCATGAAAAAAGACCCCAGGCCAGGATTTGAACCCAGTACCTTTTCGCTGCAAGGAAACAGTCCTAGCAACAGCGCAGCCCATTAACTGAAACATCTTGGTAAAAGTTTCAACTGGGGCTAAAGGTTAATCAGGATTTTCCACCTTGGAACAGACAGCGTAAAAGACCTCGCTGTCCACAGTGAGAAGCAGTTTACTGTTCCTAGAAGAAGTTAGGAGGAAAGTGCAGAGCACCAAGTTTTGACTCTTGGTCTAGACGTGGACCAATTTTAAAAGAAAACAATCCCCCATTGTCAGATGCATAATGGTTCAAAACAGTTCCAAGGATTTGCCTCCTCCCCAGGGAGAAAGGTTTGATTATATGTTAAGAAAATATGGGCCTAAAACCGTACAGTAACACAGAATATAACCAAAGGCCTAAAAAGCAAAAATAAAAAATTACAAAAGGTCTAAAATAATAAAAGTTTAAAAGGTTCTGCTAATTACCGGTAAATGTTTAAAATTACACCAAAGTTTTCTCCTGGGGACAATGGTTATTTGGGAATTTCCACTTTGGAACTGAACAAGGCAGACCTCGCTTTGTGCAGTAAGAACCAGTTCATTGCGGAAGACCTCTCCCCGACGGACCAGGATTGAGCTGGGCTTTCCTAACAATAGTTAGGGGGAAGGTTACAGAGCGCCAAGAAGGCTCTGACTCTTAGTCCAGATGTGGACATGTTTTAAAGGAATATTCACCCTTTATCCAGACACATAATGGGCCAGAAGGGTTCAAAGGAATTACTTCCTCCCCAGGGAGAAGTGTTTGATTTTATGGTGAAAAAAAAATGGACCAAAAAGCACCAAGTGCATCAATGAATGGGTTAAAGATGTAAATTCAATTAGTCTTATGATTTTACAAAAAAGTTAAGGTCATTAATTTCAATCTGTAGTCTAACTTTACTTTTCTTTACTTTCCTTAATCCTGCCACTGCAATGTACTTTTTTAAAATGTTTTTTGTCAACATGTAAAGCACTTTGAATTATCATGTTGCTGAAATGTGCTATACACATAAAATTGCCTTGCCTTGACTTGTCCCGCCTCGCCTCAATTTTTTTGCTTGTGCATACAATTTTGACAAAAAAGATGATTTGACTTTATAGTCATTGTCACAAAAAGGACTGTCCTTAAGTCTCAAAACATATTTGGAGTACCTACCTTTTAATGTGAAACAAGAGCATCACTGAGCTCACACGCATAACAATAACAGGAACAAGAGATGTTTTATTTCAGTTTAAATTTACTAGTCTAAAATGTTGGTTTGTTTATTTTACGCATATCTTTAAAAATACTGTACTTTTTATTAGTGCCTGTGGGGATATATATAATTTTATGTAGAATGCATCCACCACAATTCCAAAGGCATGTTTCACTATGGGGATGGTGTGCTCCTGACCTGAGAAGAAATTACAAGTTGTCATATTTTCCATTGCCGGGTTGTAAGAAGGCTGTAAGTTGAGCTATAAAATGTAGAAACAAGAAACAGGCAAGAGAAAAACAGTTGACAGGTCAAACATTTACAAGTCTGCTATCAGCTGAACAAAAGTTGGCGTTTATTCTAAAGTATGGTAATGTTAACTGTGCAGGTCTAAGAACAATGACAAAAAGAGGATGTGGAGGCAATGATGTGAAGAATGTATGAGAAATAAAGTGTTAGGTAATATTCAGTCAACTCAGAGGTAAGAACGATACAGAGTCAGTTTTACTTGCAAGGGTAGCTCACTTTGCAGTGCAGACTACAAAGTATTGACACCCTATCTCTTTATTTATATGCTGTGGTCTAAACACAGTTCAACAGACAGTTCAGACAGGGTGTGTGTGTGTGTGTGTGTGTGTGAGGCTGAGAAGAGGCTGGTTCTCATGGGCCTCTGGTGTGTGTGTGTGTGTGTACAAATAGATAACGGAATCCCACACACACACAGGGAGAGCTGCATACCAGAGCATGATACAGAGTAGAATGCAGGTGCCTTGCAGCACAAAGTTTTTACATGAGTGATAACAAGTCCTCGCACCCATCCAACATAAAGGTTTTATAGTTTGTGTTCTCTAAGCAAGAACCACTTTAGCCAAATGAGTGAGTGAAAATGCCTTCTCTCCCATTTCATTCCCACTACTGGCAATCAGAAGACATAGATTGCATAAGAAACTATGCATATTTCCTAAAACTTGCACAACCTGTAATGCGCCAGAAATGACTAAATAGAATTTACACAGTTAAATCATAATATATCTTCTCAGGTAACATCTGTTGAATCAATAAGGCAGGTCATGAGCATCAGTTGTGTATACGAGAGCAGGCAGCACCTCCACCTTCTGGTCTTATTATACACCAAGTAAACTCACTGAAGCACTGTCTTGTTCTTTCCATGCCATTTTTCTCTTTAAGAAAACCAAGAAGCCCTGAAATTTACCCTGAGCCATTTCTGTTTCATATGACTGTAAAAGGCAGAGTGAATGTACATCTAATACAACATGTTATCTGTAAATACTGCAAGTACTGTAGGATTCTCTTTGTCTTTTTTATATCAGAATACTGCATGTCGTAGACCAAACAATGATCATCAGTGATGATCTGGAGTATCCAACAAGCTATCACTGAAGACACGGGTAGATCCTTGACCCAAATTAAGACCCAAATTAATGACATTTCTGAAGTTATGCAGTTGAATGGAAGGGCTCATTTTTTATTTATTTATTTTTTTTACCTGTCATGTCCGGCAGAGTAGCAAACAGAAACAAATTAATAGTTGGAGTCAGTCTTCACTAATTCTGGTCCTGTTGTTTCAGGACAGTTCTTTCAATACTCCTCAACTTTTAATCTACCCTCTCTCCTCCCAGAATGAATTAAAATAACTGTGTGGATTAAGACTTGAAGATGAAAGGGAAACAACTAATTGTCATTGCCTCCTTTGTTACAATAAACCTTCCTGAGTGTCGTAACTGGTTCCTACTAAGGAGTAAACACTAAAAAATATGAAAGTTATACTTGGAAATAAATGTTATAATAAATAAATAAATAAATGTAATCACATTTTAATCTCCTCTGTATCATGACTTACAAACTAAGCTTCAAAATGCAAAAAGAAACAAGAGCAACCAATAGCATGGGTTGTTACTAAAAACAATATCAGGTTCTGATATGTGTATATACTTTTGCTTAGGATCAATGGGCGCTAAATGAGACTGAGATCACACTGAGCTTCCAATACAGATGGCTGCTCTATATATGTCTTAGCTGGGTCTTAAATACGTTTTTGAGAAGCACATCTTTGTCCCAAATGGGTCCCACTTTGTTTCTAGTTTTATCCTGCATCAAACTTATATTGGTTATCAACATGTGGCCATTATGTAAGCTGTCGACATTACATCTGAGGCCCAGTATGTGAATATTGGCTGGATGAAAGCCAGGCGCTGCAAGCCTTTCATGAATGTCATGCCTCAGCAGACAATAAGTCGACTTGTGAACATCATGAGATGCAAGGGCACATGACATATTATTGAAACATTGACATTTTTTGTTGTGATATACCCATCACTGTTGTTGGCTTTTGCTTCAATAAATTGTTTATAGTGTGAACTCTTTACAATTTTCATAAATTTCACCCAAAAGCCAAATATCCCTAACTTTTTGAGTTGTGTATGACTGTACTGATATGCTGCATTATGCAATAAAAGTGCAACAGCCATGTTGGATTTTGAGGTTGCTGCAGAACCTTAAACCTTTCAACTCAGCTGTTGGTAGAACATACACTACTCAAAAAAATAAAGGGAACACTCAAATAACACAACCTAGATCTGAATGAATGAAATATTCTCATTGAATACTTTGTCTGTGCAAAGCTGAATGTGCTGACAACAAAATCACACAAAAATCATCAATGGAAATCACATTTTTTAACCAATGGAGGCCTGGATTTGGAATCACACACAAAATTAAAGTGGAAAAACACACTACAGGCTGATCCAACTTTGATGTAATCTCCTTAAAACAAGTCAAAATGAGGCTCAGTATTGTGTGTGGCCTCCTCGTGCTTGTATGACCTCCCTACATACAGGCATGCTCCTGATGAGAGGGCGGATGGTCTCCTGAGGGATCTCCTCCCAGACCTGGACTAAAGCATCCGCCAACTCCTGGACAGTCTGTGGTGCAACGTGACGTTGGTGGATGGAGCGAGACATGATGTCCCAGATGTGCTCAATCGGATTCAGGTCTGGGGAATGGGCAGGCCAGTCCATAGCTTCAATGTCTTCATCTTGCAGGAACTGCTGACACACTCCAGCCGCATGGGGTCTAGCATTGTCCTGCATTAGGAGGAACCCAGGGTCAACCACACCAGCATATGGTCTCACAAGGGGTCTGAGGATCTCATCTCGGTACCTAATGGCAGTCAGGCTACCTCTGGCGAGCACATGAAGGGCCGTGCCGCCCTCCAAAGAAATGCCACCCCACACCATTACTGACCCACTGCCAAATCGGTCATGCTGAAGGATGTTGCAGGCAGCAGATCGCTCTCCACAATGTCTCCAGACTCTGTTAAGTCTGTCACATGTGCTCAGTGTGAACCTGCTTTCATCTGTGAAGAGCACAGGGCGCCAGTGGCGAATTTGCCAATCCTGGTGTTCTCTGGCAAATGCCAAGCATCCTGCACGGTGTTGGGCTGTGAGCACAACCCCCATTTGTGGACGTCGGGCCCTCATACCATCCTCATGGAGTCCGTTTCTAACCGTTTGTGCAGACACATGCACATTTGTGGCCTGCTGGAGGTCGTTTTGCAGGGCTCTGGCAGTGCTCCTCCTGTTCCTCCTTGCACAAAGGCGGTAGTAGCGGTCCTGTTGCTGGGTTGTTGTCCTCCTACGGCCTCCTCCACATCTCCTGATGTACTGGCCTGTCTCCTGGTAGCGCCTCCAGGCTCTGGACACTATGCTGACAGACAGAGCAAACCTTCTTGCCACAGCTCGCATTGATGTGCCATCGTGGATGAGCTGCACAACCTGAGCCACTTGTGTGGGTTGTAGAGTCTGTTTCATGCTACCACAAGTGTGAAAGCAGCACCAATATTCAAAAGTGACCAAAATATCAGGCAGAAAGCATAGGTACTGGGAAGTGGTCTGTGGTCCCCACCTGCAGAACCACTTCTTTATTGAATGCGTCTTGCTAATCGCCAAAGATTTCCCCCTGTTGTCTATTCCATTTGCACAACACCATGTGAAATTGATTGTCAATCAGTGTTGCTTCCTAAGTGGACAGTTTGATTTCACAGAAGTTTGATTTACTTGGAGTTATATTGTGTTGTCTAAGTGTTCTCTTCATTTTTTTGAGCTGTGTATTTACCTACATCTCCCATTCTAAGTCAAAAGGCCCACTTGGAAAATACATCCCACCAGCAACACTGTAACACAATGATGGAAAATGCAGGGTTCCACAAAGAAATGTAGGCTACATCTGTTTCACAGCTCTGGACAGTTTTCATGTGAATATGTCTCTAGTGTTTTTTAGTACTTCATAATTATTTTTCTTTTATAATTTGTTGACATTTTATTGCTGTTTGGAATCTCTGGATTAATCCTTTTTTGTACTATTCTTTCACAACTTTACCCCTAGGCAACAGATATATTTAGTTGTGGAGTCTGATGCCAGTAAAATGGAACTTTGTTCCATTTTACTGGCATCTGCTGAAAATCGTAATCAGATGGTTTTATGCTTATAAAAACAACGTTTTCTTATCACATGGGTTTGACTAGGGGAAAAAAAGGAACGATGGAAGTCTTACACTTCTGCTTCACTGCCTGCTGCACCGTGTGACGCAGACGTTTGAAGGGCGGAACACCAGATATGTTCTGCTGGTGTTGGAGGCGGCGTGACTGGCTCATTTCACCGCTGCGTCGCGCTGAGCCACACAGGCTGCAGGTTAAAGGATGTGGCTGTTGTCAGTTCTGGTTCCTCTCCTCAGACTGTACCTGTGTGGGATCAGAGTTCTGCTGTACCAAATGTTCCACCGATCCTTTGAGATGCCAGGTCAGTCTGTGACACGTATAAACGGTGCTGCTCCTCAGAGCTCTGAACGTCTCATTTATTCCTCCGTGCTGGGAAAATATTACTGCAGGTGTACATTGCTTTATAAGAGTAGACGGATCATGTCGGCACCCAGTCTACACCAGGGAAAAGGTTCGAACTTATATGATCTCAGACCTTATTAAAATGTCCTGCAGCCAGTCGCGTTGTTAGACCTGGGCTTCCGGGGCGGAAGCCCCTAATGTTTTCTGAATAGCCCCGGACTTCTTGATAGAAGAAATGTAAAAGCATTAAAAAGATGCAGCCACAAAATGGTATTGGACTTCCCATTTTTATTTTAAAACAATCAGATTTTTTCCAATTGTGTTCCATATAATCACCTCCCGCTCCTCCTAACCTGACAATGAGTTAAAAGGAGAATACAAAAAATTGTTATTTATCTTGCGCTAATGCGCAACTATGCACACAGCCAGAAGCGGACTCCATTCTGGAGAGGTCCAGAACTGCAGTTTACACCAGGTCGGCCTGCCTCCTTCATTACCTGTAAAGTTACACTGGTCGCGTCGAACAGGGCTCATTTCAGAGCAACCACGGAGCCAACCAGAGAGAGGGAGGCTGGTGGGTGCGTGTGTGTTTAGGAATAGGTGGACGCCGAGCGGTATAATCCAGACTAAGATAGCGGTAAAACCTGAATGCTCACTCAGGATGGGCTAATTGTAAGTTACAGCTAATCACTTATTCACCCAGCAAGACATGAGGTGGAGGTTCACTCTAATGAGCATCTTCAGGGTCATGATGAGGAACTTTCACCTGAGCTACAGGTAAAGTTAAATGATCTGGTTATGATAGAAAACAGTAGCAACCTTCTCTGTGAGCTTCTAGCGGGATTTGCATCATAATGTGAAAATATCTGGTCCTTTACTTCAGTCAAAATAAAAGCATTTAATCCTAACGTAGCTGAACACATTAAAAGGTCCTTTAGATCAACATATTGCATCTCATTGCTGCAGCTGGTCTTATAGTCTAGTTCTACATGTAGACAGAAACATATGTTGCTCATTATACCAGGAAAATATCTCCTGGTTCTAGGAAGACGTAGTAGAAACTGCAAAAGTAAGCCTCCCTGTTCTCTTTCATATCTTCTGTGCTGATTCTGAACATACAGCTCTGGCTTTAAAGATGCAGCATAATTAAGAAATAAATCATAGCAATTAATCACAGGTGGACCATTGATTAGTTAACTATTTTATTTTTCTGAATTGCACATGTAATATTATATAAACTAAAGTAATTAAACTTGGATACAGTTTTACTGAAGGTGAGACATATGTATACAGTTATTAATACCTATAAGGTCCAGGATGAGGCTATATGCTATATTTTAAACACCACAACTTAACACCCTTTCCTCTCAAAGTGTTTAATAGTAAGAACTGCACTAATGTCTCACATGCTCAGTGCAGAACAAAAGACTGGGTTGTAAAATGTTTCTTTTATTATTTTTGGCAGGCCAAATCTTTTCAGAAGTGGAATGAAGGGCTGAAAAGATGGCGATAAAAGAGAACAGGTTCATAAAAGAAGGAACGATTTTAATAAAATGTTTCAAAAGCTCTTGGCATCATAAAATAAATGTGTTTTAGGATTTTACCATTTGACCAAGATTAAGGAAAATCAACTTTATATCACTTTCCTTTTTTGAAATATAAGAATAAAGACAATTAGATGACAAAAGAAGCACATTTAACTGGCCCAGAGTAAACATCTGAGTTTAAAAAAAACTTTAGTCAGCAAAAATTCAGATTACGTTCTTTTCTAAATACCTCAAAATGTGTCATTATTTGCTTCAGCAAAATGGTTTTTCATCAGGCCTAAACTCTGTTTCTCCTTGTCCTTCATTCAGCTTCTAACAAAAAAAAAAGTAAAATTATTGCAAACTTTTTTGTTTGATTCACAATAATTCACATTCAGTCTAAAACCAGCCGAAACAGGGAACTGGTACAATATGTCCTATATTATTTTAATTTTAAATTACCAATAAATTGTCTTATTGAAATATTAAGTATTTTGGATGTGGGCTAGAGCCCCCAATGTTTTGAGACCCTAAAAACACCCCTGCCTGCAGCTAAACTCAAGTGGCTCGACTTTCTTTATGCGGGTTTATAAATGATTCCTATAAATGATTTGCTGATAATCAGAGAGTTTCGCTTCATTTGAGGAGATTTTTGACCCAGTTTGGTGACACAGGTATGGTTCTCCTGCAAGAGTTGTCAGAGCCGCAGGCAGGACTTTTGCACAGGTTGCATTGCTGCATTACAGCACTAACAATAGATGGAAAACAATGAGCCCATTTTCTCTCTACTAAATCAGACTAATCCTTTCCTGTCTTAGCTCAGCGAGGAGAGAGAGAGAAGTTGCATAATAAAAACTGCATAATGCTGATTATGCAGTTTGCATATATATATATATATTACAGGATTATACTGAGTGGTAGGGTAAATGGGATAAAGAGCGACGGGTTTCTGACATTTGTGCTGGTTCTGTAAATACACACAGTTTAATTCTCCAAACTGGTGTTATGGACTGCTGTAAAGTACAGAACACTCTGGTGCATGAAATGGAACGCTGACTGTGATCCCCACCATCCTTGCAGTTTGGACTCTTTCTTATTCAGGTTTAACCTTTCTAAAAGTTTTAATCAGCTACGTAAAAATACCCCCCCCCCAGCAGTGCTAGTGGTTACCATGGGTACCAGGTGCCATCCAAGCTGGGCTATTTGCGGCCAACAGTTTTGTTTGGTAATTTTAAAATCTAGATAAACTCATTTTCCAAACTAACTCAGAAACATATGTGTAGTTGTCAGTGTGAGATGTTCAACGGTTTCATTCCAATGAAAGCCTGGACTTGTTTTAGAATAAGCTGGACCTAGACTGTGATAACTAACAGTTGGACTGGAACAAGCTGAACCTTTCTTTACACTGTGCCATAAAAATTATTCCCAGAAGAACCACAGCTTGGAAATGAATGGCTTCTTCTCCTTCTTGTGCAGTCTTACCCAAGCAAAATAAACGGGTTGCCATAGTGACCGGAGGTACCAGAGGAATGGGGTTTGAGACTGCAAGACACCTGGCAAGCCTGGGCATGCATGTCATCATAGGTAGGCTGTTGTCTCATTAATCTGATGTTCCCATTGGTAAAATCTGTTAAAAACTCTGGCTTTGATATATTTTCATTCTACTCTAATTGTTGTGAAGAAGCAAGCAGAAGATGACAGCAATGTGTGTATCTATGGATTGTTTCATTTGAACTTCCTAATACATGTGAAAGAACATCAGAACTGGACTTATCTGTTTATTGGAATTAGTTTCTAAGAGGTTCTTCAGTTTCAGTGTCTCTCTGTAAGTTTATCATGTCTTTAGCCTACAGTGCCCTGCAGAAGTCTTCATACCGCCTAAACCTCCACCACAAAGTTCAATCTATGTTACTGGGACTTTATGTGACAGAGCAAGATTAGGGGTTTGAGTGTCCCAATGATGCTAGGAGCTATGTTGTCAGGGGCTTTTTGCCCCTGGTAGGGTCACCCAAGGCAAACAGGTCCTAGGTGAGGGATCAGACCAAGGGCAGCCCACAGACCCCTTATGATGAATATAATAGATGGAAACAGTGTTCCATCTCCCAGACGCAGGTCACCGCGGCCCCACTCTGGAGCCAGGCCTAGAGGTGGGGCACGCTGGCGAGCGCCTAGTGGCCAGGCTTTCACCCATGGAACCCGTGCCTGTGCCGCATGGCAGAGTCTCTCGTGAGGTGGGGCATCAACTCCCACCTCCGGGAGAGCTTCAAACATTTTGCGGGGGAGGTGGGGGACATTGAGTCCTAGGCGACTTACTGGAGCTGTGGTCGCAAGGTTGTTGGTGCCTGTCGCGGGGGCAATCCTCAAACCCACTGGTGGACAAAGTATTTTGGCCTGTGGGACTCCGGAAGCAGCTGATGGATACTGGCAGTCCAAGCGGCATGCGGCTCGGTTGGTTGCTGAGACAAAAACTTGGGCATGGGAGGAGTTTGGAGAGGCCATGGAAAATGACTTCGGTATGGCTTCGAGGTTATTCTGGTCCACCATCCAGCGTCTCGGGGGAGGTACACCGCCAACACTGTTTACAGTGGGGGAGGGTGTGCTGCTGACCTCAACTTGGGACGTTGTGGGTCGGTGGGCAGAGTACTTCGAAGACCTCCTCAATCCCACCGGCATGTCTTCCACTGAGCAGGCGGGGCGTGGGGACCTTGGGGTGGGCTCTCCAATCTCTGGGGCTGAGGTCACCGAGGTGATTAAAAAGCTCCTCTGTGGTAAGGCCCCGGGGGTGGATGAGATTCGCCCGGAGTACTTTAAGGCTCTGGATGTTATGAGGTTTTGTTGGTTAACGTTACTCTGCAGCATCGCGTGGACATCGGGGGTAGTTCCACTGGATTGGCAGACTGGGGTGGTGGTCCCCCTATTCAAAAAGGGGGACCGTAGAGTGTGTTCCAACTATAGGGGAGTCACACTGTTAAACTTCCCTGGTAAGGTCTATTCGGGGGTTCTGGAGAGGTTCAAACCTCGGATTCTGGAAGAGCAGTGTGGTTTTTGTCCTGGCCGTGGAAAACTGGACGAGCTCTACACCCTCAGCAGGGTCTACATGTGCTTTGTGGACTTGGAGAAGGCATTTGACCATGTCCCTCAGGGAATCTTGTGGGGGGTACTCCGGGAGTATGGGGTACCAGGCCCTTTGATATTGGCTGTTAGGTACCTGTACGACCGGTGTCAGAGCTTGATCCACATTGTTGGCAGTAAGTCGGACTTGTTTCCGGTGAGGGTTGGACTCGCCAAGGTTGCCCTTTGTCACCGATTCTGTTCATAACATTTATGGACAGAATTTCTAGGCGCAGCCAAGGTGTTGAGGGGATCCGTTTTGGTGGCCTTAGGATTGCGTCTCAGCTTTTTATAGATGATGTGGTCCTGTTGGCTTCATCAGCTCCTGATCTACAGCTCTCACCAGAGCAGTTTGCAGCTGGGTGTGAAGCGGCCGGGATGAGAATCAGCGCCTCCAAGTCCGAGGACATGGTCTTGAGCCGGAAAAGGGTAGAGTGCCTTCTCTGAGTCAGGGGGTTCCTGCCTCAAGTGGAGGAGTTCAAGTATCTTGGGGTCTTGTTCACGAATGAGGGAAAAATGGTGCGGGAGATCGATATAGGGAGTGGTGCTGCGTCAGCAGTGATGCGGGCGCTGTACTGGTCTGTTGTGGTGAAGAAAGAGCTGAGTCAAAAAGCGAAGCTCTCGATTTACCGGTCAATCTACATTCCTACCCTCATCTATGGTCATGAGCTTCGGGTCATTACCGAAAGAACAAGATCACGGATACAAGCGGCCGAAATGAGTTTCCTCCGCAGGGTGTCTGGGCTCTCCCTTGGAGATAGGGTGAGAAGCTCGGTCATCTGGGAGGGACTTAGACTAGAGCCGCTGCTTCTCCACGTCGAGAAGAGCCAGTTGAGGTGGCTCGGGCATCTGGTTAGCATGCCTCCTGGACGCCTCCCTTGTGAGGTGTTCTGGCCACGTCCCACTGGGAGGAGGCCCAGAGGAAGACCCAGGACACGCTGGAGGGAACATGATTCCCCCGGAAGAGCTGGCCCGAGTGGCTGGGGACAGGGAAGTCTGGGTCTCTCTGCGTAGGCCGCTGCCCCCGCGACCCAACCCCGGATAAGCGGAAGACGATGGATGGATGGATGGATGGATAGATGGATAGTTTTGCAAGGCAGTCAAAATGGTTGAAACAGTATAATGTGTTCATTCCTTCGAAACAGAGCTCTGATGCAGTCTGGAATACAGAAATGTTTGTTTTCATGACTTTTTTCTTTATTCTGCAATACAAAAGAAAAAAAACAGATTCCTTGAAATGTAAATTTAGATTATGTCTCTTATCTTTAGAATGCCACATCATTTTAGTTTTTAATTACTGCCAGTAGACTCAGGATGATTTCACTGCTTTTTAGGCCTTTAGGTACTCCTAGATCAAACAACTCTAAAACTGGAGCTACAGTTGTCTAAGTGGGTTTAAACAAAGTGTTCTGCTTTCCAGAATGTTTGCAAAAAAAAAAGGAAATCCAGTTTTAATTGATTTTTAAATAAAGCTGGTATCAGCTGTTTCATATGTAAAATAAGCTTAAATAGCTCTTTACTACAGTGCCCCACTGGAAGTATTTGTCTTGATTTATGGAAGATTGAGATAATAAAAGTTTTTTAGTAAAAATATTCAGGGTGTTGCAAACATCTGAGAGAATTCAGTGGAACCCTGTTTAAACATTCTAGCCTTGCATGCATTGACCCGTTGTATTTGGATTGTAGATAAGTTTGAGAATGTAGCCGGATGTACCAGACACCAGGGCTTAGTTAAAGTAAATCACCTACTGGACATCAGCCCATCAAGCCTCTCTGTGATCTTCATTATCTCCAGCTGGGAACGAGAGAGAAGAGGGCGCCTTAGCCGTCAGAAGGATAAATGAAGAGTCCAGTGAAGGGGAAGGTCTGTTCAACACTGCCGCCACAAATCTTTCTAATAACTACCAAGCTAAATAATAGATGTTCTACTTCATAACTAATTGGAGTGAAAATATAATTTATTCACATTATTATATAATATCGGGCCATAATACATTTTTGCTCCCTGCGAGTTTGCTTTAGTTTTTGCCATCTTAGCCCATTTAAATGTTTCAAGTCTTAAAGTCTGACAAAGATAACCTGAGTAAAATCAAAAAGCAGTTTTCAAAAAATATATTAAGGAAAAAAACTGATGCTGTTTGATGGTATTTTAACCCCCAGTCTCTCTTTCTTATTGTTGAATCATGACAGAGACTAAAATACACCCTTTAATCAAACTTTTTGACAGGTGACCTTTGATCTTAAGGGGGGTCATGGGGGATTGAGAACAGGTGGTGTGAGGGGTGTGTCCGAGGGGCGTAACAGTGGATGCTGATTGGTTGTCGTCATTAGGGGCGATACCTTAAATGAACCAATTATAATACAGGGGTGTGATTAAGGGTGTTACGGGGAAGGCCTTAAATGAACCAGTTAAAACACAGGGGTGTGTTTGTTATAAATAAAACAAGACAAATATGGTATTATCAGAAACTGTATGGCATCAGCACCAATTAAAAATAGAGGGCTGTGTTTGTAAGCCTCGTCAAACCTTGAATAACCCAATGAAAAAATTGGGGCGTGCTTTAGTGTTTACTTTAAATACAGGGATAAAACTCCGCACTTTACATGCAGCATTCGTTGGAAAAGAACACCCGTTCAGCAATGGCTAGAGTTAAGAGAGTTAATCATCAAGCGGAGGAGAAACGCAACGCGTGCCAAGATGATGAACAAGCAACTGCATCATCTATATCATCTACTTCCTCATCTGAGATACCTATCGGAATTCCCGTCATAACATACTCTACCGATGATGAGGATCCAACATCAACTTCAACAACCACGGTTGAAAATCAGACCTCGGGTCGGCCAAGAGGTACGTCAGTTCTGGGCGAAACCCCAGTGACCGTCTACCAGCATTCATCCTGTGAATTGAATGCTGGTAGTACCCTGCATACTACATCTGCAGGGTACAAAGACCCCCGTTCGACACTCTGCAGGAAGAATGGTCTTTGGAGCCATATGGCCTGAGTGGTAGCTGGGGTTACATTTTCATGTATGAAATAGGAGAGCTTTGCCTGTATCAATTGGATCAAGACGAGGTATTTAATGGATCATTGGCTCTGTGTACTCTCACCCACAGCGACTGGGCTGTGTTAAGGGTTGCAATCCCGCACCTTAATGACAGCCCTGAAGCAGTCTCAATGCAGGAGAGGGAGGAAGAAGAAGAAGAAAATGAACTGTCTCCTCGACCTGCAAAACGGGCGAGAATGTTTCATAAACCATCCGATGTTGAAATAGCTGAGAGAGAACCTCTCTTTAGCGCAGTGTGGGGGTCAAAAACCACAGCAAATGGTTGCTGGTCTTTTCGGGCAAGCAGACGCAGGAACAACCGGACAAACACCTCAGATCTGTTTGTGTTGGAGGCTTTCAATCAGGACTGCGGCATATTCAAGACAATGCTGGCTCTGCCGTTTGAAACTTGGGCAGAGAAGATGAGTGAAATTGGACAGCGTCTTTTTGACCTTTTCCACAACTCACGCAGTTGGATTGATGTCATGTCAGTGAAAAAAATCTCTGACGTTTCCTGTTTTACATCTAAAACAAACCCTCTTCTGAGGACACGCCCCCTTCCTATGATATATATAACAGCAAGCTCACAGACACTGAGAACCAAATCCTGAGAATGAGTGAGCCAACACCATACAGGGATCTCTACAACCACCGAGCAGAGATTCACTTCTCTCCTGAGCACGATGAAAGCTTCAACATTGGACCATATCATTCGCCTTCCCCGGACCTCTTCTCACCATCCACCTCAACATCCTCATTCTCAGAGACCCACTTCAGTCCTGCATCACCTACAGGATACAACATGAAAATGTATCAACCGCTTTCTCCAGACCTCTACTCACCATCGCCGCTATTCATGGCTGAGTCTGTAGACGCGAATGTCCTGCCTGAAGACATGAAGGTGGTCGTGGAGGATGAGGTGGCTACCAGCTACCTCTACCGAAGCCCCTACACAAACCCTGGAACCGATGGAGGACCCTCAGCTTTCAGCAGAGGATGAGAGTAACCAGGGGGACGAAATTGACGGTTGGTTCTCAACCACCCTCATCAATACGGTGAAAACAGGGATACTTCATTTATTCAACATAACCTCTTTGAACAATCTCAGAGAAAACTGCTATGGGTGCATAACAAACCACCCAAGCCAGCGTCAGCACCAATGCCTGGAGGTATTGGGGGAGGATTATTACCAAGTCAACTTTCAACGCATCGTACGACGACTCGTAACCCCCAAACTCGTTTCTGCTATTCAGAATCTTCTGGTACTTCGACGCATACAAGCTGATGACTTCAGAGTGAAGACGATTGCAGAGACGGTTTTATATGAACTGAAATCGGTACAAGGCATCCACAGTGCAATAGCGCACGTTTATGATCGCATGGTCGAAGAGAAACACCTCAAACAACTTAACTCTGTTTCAGAGTGCTACGGACTGACAAACTGATCTCACATGTTTGATAACTTGTATCATTTTTGTATTCCAGTACTTTAATTAATTTTTTCTTCTTTTTTTCTTTTTACTATTAAATACATTTAAAGTGGGAACATATTAACCTTTCCCGAAAGTGTTGTTTAAAAGCTAGTAGTGTTTGAATTCATCTGCATTATCTGATTCTTCTTCTTTTTTTTTTCTTTTTACTATTAAATACAAATAATAAATAAAAAAAGGGATAAATCTACCCTCCGGTGTGTTTTTTTTCTCACTATTATCATCTCACTATTTAACAAGTAATCGTCAGAGTGAGCATAAGGCAGAGATGGCAGGAAGACGGTTGATGAAGAAAGTATATTATAGCCCTTCAAATCCGGGAAGGTTTGGGGGTGTAGATAGACTGAGGAGGGTTATGCAAGAGGAAACGGGAAAGAAGGTTGAAAAAGTTAGATTTTTTTATCAGGAGAAGATACTCTACATAAACCTGCAAGAATAAAGTTCCTGAGAAACAGAGTTTTTGTCACCAGACCATTGAGGCAGTTCCAGGCTGATCTCTGTGACATGCAAGCTCTGGCCAAGGAAAATGATGGTTATAATTACTTATTAACCGTCATTGACATCTTTTCAAAAAGGGCGTATGTACGGGTTTTGAAGAGGAAAACAGCCGCTGAGGTGGTAAAGGCATTTGAATCAGTTTTTAAAGAAAGTCAGATCCCCAAAACACCTCAGACTGATGCCGGTAAAGAATTTTTTAACAAGAAATTTAAGGTTTTAATGGAGAAACGCGGTATTGAACATTTCGTGACAGCGAGTGAAACAAAAGCTTCAGTGGTCGAGAGATTTAACCGCACATTAAAAACAAGGATGTTGAGATATTTTACAGCTAACAACACCCGGCGGTACGTCGATGTCCTGCAAAACCTAGCTAGAAGCTACAACCATACCTACCACTCCAGCATTAAAATGAGCCCTATTGAACTGACCTCAGAAAATGCCTTTCAAGTGTATCAGAATCTGTATGATGTCAAGTCCAACAGATATTGCAAGGACTCAGGGACAACGTTTAAACAAGGGGATCTTGTCAGAATATCCAAGGTCCGTGGAGTGTTTGACAAAAAATACGAACAGAGTTTTACGGATGAAGTGTTTACAGTGTATGAGCGGATACCCCGATCTCCTCCTGTATACAAACTCGAAAGATTTGGATGGAGAACCTATCGAGGGTTCCTTTTACGCAGAGGAGCTTCAAAAAGTAAAAATATTTAACGACAAGATGTATCAAGTGGAAAAAATATTAAAACGACGTACGGTCAAGGGTGTCAAACAGGTTTTTGTAAGCTGGAAGAACTGGCCTGAGAAATTCAACAGTTGCATCAGGTTTGATGAACTTCGAAACATATAAAAAAGGTTTGCACTAAACCTCACAGTTGACACAGCATCATGAACCGTCAGGTAAAGGACGATTGCTTTTACTTTACCCTTCCCTCTAACGCTAGCATGGAAGTGTTTAAAAATAATACCAGTTCGAGTTTCCGTGTAAATTTAGCTCAACATATTGATTTAGAAGGCCAATGGATGGTTGCATTAGCAGAGATTTCATACCCTCATACATGGCATAATTTACCGGATCATGATGCCTACTTTGAATGGAGGAAGGTTGGTGATGTGGAGATCAATACGCAAAGGATCAGAAGTGGCTACTATAACAGCGTTATTCAACTCGAGACAGAGATGGAACTGTTTTTCAAAAAAATGAACTCGGGTATCCGCATTCAATTCAGCAAAGTTCAAAAGAGATTTGCATTTCAAGCAAGCAGTCCGTATGAAATACGCTTCTTCAGCACTCTAGCTTATATGATGGGCGTGAAACCAGGGGAATGGATTCATGTATCTGAACCAAAACTGGCTCCTTTTCCGGCGGATATAAAGGCTGGTTTCCATCACCTATACTGCTACAGCGACGTGGTCAGCCCGCAAATCGTAGGCGACACTTTTGCAGCTTTACTGCGGACCGTCGAAGTACAAGGCAACTTCAGTGATATGGTTACTCTGACGTTTAACCCCGCCTACTACCTTCCAGTTTCCAGAAGACATATTGAAAATATCAATATAGAAATTAAATCGGACCAAAACGTTCCTGTAAATTTCGTCTACGGAAAGACCATCATAAGACTACACTTCAGACCGGTGATATTACAACGTAGCCTGAGATAAATTTTATTTGTATAAACTATTCCAGAGATATATATAACCTCTAAGTGATTGGTTATCATTCATATTACCCTGGTCCGTCAACACTGCATCAAGCAGGCAAGAGAAAACATGGCACAGCTAAGTCTGAGACGTGATCCAAATCGCTTTGTAAATTACTATGTAAGTCAATCAGGCGGTAATCTGCCAGGTTTTTATGGGGCTCCGGTAATGTACGGACGCAGAATTGGATCATTATTTTCAAAATTATTCCGCTTCATATCCCCTCTCGTTAAAAAAGGATTTGCTATTGCAAAACCCCATCTTAAAACAGCTGCATCAAATATCGCTTCGGATATCATAGGTAGAGCCGTGAGTAAAATGAGTGGTTCTACACACACCGAAGGTCAAGAAGGTTCAGGAATTATGGTTTTATCCAAAAGACCCAGAACAAGACCCCCTGGTGATCGTTTAAGGATGGTTAAAAAACAACGACAAACACAAAAAAGATCAGTCGCAGCTGGCAAACGAAGAGGACGGAAGTCTTCCGCATGTTTTGATATATTTAAATAATGGCTCTTTTACATAACAAATCATCAGAGTGCACGCTGGCAGAGCTGGACTTATTTTCTTCCCCGGTGACGCAGCTATCGATCGAAGATAAAATTTACACCGAGATCCAGCCTTTATCAGCAATCACCGATGGAGGCCCGATCGAGTTTTTCATTCCGGGAGACGGAGAAAAGTATCTGGATCTCAACGATACGCTGTTGCATCTCAGAGTAAAAATTACTAACGAGGATGGAACAAACCCGCCGGATGATGCACCTGTAGGGCTCATCAACTACCCGTTAAACACCATCTTCAGTCAGTGTGATGTCACTCTCGGAGATCGATTGATTTCACAATCCAGCGCCACCCATCCGTATAGAGCCATAATTGAGACATTGTTAAACTTTTCTGAGGATTCTTTAAAAAGCCAGTTTAGTTCTGGTCTTTTTTATAAAGACACAGTCGGGGCTCTGAACTCTATTGTTTTAACTAACGGCCCTAACCAAGGTCTTAACAGCAGAGCAGGCTTTACGGCAAATTCCAGGGAGGTACATCTCCTAGACCCCCTGCATGCAGACATATTTTTCTGTGAGAGACTTCTTTTAAACTCTGTTGACCTCAAAATTAAACTTACAAGAGCCAACGATGCCTTTTGCCTCATGGCAGCAAGAGACTCCACTTACAAACTTAGGATATGAGGAGCCTCTCTTTTCATCAAAAGTTACTGTCTCTCCAGCCGTTCGATTGGGGCACGCTTCGGCTTTAATGAAAGCAAATGCTCTCTATCCACTTTCACGTGTGAATGTAAAAACATATTCAATCTCTGAAAATTCAAGGGTGTGCACCCAAGAGAATCTTTTCTTAGGCATCTTCCCCAAGTATGTGGTGATTGCATTACTGGATCATGACGCTTTTACAGGAACACGCGATCTCAATCCGTTTGACTTTAATCATTTTGATATGGAATATTTAGCTTTGTGTAAGGATGGCAGACAAATTCCAGCTAAGGCCTTCCAGCCCAATTTTAACCAAGGTAATTCAGTGAGAGAGTATTACAACTTGTTTACAGCTACAGGACGACATCTAAAAGATCTTCCGCTGAGTATAACACGTCAGGAATTTAATCAAGGATACTCTCTATTCGCATTTAATCTTAACCCAGGTGAGGACACAGATGCTCTATCTCCAGTTTCCAGTGGGAATTTAAGATTGGAAATGCGCTTCAGAAACCCGTTGCCTCATACCACCACGCTGATCATCTACACTTGTTATGACTCTATTTTAGAGATCGATTCAAAGAGGCGTGTTCTGGTGGATTATTATTAATCTAATCAGACATGAATAATCATGAAATTGAGAACCTGCTGCATCATCTGCTGGGAGATTTGTTTTGTGGTGTGTGGCCGTGCGACCAGCTCCCGCTGCTAGCTGACAAATTCCCAGGGCCGGGCTACTTTATTGTGAAAACACATCCTTCACACATGCCTGGAGAACACTGGTTAGCTCTGACTTTGGATGAGAATGGTCAATCCAGCTTTTTTGACTCTTATGGATTCTCTCCGGATTTCGAGTTCTACCCGTCAAGCATCGTAACATTTTTAGAAGACAGATCCTCAAAAATATTGTATCATAATAATTAGCTTCAAAACACTCTGTCCACTGTGTGCGGTCACCATAAAAATTTTTATCTATGTCATAGAGCGTGTGGATTATCACTGCAGCAAGTGTTGTCAAAATACACCGGAGATGTGATTAAGAATGATTTAATGGTATCTAACTTTGTGAAAAAATATCATAAATGTGTCATTAATCAAAGTTGTACATTTATACTCACGGAACATGCTCTCTGGAGATGTTTCTGGATTGTTATGGAATTTAAATTGTCATTTTTTTTTCATTGTTTGTTTTTTCTGATGATTTAATATTTGTGTTATGACATCATATGTTAGTGTGTGAAGTAAAGAACGAAGCTAGACTTGAAAATACATACATGGGTTGAAAAGAAGTGTAAATCCATACAATATTTTCAGGTGCAACATCCATGACATGATTACAATTTTGTAAAATACTTTTTACAAAGAAAATTTTCCCGCAGCCGCTGGGTCCAACAATCAAACATGAGAAAGGTGCTCTAAATCTAGGATCGAAATCAATCTCCTGTAAATCCATGGAACTTTTTTTTAAAATTATTATTATTTTTTTTTTTTCTTCTTCTTCTTAAGCTCTAATAACCAAAAGGCAGAGTTGTACCGTCAGAAAAAAGACGTCTCTTATCATAGACCAATTGAAACCTTTTAAGAAATGTTTGTCAAACGGAATCTCTTTTTATCCCTCCTGATCGTGTGCTGAGGAATTTCAATGACACCCTCACTTGACCCCTGTGAGTAGCCCTCGACCAGCCCTTTGATGCTGTCCAAATTCACCCTCTCGCTGCATTCATGCATCTGAGTGATGCCTTTAGCACGTATCACTACTTTTTTACGGTTTTTAGTTTGCTATGCATAACTCTTGGATCCTGTTGATGCAAACTCCAAAATAGTGTCACCATCTAACTCGTCAGTAAGATCACCCAGATAATTTCCAAGCTCCAAAGGAGTTTCACCACTTTTTGTCACATAAATCAAACTGTCCGTGTCAATATAAATCAATCTGTCCTGTAACTTCTCCATGCTGCTGAGAAGTTTTAAACGTGCATAAGCGGTGGTGACACATTGTTTGCCTTGCATGGTGAAGAGATGACACGTTTAGTGAAATTTCACTGCACTACACACATTTCAGGGTTGAAAAAATGAAAGTAGTTAACTCTATATTTACTCGAGACATGAAGCTGAAAAATTCATCAGGGTTAGTGATGACTGTGGTCTGAGACAGATCACTTCTTTGCGCAAATTTCCCCCAAAAACTGTTTAAACACAGTTTTGCCACCTGCCTTTTGGCAGGGTTTACCTCAATTTTCTCAGGGTCTAATTGGATGCCCTGATGGAGTTTGTAGTCTCTTACATACTTTGACACTTATGATCATCGCATGTAATGTCTAGGCCGGGAGGTACATTTTCACCGCAAATACAGCATTTTACATTACACACGCGTGGTTTATTCGGTTTACTAATTGGAATAACGTATATCCTTTTGCATATTTTACACAGTTTTACCAACTCACAGTCACTCATAGGTCTTTCAGCACTATTTCTGTTGCGCGGTTCCCTGTGTCTGATGAAACATGAAGAATTACGACAGATTCTTTGACAACCTGCACAGGTTACGGGATTGCTAATTTCTTGCATACATTTATATGTTTGACACACTGGACAATAACCTTCACAATGGTGTGTGTTTGCATTCTCATATCCGCTGTAACAGTATCCACAGATATATCTGGAACCTATAAAACCTTTGAGATTTTTTATCCCATAGTAATGACCTTGAAATAACAACAAAAACAGAGGGTTTGAACGATCAGGGAAACTGGTCTCAAATTTACACAGAGCTGTAGAGCCTGTGGTTCTGTGAAACACAATTTCTCTTCAAAATGTTTTCAAATATACCAATATTACTAAAAGTAACTGCTGTCTGCTCATCGAGGCCTGCATCATCATCCTGCCATTTCCTCCCTAGTTCTACAGCACGGTCATCAGTAAGCTCAGGGTCAGAGACGTGTGCGAGGCAGATTTCAAAGCATAACTGATTACCGGTATTATCTACAACATACAGGTTACGCATTTTCTTATTAATCAGTTCACAGTCTAACGTTCCTGTAGCCTTACGTTTCGACCCTCCTGTTGGATTATTAACTACCTGAAGAACAAATTCCAGGTTATTATCTACAGGTACATCTGCATTTGATTGTACTAAATCGTCTAGAAAGTTCTCAAAAGCAGGCAGGATCATATTTCCATCATCTGTAACAGTAAATGTGACATGACGATTGAGATTTTCACCCACTAATTCCAGCTGCACAACGTCGTTACGTCTGGTTAAAGATGTTGCGGCGTCGGCTAATTCAATGAGAATACGCATGATGTTTGTTAGAATGCAGCTAGATCCGGAATGTTACCTGGACAGGGCGGCGGGATGGTAAAAGGTCTCCTTATTTCATGGTTATTAAAACGTTCACGTTCAACAACCGCTGGAGGATCTCGCCCTATTTGATCAGAACTGACTGCTACCTCCTGATTGAAATTACCCCCATGCTGATCAGCATTGTGTGATGTTGAAGAATTTTGATTACTGTCAGGTGGAGACGGTGTATTTAAATTTTCATGAATCTGGTCTAATAAGTTAAAATTTTGGTCAGGTGGTGACGGCCTGTTTAATTCTTCAATAGCCTGATCGATTAACTTTAATTTTTGGTCAGGTGGTAACGGCCTGTTTAATTCTTCAAAAGCCTGATCGATTAAGTTTAAAAAGTCACCGTGCTGATCTTCATTGTGGTTGTTAACAAGAGATGCTTCATCCTCTAAAACATGTGCAGCTATAGGGATTTCGTTAAGCTCAGTTATTACATTTTTTATTTCATCCAGTGCAAGTCTGATTCAGTTATCCATTTACAGGGGTTGGACAATGAAACTGAAACACCTGGTTTTAGACCACAATAATTTATTAGTATGGTGTAGGGCCTCCTTTTGCAGCCAATACAGCGTCAATTCAGAATCAGAATCAGCTTTATTGCCAAGTTCGTACATACAAACAAGGAATTTGCCTCCGGTACACTTTGCTCTTTTGTTCTGTTTTTGCATTACAGAATATACAAATTTACAATTTACAATGTACAATATACAATGTACAATGCAATATTCTGCATTACAGAATATACAAATTTACAATGTACAATATACACATATCTAATAGAAAAGGTGCATTTGCAACATCTGTATGCTGTTGTTCTTTACTCTATTGAATGTTCATCAGAGAAACAGCCTGGGGGAAGAAACTGTCTTAGTAAACAGTGCTCTGTAGCGGCGGCCTGAAGGTAAAACTCTAAACAGTTTATGTGCAGGGTGTGTGGGGTCTGCAGAGATTTTGGCAGCTCTTTTCTTGACCCTAGACCTGTATAAGTCCTGGATGGAGGGAAGGTCAGCTCTGATTATTCTCTCTGCAGTAGTGATTATTTGTTGCAGTCTGGACCTGTCCTGTTTTGTGGATGAGCCAAACCACACTGAGATGGATGAAGACAGGACAGACTGAATGATGGCAGTGTAGAAGATGACCAATAGTTCCTGTGGAAGGTTGAACTTCTTGAGTTGCCTCAGGAAGTACAGTCTCTATTGGGCCTTCTTTCGAACAGTGTCTATGTGTGAAGACCATCTCAGGTCCTCAGAGATGGTGGTTCCTAAGACCCTGAAGTGGTCCACGGCCGATACAGTGTTGTTGAGGATGGTGAGGGGTGTGTATGGGGGTGGTGTTCTCCGAAAGTCCACCACCATTTCCACAGTCTTGAGTGGGTTCAGTTCAAGGTAGTTCTGACCGCTCCAGTTTACCAGCCGATCCACCTGCTGTCTGTATGCAGACTCATCACCGTCCTGGATCAGTCCAATGACAGTGGTGTCATCTGCAAACTTAAGGAGTTTCACGGACGAGTCCGATGAGGTGCAGTCATTTGTGCACAGAGAGAAGAGGAGTGGGGATAGGACACACCCCTGGGGGGCACCAGTACTTATTGATCTGGATCGGGAGAAGAAGCTCCCCAGTCTCACCTGCTGCTGTCGGTCCGTCAGGAAGCTGTTGATCCACTGACAGGTGGAGGCTGGGACGTTGAGCTGTGTGAGCCTCTGGTGGAGGATGTCTGGTATGATAGTGTTGAAGGCCGAGCTGAAGTCTACAAACAGGATCCTGGCATACGTCCCTGGACGGTCGAGGTGTTGCAGGATGAAGTGTAGACCTAAGTTAACAGCATCCTCTGCCGACCTGTTTGCTCGGTAAGCAAATTGAAGGGGGTCCAGCCTGTGATGTCTTTCAGGTGCTTCAACACCAGCCACTCAATGGACTTCATGATCACAGACGTCAGGGCTACAGGCCTGTAGTCATTTAATCCTACGATGGTGGGTTTTTTGGGAACCGGGATGATGGTGGATCGTTTGAGGCAGGAGGGGACCTCACATTTGTCCAGTGACTTGTTGAAGATCCTTGTGAAGATCGGAGCGAGTTGATGTGCGCAGGCTTTCAGGCATGATGGGGAGACGTTATCAGGTCCTCCAGCTTTCTGTTTTCATGTGCTGAAAGAGCCTGTTTACCTCTTCCTTGGAGATCTTTAGTGCAGGCAGAGGATCTGATGGTGGGGGGTTGGTTGCTTTATGGGAGGAATTTGTTCCTGAAGGGGATGTAGAGGGGATGATTTGAGGTGTGAATGGCTTCTTGTCATGTCTGCAGTAGAAGCCATTCAGACGGTTGGCCAGGAGACGACTCTGTTCAGGATGGGTGGAGGGGCTCTTGTAGGCAGTCAGGTTTCTCAGACCAGTCCATACAGTGTCACCAGTAGAACGGCTGTTCTTAAGCTTCTCACTGTAGCTTCTCTTAACTGCTTTGATCTCTTTTGTTAGTTTGTTCCTGGCCTGCCTGTACCGCGCCCAAACTCCACTGCTGTGAGCTTCTTCCTTTTCCCTGCGCAGATTCCTGAGGTGTGGAGAAAACCATGGCTTATTGTTCCCAAAGGTGCAGAAGGTCTTGGTCTGCACACACATGTCCTCACAGAAACTGATGTATGATGTCACCACATCAGTTAGTTGGTTTAGGTCAGTGGCTGAGGTTTCAAAAACAGTCCAGTCTGTGCAGTCAAAGCAGGCCTTTAGCATCTGCTTTGATTCCTCAGTCCACTTCTTAACAGTGTGAATCTTGGGTTTGGAAGCTCTTAGTCTCTGTCTGTATGTTGGGATGACATATACAAGTCCTGCACAGTGGTCATGGGAATTTTAAGCCATTCTTCTTGCAGGATAGTGGCCAGGTCACTACGTGCTACTGGTGGAGGAAAATGTTTCCTGACTCGCTCCTCCAAAACACCCCTAAGTGGCTCAATAATATTTAGATCTGGTGACTGTGCAGGCCATGGGAGATGTTCAACTTCCCTTTCATGTTCATCAAACCAATCTTTCACCAGTCTTGCTGTGTGTATTGGTGCATTGTCATCCTGATACACGGCACCGCCTTCAGGATACAATGTTTGAACCATTGGATGCACATGGTCCTCAAGCCCATCTAGCACAAGTATTGTGTTTTAGAAAAACTACAGGTAACTAAAATTATCATTCCTTTTCCTAAAATGGAGTCTCTCATGATTCAAAACAAACACATCATCGCTAGAGTCAATTTATAACTTGGAAACAGTATACTGAGGGCTCGTAAAGTTTTTCTGTTAATTTCATATTTGTCTTACCTCTTTCTCCTGGTTTCCAGTCTGTTGACGCAGAAGTGGAAGGTTTGCTCGTTCCACCGATGTAGAGAAGCACAATCTTTATTTAGTTTCAGGTAATTTCTATTTTGAACTGATTTAGACTGGCTCATCATATATTCAGCAAATAGGTCCTGCTGTAAAGCAAAATTAACTTACAATTCTGTCAGGTTACACAGTTCATTTTATTAGGATTTCATGTGACAGGCCAGCATTAAGTTGATTATACCTTTAAAAATATAAAAGGATGCATGTCTTTTTTAGATGTATTAACGCCTGAAAAGCATACAGATTATTAATAACACCCTTAAACACACCCCTGGGTTGTAATTGGTTAATTTCCCATAACACCCTTAAACACAACCCTGTATTATAATTGGTTAATTTAAGGTATCGCCCCTAATGACGACAACCAATCAGCATCCCCGGTTATGCCCCTCGGACACACCCCTCACACCACCTGTTCTCAATCCCCCATGACCCCCCTTAGGGTCAAAAGTCACCTGTCAAAAAGTTTTATTAAAGGGTGTATTTTAGTCTCTCATTACCTCTGACCTTATCTGAGGTAGTGAGGCTTGCAGAGCTTTATATGTTGTTGTGTCACCTTCTGGATGAGCTTTTGATGTACTCTTGGTGTAATTTCCAGAACTCACAGAGATGGTGTCCACCTCAGTGTGTTCTGGTGGTCCTGGATTCGTCGGCTCCTTGTAAATCCAGTTATTTCTAGAATCATTTCTGGTCTTTATATGTACTAACTCTTCCACAGTGGATGAGGCCTTTTAGGTGCTTAATAACTGTCTTGTCAGTAAGTGTGACTTCAGTCCGCAATATTGCGCTTGGTGCTCAGCAGTTTTCTGTCAGACCTTTGGCTGAGAGCTAACATGTGCTTTTCTGTTTCCAGCTGAGTTTATCTTTGTGGACCTGACCTCCCTGAAATCAGTTAGAAACTTTGTCCAGATGTTCCGAGACAGAGCTCTGCCGCTCCATGTTCTCATTAACAATGGTAGGCTCCATATGTCTCTTTCATTAGATGGTCAAGGTCAAAGACGTTAGTCCCCTCAGCCAGGGTGACTTCATACTTTTGGATTTGAGACAGAGTACACTATTGTGTCTGACTCTGAAGAAAGACAAAGACTCCCTGATCTGTTCCACTTTGATGTAGCTGGGACCATGCTGGTTCCTGAGAAACGGACAGAGGACGGGTTTGAATTCCACTTCTGCCTGAACTACCTGAGCCACTTCTTGTTGACCAACCTGCTGCTGGACCTGCTGAAGAAGTCTGGAAAGAATGGCCGCAGCTCCAGAATCATCAACATGGCCTCCGCCACACACTACGCAGGAGAGATAAACCTGGAAGACCTGAACAAGAGGTGTGAGCAATTATGAAACTGAGAGCCTTTTTCCATTGCATTATTGACATGATTGTGTTACTCTGCTCCTCTCCCCCACAGAACCATCTATAGCTCCCATGCTGCGTACTCCCAAAGCAAGTTGGCCCTGGTCCTCTTCACCTACTACCTTCAGGCGCAGCTTATGGCTGGGGGCTTCGCTGTCACTGTAAATGCTGTGGACCCTGGGATGGTGGATACGGCGCTGTACAATAACCTCTGGACCTTAGCACAGATGCTGAAGAAACTAGTGGCCAGTGTTCTGTTCAGGGTATGTGTTTTGACACCCATCTTGTCTGTTGGACACACAGATTCATTCCTTATTTCCTGCTTCTGGTTCTTTATTTCTAGCTGTTCTCTGTTGGGCCACCAACAGAACATGGTTCTAGGGGGAATTAAAGACATTTTTTGTAGTAAGAAATCCAAAGTTTATAAGCTGCAAAGTATTCAAATCCACTGAACTTTTTCACATGTAGTCACATTCCAACCACATCCCTCAGTGTGTTTTACTGGGCTTTTATGTGAATGGGTCAACAGGCTGCCATACACAGGCGCCACCGACTCATCTGACCACCATTAGCAGGCAAGGCAGGTATAGTGTCTTGCCCAAGGACTCAACAACTGAGACAGACATAGCGGGGGCTCAAACCGGCAACCCACCGGTTAGAAGACGAACCCCTGCCACCATCGCCACGGCCTTCCATGCCGGCCTTTCCATGCCGGATATGGACACAGCATTGCATGCACAAGAGCATAATGACGTCAACAAAGCAAGTATCGCTGATACGCGCTGAAAGCGCTCGAAAATATGGCTCCACTTTTCAAAATGCGATGCAAATTTATGGAACTAAATTAGGGTCATAAAGTTTGTTCAAAAGACAAAAATTTGAACCTGAAAAATAAGTTTGTTCAAAAGAAAAAAATTTGAACCAGAAAAATAAAATTTGGTTCAAAAGAATAAAAATTGAACTTAAAAAATAAAAGTTTGTTCAAAAGAAAAAAATGTTTTACCTGATAAATTATTTTGAACCTCCCCCCAAAAAAATTTGAAAACTGGAAAAAAGTTTTTGCAAATGCAAAAAAAGAAGTGAAACTGGAAAAAAAAAGTTCAAAACTACGTTTCAGATTCAATTTGTTTCGTCACTTGCAGATTTTATTTTTTCAGCTTCAAACTTACGGCCCCGTTTTTGTGTGGGGGCGGGGCCTCAGATCATGGGGGTGTGGAATCATGAATGACATCTCAACACAGCAGCCGAACAACAAATTCCCAGCAGTTGCATTCAGGGACCATGGAAACTTGAATTATCTATAACACATCATCGATATTATTTATGTATGTGATTGGTTTTGAAGGATAAGATGCTTCATCAATAGAAGCAGCTTACGTGAATACACGACACGAATCTCAGAGGAGAAAATATGATCTTGACAGATTTGCACAGCTAAAGTCCGTGTCCAGTTCCCTTGCTCTCAACGTGAAGCAGAAGAACCGCCAGACTGAGTGGCGGTAGTATTCGACCGGAGCTCTAGTCGCCATGGCCTCATCTTCATCTGCAGGCGCTAGCAGTGAACCAGTAAGATCAGAGTGTGAAGGTTCAATTAGCAGGGTAAGAGCACAGTTTTGCTCAAAATATTGAAATGCACACAACATTATGGGTGACATAACAGAGTTCAAAAGAGGAAAAATTGTTGGTGCACGTCTTGCTGGCGCATCTGTGACCAAGACAGCAAGTCTTTGTGATGTATCAAGAGCCACGGTATACAGGGTAATGTCAGGATACCACCAAGAAAGACGAACCACATCCAACAGGATTAACTGTGGATGTAAGAGGAAGCTGTCTGAAAGGAATGTTCAGGTGCTAACCCGGATTGTATCCATAAAACCCCGGCTGCCCAAATCACGGCAGAATTAAATGTGCACCTCAACTCTCTTGTTTCCACCAGAACTGTCCGTCGGGAGCTCCACAGGGTCAACATGCATGGCTGGGCTGCTATAGCCAAACCTTTGGTCACTCATGCCAATGCCAAACGTTGGTTTCAATGGTGCAAGGAGTGCAAATCTTTGGCTCTGGACAATGTGAAACATGTATTGTTCTCTGATGAGTCCACCTTTACTGTTTTCCCCACATCCGGGAGAGTTACGGTGTGGAGAAGCCCCAAAGAAGCGTACCACCCAGACTGTTGCATGCCCAGAGTGAAGCGTGGGGGTTGATCAGTGATGGTTTGGGCTGCCATGTCATGGTATTCCCTTGGCCCAATACTTGTGCTAGATGGGCGCATCACTGCCAAGGACTACCGAACCATTCTTGAGGACCATGTGCATCCAATGGTTCAAACATTGTATCCTGAAGGCGGTGCCGTGTATCAGGATGACAATGCACCAATACACACAGCAAGACTGGTGAAAGATTGGTTTGATGAACATGAAAGTGAAGTTGAACATCTCCCATGGCCTGCACAGTCACCAGATCTAAATATTATTGAGCCACTTTGGGTTGTTTTGGAGGAGTGAGTCAGGAAACGTTTTCCTCCACCAGTATCACGTAGTGACCTGGCCACTATCCTGCAAGAAAAATGGCTCAAAAAATGGCTTAAAATCCCTCTGACCACTGTGCAGGACTTGTATATGTCATTCCCAAGACATATTGACGCAGTATTGCCCGCAAAAGGAGGCCCTACACCATACTAATAAGTTATTGTGGTCTAAAACCAGGTGTTTCAGTTTCATTGTCCAACCCCTGTACATACATACAGTACAGACCAAAAGTTTGGACACACCTTCTCATTCAAAGAGTTTTCTTTAATTTCATGACTATAAATATTGTAGCTTGACAGTGAAGGCATCAAAACTATGAATTAACACATGTGAAAATATATACTGAACAAAAAAGTCTGAAACAACTGAAAATATGTCTTATATTTCTAGGTTCTTCATGTAGCCACCTTTTGCTTTGATAACTGGTACGCACACTCTTGGCATTCTGTTGATGAGCTTCAAGAGGTAGTCACCTGAAATGGTTTTCCAATAGTCTTGAAGGAGTTTCCAGAGATGCTTAGCACTTGTTGGCCCTTTTGCCTTTACTCTGTGGTCCAGCTCACCCCAAACCATTTGAACTGGGTTTAGGTCCGGTGACTGTGGAGGCCAGGTCATCTGGTGCAGCACCCGATCACTCTCCTTCTTGGTCAAATAGCCCTTACACAGCCTGGAGGTGTGTTTGGGGTTATTGTCTTGTTGAAAAATAAACGATGGTCCAACTAAATGCAAACCGGATGGAATAGCATGCCGCTGCAAGATGCTGTGGTAGCCATGCTGGTTCAGTATGGCTTCAATTTTGAATAAATCCCCAACAGTTTTTTGGGAGCGAAGCGGTCGGATCTCTGAGCCGAAATAATTAAAACACTACTCAGAAATATTCTCTCCTCAAACAATACTCACGAGAGGGTACTTTTATTCTTCAAAAAGCGCACAGTGTCATATTCATCACAAATTCCAGAAGTCACCCTGGCCTCCAGTCTGTGCAGGGTGGTTTTTGTACAGATACAAAGCATTGGTGTGTATTTGGGCCTTAACCAATTGAAATCATTCTTCTCCTTTACATAACATTCCTTGGCACATTCACACTGTTATCTCTACTTTTCCGAGAATACACTCCGGCCCAACATCTGGAAAACATCAGATTGGCGTACGTGACAACACTCTCATGACTTTATTAAGATTGCCAGGTCAGTTGACCTGGCAGTGTTCACCAGTTTTCCTGGTTGCCTGCAATAACAAGTTCATTTGTCTTTCCTCTCGCCAAGAACTTTCCTCTAATGTAATCTGTTTCCCAGCTTGCATGTCTCCACTCAGAGTGAACTTATCACAGAGTTCATTTTATTATGGTAAAGACAATAATAACACTTTTGTCTACTTAAACAGAGCTTTACGCTTCCACAGTTTCACCAGCAAAGCAACCCCACACCATCACACTTCCTCCTCCATGCTTCACCAGGCATATAGAGTCCATCCGTCCACCTCTTCTGCGGTGCACAAAGACACGGTGGTTGGAACCAAAGATCTCAAACTTGGACTCATCAGACCAAAGCACAGATTTCCACTGGTCTAATGTCCATTCCTAGTGTTCTTTAGCCCAAACAAGTCTCTTCTGCTTGTTGCCTGTCCTCAGCAGTGGTTTCCTAGCAGCTATTTTACCATGAAGGCCTGATTCACACAGTCTCCTCTTAACAGTTGTTCTAGAGATGTGTCTGCTGCTAGAACTCTGTGTGGCATTGACCTTTTTTCTAATCTGAGCTGCTGTTGAGACAGAGAGAGAGAGAGAAAAACAATTCTTACTGGTTGTTAGGTGATCAAATTCTTCATGCTATCATATCATGCTATTGCATTATATAAGCTAATTAATTACCGTATTTTCCGCACTATAAGGCGCACCGGATTATAAGGCGCACCTTCAATGAATGGCCTATTTTAGAACTTTTTTCATATATAGGGCGCACCGGATTATAAGGCGCATAGAATAGAAGCTACTGCAGTCAAACGTTTGACTGGGGTTGCGTTATGCATCCACTAGATGGAGCTGTGCTAAAGAGAATGTCAACAAAACAGTCAGATAAGTCAGTCAGTCAAACTTTATTAATACACTACAAACCAGCGTTCTGATAACTCCATTCACTCCCATGGTAAAGTCTCCTCTACATAGAATTCTATTGAATAGAGCCAACCGCACATTAGGAATGCATTGGAGTCTATGAAGTTGAAGTTGAAATCAAACGTTAGTTAAAACGTTAGTTAAAAGGGAACTTTTCCCTGATTCAGTAAACACGTAAAAGAAACAGTTTGAAAACGTTAGTACTGTTAACCTTTCCTGTTTCTGTCCCCTGACCGTAGTCTGATGACACAGGGGAGACGCTTTCTCCAGGGCCGAAGTTACTAGTTTCCTCGGGGTTAACTCCCTCACTCATACGTTGCTGAGTTGAGCATGAAGAAACAGCATCAAAACACTGAGTTGTTGACGAGATTCGGGGTTCTTTTTAATGACTTTGCAGCACGTAAAACCACAGGGCTTACAGACTCATACACCGCTGCTCCGGTCGCTGTCTCTACCCACCCCACACACACAATAATACCGACGTCACTCCTTCACTCTTGATTCTCAGCTACGGCAGCACACAGCGCCACCTCTGTCCGGAGGAGTAATGTCAACATCTTCCATACACACACGAAACATACACCCCACACACTGAGCTTCTAATCACATATAGTTCAGGCAATTCCTGCAACAGTACATTCAAACGTTATACACACACAAGTGGTGTTGGACTAGGAGTAAGCACAATACAGGTGTTTACCGCTATTACTTCGGCGACGCCCCTGACTACGGTAGCCGTAATGCTGCAAGCGGTGCGGCTTTGTAGTTTACCAGTCGTACTGAAACATTTTGACAGAGCGCCGTGTACAACCAGTATGGATCAACCAATTAACCAATTGATCCATATATAAGGCGCTCCGGATTACAAGGCACACTGTCATTTTTAAAAAAAAATTAAAGGTTTTTAAGTGCACCTTATAGTGCGGAAAATACGGTACCTAAAAATCACACAAATGTGATTTTCTGGATTTTTGACGATTCTGTCACTCATAGCTGAACCTATGATAAAAAATTAAAGACTTCTGATAAAAAGTAAAGACTTCTACATGTTTTGCATGCGGGGAAACTTGCAAAATTGGCAGTGTATCAAATAATTGTTCTCCTCACTGTATGTCACTTAAACACATTGCATGAAATCAACACATTTATTTTCACATTTGATGTCAAATTTAAATCAAATCTTCAATCTCACACTTGAATCACAGTTCATCAGTCAGATTCTTAGTTTGCTAAAAGTCCATAAACCAAAATGTTTTCAGGAGCCAATATTTTCTAGGGACACTGCAAACATGCTCTTCTCAGACATTTTCTGTGGCAGAAAGGTAACATCAAGCACCACCCTGAACACACTATGGCAACAAAGAAACATGGTGGTGGCAGTATCATGCAGCCAGAGCTACAATAGCATGTTTAGATGAAAGCATATTTATGTGTTAGAATGGTCTAGTTAGTCCAGACATATGTCCAACTGAGAACGTTAGGGTGTGAAACCCCCCAACCTCTTTCACTAACGTGCACTGATCAGCAGCCTGTTAAGCCTAGGTGTTTCTGTGTGCCATCCTCAGGCTCCAGCAGAGGGAGCCTCCATATCGGTGTATGCTGCAGCTGCGTCTGAGTTGGAAGGGGTGGGAGGCTGTTACCTGTACAACGGTCAGAAGACACAGTCCTCAGATCTGTCCTACGACTCGGAACTGCAGGCCCAGCTGTGGAAGAAGAGCTGCCAACTAGTAGGACTTCAGGAGGCCTGACACCACCTATCACATTGGAATACACACATATAAAAACACCTTCAGCTTCAGAAGCCTTTACATTGTCTTCTCTGTCCTCTGCATGTTATTCTTTTGAGAACATAAATTCAGTTGCCTTCAAATAACCTCTGTCATGTTGCCTGAACCTTGATCCACTTACCATCATTGTGAATGATGTTTGCAAACCGCTATTTCTGGACAGAGTTCAGAATTTGTCAGCATTTCAGTCAAGTTGAGGTGTTGACTTTGACTGGACCTTGATTGTTTTTTCAGACGTTCTTTTGTAGATTTGCTGCTGTGTCCAGTTAATGAGGCAGTTCGATCCGTTTCTCAGACTGGTGACCTCACATTTGACTCCAGAGTACAGAAAGGTTAATGGCCTGCTCAGTGACTAAATAATGAACAGGTCCTGAGGTGCTGCCTTTTAAAGTTATGGATAAAATCTGTTGATTCTTCACCCAAACACTATGCAGCAGCATTTCTGTTGTGCAATGGGTGGGTTTCACATGACATCATGGTCACGTGACCGCACTTTGTGAATGCCATCTTAGGTTGCAGCTGCAGCCTGTTTTCGCTGTGAAGCAAAACTCCGGACCATTCATTTAACTATGGGGAAAACTTGCTTAATTGTGTGTTGTGCTGCGCGTGGTGGTCAAGACCAACGTTCATTCTATCATCTGACAGCCGTGATAGATCAGTGTGAGAAAACACAAACACTGAGTACACAATGCTGACTACTGTGGCTGAATCGGATATCCAGGGCGGATTTGGACGGTTTGAACCTCACTCACGCCCGAGTGTGCAGTGCACATTTTTTATATTATTCTGGAAAGTAGTCTGCCAAGACCGTGAGCCAATCAGTTGATTCTGACCCAAGTGGCAGCACTCAGCACTGTGACCTACTTCAGTAAGCTGCCCCCTTACGCCTTGACCAGTTAGATGTAGGCTGCAATTTACCTTTACTGTTATGCTGTAAATGAATTATGTAGTAATATACCTATTATGTAATTATCCTATAAAAGGCAATATGAAACTTATTATGGATTTTTGCCTATGATGTGGCTATGAAAAAAATAGTTGTTCAGCCAATCGTCCGGATTTGCGCTAAACAAGCCAACATATGGATCCACCTTGTTGATGACCGCAATTTTCATGAGGTGCATGGCCTTATCAGGAGGCTGTAACGACTCCAGATACTTATCCATGGTCCTCCGGCTCATCAAGATGGAGTTCTGAATGTTCTGCTTATTTCTCTAATCTGCTTTAATTTTTGAATGTGGTTACCATGCAGCGCAGCTCTCAGTGTGTCCTTTATTTCTTTCTCTTTTTCAGATGTTAATACTTTGTGGCTTTGAGTTTTTGTTTGATCAACTATTGAACACCAGGTTTCTTATCAACCTGCAACTGATTGACTTGTACACATAAATGGCTTGAAAATTGTAAATGTTCATCATTCACACAGCCCTTTCTAATAGACAGAGGCCTACAGAAATGCAACTCTTCAACTCTTTCACATTTGGCCCTGTTCCAGCCACAAATCAGATTTTATTGGGCTTTTAAGTGACAGACCAACACACTGTAGCGTGGAATATGAAGTGGAAGAAAAGTGGTTCATGCATTTCAAAATCTGAAAAGTGAGTCTTAGTGTTGTGTTCAGCCCATATTTTGTAGAACCACCTTTTGCTGCAGGTCTTTACTGGCTTTAAACATCTATAGACAAAACAGTTCAAGTTCACTCGGATATGATGGAGCACATCTTTTAGCGCCAGTTTCCAAGACATGCAACATTTTCTAAGTTGGATTTAGGTCTATACTTTGATTAGGCCATTCTATTACATGAATAAGCTTTGATCTAAACTATCCCATTGTAGCTTTGGTCTTATTTTTAGGGTCAAGGAAAGCGAAGAAAAGCGTCCCCACCACATGATGGTGCCACCACCATGTTTTACCTGTAGGGTTTTATTTAGAGGCATCAGAGTAAGGATGGGGAGCTGCTCTTTGTTGGTTCTTCATATAAAATCCATTGATGTTTATGGTTATAATGTGACAAATTTGAAAAGTTAAAAGCATGTGAACACTTTTGCAAAGCACTGTAGGACTGGAAAGTGATTTAACAGTAATTTCTCCTTTGCACTTTACATCAATCTCTATATTTACTTGGCAAATCTGCAGCAAGGAATGAATCATGTCCAAATAATATATGTTCTTGCTGTCGGTGCTGGTTATTGTAGACAGTGGACAGTTAAAGGTTTTGCCCTTCTGTCAATTAAAGCTTGAAATAAATACATACATGACTGTGTGTGACGTTTCAGTTGCTCCATTTTAACGTGTTAATTCAGAAAGTGAAGAAAATTCCTCCTGGATTACTGGTGATAGTGGAAAAATTCAAATAGGTCACCCTGTTTAGTATCTGATTTACTATGTGTGTCCTAAATGAGCTTGTTGTTTATGAGATTGCCATTTCAGACTTGATCTACTCTTGGACCTTGCATTTCAGGCATCTCTTTCTGATATGAACGTAGTGTTTACCCAAGAGAAGATACCTCTCTTCTCTCCGAGGCGTCACATCATGCTCACCTCTGAAGCGCAAGGTCTGTTTTATCTCCCTGTCTCTGTAATGTAAACTACTTTCTCATTTTGTGAGTGGTTATAAAAAGTCTGTTTACCTGTTTACGGCAGGACAGGCAGACTGAGATACTGGTTTGGTTGTATCCTCTGTCCGTTCTCAATCCTTGCAAGAATTTAATAAACGTGCCACTTTGATTCTCACCATTCTCCTTGTTAAGTGAGTTTATTAATGTGCATTTCGTTTTTTCCATTTACACTGGGAACACAACACGATACAGGTTCAAGGAAAGGTGGCTCCAGCCTTGGGTCTTTCTGCATGTTCTCCCCATGCATGTGTGGGTTCTCTCCTGGTATTCCAGTTTTCTCTCACAGTCCAAAACAGCGTTAGGTTAATGTTTCTCTCTAAATAGCCCTTAGCACTGTGTGTCTCTGCTTTGCCCTGTGATGAACTGTCAACCTGTCAGGGGTGGACCCCACCTCTTGCCTAATGACTGCTAGACATAGGCACCAGCCCTTAACCCTCAACCCCCACTCTGCATTCCAAGCGGGTTTAGACAATGGATGGTTGTCTGGATTATTTCCAAATTGTATGGATAAAATATATAGTCAATTGAATCCAATCATAGAAATGATTCCAAGTCACGTACGTCCATCGCAAGTGATAGTAGTTATCAAACAGTGCAGTCAAGTTCAGTTGGTAAATTGGTAATTGGTTTTCTATCTAAGGAAACCCAGCAGATTGCATCAAGTCAGTAACTTGCAGCATTCACTCCTCTGGGCAGTGCATGTAGAGACAGTGGAGAGGAAAACCCTTTACCAAGAGTAAACCTTCATCAGAACCAGAACCTGGCTCAGTCTGAGCCAAGTTCAAGTAGTAAAATGTATGGGAAAAAAAACAAAGAGTTAATTGCAGTAAAGCTCTGTGAATAGTTATGTCTAGGAAAGAGACCAGAGTTAAAACTGAAACAAAGGGCCAATTGTATCCCTATAGAATTAAAACAGTCCGTTGTTGGCAGGAGAGGCTCAGCCAATGTCCCTCTCCAGGAAGGTGCTACTGTTAAACACAGAGCTAGGCCAGGTGTAGCTTCTATGAATAGAAAAAACAGAGAGAGAACATAAAATTAAAAGCAACAATAACTACAGATTACTGCTGCAAGCAGCATTGTAGGCTCTCGCAACTCAACGCTGCTTGGCCTGTGCAGGGACCGCAGGAGCCTGGCATCGCCGCCTACACGCCACCGACGAGGCCGCCGCTCGATTCCACATGTTACCACTAGGTGGCACTGTGAGCGAACTGTCATATGATCTCTGGTCATGCAGAGTTCTGCTCTGGCGAGAAGGGTTCAAAATTTGGCCGAAATACAACCCTAGCGATGGAAGCTGCACTCACTTGGTTGTTAGTGGGCGGGGCTAAAGCAATTGACTGTGCCAACATGTTCAGCATTGTTCCACGATGATGCATACCAGGCTTGGTGTGTTTCCGATGGGGTATGAGGGAGATAGAGCAGTTGAAATGTCCTAGGGGGCGCTATTTCTGGAATTGTGCCGCACAAAGTTGCAGCAGGTTGGAGTAGCTCTGTTACTTTTGATTCTAATTTATTGTTTTTTCGGAACTCTTCCTCTTGTGGTGGATACAGTTGATTTTTTTTTTTTGGACGACTGTCCTCTCTGGTGTCGGATGCTGTGCAGCTTGGAGGATTTTTCCTGATATTTTTCTACTTTTGGACATTTGTTATGATGCATTGCCATGGCAACAGGGTTGTTTCTTACAACCAGGAGCAGCTGATTAATATCTCAAAAGCTCAAATAATACTTCAACTACAACCCCAAATCCCTGATGAGTTGAAAAGGAGACGCCGTGGATGCAGAGCAGCTGCAAGGGGAAGACAGAGAAGAAGGAAGTTCAAACCATCTCTTAACGTCAATTCTGATGGGCAATGTGAGATCGTTGGGAAACAAGTTGGATGAACTCCAAGCCCTTCAAAGGACCCAGCCAGTGTACTGGGAATGCAGTATTATGTGTTTTACTGAGACATGTCTGCAGGATCATATCCCAGACTCCAGCGACTCTCTGCCGGGCTTTTTAACCATACGAGCAGACAGAGATTTAAAGAGGAGCGGCAAATGTAAAGGAGGTGGACTGGCAGTACTTGTGAATGACAAATGGTGTAATCCAGGACATGTTTCTGTGAAGTGTCATCTCTGCAGTCCAGATATTGAACTGTTGGCAGTAAGGTTTCGTCCATATTATTTACCCAGAGAGTTCACCAGTATTATTTTGGCAACAGTATACGTTCCATCTTCCGCTGTTGCCGACACTGCATGTGATGCCATCAGCTCAGTTGTTGCTAAGCTACAGATACAAAACCCCTATACTTTTGTGGCAATTTCCGGTGATTTTAACCACTCTTCACTCTCTGCTACACTTCCAACGTTTCAACAGTTTGTCAGCTGCTCTACCAGAGAAAACAAAACGTTGGATTTGTTTTATGCCAATGTCAAGGACTCATACATCTCTACAGCAAGACCTCCTTGTTGGAATAATTGAATATAGATTTATCTTATATTTTCTCCTATTCTTTAAGTTGACTATTTTATCTTATAATCATTCAAGATGTGTGTGAGTAAAGGATGTGTGAGTTTTGTCTGCAGGCAAAGATCATAAATAGGAGCTGAACTAGCAGAGAAGGAAGCAGTCCAGTTGAGGAGGTCATAAAGATGAAGGCTGATTACACTCAACAAAAGGCACAACTGACCCTACAAGTTGGAGGAGACTGTGGGAAATTTGTTGTTAATATATAAAGCTGTTTATGACCTGTTTACGATGCAGTTGTTGTTTTCCCCCATCCTTTAGAGAACAATGTTTTTGTAAACTAGGGACCCCCGAAAGACAATAAAAAGAGGAGGCGGACAGATGCTGTTCAGAGCGGTGCGAGATCTGTAACTGAGCATATCTTGACCGTTTCTCCTCGCAAAGCGAGTAAAATAAACTAATACTTTGTCTCTCTTTTCTCTTTGTGTTGTTATAATATTGTTAGGTTGGTTAAACCTGACATTAATTTGGTCCTTTCGAGCCGGAGTCCAACTACGCCTGATGGTTCCAGCGGGTCGGTAGACTCCAGGAAAAGACCGTGCGCACGGCTGTTTTCATCAGGAAGACACGAAGACCTTTCCGGGACTGGATTTGGGGGCTGGGATCTGACGGCTGACAGAACTGTGAGAGAGAGGAGAGGACAAAGTGGTGAGTTGAATCTGGATTTAAAACAAAAGTGTGACGAATGACTGGGGGTCATTGCGTGAAGTAAACAAACCCTGTGAATCCTAGGCCCTAACAGGTTAACAGCAGTGCGCCGGAGTTCTGCTTAAAGTATTAGTAAAAAATACTGAAAATTCCGAGGTTAACAGCAGTGCGCCGGAGTTCTGCTTAAAGTATTAGTAAAAAATACTGAAAATTCCGAGGTTAACAGCAGTGCGCCGGAGTTCTGCTTAAAGTATTAGTAAAAAATACTGAACATTCCGAGGTTAACAACAGTGCGCCGGAGTTCTGCTTAAAGTATTAGTGAAAATACTGAAAATTCCGAGGTTATAGGGGACGACAGAGTCCTCTTAAGTATTAAGAAAGTAATACTAAAATTCCGTGTTTCCAGAACGGCGGAGTCAGCGTTTAAGTATTTTAAACAACAAAAAAATACTAAGTAAAATTTGCGTTTAAGTATTTTAAACAACAAAAAATACTAAGAAAAAATCCGCGTTTAAATGTGTGTATGTGAGAAATGAATGGAGGATTTAAACCACTAGGTTTTGCCTCATACCAAAACAGTGGGATTGTTAGTGACTAACTTTTGTGGATGCAAAGGCAAGAATTCTCCACTCGAAAGAGTTGAAGTGAGAATTACCACAAAAGGAGATTTTTCTGTCACCCTACTGAGCAGAATAATCCAGTATTTAGAATACCCTAGGTATTTATATGCTGGACCAAATTTAAATAAAAGAAATGGGAAAAGGGTGATTTAAATACTTATACCAGACTACCTCAAGCCTACTGTGAAAGTCCAACTATATACTTTCAGGAAATGAGTGCAAGTATGGCCAAGTTTGACCTTCCAGAAGGTAGTCAGGTTTTACTATATGTTGATGATGTGCTATTAGCATCTCCTGATGAGGAGATTTGTAAAAATGACACAATAGCATTATTAAAACATTTAACAGAAGAAGGACACAAAGTTAGTAAAAAGAAACTTCAATTGTGTAAAAATTAGGTTAAATACTTAGGTCACAATCTTAGTGCAGGGGGACGCACAATTGTAAAAGAAAGAAAGACTGCAATATTACAAGTTCTAAAACCAGTAACAAAAAAGCAAATTATGTCCTTCCTTGGACTAACTAATTATTGTAGAAACTGGGTGCCAAATTATGCAGAAATAGTAGCTCCATTAAACAAATTCATGTATGAGGAAGAGCTGAAAATAACGCCTAAATTGAAATGGAGTGTAGAAGCTGAAGAAGCATTTACCAACATAAAACAAGTTCTAGTTTCCAGTACTGCTTTAGCATTGTAGTGTTAGAAAAGATGCAACAACAAAGCTCACTACAGGAGATAGCAATGTGGAAAAAACATGGAGCTGCATTAAAAGATGAAAACTATATATGACCAGATAATAAACCTGTCCTACCAAAGAACCTATAAATGGAAGCAATATTTGAGCCATCGTGTTTCATAATGTCTCAACAGGGGGGAATAGTAGGACAGATATATTAATATCATATAACATATTGATTAAATTCTAAATTCTTATTAAAAAAATTTTTGTAAAACATGTTTAGCATGTGTAAAACATTATCCACAAGGGAATTTAAGACCACGAAGGGGACAATTTGCAAAACTAAGATACCCTTTTCAAACAATTCATATGGATTTTATTGAGTTAAACTACAGTGAGGGGAAAAGGTTTTGTTTAGTCATTATAGATGCATTTTCTAAACGGATAGAACTATTTCCAACTAAACATTACAAGTACCTCAGGGTTAACACCCTATGAAATGTTATTTGGAAGACCATACAGATTACCACAGTTAAAAAATAAGTGGGAGTTAGATGAAGAAGCTAACCTAGTTGATTATATGAGGAGTATGTTAGAAACCAACAGAAATAAATTTAAGCTATGAGGAATGTTCTATTTCCCAGCAGGAAAACCAACTAGTGAAACCAGGAGACTGGGTGTTAATAAGGAGTGTAAAGAAGAAGCATTGGTATTCACCTAAGTGGGAGGATCCATATTAGTTATTATTAACCACTGCCAGGGCAGTAAAATAACTGAGAGATCAACCTGGATTCACCTTACACATTGTAAAAAGATCATTTCGGTTGAAAGCTCCGTCAGGGGAAGTGATTTATAGACTGATAATAGGGTGGACCCAGACATTTAGAGTCTGGAGAGATCCGAAAGTCAGTGAAGACAATTAAGACACTGGAACCATTTAGAGTAAAAATTTCAGCCAAAATGATTTCTAGATGGATGAACAATGCTTTCCGATGCTGGGTGGTTATATATATAATTTTTTCCTTATATTGATTTTTATTTTCGTGGTATTTCTGGAAACCAGTCAAGATGAATTAGAATGTAACAACATCTGTTATGAGTTATATGAAACAGCACCTGCTATAAATCAAGGTAGGCAAGATAACCCAACTATGTGTACTAAACAAACTTCTTATACTTATGGTATTCAAGTGTGCGTGAAATCTAATACCACAGCTGTGGTGCTGATCCCACTCATTAGCTTGACCAAATGAGGAAGGAAAGGGCAGGATTATAGAAGTTATAAATGGCACTTAACTAATGATAGAAGAGACACCTCATGGTCCATGATGGTAGCTGATGAAGGAAATAATTGGACACCAGAGTGGGGCACCACTGCTTATGCTAGTTATTAAAAGAAGTTGTTTAAGTTCCATAAAGCTGATAATGCAATCCAGGTAACAAAGCGAGGAGAGTGAAAATTATGTTAGGAAAGTTAACCACAGATGACTAAATTCCAGGTTATTACTGGAGTATCAGGAACAAATAATAACTGGTTATTGATGGTAGAGCAAGCGGCTAACATGACTAGAAAGAGATTGTGTTGTGTGTATGGGTCCCAGGCTAATTCCAGCTGTGATACCACAACTCTGTGTGATGGAAGTAATGAATCAAACTAATCCTAATGAAATGTGTTAGCACAAGGATTTTGTTTTTTCTGTAATTAGAGCAGATAAGGATAAATCAGTTTTCCATAAGCGAGTCACCACTGGAAACTATACATGTATAAATATGACAGAGAGAGGTAATAAATTGGGAAATCTCATTGCAGTATGGTGTATTACAATTGTAAAAGAAAATAAGTGTTTTAAACCAGTCTCTAGAGGAGACATTTGGTGGTAGTTGTTTGATTGATCACCTTCAAAAGTAACAGAACTCTGTGCTTAATTACTTTATGGTTATATCCTATGTTAGTAGATGGACTATCTAGTGTTAAATCCACATGATTGGTGTGATAGGAAGTGCAGAGAAGCAGCTTGGCAGACTGAGGGAGACTCTACATACATAGATGCTATAGATGAAGATAAATTAACTGATCAAGTAGCTGCAAGATTTGAATCAAGTATCTGTTGGTGGTGTACATTGAACAGAAACGTAGACAGGATCAATTATATCCATTACAATGTACAAAAACGAGGAAATTGGACACAAAGCGGGTTTGAACTGTCCATGACTAATTGGCTTCAATTTCCCTGATGGCATTCCAGAATAGAATTGCTTTGGACATGTTAGCAGAAAAAGGAGAAGTTTGTGCTATTTTCGGAGAAAAATGTTGCACATTCACACCTAACAACACTGCTGCTGGCTGATGGAAGCCAAATGAAAGCCATAGAAGGTTTGAGATCTCTAAATGGCAAAATGAAAGAGCATTATGGAGTAGACGCCTCGATGTGGGACTCATGGCTGGATATGTTTGGGAAGTATAACATTTTAGTATCATGAGTAATAATTTCCTTTGCAGTGTTTGCTGCAATTTAGACATTGTGTGGATATTGTTGAATTCCCTGCTTTTGTACTCTGCTTAACCGTCTTATCACCACATTTATCTTATGGAAAACAGAGTTACACAACTCTATCCGTTATTTAAACATCAGGATGATGAAGATGACGAGGATGGGACTGACCACTTTTCTGGCCTGTATCCAGATCCATTTCTATATGATTCTGTGATTTAAATGTCAGTAAGTACCTCTGAGTATAATTGTCTTTGTACTCAGAGGTACAAAGACAAAATAATCTTACAGTAAAAAAAAAAAACAATCTGACAGAAGTGGCTGTTAAGTGATATGAGAATATGAGCACATATAAGATATACAGGGGGGAAATGTTGGAATAATTGAATATAGATTTATCTTATATTTTCTCCTATTCTTTAAGTTGACTATTTTATCTTATAATCATTCAAGATGTGTGTGAGTAAAGGATGTGTGAGTTTTGTCTGCAGGCAAAGATCATAAATAGGAGCTGAACTAGCAGAGAAGGAAGCAGTCCAGTTGAGGAGGTCATAAAGATGAAGGCTTATTACACTCAACAAAAGGCACAACTGACCCTACAAGTTGGAGGAGACTGTGGGAAATGTGTTGTTAATGTATAAAGCTGTTTATGACCTGTTTACGATGCAGTTGTTGTTTTCCCCCATCCTTTAGAGAACAATGTTTTTGTAAACTAGGGACCCCCGAAAGACAATAAAAAGAGGAGGCGGACAGATGCTGTTCAGAGCGGTGCAAGATCTGTAACTGAGCATATCTTGACCGTTTCTCCTCGCAAAGCGAGTAAAAGAAACTAATACTTTGTCTCTCTTTTCTTTTTGTGTTGTTATAATATTGTTAGGTTGGTTAAACCCGACACTCCTCTAGGCAAATCAGATCACAATCTTGTTTTTCTCTGCTCGAAATATAAGCCCCTTGTTCAGAGGCAACCTGTAATAAAGAGGACTGTGAGAAAATGGTCACAGGAAGCTGAAGAAGCTCTGCAAGGTTGCTTTGAGACTACAGACTGGGACGCACTGTGACAGCCATATGGAGAGGACTTGGGAATGATGACCACACAGTAATGTCTGAATTATTTCTTACTTTCATTTATCATTGTATGGTAGCAATACATCACATCAAATCAAATGTATTTATATAGTAGGGCAGCTAATGATTATTTTTATAGTCGACTAATCTATCAATTATTTTTTCAATTATTTGGCTAGTCACGATCATTTTTATGATCTCCATCAGCGCTTTATGTGAAACTGATACTTTAGATACTTGTAAAAATGTTTTAACTCTCTTGTTCTAGTCTGCACACCTATGAATCTCCCTTTGAAGCCTCTTGTTGCTACTCTCATTTATTTAACATGTTTACAAATGAAAACCCATTAAATACGAATTTGAAATTTTATATTATTTTTAACAAAATATATTTTCTACATCTAAGAACTCAATAAAGATCTAAATATACTTAAAAACTTAATCTTTGGACTTCAAAGCTTTTAACAATGCTTCAAGTTTACAAAGCTTCTGAAAAAATGACCACATCAACATGTCTTACAGCCAGGCTTGCTCTCTTTTTTGAGGCAATGTTCCCAGAAAAGGTCTGATTAACTTTGTGGACCAGCCTTAACCTCAGGACAACTAGAACCAAATGATTATTAGATCCAAGAGATCTAGAGGGCACATAAGGCTGCAGGAGGTAAGAAAGGTGAAAAAGAGTATGTCCATTCAGAACCTTCTAGGTAATCAATAAAGCTTTAAAATCAACTCTTAAAACGCACAGGGAGCCATAGAAGGGGGCAAGCACTGGGGAGATATGTTCATGCTATTTTGTTCGTGTTGAAAGACGAGCTGCAGCTTTCTGACCTAACTATAGTCGTGAAAGGCCAGCCTGGCTAACAGCAACAGTTACAGTAATCCGGTTGGGAACTAATGAAAGCGTGAATCACCCATTCCAAACCATTAAAAGATAAAAATGGTTTTATTTTAGATAAAAGTCTCCGTTTACAAATTATTTTTACTACAGAACTAATCTGTTTCTCAAGGTTAAAATCAAGATTAAGACTTTAAAAACTGCTCCAGGCTACCTAGATCTGGAAAACAAGAAGCGCTTTGATTTCCACTGGGCCCAAAAATAATAACTTTGGTTTTTTCATTGAAGTTTAGAAAATTTGAGGCCATCTAACCTTTAACATCAGTGAGGTAGTCAACCAGTGTTTGTGGTGAGAAAGGATGTTTCCGCTTCAACTGAAAGTAGATCTGAGTGTGATCTGCATATGAAAGAGATATAAAATTTTCTAAAGATGGGACTAATGGGGGTATTTCAGTAGAAAAAATGGGTCCAAGATAAATAAGACTTAAACCAGGCCAGTTCAGTGCCTTTGATACCACAGCAGAACTTGTTATGGAGGTTGATGGGCCATGTGAGGGCCGAGTGATGAGTGATCTGAAATCATTCTAAGAGAAAAACAACAATAGATTCCGTGATTTCTTTCAAATAAAATTTATTTTGTAAAAATCAAAATTATGTTCAAAAACCTCTTCAGAGATATGTCATCCTGTATATTAAACCCCATTAAAAGTATTTGATTATCTGTGCACCCGAAGAGCAAGACACGCAGCCCTCATAATAAGTATTAGTGTAAAACGTCTTTACATGCTAACATCCCAAAGTCATTGTGTTCTGCAGGAACAGATAGAGATCTGGAGGAAAAACATATTTTATCAAAAATGTGGAGAAGATCTTTGTAAAAAAAATAAATCACAATGAGTTATTTCCTATGCTTAATTAACTAAAGACAGCGCAAAATGGCAGCAGATAACATCAATGACGTATGAAGAACAGCCAGCAGAATCCTAAAAGCAAAAATCAGAAACATGCATAGCAGCTGATCCTGACCCTGCTGAGCCAGGCATCTGATCCACTTTAACAAAACTGCTTCTGGCTGTAGGACACATTTTTAATATTTGACACATGTACTTTGGGCTAATAATAATGGTTGGGCGTTTCAGTAAAGGAGGTTTGCTTTGTGCCTGAAACAGTGTGTTTCTGTGAGCTGGCTGTGGCAAGTTCCAGGTGAGTAGCTGGGCCTGTGGTATGAGTAACCTGAGCAGCATGTTGGGTGAGGCTGAGCTCTGACATTAAACAGCATGTTGGTGATTAATACATTTCTTCATGTGGAGCTGTTACTCACAACAGGGCTGAGATTCAGTGCACATTTTGTCTCGTTCCATGTGACGGAATGGATCCTTGGTGAACTCCACTGAGGATCCAAAGTAATGCAGAACAACCGGGAAGGGAAACAAGGATGATACGTGTTTTCCAACATTGTTCAAAATTAAAATTTCAAATGTCTATTCAACGCCCTTTGCTCTGATACCCTTAAAAATCCAGCACAACCAACTGCCTTTGGAAGTCACCTTGTCAGTAATCCTAAATAACCATTTTCAAATGTAGTGGTTCTGTTTCTGCACTCAGAAGTTTGTTAGAGAACATGAGAGAACAAACAGCATCATGAAGACCAAGGACACAGCAGACAGGTCAGGAAGGTTAGGTTCTAAAGCTAAACTGATGGGCTGGGTAAGGAGAGTTAAAGTCAAAAGTTCTGTTTGCATTTTCCCACAAACCATGTAGGAGACACAGCCAACGTGGAAAAAGGTGACCTGATCAGAGGAGAGCAAAACTGAATTTTCTGGCCTACTTGCAGAATGCTATGGATGAAAGACAACTAACACTGCAAATTGAAATCTTGAAATCTGACCCAAACAGAAAGAGTTTGCAGGGCACTTTATGCTGTTCCCACCAGCTCACTGGCATTACACTTTATGTACACAAACATTCTTAGTTATGATTCTCTCTGATTCCAAAGCATTAGCTGTTAAACAGCTTTTATTTGACCTTTAGTCCAGAAAGGCATTTTAGCACATAGGTATATCCAAAACCAGTTACCTAACCTGTCAGTGCTAATGAACCACCTGAAAACCCAGATTAGCCTTGAATGGAACAGAGAAATATGCTTCCTGCTCCAAGTTACACAATGAGGCTTTAGTGTCAGCTGAGGATAGATAAAAAGAAGCAGGCCAACCTGGAGCTGGCTCAGAATGTCACAGCCTTTTAATCTGGATTAGTTATTTAGCTTCTTATGGTTCACTTAAACTTTGGACTGTGACTGAGCAGAACCAGTAAGGACAAATAACCCAGTAAACCCAGTATAAACCGTTCAGCCTGTTGTGAGGATACTGAGCTTCATGTAGTATTCCTCCTGTAGCAAAAACAGATTCCAGTAGAAAAAAATTGAATTTAATAATTTTCATTTGTGCATTCTGTTCTTCATAGAGTAACAAGTATAACAAATATTAGCTGGTTAATTATACACACTACCTGCTCCTCTGGAGCCTCCAGTCAGCTGCTCAACAGCTACGGTAGCTCAAAAGGGTTTGTAGGTGGTGCTGTTTAGTTTCCTGCTTTTCACGGTGAGAAATATGTCTATACAGATGAATTTGGCTTTGCTCTAAGGGATAGAGAAATGCGGTAGCCTTCTTTCAGCTGATCACCAGTGTGAAGCATCAGGTAGGGGAGAGAGAGGTAAGTGCTGAAGGTTACGACCCATGACGACCAAATGGATCCAAACATTCCATGATTAACCTGGATAAGAAGTATCATGTAGCAGACTTGGGCTCAACCTAGGAAATGTGTTTTGGGTCTTGACCTGGAGGACTTCTCCTCAGATTCGTCAGTCTCCTGTTTGTCCTGGAAAGATGTGCTGTGAACAATCTGGGATGCTCTGAGGCGCATCTTCTGCAGGTTGGGCTTCATCCTGCTCAGTGAAGACCTCCTCCTGACAGGTCTTTCCCTGAGACAGCCCTCCTCGTCTGTAGGGTCATTGTCCCTAAGGCTGAGCTGGTAAATGGGTTTAAGGTTGTTTGGGAGGACCTTAGAGAACCTCCAACGCCCTCCAACCCTGCGCTCTGCACCTTTGGATTTAAAGAGCTCATATGCTCCTATGATGTCTCGAATGTCCACGCTCACATTGTTGGTGACGTACTGACAGGCCTTCCTCCCACTGTAGTCTCTGATTTCCACATCTGCGTTAAAAGCCCCCACTAGGAGCTTCAGCACCTCCGTGTGGTTATGGATAGCAGCTATATGCAGCGGTGTGTAGCCCATGTTGGATCGAACATCCACGCTAATGGGAAGGTAGTGCTGTTTGGCGAAGTTGATGATCAGAGCTATCAGCTCCGCTTTGCCATGCTTAGCAGCCCAGTGCAGGCAGGTGAAACCAGTAACAAAGTCCCTCTTCAGGACCAGGGTTGGTTCTGTACAGAGGAGCCGATGGAGGCTGCCCCACTCCCCATCTGAGGCACACATCATCCACTCATGCTCCACGGGGTCCAAGGTGACAGAGGTTCTGTCCTCATCCAGGCTGGCAGAGACCAGTGAGGCTGAGTCAGCGTCACTCCTGGAAGTGGGGCAGACAGAGCGTCGGAGCACCACACTGTGCCTTACTTCAGGAGAACTGTTCATCATCACCTGGATAAAGTGTTTCCGGCTACCTTTTGGACTGCAGCTGTCCTCACTGCCAGACAAACTGCTGCACCCATCCACCTTGTCCTCTGTCTCCTGCTGTGTGGAGAGGAACATGTGCTGAGAACCAGAACCCAGCTGCTCTGCCTCTTCTGGGCCCTCAAGTGCACAAGCAGTGTTTACCTGAGCTGCAGTCTGTTCAGGCCCAGGCAGGATAAAGGCAGATCTGTCCGCAGGGAGCGGCGAAGCCTGAATTACTGTAATTTGTGGTATGTCAAGTTTCCCACCCTTCCCGGAGTCCTTCCTAAGCAGATTGAAGCTGTCTGTGTTCCCCATGTGAGCGGAGCAACTGTCAACCTCATCGAGAACACCAAGCAACCCCGGCTGTCCCCTGTGCTGCTGTCTCCAGTCCTGCTCTGGTTTGTCCGGCTGATCGCTCTCTGCAGTGAAAAAATGCGGAACCTTTCTCGAGTCATTTCCGTAACCTGAGTCGCCTGCTGCTTGCTGCTGCGCCTTACCACATATATCAAAGCACTTCATCTTAGTTTTACTTTGAATAATTCTACATTTAGTTTGTTTCGATATTAAGTATTGGACATGTGAAACAATTAAATCTTGTTAGTCAAATGATTATGACAGATTTCCAAAACAAGAACTAAAGAATAAATGATAATAATCACATAAACGCAACCATATGCAAAATGGCTGGTTGTTCTCTCCGTGCCTTGGAAGAATTGGACGCTTCCTGTCTTATCAAAGTCCAGAAAATAGGTTTTCTCCTAAGGCAACTACACCAGAATGAGTGATGTTATCAGGTTGTTATAGTTTTTACTTATTGTAGATCCTAGACAGAGTATCAGCTCTGCTAAGGTCCTGCTCCTGTAATTGTAAAACATACCCTAGACTGCTCCCCTCACTATAGTCTCCAGGGCCCTTATGTCTACCATATGGAGCTGGAGAATGTCACATGACTGCATGGAACTAGAGTTCTTTAAAGCTACCTGGAGCTTGGTCCACTGTCCTGAATTAAAAATGGACAAATGTGACCTCTCTATTTCTCTTCAGATGTGTTGCTGCAGCATTTTGTTTTAGCTGAAGGGCTTTTAGTGCTGTACAGATTTTCATCATATACCACAAAGCATGGAGGGAATACAGCTACATTTACAGTGTGCGTATTATTACTTCAGAGTAACTTTTTTTTTACTTTGGGGGAATAAGTGAACCTTAGACCAGTTCAGTAAATAACATCAGGGTTGTGGCAGTTGTTTGTTATGGGAAAATATGGCTGTTTGCTCTGTTGCACAATGTGACAGAAAGCTGAGGTGTGCTGCAGATAGCTCTAACCTGCAGACAGGGTGTGTTAGCATTTTTGCTCACACACACCTGTAAACCAGTCTGTTTAGTGCCAGGAAGCCCAGCTGGCCCAGTCTGGCCGGAGATGGTTCCGAGTTTCACACTACATTGGGTTTTCTTACATACATGAGCTCATTCTTAGTTTTCATTGCTGGGAGAGACAGAAATGTACATGGATGGCACTGAGACATTTTACACCACTGGGCCAACAATCAAACTAAACTTAGGTGAAATAAAACCATTCTACATTTAATAACAGTACCAACACACATAAGAGCCACCTTTCTTTATTCAATCATTTTACAGATTTACTGTGAATTTCAGAATCAGAATCAGCTTTATTGCCAAGTTCATGCATACAAACAAGGAATTTGACTCCGGTACACGTTGCTCTTTTGTTCTGTTTTTGCATTACAGAATATACAAATTTACAATTTACAATGTACAATATACACATATCTAATAGAAAAGGTGCATTTGCAACATCTGTATGCTGTTGTTCTGTACTCTATTGAATGTTCATCAGAGAAACAGCCTGGGGGAAGAAACTGTCTTTGTGGCGGCTGGTTTTAGTAAACAGTGCTCTGTAGCGGCGGCCGGAAGGTAAAACTCTAAACAGTTTATGTGCAGAGTGTGTGGGGTCTGCAGAGATTTTGGCAGCTCTTTTCTTGACCCTAGACCTGTATAAGTCCTGGATGGAGGGAAAGTCAGCTCTGATTATTCTCTCTGCAGTCCTGATTATTCGTTGCAGTCTGGACCTGTCCTGTTTTGTGGATGAGCCAAACCACACTGAGATGGATGAAGACAGGACAGACTGAATGATGGCAGTGTAGAAGATGACCAACAGCTCCTGTGGAAGGTTGAACTTCTTGAGTTGCCTCAGGAAGTACAGTCTCTGCTGGGCCTTCTTTCGAACAGTGTCTATGTGAGAAGACCATCTCAGGTCCTCAGAGATGGTGGTTCCAAAGAACCTGAAGCGGTCCACAGCCGATACAGTGTTGTTGAGGATGGTGAGGGGGTGTATGGGGGTGGTGTTCTCCGAAAGTCCACCACCATTTCCATAGTCTTGAGTGGGTTCAGTTCAAGGTAGTTCTGACCGCACCAGTGGGACCAGCCGATCCACCTGCTGTCTGTATGCAGACTCATCACCGTCCTGGATCAGTCCAATGACAGTGGTGTCATCTGCAAACTTAAGGAGATTCACGGACGAGAATTTATATAAATGCTACTCATCTCTCACTTCTAAAATATTAAAATCAGAAATTAGACCAGGCCAAATAAAAAAAATTCACAAGACCTTGTTGAATATATGTATATATGTATATATATATGTATTTAAAATAAAAATTCCATTTGAAATGTTTCAGTTTTTCATTTTAAACACTGACAATGAATGTCCAGACTGTGGTCAGCATTTTCTGGCTTAACGTCCAATCACAAAAATCAACATTCAAAGATGAAGAGCAAAGGTTTAAAACAATTTTATTATTCTGACCAGCTCTGGTGCTCATGGTGAAGTAGAGCCAAACTAGCTCATTGATTCCTTGCCTATGTTTAAAGTTTTGTCATTTTATGGGGATGGAGAGGGAATATTTTGATTTATTAATTTAATTTAATCATATATTGTCTTTTAACGGGATATTTCACAGTACATTTATTTATTTAATGGGACATTCACATTTATTTAATTTAGATTTGTTTTATTAATTTTGCCCCTTTTTGTCCCATATTACACCTCAGTGGTCACATCATGGTAATTCTGAAAATCATCTGGCGACCCCCTGGGGGATCCCGGCCCCCACTTTGAGAACCCCTGTAATAAGGTACTGCCATGAAAATCATCTTCAAGGTCTTTATTTAAAACAAGGTTTTATAAATCTAGATCTTTGTCTCTTAATACAGGAAAAAGTGGGTTTCCTTATCCTTAATTGAAATGAGCAAACATGAATTCCATGTTTTTAAGGGCTATGGAGGAACCCTGGTAAGGTTTTGTGACATTCCACACAGTCAGGTCCTGATCTAGACATCATTCACAGGAATCTGATCCTGTCGTTCCCACTGAACATCTCCAGGTCTTGGGGAAACACAGAATGATGTGATGTGTTTTTCTGCCAAGGCACACAAATCAGGACACTTCCAGTTGGCATGGTGACTCATCTGACAGATACCTTTGTGCAAAACATCTGTGTGTGTTGGATATATGCTCCATTTTAGGGATATGGATGCTGTATGCTGCCATCTGCTGGTGACAAACGTACTACAAGAGTCAGTGCTGCTTGGAGTTCTTCAGAATTTTATGGCTGCAGTCAGTGAGTTCTAAAGCATCCCTGATGACATCATAATAAGCAAATATAAGCAGACAGTCACTCACAGATCAATCTTTAATATTAACATATTGTCCATACTATATACTGTATTATTACCACATTCCACACATTTCTTCCATAATTATGGAAATATTATGGGAGTTAACTAAATCATCTGCTGCTAGGAGACATTCTCTGTTGGAGGAGGACTGGAGTTGGACATGCACTATTGTACATGTTAGCACAGGTGTTTTTGAATACCTTGAATACCTTTTGAATACCTTGTCAGAAATGTTGCAGGTTGTGCACATTAGAGGGTGACACGGGAGTGGATTTTCTCTCCTGTCCCATCCCGCTCCCACAGAAAAATGTCTTGTCCCATCCCAATCCCAGGCCATAAAAACAAAATCCTGTCCCATCGCACTCCTGGTAAATTGACTCCCACTCCCATCCCACTCCCATTTGGAACGACTCCCACTCCTGTGCCACTCCCATTTTTATTTTCTTCATTTAGTCTTTTGGCAATTTCTTTGAAGGACCAGTTAGGTCCCTGTTTTTAGCTGTAGTAAAGACCAGTTAATAGACCAGAATAATAATGAAGAAATAATAAAATATCAAACAAGGAAACAGACCATGCCTATCTCTAGGTCTAACTGGACAAAATTAATACAATAAAATCATCATTAAATCAATAAATGTTGTGAATGTCCCATAAGTGAAGTAAATGTAACATGAAAGAAATGTAATATTAAATGTGGCATTAAATTAAAGGTACCATTTATTTATTTAATACATCATTAGAAACAATAAATGTACCATTATGTCATGAAATAGACCATTATGCAATTAAATGTACCACTGAATAATTAAGTATAATGTTAAAGACGACATGACGTAATTAGTGGTACACTTAATATTTAATGATGTATTAAATAAATTGTACATTTAAAGGTTCATTCAATTTTTTTCTATTTCGCAACATATTTATTTAATATCTTCCCTTGATGAAAGGCTTACAAGCCTTTCTATACAAAGCCTGCGAGGGGACATGGGGGAATTCTTTTTCTTTTGCGTTCCCACGCAACAGTCTTTGCGTTATCTCACAGTACTTTGTGGGAGACCCGTTTTTGAGATTTATTGAGTTTTATTTTGAAATTGGCCTTAAATAAAAGGATCTTCAATCAGACTTAAAGACAGTTTTTATCCACAAGCTGTCAAACAAACTACTGAACTCTGGACAATAATACTGCACGAAACCACATCTGTGACACTTTATTTGCTTATTACTGCTGCATGATGTGTACTTTTTTTGCACGCCACTTTTGTTTTTATCGTGATTTGAACGATTCTTCTTATTCTAAGCATTTAATCGCATTGTTGACTGCATGTTAACCTGCATATGACAAATAAACCATATCAGTGCCATATCAGTGCTGTTTGTTTTGTGAGCAGTTTGTCATCTGTGCTGCTGCTCCAAAATGCACAGCTTTCTCAAGGTGATTAACAACTTTTGCGAGCGAACGCAAAAGTATTGCGTGGGGACGCAAAATAAAAAAAATCCCCCATGTCCCCTCTACTGTGGCAAAGGCTCTTAAATCTTTAGTGCACATGCAGCAATTTTGTTGGTCAGATGAGAGTTGACACGTGATGGTATTTTTCGTTTGATGAATGAAGAGATGCATGGCTGATTCAATCCAGAATTTGCCTTACAAGTGTGTCTTAATCACTGGTGTACTTGATTACGACTAAACACGTTTTACAAGCAGCATATAGCTTGTTAACACCGCTGCATTCAACTCTCCTGAAGTTCGGTAATATTTGCGACTTTCCTGTCAACTCTATGAGTTTAATAGATAAGTCCTTACTTCTGACTTTACGTTACAAATCCCGTTTTACCACGTCCAGTTCTCCACCTGCGTTTGCTCCTTCCATTCTGAACGCAGGTGGAAAACATAGATCAGAAGCACTGTTGGCAATCCTAGTTTGTTTTCCCTCCTATTGATTAGCTCCTGCTCCCGTCTGCTCCCGTTCATTTTTTATACTGTACCGTCCCGGTCACGTGATCTTTACTAATGCTGTCTCCCGTCCCGCGGGATTCCCGAAAAAATGTCAGCCTCTACTAGAGATACCTGAGCTCGTCCACAAGGTGACTCATTTTACTTTCATAGAAGTCAATCACATCCAGGACCCTGAAGACAGAACAGCAGTGAACTCTGGTAAGCTCAAGTGAATGTGCTGGACTCAATCTAAACTAGCTTTAACTGACTAGGCCTGGACACTCCTGAAATCTGAACTTAGTCTGAAGTCCGTTTGGAATGAGAAGAAGGCTGGTTGACTTGGACCCTGTTACATGTAAACATTTTTGCCCACTGTTGCTCTGCTGCACAGCTCTGATTGCAGACCTTCTTACAGATCAGCTGGAAAGTTTGACTCTGTCGAACCAATCATTGCTCTTCTTCTTTGATAGTGAAATATATTTTCCTTCAGAGCTGCGCTGCTTCTTCCTCCAGTTTAGCCAGCTTCTGCTCCAGCAACAAACAGCAACACTTTTTGTTTCCTCTAGAAACAAACAGTGCTGTAATTCCAACCTAGCCACGCTGACAGTTGAGTACATTGCGCAGTAACTGCAAAAGTATTCATACCCATCGTCACATCCAAAAACTTCTCTGGGTTTTATTGTGATTTTATGTGACAGACCAACACAAAGCAGTGACTTCCAAAGTGTATCTCACAGCATGATGCCACCACCACGTTTCATGTTCAGGGGATGTGCAGTGTGGTTTTCTGCCATATCTAGTTTTGGTTTCCTTCAGTAGAGCACCTTCTTTCACGTTTGCGGTGTCTCCTACACGGCTGCAGACAGGTCTCCTTCTGGCTGACCTGACTGGGTTCCTTAGTCTTCATGATGCTAGTTGTTCTCCAACAAACCTCTGAGGCCAGAAACAGAACAGCTGAAGCTAGACTGAAATGACATCACAGGTGGACTCTGCTTATTAACCTTGTGACCAAATGTTTAAAGGTTTGTGAAATATCATGAAAAAGCTCACTATTTTTTGTCCCTAATTTCAGAAAGCTTAAGACAGCTCAAAACACTCTTAGGCTCACTAAAAGTCCTCCTCACTACTCTTAACATTTGTTCAAGTTAGGAGCTCTCATAAGGCCTAAGATGCTCTGTGAATAACTTTTACCTTAACAAGGGAAAATTCTAAGAAAAATCATAGAATTCAAGAAAATCTTTTTTCTTAGAATGATGTCACGAGAAACTACTTTTAGTCTTAGGATTCTTTGTGAATGTTAGGGTTTTTATATCTTTTGTATTGTTTATCACTCATGTAAGTGCTTTTCCTTCCTTACATGTTACAGGAAGGGAGATGGGGACAAGAATGAGTTATGCTTTTATTCTTTTATTCTTTTATCAGCAGCATCTGGGGGCTATTCACCAGGTCCCCACTTCCCACTTCCTCTGTTTGTTTATAATCAAGACAAATGAACCCTAACCTTTCTGACCCCACACACACACACACCCACACACACACACACACCCACTCTGAATGTTGTTTGAACTGTGTGACCAAGCATGTATAAATAAAGAGGGAAGAGTGTTAATACTTTGTAGTTTGTATTGCACAGCTACCCTTGCCGCAAGTATAACTGACTCTGTGTCGTTCCTTACCTCTGAGTTGATTAAATAATACCTAACAGTGAATATGGGACCGGGTTGCTTTGATAGGGGCCTTCAGGTCATCTGCATTGTTGGTTCTGGTGTCTCTCATCTTCCTCTTGACAATACTCCATAGTATTAGTTTCAGGTCAGGCCAGTTTGCTGGCCAATCAACCACAGTAACACCATGGTCACTGAACAAGCTTTTTTTACCTTTAGCTGTGAGCCGGTACCAAGTCCTGCTGGAAAATAAGGCGAGCATCTCCATAAAGCTTGTCAGCAGAAAAAAGCATAAAATGTCCTAAAATGTCCTTGAAGATGGATGTGTTGACTGTGGACTTCAGAAAACCCTGTGAACCAACACCAATAGATGAAGGCACCCAAAATCATCACTGACTGGAAACTTCACACTGGACTTCAAGCAACATGGATTCTGTGCCTCTCCACTCTTCCTCCAGACTCTGGGACCTTGGTTTTCAAATTAAATGGAAACTTTATATCATCTGAAAAGAGGACTTTGGACCACTGAGCAAAATTCACGTCCTTATCTCCTTAGCCCTGGTAAGACACTTGTAGCCCATATGTAGGATTTGTCTGTACGTAATGGCTCTTTCTAAAACTCTTTCTAAAATTTTGGGTTTTAATAATTTGTAAGCCAAAATCATCAAAATTACAAGAAATGAAGGCTTCAAAAATTTTCCTCTATGTGTAATTAATCTATAGAATATATGAGCTTCACTTTCTGAATGAGTAACAGAAAATATTTAACCTTTTTACAATATTCTATTTTCTTGAAATGTACCTGTAAATACTTAAAGGGTGACCTATTATACTTCCATTTAAAACATTTTGGATAAGTCTATGGGCTATACAAAACTTGTTAATTCCATTTTTCACACAAAATGATTCTCAGATAATGAGATTTGACCTCCTCAGTTTCCCCTTTTTTGAGCTCCTTTCAGAATGAGCTGTTTTAGGGCTCTGTCACTTTTATTCAAATTAGCTGTATCTGGCAACACCCCCAACCAGCAGTCCAAGTCTTTCTGCAAATCCTGACGTGTTCTGATGTTAGTTCTCAAAGCAGTCCGTGGTCAAGTGATTTGCGCAAACTAAAAATGAAGCCATGAATTTGTTATCCGACAATGGGAGAATGTGCATGGACACGTGGTGCAGCCAACAACAGAACATCGGCCTTTGAGGGTAACCATCGTAAACCATGTGTAAGGTAAAACCAGCCAGCCAGACATGATCCTCTACTGAAAATGAAGTGGGTGGAGCTCCGCTTCAGTTGCTAGTCAGGGGCGGAACTCAGGTAAAGTTGCTAGGTGCCAGTGTAATTGTAACATCACCGTTACACAGCTAGAAAAAATAAAAAAATTCATTTATTGGCAAAAAAAAATGGCTGGATGTGCTTGGCGTTTGGACTGTTTTTAGAAGCATTAGAGACCCAAATGGAAGTATAAAAACGATCAAAAAGTGAATTTTGCATATAAGGTCCCCTTTAAGCAGGGATCTGTAGTATTTTGACTGTAAGTATGTAACATGCAAGGAAGAAAAAAAAAAAACTAAATAAACCACCTGAGCCTCTTTGTTTTCCTTCTGCAACTGCTGACTGTGACTATGCCGTAGGACTGCCTTCCCCAGGCAGCGCTCCTGCACCTCTTCTCTAACAACACACACATATTTAGAAGTAATTTGTCCATTACATTATGTTCAACTGCAATATGTTCCTAAAGAGGAAATGAATCTTCTGTTTGGTCTGCCATGGCCCCATACCTTCACATTTCTAGACAAATATTAAAACAGTTCCAATCAACAGGAAATAAAATGTCTGACAGATAATTTGATTTAATGTCAGAGATGGTTGCACTGAAGGTAGTAGATAACATTTATGTTATCTACATGGTTTCCATGGTCACCACTCTGCAGTGACTGTGTCCCTGTGACGTCCATCAGATGTTAATGAGATTAGGCGACAAGAGAACAAGTGGTCTGCACAGTACCAGATCCATTATTAAAGAGCCAGAGCTTGATATGACATGAGAAGCCTGAAGAAGAGCTCAACTGCTCTGTCTCTGTCTAGCATCAGTGTGTTGTTCTCGAGCCAGCGTCAGTCATTTTTATTGTCCCTCAGTACCTTGTTTCGCAGTGCAGGACAACACACAACATACATATACAACAATCTGATAACAATCTACTCTAATCAATCTAACAATCCAAATATTGTTTATTTTATTGTGTTTGCTTTGTATGGGGTGCTTAACTGCTAACAGTGCTAGCAGTACACTGAGCCTGATGCTACAAATGTGTTTTGGGTTGTGCTTTAAAGTTAAAACATTTATGTTAATGAGTGGGATTAAACACTGATGGTTCAGTAATGTGAGCTTATTCTGTTTTATCTATGCTTTCCCTTAATCTCTTCTCTCTAACCTGCATAAAATATATCCACATATTCCTTATAAGTGTCTGCATTATCTCAGCCACTAATGCTAAACCTCTGCTAATGCTAACACAGTAGAAACCATTAGTTTTGTTGTGTTACACAGCTCATTTTGTTGGAGTTAGAATCGGGTGTAGCACTGCACCAGAAGCTCATACATATATTAATATTTGTATTATGTGTTATTTGTACATGTGGGACTTAAGAGTTGGTAAATAGTACTGTATATTTGTTCATTCGCCATCTTGGTACTCCATTACTCTATTCTTCCCCCTCTCTCTGCCACCATTTCCTGTCTGCCTACTTTCAGAAAATACTAAAGATAAAGGCCACTAGTACCGCAAAAAAAAAAAAATCAATTGTCCAAAATGTTAATGATTTCTAATACGACAAATGGTTCAAATATCATAAGATATTCTCTCTCTATCGTTCTCTCTGTAGTTTAGTTGAGTGTTACTACCATAACTAAATAGTTAACTGAAGCATTTTAACTTGAAATTAAAGTATTGTGTTACTGAATTCCTGTATTCTTAAGGGATTTTTCTGTATATCTGTGCATGGCTTTCTGTTTCAGAACACCAGTGTGCAAATTCACTCCTTCTATTTTTCTAATGATAATTAAAATTACGAACTTTGTTAATAATTGCCCTTGGCACTTATTAATTGTTCATAGCCAAATAAAAACAGGTTGGTTTCAGCTATGTCATACTACCAGCCAAATTGTAAAGAAAAATAAATATATAAAGAAGGTTTTTGATTGTTCTTCTACTTCACAATAATGCACTACTTCGTTGGTCTGTCACATAAAATCCATTGAACATTGTAATCGGAACCACACTGGAATTCACATTCCAATCTCAAGGCCAGGAATTAATCTCTACAATAGATGGTTTTGCAAGCCAACATGGTGAATATTTAATAATGGACGTACTTAAGCTGGTTGTTGGACTTGACAAGCTCCTGTATGAGCGCCTGTCTTCTCTCAGGGCATTATCCTCAGAGTCATTCTCAACTCACTCGCCGACTTCTTGTCCAGCAGGATTAAATCTGTGGGACACATGAAGGTCACACAACTTGTGCACTATAGCAATTCAAGAACAAACAGTGAATCTAGACCATGTCAATTATTACAGCTGTGAAACATCCATTTAAATAAGATTAACAGAAAAATCGTCTCACCTGTCGGGTTTCTATTCTCCACAGGGTCGGTAAAAGCACAGGCTTAAAGCCTTGATGCTGCAGCAGTTTATTCACATCGTCCCACTTTACCTGCTCCTGCTGCAACAGACAGCCAGAGTCAGCATCAATCAAAACTGCTGCAAAGATACAATGAAGATTTAAGTGGTACCTTTTAAGTGCCTGCAGGTCCACAGATAAACATAGGTCTTATTTCTAAAGTATGGAAAATGCCTTGTTCTTGCTTCTGCATCCATTCCTGAACAGCATACAGCTGTTCCCAGCCTAACACCTTTATAAAAGTGTACTAATGGGAGCAAGAGCTGAGCCTCCTGTCAGGTCCTGCCTACAGTCCTATCTCTGAGAGGAGAGGCCACTGTTACACCTCCACATTGAAGGAAAGATGATCCACTTTACACACAAACACACTCTAAAGGTGAGGAGGAGTCTTACCTGCTTCATCTTCATCCGCTGTAGGAAATAAAGCAATGACAGCCGGGTTAGGACCACAGTCCTGTTATGGTCTTAGAGACTGAAACTTGCAGTCCTGACATATGCACAGGGATTTAGCTTGATGGGAGGTCAGTAATAACATTATAGAAAACAAAAATCATACACTTCAAAAAATAACATATATCCTGTTGGATGTTCAGAACCAACACCACACTGAAGATGGGATCTGATCTGAACATTCAGATTCTACTCTGAAATAAAGATCTGTTTACTGCTGTCTGAGTACAAGCAGAAAATAATGCACATCAAATTTAACCAGCTGGGGCCAATCACTTCTCCATCTTGTAAAAGTCATTAAATAATAGTGGCGCCCCTGTACTGCCCGTTTGGCCACATGCCTATATTATGGAGTTTTAAAGCCTACTTTTATCATCATCATCACTGACATTTCTGTTCCTCTATAAAATATTGAAATGTTTTCATTTCCTGGCACTAAAATGAATTATGTGTGTTAGACTCCAGTAGAGGCTGACATTTTTTCGGGAATCCCACGGGTCACGGGATTCCCATGGGAATCCCGCGGGATGGGAGACAGCATTAGTAAAGATCACGTGATTGGGACGGTTCAGGGTAAAAAATGAATGGGAGCAGACGGGAGCGGGAGCTAACCAATAGGAGGGAAAACAAACTAGGATCAATTGTCTTTGGAAATGTAAAAGTGAGACTTTGTTTTAAACTTTAAGAAACAAAAAACTTGGCTCGACGCCGCCATTGTGTAGTTTTTTACCAAGAAGCATATACTATAATGCGAGTCAAACGAACTACACGACCCACAAGCCAACAGTGCTTCTGATCTATGTTTTCCACCTGCATTCAGAATGGAAGGAGCCAACGCAGGTGGAGAACTGGACGTGGTAAAATGGGATTTGTAACGTAAAGTCAGAAGTAAGGACTTATCTATTAAACTCATAGAGCTAACAGGAAAGTCGCAAATATTACCGAACTTCAGGAGAGTTGAATGCAGCGGTGTTAACAAGCTATATGCTGCTTGTAAAACGTGTTTAGTCATAATCAAGTACACCAGTGATTAAGACACACTTGTAAGGCAAATTCTGGATTGAATCAGGCATGCATCTCTTCATTCATCAAACGAAAAATACCATCACGTGTCAACTCTCATCTGACCAACAAAATTGCTGCATGTGCACTAAAGATTTAAGAGCCTTTGCCACAGTAGAGAGGGGACATGGGGGATTTTTTTTCTTTTGCGTCCCCACGCAATACTTTTGCGTTCGCTCGCAAAAGTTGTTAATCACCTTGAGAAAGCTGTGCATTTTGGAGCAGCAGCACAGATGACAAACTGCTCACAAAACAAACAGCACTGATATGGCACTGATATGGTTTATTTGTCATATGCAGGTTAACATGCAGTCAACAATGCGATTAAATGCTTAGAATAAGAAGAATCGTTCAAATCACGATAAAAACAAAAGTGGCGTGCAAAAAAAGTACACATCATGCAGCAGTAATAAGCAAATAAAGTGTCACAGATGTGGTTTCGTGCAGTATTATTGTCCAGAGTTCAGTAGTTTGTTTGACAGCTTGTGGATAAAAACTGTCTTTAAGTCTGATTGAAGATCCTTTTATTTAAGGCCAATTTCAAAATAAAACTCAATAAATCTCAAAAACGGGTCTCCCACAAAGTGTTGCGAGATAACGCAAAGACTGTTGCGTGGGAACGCAAAAGAAAAAGAATTCCCCCATGTCCCCTCGCAGGCTTTGTATAGAAAGGCTTATAAGCCTTTCATCAAGGGAAGATATTAAATAAATATGTTGCGAAATAGAAAAAAATTGAATGAACCTTTAAATGTACAATTTATTTAATACATCATTAAATATTAAGTGTACCACTAATTACGTCATGTCGTCTTTAACATTATACTTAATTATTCAGTGGTACATTTAATTGCATAATGGTCTATTTCATGACATAATGGTACATTTATTGTTTCTAATGATGTATTAAAGAAATAAATGGTACCTTTAATTTAATGCCACATTTAATGTTACATTTCTTTCATGTTACATTTACTTCACTTATGGGACATTCACAACATTTATTTATTTAATGAAGATTTTATTGTATTAATTTTGTCCAGTTAGACCCTCCATTCTTGATGCCTGTATAGGAGGTCATGTCAGAATTTGAATCAGGTGTGCTGGAGCAGACACACGTCTAAAACTTGCAGGGAAGGGGTCCCTGAGGACCAGGGCTGTGAACCATTGAGGTAGAGTTTCTAAATTGTGAAGGTAATACCTTTTTGCACTTTTGTTCACCGAGTACAGTTCTCTTGCTAGGTGCATTTTTCTTTCGTTTCAGCAATTTGAAACATAAAAATAATGTCATTGTTCAAAGGAAACAATCACTTAATAAATGAGTAAAATACAACTATGTACATTTTGTTTATTCAACTGAGATAGGCATGGTCTGTTTCCTTGTTTGATATTTTATTATTTCTTCATTATTATTCTTTTTGCTTTAACTGGTCTTTATTACAGCTAAAAACAGGGACCTAACTGGTCCTTCAAAGAAATTGCCAAAAGACTAAATGAAGAAAACAAAAATGGGAGTGGCACAGGAGTGGGAGTCGTTCCAAATGGGAGCGGGATGGGAGTGGGAGTCAATTTACCAGGAGTGGGATGGGACAGGATTTTCTTTTTTATGCTGGCCTGGGATTGGGATGGGACAAGACATTTTTCTGTGGGAGCGGGATGGGACAGGAGAGAAAATCCACTCCCGTATCACCCTCTAGACTCCAGTTCAATAGCAGGTTATTTAACATAGGTTACAGATTATTTAAGCACCGTTTGTGATCTGTCAACCTTTTATTCTATATTTGAAAATTTACAAAAAATTGACTATTTTATTGGGGTTTTTTCAGCGGCCCAAATAAAGCATAAACATCTATAAAGACTGTGGGTCAGACTTGGACTGGATTATTCTGCACACATCACAGGGTCTTTCAAAGACTATCTGGGAATAATAAAAGTGAAACATGCCATTATCTCTTTCAGAAAAAGATTAGCTTAATTAGCTCAATCATTGTTAAATATTTTCTCCTGATCATGATCTATCCCACAGCTTTGATGTTATTCTGAACAAACCATCAGTACTGGTTTTACTGGACCCTAGTACAGCCTTCAATGAAGTCGATCTCAACAGTCTGCTGACATGGTCAGTAGACAGGCATTTACACACCTGTGGTTCTGTGGTTAAGTGGTTCTAATCAAATCTGACAGAGAAGTTGTGCTATCTGAATCTTAATGTTGCATCACGAGTTTTTGTTTTATATTTTATACATGCTGCCACTGGATAAGATCATCAGGAGAGAAGACATTTATTTCACAGCTATGCTGAAGATATACAGCTTTACTTGGCATAGTCTCCTGATGACTCCTGGCCAAATCATTCCTTTTCATTGTATTTTAGAAAATATATCATGGATGGCACACAGTTTGTTCCAGCTCAATCAGGACAAAACTGAGATTTTAATATTTGGTAATAATTTTACAGACAGAAACTAACAGTAAATCTCTCAACTCTGGGAATTAACCGTCCAGACCAAGATAAAAATCTTGGTGTTGTATTTGACTCTGGTTTAGGTTTTAAAGCTTATAATAAAAATGTTACTAATAATGGATTTTATTCAACCATTTCTGTCTTGGTCCAATGCAAAAAGTTTAATATGTGTTTTTAAAACCTTCAGAAGTAAGAACAGATATCCTTCAAAATATCCCACTTCTATTCAAATATGGAAAATGAACACAGTTAGATTGGGTTTGATCTCATTTCTGGTTCCAAATTAGGACTTCAGAGCTAAACAAAACCCAACATAGACATCCACCAGGTCTTGTTTCTGGTTCACTGTCATATGTCTCTCCATCGAACTTCTGATAAAGATGTTTCTAATGAAGCAAAGACCAAACTGCTTAAAAAACTCATCGTATTGGCTATTTGTGTTTATTAGTGCGACCTTACTATATTTAGCTTACAAATAATTACTACAAAATTATTTCTGAGAACCAGTTAAGGTAGACCAAGGACCACCATGATCCTCTGTTAATGTCTAATAATTTAAAACACAGGTTATTTCAGTGTTAAAGAAACTGGAATCGGTGAAAAAGTATTCAGTCCAAGTCTGACCAGCCTTAAGTACTAAAAACAATTAGTTTTAACCTTCTTTATTTAGTGTAGAATATATCATATAAGGTTTGATCACTTTAAGTCCATTGGTTTTCCCAGGTGGATCCAGTCACACTGATTTTAAAGTCCCTGCATTGGCCTCCATGTGTGTATTAAAAATGAAACTGTAGAATTTTAGTTGAATTTCGGTTATTCTGTTGTTATTTACTTGCTTTTCGAGCAGTCAGTCAGTCTTTTTTGTTTTCTTCTATGTTCCACACAGCACAAGCATTATTTTAAAAAATCTCTGTCAGTCAACGTTTTAACACCTGAAACCATTGAAGGTGGTTTTATTGCCTAAAAAGGAAGGACAACCGTTTAAATTAATTAGCTTTCATAAATACAGTTTATGTTTTAAAAAACACAAGTAAACAGTAAAAGTCTTTGGCCAGTTGAGAATAAACCAGTCTGAATGTTTTGACCAGACCTGAACTGATCAAAGCCTTCTTTAAACAGTGGAACAGACCTTAAATGCGATCCTAACTTCTCAGGAGTTAAGCTAGCTTAGAAAAAGCCAGACAGTTCCAGAGCTAGTTGTATCCTAGCATCTGTGGCCACTATTAAAACATCCCACTATCTCATACTACTAACAATACAAAAATCTATAAATTACCAAAAGTTGACTTCATACAAACTTTTTTTAAAATTGTTTTAAAGAATTTGTTCGGCACTAGAGACCTTTATTTTTGATAGTATGCAGAGAGGAAGGAGTGGCAAAGAGAGGGGGAGACATTCTGCAAAGGTCGCCAGGTCCAGGACTCAAACCCAGGACGGCCGCTTTGAGGACTATAGCCTCTATATGTGGTCACGCGCTAACCCCTACACCACCAGCGCCACGCCCTGACTCCATACAAACTTGTTAAGAGGGCATTACGGTTCTGCTGTTCACACTGTGCACCATGACACAATCCTTCTTCTTCCTGAATTGAGCTGGCGGTTGGCAAACCAAATTAGGGTGCATTTACCGCCACCTACTGAACTGGAACGTTAACGTCAATGATAGTCAGGGGGAATTAACCTATGCACATTATACACTACCAGTCAAAAGTTTTAGAACGCCTGTCTCATTTAATGGTTTTCTTTATGTTTATGACCATTTACATTGTACGTTAATTCTCACTGAAGGCATCAAAACAGTGAATGAACACATGAAATTATGTAGAAAACAAAAAGTAAAAGAATTGTTTATATTATAGATGTTTTAAAGTAGATGTCCTTTGTTGTGATGACTCAATGAACCTCTAAAATGTGCTTCAAGAGGTGACCACCTCATGAAGCTCATGGAGAGAATGCCAAGAGGACAAAGCAGTAATCAAAGCAAAGGGTGGTTATTTTGAAATATATATATATATTTGAAATATATATATATATATATATATATATATATATATATATATATATATATATATATATATATATATATGATATTTTTAGTTGTACAGTATCAACCAATAGATTGACAAAAGTAAGTGCTTTTTTTCTCTCTATTTAGAAATGATAGATGTTTAGATGTTTGTGCTCTTCTTCTTTTTATGCTCACTTGTTACACTCTATTAGGACATGTTCGACACTTACTGACTGATCACAATAACTACATGATTCCGTTTGATGTTTTCCTACACAGTAAAGCAATTGGTTAAGGCCTACATGGCCAATTCTCAGGCTCGTCAAAACGGCCTCCTCTCTCCAGCTCCTATCCCTAGACTTATCACCCCACACATTCCCTTGGATATGTATAGATGTCCACAAATGTCATTATTATCCAGTTGTTCTTGGCACTTTTTAAACAATGTTCTGAATGAAAGATTTTGCCTGAGGTTTGCTCAATGGTATGTTTATGTCAACCTCATCCAACTTCAGGGTCTGTTTAGCTAAAATATTTGCCTCTTCATTACCCTCAATGCCAACGGGCAGGGATCCAGACAAATTGAACATAGTGTCGAAGCTGTCTCTGCTTCCCCGGGTCTGTTGATTTGGGTACAGGTTTCAAAAGAGTGAAATAAACACAAAGTACAATCAACTTTGAGTTTGCCTCTGCGTAGAGTGAGAGAGATAGACTCCAGTGAAAACCTATGAGTCCAACTCTGCCCTCTCTTTGCTTCTCAGCTCGTTTTATTCAGTCTCAAGGGTGTGTTCAACATATACATATATCATGTCACTCATGTATATAGCATAACATTTCCTTAGGTCCAAATAAGGAGTGTTTCTGGTTATTTTCTTCTAGTGGGCTTGTCCTCCCGTATCTTCTTCACCCCCATCCAATGATCCCTTGTCCTCCACTAATTTATGATGTTGCAGTTTTTATGCTTCACTCCCTAAGCTTGACCCCCCTATTTCCACACATTCCAGTTACACACATAGATAGTTTATATTCTACAATAGACATTTTTACTACACAGCTGGAACAAACTGTAATATATTTAAAATAAAAGATCAAGTCCACACGATTTGCCCGGTGTTATGCTTGGCTATCTGAAACAACTATAGCTTTGTTTATGTCCCCAATGATATTAAGAAGCAGCCAATTAAAAGCTAACATAATAGCAGTCAATTTCACATTATACACCTCAAGATAGTCTGATGTTTTTCTTTTTATCATGATGTTATAGTATGGGATGTTTACCACTGCTGCTGTCCTTCCACCAACTGAATTACACAGCAAATATTCAACATATGCAATAATGATGTGTAAAAATGATGGGTCATGACCTAATATGAAAAAGAGTAGACATGGAACTGAAACTGAAATAGTTTCTGTCCCTAAAGCTCCCTGTGAATCAGTTCAAAGTGAGTGAGGTGCCCACTGTTGTGATTTTGAATATGAATATATTATTTAATATTAATACTTAAATATTTTATTAAATAATATTACTTGTCTGTTAAAGGTTGTCCTGTGAATACCAGCCCGATAAGGCGGTGGTTTTAGGACAAAATTGAAAGGGGTGAGCCAAGTTCTGACATTATTGAACAGCAAAACTCTGCACACACACGGAATGAATTCACACAATTTCTTAAAATACAAGAATTTATCAACAAAAATAAGTCAACTCAAAGTCAAACATATTTCAATCAACAAACTCTTTACAATCCAACTAAACTACCAAGCAGAATGAAAGAATAAGGAAGACTAATGTACAATATAAAAAAGTTGATCAAAGATGGTTGGAAACTATGATCGAAAGAATGATGCAACATTACCATGCGATGTTATTTATGTTTGAGAACCAAGGATTATCTTGAAGAATCAGGAAATGAAATTAAGTTAGTCTTGGAACTAACTTAGGCAATAATTGGTATACCTTTAGACAACCATTCACAGTGTAAGATCAGATAAAACATTATTTGATTATTTGAGAATGATTTGCTGAATAAAACCAACCTTCTGGATGACCAATTCAGAATGGTGTTTAATTAGCTGCCTTTATTTATTAAAATAATATTTTAAGAAATATTATTAAGGAAATAGTAAAATATTTAAGGAAATATTTTAAATAAGAACCAAATCTTTGAGAAATGTGGCTTAATGGTGTTTAATTAGTTATCAAATTTAGTAAAATAATATTTAGGGAAATATTATTTCCTAGCTTGAAAACTAACAACCTTTTTGGGTAAATGATCTTTAGTTGGCAAGCACGTGTTTTTAGCTGTTAGTGGTTGGAGCTAACAAAAGAAGCTTATAGCTTATCATCAGAATCAAACATATACCTTTAAAATACCACTAATAAAACGGTTGAAATGCATAAACGTGGACGGCGCGTTATTATGGTGGCCCTGAAGTGCAAACCACATCAACAAGTTATTAAACACAACTACAAATTGTAAAACACAACTATTGTGGAGATATATTATGTGTGTGCATTATTATTATTATGTTCATAACCAGTGTGGGAAATAAAATGTATAACCTGTGTTTGTGGCCTGCAGAATAGTATTGCACAAACTTGGCCTTGAGTGTGGTGAAGCAGAAAAATACTGAAGAACTGTAGGGGTGAGAAAAGGATGTGAACAGATTAACAGGCCAAGTACTCCCTTCTCATATCAGCAGAAAAGCAGAGTGCAGGTGCAAAATATGCAGAATAATAACTTTCTAAATATGGTCAGCCGGAAAAGTGTGTTCGTAACTATATGTGTGAAAAAAAACTGTAAACAGGGGCGTTGCCCATTCTTCATGTGTGTTTCAAAAAAAGACATGAGCCCAGTAAAAAGCTCAGAAGACATCTCTGCGTGAGCTCTTCCCCTGGGCCCAGGTGTTTTTGAATACAGCTGTCTCCGTGTGATTTATTCTAATGTGTGTGATTCTTTCAGCTTACGGTGAATAAACGAACGCGCAGGAGTTACCCGTTAAAGGGAAACTTCAACAATTGGCGACCTCCGACGTGATTCACGGCTGAATCAGGGAACAGGGAATTTGGACAAAGAGAGAGTGTGACAGACGAACCTCCTGACATCTAGGGGCCCCACGACTCATCAAAGGTAGGCAGAGCCTATTGTATTAAAGTCTGCCGATTGAATTTATGTATAGGCCAAATTATCTCTAGGATGTCAGTGGTTCTGAATGTTATTACTCTGCAAAACTGTAAAAGAGTGTGCATTAAGTGAACGCGTTTAAATGGAGTCATATATGAAAAGCTGAAATAAGACCAAAGGTTAAAGTCCTTTTAGGTCAAAGGTTAAAGTCCTTTTAGGTCAAAGGTCAAAAGGTTAAAGTCAATTAATATTGCTGAGCGTGGCGTCTCAACTTATCAATTGACGGATTGATAAGACAGCTAGGTTGAAGGCCTGTGACGTGGCAGACTACAAATAATATTTTTAATGGTGACAGGTTCATTCAGAAACTTCACAAGGGTTAGAGGCCCCATCTAGTGGACAAACGGAGGAATTACACAAGTGACTGGGAAGTGCAGTCGAATTTAAATATTTGAACACACATTATGACTTAAAAATGCGGTTGGATTGTTAATTACTTGAGCGAAAATTAAATGCATTTGATGTATATAGGGTGAAGTGGCTTGTAGTGGATTGTTTTTGCATATTTGTGCATATTTCCTGTGTGCGAGTGTCTGTCACTGACTGTTGTGTTGAATTGAGGAAATACGAGCTGGAATGTGTGTGTGTGACTGAGCTAGATGATTATTTGGGGTAAAATAAAAGACAAAGTACTAGATATAAGTATCTGTGGTGCGGATTATAGAAGAAATGTGAATGTTAAGTGTTTTTGCTGATATTAAACGGGAGTGACTGACTGACTGACTGTGCGTGTGTGTGTCTGGGTGGAAGCCAGGTTTACCATTGCGGCTGAATAAATGCACTGTGTTGTTAACAAAGACAATACAGTGATAAGCGGATTTTATATGCATATTGTGAAGCGTGAATGGAACATTAATTTCACAGAATTTTAAAACAAATGGAGGACTAAGCATTTTAATAGAATCTTAGTAGGATTCTGCTAGTCCTGTGTTTTCTTTTGCCCAGATTAAAACTACGTACTGGTGACTTTGGAGATTAAGGTCGGATTTCACTCCGGAAAATTAACACCGCTGCGAACTAGTCGCAGTAGAAGGCCGTGTTAATGTCCATAAGTCTCATGCCAAGTAACCTTTTATCTGGGACATTTATACTACAATTAAACTAACATATTAATGGGGAAGAAACAAAGTAAACTAATTGACTTAGAAGGGGATGTAAAGTTTATGGAGAATTATGTAAAAGGAGCAGGTATGATCTGTCATACATGGAATAAAAAAACATGGTTTCTTGGGTAAACTAAATATTAACAATATCTTAAAATTACAAGGGGATTTAAAATTAGAAATAATGAAAACCAAAAAGAGACAGAACAAAGAAAGGTTGAATATAAATGCTCCGAAAAATGGTTGGAACAGAGCAAAAGCTCTGATTTAACAGAAATATGTACATGATGGTATAAAAAATACGGATTTTCAGGTAACTTAATTATCACTGAAATCCTAAAACTATACAGGGATCTTAAACTGGAGATTATGCATTCAAAAGATTCAAGACACAATAAAAAACCTTGCCAGATCATAATTTCTAAGGGGACCTTTCAGTCCCTAAGTGCACACTGTTGATAAACAGATGAAAACAAAAAGATGAATTAAAAAAAAAAAAACAACAAGAGCAGCCTTTAACTGACATAACCATAATACTGAGGCCTTATGAAAAGCACAGGATTTTGTAGGCAAGTATTAGATGCCTTGCCTTGCCCAGGGGCACATCGACATACGGCAGGAGGAAGCTGGAATCAAACCCACAACCTTCTGATTGCAAGACTTCCTACTGAGCCACAGTCGCCTACATGTATTGTTCTCTGATGAGTCCACCTTTACTGTTTTCCCCACATCCGGGAGAGTTACGGTGTGGAGAAGCCCCAAAGAAGCGTACCACCCAGACTGTTGCATGCCCAGAGTGAAGCATGGGGGTGGATCAATGATGGTTTGGGCTGCCATATCATGGCATTCCCTTGGCCCAATACTTGTGCTAGATGGGCCAAGGACTACCGAACCATTCTTGAGGACCATTTGCCTCCAATGGTTCAAACATTGTATCCTAAAGGTGGTGCCGTGTATCAGGATGACAATGCACCAATACACACAGCAAGACTGGTGAAAGATTGGTTTGATGAACATGAAAGTGAAGTTGAACATCTCCCATGGCCTGCACAGTCACCAGATCTAAATATTATTGAGCCACTTTGGGTTGTTTTGGAGGAGTGAGTCAGGAAACGTTTTCCTCCACCAGTATCATGTAATGACCTGGCCACTATCCTGCAAGAAGAATGGCTTAAAATCCCTCTGACCACTGTGCAGGACTTGTATATGTCATTCCCAAGACGTATTGACGCTGTATTGGCCACAAAAGGAGGCCAGGCCCTACACCATATGGAAGCAAATCTTTACCATATTTCAAATGAAAAAGCATTTTCAGAAATGCTTTTTCATTTTAAGAATGTGGCTGCATTGTTTGACTCATAAATGAAATTAGTAATCCATAATCCTATTTGCATTTTAATTTTCTTCTTCAAGACTGCTCATTTTTCACTTAATTAAAATGAAAAAGAAAAAGACATTTGAGATTTATTTTTCAACATGTACCCCAGCAAATAGATACCAAAATACAATTTGAAATGTAAAATTTGAAAATGAAAAAGCATTTCCAGAAATGCTTTTTCATTTTAAGAATGTGGCTGCATTATTTGACCCATAAATAAAATTAGTAATCAATCATCCTATTTGCATTTGCATTTTCTTCTTCACGACTGCACATTTTATGCCATAATCAAAAAGAAAACAAAGCAGACATTGCTTTTTCGTTTTCGTGGTCTGCCCGCAAAGTACTGCCCAGAACTCGAAAACGAAAAAGCATTCCTTAGCGGCAGGCGCAGCAGAGTGACATCAGCAGCCGCTTTTCCTCATCTCCCTGCTGACCGAGCTACCCATCTTGTTCGGTAGGGGGCGCTGTGCACGTCGGCATTGCATTACATTGCAAATGTGCCGAGAAATTGATTGAATTGCAGCAGGGCCGAGCTCAATTTGTGGCAGTGGCAGGCAGAACTGGTAGTTCCGGTGGCAAAACGTTTTTCTATCAAAGGAAACCCAGCAGATTGCATCGAGTCAGAGATTTTAGCAGTCACTCCTCCTGGATGGGCATGGAGGGTTAGCATGGTGAGCTTTAAGATGTTGCCAGCAGAAGCTTGGACGATGCCCCCTCCAGGACAGTGTCACAGGTAGACACAGAGTTGGGCGAGGTGTAGCTTCTAGGAAGAGAAAAGAGAGAGAACATAAAGTTAAAAGCTGAAATAACAGCAAATAATGCAAGATTGGAGAGTAGTGTGAGAATGTAGCGAAGAGAGTGAATGTGGTCATTATGTCCTCCAGCAGCTTAAGCCTATAGCGGCATAACTACAGAGATAACTCAGGATGACCTAAGCCACTCTAACTATAAGCTTTATCAAACAGGAAAGTTTTAAGCCTAGCCTTAAAAGTAGACAGGGTGTCTGCCTCACGGGCTAAAACTGGGAGCTGGTTCCACACGAGAGGAGCCTGATAACTAAAGGATCTGCCTACCATTGTACTTCTAGAGACTCTAGAAAGCACCAGTAAACCTGCCTGTTAGGAATATAAGGAACAATCAGATCTCTGATGTATGATGGAGCTAGATCATTGAGGGCTTTATATGTGAGGAGGAGAATTTTAAATTATATTCTGGATTTAATAGGGAGCCAATGAAGGGAAGCTAAAATAGGAGAAATATGATATCTCTTTTAAATTTTCATCAGAACTCTTGCTGCAGCATTTTGAATCAGCTGAAGGCTTTTAACTGCATTTTGTGGACATCCTGATAATAAAGAATTACAATAGTCCAGCCTTGAAGTAATAAATGCATGGACTAGTTTTTCAGCGTCACTCCTAGACAGGATATTTCTAATTTTGACAATGTTCCGGAGGTGAAAGAAGGAAATCCTAGAAACCTGTTTAATATGGGATTTAAATGACACGTCCTGGTCAAAAATAACATCGAGGTCTTTTACTTCATTACCGGAGGTCAATTTAATGCCATCCAGGCTAAGTGATTGACTAAGTAGTTTCTTTTTCAAAGACTCCCGTCCAAACACAACAACTTCTGTCTTGTCTGAATTTAGAAGCAAAAAATTTAGAGTCATTCAAGTTTTTATGTCTTCAAGACATGCTTGTAGTCTATCTAACTGGTTAGGCTCATCAGGATTTATGGATAAGTAAAGTTGAGTATAATCAGCATAACAGTGAAAATGTATCTTATGCTGCCTGATAATTTTACCTATTGGAAGCATTTATATATTGAAGAGAATTGGCCCAAGTACTGAACCCTGTGGTACTTCACAATTAACCCTGGAGTTTAAAGATAATTTATCATTTACATGAACAAACTGGAATCTGTCAGACAAGTAAGATTTAAACCAGCCTAGTGCTGTTCCCCTGATCCCTACAGCATATTCCAGCCTTTCTAAGAGAATCTTGTGATCGACTGTATCAAATGCAGCACTGAGATCTAACAGGACAAGTCCATTATCTGAGGCTAGGAGAATATAATTAGTGAATATCAGCAGAACTGTTTTAGTGCTATGATGAGCTCTGAAACCTGACTGAAACTCTTCAAACAGGTCATTGCAGTGTAAATGCTCACACATTTGATTAGCAACCATTTTCTCAAGACTTTTAGATACGAACGGAAGATTGGATATAGGTCTGTAATTTTTCAAGTCATCTCGATCAAGCGAATGTTTCTTAAGTAAAGGTTTAATTACAGATACCTTAAAAGCTTGTGGAGCACATCCATTTACTAAGGATAGATTAATCATATCTAAAATGGGTCTGGCAATCAGAGGGAACACTTCCTTAAATAATTTGGTTGGGATTAGGTCTAACATACAAGTTAAAAGTTTAGATGAAGCTAGTATTTTTGATAACTAAGGAAGCTCCACATGATTAAAACAGTCCAAACACAGATCAGGTTCTACAGTTACTTCCAATGTTGTCTCACTTGCTGAGGATGAAGTAAGATCAGGGAGTGTCAGAGTCTGAGTCTTTGTGTGTGTGTGTTGCGTGTGTATTGTGTACTTGTTTATCTAACCATTTAGTGTTCCAGTTGGTGCTGGAGTTCTCAGCTGCACTGGATGACAGGTGTTTTCCATCTACTGATTGCTTGGAGGAGTACTTAAGTGGGAGGCTGCCAGCACTTCGATGCCAGAGTGTTTGCCTTAGTAGTAACAAGCTCAGCCACCACTAATTTTGTTCTTTGTTTTTTTTAACTCAAGTAATCTTGCATTTTGTTCCCACGCAGGTTTCTACCTGAGGCTTTGTTTACCTTGCTGAGTGTCAACTCCGTTCCAGAGTATCTCTGAGCATCTGGTTTATTAACTACTGAGTTAAGGAACTACCTCCTTTGCATTTCTCTCACTTCCATCTGAACCTTTTGGACACGGACCAAGCTGGCGGCTCCCCTTTTCCTTCGACTCTAGAACCTAGGCATCAGCACACACTGCTTCTTCCTCCTTCTTGAACATCGGCACCTGAGCTCCTTTTTAATAACACCAATAACACCAAGATGGCGCCGACGATGGCAGCCTCGGAGCTTCGCTCTCTCTTTGTTTTTGTATTTTGTGTGTTTTTATGTTTTTCGAGCCACAGTACTGTGGTCTCGGGCCACAATTCTGTAGTCTCATTCAGTAGAGAGGAACTTCTCAACATCAGAGAGTCCTCTCTTGGGATTTTTTCATCATCTTTCATTGATCCGAGGTTCATTGAGCTCCTGGCAAGCGGAGCTGCGGCACTATACGGGATACTGCGCCGAAAGCACCGGAGGGGAAAGCGTGCTGGCGCGCTGGTAAAGCTCCACAAAAGAGGACTTCGCACACCACTGCCTTCAATCCAACTGGCAAATGTCCGCTTTCTAAGCAACAAGATGGACGAGATGCTTCTTCTCACCAGTAAAAACACGGAACCCATCAGCGGTTCTCTGCTTTACTGAGACATGGCTGAGTGAAAACATCCCGGACCAAGCACTGCTGTTGCTGAACTTCCAGCTGTTCAGAGCGGATTGCAGAACGGAGCTATCGGGGAAGAAGCGAGGAGGCGGAATCTGCTTTTATATAAATGAAGGTTGGTGCAGAGACGTAAAAGTGCTGGGGAAAACATGTAGCCCGGATCTGGAGTAATTTTCCATAATCTGTAAACCGTTTTATTCACAGAGAGTTTTCTTCGTTTATAATAATTGGCTCATATCCTGCCGCAGAATAACATCTTGCTGAGCTGATTACAGACGTGGAGAAAAAATACACAGACTCTTTCATCATGATACTGGGAGATTTTAACAGCGCTAACCTCTCTTATGAGTTGCCCAAATACAGACAGCATATTAAGTGTCCCACCAGAGACAAAAACACACTGGACCAATGTTACACAGCTTTAAAGGACTCATATCATGCTGTTACCGGGGCTGCTCTGGGTTTTTCGAATCATTCTCTTATCCACCTCATCCCAACCTACAGAAAGAGACTAAGAGCTTCCAAACCCAAGGTTCCCCCTATCTTCAGATCCTCTGCCTGCACTAAAGATCTCCGAGGATGATGTAAACAGGCTCTTTCAGCGTATGAAAACAAAGAAAGCTGGAGGACCTCATAACGTCTCCCCATCATGCCTGAAAGCCTATGCAAATCAACTCGCTCCGATCTTCACCCGGATCTTCAACAAATCACTGGAGAAGTGTACCCAAGAAACCCACCATCCTAGGATTAAATGACTACAGGCCTGTAGCCCTTACATCTGTCATCATGAAATCCATTGAGCGGCTGGTGTTGAAGCACCTGAAAGACATCACAGGCCCCCTGCTGGACCCCCTGCAGTTTGCTTACCGAGCAAACAGGTCGGCAGTTGATGCTGTCAACTTAGGTCTACACTTCATCCTGCAACACCTCGACCGTCCAGGGATGTATGCCAGGATCCTGTTTATAGACTTCAGCTCAGCCTTCAACACCATCATACCAGACATCCTCCACCAGAAGCTCATCCAGCTCAACATCCCAGCCTCCCCCTGTCAGTGGATCAACAGCTCCCTGACGGACCGACAGCAGCAGGTGAGACTGGGGAGCATCTTCTCCCGAACCTGATCAATAATTACTGGTGCCCCCCAGGGTTGTGTTCTATCCCCACTCCTCTTCTCCCTGTACACAAATGACTGCACCTCAGCGGACTCGTCCGTAAAACTCCTTATGTTTGCAGATGACACCACTGTGATTGGACTGATCCAGGACGGTGATGAGTCTGCATACAGACAGCAGGTGGATCGGCTGGTCCCACTGGTGCGGTCAAAACTACCTTGAACTCAACCCACTCAAGACCATGGAAATGGTGGTGGACTTTCAGAGAACACCACCCCCATACACCCCCCTCACCATCCTCAACAACACTGTATCGGCCGGGGACCACTTCAGGTTCTTTGGAACCACCATCTCTGAGGACCTGAGATGGTCTTCACACATAGACACTGTTCGAAAGAAGGCCCAGCAGAGACTGTACTTCCTGAGGCAACTCAAGAAGTACAACCTTCCACAGGAGCTGCTGGTCATCTTGCACATTGCCATCATTCAGTCTGTCCTGTCTTCATCCATCACAGTGTGGTTTGGCTCATTCACAAAACAGGACAGGTGCAGACTGCAACGAATAATCAGGACTGCAGAGAGAATAATCAGGGCTGACCTTCCCTCCATCCAGGACTAATACAGGTCCAGGGTCAGGAAAAGAGCTGCTAAAATCTCTGCAGATCCCATACACCCTGCACATAAACTGTTCAGGGCCTTACCTTCAGGCCGCCGCTACAGAGCACTGTACACTAAAACCAGCTGCCACAGAGACAGTTTCTTCCCCCCGGCTGTATCTCTGCTGAACATTCAATAGAGTACAAAACAAGAGCATACAGATGTTGCAAATGCACCTTTTTATTTATATATGTGTATATTGTACATTGTAAATATGTATATTCTGTAATGCAAAAACAAAACCAAAGAGCAAAGTGTACCGTAGTCAAATTCTTTGTTTGTATGTACAAACTTGGCAATAAAGCTGATTCTGATTTTTGTTGGCACCAAGCTAACAACAGAGAAGACAACTGGACAATCCTCCTTCACAAGTTAAGACTCTGAAACTCTCTACCCTTGGCGGTTCTAGCTACAACAATTTAGTAAGCCATTTCTCAGATCTAGGTAATCAGTTGCTTCATATCATTCGTTTGTTCACCAATCCATTCTGCTTCCTTCCCTTACAGTTGGTGTTCCTGGTTCCCGTCCTAGACTACTTTATTGACAATAAAAACTGTAAAACATTTCCTTCTGAGTGTTCTCTGAATGTGGGTCAAATCTATACCGAAAATGACAGGGAGGGAACCAGAGAAAATTACGGAGTCCGACATTGTTTTGGCAAACTTACACACCGAAGCAACACTAACTTTGGTGACCTCCGATTGACGTAACTGGGTGTCATTACCACCAGCGTGAATGACAATCTTACTGTATTAGTAAAGACAAACATTAAGGGCAAGGTGTAATTTGTGGGGGGGTTAGAGGGGTTATGACCCCACCCAAATATCTGATCCAGTCAATATAATACCCCCCCCCCAATAAAATAACATCATTCCGATGTACAAATATATCCTGCATGAATAACTTGTTGATTTTCTTTTAATTTCATTTGCCAGCAAAATAGCATCATCATCTGGGGCCTCCCCGCAGCCGCTGCGGAGCAACCTCACCAGGTGGGTCCCCCACCTGCTCAGCAGCAGCGGACTGCTGCTTCACTGAACTCGGCGGGGCCGACCCAACCCTGTTAGGACACATTTTTACAATGTGACCTTCCTGACCACAACCAAAACATTTCATGTTAGAAGATGTTGCAAATAGAACATAATCAAACTCGTCTAATCTGACATGAAAACGCAAGTTAAGTTCCTCGTCACGTCGATTCAATATCATAAACAATTGTGAGAAACTGAGAAACTACATGTTTTAACAAAGGTGATTTACACCCTGATGGAACTTTTCTGATGGGTGACACCACCTTACCATGCCGAGACAGATCTTTTATTAAAAAATCGTCACTAATGAAAGGAGGCACATTTGACAGTGTTACTTTGGTTGCCGGTAGCGTGAGCGGCGACACCTGTAGAAACAGACCATCCACAGAAATGCCCGCTTCCACTAACTGTTGAGCTTGTTCTACTTTCTCTACAAACAAAACCACAGCTCCATTCATGCGAGCTGCTGACCTGATTGACACATGTCCAATCACCTCCCCCGTAGCCAAACACACTTCTTCCACGCTGCACGGAGAACCAGCACTCACCTCGATGCCGTTCTTCCGCGTCAGCGTGGAGAAACCTCCGGTGCCACCACTCACCATGGCGTCCTAAGACGCCGACCAGTCAGGGAGAGACCCTGACAGTCACACGTGCACGAAGACCCTCTGCGTGTGGAGTCTACAGTGCGTAATAAGGAGCCCGGGGGTGTCTTGCAGGACTGTGCCGGTTGGTGGTCCTGTCTGTATTACACCGGTTGGTAGAGCAAGTGTGGAGCCAATAAGAATGCCAATCATCCAGATGACCTCCATCCTTCAACAGAGAAATCCTGATTATAGAAGGGAAAGATTTTATGGGTGGAGTTGTTAGTGGTTCGTGCATGTTAGTGTGGAGTTTATTTACATGCGTCTATCTGGCTGACCCTATGCGCTACCCTCTCCTCCCTCATTTCCGGAAGGGAGCCCTGTTTCTGTGGAGGAGAGTCTGTGGTAGGGCTTGATCTGGTTTGCGTGAATCCATTTGTACATCGGGGCCTTGTTTGAATTTTGAGATTCTTATTCTGTAGGCCACTGGTAAGAGTTTCCCCGCAATTCCGAAGGGGCCTGCCCATTTTGGGAGAAATTTTCTGGAGCGTCCGGTTGGTAGTACAAATCTGAAATAGAAAACCTTTTCACCCACTTCATATTCACGGTGGGCTGCTTTCCGGACATAATATGCTTTTGTGCCCTCTACGCTGGCTTCCAGGTTTGTTTGCACCCAAGCGAATGTGGATCTGAGGTGCTCCTTCAAGTCTGCGACATATTGGTGTGCTGTGTAGGCAGTTGTCACACTCACATCTTCTGGATGGTACAGTAGATGGAGTGGGAGAGTCATTTGCCTTCCAGTCATCATCTCAAAGGGTGTCACTCCCATAGAGCGTTGGGGTGTGGACCGGATGGCCCTCAGGATTAAAGGGAGTTTGATGTCCCAGTCCTTTCCGTTGTTGCTAACATACTTCTTTAGCATGGCCACTATGGTGCGGTTCATCCGCTCCACCTGGCCCGACGATTGAGGGTGGTAGGGAATGTGAAATTTTACTTCCACTCCCAGAACGTCAAACAGCGCTGTCATGACGCTTGAGGTGAAATGTGTCCCTCTGTCTGAGTTAATGGACAGGGGAAGACCCCACCGGCTGAAAACATGGTTCAGCTGAAGAACAGCTGTGGTTACAGCTGTGTCGTTTGGTGCAGGTAAGCATTCAACCCACTTGGTGAAACTGCACGTCATTGTTAGGAGGTATTTGTTACCTCTGGTCGATTTGGGGACTGGTCCAACCCAGTCGATTTGCAGGTGGGACCACGGGAATGTGACCCCCCTTCGCTGAAGTGTGGCCCGACCGAGTGGTTGTGACGGTTGGAACTGACAGCAGGTCAAACATCCTTGGATGTAGATTTTGGTGTCGTGAGCCATCGAAGGCCAGTATGCCACCTGTTGTAGGGTGTGGAGTGTGGCTTTAAGACCCCTGTGACCCCCTACAGAAGAGTCATGAGCGTAGGCTAACATGACCCCCCTGTGGTCAGTTGGTACCACCCATCGGGGCATCCCACGCCCGTTGTGGGTGTAGACTAACAAACCTTTCTCCAGCTTCAGGTGGGACAGGTTACGTCGGGGGGTTCTCAGTTCTTTGGTCTCACCCGTCGCCCCTGGCGACGTTTCCGTTGACCCACCGCTGGCCACTAGCTCCCTGATGGTGTGGAGGTTCGGGTCTTGGTCCTGCATGGTTGCCAAGTCTGTGTCACTGGGTTTTCGTCCAAGGTGGAGAGTCTACCCGGAGCTTTGGGGGTTTTCACGCCTCTCCTTCGTCTCTCGCCAAGTAACAGCACAGATGACATGGGTATGAGAGGGAGGAAGCTGTTCTTTTTGGAAACTCCATGGGGTTCCACTTTCAGCTCCCAATCGGGCTAGACGGTCTGCTTCATCATTTCCGTCCTTGTCTGGGCCAAACGTCCGGGAGTTTCACCTTTTTCCAATACACTACCATTCCCTGCTCTGTGGTGAGGTGGTCACATGCCAGGAAGAGTTCAGAGTGTTTTACCTCTTTATTCCTGGCATTCTTCATTCTATTCTCTTTCCACACCGGGAGGTGGGAGACGAAACTGTGCCGAGCGTAGTTGGAGTCGGAGCAGATCACCAGTTGTTTAATGTCCAGGGCTATAGCCTGCTGGAGGGTGATGAGTACTGCTGCGATCTCTGCATATTGACTTGTTTTCGGCCCCAGTTGGTAGTGGTTTGGTTCGATGACGTGGTGTCCAACCCAGATGATGCCCACACCAGCCTGTAGTCGACCTTCATGAAGAAAGGCGCACCCGTCAATGTAGGCTCTTGGAAGCCCTTCGCACACGTTTTCATCGAAATAGCGGTGGTTCGAGGAAAACTGGGAGATGGCAGGTTTGTCAATGGTGGTCGCTACGGTGTCGCATTCACAGTGCTGACATTCTGCTAACCCTTGTCCCAACACCATTTTATTATTATCACTGTACTTGACCTCAACGTTATAACCTTGGAGTGCCATCATCCATGTTGTGATGCAACTGTTGGACACTCTTCCTTCTCTCAACCGTTCGCTGTTCAAGAAAGTGACCGGTTGATGGCACGTCTCAATAATGACTTTCTGCCCCCCAATGTAACTGCGGAAATGTTCAACTGCCCAGACTGTAGAAAGCAGAGCTCTCTCACAGTCGGAGAACTTAACCTCTATGTCACTCTAAGGTCGGCTTGCGTATGCGACAACTCGCATGTCCTGGTCATGTTTCTGCTTCAATGCAGCACTTAGACACTTGGAGGAGAAACCCGCTTCCAGGTAGAACTCCTTGTCATTATCTGGGTAGGCCAGGCATGGAGCAGAACCAAGTTTCTGTTTCAGGAGTTGGAAGGCATGCTCTTGGGGTGTCTTTGCGCAGGAGTTCTGTGAGGGATCTGGCCATCTCCGCATAGTCCTCAATAAACTGGCAGCAGTAGTTACAGACCCCTAAGAAACTCCGAAGTTCAGACACATTCGTTGGAGCCTTTATGTCTTGGATGGCTCGGATCCTGCTGGCTTGGGGCTCAATGCCGTTTGGGCCCACGGTTAAACCAACGTATTCCACCTTTGTCCGGCACCATTGGCCTTTGGCGAGTGCTAGCTTAGTCCCTGCTGCGCCAAGCTGGTCCAGGACGTGCTGGAGTTCGGCTAGGTGTTCCTCGAACGTCCTGCTCCTCATAAGGATGTCATTGACGTAAATGAGGTTTCCCCGGGTTGCGGCATCAGACATGGCCTTGTGAAGGAAGATGTTAAATTCAGCCGGAGAGTTCGAGTACCCAAAGGGGCACCTGTTCCAGGTATATTGGCAGTTCCCGAAGGAAAATGGCAATTTGTACTGGTCGGCCGGGTCTACCTTCATTGTCCAAAGGCCATTCGCCACGTCCACTGTGGAGAAGAAGCGAGCGTCTCTCACCTTAGCCAGCTCCTGGTCCAGATGAATCATGGGCCAGCGTGAGAGGGGTACCTGCTTGTTCAGTGAACGGCAGTGGATTGTCAGGCGCCATTTCCCGGTCGGTTTCAACACCAGCCAAATTGGGGAGTTGTACATGGAGTTGCATTCACATATTATCTGTTTCTCCAACAGCTTGTCGAGGATCTCCTGAATCGACTCGTAAGCGGCCAGAGGGATCTTATATTGACGCACGAACGTGGGAGATGCGTTTGGGTTTGTTGGGATACGAACCATGTGGAGGTCGGTGGCCCCACAGTCATGGGAGTCCTTCGAGAGGACTGACTGATATTCATAAAACAACTTCTTAAGAGCTGTTCTTTCCTCTTCTGTGCTTAGCGCATTGGCTTTCTCCAGCTGCTCGCTGACCTCGGTCTCAAAACCTGGGTAGGGCTCGCTAGAGGAGTCCTGGGTCCCAGGCTCTTCTTGAGCTGGTTGTTATGGGTGTGTCGTCAGTGCGTACACTACCAGGTTGCCTTCAGGCCCCAGGGTAGCACCACAGGTGGATTTGGTTGTTAATACCTCATGTCTCTCAATTGTGATCATGTCCGACGGGAACGTGGACACAACATCTGGAGAGTCCTGTCTATCGGGCACAAATAAGGGCATGTCTCCGATCACGGGGATGGTTAGCTCGAAGTCATGACAAGAACTGTCTATGAGCATGCCCAGGGGTTTTCTTGTGGCTACTTGGATCGGCACTTGGGTTGAATTCTCCACCAAAAGATAAGTCGAACGGTTGTTGAACTCAAGCATGAGCATGCCACAGACTACCAGGTTCAAGTCTCGGAAGTAGGGAAGAGGTTGGAAGAAAACGTGGGTGTTCTGAAGCTTCTGTCCCGATTTGACCGTCAGTCGGATCGGTACCCCTGTTGTTCGCTGCGGTATTAGTGAATCGGTCTCACTGATGGCCTGGCAGGCCTGAGGGATAGTTTGTCCCGAAAGCATGACCTCAGGGGTTCCCTGGAAGGGACTTGAGGGAGCGTTGGCTCGGGCCCAAACAACCTGGTTGAAGGTGTCCAACTGGGCGCCCAGCCGAACCAGTAGATCTGCCCCGATGAAAACCGGCGGGTGCAAGTGTTGAGCAATACTGAAGGGAGAGCTGTCTCACGCCCAGCTGCACATTGAGGATGCAGACTCCGGTTGCCTTCAGCAGGCGGCGTGGCCAGTCTGCTAAGAGCAGACTGTGGCTACGTTGTGCCTCACTTAGATGTGGGTTTTCCCGGGACAGACGGTCATATAACTCCCTGCTGATTGCGGACTTCTCCAGCCAAAGTGCTAAGATCACTTCCGGTGTGAAGGTGTCCTCCAGATGCACACCTTCCACTATTTTGGGGTTGTAAGGTTTCACCCCTTCACTTTCCAGAGAGCAGAGAAATTAGTCATGACCGCGAAGGGCAGTTCCCTTGGTGTCCGGATGCACTTGTGCCCCACAGGTGCCCGAGACTGGTTCTGTCAAAGGCATAAGCTTCGCTAGAGGTTCTTTGGGCCCCTCCACACTGGAAACTTGGTTGGTGGAAAAGGGCGGTTTACTGCTCGCGGCCAGGGGTTTTGGCGTCTCCACCTGGGCCAAAAGTTGGCCCTGGTGGCAGTCAATGAGCGGGGCTAACCTGCCCAGCAGGTCCTGGCCGACAAGGAGAGGCTCTGTGTCCAATGTGCAAATGTAAATTGGGTGGACCAAAGTCATGTCTTGGAAGGAAACATCCAACCACACCCAACTGGTTATGTATGAGCGGTCTTGGGTGTAGCTGGTTATGCTTACATCGCAACCCTCAATTTGAAATGGTTTACCGAGAGCGAGCATAGCTTTACTCACCTCCTCAAACAGCGTTGAGCACATCAGGCTAATTTCTGATCCTGTGTCCAGGAGCGCGTTCGCCTTAACGCACCCCCCTATAATTGTCGGACAGTATAGGCGACCGGCATGTGTGTTGTGGGTTAGTTCGCCTAAGAATTTTAGGAAGGGAGTTTGGGGTGTTTCTCCTGACGAGGTCTCAAGGGGTTCTTGAGGTTTCTCAGGTTTGTCTCCCCACCCGACCAGATAGACTCTGGTTGCCCTGGAGGCGGAGTCCACGCCTAGTCATGCTGACAGGGGTTTCGGATCTGGTTTACCTGGGTGGTCGGTTTCCCGTTTTGAAAGTGGTGGTGGTGCGGTGGCCTCACGCACCGCTTCTGTTACCATCTTGCGTAAGGCCTCTTTCATCTCTCTCCTCATAATTCCCTCTGCGTGTCGGTCCCACCCTTTTCCATCAGTCTTACCTTTCGGCCTCGCTTGGTGGTCAGGGCGCCTTTTGGACCTAGGGTTATCAGATTTACCAGACTTTGGTTGCCGTTCATTGCCAACCTCCCGGTCCTGCTGACCAAACCTATGTTGTTCCCTGAACCAGTTCTTAGCGTGGGTTCCTGCTGGAGGCATTTCCTGACCTTCTAACACAAGACTGGTTCTTTCAGTCTGGACCTGTAAAACCCTAGCCTCACTCTCCGATCCCTTGGTCGGGCGAGCACGTGTTTCCCACACCATCTGAGCATATATGCGGATCTCTTGCATGCTCATGGCCTTGGTTCTGCAATACATAGTAACATCGTATCGCAAACTTTCATGAAGGTTGTGGAGGAACAGAGATTTAAAAGCATGTTCCTCCTCAATGCCGGGCGCATTGTGTCCTTGGAAGTAAACAGCTCTAAAGCGCCAGTAATACTCCCTGGGTGCTTCGCTTTTCTTTTGCTGGATAGTGAAAGCACCAAGTGTGGTGGAGGCCCGGTCCGTGTACATAGAATATTTTTCCCTTAAAGCTTCGCAAAGGGTTGAATAACGGTCTCGGACTGCGGGTGTCAGGCTCTCCATGAAAACATGGAGGCTCCTGGATGTTGTTTTCCAGATGAGCTTCAGTTTCTCCCGTGCTGATGGGCAGTACAAATCTAGAAGACAGCATTCCACTTCCCTAAGGTAATCATCAATATTTGATTCTGCCTTATTAGGGTCGTAACGCTCTATGTCTTTGTCAAGGGACTCAAGCTGGCGGGTGCGCAATCCACTCTCAAGGATTGGTGCCGGCCCACCTGAGTCATCATCGGAGAGTTCATTCCGGCTGCACTCAGGGGGTATCATTGCATCACGCCTCATCCTCGGAGAAGGCAGTGAAGGCTGCTCCCGGTACAACGGTGGGCCCTGTGATTCCCGGACTCGGGTCTTTGGCAGCGGTTGAGGGCGGTAGGAACCACCTGAATCCCAGGGGCGGCTCTCCTGTCGCCTTGGCAGAGGTGGGGGATCGTAGAGGACCGTACTGCGAGTCAAGTTTGAAGGCTGCTCGCATCTGAGCCGTGAACTATTTACACCTGCTGGGTCCCCAGCCAGGTACCGTTCATGGTTGCTGATTGCAGTGGGGTGGGGCACCACACCACTGAATCTATTCTGACTACTCACACCTGTTCTTGCCTCGGTGGATGTATGGGGAACCCTATGAGCCTGGAAAGGTAATCTCTGGAGAGCAGCTTCTACATCCTCCAGATCTGACCTGCAGGTTCTCTCAGGGTTCCGCAGGTGTGGCTCACCTCCAAAGGTTTAAACCTGTGAGGTGGGTTTCGGTTCGTCCCCTCATTCTTCCAGGGGGGGAGGGGTGGCATGGCTACCCTCTATTTCTTCCAATCTATTTCCAACTTCTGTTATTTCACCTCTAAGGACATCCACTGTCTGCAAAGTATCATTCAGCTCGAACTGCAGTTTAACGCGTTGGTCAACTTCCAACATTAACCTTTGCTGATATAACAGAGTGAGCTGTCCTAACACATCTGAGACCCGTCTGTCCTTCGGTGGGTTTTTAATGAATTGGAGCAACTCCTGAATCCTGGCTTCACATTGCTCAATGCCATACTCATTGAGACCTTTACGCTCCTCTGGGGACAACAGAATCAATGACCCAATCACCTCTTGTGCCTGCATTCCTATGGGGTCCTCCTCCATACACACATCTCCAGCTGCAGTCTGGGATGTTCCCTCCATCTTTGGCCCAAAATGCACAATGCAAACACACAAAACTGTTTATCTATGAAACACCACTAAAGAAATTAGCAGCACACAACAGCTGTTCAGTGATTCAAACTGTGGCTTCCCCAAGTCTATGCTTTAATGGGGGTAATCAAGCAAACACACAAAAAGGGGAAGAAAGAAGAAGAGAAAGAATTTTGAAATAACCCAAAACCAAACTCAAAAATAAAATTTTTAAAATGGGAAACGAAACTAAACATTCAATGCTGTTCTTAGCTTCAAATAAATGTTAGTGTTCTCTAATATGAATCACCTACCTTCCTGTTAGACAACTAAGTTAGTTTTATGAGTCAGATCAAAACATGCTTCACACAATAAAACCCAGCAAAATGCTTAAATTTTATCCAAAAGTGGTAATGAATGGTCTGTAACTTCAACTTCCAACTTTAAGTTATGCCCTTTTGATCATAGGTGATGGAATTATCTACCTGTGTTAATGAATTGAGTGATTAAAAAAAAAATCAAAGTAGGAAATGCAATTCGCACTAGTGACCTCCAGATGGTACTGAGTGCAGCTCTGCGGTTTGGGAAATCCAGCTGCAACTGTAATATATTAAATGGCCACCAAAACTAGGTGTTGTTCTCTACCTGACTGGGAGAATGTTGGTCACAACTGTAATTAAGCCCAGCGGACACTGGGGCAGGTCTGCTGCTTATCAGCGCTGGTTTTCTGCAGCTGAATGCAGCAGGCTGGCGGCTGGAAATTAACTTTAACTTTTCCACAAGTTAAACCAACTTTCACCTTGCATCCACAACAAACACCTCTGAAAGATTATTCTATCCTCTGCAGCAGAACTGAGCACAACCTATCCCCTGATTCACAAACGTTCTGTGCGAAACTCAAAGAATCTCACGTCTAGTTAACAGAGAACACAACTGTTTATTCTGTGCAACCGTGATTTGATGTCTGTCTTTTTAAGGCCCACCCAGGGACGCCATATGTTGGGAGTTATGATTATTAATTGATTAATCTTGATCAATGATTATAATTAAAAATCATAACCTGACAAAATCAACTTCTTAACCAAAATCCTCATTTATGAATCGAGACCAGAGATGTTTCTGGTGTTGTAATTGTGGCTCAACGCCTTTAACAATTACAACCGTTAAATACTCCGTAATAATTAATAACTATTCCCGGAGATGTCACTGTTTAATTGACCGTTTATAGCAGAGGAAGCCCAGCTACAAAGGGGCTGGAGGACCCATAGGGCCCAGTGTCTCAAACCGGTGAAGAAAACAGCTGATCTCCGCCCAACTTATAAAATGGCTCTCTGTAGCATGTGGACAGGACTGATAAGCCTGAGCTTTATACTGGCAGCAGTACTTATTCTTCTATCACTACAGGACCCAGGAGAAAGGACACCACAGAAAAGGTGGACAACAGACGGGACGCATCTCAGACCACTGACGGAAGGACATGACGCACACCCATTTCTGCAAAATTACTGGTACCGTTACGTGTTCGATACAGCTAAAACTCAAAATAAAACTGATTGTTATGTGTGTTCCATAATGCCCGTGCACTCCCAAGGCCCCACCATATATGTCAAAGCTATGGATACAAAGAATAGTAACTCAGTCAGTCACGGTGGCATATGCAACACTGAACCAGGTAGAAATGCACGAAAATGAAGGGAACGATTATGATGACATGTTGTAAATAAATCACATCGAAAGCCTGAGTGTACTCATACATTGTATTTCATAAAATGACCTTACGGAAGAAAATCGAAAGAAGTTGTTTAAGTGAAAGGAGAAAAAGTACAATGATGACATAAAAAGGGCAGATTTTTAAGTTCCTTTATTATGTTTCACTGTTTTCAAGTACTCGTACTCGTTGTCTTCCGCTTATCCGGGACCGGGTCGCGGGGGCAGCAGACTCAGCAGAGACGCCCAGACATCCCTCTCTCCAGACACCTCCTCCAGTTCCTCCAGGGGGAGCCCAAGGCGTTCCCAGGCCAGCCGAGAGACATAGTCCCTCCAGCGTGTCCTGGGCCGTCCCCTGGGCCTCCTCCCGGTGGGACGTGCCTGGAACACCTCCCGAGGAAGGCGTCCAGGAGGCATCCGGTATAGATGCCCGAGCCACCTCAACTGGCTTCTCTCAATGTGGAGGAGAAGCGGCTCTACTCCGAGCCCCTCCTGGATGGCCGAGCTCCTCACCCTATCTCTAAGGGAGTGCCCGGCCACCCTACGGAGGAAGCTCATTTTAGCTGCTTGTATCCGGGATCTCGTTCTTTCGGTCATGACCCAAAGTTCATGGCCATAGGGTAGGAACGTAGACCGACCGGTAAATTGAGAGCTTTGCTTTTCGGCTCAGCTCTCTCTTCACCACAATGGACTGGCACAGCGCCCCCATTACTGTGGCAGCCGCACCGATCTGTCTGTCGATCTCCCGCTCCATTCTTCCCTCACTCATGAACAAGACCCCGAGATACTTAAACTCCTCCACTTGAAGCAGGAACTCCCCTCCAACCTGAAGAGGACAAGCCACCCTTTTCCGGTCGAGTACCATGGCCTCGGACTTGGAGGAGCTGATCCTCATCCCAGCCGCTTCACACTCGGCTGCGAACCGCCCCAGCGCATGCTGTAGGTCTTGGCTAGAGGGGGCCAGCAGGACCACGTCATCCGCAAAAAGAAGAGACAAAATCCACTGGTCCCCAAACCAGACCCACTCCGGCCCTTGGCTGCGTCTAGAAATCCTGTCCATAAAAGTTATGAACAGGACCGGTGACAAAGGGCAGCCCTGCCGGAGTCCAACATGCACCGGGAACAGGTCCGACTTAGTGCCGGCAATGCGGACCAAACTCCTGCTCCGCTCGTACAGGGACCGGATGGCCCCTAATAAAGGGCCCCCGATTCCATACTCCTGGAGCACCCCCCACAGGGCATCATGAGGGACACAGTCAAATGCCTTCTCCAGGTCCACAAAACATATGTGAACTGGTTGGGCAAACTCCCATGAACCCTCGAGCACCCTGTAGAGGGTATAGAGCTAGTCCAGTGTTCCACGGCCGGGACGAAAACCACACTGCTCCTCCTGAAGCCGAGGTTCGACTATCGGTCGGTCTCTCCTCTCCAATACCCTGGCGTAGGCCTTACCAGGGAGGCTGAGGAGTGTGATCCCCCTGTAGTTGGAACACACTCTCCGGTCCCCCTTCTAATAAAGGGGGGCCACCACCCCAGTCTGCCATTCCAGAGGCACTGTCCCCGACCGCCACGCAATGTTGAAGAGGCGTGTCAACCATGACAGCCCTACATCATCCAGAGACTTGAGGTACTCAGGGCAGATCTCATCCACCCCCGAAGCCTTGCCACCGCGGAGCTTTTTAACCACCTCGGTAACTTGAGCCTGGGTGATGAAAGAGTCCAACCCCGAGAGAAGCAAAACAAGCACATTGAGGCTCCAGCATAGCACGAACATTTCAGAAACAATTTGGAATGAGGGGAAAATAGCTAAATTTATAAAGAGATTAAGTTGTGTTTTAGACTGCCAATTGGTAGCGGATCTGATCTGATCTTTGTATTCATACTCGTCGTCTTCCGCTTTATCCGCGACCGGGTCACGGGGGCAGCAGACTCAGCAGAGACACCCAGAGGTCCCTCTCCGTACACACCTCCTCCAGCTCCTCCGGGGGAAGCCCAAGGCGTTCCCAGGCCTGCCGAGAGACATAGTCCCTCCAGCGTGTCCTGTAATTTTCAAAATAAACTGTTTAGAAATTTAAATGAAGTTGATGTGTTGTTCGGTCAAATGGAAATAAAATACATTGGTGACAAAAACAATATTGAAATTTATTAGAACAGCTTAAACCTTTAAGAAACTATCTGAACAAAACATATTTATTTATTTCTTATGTAGCACCTTATTTCAGTACCATTCTTTCTAAGATGGAAAACAGTATGTCCATTCTCTGTGCCCTCATGTCCTCCCTGATCAAATCCATCGTCTCTGTTCCTCTTTCGTTTCTGACCCCTTCCTGCTGGTTCACTGTCTTCCTTCTCCGTCTGGTTGCCCACCGCTCCGCTTGGCCCTGGAGTGTCCTCATGGATGGAGGCAATTAGGACAGGTGTTGTGGAAGGCCTCTGTCCTAACACCCCATCCATAAGGACAAACCAGGGCCAAGTAGCAGCAGTGGGCTTTTCACTGACTCCCTCTCCTTACCCTGGATACTTGTAATCCTAAAGTTAGAAGGAAGAAAAAAAAAAAAGTTGACAAAACAGAGAAACCAATAAGACTTTTAGAAATATTTTTGTTTTTGTTTGTGTGTGACATGAGAACTTCTGAACATACTTTATATTTCCTTTTCATATTGTCCCACTTTTTTTTTTGGCCTGCAAGGGGGTGACCTTCCCCTGTTGGCCCATCTTCTCCAGAATTGTCCTAAACAAACAAAATGAAAGAGGGAAAACCAAAAGTAGTATGTTAATCACTGGATGGATATTTATAAAAGTTAGAAAGAAAGGAGTTTTTGAAACAGGACAGAAACTGACTGGAAAGAATGTTGTTATTGTACCTCCAAGCCATGGTGGCTGAGTTTTTAGCTCCAGTAAAAAGGTGGTGGTTCTCACCCCTGAACTTAATAAACTGGCCCGTCTGCCCCTTTGTCCCTAAACAATAAAAACAAAAAAACAAAAAAACATCTTGCTTAATATCAGTGTAAAAAAAGTCTTTTTTAATTTTACATTTGTCTTAATTTGCAGGACATATTAAAATATGTCTATGCAAATGTTTAAAACAAGCTCTTTCAAACCTTTCACTTCTTTACTGAGATTTGCTTGCATTTGAAAGTGTATTTCTCTTCAGCTGTACCTGGAATCATGAATTATAATGCTAGCTGAATTATAAATATACTTTTAAAAACACATATAGCACATTTCTTCATCAAAAATGAATATTTAAAAGCTTATTTATTCTCAATCACACTCCAGCGATACGGTAGGATTACATAAAATTGTCCATTTATTCAGGTTAACTTTAATATCACCTGCAATGTCAAATCGACTTACATGAACAAATGACACAATACATTAAAATAATACTAACATAAACTGTTAGAAATCACTTGTGTTTAACGTTCATTGTGATGACTCACAGCTTTTTGCCACAGTGGTTTCTATGGCTGCCCCTGTTTGACCAAACCGCTTGGACCCGCAATGAATCATGGGAAAAGATGGACTGCGAAGGATACTCACAACGCATCCTTCAAATTGGGCAGAAGGACACATTTGTCTGCCGCATTTGACAGACCTTCCGTGCCGCGCTGTGACGTAATCAGCCCACAAGTACGGAATTGGAAGGATCCAGCCTCTGAATTGGGACACACCCTCGGCCTGCGCATGGATCCTCCTCCTTCCTGTATATTGACCAATAGGAGAGGAGCTGGAGAGAAGAAGGCAGCCTTCCTCATTTGCATAATGAAGCAGAAATGCATACGGTAAAGGAAAAAGAGAGACGAGGAAATGTAAAAAGAACAAAGGCATGTGTAAGGAAAAGGAAAAAATTTACATTTCTTGATGAAAATGCATGTCTAAGGAAAAGGAGAAAGAAAATATATACATTTCTTGATGAAAACGCATGTTTAAGGAAAAGGAAAATCAAAATATGTATACATTTCTTGATGAAAACGCATGTGTAAGGAAAAGGTAAAACAAAATATTTACATTTCTTGATGAAAACGCATGTTTAAGGAAAAGGAAAAAGAAAATATATATACATTTCTTGATAAAAACGCATGTGTAAGGAAAAGGAAAAAGAAAATATATACATTTCTTGATGAAAACTTATGTGTAAGGAAAAAGAAAATATATACATTTCTTGCTGAAAATGCATGTCTAAGGAAAAGGAAAAACAAAATATATACATTTCTGCTTTTATTTTTAATTTTGTCAGGATCGGTCCTCCATATAGGTGTGATTCTGACATTTGAACCCTCATTTTAGTACCTGAACCTTGATCAATGGCTATCATACATTCAGGATTTATTTCCCCCTCCCTAAAGTTATTGCAAAATAAACTTTGGTTATCCTAGGACCTTCTCTTAAAAAGTTGACAGACCTAACACACTTAATCTTCACCAATGGTATACATATGTTTAGGATTCCTTTCACCTAACATTGTTGCCAAAACATTCTGGTGACCCTAGGACCTTCCTTTGAGAAATGATGGGTCTTAAAATACTACATTTTTAAAGAAACTGTCGAACCTGGTGTGATTATGGAGTTTTGACAAAAATTCAAAGTGAACGACTCACCTCCACCCCTCGGCCGTCCTATGACTCCACCGTGCGTCTCCCCTCCATCCAATCAATGTCAGATCCGTTCCTTCCCATAGAAAGTACTTCTGGATCAGTGCTTCTGTTCTTTTTGTGTCTCTGCTCTGTTCTCTCAAACCCCCAGTCGGTGGTGGCAGATGGCCGCTCACACTGAGCCTGGTTCTGCTGGAGGTTTCTTCCTGTTAAAAGGGAGTTTTTCCTCTCCACTGTCGCTACATGCTCAGGAAGAGGGGTTGCTGCAAAGTCAACGCCAGTGACTGTCCACTGTCTCTACATGCTCATCCGGGATGAGCGAATGCTGCAAGTCACTGACTGGATGCAATCTGCTGGGTTTCCTTAGATAGAAAAACTTTTTATCCAATTTGAATAAAAAGCTAACTCTGACTGCACTGTTCAATTGTTAGGATTAATTGGAATGTATGTACCTGACTGTTGTGAAATGCCTTGAGACAACATGTGTTGTGAATTGGCGCTATACAGGTCCTTCTCAAAATATTAGCATATTGTGATAAAGTAAATTATTTCCCATAATGTCATGATGAAAATTTAACATTCATATATTTTAGATTCATTGCACACTAACTGAAATATTTCAGATCTTTTATTGTCTTAATACGGATGATTTTGGCATACAGCTCATGACAACCCAAAATTCCTATCTCACAAAATTAGCATATTTCATCCGACCAATAAAAGAAAAGTGTTTTTAATACAAAAAACGTCAACCTTCACATAATCATGTACAGTTATGCACTCAATACTTGGTCGGGAATCCTTTTGCAGAAATGACTGCTTCAATGCGGCGTGGCATGGAGGCAATCAGCCTGTGGCACTGCTGAGGTCTTATGGAGGCCCAGGATGCTTCGATAGCGGCCTTTAGCTCATCCAGAGTGTTGGGTCTTGAGTCTCTCAACGTTCTCTTCACAATATCCCACAGATTCTCTATGGGGTTCAGGTCAGGAGAGTTGGCAGGCCAATTGAGCACAGTGATACCATGGTTAGTAAACCATTTACCAGTGGTTTTGGCACTGTGAGCAGGTGCCAGGTCGTGATGAAAAATGAAATCTTCATCTCCATAAAGCTTTTCAGCAGATGGAAGCATGAAGTGCTCCAAAATCTCCTGATAGCTAGCTGCATTGATCCTGCCCTTGATAAAACACAGTGGACCAACACCAGCAGCTGACATGGCACCCCAGACCATCACTGACTGTGGGTACTTGACACAGGACCTCTGGCATTTTGGCATTTCCTTCTCCCCAGTCTTCCTCCAGACTCTGGCACCTTGATTTCCGAATGACATGCAGAATTTGCTTTCATCCGAAAAAAGTACTTTGGACCACTGAGCAACAGTCCAGTGCTGCTTCTCTGTAGCTCAGGTCAGGCGCTTCTGCCGCTGTTTCTGATTCAAAAGTGGCTTGACCTGGGGAATGCGGCACCTGTAGCCCATTTCCTGCCCACGCCTGTGCACGGTGGCTCTGGATGTTTCTACTCTAGACTCAGTCCACTGCTTCCGCAGGTCCCCCAAGGTCTGGAATCGGCCCTTCTCCACAATCTTCCTCAGGGTCCGGTCACCTCTTCTCGTTGTGCAGCGATTTCCGCCACACTTTTTCCTTCCCACAGACTTCCCACTGAGGTGCCTTGATACAGCACTCTGGAAACAGCCTATTCGTTCAGAAATTTCTTTCTGTGACTTACCCTCTTGCTTGAGGGTGTCAATAGTGGTCTTCTGGACAGCAGTCAGGTCGGCAGTCTTACCCATGATTGGGGTTTTGAGTGATGAACCAGGCTGGGAGTTTTAAAGGCTTCAGGAATCTTTTGCAGGTGTTTAGAGTTAACTCGTTGATTCAGATGATTAGGTTCATAGCTTGTTTAGAGACCCTTTTAATGATATGCTAATTTTGTGAGATAGGAATTTTGGGTTTTCGTGAGCTGTATTCCAAAATCATCCGTATTAAGACAATAAAAGACCTGAAATATTTCAGTTAGTGTGCAATGAATCTAAAATATATGAATGTTAAATTTTCATCATGACATTATGAAAAATAATTTTATCACAATATGTTAATATTTTGAGAAGGACCTGTATATTTGTGATCAAAGCAGAGAGATGTTTCTAGAGACAACCTTCACATGTCTGTAGCTGTTAAGTGTTTTTTCGTCACAGCTACAAAACAGAACTCCAAATATGTAAAGGACACTTTCAGAGGCTCCCAAACACACTTTTCATTTCCCTCACATCCTCCTTTTGTGAAATATAAGCCCTAAAACTGTGAAAATTCCAACATTTTGCGACTTCCCTTCAGCCAATCCCTTCAAATTGGCTGAAGGGAAGCCTATTACCATTTATACTGACAGTCAGTAATCATTTGGCTTAGTTCATGATTTTGGAGCATTGTGGAAACCGCTCCTTTTTAAAGTCTGATGATAAATCTATTCTTAATGCTACCCAGGTCTCTGACCTTTTGGATGCCATTTTTTACCCTCTAAAATAGTTGTTGTTAAATGTACTGCCCACTCACACAACACTGATCCTGTTTCCCTGGGAAAGGCCTCAGCTGATGCTGCTACGAAATGCGCTGCTACTCTTCCTCTTTTGGCTGTTGTTCTGTCCTCACCGTCCACCCCTGAACCCTTTCTCTTTAATTGAATTGCAGTCATTTGCCTCGCCATTAGAGAAACAGCTCTGCCAACACAATGGATGTTCTAACCCTGAAAAAGGGGTGGTTTTCAGCTGATGGAAAACCTTGCCTCCCCAAACAATTTTCCCCTGGTTTGCAAAGTGGAGTCATGGGTTAGACCATGTCTCCACAGGGGGATTATGTTTGATATGGTAACAAAACAGTGGGATTTTTTAGTAGTAGCAGAAAATCACTGTAAAAAATGTTTTATTTGTGCCTTGCACAATCCTAGTAAAATTCAGACATAAGGGTTGGCAGCATCTCCTCCACCTGAAGGCCCTTTTTCAACATCTAATGATGAATTTCACTGAACTAAACGCTTCTGAAAGTAAGAAATGCTGTCTAGTGGTGTCACGATGTGGAATTTTGGTTTGGTGTTTGTTTACGTTCATTTAGTCAGGTGTTTTTCTGTTTACTTCTGATGATGGTAGTTTTAGGTTCTATGCTTCAGGTGTGTTTTTTGTTTCTTATTCAATTCAATTCAGTTTTATTTATATAGCGCCAATTCACAACACATGTTGTCTCAAGGCACTTCACAACAGTCAGGTACATACATTCCAATTAATCCTAACCACTCAACAGTGCAGTCAGAGTTATTTGTTTATTCAAATTGGATAAAAAGTTTTTCTATCTAAGGAAACCCAGCAGATTGCATCCAGTCAGTGACTTGCAGCATTCCCTCCTCCCGGATGAGCATGTAGAGACAGTGGACAGTCACTGGCGTTGACTTTGCAGCAATCCCTCATACTGTGCATGCATGTAGCGACAGCGGAGAGGAAAAACTCCCTTTTAACAGGAAGAAACCTCCAGCACAACCAGGCTCAGTGTGAGCGGCCATCTGCCACGACCGACTGGGGGTTTGAGAGAACAGAGCAGAGACACAAAAAGAACACAGAAGCACTGATCCAGAAGTACTTTCTATGGGAAGGAAAAGTAAATGTTAATGGATGTAGCTCCTTTAGTTGTTTCACCTAGAAAGAAAGAACAGATAAACTCTGAGCCAGTTTTCAAGGTTAGAGTCTGAAAGAGAGCACATATAATTAGTTACAGTAAAAGCTCAGTCAATTTCCATGTCTAGGAGAGAGAAAGTGTTAAACACTAAAAGACAGGGCTATGTGGATCATCGGTAGAGGGTGAGCATTAAGTTGTTGCCAGCAGAAGCTCAGACAATTCCCCTCTCCAGAAAGGTGTCACAGGCAGACCCAGAGCCAGGCCAGGTGTAGCTTCTAGGAAGAGAAAAGAGAGAACAAGGTTAAAAGCTGAAATAACAGCAAACAATGCAAAATTGGAGTGTAGTGTGAGAATGTAGCGAAGAGGGTGAAAGTGGTCGTTATGTCCTCCAGCAGCCTAAGCCTATAGCAGCATAACCACACAGATAGTTTCAGTTCAGATTATTTAGTTAAACGGCGCTTATTTACAACAATGTCGTCTCAAGGCACCTCACAAAGGGTCCCACTGATGGTCATTGTTATACTAAAAACCACAATGGTTGGGATACCTCCCTCTGTCAGACTGATTATAACCATTGGAAAAGAGAAGGGGTCATACAGGTAGCAGAAATGGAGGGTGTGTTTGCACCTCAACCATAACTGAGCCGGTTTAGGCTAAACCTGACACCCCCTTACTCCAACCAACAGGGAGGGAAGAAGACGGAGGTAAAAAAATAAGGAAGATAGCTCAGGATAAACTAAGCCACTCTAACTATAAGCTTTATCAAAAAGGAAAGTTTTAAGCCTAGCATTAAAAGTAGACAGGGTGTCTGCCTCACGGACTAAAGCTGGGAGCTGGTTCCACAGGAGAGGAGCCTGATAACTAAAGGATCTGCCTCCCATTCTACTTCTAGAGACTCTAGGAACCACCAGTAAACCTGCAGTCTGAGAATGAAGTGCTCTGTTAGGAACATATGGAACAATCAGATCTCTGATGTATGATGGAGCTAGATCATTAAGGGCTTTATATGTGAGGAGGAGAATTTTAAATTCTATTCTGGACTTAACAGGGAGCCAATGAAGGGAAGCTAAAATAGGAGAAATATGATATCTCTTTTAAATTTTCATCAGAACTCTTGCTGCAGCATTTTGAATCAGCTGAAGGCTTTTAACTGCATTTTGTGGACATCCTGATAGTAACGAATTACAATAGTCCAGCCTTGAAGTAACAAATGCATGGACTAGTTTTTCAGCGTCACTGCTAGGTAGGATATTTCTAATTTTGGCAATGTTCCGGAGATGAAAGAAGGAAATCCTAGAAACCTGTTTAATATGGGATTTAAATGACATGTCCTGGTCAAAAATAACACCACGGTTTTTTACTTTATTATCAGAGGTCAATTTAATGCCATCCAGGTTAAGTGATTGACTCAGCAGTTTCTTTTTTAAAGACTCCGGTCCAAAGATGACAACTTCTGTTTTGTCTGAATTTAGAAGCAAAAAATGTAATGTCATCCAAGTTTTTATATCTTCAAGACATGCTTGTAGTCTTTCTAACTGGTTGGGCTCATCAGGATTTATGGATAAGTAAAGCTGAGTATCATTAGCGTAACAATGAAAATTTATCCCATGCTGCCTAATCATTTGACCTATTGGAAGCATATATATAGTAAAGAGAATTGGCCCAAGTACTGAACCCTGTGGTACTCCACAATTAACCCTGGAGTTTAAAGATGATTTATCATTTACATGAACAAACTGGAATCTGTCAGACAGATAATATTTAAACCAGCCTAGCGCTGTTCCCCTGAGCCCTAGTCCATTATCTGAGGCCATAAGAATATTATTAGTGACTTTCAGCAGAGCTGTTTCAGTGCTATGATGAGCTCTGAAACCTGACTGACTGCATCGATATTGAAAAAGTTGTTTCGCAAGCCTGAAAGAATGAGTTTTTGGTCTGTAGAACACAAAACGAGCACCGTTTGCGTCGATATTGAAAAAGCTGTTTCGCAAGCCTGAAAGAATGAGTTTTTGGTCTGTAGAACACAAAACGAGCACCGTTTGCGTCGATATTGAAAAAGTTGTTTCGCCAGCCTGAAAGAATGAGTTTTTGGTCCCGCGAACACAAAACGAGCACCGTTTGCGGCAATATTGAAAAAGCTGTTTCGCAAGCCTGAAAGAATGAGTTTTTGGTCTGTAGAACACAAAACGAGCACCGTTTGCATCGATATTGAAAAAGTTGTTTCGCAAGCCTGAAAGAATGAGTTTTTGGTCTGTAGAACACAAAACGAGCACCGTTTGCGTCGATATTGAAAAAGCTGTTTCGCAAGCCTGAAAGAATGAGTTTTTGGTCTGTAGAACACAAAACGAGCACCGTTTGCATCGATATTGAAAAAGTTGTTTCGCAAGCCTGAAAGAATGAGTTTTTGGTCCCGCGAAAACAAAACGAGCACCGTTTGCATCGATATTGAAAAAGTTGTTTCGCAAGCCAGAAAGAATGAGTTTTTGGTCTGTAAAACACAAAACGAGCACCGTTTGTGTCGATATTGAAAAATCTGTTTCGCAAGCCTGAAAGAATGAGTTTTTGGTCTGTAGAACACAAAACGAACACCGTTTGCATCGATATTGAAAAAGTTGTTTCGCAAGCCTGAAAGAATGAGTTTTTGGTCTGTAGAACACAAAACGAGCACCGTTTGCATCGATATTGAAAAAGTTGTTTCGCAAGCCTGAAAGAATGAGTTTTTGGTCTGTAGAACACAAAACGAGCACCGTTTGCATCGATCTTGAAAAAGTTGTTTCGCAAGCCTGAAAGAATGAGTTTTTGGTCTGTAGAACACAAAACAAGCACCGTTTGCATCGATATTGAAAAAGTTGTTGTGCAAGCCTGAAAGAATGAGTTTTTGGTCTGTAGAACACAAAACGAGCACCGCTTGCGTTGATATTGAAAAAGTTGTTTCGCAAGCCTGAAAGAATGAGTTTTTGGTCTGTAGAACACAAAACGAGCACCGTTTGCATCGATATTGAAAAAGTTGTTTCGCAAGCCTGAAAGAATGAGTTTTTGGTCTGTAGAACACAAAACGAGCACCGTTTGCATCGATATTGAAAAAGTTGTTTCGCAAGCCTGAAAGAATGAGTTTTTGGTCTGTAGAACACAAAACGAGCACCGTTTGCATCGATATTGAAAAAGTTGTTGTGCAAGCCTGAAAGAATGAGTTTTTGGTCTGTAGAACACAAAACGAGCACCGTTTGCATTGATATTGAAAAAGTTGTTTCGCAAGCCTGAAAGAATGAGTTTTTGGTCTGTAGAACACAAAACGAGCACCGTTTGCATCGATATTGAAAAAGTTGTTTCGCAAGCCTGAAAGAATGAGTTTTTGGTCTGTAGAACACAAAACGAGCACCGTTTGCGTCGATATTGAAAAAGTTGTTTCGCAAGCCTGAAAGAATGAGTTTTTGGTCTGTAGAACACAAAACGAGCACCGCTTGCGTTGATATTGAAAAAGTTGTTTCGCAAGCCTGAAAGAATGAGTTTTTGGTCCCGCGAAAACAAAACGAGCACCGTTTGCATCGATATTGAAAAAGCTGTTTCGCAAGCCTGAAAGAATGAGTTTTTGGTCTGTAGAACACAAAACGAGCACCGTTTGCGTCGATATTGAAAAAGCTGTTTCGCAAGCCTGAAAGAATGAGTTTTTGGTCTGTAGAACACAAAACGAGCACCGTTTGCATCGATATTGAAAAAGCTGTTTCGCAAGCCTGAAAGAATGAGTTTTTGGTCCCGCGAACACAAAACGAGCACCGTTTGCGTCTATATTGAAAAAGCTGTTTCGCAAGCCTGAAAGAATGAGTTTTTGGTCTGTAGAACACAAAACGAGCACCGTTTGCATCGATATTGAAAAAGTTGTTTCGCCAGCCTGAAAGAATGAGTTTTTGGTCCCGCGAACACAAAACGAGCACCGTTTGCGTCGATATTGAAAAAGCTGTTTCGCAAGCCTGAAAGAATGAGTTTTTGGTCTGTAGAACACAAAACGAGCACCGTTTGTATCAATATTGAAAAAGTTGTTTCGCAAGCCTGAAAGAATGAGTTTTTGGTCTGTAGAACACAAAACGAGCACCGTTTGCATCGATATTGAAAAAGTTGTTTCGCAAGCCTGAAAGAATGAGTTTTTGGTCCCGCGAAGACAAAACGAGCACCGTTTGCTTCGATATTGAAAAAGCTGTATCGCAAGCCTGAAATAATGAGTTTTTGGTCTGTAGAACACAAAACGAGCACCGTTTGCGTCGATATTGAAAAAGCTGTTTCGCAAGCCTGAAAGAATGAGTTTTTGGTCTGTAGAACACAAAACGAGCACCGTTTGCATCGATATTGAAAAAGTTGTTTCGCAAGCCTGAAAGAATGAGTTTTTGGTCTGTAGAACACAAAACGAGCACCGTTTGCATCGATATTGAAAAAGTTGTTTCGCAAGCCTGAAAGAATGAGTTTTTGGTCCCGCGAAGACAAAACGAGCACCGTTTGCTTCGATATTGAAAAAGCTGTATCGCAAGCCTGAAAGAATGAGTTTTTGGTCTGTAGAACACAAAACGAGCACCGTTTGCGTCGATATTGAAAATGTTGTTTCGCCAGCCTGAAAGAATGAGTTTTTGGTCCCGCGAACACAAAACGAGCACCGTTTGCGGCGATATTGAAAAAGCTGTTTCGCAAGCCTGAAAGAATGAGTTTTTGGTCTGTAGAACACAAAACGAGCACCGTTTGCATCGATATTGAAAAAGTTGTTTCGCAAGCCTGAAAGAATGAGTTTTTGGTCCCGCGAACACAAAACGAGCACCGTTTGCGTCGATATTGAAAAAGCTGTTTCGCAAGCCTGAAAGAATGAGTTTTTGGTCTGTAGAACACAAAACGAGCACCGTTTGCATCGATATTGAAAAAGTTGTTTCGCAAGCCTGAAAGAATGAGTTTTTGGTCCCGCGAAGACAAAACGAGCACCGTTTGCTTCGATATTGAAAAAGCTGTATCGCAAGCCTGAAAGAATGAGTTTTTGGTCTGTAGAACACAAAACGAGCACCGTTTGCATCGATATTGAAAAGTTGTTTCGCAGGCCTGAAAGAATGAGTTTTTGGTCCCGCGAACACAAAACGAGCACCGTTTGCGTCGATATTGAAAAAGCTGTTTCGCAAGCCTGAAAGAATGAGTTTTTGGTCTGTAGAACACAAAACGAGCACCGTTTGCATCGATATTGAAAAAGTTGTTTCGCCAGCCTGAAAGAATGAGTTTTTGGTCCCGCGAACAAAAAACGAGCACCGTTTGTATCAATATTGAAAAAGTTGTTTCGCCAGCCTGAAAGAATGAGTTTTTGGTCCCGCGAACAAAAAACGAGCACCGTTTGTATCAATATTGAAAAAGTTGTTTCGCAAGCCTGAAAGAATGAGTTTTTGGTCTGTAGAACACAAAACGAGCACCGTTTGCATCGATATTGAAAAAGTTGTTTCGCAAGCCTGAAAGAATGAGTTTTTGGTCCCGCGAACACAAAACGAGCACCGTTTGCGTCGATATTGAAAAAGTTGTTTCGCAATCCTGAAAGAATGAGTTTTTGGTCTGTAGAACACAAAACGAGCACCGTTTGCATCGATATTGAAAAAGTTGTTTCGCAAGCCTGAAAGAATGAGTTTTTGGTCTGTAGAACACAAAACGAGCACCGTTTGCATCGATATTGAAAAAGTTGTTTCGCAAGCCTGAAAGAATGAGTTTTTGGTCCCGCGAACACAAAACGAGCACCGTTTGCATTGATATTGAAAAAGTTGTTTCGCAAGCCTGAAAGAATGAGTTTTTGGTCTGTAGAACACAAAAGGAGGACCGTTTGCATCGATATTGAAAAAGTTGTTTCGCAAGCCTGAAAGAATGAGTTTTTGGTCCCGCGAACACAAAACGAGCACCGTTTGCGTCGATATTGAAAAAGCTGTTTCGCAAGCCTGAAAGAATGAGTTTTTGGTCTGTAGAACACAAAACGAGCACCGTTTGCATCGATATTGAAAAAGTTGTTTCGCAAGCCTGAAAGAATGAGTTTTTGGTCCCGCGAACACAAAACGAGCACCGTTTGCGTCGATATTGAAAAAGCTGTTTCGCAAGCCTGAAAGAATGAGTTTTTGGTCTGTAGAACACAAAACGAGCACCGTTTGCATCGATATTGAAAAAGTTGTTTCGCAAGCCTGAAAGAATGAGTTTTTGGTCTGTAGAACACAAAACGAGCACCGTTTGCATCGATATTGAAAAAGTTGTTTCGCAAGCCTGAAAGAATGAGTTTTTGGTCTGTAGAACACAAAACGAGCACCGTTTGCATCGATATTGAAAAAGCTGTTTCGCAAGCCTGAAAGAATGAGTTTTTGGTCTGTAGAACACAAAACGAGCACCGTTTGCATCGATATTGAAAAAGCTGTTTCGCAAGCCTGAAAGAATGAGTTTTTGGTCTGTAGAACACAAAACGAGCACCGTTTGCATCGATATTGAAAAAGTTGTTTCGCAAGCCTGAAAGAATGAGTTTTTGGTCTGTAGAACACAAAACGAGCACCGTTTGCATCAATATTGAAAAAGTTGTTTCGCAAGCCTGAAAGAATGAGTTTTTGGTCTGTAGAACACAAAACGAACACCGTTTGCATCGATATTGAAAAAGTTGTTTCGCAATCCTGAAAGAATGAGTTTTTGGTCCCGCGAACACAAAACGAGCACCGTTTGCGTCGATATTGAAAAAGTTGTTTCGCAAGCCTGAAAGAATGAGTTTTTGGTCTGTAGAACACAAAACGAGCACCGTTTGCATCGATATTGAAAAAGTTGTTTCGCAAGCCTGAAAGAATGAGTTTTTGGTCTGTAGAACACAAAACGAGCACCGTTTGCGTCGATATTGAAAAAGTTGTTTCGCAAGCCTGAAAGAATGAGTTTTTGGTCTGTAGAACACAAAACGAGCACCGTTTGCGTCGATATTGAAAAAGCTGTTTCGCAAGCCTGAAAGAATGAGTTTTTGGTCTGTAGAACACAAAACGAGCACCGTTTGAATCAATATTGAAAAAGTTGTTTCGCAAGCCTGAAAGAATGAGTTTTTGGTCTGTAGAACACAAAACGAGCACAGTTTGCATCGATCTTGAAAAAGTTGTTTCGCAAGCCTGAAAGAATGAGTTTTTGGTCTGTAGAACACAAAACGAGCACCGTTTGCATCGATATTGAAAAAGTTGTTTCGCAAGCCTGAAAGAATGAGTTTTTGGTCTGTAGAACACAAAACGAGCACCGTTTGCATCGATATTGAAAAAGTTGTTTCGCAAGCCTGAAAGAATGAGTTTTTGGTCCCGCGAAGACAAAACGAGCACCGTTTGCTTCGATATTGAAAAAGCTGTATCGCAAGCCTGAAAGAATGAGTTTTTGGTCTGTAGAACACAAAACGAGCACCGTTTGCGTCGATATTGAAAAAGTTGTTTCGCCAGCCTGAAAGAATGAGTTTTTGGTCCCGCGAACACAAAACGAGCACCGTTTGCGGCGATATTGAAAAAGCTGTTTCGCAAGCCTGAAAGAATGAGTTTTTGGTCTGTAGAACACAAAACGAGCACCGTTTGCATCGATATTGAAAAAGTTGTTTCGCAAGCCTGAAAGAATGAGTTTTTGGTCCCGCGAACAAAAAACGAGCACCGTTTGCGTCGATATTGAAAAAGCTGTTTCGCAAGCCTGAAAGAATGAGTTTTTGGTCTGTAGAACACAAAACGAGCACCGTTTGCGTCGATATTGAAAAAGCTGTTTCGCAAGCCTGAAAGAATGAGTTTTTGGTCCCGCGAAAACAAAACGAGCACCGTTTGCTTCGATATTGAAAAAGCTGTATCGCAAGCCTGAAAGAATGAGTTTTTGGTCTGTAGAACACAAAACGAGCACCGTTTGCGTCGATATTGAAAAAGCTGTTTCGCAAGCCTGAAAGAATGAGTTTTTGGTCTGTAGAACACAAAACAAGCACCGTTTGCATCGATATTGAAAAAGTTGTTTCGCAAGCCTGAAAGAATGAGTTTTTGGTCCCGCGAACACAAAACGAGCACCGTTTGCGTCGATATTGAAAAAGCTGTTTCGCAAGCCTGAAAGAATGAGTTTTTGGTCTGTAGAACACAAAACGAGCACCGTTTGTATCAATATTGAAAAAGTTGTTTCGCAAGCCTGAAAGAATGAGTTTTTGGTCTGTAGAACACAAAACGAGCACCGTTTGCATCGATATTGAAAAAGTTGTTTCGCAAGCCTGAAAGAATGAGTTTTTGGTCCCGCGAAGACAAAACGAGCACCGTTTGCTTCGATATTGAAAAAGCTGTATCGCAAGCCTGAAATAATGAGTTTTTGGTCTGTAGAACACAAAACGAGCACCGTTTGCGTCGATATTGAAAAAGCTGTTTCGCAAGCCTGAAAGAAGGAGTTTTTGGTCTGTAGAACACAAAACGAGCACCGTTTGCATCGATATTGAAAAAGTTGTTTCGCAAGCCTGAAAGAATGAGTTTTTGGTCTGTAGAACACAAAACGAGCACCGTTTGCATCGATATTGAAAAAGTTGTTTCGCAAGCCTGAAAGAATGAGTTTTTGGTCCCGCGAAGACAAAACGAGCACCGTTTGCTTCGATATTGAAAAAGCTGTATCGCAAGCCTGAAAGAATGAGTTTTTGGTCTGTAGAACACAAAACGAGCACCGTTTGCGTCGATATTGAAAAAGTTGTTTCGCCAGCCTGAAAGAATGAGTTTTTGGTCCCGCGAACACAAAACGAGCACCGTTTGCGGCGATATTGAAAAAGCTGTTTCGCAAGCCTGAAAGAATGAGTTTTTGGTCTGTAGAACACAAAACGAGCACCGTTTGCATCGATATTGAAAAAGTTGTTTCGCAAGCCTGAAAGAATGAGTTTTTGGTCCCGCGAACACAAAACGAGCACCGTTTGCGTCGATATTGAAAAAGCTGTATCGCAAGCCTGAAAGAATGAGTTTTTGGTCCCGCGAACACAAAACGAGCACCGTTTGCGTCGATATTGAAAAAGCTGTTTCGCAAGCCTGAAAGAATGAGTTTTTGGTCTGTAGAACACAAAACGAGCACCGTTTGCATCGATATTGAAAAAGTTGTTTCGCAAGCCTGAAAGAATTAGTTTTTGGTCCCGCGAACACAAAACGAGCACCGTTTGCGGCGATATTGAAAAAGCTGTTTCGCAAGCCTGAAAGAATGAGTTTTTGGTCTGTAGAACACAAAACGAGCACCGTTTGCATCGATATTGAAAAAGTTGTTTCGCAAGCCTGAAAGAATGAGTTTTTGGTCCCGCGAACACAAAACGAGCACCGTTTGCGTCGATATTGAAAAAGCTGTTTCGCAAGCCTGAAAGAATTAGTTTTTGGTCTGTAGAACACAAAACGAGCACCGTTTGCATCGATATTGAAAAAGTTGTTTCGCCAGCCTGAAAGAATGAGTTTTTGGTCCCGCGAACACAAAACGAGCACTGTTTGCTTCGATATTGAAAAAGTTGTTTCGCCAGCCTGAAAGAATGAGTTTTTGGTCCCGCGAACAAAAAACGAGCACCGTTTGCGTCGATATTGAAAAAGCTGTTTCGCAAGCCTGAAAGAATGAGTTTTTGGTCTGTAGAACACAAAACGAGCACCGTTTGCATCGATATTGAAAAAGTTGTTTCGCAAGCCTGAAAGAATGAGTTTTTGGTCCCGCGAACACAAAACGAGCACCGTTTGCGTCGATATTGAAAAAGCTGTATCGCAAGCCTGAAAGAATGAGTTTTTGGTCCCGCGAACACAAAACGAGCACCGTTTGCGTCGATATTGAAAAAGCTGTTTCGCAAGCCTGAAAGAATGAGTTTTTGGTCTGTAGAACACAAAACGAGCACCGTTTGCATCGATATTGAAAAAGTTGTTTCGCAAGCCTGAAAGAATTAGTTTTTGGTCCCGCGAACACAAAACGAGCACCGTTTGCGGCGATATTGAAAAAGCTGTTTCGCAAGCCTGAAAGAATGAGTTTTTGGTCTGTAGAACACAAAACGAGCACCGTTTGCATCGATATTGAAAAAGTTGTTTCGCAAGCCTGAAAGAATGAGTTTTTGGTCCCGCGAACACAAAACGAGCACCGTTTGCGTCGATATTGAAAAAGCTGTTTCGCAAGCCTGAAAGAATTAGTTTTTGGTCTGTAGAACACAAAACGAGCACCGTTTGCATCGATATTGAAAAAGTTGTTTCGCCAGCCTGAAAGAATGAGTTTTTGGTCCCGCGAACACAAAACGAGCACTGTTTGCTTCGATATTGAAAAAGTTGTTTCGCCAGCCTGAAAGAATGAGTTTTTGGTCCCGCGAACAAAAAACGAGCACCGTTTGCGTCGATATTGAAAAAGCTGTTTCGCAAGCCTGAAAGAATGAGTTTTTGGTCTGTAGAACACAAAACGAGCACCGTTTGCGTCGATATTGAAAAAGCTGTTTCGCAAGCCTGAAAGAATGAGTTTTTGGTCCCGCGAAAACAAAACGAGCACCGTTTGCTTCGATATTGAAAAAGCTGTATCGCAAGCCTGAAAGAATGAGTTTTTGGTCTGTAGAACACAAAACGAGCACCGTTTGCGTCGATATTGAAAAAGTTGTTTCGCCAGCCTGAAAGAATGAGTTTTTGGTCCCGCGAACACAAAACGAGCACCGTTTGCGTCGATATTGAAAAAGCTGTTTCGCAAGCCTGAAAGAATGAGTTTTTGGTCTGTAGAACACAAAACGAGCACCGTTTGCATCGATATTGAAAAAGTTGTTTCGCAAGCCTGAAAGAATTAGTTTTTGGTCCCGCGAACACAAAACGAGCACCGTTTGCGGCGATATTGAAAAAGCTGTTTCGCAAGCCTGAAAGAATGAGTTTTTGGTCTGTAGAACACAAAACGAGCACCGTTTGCATCGATATTGAAAAAGTTGTTTCGCAAGCCTGAAAGAATGAGTTTTTAGTCCCGCGAACACAAAACGAGCACCGTTTGCATCGATATTGAAAAAGTTGTTTCGCAAGCCTGAAAGAATGAGTTTTTGGTCTGTAGAACACAAAACGAGCACCGTTTGCATCGATATTGAAAAAGTTGTTTCGCCAGCCTGAAAGAATTAGTTTTTGGTCCCGCGAACACAAAACGAGCACCGTTTGCGTCGATATTGAAAAAGCTGTTTCGCAAGCCTGAAAGAATGAGTTTTTGGTCTGTAGAACACAAAACGAGCACCGTTTGCATCGATATTGAAAAAGTTGTTTCGCAGGCCTGAAAGAATGAGTTTTTGGTCCCGCGAACACAAAACGAGCACCGTTTGCATCGATATTGAAAAAGTTGTTTCGCAAGCCTGAAAGAATGAGTTTTTGGTCTGTAGAACACAAAACGAGCACCGTTTGCATCGATATTGAAAAAGTTGTTTCGCAGGCCTGAAAGAATGAGTTTTTGGTCCCGCGAACACAAAACGAGCACCGTTTGCGTCGATATTGAAAAAGCTGTTTCGCAAGCCTGAAAGAATGAGTTTTTGGTCTGTAGAACACAAAACGAGCACCGTTTGCGTCGATATTGAAAAAGCTGTTTCGCAAGCCTGAAAGAATGAGTTTTTGGTCTGTAGAACACAAAACGAGCACCGTTTGCGTCGATATTGAAAAAGTTGTTTCGCAAGCCTGAAAGAATGAGTTTTTGGTCTGTAGAACACAAAACGAGCACCGTTTGCGTCGATATTGAAAAAGTTGTTTCGCAAGCCTGAAAGAATGAGTTTTTGGTCTGTAGAACACAAAACGAGCACCGTTTGCATCGATATTGAAAAAGTTGTTTCGCAAGCCTGAAAGAATGAGTTTTTGGTCTGTAGAACACAAAACGAGCACCGTTTGCATCGATATTGAAAAAGTTGTTTCGCAAGCCTGAAAGAATGAGTTTTTGGTCCCGCGAAGACAAAACGAGCACCGTTTGCTTCGATATTGAAAAAGCTGTATCGCAAGCCTGAAAGAATGAGTTTTTGGTCTGTAGAACACAAAACGAGCACCGTTTGCATCGATATTGAAAAAGTTGTTTCGCAGGCCTGAAAGAATGAGTTTTTGGTCCCGCGAACACAAAACGAGCACCGTTTGCGTCGATATTGAAAAAGCTGTTTCGCAAGCCTGAAAGAATGAGTTTTTGGTCTGTAGAACACAAAACGAGCACCGTTTGCATCGATATTGAAAAAGTTGTTTCGCCAGCCTGAAAGAATGAGTTTTTGGTCCCGCGAACACAAAACGAGCACTGTTTGCTTCGATATTGAAAAAGTTGTTTCGCCAGCCTGAAAGAATGAGTTTTTGGTCCCGCGAACACAAAACGAGCACCGTTTGCGTTGATATTGAAAAAGCTGTTTCGCAAGCCTGAAAGAATGAGTTTTTGGTCTGTAGAACACAAAACGAGCACCGTTTGCGTCGATATTGAAAAAGCTGTTTCGCAAGCCTGAAAGAATGAGTTTTTGGTCCCGCGAAAACAAAACGAGCACCGTTTGCTTCGATATTGAAAAAGCTGTATCGCAAGCCTGAAAGAATGAGTTTTTGGTCTGTAGAACACAAAACGAGCACCGTTTGCGTCGATATTGAAAAAGTTGTTTCGCCAGCCTGAAAGAATGAGTTTTTGGTCCCGCGAACACAAAACGAGCACCGTTTGCGTCGATATTGAAAAAGCTGTTTCGCAAGCCTGAAAGAATGAGTTTTTGGTCTGTAGAACACAAAACGAGCACCGTTTGCATCGATATTGAAAAAGTTGTTTCGCAAGCCTGAAAGAATTAGTTTTTGGTCCCGCGAACACAAAACGAGCACCGTTTGCGGCGATATTGAAAAAGCTGTTTCGCAAGCCTGAAAGAATGAGTTTTTGGTCTGTAGAACACAAAACGAGCACCGTTTGCATCGATATTGAAAAAGTTGTTTCGCAAGCCTGAAAGAATGAGTTTTTGGTCTGTAGAACACAAAACGAGCACCGTTTGCATCGATATTGAAAAAGTTGTTTCGCAAGCCTGAAAGAATGAGTTTTTGGTCTGTAGAACACAAAACGAGCACCGTTTGCATCGATATTGAAAAAGTTGTTTCGCAAGCCTGAAAGAATGAGTTTTTGGTCTGTAGAACACAAAACGAGCACCGTTTGCATCGATATTGAAAAAGCTGTTTCGCAAGCCTGAAAGAATGAGTTTTTGGTCTGTAGAACACAAAACGAGCACCGTTTGCATCGATATTGAAAAAGTTGTTTCGCAAGCCTGAAAGAATGAGTTTTTGGTCCCGCGAACACAAAACGAGCACCGTTTGCGTCGATATTGAAAAAGCTGTTTCGCAAGCCTGAAAGAATGAGTTTTTGGTCTGTAGAACACAAAACGAGCACCGTTTGCATCGATATTGAAAAAGTTGTTTCGCAAGCCTGAAAGAATGAGTTTTTGGTCTGTAGAACACAAAACGAGCACCGTTTGCATCGATATTGAAAAAGTTGTTTCGCAAGCCTGAAAGAATGAGTTTTTGGTCCCGCGAACACAAAACGAGCACCGTTTGCGTCGATATTGAAAAAGCTGTTTCGCAAGCCTAAAAGAATGAGTTTTTGGTCTGTAGAACACAAAACGAGCACCGTTTGCATCGATATTGAAAAAGTTGTTTCGCAAGCCTGAAAGAATGAGTTTTTGGTCTGTAGAACACAAAACGAGCACCGTTTGCATCGATATTGAAAAAGTTGTTTCGCAAGCCTGAAAGAATGAGTTTTTGGTCTGTAGAACACAAAACGAGCACCGTTTGCATCGATATTGAAAAAGCTGTTTCGCAAGCCTGAAAGAATGAGTTTTTGGTCTGTAGAACACAAAACGAGCACCGTTTGCATCGATATTGAAAAAGCTGTTTCGCAAGCCTGAAAGAATGAGTTTTTGGTCTGTAGAACACAAAACGAGCACCGTTTGCGTCGATATTGAAAAAGCTGTTTCGCAAGCCTGAAAGAATGAGTTTTTGGTCTGTAGAACACAAAACGAGCACCGTTTGCATCGATATTGAAAAAGCTGTTTCGCAAGCCTGAAAGAATGAGTTTTTGGTCCCGCGAACACAAAACGAGCACCGTTTGCGTCGATATTGAAAAAGCTGTTTCGCAAGCCTGAAAGAATGAGTTTTTGGTCTGTAGAACACAAAACGAGCACCGTTTGCATCGATATTGAAAAAGTTGTTTCGCCAGCCTGAAAGAATGAGTTTTTGGTCCCGCGAACACAAAACGAGCACCGTTTGCGTCGATATTGAAAAAGCTGTTTCGCAAGCCTGAAAGAATGAGTTTTTGGTCTGTAGAACACAAAACGAGCACCGTTTGCATCGATATTGAAAAAGTTGTTTCGCAAGCCTGAAAGAATGAGTTTTTGGTCTGTAGAACACAAAACGAGCACCGTTTGCATCGATATTGAAAAAGTTGTTTCGCAAGCCTGAAAGAATGAGTTTTTGGTCCCGCGAACACAAAACGAGCACCGTTTGCTTCGATATTGAAAAAGCTGTATCGCAAGCCTGAAAGAATGAGTTTTTGGTCTGTAGAACACAAAACGAGCACCGTTTGCGTCGATATTGAAAAAGCTGTTTCGCAAGCCTGAAAGAATGAGTTTTTGGTCTGTAGAACACAAAACGAGCACCGTTTGCATCGATATTGAAAAAGTTGTTTCGCAAGCCTGAAAGAATGAGTTTTTGGTCTGTAGAACACAAAACGAGCACCGTTTGCATCGATATTGAAAAAGTTGTTTCGCAAGCCTGAAAGAATGAGTTTTTGGTCCCGCGAAGACAAAACGAGCACCGTTTGCTTCGATATTGAAAAAGCTGTATCGCAAGCCTGAAAGAATGAGTTTTTGGTCTGTAGAACACAAAACGAGCACCGTTTGCGTCGATATTGAAAAAGTTGTTTCGCCAGCCTGAAAGAATGAGTTTTTGGTCCCGCGAACACAAAACGAGCACCGTTTGCGGCGATATTGAAAAAGCTGTTTCGCAAGCCTGAAAGAATGAGTTTTTGGTCTGTAGAACACAAAACGAGCACCGTTTGCATCGATATTGAAAAAGTTGTTTCGCAAGCCTGAAAGAATGAGTTTTTGGTCCCGCGAACACAAAACGAGCACCGTTTGCGTCGATATTGAAAAAGCTGTTTCGCAAGCCTGAAAGAATGAGTTTTTGGTCTGTAGAACACAAAACGAGCACCGTTTGCATCGATATTGAAAAAGTTGTTTCGCAAGCCTGAAAGAATGAGTTTTTGGTCCCGCGAAGACAAAACGAGCACCGTTTGCTTCGATATTGAAAAAGCTGTATCGCAAGCCTGAAAGAATGAGTTTTTGGTCTGTAGAACACAAAACGAGCACCGTTTGCATCGATATTGAAAAAGTTGTTTCGCAGGCCTGAAAGAATGAGTTTTTGGTCCCGCGAACACAAAACGAGCACCGTTTGCGTCGATATTGAAAAAGCTGTTTCGCAAGCCTGAAAGAATGAGTTTTTGGTCTGTAGAACACAAAACGAGCACCGTTTGCGTCGATATTGAAAAGTTGTTTCGCCAGCCTGAAAGAATGAGTTTTTGGTCCCGCGAACACAAAACGAGCACCGTTTGCGGCGATATTGAAAAAGCTGTTTCGCAAGCCTGAAAGAATGAGTTTTTGGTCTGTAGAACACAAAACGAGCACCGTTTGCATCGATATTGAAAAAGTTGTTTCGCAAGCCTGAAAGAATGAGTTTTTGGTCCCGCGAACACAAAACGAGCACCGTTTGCGTCGATATTGAAAAAGCTGTTTCGCAAGCCTGAAAGAATGAGTTTTTGGTCTGTAGAACACAAAACGAGCACCGTTTGCATCGATATTGAAAAAGTTGTTTCGCAAGCCTGAAAGAATGAGTTTTTGGTCCCGCGAAGACAAAACGAGCACCGTTTGCTTCGATATTGAAAAAGCTGTATCGCAAGCCTGAAAGAATGAGTTTTTGGTCTGTAGAACACAAAACGAGCACCGTTTGCATCGATATTGAAAAAGTTGTTTCGCAGGCCTGAAAGAATGAGTTTTTGGTCCCGCGAACACAAAACGAGCACCGTTTGCGTCGATATTGAAAAAGCTGTTTCGCAAGCCTGAAAGAATGAGTTTTTGGTCTGTAGAACACAAAACGAGCACCGTTTGCATCGATATTGAAAAAGTTGTTTCGCAAGCCTGAAAGAATGAGTTTTTGGTCCCGCGAACACAAAACGAGCACCGTTTGCTTCGATATTGAAAAAGTTGTTTCGCCAGCCTGAAAGAATGAGTTTTTGGTCCCGCGAACACAAAACGAGCACCGTTTGCGTCGATATTGAAAAAGCTGTTTCGCAAGCCTGAAAGAATGAGTTTTTGGTCTGTAGAACACAAAACGAGCACCGTTTGCGTCGATATTGAAAAAGCTGTTTCGCAAGCCTGAAAGAATGAGTTTTTGGTCCCGCGAACACAAAACGAGCACCGTTTGCTTCGATATTGAAAAAGCTGTATCGCAAGCCTGAAAGAATGAGTTTTTGGTCTGTAGAACACAAAACGAGCACCGTTTGCGTCGATATTGAAAAAGTTGTTTCGCCAGCCTGAAAGAATGAGTTTTTGGTCCCGCGAACACAAAACGAGCACCGTTTGCGTCGATATTGAAAAAGCTGTTTCGCAAGCCTGAAAGAATGAGTTTTTGGTCTGTAGAACACAAAACGAGCACCGTTTGCATCGATATTGAAAAAGTTGTTTCGCAAGCCTGAAAGAATTCGTTTTTGGTCCCGCGAACACAAAACGAGCACCGTTTGCATCGATATTGAAAAAGTTGTTTCGCAAGCCTGAAAGAATGAGTTTTTGGTCCCACGAACACAAAACGAGCACCGTTTGCGTCGATATTGAAAAAGCTGTTTCGCAAGCCTGAAAGAATGAGTTTTTGGTCTGTAGAACACAAAACGAGCACCGTTTGCATCGATATTGAAAAAGCTGTATCGCAAGCCTGAAAGAATGAGTTTTTGGTCTGTAGAACACAAAACGAGCACCGTTTGCGTCGATATTGAAAAAGCTGTTTCGCAAGCCTGAAAGAATGAGTTTTTGGTCCCGCGAAAACAAAACGAGCACCGTTTGCTTCGATATTGAAAAAGCTGTATCGCAAGCCTGAAAGAATGAGTTTTTGGTCTGTAGAACACAAAACGAGCACCGTTTGCGTCGATATTGAAAAAGTTGTTTCGCCAGCCTGAAAGAATGAGTTTTTGGTCCCACGAACACAAAACGAGCACCGTTTGCGTCGATATTGAAAAAGCTGTTTCGCAAGCCTGAAAGAATGAGTTTTTGGTCTGTAGAACACAAAACGAGCACCGTTTGCATCGATATTGAAAAAGCTGTATCGCAAGCCTGTAAGAATGAGTTTTTGGTCTGTAGAACACAAAACGAGCACCGTTTGCGTTGATATTGAAAAAGCTGTTTCGCAAGCCTGAAAGAATGAGTTTTTGGTCCCGCGAAAACAAAACGAGCACCGTTTGCGTCGATATTGAAAAAGCTGTATCGCAAGCCTGAAAGAATGAGTTTTTGGTCCCGCGAACACAAAACGAGCACCGTTTGCGTCGATATTGAAAAAGCTGTATCGCAAGCCTGTAAGAATGAGTTTTTGGTCTGTAGAACACAAAACGAGCACCGTTTGCGTCGATATTGAAAAAGCTGTTTCGCAAGCCTGAAAGAATGAGTTTTTGGTCCCGCGAAAACAAAACGAGCACCGTTTGCTTCGATATTGAAAAAGCTGTATCGCAAGCCTGAAAGAATGAGTTTTTGGTCTGTAGAACACAAAACGAGCACCGTTTGCGTCGATATTGAAAAAGTTGTTTCGCCAGCCTGAAAGAATGAGTTTTTGGTCCCACGAACACAAAACGAGCACCGTTTGCGTCGATATTGAAAAAGCTGTTTCGCAAGCCTGAAAGAATGAGTTTTTGGTCTGTAGAACACAAAACGAGCACCGTTTGCATCGATATTGAAAAAGTTGTATCGCAAGCCTGAAGAATGAGTTTTTGGTCTGTAGAACACAAAACGAGCACCGTTTGCCTCGATATTGAAAAAGCTGTTTCGCAAGCCTGAAAGAATGAGTTTTTGGTCCCACGAACACAAAACGAGCACCGTTTGCGTCGATATTGAAAAAGCTGTATCGCAAGCCTGAAAGAATGAGTTTTTGGTCCCGCGAACACAAAACGAGCACCGTTTGCGTCGATATTGAAAAAGCTGTATCGCAAGCCTGTAAGAATGAGTTTTTGGTCTGTAGAACACAAAACGAGCACCGTTTGCGTCGATATTGAAAAAGCTGTTTCGCAAGCCTGAAAGAATGAGTTTTTGGTCCCGCGAACACAAAACGAGCACCGTTTGCGTCGATATTGAAAAAGCTGTTTCGCAAGCCTGAAAGAATGAGTTTTTGGTCTGTAGAACACAAAACGAGCACCGTTTGCGTCGATATTGAAAAAGTTGTTTCGCAAGCCTGAAAGAATGAGTTTCTGCTCCTTACAACACAAAACGAGCACCGTTTGCGTCGATATTGAAAAAGCTGTATCGCAAGCCTGAAAGAATGAGTTTTTGGTCTGTAGAACACAAAACGAGCACCGTTTGCATCGATATTGAAAAAGTTGTTTCGCAAGCCTGAAAGAATGAGTTTTTGGTCCCGCGAACACAAAACGAGCACCGTTTGCGTCGATATTGAAAAAGCTGTTTCGCAAGCCTGAAAGAATGAGTTTTTGGTCTGTAGAACACAAAACGAGCACCGTTTGCATCGATATTGAAAAAGTTGTTTCGCAAGCCTGAAAGAATGAGTTTTTGGTCCCGCGAACACAAAACGAGCACCGTTTGCGTCGATATTGAAAAAGTTGTTTCGCAAGCCTGAAAGAATGAGTTTTTGGTCCCGCGAACACAAAACGAGCACCGTTTGCGTCGATATTGAAAAAGTTGTTTCGCCAGCCTGAAAGAATGAGTTTTTGGTCCCACGAACACAAAACGAGCACCGTTTGCGTCGATATTGAAAAAGCTGTTTCGCAAGCCTGAAAGAATGAGTTTTTGGTCTGTAGAACACAAAACGAGCACCGTTTGCATCGATATTGAAAAAGCTGTATCGCAAGCCTGAAAGAATGAGTTTTTGGTCTGTAGAACACAAAACGAGCACCGTTTGCATCGATATTGAAAAAGCTGTTTCGCAAGCCTGAAAGAATGAGTTTTTGGTCCCACGAACACAAAACGAGCACCGTTTGCGTCGATATTGAAAAAGCTGTATCGCAAGCCTGAAAGAATGAGTTTTTGGTCCCGTAGAACACAAAACGAGCACCGTTTGCGTCGATATTGAAAAAGCTGTATCGCAAGCCTGTAAAGAATGAGTTTTTGGTCTGTAGAACACAAAACGAGCACCGTTTGCGTCGATATTGAAAAAGCTGTTTCGCAAGCCTGAAAGAATGAGTTTTTGGTCCCGCGAACACAAAACGAGCACCGTTTGCGTCGATATTGAAAAAGCTGTTTCGCAAGCCTGAAAGAATGAGTTTTTGGTCTGTAGAACACAAAACGAGCACCGTTTGCGTCGATATTGAAAAAGTTGTTTCGCAAGCCTGAAAGAATGAGTTTTTGGTCCCGCGAACACAAAACGAGCACCGTTTGCGTCGATATTGAAAAAGCTGTATCGCAAGCCTGAAAGAATGAGTTTTTGGTCTGTAGAACACAAAACGAGCACCGTTTGCATCGATATTGAAAAAGTTGTTTCGCAAGCCTGAAAGAATGAGTTTTTGGTCCCGCGAACACAAAACGAGCACCGTTTGCATCGATATTGAAAAAGCTGTTTCGCAAGCCTGAAAGAATGAGTTTTTGGTCTGTAGAACACAAAACGAGCACCGTTTGCATCGATATTGAAAAAGTTGTTTCGCAAGCCTGAAAGAATGAGTTTTTGGTCCCGCGAACACAAAACGAGCACCGTTTGCGGCGATATTGAAAAAGCTGTTTCGCAAGCCTGAAAGAATGAGTTTTTGGTCTGTAGAACACAAAACGAGCACCGTTTGCATCGATATTGAAAAAGTTGTTTCGCCAGCCTGAAAGAATGAGTTTTTGGTCCCGCGAACACAAAACGAGCACCGTTTGCGTCGATATTGAAAAAGCTGTTTCGCAAGCCTGAAAGAATGAGTTTTTGGTCTGTAGAACACAAAACGAGCACCGTTTGCATCGATATTGAAAAAGTTGTTTCGCAAGCCTGAAAGAATGAGTTTTTGGTCTGTAGAACACAAAACGAGCACTGTTTGCATCGATATTGAAAAAGTTGTTTCGCAAGCCTGAAAGAATGAGTTTTTGGTCCCACGAACACAAAACGAGCACCGTTTGCGTCGATATTGAAAAAGCTGTTTCGCAAGCCTGAAAGAATGAGTTTTTGGTGTGTAGAACACAAAACGAGCACCGTTTGCATCGATATTGAAAAAGTTGTTTCGCCAGCCTGAAAAAATTAGTTTTTGGTCCCGCAAACACAAAACGAGCACCGTTTGCGTCGATATTGAAAAAGCTGTTTCGCAAGCCTGAAAGAATGAGTTTTTGGTCTGTAGAACACAAAACGAGCACCGTTTGCATCGATATTGAAAAAGTTGTTTCGCCAGCCTGAAAGAATGAGTTTTTGGTCCCGCGAACACAAAACGAGCACCGTTTGCGGCGATATTGAAAAAGCTGTATCGCAAGCCTGAAAGAATGAGTTTTTGGTCTGTAGAACACAAAACGAGCACCGTTTGCGTCGATATTGAAAAAGTTGTTTCGCCAGCCTGAAAGAATGAGTTTTTGGTCCCACGAACACAAAACGAGCACCGTTTGCGTCGATATTGAAAAAGCTGTTTCGCAAGCCTGAAAGAATGAGTTTTTGGTCTGTAGAACACAAAACGAGCACCGTTTGCGTCGATATTGAAAAAGTTGTTTCGCCAGCCTGAAAGAATGAGTTTTTGGTCCCACGAACACAAAACGAGCACCGTTTGCGTCGATATTGAAAAAGCTGTTTCGCAAGCCTGAAAGAATGAGTTTTTGGTCCCGCGAAAACAAAACGAGCACCGTTTGCGTCGATATTGAAAAAGCTGTATCGCAAGCCTGAAAGAATGAGTTTTTGGTCCCGCGAACACAAAACGAGCACCGTTTGCGTCGATATTGAAAAAGCTGTATCGCAAGCCTGTAAGAATGAGTTTTTGGTCTGTAGAACACAAAACGAGCACCGTTTGCGTCGATATTGAAAAAGCTGTTTCGCAAGCCTGAAAGAATGAGTTTTTGGTCCCGCGAAACAAAACGAGCACCGTTTGCTTCGATATTGAAAAAGCTGTATCGCAAGCCTGAAAGAATGAGTTTTTGGTCTGTAGAACACAAAACGAGCACCGTTTGCGTCGATATTGAAAAAGTTGTTTCGCCAGCCTGAAAGAATGAGTTTTTGGTCCCACGAACACAAAACGAGCACCGTTTGCGTCGATATTGAAAAAGCTGTTTCGCAAGCCTGAAAGAATGAGTTTTTGGTCTGTAGAACACAAAACGAGCACCGTTTGCATCGATATTGAAAAAGCTGTATCGCAAGCCTGAAAGAATGAGTTTTTGGTCTGTAGAACACAAAACGAGCACCGTTTGCGTCGATATTGAAAAAGCTGTATCGCAAGCCTGAAAGAATGAGTTTTTGGTCTGTAGAACACAAAACGAGCACCGTTTGCGTCGATATTGAAAAAGCTGTTTCGCAAGCCTGAAAGAATGAGTTTTTGGTCCCGCGAACACAAAACGAGCACCGTTTGCGGCGATATTGAAAAAGCTGTTTCGCAAGCCTGAAAGAATGAGTTTTTGGTCTGTAGAACACAAAACGAGCACCGTTTGCATCGATATTGAAAAAGCTGTATCGCAAGCCTGAAAGAATGAGTTTTTGGTCTGTAGAACACAAAACGAGCACCGTTTGCGGCGATATTGAAAAAGCTGTTTCGCAAGCCTGAAAGAATGAGTTTTTGGTCTGTAGAACACAAAACGAGCACCGTTTGCATCGATATTGAAAAAGCTGTATCGCAAGCCTGAAAGAATGAGTTTTTGGTCTGTAGAACACAAAACGAGCACCGTTTGCATCGATATTGAAAAAGTTGTTTCGCCAGCCTGAAAAAATTAGTTTTTGGTCCCGCAAACACAAAACGAGCACCGTTTGCGTCGATATTGAAAAAGCTGTTTCGCAAGCCTGAAAGAATGAGTTTTTGGTCTGTAGAACACAAAACGAGCACCGTTTGCATCGATATTGAAAAAGTTGTTTCGCCAGCCTGAAAGAATGAGTTTTTGGTCCCGCGAACACAAAACGAGCACCGTTTGCGGCGATATTGAAAAAGCTGTTTCGCAAGCCTGACAGAATGAGTTTTTGGTCTGTAGAACACAAAACGAGCACCGTTTGCATCGATATTGAAAAAGCTGTATCGCAAGCCTGAAAGAATGAGTTTTTGGTCTGTAGAACACAAAACGAGCACCGTTTGCGTCGATATTGAAAAAGCTGTTTCGCAAGCCTGAAAGAATGAGTTTTTGGTCCCGCGAAAACAAAACGAGCACCGTTTGCTTCGATATTGAAAAAGCTGTATCGCAAGCCTGAAAGAATGAGTTTTTGGTCTGTAGAACACAAAACGAGCACCGTTTGCGTCGATATTGAAAAAGTTGTTTCGCCAGCCTGAAAGAATGAGTTTTTGGTCCCACGAACACAAAACGAGCACCGTTTGCGTCGATATTGAAAAAGCTGTATCGCAAGCCTGTAAGAATGAGTTTTTGGTCTGTAGAACACAAAACGAGCACCGTTTGCATCGATATTGAAAAAGCTGTATCGCAAGCCTGTAAGAATGAGTTTTTGGTCTGTAGAACACAAAACGAGCACCGTTTGCGTTGATATTGAAAAAGCTGTTTCGCAAGCCTGAAAGAATGAGTTTTTGGTCCCGCGAAAACAAAACGAGCACCGTTTGCGTCGATATTGAAAAAGCTGTATCGCAAGCCTGAAAGAATGAGTTTTTGGTCCCGCGAACACAAAACGAGCACCGTTTGCGTCGATATTGAAAAAGCTGTATCGCAAGCCTGTAAGAATGAGTTTTTGGTCTGTAGAACACAAAACGAGCACCGTTTGCGTCGATATTGAAAAAGCTGTTTCGCAAGCCTGAAAGAATGAGTTTTTGGTCCCGCGAAAACAAAACGAGCACCGTTTGCTTCGATATTGAAAAAGCTGTATCGCAAGCCTGAAAG